>NW_027362763.1:447948824-450652930 GCF_046119375.1 Phyllobates terribilis | reverse complement strand
GAATATAATTTTTTTCTGCATCTACCTCTGAAAAAATATTTGGGCTATCTAGCTGTGTGTGGACTTGTTCTATTAGTCCATCTATACTGACCTCCATAAGGTTGCAAACTGAATATAATTTTTTTCTGCATCTACCTCTGAAAAAATATTTGGCTTCTAGCTGTGTGTGGGACTTGTTGTATTAGTCCATCTATACTGACCTCCATAAGGTTGCAAACTGAATATATTTTTTTCTGCATCTACCTCTGAAAAAATATTGGGCTTCTAGCTGTGTGTGGGACTTGTTGTATTAGTCCATCTATACTGACCTCCATAAGGTTGCAAACTGAATATATTTTTTTCTGCATCTACCTCTGAAAAAATATTTGGGCCTTCTAGCTGTGTGTGGGACTTGTTGTATTAGTCCAATCTATACTGACCTCCATAAGGTTGCAAACTGAATATAATTTTTTTCTGCATATACCTCTGAAAAATATTTGGCCTTCTAGCTGTGTGTGGGACTTGTTCTATTAGTCCAGCTATACTGACCTCCATAAGGTTGCAAACTGAATATAATTTTTTTCTGCATCTACCTCTGAAAAAGTATTTGGCCTTCTAGCTGTGTGTGGGACTTGTTCTATTAGTCCATCTATACTGACCTCCATAAGGTTGCAAACTGAATATAATTTTTTTCTGCATCTACCTCTGAAAAAATATTTGGCCTTCTAGCTGTGTGTGGGACTTGTTCTATTAGTCCATCTATACTGACCTCCATAAGGTTGCAAACTGAATATAATTTTTTTCTGCATCTACCTCTGAAAAAATATTTGGCCTTCTAGCTGTGTGTGGGACTTTTTCTATTAGTCCATCTATACTGACCTCCATAAGGTTGCAAACTGAATATATTTTTTTCTGCATCTACCTCTGAAAAAATATTTGGCCTTCTAGCTGTGTGTGGGACTTGTTCTATTAGTCCATCTATACTGACCTCATAAGGTTGCAAACTGAATATAATTTTTTTCTGCATCTACCTCTGAAAAAATATTTGGCCTTCTAGCTGTGTGTGGGACTTGTTCTAATAGTCCATCTATACTGACCTCCATCAGGTTGCAAACTGCATATATTTTTTTCTGCATCTACCTCTGAAAAAATATTGGGCTTCTAGCTGTGTGTGGGACTTGTTCTATTAATCCATCTATACAGACCTCCATCAGGTTGCAAACTGAATATATTTTTTTCTGCATCTACCTCTGAAAAAATATTGGGCTTCTAGCTGTGTGTGGGACTTGTTGTATTAGTCCATCTATACAGACCTCCATCAGGTTGCAAATTGAATATAATTTTTTTCTGCATCTAACCCAGCCAATAGTTTTGGCCTAATACCACAGTTTGGCCACTCAGCTCTGCTCGGTTCCCATCCATTGTTTTTTTGTGCAAACAACTCCAGAGTTGTGAATTAGTTAACCACCAAAATGAGTGTAAAAAGGCCTGCTGCTGGTGGAAAGGGGAATAGGCATGTGGAAGGGGAAAAAAGGTTGTGTCCGTGGGGTAGGTGTTAAAGCAACAGTAACATCTGCAGAAGAAAGACCATCTTCCAGCCAAACTAAAATGTCTACTTCTTTTAGCGGACAATGTGATAAGATCCCTTTCTTACGGCCACGCCAATCACTACAAATTCCAGATGAGGCACAAAAACAGCAGGTGCTTCAACGGATATCAAGTGCTCCTTTAAGTGGGCTCTCCTCCACATCAACTTCAACATCACAAATACTCCAGTCCTCAAAGGTGTCACCCCAATCGCACTTGCTTCCTCACAACTCCCAAATCTCCAGCTGCCCGTCTGAGTATGAGGTAGAACAGATGGTTGAGTCTGCAGAGCTGTTTACTCATACTATAGCCTGGGAATCAGAGGTCGACTCCAGCGCTTCTGTGAATCCAGACGAGGAAATGATCTGCACTGATGCCCAGAATCTTTATGAGTCGGATCCAGGACCAGACGCAGAAGGTTCTCACCATAATGTAGACCCTCATTCCCAAACTGTAACTCCTGTTGGTGGAGACAATGAGGAAGACGATGATAAGACTCAAATACCTGATTGGAGCGACAACTTTAGTTTTTTGTCAGGGCAGGAACAGGTTGGCTCTGAGGACGACGGGTGTGATAACGCACAGGGTGATGATGATGAGGTTGGAGATCCCACTTACTGTCAACCCACAGTCAGCCAAGAGATGAGGTCAGCAGAGGAGGTGGAGGAAGATGCTAGTGACGACGAGGTCAGGTTGCGCCTTCCTGGACAGAGACGTAGTACTGGAAGCACATCAACAACTGCATCCTCAAACACAACTCTGCCTCTCACCACAAGTCGTGGTGGCTCTTCAGGTCGCATGGGTGCTAAGCCTTGCATAGCCTGGGCATTTTTTCAGATCGATAAAGATGACCCAACTCGTGTTATCTGTAACATTTGTCAGCAAAAGCTAAGTAGAGGCCAAAAAATACATAGTTTGAGTACTTCATGCATGAACCGGCACATGGACATGAAGCATAAGTTGCAGTGGGAAGCTCAGTGTGCTACAATGCGGCCTAGCCGGCCGGGCCAACCACCGTCTGCAATATCTTGTGCATCCGCGGCCTCTTCATCCTCTGTGACTGGGGGACAGCAGTCACACCTGTTTTGGGGCGCAGACCTGCCACCTCTTTACCCGCAACAGCCAGCGTGATTGGCAGGTCATCATTTTCTTTGGAGGTGGTAACACCAGCTGGTGTTGAGCGCTGTCCGACATCGATAGCACCACCTTTGGATCAAGGCAACCTAACATGTCCGCCTGCATCTTCCTCACAGACCGGCAGTTTGCCGGGGACACCCTTATCAACCCCGTCTAAGCACAATAGCCAGCCCTCGGTCCCTCAGATGTGGACAAGTAAAAGACCATTTCCTCCTAGCCATGAGAAAGCTAAGAGGTTGAATTTCACCATCTGCAAGCTCTTGGCTACAGAAATGCTGCCTTTCCGCCTGGTGGACACAGAGGATTTTCGAGACCTTATGTCCGTCGCAGTGCCCCAGTACGAGATGCCCAGTCGGCACTACTTCTCAAAGAAAGGTGTGCCTGCGCTCCACCAGCATGTCGCACACAACATCACCGCTTCTTTGAGAAACTCTGTGTGTGACAGGGTGCATTTCACCACAGACACTTGGACGAGTAGGCATGGACAGGGGCGTTACATGTCGCTGACTGGGCACTGGGTAACTATGGTGACAGCAGGACAAGGGGCTGCTGTCCAAGTCTTGCCGTCCCCACGAGTTGTGCGTCAATCCTCTTTATGTCAAAGTTCCTCCACTGCTTCTGCCTCCTCTACCTCCTCTCGGTCCTCCACCTGCACCCAAAGCCTGTCTGGTCATGCCACAAGCTTTCTAACTGCGCAGAAGGGATCCTGCACACCTCCTTACTATGCTGGCAGTAGGGCTCAACGTCATCAGGCGGTTTTTACATTGAAATGTCTGGGAAATGTGAGTCACACAGCTGAGGAGTTGTGGTCAGCTCTGGAGAACCAATTTCATGAATGGTTGTCTCCACTGGACCTGAAACCAGGGAAGGCCGTGTGCGACAATGCTGCAAACCTGGGTGCGGCCCTTCGCCGGGGCAATGTCACACACGTGCCTTGTATGGCTCACGTGTTGAACCTGGTTGTCCAGCAATTTTTAGCCCACTATCCCGGACTAGATGGCCTTCTGCAGAGGGCACGGTCGCTGTGTGCTCACTTCCGCCGTTCGCATCCCGCAGCTCAGCGACTTACATCTCTACAGAAGTCGTTGGGCCTGCCACTTCACCGGCTAAAATGCGATGTGCCTACCCGGTGGAATTCAACTCTGCACATGTTGCAGCGACTGTGGCAGCACCGACAAGCCCTGGTGCAATACGTTCTGACGTATAGCCTGGGCCAACGAGATTCAGAGGTGGGGCAAATCACGCTGGAGGAGTGGTCTCAGATCAGGGACCTATGCACCCTTCTGCACAGTTTTGAAATGGCGACGAAGATGTTTAGTGCTGACGATGCCATTATCAGCATGACTATTCCGGTGATTTACATGCTGGAGCACATGTTAAACAGAATTCGGAGTCAGGTGGTGGCACAAGAGGAGGTGGAGGAAGTAGTGGAGGAGGAGTTGTATGCGGAAGGGCTAACATCTGCAAGGTCCAGACGGTCGGCAGCACCAAGGCGGCAGGCATGTGAGGGTGGGGGAGATGGTTTTACCAGGGCGCATGGTTGCAGCCAAACTAGTGAGGAAGGTGCAGGAGCCCAGGAAGAAGTGGAGGACGAACTGATGGAAGACTCATCAGATGAGGGAGACCTTGATCACATTTCTGTTGTGCGAGTTTGGGGGGAGAGGACAGAGGAAGGAAGCATGATTGTTACCTCGCCACCAACACAACAGGGACTTGGTGCTCCTGGATGCGCAACACACATGAGTGCCTTCTTGCTGCACTACCTGCAACATGACCCTCGAATTGTGAGAATTAGAAATAATCCTGACTACTGGGTTGCCACACTGTTAGATCCCCGGTACAAAAGTAAATTTGCAGAAATTATTCCTGCCATAGAAAGGGATGCACGCATGCAGGAGTATCAGCAGAGACTGTTGCAGAATCTTACATGTGCTTTTCCACAAAATACCAGTGGTGCACGTAGTGAATCTCACAGTTCCAACTTGCCAACCGTGGGACCGTCAAGTGTTCAGCACTCAAACCGTAACAGAACCACAGTATCTGCTGGTAACATCAATTTTGCGGAATCATTTCACCACTTTTTTAGCCCATCCTTTGCAAGGCCACAGGAGACAAGAAGTCTGACACATAGTCAACGCCTAGAGACGATGGTACAGGAGTATCTCCAAGTAAACATTGAAGCCACGACTGTGTCACTGGACCCTTGCTCTTTTTGGGCTTCCAATCTGGATAAATGGCCGGAGCTAGCCACTTACGCCTTGGAGATCTTGTCATGCCCCGCAGCCAGCGTTCTGTCTGAACGTGTGTTCAGCGCTGCTGGTGGTGTGCTGACAGATAAGCGCACGCGGCTCTCCACTGATAATGTAGACAGACTCACGTTCATAAAGATGAACAAATCATGGATCCGAAACGACTTTTCAACCCCTGTGTCATCCTGGGGAGAGTAAAAGCTTGATGATTGGTTAAAATCACCCTACCAACCGTTCTAAGCTTTCAAATTACTAATCATGTTTATCTGTATCTTGGCTGGAAAATAATTTGGGCTTTGTAGCAGTGTGCAGCACTGATTCTATTAGGCCATCTATAATAAGCTCCACCAGATTTAAAATTACTAATCATGTTTATCTGTATCTTGACTGGAAAATAATTTGGGTTTTGTAGCAGTGTGCAGCACTGATCCTATTAGGCCATCTATACTAAAGCTTCACCAGATTTAAAATTAATAATAATTTTTAGCTGCATCTAGCCCGGAAAATAATTTTGGGGCTCCGAGATGCGCAAGACACATAAGTGCCTTCTTGCTGCACTACCTGCAGCATGACCCTCATATTGTCAGAATTCGAAGTAATCATGACTACTGGGTTGCCACACTCTTAGATCCCCCAAACTTTTCGATCAACCTTTTCATTTTAATAAAGACCAAAAAAATGGTCATTTTTGAAATTATAAGCATTAGCAGGTTGTTAGAAACTGAAATCAAACAGTTTTCAACTCAAAACTTTATTCTAGGTGATGTTACATTTTCACATAGGACCCCTTGTTCGAAAGGAGCTTCTGAACTCTCTCGTCCATTCAATTTGTCAGGTTTTGGATGGTTTCTGCTTCAATTGTTTTGCATGAGGACAGAATACCCTCCCAGAGCTGTTGCTTAGATGTGAACTGCCTCCCGCCATCATAGACACTCCTTTTAATGATGCTCCAAAGGTTCTGAATGGGGTAGAGGTCAGGGGAGCATGGGGGTCACACCATAAGTTTGTCCCCTTTTATGCCCATATCAGCCAGAGATGCAGATGTTTTATGTGCAGCATGAGATGGTGCATTATCATGCAGAAAAATGATCTTGCTGTGAAATACACGGTTCTTCTTCTTGAACCATGGCAGGAAGTGCTGTTTGAGAAAATCCACATACATTATGGAGTTCATCTTTAGCGCCTTCAGGGATCCTAAAGGGGCCGACAATCTCTCTCCCCATGATTCCAGCCCAAAACATTACTCCACCTCCTCCTTGTTGGCGCTGTAGCCGTGTTTGCGTGGGGCGTCCATCAACCAGCCATCCTCCACTCCATCCATCTGGACCATCGAGCGCTGCACGGCACTCATCCGTGAACAAAACAGTTTTGAAATCAGTCTTCATGTAATGTTTGGCCCACTGGAGCCGTTTCTGCTTGTGTGAAGTGGATAGAGGAGGTCGACAGGATGGCGTATGCACAGCTGCAAACCTCTGAAGGACCCTGCATCTTGTTGTTCGGGGGACGTTAGAGGCACAAGCAGCTTCCAAAACTTGTCTGCTGCTATGACAAGGCTTTTTTGCCGCTGCTCTTTCAACCTGACGTAATTGCCTGTAGGAAAGAGTCCTCAATTTGCCCTTATCAGCACGCACACGTGTGTACTGTGAATCAGCTACATACTTCTTAATTGCCAAGACACTTCATCCTGATCATCGCACAATGTTGATTGTAGTCATGCCTTGACCTAAACACTCCACAATTTGTTGCTTCTCAGCAGCCGACACATCCTTTTTCTTTCCCATTTTAGCAGAAAATGTAGGCTGCTTAATAATGTGAGAGAGCCTTCTTAAGTAGTCTTGCCTTTCATTGGACACACCTGCCAAACTAATTAGCACAGGTGTCTGCAATTGCTTACAGTGATATAAAGAGCCCTGACACACATCACCATCAATGAGTTTAACTGACAAACAAACAAATTCTTCCCTTATCACTCCTAAACACTTTTTGCATAATAATTTGGAACGCAGTGTACATGTGCTTTTCCACAAAACACCAGTGGTTCACGTAGTGAATCTTACAGTTCTAACTTGCCAACCGTGGTCTGTATGGACTTGTTCAATAAAGGGCCCAAAATTAAGATAACATAGATGGGAGAGGTCTCTATGAATAGGAATTCCTAAGTATTTGATACCCTGTGAGGGCTAGGCAAAGGGAAAGTTGGACTGGATGGAATCCTATATGGATTTGGGGAGGGAGACATCGAGGGCCTCAGACTTCGCTGCATTGATTTTAAAATTTGACCATGTAAAAAGTGGTCTATTTCAGCCATAACAGCATGGATGGATATATGTGATTGAGTGATATATACTAGGACATCATCAGCAAATAGAGAGCACTTGTACTCGGTGCCTCCCACCTCAATCCACCTAATATTGGGGTTATGGCGAATTGATGAGAGCAGGTGCTCCGTCACTAGGATGTATAAGAGAGGGGACAGAGGACATCCCTGCCTTGTCCCATTGGTGATTGTGAAAGGTGATGAAAATGTTCTGACGCACCCCCTGGGCCTTGGGACACCCGGAGCCGGACCCTTTTTGGTGGATGCTGGTGGTTGTAGTCTTCGTGGCGGCGACCCGGTTCCGTGGCTCAGGGTGGTCAAACCAGTGGCGGAACTATTTATGTGGTTTTGATGTTTAAATGTCCGACTACGCCACCCGTGGATTGCGGTCATAGTGAACCGCCGCTACAGGGCAGACCGCTGAGGCTGGTGTTGTGGGTGCAGCAGAGCGTAGCATAACTCCCCACGGGAGGAGTATAGCCTCAGGGCAGTGTATGCGGAGGATGGGGGTGATGGTGCAGGGCAGCAGCAGTAACGACACGGAGTCAGTGATGCAGTTCAGGGCCTTTACTCACAGTTCTTATTATCCAGACCACGTCTGCAGGTAACGGCTGCCCACGTCGTACTGTGCTCACCAGGTGAGGGGCTCAGACAACTCCCAGATAACTTTGGAGCGCTTCACAGGACCCCCTTTGTGTGTCCTTTGTCTGGCCTTTCTTACCAACACTTCTGTCCGGCTGCCTCGGGCCTCCTCTTGGTAAACTTGGCGCCAGTTTCCCTGACCCTATGTGGTGCCTTCCTAGCGGGTGTAGCGAGGGGCTGCGCCACATAAAATGTCAGAGCCTCCGGTTTCTAGCTGAGGGTCGTTTCCTGCCTCCACTAGTTCGGGGACCGGTCTCCCCCTTTGGCCTGACTCCTCCACGCAGGTGGATTCGGGCGTGCGGTGGCGACTCGCCCGTCCGCACCCCTGGGATCCCTTCATTCCTCGTTCCTGGAGCCTTCTCCGCTCCTCTTCCTTCCTTCTCCCTCTTGCAGGCCTGGGCCTCTGTTACTAGGCCCGCCTCTGGAGCAGAGCTCATGCAGAGCCCCTGCTCCCTGCCACTTCTGCTCAGACTTCTCTGCACTGAACTAAGATGGTGCCCACCTTTTATACTCCCTTCTCAATGCACCCAGGAACTGCTTCCTCCCTGCTCCTGCACTACAGGGTTCCCCTTCCTCAGTGTTCCCTCCCCCACTCCAGCCAGGGACAGGGACTGTCGTGCCCATCTCAGGGGCATATTGGTCGCCCTGCCCCACGGCAATGTGGTGTAATGCATGCAGGTGTCGGGTCCTGATCCACACTCCATCCTTACCTGAGAGTGAGATATCACACCTCTGGGTGAGGTGCAATACGTCTGTAGCAACCGAGCCCTCAGGGTGCTACAGTTCCATTTATCTTCAGCCTAGGTGACGTATTGTGATACAGGGCCGTGATTTTGGCTATAAAAGGGTCCCCTAGACCCCTACCCCAAGCTTTTTAAGAGAATCATATATGGCGTGCCAGGAGACTCTATGGAATGCTTTCTCAGCATCCAACGAGAGTATCTACTTACAAATTTTTAACTGCATCTAGCCCAGGAAATACTTTGTGCCTAGTAGCAGTGTCTGCTAGTCAGCGGATTATCCCGGCTGTTAAGCAAGCTACACCACCTGTAGTTTGGACACTTAATTTTTTCAAAGGAAATGCTTCGGGACCACGGGATACTCAGTGAAGAGCATCAGGAGGCACCCCAAGGCATAGGGGCTGGGACTGGCACTAGGATGCCTTGCGGTGGACAGCCGAGCTCGATCCTTATAAAAGCTTTTTAACTGCAGCAGCTTTAGTGGACGCTACTGGAACTGGAATTACGCGGCTGCTGGCATGAGACTTGCCCTCCAATAGATCCTTGTAAATGGATTTAAAGTGTATTCATTCAAATTAGAGAGACAATTTAAATTAAAAAAGTTAGAGCTGCCTCCACCACAGGGGGGCTCGCTCGACCCACCAGCGGACAGGCACGAGTATTGGGAGAGGGGGGCTGGCCGTCAGGGTTCACCACGGCTCTGGCACAAACCCGGCGACACGGAGGTGGCACGGGCAAGAGCGGACTGAACGTGTCGGCTTCTCACTTTTTGGATTTTAGAAGGGCATGACATGCCTATATCTGTGTCTCCCTCTCCTTTTACTCCTCCACCTCTTTTCTTTTCGCATGACTATATGTACTTGTCACTTTTCCATGTGTTAGTTGTGTCTTCTGAGCAGTTTGTCAGCTTTTGGACACCTTTGAAGGTGTTTTCTATGTGTTTCTATGTGTTTTTGTTTGCCTGCCATTGGTTTTAACGGTGTTCGAAGGTGTTCGACGAACAGTTCGACGAACAGTTCGGCGAACACACGGGTGTTCGACGAACCGAACCGAACTCGAACACTACGGGGGTGGCTCAACACTAATCGACAACCTCATCATCATCCTCTCTGTTCTCCCCCTCCTCGCCCTGAGAGTCACCCTCCTCCTCTTCCTGCCCTGATAGCACAGTACAGTCCACATGTGCCTTAGGTATCTGAGTCTCATCAGGATCACCTCCACCCTCAGAGATTAATGTCTGGTGACGAGGATCTGGATTCTGCTTGGACCTTACTTCGTCCAGTCCCGGATCCAACTGAAAAAAATTTTGGCGATTGGTGCAAATTCTTTCCTCCTGAGTCTGTTAATCTTTGGAGCAGACCTCTGATGCCCATGGAATAGAATGTGTGAACAGCTCTGCAAACTCGCCCATCTGTGGTTTCCAATAGTCAGTTGGGTAGTTGGAAAGTTGTGATGCAGGGGGAAACAAGGGTAATTGGGAAGCCACCTCTGAGGACTGTACTATGTATGATATTTAGGTGAAACAAAAGGAGAGGCCACTTGATGCTGCTCTTGGCATCCACTGGAGCACATGCTCTTTCTGGCCCTTATCTGCAAGGCATACCGCTGTACGGCTGCCAAAGAAAGGAGTGGCATAGCCCGTCCGGTAACAGAAGTTGTCAGTTGTCTTTGGGTAGGACGAGATGATATTTGTTCTGTAGAGATTTCATTAACATTACCACCTACCCCATGTACGCTTTGAACACTAAGCCTATTTTCCATTTCACCACAACCTCGTTTTTTCACCCTCATGTTGGATGTACCCTTCCCCTCTTTTAACCAGCTGTTTCACGACCCTAGGCCCAGACCTGTCGGTCATCTGTCTCTAAATTAACAATCAGTATTTATTGATAATGTCACTGGAGCATACTATTAGCACAAAAAATGTAACTTCAGAAGTGTGGACCCCTGGATGAAGCAAAACTAGTAGCACAGAATATTTATATGCAGAAATGTGGCCTACATTCTGTAGCATGCTATTAGCGCAAACCATTTTTGATTCAGAAATGTGGACTCCTGGCTAAAGCAAAAATAGTAGCACAAAATATTTATATACTGAAATAGGGCCTACTTCCTTTAGCCTGCTATTAGCACAAAGAATTTAGATTCAGTAATGTGGACTCCTGGCTGAAGAAAAACTTGCAGCACAAAATATTTATATGCAGAGATGTGGCCTGTTTACTGTAGCAGGCTAGAAGCACAAAGAATTTAGATTCAGAAATGTGGACTCCTGGCTAAAGCAAAAATAGTAGCACCAAATATTTATATACTGAAATGTGGCTTGCTTTCTGTAGTATGCTATTAGCACCAAAAATTTAGATTCAGAAATGTGGACTCCAGGCTGAAGCAAAACTAGTAGCACAAAATATTTATATGCAGAAATGTGTCCTGCTTTCTGTAGCATGCTATTAGCACAAATAATTTAAATTATTGGTGGAGGAAGTGCCCCAGCTGCGTTGGAGACTTCATCCTCCTCTGCTTTGTGCTTCCACTGAGCCTCCGCTGTCAGGTAAAGATGCTGTCAGTAGCGCGTCTACTAGCTTGCGCTTGTATTCCCGCATTTTCAAATCTTACTCTAGTGACACAAGTAAGGTTGGTACGCTGTCTTCCAGTGGGGATCCAGCAGGGTGGCCACCCATTAAACAGCACTTGTAACAATCCGGGCAATTTGGTTGTTGCGCAGGCACAGCACGATGTATTGCCTCATGTGTGCCAGGCTGCCCAGAGGCAACAACTAGTTGTTCCCGGTGGGAGGTGCATCATCTGGGTCCTCTGTATCATCAGTATCTCACTAGCCAAGCTCCAGTGATGACCGTTAGCTGCTTTGAGTGCCACCCTGCTATGAGCACAGTTGTTCCTCATCCTCCTCATCCTCCAAAACCGTCCCCTGGCTGGACATTTGTGTACCTGGCCGCTGTTGGTACAGGAAACCATCCTCCAACAGACGCCTGGCCTGATAATGGTCTGAAGGTTCCCTGTTCCTCCTACTCTTACCAGAGCCACCAGCTCATCCATCATCGAGTTGTTGTTTTTTTCTAGAGATACAGAAGCAACGCTGATGATGGCGTCATCAATCGATGTGACCATGTTCGTGGAGTACTCAAAACAGTGCAACACGGGACACATGTCCCGCGTGGAAGCCCACTCATTGGTCATGAAGTGATGTTGTTCCACACAGCGACTCACCCGTGCATGCTGCAACTCAAACTCCAGTATCACCTGCTTTTGATCACAAAGTCTCTCCAGCATCTCCTTCAGCTGCTCGCACAGTCTCTTATAGATACGTTGCTTATGAGGTGATGAGCGGAAAGGCAGAAGTGAAGCTGCAGCGCAGACAGGTGAGCAGCAGCAGGGTGAGGATGCCGAAAGTGTGCACAGACAGCCCGCACTTTCAGCAGCAGCTCTGACATATCTGTGCAATTTTTAAGGAAGCTCTGCACCGCCAAATTCAGCACTTGCGCCAGTCAAGGGATGTGAGTCAAGTCAGCTAGGCCAAGAGCTACAAGATTTTGCACTTTATCACACACCACCAGACCGGGCTTGAGGTTTATTGACACCAACCACACATCTGTCTGTTGTTTGATCCCCATCCACACCTCCTGGGAATTTTTCACACAATCATATAATTTCCAAAACAGCCTGCTGTTTCCACCTGGCTGTGCTGAAATTTTTCATGCAGGTGTTACATTAACGGGATGAGGAGGTGGTGGAGGAAGAGGAGGCAACATGGACAGAGAAACATCCAGCAATCCTCGTTGGCAGTAGGACTTGCGCCAAAACACTTTCCGCCTCAGGCCCAGCAGCCACTTAATTTATCCTGTGGGCAGTTAGGGAGATATTATCTCCCTTATCAAATAATTTAATGACATCTGATTTATCCTCTGCAAGACTAACATACAGCACAAGTCTTGCAGAGTTTGGAGAGTAGCCATTTCAATTTCTCCAATATATGTATATTAGGAATAGCAATCACCCAATGGCACTCATGAAACATATAAATAATTTCTACTTGTTTTAAGTACAATGGATTGATATGTACAAATCTTTCTCTGAACCAGGTGATAATACTCAACAAATGTGTAGGTGCAAAATTTCTCTCCATAGCAATATCAGTTTACTGTTTATAAAAAGCTCCACTACTGCCTGCTGCGGCTCGTGCAATCTCTCCAGCATATGCAAGGGGGAGTTCCTCCATGTGGGTACGTCACATATGAGGCGGGGAGCAGGAAGGCAGAAGTGATGCTACACCGCTGACAGGCAAGCAGCAGGGTGAGAACGCCAAAAGCGCGCACATACTGCCCGCACTTTCTGACCAGATGAGGAGAAGGCCGAGGAAGTGGAGTAGGAAGCAATATGGAAAGAGAAAAGGCTAGGGGCCAGCTATGGCACTTTTGCACCTTGATTCATCGTTCACTGAGCAGCTGGGGTAGCATGACCTCTGTGGCACCCCCGAGGATTCAGTCGCCACAGGGGTACTGCACCTCAGAACGAGGTGTGGTATCTCCTCTCCAAGGTAAGGATGGAGCACCACACAGGACCCCAACCACACACTCAACACTACACCATTCCAGTTTTGAAGGGGGCCTAAAAGCACCATAGTGCTGCCCCGGGCCTGAATGGAGGAGTTGGGGGGAACCAAAGCTAAGGGGAACAACGTAGTGAGTGAGGGTGGAGGAAGCACTTTACTTTAGCACTTAATAGAATCATATATAACTGGAGGCCATTGTAATAACCCACTCTTTAGTCGTGGGTCTTTGGGAAGGCAAGCCAGTGCTAAGCTGCTGCCGGCTCAGGGTCCACGGTTCCCGGTCTCAGGCCTCGAGACGGGGGATTGGGGCAGAGTTATAACTGGCTCTGTCCCCTGTCAGAGTCCAACCAAGAAGGCCCAGGAGGGGAGCAGAGGAGTTAGGCTCCATGAGTAAAGACTTGGATGACTTCAAATACAGCCTCTGTCTGTTCTTTCCTCTGTGGCTCTGCACCCGCCAACGCTCTATTCTGCATCCCTTCTCCTACGCTGCCCTGAGGCCCCGCTCCACCTGTGGGGAGCCGCACCAACTAAGCTGCCTGAACACTGGCCTCAGAGGACTGTCGCAATGCTGGTGATCCTCATCAGACACCACAGGTGGCGTCACAAACATTTCCTATCCCATATAACTTTCCCCCTGCTTTTTAAGAGTGACCCTAGGGTACGGGCCTGGGAGCCAGCCACCGCGACATTCCCCAAAACTAACACCAAAGCCCGGGCGCCGAGTAGTCATCCCCATCCCCTGGGCACGTCATCTCCACCTCTTCCTCCGAACTGCCTACGTCACTCGGATGGCCTTGACTCCATGTGATGTCTGGGACCTCATCATCCCCCATCGCATCATCGCACCTCTCTAGTGTTTGATACCTCCTCCTCATATGCCTCTTCCATCTACACTGCCAACTCCACCCCCTTCTCTACTTGGACCTCCGCCTCCTGGTTCACGATTATAAGTTTTCCTTTTTTTATTCTCATTTTAGGTCATTTGAATTTCGGGGCCAAGTTTGGCCCTGAACTAAACTTTTAACTTTTGTTCAGCCTAATCCCGCAAATTTGAACATCCACGGGTTCGCTCGTCATCACTAAAGAACAGTTAACATTCATTTACTCAAAGACAAATACAGTATGTTAAGATCACTTTTTATTACTAATGCTGTGTTTGCATTAAAGAGATTAAAAGGGATTCAATAAAGTTCTTAGAAACCTCATGGTTTTACACTTCTTTTCAGGGCATTGTAGTACATTGGTTCATGGTGAATTAAATTTTGGGGAAAAATTCACAGAAGTTTGCAAACTGAAATTTCAAGAGATTTGTTCATCTTTAATTAAAAGCTTTTATGCCAAAATAACTTGTGTAAAAGCTTTAAAAAGACATAAAATTTTGGTGAAGATCGAAGTTGCAACTTTTTCAGTTTACATGCCAGTTTCTCTTAGCTCTGCCAAAATAGGCAGAGCAGGGGAAGGACTGGGTCCACAGGGGGTGGGGTTTCATATCTCTATAGCTTGTCCAACGCATTACAAACTGTGGCATTATGTGAAATCTCATGAATTACCATTTAGCACAAAAATTATCAAAATCCGCTGCTGGCAGCTCGCTTTTTAATTGATGTCCCAGATGTTCTCAATGCAAGGCATGGTCAGAAATGTGTAAGCCCATGGTAGCACTCTTAGGCCACGCATGCTGCTCACAGTTGCACAAGCAACATGCGGCCTGGTGCTGTTGTGCTGAAAAATGAACACTGGACACTTTGGAGAAATGGCTGTATCACTGATTCACTGATCAATGACCAAATCAATATAATTGTTATTGTACATGAAATGAAGGCTAGAAGGACCATACATTATGTCATCTCAAACCATAATCCTGGGAGTAGGACCCACATGAAATTCCCTTCTGAACGTCTCTTCATGATATTGGTCTCCAGACCAATCTCCAGCTATCATGCATTCAAGACAAAAGCCCAACTCACCATCGAAGAAGCTAAACCTCCCTTCCAGCTTCCAATGCTCCATTTTAGCCAGCATCTGGAGATCTGGAGGACAGCACAATGAACAGACATTCACGAGGCAAAGCAACACTATTGCTACTCCTGGGATTGGGGCGTGGGATAGCATGAAGTATGGTAGCTGGAGTGCTCTAATCTTCATTCCAGGTACACTAACAGCTCAGCGTTACATCGCTTTCGTCATGAAACCAGTGGTATGGCTAGCTCCTCAAAGTGTCCCAAGAGGCATTTTTCTACATGATAACACCTGGTCGCAAGTTGCTCGTGCTACTGTGAGCAGCCTACATGGCCTAAATGTGCTATCGTGGCCTGCAGCGTCTTCGGACATGTCTCCCATCAAGCTTATCTGGAAGTTATTGGTAAGCAATTGCAAAGTTGAACTGCCACCAGCGAACCTTGATAATTTGCGTGTCCAAATGCAATTAATGTGCCAGAACATTCAATCATTAATAATCTCTTTGATTCATTGATAGCATGCTAAGCTGTTGAAGTGCTGGCTACTGAATAAACCAACATGTTTTGAGAATTTTGTTTACATTTTTCAGTTTTCTTAATTCCATGACATTTCCTTCTTGGTGTTCCAATCTCAATATTGAAGAGTGTGTATATATCTGTCGTCATTGTAAATATTCTAATAGAAATAAGAAGGCAAGATTACTTTGCTGTCTTATCAGAAAAACCCTCATCTAGCGGTCACACAACTCTGATTTTCCAAAATCACTTTACAGATTCTGAAGAGAACAGATTTTGGCTACTCCACTATACTTTGTAAAACAAGCATCATAGCGGATTTTTCTTTCTTTCTTTCTTTCTTTTTATCTTTCTCTCTCTCTTTCTTTCATTCTCTTTCTTACTCTCTTTTGTTCTTTCTCTTTCTTTCGTTTGTTAATTTTCTTTCTTTCTCTCTTTCTTTTGTTCTTTCTTCTTTTTCATTTTTTCTTTCTCTCTTTTCTTCATTCATTCTTTCTCTTTCTTTCTCTATTGCTTTCTTTCTTCCCTTCTTTCTTTCGTGCTCTTTCTTTCTTTCTCTCTCTCTTTCTTTTGTTCTTTCTTTCTCTTTCTTTCTTTCTCTCTATTTCCTTATTTCTTTCTCTCACTATTTTGTTCTCTCTCTCTTTCTTTGTCACTTTCTTCTTTTCTTTCTTTCTCTCTTGCTTCTTTTCTTTCTCTCTTTTTTCTTTCTTTCTTTCCCTATGAAATGATATCTAATCTATGCATATTTTGTGAATCTGAATCCTATTCAGCAGGTGCATAAGGAATATTGGTTTCATAATCAGAAGATTGCAATGTCATAATGCTACATTGCATCCTAGGACTGTAAATGTGTGCTCCATATCTTTTGCTTTGTGCTGCTGGAATTTTTGCTCACAAGTCACAGATGGCTATTATAATATTGAACATTAAATACGTTGCACGCAGAGATTTGTTTGTTTTTGTACAGCTAAATTATAACTTGAAAATAGTCACATAAAATTCACAGACAAATCGCACAAATAGCTGTATTTTTCTCCAGTGACTTGTCTCCAGTCACCATTCTCTATACCTCTATGTGAAGCAATATTTGTTTCATGGAGGAATCATGCATGCCATGTGGCTTTAATTACGTTTTTTTTTTAACCAAACACAGGACTAAATCCAAAAGTAGAAGGTTTTATTTAAGGCTGCATTCACACATCTATGTCCTGTCCAATGTTTTCTTGGACAGCACATGGAAACAAGCAGTTGAATGGATCTATTCACACATTTGTGAAAACCCCGGTTCGAATGTGAGATCTATTTGATGCAGATGAGGTATTATTCTGATCCATGTTTGGGGATCAGACTCAGCCATTCAAGTCAATGAGGATCTGTGTACTGCAGATGAAAATTAGAAGGCTTTCGTTTTACTTTCTTGTCTCATGGATGTCATTTTATTGGCTTGGAAGTAAAAAAAAGGAGTGATAATAAAACAGAAGCAACTAGGATGCAACTAGAATGATCCCTGAGAAAACGGATGGTAACAGAGATGTGTGAATGCAGCCCTATACTTCTTGTTATGATTCAGTTTGAATAAAGAGACTTTAGCATCGAACTCCACATGAGCGAAGGTAGATTTATAAATAAAGCTGTTTGATTTTCTCTTTAAAAAAATATTATGATGCCACATTAATGAGAACAAAATGCATAATATGTACTGATAGTGAGAACTTAAACTCAAGTAAAATTGGACTAAGGTGTTCTGCACACCTCTGAAAAGGGAATCAAATCTTTGCCTTGTCTCTCAAGTATATAAATAAATGCACTTGTGAGCATGCTGTATGTACAAGTCTTATATTCCCGAGGGGATGGAACGGAAACTGTTAAATGATATGAGTCTGATGGTATGCTTAGGAGGGAGTGACCAGTGAGTGGACTTTAAGAGTCAGTGTGTGACCTATATATAAGCTCAGCACTCAATTGTCATTCAGAGTGCACAGTCTCATCTCTGCTGGGCTCTTTACCAAACCTCACTCATCATGGATGATATTTACAAGGCAGCGGTACGTGAGATTATTTCTCATTTCCAAAATAATAATGAACATTTTAAGAACAGCATGAGTTTCTTCTACTAACAAATATTGATACATTGTCAAAATTACCATACGGTAAAATTTCTCTTGATGTCTATTGTTTATTAGATAAATATTATTTTAACACATATAAAGATGGAACAGAGTTTGTCATTGCTTGTCATTTGTCTATTAACCATGATCTTATAATGTATTTTTCTGCAGTTTTACATAGGACAGCAGTTTAATTAGTCACTCTAGGTCATCTCAAAGAGTTGTCCCATTCAATATTCAAAGCAGCAACATGAAAATTTTAACTTTGCTCCAATCCCGATATCATGTACTGTATGAACACAATCATGTGAATAAGTGGTGTCATAATCTACTAAGACACAGTATTTCTTATAGCAATATTGTAAGAATTAATGTATTCCCAGTTGCAACGTGTCATTAAGTAACCTTGCCCTTGTCTTATAGTAACTTAGCTGATATTATAAGGATTGTTCATGAACCTTAAAATGTTAATTCTGTATCTTCTTATGATTTAATGACTTATTTATGAGCAGCCGCTTTCAGGACAATAAGGCATGGTAAATGTCATTATGTTCAAGGACAGTAAATGTGCTAAGTTATATCACTGATAATGGAGGAAGGGTCAGGTTTGGGAAATAAAAGCTCCATGTACAATAATGTCTATGAGGTCGGGTGTATCAATGACATTCTGGAATGTAAATGATTTCAGTCTTTTATTCTTTAATTCTGCCCTGTGTAAAGGGAAATGACAAATAATCTATCACTGTAAGAAGACGACCAATGTGGCGGTGACTGAAAAGCCCATACATAAACACACAGCTAAAAGCATGCCAGGCACTTAAACAGGGCATTGACCTTCAAATCTGTCTATGGCTGTGACTTACACAAAGCACAAGCATGGAGAGCTGCACATACATATTGTACCTACAGGACAAACTTCTTACATGAAACATTACCATCTGCAAAAGCAGAATTCAGAGTAGGACCTAGAAGACCCTTAATTTTGTTATCAAGTGTCTACATCATTAGACAAATACACTTTAAACAAGGATATCCATGCCCATAAAAGGTTAAATTACTTAGGGATTCAAGCCCTTAAAATACACAGCTCACAGAGTATATACTGTAAAGTGCTGTCAAAGCCATTCAACACCAGGAGTGTTTTCACTTATAATGATTGTCAAAGAGCAAGTGACAGGCAGGAGGTCTCCACAATTCACCTTGCATTTGTCCTTTTCAGCTGGATGCCAGACACTACATAAACCGACAAACTCTGCTTCTGGGCACTGGATAATGGGCGGTTTCAGTTAGTTTAACACCTAGAAATGCCTTTACTTTAAAGATTATTTCTATGCTGAATATTTATACATAATCCCCCACCTCTGGGAAGTATGGAGCCCAAGACAGTGAAGAGGTGCCAAGTGCTGCAGAACTCCTGTATAAATAAATGGAGACAGGCATGCGAGCAAGGCCACCTATCCATTACAGATAGCAAGAGATGTGGCCTTGTTCTAGAGATCAATGCACACGCCGTGGATATGCCAGAAATATATATACAATATATTAAGCAGTAAAATATAACATTCTTGCTTTTATACCATAGTTGTCATTTATATATATATATATATATATATATATATATATATATATATACATATACTTATAAATATGCTATATATACTGTATGTATATACATATATAAATATATATACATATATGTTGTTCTGCATATATTTCAGATCAGAACTGATTGGATAAATTGTGTTTTTTCCAACAGTCGATACATTTTTACTATATAAATTAAGAATGATAAGAAGCCCGTTTCCACCAAATAAAATAGGGAAAACTGCATTATTAATTATTAAACACAGCACAGTCCCATCTGTTCAGGTCAGAATAAAATAATTCTGGTGTACACATATGACATTTTAGCAAAGCCGCAAAATAAATTAAAAATACAAATGATTATTCACCATTGATCGAAAACAATGAGTTTAAAAAAATTGCTTATTAATATTTATAACTATTCGTGATTTTGGTGATGAATGTTTCTAAGAGATTTATTTCATTCAAACTCTAAGCATATAAATATCTCAGCTATGTATAGTAACTAAGCTTGAACAATGGAACAATGGGCTATCATCCATGTGCAGCTGTTTGATCTGAGGCATCAAGCTTAAGTAGTGATACAGGATTGGTCATGACTTTTAATAGAGTACATTGCTTGAAAACATTTTGTATCTTTTTCTTCTAAACCCAAACCCAATGGTACATTTTTTACAATTATTAAATTTAACATTTACTATTTCTTACACGTTTAGTGATGCATTTCTATACAGATTTGAGTCCAAAACACTTTACACTTCATGTCAAAGTATTATTTTATGCAGAGCTCCATACAACTTTTGTTTTCTGAAAAGCCTTAAAATGGAATGCACAACAGTCTATGGGGCCATACCATACCTACATATTCAGAATTTACTTTTCCATCAGATTAAAGGCAACCTGTCACCAGAAAAAAATGCTAATAACCTGCAGATATTGGGTTAATCTGCAGAATAATAACGTTATTATGCTGCCTGGGGCCTGCAATTAGCCTAACACTGCAGGGAGAAAATGAACTCCCCAAGCAGCATTCCCTTTTCAGTCATGGTGTTGGAGTTGGTTCTAGGTCAGTGACTGCAACCAGGCTCTCAGTCCTGACTGACAGCTGGCCCTAATGCCGGGCGTGCGGTTTCTGCTGTTGCTCTATGTTCTTAGAGCGGTGACTGAACCAGTGCTGGCGCCACCCTCGTGAATTAAACTGCGCCCCCGACCCTGACTGACACTGGTTCTGCATTGGGGCCGGCTGTCATTCAAGGCCAAGGGCTCGGTTTCAGTCATTGGGCAGCAGCGGCATGGGTTCAGTCACCACTCTAAGAATACAGAGGGATGGCTGTAGCCATGCCCATGGCTCTGACTGACACTGGCTCTGTATTGGGGCTCAGCTGTCAGTCAGGGCCAAGGGCATTGTTACAGCCGCCGCTCTGTATACTGAGTGCGATAACTGAACTATCGCGGACCCCGTGACTGAAACCCGAACGCTAAGGGGGAGAATAAAGTTAATTTTCTCCCTGAAGAATTTGGCTATGTGCAGTCGCTGTCCAGCATAATAACACTATTAACCTGCAGATTAACCCAGTATCTGAAGGTTAATAGTGTTTTTTCTGGTGACAGGTTCCCTTTAAGTATGAAAAAATGTTTTCCCACTATTTGTCCTCAAATTAATTAGGTGTTTTTCACTGGAAGCATTGCTTCTAAACATTAGCACCATACAGTGGCACCTGGAGAATCTTTTGCTCCAGAGCCCGAGGGAGTGCTGTATACATTTTGGTATTAGACCCAAGTGTGAAATTTCAGTGCTATACAGCATGATTTGTTTATCAACAGCAAACATGATATATTATTTATTATGATCCTGTATATTATTGTATGAAAAGTTTAAAGAGTATGTATATATTTCGTATCAGTTAGATACATGTCATAAATTCTAAAAAGAAACATATATAGGATATGCTAGAGGGTGTTTTCTTATGATAATAGCATAAATACTCTATTAAGTGTGCACAAGTCAATCTGTAAGCACATTGGGTACAATTGTGTTGTTTTCTAAGTCTCTTTTAATTTTTTATCTTTTAGTATTTGCTGAAGTTTTTTGCTCCAAATTCATCAATTTTGCGCAAATTAAAAAATTATCTTTTTTTCCCCTCTGTCTTTAACCAATTTTGACACTATTTAGAGAAAAAAGTTGCATGTTTTGTAAAATTTCATAAACAATAAAATTCTGGTGTGCATAAAATGACTCCAGGGGGATCTAAAGTACAATTGCAACAAATTTAGCGACTTTTAGAAAAATCACAAATCATGAACCAGTAAAAACCATCTGGAAACTCTAACCTTGCCCACAGTGAGAGACTAAAAAAATATGGTCAAACACATATAAAATAGACTTCAAAAAGGCAGAAATGGAAAGATGAACAAAAAAGAGGCGCAAGAAACCAAAAGCTTGACAAACAAATAGGCGTAAATGCAATAATGAATTGGGCCCTATCAGTCACACTTGGAATTATCTCATTCTTTTTATACTATGCTCTGCTTTTTTTCATATGTGACTCCAATTAAAATAATGTTAAAATGTAATTGCAAAAGTTAACCTCAAGCATGTACTTCTTACTATACAATTAAGGAGCTAAAGTTGTGTGTTAAGTACCTGTACCTCTATGACTACATAAGGTAAGGCAAATGTTGAGCTAAATTTGGTTCACTTTTCAGTATGTGGCGCAGATAAAAGGCCTAAGGTTAAATACCATTGTAGCTGAGCTACTTGTAACAATCAAATGTTTTATCTTTCTCTCGCCTAGCCCTGGATGTCTAAGCTAGAAATAGGACAGAGGGTTAGGTTACTTTAAACTAGTAACAAACATATGGCTACTTTACTTAGACAGTGTCTGTGTATCCAGGCATCTACATAGAAGGGTAGGACAATAAAATGTGTGCCATACAGCTGATATTTCTTATCTGAAAGTGATGACACATGGGACTCACATTTCACTCTCAAATGCTATTGTTACTATCAATTATCTCCTAAGCAGCAGCATCAACTCAGATGACAGCTAAAGAAAACATGGCTATTTCCCTGCACACTTTATCAATTTGCCTACAAATCAGGTCATCAAGCCACTGGGGGAGCATTGCTGCTCCTAGGCAGAACAGGGAAACACAGTAAGGTTTAAGTACTGTACATTGTAGGTATGGCAAAATAAATGTATTTGGTAATATTTAATAATGTTAAACATGTAAGAAGACAATTCACAAAAGAGTTGCTTTTTATGCATTAACTTAAGTTCATGTAACATTATTTGCATTCTTTGTTGTAGGTCGAGCAGCTAACAGAAGAACAAAAAAATGGTAAATTCCTGACATACTAATATACTATGCATAAATACATGTGATACATTATAATTAAAATACACGACAGAGCTTTCTAGACTTCTGCAAAATGTATTAAATATTAAAATCAGTTGTTCATTGATTAAAAAAGCATATTCAGCCAATCATTAGAGTCATCAGTAAGACAGAGTCAAATCATGGACAAAGCTATTTTTTGCGTCAATCATATAAATAGAATTCAGTTTGTTGGCAATGTGGTCAATTCATAGTTTAAGAAAACAAATAATCTTTACTGGATTAGATATAGTGTTTTATTACCTATAAGATATTGTAATTTATTGATTTATTCGGAATTCTTAATATGTGTACAGTGCGGCCAAAAAAATCTTTATAAGTTCAACAAAACTACAAAATCTTAAAGTTCAACCAGTCAGAGTGCAGCTTTCATTTTACCAGAGCAGTGTGAAAAGTGAAAGCTGAGCTTTGATTAGTTGTTATTTGCAGCTAAGCCAGTTTTTGCCATTAGACAGTTTTCGATTATCTCCCCCATTGTGTGCACTTTTAAGAAGCAAAATCATGACCCGGATTTTACATGTAAAAAAGACCTTCTATATAAAATAAAAATAACGTGGACAGCACTCCGTCAAAAAGAGGTTATTTATTAGCTCAAAAAGAGCTGTAGCAATGTTTCGGTTCAATTGTGAGCCTTTTTCCAGCAAAAAAAACCCCAAAAACATATATATACTAGCTATTGAACCCGTTCTAAGCCTGGTTGGTGAGCATTTTTATTGGCATATGGTCCCCTATCCTGGCCCATGCTCCCCCATCCTGTTATGTGTTCCCCCATCCTGTTATGTGCTCCCCCGTCCTGTTATGTGCGCCCCGTCCTGTTTTGTGCACCCCTATCCTGTTTTGTGCTCCCCCGTTCTGCTTTGTGAGCCCCCATCCTGTGCTTCCATCCTCTTTTGTGTGCCCCCACCCTGTTTTGTGTGCCCCATCCTGTTTTGTGCTCCTCCATCCTGTTTTGTGTACCCCCATCCTGTTTTGTGTGCCCCCATCCTGTTTTGTGTGCCCCCATCCTGTTTTGTGCTCCCCCATCCTGTTTTGTGTGCCCCCATCCTGTTTTGTGTGCCCCCATCCTGTTTTGTGCATCCCCATCTTGTTATGTGCGCCCCCATCCTGTTAGGTGCTCCCTCACCCTGTTATGTGCCCCCCGATCCTGTTTTGTGCCCCTCCATCCTGCGTCCCTATCCTGTTTTGTGCACAGCATCTTGTTTTGTGCACCCCATCCTGTTTTTTGTGCCCCCATCCTGTTATATGTGCCCCCATCCTGTTATATGTGCCCCCATCCTGTTTTGTGCGCCCCCATCCTGTTTTGTGCACCCCTATCCTGTTATGTGTGCCTCCATCCTGTTTTGTGTGCCCCATTCTGTTTTGTGTGCCCCATCCTGTTTTGTGTGACCCCATCCGGTTTTGTATTCCCCCGTCCTGTTGTGTGCTCCCCATCCTGTTTTGTGCACTCCAATCCTGCTCCCCCATCCTGTTATGTGCTCCCTATCCTGTTATGTGCTCCCCCATCCTGTTATGTGCTCCCCCTCCTGATTTGTGCTCCCCCATCTTGTTGTGCACCTCCATTCTGTTTTGTGCTCCCCCTCCTGTTATGTGCTCCCCCATCCTGTTATGTGCTTCCCTATCCTGTTATGTGATCCACCATTCTGCTCCCCCATCCTGTTTTGTGCGCCCCCATCCTTTTTTGTTCTTCACCATCCTGTTATGTTCACCCCATCCTGTTATGTGCTCCCCCATCCTGCTCCCCATCCTGTTTTGTGCGCCCCCATTCTACATCCCCATCCTGTTTTGTGTGCCCCCATCTAATTTTGTGTGCCCCTATCCTGTTTTGTACATCCCATCCTGTTTTGTGCGCCCCCATCCTGTTATGTGCTCTCCCATCCTGCTCCCCCATCCTGTTATGTGCTCCCCCATCCTCCTCCCCCATGCTGTTATGTGCTCCACCATCCTGTTATGTTCTCCCCATCCTGTTATGTGCTTCCCCATCTTGCTCCCCATCCTGTTTTGTGCTCCCCCATCCTGCATCCCCTTCCTGTTATGTGCTCCCCCATCCTGCTCCCCCATCCTGTTATGTGCTCCTCATCCTGTTATGTGCTCCCCCATCCTGTTCCCCCATCCTGTTATGTGCTCCCCAATCCTGCTCCCCATTCTGTTATGTGCTCCCCCCATCCTGCTTTCCCCATCCTGTTATGTGCTCCACTATTCTGTTATGTGCTCCCCCATCCTGTTTCGTGCATCCCCATCCTGTGCCCCCATCTTATTATGTGCTCCCCCATTCTGTTATGTGCTCCCCCACCCTAACCTTTCCATTGCCCCCCTGCAGCATGTCGCGTGTGTTATTTTACTAAAATTGTGCTGGAATCAGCGCCTGCTTAGCACAATATCAAGCGCCATTTTAGTGAAGACACATTTGCAGAGGGTATTCAACAAAATGGCACCGGAATTCGCGCCTGCCCGTACCTCACTGTCCGACCCAAATTGTCTTCACTAAAATGGCGCCGGATATCACGCTATGTGCATGCACCGATTCAGACGCCGCACTCCTCCCCTGGCCTCCAGACAGAACAGAGGCGTCGCGGCAACACTCCTCCCGGTAAGTTATGTACTTATGGCTCCGGAGATAGCGATAGGCGGTCAGTGCCTACACATACCACGATCTCCGGCATCATATAATCCTCTTACCTGTCACCTGTAATGGCTGATACGTTCTTCTGTCTGGGGCCAGACTGTGGCGGCGCATCGCTTCGGACAGATGGACAAATCTCCCGTTATATTATAGATATATGTATAAATCCATACTTATACTTGTTTTGGCAACCATATTGCATGACAATATAAGTGCAACGGTTGAAAAAAATAACAGTGAGTAATAACTATGTTAACTAATTTTGCACAATATTTTATCCCCTAGAATTTAGAGCAGCTTTTGACATTTTTGTGCAAGATGCAGAGGATGGATGTATCAGCACAAAAGAACTGGGAAAAGTCATGAGAATGCTCGGTCAGAGTCCCACTCCAGAGGAGCTGCAAGAGATGATAGATGAGGTGGATGAAGACGGTCAGTTTTATACTATGTTGAATTATATTTTTATTAATATAAACTTATCTAATGAATCATTTTACTATAAGAAAATAAAAGTTACACTGGATGTTGTTTGTTTCTTAAAAAGCAGAAAAGGCTATAAACACTTATTTTGTCTGAGAATTTATTATAACGATTCTCTACAATAGGAAGCGGTACTGTAGACTTTGATGAGTTCTTGGTTATGATGGTCCGATGTATGAAAGATGACAGCAAAGGAAAAACAGAAGAGGAATTAGCAGACCTTTTCCGCATGTTTGACAAGTAAGTGATAAAATGGAAGAGTATTCCACATTTGATGAATTAAAATACCATCATATTGTTTTCCTATATGATTGCACAAGGCTAAAGAACTTCCATATCTCTTTAACTTTACATTATAGTATAGCCTGTCACTTATTTTCTAATGTAATAGCCAGTCTTGTTTTCTAGTATAAGAGCAGATTTTTATGTCATTACTAGTGCACAAAAGTCAATTTAGACAACATGTACAGTATTTTATTAAACTACTGTATGTCTGAGAATGAAAAGGACCACTGTGTAGGATAAATAGCAGCTGATAATAAGGGATAGGCTACGGCCCCACTATCAGTATTTGGTCAGTGTTTGGTCAGTATTTTTTCTCAGGAGTGTGAGCCAAAACCAGGCGAGGAACAATTAGAGAAAAGAGTCAGAATCAGAATCATAGAAACAAGTGCACCACTTCTGCATTTTTGACCCACTCCCGGTTTTGGCTCCCACTCCTGAGAAAAAATACTAACCAAATACTGATAGTGGGGCCGTAGCCATATGGTGAGAGTAGAAATGAGTAAAATATTTTATATTTAAAAATAAGTAAAAGAATATGAATACAAAATATTAGATATACAAAGTATAAAGTTATCCAAGCTGGAAAAATTATTTTTATTATTGCAATTTTTTTCTAACGCAAAAACTGTCACACAAATTTTCTTCACAGAAATGCTGATGGATTCATTGACCTTGAAGAGCTAAAGACCATGTTAGAAGCAACAGGTGAAACTATCACAGAAGATGACATAGAAGAACTCATGAGAGATGGAGATAAAAATAATGATGACCGAATTGATTATGATGGTGAGCATCTAGTTGTTTTTGGGGCTGCATTTTAAACAAATAGCAGTTATTTTAGTGAATTATTGTTGGTATGAATGTAGAATTAATAGTATTCCTTTGTTTTTGTTTCAAAACTACAAAACCCAAAGTGAAACATTGTTACATCTCTTGACGTTGAGAAAGTCTACTACTACTACTGACTAAGTAAAAGATATAGATGTGACAAAAGTTCACCCAAATATCCTACTTCACTTATGCTACAGAATCATTTAAGGTTGGTGGAGGTCTCTAGACAAAAAAACTTGGCCAGAGTCCCTATGTCACCTCTGGGATATACACCTCACATGAGCCATTAGGATCCCTCATATGTTGAAAAAGTGGACCATCATGAATTCCATCATCTCCACTATCATGTGAGTTATAAAACAGTGGCATTATTGACTCTCTTACACATATAAGAGAGGTATGCAAATTCATGGCCACCTTTTCACTCCAAAACTACACCCAGCCACAACTAATGTCTGAATTTGTTGCCCAATCATAAGTGACTCCACACTTACATAGTTACATAGTTACATAGTTTATAAGGCCGAGAAAAGACAAGCGTCCATCCAGTTCAGCCTATTTCTTGTGCACTGCAGCTATTCCGCTATTCCTATACCATGCGGTATAGGCCAATTTACATCATTGAGGAAAAATTCACTTCCCGACACCAATCTGGCAGTCAGATTAAATCCCTGGATTAATTAACTAAGCATAAGATGTAATTTTATTGTTCTCAAGAAATGCGTCCAGGCCACTCTTGAACTCATTAAGTGAGTTGGACACCACCACTTCCTCTCCTAGAGAGTTCCAGAGTCTCACGGCTCTGACCGTAAAGAATCCCCTTCTATGCTGGTGCAGGATCCTCCTTTCCGCCAGACGCATAGTGTGCCTCCTCGTCTTTGTCACCATCCTTGGTATAAACAGGTCATGGGAGAACTCTCTGTACTGCCCCCTGATGTATTTATACATGTTTATGAGGTCTCCCCTAAGCCTTCTCTTTTCCAATGTAAATAGGCCTAATTTTGCCAACCTCTCTGGGTATTCTAGTCCCTCCATTCCCTTTATTACCTTAGTCGCCCTCCTTTGTACCGTCTCTAGCTCCAATATGTCTTTCCTGAGCACCGGAGCCCAGAACTGTGCACAATATTCTAAGTGCGGCCTTACCAGCGCTTTATACAGAGGAAGAACAATGTTCTCATCATATGCCCCTATTCCTCTTCTGATGCATGCCATGACTCTATTTGCCTTCACAGCTGCTGCCTGACACTGGGCACTCCAATTTAATTGGTTATTAACCAAGACGCCCAGGTCCTTCTCCATGTCAGATTTCCCCAACGGTTTCCCATTTAATATGTATGGGTGACTGCTGTTTTTCTTTCCCATGTGCATGACCTTACATTTATCGGCATTGAACCCCTTTTGACATTTTTTGGCCCAACTCCCCAATTTATCTAAATCCTCCTGTAGCTGTGCCCTATCCTCATCTGTATTAACTACTTTACAAAGTTTAGTATCATCTGCAAATATTGCTATTTTACTATGCAACCCTTCCACTTAGGTAGTACATCATTTCCACCTTCCCTAGCAAAACCAATGCCACATTATCCTGCTCCCTCGAGCAGTGTGTCATGCTGTTGCTCCCCAAAATGCAATCAAATTTCATATAGTTCTTTAATACAGCAAGAAACAAGCAGGGTTATCAACAGGTATTATTATTCCAACAAAATCAAGTCAAGGTAAATAACGTATTCCATAAAAAATGTACAACCTCTTATAAAGGTACCTACAATACAATCTCATGCTGCTCATATGTATATGGTACTGCCAATTTTGTATATATTATCTAGTATTGCCCTAAAAAATGGGGGCACACAGCTATCCCCAAAAATAACAGTGCTAATATGTCTTGCAAAAAAAATTGCAATATTATTTCAGCTCCTAGCAACAGTATCACAATGTTTGAGTGTTTGAGTGGTGGTGATCCCTTATGTCCATAACAAGCAATTTAATGTGCCCTCACTATGATCAGGCTATGTGATAGATTTATTTGGTGGAATATTTACAAAAGAAAGCAGGTGTCGCAGTCCTATAATGGAATATTTTCACTTAAATTCATGTAAACTATGAAAAAATAAATATTTTTGTAGTTATTTTTGTAGTTTCCTAGGTATTCTATTGTTTCAATTATTTTGTTATGTTAATAATTGAGTCACATTGATTGCATCTATGAATCACTGTCCACATATTATGATTGGTCAAAATAGTGTGGCAGTGGCCACCTAAGAAGGCATTTGAATTGCCATATTATTCAATGTTTTCAAGCCAAAAAACTGAAGTGAATATGTGCCATGAGTAGTGTTGAGCCACCTCCGTAGTGTTCGGGTTCGGTTCGTCGAACACCGGCATGTTCGCCGAACGGTTCGTCGAACGGTTCATCGAACACCGTCGATCACCGTTAAAACCAATGGCAGGCAAACAAAAACACATAGAAACACATAGAAAACACATAGAAAACACCTTCAAAGGTGTCCAAAAGCTGACAAACTGCCCAGAAGACACAACTAACACAAGGAAAAGTGACAAGTACATATAGTCATGCGAAAAGAAAAGAGGTGGAGGAGTAAAAGGAGGAGGAGACAGAGATGTAGGCATGTCATGCCCTTCTAAAATCAAGAAAGGCTGGAGTAAAAATCTAAAATCAGCCTACCAACACCCAGACGTCGCGACAAGAAAATTAAAAAAAGAAATATCTTTAGGTAGAATTGCGGTTCCATTCAGAACACTTTCCTTACAAGACGTAGTGGTATCTCCATTGGGAGTCATGTCAAAAACGTAACCCAATACATTCGGACTAATCCACCATTTGTCATATCCAAGGGGCAGGTCAGTAAACGACAACATCGACGCGGAACCAAGTACAGTAGTATATACTGTACCTCCTTTGACAAGGCAATCAGGCGGGTCAAAAGGTTGGTAAGGGGCACCCTAATGGCCAAAACAGACATTGAGGGCGTGTTCCGGTTACTTACTACCTGTGCCTCCGAATAGTGTCTGCCTATTGGGCTGCTTCTGGGAAGGAGCATACTATATAGATCGCTGTTTGCCCATGAGGTGCTCCATATCCTGCTCACTATTTGAGGCATTTAGTTGCTTCCTCGAATGGGTCGTCATGGACATTTCTAATGGGGCACATATTATCCATTACCTCGACGACTTCTTATGCCTGAGCCCAAAAGATTTGCCACAGTGTGAATACACGTGGTAGTCCACCTGTGAGAAGGAAAGAGCTGGAGGGGGAGCGGACACCACAGAGCCGAGGGGTTAGATGGAGAACGGAAGAAGGAAAGAGGGCGAGGGAGGTAAGGGAGTATGGTGGAAGGCCGACCTGAGCTCCCCCACGTTCCTGCTGGGTGGGGAACAGTCCTGGGAAGAAAAGCTGCTTGCGCATCCCTTTGAGGTTACGGGCTCGAGCAGGCAGAGGGACTACGCTGGAGTGCAAAGCCGACACGGACAGGCCATTCCTGCCCGTGCGACCTCCGTGTTGCCGGGTTTTTGCAAGAGCTGCGGTGGACCCTGACGGCCAGCCCCCCTCTCCCAATACTGGTGCCTGTCCGCTGGTGGGTCAAGCCTTGCCTCGGTGGAGGCAGGTCTAAGCTCTGTAATTTAAAATGGCTCTGTAATTTGAATGAGTACACTTTAACAGGGATCTATTGGAGGGCAAGTCTGGTGCTAGGAGCCGTTGTAATTCCAGCTCCAGTAGCGTCCACTAAAGCTGCTGCAGATAAAAAGCTTTTATAAGGATAGAGCTTGGCGGTCCGCCGCAAGGCGTGCTACCGCCAGTCCCTGCCCCTTTGCCTTGGGGCGCCTCCCCGATGCTCTTGACTGAGTCTCCCGGGGGCCCGAAGCATATCCTTTGAAAAAATTAAGTGTCCAAAGCACAGGTGGTGTAGCTTGCTTAACAGCTGGGCTACTCCGCTGACTAGCAGACACTGCTACTAGGCCCAAACTATTGCCTGGGCTAGATGCAGTTAAAAATTTGTAATTAGATCTACAGGCGGTGTAGTTTGCTTAACAGCTGGGCTACTCCGCTGACTAGAAGACACTGCTACTAAGCCCAAAGTATTGCCTGGGCTAGATGCAGTTAAAAATTTGTAATTAGATCTACAGGCGGTGTAGCTTGCTTTTCAGCTGGGCTACTCCGCTGACTAGCAGACACTGCTACTAGGCCCAAAGTATTGCCTAGGCTATATGCAGTTAAAAATATGTAATTAGATCTACAGGCGGTGTAGCTTGCTTAACAGCTGGGCTACTCCGCTGACTAGCAGACACTGCTACTAGGCCCAAAGTATTGCCTGGGCTAGATGCAGTTAAAAATTTGTAATTAGATCTACAGGCGGTGTAGCTTGCAAAACAGCTGGGCTACTCCGCTGACTAGCAGACACTTCTACTAGGCCCAAAGTATTGCCTTGGCTAGATGCAGTTGAAAATTGTTATTAGATACAAAGGTGGTGTAGCTTGCTTCACATGGGCTACTCCGCTGACTACGAGACACTGCTACTAGCCCAAAATGATTGGCTGGGTTAGATGCAGTAAAAAATTGTTATTAGATACACAGGCGGTGTAGCTTGCTTCACAGCTGGGCTACTACGCTGACTAGCAGACACTGAAGCTTTGGAGCAGACCTCGTATTCCCAGGCTATAGTATGAGTAAACAGCTCTGCAGACTCAACCATCTGTGTTACCCCAAGCCATAGTGTATGTAGTTTCTTACAGTTAAAAGGGGGGGGGAGCGACCCGACCGACCTGGAATTGACGATGCCAACATCATGTAAAACACAGCAAGGGGACTCCAAAAAGAGTCTCCATTTTTTCCAAAAATTGTGGCACAGACACCACTTAACTGGCATCAATTGCCCCAGAGTTGCTTAAAATGGTTGGTGAGGTGATTTTCCAAAATCCTCAAGCTTTTAGTCTCCCCAGGATGACACAGGTGTAGAAAAGTCCTTGCGGATCCATGATTTGTTCATATTTATGAACGTGAGTCTGTCTACATTCTCAGTGGACAGCCGCGTGCGCTTATCTGTCAGCACACCACCAGCAGCGCTGAACACACGTTCAGAGAGAATGCTGGCTGCGGGGCACGACAAGATCTCCAAGATGTGAGTGGTGAGCTCAGGCCATTTTTCCAGATTGGAAGCCCAAAATGAGCAAGGGTCCAGTGACACAGTCATGGCTTCGATGTTCACGTGGAGATACTCCTGTACCACCCTCTCTAGGCGTTGACTATGTGTCGGACTTCTTGTCTCCTGTGGCCTTGCAAAGGATGGTCTAAAAAATTGGTGAAACGATTCCACAAAATTGCTGTTACCAGCAGATACGGTGTTACTGTTAAGGTTTGAGTGATGAAGACTCGACAGTCCCACGGTTGGCAAGTTAGAACTGTGAGATTCACTACGTGCACCACTGGTGTTTTGTGGAAAAGCAGATGTAAGATTCTGTAACAGTCTCTGCTGATACTCCTGCATGCGTGAATCCCTTTCTATGGCAGGAATTATTTCGGCAAATTTACTTTTGTACCGGGGATCTAAGAGTGTGGCAACCCAGTAGTCGGGATTACTTTGAATTCTGACAATCCAAGGGTCATGTTGCAGGTAGTGCAGCAAGAAGGCACTCATGTGTCTTGCGCATCCAGGAGGACCAAGTCCTTGTTTTGTTGGTGGCGAGGTAAGAATCATGCTTCCTTCCTCTGCCCTCTCCCCCCAACCTCGCACAATAGAAATGGGCTTCACAGGTGGGCTACTCCGCTGACTACCAGACACTGCTACTAGGCACAAAAAGATTTCCTGGGTTAGATGCAGTAAAAAATTAGAATTAGATACACAGGTGGTGTAGCTTCCTTCACAGGTGGGCTACTCCGCTGACTACGAGACACTGCTACTATGCCAAAAAGGATTTACTGGGTTAGATGCAGTAAAAAATTGTTATTAGATACACAGGTGGTGTAGCTTGCTTCAGATGGTCTACTCCACTGACTACCAGACACTGCTACTAGGCCCCAAAGAATTTCCTGGGTTAGATGCAGTAAAAAATTAGAATTAGATACACAGGCGGTGTAGCTTCCTTCACTGGTGGGCTACTCCGCTGACTACGAGACACTGCTACTAGGCCCAAAAAGATTTCTTGGGTTAGATGCAGTAAAAAATTGTTATTAGATACACAGGTGGTGTAACTTGCTTCAGATAGGCTACTCCACTGACTACCAGACACTGCTACAGGCCCAAAAGGATTGGCTGGCTAAGATGCAGTAAAAAATTGGTATTAGATACACAGGTGGTGTAGCTTGCAACACAGATAGGCTACTCCAATGACTAACAGACACTGCTACAGGCCCAAAAGGATTGGCTGAGCTACATTTCGCCAAATGCTGTGAAAAACACTTGCACAGCACTGGCACAGACCTGCCTGGCAAAAAGTGCTATGAACTGCTGTAACCTAGTCCTCATAAGGGCTGCAATTAGAACTAGTCCCTACTCCCTAAACCTATCTCTCTATGTAACTGGAAATTTGCTCGCAATTCACACAGTTATACTGTATAGCACCCTCAGCATCAGCGGTGCCGTTTAACACTCAGCTGCAGCAGTGAGAAAATGGTGGCGACGGGGAAAATGGCTAGGTCTTATAGGGCAAGGACATGTGACATACACAGCCAATGACACATGCCCTTGCTTGTGTGAAAAAAAAGCACTTCGCTCGTGTGCGCTGCTGATAGGCTGACAGACTGCACTGCCCCACTGTAAATGCGGGAAAGAAAAAAAAAATGGAGATCGGCATTATTTCTGCAGAGATCCATCCCCTGCCCCTCCGCCAGCCCACTCTACACTGAAACTGTCTATTAACATTGATTAACAGTATTACTGTGAAAAAATCCAGTTACGCTTTTGGTGCACGAACAGTTATCGAACATAATTTTTTTGCAAATCGTTTGAGTTTGTCGAACGACTCGAACACCGCCCTAAACAGCTCGAATTTGAGATTGGCGAACATTTCGAGTCGAACACCGCTCATCTCTAGCCATGAGTGAACAGTGAAGAAACTGATGTGTGGTACTGTCCCACCAGGAATGTCACAATTTCTGGTATAAGCAAGGAAAAAATCTTGTGGATAATGTAAACTGCAGTGGCACAAGCTTGGTGGTTACTTGTGAACTGTGGCAAAACTGCACTCTGACATTTCTCTACTTCTTCTGTGAGTCTTTCCATGCAGCATTTTTTTGCTGCATCACACCTAGAACCCAGCTTCTATGGCCTATAATTTATTATTTAAGCATCACAAATTCTCCAGACACTTCATGTGGCCTCAGCCACATACTCATAACTTCCTGTTTCTCAGCTCATTTTATAGTTCATGGCACTTCAGGTCATCTAGTGGTCACCTGTGACATTGTTATTCAGTACATTGCTATTCAGTCAGCATGCAATGCCCAGCACAATACAAAACAGTATCTATAAGTATAGCAGAAAGGCATGTATGCAATAAAACAAAGACCACAAATGCTTCAATTATAATAACATAATTAACATTTTGAACTCCTACCCCTGTCTGGGGATTACCCATACAAATATATTTAGAATTTAGGCTCAATGTCCTCTCCACATCACAGCACAGGGACAGTTAGAAAGTTTGAAGGGTATTAATCCATGTTTGCAAATTCAGTATTTGATTGCAGAAATTTCTGCAAGGTTTCTGCACCTTTTGGCAGCAAAATGCTGGGGAAAAAAAGCGAGCGTTTTTGCTGCGATTTGGTGTGTTTTTTGCATGCGTTTTTTGATGCATTTTTGTACAGCAATGAAAGCTTTTTGGAGCTAAATAAAGATATTTAAAAAAGAAACGTGGGACATCACTTTAACCCTTGGCATACCGTTGGACCTGGGATGAGTATTTTGGTTAATTTAAATGATTAAAGAATGTGTCTGACATATTTTAAATAAAGTGTTTTATTCTCTGTGTGTGTTTATTTAACTCTTTACTGACTGGTGTAGTAATGAGGGTGTCTAGTTGACACCTCTTCATCACTAAACAAAGCGCTTGGTGTCAGCGACACCTAATCCCATAAATCCTAATCCCATTAGCCCTAATCCCATTCAAATATAAAGTGTAATTTCTGGGGCAGCTGAGGGCTGCTATTTTTAGCCTAAGAAAGGGCCATTAGGCCAACATGTTCCTAGGCTTTTAATAACAGCTCACAGTTGTTTGGTTAGCCACTACATCCCCACAATGAGCAACCAGCAGCGCTTTGGACGCAACGTATTTTTGCTGTGCCCAAAATGGTGCGTTCTAATGCCACACTTGTTTTGTCAGTATATGCAGATCCACTGCATGTAATGACATTTCAATCGGTCAAAATCTGCTATGGAGACTAGCTTCTCTGCTACAGAAATTGACACGCTGCGGGTTAGTTTACGCAGCGTCACAAACAAGTACAGTGGGCATGGGATTTATTATAAATGAAAGAAAATGAAGAATTAAATTAAAAAAATGGCATGAGCTGATATTAATAGCCATTGAAGGGCCATGAATCCTGCCCCCCCCCCCCCACGCTAATAATATTAGCCCTCAGCGGCCCCAGAAATGGCGTATCCATAAGATGCGGCAATTCTGGTGCTTAGCCGTGCTCTTCCCACTTGGGGCAGTGGCAAGTGGGGTAATAGGGTTGAGGTTCATGTTAGCCTTGTATTGGCAGCTGACATGAAGCCCAGGTTAGTAATGGAGAGGCGTCAATAAGACAACCCTATTACTAACGCTATAGTCAAGGTTTTGAAACAAACACACGGCCTGAAAACCTGAAAAAAATCCTTTATTTGAAATAAAAGTCCACACGGTTTTAATAATTTATTTGGAAATAAAATACATTGTATACTCACCTAACGCCTAATCCGCTGAAACCATTGTTCCCTGTAAAAAATAAATAAATGAAAAACAACCATATCCCTCACCTGTCCTATGTGATGATATAATCCAGAATGTCCCACAAAGATCTGGGTTACTTCTAGTGCAGTCACACCAGCAATCACTGATGTGACTGCTCTAGAGTACAGCACTCTATACACTGACAGGAGTGTAATCACTCCAGTCAGTGTATAGCGCTGATCTGCCAGGACTGAGGTCACATCAGTTCATCAGCTGATGATCAGCTGATAAGGTCTGGTTAACTTATTTACTGCACCAATGCTGCATTAGAAAATTCTCATGCAGCACCAATGCAGTAAGTGAGGTGACAGGAGCTCATCAGCTGATTATCAGCTGATAAACTCATGTGACCTCAGTCCCGGCAGCTCAGCACTAAACACTGCCAGGAGCTATCGCGCTCCTGTCAATGTATAGCATGCTGCCGGTGATCAGATCGCTTTGGGACACTCTGGATTATGGCGGACAGGTGAGTATACCGTCATCAGCACACATGCCGGCTGATAACAGCTCCCATCAGCCCCACCTGCTCTAGCTATTGTCAGCGTCAGCAGCCATAGACCGATGAGAGGAGTAGTTTCTTAACAGCTAACGTCTGTCACCCATGGTCAATTCTTTTTGCATTTTTGCCGCGTTTTTGACCCGTTTTTGACCCATTGACTTCAATTGAGTCAGTGAAATACGCAGTAAAAATCTGAAGCAAATCCGCAAATATTTTTATACCTGCGTTTTTGCTGCAGATTTGACTGATTCAATTGAATTGAAGTCAATGAGTGAAAAACGGGGCAAAAACGCACAAAGAATTGACATGCTGCAGATTTAAATGCAATGCAAATCCTGACAGGAAAATTCCTGATCATGTGCACGGCACTTCAGGATTGTCATTGCATTAGCTGGCAGAAGGATTCCCTAGCGTTTTTGACTAATTTCCTCTCAGAAGAAAAGTCGCAAAAATGCACCAAAAACGCACAGTGTGCACACAGCCTTAAGATTAGACAAGTTATCCAGTATTGGAAACACATGGCTACCTTCTCCAAAAACAGTATCACAGCTGTCCATATGTTGTGTGTGGTATTGAAATTTAGCTTAATTCACTGTAATGGAAATGAACTTTTATACCACATACAACCTATGGAACATTGTGGCACTGTTGCTGGAAGAAAGATCACATTTTTTTCAATCCTGGACAACCTCTTCATCTACTGTCACAGCTGAACTTTAGAGTAAATGCATGATAAACACATAGATAAGAGCCTACTAAAAATGCATTTCATAGTAGGCTGAGTTTGAAAACTATTGATGAATAAAATAGGTCAAATTCTACTAAATGATTGTCATACAGGCACAAAATAACAATCATAACTAATAAATCCCTAGAAAATACCCTTATAAATGCATTCATAAAAAAGGCCTATTCCTTTCTACACATCACAGCTAGAGAGCTCTCTACTAATCGGTCTCCCTCTTACTAAACCCTCCCCTCTCCAAACATTCCTTAATGCAGCAGCCAAGATCATATTCCTTTCCAACCATTCCACACATGCCTCTACCCTGTGCCAGTAATTGCACTGGTTGCCCATCCTCTATGGGGTCCAATATAAACCTTTTATATTACCAACAAAGCTCTTCAAGGTTCAGCACCATTCTACATCTCCTCCCTCATCTATGTCTATCACCCTACCTGTGCCCTCCATTCCGTTAATGACCTAAGGCAAACATCCTCAGCAATCCGATCCTCCCACTTCCGTCTCCAAGATTTCTCATTTGCTGTGCCAATTCTCTGGAATGCCCTACCCAGGAAAATTAATTCCCAATATCTGCTTTTAAGCGTGGCCTAAAAACGCATTTCTTTAGGCCTATCGCCTCATCTCACTTATATAACTGTTCCCGTTTGCCCTTCCAAAATTTTCTTCTAAATAAGGACCCTTATATCATCTTGTTTACACACCCTCCATGCACTGAATAGTCCTCTATGTCTGTAATGTACAGATACTAGATAATATTTATTATATTGACGGCTGGACCATAAATACAAGCACTTTTTACCATTTACCTTTGGTGTCCCCCAATTTCATAGATTGTAAGCTTACAAACAGGACCCTCACTCCTCTTGGTATCTGTTGAATTATGTGTTACTCTGTAATGTCTTTATGGTCTGTATAAGTTCCCTTCAAAATGTAAAGTGTTGCAGAATATGTTAGCACAATAGCAATAAAATTATTATTATTATAGAGCTCGATGGGGCAATACCACACAACCTTTGGACTTAACTGACGCTATTGCTGGAAGAAAGTAGTCAGACAATCCCTTTAACTACAGTTCCATCTGAACCTTGTAGTAATTGTTTTAAAAGCATTTTCATTAGAGCTTTTCAAAAGAGCAGAATTTCATAGGAGTCTGAATATGAAATCAAATCACCAATAAAATAAAGATCCTTTTACACTAAATGGTTGTCATATATGTCCAAGTCATTACTAGTTAATTAGCCAATGTAAGTGAGCAGAACAATGATTCAAAAACATGTTATTCTTCATACATATTGATAATGATTTATGATATTGCCACTTTTAGATTTTACTTTATTGTCTGCTTGTTGTCGTTTGGATAAAATCACTGTTTTAGCAGCAGGAGATTAACACTAGAAGACTAGTAAACCTGCTGCCATGTAGACCTCTAGATTTATGAGGTCTGTATAATCACGCTCCCACCACTGATTGGCAGCTTTCTGCCTATGCACAGTGTACACAGAAAACAGCTAGTCAGTGTAGTGGGCAAGATTATACAGAGCTCAGCATTCAGAGAAATGTTAGATCTGAGGTAACAGTGTAACAGTGCTGTAACAGAGAAAACATTGATTTTATCAAAATGACAGCAAGCATTCAGTAATTAATATATCACTGGGATCAGGATCTCTGTCCCTACGCCATGCCGCTCTCAGATGGAGAAACAAAAACCTGATTCCCTTAAATCATGAGAAAAACATTAGCACTATGGTAGCACTTTGAGCAGCTTGAATTTTTCAAGACAGCACAATATATGAAATGTCAGATGACAAATGTTTTACCAAACAACATGTTATCTATCATAACATTACCATACTTTTACTGATGAATGCAAGATCGTACTGTACAAGATACAAGTCAAGTTAGCACATTTCTTTTTCAGTTTTTTTTTTTATTATTCATAGTTACCATACTTCCAAAATCATGGGGATCTACACAACTAAGTTGCTAAGCAACTGTTTTGTTCCCATTATATCTGTAAGATGTTTTGCTTCGCATTAGCCACGTACCAGAAAAGGCCAAAAAGGCAAACAAGTTTAAAAAAGATTGAGTGTGGGTGCACATGACATTTCTTCCCAGAAACTCTCAATACAAAAAGTATTTTTTTTTTATTTTATTTGCAGGTTATGAATAGTCATACTGTAAGCAAACACAAATAATGTCATGTTCAGACCCGCACACTTTCAGAGCAATTAGTTGATCAGTGCTTTTTCCTTTACAGCAGATTTGTTTCCTTCATTCATTTCCCTTGTGTTTATAACATTTTATTGTTCTGTTTTTGCAGAATTCTTGGAATTTATGAAAGGAGTGGAATAAACTGAAGAAATGACTTCACCAATCTAACAGTTACTTTCCTTAACAGATAATTTAATAAAACTGCAAATATTGAAACATTTTCTTCATGAAAGCATTAACACTCTTTAATTGAGGTTTGTCATTTGCCATTAAATATTTTGTTAGTTGCTCCTTAGCACGACAACAGTCTTTTCTTCTGAAGGACTATATTGACATACTTCAGTTTTTACATGCAAAACGAATAGGATCTAGTGACTCACGCACACAACGTTAGTAATGTTGTATGTTATATGGATTCACAATGTAGGTCCCATATATAATAGCCATATTACTAATGTATTCTTCAGGAAAGTATGTAGAAAACCAGGGACACAGATGTTTCAGCTCAAGAAATGTATTAATTGTTTCTTTATTTCCCTCTAAAATTTAGCATCCACTTCTGCTATTAGATGAATATACAGAATAGCAACTAAGGAGCAAATGACAATTTTAAATGGCTTATAGCAAATCACACAGGTAAACTAAAATGTTTAAAAATATCTCCACTCTCCTCTAAAAAAAAATCTATTTTATTATATAGAATTTTAGAATTTGGAGATGATTTATAAATGCCCTTGTGACTACTAAAATATTGGCCCTGATATCTTACTTTACCACCTTAGCAAGACACAGCATGCATGTTACTGGCTGCTTCTTCTGTATAATCTCATTATGCTAGATGAAAGAAATTTTTTTATGTACTGTAGGTATATGATTTAAACTATTATCCTTTCTCTGTACTTTAAACATTTGAGTGCAATTGAGGAACAATTTAATAATTTAAACACTGGGAACATCTTCATTTGTCATCTCTAGAGAAGAATTAGTCATGTAGCATTGACTAAACTATGGAATAATGTTGTCTTTTTGCATTGTGTAATATATTATTGGTCTTACTCTTTATACTATTTTGAATGCTGCCATTTACAATGCAGGACCATGTCAGCACAACAATATAATAATGATTTACTGGCTATAAAATGAAACTGTGAATAAACTCATTTAAAAAATGAATGGCATATTAATGTTATTGGCAATTACAATATCCATATGTTAGCATCAACAATCCAATAAAATGCATTTTAGTACTAAATTATGCATTACAGTTTTTTAGATTTTCTCTGCATTCTCATTATTTTCCAGAAATTATTGTTACTATACATTACTAGTGATGAGCGAGCACTAAAATGCTCGGGTGCTCGAAGCTCGGGTCGAGCACATTGGAATACTCGGGTGCTCAACCCGAACAACGAGCCCAATGTAAGTCTATGGGAAACTTGAGCATTTTTCGGGCGGCACCCCCCGGCGGTCTGCAGAAGGTCAAAAATTGCCCAAATCGATGGGAACAGTGCTCACCTCATGCACATCACTGACAGCGTGGGAGTATTCTCCTGCGCATGCGGTGTCAGCAAATGACGTCACCGCAGGAGCAGGAGAATTCTCCCACGCTGGGACGGCATTGACATGGCAGGCTGGATGGTAGCAGAATGCTGTCATCCAGCTTGTCATCCTTCAGAGACACTGCAGAGCGCAGGCATGTTTGCGCAGGCATGTTTGCGCTTCACAAAAAGTTTACTTCAGACCCAAATTTTTTATTTTCATAAGGGTAACAAGAGAAAATGTACCACAATATTTGTTGTGCAATTTCTCCTGAGCATGGTGATACCCCATATGTGGGGGAAAATCACTGTTTGGGCGCACGGCAGGACTCAGAAGGGAAGGAGCACCATTTGACTTTTTGAATGCAAAATTGTCTGGAATCAAGAGCGGATGCCATGTTGGGTTTGGAGAGCACCTGATGTAGAACAGTGGAAAACCCCGACAAATTACCCAATTTTGGAAAGTACACTCCTCACGGGTTTTATCCAGGGTTGTTCTGAGCATTTTGAACCCACAGTTACAACACAGAATTTGATAACATTAGGTCATCAAATTGAAAGAATTCATGTTTTACACAAATCTTGCTTTAGCCTCAAATTTCTCATTTTTGTCAGAGGTAACACTGAAAAGTGGACCCCACAATTTGTTACCCAATTTCTTACGAGCACGGCGATACCCTATATGTAGTCAAAAAGTTGGGCAAACAGCAGAGCTCGAAGCAGAAGGAGAAAAGCAGGTGTACTCCTGCTCCACGCTGAATGTTCTGTGGGCCATTACTATTTTCTATATGTCTGCCAATGAGAAAAATCCCAGTGGTTGCCGGGTGCAAGGAGGCAGATCTTGGCGGATGCACTGCGCATGTACCTGCCATTTTTTTTCAGCAGAAGAAGGAGTAGGGCCAGTGGATCATGGTTCCGGTACCTAAGGTACTGTGGTGGCTCAGGGACTCCATTTCTCTCTTCTCTGATATTTTAGAGCATATCAGAGGAGAGAGAAAAGAATTTAAAATCAGACTTTTTTATGTGATCTCCTTTAATTGGTGAATAACGGCGATCATGTGACGAGGGACTATAAAAACTGGCCCTGATCACATTCTCCAGGGTCTCAGCTATCCCTGGTAGCTGAGACTCGGAAATTTTTAGACTCTGGTAGGCGCTATACCATTATTTCTCAACGCTGTTAAAAAGCAGTGCTGAGCAATAAGTACCCTTAACTGCTGCCATTAAAAGGCGTATCGGTGGTCATTAAGGGGTTAAAAACAGTTCACTCGAATTTTTCATTCGAAAATTGTATGATATGGTCGATTCATAGACGACCTTCTCATGGTATGTTCGATTCATATACAACCTTTTCATGGTATGGGTAGGTATGTTAGCAGAAGCTCATAATTAATCATCATTATTAACAACCATTTTAACTTAAAATTTACACTTTTTTCATGAAAAAAATATTTTTTATCTAAATTTAACAAGAGACATCATAAAAAAGACCAGATCTCACCTTATAGAAAACCTACTTCAAGCAATTCGATCCTTATTGCTAAATTGTGCCATCCATCTCACATAAAAAAACACAGGAGAATTTATCAAAATAAAGGGCAATATTTGTTGTTGTTGATAGTGACATTTTCCAAATAGAAAAGAAATTAACCTGTGACAGATTAAGCCATACTGGATACTCCACATGGTTCCTAAAGAGAGCAAAATCCCTAGTCACAAATTTAGATCGTAAAAAAACGAAGAAAATAAACAATTAGAATAAAACCATATGCTTACTTTCTCAACACAACATAGTCCTAAACACAACAATATTGTCTCCATAATAAAAAATATCATGCTAAATCAGGACTCAAAATGAATTAATATTCTTTCAAATTTGTAGTTAAAAAAGCACCAACTTTAGGGACAACACTTTCAACAAGTTTATTCAGCAGTGATACTAATAAAAAAGAAAGAATATGGCTCAACCTAAAAGTTCTTTTTAAAATGGGGAGCAAACTGTTACACATCTTGTGAATATACACATAAAACTATAACTTTCTTTACATTCACAATAAAATAAACTTTCTGATACAGTACTTTATTAACTGAAATACTACATATGTAATATACCTTATAGAATGTACTTTATGTGAGGTCCAGTGTGTAGGGTGTACAACTGGATCTCTCAAGGTTTACAAAAGAAGACACTTTTAAGATGCAGCTAACCCCTTGGCTACTACTTCATCTGCTGTAGCAAAACATTTTGCTCACATACATAAAGGTAAGGGTTCATGGTATAGAGAAAGTTTGCAGACTGATACGTGGAGGAAACCACAGGCGTAAAATACTAAACAAAGAATCCAAATGGATATTTATCTTAGAAACATGTATACCTAATTATCTGAATACAAGACAAGATTTGGTCTTGCAATACTAATGCATTCTATTATGTATTTTTATTTATTTGCTTTTTTAAATTCTGCAACTCTTATATTCTTCAATTGTCCTATATTTTTGGTACATCAGTACGTTAGTAGCACACATGGTTTCATGATTGGTTTCCACAGATATGGAACGCCTTGTGATTGCACAGATATTTAAATGGAAGTTTTCCGATCATACTCCAGACCATAAGTAAGGTGTCCTGATGAAACGCGTAGGTCTACTACATGTACTTTTACTTGCTATATATCACCAGTTTTTTCTATTTGGAGCTTTACAATTAAATGTTACGTTTTGCTTACTTGGGACTACACCTTCTACGCTGGATCCTTCCTGCACTTTGTTCTTTCATTAATATCTTATGTTTAACTTACTGTATTCTTAAGAATAAATTTATATAATTATCATTATTTAACTGGTAAGCTACTTTCTTGGGAAAAATTAGGTTATTTATGACCTAGAGTAAAATTATCCACCAAGGATGTATTTTACATATTTCTTTTTTGCTATGAAATATATATTATAAGCCATATTCATATGTTAGAGTAAAGGGAATAAAATAGTGTGTGCTGAGTGTAAGCACATATGGTATATCCTGCATAGTACAATTACAAGTTCACTGTGCAATGTATTAAGCTACCACTCAATGTAAACTTGTGAGTCTGCAAAATTCACAGACTGCTGTTCTGTTTGCATCCCCAGTCCCCTTCACTCCTTCTATTGATTGACAGTAGTTTCTTTATGTAAGTTTATACTGTGGCACTTACTAATAGAAAGTATTATGTGTTCATAGCTATCCTGTTCTTAAAATAGCTGTTGATGGAGGCGCATGTGACTAGACTTGTTATAATTAGCAAATTGTTAAAATTGTTAAAAAGCGGACAACCACTTTAAGTACTCTGTTCAAAGTAGTTCTATACTCCTCACTTTTGTAGTTATTCATGCCTTTCTGAAGCTCTTGTCTGGAATAGCTATAATAATGGAGCAGTGCAATCATAAGCTACTTGTGAGTCAGCATAGGAAATATCAGCTACCAATGCCAACAGATATTATGCATATTACATTTATAGAGAGCATGGTGACCTGTACAGAAAGTTATGAACAGCTTGCATGAATCAGAGTTCAGGAAGGATTAAATGCACAGCAGCTGGATACAAGCTTTTATATTGTTATCATCTGGCAAAAATGTTTTTTTTTTTAGTTTAAATGAGATTTTACACGCTTTTGTCAAGGATTAATACATTTTAAAACATTCTCCATATGAAACTGCAAAATTAAGCTATAACTAAGTAAACCTAAATGTTCCTTTATTGTGTGAAAAAATGAACATGAAAAAAATATGATGCCCTTTGAAATATGACAAATAAGATATAAAATAGTATTGACTGAAATAGTAATTTAAATGTTCATAGAGTTTTTTGTATATTATATTAACATTTGCTCTTCATCTATTTTATATTACATTTGTTGCTAAATTGTTAGTCATAATAATGATCATCTGAGAAATCAGTGAACTTAAATAAGTTATCACCCATCCATAGGTGGTGGGTGTCCGACCCCAGTCACTCATACCAATCTGAAGAACAGGGAGCATTTAGTCCTTTTTTCGCCATTTAGAATGAAGCAGCAGTCAGGCAGTTGCACTGCAACTTTGTGGTAAATGGGAATAATGGAGATTAAAATTACATGTTATGCTGATCCATGCCGGTCCAAGCTGTTAGACCCCCACCAATCTATAACTTTCGTCTTGTTTTGGAGGTGCCAATCTCAATTTCTTAGTTTGAAAGCGGTGGTTTTAAAATAATAAAAAAACCACATACCTACTGGACCCCTGACACTCCTCCATGCTGTGATTGTCCCTGTTGGTGTACTGGCTTCTTCTTCTCTTAAGGATGTTAGGTGATCACTGCAGCTAGTCAGTAGCCACTGATTGGTTCCAGCAGTCATGTTCTGCCCGATCTGGAAAAAAGAGATAGCAGTCAAGTTTTTTCCAGCTCTGAATGTCACCTGTCACCCCAAAAAAGTAAAAGGTTAGGGCTGGCACAGTTCATATGTGATGCCCTCCCTGAGCAATTGGGGGATACTCGGAGTCGGGTCAGTGTAGGTGTCGCGGGGATGCAGTCATGGCCTAGACCCGTTCCTTGCCCAGGGCTGTCACATAAAAATTGGGCTTCTTTTAGGATGAGTGGTTGTTCGACTACGACACCTGTGGTTTCTGGCGAAGGCCACCAGCGCTGCAGCAGTCCTCTGAGGCTGGTGTTTTGGCAGCTCGGTTGGTACTACTCCTCACAGGCGGAGTAGGCCTCAGGGCGGTGTTAGACGGATTGAGTGGAGGTATGGTGGGTGCAGTGCCGCGCAGGAATAAACAAGCGGAGGCGGTGAATGAAGTCATCCGGGTCTTTACTCACTTTAGATGAACTTTCAGCCGCAAAGCTTCTCTCTGCTACACACGGCGTACTGCGGCCACCGGGTAGGGGGTTCAGCACTGCCCAGGTAGATCAGGAGCACCTGTCGAGACCCCGCTGGTGTGTGTTCCTCTCCTTAGTAAGTTCTCCCACTGAGTCTTCTCCTGACTGTGTGTGGAATGAACGTGGTGTAAGGCTGGGTCCCACTGGGTAAGCGCAGTTTGAGAGATACAGGTGGCGACTCCGCTCCGTCCGTATCCTCCTGGGATCCACTAAGCCTCCGGGCTTTTCTGACTGAGACGTGAAGTGACAAAGTCAGATATCGGGGGCCAGTTACCCCTCTTGCAGCAGGAATCCCGCTCCTCGTCTCAAGGCCAGAGAACGAGGACCGGGAATCTTCAGCCAGCTACAGACTCTTGCTGGACCCTGACAGAAGACCCTCAATCAAAGACCTTGAACTAAAGATGGCCAAGTTATATATGATTCCATAAGTGCCTCCTGTAAGTGTTTCCTCCACCCTCACCCACTACTTGGTTCCCCCTATCTTTGGTTCCCCCCATGTCCTCTATCCCGGGACGGGGCAGCACCCTGGTGCATTTAGGCCCCCTACAGGACAGGCGTGGTGTAGTGTTGAGTGTGAAGTGGGGTCCTGAGTGATGCTCCATCCTTACCTGGAAGAGGAGATACCACACCTCTATCTGAGGTGCAGTACCCCTGTGGCGACTGAACCCTCAGGGGCGCCACACATACAATAAGAAAAATCGGGTAGATGAGTTAAGACAGGTGGCAGACAACAGCAGGAGATCAGGCACAAGACTAGTCTTTACCAGGATACATAGAAGAATAACACCTTTGCATAGATCTCGGGATCTGTGTTTCTTCATACTGCAGCTTGTCATGACATAAGACTAAGACAGACTGGCATTAGAATTATGTGTCAGGTGCCATTTTACTACATTCCTGAAAGTCCCCTTTAATAGACCTTCTTAAAGTCATAGACCTCAATTTATCAGGAGCTTTCAGCACTTTATGGTGCTAAACTCCCTGAAATGTTGCAAAATGTTGGTGTTTTTCCACCAATCTAGGCTAGGTTCATAGATGGAACTAAGGTGGAATGGGGAGTGGCAAAGCCTACCCAACAAATTCATCATAATTTTCATTACAAATGTAAGCCAGTCCCTGGCTGGAGTAACATTTCAAGTAGAGGCTAGTTTTAAGATGTGGCAGGCATAAGACTCTTGCTGCATCTTAACCTAGAATGTACATTTATTAAATGCATATACGTACATTGAAACCATAAGTTTACATACACTATATAAAAAGACACATATGCATGTTTTTCTCAATATCTGACATAAATCAGAATAAACCTTTTCCGTTTTAGGTCAATTAGGATTACCATAATTTTTAATATTTGCCAAATTCCAGAATAATGAAAGAGAGAGAATTTTTTAAGGCATTTTTATTACTTACTGCAAAGTCAAAAGTTTACATACACTAAGATTACTATGCCTTTAAACAATTCTGGACTACCCATATGATGATGTCATGTGGAAGCTTCTGAGTTAATTAGAGACACACCTGTGGAAGTATTTTAATGCACACCTGAAACACACAGCTTCTTTATGTAGCATCATGGGAAAGTCTAAAGAAATCAGCCAAGTTATCAGGAAGAGAATTGTGGACTTGCACAAGTCTGGCTCATCATTGGGTACAATTTCAAGATACCAGAAGGTGCCTCGTTCATCTGTACAACAATTATATGCAAGTACAAACAAGATGGGAATGTCCAGCTATCATACCATTCAGGAAGGAGACGGGTTCTGTGTCCCAGAGATGAACGTGCTTTGGTCCGACATGTGCATATCAACCCTAGGACAAAGGCAAAAGACCTTGTGAAGATGATGGCGGAAGATGGCAAGAAAGGCCACTTTGCCAGGAAGAAGCCATTACTCCAAAAGAAACATAAAAAGCCAGAATAATGTTTGTAAATGCACACAGGAAGAAAGACCTTTATTTTTGGAGACATGTCCTGTGGTCTGATGAAACCAAAATTGAATATTTTGGGCATAATGACAATCGGTACGTTTGGAGGAAAAAGGGAGAAGCTTGGAAACCTAAGAACACCATGCCAACTGTGAAATACGGGGGTGGTAGTATCATGTTATGGGGTTGTTTTGCTGCAGGATGGACTGGTCCACTTCACAAAATAGATGGCATCATGAGAAAAGAAGATTGCAACTGAAGCAACATCTCAAGACATCAGCTAGGAAGTTAAAGCTTGGGCAGAAATGGATCTTCCAAATGGACAATGACCTGAAGCATACTGCCGAAATGGTAACAAAGTGGCTTAAGGATGACAAAGTCAATGTTTTGGAGTGGCCATCACAAAGCCCTCATCTCAACCTATTGAAAATTTATGGGCATAGCTGAAAAAACAGGTGTGAGCAAGGCGACCTACAAACCTGGATCAGTTACACCAGTTTTGTGAGGAGCAATAGGCCCAAATTCTGACCAACTATTGTGAGAAGCTTGTGGAAGGATATCCCAAACGTTTGACCCAAGTCATTCAGTTTAAAGGCAATGGTACCAAATACTAATGAAATGTATGTAAACTTTTGACTTTGCAGTAAGTAATAAAAATGCCTTAAACATTCTCTCTCTCTCTCTCTCTCTCTCTCGCTCTCTCTCTCTCTCATTATTCTTGCATTTGGCAAATATTAAAAATTATGGTAATCATAATTGACCTAAAGTAGGAAAGGTTTATTCTGATTTCACGTCAGATATGGAGAAAAACATGCATATGTGATTTGTTATATAGTGCATGTAAACTTCTGGTTTCAACTGTATATAGGGAACTGCTGTAGCTGTATAGTCACTCAGTGTGACTGTGAATTGATTAATCTGTGAAATACTGCAGTAGCGCCACATAAATAGCTGCATTTTTTTCACACACTGCTGGCAAGGAGAGTCAGTATTAAAACCCTCATTGCTAATTGGGTAACCAAAACTAGAGATGAGTGAAAATTTCAATGTTTGGTTCGAAAATGTTCGCCGAACATTTAGACATTCACCGAATCTATTCATTGAACATTCGACAAACATTTCCGAATGCCATAGGTTTCAATGGGGGGACAAAAAATAAGCATATACAACACATTCAAATGGGCTCAAAAGCTGCCAAGACACAATCATATTAGGGGTAGACACCAGGAAAGTGCCATCAATTGACCCAGAGTACAAGTACTATAATTATTATTACTATTACAGCAACATTTATACAGTGGCGCATTAAATGTGAAAAGGGGTTATCGACTGGTACAAGAAGAGAGAGGACCCTGCCTTCGGGGGTGCACAAACAATCTATAAGGGATGGGTGAGGAGTGAGGATACAGTAGATCAGGGTACAGCTAGTCATGCAGTGATATGCTGGAGCGAGGCTTACCGCCGATTGTACGCTTGTCAAAAGAAATGGATCTTCAGCTTCCTTTTCAAGGTTTCCACGGTAGGTGACAGTCTAATGTGTTGGGGTACAGCATTATCACAGTAGGTGAGATGCACGGGACAAATTTGCTGAGAGCCTAAATCATGGTAATTTTCCAGGAGCTCACAACTGAGCAGATTAACCCCTGCAAAAATTAATATAAAGGCGAAAGGCTGCAATGAGTGCAGGAGTGGGAGGAATCAAACGCTGCGGTCTTCTGGCTCCTCTCTGTCACGGTATGCCCGTGACACCTTGCAAGCTTCAACACAATGTTCACAAGGTAGACAGCAGCAGTGGTCAGTCTCCTAGACAGCAAGCTAACTCCTTTATGATGATAGAGGACAATATCTGCAAGTAGTTTGTATGTTTTCCCTGTGTTTGTGGTGGTTTCCCCAGGTTCTCCGGGTTACCTCCTCTGTATAAAAGCAGCCATACAGCAGTGTTCACAGTTCAAAAAATTAGGGCCTGACACCACCATTTCTGTGGTCCACAGATTGGAGATGGTGGAGTTCCACCTCTTAGCTTTGTCATTTGTAGGAGGAAACAATCTTTTACGTGATCACAACTGCGGAACCGAGAGCTTGCTGCAGTGCTGAGAGAGGGCAGAGTATGGTGAAACTGACAAACTGCTGGACCGTGAGAGAGTTGCAGGCGCAGATGTTACGGTGGATTGAGAAACGTGTGGTGTGCTCAGTAAAACAAACAGAGCAAGCATGTCCACTTCTGTTACATGTGACGGACTCTCACTCAGCCTGACTAGAGCGGGTAGAGAGCCAGATGTTGTGCTGTGGGAGACCTGGATGACAATAGTTGGCACGGTAACAAAGGAGGAGGAAGAAGCAGCAGATGCAGTTGATGGGACAGCTGATGGTTGTTGAGGTCCGCATTTTATCGCAATGAGATTGCCAGAGTAACGCATGTTGATTGCACATGTGGAGGTTCATGCATGTAGTAGTCAAATTACTGCACTTTTTCCCCTCTACTGAGTTTTTTATCGCAAAGTTTTCATATAACGAGTTGGCTCATCCTTTGCAGTCTCATAAAATGCCCAGGACAGGCAACTCTTGCCGCCCCTGCGAGTTGCAGATCTGCGACCACTGCTGGTCACTGCCATGGTTGTCGCTAAGGATGCAGTGCTCCTCGTGCTTGCATCACTCCATGTCTGCACCATAGGACGCAACGTAACCTCCTCGTCTTCCTCCTCCTCCACCTGCTTAGATGAGCTATGCAGCTGCTTGCCTCTGGGTTCACACCAAGTTGGATGTACAAGTTCATCATCAGCCAATGTGCTATCCCATTCCTTGCCCTCAGAGTCACCCTCCTCCTCTTATTGCCCTGACAGCACATTACAGTCGAGGGTCAAGAAGCTGCTCGTACCAAACCCTTTTTTTCCCCCTGTATGGAGAACAATATCTGCCCCAAACAATTTTAAGCTGAGATGAAGTCTGCTTTATATACCAATTTTGAGTTTATCAGGTCTGTGTACCCCTGTGTGGAGAACAATATCTGCCCCAAACAATTTTAAGCGCAGATGTTGCCTACTTTATATACCAATTTTGAGTTTATCAGGTCTGTGTACCCCTGTGTGGAGAACAATACCTGCCCCAAACAATTTTAAGCTGAGATGTAGCCTGCTTGATATACCCATTTTGAGTTTATCAGGTCTGTGTAGCCATGCGTGGAGAAGAATATCTGCCCCAAACAATTTTAAGCTGAGATGTCGCCTGCTTTAAATACCAATTTTGAGTTTATCAGGTCTGTGTACACCTGTGTGGAGAACAATATCTGCACCAAAAAATTAATTTTACTAGAGTATAACTATTGTAAAGGAGACCAAAACCTCTTCCACTACAGCCAACCCAGTAGATGGAGACCCAATCAGGAGTGTTCACATTTCCCTAAATTAGGGCCTAACACCACCGAAGTGGCATCAATTTCACTACAGTAGAAATAGTATAATTAGGACTGACACTTCTTCCCCTACAGCCAATCCAGTAGATGGAGACCCAGTCTGGATTCCCTACATTTCCAAAAATTAGTGGCAGACACCAACAAAGTGGCATCAATTTCAGTACAGTAGAAACTGTAGAATTAGGAACAGCACCTTTTCCCCTACAGCCAATTCAGTAGATGGAGACCGAATCAGGAGTGTTCACATTTCCCTAAATTAGGGCCTAACACCACAGAAACGGCATCAATTTCACTACAGTAGAAATAGTATAACTAGGACTGACACTTCTTCCCCTACAGCCAATCCAGTAGATGGCGACCCAATCAGGATTCCCTACATTTCCAAAAATTAGTGGCAGACACTAACAAAGTGGCATCAATGTCAGTACAGTAAACATTGTACAATTAGGATCGACACCTCTTCCCCTACAGCCAACCCAGTAGATGGAGACCCAATCAGGAGTGTTCACATTTGAAAACATTTGGGCCTAAAACCATCAAAGTGGCATCAATTTCACTAGAGTATAAGTAGTATAATGGGGACCGACACCTCTTCCACTACATCCAACCCAATAGATGGAGAACCAATCAGGATTCCCCACATTTCCAAAAATTAGTGGCAGACAAAAGCAGAGTGGCATCAACTTCAGTACAGTAGAAATTGTAAAACTTGGAATGACACCTCTTCCACTGTAGCCAACCCAGGAGATGGAGACCTAACCTAGAGTGTTCACGTTTCCCTAAATTAGGGCCTAACACCAGCAAAGTTGCATCAATTTGAGTACAGTAGAAATTGTAGAATTAGGAAAGACACCTCTTCCACTACAGCCAACCCAATGTATTGAGAGACCAAATCTGTATTCTCAAACATCTAACAATAAACACCCTCTAGGCATAAAAGATAATCTTTATTAATCAAGGATTAAAATTCCAATACGACACATATAACAAATATAGACAAATATATTGCAATGTATTTGGCTATTTTTTTTATTTGTGTCGTATTGGAATTTTAATCCTTGAGATTATCTTTTATGTCTAGAGGGTGTTTATTGTTAGACGTTTGGCTATTACCCTTTATATTTGATTATTATTTGGAACCTGAATCAAATCTGTATTCTCCACATTTCAAAAAATTATTGCCTCCTTGCTGCAGCAGCAGCAAGAACAGTCACACAAGCCATATCATAGACTGCAATTCCACAAGATCAATGCAGCACACTAAAAATGGCAACATCGACTAGTCTGTACAGTCTGCAATTGGGGTGCAAAAGTCCTTTGAGATCCATGACTTGTTCATTTTAATGAAAGTTAGGCGGTCAACATTTTCATGGGACAGCTGGCTGCGCTTATCCGTCAGGACACCACCAGCAGCGCTGAAGACATGTTCTGAGAGAACGCTGGCTGCCAGGCATGATAAAACCTCCAAGGCATGACAGGAGAGCTCAGGCCATTCATCCATTTTTGAAGACCAATATGTAAAAGGGTCAAAATCCCTGATGGTATTCACATTGAGCTCTAGATACTCCTCCACCATCCTCTCCAGTCATTCACCACGTGTCAGACTTGAACTCTGTTGTGTTGGTGCACAAGCTGGTCTAAAAAAATGTGTGTAAGGACTCACAGAAATTGCTTCTGTCACTTACTGAACTGCTGCTACTAATGTTTTGGCGCTGACGAACTGACGTGCTGGAGGTGGAGAGAATACAGCTGCGATGCACACTGTGTGCTACATTGATATCTTGGGTGAAAGCTCTCTTAAGGTTGCTTAAAAGCTTGTTTTGATACTCCAACATTAGCAGGAAGCATATGGCAAAATTTACTCTTATAACGTAGATCTAACAGAGTGGCAACCCAGTAGCCAGCATTATTTCGAATCCTAACTATACAAGGATCATGTTGCAGATAGTGCATCCAAAAGGCTCTCATATGTTGGGCTCTTCCAGTTGGTACAAGGCCAGACTCTATTGCTGGCTGCGTAACACTGATGCTTGTTTCCTCCATCCCCTCCTGCCAACCATTTTCAACAGAAAGGGGATGATTATCTTCTTTGTCTTCTGACCGTTGCTCGCCCATCACCTCTTCCTCCTCCATTTGTTCCTCGGCTCTTGCACCTTCACTAACAGTATGTACGGTGTCACCAAACCCCCTTGATCGCAGAAATCCACCGTCACTTGGCATCCGCCTGTGTGATGACAGTCTGGAACCTTGAATCATTTTTATCCCTTCCGCATCCTCCTCTTCTTCTGGGACAACCACCTCTTGCCACACACTATTCAAAGTCTGCTCCAGCATGTAGATGACCGGAATAGTGATTCTGATGATGGCATCGCCTTTGCAAACTAATTTAGTAGCCATTTCAATACTGTGCAGAAGGGTGCAGAGGTCCTTAATCTGTTCCCACTCGGTAAACGTGATTTGCCCCACATCAGTTCTGCATTGGCCCAGGCTATACGACATGACATACTGCATCAGGACACGTTGCTGCTGCCACAGTTGCTGCAACATGTGCAGAGTGGAATTCCACCATGTCGGCACATTGCATATCAACCTGTTAACTTGCATGGAGAAAGACCTCTGTATCGATGCAAGTCAATGACATGAGGGGTGCAAACAGCGGAAGTGAGCACACAGTTTCCATACTATCTGAAGCAGCTCATCCAGGCCAGGATAGTGGCATAGAAATCGCTGTACCACCAGGTTGAGGATGTGAGCCATGCAAGGCACATGTGTGAGCTTGCCTCCGCGTAGTGCCACCAACAGGTTCACACCGTTATCGCCCACGGCCTTCCCTGGCTCCAGGTTCAGCAGAGACTGCCATTGCTGAAAATAAGCGTGGAGAGCTGTTCACAACTTTTCAACTGTATAATTGCGATCTCCAAGGCATATTAATTTGAAGACTGCCCTGGCTGCGCAGTACGGAGGTGTTGTGGATTTGCTCTGCAGTGTTGAAATGCCTGTCTCGTTAATGCAGAGGTTGATTGCGCAGGTGGAGGTCCTAGAGGAGGTGGAGGAGGCAGAAGCAGTGGAGGAAGTGGGAAATACAGACGTTTGTCCTACAAGCCTTGGGCATTCCAAGATTTGTGGAGCAGGCCTTTCCCCGCCTGCCCCCACAGCCACCAGAGTCACCCAGTGCCCAGTCAGTGAGACGTAACACCCATGGCCATTTTTACTCTTCCAGGTGTCTGTGGTGAAATGCACCCTGGAAGATATATATTTAGTCAAGGAATGGGTGATGTTGTCTGCGATATGCTGGTGTAGCACAGACACAGCTTTTTTAGAGAAGTAATGGTGACTGGGCAACTGGTAATGGGTAACTGCATCGGCCATCAGCTTTCGGAAACCATCTGTATCTACCAGGTGGAAAGGCAGAATTTCCATGGCCAACAGATTGGAGATGGTGTAGTTCAACCTCTTAGCTTTGTCACCAGTAGGATGAAACAATCTTTTACGTGACCACAACTGCGGGACCGAGGGCTGGCTGCAGTGTTCAGAGAGGGCGGAGTATGGTGAAATGGACAAACTGCTGGACCGTGAGTGAGGTGCAAGTGCAGATGTTACAGTGGATTGAAAAATATGTGGTGTGAAACAAACACAGCAGGCATATCCTCTTCAGTTATAACTGATGGGCTCTCACTCAGCCTGACTGGAGCGGGTACAGAACTGGAGGTTCTGCGGTGTGAGACCTGCAAGCCAATACTTGGCACGGTAACAGAGGAGGAGGCAGAAGCAGCAGATGCAGTTGATGGGGCAGCTGATGGTTGTTGAGGTCTGCTGGTCCACATTTCAGTGCTGTGAGATTCCCAGCTTAACGTATGTTTTTTGCACATGTAAACGTTCATGCATGTAGTAGTCAAATTATTGCAGTTTTTCCCTCTACTGAGTTTTTTATCGCAAAGCTTGCAGATAACATGAGTTGGCTCATCCTTCGCGGTGACAAAAAAGGCCAAGGCTACGCAACCCTTGCCACCCCTGTGAGTTGCAGACCCGCAACCGCTTCTGGCCACAGCAGCTCCTCGTGCATTTCGTAGGGCGAAAGGTAACCTCCTCATCTTCCTCCTCCACCTCCTCAGATGAGCTACTCGGCTGTGTGACTATGGGTTCACACCAAGTAGGATCTTCAACCTCGTCATCATCCAACGTGTTATCCCATTCTTCACCCTCAGAGTGACCCTTTTTCTCTTGTTGCCCTGACAGCACAGTACAGTCCGCATGAACCTCAGGTATCTGAGTCTGATCAGGATCACTTCCCTCCCCGGTGGTTAATGTCTGGTGACTGGGGTCAGGAACCTGCTCGGACCCTACTCCATCCTGCCCCGAATCCAACCTAACAAATTTTGGCCATCAGTGCAGATGCTTTCCTCCTCTTCTTGACTATGTGAATATTTGGAGTACACTTCTGATGCCCATGGTATAGAATAGGTGAACAGTTCACCAGACTCTCCCATCTGTGGTTCGCTACAGTCAGTTGGCCAGTTGGACAGTTGTGACGTGGGTGGAAGCAAGGGTAATTGGGTTGCCATCTCTGTGGACTGTACTGTGTGTGATGTTGAGATGGAGGAAGAAGAGGAGAGGCCACTTGAAGCAGCGCTTGCCATCCACTGGAGCACCTGCTCTTTCTGGCCCTTATAACCAAGGAGTATCGCTGTGCCGCTGCCAAAGAAAGGGAGTGGAGTAGCCCATCTACTAACAGAAGTTGTCAGTTGTCTTTGGATAGGACATGACGGTGTTGGTTCACTAGCTTTTTCACTAACATTACCACCTACTCCACGTATACCTTCAGGGTCAGCTCCAGGTTTTCGTGGGCCCCGGGCAAAAGAGTCTCAGTGGGCCATTTTAACACATTCACGATTTCATGATGCACAGATACAGCGGTGAAATATAGGTATACAACACAGGGCCAGGCTGTCCCCTCAACCTTCACATATGCGGACATGCACGCCGACACACAGTACGCAGACATGCACACAGTACGCAGACATGCACACACACACAGTATGCAGACATGCACGCACACACAGTACGCAGACATGCATGCACACACAGTACGCAGACATGCACATGCACACAGTGCGCAGACATGCACATGGTACACAGATATGCACACATACAATACACAGACACGCACATACACAGATACGTACACACATACATATTTGAACACAAATTCTTAAAAACACTTATGAAACGGACATAAATATATATACATAGTCATACACACTGACATACACAGACATTTACATCATACACACACATTAGAAATATTTTTAATATGGGGATTGGGGAAGATGGCAAGAAGCCTCACTCACCTACCTCCTGTCCTGTCTTCAGTCCAGCTCCTCTGCCATGTGGCTGTGCAGGGCTTCTGGCGTGTCACAGACATGGCCCTGAACCATCAGAGGGGCCCACTCACTGTTGGGGCCCGGGCTGCTCCCCCTCATCTGTGCAGGGCCGCCGGCATGTCACAGACAAGGGGCCCTGTACCATCTGGGGGGCCCACTCACTGTCGGGGCCCGGGCTGCTCCCCCTCATTTGTGAAGGACCTCAGGTGGTGTTTGATTGCCAGTACTTCAGATGTGGCGGCCAGCAGTGCGCTGTGAGAGGGTGTCTGCTAGCAATGACACTGCAGGAGTGACACACAAGCACAATAAAGGTACAGTGTTGCCACTGCTGCATCATTACTAACAGACAGAGCCACACAGCACAATGCATGCGGTCATATCTGGTGAAGTGCCGGCTATCAAGCAGCGCCGGCAGTCCTGGCTGCATAGATGCAGGGGAAGCAGCCTGGCCCTGACAGCGAGTGGACCCCTCTGACGGGCCAGGGCCCTGGCACTTGCCCGGGTACTCCGGGTGCTGACGGCGGCCCTGTATACCTTGAACACCAAGCCTATTCCCCCTTCCACCACGACCTCTCTTTTTTCCACACATGTTGCTCAGGTACTGTGGGTAGGAGCACTCTATTAGCAAAACAAAATTCGATTTTTTCCTCTGCAACAGCTCTGCACACACCTGAATTTCAGTGGCACTAAATGACAAGGTAAGATAAGGCTTGCTGTATAACGTTACTGACAGAACAAATTATTTTTTTACTGTGGATGAGGCTTTTATAACATAGGAGATATTCTCCAAACTATTTCAAACTGAGGTGTCCCTGCTGTATAACGTTAGGAACCAAAGTATTTTTTTTACTGTGGATGTGGCCTGTATAACATAGGAGATATTCTCCAAACTATTTCAAACTAAGATGTCCCTGCTGTATAACGTTAGGAACCGAACAAAGTATTTTTTTAGTGTGGATGATTCCTGTATAACATACAAGATATTCTCCAAACTATTTCAAACTCAGATCTAGCCTGCTGTATCACATTAGGAACAGCAAAAAATAGATTTTTTTACTCTGCATAAGCTCTGAATACAGCTGAATTTCATCAACATTAAGAGGACTAGGTGGCTTATATCAGAGTGTAACACGTTTGCGACAGAAAAAAATATTTTTTGGACTCTGCCTAGAAATAGATAAAATCTTTTTTTTTACTCTGAAAACTGCTGAAGTTCACAGCCACTAACATAGTAGCTGACGTATATCACAGTGTATGACGTTTGCCACACAAAAAAATCTTTGGTGGACTCTACCTAGCAAGACAAAAAATCTATTTTTTTACTCTGAAAACAGCTGAGGTTCACTGCCACTAAGGTAGTAGGTAGCTTTTAGCAGAGTGTATCACGTTTGCCACACAAAAAAATCTTTGGTGGACAAGACAAAAAAAATATTCACATTAGCAAATGGAAAAAAAAGGTTTTTGTGCTCTGCAGATAGCTGAATTTCAACCCCACAAAATCAAAAAGTGGCCTACAAGGGCTTGCTTGCTTATCACCTTAGCAAGTGCAAAAATAGATTAAAGGTATACTCCTGCATGGAGCACAGTGCAAGCGATGCACAACATTTTTCTATGGCATTAGCCTTGCTCTTTCTGTCAGAATCTCAGTAATTGCTCAAGAAACAAGAAAAAGTGCTGCAAGGTCGATGGAACAGGTACACAGCACAGGACTTATCTACACTATCTGACTTCCAAACAAGTGCCCATCTATCTAGCTACTATCTCTCAGAATGTGACGCCCAGCTGCGCTTGGTATCACAGATCCTAGAAGAGTGCATTGATGGATTCCTCCACAAGAGGCCCCCATAAATAGGGAAGGTGGAGCCAGGCAGTTCAGTTCCTCTGATGAGTTCCTGCAGTAGAGAAGCCTGAGAGAGGTTAGTCTCCAGAGGAGCTCAGTCTAGTTTAGAGAACTCGGCTAATAGTTCAGTAGTGGAGCACGAGGCTCCTGCTAGCTAGATTCAGGGAGCTCAGTTAGAGCTTAAGGTGTGCCGGCGCCATAAGATCAGTGAAGCACGGCAAGCTCCCGATATTGTGTATAGCCTAGTGAGGGCCCGAGTAGGCCGAAAGCGAGTGGAAAGTTAGTAGCAGTGGGGGCAGAGGAGCTTAACCAGCTAACCCCGAAGCATTTACCGGACACCAGGTCCGAGCTTACCGGGATCTCTACGATCCAGTAGGGCATAACCGGAATCCCTGGAGAACTACAGGTTCCAGGATCGCTAAAGTGCTGATACGTAACAGAGCTGGGAGACACATAGACTCCCGCAAGCTGAGAAGCGTGTACTCCAAGAAAAGGCCCTACCACAAGGTCAGCCAGCGCAGGACAGAGACAAAGTTAGGCCTAGCTCCAGGCAGGTCAGAAACTTACTATGCAGAGAAAAGAAACAGGAGGCCCTACACTTGCTCATTGGGGAGGATCCTGATATGCAGCCTTCACCCTACAGTGCTCCGGGATGTGCCTGAATTTCCATCAGTAAAAGGTACTGAAGTGACTATCGTGTCGGTCCCTATTCTTGCTCTGACCCGGCTGGGTCTCGCCTGTCCTGCATCCCCCTCTCCGTACGCTGCCCTGAGGCCTAGCTCCACCTGTGGGGAGCTATACCATCGAGCTGCCTTATCACTGGCCTCAGTGGACTGCCGCAGCGCTGGTGATTCTCACCAGAAACCACAAGCGCATCACGAACTTTCATAAAATTAACAAAGAATCCCCTTTTAAAAGCTAACCCCAGGGTAGGGACCCGGGAGCCGACTACCGCGTCATCCCCAAGGCCAGGCAAAGGCCCGGGTACCAAGTCATCCCCATTCCCCTGGGCTTGTCATCCTTCCTGGCGTCACAAACAGGATCGCGTGCCCGCTGCAACGACGGAGTGTTATGCCCGTTGCCACCGGGTACTGTGCGCCTTTAATTAAAAACTGTGTACGTTAAACTGTGGTGAAGATTGCCGCCATTGTTGGGCCGCCGAGCGAGAAGAAGGGCGTAACCGCGGGAAACTGAGGGGCGTGCCTGTAAAAGAGCGCGAAACCCTGAACACGCCCCAAGCCTCTAGGTCAAACCAGGAAGCGCCAGGTTCTGGAAGGGGTATCGCTAAACGCTCTGAAGTAGGACGCAAGCGACGCAAGGTCCTAAAGATGACCGTCACCTGCGGAGCTGCGACCTACTGGAAGAAAAACTAGGAGGTAGGCCATGGTTAGCTAGGGGGGCGCCAGAATGTCCGACGAACAGCACAACGCCGGAATACCGGTCAACGTCCCTGATGTTCAAACCGCGCCCGACGCCGGGCAGGCCGAGGCGGCCGCTCCACCAGCAGCGCCTGTAACCCCTGTCATTCCCATAACTCTACCGTACATTCCTGGAGCAAAGTGGCTCCCCCAGTACAACGGCAAACCAGATACATTATCTGGATTCAAACGGAAGATATGTGGTATCTTGGACATGTACTCTATGACAGGCAAGCAAAGAGCCGCTGTTGTATTAGGACAACTGACTGGTGCTGCGGAACGGGAAGTGGAAACATGGTTGGCCAGGAGTCAGCTAAAGACTGTCTTTGAGGATCTTACTGAGGCGGACCTCCGGATGAGGTTCTACAATTGTTACCAATAGCCGGAGGACAATGTTAGGGACTACGCCTGGCGTCTACAGGGGGCCCTGCGGGCTCTGAGACAGGTTTGTCCGACCAGCATAGAAAATGAAAACAAAATGCTGAAGGAACAGTTTTTCCGGGGACTGAGATCACCAGAGAAGAGCAGAACTGTACGTTGGTGGTCCTTGGATCATCCAGATGCCACCTTTGACAATCTTAAGGACATGGCTATAAAAGGACTGCAGCCCCTGGAAACAAGTGCCATTCAATGTTACCAGGGTGGGGCTACCCCAGTGCCTGCTACACCCACCTTTTCCCCGGTGGCTGCTGAAGCTAAGGTTCCAGCAACATCCCCTAGAGAGCTGGACAGTCTGTGCTCTGAAGTGCGCCAGTTGAGCAAAACCCTGACCACTGTGCTGAGTGCTCTACAGCTACAGATGGAGCCCGAGGAAGGAGGGAAAATCCTGATAGCCAATAGCGTTGAGGATATCCCCTGGATGCGAACGAGGAGGAGGCCAACACCACCCTCTACGAGGATCAGTGACCAGCGCCGTCCACAGAAGGACCCTACCTGCTACCGCTGCCGCAAGACCGGACACACCGCCCAGAATTGTCCTTTAAATGAGAAAACCCTGGGGCCGAGGGCCGACACCCAGGAGTAAATTCCCCAGGGCCATCAGACTGATACAACAGGTTCGTCGGGGGAAGACCTTTCCTGTCCATTGTGCTGGAAGGGATCCCGACGCACACTCTGCTGGACACAGGATCTCAGGTAACAATAATGCCTGACGTTCTCTACAAGAGGTTCTGGTCCATGGACGACTTACGTCCGCCAGCTCCAAATCTTTCTGTTTATGCCTCAAACGGACTCCCCCTTAACCTAATCGGGGTTAAGAATGTGACTGTAAAGGTGGGGAGAGTGGAGCTGAAGGACCAGGGGCTAATTGTAGTAGAGACTAATCCTGATGACACCAATCCGTATATGGTACTAGGCACTAACATTGTTGGTAACTGTTTGGGAGAAGTTGTGTTCTTGCTCCAACAGATAGCTGACACTTCCAGACCAAGACAAAGGAGGGCATTGCAGAAGGAGATCCGAGTCCTGATGTACCAACAGCAAGTAAGGTTAACAGATGGTGAAATCGGTAATGTGCGGGTGACAGATCCCATACCCATTGTCATCCCCCCAATGAGTGAAATGCTTATCTGGTGTAGAGCTGCTATAGGTCTTAAAGGACAGAGCTACCAGGCGGTAGTAGAACCCCTTTGCTCAGAGCACAGACCCACACTCTTAACCGCCAGAGGAGTGGTAGATGTACGCAATGGGAGAGTGCCCGTCCGTCTTCTCAACTGTGGGGAAGATGAGGTCAGATTGCCACGTTATGCCACTGTTGCCAAATTACATGCTGTAAATAACAACTGTATTCACAAGGCGGAGTCCTTAACCTCACCAGATGAAGTGGAGGATTGGTGTCAACAGCTCCATGTTGGGACTGACACCACTCCTGCCCATCAGAAACAGGGTGTACACCGGGTAGTTAAAGAATACGCGCAAGTGTTCAGTAAACATCCACTTGACTTTGGGCGGGTTAAAAGGGTTCAACATCATATCCCCACAGGCGACCATCCCCCAATCAAAGAACGTTACAGGCCTATACCACCAGCTCACTACCAGAAGACAAAGGAGATGTTGTACGACATGAGAAAGGCGGGGGTAATAAGGGATAGTTGTAGTCCCTGGGCAGCTCCCCTAGTGCTAGTTAGGAAAAAGGATGGGAGCATGAGAATGTGTGTAGATTACCGACAAGTAAATCGCATTACACATAAAGATGCATACCCTTTACCACGCATAGAGGAGTCCCTAGCTGCTTTAAAGTCTGCAAATTACTTTTCCACCCTTGACCTCACTAGTGGGTACTGGCAAGTAGCTGTGGCTGAGGAGGATCGGGAGAAGACGGCCTTCACCACCCCAATGGAACTCTGCGAGTACAACAGTATGCCGTTTGGACTCTGCAATGCCCCTGGAACGTTCCAGAGATTGATGGAGTGCTGCCTGGGACACCGCAACTTCGAGACTGTGTTACTTTACCTGGACGATGTGATAGTGTATTCCAAAACGTACGAGGACCACTTGAAGCACTTGGCGGAGGTATTTGAGTCACTGTCCCGGTACGGGATGAAGTTGAAGCCCTCAAAGTGCCGCCTGCTCAAGAGAAAGGTACAGTACCTGGGGCACATTGTCAGTCTGGAAGGGGTAGCACCAGACCCGGAGAAGGTCACTGCCATCCAGAAGTGGCCGGAGCCGAAGAACCTCAAAGAGGTGCGTCAGTTCTTGTTACTAGTAGGATACTACCGGAGGTTTGTAAAAGATTACACCAAGAAAGAAGCTCCTCTGCAAGACCTCCTGGTAGGGCAGTCCCTCAAAGGCAGAAATCCCCCATTCCACTGGGATAAGGAGCAAGCCGAGTCGTTTCAGGGGATGAAGGAGATCCTGACAGGCGATGAGATCCTAGCCAACCCTGACTACAGCCAACCATTTCTGCTGTATACAGACGCCAGTAACGAAGGACTGGGAGCTGTCTTAAGTCAGAAGAAAATTGGCCAAGAGAAAGTGATCACATATGCAAGCAGGAAGCTCCGCCCGACTGAGAGGAACCCAGAGAACTATAGCAGCATTAAGTTAGAGTTCCTGACCTTGGTCTGGGCCATCACTGAAAGGTTCAAGCACTACCTGGCCTCCAGCAAGTTCACTGCCTTCACTGATAACAACCCCTTGACCCATCTTGAAACAGCTAAGCTAGAAGCATTGGAACAACGATGGATGGCTCAGCTGTTAAATTATCAATTCACAATTGTAACGGGTCTGGGAGGCGGAACCTCTGAGCAACTATACAAGGGGGCGGTTCTTGTAAGGAAGCGGGTGGCTCCCAGGGAAGACGGGCAGGTAATCATGGCAAGTGACAGGGACAGTCTCTGGGTAGAAGGGCAGGTAGTCACGGCAAGTGACAGGGACAGTCTCTGGGTAGAAGGGCAGGTAGTCACGGCAAGTGACAGGGACAGTCTCTGGGTAGAAGGGCAGGTAGTCACGGCAAGTGACAGGGACAGTCTCTGGGTAGAAGGACGGGTACTCACGGCAAGTGACAGGGACAGTCTCTGGACAGGCAGGTGGTCACGGCTAGTGACGGCGGAGCCTCCAGGTAGGCTAGCAGGCAGGTAGCAGATGAGCGCTCCCAGGTGAGCAGACAAGAGTCTCTGGACAGGCAGGTGGTCACGGCAAGTGACGGCGGAGCCTCCAGGTAGGCTAGCAGGCAGGTAGCAGATGAGAGCTCCCATGTGAGCGGGCAGGCTGGTCCATAGACAGACTGACAGGTGTCGGAAGGCAGACCGTCGGACCGCAGGCTTGCAGGCAAGTAAACGGATATCTGGCAGGTATCAAGCAGGATTCTGGCAGGTGACTGGCAGGTAACAGGCAGGTATCTGGCAGGTGACTGGCAGGTAACTGGAAACGGTACCTGAGGGCTGAAGCAGAGTGAACGCTTTGCAACAACATTGCTCGGGCACCTCCATTTCGGAGGAGGTGCCTTATATATGGTGAAGTCCTCCGGCCTAGCAGGAGGCAGGGACGCCGACGCTACAGTACCCCGCCCTTTAGGCCCCCCCTTTTTTAGGCCAGAGAGAAATTTATCAAGGATGAGAGGGGCATGGATGTTCTCCCGGGGCTTCTCTCTTCAGGACCAAACCCCTTCCAATCTACCAGAAAAAAGGTTTTTCCTCTTACCCTTTTGGTGACCAGAATGTTGTCTACCTCAAACTGGTTTTCAGCGGAAACCGGAGCAGGAGGCATACCTGTAGACTTGGAAAAAGAGTTAAGTACCACGGGTTTGAGGAGAGATACATGGAAGGAGTTAGGGATCCGTACGTTGGCCGGGAGTTTTAATTTATAGGCCACCGTGTTGATCTGTTTGATAACTTCCAGTGGGCCGATGAACCGAGGCCCTAACTTGTAGGAGGGAATCTTGAGCCGGACATATTTGGACGAGAGCCAGACTTTATCTCCAGGATGGAATTATGGAGGATCCAGGCGTTTCTTGTCGGTGTGTTTTTTCATCCGTTCGGACGACTGAAGGAGTGCGGATCGGGTACTCTCCCAAATGGAGGAGAATTCGCGAACGAGAGATTCCGCAGCCGGATTGTCCACCGAGGTGGAGACGGGAAATGGGATCCGAGGATGCTGACCGAAGACTGCAAAAAGCGGGGATTTGGAGGAAGATTCGCTCTCGTGATTATTGTAAGAGAACTCGGCTCATGGTAGGAGATCCACCCAGTCCGAATGGTGGGCATTAACGAAGTGCCGGAGGTAACTGGTCAGGTTCTGATTGATCCGCTCCACTTGACCATTGGACTGTGGATGGTAAGCGGAGGAGAAGTCCAGAATGACGTCAAGCAACTTACATGTGGCTCTCCAGAAGCGTGAGGTGAACTGAACCCCACGATCTGACACGATGTGGAGGGGCAGGCCATGGAGACGGAAGATGTGGCGGATAAAGTCTTTAGCCAGTTCGGGTGCAGACGGGAGACCCGGCAGGGGAATGAAGTGCGCCATCTTGGAGAAGCGATCAGCGACCACCTAAATGACCGTACAACCGGCAGAGACAGGAAGATCCGTTATAAAGTCCATAGCAATATGCTGCCACAGGGCAGCAGGTACTGGAAGAGGAAGAAGGCGACCGGCTGGCAGGTGTCTCGGAACTTTGCTGCGGGCGCAGGACACACAGGCAGAAACAAAGTCTATTACATTCTTGTGCAGGGTAGGCCACCAGTAATGCCGGGTAATGAGCTGGAGGGTCTTTTTCTGACCGGCGTGGCCAGCTAGCTTAGATGAGTGACCCCAGTGTAGGACCTTCTTCCGATCAGGTACAGTTACAAACGTCTTACCGGGAGGGAGACGATTTAGATTCACGGGAGCCACTTGCATTACTCTGGAGGGATCAATGATGTGCTTAGGTTCCTCCTCTAGATCAGATACCAGGAAGGATCGGGACAAGGCGTCAGCTTTGATGTTTTTGTCTGCCGGGCGAAAATGAAGAACAAAATCAAAGCGGGCAAAAAACAAGGACCACCGGGCTTGGCGCGGGTTAAGTCTCTCGGCGCTCTGAAGGTAAGCCAAGTTCTTGTGGTCCGTGTAAATTATTACCGGGTGAAGAGCCCCCTCGAGCAGGTAACGCCACTCCTCCAGTGCCAGCTTAATGGCTAACAATTCACGGTCTCCAATAGAATAGTTGCGCTCAGAAGAGGAGAAGAGTTGGGAGAGAAAAATGCAGGTTACCATTCTTCCGGAAGATGACTTTTGGGTAAGTACCGCCCCGGCTCCGGAGGAGGAAGCGTCAACTTCTAGGAAAAATTGTTTGTTGCCGTTCGGGCGATGCAGCACCGGGGCGGAGGAGAAGGCCTGTTTTAAGGAAAGAAAGGCCTCCTCAGCTTCGGGCGGCCATCTTACGGGTGAGCGCAGAGATAGGGGCAGTCCGGGAAGAGAAGTGCGGTATGAAGAGGCGGTAATAGTTGGCGAAGCCCAGGAACCGCTGAATAGCCTTCAACCCCTCTGGTCGGGGCCACTTCTGGATGGCAGACAGTTTCTCAGGATCCATTTGTAGGCCGGTCTGAGAGATTATGTAGCCCAGAAATGGAAGAGAGGTCTGCTCAAAGATGCACTTCTCATATTTAGCATAGAGGTGGTTCTGCCTGAGCCTGAGCAAGACCTGACGAACATCCCTCCGGTGAGTAGGAAGGTCCGGAGAGAAGACCAAGATGTCGTCCAGGTACACCACCACGCAGGAGTAGAGAAGGTCACGGAAGATGTCATTGACCAACTCTTGAAAGACGGCAGGAGCGTTACAGAGACCGGAGGGCATTACAAGGTACTCATAGTGGCCGTCCCGGGTGTTGAACGCCGTCTTCCACTCATCCCCCTGACGGATACGGACCAGGTTATACGCCCCACGGAGATCCAGTTTGGTGAAGATTCTAGCCCCCCTCAGGCGGTCAAATAATTCAGGAATGAGCGGGAGGGGGTATTTATTCTTCACTGTAATCTGGTTAAGTCCTCTATAATCTATACATGGACGGAGTGAGCCGTCCTTCTTTTTGACGAAGAAGAAGCCTGCTCCCGCCGGGGAGGTAGATTTCCAGATAAATCCCCGGGCCAGATTCTCCTCAATATATTCTGACATGGACCGGGTCTCCGCTGCGGACAAAGGGTAAATACGCCCACGGGGAGGAGTAGAGCCGGGTATCAGGTCGATTGGACAATCGTATGGTCTATGAGGGGGTAATGTCTCTGCTTCTTTTTTATTGAAGACATCCGCATAAGACCAATAGGGAACCGGTAGACCGGGTAGACTGACTGGGGTAGGAGAAGGACGAGCAGGATGAACGGGAACAAGACAAGTCCTATGGCAGTCCTGTCCCCAGCGAAGGACTTCTCCGGTCTGCCAGTCAAGCACGGGTGCATGTTTCTGGAGCCAAGGTAGGCCTAACAAGAGTGTGTGAGAGAGTCCAGGCAGAACATGAAAGGAGATGCTCTCAGAATGCAGCATTCCCACCTGCAGAGTTATGGATTCGGTGATGAGTTGGATGGGATGTGGTAAGAGGCCCCCATCCACGGCGGCGACAGATAAAGGTACGGCCCGAGGTTTGGTGGGAATGCGGTATTTCTCTACCAGAGACTGAGAAATGAGATTTCCAGCAGCTCCCGAGTCAAGTTGAACCAGTTCAAAATAACGGTTCTCTCCGCAGGTGATAGAGACTGACAGCATCAGAGATGGAGAGGGTTTACTTTTGTCTAGGGCGACCTCTCTGAGCGATCCTAGACACAGGTGTTTCCCGACCTCTCTGGGCAGGAACGGATCCGGTGCTCCTTACTGCCACAGTAGAAGCAGCTCCCCTCGGCACGGCGTAAGTCTTGACGGGTTTTGACCATCTTGGTCTGGTCGACCTGCATAGGCTCAGGTGAGTGTGCCTGGGGAGTAACGGAGGGAGTGACGGGTTTCTGGAAGGTGGGGGCTAGACGTGGAAACCTCCTCTCACGGGTGACCTCTTTGGCGCGCTCCTGGAATCGGATGTCAATCCGGGTGGCAAGTGTTATTAAGTCGTCGAGAGTGGTAGGAATGTCCCGACCGGCGAGTTCATCTTTAATACGGCCAGACAGACCCTCCCAGAAGACAGACACCAGGGCGTCGTTATCCCAGGCCAGCTCCGAAGCAAGGGTACGGAACCGTATGGCATATTGGCCCATGGTGAGATCTCCTTGACGGAGGCGTAGCAGAGACGATGCGGATGAGGTCTTCCGTCCGGGTTCGTCGAAGACTTTCCGGAAAGCCGTGAGAAAGGCTGGCAGGTCGGACACCAGGGGATCTCCTCTCTCCCACAGAGGATTTAGCCAAGCCAGAGCCTCCCCCGTGAGGTGGGACATGATAAAGGCTACTTTGGACCGGTCGGAGATAAACTGGTGGGACAAGAGTTCAAAGTGCAGGGTGCACTGGTTTATGAAGCCCCGAGCTTGAGCGGGGTCGCCTCCGAAGCGAGGAGGTGCAGAAAGCCGGGGTCCGGGGCAGGATGCCATGGTACTGGTGGGCAGCGGCGCTGCCGGGCTGCGAGTCAAGACACTAGCGGTGGTTGCTGGTGGAGCAGTCAGAGTGTCCAGGCGAGACTTGACATTCCGCAGATGACTCAGGATGGACTCCTGTTGGGACCTCTGACGGGACAGTTCATGACATAGGTCCGAGAGCGAGGGAGCTTGGGTGCCACCGGGTTCCATGGCCCGAGCAAACTGTAATGGGTCTGGGAGGCGGAACCTCTGAGCAACTATACAAGGGGGCGGTTCTTGTAAGGAAGCGGGTGGCTCCCAGGGAAGACAGGCAGGTAATCACGGCAAGTGACAGGGACAGTCTCTGGGTAGAAGGGCAGGTAGTCATGGCAAGTGACAGGGACAGTCTCTGGGTAGAAGGGCAGGTAGTCACGGCAAGTGACAGGGACAGTCTCTGGGTAGAAGGACGGGTACTCACGGCAAGTGACAGGGACAGTCTCTGGACAGGCAGGTGGTCACGGCTAGTGACGGTAGAGCCTCCAGGTAGGCTAGCAGGCAGGTAGTAGGTGAGCGCTCCTAGGTGAGCAGGCGAGAGTCTCTGGACAGGCAGGTGGTCACGGCAAGTGACGGCGGAGCCTCCAGGTAGGCTAGCAGGCAGGTAGCAGATGAGCGCTCCCAGGTGAGCAGACAAGAGTCTCTGGACAGGCAGGTGGTCACGGCAAGTGACGGCGGAGCCTCCAGGTAGGCTAGCAGGCAGGTAGCAGATGAGCGCTCCCAGGTGAGCAGACAAGAGTCTCTGGACAGGCAGGTGGTCACGGCAAGTGACGGCGGAGCCTCCAGGTAGGCTAGCAGGCAGGTAGCAGATGAGCGCTCCCAGGTGAGCGGGCAGGCTGGTCCATAGACAGACTGACAGGTGTCGGAAGGCAGACCGTCGGACCGCAGGCTTGCAAGCAGGTAAACGGATATCTGGCAGGTATCAAGCAGGATTCTGGCAGGTGACTGGCAGGTAACAGGCAGGAATCTGGCAGGTGACTGGCAGGTAACAGGCAGGAATCTGGCAGGTGACTGGCAGGTAACTGGAAACGGGACCTGAGGGCTGAAGCAGAGTGAGGCTTTGCAACAACATTGCTCGGGCACCTCCATTTTGGAGGAGGTGCCTTATATATGGTGAAGTCCTCCGGCCATTGGCCGGGGACTCCTTAGGACGGCGCGCGCGGCCCCTTTAAGAGAGGGGGAGCGCGCGCGCGCGCCCTAAGCACCCTGGCCGGGAAGCAGCGCGCGCTGCCAGCAGAGCGGGAGGAAGACGCCGGGCACAGAGCGGAGAGGTGAGGGGAACAGCATCCCTGCCTAGCAGGAGGCAGGGACGCCGACGCTACAACAATTAAATACCGGGCGGGCCGCAAGAACGCCAACGCCGATGCCCTGTCCGGAATGCCTCACCAGTCAGACACAGAAGAAGAAGTGGATGACCTGGAAGAGATTGAACTACCTGCCTTTCACTGGAATGGGATGATCCACGAGCAACGAGCCTCCAGGATGCAGCGTGGAAAGACATTAAACCCCCCTGCCTCACCACAGCTGGAAAGAGACCCAGGACAGTGACCCGGTTGTCAGCTGCATCAAGGAGCTGATAACCAAAGAAGGTTCCTCCCTGGAAAAAGAAGTGTCTCTGCAAGCAAAGCAGCTGTGGAACGAGAGAAGCCGGCTGTTTATCTACCGTGAGAAGCTGTGCCGGAGGTGCGTCAATCCAAAAACCCATGAGATGGTAGGAATGAGCAGCTCCATTGAGAGGTGGTGCCGGGACTGTGGATCCTGTGGCCTTGAAAGAAAAGACTACAGCAGCCAGAAGGCACCCCTGCAACCCATCAAGACGACTCGCCCCCTGGAGATCGTGGCCCTGGACCATGTCAAGTTGTCACCCAGCAGGTCAGGTTACTCTTATGCTCTGACCATGCTGGATCACTACTCACATTTCCTCGTGGTCGCCCCCGTCAAAGACCTGACAGCAGAGACAGCAGCAAAGACGTTCCAAGCGTATTTCTGTAGACCCCATGGTTATCCTGAGCAGTTGCTGACGGACCAGGGCCCGGCCTTTGAGGCTTAGCTGTTTAAGGAGTTCTGCCATTTGTACGGTTGTAAAAAGATAAGAACTACACCGTACCACCCACAAACCAACGGTCTCTGTGAAAAGATGAACAACATTATCATCGACCTGCTAAAGACCATACCACTTGAGGAGAGAAATTAGTGGCCAGACCTACTACCTTACCTAGTGGATCTGTACAATCATATATCAGTATGTTCCACCAATTGCACTCCGGCATATCTCATGCGGGCAGGGCCAGGAAAGCTGCCCATGGATCTGGGGCTTGGTGTTGCTGAGCCTGAAGCTGATATGACCACTGAAAACTGGGACACAACCAGACAAGAGCAGTACAGGAGGGTACAAGCCTGTGTTGAGGACAGTCTTACTCGGGTGAGAGAAAAGCAGGAGGCACACTACAACAAAAATGCGCCTGCAGAACCCTTCACACCTGGTGAAACAGTATTGAAAAGGAAAAGACAAAATCACAAACTTGATGACCAGTAGGAGAGACAACCCTACACTGTGTTACCGTCAAGATTTGACAATAAGAAGAACTGCATAATCAGTCGAGATGGAGGAAGAACGTCTGCAACAGTGTCCAGGGATCACCTAAAGTAATGTCCAGACTTACTGAAACCCCAAGAAGTGCCTCTCACTGTACCAGAGGAACCTAAAGAAGCAGTGATCCACACTGACTTAGGAGATTTCCCGGCAGATTTGCCTCAACTAGGAGGAGCAGTAGTCATCCCTGTAATCACCTTCTACCCACAGCAAGAAGAATCTATAAGTGCTGCAGAAAAGCCTGCTCAAGCAGAATCCCCGGAAGAAGGATCCCCGGTTGGAACAGAGCAAGAAGACCCAGCCAATGGTATGCTTGCCAGTCCAGTAGAGAGGTCAAAACAGTTATGTAGCCCCTCCACACCTAGTGCTGACACATTGGGAGGTAGTACACCTACTAGCACTTCACGCATCCCGGTACTACGCAGATCAACACATAGCACGAGAGGTAAACCCCCTGTTAGGTACACTCAGTAAAATAGTCAAATTTCTGGAAATGTAGATAGTTACCCCTGGGGTAATAAATTGTAATGTACTGTATTATTGTGTGTTGTCATGCATATGTATATTATTTTGTGCTTTGTTTTATTATTGAACAGTTCAAGTGACATGGACACTTTACCTTATTAATTCCTTTGTTGTTTACCTAAGAACTCTGTGGCTGAGGACTGTGTGCAGCCCCAAAAACTGCTTTTTGCATATAATTGCGCTCCCTGGAGTGCCCCTTTAGGTGACCTCAGAAGTAAAACCTGTCTGGAGTGGCTCTACTGGAGGTCCAACTCGGGATCTTCACGCCCTGCAGCCACCCCAGGGCCTACATTGAGGGTTTGGGACAGGTCCCTCAAACCACAAAGTACTCTACCCTGTGAGATGGACATCCTGTCTGGGGACCTCACCGCAAGAGACTTGAACTCTGAGGACGCTTTGTGTTTGTTAATATTGTTATGCAACGTTTAAGAAATGTGCCTCCCATAAAGGGAAGATTGTTCATGTTTCCTATTATTTTATAAAATGTACTTCAGCCCGGGAGTGCTGAGCTTTGCTAGGGGGGAATGTGACGCCCAGCTGCGCTTGGTATCACAGATCCTAGAAGAGTGCATTGATGGATTCCTCCACAAGAGGTCCCCATAATCATTCACACATCTCCGCCTTCCACCTCAGACTAGCAGAGGGAGCCCGTTAGGGATATAAATAGGGAAGGTGGAGCCAGGCAGTTCAGCTCCTCTGAAGAGTTCCTGCAGTAGAGAAGCCTGAGAAAGGTTAGTCTGCAGAGGAGCTCAGTCTAGTTTAGAGAACTCGGCTAATAGTTCTGTAGTGGAGCACGAGGCAGATGCTAGCTAGATTCAGGGAGCTCAGTTAGAGCTTAAGGTGTGCCGGCGCCATAAGATCGGTGAAGTGCGGCAAGCTGTCGTTAGTGTGTATAGCCTAGTGAGGGCCCGAGTAGGCCGAAGGCGAGTGGAAAGTTAGTAGCAGTGGGGGCAGAGGAGCTTAACCAGCTCACCCCGAAGCATTTACCGGACACCGGGTCCGAGCTTACCGGGATCTCTACAACCCAGTAGGGCATAACTGGAATCCCTGGAGAACTACAGGTCCCAGGATTGCTAAAGTGCTGATATGTAACAGAGCCAGGAGACACATAGATCCCGCAAGCTGAGGAGCGTGTACTCCAAGAAAAGGCCCTACCACAAGGTCAGCCAGTGCAGGACAGAGACAAAGTTAGGCCTAGCTCCAGGCAGGTCAGAAACTTACTATGCAGAGACAAGAAACAGGAGGCCCTACACCCGCTCATTGGGGAGGATCCTGATATGCACCCTTCACCCTACAGCGCTCCAGGATTTGCCTTTATTTCCATCAGTAAAAGGTACTGAAGTGACTATCGAGTCTGTCCCTGTTCTGGCTCTGACCCGGCTGGGTCTCACCTGTCCTGCATCCCCCTCTCCGTACGCTGCCCTGAGGCCTAGCTCCACCTGTGGGGAGCTATACCATCGAGCTGCCTTATCACCGGCCTCAGTGGACTGCCGCAGTGCTGGTGATTCTCACCAGAAACCACAGGTGGCGTCATGAACTTTCATAAAATTAACAAACAATCCCCTTTTAAAATCTGACCCCAGGGTAGGGGCCCGGAAGCCGTCCACCGCGACATCCCCAAGGCCAGGCAAAGGCCCGGGTACCGAGTCATCCCCATTCCCCTGGGTGAGTCAAGAACACGAGGGCACACTGAGCAGCGTCTGTCTCCAGCAGTGTGACATGCAAAAAATGCTGCTCAGGGAACATATCAACTTTTTATATAGAGAGGACATGTGATTTCAGCAGCCAATTGCAGAAGTTCTTGTGTCTGGACAGTGTGGATGCTTCCTGAGCTCTGATTGGCTAGCTGCGCTTTCCTGTCTTAAAGTTACCGCCTACAAGAAGAAAAAAGTGCGCTGCTTATCTGACCTGTTCTAAGCTATCACCAGCCCCCCCACTCATCTACCATGTCCCCCCACTCATCATACACAAGCTAGCAAAACTGTTAAAAACACTGTAGTTGCCCCGCAATCACATTCCCGCATTTATTCACCGATCGTTGCCGATTTTTCCTGAATTTAAGAAATTTTGCTCGCATTTCCGATCACGAATCCGAATGTCCCATAGTTGTGTCGAATTTAAGTTGTAAGTTCGGATTACAAACAAATTCGCTCATCACTAACCAAGACCAAATTCTTAATTCAAAGCTTGTGTGTCACAGAAATTTTGATTCTTAAACACAACTGTTTACCTACCAAAGAGTGTACGCTGGATTAAATAATTTAGCACTACCAGTATGGTGCACGAGTAGGGTCCCAAACCAGAACTTATGTGAAAAAAACAAAATGGTTACTTTGATGCAGAAATTTTTTTTAATGCAGTCCAGGAAAACAACAAGCATTTTGACCAATATGTCCTTCATCAGTGCAATCTAGATAGACAAAATATCAAAGGAACCAAATGAACAAAACAAACAATAGAAACAAATAAACAACAGCAAAATTAAGTATATACATGGGATGTAACTATAGTGTCTTGTTCACAGAAACAACTCAGAACAATGCAAAAAGTTTGTTCAGATGAAGCGTATAGATATTTGGTAAGGAAAAAGAAACCTACCTGACCGCAGGTGAGAACAGTCTGTTGGAGGGGGAGGAGATGCTTTATCACAGGTCGTGCAGGTCCGCAGGCCTGTGTAAAGGTATAATAAGTACCTCATGAAGGAGAGTGTGGCTGGGTATATAAAGTGGGGCTAACAGCTGTTGCATACCTGTATCGCATGTTTGTGGGAAAGACGGGTGTTTGGAACGCGGTATCCACCACTTGTTCGTGTGTCCGCCATGATGGATGCGAGAATCAGCTCATTTAAATTAACGGAGGGCGGGATTCATATGGATGTCTCTCCTATGCTAGAACAGGAGGGCGGGGTGACAGGAGAAGCGGCTAATGGCCATATACGGGGTGGGGACTTGTTATGCATGTGGCCTATCGCCGCAATCATATTGGCCAGAGGGATGCTTCCCCAATGTGAGAGAAGGAGGGCCCAGTCTAACCTCTCGAGTGACCTTTTAAAAGTCCCTCCCAAGGAAACCAGGGGCATAGACCTGGAGAGAGAACAATGGCACCCCATCAACAGTGCATTACACTGTGCCACTCTCACAGAGTACTTGAGAGTTCAACGCATCCCGAGGGGGTTGAGGGTACTATATTTGCCGATCACCATGAATAATGTACCAAATTCGAACAAATCCTCAACAAATGTTCATTTGATCTAATGACACTAACCACTGATTTCTTGAACAAGGCAATCGTCACCACCAGAGAGCAAATCAATAGTATTGAGACTCAATTGACGTCAACAATCAGTCCGGACGAGTTCAGCAGTTTACAGAACAAGATAAAGACGAATATGGACAATCATCTCTGTGACACGGAGGCCAGAAAGAGAAATAAATTCTCAAGAGACTCTGAGGATTACGAACTTAACAGAGTATACTGCAGGTGAGACAAATACTGCACCATGAGGAGCACTTATCGCCCCAACAGATCCTCCTCAGACATCTCCTCGTCCGGCTCGGAACAGGACAGACAAGATCATCCTACTCCCTCTATTCCTCCTTTTTAGGTCAACCGAGAAGGCAACATCAAAGTAGAAGACGAGGCGGGGTGGACAACACAAGAAACATTTTGTCCGGTTAACAAGTATAACACGATTAACTTAGACATGAAACTTCAGCGGCTTTACCACTCCCTTTGTCTAAAAACACACTTTGCTACTAGAGATGAGCGGTGTTTGACTCAAACAGTTCGCCAATCACAAATTTGAGCTGTTTTGGGCGGTGTTCGAGTCGTTCTACGAGCTCGAACGATTTGCAAAAAATTCGGGTGTTCGAGGTTATGTTCGATAACTGTTCGTGCACCAAAAGTGTAACTGGATTTTTTCACAGTAATACTGTTAATCAATGTTAATAGACAGTTTCAGTGTAGAGTGGGTGGGGGGAGGGGCAGGGGATGGATCTCTGCAGAAATAATGCCAATCTCCTTTTTTTTTTTCTTTCCCGCATTTACAGTGGGGTGGTGCAGTCTGTCAGCCTATCAGCAGCGCACACATGCAGCGAAGTGCATTTTTTACACACAAGCAAGGGCATGTGTCATTGGCTGTGTATGTCACATGTCCTTGCCCTATAAGACCCAGCCATTTTCCCCGTCGCCACCATTTTCTCACTGCTGCAGCTGAGTGTTAGACGGCACCGCTGCTGCTGTGAGAGCTATACAGTATAACTGTGTGAATTGCGAGCGAATTTCCAGTTACATAGAGAGATAGGTTTAGGGAGTAGGGACTAGTTTTAATTGCAGCCCTTTTGAGGGCTAGGCTACAGCAGTTCATAGCACTTTTTGCCAGGCAGGTCTGTGCCAGTGCTGTGCAAGTGTTTTTCACAGCATTTGGCGAAATGTAGCTCAGCCAATCCTTTTGGGCCTGTAGCAGTGTCTGTTAGTCATTGGAGTAGCCCATCCGTGTTGCAAGCTACACCACCTGTGTATCTAATACCAATTGTTTACTGCATCTAAGCCAGCCAATCCTTTTGGGCCTGTAGCAGTATCTGACAGTCAGTAGAGTAGCCCATCTGAAGCAAGCTATACCACCTGTGTATCTAATAACAATTTTTTACTGCATCTAACCCAGTAAATCATTTTGGGCATAGTAGCTGTAACATACCTGGCGGCGTCCTTGCATAGTGGTCCATCTCCCACTGTGCAAGAGCGCGCACTTGATCTCCAGTACAGTCTTCTAGCCTGGCTTCCCTCCATGCTGTCTGCTTGCCTCTGTTTCTGCTGATTAAGGGCGGCGCCCGATCACTTCCTGCTTCTTGTAGCTGCTGCAGGCACACCCCTTGTGCGTCCTCAGCCTATTGCTGTCTGTCACCTGGTATTTAACCCAGCTCCTCCCTGGAATCCATGCCTGAGCATTGTGTTCTGTCAGTTGGCTTCCAGTCACTGATGTGCCAGGTCTTGTCTATGCTTCCTGCCTTGCGGTATCAGTTCCCATGTCTGAACTGTGTCCTGTCTGAACTATCTTCTAGCCTGTTGTCTTCTGCCTATCCTGGAGGCTGTATTTCCAGGCCAGTGTGAACTCGCTCCTAGCCTGTTCTTTCCGCCTTCTAGGGGCCGCATACCTAGACCCGTTCCTGTATCTTGCCTGTTCCTGTCTGAACACTCTCCTAGTCGTTTCGTTCCGCCTTCTAGGGGCCGCATACCTAGACCCGCTCCTGTATCTTGCTGCTGTGTCTGTTCTTGTCTGAATACTCTCCTAGCCTGTTACCTGTTTTTCTCTAGGTCCGTACCTTTCCTTTTCCTGCAGAATCTGATCCTGTACCTAACTCCTACTCGTTGTCCCTGTACTCCCGTTTTTGAGTTTAGAGTCCACTCGCTATTTCATTGCAGGTATCCTGTGTGTACCTGGTTCTGCCTTTCCCTTCCAGTCTGCTCCGTGTGAACAGAGCCCTGTCCCCTCTGCTCTGCCTTGCTCACCGCTCTGGCGGTTCTTGCCTGCTCTGCCTTGCTCACCGCTCCTGCGGTTTCCGCTCTGCTCTGACCCTTTGCTCGCTGCTCTGGCAGTCTTGCTCTGCTCTGACCCTTTGCTCGCTGCTTCGGCAGTCTCGCTCTGCTCTGACCCTTTGCTCGCTGCTCCGGCAGTCTCTCTCTGCTCTGACCCTTTGCTCGCTGCTCCGGCAGTCTCGCTCTGCTCTGACCATTTGCTCTCTGCTCCGGCAGTCTCGCTCTGCTCTGACCCTTTGATCTCTGCTTCGGCAGTCTCGTCCTGCTCCTCTCTCGCTCACCGCTCCAGGCGACCTTGTCCTGCTCTTCTCTCGCTCACCGCTCCAGGCGAACTCGTCTTGTTCTGCTCTTGCCCGCCACTCTGGGCGGCCTCACTCTGCTGTTTGTCCACCGCATCTGCGGTTCTGTTCCTGAGCCCCAGTCTGTACTGGGTCCTATCCAGTCAGTGCTCCAACCTGTTGTACCTGCCAGTACCTCCCTGCCTGCATACCAGTCGTGCTTACCAGCATCCGCCAGTCTGCATACCAGCCGTGTCTGCCTATACCCAGCAGTCTGTGTGCCAGCCTAACCTGCCTGTTCCTGTATTCCCCTGTGTGGGTCAACAGCCGTGTCCGGGGTCTGTCCAGGAGTAGCACCTGGTCCCTCTGCTCGGTTCCTCCTTGGTGCACTGGCGTCGTATGCCATCATGCGACCCTGGTCGGATCGGGTGGATACTTAGTTACGCCCCTCCAGGCATTCACTCTCCGGCACGGTCCAGTGGAATCACTACATATACACGCACACGCCACTCAGTCCGGGCGTGTGCATTACAGCATGCTCAGGCCATGGTTCCCGTTGAGCCCCACGGCCTTCACTCTCTGAGACCTTTTCCAGCGAATACGTGCATCTAGAAGAAATTTATTTTTTATTTTTTTGCTACTAGCTGAGTTCCAGGCGAATTTTGCACCCATTCAGATGTAGCTTTCTGCACCCGTTCCTGCGGATCCGTCACGGTGCTATGGGGATCCAAGACAGAGTCGTGCATTTGTGGAGCAATGTATGCTACACTTCAAGTTCTACCCTCTTTGCTTTCCCACCGATCGGGCTAAGGTGGGATTCATGATGTCTTACCTAGCGGGTGATGCCTTGAAATGGATCACCCCCCTATGGGACGCACAGGATCCTATCGTCCTGGACAAAATGGCCGTCCTGGTGGCCTTTCTAATGGTCTTCGATGACCCTAATCCGGAGGCTCCTGCTGAAGCTTCACTTCCCAATAACCCGGAGCAGCCCCGTTGGGTAATGTGTGTGGGTAGCGCACTAGTCCTCCTGCCCGAAGAGACTACTGCTCACCCAGAATCCACACAGGATGACTACGCTCTCTGGAATACTTCTCCCAACCTCAAGAGGCAGTCCAGACGTGCTAGGCGTAGAGGCAAGCCGTCACGCCAGGGTCTGTCCTCCCAAAGACCTCCTGACCCCAACCTTGAAGTCCCTGCTGAAGCTTCACTTCCCTGTATCCCGGAGCAGCCCCGACGGGTAATGTGCATGGGTAGCGCACCAGTTCTCCTGCCCAAAGAGACTTCTGCCCACCTAGAATCCACACAGGAGGACTTCCTGCACCCATTATCTGATGCTTCACCCACTTTAACCGGTGAGCCTGTCCAAGGGTACTCCGAAGCAGTGATTACCTCAGAGTCTGTGCATCTCTACCACCTGGCAGAGGACCCCCTGTTGCCTCCTGAATCCTCCGGGATACCACCTGAAGACAAATGGAGAGAGACTTCCCTACACCCGGTACCCGATACTTCGTCCGCTCCGTCCTGTGAGCCTGACAATTGGTACTTCAAAGCGGTAGTTAACCCCGAGTCTCTACACCCCTCCGACCAGGCGGAGGACCTCCAGTTGTCTCCAGAACCCTTCGGGGTGCTACCTGGTAGCGAATGGACAGAGTCTTCCCTATACTCTGCACCTGATACCTCGCCCGCTTCCTCCAGTGAGTCCGACCTAGTGTACTCCAAAGCAGATGTTATCCCCGAGTCTCTACACACCTCCGACCAGGCGGAGGGCCTCCAGTTGTCTCCTGAACCCTTAGGGGTGCTACCTGATAGCGAATGGACAGAGTCTTCCCTATACTCTGTACCTGATACCTCGCCCGCTTCGTCCAGTGAGTCCGACCTAGCGTACTCCGAAGCAGATGTTATCCCCGAGTCTCTACACACGTCCGACCAGGCGGAGGACTTCCAGTTGTCTCCTGAACTCTCTGGGGTGCTACCTATTAATAAGTGGAGAGAGACTTCCTTGTGTGCTGTTCCTGGTACTCCACCCGTTTCATCTGTTGCTGAGGATGGCTGGATAGGAGGTAGCATCCTAGCTACTCAGATGAGACCAGTTTTTCCTGTGGACAGTGGAAGTGATCTCCTTGAAGTGAAGGATTGGCCCTCGAATTCCCTGCGGAACATTCTGGCAGGCCTGAAGAAGAGGGGGCGTAAGGGGGGTACTGTAACATACCTGGTGGCGTCCTTGCATAGTGGTCCATCTCCCACTGTACAAGAGCGCGCACTTGATCTCCAGTCCAGTCTGCTAGCCTGGCTTCCCTCCATGCTGTCTGCTTGCCTCTGTTTCTGCTGCTTAAGGGCGGCGCCCGATCACTTCCTGCTTCTTGTAGCTGCTGCAGGCACACCCCTTGTGCGTCCTCAGCCTATTGCTGTCTGTCACCTGGTATTAAACCCAGCTCCTCCCTGGAATCCATGCCTGAGCATTGTGTTCTGTCAGTTGGCTTCCAGTCACTGATGTGCCAGGTCTTGTCTATGCTTCCTGCCTTGCGGTATCAGTTCCCATGTCTGAACTGTGTCCTGTCTGAACTATCTTCTAGCCTGTTGTCTTCTGCCTATCCTGGAGGCTGTATTTCCAGGCCAGTGTGAACTCGCACCTAGCCTGTTCTTTCCGCCTTCTAGGGGCCGCATACCTAGACCCGTTCCTGTATCTTGCCTGTTCCTGTCTGAACACACTCCTAGCCTTTTCGCTCCGCCTTCTAGGGGCCGCATACCTAGACCCGCTCCTGCATCTTGCTGCTGTGTTTGTTCTTGTCTGAATACTCTCCTAGCCTGTTACCTGTTTTTCTCTATGTCCGTACCTTCCCTTTTCCTGCAGAATCTGATCCTGTACCTAACTCCTACTCGTTGTCCCTGTACTCCCGTTTGTGAGTTTAGAGTCCACTCGCTACTTCATTGCAAGTATCCTGTGTGTACCTGGTTCTGCCTTTCCCTTCCAGTCTGCTCCGTGTGAACAGAGCCCTGCTCTGCCTTGCTCACCGCTCCGGCGGTTCTTGCCTGCTCTGCCTTGCTCACCGCTCCTGCGGTTTCAACTCCGCTCAGACCCTTTGCTCGCTGCTCTGGCAGTCTCGCTCTGCTCTGACCCTTTGCTCGCTGCTCCGGCAGTCTCGCTCTGCTCTGACCCTTTGCTCGCTGCTCCGGCAGTCTCGCTCTGCTCTGACCCTTTGCTCGCTGCTCCGGCAGTCTCGCTCTGCTCTGACCTTTTGCTCGCTGCTCCGGCAGTCTCGCTCTGCTCTGACCCTTTGCTCGCTGCTCCGGCAGTCTCGCTCTGCTCTGACCCTTTGCTCGCTGCTCCGGCAGTCTCGCTCTGCTATGACCCTTTGCTCGTTGCTTCGGCAGTCTCGTCCTGCTCCTCTCTCGCTCACCGCTCCAGGTGGCCTTGTCCTGCTCTTCTCTCGCTCACCGCTCCAGGCGGTCTCGTCTTGTTCTGCTTTTGCTCGCCGCTCTGGGCGGCCTCACTCTGCTGTTTGTCCACCGCATCTGCGGTTCTGTTCCTGAGTCCCAGTCTGTACTGGGTCATATCCACTCGGTGCTCCAACCTGTCGTACCTGCCATTACCTCCCTGCCTGCATACCAGTCGTGCTTACCAGCATCCGCCAGTATGCATACCAGCCGTGTCTGCCTATACCCAGCAGTCTGTGTGCCAGCCTAACCTGCCTGTTCCTGTATTCCCCTGTGTGGGTCAACAGATGTGTCCGGGGTCTGTCCTGGAGTAGCACCTGGTCCCTCTGCTCGGTTCCTCCTTGGTGCACTGGCGTCGTATGCCGCCGTGCGACCCTGGTCGGATCGGGTGGATACTTAGTTACGCCCCTCCAGGCATTCACTCTCCAGCACGGTCCAGTGGAATCACTACATATACACGCACACGCCACTCAGCCCGGGCGTGTGCATTACAGTAGCAGTGTCTCGTAGTCAGCGGAGTAGCCCACCTGTGAATGAAGCTACACCGCCTGTGTTTCTAATTCTAATTTTTTACAGCATCTAACCCAGGAAATATTTTTGGGCCTAGTAGCAGTGTCTGGTAGTCAGCGGAGTAGCCCATCTGTGAAGGAAGCTACACCACCTGTGTATTTAATTCTAATTTTTTACTGCATCTAACCCAGGAACTCTTTTTGGGCCTAGTAGCAGTGTCTTGTAGTCAGCAGAATAGCCCACCTGTGAAGGAAGCTACACCGCCTGTGTATCTAATTCTAATTTTTTACTGCATCTAACCTGGGAAATCATTTTGGGACTAGTAGCAGTGTCAGGTAGTCAGTGGAGTAGCCCACCTGGGAAGGAAGCTACAACGCCAGTGTATCTAATTCTAATTTTTTACTGCATCTAACCCAGGAAATTCTTTTGGGCCTAGTAGCAGTGTTAGGTAGTTAGTGGAGTAGCCCATCTGAAGCAAGCTACGCCACCTGTGTATCTACTAACAATTTTTTACTGCATCTAACCCATTAAATCCTTTTGGGCATAGTAGCAGTGTCTCGTAGTCAGCGGAGTAGCCCAACTGTGAAGGAAGCTACACCACCTGTGTATCTAATTCTAATTTTTTTACTGCATCTAACCCAGGAAATCTTTTTGGGCCTAGTAGCAGTGTCTGGTACTCAGCGGAGTAGCCCACCTGTGAAGGAAGCTACACCGCCTGTGTATGTAATTCTAATTTTTTACTGCATCTAACCCAGGAAATCCTTTTGGGCCTAGTAGCAGTGTCTGGTAGTCAGTGGAGTAGCCCATCTGAAGCAAGCTACACCACTTGTGTATCTAATAACAATTTTTTACTTTATCTAACCCAGTAAATCATTTTGGACATAGTAGCAGTGTCTCGTAGTCAGCGGAGTAGCCCACCTGTAAAGGAAGCTACACCGCCTATGTATCTAATTCTAATTTTTTACTGCGTCTAACCCAGGAAATCTTTTTGGGCCTAGTAGCAGTGTCTGGTAGTCAGCGGAGTAGCCCACCTGTGAAGGAAGCTACACCGCCTGTGTATCTAATTCTAATTTTTTACTGCATCTAACCCAGGAAATTCTTGTGGGCCTAGTAGCAGTGTCTCGTAGTCAGTGGAGTAGCCCATCTGAAGCAAGCTACACCACCTGTGTATCTAATGACAATTTTTTACTGCATCTAACCCAGTAAATACTTTTGGGCATAGTAGCAGGTTCTGGTAGTCAGCGGAGTAGCCCACCTGTGAAGGAAGCTACACCGCCTGTGTATCTAATAAAATTGTTTTACTGCATCTAACCCAGCCAATCCTTTTGCGCTAGTACCACAGTTTGGCCACTCAGCTCTGCTCGGTTTCCATCCATCGTTTTTTGTGCAAACAACTACAAAGTTGACAATTAGTTAACCACCAAAATGAGTGGCAAAAGGCCTGCTGCTGGTGGAAAGGGGAATAGGCGTGTTGGAAAGGAAAAAAAAGGCTGTGTCCATGGGGTAGGTGGTAAAGCAACAGTAACATCTGCAGAAGAAAGACCATCTTCCAGCCAAACTAAGATGTCTACTTCTTTTCTTGGACAATGTGATATGATCCCTTTCTTGGGGACACACCCATCGCTAAAAATTCCAGATGAGGCACAAAAACAGCAAGTGCTTCAACGGATATCAAGTGCTCCTTCAAGTGGGCTCTCCTCCACCTCAACTTCAACATCACAAATTCTCCAGTCCTCAGAGGTGTCACCCCAATCACACTTGCTTCCTCACAGCTCCCAAGTCTCCAGCTGCCCGTCTGAGTATGGGGTAATACAGATGGTTGAGTCTGCACAGCTGTTTACTCATACTATAGCCTGTGAAACGGAGGTCTGCTCCAGAGCTTCTGTTAATCCAGACGAGGAAATGATCTGCACTGATGCCCAGAATCTTTATGAGTCGGATCCAGGACCAGATGAAGAAGGTTCTGAGCATAATGTAGAGCCTCGTTCCCAAACTCTAACTCCTGTTGGTGGAGACAATGAGGAAGACGATGATGAGACTCAGGTACCTGATTGCAGCGACAACTTGACTTTTCGGTCAGGGCAGGAAGAGGTTGGCTCTGAGGACGACGGGTGTGAGAACACACAGGGTGATGATGACGAGGTTGGAGATCCCACTTACTGTCAACCCACAGTCAGCCAGTCGATGAGGTCCGCAGAGGAGGTGGAGGAGGATGCTAGTGACGACGAGGTTAGGTTGCGCCTTCCTGGACAGAGACGGAGTACTGGAAGTACGTCAACAACTGCATCCTCAACCACAACTCTGCCTCTGATCACAAGTCGCGGTGACTCTGCAGGTCGCATGGGCTCTAAGCCTTGCATAGCCTGGGCATTTTTTGAGATCACAAAGGATGACCCATCTCATGTTATCTATAACATTTGTCACCAAAAACTAAGTAGAGGCCAAAAAATCCATAGTTTGAGTACTTCATGCATGAACCGTCAGATATGAAGCATAAGTTGCAGTGGGAAGCCCCATCTTGTGCATCCGTGGCCTCTTCATCCTCTGTGACTGGGGGGACAGCAGTCACACATGTTTTTGGACGCAGACCTGCCACCTCTTTACCCGCAACAGCCAGTGTGATTGGCAGGTCGTCAGTTCATTTGGAAGTTTAAACACCTGCTGGTGTTGAGCGCTGTCCGACATCGAGAGCACCACCTTTGGATCAAGGCAACATAACATGTCCGCCTGCATCTTCCTCACAGACCGTCAGTTTCCTGGGACACCCTACTCAACCCCGTCTAAGCACAACAGCCAGCCCTCGGTCCCTCAGATGTGCACAAGTAAAGGACCATTTCATCCTAGCCATGACAAAGCTAAGAGTTTGAATTTTACCATCTGCAAGCTGTTGGCTAAAGAAATGCTGCCTTTCTGCCCGGTGGACACAGAGGATTTTCGAGACCTTATGACCGTCGCAGTGCCCCAGTACCAGATGCCCAGTCGCCACTACTTCTCAAAGAAAGCTGTGCCTGCGCTACACCAGCATGTCGCACACAACATCACCGCTTCCTTGAGAAACTCTGTGTGTGACAGGGTGCATTTCAGCACAGACACTTGGACGAGTAGGCATGGACAGGGGCGTTACATGTCGCTGACTGGGCACTGGGTAACTATGGTGACAGCAGGACAAGGGGCTGCTGTCCAAGTCTTGCCGTCCCCACAAGTTGTGCGGCAATCCTCTTTATCTAGAAGTTCCTCCACTGCTTCTGCCTCCTCAACCTCCTCTCGGTCCTCCACCTGCACCCAAAGCCTGTCTGGTAAAGCCATCCGCGTTCTAACTGCACAGAAGGAATCCTGCACACCTCCTTACTATGCTGGCAGCAGGGCTGAATGGCATCAGGCGGTGTTTACTTTGAAATGTCTGGGAAATGTGAGTCACACAGCTGAGGAGTTCTGGTAAGCTCTGGAGACCGAGTTTCATGAATGGTTGTCTCCACTGAGCCTGCAGCAAGGGACGGCCGTGTGCGACAATGCTGCAATCCTGGGTGCGACCCTTTACCGGGGCAATGTCACATACGTGCCTTGTATGGCTCACGTGTTGAACCTGGTTGTCCAGCAATTTTTAGCCCACTATCCCGGACTAGATGGCCTTCTGCAGAGGGCACGGTCGCTGTGTGCTCACTTCTGCCGTTCGCATCCCGCAGCTCAATGACTTACATCTCTACAAAAGTCGTTGGGCCTGCCAGTTCACAGGCTGAAATGCAATGTGCCGACACGATGGAATTCAACTCTGCACATGTTGCAGCGACTGTGGCAGCACCGTCGAGCCCTGGTGCAACACGTTATGACGTATAGCCTGGGCCAACGAGATCCAGATGTGGGGCAAATCACACTCCAGGAGTGGTCTCAGATCAGGGATCTATGCACCCTTCTGCATAGTTTTGAAATGGCGACTAAGATGTTTAGTGCTGACGATGCCATTTTCAGCATGACTATTCCGGTCATTTACATGCTGGAGCACATGTTAAACAGAATTCGGAGTCAGGTGGTGGGACAAAAGGAGGGTGAGGAAGTACAGGAGGAGTCATATGCGGAAGGGATAACATCTCCAAGGTCCAGACGGTCGGCAGCACCAAGGCGGCAGGCATGGGAGGGTGGGGGAGAGGGATTAACGAGGGTGCATGGTAGCAGCCAAACTGTTGAGGAAGGTGCGGGAGCCGAGGAAGAAGTGGAGAACGAACTGGCGGTGGGCATGGAAGACTCATCAGATGAGGGAGACCTTGATCACATTTCTGCTGTGCGAGGTTGGAGGGAGAGGGCAGAGGAAGGAAGCATGATTCTTACCTCGCCACCAACACAACAAGGATTTGGTCCTCCTGGATGCGCAAGACACATGAGTGCCTTCTTGCTGCACTACCTGCAACATGACCCTCGGATTGTCTGAATTCGAAGTAATCCCGACTACTCGGTTGCCACACTCTTAGATCCCCGGTACAAAAGTAAATTTGCCGAAATAATTCCTGCCATAGAAAGGGATTCACGCATGCAGGAGTATCAGCAGAATCTTGCATCTGTTTTTCCACAAAGCACCAGTGGTGAACGTAGTGAATCTCACAGTTCTAACTTGCCAACAGTGGGACTGTCGAGTCTTCATCACTCAAACCGTAACAGTAACACCGTATCTGCTGGTAACAGCAATTTTGTGGAATCGTTTCACCAATTTTTTAGACCATCCTTTGCAAGGCCACAGGAGACAAGAAGTCTGACACATAGTCAGCTCCTAGAGAGGATGGTACAGGAGTATCTCAAAGTGAACATCGAAGCCATGACTGTGTCACTGGACCCTTGCTCATTTTGGGCTTCCAATCTGGAAAAATGGTCTGAGCTCGCCACTCACGCCTTGGAGATCTTGTCGTGCCCTGCAGCCAACGTTCTCTCTGAACATGTGTTCAGCGCTGCTGGTGGTGCGGCTCTCCACTGAGAATGTAGACAGACTCACGTTCATAAAGATGAACAAATCATGGATCCGCAAGGACTCTTCTACCCCTGTTTCATCCTGGGGAGACTAAAAGCTTGAGGATTTTGGAAAATCACCTCACCAACCATTTTAAGCAACTCTGGGGCAATTGATGCTTGTTAAGTGGTGTCTGTGCCACAATTTTTGGAAAAAATGTAGACTCTTTTTGGAGTCCCCTTGCTGTGTTTTACATGACATTGGCATCGTCAATTCCAGGTGGGTTGGATCGCCCCCCCCCCTTTTAACCGTAAGAAACTACATACACTATGGCTTGGGGTAACACAGCTGTTTACTCATACTATAGCCTGGGAATCAGAGGTCTGCTCCACAGCTTCAGTGTCTGCTAGTCAGCGTAGTAGCCCAGCTGTGAAGCAAGCTACACCGCCTGTGTATCTAATTACTGCATCTAACCCAACCAATCATTTTGGGCTTGTAGCAGTGTCTCGTAGTCAGCGGAGTAGCCCATCTGAAGCAAGCTACACCACCTGTGCAATAGGAATTTTCCTAATATAAGGGCTGTTATTGGTCCCTTCTAGACCCAGCAGTCAGGGGGAGAAAACTCCTCCTGCAATCTGTCTTCCTCTCTCATTCCTGTCACAAAATGGCTGACCCCTCCCAACCAACTAAACTCTTACTACCTCACAGGAGTTAGCTCCTCCCATTCTCATGTGACTGTTACAGCTGGAGTCATTGGCTGACTGCCCAGGAGAGTTTCTTTTAGAAGCTCTGCATACCAAGCAGTGCAGGGTCACATGAGCAAACCTCTTTGGGAAAAGATTAACCCTTTTTGTGCTGCTTGTCAGCAGGTCTCACAATGTGTTACAACATACAGTTTACTCATATATCACAGTGTTTGCACGAAACACACTATACATCTGGTATCCCATAGAGATAGCCACTTTGTAAGGTACCACACCCACCAATCCCTTGCCAAAAATACACATAGCTTTGTATATTACTGCTTTGATTTTACAATAGAAAAATTCCTTAATCTCAAAGTGTTTCTATGTTACCTCTCCCATATATAACTTACCAGTTTCCGTCTATGGGCAGGCCACAAAGTTACCACTTCTGATATAGGTTTTTGGTTGTTTGGATAGTGAGTTCTCCCATTGGGATGGTAGTACAAAATGGCTGTGAACCAACCAATCCTATTCAGCGCATGCTTTGCAGAAAGAGATTTGTGGTTTAGGGGATATGGCTTACTTGATATCCTCATCCATAATAAGTATTTCCCAGTATTTATGAAGGACACATTGAACCGCCAATGCTCCTTTATCAAATGTTAAGACTATTCTTGTAGTATGTTTTTGTTCTGTTTGATTCAGTTTGGGGGCAAGTAAATCCTGTCTACACGGTAGAAAATGTTTAATGAGAATTCGCTTTATTTAGTGCCCTTATCACAAAATAGAGTCATAAACTTATTATGGCCTAATTACAGTTGAATATTGTGCTTATGAATGACCTAGAAACATCTATGCATCTTTGGTTTCCCATCAGTGAAACATTTTTATCTCTCCCTGTGAATATGATACATTCTGGTGCATACTTAGCAGGGCTCCAATCAGGGCATTACTGCCCTTACTGGTGTATGGGGCCCGGTGAGGAGGGGGCCCAGTCTGGCTATCCCTCCTTACCAAGCCCCACGGGCAGGAGTTGGTCGCTCACTAACTGACATACGTCTGAGAACGCACGTTCAGTTGAACTCTATTGCCATGCAATACCCACTTTCTGCACCAGTGGGACACATAGGAGTCACCAGCCAATCAAACGCCACCACCTATCGTCACCACACACGTCGCCGGCATATGACGTCACTGTCATGCGCTGGCGAGACCGCGTCTCTAATGATTGATGAAGAGGACAGGACACCACTGGACCACGGCCAGGTAAGGAGAAACTTTTTTTGCTACTAAAATCTGCAAAATGGGGAGACATATGAAGGGCCAGGATGAGAGGACATATGTGAGGGCAGGATAGAGACATGTGGGGGGCAGGATGGAGACATGTGGGGGGGGGCAGGATGGAGACATATATGGGAGCTGGATGGAGACACGTGGGGGCAGGATGAGAGGACATGGTGAGAGGCATATATGGGGGCATGATGGAGACATGTGGGGCCAGGATGAGAGTATATATATGGGGGCTGGATGGAGACATGTGGAGCCAGGATGAGAGGACATGTGGGGGGACAGGATGGGGGCATGTGGGGGGCAGGATGGAGACATGTGGGGGGCAGGATGGGAGGACATGTGGGGGGCAGGATAGAGACACATGGGGCCAGGAATAAGACACTTTGGGGACGTTATTACAGGAAGGTGCCAGGATGTAGGACATTATAACTGTAGGGGCTAATTAAGGGTTATTACACTGGAGGAAGAAGCAAAGTGAAAATGAATATCTTCAACTAGAGACATCTGGTAAGTCATTTTATTACTTGTACACTTACACTATACACTATATAGTATATACTGAGCTCCTGTGTATAATGTCACTGGTGATCCCTGTATTACCTGTACACTGACACTATATACAGATCTCCTGTGTGTAATATCACTGGTGATCCCTGTATTATCTGTACACTATACACTATATACATAGCTCCTGTGTATAATGTCACTGGTGATCACTCTATTTCCTGTACACTTACACTATACACTGTATACTATGTACAGATCTCCTGGGTATTATGGCACTTATTATAATAATAGTATTGTGTCTTTTCATTAATGATCAGCATTATAGTATTCTCTCCCTATGTGGTGATAATATGTAGTCTGGTCACGGTGTGATGGTATTTGTTCCTTGTATGTGATATTATTCTTTCACTATGTGATGATAATATGTGGTCTGGTCATGGTGTGACGGTATTTCTTCCTTGTATGTGGTATTATTTGGTCGCTATGTGGTGATAATATGTGGTCTGGCTATGGTGTGGCAGTATTTCTCCCTTGTATGTGGTGGTATTCAATCACTATGTGGTCTGGTCATGGTGTGTCAGTATTTGTCCCTTGTATGTGGTATTATTCGGGTACTCTGTGGTGGTAATATTTGGTCTGGCCATGGTGTGACGGTATTTGTCCCATGTATGTGGTATTAGTGATCAATCATTGTAAAAAATGTATGTGATATATTCCCTTAAAGAAAAATAAATAAAAATATACCAAAAAAGAGTATTGGGTATTTTAACAAATTTTGAATAGGTTAGAGTAGATTAAGGCCCGGCCAGAAGAGTCTACTTTGTCGGGTGGTGGCTTAAAAAATCTTTTGGCCAAAGCAAAAGCTAATGGCTATGAATGTGATCTGGTGTTTGATGGGAACTGTTAATGTGCCATTGGTGAGGACACGGTGCAGAAGTGAAGTTTTTTCAAGAGTGGGCAGTGGGACTATGGAAGGTTTGAGAGGTGGAGGCGGAGCTGGGGTGGAGCCTGGGTGGATTCTCAGGGTGGCCTGAAAATTTTGCCAGTATGGGGCCCTGAAATTTACTGTAGCAGCCCTGATACTTAGCATCACCAAACATAGTACATCTGCCATAGCAAACCCCTTCTCACATGCAGTACTTGGTTGACTTGCTTTCCTATAATGATGTTTCTAAGGGTAAGCTATACCCTCAGCCAGCATCTCTACCATTGGTGTTGGAACACTCCTTTACCTGAGACCCACATCACTCGCTGTGAGTAGGAAAGGGAAGGCAATGGCTTGGGACTTTATTGACTGTCACAGATAGAGCCGAGCCCACACCACATGCTATATCGGATGGTTTAGCAGTTTGAATACTGACACTACATGATCTTATCTCAAGAATCCTACTGTTTAGAGGTTCAAAGAAATTTTATATAATGGTGACCTGATTAGTCTTTTTTGCCAAGTAGAAACACTTTTAGATATAGGTTTTAAAGGGATATTAGGGTCTTTTAGTAATGGTGGCTCATGGTTAGCACTGTTTCTTTACAACTCTGGGGTCCTGGGTTCAAATCCCACCAAAGACAACATCTGTAGAACCTACAAACCATTACATAACCAAAGTAGAGATTAAAAATATTATTTTTATTAAATAGAATAAAATGGTTCAAAGTATGGAGAAGATCCAACAGTAGGAAAGACTAAACAGGGGGTACACAGCTAACAGCGACACAATCAGGTACAGTTGGTAATAAATATAACAAATAAATAAATGACATATAATTACTACTAAAGATAATATTCGGCTGCTATTGAATGGAAAAGATAGCTTTTCACAGGCTAATAAAGTGACAGTGCATACCAAGTAAACAGCCATCAAACACCACAAAGGGATGGGTGAGGACACAGTAGGTGTGGGCAGAGCTGGTCGCGCAGTGGTATGGTGAAGTGGTGGATACTTTAGGTTGTAGGCTTGTCAGAAGAAGTAGGTCTTCAGATTCCATTGAAGGTTTCCACGGTAGGCGAGAGTCTGATATGTTATGGTAGCACGGGCGAAATCTTATATGCGATTATGGGAAGAGGAGATAAGAGGGGAGTAGAGAAGGAGATCTTGTGAAGACTGGAGATTGTGTGTATGTACGGGGAGACTAGGACACAGATGTATGAAGGAAACAGGTTGTGGATTGCTTTGTATGCCATGGTTAGGGTTTTGAACTGGAGTCTCTGGGTAATGGGGAGCCAGTGAAAGGATTGACAGAAGGAAGAGGCCGGGGAATAGTAAGGGGACTGGTGAATTAGTCGGCCAGCAGAGTTTAGGACAGACTGGAAGAGTGCGTGAGTGTTAGAAGGGAGATCACAGAGCAGAAGGTTGCAGTAGTCGAGGCAGGAGATGATGAGGGCCTGCACTGGTGTTTTTAGAAATTCTTGAGTAAGGAATGTGCGGATCCGGATAACATTTTGAGTTGGAGTCGGCAGGAAGAGGAAAGGGCTTGGATATGTGGTTTGAAAGATTAGAGTCCAGGGTTACCCCGAGGCAGCAAGGTTGCAGGACTGAGGAGAGTGAGCAGCCATTTACTTTAATTGATAGGTCTGCTGGGGGGGTTGAGTGAGATGGGAGAAAGATCATGAATTTTGCTTTGTGCATGTTAAGTTTTAGAAATCTACCAGAGAGGAAGGATGAGCGGACAGACATTGTAGGATTCTGGTTAGTAGGGAGTAGTGTTGAGCCACCCCCGTAGTGATCGAGTTCGGTTCGGTTCGTCGAACACCCGTAAGTTCGCCGAACTGTTCGTCGAACTGTTCATCGAACACCTTCGAACACCGTTAAAACCAATGGCAGGCAAACTAAAACACATAGAAACACATAGAAACCACCTTCAAATGTGTCCAAAAGCTGACAAACTACTCAGAAGACACAACTAACACATGGAAAAGTGACAAGTACATATAGTCATGCGAAAAGAAAAGAGGTGGAGGAGTAAAAGGAGGGGGAGACACAGATATAGGCATGTCATGCCCTTCAAAAACCAAAAAAGTGCGAAGCCGATATGGCCAGTCCTTTCCTGCCTGTGCGACCTCCGTGTCGCCGGGTGTGTGCCAGAGCTGCGGTGGACCCTGACGGCCAGCCCCCCTCTCCTAATACTGGTGCCTGTCCGCTGGTGGGTCGAGCGAGCCCCCTGTGGTGGAGGCAGGTCTAAGCTTTTTAATTTAAATTGTCTCTCTAATTTGAATGAATACACTTTAAATCCTTTTACAAGGATCTATTGGAGGGCAAGTCTCATGCCAGCAGCCGCGTAATTCCAGCTCCAGTAGCGTCCACTAAAGCTGCTGCAGTTAAAAAGCTTTTATAAGGATCGAGCTCGGCGGTGTACCGCAAGGCGTCCTACCGCCAGTCCCAGCCCCTATGCCTTGGGGTGCCTCCCGATGCTCTTCACTGAGTATCCCGGGGGCCCGAAGCATTTCCTTTGAAAAAATTAAGTGTCCAAACTATAGGTGGTGTAGCTTGCTTAACAGCTGGGATAATCCGCTGACTAGCAGACACTGCTACTAGGCACAAAGTATTTCCTGGGCTAGATGCAGTTAAAAATTTGTAATTAGATACTCTCGTTGGATGCTGAGAAAGCATTCCATAGAGTCTCCTGGCACGCCATATATTATTCTGTTAAAAAGCTTGGGGTAGGGGTCTAGGGGACCCTTTTATAGCCAAAATCATGGCCCTGTATCGCAATACATCACCTAGGCTGAAGATAAACGGAACTGTAGCACCCCGAGGGCTCGGTTGCTACAGAGGTATTGCACCTCACCCAGAGGTGTGATATCAGGACCCCGACACCTGCATGCATTGCACCACATTGCCGTGGGGCAGGGCGACCAATATGGCCCTGAGATAGGCACAACAGTCCCTGTCCCTGGCTGGAGTGGGGGGAGGGAACACCGAGGAAGGGGAACCCTGTAGTGCAGGAGCAGGGAGGAAGCAGTTCCTGGGTGCATTGAGAAGGGAGTATAAAAGGTGGGCACCATCTTAGTTCAGTGCAGAGAAGTCTGAGCAGAAGTGACAGGGAGCAGGGGCTCTGCATGAGCTCTGCTCCGGAGGCGGGCCTAGTAACAGAGGCCCAGGCCTGGAAGAGGGAGAAGGAAGGAAGAGGAGCGGAGAAGGCTCCAGGAACGAGGAATGAAGGGATTCCAGGGGTGCGGACGGGCGAGTTGCCACCGCACGCCCGAATCCACCTGCGTGGAGGGGTCAGGCTAAAGGGGGAGACCGGTCCCCGAAACTAGTGGAGGCGGGAAACGACCCTCAGCTAGAAACCGGAGGCTGTGACATTTTATGTGGCGCAGCCCCTCGCTACACCCGCTAGGAAGGCACCACATAGGGTCAGGGAAACTGGCGCCAAGTTTACCAAGAGGAGGCTCGAGGCAACCGGACAGAAGCGTTGGTAAGAAAGGCCAGACAAAGGACACACAAAGGGTGTCCTGTGAAGCACTCCAAAGATATCTGGGTGTTGTCTGAGCCCCTCACCTGGTGAGAACAGTACGACGTGGGCAGCCGTTACCTACAGAAGTGGTCTGGATAATAAGAACTGTGAGCAAAGGCCCTGGACTGCATCACTGACTCCGTGTCGTTACTGCTGCTGCCCTGCACCATCACCCCCATCCTCCGCATACACTGCCCTGAGGCTATACTCCTCCCGTGGGGAGTTATACTACGCTCTGCTGCACCCACATCACAAGCCTCAGCGGTCTGCCCTGCAGCGGCGGTTCACTCTGACCGCAATCCACGGGTGGCGTAGTCAGACATTTAAACATCAAAACCACATAAAAAGTTCCGCCACTGGTTTGACCGCCCTGAGCCACGGAACCGGGTCGCTGCCACGGAGACTAGAACCCCCAGCATCCACCAAAAAGGGTCCGGCTCCGGGTGTCCCAAGGCCCAGGGGGCGCGTCAGAACATTTTCATCACCTTTCATAATCACCAATGGGACAAGGCAGGCATGTCCTCTGTCCCCTCTCTTATACATCCTAGTGACGAAGCACCTGATCTCATCAATTCGCCATAACCCTAATATTAGGTGGATTGAGGTGGGAGGCACCGAGTACAAGTGCTCTGCATTTGCTGATGATGTCCTAGTATATATGACTCAATCACATATATCCATCCCTGCTGTTATGGCTGAAATAGATCACTTTGTTACATGGTCAAATTTTAAAATCAATGCAGCGAAGTCTGAGGCCCTCGATGTCTCCCTCCCCAAATCCATACAGGATTCCATCCAGTCCAACTTTCCCTTTGCCTGGCCCTCACAGGGTATCAAATACTTAGGAATTCCTATTCATAGAGACCTCTCCCGTCTATGTTATCTTAATTTTGGGCCCTTTATTGAACAACTCCACACAGACCACGGTTGGCAAGTTAGAACAGTAAGATTCACTACGTGAACCACTGGTGTTTTGTGGAAAAGCACATGTACACTGTGTTCCAAATTATTGTGCAAAAAGTGTTTAGGAGTGATAAGGGAAGAATTTGTTTGTTTGTCAGTTAAACTCATTGATGGTGATGTGTGTCAGGGCTCTTTATATCACTGTAAGCAATTGCAGACAGCTGTGCTAATTAGTTTGGCAGGTGTGTCCAATGAAAGGCAAGACTACTTAAGAAGGCTGTCCCACATTATTAAGCAGCCTACATTTTCGGCCAAAATGGGAAAGAAAAAGGATGTGTCGGCTGCTGAGAAGCAACAAATTGTGGAGTGTTTAGGTCATGGCATGACTACAATCAACATTGCCAAGACACTTCATCATGATCATCGCACAATCATGAAGTATGTAGCTGATTCACAGTACACACGTGTGCGTGCTGATAAGGATAAAATTGAGGACTCTTTCCTACAGGCAATTATGTCAGGTTAAAAGATCAGCGGCAAAAAAGCCTTGTCATAGCAGCAGACAAGTTTTTGAAGCTGCTGGTGCCTCCAGCGTCCCCCGAACAACAAGATGCAGAGTCCTTCAGAGGTTTGCAGCTGTGTGTAAGCCATCCTGTCGACCTCCTCTATCCACTGCACACAAGCAGAAACGGCTCCAGTGGGCCAAACAATACATGAAGACTGACTTCAAAACTGTTTTGTTCACCGATGAGTGCCGTGCAACGCTCGATGGTCCAGATGGATGGAGTGGAGGATGGCTGGTTGATGGACACCCCACCCAACACGGCTACGGTGCCAACAAGGAGGAGGTGGAGAAATGTTTTGGGCTGGAATCATGGGGAGAGAGATTGTCGGCCCCTTTAGGATCCCTGAAGGGGTAAAGATGAACTCCATAATGTATGTGGAGTTTCTCACACAGCACTTCCTGCCATGGTTCAAGAAGAAGAACCGTGTATTCCACAGCAAGATCATTTTCATGCATGATAATGCACCGTCTCATGCTGCATATAACACATCTAGAAAAAAGAGAAATTAGAATCAGATCTAGGAATGCCACCAAGTAGTATATAGTATGACAGTGTTACCGCATTCCACTAGTCGGATTGTACAGGGGCCATCGTTAACATATAACAGAAGAAAGGAGTGCAAAGCACCAAACAACGATAGTAGCCCAATGATTAGAAAAATAGAAAAAACTTTATTGAATATCAAACAACAGAGAGTTTGGGGAGACAATGGATACATATATAAACATATATAGCACCAAAAATAGATACACAGTAGCATAAAAAAAATTAAAAAACAAGCAAAACATGACACGGAGTGTGACTAAAACATGGAGAGTGTTCGTGGTATGAATCTGAAATAAAGTGGACAAGATGCTGCACTATATAGATAGATGTATACATAGACTAATGTTTAAGCAAAAAGAACAGCAGCATAATCACCATAGGTACATAGTCATATGTCTACTCCCTACAATATATCCATAGAAATGTATATCCGAGATCATTTACCTCTATAAGGGGGAGAGAAGAAAACAAGACACACTCCGTGTGTGTATCCCCGACGCGCGTTTTGGCGCTGCGTGCCTTCCCCTTGGTGATTACGCTGCTGTTCTTTTTGCTTAAACATTAGTCTATGTATACATCTATCTACAGTTATATGAAAAAGTTTGGGCACCCCTATTAATCTTAAGCTTAATGTTTTATAAAAATTGGTGTTTTTGCAACAGCTATTTCAGTTTGATATATGTAATAACTGTTGGACACAGTAATGTTTCTGCCTTGAATTGAGGTTTATTGTACTAACAGAAAATGTGCAATCTGCATTCAAACAAAATTTGACAGGTGCATAAGTATGGGCACCTCACTAGAAAAGTGACATTAATATTTAGTAGATCCTCCTTTTGCGAAAATAACAGCCTCTAGTCGCTTCCTGTAGCTTTTAATGAGTTTCTGGATCCTGGATGAAGGTATTTTTGACCATTCCTCTTTACAAAACAATTCCAGTTCAGTTAAGTTTGATGGTCGCCGAGCATGGACAGCCCTCTTCAAATGATCCCACAGATGTTCAATGATATTCAGGTCTGGGGACTGGGATGGCCATTCCAGAACATTGTAATTGTTCCTCTGCATGAATGCCTGAGTAGATTTGGAGCGGTGTTTTGGATCATTGTCTTGCTGAAAGATCCATCCCCTGCGTAACTTCAACTTTGTGTAACGGGTCTGGGAGGCAGAACCTCTGAGCTACTATACAAGGGGGCGGTCCTTGTAAGGGAGCGGGTGGCAACCAGGGAAGACGGGCAGGAAGTCACAGCAGGTGACCGGGACAGTCTCTGAGTGAACGGGCTGGAGGTCACGGCAAGTGACCGGGGCAGTCTCTGGATGAACGGGCAGATGGTCACGGCAAGTGACCGGGGCAGTCTCTGAATGAACGGGCAGATGGTCACGGCAAGTGACCGGGGCAGTCTCTGAATGAACGGGCAGATGGTCACGGCAAGTGACCGGGGCAGTCTCTGGATGAACGGGCAGATGGTCACGGCAAGTGACCGGGGCAGTCTCTGGGTAAAGGGTTGGTACGACCTGTGGCGGCTGATGATAGACGTGAGCTCCCAGGTGAGCAGGCGAGAGTCTCTGGATGAACGGGTGGTCACAGCATGTGACGGCGGAGCCTCCAGGAAGACCAACAGACAGGCGGCAGATGAGCGCTCCCAGGTGAGCGGGCAGAAGTCTCTGGACAGGCGGGTGGTCACAGCACGTGACGGCAGAGCCTCCAGGTAGGCTATCAGACAGGCAGCAGATGAGCGCTCCCAGGTGAGCGGGCAGGAGTCACTGGACAGGCAGGTGGTCACAGCACGTGACGGCGGAGCCTCCAGGTAGGCTAGCAGGCAGGTAGCAGATGTGTGCTCCCAGGTGAGCAGGCAAGCTGGTCCATAGACAGACTGACAGGAGTTGGAAGGCAGACCATCGTACCTCAGGCAAGCAGGCAGGTAGCAGATAATCAGGCAGGAATAAGACAGCAAGCTGGCAGGAATCTGGCAGGTATCTGGCAGGTAACTGGCAACGGGACCTGAGGGCTGAAGCAGAGTAGTGAACAGTGCAACAACATTGCTCGGGCACCTCCATTTTGGAGGAGGTGCCTTATATATGGTGAAGTCCTCCGGCCATTGGCCGGGGACTCCTTAGGACGACGCGCGCGGCCCCTTTAAGAGGGAGGGAGAGCGCGCGCGCGCCCTAAGCACAGTGGCCGGGAAGGAGCGCGCGCTGCCAGCAGAGCGGGAGGAGGACGCCGGGCACTGAGCAGAGAGGTGAGGGGAACAGCGTCCCTGCCTAGCAGAGGGCAGGGACGCCGGCGCTACAGTACCCCCCCCTTTAGGCCCCCCCTTTTTTAGGCCAGACAGAAATTTAGCTAGGATAAGAGGGGCATGGATGTTCTCCCGGGGCTCCCACGTTCTCTCCTCAGGACCAAACCCCTTCCAATCTACTAGAAAAAAGGTCTTTCCTCTTACCCTTTTGGTGGTAAGAATGTTCTCTACCTCAAACTCGTCCTCAGCAGAAACCGGAGCAGGAGGCGTACCTGTAGACTTGGAAAAAGAGTTAAGTACCACAGGTTTGAGGAGAGATACATGGAAGGAGTTAGGGATCCGTAAGTTGGCCGGGAGTTTCAATTTATAGGCCACCGGGTTGATCTGACTGATGACCTCCAGAGGACCGATGAACCGAGGCCCTAACTTGTAAGAAGGTATCTTGAGTCGGACATATTTAGATGAGAGCCAGACTTTATCTCCAGGACGAAATTGTGGAGGATCCAGGCGTCTTTTGTCAGCGTGTCTTTTCATCCGTTCGGATGACTGAAGGAGTGCGGATCGGGTACTCTCCCAAATGGAGGAAAATTTGCTAACGAGAGATTCCGCAGCCGGGTTGTCCACAGAGGTGGAGACAGGAAAAGGAATCCGAGGATGCTGACCGAAGACTACAAAAAACGGGGATTTGGAGGAGGATTCGCTCTCATGATTGTTATAAGAGAACTCGGCCCATGGTGGGAGATCCACCCAGTCTGAATGATGGGCATTAACGAAGTGCCGGAGGTAACTGGTCAGGTTCTGATTGATCCGCTCCACTTGACCATTGGACTGTGGGTGGTAAGCGGAAGAGAAGTCCAGGGTGAAGTCTAGCAGTTTACAAGTGGCTCTCCAGAAACGTGAGGTGAACTGTACCCCACGATCCGACACGATGTGGAGGGGCAGGCCATGAAGACGGAAGATGTGGCGGATAAAGTCTTTAGCCAGCTCGGGTGCAGACGGGAGGGCTGGCAGGGGAATAAAGTGAGCCATCTTGGAAAAGCGATCAGCGACCACCCAAATGACCGTACAACCGGCGGAGACGGGGAGATCAGTTATGAAGTCCATAGCAATATGCTGCCAGGGGGCAGCAGGCACAGGAAGCGGAAGGAGGCGACCGGCTGGCAGGTGTCTCGGGACTTTGTTGCGGGCGCAGGACACACAGGCAGAAACAAAGTCTATTACGTCCTTGTGCAGGGTAGGCCACCAGTAGTGCCGGGCAATAAGCTGGAGGGTCTTTTTCTGACCGGCGTGGCCAGCTAGTTTAGACGAATGGCCCCAGTGTAGGATCTTCTTCCGATCAGGTACTGAAACAAACGTCTTACCGGAAGGGAGACGATTTAAACTCACTGGAGCCACCTGCATTACTCTGGCGGGATCGATGATATGTTTAGGTTCTTCCTCGAGATCGGACACCAGAAAGGATCGGGACAAGGCGTCTGCTTTGACGTTTTTGTCAGCCGGGCGAAAATGAAGAACAAAATCAAAGCGAGCAAAAAACAAGGACCACCGGGCTTGGCGCGGGTTAAGTCTCTGGGCATGCTGGAGGTAAGCCAAGTTCTTGTGGTCAGTGTAAATTATTACCGGGTGAAGAGCCCCCTCGAGTAGGTAACGCCACTCCTCCAACGCCAGCTTGATGGCCAATAACTCTCGGTCTCCTATGGAATAGTTGCGCTCAGAAGAGGAGAAGAGTTTGGAGAAGAAGCCACAAGTTACCATTCTCCCGGAAGATGATTTTTGAGTAAGTACCGCTCCGGCTCCAGAGGAGGAGGCGTCAACTTCCGGGAAAAACTGCTTGTTGCCGTCCGGGCGATGCAGCACCGGGGCGGAAGAGAAGGCCTGTTTTAGGGAAAGAAAGGCCTCCTCTGCTTCGGGCGGCCACTCTTTGGGATTAGTACCCTTACGGGTGAGCGCAGAAATTGGGGCGGTCCGGGAAGAGAAGTGTGGTATGAAGAGGCGGTAGTAGTTAGCGAAGCCCAGGAATCGCTGAATGGCCTTCAACCCCTCCGGTCGAGGCCATTTCTTGATGGCAGACAGTTTCTCTGGATCCATTCGTAGGCCGGTCTGAGAAATAATGTAGCCCAAAAACGGAAGCGAGGTCTGCTCAAAGAGGCACTTCTCGTATTTAGCGAAGAGGTGATTCTGCCTGAGCCTGAGCAGGACCTGACGAACGTCCCTCCGGTGAGTCTGGAGATCCGGAGAGAAGACCAAGATGTCGTCCAGGTACACCACTACGCAGGAGTAGAGAAGGTCCCGGAAGATGTCATTGACCAACTCTTGAAAGACGGCAGGAGCGTTACAGAGACCAAAGGGCATTACCAGATATTCATAGTGGCCGTCCCGGGTGTTGAATGCCGTCTTCCATTCATCCCCCTGACGGATACGAACCAGGTTGTACGACCCATGGAGGTCCAGTTTGGTGAAGATTCTAGCCCCCCTCAGACGATCAAATAACTCCGGAATGAGCGGAAGGGGGTACTTATTCTTCACCGTGATCTGGTTAAGGCCTCTATAGTCTATACAGGGACGGAGAGAGCCGTCCTTCTTTTTGACGAAAAAGAAGCCTGCTCCCGCCGGGGAGGTAGATTTCCGGATGAATCCCCTGGCCAGATTCTCCTCAATATATTCGGACATCGACCGGGTCTCAGCAGCGGATAATGGATAAATACGCCCACGGGGAGGAGTAGTACCAGGTAACAGGTCGATAGGGCAGTCGTATGGTCTATGAGGGGGTAGTGTCTCCGCTTCCTTTTTATTAAAGACATCAGCATAAGACCAATAAGGAATCGGAAGTCCAGGTAGATTAGCTGGGGTAGGAGAAGGACGGATGGGATGGACGGGAACCAGACAGGTCTTTTGGCAGTCCTGTCCCCAGCGAAGGACTTCTCCGGTCTGCCAGTCAAGCACGGGTGCATGTCTCTGGAGCCAAGGTAGGCCTAGCAAGAGGGCGTGGGAGAGTCCAGGCAGAACATGAAAGGAGATACTCTCAGAATGCAGCATTCCCACCTGCAGAGTAATGGATTCGGTGATGAGTTGGATGGGGCGTGGTAAGAGACCCCCATCCACGGCAGCAACAGACAAGGGTACAGCCAGAGGTTTGGTGGGGATGCGGTATTTCTCTACCAGGGACTGTGAAATAAGATTCCCGGCTGCTCCAGAGTCAATTTGGGCTAGTTCGAAATAACGGTTCTCCCCGCAGACGATTGAGACTGACAATAGCAGAGATGGAGAGGATTTATTCTTGTCTAGGGTGACCTCTCTGAGCGAACCTAGACACAGGCGTTTCCCGACCTCTCCGGGCAGGTACGGATCCGGTGCTCCTTACTGCCACAGTAGAAGCAGCTCCCCTCGGCACGGCGTAAGTCCTGACGGGTTTTGACCATCTTGGTCTGGTCGACCTGCATAGGCTCAGGAGAGTGTACCTGGGTAGAGACGGAGGGAGTGACGGGTTTCTGAAAAGTAGGAGCTAGACGTGGTAACCTCCTCTCACGGGTGACCTCTTTGGCACGCTCCTGGAACCGTAGGTCAATCCGGGTGGCAAGAGTTATTAGGTCATCGAGAGTGGTAGGGATGTCCCGACCGGCAAGTTCATCTTTAATACGGCCGGACAGACCCTCCCAGAAGACGGATACCAGAGGGTCGTTATCCCAGGCCAGCTCCGAGGCAAGGGTACGGAACCGTATGGCATATTGGCCCACGGTGAGACTTCCCTGACGGAGGCGTAGCAGTGATGATGCGGATGAGGTCTTCCGTCCGGGTTCGTCGAAGACTTTCCGGAAAGCCGTGAGAAAAGCAGGCAAGTTGGACACCAGGGGGTCTCCTCTCTCCCATAGAGGATTTAGCCAGGCCAGGGCCTCCCCGGTGAGATGGGACATGATGAATGCAATTTTGTCTCGGTCGGAGTTAAACTGGTGGGACAATAGTTCAAAGTGCAGGGTGCACTGATTTATGAAGCCCCGAGCCTGGGCGGAGTCGCCTCCGAAGCGAGGAGGTGCAGAAAGCCCGGGTCCGGGGTAGGATACCATGGTATTAGTGGGCAGCGGAGCTGCCGGATTGCGAGACATGGCACTGGCGGAGGTTGCTGGTGGAGCAGTCAGAGTGTCCAGGCGAGTATTGACATTCCGCAGGTGACCCAGGATGGACTCCTGTTGGGACCTTTGACGGGACAGTTCATGACACAGGTCCGAGAGCGAGGGAGCTTGGGTGCCACCGGGTTCCATGGCCCGAGCAAACTGTAACCTGTCTGGGAGGCGGAACCTCTGAGCTACTATACAAGGGGGCGGTCCTTGTAAGGGAGCGGGTGGCGACCAGGGAAGACGGGCAGGAAGTCACAGCAGGTGACTGGGACAGTCTCTGAGTGAACGGGCTGGAGGTCACAGCAAGTGACCGGGGCAGTCTCTGGATGAACGGGCAGATGGTCACGGCAAGTGACCGGGGCAGTCTCTGAATGAATGGGCAGATGGTTACGGCAAGTGACCGGGGCAGTCTCTGAATGAACGGGCAGATGGTCACGGCAAGTGACCGGGGCAGTCTCTGGATGAACGGGCAGATGGTCACGGCAAGTGACCGGGGCAGTCTCTGGGTAAAGGGTTGGTACGACCTGTGGCGGCTGATGATAGACGTGAGCTCCCAGGTGAGCAGGCGAGAGTCTCTGGATGAACGGGTGGTCACAGCATGTGACGGCGGAGCCTCCAGGAAGACCAACAGACAGGCGGCAGATGAGCGCTCCCAGGTGAGCGGGCAGAAGTCTCTGGACAGGCGGGTGGTCACAGCACGTGACGGCAGAGCCTCCAGGTAGGCTAGCAGACAGGCAGCAGATGAGCGCTCCCAGGTGAGCGGGCAGGAGTCACTGGACAGGCAGGTGATCACAGCACGTGACGGCGGAGCCTCCAGGTAGGCTAGCAGGCAGGTAGCAGATGTGTGCTCCCAGGTGAGCAGGCAAGCTGGTCCATAGACAGACTGACAGGAGTTGGAAGGCAGACCGTCGGACCTCAGGCAAGCAGGCAGGTGGCTGAAGTGCGCTCCCAGGTGAGCGGACAGGCTGGTCCTTAGACAGACTGACAGGAGTAGTAAGGCAGACCGTCGGACCTCAGACTAGCAGGCAGGTAGCAGATAATCAGGCAGGAATAAGACAGCAAGCTGGCAGGAATCTGGCAGGTATCTGGCAGGTAACTGGCAACGGGACCTGAGGGCTGAAGCAGAGTAGTGAACAGTGCAACAACATTGCTCGGTCACCTCCATTTTGGAGGAGGTGCCTTATATATGGTGAAGTCCTCCGGCCATTGGCCGGGGACTCCTTAGGACGACGCGTGCGGCCCCTTTAAGAGGGAGGGAGAGCGCGCGCGCGCGCCCTAAGCACAGTGGCCGGGAAGGAGCGCGCGCTGCCTGCAGAGAGGGAGGAGGACGCCGGGCATGGAGCAGAGAGGTGAGGGGAACAGCGTCCCTGCCTAGCAGAGGGCAGGGACGCCGGCGCTACACTTTGTCACTGTTTCTTGAACATTATTGTCAAGAATCTGCTGATACTGAGTGGAATCTATGCGTCCCTCAACTTTAACAAGATTCCCGGTGCCGGCATTGGCCACACAGCCCCAAAGCATGATGGAACCTCCACCAAATTTTACTGTGGGTAGTAAGTGTTTTTCTTGGAATGCTGTGTTTTTTGCCACCATGCATAATGTCTTTTTGTATGACCAAACAACTCAATCTTGGTTTCATCAGTCCACAGGACCTTCTTCCAAAAAGAAATTGGCTTCTCCAAATATGCTGTTGCATACCTCAGCCGACTCTGTTTGTGGCGTGCTTGCAGAAACGGCTTCTTTCGCATCACTCTCCCATACAGCTTCTCCTTGTGCAAAGTGCGTTGTATAGTTGACCGATGCACAGTGACACCATCTGCAGCAAGTTGATGCTGCAGCTCTCTGGAGGTGGTCTGAGGATTGTCCTTGACTGATCTCACCATTCTTCTTCTCTGCCTTTCTGATGTTTTTCTTGGCCTGACACTTCTGGCCTTAACAAGAACTGTCCCTGTGTTCTTCCATTTCCTTACTATGTTCCTCACAGTGGAAACTGACAGGTTAAATCGCTGAGACAGCTTTTTGTATCCTTCCCCTGAACAACTATGTTGAATAATCTTTGTTTTCAGATCATTTGACAGTTGTTTTGAGGAGCCCATGATGCCACTCTTCAGAGGAGATTCAAAGAGGAGAACAACTCGCAAGTGGCCACTTTAAGTAGCTTTTCTCATGATTGCATACACCTGGCTATGAAGTTCAAAGCTCAATGAGGTTACAAAACCAAAAAAAGTGCTTCAGTAAATCAGTAAAAAGTAGGTAGGAGTATTTAAAGCAAGAAAATGATAAGGGTGCCCATACTTATGCACCTGTCAAATTTTGTTTGAATGCAGATTGCACATTTTCTGTTAGTGCAATAAACCTCATTTCAAGGCAGAAACATTACTGTGTCCAACAGTTATTACATATATCAAACTGAAATAGCTGCTGCAAAAACACCAATTTTTATAAAACATTAAGCTTAAGATTAATAGGGGTGCCCAAACTTTTTCATATAACTGTATATAGTGCAGCATCTTGTCCACTTTATTTCAGATTCATACCACGGACACTCTCCATGTTTTAGTCACACTCCGTGTCATGTTTTGCTTGTTTTTTAATTTTTTTTAAGCTACTGTGTATCTATTTTTGGTGCTATATATGTTTATATATGTATTCATTGTCTCCCCAAACTCTCTGTTGTTTGATATTCAATAAAGTTTTTTCTATTTTTCTAATCATTGGGCTACTATCGTTGTTTGGTGCTTTGCACTCCTTTCTTCAGATAACACATCTGCATCTCTGGCTGATATGGGCATAAAAGGGGACAAACTTATGGTGTGACCCCCATGCTCCCCTGACCTCAACCCCATTGAGAACCTCTAGAGCATCATCAAAAGGAGTGTCTATGATGGCGTGAGGCAGTTCACATCTAAGCAACAGCTTTGGGAGGGTATTCTGTCCTCATGCAAAACAATTGAAGGAGAAACCATCCAAAACCTGACAAATTCAATGGACGAGACAGTTCAGAAGCTCCTTTCGAACAAGGGGTCCTATGTGCAAATGTAACATCACCTAGAATAAAGTTTTGAGTTGAAAACTGTTTGATTTCAGATTCTAATAACCTGCTAATGCTTATAATTTCAAAAATGACCATTTTTTTGTTTTTTATTAAAATGAAAAGGTTGATCGAAGAGTGTGCGGGATCTAAGAGTGTGGCAACCCAGTAGTCAGGATTACTTCGAATTCTTACAATCTGAGAGTCATGTTCCAGGTAGTGCAGCAAGAAGGCACTCATGTGTCTTGCGCATCTAGTAGCCCCAAAATTATTTTCCGGGCTAGATGCAGCTAAAAATTATTATTAATTTTAAATCTGGTGGAGCTTAGTATAGATGGCCTAATAGAATCAGTACTGCACACTGCTACAAAGCCCAAATTATTTTTCAGCCAAGATACAGATAAACATGATTAGTAATTTTAAAGCTTAAAACAGTTGGTGAGGTGATTTTAACAAATTATCAAGCTTTTACTCTCCCCAGGATGACACAGGGGTAGAAAAGTCGTTTTGGATCCATGATTTGTTCATCTTTATGAACGTGAGTCAGTCTACATTATCAGTGGAGAGCCGCGTGCGCTTATCTGTTAGCACACCACCAGCAGCGCTGAACACACGTTCAGATAGAACGCTGGCTGCGGGGCATGACAAGATCTCCAAGGCGCAAGTGGCGAGCTCCGGAAATTTATCCAGATTGGAAGCCCAAAAAGAGCAAGGGTCTAGTGACACAGTCATGGCTTCAATGTTTACTTGGAGATACTCCTGTACCATCGTCTCTAGGCGTTGACTATGTGTCAGACTTCTTGTCTCCTGTGACCTTGCAAAGGATGGGCTAAAAAAGTGGTGAAATGATTCCGCAAAATTAATGTTACCAGCAGATATTGTGTTTCTGTTATGGTTTGAGTGCTGAACACTCGACGGTCCCATGGTTGTCAAGTTGGAACTGTGAGATTCACTACGTGCACCACTGGTGTTTTGTGGAAAAGCACATGTAAGATTCTGCAACAGTCTCTGCTGATACTCCTGCATGCGTGCATCCCTTTCTATGGCAGGAATAATTTCTTCAAATTTACTTTTGTACCGGGGATCTAACAGTGTGGCAACCCAGTAGTCGGGATTATTTCTAATTCTCGCAATTCGAGGGTCATGTTGCAGGTAGTGCAGCAAGAAGGCACTCATGTGTGTTGCGCATCCAGGAGCACCAAGTCCCTGTTGTGTTGGTGGCGAGGTAACAATCATGCTTCCTTCCTCTATCCTCTCCCCCCAACCTCGCACAACAGAAATGTGATCAAGGTCTCCCTCATCTGATGAGTCTTCCATCAGTTCGTCCTCCACTTTTTCCTGGGCTCCTGCACCTTCCTCACTAGTTTGGCTGCTACCATGCACCCTGGTAAAACCATCTCCCCCACCCTCACATGCCTGCTGCCTTGGTGCTGCCAACCGTCTGGACCTTGCAGATGTTAGCCCTTCCACATGCAACTCCTCCTTCTCTACTTCCTCCACCTCCTTTTGTGCCACCACCTGACTCCGAATTCTGTTTAACATGTGCTCCAGCATGTAAATCACCGGAATAGTCAAGCTGATAATGGCATCGTCAGCACTAAACATCTTCGTCGCCATTTCAAAACTGTGCAGAAGGGTGCATAGGTCCCTGATCTGAGACCACTCCTCCAGCGTGATTTGCCCAACCTCTAAATCTCATTGGCCCAGGCTATACGTCAGAACGTATTGCACCAGGGCTTGTCGGTGCTGCCACAGTCGCTGCAACATGTGCAGAGTTGAATTCCACCGGGCAGGCACATCGCATTTTAGCCGGTGAAGTGGCAGGTCCAACGACTTCTGTAGAGATGTAAGTCTCTGAGCTGCGGGATGCGAATAGCAGAAGTGAGCACACAGCGACCATGCCCTCTGCAGAAGGCCATCTAGTCCGGAATAGTGTGCTAAAAATTGCTGGACAACCAGGTTCAAAACGTGAGCCATACAAGGCACTTGTGTGACTTTTCCCCGGCGAAGGGCCGCACCCAGGTTTGCAGCATTGTCGCACACGGCCTTCCCTGGTTTCAGGTCCAGTGGAGACAACCATTCATGAAATTGGTTCTCCAGAGCAGACCACAACTCCTCAGCTGTGTGACTCACATTTCCCAGACATTTCAAAGTAAAAACCGCCTGATGACGATGAGCCCTGCTGCCTGCATAGTAAGGAGGTGTGCAGGATCCCTTCTGCGCAGTTAGAAAGCTTGTGGCATGACCAGACAGGCTTTGGGTGCAGGTGGAGGACCGAGAGGAGGTTGAGGAGGCAGAAGCAGTGGAGGAACTTTGAGATAAAGAGGATTGACGCACAACTCGTGGGGACGGCAAGACTTGGACAGCAGCCCCTTGTCCTGCTGTCACCATAGTTACCCAGTGCCCATTCAGAGACATGTAACGCCCCTGTTCATGCCTACTCGTCCAAGTGTCTGTGGTGAAATGCACCCTGTCACACACAGAGTTTCTCAAAGAAGTGGTGATGTTGTGTGCGACATGCTGGTGGAGCGCAGGCACACCTTTCTTTGAGACGTAGTGCCGACTGGGCATCTGGTACTGGGGCACTGCGACGGACATAAGGTCTCGAAAATCCTCTGTGTCCACCAGGCGGAAAGGCAGCATTTCTGTAGCCAACAGCTTGCGGATGGTGAAATTCAACCTCTTAGCTTTCTCATGGCTAGGAGGAAATGGTCTTCTACTTGTCCACATCTGAGGGACCGAGGGCTGGCTGTTGTGCTTAGACGGGGTTGATAAGGGTGTCCCCGGCAAACTGCCAGTCTGTGAGAAAGATGCAGGCGGACATGTTACGTTGCCTTGATCCAAAGGTGGTGCTATCGATGTCGGACAGCGCTGAACACCGGCTGGTGTTTCCACCTCCAAAGAAAATGATGACCTGCCAATCACACTGGCTGTTGCGGGTAAAGAGGTGGCAGGTCTGCGTCCCAAAACAGGTGTGACCGCTGTCCCCCCAGTCACAGAGGATGAAGAGGCTGCGGATGCACAAGATGTGGCAGACGGTGGTTGGCCCAGCCGGCTAGGCCGCATTGTTGCACAGTGAGCTTCCCACTGCAACTTATGCTTCATATCCATGTGCCGGTTCATGCATGAAGTACTCAAACTATGTATTTTTTGGCCTCTACTTAGTTTTTGCTGACAATTGTTACAGATAACACGAGTTGGGTCATCTTTATCGATCTGAAAAAATGCCCAGGCTATGCAAGGCTTAGCACCCATGCGACCTGAAGAGCCACCACGACTTGTGGTCAGAGGCAGAGTTGTGTTTGAGGATGCAGGTGTTGACGTGCTACCAGTACTACGTCTCTGTCCAGGAAGGCGCAACCTGAGCTCGTCGTCACTAGCATCCTCCTCCACCTCCTCTGCTGACTTCATCTCTTGGCCGACTGTGGGTTGACAGTAAGTGGGATCTCCAACCTCATCATCATCACCCTGTCTACTATCACACCCGTCGTCCTCAGAGCCAACCTGTTCCTGCCCTGACAAAAAACTAAAGTTGTCGCTCCAATCAGGTATTTGAGTCTCATCATCGTCTTCCTCATTGTCTCCACCAACAGGAGTTAAAGTTTAGGAACGAGGGTCTTCATTATGGTTAGAACCTTCTGCGTCTGGTCCTGGATCCGACTCATAAAGATTCTGGGCATCAGTGCAGATTATTTCCTCATCTGGATTCACAGAAGTTCTGGAGCCGACCTCTGATTCCCAGGCTATAGTATGAGTAAACAGCTCTGCAGACTCAACCATCTGTTCTACCCCATACTCAGACGGAGACTTGGGAGCTGTGAGGAAGCAAGTGCGATTGGGGTGACACCTCTGAGGACAGGAGTATTTGTGATGTTGAAGTTGAGGTGGAGGAGAGCCCACTTAAAGGAGCACTTGATATCCATTGGAGCACCTGCTGTTTTTGTGCCTCATCTGGAATTTGTAGCGATTGGCGCGGCCTTAAGAAAGGGATCTTATCACATTGTCCGCTAAAAGAAGTAGACATTTTAGTTTGGCTGGAAGATGGTCTTTCTTCTGCAGATGTTACTGTTGCTTTAACACCTACTCCACGGACACAACCTTTTTTCCCCTTCCCAACACGCCTATTCCCCTTTCCACCAGCAGCAGGCCTTTTTCCACTCATTTTGGTGGTTAACTAATTCACAACTCTGGAGTTGTTTGCACAAAAAAACAATGGATGGGAACCGAGCAGAGCTGAGTGGCCAAATTGTGGTATTAGGCCAAAAGTATTGGCTGGGTTAGAGGCAGAAAAAAATTATATTGAATTTGCAACCTGATGGAGGTCAGTATAAATGGACTAATAGACCAAGTCCCACACACTGCTAGAAGCCTAAATATTTTTTCAGAGCTAGATGCAGAAAAAAAATATTTTTAATTTGCAACCTGGTGGAGGTTAGTATAGATGGACTAATAGAACAAGTCCCACACACTGCTTGAAGCTTAAATATTTTTTCAGAGCTAGATGCAGAAAAAAATTATATTGAATTTGCAACCTGATGGAGGTCAGTATAGATGGACTAATAGACCAAGTCCCACACACTGCTAGAAGCCTAAATATTTTTTCAGAGCTAGATGAGGAAAAAAATTATATTGAATTTGCAACCTGATGGAGGTCAGTATAGATGGACTAATAGAACAAGTCCCACACACTGCTAGAAGCCTAAATATTTTTTCAGAGCTAGATGCAGAAAAAAATTATATTGAAATTGCAACCAGATGGAGTTCAGTATAGATGGACTAATAGACCAAGTCCCACACACTGCTTGAAGCCTAAATATTTTTTCAGAGCTAGATGCAGAAAAAAATTATATTGAATTTGCAACCTGATGGAGGTCAGTATAGATGGACTAATAGACCAAGTCCCACACACTGCTAGAAGCCTAAATATTTTTTCAGAGCTAGATGCAGAATAAAATTATATTGAATTTGCAACCTGATGGAGGTCAGTATATATGGACTAATAGACCAGGTCCCACACACTGCTAGAAGACTAAATATTTTTCAGAGCTAGATGCAGAAAAAAATTATTTTTAATTTGCAACCTGATGGAGGTTAGTATAGATGGACTAATAGAACAAGTCCCACACACTGCTAGAAGCCTAAATATTTTTTCAGAGCTAGATGCAGAAAAAAATTATATTGAATTTGCAACCTGATGGAGGTCAGTATAGATGGACTAATAGACCAAGTCCCACACACTGCTAGAAGCCTAAATATTTTTTCAAAGCTAGATGCAGAAAACATTTATATTGAATTTGAACCTGATGAAGGTCAGTATAGATGGACTAATAGACCAAGTCCCACACACTGCTAGAAGCCTAAATATTTTTTCAGAGCTAGATGCAGAAAAAACTTATATTGAATTTGCAACCTGATGGAGGTCAGTATAGATGGACTAATAGACCAAGTCCCACACACTGCTAGAAGCTGAAATATTTTTTCAGAGCTAGATGCAGAAAAAAAATATTTTTAATTTGCACCCTGTTGGAGGTTAGTATAGATGGGCCAAGGTTCAGTCCTAGGGCCCTTCCTCTTCAGCCTGGGAAAGCTAATAGAGTCCCATGGCTTCCAGTATCACCTCTATGCTGATTACACACAGATATACCTCTCTGGACCCGATATCTCCTCCCTACTAGAGATGAGCGGTGTTCGACTCAAACTGTTCGCCAATCTCAAATTCGAGCTGTTTTGGGCAGTGTTCGAGCCGTTCGGCGAACACGAACGATTTGAAAAAAATTTGTCTGTTCGAGGTTATGTTCGATAACTGTTCGTGCACCAAAATCATAACTGGATTTTTTCTCAGTAATGCTGAAAATTAATGTTAATACGCAGTTTGAGTGTACAGCGGGGCGGGGGGAGGGGCAGGGGATGGATCTCTGCAGGAATAATGAAGATCTCCATTTTTTTTCTCTTTCCCGCATTTACAGCCTATCAGCAGCGCACACACGGAGCGAACTGCTTTCTTTCACACAATCAAGGGCATGTGTCATTGGCTGTGTATGTCACATGTCCTTGCCCTATAAGACCCAGCCATTTTCCCCGTCGCCACCATTTTCTCACTGCTGCAGCTGCGTGTTAGACGGCACCGCTGTTGCTGTGTGCGCTATACTTTCAGTGTTAATTTCAAGCCAATTTTCTCTGAAATATAAAGATAGCTTGGGAGTAGGGAATAGTTGTGATTGCAACCCTTTTGAGGACTAGGTTACAGCATTTCCTACGACTTTTAGCAGGCAGGTCTGTGCTCTGAAATAGATAGGTTGGGAGTAGGAACTAATTGTAATTGCAGTCCTTTTGAGCACTATTTTACAGCATTTCCTAGGACTTTTTGCGAGGCAGGTCTGAGCCAGTGCTGTGCAAGTGCTTTTCACAGCATTTGGCTAAATCTAGCTAAGCAAATCCTTTTTGGCCTCTTGCAGTGTGTGTTAGTCAATGGAGTAACGTATCTGTGTTGCAAGCTACACCACCTGTGTATAGAATACAATTTTTTTTACTGCACCTAGCCAAGTAAAACCTTTTGGGCATAGCATCATTCTATTAGGCCATCTATACTAAGCTCCACCAGCTTGCAAATTAGTAATAATATTTATCTGCATCTAGCTCAGAAAATAATTTTGGGCTTGTAGCAGTGTGTGGGACTTATTCTTAGTCCATCTATACCAAGCTCCACCAGCTTTGAAATTAATAATAATTTTTAGCTGCATTTTGCATGTAAAAGAATTTTGGGCATATTAGCAGTGTGTGCTACTCATTCTATTAGGCCATCTATACTGAGCTCCACCAGCTTTCAAATTACTAATAATTTTTAGCTGCATCTTGCCTGGAAAATAATTTTGGGCAATGTAGCAGTGTATGGTACTCATTGTATTAGGCCATCTATACCAAGCTCCACCAGCTCTGAAATTAATAATAATTTTTAGCTGCATCTTGCCTGGAAAATAATTTTGGGCATATTAGCAGTGTGTGGTACTCATTCTATTAGGCCATCTACACTAAGCTCCACCAGCTTTCAAATTACTAATAATTTTTAGATGCATCTTGACTGGAAAATAATTTTGGGCATAATAGCAGTGTGTTGTACTCATTGTATTAGGCCATCTATACCAAGCTCCACCAGCTCTGAAATTAATAATAATTTTTAGCTGCATCTTGCCTGGAAAATAATTTTGGGCATAGTAGCAGTGTGTGGTACTCATTGTATTAGGCCATCTATACTAAGCTCCACTAGTTTTGAAATTAATAATAATTTTTAGCTGCATCTTGCCTGGAAAATAATTTTGGGCATAGTAGCAGTGTGTTGTACTCATTGTATTAGGCCATCTATACCAAGCTCCACCAGCTTTGAAATTAATAATAATTTTTAGTTGCATCTTGCCTGGAAAATAATTTTGGGCATAGTAGCAGTGTGTGGTACTCATTGTGTTAGGCCATCTATACCAAGCTCCACCAGCTTTGAAATTAATAATAATTTTTAGCTGCATCTTGCCTGTAAAATAATTTTGGGCATAACAATTCAATTGGCAGATTTTCACAGAGCTCCTCCCCAAGCCCACCCATCGGGCAACAGTTGCTCACCCTCCCTATGGGATCTAGTGGCGAGTAGTTGATGCCATTAATCAGAGCGTCAGTTGCCCCATCGACGTGGCAAGCATACGGTAAGGCATGGGAAGAGTGGACACGACTAGTAGCAGGCAGACGGGTTGACCAATGTGAACAAGCCAGATTACAAGTCACCATAAAATTTCTCCACCAGCTAATGATGAGGGGCATATCAGGGGCGTCAGCGCAGCGGTGTCTGACCGGAGTAGCATTTCACTTCCAACTACTGAATTGGGGAGATGTGACAAAGAGATTCATCATCAGACAATCCATGAAAGAGTGGAAAAGGGGTCAGCCAAGTCAGGAGTGTAGACGTCCCGTCCCTTGTCACTAAAACTGATTTCTCACATCATATCCCTAACACCATTAACATGACACAATTTGAAGCAACACTACTGTCTACTGCATTTGCGATCGTCTTCTTCGGGACGCTATGCATAAGCGAATTAGTACCTCAATCCAAAATTACCACCAGTGGAGGCTTATTACACCAGGACGCAGTCATAGCAAATAATGCAATACGTCTACGCATATGCCAATCGAAAACGGTTCCAGCGGGCAGGGGCACTTGGGTACTTCTACAACCCACAAACGGTACAATGAGTCGGGTAACAATAGTAAAAACATATATAACCATCAGATCACAAAGTAGTTTCTTCATATCACACATTGATGGAATGCCATTATCAAGATACCAGTTTCAAGCTATATTTAATAAATGCATAACATCGGCAGGGAACCACCCCAAAGATTACGGGACACACTCATTCCGCATAGGCGCGGCCACGGAAGCAGCAAGAGCAGGACTGTCAGAAACAGAAGTTCAGAGGATAGGTGTCACGGGTGTGTCGCCACGAAGATCGTCACGAGTACACAGCCTGACTTCTCGCAGCTGACTTGTTGGTGCTTTGTGTTTTTCGGCAGTGAGGGAGTTAATTCTCTCTCTCTCTCTGTGCTAGACGAGGTCCAGCCTCGCCCAGCTGCAATCAATGCTGCTGTAGTGAGACTCCTTCAAATGCCTGCTGGTCTGTTTGGGAAGTGTCGGTGAAAGCATTTCATTCAGACTAACAGAGCGGATCGTGGTGTTTGGAGTTTCTGAGATAAGTGTATTTGGAGTGTTTTTTCCCTTCCTCGCTTTATCATTTATCTCCTTTCCCGTTGGTGTTCCCTCTGTTGTAGTTGTGTAGTTGTTGTATGCAAGGTGGTTTTGGTTTTTCCCTTGTACTGTCTCGTTCGTCTAAGTACTGTGTGTGGGCATATTATTACTTGTCCCCTTTTGTTGTGATCGGGGTCCTTCTCAGGACTAGATTAATTAGGTGCAGGGATCCTCAGGAGGTAGGGGTTACGCTGGCGGCCTGGACCTCTGTACCTTTAACAGTACCTCCAGGTTGAGGGACTAGTCAGGGCCCCAGCTTAGGGTCAGCTTAGGCCCCCTACCTCCAGTATACAGAGACAGCGTGACAATAGGGAGATGGCGATCCACGTGTTTGGCCAGATACATAAGACCGGACTTGTTATCCTAACGTGGTTTGTTTCTTTTACAGGTGATGCTAAGCCAACAGTGTGGGTGATAGGCCACTCGTATATATATTGGGCAGAAAAAAGGACGAAAGTCCGCCCAGGCGGGAGGAAATTAGAGTTTCATAACACATATTTCAACTGGAGAGGTATTAGAGGCCTGCTATGGCCACAGGTACTAATGGAGGTAATCAAGGTAGGGAGAGAGGCAAGAGGTCCGGTCATCTTAGTTATACAGGCCGGGGGAAATGACCTAGGTCATCACAAGAGTGCATAACTAATGGCAATAATGAAACTAGACACTGAGCGCTTCAGAGAATTTTTCACAAAACTAACTATAGTATGGTCAGAGATTGTGTCGATAGCGGTATGGCAAGGTGCGCGAGACATCATGGCCATCGAACGGACAAGGCGGGTAATAAATATTCAGATGGCAAAATTTAGAAGAGACAGAGGCGGTGTAGTGATACAACACTGACAACTGGAGGGAGATAAAGGAGGCCCGACGGTGTTCACTTAATGGATATTGGACTGGACATATTCCTGTCAGGACTCCAGGACGGAGTGGAACAAGCGTTAAGAGTGATGGATGGGGGTCAGAGTCCTGCATACGAGTACGCAGGATCCTCCGTGGCCTGAAAATAGAAATGACATGTTGGAGAGTTACACTTGTTGGCCAACTTGCCGGAGTGGAGTCCCAGGGCATGCTGCAACAAGCTGAATTATTTTAGAAATAAAATGCCTTTCTAATGTAATGAGTATAAAGAGTTAATAAAGCTGTGACCGATCCTCACCCATCCAGTTGTAAGAGTTACATTATTGTATTGTCAAGGAAAGGGGGGCAGTAGGCGGGCTGAGTGTCTGGGTTTGGTTGGAGGTCCCCACAGTCTGCCTAGGCTAGATGCATTTAAAAATTCTTATTAGATACACAGGCAGTGCAGCTTGCTTGGCAGCTGGGCTACTACGCCCAAAGTATTGCCTAGGCTAGATGCAGTTAAAAATTCTACGCTGACTAGCAGACACTGAAGCTTTGGAGCAGACCTCTGAGTAAACAGCTCTTCAGACTCAACCATCTGTGTTACCCCAAGCCATAGTGTATGTAGTTTCTTACAGTTAAAAGGGGGGGGGGGCGACCCAACCCACCTGGAATTGATGATGCCAACGTCACGTAAAACACAGCAAGGGGACTCCAAAAAGATTGTCCATTTTTTCCAAAAATTGTGGCACAGACACCACTTAAGTGGCATCAATTGCCCCAGAGTTGCTAAAAACGGTTGATGAGGACCTGCTGTTTTTGTGCCTCATCTGGAATTTGTAGCGATGGGCGTGTCCGTAAGAAAGGGATCGTATCACATTGTCCACAAAAAGAAGTAGACATCTTAGTTTGGCTGGAAGATGGTCGTTCTTCTGCAGATGTTACCCCCCCCCACCGCGGGGGGGCTCGACCCACCAGCGGATAGGCACCAGTATTGGGAGAGGGGGGCTGGCCGTCAGGGTCCACCGCTGGCTCTGGCACAAACCAGTTGACACGGAGGTAGCACGGGCAGGAACGGACTGGCCATGTTGGCTTGGCACTCCAGCTAGTCCCTGGGGGATACCACTATGTCTTGTAAGGAAAGTGTTCTGAATGGAACCGCCATTCTACCTAAAGATATTTCTTTTTTTAATTTTCTTGTCACGACGTCTGTGTGTTGGTAGGCTGATTTTAGATTTTTACTCTAGCCTTTCTTGATTTTAGAAGGTCATGACATGCCTATATCTGTGTCTCCCCCTCCTTTTACTCCTCCACCTCTTTTCTTTTCGCATGACTATATGTACTTGTCACTTTTCCATGTGTTAGTTGTGTTTTCTGAGCAGTTTTTCAGCTTTTGGACACCTTTGAAGTGTTTTCTATGTGTTTTCTATGTGTTTCTATGTGTTTTTGTTTGCCTGCCATTGGTTTTAACAGTGATTGAAGGTGTTCGACGAACAGTTCGGCGAACATACGGGTGTTCGACGAACCGAACTCGAACACTACGGGGGTGGCTCAGCACTACTCATCTTATCATGAGAGGTCTGGGGATTTCAGCACGGGTTTCAGGCATTTAAATATTATAGACAAGCTACAAAACCCTGTCTCTTGATATATCATCTACTGGGCAGCAAGGAGTCTACATACTTTGTTTCATAGGGGCTTCTGCAGTCTAAGTCTGTTGCTGAAATACAACTTACTTTCTTATGACCTTTACTTTGTCATGCTAGTTTTCAAGATGGTAATTCAGAAAAAAGACAAACGTTTAACAGATAATGTATTGTTTTTCATACTTGTATTTAATTTGCTCATATTTTTCTTTTTACTTAACACCTGTGGCAAAAAGTGTGTTTTTTGTAATTACTATCACTTACACTAAATGTAGAGTAAGTGTCAAGTTTCACATCCCTTGGAAAACAAAATCACAAGTTGTTTAACATGACATGCCGAAGTGTCTTCAATCCAATGCCAACAGCTGTCTTTCTTCCTTATGTGAAGATCTATGACCCACAGGCCCATACAATGACCTTCTACATTACCATTGACTTTGAATACAATTTTGAATGATATATATATATATATATATATATATATATATATATATATATATATATATATATATATATTATGTATACGCTGTATATTACAATATAGCATTAGCAAAAACAAAAGAGATTTGTAAGGACGTTTATCAATATAATATGCTTTTCAGGCATACGCTTAGCAGCCAATTAGATAAGCATTTAGCAATTGTGGCTTCAGCATGCACCTCTACATATCTACAATGCCATCTCTTTAAAAGTGGTGTTATATTTCCAGTCCCTGGAATCTCAGTACTTAAACTATTTTGTTAATGCAATTTACACTGACTGTACCATTAACTATTAATACTCTTGGGTACATTCTGAGTAATTGAACAAGTAGTGAATATTCCAAACATTTCTCTTTTCTACATGAAAATGTTTAATGTCCTCTTGTGATAGATGATCCAATATTTCTGTTTTGAAAATCCTACGTTAAATTAACTGAAAGTTTCAGATTAAGGCCACGTTCATTATTTAGTCAGTATGTTACCTCAGTATTTGTAAGCTAAAAACAAAAGTTGGTGAAAAATACAGAAATGATGATGTGTTTCTATTATACTTTTCCTCTAATTGTTCCATTCCTGATTTTGGCTTATAAATACTGATGTAAAATACTGACCAAATACTGATCGTGTGAACGTGGCATAAGCTTTAAATAATTTGCTACGTTCTTGAAAATGTAATGAAAATCTTTGCATATAATAATAGTTGCATGTATGTCTGATGCACCTATTATCATTCATGATATGTCAGACTGTGAAATAGTTGTCAAAATGATTACATAACAATTAATTATATACATATGTCCAACTGAAATAATAATTATTTTAAAAGTAGATAATAGCATCAAATGATAAATGAACCAATGATCACCAGGACAAACTTTCCTCCACTCAAGTACTCAAGCACAGGTCGCTATGGTACTTTGTGTGTACATAGGGAAAGACCTGTCAATTACCTTCAGCAGGGGAAGGAAAAGCTGGGTCAAGTAGTGCATTGGACTAGTCAGGTCATGTTGTACAGTCCCTAGCAGGGTTTTCAAAAAATACCTGACATTTATTGAGTAGTCACACTTTGACTCATCCTACCCATGGTTTGGGCAGCATGAATGTAAATACAGGCTCCCTTTAAACATGGTAATGTTAGTTAATTTTTTCTTTATGCTATTATCTATTTGGTTGGCTATTTTTTTAGCTCTAAAAAAAAGAATTAGCCATCAATGAGCTTCTCAAAGTGTTTCCAAATTGTAAAAAAGAAAGATGTATTTCATAGTTATGTCCGAGAAAGAAAAACATGCTGAATTATTATTCCCTAAGCAAAAAATATATTAGCTTTTCAAGTAAAATTTTTTAATCATGAACATTAAAATCTAAGCACAACACAGGATTTTAGGATTTTCTAGATAATTAAAACCCTAAACAGAAAGCAATAATTATTCTAAAAATTAATCATTTAGACTAAAAGACATTTTATAATGCTACAGATAATACAAAATGGTACAGTATGTATTCTGACCTACCAAAGACTGGCAGATTAGTCATTGTTAGTGTTGAGCGAGCACTAAAATGCTCGGGTGCTCGAAGCTCAGGCCAAGCTCGCCGTGATACTCGGGTGCTCGACCCGAGCAACGAGCCCAATGTTAGTCTATGGGAGACCCGAGCATTTTTGCGGCGGCACCCCCGGCAGTCTGTAGAAAGCCTAAAAAGTACCCAAAACGATAGTGACAGTGCTCAAATTACATGGGGACAGCATGCGCATCGCCCCAGGAAGCATTTCTGACCCCCAGGTCACTGCTGTCAACAACGTGGTCAGATGTATTAAGCCACTTTTACGGGCTCACAATGAAACGTTCAAAAACTAAACTGAAACGGTTTTCCTGTGAAATATGTTAAGGAACTTCCTTTCCAGGGTAAAGACTTGTGTATAAGATAAAATAAATAACCAAAAACAAAAATACTCCTCCACACCTTGGGCTATGTTCACAAGTAGCATTTTTTATGCGTTTTTGCACTTTTGTATTGCTTTCAACCGTGACAAATTCATTGAGCTCCAGACAGGAAGAGGAAGAGGAGGAGCCTGTTGGTGCTGGGAGTTTGTGCTGCTGTAGGAGCTGGGAAGGAGGGAAAAACATCTCCAGGACTTTTTCATCTGACCCCTTCCCAGCTACAGAGAGAGCACGTGACCGGAAGTGAGAGCGCGCTTGGGGTGTGAGCACATGGGCTGTGGTGTGGCTGTGGTGAGCGGCGTGCGGCGAGGTCCGACTCGGCTCGCGGCCCTCCGGCGAGGGAGCCAGGCGGAGGTGACCGAGTGGACCGGGTGGACCGGTAGGAGGCGACCGGAGGGACGAGCGCAAGAGAGCGCTGTGATAGCGTGCAGCGCCGGCCGGCGGAGGGCGCCAGGTGGTGGTGACCAGGAGGTGACCAGGAGGACCGGTAAGAGGCGACCGGAGGGGCGAGCGCGCTGTGATAGCGTGCAGCATCCCTAGAGGAGGTGAGTGAGGGGCAGTAGGCCGCGATAAGTGGCCCTACTGAACCCGAGTGTGTACTGTATTGTATTTGTATTGTAATTGTATTATATTTAAGTGCTCCCTCCCCCGGCCTTATTTAAATTAATCCCCTGTCCATACTTGATCGATCTCCCCCCTATCCATATTTAATACAACTCCCCCGGCCATCTTTAGTGATCCCACAGTCCATATTTAATTGATCACCCCCCGTCCATATTTAAATTGATCCCCTGATCACCCCCCGTCCATATTTAACTGATCCCCCTGACCACATTTAAATTGACCCCCCGTCCTCATTTAATTGATCCCCCAACCACCCCCGTCCATATTAAATTGATCCCCCGACCACATTTAACTGATCGACCCACCCAGCCCATAATCAATTGATCCCCCTTGTCCATATTTAATAGATTCCCCCTGTCCACTTTTACTGATCCCCAGTCCCTATTTATTTGCCTTATCCCCATCCATATTTAATTAACCCCCTGTCCATAATTAATTGATTGATTCCCCAGTCCACAATTAATTATTTCCCCAGTCCATATTTATTGATCCCCAGTCCATAGTTAATTGACACACCATCCATTCTTAATTAATCCACCTGACCTACTTAGCCAATTCCCCCGTCCATACTTGATACTTAATTGATCCCCCGTCCATACTTAACTGATCCCCCGCCGATATCTAATTGATACACTTGCACATCCCTAATTGATCCCCGTCCTTACACCTATATATAAATAATTGTGTTTTGTACTTGTATATATATACTGACTGTATCCCCATATTTAGAATGACGTCCATGTTGGCCGGAGCCGTGCAGTGTACATCTTGCGCAATGTATGCATTCCGTGAGCAACTGCTCGAGGATCCATACTGCTGCGAGAGATGTGAGCATATCGTGCACTTGGAAGCCCAATTCTGTATCCAAGTGCTCAGATAGCGATACTGAGGAGCATCGACAAAATGGAACGGAGTTTGCTGCTCACCGAGCAGACACTCAATGGGTCAATACTGGGGGTGGAGCATAGAGGGGAAGTGCAGGCTGAACAGGCAGGGAGCTGGATAACAGTTAGGAGGGATAGAGGGAAAAAGTATAGGAAGGCTGGTTCAGAACTGGCATTATTGGAGCACGACAGATCCTCTGACAGCCGGGGGAGTGTATGCTCCAGTAATGAGGGGGAGGGGGGAAGTGTAGGGCAGGCAAGACAGGTCCTGGTAGTGGGTGACTCTATTATTAGGGGGACAGACAGGGCAATCTGTCACAAAGACCGGTATCGCCGAACGGTGTGCTGCCTCCCTGGTGCTCGAGTACGGCACATCGCGGATCGGGTTGACAGGTTACTGGGTGGGGCTAGCGAAGACCCAGCGGTCATGGTCCACATCGGCACCAATGACAAAGTGAGTGGTAGATGGAGGGTCCTTAAAAATGATTTCAGGGACCTAGGTAGGAAGCTTAGGGCAAGGACCTCCAAGGTAGTTTTCTCAGAAATACTACCAATCCCACGAGCCACACAGAAGCGCCAACAGGAAGTTAGGGAGGTGAATAAGTGGCTAAAGAGTTGGTGCAAGGCAGAAGGGTTTGGGTTCACGGAGAACTGTGCCGACTTCGCGGTCGGCTACAGGCTCTACCGTAGGGACGGGCTGCACCTCAATGGGGAGGGTGCAGCGGTGCTGGGGAAGAAGATGGCTAATAGGTTGGAGGAGTTTTTAAACTAGAGACGGGGGGGGACCAAGGAGATAGGTGGGATGTGAGGCAAGTCAGGGCGAAGGGGAGAAGTGAATATAATGAGGGTGGAGAGGGGGGTGGGGACAGTACAGTTAGATCGTTAGAGAAGAATAGGATGTTAAATAACCCCAAAGTTTTATCTTGCATGCTGACCAACGCAAGAAGCCTGACCAATAAGGCGGATGAGCTGCGGGCGCTTATATCGGAGGAGACGTATGACATCGTAGGTATAACAGAGACTTGGCTAGACGATAGCTACGACTGGGCGGTAAATTTATTAGATTATAGTTTATTTAGAAGGGACCGGAAACAGGGGAAAGGCGGAGGAGTCTGCTTATATGTAAAGTCATGTCTAAAGCCCAGACTAAGGGAAGATATAGGAGAGGGAGAAGAGGGGGTCGAGTCCATGTGGGTAGAGATAGAGGGGGCAAAAAATAATAATAAAATATTACTGGGGGTCTGCTATAAGCCACCAAATATAACAGAGAAGAATGAGAATCTGCTATTAGGATAAATAGACAAAGTAGCAAAACATAATGAAGTGATTGTAATGGGGGATTTCAACTACCCGATATTGACTGGGAAACAGAGACCTGTAGATCTCAGAAAGGAAAAAGGTTCTTGACAAATATTAAGGATAATTATCTCTCCCAACTAGTGCAGGAACCAACGAGAGGGAAGGCCGTGTTGGACTTAATATTGACTAATAGGCCTGATAGAATAACTGACATACAGATAGGGGGGCACCTAGCTAATAGCGATCATAATATTATCGACTTCAAAATGCCCTTCAGTAGGGTTATCAATAAGGGAACAACAAAAACATTAAACTTTAGGAGGGCGAAGTTTGATCAGCTGAAAGAAAACCTTCAACTTATTGACTGGGACAAAGTACTTAATCAATGGAATACGAATAGTAAATGGGAAACCTTCAAAAGAATTCTGAATACTCAGTGCGAGAGGTATATACCGTATGGGAATAAAAGGGCCAGAAATAAGAGGAAACCAATATGGTTGAACAAGATCGTAAAAGGGGCGTTAAATAGCAAAAAAGAGGCATTCAAGAGATTAAAACAGGAAAACAGTAAGGAGGCACTAATGTGTTACAAGGAAAAAACGAGAACCTGTAAAAAACAAATAAAAATAGCGAAGGAGGAAACAGAGAAACGTATTGCTAGGGAAAGTAGATCAAATCCCAAACTGTTCTTTACATATATAAATAGTAAAAGGATTAAATCGGGTAATATTGGACTGATAAAAAGTGAGGAAGGCAAAATCATAGAGAAAGATGAGGATAAAGCTAATCTATTAAATAATTTTTTTTCGACAACTTTCACAAAAGAAATAGAACTAACAGGAGAAATGAGAAGTGACAAGCTTAATCCTCCACTAAGTATGACTAATCTAACCCAAGTTGAGGTACAGAAACGCCTCAGTAACATTAAAATAAACAAATCACCAGGACCTGATGGCATACACCCACGGGTACTAAGGGAACTAAGTAATGTGATAGACAGACAGTTATATCTTATATTTAAGGACTCTGTTGAGACTGGGTCTGTACCACTTGATTGGCGACAGGTGAATGTAGTGCCAATATTCAAAAAGGGAGCAATAAGTGACGCCGGAAACTATCGGCCGGTGAGTCTGACGTCCGTTGTGGGCAAAATTTTTGAAAGCTTCATTAAAGAGGCAATTACAGAGCATCTTGATGCTAATAATCTTTTAATCCCGAACCAACATGGATTCATGAGGAATCGCTCCTGCCAAACAAACCTGATTGACTTCTACGAGGAGGTTAGCTCTCGAGTAGATCAGGGGGAACCAGTGGATGTCGTGTATCTCGACTTCTCAAAAGCGTTCGATAGCGTGCCACATAATAGGTTGGTATACAAAATGAGAATGATGGGGCTGGGGGAAAATGTTTGCAAGTGGGTAGCAAACTGGCTAAGGGATAGAAGGCAGAGGGTGGTTATAAATGGAATATACTCAGATTGGGTAAGCGTCACTAGTGGGGTACCACAGGGGTCTGTACTAGGCCCAATGTTATTTAATATCTTTATTAATGACATAGTCAACGGGATAAATAGTAAAATATCAATATTTGCAGATGACACAAAGTTATGTAAAACAATTAATACAAAAGAGGACAGTGCAGACCTACAGAGGGATTTGGATAAGCTGGGTAGGTGGAGCATTAAATGGCAAATGAGGTTTAACGAGGAGAAATGTAAGGTCATACATATGGGAAGGAAAAATGGAAGTCACCAGTACTCACTGAATGGGAAATCATTGGGGAATTCAGAGATGGAGAAGGACTTGGGCATCTTGATTGATAGCAAACTAAATTGGAGTGCCCAAAGTCAGGCCGCTGCTGTAAGGGCAAACAGGGTAATGGGATGTATCAGAAGAGGTATAGCTGCAAAGGATGAGAACATTGTTCTTCCACTGTACAAAGCACTGGTCAAACCACACTTGGAATACTGTGCTCAGTTATGGGCCCCAATATATAGAAAGGATATAAATGAGCTTGAAAAGGTACAAAGGAGGGCAACAAAATTAATAAAGGAAATGGAGGGACTGCAATACCCAGAGAGGTTGGCAAAACTAGGACTATTCTGCCTGGAAAAGAGAAGGTTGAGGGGGGACATAATAAATGTGTACAAATATGTTAGGGGACAGTATAGAGATCTTGCCCGGGATTTGTTCAAAAGGAGGGATATTAAGGTAACAAGAGGGCATTCACTAAGACTGGAAGAGAAAAGGTTTCAGCACCAGCATAGGAAGGGGTTCTTTACGGTAAGAGCAGTGAGAATATGGAATTCACTGTGTGAGGAGACGGTAATGTCGGATTCACTACACCAGTTCAAGCGGGGACTGGATGCATTTCTAGATACCAGGCAGATTTCAGCATATACTTAAAAATAAAATAAAATAGTAGGTTGATACAGGGATTTATTCTGACTGCTGGTTTCAGAGTCGGGAGGGAATTTTTCCTCAGGTGAAGATTGGCTAAATCATTTGGGGTTTTTGCCCTCCTCTGGATCAACTTTAGCAATTACAGAACTAACAGGTCGAACTTGATGGACGCAAGTCTTTATTCGGCTTTACAAACTATGTTACTATATTCACCGGGAAATGTCCTTTTAACATTTTACAATCTTATCTGGCCATGTGCTGTGTGACACATGCATACAGTGCTGAAAAGACATGGGAACAGCATGTGGAAGACCCCTGGAAGCATCTCTGATACCCAGGTCACTGCCTAAAAGTGTGCCCATCAGAAGTGATCCTTGCCGCATAGATGCAGACTTGCAACTATCCCCGTGCAAGTCCTTGTCCCAGGGCAGTGTTCAATTGTACCTCCCCCATTCCTTGCAATGCAAGCGCAAGTATGCAGCCTGCCACCCACCCACCCCCAGGCTGCAATACCATACTGCTAGCTTGCACTTGAAATGGGGCCTTTTAGTTTGGAGGAGGCCGAAGCTGGCCACCACCTCATGGCTGCTTCGGCAACGAGGTATCCATACTCAGTCCCCAGCCGCCCGGCGGCCGGGTGTCCACTCTCAGTGGCCAGCCGCCAGGGAGCGGCTGGGTGTCCAAACTCGGTCCCCAGCGGCCCCACTGCCAGGTATCCACACACAGTCCTCAGCCGCCTGGGGGCGGCCGGGTGTCCATAAACGGTCCCCAGCCGGCCCTATTTCTCCTGGGAACTTTCCCCACACTTTTCTTAGCCTGGCCTGCTTTAGGGCAGCATTGGACGAGCCCACCAGAGAACCAGACTCCTCCGGTTGTCCCTGGCTTCTCCATCAGGGGAGTTGAGAGTGAGGAGCAGGATGATGATGATAGAAGTTAGCATCTGCGTTGTTTTCTTGGAATGCAATCATAAGTGTGCAACCTGCCACCCACACACCCCCAGGCTGCAATACCATACTGCTAGCTTGCACTTGAAATGGGGCCTTTTAGTTTGGAGGAGGCCGAAGCTGGCCACTACCTCATGGCTGCGTCGCAAGCGAGGTATTCATGCTCAGTCCCCAGCCGCCCGGCGGCTGGGTGTCCACGCTCGGTCCCCAGCTGCCAGGGGGCGGCCGGGTGTCCATACTCTGTCCCCAGCTGCCCCGCGGCCGCGTGTCTACACACGGTCCCCAGCCGCCTGGGGGCGGCCTGGTGTCCATAAACGGTCCCCAGCCGCCCCTATTTCTCCTGGGAACTTCCCCCACACAGCATTGGACGAGCCCACCAGAGAACCAGACTCCTCTGGTGGGCCCTGGCTTCTCCATCAGGGGAGTTGAGAGTGCCAAGGTGAGGAGCATGATGATGATGATAGAAGTTAGCATCTGCTTTGTTTTCTTGGAATGCAAGCGTAAGTGTGCAACCTGCCACCCACCCACCCCCAGGCTGCAATACGGACAAGCCCAGGGGGATGGGGATTACTCGGTACCCGGGCCTTTGCCTGGCCTTTGGGGATGTCGCAGTGGTCGGCTCCCGGGCCCGTACCCTGGGGTCACTCTTTAAAAAGCGTTGATAGTTGTTAATTTTATAAAAGTTTGTGATGCCACCTGTGGCTTCTGGTGAGAATCACCAGCGCTGCGCAGTCCACTGAGGCCGATGATAAGGCAGCTCGATGGTATAGCTCCCAATAGGTGGAGCTAGGCCTCAGGGCAGCGTACGGAAAGGGGAATGCAGGACAGGCGAGACCCAGCAGGGTCAGAGCAAGAATAGGGACCGACACGATATTCACTTCAGTACCTTTTACTGATGGAAATTCAGGCATGTCCCGGAGCACTGTAGGGTGAAAGGTGCATGTCAGGATCCTCCCCAATGAGCGGGTGTAGGGCCTCCTGTTACTTGCCTCTGTGTAGTAAGTTTCTGAACTGCCTGGAGCTAGGCCTAACTTTGTCTCTGTCCTGCGCTGGCTGACCTTGTGGTAGGGCCTTTTCTTGGAATACACGCTCCTCAGCTTGCGGGGCCTATGTGTCTCCCGGCTCTGTTACGTATCAGCACTTTAGTGATCCTGGGACCTGTAGTTCTCCAGGGATTCCGGTTATTCCTTACTGGGTTATAGAGATCCCGGCAAGCTTCGGACCCGGTGCCCGGTAAATTCTTTGGGGTGAGCTGGTTAAGCTCCTCTGCCCCCCTATGTACTAACTCTCCACTCGCCTTCGGCCTACTCGGGCCCTCACTAGGCTATGCACACTAACGGCAGCTTGCCGCGCTTCACTGATCTTATGGCGCCGGCACACCTTAAGCTCTAACTGAGCTACAATGGAGTCTAGACTGGGCTTACCTCTGCAGACAGATTTCTGCAGGTACCGAACTGAGAACTCTGTCCCTCTCTGACTGTGAGAAGGAACTCTGTTCTGGCTAGACTAAACTGCCTGGCTCCACCTTCCCTATTTATATCCCTAACGGGCTCCCTCTGCTAGTCTGAGGTGGAAGGTGGAGATGTGTGAATGTTTATGGGGGCCTCTTGTGGAGGAATCCATCAATGCACTCTTCCAGGATCTGTGATACCAAGCGCAGCTGGGCGTCACATTCCCCCATAGCAAAGCTCAGCACTCCCGGGCTGAAGTACATTTTAAAACAACAATGAGAAACATGAACAATGCAATAATAATCTTCCCTTTATGGGAGGCACCAAGCTTAAACGTTACATAACAATATAAACTAATACAAAGTGTCCTCAGAGTTCAAGTCTCTTATGGTGAGGTTCCCAGACAGGATGTCCATCTCATAGGGTAGGGTACTTGGTGGTTTGAGGGACCTGTTCCAAACCCTCAATGTAGGCCCTGGGGTGGCTGCAGGGCATGAAGATCCCGAGTTGGACCTCCAAGAGAGCCACTCCAGACAGGTTTTACTTCTGAGGTCACCTAAAGGGGCACTCCAGGGAGTGCAAATATATACAAAAGCAGTTTTTGGGCTGCACATAGTCCTCAGCCACGGAGTTCTCAGGTATGCAATAAAAGAATTAATAAGGTAAGGTGTCCATGTCACTTGAATAATAAAACAAAGCACAAAATAATATACATATACATGAAAACACACAATAATACAGTGCATTACAATTTAATACCCCAGGGGTCACTATCTACAATCCAAAAATTTGACTATTTACTGAGTGTACCTAACAGGGGGTTTGCCTCTCGTGCTACGTGTTGATCTGCATAGTGCGGTGGTCTGTGGGGTATCAGAGTCTGTATTTTCAGTTACCCTACCAGTTCTACATGTGACCAAGTTGTAAAACTGCCTTAACCTCTCTCTTGGACTGGCAAGTTCACCATTGACTGGGCCCTCTTGCTCTGCTCCTACCAGGGATCCTTCGTCCGGGGATGCTTCTTGAGCTAGCTCTTCTGCAGCACTTACAGGTTAAACTTGCTGTGGTGGGTTTTCTGGCTGTTCATAAAATTGGAGTGTTGGAATGATTACTGCACCTCCTATTTGAGGCCAATCTGCTGGGAAATCTCCTAGGTCAGTGTGTATCACTGCTTCTTCAGGTTCTTCCGGGATTGTGAGACGCACTTCTTCCTGGGGTTTCAGTAAATCTGGACACAACTTTAGGTGGTCCCTGGACACTGTTGCAGTCGTCCTTCCTCCGTCTTGACTGTGTAACATACCTGGCGGCGTCCTTGCATGGTGGTCCATCTCCCACTGTGCAAGAGGGCGCACTTGATCTCCTGTCCAGAATGTCTCTCTGGCTTCCCTCCATGCTGTCTGTTTGTGTCTGTTTCTGCTGCTTAAGGGCGGCGCCCGATCACTTCCTGCCTTTTGTACCTGCTGTGGGTCACACCCCTTGTGCGTCCTCAGCCTATTGCTGTCTGTCACTTGGTATATAGCTCAGCAGCTCCCTTCTATCCCTGCCTGAGCATAGTGTTTCCTTCAGTGTGTGCTTGCACTCTGAAGGTGCCAGGTCCCGTCTCTTGTCTCCTGCTTTTTGTATCAGTTCCCGTGTCTGAACTGAGTCCTGTATGTCTCCTGCTTTGCGGTTTCAGCTCCTGTGTCTGAACTGAGTCCTGTATGTCTCCTGCTTTGCGGTATCAGCTCCTGTGTCTGAACTGTGTCCTTTTTGTGTTCTCTGGTCTGTCCTGTCTGAACACGCTCCTTGCCTGTTCGTTCCGCCTTCTAGTGGCCGATTTCCTAGACCCGCTCCTGCGTCTGGTCTGTCCTGTCTGAACACGCTCCTTGCCTGTTCGTTCCGCCTCTCTGGGGGCCGTATTCCCAGACCCGCTCCTGTATCCCTCTGCAGTGTCGGTCTCCTCCGTACACTCAGTTCCAGTCTGAACTCTCTCCTGTCCTTTACCTGTTTTGCCTCTATGTCCGTTCCCTTCCTTTTTCTGCAGAGTCTGAACTCGTACCTAACTCCTGCTTGTTGTCTCTGCAAGTACTGTGTGAGTATCTGGCTCTGTCTTTCCCTTCCTGTCTGTTCCGTGTGAACAGAGCCCTGTCCTCCCTGCTCAGCCTTGTCTGCACTCTAGCTGTGCTTGCCTGTAACCCTCTGCCTGTATTGTTCCTGAGTCCCGGTGTGTACTGGGTCCTATCCCGCCTGTGTTCCTACCTGCTAGTGCCTCCCTGTCTGCACTCTAGCTGTGCTTGCCTTTACCCCCCTGCCTGCATACCCGCCTGCCTGCATACCAGTCGTGCCTGCCTATACCCACCAGTCTGTGTGCCAGCCTACCAGCCTGTTCCTGTATTCCCCTGTGTGGGTCAACAGCCGTGTCCGGGGTCTGTCCTGGAGTAGCACCTGGTCCCTCTGCTCGGTTCCTCCTTTGTGCACTGGCGTCGTATGCCGTCGTGCGACCCTGGTCGGATCGGGTGAATACTTAGTCACGCCCCTCCAGGCATTCACTCTCCGGCACGGTCCAGTGGAATCACTACCAATCACACGCACACGCCGCTTAGCCCGGGCGTGTGCATAACAGCATGCTCAGGCCATGGTTCCCGTTGAGCCCCACGGCCTTCGCTCTCTGAGAAGTTTTCCAGCGAATACATGCATTAAAATAAATAAATAAATTTTTTTCCCCCCTTTAGCTGAGTTCCAGGCGAATTACGCACCCGTCCAGATGGATCTATCAGCTCTCGTTCCTGCGGATCCGCCACGTTACTATGGGGATCCAAGACAGTGTCGTGCATTTGTGGAGCAATGCATGCTACACTTTAAGGCCTACCCTCTCTATTTTCCTTCCGATTGGGCTAAAGTGGCCTTTATGATTGACTACCTAGCGGGTGATGCCTTGAAATGGGTCACCCCCCTATGGGAAGCATGGGATCCTGTCATCCTTGACCTGCAGGCCTTCCTGGTGGCCTTTCGTATGGTCTTCAAGGACCCTAACTCTGAAGCCCCTGCTGAAGCTTCACTTCCCAATATCCCGGAGCAGCCCCGACGGGTAATGTGTGTGGGTAGCGCAATAGTCCTCCAGCCCAATGAGACTACTGCCCACCCAGAATCCTCACAGGGTGACTACGCTTTCCGGAATACTTCTCTCAACCTCAAGAGGCAGTCCAGACGTGCTAGACTTAGAGGCAAGCCGTCACGCCAGGGTCTGTCCTCCCTGAGACCTCCTGACCCCAACCTTGAAGTCCCTACTGAAGCTTCATCTCCCTGAATCCCGGAGAAACCCCAATGGGTAATGTGCGTGGGTAGTGCACCAGTTCTCCTGGCCGAAGAGACTTCTGCCCATCCAGACTCCACACAGGAGAACTTCCTGCACCCGGCATCAGATGCTTCTTTCTCTTTAACCGGTGTGCATGTCCAAGGATGCTCCAAAGCTGTGGTTACCTCAGAGTCTGTGCACCTCTACTACCTGGCGGAGGATCCCCTGTTGCCTCCTGAACCCTCCGGGATACCACTCGATGACAAATGGAGAGAGACTTCTCTACACCCGGTACTCAATACTTTGTCCGCTTCGTCCTGTGAGCCTGACAATGGGTACCCCAAAGTGGTAGTTACCTCCGAGTCTCTACACCCCTCCGACCAGGCGGAGGATCTCCAGTTGTCTCCTGAACCCTTCGGGGTGCTACCTGGTAGCGAAAGGACAGAGTCTCTCCTATACTCTGTACCTGATACCTCGCTCGCTTCTTCCAGTGAGTCCAACTTAGTGTACTCCGAAGCAGAGGTTACCTCCGAGTCTCTACACCCCTCCGACCAGGCGGAGGATCTCCAGTTGTCTCCTGAACCCTTCGGGGTGCTACCTGGTAGCGAAAGGACAGAGACTCTCCTATACTCTGTACCTGATACCTCGCTCGCTTCGTCCAGTGAGTCCAACTTAGTGTACTCCGAAGCAGAGGTTACTCCTGAGTCTCTACACCCCTCCGACCAGGCGGAGGACCTCCAGTTGTGTTCAGAATCCTTCGGGGTGCCACCTGGTGGTGAATGGACAGAGACTTTCCTATATCCTGGATCTGATACCTCGCTTGCTTCGTCCAGTGAGTCCGACCTAGTGTACTCTGAAGCAGAGGTTACCCGTGAGTCTCTACACCCCTCTGACCAGGCGGAGGACCGCCAGCTGTCTCCAGAACCCTTCGGGGTGCCACCTGGTGGTGAATGGACAGAGACTTTCCTATACTCGGTACCCGATACCTCGCCTGCTTCCTCCAGTGAGTCCGACCTAGTGTACTCTGAAGCAGAGGTTACCCGTGAGTCTCTACACCCCTCTGACCAGGCGGAGGACCGCCAGCTGTCTCCAGAACCCTTCGGGGTGCCACCTGGTGGTGAATGGACAGAGACTTTCCTATACTCGGTACCCGATACCTCGCCTGCTTCCTCCAGTGAGTCCGACCTAGTGTACTCTGAAGCAGTTGTTTTCTCTGAGCCTCTGCACTCTTCTGACCCGGCGGAGGACCTCCAGTTGTTTCCTGAATCCTCCGGGATACCACCAGATAACAAAGAGACAGTGACTTTTCCTCATTATGTACGTGATAACCCGTCTATTTCTTCCTGTGAGCTTGACAAGATGTACCTCGAAGCAGAGATTACCCTTAAGTCTCTGTCCCCCTCCAACCCAGTGAACGACTGGCCCTCGAATTCCCTGCGGAAGATTCTGGCAGGCCTGAAGAAGAGGGGGCGTAAGGGGGGAGGTACTGTAACATACCTGGCGGCGTCCTTGCATGGTGGTCCATCTCCCACTGTGCAAGAGGGCGCACTTGATCTCCTGTCCAGAATGTCTCTCTGGCTTCCCTCCATGCTGTCTGTTTGTGTCTGTTTCTGCTGCTTAAGGGCGGCGCCCGATCACTTCCTGCCTTTTGTACCTGCTGTGGGTCACACCCCTTGTGCGTCCTCAGCCTATTGCTGTCTGTCACTTGGTATATAGCTCAGCAGCTCCCTTCTATCCCTGCCTGAGCATAGTGTTTCCTTCAGTGTGTGCTTGCACTCTGAAGGTGCCAGGTCCCGTCTCTTGTCTCCTGCTTTTTGTATCAGTTCCCGTGTCTGAACTGAGTCCTGTATGTCTCCTGCTTTGCGGTTTCAGCTCCTGTGTCTGAACTGAGTCCTGTATGTCTCCTGCTTTGCGGTATCAGCTCCTGTGTCTGAACTGTGTCCTTTTTGTGTTCTCTGGTCTGTCCTGTCTGAACACGCTCCTTGCCTGTTCGTTCCGCCTTCTAGTGGCCGATTTCCTAGACCCGCTCCTGCGTCTGGTCTGTCCTGTCTGAACACGCTCCTTGCCTGTTCGTTCCGCCTCTCTGGGGGCCGTATTCCCAGACCCGCTCCTGTATCCCTCTGCAGTGTCGGTCTCCTCCGTACACTCAGTTCCAGTCTGAACTCTCTCCTGTCCTTTACCTGTTTTGCCTCTATGTCCGTTCCCTTCCTTTTTCTGCAGAGTCTGAACTCGTACCTAACTCCTGCTTGTTGTCTCTGCAAGTACTGTGTGAGTATCTGGCTCTGTCTTTCCCTTCCTGTCTGTTCCGTGTGAACAGAGCCCTGTCCTCCCTGCTCAGCCTTGTCTGCACTCTAGCTGTGCTTGCCTGTAACCCTCTGCCTGTATTGTTCCTGAGTCCCGGTGTGTACTGGGTCCTATCCTGCCTGTGTTCCTACCTGCTAGTGCCTCCCTGTCTGCACTCTAGCTGTGCTTGCCTTTACCCCCCTGCCTGCATACCCGCCTGCCTGCATACCAGTCGTGCCTGCCTATACCCACCAGTCTGTGTGCCAGCCTACCAGCCTGTTCCTGTATTCCCCTGTGTGGGTCAACAGCCGTGTCCGGGGTCTGTCCTGGAGTAGCACCTGGTCCCTCTGCTCGGTTCCTCCTTTGTGCACTGGCGTCGTATGCCGTCGTGCGACCCTGGTCGGATCGGGTGAATACTTAGTCACGCCCCTCCAGGCATTCACTCTCCGGCACGGTCCAGTGGAATCACTACCAATCACACGCACACGCCGCTTAGCCCGGGCGTGTGCATAACAGACTGATTATGCAGGTCGTCTTGTTATCAAATCTTGACGGAAACACAGTGAAGGGTTCTTTCTCCCACTGGTCATCAAGTTTGTGATTTCTTCTTTTTTCCTTTTCAATACTGTTTCACCAGGTGTGAAGGGTAGTGTTGAGCCACCCCCGTAGTGTTCGAGTTCTCTTCGGTTCGTCGAAGACCAGTGTGTTCGCCGAACTGTTCATCGAACTGTTCGTCGAACACCTTCGAACACCTTTAAAACCAATGGCAGGCAAACAAAAACACATAGAAACACATAGAAAACAACTTCAAAGGTGTCCAAAAGCTGACAAACTGCTCAGAAGACACAAATAACATATGGAAAAGTGACAAGTACATATAGTCATGCGAAAAGAAAAGAGGTGGAGGAGTAAAAGGAGGGGGAGACACAGATATAGGCATGTCATGCCCTTCTAAAATCCAAAAAGTGAGAAGCCGACACGGCCAGTCCGCTCCTGCCCGTGCCACCTCCGTGTCGCCGGGTTTGTGCCAGAGCCGCGGTGAACCCTGACGGCCAGCCCCCCTCTCCCAATACTGGTGCCTGTCCGCTGGTGGGTCGAGCGAGACCCCCCTGTGGTGGAGGCAGCTCTAAGCTTTTTAATTTAAATTGTCTCTCTAATTTGAATGAATACACTTTAAATCCATTTACAAGGATCTATTGGAGGGCAAGTCTCATGCCAGCAGCCGCGTAATTCCAGCTCCAGTAGCGTCCACTAAAGCTGGTGCAGTTAAAAAGCTTTTATAAGGATCGAGCTCGGCTGTCCACCGCAAGGCATCCTACTGCCAGTCCCAGCCCCTATGCCTTGGGGTGCCTCCTGATGCTCTTCACTGAGTATCCCGTGGTCCCGAAGCATTTCCTTTGAAAAAATTAAGTGTCCAAACTACAGGTGGTGTAGCTTGCTTAACAGCCGGGATAATCCGCTGACTAGCAGACACTGCTACTAGGCACAAAGTATTTCCTGGGCTAGATGCAGTTAAAATTTGTAATTAGATACTCTCGTTGAATGCTGAGAAAGCATTCCATAGAGTCTCCTGGCACGCCATATATGATTCTCTTAAAAAGCTTGGGGTAGGGGTCTAGGGGACCCTTTTATAGCCAAAATCACGGCCCTGTATCGCAATACGTCACCTAGGCTGAAGATAAATGGAACTGTAGCACCCTGAGGGCTCGGTTGCTACAGAGGTAATGCACCTCACCCAGAGGTGTGATATCTCACTCTCAGGTAAGGATGGAGTGTGGATCAGGATCCGACACCTGCATGCATTACACCACATTGCCGTGGGGCAGGGCGACCAATATGCCCCTGAGATGGGCACGACAGTCCCTGTCCCTGGCTGGAGTGGGGGGAGGGAACACTGAGGAAGGGGAACCCTGTAGTGCAGGAGCAGGGAGGAAGCAGTTCCTGGGTGCATTGAGAAGGGAGTATAAAAGGTGGGCACCATCTTAGTTCAGTGCAGAGAAGTCTGAGCAGAAGTGACAGGGAGCAGGGGCTCTGCATGAGCTCTGCTCCGGAGGCGGGCCTAGTAACAGAGGCCCAGGCCTGGAAGAGTGAGAAGGAAGGAAGAGGAGCGGAGAAGGCTCCAGGAACGAGTAACGAAGGGATCCCAGGGGTGCGGACGGGCGAGTCACCACCGCACGCCCGAATCCACCTGCGTGGAGGGGTCAGGCCAAAGGGGGAGACCGGTCCCCGAAACTAGTGGAAGCAGGAAACGACCCTCAGCTAGAAACCGGAGGCTGTGACATTTTATGTGGCGCAGCCCTTTGCTACACCCGCTAGGAAGGCACCACATAGGGTCAGGGAAACTGGCGCCAAGTTTACCAAGAGGAGGCCCGAGGCAGCCGGACAGAAGAGTTGGTAAGAAAGGCCAGACAAAGGACACACAAAGGGGGTCCTGTGAAGCGCTCCAAAGTTATCTGGGAGTTGTCTGAGCCCCTCACCTGGTGAGCACAGTATGACGTGGGCAGCCGTTACCTGCAGACGTGGTCTGGATAATAAGAACTGTGAGTAAAGGCCCTGGACTGCATCACTGACTTCGTGTCGTTACTGCTGCTGCCCTGCACCATCACCCCCATCCTCCGCATACACTGCCCTGAGGCTATACTCCTCCCGTGGGGAGTTATGCTACGCTCTGCTGAACCCACAACACTAGCCTCAGCGGTCTGCCCTGCAGCGGCGGTTCACTCTTACCGCAATCCACAGGTGGAGTAGTCGGACATTTAAACATCAAAACTACATAAATAGTTCCGCCACTGGTTTGACCGCCCTGAGCCACGGAACCGGGTCGCCGCCACGAAGACTACAACCACCAGCATCCACCAAAAAGGGTCCGGCTCCGGGTGTCCCAAGGCCCAGGGGGTGCATCAGAACATTTTCATCACCTTTCACAATCACCAGTGGGACAAGGCAGGGATGTCCTCTGTCCCCTCTCTTATACATCCTAGTGACGGAGCACCTGCTCTCATCAATTCGCCATAACCCCAATATTAGGTGGATTGAGGTGGGAGGCACCGAGTACAAGTGCTCTCTATTTGCTGATGATGTCCTAGTATATATCACTCAATCACATATATCCATCCATGCTGTTATGGCTGAAATAGATCACTTTGTTACATGGTCAAATTTTAAAATCAATGCAGCGAAGTCTGAGGCCCTCGATGTCTCCCTCCCCAAATCCACACAGGATTCCATACAGTCCAACTTTCCCTTTGCCTGGCCCTCACAGGGTATCAAATACTTAGGAATTCCTATTCATAGAGACCTCTCCCATCTATGTTATCTTAATTTTGGGCCCTTTATTGAACAACTCCATACAGACCACGGTTGGCAAGTTAGAACTGTAAGATTCACTACGTGAACCACTGGTGTTTTGTGGAAAAGCACATGTACACTGTGTTCCAAATTATTATGCAAAAAGTGTTTAGGAGTGATAAGGGAAGAATTTGTTTGTTTGTCAGTTAAACTCTTTGATGGTGATGTGTGTCAGGGCTCTTTATATAACTGTAAGCAATTGCAGACACCTGTGCTAATTAGTTTGGCAGGTGTGTCCAATGAAAGGCAAGACTACTTAAGAAGGCTGTCCCACATTATTAAGCAGCCAACATTTTCTGCCAAAATGGGAAAGAAAAAGGATGTGTCGGCTGCTGAGAAGCAACAAATTGTGGAGTGTTTAGGTCAAGTCATGACTACAATCAACATTGTGCGATGATCAGGATGAAGTGTCTTGGCAATCAAGAAATATGTAGCTGATTCACAGTACACACGTGTGCGTGCTGATAAGGGCAAATTGAGGACTCTTTCCTACAGGCAATTACGTCAGGTTAAAAGAGCAGCGGTAAAAAAGCCTTGTCATAGCAGCAGACAAGTTTTTGAAGCTGCTGGTGCCTCCAATGTCACCCGAACAACAAGATGCAGGGTCCTTCAGAGGTTTGCAGCTGTGCATACGCCATCCTGTCGACCTCCTCTATCCACTTCACACAAGCAGAAACGGCTCCAGTGGGCCAAACATTACATGAAGACTGATTTCAAAACTGTTTTGTTCACGGATGAGTGCCGTGGAACGCTCGATTGTCCAGATGGATGGAGTGGAGGATGGCTGGTTGATGGACACCCCACGCAAACACGGCTACAGCGCCAACAAGGAGGAGGTGGAGTAATGTTTTGGGCTGGAATCATGGGGAGAGAGATTGTCGGCCCCTTTAGGATCCCTGAAGGGGTAAAGATGAATTCCATAATGTATGTGGAGTTTCTCAAACAGCACTTCCTGCCATGGTTCAAGAAGAAGAACTGTGTATTCCACAGCAAGATCATTTATATGCATGAAAATGCACCATCTCATGCTGCACATAAAACATCTGCATCTCTGGCTGATATGGGCATAAAAGGGGACAAACTTATGGTGTGACCCCCATGCTCCCCTGACCTCTACCCCATTCAGAACCTCTGGAGCATCATCAAAAGGAGTGTCTATGATGGCGGGAGGCAGTTCACATCTAAGCAACAGCTCTGGGAGGGTATTCTGTCCTCATGCAAAACAATTGAAGCAGAAACCATCCAAAACCTGACAAATTCAATGGACGAGAGAGTTCAGAAGCTCCTTTCGAACAAGGGGTCCTATGTGAAAATGTAACATCACCTAGAATAAAGTTTTGAGTTGAAAACTGTTTGATTTCAGTTTCTAATAACCTGCTAATGCTTATAATTTCAAAAATGACCTTTTTTTTGTTCTTTATTAAAATGAAAAGGTTGATCGAAAAATTTGGGGGATCTAAGAGTGTGGCAACCCAGTAGTCAGGATTACTTCGAATTCTGACAATATGAGGGTCATGTTGCAGGTAGTGCAGAAAGAAGGCACTTATGTGTCTTGCGCATCTTGGAGCCCCAAAATTATTTTCCGGGCTAGATGCAGCTAAAAATTATTATTAATTTTAAATCTGGTGGAGCTTAGTATAGATGGCCTAATAGAATCAGTGCTGCACACTGCTACAAAGCCCAAATTATTTTCCAGCCAAGGTACAGATAAACATGATTAGTAATTTTAAATCTGGTGGAGCTTATTATAGATGGCCTAATAGAATCAGTGCTGCACACTGCTACAAAGCCCAAATTATTTTCCAGCCAAGATACAGATAAACATGACTAGTAATTTGAAAGCTTAAAACGGTTGGTGAGGTGATTTTAACCAACCATCAAGCTTTTACTCTCCCCAGGATGACACAGGGGTAGAAAAGTCGTTTCGGATCCATGATTTGTTCATCTTTATGAACGTGAGTCTGCCTACATTATCAGTGGAGAGCCGCGTGCGCTTATCTGTCAGCACACCACCAGCAGCGCTGAACACACGTTCAGACAGAACACTGGCTGCTTGGCATGACAAGATCTCCAAGGCATAAGTGGCTAGCTCCGGCCATTTATCCAGATTGCAAGCCCAAAAAGAGAAAGGGTCCAGTGACATAGTCATGGCTTCAATGTTTACTTGGAGATACTCCTGTACCATCGTCTCTAGGCGTTGACTATGTGTCGGACTTATTGTCTCCTGTGGTCTTGCAAAGGATGGGCTAAAAAAGTGGTGAAATGATTCCGCAAAATTGATGTTACCAGCAGATACTGTGGTTCTGTTACGGTTTGAGTGCTGAACACTCGACGGTCCCACGGTTGGCACGTTGGAACTGTGAGATTCACTACGTGCACCACTGGTGTTTTGTGGAAAAGCACATGTAAGATTCTGCAACAGTCTTTGCTGAAACTCCTGAATGCGTGCATCCCTTTCTATGGCAGGAATAATTTCTGAAAATTTACTTTTGTACCGGGGATCTAACAGTGTGGCAACCCAGTAGTCAGGATTATTTCTAATTCTCACAATTCGAGGGTCATGTTGCAGGTAGTGAAGCAAGAAGGCACTCATGTGTGTTGCGCATCCAGGAGCACCAAGTCCCTGTTGTGTTGGTGGCGAGGTAACAATCATGCTTCCTTCCTCTGTCCTCTCCCCCCAACCTCCCACAACAGAAATGTGATCAAGGTCTCCCTCATCAGATGAGTCTTCCATCAGTTCATCCTCCACTTCTTCCTGGGCTCCTGCACCTTCCTCACTAGATTGGTTGCTACCATGCGCCCTAGTAAAACCATCTCCCCCACCCTCACATGCCTGCCGCCTTGGTGCTGCCGACCGTCTGGACCTTGCAGATGTTAGCCCTTCCGCATACAACTCCTCCTCCTCTACTTCCTCCACCTCCTCTTGTGCCACCACCTGACTCCGAATTCTGTTTAACATGTGCTCCAGCATGTAAATCACCGGAATAGTCATGCTGATAATGGCATCGTCAGCACTAAATATCTTCGTCGCCATTTCAAAACTGTGCAGAAGGGTGCATAGGTCCCTGATCTGAGACCACTCCTCCAGCGTGATTTGCCCCACCTCTGGATCTCGTTGGCCCAGGCTATACGTCAGAACGTATTGCACCAGGGCTTGTCGGTGCTGACACAGTCGCTGCAACATGTGCAGAGTTGAATTCCACCGGGTAGGCACATCGCATTTTAGCCGGTGAAGTGGCAGACCCAACGACTTCTGTAGAGATGTAAGTCGCTGAGCTGCGGGATGCGAACGGCGGAAGTGAGCACACAGCGACCGTGCCCTCTGCAGAAGGCCATCTAGTCCAGGATAGTGGGCTAAAAATTACTGGACAACCAGGATCAACACGTAAGCCATACAAGGCACGTGTGTGACATTTCCTCGGTGAAGGGCCGCAATCAGGTTTGCAGCATTGTCGCACACGGCTTTCCCTGGTTTCAGGTCCAGTGGAGACAACCATTCATGAAATTGGTTCTCCAGAGCTGACCACAACTCCTCAGCTGTGTGACTCACATTTCCCAGACATTTCAAAGTAAATGACGTTGAGCGCTACTTCCAGCATAGTAAGGAGGTGTGCAGGATCCCTTCTGCGCAGTTAGAAAGCTTGTGGCATGACCAGACAGGCTTTGGGTGCAGGTGGAGGACCGAGAGGAGGTTGAGGAGGCAGAAGCAGTGGAGGAACTTTGAGATAAAGAGGATTGACGCACAACTCGTGGGGACGGCAAGACTTGTACAGCAGCCCCTTGTCCTGCTGTCACCATAGTTACCCAGTGCCCTGTCAGCGACATGTAACGCCCCTGTCCATGCCTACTTGTCCAAGTGTCTGTGGTGAAATGCACCGTCACACACAGAGTTTCTCAAAGAAGCGGTGATGTTGTGTGCGACATGCTGGTGGAGCGCAGGCACACCTTTCTTTGAGAAGTAGTGCCGACTGGGCATCTGGTACTGGGGCACTGCGACGGACATAAGGTCTCGAAAATCCTCTGTGTCCACCAGGCGGAAAGGCAGCATTTCTGTAGCCAAGAGCTTGCAGATGGTGAAATTCAACCTCTTAGCTTTCTCATGGCTAGGAGGAAATGGTCTTTTACTTGTCCACATCTGAGGGACCGAGGGCTGGCTATTGTGCTTAGACGGGGTGGATAAGGGTGTCCCCGGCAAACTGCCGGTCTGTGAGGAAGATGCAGGCGGACATGTTAGGTTGCGTTGATCCAAAGGTGGTGCTATCGATGTCGGACAGCTCTCAACACCAGCTGGTGTTACCACCTCCAAAGAAAATGATGACCTGCCAATCACGCTGGCTGTTGCGGGTAAAGAGGTGGCAGGTCTGCGCCCTAAATCAGGTGTGACTGCTGTCCCCCCAGTCACAGAGGATGAAGAGGCCGCGGATGCACAAGATATGGCAGACGGAGGTTGGCCCAGCCGGCTAGGCCGCATTGTAGCACAGTGAGCTTCCCACTGCAACTTATGCTTCATGTCCATGTGCCGGTTCATGCATGAAGTACTCAAACTATGTATTTTTTGGCCTCTACTTAGCTTTTGCTGACAAATGTTACAGATAACACGAGTTGGGTCATCTTTATCGATCTGAAAAAATGCCCAGGCTATGCAAGGCTTAGCACCCATGCGACCTGAAGAGCCGCCACGACTTGTGGTGAGAGGCAGAGTTGTGTTTGAGGATGCAGTTGTTGACGTGCTTCCAGTAATACGTCTCTGTCCAGGAAGGCGCAACCTGACCTCGTCGTCACTAGCATCCTCCTACACCTCCTCTGCTGACCTCATCTCTTGGCTGACTGTGGGTTGACAGTAAGTGGGATCTCCAACCTCATCATCATCACCCTGTGCGTTATCACACCCGTCATCCTCAGAGCCAACCTGTTCCTGCCCTGACAAAAAACTAAAGTTGTCGCTCCAATCAGATATTTGAGTCTCATCATCGTCTTCCTCATTGTCTCCATCAACAGGAGTTACAGTTTGGGAATGAGGGTCTACATTATGGTCAGAACCTTCTGCGTCTGGTCCTGGATCCGACTCATAAAGATTCTGGGCATCAGTGCAGATCATTTCCTCATCTGGATTCACAGAAGCACTGGAGTCGACCTCTGATTCCCAGGCTATAGTATGAGTAAACAGCTCTGCAGACTCAACCATCTGTTCTACCTCATACTCAGACGGGCAGCTGGAGATTTGGGAGCTGTGAGGAAGCAAATGCGATTGGGGTGACACCTTTGAGGACTGGAGTATTTGTGATGTTGAAGTTGATGTGGAGGAGAGCCCACTTAAAGGAACACTTGATATCCGTTGAAGCACCTGCTGTTTTTGTGCCTCATCTGGAATTTGTAGCAATTGGCGTGGCCGTAAGAAAGGGATCTTATCACATTGTCCGCTAAAAGAAGTAGACATTTTCGTTTGGCTGGAAGATGATCTTTCTTCTGCAGATGTTACTGTTGCTTTAACACCTACCCCACGGACACAACCTTTTTTCCCCTTCCCAACACGCCTATTCCCCTTTCCACCAGCAGCAGACCTTTTACCACTCATTTTGGTGGTTAACTAATTCACAACTCTGGAGTTGTTTGCACAAAAAAACAATGGATGGGAACCGAGCAGAGCTGAGTGGCCAAACTGTGGTATTAGGCCAAAACTATTGGCTGGGTTAGATGCAGAAAAAAATTATATTCAATTTGCAACCTGATGGAGGTCAGTATAGATGGACTAATAGAACAAGTCCCACACACAGCTAGAAGCCCAAATATTTTTTCAGAGGTAGATGCAGAAAAAAAATATATTCAGTTTGCAACCTGATGGAGGTCAGTATAGATGGACTAATAGAGAAAGTCCCACACACTGCTAGAAGGCCAAATATTTTTTCAGAGCTAGATGCAGATAAAAATTATTTTTAATTTGCATCCTGATGGAGGTCAGTATAGATGGACTAATAGAGAAAGTCCCACACACTGCTAGAAGGCCAAATATTTTTTCAGAGCTAGATGCAGATAAAAATTATTTTTAATTTGCAACCTGATGGAGGTCAGTATAGATGGACTAATAGAGAAAGTCCCACACACTGCTAGAAGGCCAAATATTTTTTCAGAGCTAGATGCAGACAAAAAATTATTTTGAATTTGCAACGTGATGGAGGTCAGTATAGATGGATGAATAGAACAAGTCCCACACACTGCTAGAAGGCCAAATATTTTTTCAGAGCTAGATGCAGATAAAAATTATTTTTAATTTGCAACCTGATGGAGGTCAGTATAGATGGACTAATAGAGAAAGTCCCACACACTGCTAGAAGGCCAAATATTTTTTCAGAGCTAGATGCAGACAAAAAATAATTTTTAATTTGCAACCTGATGGAGGTCAGTATAGATGGACTAATAGAACAAGACCCACACACTGCTAGAAGCCCAAATATTTTTTCAGAGCTAGATGCAGAAAAATATTATATTCAGTTTGCAACCTGATGGAGGTCAGTATAGATGGACTAATAGAGAAAGTCCCACACACTGCTAGAAGCCCAAATATTTTTCAGAGGTAGATGCAGAAAAAAATTATATTCAATTTGCAACCTGATGGAGTTCAGTATAGATGGACTAATAGAACAAGTCCCACACACAGCTAAAAGCCCAAATATTTTTTCAGAGGTAGATGCGGAAAAAAAATATATTCAGTTTGCAACCTGATGGAGGTCAGTATAGATGGACTAATAGAGAAAGTCCCACACACTGCTAGAAGGCCAAATATTTTTTCAGAGCTAGAGGCAGACAAAAAATTATTTTTAATTTGCAACCTGATGGAGGTCAGTATAGATGGACTAATAGAGAAAGTCCCACACACTGCTAGAAGGCCAAATATTTATTCAGAGCTAGATGCAGACAAAAAATTATTTTGAATTTGCAACGTGATGGAGGTCAGTTTAGATGGTCTAATAGAACAAGTCCCACACACTGCTAGAAGGCCAAATATTTTTTCAGAGCTAGATGCAGAAAAAAATTATATTCAGTTTGCAACCTGATGTAGGTCAGTATAGATGGACTAATAGAACAAGTCCCACACACTGCTAGAAGCCCAAATATTTTTTCAGAGCTAGATTTAGAAAAAAAATATATTCAATTTGCAACCTGATGGAGGTCAGTATAGATGGACTAATAGAGAAAGTCCCACACACTGCTAGAAGGTAAAATATTTTTTCAGAGCTAGATGCAGACAAAAAATTATTTTGAATTTGCAACCTGATGGAGGTCAGTATAGGTGGACTAATAGAACAAGTCCCACACACTGCTAGAAGCCCAAATATTTTTTCAGAGGTAGATGCAGATAAAAATTATTTTTAATTTTCAACCTGATGGAGGTCAGTATAGATGGACTAATAGAGAAAGTCCCACACACTGCTAGAAGGCCAAATAATTTTTCAGAGCTAGATGCAGACAAAAAATTATTTTGAATTTGCAACGTGATGGAGGTCAGTTTAGATGGACTAATAGAACAAGTCCCACACACTGCTAGAAGGCCAAATATTTTTTCAGAGCTAGATGCAGAAAAAAATTATATTCAGTTTGCAACCTGATGGAGGTCAGTATAGATGGACTAATAGAACAAGTCCCACACACTGCTAGAAGCTCAAATATTTTTTCAGAGCTAGATGCAGAAAAAAATTATATTCAATTTGCAACCTGATGGAGGTCAGTATAGATGGACTAATAGAGAAAGTCCCACACACTGCTAGAAGGCCAAATATTTTTTCAGAGCTAGATGCAGACAAAAAATTATTTTGAATTTGCAACCTGATGGAGGTCAGTATAGGTGGTCTAATAGAACAAGTCCCACACACTGCTAGAAGCCCAAATATTTTTTCAGAGGTAGATGCAGATAAAAATTATTTTTAATTTGCAACCTGATGGAGGTCAGTATAGATGGACTAATAGAGAAAGTCCCACACACTGCTAGAAGGCCAAATATTTTTTCAGAGCTAGATGCAGACAAAAAATTATTTTGAATTTGCAACGTGATGGAGGTCAGTATAGATGGACGAATAGAACAAGTCCCACACACTGCTAGAAGGCCAAATATTTTTTCAGAGCTAGATGCAGAAAAAAATTATATTCAGTTTGCAACCTGATGGAGGTCAGTATAGATGGACTAATAGAACAAGTCCCACACACTGCTAGAAGCTCAAATATTTTTTCAGAGCTAGATGCAGAAAAAAATTATATTCAATTTGCAACCTGATGGAGGTCAGTATAGATGGACTAATAGAGAAAGTCCCACACACTGCTAGAAGGCCAAATATTTTTTCAGAGCTAGATGCAGACAAAAAAATATTTTGAATTTGCAACCTGATGGAGGTCAGTATAGGTGGTCTAATAGAACAAGTCCCACACACTGCTAGAAGCCCAAATATTTTTTCAGAGGTAGATGCAGATAAAAAATATTTTTAATTTGCAACCTGATGGAGGTCAGTATAGATGGACTAATAGAGAAAGTCCCACACACTGCTAGAAGGCCAAATATTTTTTCAGAGCTAGATGCAGACAAAAAATTATTTTGAATTTGCAACGTGATGGAGGTCAGTATAGATGGACGAATAGAACAAGTCCCACACACTGCTAGAAGGCCAAATATTTCTTCAGAGCTAGATGCAGATAAAAATTATTTTTAATTTGCAACCTGATGGAGGTCAGTATAGATGGACTAATAGAGAAAGTCCCACACACTGCTAGAAGGCCAAATATTTTTTCAGAGCTAGATGCAGAAAAAAATTATCAACCTGATGGAGGTCAGTATAGATGGACTAATAGAACAAGTCCCACACACTGCTAGAAGCCCAAATATTTTTTCAGAGGTAGATGCAGAAAAAATTATATTCAATTTGCAACCTGATGGAGTTCAGTATAGATGGACTAATAGAACAAGTCCCACACACAGCTAGAAGCCTAAATATTTTTTCAGAGGTAGATGCAGAAAAAAAATATATTCAGTTTGCAACCTGATGGAGGTCAGTATAGATGGACTAATAGAGAAAGTCCCACACACTGCTAGAAGGCCAAATATTTTTTCAGAGCTAGATGCAGACAAAAAATTATTTTGAATTTGCAATGTGATGGAGGTCAGTTTAGATGGACTAATAGAACAAGTCCCACACACTGCTAGAAGGCCAAATATTTTTTCAGAGCTAGATGCAGACAAAAATTATATTCAGTTTGCAACCTGATGGAGGTCAGTATAGATGGACTAATAGAGAAAGTCCCACACACTGCTAGAAGCCCAAATATTTTTTCAGAGGTAGATGCAGAAAAAAATTATATTCAATTTGCAACCTGATGGAGTTCAGTATAGATGGACTAATAGAGAAAGTCCCACACACTGCTAGAAGGCCAAATATTTTTTCAGAGCTAGATGCAGACAAAAAATTATTTTTAATTTGCAACCTGATGTAGGTCAGTATAGATGGACTAATAGAGAAGTCCCACACACTGCTAGAAGGCCAAATATTTATTCAGAGCTAGATGCAGACAAAAAATTATTTTGAATTTGCAACGTGATGGAGGTCAGTTTAGATGGACTAATAGAACAAGTCCCACACACTGCTAGAAGGCCAAATATTTTTTCAGAGCTAGATGCAGAAAAAAATTATATTCAGTTTGCAACCTGATGGAGGTCAGTATAGATGGACTAATAGAACAAGTCCCACACACTGCTAGAAGTCCAAATATTTTTTCAGAGCTAGATGCAGAAAAAAATTATATTCAATTTGCAACCTTATGGAGGTCAGTATAGATGGACTAATAGAGAAAGTCCCACACACTGCTAGAAGGCCAAATATTTTTTCAGAGCTAGATCCAGACAAAAAATTATTTTGAATTTGCAACCTGATGGAGGTCAGTATAGGTGGACTAATAGAACAAGTCCCACACACTGCTAGAAGCCCAAATATTTTTTCAGAGCTAGATGCAGAAAAAAATTATATTCAATTTGCAACCTGATGGAGGTCAGTATAGATGGACTAATAGAATGATGCACTAGGTGCAGTAAAAAAATTGGTATTCTATACACAGGTGGTATATCTTGCAACACAGATAGGCTACTCCACTGACTAACACACTCTGCAATAGGCCAAAAAGGATTAGCTTTGCTTGATTTAGCCAAATGCTGTGAAAAAAACTTGCACAGCACTGGCACAGACCTGCCTGGCAAAAACTGATAGGAACTGATGTAACCTAGTCCTGAAAAGGACTGCAATTACAATTAGTCTTTACTCCCACAACCTATCTATTTAAGAGCACAGACCTGCCTGATAAAAGTCGTAGGAAATGCTGTAACCTAGTCCTTAAAAGGACTGCAATCACAACTATTCCCTACTACCAAGCTATCTGTAGATTTGTGCGAAAATTGGCTTGAAATTAACAAGGTATAGCGCACACAGCAACAGCGGTGCCGTCTAACACGCAGCTGCAGCAGTGAGAAAATGGTGGCGACGGGGAAAATAGCTTGGTCTTATAGGGCAAGGACATGTGACATACACTGCCAATGACACATGCCCTTGCTTGTGTGAAAAAAAGCACTTCGCTCCGTGTGTGCGCTGCTGACAGGCTGACAGATTGCACCTCCCCACTGTAAATGCGGGAAAGAGAAAAAAAAATGGAGATCTTCATTATTCCTGCAGAGATCCTTCCCCTGCCCCTCCCCCCGCCCCGCTGTACACTCAAACTGCGTATTAACATTAATTTTCATCATTACTGAGAAAAAATCCAGTTATTATTTTGGTGCACGAACAGTTATCGAACATAACCTCGAACAGCCGAATTTTTCTCAAATCGTTCGTGTTCGCCGAACGGCTCGAACACCGCCCAAAACAGCTCGAATTTGAGATTGGCGAACAGTTCAAGTCGAACAACGCTCATCTCTAGTGAAGGGTTCTGCAGGCGCGTTTTTGTTGTAGTGCGCCTCCTGCTTTTCTCTCACCCGAGTGAGGCTATCCTCGACACAGGCTTGTACTCTTCTGTACTGCTCTTGTCTGGTCGTGTACCAGTCCTCAGTGGTCATATCAGCTTCAGGCTCAACAACACCAAGCTCCAGATCAATGGGCAGCTTTCCTGGCCTTACCCGCATGAGGTATGCCAGAGTGCAATTGGTGGAACTTACTAGTATATGATTGTACAGATCCACTAGGTCAGGTAGTAGGTCTGGCCACTGATTTCTCTCCTCAAGTGGTATGGTCTTTAGCAGGTCGATGATGATGTTGTTCATCTTTTCGCAGAGACCGTTGGTTTGTGGGTGGTACGGTGTAGTTCTTATCTTTTTACAACCATACAAATGGCAGAACTCCTTGAACAACTCAGCCTCAAAGGCCGGGCCTTGGTCTGTCAGCACCTGCTCAGGATAACCATGGGGTCTACAGAAATACGCTTGGAACGTCTTTGCTGCTGTCTCTGCCGTCAGGTCTTTGACGGGGGTGACCACCAGGAAACGTGAGTAGTGATCCACCATGGTCAGAGCATAAGAGTACCCTGACCTGCTGGGAGACAGCTTGACATGGTCCAGGGCCACGATCTCCAGGGGTTGAGTCATCTTGATCGGTTGCAGAGGTGCCTTCTGGCTGCTGTAGTCTTCTCTTCCAACGCCACAGTGTCCACAGTCCTGGCACCACCTCTCAATGGAGCTATGCATTCCTACCCAGTAGAATCGACACTTCAGCAGGGTCTCTAGCTTTTTCCAGCCAAAGTGCCCCACCTGATCGTGGTAAGCTTCTAATACCATCTGGATGTCTGTCTTCAGGACCACTATCTACCATACCATCTCATGGGTTTTTGGATTGACGTACCTCCGGCACAGCTTCTCAAGGTAGATAAACAGCCGGCTTCTCTCGTTCCACAGCTGCTTTGCTTGCAGAGATGCTCCCTTCTCCAGGAAGGCACCCTCTTGGGTTACCAGCTCCTTGATGCGGCTGACAACTGGGTCACTGTCCTCGGTAGTGTTAAGTAGTGTTGAGCCACCCCCGTACTGTTCGAGTTCGGTTCGGTTCATCGAACACCCATATGTTCGCCGAACTGTTCGTCGAACACCGTTAAAACCAATGGCAGGCAAACAAAAACACATAGAAACACAGAAAACACCTTCAAAGGTGTCCAAAAGCTGACAAACTGCTCAGAAGACACAACTAACACATGGAAAAGTGACAAGTACATATAGTCATGCGAAAAGAAAAGAGGTGGAGGAGTAAAAGGAGGGGGAGACACAGATATAGGAATGTCATGCCCTTCTAAAACCAAAAAAATGCGAAGACGACACGGCCAGTCCATTCCTGCCCGTGCGACCTCCGTGTCGCCTGGTTTGTGCCAGAGCTGTGGTGGACCCTGACAGCCTGCCCCCCTCTCCCAATATTGGTGCCTGTCCGTTGGTGGGTCGAGCGAGCCCCCCTGCGGTGGAGGCAGGTCTAAGCTTTTTAATTTAAATTGTCTCTCTAATTTGAATGAATACACTTTAAATCCTTTTACAAGGATCTATTGGAGGGCAAGTCTCATGCCAGCAGCCGAGCAATTCCAGCTCCACTAGCGTCCACTAAAGCTGCTGCAGTTAAAAAGCATTTATAAGGATCGAGCTCGGCGGTCCACCGCAAGGCGTCCTACCGCCAGTCCCAGCCCCTATGCCTTGGGGTGCCTCCCCAACGCTCTTCACTGAGTGTCCCGGGGGCCCGAACCATTTCCTTTGAAAAAATTAAGTGTCCAAACTACAGGTGGTGTAGCTTGCTTAACAGCTGGGATAATCCGCTGACTAGCAGACACTGCTACTAGGCACAAAGTATTTCCTGGGCTCGATGCAGTTAAAAATTTGTAATTAGATACTCTCGTTGGATGCTGAGAAAGCACTCCATAGAGTCTCCTGGCACGCCATATATTATTCCCTTAAAAAGCTTGGAGTAGGGGTCTAGAGGACCCTTTTATAGGCAAAATCACAGCCCTGTATCGCAATACGTCACCTAGGCTGAAGATAAATGGAACATTTTCATCATCTTTCATAATCATCAATGGGACAAGGCAGGGATGTCCTCTGTCCCCTCTCTTAGACATCCGAGTGACGGAGCACCTGCTCTCATCAATTCGCCATAACCCCAATATTAGGTGGATTGAGGTAGGAGGCACCGAGAACAAGTGCTCTGCATCTGCTGATGATGTCCTAGTATATATCACTCAATCACATATATCCATCCCTGCTGTTATGGCTGAAATAGATCACTTTGTTACATGGTCAAATTTTAAAATCAATGCAGCGAAGTCTGAGGCCCTCGATGTCTCCCTCCCCAAATCCATACAGGATTCCACACAGTCCAACTTTCCCTTTGCCTGGCCCTCACAGGGTATCAAATACTTAGGAATTCCTATTCATAGAGACCTCTCCCATCTATGTTATCTTAATTTTGGGCCCTTTATTGAACAACTCCATACAGACCACGGTTGGCAAGTTAGAACTCTAAGATTCACTATGTGAACCACTGGTGTTTTGTGGAAAAGCACATGTACACTGTGTTCCAAATTATTATTCAAAAAGTGTTTAGGAGTGATAAGGTAAGAATTTTTTTGTTTGTCAGTTAAACTCATTGATGGTGATGTGTGTCAGGGCTCTTTATATCACTGTAAGCAATTGCAGAGACCTGTGCTAAATAGTTTGGCAGGTGTGTTCAATGAAAGGCAAGACTACTTAAGAAGGCTGTCCCACATTATTAAGCAGCCTACATTTTCTGCCAAAATGGGAAAGAAAAAGGATGTGTCAGCTGCTGAGAAGCAACAAATTGTGGAGTGTTTAGGTCAAGGCATGACTACAATCAACATTGCCAAGACACTTCATCCTGATCATCGCACAATCAAGAAGTATGTAGCTGATTCACAGTACACACGTGTGCGTGCTGATAAGGGAAAATTGAGGACTCTTTCCTACAGGCAATTACGTCAGGTTAAAAGAGCAGTGGCAAAAATGCCTTGTCATAGCAGCAGACAAGTTTTTGAAGCTGCTGGTGCCTCCAATGTCCCCCAAACAACAAGATGCAGAGTCCTTCAGAGGTTTGCAGCTGTGCATAAGCCATCCTGTCGACCTCCTCTATCCACTTCACACAAGCAGAAATGGCTCCAGTGGGCCAAACAATACATGAAGACTGACTTCAAAACTGTTTTGTTCACCGATGAGTGCCGTGCAATGCTCGATGGTCCAGATGGATGGAGTGGAGGATGGCTGGTTGATGGACACCCCACGCAAACACGGCTACAGCGCCAACAAGGAGGAGGTGGAGTAATGTTTTGGGCTGGAATCATAGGGAGAGAGATTGTCGGCCCCTTTAGGATCCCTGAAGGGGTAAAGATGAACTCCATAATGTATGCGGAGTTTCTCAAACAGCTCTTCCTGCCATGGTTCAAGCAGAAGAACCGTGTATTCCGCAGCAAGTTCATTTTCATGCATGATAATGCACCGTCTCATGCTGCACATAACACATCTGCATCTCTGGCTAATATGGGCATAAAAGGGGACAAACTTATGGTGCGACCCCCATGCTCCTCTGACCTCAACCCCATTCAGAACCTCTGGAGCATCATCAAAAGGAGTGTCTATGATGGCGGGAGGCAGTTCACATCTAAGCAACAGCTCTGGGAGGGTATTCTATCCTCATGCAAAACAATTGAAGCAGAAACCATCCAAAACCTGACAAATTCAATGGACGAGAGAGTTCAGAAGCTCCTTTCAAACAAGGGGTCCTATGTGCAAGTGTAACATCACCTAGAATAAAGTTTTGAGTTGAAAACTGTTTGATTTCAGATTCTAATAACCTACTAATGCTTATATTTTCAAAAATGACCTTTTTTTTGTTCTTTATTAAAATGAATAGGTTGATCGAAGAGTGTGGGGGATCTAAGAGTGTGACAACCCAGTAGTCAGGATTACTTCGAATTCTGACAATCTGAGGGTCATGTTGCAGGTAGTGCAGCAAGATGGCACTCATGTATCTTGCGCATCTAGGAGCCCCAAAATTATTTTCCGCGCTAGATTCAGCTAAAAATTATTATTTATTTGAAAGCTGGTGGAGCTTAGTATAGATGGCCTAATAGAATCAGTACTGCAAACTGCTACAAAGCCCAAATTATTTTCCAGCCAAGATACAGATAAACATGATTAGTAATTTTAAATCTGGTGGAGCTTAGTATAGATAGCCTAATAGAATCAGTACTGCACACTACTACAAGGCCCAAATTATTTTCCAGCCAAGATACAGATAAACATGATTAGTAATTTTAAATCTGGTGGAGCTTAGTATAGATAGCCTAATAGAATCAGTACTGCACACTACTACAAGCCCCAAATTATTTTCCAGCCAAGATACAGAAAAACATGATTAGTAATTTTAAAGCTTAAAACGGTTGGTGAGGTGATTTTAACAAATCATCAAGCTTTTACTCTCCCCAGGATGACACAGGGGTATAAAATTCATTTCGGATCCATGATTTGTTCATCTTTATGAATGTGAGTCTGTCTACATTATCAGTGGAGAGCCGCGTGCGCTTATCTGTCAGGACACCACCAGCAGCGCTGAACACACTTTCAGACAGAAAGCTGGCTGCGGGGCATGACAAGATCTCCAAGACGTAAGTGGCTAGCTCCGGCCATTTATCCAGATTGGAAGCCCAAAAAGAGCAAGGGTCCAGTGACACAGTCATGGCTTCAATGATTACTTGGAGATACTCCTGTACCATCGTCTCTAGGCGTTGACTATGTGTTAGACTTCTTGTCTCCAGTGGCCTTGCAAAGGATGGGCTAAAAAGTGGTGAAATGATTCCGCAAAATTGATGTTACCAGCAGATACTGTGTTTCTGTTACATTTCGAGAGCTGAACACTCCACGGTCCAACGGTTGCCAAGTTGGAACAGTGAGATTCACTACGTGCACCACTAGTGTTTTGGGGAAAAGCACATGTAAGATTCTGCAACAGTCTCTGCTGATATTAGTGCAGCAAGAAGGCACTCATGTGTCTTGCGCATCCAGGAGCACCAAGTCCCTGTTGTGTCGGTTGGTTAGGTAACAATCATGCTTCCTTCCTCTGTCCTCTCCCCCCAACCTCGCACAACAGAAATGTGATCAAGGTCTCCCTCATCTGATGAGTCTTCCATCAGTTCGTCACCACTTCTTCCTGGGCTCCTGCACCTTCCTCACTAGTTTGACTGCTTCCATGTGCCCTGGTAAAACCATCTCCCCCACCCTCACATGCCTGCCGCCTTGGTGCTGCCGACTGTCTGGACCTTGCAGATGTTAGCCCTTCCGCATACAACTCCTCCTACTCTACTTCCTCCACCTCCTCTTGTGCCACCACCTGACTCCGAATTCTGTTTAACATGTGCTCCAGCATGTAAATCACCAGAATAGTCATGCTGATAATGGCATCGTCAGCACTAAACATCTTCGTCGCCATTTCAAAACTGTGCAGAAGGGTGCATAGGTCCCTGATCTGAGACCACTCCTCCAGCGTGATTTGCCCCACTTCTGGATCTCGATGGCCCAGGCTATACATCACAACATATTGCACCAGGGCTTGTCGGAGCTGCCACAGTCGCTGCAACATGTGCAGAGTTGAATTCCACCGGGTAGGCACATGGCATTTAAGCCGGTGAAGTGGCAGGACCAACGACTTCTGTAGACATGTAAGTCGCTGAGCTGCGGGATGCGAATGGCGGAAGTGAGCACACAGCGACCGTGCCCTCTGCAGAAGGCCATCTAGTCCGGGATAGTGGGCTAAAAATTGCTGGACAACCAGGTTCAACACGTGAGCCATACAAGGCGAAGGGCCGCACCCAGGTTTGCAGCATTGTCGCACACGGCCTTCCCTGGTTTCAGGTCCAGTGGAGACAACCATTCATGAAACTGGTTCTCCAGAGCTGACCACAACTCCTCAGCTGTGTGACTCACATTTCCCAGACATTTCAAAGTAAAAACCGCCTGATAACGTTGAGCCCTGCTGCCTGCATAGTAAGGAGGTGTGCAGGATCCCTTCTGCGCAGTTAGAAAGCTTGTGGCATGACCAGACAGGCTTTGCGTGCAGGTGGAGGACCGAGAGGAGGTTGAGGAGGCAGAAGCAGTGGAGGAACTTTGAGATAAAGAGGATTGACGCACAACTCATGGGGACGGCAAGACTTGGACAGCAGCCCCTTGACCTGCTGTCACCATAGTTACCCAGTGCCCAGTCAGCGACATGTAATGCCTCTGTCCATGCCTACTCGTCCAAGTGTCTGTGGTGAAATGCACCGTCACACACAGAGTTTCTCAAAGAAGCGGTGATGTTGTGTTCGACATGCTTGTGGAGCGCAGGCACACCTTTCATTGAGAAGTAGTGCCGACTGGGCATCTGGTACTGGGGCACTGCGACGGACATAAGATCTCGAAAATCCTCTGTGTCCACCAGGCAGAAAGGAAGCATTTCTGTAGCCAAGAGCTTGTAGATGGTGAAATTCAACCTCTTAGCTTTCTCATGGCTAGGAGGAAATGGTGTTTTACTTGTCCACATCTGAGGGACCGAGGGCTGGCTGTTGTGCTTAGACGGGGTTGAGAAGGGTGTCCCTGGCAAACTGCCGGTCTGTGAGGAAGATGCAGGCGGACATGTTAGGTTCCCTTGATCCAAAGGTGGTGCTATCGATGTCGGACAGCGCTGAACACCAGCTGGTGTTTCCACCTCCAAAGAAAATGATGACCTGCCAATCACGCTGGCTGTTGCGGGTAAAGAGGTGGCAGGTCTGCGTCCCAAAACAGGTGTGACTGCTGTCCCCCCAGTCACAGAGGATGAAGAGGCTGCGGATGCACAAGATGAGGCAGACGGTGGTTGGCCTGGCCTGCTAGGCCGCATGGTAGCACAGTGAGGCTTCCCACTGCAACTTATGCTTCATATCCATGTGCCGGTTCATGCATGAAGTACTCAAACTATTTATTTTTTGGCCTCTACTTAGCTTTTGCTGACAAATATTACAGATAACATGAGTTGGGTCATCTTTATCGATCTGAAAAAATGCCCAGGCTATGCAAGGCTTAGCACCCATGCGACCTGAAGAGCCACCACGACTTGTGGTCAGAGGCAGAGTTGTGTTTGAGGATGCAGTTGTTGATGTGCTTCCAGTAATACGTCTCTGTCCAAGAAGGCGCAACCTGACCTCGTCGTCACTAGCATCCTTCTCCACCTCCTCTGCTGACCTCATCGACTGGCTGACTGTGGGTTGACAGTAAGTGGGATCTCCAACCTCGTCATCATCACATTGTGTGTTATCACACCCGTCGTCTTCAGAGCCAACCTCTTCCTGCCCTGACAAAAAACTAAAGTTGTCGCTCCAATCAGGTATTTGAGTCTCATCATCGTCTTCCTCATTGTCTCCACCAACAGGAGTTACAGTTTGGGAACGAGGGTCTACATTATGGTCAGAACCTTCTGCGTCTGGTCCTGGATCCGACTCATAAAGATTCTGGGCATCAGTGCAGATCATTTCCTCGTCTGGATTCACAGAAGCTCTGGAGCCGACCTCTGATTTCCAGGCTATAGTATGAGTAAACGGCTCTGCAGACTCAACCATCTGTTCTACCACATACTCAGACGGTCAGCTGGAGACTTGGGAGCTGTGAGGAAGCAATTGCGATTGGGGTGACACCTCTGAGGACTGGAATATTTGTGATGTTGAATTTGAGGTGGAGGAGAGCCCACTTAAAGGAGCACTTGATATCCGTTGAAGCACCTGCTGTTTTTGTGCCTCATCTGGAATTTGTAGCAATTGGCGTGGCCGTAAGAAAGGGATCTTATCACATTGTCCGTTAAAAAAAGAAGACATCTTAGTTTGGCTGGAAGATGGTCTTTCTTCTGCAGATGTTACTGTTGCTTTAACACCTACCCCATGGACACAACCTTTTTTTCCCTTCCCAACACGCCTATTCCCCGTTCCACCAGCAGCAGGCCTTTTTCCACTCATTTTGATGGTTAACTAATTCACAACTCTGGAGTTGTTTGCACAATAAACAATGGATGGGAACCGAGCAGAGCTGAGTGGCCAAACTGTGTTATTAGCCCAAAAGTATTGGCTGGGTTAGATGCAGAAAAAAATTATTTTGAATTTGCAACCTGCTGGAGGTTAGTATAGATGGACTAATAGAACAAGTCCCACACACGGCTACAAGCCGAAATAGTTTTTCAAAACTAGATGCAGAAAAAAATTATATTGAATTTGCAACCTGATGGAGGTTATTATAGATGGACTAATAGAACAAGTCCCACACACTGCTAGAAGCCGAAATATTTTTTCAGAGCTAGATGCAGATAAAAATTATATTGAATTTGCAACCTGATGGAGGTTATTATAGATGGACTAATAGAACAAGTCCCACACACTGCTAGAAGCCGAAATATTTTTTCAGAGCTAGATGCAGATAAAAATTATATTGAATTTGCAACCTGATGGAGGTTAGTATAGATGGACTAATAGAACAAGTCCCACACACTGCTAGAAGCCGAAATATTTTTTCAGAGCTAGATGCAGAAAAAAATTATATTGAATTTGCAACCTGATGGAGGTTAGTATAGATGGAATAATAGAATGATGCTATGCCCAAAAGGTTTTACTTCACTAGGTGCAGTAAAAAAAATTGTATTCTATACATAGTTGGTGTAGCTTGCAACACAGATAGGCTTCTCCACTGACTAACACACACTGCAAGAGGACAAAAAGGATTTGCTTTGCTAGATTTAGCCAAATGCTGTGAAAAAAACTTGTACAGCACTGGCACAGACCTGCCTGCCAAAAAGTGATAGGAACTGATGTAACCTAGCCCTGAAAAGGACTGCAATTACAATTAGTCTTTACTCCCAACCTATCTATTTAAGAGCACAGACCTGCCTGATAAAAGTCATAGGAAATTATGTAACCTAGTCCTTAAAAGGACTGCAATCACAACTATTACCTACTCCCAAGCTATCTGTAGATTTGTGCGAAAATTGGCTTGAAATTAACAAAGTATAGTGCACACAGCAGCAGCGGTGCCGTCTAACACGCAGCTGCAGCAGTGAGAAAATGGTGGCGACGGGGAAAATGGCTGGGTCTTATAGGGCAAGGACATGTGACATACACTGCGAATGATACATGCCCTTGCTTGTGTGAAAAAAAGCAGTTCGCTCCGTGTGTGCGCTGCTGATAGGCTGACAGATTGCACCTCCCCACTGCAAATGCGGGAAAGAGAAAAAAAATGGAGATCTTCATTATTTCTGCAGAGATCCATCCCCTGCCCCTCCCCCCCGCCCCGCTGTACACTCAAACTGCGTATTAACATTAATTTTCAGCATTACTGAGAAAAAAATCCAGTTATGATTTTGGTGTACGAACAGTTATTGAACATAACCTTGAACAGCCGAATTTTTTTCAAATCATTCGTGTTCGCCGAACGGCTCGAACACCGCCCAAAACAGCTCGAATTTGAGATTGACGAACAGTTCGATTCGAACACCGCTCATCTCTAGTCCTGGGTCTCTTTCCAGCTGTGGTGAGGCATGGGGTTTAACATCTTTTTACGCTGCCTCCTGGAGGCTCGTTGCTCGTGGATCATCCCATTCCGGTGAAAGGCAGGTAGCTCTATCTCCTCCAGGTCATCCACTTCATCTTCTGTGTCTCACTGGTGAAGCATCCTGGACAGGGCATCGGCGTTGGCGTTCTTGCGGCCTGCCCGGTATTTAATTGTAAATTGGTAGTTTGACAGCAAAGCCATCCATCGTTGTTCCAGTGCCCCGCGCTTAGCTGTTTCAAGATGGGTCAAGGGGTTGCTATCTGTGAAGGCAGTGAACTTGCTGGAGGCCAGGTAGTGCTTGAACCTTTCGGTGATGGCCCAGACCAAGGCCAGGAACTCCAACTTAAAGCTGCTATAGTTCTCTGGGTTCCTCTCAGTCAGGCGGAGCTTCCTGCTTGCGTATGCGATCACTTTCTCTTGGCCATTCTGCTTCTGACTTAGAACAGCGCCCAGCCCTTCGTTTCTGGCATCGGTATACAGCAGGAACGGTTGTCTGTAGTCAGGTTAGGCTGGGATCTCATCGCCTGTCAGGATCTCCTTCATCTCCTGAAACGACTCGGCTTGCTCCTTACCCCAGTGGAATGGGGGATTTCTGCCTTTGGGGGACTGCCCTACCAGGAGGTCTTGCCGAGGAGCTGCTTTCTTAGTGTAGTCTATTACAAACCTCCGGTAGTATACTACTAGTCCCAAGAACTGACGCACCTCCTTGAGGTTCTTCGGCTCCGGCCACTTCTGGATGGCAGTGACTTTCTCCTGGTCTGGCGCTGCCATCTCTGAACTGACAATGTGCCCCAGGTACTGTACCTTTCTCTTGAGCAGATGGCACTTTGAGGGCTTCAACTTCATCCCGTACCAGGACAGTGACTCAAATACCTCTGCCAGGTGTTTCAAGTGGTCCTCGTACATTCTGGAGTACACTATTACATCGTCCAGGTAAAGTAACACAGTCTCGAAGTTGCGGTGTCCCAGGCAGCACTCCATCAACCTCTGGAACGTTCCGGGGGCATTGCAGAGTCCAAACAGCATACTGTTGAACTCGCAGAGTCCCATTGGGGTGGTGAAGGCCGTTTTCCCCCGATCCTCCTCAGCCACAGCTACTTGCCAGTACGCACTAGTGAGGTCAAGGGTGGAAAACTAATTTGCAGACTTTAAGGGAGCTAGGGACTCCTCTATGCGTGGTAAAGGGTATGCATCTTTATGTGTAATGCGATTTACTTGACGGTAATCTACACACATTCTCATGCTCCCGTCCTTTTTCCTAACTAGCACTAGGGGAGCTGCCCAGGGACTACAACTATCCCTTATTACCCCCGCCTTCCTCATGTCTTGCAACATTTCCTTTGTCTTCTGTTAGTGTGCTGGTGGTATAGGCCTATAACGTTCTTTGATTGGGGAATGGTCGCCTGTGGGAATATGATGTTGAACCCCCTTAACCCTCCCAAAGTCAAGTGGATGTTTACTGAACACCTGCGCATATTCTTAAACCACACGGTGTACACCCTGTTTATGATGGGCAGGAGTGGTGCCTGTCCAAACATGGAGCTGTTGACACCAATCCTCCACCTGGGTTGCAGGGTTATTTTCCTCCACTTCATCTGGTGAGGTTAAGGACTCCGCCCTGTGAATGCAGTTGTTATCTACAGCATGTAATTTGGCAACAGTGGCATATCGGGGCAATCTGACCTCGTCTTCCCCACAATTGAGAAGACCGACGGGCACCCTCCCATTGCGTACATCTACCACCCCCCTGGCGGTTAAGAGCATGGGTCTGTGCTCGGAGCAAAGGGGTTATACTACCGCCTGGTAGCTCTGTCCTCTAAGACCTATAGCAGCTCTACACCAGATGAGCATTTCACTCATTGGGGGGATGACAATGGGTATTGGGTCCGTCACCCGCACGTTACCGATTTCACCTTCTGTTAACCTTACTTGCTGTTGGTACATCAGGACTCGGATCTCCTTCTGCAATGCCCTCCTCTGTCTGGGTCTGGCAGTGTCAGCTATCTGTTGTAGCAAGAACACAACTTCTCCCAAACAGTTACCAACAATGTTAGTGCCAAGTACCATATACGGATTAGTGTCATCAGGATTAGTCTCTACTACAATTAGCCCCTGGTCCTTCAGCTCCACTCTCCCCACCTTTACAGTCACATTCTTAACCCCGATTAGGTTAAGGGGGAGTCCGTTTGAGGCGTAAACAGAAAGTTTTGGAGCTGGCGGACGTAGGTCTTCCATGGACCAGAACCACTTGTAGAGGACATCAGGCATGATGCTTACCTGAGATCCTGTGTCCAGTAGAGCGTGCGTCGGGATCCCATCCAACACAATGGACAGGAAAGGTCTTCCTCCGATGAACCTGCTGTACCAGTCTGATGGGCCTGGTGAGTTTACTCCTGGGTGTCGGCCCTTGGACCCAGGATTTTCTCATTTAAAGGACAATTCTGGGCGGTGTGTCCAGTCTTATGACAGCGGTAGCAGGTAGGGTCCTTCGGCAGACGGCGCTGGTCACTGATCCTCGTAGAGGGTGGTGTTGGCCTCCTCCTCCTTCGCATCCAGGGGACATCCTCAGGGCTATCGGCTAACAGGATTTTCCCTCCTTCCTCGGGCTCCGTCTGCAGCTGCAGAGCACTCAGCACAGTGGACAGGGTTTTGCTCAACTTACGCACCTCAGAGCGCAGACTGTCCAGTTCTCTAGGGGACGTTGCTGGAACCTTAGCTTCAGCAACCACCGGGGAAAAGGTGGGTGTAGCAGGCACTGGGGTAGCCCCACCCTGGTAACATTGGATGTCATTTGTTTCCAGGGTCTGCAATCCTTTTATAGCCATGTCCTTAAGATTATCAAAAGTCGTATCTGGATGATCCAGGGACCACCAACTCACAGTCCTACTCTCCTCTGGAGACCTCAGTCAAACTGGTGCTTCAGAATTTTATTCTCCTTTTCTATGCTGGTTGGACTAACCTGTTTCAGAGCCCGCAGGGCCCCATGTAGATCCCAGGCTTAGTCCCGAACATTGTCCTCTGGTTGTTGGGAACAGTTGTAGAACCTCATCCAGAGGTCCGCCTCAGTAAGATCCTCAAAGACAGTCTGTAGCTTTTGAAATATTGAGGACACTGACTCCTGCTCTGCGGCCGACCATATTTCCTCTTCTCGTTCCGCAGCACCAGTCAGTTGTCCCAATACAACAGCAGCTCTTTGCTTGCCTGTCATAGAGTACATGTCTAAGATACCGCTTATCTTCCGTTTGAATCCAGACAGGGTATCTGGTTTGCCGTTGTACTGGGGGAGCCACTTTGCTCCAGGAATGTACGGTAGAGTTATGGGATTGACAGGAGTTACAGGCGCTGCTGGAGGAGCGGCCGCCTCGGCCTGCCCAGCGTCGGGCACGGGTTGAACATCAGGGACGTTGGCCGGTATCCCAGCGTTGTGCTGTTCGTCGGACATTCTGGCGCCCCCCTAGCTAACCGTGGCCTACCTTCTAGTTTTTCTTCCGGTAGGCCGCAGCTCCGCAGGTGACAGTCATCTTCAGGACCTTGCGTCGCTTGCGTTATATGTCAGAGCGTTCAGCGACGCTCCTTACAGGACCTGGCACTTCCTGGTTTAACGAGGAGGTGTGGGGAGTGTCCGGGGCGTCGCGCGCTTTTGCAGGTACGCCCCTTAGTTTCCTGCGGTTACGCCCTTCTTCGCGCTCGGCGGCCCAACAATGGCGGCAATGATAAGGCAGCTCGATGGTATAGCTCCCCACAGGTGGAGCTAGGCCTCAGGGCAGCGTATGGAAAGGGGAATGCAGGACAGGCGAGACCCAGCCAGGTCAGAACAAGAACAGGGACAGACACGATAATCACTTCAGTACCTTTTACTGATGGAAATTCAGGCACGTCCCGGAGCACTGTAGGGTGAAGGGTGCATGTCAGGATCCTCCCCAATGAGCAAGTGTAGGGCCTCCTGTTTCTTTTCTCTGCATAGTAAGTTTCTGACCTGCCTGGAGCTAGGCCTAACTTTGTCTCTGTCCTGCACTGGCTGACCTTGTGGTAGGGCCTTTTCTTGGAATACACGCTCCTCAGCTTGTGGGGCCTATGTGTCTCCCGGCTCTGTTACGTATCAGCACTTTAGCAATCCTGGAACCTGTAGTTCTCCAGGGATTCCGGTTATGCCTTACTGGGTCATAGAGATCCCGGTAAGCTTCGGACCCGGTGTCCGGTAAATTCTTCGGGGTGAGCTGGTTAAGCTCCTCTGCCCCCCTATGCACTAACTCTCCACTCGCCTTCGGCCTACTCGGGCCCTCACTAGGCTACACACTAACGGCAGCTTGCCGTGCTTCACCGATCTTATGGCACTGGCACACCTTAAGCTCTAACTGAGCTACAACTGAGTCTAGACTGGGCTTACCTCTGCAGACAGATTTCTGCAGGAACCGAACTGAGAACTCTGTCCCTCTCTGACTGTGAGCAGGAACTCTGTTCTGGCTAGACTAAACTGCCTGGCTTCACCTTCCCTATATATATCCCTAACGGGCTCCATCTGCTGGTCTGTGGTGGAAGGTGGAGATGTGTGAATGTTTATGGGGGTCTCTTGTGGATGAATCCATCAATGCACTCTTCCAGGATCTGTGATACCAAGCGCAGCTGGGCGTCACAATACCATACTTCTAGCTTGCTTGCACTTGAAATTGGGCCTTTTAGGCATGTGGAGGCAGACGCCGGCCACCATGTCATGGCTGCGTCGGCGGCCAGGTATCCATACTCAGTCCCCAGCCGCCCCGCGGCTGGGTGTCCACGCTCGGTCCCCAGCCTTCTTGGGGGCGGCGGGGTGTCCATAAACGGTCCCCAGCCGCCCCTATTTCTCCGCTGAACTTCCCCCACACTTTTCTTAGCCTGGCCTGCTTTAGGGCAGCATTGGACGAGCCCACCAGAGAACCAGACTCCTCCGGTGGGCCCTGGCTTCTCCATCAGGGGAGTTGAGAGTGCCAAGGTGAGGAGCATGATGATGATGATAGAAGTTAACGTCTGCTTTGTTTTCTTGGAATGCAAGCACATGTACGTTGTAGCGGCTAGGCCTGAGGGGGTCAGCGTTTTGGCGCATATCCTACCTCCTCCGAGGATTGCTGGATGTTTTCCTGCTACTATCCCAGTTCTATGACTCCCATTAAAGCAAAGCTTCAGGTGATGAATCATGGATGAGGTGGTGGCAAAGGAGAAAGAGCAGGAGGAACAGGGACGATTTACATCAATATCAGGCCAGTCAACCACACATGTCTTGTAGGATATGTTTCCGTACCAAAAGAAGCAGTTAGGCTACACAGTTATTGGGCATGCAGTGAGTGCAATGCCTACCAAAAATTTCGAGGCACTCCAATGCCCCTTGGAAGTGACATGGAGGTCAGAGGGCCTTAACTAAACCGTTTTTTCCTTTTATAGCAACTGGGTCTCCTGTGCACTGTTGGCCTAAGCAGTAAATGGAAGGCTTTCCAAAAATTATGAGGAACTGCAATGCCCCTTGAAACAGACGTGGATTACAGCATACTAAAAACCTTCTACCCATTATTGGGGAGTGCGTCTCCATTAGTGTTCACCTATGAATTGAAAAGCAAAAGCTGACTAAAATTAGGAGGAAATGCAATGCCCGTTGGAAGAATGGTGGAGGTCGCAGTGGAATAAAAAGACAATATCAATGCCCCTTGGAAAAGTGGTGGAGGTCGCATTAGCTTAACAAGATGGTTTTAATGCCCCTTGGAAGAGACGTGGAGGTCGCAGTAGCTTAACAAGGTGGTTTTAATGCCCCTTGGAAAAGTGGTGGCGGTCGCTGTAGCTTAACAAGACGGTTTTAATGCCCCTTTGAAAAGTGGTGGATGTCGCAGTAGCTTAACAAGACGGTTTTAATGCCCCTTGGAAGAATGGTGGAGGTCGCAGTGGAATAAAAAGACAATATCAATGCCCCTTGGAAAAGTGGTGGAGATCGCAGTAGCTTAACAAGACGGTTTTAATGCCCCTTGGAAGAGACGTGGAGGTCGCAGTAGCTTAACAAGGTGGTTTTAATGCTCCTTGGAAGAGACGTGGAGGTCGCAGTAGCTTAACAAGACACTTTTAATGCCCCTTGGAAGAATGGTGGAGGTCTCAGTGGAATAAAAAGACAATATCAATGCCCCTTGGAAGAGTGGTGGAGGTCGCAGTAGCTTAACAAGACGGTTTTCATGCCCCTTACAAGAGCCATGCAGTACAGCATATTAAAAACATTATTCCCATTATTGGGGAGTGGGTCTTCCATAGTCTTTGCCTATGCCTTCCATGCAATAGCTGCCAAAAATTAGGGCAGAGGAACTTGCAATGCTGGCAACACGGACCACGGTCACCCTGGTGGTATAGTGGTGGTGGAGACTGATGATAAGGAGAAGAGCAAAATACAACCAAAATGAGGAAGTGTATACCCATATGTGGGTGTGAAGCGGTGCATGGGAATACACCTCCCAAAATAACACAGTGGATTTGACTTTATGTTACTCTGCTGTCATTTGGTGGTGATGAGAAGTCTGGCCCAATCCAGCCCTTGTTCATTTTGATAAGGGTCAGCTTGTCAGCATTGTCAGTTGACAGGCGAGTGCGCTTATCAGTTATAATAACCCCAGCGGCACTAAAAACACGCTCCGATAACACGCTAGCGGCAGGGATGGCCAGGACCTCCAAGGGGTACAGAGCGAGTTCATTCCAAGTGTCTGGCTTGGATACCCAATAATTAAAAGGCACAGAGGAATCACGGAGGACACTGGTACGGTCGGCAAGGTACTCCCTCACCATCTTTTGAAACTTTCCACTCCTGTGAGAGTACCCCGCGCCTCAGGGCCTGTAAGCTGGGCAGGACTCAGAAAACTGTCCCAGAAGGTTGACAGTGTTCCCCTGCCTCTGCTGGATTGGAGTTGCGTCTCTCTCGCCTGTACGCCTTGGTTGGTCAACGAACTGTGACCTCTGTCACTAGCGTGTTCAGATGGGAATTTTTTAACAGTTCTGCAGCAAGGGCCTTCTGGTACTGCCCCATTTTTGTAGACCTCTCCACCTCAGGAATAAGAGAGTGAAAGTTCTCCTTGTAGCGGGGGTCTAAAAGTGTCACTAACCAGTAATGACTGTCACCCAACATTTTGACAACGCGTGGGTCATGGTTAAGGCAGCGTAACATGAAGTCAGCCATGCGACAACTGACCATGCTCTCCTCCTCCTCCTCCCCCCTGTCCTCAGGCCACCCACGCTGAACCGACTGTATGACAGTTGTACAGGTACTACCGTCTACAGCGCATGATACCAGCTCCTGTTCTTCCTCCTCCTCCTCTCCCTCATTGTCCTCCAATGCACGTTGGGATGAGATGAGGCTGGGCTGTGTGTAATCGCCCATTATGGCTTCTTGATCCATCTCATCATACTCTGGCTGCAATGCCTCCTCTTTAATTCCTTGAAGAGAACGCTGCAAAATACATACAAGTGGGATGCTGACGCTAATGATGGCGTCATCGCCACTCGCCATCTTGGTGGACTGCTCAAAGTTTGTCAGGATGGTACATATGTCAGACATCCAGGTCCACTCCTGAGGTCTTATGTGTGGAGTCTGACCTGAATATCGACGGCCTTGTTGCAGCTGGTACTCCACAACTGCTCTCTTCTGCTCACAAATCCTTTGCAACTTGTGAAGGGTAGAGTTCCAACAGGTGGGGATATCACACACCAGTCGGTGTGCTGGAAGCTGCAAACGCTGCTGCAACACAGCAAGGGTGGTGGAAGCTGTAGCCGACTTGCGAAAATGACCTGACAGGCGGCGTACTTTGACGAGCAGATCTGGCAACTCGGGGTACGATTTAAGAAACCGCTGAACCACGAGGTTAAGCACATGAGCCAGGCATGGTACGTGTGTGATCTCGCCTCGCCTCAGAGCCGTCACCAGGTAACGGCTATTGTCACACACGACCACGCCTGGATGTAGGTTCAGCGGTCTCAGCCACAGATCTGCCTGCTCTTTCACAGCTGTCCACAACTCACAAGCAATGTGAGGTTTATCACCTAAGCTTATGAGTGTCTGCACAGCCGGTTGTCGCTTGGCTGAGGCAGTACTGCAGTGCTTCCAGCTTGTAACTGATGTGGTGATATCTGAGATGGAGGCTGAACATGAGGAGGAGGAGGAGGATGATGCGCTGGAGCTGTACACTGTGGGGGCAACTCTGACTGACAAAGGGCCCGCAATCCTCAGTGTGGGGAGGATGTCTTCCGTCCCAAGGTCCGACTGGGTCCCGGCTTCCACTATGTTTACCCAGTGTGCCGTCAGGGAGATGTACCATCCCTGGCCACAAGCACTTGTCAACGTGTCCCTTGTCAGGTGGACTCTCCCAGTAACTGCGTTGTTGAGGGAACGGCAGATGTTTTGGGACACGTTCTTGTGTAGTGCGGGGATGGCACACCAGGCAAAATAATGTCGGCTGGGGACCGAGTACCGAGGGACGGCCACCGCCATAAGGTTGCGGAAGGATTCCGTCTCCACCAGCCTAAAAGGCAGCATTTCCAACGCAAGCAGTCGTGAAATGTGCGAATTTAGGACTGTGGCCTGTGGGGCGTTGGCTGTGAATTTGCGCTTTCGTTCAAAGTTCTTGGATATGGACAATTGAACGCTGCGGTGGGACGTGGATGTTGATGCTGTTTCTTGAGAAACTGCCATAACAAGTGAAGACTGAGAGAAAGGGGCATCTTTGCATGCAGTATGGACAGGGGATTGCCTTGCACGCACAACAGGGGGTTCTATTACACGCACAACAGCGGAAGAAGCAGTGGTGACACCCGCTGACACTGGTCGTGGACCCTGGGGTTCGCCCCACAAAGTCGGGTGCTTTGCTGACATGTGCCTGATCATGCTGGTCGTGGTCAGGCTGGTTGTTTTGTCACCCCTGCTGATGCTGGCATGGCAGGTGGTACAAATGGCCTTTTTGGGGTTATCAGCAGAGTCTTTAAAAAAATTCCAGACTCTGGAAGACCTACCGGTGGTACTGGCAACGTCCCTCGTGTTGGTGTTATGGGGAACTGTTGCCCGCCTTCTGTGTGCGGCCACCACACTGCTTCTTCCTGCCTGTTGGGGTACTCTGCCTCCCTCCCCTTGTGTGCTGCTGCCCTCACTCTGCGTGTCCTCCTGCCACGTTGGGTCAGTTACTAGATCATCCACCACCTCCTCCTCTTCCACTTGCGCACCACGATCCTTCTCCTAACTTCCTGGCAATTGTGTCTCGTCATCGTCCACCTCTTGTGACAAATTGCCAGCGTCGACTTCCGGTGGCCGTGGCTGTTCAAATATTTGGGCATCACTACATGGGATCTCCTCTTCCACCACTTCAAGCGGAGCAGGCGAGGGGCACAAATATTGAAATGGACCAGTGAACAGCTCTTCAGAGTGTCCAAGTGTGGGATCAGTTGCTGTCTGACGACACTCGGCATGGTGGGAGGAAGGAGCATCAGGGTGAGGAGGAGTATGCGGTCGAGACTCACGGCTACTAAAACTTGACCGTGTGGAAGACAGACTGGAGGTGGTGGTGCCCAGGTAACTGGAAGTATTATCTGCTATCCAATTAATAACCTGTTCACACTGATCAGTTCGCAATACTGGTGTTGTAGTGTGCTTCCCTAGTAATTCGGTCAAGAAGTGGGAGTGAGAAGATGTAGCTGTTGGTTGTGGCACATTTTCCCCTTGGCCACGGCCCCGTCCTCTACACGCACCATCACCAGAAAGTCCAGTTCCCAGTCCCTTGCCACGCGCATTGCCCATTGTAAATGAAGTAAAATAGCTTACACTCACACTATCAATGGAAAAAGGGTAATAAAAAGGAGATTAGAACCGTGGAAGAGGAAAACTACAGTTCCATTTCTCTTTACTACACCAGACACTTTTAAACAGATATATTGGTGTCTGACCAGTCAGGTAGATACTATTACAGTTTTTTTTTACATAAAAAAATGCCAAAAGCAGGATAATACAGAGATTTGACCCGTGGAACTGCAAAACCACAGTTCTATTACTCTGGCCTACACCAGACTCTTTTAAACAGATATATTGGTGTCTGACCAGTCAGGGAGACACTATTACAGTTTTTTTTTATGGCAAAAAATAAATGCCAAAAGCAGGATAATACAGAGATTTGACCCATGGAACTGCAAAACCACAGTTCTATTTCTCTTGCCTACACCAGACTCTTTTAAACAGATATATTGGTGTCTGAACAGTCACAGACACACTCAATTTTTTGGGGGGGGTCGGATACCAAAAGGTTAATAAGACTCGTATTTGTACAGTCTGACTGAGGGAAAAAAAAATACAGGATTTAGATGAAAAAAAAGGAATTTTCCTGGCCCCTGAGACCAGGGGATAAGTCTAGCAATTTGACCAACAGGAGCACACAGAACTGTAATGCAGCGTTTGCCGGTATAACCACTGCGTCTCCTATACAGCCTGTCTGCCTGCCTGATATCTGTGATGGATATTAGTCTTGAGAAGGACCGCTTGTTTCATTTGGCAGGCTTTAGAGACCCTACACTACCCATTTCGCACTATATATCTCTCCCTAACTCAGCAGCACTCTCCCTACACTCTCTGATCCGGAGCGACTGTGTCCAAGATGGCGGCGCCCGGTTTTAAATACTCGAGGTGACGCTGTGCAGCCAGCCAATCACTGTAATGCCCACAAACAACACGGCTGCGGCATTCCAGTGACTGGCTGGCAATCCCTGCATGTTCATTGGCTCTGTAAAGAGCGTCAAACTTGCAGGGTGGAGACTCGAGCTCCTGGCCGAGTAACCCGGAAATGCTCGGTGCTTGCTGAACATCCCGAGCAGTGAGATGCTCGGGCAAGTACCGAGCAGTGTCGAGCATGCTCGCTCAACACTAGTCATTGTCTAGAATAGTGACACATGTGAAGGAGAAGAAAAATGGGAGCTTTTAAGGATGCAGCTACCTTTTCCTAAATGCAGTTGTCAGTTTTGGATAATTCTTTTTTAATAGTAGAGTTTTCTAAACACAAGCAAGGTTTCCCCCTATTATACTGTGACATATAAAACTTTGGGCATCCCTGATCAAAATTACTGTTATTGTGCACAGTTAAGCAAGTTGAAGATGAAATGATCTCTAAAAGGCCTAAAGTTAAAAATGAAACACTTCCTTTGTATTTAAGGCAAAAATATATGTATATATTTTCATATTTTACATTTTAAAAATTGCAAAAAGAAAAATGGGCCAATGCAAAAGTTTGGGCATTCTTAGAGAGTTGTGTGCTCAAATAACTTTGACTAAGGTTTCAGAACTTAATTAGCCTGTTAGGGTTATGGCTTTTTCACTATCATTGTTAGTAAAGGCCAGGTGGTGCAAGTTTTCCAGCTGTATAAGGGTACGTGGAAGCAATCAGTAATTGCTGCGGATTGTGAAATCCGCAGTGGCCAGATGTTACAGCATAGTGGATGGGATTTATACAAATCCCATGCCCGCTATCGGTCTCCGTGCTCCTGCAGATCACCTGCGGACATGGACATGCGATGCGTTTTTATAGACTGCAGCATGTCAATTTCTCTTGCGGAGACACTAGTCTCCGCAAGAAAAGTTCTATCAGTGCAATGTATAGGATGCGGTGAATCCGCATGGTTCAATGAACACATGCGGATTCACCTGCGTGCAGTGCTTTGGATGCAGCATAAAGTATGCTGCATTCAAAGCGCTGCCAATACTGACCGTGTGCACATACCATTAAAAATCCAGCCTCCTCTAACCTTGTGCCAAAACTGCAGCCATGGGTTCTTCTAAGCAGCTGCCTAGCACTCTAAAAATAAAAATGGTGGAGATCCACAAAGCAGGAGAAGGCTATAAGAAAATAGCAAAATGTTTTCAAGTTGCTTTTTCCTCAGTTCGAAATGTAATTAAGAAATGGCAGTTAACAGGAAAGGTGGAGGTCAAGATAAGGTGTGGAAGACCAAGCAACATTTCAATGAGAGCTGCTCGTAGGATTGCTAGACAGGCAAATCAGAACACCCGTTCCGTTTGACTGCAAAAGATCTTAAGAAAGATTTAGCAGACTCTAAATTTGTGGTACATTATTCAGAGACACCTGCACAAATATGGATGTCATGGAAGAGTCATCAGAAGAAAACGTCTCCTGCATCCTCAACATAAAATTTAGCATCAGAAGTGTGCAAAAGAACATCTAAACAAGCCGGATGCATTCTGGAAACAAGTCCTTGTGGACCGATAAAGTTAAAATAGAACTCTTTGGCCACAATGATCAATGGTATGTGTGGAGAAAAAAGGGCACAGAATTTCAGGAAAAGAACATCTCACCAACCATTAAGCATGGGGGTGGATCAATCATGCTTTGGGGTTGTGTTGCAGTCAATAGCATTGGAAACTTCACAGGTAGAGGAAAAAATATATTCAATTAAATTTCAACAGATTCTTGATGCAAACATAACACCATCTGTGAAAAAGCTGAAGTTGAAAAGAGGATGGCTTCTACAAATGGATAATTATCATACACATAGATCAAAATCCACAATAGACTGCATCAAAGGCACAAGCTGAAGGTTTTACAATTTTACAATTGCCCTTACAGCCCCCTGATCTGAACATCATTGAAAATCTGTGGCTAGACCTCAAAATAGCAGTGCATGCAAGATGACCCAGGAATCTCACAGAACTGGAAGAATTTTCCACAAAAGAATGAATAAAAATCCCTCAAACAAGAATTGAAGGACTCTTGTCTGGCTGCAAGAAGTGTTTACAAACTTGGATACTTTCAAAAGGAGATGCTACTAGGTACTAACCATGCAGGGTCCCCAAAGTTTTGCATTGGCCCATTTTCCTTTTTGTAACTTTTAAAATGTAAAAGATGAAAATATATATATTTTTGTGCCTAAAATACTAAGCAATTATGTCATCTTTAACTTCAGGCCTTTTAGAGATCATTTCATCCTCCACGTGCTTAACTGTCCACAATAATAGTAATTTTGACCAGGGTGCCCAAACTTTTACATGCCACTGTATCTGGGAATCTATGATATTCCAGCATTGTCAAGTGTCAAGAATTTTACATTCTGCTTTGAAAGAAAAGCGCTGTCCATGTAGAGCATGGATATGTCAGATGATCCATGGAAAAGACCCATATTAACAAAATACTGGCCAAACTTGCTTCCGTGGAATCGGCTAAGTACAATATCTTATGTGCATGGGGCTTTCCAACAGATGGTGTTCAGCATATTGAATCTCAATACCCTATTCTTTTCTTATTCTGGGAGATTATGTTCCATTTTCTGATTCAGAACACTTAACAGAACCCAGTGTGCATTTGTTTTTTAGGAGTCGGCAAGAATGGCAGGCGATTAAATGAGTGTTTGGCCTACAGCTATTTAAGGTGTTTGAGCACCTTGGATATCATTTTTGTACTTGTTCTTTATTCTTGCTAATGTACATGTGGCAGGTCTTAACATTACCTACATGGCATCCTATGCCATTATTATAGCATGCCTACATTATTTACATTGCATTAGGGTTACCATACTACACAAATAGCAAAGCATATCGTGTCTCAGAGTGAATAGTCATTTGATGCACCAAACATTTGTTACCACTTACTACATCTTTAGATTTGAGTTCTTAACCACAGATCCCCTTTTGTTAACTAAACAAAAAGCAAGTGTATGTTCATACAGTTTAGATTTGTTAAACATTTTATATGGATCTAAATTGGACTTTTTCTGCAGAATGTGCATTTATTGTATATTTTCAAACTTCTATTCAGATATTTTGTAATGACATTATTTCAAATGGAAGAGAAGGTGAGTGATTTGAATTCATATATACAGTGGGGAAAATAAGTATTTGATACATTCCGATTTAGCAAGCTTTCCCACCTACAAAGAATGGAGAGGTCTGTAATTTGTATCGTAGGTACACTTCACCTGTGAGAGACAGAATCTAAAAATAAAAACCAGAAAATCACATTGTACAATTTTTAAATAATTTTATAGCATAAAATAAGTATTTGATCAGCTACCAACCAGCAATAATTCTGTCTCTCACAGACCCTCAAATTTTTCTTTAAGAAGCCCTCCTGCTCCGCACTCATTACCTGTATTAATTGTACCTGTTTGAATTTGTTAGCTGTATAAAAAACACCTGTCCACACACTCAATCAATCACATTCCAACCTCTCCACCACGGCCAAGACCAAAGAGCTGTCTAAGGACACCAGGGACAAAATTGTAGATCTGCAAAAGGCTGGGATGGGCTACAGGACAATAGGCAAACATCTTGTTGAGAAGGCAACAACTGCTGGCACAATAATTAGAAAATGGAAGAAACACAAAATGACTGTCAATCTTCCTCAATCTGGGGCTCCATGCAAGATCTCACCTCATGGAGTAAGGATGATTCTGAAAAAGGTCAGGAATCAGCTCAGAACTACATGGGAGGACCTGTTCAATAACCTGAAGAGATCTAGGACCACAGTCTCAAACATTACCATTAATAAAATACTATGCCACCATGAATTTAAATCCTGCAGGGCACACAAGTTCCTCCTGCTCAAGCCAGCACATGTCCAGGCCCATTTGAAGTTTGCCAATGACCATCTGGATGATCCAGAGGAAGCATGGGAGAAGGTTATGTGGTCAAATGAGACCAAAATAGAACTTTTTGGTATCAACTCCACTCACAGTGTTTGGAGGAAGAAGAAGGATGAGTACAACTCCAAGAACACCGCATGGTGGGGGAAACATCATACTTTGGGGGCGGTTTTCTGCAGAGGGGACAGGACGATTGCACTATATTGAAGAGAGGATGAATGGGGTCATGTATCTCTAGATTTTGGCCAACAACCTCCTTCCCACAGAAAGAGCATTGAAGATGGGTCGTGGCTGGGTCTTTCAACATGACAATGACCCAAAACACGCAGCCAGCGCAACTAAGGAGTGGCTGTAGTGCCAGCGTCCCTGCCCTCTGCTAGGCAGGGACGCTGTTCCCCTCACCGCTCTGCTCCGTGCCCGGCGTCCCTCTCCCGCTCTGCTGGCAGCGCGCGCTCCTTCCCGGCCACTGTGCTTAGGGCGCGCGCGCGCGCCCTCCCTCCCTCTTAAAGGGGCCGCGCGCGCCGTCCTAAGGAGTCCCCGGCCAATGGCCGGAGGACTTTACCATATATAAGGCACCTCCTCCAAAATGGAGGTGCCCGAGCAATGTTGTTGCACTGTTCACTACTCTGCTTCAGCCCTCAGGTCCCGTTGCCAGTTACGTGCCAGTTACCTGCCAGTTACCTGCCAGATTCCTGCCTGATTATCTGCTACCTGCCTGCTAGTCTGAGGTCCGACGGTCTGCCTTGCTACTCCTGTCAGTCTGTCTAAGGACCAGCCTGCCCGCTCACCTGGGAGCGCACACCAGCCACCTGCCTGCTTGCCTGAGGTCCGACGGTCTGCCTTCCTACTCCCGTCAGTCTGTCTATGGACCAGCTTGCCCTCTCAAATGGGAGCGCTCACCTGCTACCTGCCTGCTAGTCTACCTGGAGGCTCCGCCGTCACATGCTGTGACCACCTGCCTGTCCAGTGACTCCTGCTCGCTCACCTGGGAGCGCTCATCTGCTGCCTGTCTGCTAGCCTACCTGGAGGCTCTGCCGTCACGTGCTGTGACCACCCGCCTGTCCAGAGACTTCTGCCCGCTCTCCTGGGAGCGCTCATCTGCCGCCTGTCTGTTGGTCTTCCTGGAGGCTCCGCCGTCACATGCTGTGACCACCCGTTTATCCAGAGACTCTCGCCTGCTCACCTGGGAGCTCAAGTCTACCATCAGCCGCCACAGGTCGTACCAACCCTTTACCCAGAGACTGCCCCGGTCACTTGCCGTGACCACCTGCCCGTTCACCCAGAGACTGCCCCAGTCACTTGCCGTGATCTCCTGCCCGTTCTTCCAGAGACTGTCCCGGTCACTTGCCGTGACCATCTGCCCCTTCACCCAGAGACTGCCCCAGTCACTTGTCGTGATCTCCTGCCCGTTCTTCCAGAGACTGTCCCGGTCACCTGCTGTGACTGCCTGCCTGGTTGCCACCCGCTCCCTTACAAGGACTGCCCCCTTGTATAGTAGCTCAGAGGTTCCGCCTCCCAGACCCGTTACAGTTTGCTCGGGCACCGGAACCCGGTGTCACCCAAGCTCCCTCGCTCTCGGACCTCTGTCATGAACTGTCCCGTCAGAGGTCCCAACAGGAGTCCATCCTGGGTCACCTGCGGAATGTCAATTCTCGCCTGGACACTCTGACTGCTCCACCAGCAACCACCGCCAGTGCCATGACTCGCAACCCGGCAGCTCCGCTGCCCACCAATACCATGGTATCCAACCCCGGACCCCGGCTTTCTGCACCTCCTCGCTTCGGAGGCGACCCCGCCCAGGCTCGGGGCTTCATTAATCAGTGCACCCTGCACTTTGAACTATTGTCCCACCAGTTTAACTCCGACCGGGCCAAAATTGCCTTCATCATGTCCCATCTCACCGGGGAGGCCCTGGCCTGGCTAAATCCTCTATGGGAGAGAGGAGACCCCCTGGTGTCCGACCTGCCTGCCTTCCTCACGGCTTTCCGGAAAGTCTTCGATGAACCCGGACGGAAGACCTCATCCGCATCGTCTCTGCTACGCCTCCGTCAGGGAAGTCTCACCGTGGGCCAATATGCCATACGGTTCCGTACCCTTGCCTTGGAGCTGGCCTGGGATAACGACGCTCTGGTATTCGTCTTCTGGGAGGGTCTGTCCGGCCGTATTAAAGATGAACTTGCCGGTCGAGACGTTCCTACCACTCTCGATGACCTAATAACTCTTGCCACCCGGATTGACCTACGGTTCCAGGAGCGTGCCAAAGAGGTCACCCGTGAGAGGAGGTTTCCACGTCTAGCTCCTACTTTTCAGAAACCCGTCACTCCCTCCGTCTCTCCCCAGGTACACTCTCCTGAGCCTATGCAGGTCGACCAGACCAAGATGGTCAAAACCCGTCAGGACTTACGCCGTGCCGAGGGGAGCTGCTTCTACTGTGGCAGTAAGGAGCACCGGATCCGTGCCTGCCCAGAGAGGTCGGGAAACGCCTGTGTCTAGGTTCGCTCAGAGAGGTCGACCTAGACAAGAATAAATCCTCTCCATCTCAGCTGCTGTCAGTTTCAATCATCTGCGGGGAGAACCGTTATTTCGAACTAGCCCAACTGGACTCTGGAGCAGCCGGGAATCTTATTTCACAGTCCCTGGTAGAGAAGTACCGCATCCCCACCAAACCTCTGGCTGTACCCTTGTCTGTTGCTGCCGTGGATGGGGGTCTCTTACCACGCCCCATCCAACTCATCACCGAATCCATTACTCTGCAAGTGGGAATGCTGCATTCTGAGAGTATCTCCTTTCATGTTCTGCCTGGACTCTCTCACGCCCTCCTGCTAGGTCTACCTTGGCTCCAGAGACATGCACCCCTGCTTGACTGGCAGACCGGAGAAGTCCTTCGCTGGGGACAGGACTGCCATAAGACCTGTCTGGTTCCCGTCCATCCCGTCCGTCCTTCTCCTACCCCAGCTAATCTACCTGGACTTCCGATTCCTTATTGGTCTTATGCTGATGTCTTTAATAAAAAGGAAGCAGAGACACTACCCCCTCATAGACCATACGACTGCCCTATCGACTTGTTACCCGGTACTACTACTCCCCGTGGGCGTATTTATCCATTATCCGCTGCTGAGACCCGGTCGATGTCCAAATATATTGAGGAGAATCTGGCCAGGGGATTCATCCGGAAGTCTACCTCCCCGGCGGGAGCAGGCTTCTTCTTCGTAAAAAAGAAGGACGGCTCTCTCCGTCCCTGTATAGACTATAGAGGCCTTAACCAGATCACGGTGAAAAATAAGTACCCCCTTCCGCTCATTCCGGAGTTATTTGATCGTCTGAGGGGGGCTAGAATCTTCACCAAACTGGACCTCCGTGGGGCGTACAACCTGGTTCGTATCCGTCAGGGGGATGAATGGAAGACGGCATTCAACACCCGGGACGGCCACTATGAATATCTGGTAATGCCCTTTGGCCTCTGTAACGCTCCTGCCGTCTTTCAAGAGTTGGTCAATGACATCTTCCGGGACCTTCTCTACTCCTGCATAGTGGTGTACCTGGACGACATCTTGGTCTTCTCTCCGGATCTCCAGACTCACCGGAGGGATGTTCGTCAGGTCCTGCTCAGGCTCAGGCAGAACCATCTCTACGCTAAATATGAGAAGTGCCTCTTTGAGCAGACCTCGCTTCCGTTTCTGGGCTACATTATCTCTCAGACCGGCCTACAAATGGATCCTGAGAAACTGTCTGCCATCGAGAAATGGCCCCGACCAGAGGGGTTGAAGGCTATTCAACGGTTCCTGGGCTTCGCCAACTATTACCGCCTCTTCATCCCGCACTTCTCTTCCCGGACTGCCCCAATTTCCGCGCTCACCCGTAAGGGTACTAATCCCAAAGAGTGGCCGCCCGAAGCAGAGGAGGCCTTTCTTTCCCTAAAACAGGCCTTCTCTTCCGCCCCGGTGCTACATCGCCCGGACGGCAACAAGCAGTTCTTCCTGGAAGTTGACGCCTCCTCCTCTGGAGCCGGAGCGGTACTTACTCAAAAATCATCTTCCGGGAGAATGGTAACTTGTGGCTTCTTTTCCAAACTCTTCTCCTCTTCTGAGCGCAACTATTCCATAGGAGACCGAGAGTTATTGGGCATCAAGCTGGCGTTGGAGGAGTGGCGTTACCTACTCGAGGGGGCTCTTCATCCGGTAATAATTTACACTGACCACAAGAACTTGGCTTACCTCCAGCATGCCCAGAGACTTAACCCGCGCCAAGCCCGGTGGTCATTGTTTTTTGCTCGCTTTGATTTTGTTCTTCATTTTCGCCCGGCTGACAAAAACGTCAAAGCAGACGCCTTGTCCCGATCCTTTCTGGTGTCCGATCTCGAGGAAGAACCTAAACATATCATCGATCCCGCCAGAGTAATGCAGGTGGCTCCTGTGAGTCTAAATCGTCTCCCTCCCGGTAAGACGTTTGTTTCAGTACCTGATCGGGAGAAGATCCTACACTGGGGCCATTCGTCTAAACTAGCTGGCCACGCCGGTCAGAAAAAGACCCTCCAGCTTATTGCCCGGCACTATTGGTGGCCTACCCTGCACAAGGACATAATAGACTTTGTGTCTGCCTGTGTGTCCTGCGCCCGCAACAAAGTCCCGAGACATCTGCCAGCTGGACGCCTCCTTCCGCTTCCTGTACCTGCTGCCCCCTGGCAGCATATAGCAATGGACTTTATAACAGATCTTCCCGTCTCTGCCGGTTGTACGGTCATTTGGGTGGTCGCTGACCGCTTTTCCAAGATGGCTCACTTTATTCCCCTGCCAGGCCTTCCGTCTGCACCCGAGCTGGCTAAAGACTTTATCCGCCACATCTTCCGTCTTCATGGCCTGCCCCTCCACATCGTGTCGGATCGTGGGGTACAGTTCACCTCACGTTTCTGGAGAGCCACTTGTAAACTACTAGACGTCACCCTGGACTTCTCTTCCGCTTACCACCCACAGTCCAATGGTCAAGTGGAGCGGATCAATCAGAACCTGACCAGTTACCTCCGGCACTTCGTTAATGCCCACCATTCTGACTGGGTGGATCTCCTACCATGGGCCGAGTTCTCTTATAATAATCACGAGAGCGAATCCTCCTCCAAATCCCCGTTTTTTGTAGTCTTTGGTCAGCATCCTCGGATTCCTTTTCCTGTCTCCACCTCTGTGGACAACCCGGCTGCGGAATCTCTCGTTAGCAAATTTTCCTCCATATGGGAGAGTACCCGGTCCGCACTCCTTCTGTCATCCGAGCGTATGAAAAGGCACGCTGACAAAAAACGCCTGGATCCTCCACAATTTCGTCCAGGAGATAAAGTCTGGCTCTCATCTAAATATGTTCGACTCAAGATACCTTCTTACAAGTTAGGGCCTCGGTTCATCGGTCCTCTGGAGGTCATCAGTCAGATCAACCCGGTGGCCTATAAATTGAAACTCCCGGCCAACTTACGGATCCCTAACTCCTTCCATGTATCTCTCCTCAAACCCGTGGTGCTTAACTCTTTTTCCAAGTCTACAGGTACGCCTCCTGCTCCGGTTTCTGCTGAGGACGAGTTTGAGGTAGAGAACATTCTTGCCACCAAAAGGGTAAGAGGAAAGACCTTTTTTCTGGTAGATTGGAAGGGGTTTGGTCCTGAGGAGAGAACGTGGGAGCCCCGGGAGAACATCCATGCCCCTCTCATCCTAGCTAAATTTCTATCTGGCCTAAAAAAGGGGGGGCCTAAAGGGGGGGGTACTGTAGTGCCGGCGTCCCTGCCCTCTGCTAGGCAGGGACGCTGTTCCCCTCACCGCTCTGCTCCGTGCCCGGCGTCCCTCTCCCGCTCTGCTGGCAACGCGCGCTCCTTCCCGGCCACTGTGCTTAGGGCGCGCGCGCGCGCCCTCCCTCCCTCTTAAAGGGGCCGCGCGCGCCGTCCTAAGGAGTCCCCGGCCAATGGCCGGAGGACTTTACCATATATAAGGCACCTCCTCCAAAATGGAGGTGCCCGAGCAATGTTGTTGCACTGTTCACTACTCTGCTTCAGCCCTCAGGTCCCGTTGCCAGTTACCTGCCAGTTACCTGCCAGTTACCTGCCAGATTCCTGCCTGATTATCTGCTACCTGCCTGCTAGTCTGAGGTCCGACGGTCTGCCTTACTACTCCTGTCAGTCTGTCTAAAGGACCAGCCTGCCCGCTCACCTGGGAGCGCACACCAGCCACCTGCCTGCTTGCCTGAGGTCCGACGGTCTGCCTTCCTACTCCCGTCAGTCTGTCTATGGACCAGCTTGCCCTCTCACCTGGGAGCGCTCACCTGCTACCTGCCTGCTAGTCTACCTGGAGGCTCCGCCGTCACATGCTGTGACCACCTGCCTGTCCAGTGACTCCTGCTCGCTCACCTGGGAGCGCTCATCTGCTGCCTGTCTGCTAGCCTACCTGGAGGCTCTGCCGTCACGTGCTGTGACCACCCGCCTGTCCAGAGACTTCTGCCCGCTCTCCTGGGAGCGCTCATCTGCCGCCTGTCTGTTGGTCTTCCTGGAGGCTCCGCCGTCACATGCTGTGACCACCCGTTTATCCAGAGACTCTCGCCTGCTCACCTGGGAGCTCAAGTCTACCATCAGCCGCCACAGGACGTACCAACCCTTTACCCAGAGACTGCCCCGGTCACTTGCCGTGACCACCTGCCCGTTCACCCAGAGACTGCCCCAGTCACTTGCCGTGATCTCCTGCCCGTTCTTCCAGAGACTGTCCCGGTCACTTGCCGTGACCATCTGCCCGTTCACCCAGAGACTGCCCCAGTCACTTGTCGTGATCTCCTGCCCGTTCTTCCAGAGACTGTCCCGGTCACCTGCTGTGACTGCCTGCCTGGTCGCCACCCGCTCCCTTACAAGGACTGCCCCCTTGTATAGTAGCTCAGAGGTTCCGCCTCCCAGACCCGTTACAGTGGCTCCTTCTGACCTCTGTAATTGCAAACAAAGGTTTTTGTACCAAATATTAAAGGGGTTTTCCTACTAACAAAAGTTCATTTTAAAAATTGTCTGTGTCTAACCATTTATGAAACATGGTCTGATCATACCACAGCTCCTGGGCAGGGGAGGACGCAAAAGTGTGTACAGATATTACAGCAGGGAATCACAGAAGATTCATTTTGTGAGGTAAAACTTTGTTTAAAAATAGGCAGTGAGATGTTTTACCTCAGAAAATGAATCCTCTGCGATCTTCTGCTGTAATGTCTGTATTGTCTTTTGCTTCCTCCCCTGCCCAGGAGCTGTGGTATGTTCCATACATGGTCAGACAGAGCCAATTTTTAAAATGAACTTTTGTTTGTGGGAAAACCCCTTTGAGTTCTGTTATTCTATTGTATCAAATACTTATTTCATGCAATACAATGCAAATTAATTATGTATTGATCATACTATGTGATTTTCTGGATTTTTTTTAGATTCTGTCTCCCTCATTTGATGTTTACCTGCGATAAAAATTACGGACCATTCTTTGGAGGTGGGAAAAATAGGAAAATTACCAGTGTATAAAATACTTATTTTCCCCACTGTATATATATATTTTTAGATATACATTTTTGTATATATTTAAAACCATGTTTTATTACCTTATTTTTAGTTCTCTTAGGAAATTTGAACCTGCAATTATCTGTTCTTCTTTACTATATAAAGAGGGATGGATGTTTCAGTCTAGCCCTGTCCTGCTCTGCCCTTATTCCTATTGAAGTAATTTGACAGTAAGGATTAGTCATGAGCGAGCACTAAAATGCTTGGGTACTTGTTGCTCGTGTCAAGTACATTGGAATACTTGGGTGCTCAACCCGAGCAACGAGCCCAATGTAAGTCTATGGGAAAGTCGAGCATTTTTCAGGTGGCTCCCCCGGCGGTCTGCAGAGGGCCTAAAAATTGCCCAAATCGATGGGAACAGTGCTCAAATGACATGGGAACAGCATGGGAAAGACCCCTGGAAGCATCTCTGACTCCCAGATCACTGCTGTCAACAACGTTGTCAGAGTATTACGCCACTTTTATGGACTCACAATAAAACATACAAAAACTAAACCAAAATGGATTTTCCTGGGAAATATGTTAAGGAACATCCTTTCCAGGGTAATGACTTGTATATAAGGCAAAATAAATAACCAAAAACAAAAATACTCCTTCACAACTTGGGCTATGTTCACACGTAGCGTTTTTGATGCGTTTTTGCACTTTTGCATTGCTTTCAACCAAGACAAATGCATTCACCAGGAAATGTCATTTTAACATTTTACAACCTTATCTGGCCATGTGGTGTGTGACACCTCATCAGACACATGCATACACATGCATACAGCACTGAAAAGACATGGGAACAGCATGGGGAAGACCTCTGGAAGCATCTCTGACTCCAAGGTCACTGCCTAAAAGTGTGCCCATTATAAGTGATCCTTTGTGCATGCAAATATGCCACCCGCCATGCACCTGACATTGCAGACTTGCAACAATAACCATCCATGTCCTTGTCCCAGTGCAGCGTTCAGTTGTCCCTACCCCATTCCTTGGAATGCAAGCGCAAGTATGCTGCCAGCCACCCACCAACCCACAGGCTGCAATACTATACTGCCAAATTTTTGACAGCTGCTTGCACTTGAAATGTGGCCTTTTAGGCTCGTGGAGGCGGAAGCTTTTCATAACCTCATGCTGGCGGCACTTCTCAGTGGTGCTTTGACACACAAACATCTTTCTTTGCGCATTTAATTTCATGACTACAGAGTTGGGCAATAGCCTGATCTGCAATCCGGTTTGAGAAATAAGATTCATAAGCACGTCCGATCCACATTAAAAAAAACAGCCATAGAGTGTCCGGGAACCTTCCCCCACACTTTTCTTAGCCAGGGCTGCTTCTCGGCAGGGTTGGACGGACCCACCAGAAAACCGGAGACTCCTCCGGTGGGCCCTGGCTTCTACTTCAGGAGAGTTCAAAGTGCTGAGGTGAGGCCATGATGAAGATAGAGGCCACTATCTGCTTAGTTTTCTGTTACTTGGAATGCAAGCGCAAGTAGCAGCCAGCCACCCACAGGCTGCAATACTATACTGCCAAATTTTTGACAGCTGCTTGCACTTGAAATGTGGCCTTTTAGGCTCGTGGAGGCGGAAGCTTTTCACAGCCTCTTGCCGATGGCGGCCGGGTGTCAATACTCGGTCCCCAGCCGCCACTATTTCTCCCGGTATCTTCTCCACCTTCCACAAGCATGGGTCCCACAACATTACCCGTGCCTTCCCCAGTGAACTTACTGGGAAGGACCGCCTACCCACAAACACGTAGTCAAGTGAATGTGGCCAGGGACGGTACAGAGCCAGTCCACAGCTTTTTTTGCTGAGTTGTATTTCCCCACAGCCATATTCTTTAGCTTGGTGACAGGACTTGGGAAACCATATCTACTCCAGCTGTGATTTCTCAGAGGAAGTCCTCTAAAGCTGCTTTCACTTGAAATGTGGCCTTTTAGGCTCGTGGAGGCGGAAGCTTTTCACAACCTCATGCTTCGTGTCCACACTCGGTCTCCAGCCGCCACTATTTCTCCCGGTGTTGTCTCCGCCTTCTACAAGCGCGGGTTCCTGAACATTACTGCTGGTACTTTTCTGTGGGAATCTGCTTGCCTTCTACCAGCCTGGAATATTTCCAGTAAACTATGGTACGACGCCATGGTATTAGCACTGCCCCCAGTGCCAGTAGCGTAGCCTTCCCCAATTTCCTAATCAGGAATATTATTTGGTAGAGTGGCTGCCCAAATACAGTAATTTCTCACAAAGTAGCTGAAGATAGAGTGGCAGTAGGTGCAAGTTTCTCAAGCCTGTTATATATCAGAGGGTGAATGGCAGCACATTGGATCAGTGGTTAGCACTGAAGCCTTGAAGCGCTGGCATCCTGGGTTCAAATCCCAGCAAGGACAACATCTGCAAAGATTTTGTATGTTCTCCCCATGTTTGCGTGGGTTTCCACCTCAGTAAAAAAGCAGCCATAGAGTTGCCGGGAACCTTCCCACACACTTTTCTTAGCCAGGACTGCTTCTCAGCAGGGTTGGACGGTCCCACCAGAGAATTCTCTGGTGTGCCCTGGCTTCTACATCAGGAGAGTTCATGATAGCGCTAACTTTGCAGCTGCTATGGGGCTCTTGAGCGGGGGAGAAAGGTAATCCCTCAGAATCAAATCTTCTTGTGGGCCCAATGTTGTTCAATCTGAAACAGTTTCTAAGTGGGAGTTGTATTTTATCACAGCCATATTCTTTAGCTCGGCAAAAGGACTGGCATAGAGGGAAACCGCATCTACTCCAGCTGTCATTTCTCTGTCACCAGGTTCCGCCCATTGTCACACACGACCATGCCTGGCTGTATGTTCAGCAGTGAGAGCCAAATATCAAGTTGCTGTGTTACAGCTTTCAACAACTCTGCAGTGCTGGGCGGTTTGTCACCTAAGCATTAAGCATGTTATCTTCAGATCAGCCTGTTGCCGCTTGGCCAAGGCAGTGATGCAGTGCTTTCAGCTTGTGACTGATGTGGTCATTTCGGAGATGGAGGAGGAGGTGCAGGAGCAGAACAATGTGATTACATTGAGGTTACATTGGCGACTCTGCTTTTATACTAAAGAAAGATCCTACTGTTTTTTTTTTTACGTTCATTTTGAAGGCAAATGCATTCACCGGGGAATGTCATTTTAACATTTTACAACCTTATCTGGCAATGTGGTGTGTGACACATCATCAGACACATCCTGTTTCAATGATGATGGAGGGACTCTGAAAGACACATAGAGCAGGGCCACAGTAACGAGTACAACATGTTCCCATTAGAATGGAGAGAGTCTGCTATACAGTTATAGGGTATGCAGTGAGTCCAACGGCTGACCAAATTTAGGAAAAACCCCACAAAGAAATTAAAGACACATAGAGCAGGGCCAAAGTAACGACAAATTCCCATTAGGAAGGAGAGAATCTCCCATAGTGTTGGCCTATGCAGTGAATGCAAGCGCTGCCAAAAATTTGGAGGCACTTCAATGCCCCTTGGAAGAGACGTGGAGGAGGGCCTCATTAAAAAATGTTCCCATTAGAAAGGAGCGGGCCTCCTATACTTGTAATGCCCATGCACTAAGTGTATGGGCTGACAAACATTTACCCTTGGAGGGTATACATGAACATACTGTAAAAAAATTTATTTTTACGGGCATCATAAACACCCTTTAAAAAAATTATGTGGGTGTTGCATCACGGACCACGGTCACCCTGGTGATATGGTGGTGGAGGATGAGGAGAAGGAGGAGGACAAAAGCAAATAGCCAAAATCAGGAAGCGTATACCCATGTGTGGGTGTGAAAAGGTGCATGGATATACACCTTCCAAGAAAAGACACTGGATTGAAGTTTATGTTACGCTACTATCATTCTGTGGTGTTGAGAATTCTGGCCCAATCAAGCCCTGTTCATTTTTATAAGAGTTAGCCTGTCAGCATTTTCAGTTGACAGGCGGATGCGCTTATCAGTTATAATTCCACCAGCGGCACTAATAACCTGATAAAACGCTGGTGGCAGGGTAGGCCAGGACCTCCAAGGCATAGAGAGACAGTTCATTCCACGTATCCAGCTTGGAAACCCACTAATTATAAGGCACAGAGGAATCACGGAGGATGTTGGTATGGTCGGCAAGGTACTCCCTCAGCATCTTCCCAAACTTTGCACTCCTTGTGAGAGTACCCCACGCCTCAGGGCCTGTGCGATGGGAGGGTCTGAGAAAACTCTCCCAGAACTTTGACAGTGTTCTCCTGCCTCTGCTGGATTGAAGTTGTGTTTCTCTCGCCTGTACTCCTTGGTTGTCCAAGGACGTGTGCCCTCTCCCGCCAGCGTTTTCAGATGGGAATTTTTTAATAGTTCCGCAACAAGGGCCTTCTAGTACTGCCCCATTTTTGTAGACCTGTCCACCTCAGGAATAAGAGATGTAAAGTTCTCCTTGTAGCGTGGGTCTAGAAGTGTCACCAACCAGTAAAGACTGTCACCCAAAATTTTGAGAACGCGAGGGTCAAGAGAAAGGCAGCGTAATATAAACTCAGCCATGCGTGCCAGACTACTAACAGGCAAGACTTCCGTGTCCTCACCAAGAGGATGACTGACCATGCTCTCCTCCTCCTCCTCCTCTCTGTCCTCTGGCCATCCACGCTGAAAAGACGGTATGACAGCTGTGCAGGTAGTACCGTCTATAGTGCATGAAACTAGCTCCTGTCCTTCCTCCTCCTCTTCCTCATTGTCACCCAATCCACGTTGGGATGAGATGAGGCTTGGCTGTCTGTAATCACCCTGTATGATTCCTTGCTCTATCTCATCATGCTCCGCCTGCAATGCATCCTCTTTGATTTTGAGCACAGAGCATTTCAGAAGACAGGGAAGCAAGATGGTGATGCTAATTATGGCGTCATCGCCGCTCACCATCTTGGTGGAGTCCTCAAAGTTTTGGAGGATGGTACATATGTCTGACATCCATGTCCACTCCTGAGGTGAAGTCTGACCTGAATATCAATGGCCTTGTTGATGCTGGCAGTCAACAACTACCCTCTTCTGCTCACAAATCCTTCCCAACATCTGCAGTGTAGAGTTCCAACGCGTGGAGACATCACACACCAGTCTGTGAGCCGGAAGCTGCAAACGCTGATGAAACACGGCAGGGGCGGCGGAAGCTGTAGCTGACTTTCTAAAATGGGCACACAGGTGGCGTACTTTAACAAGCAGATCCAGCAGCTCCGGGTAGGATTTGAGAAACCGCTGAACCACGAGGGTAAGCACATGGGCCAGGCATGGTACGTGTGTGAGCTCGCCTCGCCTCAGAGCACCAACCAGGTTCTGGTCATTGTCACACACGACCATGCCTAGCTGTCAGTTCAGCCACAGATGTGCCTGCTCTTTCAGAGCTTCAGCACAGTCTGTTGCCGCTTGGCCCAGGCAGTGCTGCAGTGCTTCCAGCATATGACTGATGTGGTCATTTCGGAGATGGAGGCTGAAGAGGAGGAGGAGGCTGAGTAGGATAAGGTGCAGGAGCTGTAGACCATGGGGGCAACCCTGATTGACCTAGGGCCCACAATCCTTGGCATCGGGAGGACGTGTTCCGTCCCAAGGTCTGACAAGATGTACCGTTCCTGCCCACAAGCACTTGTCCACGTATCCGTGGTTAGGTGGACTTTCCCGGTAACTGCGTTGTTGAGGGCACAGCTAATGTTTTGGGACATGTGCTTCTATAATGCAGTGACGGCACACCGGGAGAAATAGTGGCGGCTGGGGACCGAATACCGAGGGACAGCCGCCGCCATCAGGCTGCGGAATGCTTCCATCTCCAAGAGCCTAAAAGGCAACATTTCGAGCGCAAGCAGTGGTTAAATGTGAGAATTTAGTAGTGTGGCCTGTGGGGCATTGGCTGCATATTTGCGCTTACGTTCCAAGGACTGGGGACAAGGACATGGACGTGCTTCCTGATGCTGCTACTTGAGAGTGCGCAACGACCGGTGCAGGGCAGGATGCATCTTCGCATGCACCTTGGACAGGAGATTGGCTTGCATGCACAACAGCGGAAGAAGCAATGGTGCCACCTGCAGACACTGTTCCTGGACCCTGGGGTTCGGCCCACAAAGTCGGGTGCTTTGCTGCCATGTGCCTGATCATGCTGGTGGTGGTCAGGCTGGTCGTTTTGCCACCCCTGCTGATGCTGGCCTGGCAGGTGTTGCAAATGGCCTTTTTGGGGTTATCGGCAGAGTCTTTAAAAAACAACCAGATTCGGTAAGACCTAACAGTTGTACCGGCAACTTCCTTCGTGTTGTTGTTACGGGGAACGGTTGACTGCCTTCTGTCTGCGGCCACCACACTCCTTCTTCCTGCCTGTTGGGCTGCTCTGCCTCCTTCCCCCTGTGTGCTGCTGTCCTCGCTCTGCATGTCCTCCTGCCAGGTTGGGTTAATTACTATATCATCCACCACCTCGTCTTCCACTTCCGCACCCTGGTACTCCTCCTGACTTTCTGGCAATTGTGTCTCATCATCGTCCACCTCTTGTGACACTTTACCACCATCGCCTTCATGTGACCGTGGCTGCTGAAATATTTGGCCATCGCTACACGCAATCTTTTCTTGCCCCGTTTCAAGTGGACCGGGCAAGAGGCCCGAATCTATAATTGGAAAAGTAAACACCTCTTCAGAGGGTCCAAGTGTGGGATCAGTTGTCTCCAGGCACTCAGCATGTTGGGAGGAAGGAGGATCAGGGTGAGGAATATGCGGGTCCAGACTCACAGCTACTGAGACTTAACCGTGTGGAACACATGCTGGTGGTGATGGTGGTGGTTAAGTGACTGGAAGCATTATCCGCTATCCAACCAACAACCTTTTGACACTGCTCTGTGTTCAATAGTGATGTGCTGCAGTCCCCTTGGAAGTGGGACAGGAAGTTCAGGCGAGAAGATGTGGTGTTTGTTGTGGCACAATTTCAGCTTGCCCACGGCCTTGTCCTTGGCCTCTGCATGCACCATCACCATCACGTCCAGTTCCCTGTCCCTTGCCACGTGCCTTGCCCATTTTAATTGGAGGATAGTATCTTCCACTCTCACTAAAAATGACTGAGTTTGGAGCGAACTTATATGTGATCCATGTGACGGAGAAAACAGAGTTTTAAATACCTGGCCTGTAGGTAAGTAGTTTATGTTAGAACCCTCCTGTTAGTTTTTTCTATTTTGCTGGTCACATGACCTTTTGCCTATATAATCCAGCTCCGCCCTCCTGGCCTTGCTGTACTTCAGTGTTACATTTACTCTTAAGCTAGCCAGGTGCCTTGTACCTTACTCTGTAGTTTGCTTGGTCTTTTGACCACTAGTTCTTCTGTTTGTTTGTTTTGTCTTTGCTCTGCTACCATTTCTGCTAGGAGGTGTCCAACTATATCCCAGTCCTTAGTTCTTGTAAGGACACCTCCCTTATATCTATAGGTCTGCGTTCAGACTAGCCAAGGACTTAGGCGGGTCTGTTCACAAGGAACAGGTCCCCCGCTGCATCGTAGGGATTCAGCTTAGTCCTATTGTAGGGACAGTTTTCCTATCTTTCCATAGTGTTTGTAGCAGTTCATAACAGTTTAAACAGCCAACTGGTGTGAATTGCTTCACTGACACACTGATGGAAATTTTTAATGGAGGCCAGAAATGGCAGTATTTTCTGACAACGTATATGTGATCCGTGTGATGGAGAAAACAGAGTTTTAAATACCTGGCCTGTAGGTAAGCAGTTTAAACAGCAAGCTGGTGTTAATTGCTTCACTGACACACTGAAGGAAATTTTTAATGGAGGCCAGAAATGGCAGTATTTTATGACAACGTATATGTGATCCATGTGATGGAGAAAACAGAGTTTTAAATACCTGGCCTGTAGGTAAGTAGTTTAAACAGCAAACTGGTGTGAATTGCTTCACTGACACACTGATGGAAATTTTTAATGGAGGCCAGAAATGGCAGCATTTTCTCACAACGTATATGTGATCCGTGTGACGGAGAAAACACTTTTAGATACCTGGCCTGTAAGTAAGTAGTTTGAACAGCAAACTGGTGTGAATTGCTTTACTGACACACTGAAGGAAATTTTTAATGGAGGCCAGAAATGGTCGTATTTTCTGACAACGTATATGTGATCTGTGTGACGGAGAAAACAGAGTTTTAAATACATGGCCTGTAGGTTAGTAGTTTGAACAGCAAACTGGTGTCAATTGCTTCAATGACACACTGAAGGAAATTTTAATGGAGGCCAGAAATGGCAGTATTTTCTGACAACGTATATGTGATCTGCGTGACGGAGAAAACAGAGTTTTAAATACCTGGCCTGTAGGTAAGTAGTTTGAACAGCAAACTGGTGTGAATTGCTTCACTGACACACTGAAGGAAATTTTTAATGGAGGCCAGAAATGGCAGTATTTTCTGACAACGTATATGTGATCTGTGTGACGGAAAAAACAGAGTTTTAAATACATGGCCTGTAGGTTAGTAGTTTGAACAGCAAACTGGTGTCAATTGCTTCAATGACACACTGAAGGAAATTTTAATGGAGGCCAGAAATGGCAGTATTTTCTGACAACGTATATGTGATCTTCGTGACGGAGAAAACAGAGTTTTAAATACCTGGCCTGTAGGTAAGTAGTTTGAACAGCAAACTGGTGTGAATTGCTTCACTGACACACTGAAGGAAATTTTTAATGGAGGCCAGAAATGGCAGTATTTTCTGACAACGTATATGTGATCCGTGTGACGGTGAAAACAGGGTTTTGAATACATGGCCTGTAGCTAAGTAGTTTGAACAGCAAACTGGTGTGAATTGCTTCACTGACACACTGAAGGAAATTTTTAATGGAGGCCAGAAATGGTAGTATTTTCTGACAACGTATATGTGATCTGTGTGACGGAGAAAACAGGGTTTTGAATACCTGACCTGTAGCTAATTAGTTTGATCAGCAAACCGGTGTCAATAATGTCACTTTCACAGTGAAAAAAAATTGGAATGGAGGCCAGAAATGGCAGTATTTTCTGAAAACGTATATGTGATCTGTGTGAAGGAGAAAACACAGTTTTAAATAGCTGGATTTCTAGCTCTCTAATATGGAAAGGACCTGGCTGTTTTCTGCAGTGCCAGCAAGCAAATGGCGCAGAAAAACGGTGTTCTCTGGATTGCTTTTTAAGCAAATAATGAGGATTACGATCCAAAAGAAAGTATTCCTGGCCCCTGAGACCTGGGCCTTGGTATAGAAAGCAGCAGAAGGCAGAATTGGAATGGAGCCTCTTGTGCTATATGCACTGCAGTCTGCTATATACCCTGCCTGCCTGCCTATATACACTGCCTGCCTGATATCCCTGCAGATGGATTAGTTAGTCCTCAAAAGGACTGTTTGTTAAGATGGATATGTGTAATGTACAGTTTTTCTCTCTACAATACCTAATGCACAAGCAAATCTCTCCCTGATGCAGCAGCACCTCTCCCTACTTTGCCTGATTCCGGAGAGACTGTGACGAGTATAGCGGAGCCAGGTCTGATATAGACCTGATAATGCTGTGCGGCCATCCAATCAATGTAATGCCACAACCACCATAGCTGCGGCATTACAATGAGTAGCAAGCAATCCCTGCCTGTTGATTGGCGCTCCAAAGAGCGCCAAACATGCAGGGCGGGAACCCGAGCTCCCGCCGAGCAACCCCGGAAATATTCGGTGAGCGCCGAGCATCTCGAGCAGTGAGATGCTCCGGTGAGCACCGAGCAGTAGCGAGCATGCTCGCTCATCACTAGTAAGGATAATAAGGTTTTAACACTAGAGACAGGTGAGGACTGTCCTAATGGGTGCTCCTCATCATGGTGGCATGGCTTTTAAGCTTTTTTGATTGAATTAGCATTGGCTAGGTGCCCTATGTCTTTTACATGTACTATTACCATTTTGCTCATTTACTTGCTGTAGGGTATATGCTCATTTTTATCTTTTTTTTTTTTTCTTGGATTGTGTCTATGAAATGGCCACAGTATGAATGTGCTCTTATACTTTGCATATATACTACTTTATTGTCTAGCTCAGTTTTTTTAGTTTTGCTATCAATACTATAGTAGTACAGCATATTGTAAAAATGTGTGGTCTTCTATGAAGGCCTCCAATGGATTATCTTTACAGGAGCACGATCACAGCAGGTAAGAAGGCTTTCAGCATGCCCACAGATATTCTGGCCACCTAATGATCACACAAATGCAAGGCTCATTATGAGTGAGTAACTATCTGTATGACCAAGGCTAGATAATCTGAATATAAACAATAAATATCTTATTCATTGATTTCATGCAAAGATCTCAAAATTGCTTAACTTTTACAGTAAGACAAATAAGATTATCTATTGAAACTGGAAAGCCTTCCTAAATATTTATAAATCACAAATTCCAGTAGAAGGTACTTTCAAAACATGTAAAAATATTTGAAATGTAAATTTATCTAAGCTTGTGCAAAATGTTTGCAGAAACTATGGTGCAAAGCACAGAAGCTGCTTGCTAGTATTCTTCAGCATTTTATAAGCAGGCTAACCTAGTAAAAATCAGACAGGTATAAAATTAATGCAAGATACTGGAAAAATAATAATTCATTCAGAATCTATTGCACAGTCAGGGAGTAGCAGCTGTTTCAATTATTCAATTGTGGCACCCCAGGGGTCTGGTTTTCCACAGTAATGTAATGTTATGTCTGAGAGCAGGTGGGAGGTCCTTTGGTCAGGGATCCTGTGCATGCCACACCTCCTGCCCAGTCTTGGGAGGGGAAGAACTTCCCCTGTATAAACCCGGGGCTGAGGCAGGGTGGGTCAGACAAGTGGAGTAGAGACAAGAAGCAGCATAGGAAACAGCAGAGTTACAAGGAGTCAGGGGCTGGCAGCTGCAGAGCTCGCCCTGACTAAGAAGACTTCTTTCCGGACCCGGAGTCCGAGGCTGTGGGGACTAACTCCTACCCAGCAGCAGAATCCGTCAGGCAGGGGATTTCAGGTCCTCTGGCCCAGAAGCCCGAAGGCACGGTCACACGCGTGGGACCAGCACCGCCATCGTGGAGCGGAAGCCATTAGAAGGCCCCGAGTCACCGGCCATACGGGTGAGCACCACACGGTACACTCAGGGACGTGGGCTACTTACATCAGCTTCTAGCAAGGTAGCCAGAAGAGTACAGTCAGTTTGGGAGGCCTACAACTACGCCTGGCCAGGGGAGATCCCATCTGCTCAAGGACTGACCAGGCCCCGTTCGCTAGCAAGTACTCCGGGAGGGTCTATCGTTGTTACCAGTAAAGACCCTGAACTACACCGTACCGTCTCTGAGTGGTTCCTGCTACCCCCATCATCCACGTCGGCTGCCCTGAGACCATACCCCTCCCGTTGGGGGTTATACTACCACGCTGCATAATCCTACCATCGGCCTCAGCGGTCTGCCCCGCAGCAGCAGCTCCCTGGCTGCACTCAACGGGTGGCGTAGTCATCAACTATTTACTACTAGTAGACTGCCGTCCAGTTTGACTCCCTGGGCATGGACCGGGTCACCGCCACGAGACTACAACCCTCCACGGATCCGGCTCCGGGTAAGCTCCCGCGTGCGCACCGCAGCGCGACACAGGCCCAGGGGCACGTCAACTTTGGTGTAGTCGGCAGGATTTCGTGCCCGCAACCACCGGGTACTGCGTGCCTGAAAAGCAAAGACTGTTCAAACTTACCAGTGGTGAAGATTCCCGCTATCCGTGGAGGTTTCCCGCCATCCGGCGCCATCTTCTACCTTCTTCCCGCCATCCGCGAAGTTTTCCCGCCATCCGGCGCCATCTTCGACCTTCTTCCCGCCATCCGTGGAGTTTTCCCGCCATTGGATGCCATCTTGAGGACGCCGCGCGGGAAGAAGAGGGGCGTGGACTCCGAAAGCGCGCGAGAACTGAAGCCCCGCCTCATGTCCGGACGTTGCGTAAGGTCCTGGAAGGAGCCCAGCAGACGCCGACGTCACAGGAGCGCGACGGAAGGTCCTAAACCCTGACGATCCACTGCGGAGCCGCGGCCTACGGAAGAGGATCATCGCAAGGTAGGCCACGGTCCACTAGGGGGGAGGAAGATGTCGGATACGGAGGAGAGCTTCACTGCCTCAACCCCCGCCAGCGCTACCGCTGCTGCAGTTATGCCCTTCACCATGCCCTATATCCCGGGAGCAGCTTGGCTACCCCAGTACTCAGGGGAGTCACATACCCTGCATGACTTTAGAGAAAAGCTGGATAGCCTCTTCCAGGTGTACCCCCTCACAGAAGAGCAAAAAGTGAGCATCCTGGTGGCCCAACTAACAGGGGCAGCCAAAAGGGAAGTAAAATCCTGGCCACCTGGGAGGAAGACTGTCGCAGGGATACTAACCCGGCTGAAGGACACCTTTGATACCCGCACCTCAGCCGAGATTAAGCTTAGATTCTACGGGTGCAAGCAGCGAGCGCATGAGAGTATAAGGGACTATGCACTAAACCTACAAGAGGCCCTGAGGGCCATAAAGCAGACCGACCCTGATGGGGTGGGAAACGAGGACAGGCTGTTGACTGAACAATTTATAGAGGGTTTATATTGCAATGCCCACCGAACCCAGTTGCGGGCAATGGCCTTACAGGATCCCCATCTGGACTTTGCACAGTTCAAGGACAGAGCCATCCGGGTGCTCCGAGAACCGGCACCAGGTGGCGTTGTGACCCACAGACGCCCCACTACCACTTACTACCAGGAGGCGGCGCCCTTGTCAGCAGGGCCTGTGGGAGCTGATGCGCAGGCTTTGGAAAATGACCCGGCTCCAGACCTACACCATCAGGTCCAAGAGCTAGCTAAGAGCGTTGCTACGCTAACCCGAACTGTGCAGTCTTTACAGGTTTCCACCCCAGGGAAGATCCAGCTGGCATCCGGACCGGAGGACATCCCGTGGCGTCGACCAAGGAGGACCCCACCGGCCAGAGGAAGACCCAGTGACCGATACAGTGAGGACGGACGACCCATCTGCCGCCGCTGCAATCAACCCGGACATATGGCAAGGTACTGTTCTTTAAACGGGCACAACCTGGGGTAGAAGGCCAACCCCCAGGAAAAAGATCACCAGGCCCATCGAACTGGTGCGACAGATATGGGGAGGACGTCCAGTCTTGCCTGTGGTACTGGATGGCATTCCCATGAGTGCCCTACTGGACACCGGGTCACAGGTCACCACCATCCCGTACGTGCTCTTCAAGCAGTACTGGAATGACTCGGATATTACCCGCTACCCCGACGACGACTTGAGTATCATCGCCAGCAATGGTCAGCCCGTGCCACAGATCGGATTTAAAGAGGTGACCATCAAAATTGGTAGAGTCGAACTGGCCGCACAGGGACTGATCATTGTAGATATTGATAAACATGAGAGTCACCCAAAAATAACTCTAGGAACTAATGTAATTGAAAATTGTCTTGCAGAGGTGATTTTCCTTTTACAGCAGGTTGCCAAGAATGCCAGCTCCGGCGAGCAGCGGGTGCTCCAGAAAGAGATCCGGGCACTGATGCAACGGCAACAAGTGGAACTCTCCGGCGGTGAGATTGGTAGCGTAAGAATGTGTGACCCTTTTCCTATTGCCATGCCCCCAAAAAGTGAAATGATGATTTGGTGCCGGGCAGCTATTGGTCTGAGAGGTAGAGATTACCAGGCAATGGTAGAACCAGTTTACTCAGACAGTAGGCCCACCATTTTGACAGCACGGGGGGTCGTCAATGTACGCCATGGGAGGGTGCCCGTTCGCATAATAAATATCGGGGAGAGGGAAGTGTACCTGCCCCGGTATGCCACGCTAGCCAAATTATATATCACTAATCAAAATTCTATACAATCTGTGGAACCCTTGCCTCCATCTCACCCGGAGGAAGGTAACGGCTCTAAGAAAGACATGGAGGACTGGTGTCAGCAACTACATCTGGGTACTGACTCCACTCCCTCACATCAGAAACAAGGAGTCTATCGGGTGGTTCAAGAGTATGAGAGAGTGTTTAGTAAACACCCGTTAGACTTCGGGCGAGTCAAGGGGGTAGAACATCGCATCCCCACGGGAGATCATCCTCCCATAAAAGAGAGGTATCGACCCGTACCCCCTGCACATTACCAACACGCCAAGGGGATGCTTAGAGACATGAAGGAGGCTGGGGTAATCCGGGATAGTTGTAGCCCCTGGGCAGCCCCATTAGTTTTAGTCAAAAAGAAAGACAACACCATGAGGATGTGTGTAGATTACCGGAAAATCAACCGTATCACACACAAGGATGCGTACCCCTTACCAAGGATAGAGGAGTCATTGGCTGCTTTAAGATCTGCTAACTTCTTCTCTACCTTGGATCTCACTAGCGGGTACTGGCAGGTTCCTGTAGCAGAGGCGGACCGGGAGAAGACCGCATTCACCACCCCGATGGGACTTAGCGAGTTCACCTGCATGCCGTTCGGACTCTGCAACGCACCAGGAACCTTCCAACGCCTAATGGAGTGTTGTCTGGGCCACAGAAACTTCGAGACGGTCCTGTTGTACCTGGACGATGTCATCGTATATTCCAAGACGTATGAGGACCACCTGAAACACCTGGCGGAAGTGTTCGAGGCTCTGGCGAGTTACGGCCTAAAGGTGAAACCCTCCAAGTGTCACCTCCTGAAACCAAAGGTGCAGTACCTGGGACACGTAGTGAGCGCTGACGGAGTGGCTCCCGACCCTGATAAAATCACCGCAATTAAGGAATGGCCAAGCCCCTCCAGCGTAAAAGAAGTGCGGCAGTTCCTCGGGTTGGTAGGCTACTACCGAAGGTTTATTCCCGGTTTCACCAAAAAGGCAGCACCTATGCAGGACCTCCTGATAGGCCAGTCCCGGAAGGCCAAGAACCAGAAGCCGCCCTTCAAATGGGAAGAGCTGGAAGAAGAGTCCTTCCGCCAGCTGAAGATGGCCCTCACGGGGGACGAAATCCTGGCGTACCCGGATTATAGCCAGCCCTTTATCCTCTACACCGACGCCAGTAACATCGGGCTAGGAGCCGTACTGTCCCAGATCCAGCAGGGGAAGGAACGAGTAATCGCCTACGCCAGCCGAAAACTGCGACCCACCGAAAGGAACCCCGAGAATTACAGCTCATTTAAGTTAGAGTTCCTGGCCGTAGTATGGGCAATCACTGAGCGCTTTAAGCATTACCTCGCTTCTTCCCGGTTCACCGTGTACACGGATAACAACCCGCTGACACACCTGGACACGGCAAGACTCGGTGCCCTGGAGCAGAGGTGGATGGCCCGTCTGTCCAACTACGAGTTCACAATTAAATACCGGGCAGGACGCTCCAATACCAACGCGGACGCCCTGTCCAGGATGCCCAACCTGCCGGACGGAGGAGAAGATCCGGAGGGACTGGAAGAAGTTGAACTCCCTGCGTTCCACCGTCATGGGACTATTCAGTATTCCCACCGGGTAAGGAGTAAGCAGGCTGCTACGTTGAACCCCTTACCCCACTACAACTGGGCGGAAACGCAAGACAGCGACCCTGCCGTCCGACTGGTGAAGGAGATGCTGACTCGGCCGGAGGCTCGCCTTGAACCAGACGCTCCGGAGGAAGCCAAACAACTATGGGCAGAGAAGAGTCGACTGTTCCTTTACAAAGGGAAGTTGTGCCGCAGAATGGTTAACTCCCGGACGCATGAATTACTCTGGCAAGTAGTGGTGCCACGAAGAGACGCAGCCATGGTGATGGAGGCATACCACGACGGAGCTGGACACTTTGGGTGGAAAAAGCTGGAGTTCCTGCTGCGCGAGCGGTTCCACTGGGTAGGCATGAGGGGAACCATCGAGAAGTGGTGCAGAGATTGTGGCCCGTGCAACCTGAGAAGGAAGGACCGAGCCAGCCAGAAGACTCCCCTGCAGTCCATCGTCACCCGGCAACCGTTGGAACTGGTAGCCTTGGATCATGTAAAACTGACCCCAAGCAGAAGTGGCTACGTCTACGCGTTAACCATCGTGGATCATTACTCCCGGTTCTTGGTTGTCGTCCCCGTCAAGGACTTAACGGCTCAAACAGCAGCTAGAGCCTTCCAGCAGCACTTCTGCCGTCCACACGGGTACCCGGACCAAGTGCTGACGGACCAGGGACCTGCCTTTGAAGCGGAGGTCTTTCAGGAATTCTGCAATCTGTATGGCTGCCGGAAGATAAGGACGACACCCTACCATCCGCAGACTAATGGACTTTGTGAAAAAATGAACCAGGTGGTAATGGATCTTCTAAAAACGTTGCCCCTGGAAGAACGCAGTCTGTGGCCTGAAAAGTTGCCCGATCTGGTGGACCTATACAACCACATCCCGGTAGGTTCCACCAACTGTACCCCGGCTTACCTAATGAGGGCAAGACCTGGTAAGTTACCTGTTGACCTGGAAATGGGAGTCCTGACCCCCGAGGACACTTCACCAGAAACAGACTGGGACACAGAGAGGCAGCAGCAGTACCGGAGAGTACAGGAGAGCGTGGAGCGAAGTCTCTGTCAGGCTAGGGAAAGACAAGAGAAAACTTACAACCAGTATGCTCCCGCTGTTCCCCTGGTACCCGGAGAGCAGGTCTTGAAGAGGAAGAGACGGCTCCACAAGTTGGACGACCAGTGGGAGAAGGACCCGTACACCGTACTGCCCTCAAGCCACGAGAACCCGAAGGTCTGTACCATCAGTAAAGACGGAGGGGAAACCACAGCCATTGTATCCCGGGACCACCTGAAGAAGTGTCCCGAACAACTGAGGAACCCTTAAGAGGAACAAGAAGACCATCGACCCGTGGAAGAAAGGGAAGATATGGTTAGTACCGTGCTCGGGGACTTCCCTCAGTCTTGGACTCAAGTCAATGGTGCAGTTGTGGTACCCGTACTCACCTTCCTCCAACCATCATCCCAAGAACCTACGGAGCAACGGGTAGAGCTGGAAGAACAGCCGGTCCAGGAGGCAGAAGACTCCACACAAGCAGAACAGGAGAATCAACCCTCTGCTTATAGTGAGCCTGCCGTACCCCTAGTGAGACAAAGAGCCGGTAGACAGCTGCCCAGTTTACCCTTGACAGCTCCTACACCCTGTAGTTCAGGGCCAGACAGTCAGCTCCGTAGGTCCACTCGGGCCACTAGAGGCCAGTTACCCGCACGCTGGAGAATTTAAAGTGTATAAATTGTTTAATTTATGTTTTTCTGTGTCTTGTTGCTTGTGTATAATTTTGTGTTTCTAGTTATTTTTAGGAATCCTTGGTGGATTTACCGGGAATCCTTGTACATAGTTGGAGCGTAACCCAGGATGGACTAGAGACTGTTAAGGACTCGGGGTAGGACAGACCCCTACCTGGTTACGTCTCCCTGTGTTGGTGAAATGGACACCTTGCTCTCTTCAGAGACTGCACCCGGTTGCGGACACGCCGTAACCATCTTTATATGTTTTCTTATTGTATTATTAATGTTTTTGCCTTGTTATGTTTTTCTAAATGTGTTTAGTCCCGGAGTACTAAATTTCACTAGGGGGGAATGTGGCACCCCAGGGGTCTGGTTTTCCACAGTAATGTAATGTTATGTCTGAGAGCAGGTGGGAGGTCCTTTGGTCAGGGATCCTGTGCATGCCACACCTCCTGCCCAGTCTTGGGAGGGGAAGAACTTCCCCTGTATAAACCCGGGGCTGAGGCAGGGTGGGTCAGACAAGTGGAGTAGAGACAAGAAGCAGCATAGGAAACAGCAGAGTTACAAGGAGTCAGGGGCTGGCAGCTGCAGAGCTCGCCCTGACTAAGAAGACTTCTTTCCGGACCCGGAGTCCGAGGCTGTGGGGACTAACTCCTACCCAGCAGCAGAATCCGTCAGGCAGGGGATTTCAGGTCCTCTGGCCCAGAAGCCCGAAGGCACGGTCACACGCGTGGGACCAGCACCGCCATCGTGGAGCGGAAGCCATTAGAAGGCCCCGAGTCACCGGCCATACGGGTGAGCACCACACGGTACACTCAGGGACGTGGGCTACTTACATCAGCTTCTAGCAAGGTAGCCAGAAGAGTACAGTCAGTTTGGGAGGCCTACAACTACGCCTGGCCAGGGGAGATCCCATCTGCTCAAGGACTGACCAGGCCCCGTTCGCTAGCAAGTACTCCGGGAGGGTCTATCGTTGTTACCAGTAAAGACCCTGAACTACACCGTACCGTCTCTGAGTGGTTCCTGCTACCCCCATCATCCACGTCGGCTGCCCTGAGACCATACCCCTCCCATTGGGGGTTATACTACCACGCTGCATAATCCTACCATCGGCCTCAGCGGTCTGCCCCGCAGCAGCAGCTCCCTGGCTGCACTCAACGGGTGGCGTAGTCATCAACTATTTACTACTAGTAGACTGCCGTCCAGTTTGACTCCCTGGGCACGGACCGGGTCACCGCCACGAGACTACAACCCTCCACGGATCCGGCTCCGGGTAAGCTCCCGCGTGCGCACCGCAGCGCGACACAGGCCCAGGGGCGCGTCACAATGATATATTCAAATTTTGGGCAGAAAAAAAGTTCAAAGTAAGCTGTAGTTTTTAACTTAAATAACAAAAGTAGTCTCCATAGAAGGTGACATGGGGAATTTTAGGCCAAAGTCAAATAATTTATTAATAAGTTATAGCCATTGTTATATCCACTGAAATGCCTTAGTTAATATTCATTATGTGTAGGATGAGAAAAGTTAACTCATCTACTGAATGCTGGTTTGATGTGTTCCCCAGATTTCATCCAGAGTTATCATTGTTTGGATTCCCATAGCCAATATATAATTTTATTTGGTAGTAAGCCACTTTTATTACAACCACTCAGTTCCAAATATGTGCTTCATTAATTTCTGTTAGTTACTGAATGTAACACAACACATTGGACCATCATGAATATTGCTATAGAATACTGTACCATAAAAAATAATTCTAAAAAACGTTAAAATAGCTATAGAGCTTAAAAAAAGGTGCAATACCTATTCACCCCATTTTGTGTACAATTGAAAGGTTATCCACAACTTGGACAACCCATTCTCAATAATAATATCAGCTATACTCTACTCTACCGGGGCTCTCATGAGCTCTCATTACATTCACTCTCACTTCCTGAGTAGTGTTGAGTAGTGTTGAGCCACCCCCGTAGTGTTCAGGTTCGGTTCGGTTTGTCGAGGAACTGTTCGTCAAACACCGTCGAACACCGTTAAAACCAATGGCAGGCAAGCAAAAACACATAGAAACACATAGAAAACACCTTCAAAGGTGTCCAAAAGCTGACGAACTGCTAAGAAGACACTCTCTTTAAAAAAGCCGGCCGGCAATTCAGCAGCAGCATACACCGATACCCGACAATTTAGACAAGAAGGAATAGAGCATCACACATAGATTAGATAGATAGAAACATGTCAGTCACATATATAAGAAGTACAGTGACAGTGTTGCTTACTGTACTTGTCATTTAGTGTAAAGGATTTATTAAAAAAATATTAGTGTTTTCATGCACCGTCTCTTTAAAAAAGCCGGCAATCCAGCATCGGTACCCGACAATTTATAACAGAAAGAATAGAGCATCACACATAGATTAGATAGATAGAAACATGTCAGTCACATATATAAGAAGTACAGTGATAGTGTTGATTACTGTACTTGTCATTTAGTGTTAAAATAAAGGATTTATTAAAACAAAAATTGGCGTGGGGTTCCCCGTAATTTTAGTCTCTAGTGGAGGTTAAGCAGATGGCTGGGGCAGATGTTTGAAAATTGGCAAACAGTTCTAGTCAAACACCGCTCATCTCTAGTGTTGAGCAAATATGCTCGGCGAATGTTCTAAAGTTTCAAATTCGGTACAAATATGGCACATTCAGATTCGTGGTCAGAAAGGCGAGCAAAATTTGTTAAAATCGGAAATTGTTCGACAAATAAGCGCGGGAACTTGAATACGGGGCAACCACAGCGTTTTGAACAGTTTTGCTAGCATAGTGCAAGTGTATGTTGAGCGGGGGACATGGTAGATGAGTGTGGGGGCTGTGGAGAGCTCAGAACAGGTTAGATCAGAGGAGTACGCTTTTTTTTGGGGGGGGGGTAGGCTGTAACTTTAAGTCAGGAAAGCGCGACCTGTCAATCAGAGTGCAGGAAGCATCCACACTGTCCAGACAAAAGCTCTTGTGCAATTGGCTGCTGAAAGCACATGACCTCCCTATATAAAAAGCGGCCATGTTCCCTCAGCGCCATTCTATCCATGTAACTGCTGGGGAGACAGATGCAGCTCAGTGTACTCCTGTGTAATGACTAGTTTTGAGCGAATTTGTTCGGCGAATGTTCTAAAGTTTCAAATTCAGCACAAATATGGCAAATTCGGATTCATGATCGCAAAGGCAAGCAAATTTTCTTAAAATCAGAAAAGTTTGACGGATTTGCGCAGGACTGTGAATACAGGGCAACCACAGTGTTTTGAACAGTTTTGTTAGTATACTATAAGTGTATGATGAGCGGCGACATGTGCCAGGTGAGTGTGGGGGCTGTAGAGAGCTTAGAACAGGTCAGATCAGTGGCGCACTGTTTTTTTTTTCCTGTGGGCGGTAACTTTAACTGAGGAAAGCGCGGCCAGCCAATCATAGCGCAGGAAGCATCTACACTGTCCAGACATAAGGGCTTCTGCAATTGGCTGCAGAAATCACATGTCCTTTCAATATAAAAAGCGGCCATGTTCCTTCAGTGCCGTTATATCCATGTTACTGCTGGAGACAGACGCAGCTCAGTGTTCTCCTGTGTAATGAGAGATATTAGCTAGATAGATGGTAGTGTGGTAGTCAGATAGTGATGTGGTAGTCAGATAGTGTAGATAATTCCTGGCCTGTGTACCTCTGCAACCGCTGGTGCAGAAAATTTTTGGTGTTCTTGTGCATGTTCTGAAATTCTGACAGAAACAGAGGGCCCATGACATGCAATAGTGCTGTGCACCGCTGGTATAGAGCTCCACGTCTCAGTATACCTTGAATCTTTTTTTGCACTTGCTAATGTGATCAAGCTAGCAGTGGATCTCTTCATTTAGTGGGGTTGAAATTGTGCTCTGCACAGTCTGCAGTGCTTCTTATTGCAGAGCACAAAATCTGTTTTTTTTTTCTGTTGCTATTGTGATATTGAAAGCTGTGTGCACTAAAGTTTTTTTTAGTGTAAGATACTATTTTAGTAGAGTTGAACTTCAGGTGGTTTCAGAGTAAAAAAATACTTTTTTTCTCTTGCTACACCCTGTCCGAAAAATATTTTTCCTGTGCCAAAAGTCATAGAGTGCTATTAGCCAGCTACTACGTCAGTGGTGGTCAAATTCAGCTTGTATGCACAGTCAAACCTATATATATTTTTGGTTGGCAGGCAGAGTCCACCAAAGGTTTTTGACTGTGGCAAAGTTGATCCAGCCTGCTAAAAAGGCAGATTGTAATTTAGTGGTGTTGATCTTGTCCTGGTTTCACAGTAAAAAAAAAAAAAACTTCTCTTACTAGGCCCAGTCCAAAAAATATTTTTTCCTTCCTGTGCCAAAAGTCACACAGTGCTATAAGCCAGCTACTACATCAGTGGCGGTCAAGTCATCTGGATGCAGAGCTTATGCAGAGTAACCCAAAAATATTTTTTGCTCTGAGTAAAGTGATACAGCTGGCTAGATCTCAGTTTGAAATATTTTGGAGCATATATTCTGTGTCATACTGGCCTCATCCACATTAAAAAAAAAAATTCTTTTGTTCCTAAAGTAATACAGCAGGGGACATCTCAGTTTGAAATTGTTTGGAAAATATCTCTTAGGTTTTATCGGCCTCATGCACACTAACAAATTTCTTTTGTCTTTTAGTAACCTTATACGGCAGGCCATATCTTACCTTGTCATTGAAATTCAGGTGTGTGAAGAGCTGTTGAAGAGGAAAAAAATGAATTTTTCTTTAGTTAATAGCGTGCTCCTACCACAATATCTGAGCAACATGAGTGGGAAAAAGAGAGGTTGTATTGGAAGGGGGAATAGGCTTGTTGTTCAAGGTATACATGGGGTAGGTGGTAATGATAGTGAAAGCACTAGTGAACCAACACAAACAGGTCCTTTCCAAAGACAACTGACAACTTCTGTTACTGGACGGCCTACTGCACTCCCTTTCTTTGGCAGCTGCACAGCCATACGCCTTGTTGATAAGGGCCAGAAAGAGCAGGTGCTCCGGTGGATGGCAAGCTCTACTTTAAGTGCACTCGCCTCTTCTTCCTCCACCTCAACATCATGCGCAGTACAGTCCACAGAGGTGGCACCCCAATTACCCATGCTTCCCCCGCATCACAACAGTACAACTGCCCAACTGACTGTAGCGAACCACAGATGAGCAAGTCTGTAGAACTGTTCACCCATTCTATACCATAGGCATCAGAAGTTTGCTCCAAACAGTCACAGAGTCAAGAGGAGGAAAGCATCTGCACCGATGCCCAAAATTTTTTTAGCTTTGATTCGGGGCAGGATGAAGTAGGGTTCAAGCAGGTTCCTGACCCTCGTCACCAAACGTTAACCACAGGGGAGGGAGGTGATCCCGATGAGACTCAGATACCTGAGGCTCATGCAGACTGTACTGTGCTGTCAGGGCAACAAGAGGAGAAGGGTCACTCTGAGTGCGAGGAATGGGATAACACATTGGATGATGATGAGGCTGAAGATCCTACTTGGTGTGAACCCAGACTCATGTAGCCAAGTAGCTCATCTGAGGAGGTGGAGGAGGAAGATGAGGAGGTTACAGACACGGAGTGATGCAAGCACGAGGAGCACTGCATCCTTAGCCACAACCGTGGCTGTGGCCAGCAGCTGTCACGGGTCTGCAGCTTGCAGAGGCGGCAAGGGTTGCCTAGCATGGGCCTTTTTTGACACCGCAAAGGATGAACCAACTCACATTATCTGCAAACTTTGCGATAAAAAAACTCAGTAGAGGGAAAAACTGCAATAATTTAACTACTACATGTATGAACATTCACATACTCAAACAACATGTGTTACACTGGGAATCTCACCGCGCTGAAATGTGGACCAGCGGACCTCAACAACCATCAGCTGCCCCATCAAATGCATCTGCTGCTTCTTCCTCCTCTGTCACCGTGCCAAGTATTATCACGCAGGTCTCCCATCGCAGAAACTCCAGTTATTTACCAGCTGCAGTCAGGCTGAGTGACAGCCCGTCAGCTGTAAGGGATGCGAACACGTCTGCTGTGTTTGATTCACCGAGCACACCGCATGTTTCTCAATCCACCATAACATCTGCGCCTGCACCTCACTCACGGCCCAGCAGTTTGTCCGGTTTACCATACTCCGCCCTCTCTCAGCACCTTAGCCAGCCCTCAGTCCCGCAGTTGTGGTTACGTAAAGATTGTTTCATGCTACGCATGTTAAAGCTAGGAGGATGAACTCCATAGAGTCGATTTCTGAAAGATGATGGCCATCACAGTCCCCCAGTACCTGTTGCCCAGTCACCATAACTTCTCTAAGAAAGCTGTGCCTGCGCTACGCCAGCATGTCGCAGAGAGCATCCCCCATTCCTTGTCTAAATCTACGTCTGCCTGGGTGCATTTCACCACAGACACCTAGATGAGTAAGCATGACCAAGGGCGTTACATCTCACGGACTGGGCATTGTGTTACTCTGGTGGCTGTGGGGGCAGGCAGGGAAGGGGCTGCTCCACAAATTTTGGAATCCCCAAGGCTTGCAGAAGAAACCTCTGTATTTACCACTTCCTCCACTGCTTATGCATCCTCCACCTCCTCTAGGGCCTCCACCTGCGCACTCAACCTCTGCCTTAACGAGACACGCATTCCAAGGGTGCAGAGCGAATCCACACCAATGTAAGAGGGTGACCAGGATGGTCATGTGCCTCTTTCCCTTTTGTGAATGTATTGTTCTACTCTGTGTTTATATATGAATATGTAAATATCTATTGTCTAATGTTAGTTACAGGGACAGTATATGTTAGGAGTGGATGGTATATTAGATTAGGAATTGGGTACACTGCAGTGGTGGGCACAAAAGTTTAAGATAGAAATAGTTATTATATTTAGTAATAGCTCCAGTGTAGAAGGAGCCGGGGTAGTAATGGAGAAGTTTGCCCAGCAACCAACTGGGATGGTTGATGATTGGTCCAGTTGAAAAAGGTTTAGGAGTTTGGGTCAGAGAGTGCAACGGTTATTCCTGTCAGGAATGAGTTGAGTCAGAGCAGTTGTTGCTGTTGGTAATGGTAAAGTATGTGCTGGAGGAATACTGAGGAGAAGCTCGGGGACCTTGGGGCTGAAGGTCAATATGGATACCGACGGTCGATGACAGAGTTAGGCAGCTTGGGGAACGTTGAAGCGGTAAACTCTGAGGAAAATTCCCTAAATGTCAGAGGCCTGTAGAAGGACTGATGGAGCCAGTCTTCACAACTCCCAAAGTGGGGAGAGCGGACGGGGACATACCATAGGACCGTACCATAGGAGAGTAGGACCGTGTTCTGGAAAGCTGCGGTACCGGAGAAACTAACTCTGAAGATAGAACCGAAAGGGACTAAAGAGAGGATGACAAATGTAATTGTGATGTGCAAAGGAAAGGTATCTGTGACCAGAATTGAGCAACAAAAGGAGTTTAGTAAAGCTATGTTATTTAAAAGAGAAACTGTGTCTGACAATGATTGCTTGCCTCCAACAGCTAGATTCCTAAAGAATGTGGAGGCGCAACCGAAAACTGTAAGAGTTTTATACAACATGCAAAGCACAATACAACACGGACATTATCTTGCATTTGTGGGCAGTCAGAGTGAGAATATAATACCACAGCAATCCCTCGACATTACTACCACCCTGCACCCCTTACAAAACCACCTCAGTACTGTGCAGTCAGGGTTCACCGCAATCAGACAGTCTTAAAATTAATATGCCTTGAAGATCGCAGTCATACGGGTGAAGAGTTGCGGGCAGCTCTTCAGGCTCAGTTTGAGTAATGACTTTCTCTGCTGAACCTAGAGCCAGGGAAGGCCATATGCGATAATGGTACGAACCTGTTAGCAGCTCTAGGCCTAGGCAAGCTCACACACGTGCCTAGCATGGCTCACGTCCTCAACCTGGTGGTACAGCTTTTCCTCTGCCACTATCCTGGCCTTGATGAGCTGCTTCACAAATTTCGGAAGCTGTGTGCTCACTTCTGCCATTCGAATCTCTCATGTCATCGACTTGCATCGATACAGAGGTCTTTGTCCGTGCCAGTTAACAGGTTGATCTGCGAAGTGTCAACATGGTGGAATTCCACTTTGCACATGTTGCAGCGACTGTGTCAGCAGCAACGAGCTCTGACGCAGTATGTCATGTTGTATAGCCAGGGCCAACGCAGTACGGATATGGGGCATATCACGTTTACGGAGTGGGAACAGATTAAGGACCTCTGCACCCTTCTGCACAGTTTTGAAATGGCTACTAAACTAGTTAGCGCTGACTGCCATCATCAGCATCACTATTTCGGTCATCTACATGCCGGAGAAGACTTTGAATAGAGTGCGGCATGAGGTGGTTGTCCCAGAAGAAGAGGAGGATACGGAAGGGATAAGAATGTCTTAAAGTTCCAGACTGTCGTCACACAGGCGGATGCCAAGTGACGTTGGCTTCCTGCGATCTAGGGGGTTTGGTGATACCAGACATACTGTTAGTGAAGGTGCAAGAGCCGAGGAACAAATGGAGGAGGAAAAGGTGATGGGCGAGCAACAGTCAGAAGACAAAGAGGATAATCATCCCCTTTCTGTTGAACGTGGTTGGAGGGAGCGGAGGAAACATGCATTAGTGTTACGCAGCCAACAATAGAGTCTGGCTTTGGACCACCTGGAAGAGCCCGACATATGAGTGCCTTCTTGCTGCACTTTCTGCAGCATGATCCCCGTATAACTGGATTCGAAATAATGCTGACTACTGGGTTACCACTCTGTTAGATCCACGTTATAAGAGTCAATTTTGGCAGATGCTTCCTGCCTTGAAAAGGGACACGCTAATGTTGGAGTATTGAAAATAGCTTTTAAGAAACCTTAATAGAGCTTTTCCCCAAGAGTGAGGCACACAGTGTGCATCGCAGCTGTAGTATTTCAACCTCTGGCACGTCGGTTCGTCAACGCCAAAACATGGGCAGCAGCAGAGAAAGTGGCAGAAGCAATTTCTGTGAGTCCTTTCACACATTTTTTAGACCAGCATGTGCACCAGCACAACAGAGTACAAGTCTGACACGTGGAGAACGACTGGAGAGGATGGTGGAGGACCATCTAGAGCTTAATACAAATGCCATCGGTGAGGATTTTGACCCTTTTACATTTTGGTCTTCAAAAATGGATGAATAGCCTGAGCTCACCTGTCATGCCTTGAAGGTTTTATCATACCTGGCAGCAAGCGTTCTCTCAGAACGTGTGTTCAGGGCTGCTGGAGGTGTCCAGACGCATAAGCGCACTTGGCTGTCCCATGAAAGTGTTGACAGCCTAACTTTCATCAAGATGAACAAGTCATGGATCTCAAAGGACTTTTGCACCCCAATTGCAGACTGTACAGTGTAGGTGATGTTGTAGTTTTTAGTGTGCTGCATTGATCTTGCAGAATTGCAGTATGTGATATGGCTTGTGTGTCTGCTCTTGCTGTGGCTGCAAGTTTTAGGCCCTAATTTTTGGAAATGTAGGGAATCCTGATTGGGTCTCCACCTATTGGGCTGGCTGTAGTGGAAGAGGTGTCGGTCCCCCTTATACTACTTATACTCTAGTGAAATTGATGCCACCTTGGTGGTTTTATGCCCAAATGTTTTCAAATGGGAACAGTCCTGATTGGGTCTACTGTGTTGGCTGTAGGGGAAGAAGTGTCGTTTCTAATAGTACAATTACTACTGTACTGAAATTGATGCAACTTTGTTAGTGTCTGTTAGTAATTTTAGGAAGTTCGGGAATCCTGATTGGGTCTCCAACTATTGGGTTAGCTGTAGTGGAAGAGGTGCTATTCCTAAATGTACAATTTCTACTGTACTGAAATTGATTCAATATTGTTGGTGTCTGCCAGGAATTTTTGAAAATGTGTGGAATCCTGATTGGGTCTCCATCTATTGGGCTGGCTGTAGTGGAGGAGTTGTCGGTCTCCATTATACTATTTATACTCTAGTGAAATTGATGCCACTTTGGTGGTTTTAGGCCCAATTGTTTTCAAATAGGAACAGTCCTTATTGCATCTCCATCTACTGTGTTGGCTGTAGGGGAAGACGTGTTGTTCCTAATGATGAGCGAACGTGCTCGCCACTGCTCGGTACTCACCCGAGCATCACTGTTCTCGACAACCTCGGCGCTTGGCGAGTATTTCCGGGTTGCTCGGGAGGGAACTCGGGTCCCCTCCCTGCATCTTTTTGGCACTCTTTAGAGTGCCAATGAACATGCAGGGAGTGCCTACCATGCACTGTAATGCCGTAGCCATGTTGGTCGTGGGCATTGCAATGATTGGCTAGCCGCACAGCATCATCAGGTCTATATAAGACCTGGCACCGCTAAGTTCGTCACAGTCTACCCAGGAATCAGGCAGAGTAGAGAAAGGTGCTGCTGAACTGAACTAACAGTCCTTCTGAGGACTAATCCAGCTGCATATATGCAGTGGTGATAGCAGGAGTCAGGCAGGCAGGCAGGGTATGTGGCAAACTGCAGTGCATGATACAGCACAAGAGGGTCCATTGAATGTCCTGTTAGTATAGGTATTCCACAACACATATATATATACAGTACAGACCAAAAGTTTGGACACACCTTATCATTTAAAGATTTTTCTGTATTTTCATGACTATGAAAATTGTACATTCACAATGAAAGCATCAAAACTATGATTTTACACATGTGGCATGTGGAATTATATGCTTAACAAAAAAGTGTGAAACAATTGGAAAAATGTCTTATATTCTAGGTTCTTCAAAGTAGCCACCTTTTGCTTTGATGACTGCTTTGCACACTCTTGGCATTCTCTTGATGAGCTTCATAAGGTAGTCACCGGAAATGTTCTTCCAATAATCTTGAAGGAGTTCCATGAAATGCTTAGCACTTGTTGGCCCTTTTGCCTTCACTCTGCGGTCCAGCTCACCCCAAACCATCTCGATTGGGTTCAGGTCTGGTGACTGTTGAAGCCAGGTCATCTGGCGTAGCACTCCATCACTCTCCTTCTAGGTCAAATAGCCCTTACATAGCCTGGAGGTGTGTTTGGGGTCATTATCCTGTTGAAAAATAAATGATGGTCCAACTAAACGCAAACCGGATGGAATAGCATGCCGCTGCAAGATGCTATGGTAGCCATGCTGGTTCAGTATGCCTTCAATTTTGAATAAATCCCCAATAGTGTCACCAGCAAAGCACACCCACACCATCACACCTCCTCCTCCATGCTTCATGGTGGGAACCAGGCATGTAGAGTCTATCCGTTCACCTTTTCTGCGTCGCACAAAGACATGGTGGTTGGAACCAAAGATCTCAAATTTGGACTCATCAGTAGTGTTGAGCCACCCCCGTAGTGTTCGAGTTCGGTTCGGTTCGTCGAACACCCGTGTGTTCGCCGAACTGTTCGTCGAACTGTTCGTCGAACACCTTCGAACACCGTTAAAACCAATGGCAGGCAAACAAAAACACATAGAAACACATAGAAAACACCTTCAAAGGTGTCCAAAAGCTGACAAACTGCTCAGAAGACACAACTAACACATGGAAAAGTGACAAGTACATATAGTCATGCGAAAAGAAAAGAGGTGGAGGAGTAAAAGGAGGGGGAGACACAGATATAGGCATGTCATGCCCTTCTAAAATCCAAAAAGTGAGAAGCCGAGACGGCCAGTCCGCTCCTGCCCGTGCCACCTCCGTGTCGCCGGGTTTGTGCCAGAGCCGCGGTGAACCCTGACGGCCAGCCCCCCTCTCCCAATACTGGTGCCTGTCCGCTGGTGGGTCGAGAGAGCCCCCCTGTGGTGGAGGCAGCTCTAAGCTTTTTAATTTAAATTGTCCCTCTAATTTGAATGAATACACTTTAAATCCATTTACAAGGATCTATTGGAGGGCAAGTCTCATGCCAGCAGCCGCGTAATTCCAGCTCCAGTAGCGTCCACTAAAGCTGCTGCAGTTAAAAAGCTTTTATAAGGATCGAGCTCGGCTGTCCACCGCAAGGCATCCTAGTGCCAGTCCCAGCCCCTATGCCTTGGGGTGCCTCCTGATGCTCTTCACTAAGTATCCCGTGGTCCCGAAGCATTTCCTTTGAAAAAATTAAGTGTCCAAACTACAGGTGGTGTAGCTTGCTTAACAGCCGGGATAATCCGCTGACTAGCAGACACTGCTACTAGGCACAAAGTATTTCCTGGGCTAGATGCAGTTAAAAATTTGTAAGTAGATACTCTCGTTGGATGCTGAGAAAGCATTCCATAGAGTCTCCTGGCACGCCATATATGATTCTCTTAAAAAGCTTGGGGTAGGGGTCTAGGGGACCCTTTTATAGCCAAAATCACGGCCCTGTATCACAATACGTCACCTAGGCTGAAGATAAATGGAACTGTAGCACCGAGGGCTCGGTTGCTACAGACGTATTGCACCTCACCCAGAGGTGTGATATCTCACTCTCAGATAAGGATGGAGTGTGGATCAGGACCCGACACCTGCATGCATTACACCACATTGCCGTGGGGCAGGGCGACCAATATGCCCCTGAGATGGGCACGACAGTCCCTGTCCCTGGCTGGAGTGGGGGGAGGGAACACTGAGGAAGGGGAACCCTGCAGTGCAGGAGCAGGGAGGAAGCAGTTCCTGGGTGCATTGAGAAGGGAGTATAAAAGGTGGGCACCATCTTAGTTCAGTGCAGAGAAGTCTGAGCAGAAGTGGCAGGGAGCAGGGGCTCTGCATGAGCTCTGCTCCGGAGGCGGGCCTAGTAACAGAGGCCCAGGCCTGCAAGAGGGAGAAGGAAGGAAGAGGAGCGGAGAAGGCTCCAGGAACGAGGAATGAAGGGATCCCAGGGGTGCGGACGGGCGAGTCGCCACCGCACGCCCGAATCCACCTGCGTGGAGGGGTCAGGCCAAAGGGGGAGACCGGTCCCCGAACTAGTGGAGGCAGGAAACGACCCTCAGCTAGAAACCGGAGGCTCTGACATTTTATGTGGCGCAGCCCCTTGCTCCACCCGCTAGGAAGGCACCACATAGGGTCAGGGAAACTGGCGCCAAGTTTACCAAGAGGAGGCCCGAGGCAGCCGGACAGAAGTGTTGGTAAGAAAGGCCAGACAAAGGACACACAAAGGGGGTCCTGTGAAGCGCTCCAAAGTTATCTGGGAGTTGTCTGAGCCCCTCACCTGGTGAGCACAGTACGACGTGGGCAGCCGTTACCTGCAGACGTGGTCTGGATAATAAGAACTGTGAATAAAGGCCCTGAACTGCATCACTGACTCCGTGTCGTTACTGCTGCTGCCCTGCACCATCACCCCCATCCTCCGCATACACTGCCCTGAGGCTATACTCCTCCCGTGGGGAGTTATGCTACGCTCTGCTGCACCCACAACACCAGCCTTAGCGGTCTGCCCTGTAGCGGCGGTTCACTCTGACCGCAATCCACGGGTGGCGTAGTCGGACATTTAAACATCAAAACCACATAAATAGTTCCGCCACTGGTTTGACCGCCCTGAGCCACGGAACCGGATCGCCGCCACGAAGACTACAACCACCAGCATCCACCAAAAAGGGTCCGGCTCCGGGTGTCCCAAGGCCCAGGGGGTGCGTCATAACATTTTCATCACCTTTCACAATCACCAATGGGACAAGGCAGGGATGTCCTCTGTCCCCTCTCTTATACATCCTAGTGACGGAGCACCTGCTCTCATCAATTCGCCATAACCCCAATATTAGGTGGATTGAGGTGGGAGGCACCGAGTACAAGTGCTCTCTATTTGCTGATGATGTCCTAGTATATATCACTCAATCACATATATCCATCCCTGCTGTTATGGCTGAAATAGATCACTTTGTTACATGGTAAAATTTTAAAATCAATGCAGCGAAGTCTGAGGCCCTCGATGTCTCCCTCCCTAAATCCATATAGGATTCCATCCAGTCCAACTTTCCCTTTGCCTGGCCCTCACAGGGTATCAAATACTTAGGAATTCCTATTCATAGAGACCTCTCCCATCTATGTTATCTTAATTTTGGGCCCTTTATTGAACAATTCCATACAGACCACGGTTGGCAAGTTAGAACTGTGAGATTCACTACGTGCACCACTGGTATTTTGTGGAAAAGCACATGTAAGATTCTGCAACAGTCTCTGCTGATACTCCTGCATGCGTGCATCCCTTTCTATGGCAGGAATAATTTCTGCAAATTTACTTTTGTACCGGGGATCTAACAGTGTGGCAACCCAGTAGTCAGGATTATTTCTAATTCTCACAATTCGAGGGTCATGTTGCAGGTAGTGCAGCAAGAAGGCACTCATGTGTGTTGCGCATCCAGGAGCACCAAGTCCCTGTTGTGTTGGTGGCGAGGTAACAATCATGCTTCCTTCCTCTGTCCTCTCCCCCCAACCTCGCACAACAGAAATGTGATCAAGGTCTTCCTCATCTGATGAGTCTTCCATCAGTTCGTCCTCCACTTCTTCCTGGGCTCCTGCACCTTCCTCACTAGTTTGGCTGCTACCATGCGCCCTGGTAAAACCATCTCCCCCACCCTCACATGCCTGCCGCCTTGGTGCTGCCGACCGTCTGGACCTTGCAGATGTTAGCCCTTCCGCATGCAACTCCTCCTCCTCTACTTCCTCCACCTCCTCTTGTGCCACCACCTGACTCCGAATTCTGTTTAACATGTGCTCCAGCATGTAAATCACCGGAATAGTCATGCTGATAATGGCATCGTCAGCACTAAACATCTTCGTCGCCATTTCAAAACTGTGCAGAAGGGTGCATAGGTTCCTGATCTGAGACCACTCCTCCAGCGTGATTTGCCCCACCTCTGAATCTCATTGGCCCAGGCTATACGTCAGAACGTATTGCACCAGGGCTTGTCGGTGCTGCCACAGTCGCTGCAACATGTGCAGAGTTGAATTCCACCGGGTAGGCACATCGCATTTTAGCCGGTGAAGTGGCAGGCCCAACGACTTCTGTAGAGATGTAAGTCGCTGAGCTGCGGGATGCGAACGGCGGAAGTGAGCACACAGCGACCGTGCCCTCTGCAGAAGGCCATCTAGTCTGGGATAGTGGGCTAAAAATTGCTGGACAACCAGGTTCAACACGTGAGCCATACAAGGCACGTGTGTGACATTGCCCCGGCGAAGGGCCGCACCCAGGTTTGCAGCATTGTCGCACACGGCCTTCCCTGGTTTCAGGTCCAGTGGAGACAACCATTCATGAAATTGGTTCTCCAGAGCTGACCACAACTCCTCAGCTGTGTGACTCACATTTCCCAGACATTTCAATGTAAAAACCGCCTGATGACGTTGAGCCCTACTGCCAGCATAGTAAGGAGGTGTGCAGGATCCCTTCTGCGCAGTTAGAAAGCTTGTGGCATGACCAGACAGGCTTTAGGTGCAGGTGGAAGACCGAGAGGAGGTTGAGGAGGCAGAAGCAGTGGAGGAACTTTGACATAAAGAGGATTGACGCACAACTCGTGGGGACGGCAAGACTTGGACAGCAGCCCCTTGTCCTGCTGTCACCATAGTTACCCAGTGCCCAGTCAGCGACATGTAACGCCCCTGTCCATGCCTACTCGTCCAAGTGTCTGTGGTGAAATGCACCCTGTCACACACAGAGTTTCTCAAAGAAGCGGTGATGTTGTGTGCGACATGCTGGTGGAGCGCAGGCACACCTTTCTTTGAGAAGTAGTGCCGACTGGGCATCTAGTACTGGGGCACTGCGACGGACATAAGGTCTCGAAAATCCTCTGTGTCCACCAGGCGGAAAGGCAGCATTTCTGTAGCCAAGAGCTTGCAGATGGTGAAATTCAACCTCTTAGCTTTCTCATGGCTAGGAGGAAATGGTCTTTTACTTGTTCACATCTGAGGGACCGAGGGCTGGCTATTGTGCTTAGACGGGGTTGATAAGGGTGTCCCCGGCAAACTGCCGGTCTGTGAGGAAGATGCAGACGGACATGTTAGGTTGCCTTGATCCAAAGGTGGTGCTATCGATGTCGGACAGCGCTCAACACCAGCTGGTGTTACCACCTCCAAAGAAAATGATGACCTGCCAATCACGCTGGCTGTTGCGGGTAAAGAGGTGGCAGGTCTGCGCCCCAAAACAGGTGTGACTGCTGTCCCCCCAGTCACAGAGGATGAAGAGGCCGCGGATGCACAAGATATGGCAGACGGTGATTGGCCCGGCCGGCTAGGCCGCATTGTAGCACACTGAGCTTCCCACTGCAACTTATGCTTCATGTCCATGTGCCGGTTCATGCATGAAGTACTCAAACTATGTATTTTTTGGCCTCTACTTAGCTTTTGCTGACAAATGTTACAGATAACACGAGTTGGGTCATCTTTATCGATCTGAAAAAATGCCCAGGCTATGCAAGGCTTAGCACCCATGCGACCTGAAGAGCCACCACGACTTGTGGTGAGAGGCAGAGTTGTGTTTGAGGATGCAGTTGTTGACGTGCTTCCAGTACTACGTCTCTGTCCAGGAAGGCGCAACCTGACCTCGTCGTCACTAGCATCTTCCTCCACCTCCTCTGCTGACCTCATCTCTTGGCTGACTGTGGGTTGACAGTAATTGGGATCTCCGACCTCATCATCATCACCCTGTGCGTTATCACACCCGTCGTCCTCAGAGCCAACCTGTTCCTGCCCTGACAAAAAACTAAAGTTGTCGCTCCAATCAGGTATTTGAGTCTTATCATCGTCTTCCTCATTGTCTCCACCAACAGGAGTTACAGTTTGGGAATGAGGGTCTACATTATGGTCAGAACCTTCTGCGTCTGGTCCTGGATCCGACTCATAAAGATTCTGGGCATCAGTGCAGATCATTTCCTCGTCTGGATTCACAGAAGCGCTGGAGTCGACCTCTGATTCCCAGGCTATAGTATGAGTAAACAGCTCTGCAGACTCAACCATCTGTTCTACCTCATACTCAGACGGGCAGCTGGAGATTTGGGAGCTGTGAGGAAGCAAGTGCGATTTGGGTGACACCTTTGAGGACTGGAGTATTTGTGATGTTGAAGTTGATGTGGAGGAGAGCCCACTTAAAGGAGCACTTGATATCCGTTGAAGCACCTGCTGTTTTTGTGCCTCATCTGGAATTTGTAGCGATTGGCGTGGCCGTAAGAAAGGGATCTTATCACATTGTCCGCTAAAAGAAGTAGACATTTTAGTTTGGCTGGAAGATGGTCTTTCTTCTGCACCTACCCCACGGACACAACCTTTTTTCCCCTTCCCAACACGCCTATTCCCCTTTCCACCAGCAGCAGGCCTTTTTCCACTCATTTTGGTGGTTAACTAATTCACAACTCTGGAGTTGTTTGCACAAAAAAACAATGGATGGTAACCGAGCAGAGCTGAGTGGCCAAACTGTGGTATTAGGCCAAAACTATTGGCTGGGCTAGATGCAGAAAAAAATTATTTTTAATTTGCAACCTGATGGAGGTCAGTATAGATGGACTAATAGACCAAGTCCCACACACTGCTAGAAGCCCAAATATTTTTTCAGAGCTAGATGCAGAAAATTTTTTTATTCAATTTGCAACCTGATGGAGGTCAGTATAGATGGACTAATAGACCAAGTCCCACACACTGCTAGAAGCCCAAATATTTTTTCAGAGCTAGATGCAGAAAAAAATTATTTTTAATTTGCAACCTGATGGAGGTCAGTATAGATGGACTAATAGACCAAGTCCCACACACTGCTAGAAGCCCAAATATTTTTTCAGAGCTAGATGCAGAAAAAAATTATTTTTAATTTGCAACCTGATGGAGGTCAGTATAGATGGACTAATAGAACAAGTCCCACACGCTGCTAGAAGCCCAAATATTTTTTCAGAGATAACTGAAGAAAAAAATTATTTTTAATTTGCAACCTGATGGAGGTCAGTATAGATGGACTAATAGACCAAGTCCCACACACTGCTAGAAGCCCAAATATTTTTTCAGAGCTAGATGCAGAAAAAAATTATTTTTAATTTGCAACCTGATGGAGGTCAGTATAGATGGACTAATAGACCAAGTCCCACACACTGCTAGAAGCCCAAATATTTTTTCAGAGCTAGATGCAGAAAAAAATTATTTTTAATTTGCAACCTGATGGAGGTCAGTATAGATGGACTAATAGACCAAGTCCCACACACCGCTAGAAGCCCAAATATTTTTTCAGAGCTAGATGCAGAAAATTTTTTTATTCAATTTGCAACCTGATGGAGGTCAGTATAGATGGACTAATAGACCAAGTCCCACACACTGCTAGAAGCCCAAATATTTTTTCAGAGCTAGATGCAGAAATTTTTTTTATGCAATTTGCAACCTGATGGAGGTCAGTATAGATGGACTAATAGACCAAGTCCCACACACTGCTAGAAGCCCAAATATTTTTTCAGAGCTAGATGCAGAAAAAAATTATTTTTAATTTGCAACCTGATGGAGGTCAGTATAGATGGACTAATAGACCAAGTCCCACACACTGCTAGAAGCCCAAATATTTTTTCAGAGCTAGATGCAGAAAAAAATTATTTTTAATTTGCAACCTGATGGAGGTCAGTATAGATGGACTAATAGAACAAGTCCCACACGCTGCTAGAAGCCCAAATATTTTTTCAGAGATAAATGAAGAAAAAAATTATTTTTAATTTGCAACCTGATGGAGGTCAGTATAGATGGACTAATAGACCAAGTCCCACACACTGCTAGAAGCCCAAATATTTTTTCAGAGCTAGATGCAGAAAAAAATTATTTTTAATTTGCAACCTGATGGAGGTCAGTATAGATGGACTAATAGACCAAGTCCCACACACTGCTAGAAGCCCAAATATTTTTTCAGAGCTAGATGCAGAAAAAAATTATTTTTAATTTGCAACCTGATGGAGGTCAGTATAGATGGACTAATAGACCAAGTCCCACACACCGCTAGAAGCCCAAATATTTTTTCAGAGCTAGATGCAGAAAATTTTTTTATTCAATTTGCAACCTGATGGAGGTCAGTATAGATGGACTAATAGACCAAGTCCCACACACTGCTAGAAGCCCAAATATTTTTTCAGAGCTAGATGCAGAAATTTTTTTTATTCAATTTGCAACCTGATGGAGGTCAGTATAGATGGACTAATAGACCAAGTCCCACACACTGCTAGAAGCCCAAATATTTTTTCAGAGCTAGATGCAGAAAAAAATTATTTTTAATTTGCAACCTGATGGAGGTCAGTATAGATGGACTAATAGACCAAGTCCCACACACTGCTAGAAGCCCAAATATTTTTTCAGAGCTAGATGCAGAAAAAAATTATTTTTAATTTGCAACCTGATGGAGGTCAGTATAGATGGACTAATAGAACAAGTCCCACACGCTGCTAGAAGCCCAAATATTTTTTCAGAGATAAATGAAGAAAAAAATTATTTTTAATTTGCAACCTGATGGAGGTCAGTATAGATGGACTAATAGACCAAGTCCCACACACTGCTAGAAGCCCAAATATTTTTTCAGAGCTAGATGCAGAAAAAAATTATTTTTAATTTGCAACCTGATGGAGGTCAGTATAGATGGACTAATAGACCAAGTCCCACACACTGCTAGAAGCCCAAATATTTTTTCAGAGCTAGATGCAGAAAAAAATTATTTTTAATTTGCAACCTGATGGAGGTCAGTATAGATGGACTAATAGACCAAGTCCCACACACCGCTAGAAGCCCAAATATTTTTTCAGAGCTAGATGCAGAAAAAAATTATATTCAGTTTGCAACCTGATGGAGGTCAGTATAGATGGACTAATAGAATGATGCTATGCCCAAAAGATTTTACTTCACTAGGTGCAGTAAAAAAATTGGTATTCTATACACAGGTGGTATATCTTGCAACACAGATAGGCTACTCCACTGACTAACACACTCTGCAATAGGCCAAAAAGGATTAGCTTTGCTAGATTCAGCCAAATGCTGTGAAAAAAACTTGCACAGCACTGGCACAGACCTGCCTGGCCAAAACTGATAGGAACTGATGTAACCTAGTCCTGAAAAGGACTCCAATTACAATTAGTCTTTACTCCCACAATCTATCTATTTAAGAGCACAGACCTGCCTGATAAAAGTCGTAGGAAATGCTGTAACCTAGTCCTTAAAAGGACTGCAATCACAACTATTCCCTACTCCCAAGCTATCTGTATATTTGTGCGAAAATTGGCTTGAAATTAACAAGGTATAGCGCACACAGCAACAGCGGTGCCGTCTAACACGCAGCTGCAGCAGTGAGAAAATGGTGGCGACGGGGAAAATGGCTTGGTCTTATAGGGCAAGGACATGTGACATACACTGCCAATCACACATGCCCTTGCTTGTGTGAAAAAAAGCACTTCGCTCCGTGTGTGCGCTGCTGATAGGCTGACAGATTGCACCTCCCCACTGCAAATGCGGGAAAGAGAAAAAAAAATGGAGATCTTCATTGTTCCTGCAGAAATCCATCCCCTGCCCCTCCCCCCGCCCCGCTGTACACTCAAACTGCGTATTAACATTAATTTTCATCATTACTGAGAAAAAATCCAGTTATGATTTTGGTGCACGAACAGTTATCGAACATAACCTCGAACAGCCGAATTTTTCTCAAATTGTTCGTGTTCGCCGACCGGCTCGAACACCGCCCAAAACAGCTCGAATTTGAGATTGGCGAACAGTTCGAGTAGAACAACGCTCATCTCTACTCATCAGACTAAAGCACAGATTTACACTGGTCTAATGTCCATTCCTTGTGTTCTTTAGCCCAAACAAATCTCTTCTGCTTGTTGCCTGTCCTTAGCAGTGGTTTCCTAGCAGCTATTTTACCATGAAGGCCTGCTGCAAAAAGTCTCCTCTTTACAGTTGTTGAAGAGATGTGTCTGCTGCTAGAACTCTGTGTGGCAATGACCTGGTCTCTAATCTGAGCTGCTGTTAACCTGCAATTTCTGAGGCTGGTGACTCAGATAAACTTATCCTCAGAAGCAGAGGTGACTCTTGGTCTTCCTTTTTTGGGGCAGTCCTCATGTGAGCCAGTTTCTTTGTAGCGCTTGATGGTTTTTGCAACTGCACTTGGGGACACTTTCAAAGTTTGCCCAATTTGTCACACTGATTGACCTTTATTTCTTAAAGTAATGATGGCCACTCGTTTTTCTTTACTTAGCTGCTTTTTTCTTGCCATAATACAAATTCTAACAGTCTATTCAGTAGGATTATCAGCTGTGTATCCACCTGACTTCTGCACAACACAACTGATGGTCCCAACCCCATTTATAAGGCAAGAAGTCCCACTTATTAAACCTGACAGAGCACACCTGTGAAGTGAAAACCATTTCCGGTGACTACCTCTTGAAGATCATCAAGAGAATGCCAAGAGTGTGCAAAGCAGTCATCAAAACAAAAGGTGGCTAGTTTGAAGAACCTAGAATAAAAGACATATTTTCAGTTGTTTCATACTTTTTTGTTAAGTATATAATTAGAGATGAGCGGTGTTCGACTCGAACTGTTCGCCAATCTCAAATTCGAGCAGTTTTGGGCGGTGTTCGAGCCGTTTGGCGAACATGAACTATTTGAAAAAAATTCGGCTGTTCGAGGTTATGCTCGATAACTGTTCGTGCACCAAAATCATAACTGGATTTTTTCTCAGTAATGCTGAAAATTAATGTTAATACGCAGTTTGAGTGTAGAGCGGGGCGGGGGGATGGGCAGGGGATGGATCTCTGCATAAATAATGAAGATCTCCATTTTTTTTTTCTCTTTCCCGCATTTACAGTGGGGCGGTGCATTCTGTCAGCCTATCAGCAGCGCACACACGGAGCGAACTGCTTTTTTTCACACAAGCAAGGGCATGTGTCATTGGCAGTGTATGTCACATGTCCTTGCCCCATAAGACCCAGCCATTTTCCCCGTCGCCACCATTTTCTCACTGCTGCAGCAGCGTGTTAGACGGCACCGCTGTTGCTGTGTGCGCTATACTTTGTTAATTTCAAGCCAGTTTTCGCACAAATCTATAGATAGCTTGGGAGTAGGGAAGAGTTGTGATTGCAGTTCTTTTAAGGACTAGGTTACATCATTTCATACGACTTTTATCAGGCAGGTCTGTGCTCTTAAATAGATAGGTTGGGAGTAAAGACTAATTGTAATTGCAGTCCTTTTCAGGGCTAGGTTACATCAGTTCCTATCACTTTTTGCCAGGCAGGTCTGTGCCAGTGTGTGCAAGTTTTTTTCACAGCATTTGGCTAAATCTAGCAAAGCAAAACCTTTTTGGCCTATTGCACAGTGTGTTAGTCAGTGGAGTAGCCTATCTGTGTTGCAAGCTACACCACCTGTGTATAGAATACTAATTTTTTTACTGCACCTAGTGAAGTAAAACCTTTTGGGCATAGCATCATTCTATTAGTCCATCTATACTAACCTCCACCAGGTTGCAAATTCAATATAATTTTTTTCTGCATCGAGCTCTGAAAAAATATTTAGGCTTCTAGCAGTGTGTGCGACTTGTTCTATTAGTCCATCTACACTAACCTCCATCAGGTTGCAAATTCAATATAATTTTTTTCTGCAACTAGCTCTGAAAAAATATTTAGGCTTCCAGCAGTGTGTGGGACGTGCTCTATTAGTCCATCTATACTGAACTCCATCAGGTTGCAAATTCAATATAATTTTTCTGCATCTAGCTCTGAAAAAATATTTCAGCTTGTAGCAGTGTGTGGGACTTGTTCTATTAGTCCATCTATACTAACCTCCATCAGGTTGCAAATTCAATATAATTTATTTCTGCAACTAGCTCTAAAAAAATATTTCGGCTTCTAGCAGTGTGTGGAACTTGTTCTATTAGTCCATCTATACTGACCTCCATCAGGTTGAAAATTCAATATAATTTTTTTCTGCCTCTAGCTCTGAAAAAATATTTTGGCTTCGAGCAGTGTGTGGGACTTGTTCTATTAGTCCATCTATACTGACCTCCATCAGGTTGCAAATTCAATATAATTTTTTCCTGCATCTAGCTCTGAAAAAATATTTCAGCTTGTAGCAGTGTGTGGGACATGTTCTATTAGTCCATCTATACTGACCTCCATCAGGTTGCAAATTCAATATAATTTTTTTCTGCATCTAGATCTGAAAAAATAATTCAGCTTGTAGCATTGTGTGGAACTTGTTCTATTAGTTCATCTATACTGACCTCCATCAGGATGCAAATTCAATATAATTTTTTTCTGCATCTAGCTCTGAAAAAATATTTCAGCTTGTAGCAGTGTGTGGGACTTGTTCTATTAGTCGATCTATACTGACCTCCATCAGGTTGCAAATTCAATATAAAATTTTTCTGCATCTAGCTCTGAAAAAATATTTTGGCTTCTAGCAGTGTGTGGGACGTGTTCTATTAGTCCATCTATACTGACCTCCATCAGGTTGCAAATTCAATATAATTTTTTTCTGCATCTAGCTCTGAAAACATATGTTTTGCTTCTAGCAGTATGTGCGACTTGTTCTATTAGTCCATCTATACTGACCTCCATCAGGTTGCAAATTCAATATAATTTTTTTCTGCATCTAGCTCTGAAAAAATATTTCAGCTTGTAGCATTGTGTGGGACTTGTTCTATTAGTCCATCTATACTGACCTCCATCAGGTTGCAAATTCAATATAATTTTTTTCTGCATCTAGCTCTGAAAAAATATTTCAGCTTGTAGCAGTGTGTGGGACTTGTTCTATTAGTCCATCTATACTGACCTCCATCAGGTTGCAAATTCAATATAATTTTTTTCTGCATCTAGCTCTGAAAAAATATTTCTGCTTGTAGCAGTGTGTGGGACTTGTTCTATTAGTCCACCTATACTGACCTCCATCAGGTTGCAAATTCAATATCATTTTTTTCTGCATCTAGCTCAAAAAAAATATTACGGCTTCTAGTGGTGTGTGGAACTTGTTTTATTAGTCCATCTATATTGACCTCCATCAGGTTGCAAATTCAATATCATTTTTTTCTGCATCTAGCTCTGAAAAAATATTTAGGCTTCTAGCAGTGTGTGGGACTTGTTCTATTAGTCCATCCATACTGACCTCCATCAGGTTGCAAATTCAATATCATTTTTTCTGCTTCTAACCCAGCCAATACTTTTGGGCTAATAACACAGTTTGGCTACTCAGCTCTGCTCGGTTCCCATCCATTGTTTTTTGTGCAAACAACTCCAGAGTTGTGAATTAGTTAACCACCAAAATGATTGGAAAAAGGCCTGCTGCTGGTGGAAAGGGGAATAGGCGTGTTGGGAAGGGAAAAAAAAAGGTTATGTCCGTGGGGTAGGTGTTAAAGCAACAGTAACATCTGCAGAAGAAAGACCATCTTCCAGCCGAACTAAGATGTCTACTTCTTTTAGCGGACAATGTGATAAGATCCCTTTCTTACGGCCACGCCAATCGCTACAAATTCCAGATGAGGCACAAAAACAGCAGGTGCTTCAATGGATATCAAGTGCTCCTTTAAGTGGGCTCTCCTCCACCTCAACTTCAACATCACAAATACTCCAGTCCTCAGAGGTGTCACCCCAATCGCACTTGCTTCCTCACAGCTCCCAAGTCTCCAGCTGCCCGTCTGAGTATGGGGTAGAACAGATGGTTGAGTCTGCAGAGCTGTTTACTCATACTATAGCCTGGGAATCAGAGGTCGGCTCCAGAGCTTCTGTGAATCCAGATGAGGAAATGATCTGCACTGATGCCCAGAATCTTTATGAGTCGGATCCAGGACCAGACGCAGAAGGTTCTGACCATAATGTAGACCCTCGTTCCCAAACTGTAACTCCTGTTGGTGGAGACAATGAGGAAGACGATGATGAGACTCAAATACCTGATTGGAGCGACAACTTTAGTTTTTGGTCAGGGCAGGAACAGGTTGGCTCTGAGGACGACGGGTGTGATAACACACAGGGTGATGATGATGAGGTTGGAGATCCCACTTACTGTCAACCCACAGTCAGCCAATAGATGAGGTCAGCAGAGGAGGTGGAGGAGGATGCTAGTGACGATGAGGTCAGGTTGCACCTTCCTGGACAGAGACGTAGTACTGGAAGCACGTCAACAACTGCATCCTCAAACACAACTCTGCCTCTGACCACAAGTCGTGATGGCTCTTCAGGTCGCATGGGTGCTAAGCCTTGCATAGCCTGGGCATTATTTCAGATTGATAAAGATGACCCAACTCGTGTTATCTGTAACATTTGTCAGCAAAAGCTAAGTAGAGGCCAAAAAATACATAGTTTGAGTACTTCATGCATGAACCGGCACATGGACATGAAGCATAAGTTGCAGTGGGAAGCTCAGTGTGCTACAATGCGGCCTAGCCGGCCGGGCCAACCTGAGTCTGCCACATCTTGTGCATCCGCGGCCTCTTCATCCTCTGTGACTGGGGGGACAGCAGTCACACCTGTTTTGGGACGCAGACCTGCCACCTCTTTACCGGCAACAGCCAGCGTGATTGGCAGGTCATCATTTTCTTTGGAGGTGGAAACACCAGCTGGTGTTGAGCGCTGTCCGACATCGATAGCACCACCTTTGGATCAAGGCAACCTAACATGTCCGCCTGCATCTTCCTCACAGACCGGCAGTTTGCCGGGGACACCCTTCTCAACCCCGTCTAAACACAACAGCCAGCCCTCGGTCCCTCAGATGTGGACAAGTAAAAGACCATTTCCTCCTAGCCATGAGAAAGCTAAGAGGTTGAATTTCACCATCTGCAAGCTCTTGGCTACAGAAATGCTTCCTTTCTGCCTGGTGGACACAGAGGATTTTCGAGACCTTATGTCCGTCGCAGTGCCCCAGTACCAGATGCCCAGTCGGCACTACTTCTCAAAGAAAGGTGTGCCTGCGCTCCACCAGCATGTCGCACACAACATCACCGCTTCTTTGAGAAACTCTGTGTGTGACAGGGTGCATTTCACCACAGACACTTGGACGAGTAGGCATGGACAGGGGCGTTACATGTCGCTGACTGGGCACTGGGTAACTATGGTGACAGCAGCTCAAGGGGCTGCTGTCCAAGTCTTGCCGTCCCCACGAGTTGTGCATAAATCCTCTTTATCTCAAAGTTCCTCCACTGCTTCTGCCTCCTCAACCTCCTCCCCGTCCTCCACCTGCACCCAAAGCCTGTCTGGTCATGCCACAAGCTTTCTAACTGTGCAGAAGGGATCCTGCACACATCCTTACTATGCTGGCAGCAGGGCTCAACGTCATCAGGCGGTTTTTACTTTGAAGTGTCTGGGAAATGTGAGTCACACAGCAGAGGAGTTGTGGTCAGCTCTGGAGAACCAATTTCATGAATGGTTGTCTCCACTGGACCTGAAACCAGGGAAGGCCGTGTGCGACAATGCTGCAAACCTGGGTGCGGCCCTTCGCCGGGGCAATGTCACACACGTGCCTTGTATGGCTCATGTGTTGAACCTCGTTGTCCAGCAATTTTAAGCCCACTATCCCGGACTAGATGGCCTTCTGCAGAGGGCACGGTCGCTGTGTGATCACTTCCGCCGTTCGCATCCCGCAGCTCAGCGACTTACATCTCTACAGAAGTCGTTGGGCCTGCCACTTCACCGGCTAAAATGCGATGTGCCTACCCAGTGGAATTCAACTCTGCACATGTTGCAGCGACTGTGGCAGCACCGACAAGCCCTGGTGCAATACGTTCTGACATATAGCCTGGGCCAACGAGATCCAGAGGTGGGGCAAATCACGCTGGAGGAGTGGTCTCAGGTCAGGGACCTATGCACCCTTCTGCACAGTTTTGAAATGGCGACGAAGATGTTTAGTGCTGACGATGCCATTATCAGCATGACTATTCCGGTGATTTACATGCTGGAGCACAAGTTAAACAGAATTCGGAGTCAGGTGGTGGCACAAGAGGAGGTGGAGGAAGTAGAGGAGGAGGAGTTGTATGCGGAAGGACTAACATCTGCAAGGTCCAGACGGTCGGCAGCACCAAGGCGGCAGGCATGTGAGGGTGGGGGAGATGGTTTTACCAGGGCGCATGGTAGCAGCCAAACTAGTGAGGAAGGTGCAGGAGCCCAGGAAGAAGTGGAGGACCAATTGATGGAAGACTCATCAGATGAGGGAGACCTTGATCACATTTCTGTTGTGCGAGGTTGGGGGGAGAGGACAGAGGAAGGAAGCATGAATGTTACCTCGCCACCAACACAACAGGGACTTGGTGCTCCTGGATGCGCAAGACACATGAGTGCCTTCTTGCTGCACTACCTGCAACATGACCCTCGAATTGTGAGAATTAGAAATAATCCTGACTACTGGGTTGCCACACTGTTAGATCCCTGGTACAAAAGTAAATTTGCAGAAATTATTCCTGCCATAGAAAGGGATGCACGCATGCAGGAGTATCAGCAGAGACTGTTGCAGAGTCTTACATGTGCTTTTCCACAAAACACCAGTGGTGCACGTAGTGAATCTCACAGTTCCAACTTGCCAACCGTGGGACCGTCAAGTGTTCAGCCCTCACACTGTAACAGAAACACAGTATCTGCTGGTAACATCAATTTTGCGGAATCATTTCACCACTTTTTTAGCCCATCCTTTGCAAGGCCACAGGAGACAAGAAGTCTGACACATAGTCAACGCCTAGAGACGATGGTACAGGAGTATCTCCAAGTAAACATTGAAGCCATGACTGTGTCACTTGGCCCTTGCTCTTTTTGGACTTCCAATGTGGATAAATGGCCGGAGCTCGCCACTTACGCCTTGGAGATCTTGTCATGTCCTGCAGCCAGCATTCTGTCTGAACGTGTGTTCAGCGCTGCTGGTGGTGTGCTGACAGATAAGCGCACGCGGCTCTCCACTGATAATGTAGACAGACTCATGCTCATAAAGATGAACAATTCATGGATCCGAAATGACTTTTCTACCCCTGTGTCATCCTGGGGAGAGTAAAAGCTTGATGATTTGTTAAAATCACCTCACCAACCATTTTAAGCTTTAAAATTACTAATCATGTTTATCTGTATCTTGGCTGGAAAATAATTTGGGCATTGTAGCAGTGTGCAGTACTGATTCCATTAGGCCATCTATAATAAGCTCCACAAGATTTAAAATTACTAATCATGTTTATCTGTATCTTGGCTGGAAAATAATTTGGCTTTGTAGCAGTTTGCAGTACTGATTATATTATGCCATCTATACTAACCTCCACCATATTTAAAATTACTAATCATGTTTATCTGTATCTTGGCTGGAAAATAATTTGGGCTTTGTAGCAGTTTGCAGTACTGATTCTATTAGGCCATCTATACTAAGCTCCACCAGCTTTCAAATTAATAGTAATTTTTAGCTGCATCTAGCCCGGAAAATAATTTTGGGGCTCCAAGATGCGCAAGACACATGAGTGCCTTCTTGCTGCACTACCTGCAACATGACCCTCAGATTGTCAGAATTCGAAGTAATCCTGACTACTGGGTTGCCACACTCTTAGATCCCCCATACTCTTCGATCAACCTTTTCATTTTAATAAAGAACAAAAAAATGGTAATTTTTGAAATTATAAGCATTAGCAGGTTATTAGAAACTGAAATCAAACAGTTTTCAACTCAAAACTTTATTTTAGGTGATGTTACATTTGCACATAGGACCCCTTGTTCGAAAGGAGCTTCTGAACTCTCTCGTCCATTGAATTTGTCAGGTTTTGGATGGTTTATGCTTCAATTGTTTTGCATGAGGACAGAATACCCTCCCAGAGCTGTTGCTTAGATGTGAACTGCCTCCCGCCATCATAGACACTCCTTTTGATGATGCTCCAGAGGTTCTCAATGGGGTTGAGGTCAGGGGAGCATGGGGGTCACACCATAAGTTTGTCCCCTTTTATGCCCATATCAGCCAGAGATGCAGATGTGTTATCAGCAGCATGAGATGGTGCATTATCATGCATGAAAATGATCTTGCTGTGGAATACACGGTTCTTCTTCTTGAACCATGGCAGGAAGTGCGGTTGTTCGCAGTTATTTTGGCTAAAGGTTGTGCAACCAACTATTAGGCTGAGGGTGCCAATACTTTTGTCCGGCCCATCGTTGGAGTTTTGTGTGAAATGATCAATGATTTGATTTTTGCTTCATTCTCTTTTGTGTTTTTTCCTTGCAAGCAAATTAAATGAAGATAATAAGACCAAAGAATTTGTGATTGCAATCATTTTCAGGAAGAAACTGAGTATTATCTGACAGAATTGCACGGGTGCCAATACTTTTGGCCAGCACTGTATATGTACTTGTCACTTTTCCATATGTTATTTGTGTCTTCTGAGCAGTTTGTCAGCTTTTGGACACCTTTGAAGGTGTTTTCTATGTGTTTATATGTGTTTTTGTTTGCCTGCCATTGGTTTTAACGGTGTTCGAAGGTGTTCGACGAACAGTTCGACGAACAGTTCGGCGAACATACAGGTGTTCGACGAACCGAACTCGAACACTACGGGGGTGGCTCATCACTATATATAATTCCACATGTGTTAATTCATAGTTTTGATGCCTTCAGTGTGAATGTACAATTTTCAAAGTCATGAAAATACAGAAAAATCTTTAAATGAGAAGGTGTATCCAAACTTTTGGTCTGTACTGTATATCCATCTGAACTAACAGTCCTTCTGAGGACTAATCCAGCTGCATATAATCAGTGCTAGGCAGGCAGGCAGTGTATGTGGCAGACTGCAGTGTATGATACAGCACAAAAGGGTCCATTGAACATCCAGTCTGCTGCTGCTGTAATAATTACAGATATTTGTAGACATAGACCCAGATATCAGAGACCAGGGCCAATTATTTTTTATCTTAATCCTGGTTATTTTCTTAAAAAGCAATCCACCATTTTTCTGCTCCATTTGCTTGTTCTCACTGCAGAAAAAAGGAAGATCTGTTCCATATTTCAGCGATAAAAATCCAGAAATTTGAACTGAATGTGGAAAATATTGGCCTCCTTTTCCATTCTGTTGCAGTGTGTCGGTCAAGCTATTCACACTAGGTGTCTGTGAAGAATAGTGTTAGTAAATTACAGGCCTGCTATTTAAAACCGTGGTTCTCTGTCAGAAATATCACCTATAAAACTGTTCCAAAATCAGACATTTCTTTCATTTCCATTCTGTTGCAGTGTGTCAGTCAAGCTATTCACACTAGGTGTCTGTGATGAATAGTATTAGTAAATTACAGGCCTGCTATTTAAAACTGTGGTTCTCTTTCAGACATATCACCTATAAGACTGTTCCAAAATCAGACATTTCTTCCATTTCCATTCTGTAGCAGGGTGTCGGTCAAGCTATTCACACTAGGTCTCTGTGTAGAATTATATTAGTACATTACAGGCCTGCTATTTAAAATCGTGGTTCTCTGTCAGACGTATCACATATAATTGTGTTCCAAAATCAGCCATTTAAATTAAAAATGGGCAAGATGCATGCAATTGACAGGTAAGTGGACGTGATAGTGCATGCAGAGTGGAACATACCTGGCGGCGTCCTTGCATAGTGGTCCATCTCCCATTGTGCAAGAGCGCGCACTTGATCTCCAGTCCAGACTGCCACTCTGGCTTCTTTCCATGTTGTCTGCTTTGCTTTGCTCTTGCTGTTTAGGGCGACGCCCGCCGAACTTCCTGATTCTTGTAGCTGCTGCAGACACACCCCTAATGCGTCCTCAGCCTATTGCTGTCTGTCACCTGGTATTTAAACCAGCTGCTTCTTGGAATCCATGCCTGAGCATCTTGTTCTGTCAGTTGGCTTCTGGTCGTTGACATGCCAGGTCCTGTCTATGTTTCCTGCCTTATGGTATCACTTCCCGTGTCTGAACTGTGTCCTGTCTGTGCACTCTAGCCAGCTGTCTCTCTGCCTTCCTGGAGGCTGTATTTCCAGGCCTGTCTGAACACGCTCCCAGCCTGTTTGTCTCGCCTTCTGGGGGCCGCATACCCAGACTCGCTCCTGTATTTGTTGCAGTACAGTTCCTGTCTGAACTGTCTCCTAGCTTCCTACCTGTTTTGTCTTTATGTCCGTTTGTTCCCTTTTTCTGCAGTGTCTGAACCAGCACTTGGCTTTACCTAGGCTCGCTCCTGCATTTTGTTGCAGTAACTGTTCTTGTCTGAACTGTCTCCTAGTTTCTTACCTGTTTTGTCTTTATGTCTGTTTTCTCCCTTTTTCTGCAGTGTCTGAACCAGCACTTGGCTTTACCTAGGCTCGTTCCTGCATTTTGTTGCAGTAACTGTTCTTGTCTGAACTGTCTCCTAGCTTCTTGCCTGTTTTATCTTTATGTCCGTTTGCTCCCTTTTTCTGTAGAGTCTGAACCTGCACCTAACTTCTACTCGTTGTCATTGTACTTCCGTTTGTGAGTTCGAGTTCTTTCGCTACTTCTTTGCAAGTACCTTGTGTGTATCTGGTTCTGCTTTTCTTTTCCAGTCTGTTCCGTGTGAACAGAGCCCTATTCCTTTTGCTTTGTCTTTGTTTACCTCTTCGGTGATTTATCTCAGGCTTGTCCACCGCGTCTGCGGTTTCGCTCTGCTCAGCCTTGTCCACCGCGTCTGTGGTTTCGCTCTACTCAGCTTTGTCCACCGCGTCTGCGGTTTCGCTCTGCTCAGCCTTGTCCACCGCATCTGCGGTTTCACTCTGCTCAGCCTTGTCCACCGCATCTGCAGTTTCGCTCTGCTCAGCCTTGTCCACCGCGTCTGCGGTTTCGCTCTGCTCAGCTTTGTCCACCGCGTCTGCGGTTTCGCTCTGCTCAGCCTTGTCCACCGCATCTGCGGTTTCGCTCTGCTCAGCCTTGTCCACCGCGTCTGCGGTTTCGCTCTGCTCAGCTTTGTCCACCGCGTCTGCGGTTTCGCTCTGCTCAGCCTTGTCCACCGCATCTGCGGTTTCGCTCTGCTCAGCCTTGTCCACCGCGTCTGCGGTTTTGCTCTGCTCAGCCTTGTCCACCGCGTCTGCGGTTTTGCTCTGCTCAGCCTTGTCCACCGTGTCTGCGGTTTCGCTCTGCTCAGCCTTGTCCACCGCGTCTGCGGTTTCGCTCTGCTCAGCCTTGTCTACCGCGTCTGCAGTTTCGCTCTGCTCAGCCTTGTCCACCGCCTCTGCGGTTTCGCTCTGCTCAGCCTTGTCCACCGCATCTGCGGTTTCGCTCTGCTCAGCCTTGTCCACCGCGTCTGCGGTTTCGCTCTGCTCAGCCTTGTCTACCGCGTCTGCGGTTTCGCTTTGCTCTGTTTGTTTACTGCATCTGCGGCTCTGAACTAGTCTCCCAGTCTGTACTGGACCCTACCCAGCCTGCGCTCTAGTCTTCTTGTTTCTGTATTCCCTGGTGTGGGTCAACAGCCGTGTCCGGAGTCTGACCTGGAGTAGACCCTGGTCCCTCTGCGCGGTTCCTCCCTGGTGCACTGGCGTCGTATGCCGTCGTGCGACCTTGGTCGGATCGGGCAGATACTTAGTTACGCCCCTCCAGGCACTCTCCGGTTCATGGCACAGTGGAACCACTAAACACGCACACGCCAGTCAGTCCGGGCGTGTGCATTACACAGAGGATGTGGCCGTGGGCAATCTAAAATTGTGCCACAACAAACACCCACATCTTATCGCTCGAACTTCCTGTCTCAATTACTACGGGACCGCAGTACACCACTATTGAACACAGAGCAGTGTCAAAATGTTGTTGGTTGGATAGCATATAATTCTTCTAGTCACTTTGCCACCACCACCATCACCACCCTGTCTTCCACACAGTCAAGTTTCAGTAGCTGTGAGTCTGGACCGCATATTCCTCACACTGATGCTCCTTCCTCCCACCATGCCGAATGCCCAGAAACAACTGATCCTACACTTGGACACTCAGAAGAGCTGTTCACTTTTCCATTTGTAGATTCGGGCCTCTCGCCCGGCCAGCTTCAAGCGAGTCAAGAGGAGAAGGCGTGTAGTGATGCCCAAATATTGGAGCAGCCACGGTCACATGAGGACGACGGTGGGAAAGTTCAATTACTGACGCAATAGGTGGATGATGATGATAAAGATGAGACACAATTGCCAGAAAGTCAGGAGGAGGACCAGGGTCTGGAAGTGGAAGACGAGGTGGTGGATGATATAGTAATTGACCAAACCTGGCAGGTGGACATACAGAGCAAGGACGGGAGCATACAGGGGAAGGGAGACATAGCACCACAACAGGCACGAAGAAGCAGTGTGGTGGCCACAGACACAAGGCGGGAAAGCGTTCCTCATAACGCCAACACAACGGAAGTTGCCAGTACAACTCTTAGGTCTTCCTGAGTCTGGTTATTTCTTAAAGACTCTGAAGATAACCACAAAAAGGCCATTTGCACCACCTGCCAGGCCAGCTTCAGCCGTTGGACTCACTGCATACCCTATAACTGTATAGCAGACCCTGTCCTTTCTAATGGGTACATGTCGTTACTGTGGCCCAGTTCTATGTGTCTTTAAATTGTTAGTGAGGTTTTTCCTAAATTTTGGCAGCTGTTGGGCTCACTGCATAGCCTATAACTGTATAGCAGTCCCTCTCCTTTCTAATGGGAACATATCGTTATTGTTGCCCAGCTCTATGTGTATTTAAATTGTTAGTAGGGGTTTTCCTAATTTTGGCAGCAGTTGGACTCACTGCATACCCTATAACAGAATACCAGACCCTCTCCTTTCTAATGGGAACATGTCGTACTCGTTACTGTGGCCCAGTTCTATGTGTCTTTAAATTGTTAGTAGGGTTTTTCCGAAATTTTGGCAGCTGTTGCAATCACTGCATACCCTATAACTGAATACCAGACCCTCTCCTTTCTAATGGGAACATGTCGTTACTGTGGACCAACTCTATGTGTCTTTAAAATGTTATTAGGGTATTTCCTAAATTTTGGCAGCCGTTGCACTCACTGCATACCCTATAACTGAATACCAGACCCTCTCCTTTCTAATGGGAACATATTGTTACTGTGGCCCAACTCTATGTGTCTTTAAATTGTTAGTAGGGTTTTTCCTAAATTTTGGCAGCCTTTGCACTCACTGCATACCCTATAGATGAATAGCAGACCCCCTCCTTTCTAATGGGAACATGCCGTTACTATGTTTTTAAATTGTTAGTGGGTTTTTTCCCAAATTTTGGCAGCCGTTGCAGTCACAGCATGGGCATTACCACTATAGGAGACCCGCTCCTTTATAATGGAAAAATTTTTTTTACTGAGACTCTCCTCTATGTCTCTTCAAAGGGGTATTGGGTTGCTTCCAAATTTTTGGCAGCCCTTGCAGTCACTGTAAACCCAATAAAAGTATAGGAGACACGCTAGTTAATAATGAGAACAACAAAACATAGCCGGCTGATGGCTCTCTAACAATAGTGAGGGCCAACTGCTGGCCCTTTAAGAATAGTAAGGGCCGCCTGATGGCCCTATAAAAATAGGCTTTGTGACTTTGTGGAGTCCCTCCATCATAAATGAAGCAAGATGTGTCTGATGATGTGTCACAAACTACATGGCTAGATAAGGTTGTAAAATGTTAAAATGACATTTCCTGGTGAATGTATCTGTCTTGATTGAAAGCAATACAAAAGTGCAAAAACGCATCAAAAACGCTACATGTGAACATAGCCCAAGGTGTGGAGGAGCGTTTTTGTATATTTATTTTGACTTATATACAAGTCATTATCCTGGAAAGGATGCTGCTTAACATATTTCCCAGGAAATCAATTTTGGTTTCGCTTTTGTATGTTTTATTGTGAGTTCGTAAAATTGGCGTAATACCTCTGACAACATTGTAGATAGCAATGACCTGGGAGTCAAAAATCTTTCCCTAAAGCCAACACAGTAGATGGAGACCCAATCAGGACTGTTCCCATTTGAAAACAATTGGGCCTAAAACCACCAATGTGACATAAATTTCACTAGAGTATGAATAGTATAAATGGTGACTGACACCTTTTCCACTACAGCCAACCCAATAGATGGAGACCCAATCAAAATTCCCCACATTTCCAAAAATTCCTGGCAGATGCCTACAATGTTGCATCAATTTCAGTACAGTAGAAATTGTACAATTAGGAAGGACACATCTTCCACTACAGCCAACCTAATAGATGGAGACAAAATCAGGATTCCCCACATTTCCAAAAATTACTGGCAGACACCAACAAAGTGGCATCAATTGTACAGTAGCAATTGTACAATTAGTAACGACTAGTAATGAGTGATCACTAAAATGCACGGGTACTCGATGCTCAGGTTGAGCAAATTGGAATACTCGGGTGCTCGACCGAAGCAACGAGTCCAATGTCTATGGGAAACTCGAGCATTTTTCAGCCAGAACACACCCTGGACCATTACAGTAATGCCGCAAGCCGCTGCATTACATACCCCCCCCTCTGTTCAAACTTGTGGGGTTAAACACATAATATACACAATCACATTATAACCCACAGTTCACACAGAGACCATGTCCTTGACAATTTCACTGCTCAGCCCCTGGAACATTAGTCATTGACATTAGCCCATTCCTTAGGGACCTACCATCTGTCATTGTCACTGACTTCATCAAGTCACATTTCCGGGTCGTAACCTTGTCAGACCTCCAATGCTCCCAGCGGTCAGTCGTAACCTTGTCAGACCTCCCCCGCTCCCAGCGGTCAATACAGTAGTGTGACTCACATGCCCTTGTATCTAAGGTCCGGTTCGACTCCATACTGTCCCGTATGCTATTGGTTCGTTTGTATGGGCCTCTCAGACCTGAGTTACTGGAGGTCACACTACCTCTAAACCCACGCCCACTACTCTCAGGATATCTTGAAAGGTCTCTAACTTCAGCTGTAGCTGTTCTGTTATTTAGGGGGCCCTTTCTCTGGCTGGTCTCACAATTTCTAGACGGCTGCCACCTTCTGCTGCTCAGGCGATGCTGCCTTTCTATTCGCAGTCTGGCGGGATTCAACTGTTCTACCTCTTGCAGGTGGGTCACTCGGTACTCCATCTGCATGCGTATATATGCAAGACTTTCTTCCGTTCCTACAGCGGAGAATGACACCATGCCACCTTCATCTGGTATCCAGTCCTGACGATCACGTGGACTGCTTAGTTTCATCACACCAGACTTCTTTACCATCATCTGAATGGCTCGGCCATTTCTCCCAATGAGCTTTCTTACCAGAGCCTGAGGCACCCGAATGACCTCTTCACGCAGACTTTGAGCTTTTCTCATAAGGTCCAGTTGTCTAATGGCTTGTTCCGTCTTCAACCGGACAAACCGCTTTGTGCGAATACATCGCCAGTGCATGTCACTTAGGATAGCCACCCTCTTCACTGTGACTTCGGCTGTGGACAGGACCACCAGCTGTTTAGCTTCTGAGGTCGAGTACACCTTACAGGCTCCCACAGCCTTCTTAAACTCTTCATGCATGGACTCACTGGTGCATTCTTCTCTCAAATCTAGGAGGCACTTGTACAGAGAGGTTTCTGTCTCATCAGTGGTCTCCAAATGATCAACTGGCTCAGGTTTCAGGGACAACTGACTTTCAGCTTCTTCACCCTGTATGCTTCCCCTGAGCTGACTCACAGCTACAAATTCAAGAATTTTTGTCTTGACCACCTCCATTTCATATTTATCTTTTGTTAATACTCTCTTAGCTCTCTTAGATCTCCTCAGGTCCACCTTCTCATGGTATAAAGGAGTAAGTGCAACTTGTTTGCCCTTCTCCTACTCCAAGGAGGCCTCGTTCACTGAGTGATACTTTGCCAGGCGACCTTTGAGCTTGAAAACTTCTTCCTCTAGCTCAGCTACTCGCCTCTCAGCAGCCAATCTCTGAAGCTCTTCCTGCTTCAACTGCTCCTTTAACAGTAGAGTTCTCTCAGACCTCTAACTGTACCAGGGTGAAACGATCTTTCACCTCGCACAACTCATCTTCACACTCCGCTTTGTCAATCTCCAATTTAAAAACCTCCTCTTTGGTTTTGCGGTGGTCCTCCTTAATTTCCTGGAACATTTCCTTCCATTGGTTAACTTCCTCGCTGCTTCCCTCCTGTTCTCTATGTAAGTTCCTCACAACCTGGTATATTTTCTGCCGTTCAGACTCCAGGCTCCGCTGGTCTGAGAACATGCTCTCCAGGTTTTCCCATAGTTGCTGCACGTCACTCTGACACTGCTGCTTGATAGGCTCCAGCTCTTGGTCATGACTGGCCACCTCCTTTTTCAGGGCTGTCAGATTCTGATCCTTCGGTCTCAGTACTTAACCGGAGGTTGCTATTGGCAACGTCACCTCCTCTTTTGCCTCTAAAGGAGGATCCACACTTGGAGCAAAGGCACACAGTACTACATTTTCTTTATTTTCACTTGCAGCAAAGACTACAGGAGCAACCTTTTTGTGGCCCTTGCGCCGTCGACGACGAGAGGGGGATGTTCTCTCCTCGTCTAGCTCCTTCTGACTGAACTCTGCTTCTACTTTCATAGTGTCACCGTCAGCTACGGGGTCTGTGTCACTCCCCATGGTTTTGTGGACTAACAGGTCACCTCCCACTTTGACGTCAACCCCTTCTACTGGAGCTACCCCGTTATCAACGGTCAAATTGTAATTTTTAGGCGGTACCAACCCACAACCAGTAACAAATTTTGGTTTTCTATACTTCATGCTCTTTTGAAAATCCGCCCACTTTTGAGACGCCGCCCCCTTTTGGACACCCACACCTGTAGGGGGATTTTTACAAAAAAAATCAGCAATAGTCTTAGGACCCAGTTCACAACATCTCTTATCACCTCCCCGGGCACTCTGGGATAGTACCGGCGCCCCATTAGAACTCACAGAATGGTCCGCTGCCGCCTTTCTGTAAAGGGCCAACAGCTCCTGCCCTTCCTACACCACGACCTGTTGTCGTTTCTCAGATACCTGCTGTTGTTTCTCAAATGCCTGCTGCTGCAATTTTAACAGGCACTTTAATCGCTCAATAGCTTCAGTCTCATTTGCTGCTCCCTTCACAGCCATCTTTATTTGCTCCTGCATTTCTTCAGGACACTCCATTTTTCTGCAGGACGTTTGCAGCCGGTCATCTAACCCCTTCTCCATTCCTTCTGGAGATACTGCACCATTCATGGCCATCGTAGTACACTATTCACACTAGACAATTCACACTGCTCTCCCCGGAAAATTTTCGTGGCCCCGCCGAGCCACAGCAAACCATGTTTGAGTGCGAGGACAATTTTCGTAACCCCGCCGAGTTACAGCCAGATGCTTTAATCTTCGTGACCCCACCGAGCCACAGCAAAACCAGGTTTGGGTGCGACGACAATTTTCGTAACCCCGCCGAGTTACAGCCAGATGCTTTAATCTACGTGACCCCGCCGAGCCACGCAAGATGCTTGCATCCACACTCGTCGTTATGTGCCGTTACCCCTAGCAACCAGGCTGCAGTTGCCTCTAGCAACCGGGCTGCAGTTGCCAGCATTCTTCAACCACATGTAAGGCAGTGCTAGTCATCATGCTGGGGGACACTCGCTTCACCGGGTCAATTAAAGCACACAACGACTTTCCGGTATTTCACAATCCAGCAGTTTATTATTTATCATAAACTTCTCATAACCGAGTCCATCTCAGTGGCTTGCCGACATATTACACAGATAATGTCCAAGAGCCTTTCCAGTGACAGATATGTCCACTTGGCTCCAGATACAGCCTTCAGCAAGGTAACAATATAAATGTCCACATCAAGCAGTGTTTTTACCTTTGCCGGGTTTTAGCTGCTTCAGTCAGTACAGTTCTGCCACCGCTGTGGCTTCACGGCTTCCCAGATGGGGCCTCCAGGCCTCGCACCTTCAAAGGCTTACTGGTATCTCAAAACACAGGGGAGATCCAGCCTCTGCCTTCCAGGCTAGTGGAGTCCCACACAGGGACCAGGCCTCTCGCCCTCCAAGGCTACTGGCATCCTAAACACAGGGGGATCCAGCCTTTGCCTTCCAGGCTTCATCAGGCCTCTCTTTCTAGGCTTCACCAGGCCAACGGTGTCCCACACACAGGGAACAGGCCTCACTCCTTTTTCTCTGTTTCAAAAGCACCAAGATTTTTATATCCTCCAGTGCACATAGGACCTGTGCTGATGTCTCAGTCATGTGATCAGTCCTTCTGTGTGCACAGGATCTGTGCTGATGACACAGTCATGTGATCAATCACCTGAGGGGGAGGTACATGGTTAACCAGAGCACACCCTGGACCATTACAGTAATGCCGCAAGCCACTGCATTACACTTGTTAACATTGTTGAAGCTTGCAAGGTGTCATTGTTTTACCGTGACAGAGAGGAGCCAGAAGACTGCAGCGTCTGATTCCTCCCACTCCTGCAGTCATTAAAAAGAAGCCTTATGCCTTCATATTAATCAGTGCAGGGGTTAATCTGCTCAGTTGTGAGCTCCTGTAAGCTAAACGTGATTTAAACTCTCGACAGATTTGTCTCATGCATCTCCCCTACTGTGATAACTCTGTACGACAACACATCAGACTGTCACCTACCGTGGAAACCTTGAAAAGGAAGTTGAAGACCCACTTCTTGTGAAAAGCCTACAATCTGTGCTAACACTCGCTCCAGCATACAGTTGCATGACTTTCTGTACCCTGACCTACTGTATTCTCACCCATACCTTGTAGATTGTTTGTGCGCCTTGGCGGGCAGGGTCTTCTCTCCTCTTGGTGACCCCTTTTGACATGTAATGCACCACGGAATAAATGTCACTGTAATAGTAATAATAATTATGGTACTTGTACTCTTGGTCAATTGATGGCACTTTCCAGGTGTCTACCCCTAATTTGATGCGTTTTGGCAGCTTTTGGGTCGGTTTTAAGGTGTTGCGTATGCATGTTTTTGTCCCCAATTGAATCATATGGCGTTCGGTAAAGTTCAGCAATCATTCGACGAATAAATCGGCAAATATCAACTTCTCAACACCACAGAACGATAGCAGTGTAACAAAAACTCAAATACAGTGTTTTTTTGGGGAGGTCTAACTCTATTCGCATGCACTTCCGTCTTCACACCCAGACATGGGTATACGCTTCCGGATTTTTTCAATTTGCTCTTGTCCTGCTCCTTCCCCTCATCCTCATCCTCCACCACCATATAATCACCATATCTAACATATCACCATATCTACGTCTCTTGCAAAGGGCATTGGAGTGCCTCCAAATTTTTGGCAGCCATTACATTCACTGAAGAGACAAACAGTATGGGAGACCCACTTCATAATAATGGGAACATTTTTTATGAGGCCCTCCTCTACGTCTCTTGCAAGGTGCATTGGATTGCCTCCAATTTTTTGGAAGCCTTTGCATTCACTGCATAGGCAAACAGTATGGGAGACCCACTTCCTAACAATGGGAACATTTTTTTCATGAGGCCCTCCACTACATCTTTTGCAAGGGGCAGAGGGGTACGTCCAAATTTTTGGCAGCCATTCATTCACTGTATAGGCAATAACAGTATGGGAGACCCACTTCCTAATAATGGGAACATTTTTTTCATGAGGCCCTCCTCTACGTCTCTTCCAAGGGGCATTGGAGAGCCTCCACATTTTTGGCAGCTATTGCATTCAATGCATAGGCAATAACAGTATGAGAGACCCACTTCCTAATAATGGGAACAATTTTTTCATGAGGCCCTCCTCTACGTCTCTTGCAAGGGGCATTGAAGTGCCTCCAAATTTTTGGAAGCCGTTGCATTCTCTGCATAGGCAATAACAGTATGCGAAACCCACTTCCTAATAATGGGAACATTTTTTCATAAGGCCCTCCTCTACGTCTCTTGCATAGGTCATTGGAGTGCCTCCAAATTTTTGGCAGCCATTGCATTCACTGCATAGGCAATAACAGTATAGGAGACCCACTTCCCAATAATGGGAATTTTTTTAAGGAGGCCCTCATCTATGTCTCTTGCAAGGGGCATTGGAGTGCCTCTAAATTTTTGGCAGCTGTTGCATTCACTGCATAGGCAATACCAGTATGGGAGACCCACTTCCTAATAATGGGAATTTTTTTTAAGGAGGCCCTCCTCTACATCTCTTGCAAGGAGCATTGGAGTGACTCTAAATTTTTGGAAGCTGTTGCATTCACTGCATAGGCAATAAAAGTATGGGAGACCCACTTCCAAATAATGGGGACATTTTTTTTCATGAGGCCCTCCTCTACGTCTCTTGCAAGGGCCATTGGAGTGCCTCCAAATTTTTAATAGCTCTTGCATTCACTGCATAGGCAATAACAGTATGGGAGACCCACTTACTAATAATGGGAACATTTTTTCATAAGGCCCTCCTTTACGTCTCTTGCAAGGGTCATTGGAGTGCCTCCAAATTTTTGGCAGCCATTGAATTCACTGCATAGGCAAACAGTATGCGAGACCAACTTCCTAATAATGGTAACTTTTTTTCATAAGGCCCTCCCCTACATCCCTTGCAAGGGGCATTGGAGTGCCTTCAAATTTTTGGCAGCCATTGCATTCACTGCATAGGCAATAAAAGAATACGACACCCACTTCCTAATAATAGGAACATTTTTTTCATGAGGCCCTCCTCTACGTCTCTTGCAAGGGCCATTGGAGTGCCTCCAAATTTTTGGAAGCTGTTACATTCACTGCATAGGCATTAAAAGTATGGGAGGCCCACTTCCTAATAATGGGAACATTTTTTTCATGGGGCCCTCCTCTACGTCTCTTGCAAGGAGCACTGTTGTGCCTCCAAATTTTTGGCAGCCCTTGCATTCACTGCATAGGCAAAAACAGTATTGGAGACCCACTTCCTAATAATGGGAACATTTTTTTAATGAGGCCCTCCTCTATGTCTCTTGCAAGGGTCATTGGAGTGCCTCCACATTTTTGGCAGCCATTGCATTTACTGCATAGGCAATAACAGTATGCAAGACCCAGTTCCTAATAATGGGAATTTTTTTATCATGAGGCCCTCCTTTACGTCTCTTGCAAGGGGCATTGGAGTGCCTCCAAATTTTTGGAAGCCGCTGCATTCACTGTATAGGCAATACCAGTATGGGAGACCCATTTCCTAATAATGGGAACGTTTTTTTCATAATGCTCTCCTCTACGTCTCTTGCAATGGGCATTGGAATGCCTCCAAATTTTTGGCAGTTGTTGCATTCACTGCATGGGCAATAACAGAATGTGACACCCACTTCCTAATAATAGGAACATTTTTTTCTTGAGGCCCTCCTCTACATCTCTTGCAAGGGCCATTGAAGTGCCTTCAAATTTTTGCAAGCCGTTGCATTCACTGCATAGGCAATAAAAGTATAGAACACCCACTTTCTAAAAATGGGAACATTTTTTCATGAGGCACTCCTCTACGTCTCTTGCAAGGGTCATTGGAGTGCCTCCAAATTTTTGGCAGCTGTTGCATTCACTGCATAGGCAATAACAATATGGGGGACCCATTTCCTAAGAATGGAATTTTTTTTATCATGAGGCCCTCCTCTACTTCTCTTGCATGGGGCATTGGAGTGCCTCCAAATTTTTGGAGGCCGTTGCATTCACTGTATAGGCAAAACCAGTATGGGAGACCCACTTCCTAATAATGGGAACGTTTTTTCATAATGCCCTCCTCTACATCTCTTGCAATGGGCATTGGAATGCCTCCAAGTTTTTGGCAGCTGTTGAATTCACTGCATGGGCAATACGGGCGGCATGGTGGCGCAGTGGTTAGCACCCTGGGGTCCTGGGTTCAAATCCCACCAAGAACAACATCTGCAAGAAGTTTGTATGTTCTCCCCGTGTTTGCGTGGATTTCCTCCGGGTTCTCTGGTATCTTGCCACACTCCAAAGACATACTGATAGGGAATCTAGATTGTGAGCCCTGATGGGGACAGCGACGATAATGTATGTAAAGCGCTGCGGAATATGTTAGCGCTATATAAAAAATAAAGATTATTATTATAACAGAATGCAACACCCACTTCCTAATAATGGGAACATTTTTTTCATGAAGCCCTCCTCTACGTCTCTTGCAAGGGCCATTGGAGTGCCTCCAAATTTTTGGAAGCCGCTGCATTCACTGCATAGGCAATAAAAGTATGGGAGACCCACTTCCTAATAATTGAGAACATTTTTTCATGGGACCCTCCCCTACGTCTCTTGCAAGGAGCATTGGAGTGCCTCCAAATTTTTGGAAGCCATTGCATTCACTGCATAGGCAATAACAATATAGGGGACCCACTTCCTAATAATGGGATTTTTTTTATCATGAGGCCCTCCTCTACTTCTCTTGCATGGGGCATTGGAGTGCCTCCAAATTTTTAGCAGCCGTTGCATTCACTGCATAAGCAGACAGTATTGGAGGCCCACTTCCTAATAATGGGAACATTTTTTCATGAGTCGCTCCTCTGTGTCTCTTGCAAGGGGCATTGGAGTGCCTCCAAATTTTTGGCAGCCATTGCATTCACTGCATAGGCAATAACAGTATAGGAGGACCCACTTCCTAATAATGGGAACATTTTTTTCATGAGGTCCTCCTCTACGTCTTTTGCAAGGGGCATTGGAGTGCCTCCAAATTGTTGGCAGCCGTTGCATTTACTGCATAGGCAATAACAGTATGGGAGACCCACTTCATAATAATGGGAATTTTTTTATAATGAGGCCCTCGTCTACGTCTCTTGCAAGGGTCATCATTGGAGTGCTTCCAAATTTTTGGCAGCCATTGCATTCCCTGCATAGACAGTAACAGTATGGGAGACCCACTTCCTAATAATGGGAATTTTTTTTTCATGAGGCCTTCCTCAGCGTCTCTTGTTTAGTGTATTGGCCTGCCTCCAAATTTTTGACAGCTATTGCATTCACTGAATAAGGAAACAGTATGGAAGACCCACTTCCTAATAATGGGAACATTTTTTTTCATAAGACCCTCCTCTACGTCTCTTGCAAGGGGCATTGGATTGCCTCCAAATTTTTGGCAGCCATTGGATTCACTGCATAAGCAATAACAGTATGGGGGATCCACTTCCTAATAATAGGAACATTTTTTTCATGAGGCCCTCCTCTGTGTCTTTTGCAAGGGTCATTGGAGTGCCTCCAAATTTTTGGCAGCCATTGCATTCACTGCATAGGCAATAACAGTATGGGAGACCCACTTCCTAATAATGGGATTTTTTTTTTTTATCATGAGGCCATTCTCTACGTCTCTTGCAAGGGGCATTGAAGTTCCTCCAAATTTTAGGCAGACTTTGCATTCAGTGCATAGGCAATAACATTATGGGAGACCCACTTCCTAATAATAGGAACAATTTTTTCATGAGGCCCTACTCTACATCTCTTGCAAGGGGCATTGGAATGCCTCCAATTTTTTGGCTGCCATTGCAGTCACTGCACCTACAAGGACAGTGTGGGAGACCCTCTCCTTTCTAATGGGAACATGTCGTTACTGAGGCCCTCTTCTATGTCTCTTCAAAGGGGTAATGTGATGCGTTGAAAATTAAGCCAGCCATTGCAGTCACTGCATACACATTAACTGTATAGCAGAACTGCTTCTTTCTAATGAGAACATGTCGTTACTGAGGCCCACCCCCTATGTGTCTTTAAATTGGTATTGGGGTTTTTCCCAAATTTTGGCAGCCATTGTACTCATTACATATCCTATAATTGTATAGCAGAGGCGCTCCTTTCTAATAGGAACATGTCGTTACTGAGGCCCAGCTCTATGTGTCTTTAAATTGGTATTGGGGTTTTTCCCAAATTTTGGCAGCCATTGTATTCACTGCATACCCTATAACTGTATAGCAGAACCGCTCCTTTCTAATGACAGCATATCATTACTAAGGCTCACCTCTATGTGTCTTTAAATTGGTATTGTTTTTTTTTCAAACTTTTGGCAGCCGTTGCAGTCACTGCATATGCAATAACAGTATAGGAGACCAACTTGTTAATAATGAGAACAACAAAGCATAGCCGGCTGTTGGCTCTCTAACAATAGTGAGGGCCGACTGCTGGCCCTATAAGAATAGCAAGGGCCGCCTGATGGCCCTATAAAAATAGGCCTTTGACTTTCAGAGTCTCTCCTTCGTAAATGAAACAGGATGCGTCTGATCACGTCTCACACACCACATGGCCAGATAAGATAGTAAAATGTTAAAATGTAATTTACCGTTGAATGCATTTTTCACCGTTGAAAGCAATGCAAAAGTGAAAAAACGCATCAAAAACGCTTCATGTGAAGATAGCCTAAGGTGTGGAGGAGCAATTTTGTTTTTGGTTATTTATTTTACCGTAGATACAAGTCATTAACCTGGAAAGGATAATCCTTAACATTTTTCCCAGGAAAATCCATTTTGGTTTTGTTTATGTATGCTTTATTGTGAGTCTGTAAAAGTGGCGTAATACTCTGATAATATTGTTCACAGCAGTGACCTGAGAGTCAGAGATGCTTCCAGAGGTCTTCCCCATGCTGTTCCTATGTAATTTGAGCACTGTTCCCAACGATTTGGGCAATTTTTAGGCCCTCTGCAGACCGCCGGGGGCTGCCGGAAAAATGCTTGAGTTTTACGTAGACTTACATTGGGCTCGTTGATCGGACCGAGCACTCGAGCATTCCAATTTGCTCGACTCGAACAACGAGTACCTGAGCATTTTAGTGCTCGCTCATCACTATTTGTCACACTTAAATGTTTCAGATCACCAAACAAATTGAAATATTTGACAAAGGTAACACAAGTAAAAACAAAATGCAGTTTTAAATAAAAGTCTGTATTGTTAAGGGAAAAAGAAATCCAAACCTACAGGGCCCTGTGTGAAAAAGTGATTGTCCCCTAAACCTAATAACTGATCGGGGCCACTCTTAGCAGTAACAACTGCAATCAAGCGTTTGTGATAACTAGCAATGAGTCTTTTACAATGCTCTGGAGGAATTTTGGCCCCCTCATCTTTACAAAATTGTTGTAATTCAGCCACATTGGAGGGTTTCTGGCAATGAACTGCCTTTTTAAGGTCATGCCACAGAATCTCAATTGAACTAAGGTCAGGACTTTGACTAGACCACTCCAAAGTCATACTTTTGTTTATCTTAAGCCACTCAGAAATGGACTTGCTTGTGTGTTTTGGCTTATTGTCCTGCTGCATAACACAAGTGCCCTTCAGCTTGAGGTCACAAACAGATGGACAGGCATTCTCCTTCAGGATTTTTGGTAGACAGCAGAATTCATGGTTCCATTTAACACAGCAAGTCTTCCAGGTCCTGAAGCAGCAAAACAGCCCCAAACCATCACACTGCCACCACCATATTTTACTGTTGGTATGTTGTTCCTTTTCTGAAATACTGTGGTACTTCTGCACCAGATGTAATGGAGCATACACCTTTCAGAAAGTACAACTTTCGTCTCGTCAGTCCACAGAGTATTCTCCCAAAAGTCTTGGTGATCATCAAGATGTTTTTTGGCAAAACTGAGACGAGCCTTTATGTTGTTTTTTCTCAGTAGCAGTTTTTGTCTTGGAACTCTGACATGCATGCCATTTTTGCCCAGTCTTGTTCTTATGGTAGAGTCATGAATACTGACCTTAACAGAAGCAAATTAGGCCTGCAATTCTTTGGATGTTGTTATGTAGTCTTTTGTGACTTCTTGGATGAGTCATCGGTGTGCTCTTGGGGTAATTTTAGTTTGCTGGCCACTCTTGAGAAGGTTCATCATTGTTCCATGTTTTCGCCATATGTGGATAAGGACTTTCACTGTATTTCAGTGGAGTCCCAAAGCTTTAGAAATGGCTTTATAAGCTTTTCCAGACTGATAGATCTCAATTATTTGGTTTCTCATTTGTTCTTGGGTTTCTTTGGATCACAGTATGATGTCTAGCTTTTGAGGATCTTTTGGCCTATTTCATTTTGTCAGACATGTCCTATTTAAGTGATTTCTTGATTGAGAACAGGTGTGGCAGTAATCAGGCCTGTGTGTGTTTATGGAAATTGAACTCAGATTCCCAAGATGTTATAAACCACAGTTAATTTATGTTGTAAGGAGGGAGGGGCAATCAAGTTTTCACACAGTGCCTTGTAAGTTTGGATTACTTTTTCCCTTAATAATAAAGACCTTCATTTAAAATGTGCATTTTGTGTTTACTTGTGTTATCTTTGTCTGATATTTAAATTTGTTTTGTGATCTGAAACATATAAGTGTGACAAACATGCAAAATAATAAGAAATCAGGAAGGGGGCAAACACTTTTTCACACCACTGTATATATACATACATTATGAAGATGTTTTTGTAAGATGTTAGGACAATTGTATTGTGTTGTTCATTAAAATAAAATAAGATGCAAAGAGCTTCTCCAATCTTTCAACCTATGCAATGTATTTATGCTATATCTGTCTATATGTGGCCACCAAGTGGTTGTGATGTGCATTTCAGTTTAATGAGAAAATGAAGTACTTTAATACATTCATGAAAAAGTAGGGGTTGACACTTCTGAAAATTAGACAAGGTAGGTGAGTAGGGGGGTCTTGCTTCTGCACTATTATAATGCAATTTTTTCCTGCTGTTTTTGAATGTTACACTCTTGACAGCAGATGAAGGAAACCTGAGAAAACCTGAGGCTGAAATACAGTTTTCAAACATTTGCATTTAACTAATTCTTTATCACATATATATCTACTTTCAGGCTGTGGCAGGAAATTAAATTAAAAGAAAATCTCCTATCATGATCCTATTTTGAATTTTCATATGAGACTTTTAGCTTCTTAATATAAAAAAATGGGATATACAGTAGCAGCCAGTGTTTAATTATGCCTTTGGGATATTCTGGAATCATGGCATATTCTGTGAAGCCTTTTCTGCATGGTGGAGGGGATCATTGTCTTAATTTATTACTGTAGTTTTTACTTTGGACAGTGCCATCCAATCATTATGAGAAAGAAATTACAAAAGTAGTTTGTGAGTTGTGACATTAAGAAAATGCTAAAGTTATCAGTGAAAAGTATGAGATCAAAATCTCCCCTCTATTAAACCATGATCAATAGGTGTAAAGGCAACTACACAGTAAACAGCAGACTAAGGTTCAAGAAAAATACTTTTCAGCCTAACAATCATTCGGCAGACAGCTACAGTGCCTACCGTATTCATACCTCATTAACTTTTCTGCATATTTTCCCCTTACAACCACAAACGTAAATCTATTTTATTGGGATTTTATGTGAAATACACAAGGTAGCAAGTATTTGTGAAGTGTAAAAGAAATAATACATGATTTTCTAAATATTTTACAAATATGAATCTAAAAGTTGTGATGTGCATTTGTATTCAGCCCCTTGTAGTCTGATACCCCTAAAAAAATCCTAAGGGACCTATTGCCTCCAGAAGTAACGTATAAATTGAGTACAGCTGTGTGTAATGTATTCTCAGTATAACTACACCTGTACTGTGTAGGCCTCAGAGATTTGTTTGAGAACATTAGGTATCAAACAGCTTCATGAAAAGCAAGGAAGACATCTGACAGTTCAGGGATCAAGCAGTGGAGAATCAGGTTTAGGTTATAAAAAAATAGCCAAAGCTCTGAACATCTGAGGGAGCACTGTTCAACCCATCATCCAAAAATGGAAGGAGTATGGCACACCTGCAAACCTACCAATACATGGCTAGCCACCTAAACTAACATCTCAAGCAAGTAGAGCACTAGTTAGAGAAGCAACCAAGAGGTCCATAGTCACTCTGGAGATGCTGCAGAGATCCACAGCTAAGGTAGGAGAATCTTTCTACAGGACAACTATTAGTCGTATACTCGATAAATCTGGGATTTATTTATGGAAGAGTGGCAAGAAGAAAAACATTTTTGAAAGCAAGCCATAAGAAATTGTGTTTGCAGTTTGCAAAAGGCCATGCAGTGCACTCAGCTAGGTTTGGTCAGGGTCAGATGAGACCAAAATAGAACTTTTAAGGCTAAATGCAAAACGCTATGTGTGGTGGAAAACTAACACTGCACGTTACCCTGAAAAAATCATGCTCACCATAAAACATTGTGTTGGCAGCATCATGCTGTGGGAATGCTTTTCTTCAGCAGGGACAGGGAAGCGGGACAGAGTTGATGGAAAATTGGATGGAGCTAAATACAGGACAATCCTGGAACAAAATCTATTCTAATCAAAAAATATGTCCTCAAATATTTTTTAGATGTTGTGTATACTAGCAAATATAAATCAAAAGGGTAGGTTTGAACTAGAGATCAAAATCCCCCATAAACCAACCAACCACAGCATAACATTTGTAAAAAGGGGCCTTTATTAAACAAATGGCAAATAGCAGAACTACAAACAAAAAATACTAAAAACAGAAACTCACTGGACCTTCTCCCCTGAGGAAGTACAGCATATGAAATGTGCGTTGGGGTAGAGGGATATCAAGCAGCACATGTGCTCTTGCGATACAGCCCTTGGCTAAGTTAGATATCTCCACATCATGACCTTTTGGTGATAACTCTGTATATCTTACACAGTATACTATGTGTTGGAGATTAGATTCCAGCTACTGATATTTTCGGGTGCATGCATTGTGGTTCTTTTAAAGGAGCTTGTATTATCAAGCTATAATACATCATATTGAGATTGTTTCTCTAATGTACAGTACATGGAACCTGACAGGTATTTCTATTTTGATGTCCCTCACAGTGTGAGGTCCTGTTTTTAGTATTTTTTGTTTGTAGTTCTGCTATTTGCCATTTGTTTATTAAAGGCTCTTTTTTTACATATGCTTTGCTGTGGTTGGTTAGTTTATGGGGAATTTTGATCTCTCGTGCAAACTACCTTATTTATTTTTAAGAAAATCTATAAGAAGCTGCAAAGTACTTGAGACTGGGGCATAATTTCACCTTCCAGATGGACAACGACCCTAAACATACTGCCAGAATTACAATGGAATGGTTTAAATTAAAGCATTTCTATAAATCCCATTGAAAATCTGTAGAAAGACCTGAAAATCACTGTTCACAGATGCTCTCCATCCAATCTCACTGAGCTAGAGTTAGTTTGCAAAGAAGAATGGGAAAAAAATTTAGCCTTTAGATCTGCAAATTTTGTAAAGACATACCCCAAAAAGACTTGCAACAGTAAGTGCAGCAAAAAGTATTCCTGCAAAGTATTGAATCAGGGGGGGGGGCAGAATACAAATGCATGTCACAATTTTCAGATTTATATTTTTAAAATATTTAGATAAACATGTATCATTTCCTTTACAGTTCACAAATACTTTGTGTTGGTATATCACTTAAAATCCCAACAAAATACATTTATGTTTGTGGGTGTAACATGAAAGAAATGTAGAAAAGTTCACGGAGTAAGAATATTTTTTCAAAGCAATGTATCAAATGCGTATGTGGGCTATAATACCATAAAGTAAGTCTTTCACCCCCAGAATTAAAATGAAACCATTTATACATATAGGGAATAGGGAATTTAGCCCCTATAAAATTCATACTTCTACAGATTTTACTTATTTTTTCTTTATGTAAAAACTGTTCTATTACATATGTAAATGATGGAGATTTGCTATGCCCTTGCCATAGCCAAGTGCTCAGTGCAATGTTCTCCTCCCTAAATTACCATCTTCCACCTCTTGTTATTCTTGATAGTGCTCAAAGGCATGTGATCTCTATTGAATCCTCAGTCCTGCACACACTGACTTTGCAGGAGCCGAGAGCTCATACAATGTCAATGTGTGCGGGCGCACACTCTTATACCCCTGTCCTCTCTGCACTGTCTACTAGATCAAACCAATATAACTTAGCCCAAATAAGTGGTCTAAATATAGATGAATCAAGTAAAATACCTTTGTTTTAAGTACAAGTGGGTATGTGGATGCAAAAGAAGGAGTGCGCACAGACAATACAATAAAATACAGTGACAAAACCCAACACCCAATATTAAAGCAAGATTTGTTAGGTAATGATGTTCTAATGATAATATGCCTAAGAACAGTCTAATTAAGGTAAACAGTGCCAAAGGGTGAACCAAGGCAGATAGAAGTATTAAATGCTGAGAGTGCAAAGATTGTTATATCATGGTAATAACATATCACTGGGAGAATTGGTATACTAGATGGCAAATGGAAATGCCTAAATCATATAAAATGTATTAATCCACATGAATGGGGTAATATGATTGTAGACCCTTATACCTAACTTAGCATATATAGTTCTCCCATGTGGTATATAAAGTATTATTGCACAGCCCAACAAAAGTTATTACACTGCCCGTTCAGTTTGCACAAAAGAATTGTAATAGCCTAGGGGTGGCAGAGAATGGTCATAACTAGTGTTGAGCGATACCTTCCGATATCAGGAAATATCGTATCGGATTGGATCGGACCGATACTCAAAAAGTATCGGATATCGCCGATTCCGATACCGGAAACCAATGCAAGTCAATGGGACAGAAATATCGGAATGAAAATAAACCCTTTCTTTCCTTGTAGGTTAATTCTACATGAAGTAAAACAACTAAGAATAATGTAGAATGTATTATGCGAAAAGCCGGCAATTCATCAGCGCATACACCGGTACCCGACAATTTACAACAGAAAGAATAGAGCTTCACACATAGATTAGATAGATAGAAACATGTCAGTCACATATATATGAAGTACAGTGACAGTGTTGCTTACTGTACTTGTCATTTAGTGTAAAGGATTTATTTAAAAAAATAATAGTGTTTTAATGCACCGTCTCTTTAAAAAAGCCGGCCGGCAATTCAGCATCTGTACCCGACAATTTAGAATAGAAGGAATAGAGCATCACACATAGATTAGATAGATAGAAACATGTCAGTCACATATATAATAAGTACAGTGACAATGTTGCTTACTGCACTTGTCATTTAGTGTAAAGGATTTATTTAAAAAAATATTAGTGTTTTCATGCACCGTCTCTTTAAAAAAGCCGGCCGGCAATTCAGCATCTGTACCCGACAATTTAGAATAGAAGGAATAGAGAATCATACATAGATTAGATAGATAGAAACATGTCAGTCACATATATATGAAGTACAGTGACAGTGTTGCTTACTGTACTTGTCATTTAGTGTTAAAATAAAGGATTTATTTAAAAAAAAATTGGCGTGGGGTTCCCCTTAATTTTAGTCTCTAGCGGAGGTTAAGCAGACAGCTGGGGCAGATATTTGAAGCCTGGGAAGGGGGTAATACCCACGGAGCTTCCCAGGCTGCTAATATCAGCCCCCAGCGGAATACTTAGCCTTTACTAGCTATTAAAATGGGGGACCCCCCCCAAAAAAATGACGTGGGGTTCCCCCTAATTTAATAGCTAGCAAAGGCTAGGCAGACAGCTGGGGGCTGATATTAATAGCCCAGGAAGGGTGCCATGAATATTGGCCCCCTCCCAGGCTAGAAACACCAGCCATCAGCCGCCCCAGAAATGGCGCATCCACAGGATGCGCCAACTCTGGCACTTAGCCTCGCTCTTCCCACTGCCCTGTAGCGGTGGCAGTGGGGTAATAGGACTGGGGTTGATGTCAGCTTATAATGCCAGCTGACATCAAGCCCAGGTTAGTAATGGAGAGGCGTCTATAAGACACCCCCATTACTAACCCCATAGTCAAAGTTAAAAAAAAAAACACAAACACCCAGAATAAAGTCCTTTAATTGAAATAAACACACAATTCTTTATTGTTCTAAATTAAACCATACTTACCGTCACGCCCATTCCAGCTGAAGCCAATGATCTCCTGCAATAAAAGAAAAATAATAAACCAACCTCATCCTTACCTTTCCATGGTTCCCATGATGGCTCCAGCTCTGCTACATCGAGATGACATTTAGTGTTAAAATAAAGGATTTATTTAAAAAAAAAATTGGCGTGGGATCCCCCATAATTTTAGTCTCTAGCGGAGGTTAAGCAGACGGCTGGGGCAGATGTTTGAAGCCTGGGAAGGAGGTAATACCCACGGAGCTTCCCAGACTACTAATATCAGCCCCCAGCTGAATACCTAGCCTTTACTAGCTATTAAAATGGGGGACCCCCCCAAAAAAATGACATGGGGTCCCCCCTATTTTAATAGCAAGCAAAGGCTTGGCAGACAGCTGGGGGCTGATATTAATAGCCCAGGAAGGGTGCCATGAATATTGGCCCCCTCCCAGGCTAGAAACACCAGCCGTCAGCCGCCCCAGAAATGGCGCATCCATAGGATGCGCCAATTCTGGCACTTAGCCTTGCTCTTCCACGCTGCCCTGGTGCGGTGGCAGGGGGTAATGGGGCTGGGGTTCATGTCAGCGCCAGCTGCCATGAAGCCCAGGTTAGTAATGATGGGCGTCTATAAGACACCCCCATTACTAACCTACAAAGTGTTAAAAAGAAAACACACACTACACCCAGAAAAAAATAATTTATTTGAAATAAAACACACCATTTTATTTAATTCTTAGTTTACAAAAAAAAAATAGTTACCTGTCCACGTTCCTGCGCTGATCTCCCATGCACAGCTGTCACATCTGGAGATGGTGACAGCTGTGCATGGCTGCTGTAAGCTCACACTGCCGGGAACACGTTCGCTCCCGGCAGCAGGAGCCACTGACTGAGGTCACCGGAGTGCATTCAGGCAGCGCAGCTCCGGAGACCTCCTTTACGGCACTGCTGTACCGTGGGAATTTCTCACGATACAGCAGGGCCGTAAAGGAGCTGACCGGAGCAGCGCTGCCTGAACTCCGGTGAACCCGCTTATGCAATGACGGGGCTGCTTTACGGCCCCATCATTCTAGCGGCGGCAGCGGTTCAGAGTGGTCACATTCTATGTGGCTGCTCTGAACTGGAGATCATCGTGGGACACTCGTGGACTACTACGGAGGGGTAAGGATAAGGTTGTGGTTTATTATTTTAGATTTTATTACAGGAGATCGATGGCTTCGGGGAATTAGGTGTCTAGGTGAGTATAGGTGTAGTTTTTTATTTTTTACTTTATTTTAGGTGGCGATCGGTGGGGACAGGTAATGTATGAACTAATTTATTGTAGGTAACCACTGGCCACCAATGACATGTATTTAAAATTTATTGGGGACACATTAGGGCAATTTAAATAGCAGGATCAGGCTGATGGGAACTACTGCTCCCATCGAGTTGATCCTGCTGGCACGAGTGGACCGGGGACAGACATAGGCCGATGGGAGTAGTAGTCTCACATCGGCCTATGTCTGCCTGCACGCACACACCCCCAGACATCGCACAGACACCGCACACACCCGCAGACATCGCGCAGACATCGCACAGACACCGCACAGACACCGCACAGACACCGCACAGACACCCCACACACACCAATCATGACCGGTCTGGGAGGTGAGGCTGACCTGTGCGGCCGTGGGAAAGTTCATGTGAGTTCATGCAATGCAGTCAAGCATGAACTCACATGAACCCTCTGAGGGCACCGCGACGACTTCAAATGAACAGCTGATCGGCATCACCTGATACCTCAGCTGTTCATTTGAAATAACCGGCGGGAAAGCGTAGCACAGAACGAGAAAGCCGGCGGTGAAGTCTTTTCACTGCCGGCTTCCCCGCCCGGGTCCTTCGCTCCCCGCTCCTTGGTGCTGCGCTCCCCGCCCGATCCTAACTTACGATCGGAATGGGAGGTGGCGAGGGGAGCGGAGGATCGGGGTGGGAGGCTGCGGGGAAGCAGTATGGGGCTGTGTGATTGTTTAAAAGCCGGCGGCTTTTTACCGCGCGCCGGCTTTTAAACAATCAGGAGAATTCTCCCACGCTGGGATGGCATTCTGATGACAGGCTGGATCTCAGCTGAGCGCTGCCATCCAGCTTGTCATCCTTCAGAGACACTGCAGAGCGCAGGCATTATGGGAACTTCCGATTCCGGTATTCGATATTGTAAAAGTATCGGAATTAAGTATCGGAATTCCGATACCGCGAATATCGGCCGATACCCGATATTTCAGTATCGGAATGCTCAACACTAGTCATAACTGTTATTGAGTGGGATCCAACCAAGAGTGTGGTGAGTGCTCTGATAGACACCATTACTAACCCCAGGGCTTGATGCCAGCTATGATTTTTGACAAATCACAGCTGACATCAACCCTAACTACCATTACCCCGATAGCCACTGCACCAGGGCAATCGGGAAGAGTCGGGCAAAAAGCCAGAATTGGTGCATCTAATGTGATGTGCCACTTCTGGGGCGGCTATGTACTGGTATTTTTAGGCTGGGAAGGGCCCAGTGTCCATGGACTTTCCCAGCCTGATAACATCAGCTCACAGCTGTCTGCTTTACTTGTGCTGGTTATCAAAACTAGAGGGGACCCCAGGTCATTTATTTATTTATTTATTTATTTATTTAATTATTTATTATGTTAAACAAATCTAAACACCCTTTAGTGTAAGTTTATTATATGTAGGGTAGTTTCTGAAATTACATACAGTTGAAACCAGAAGTTTACATACACTATATAAAAAGACACATATGCATGTTTTCCAAATATCTGACATGAAATGAGAATAAACCTTTCCCGTTTTAGGTCAATAAGGATTACCATAATATTTAATATTTGCCAAATGCCAAAATAATGAGAGAGAGGGAGAATGTTTTAAGACATGTTTAATACTTACTGCAAAGTCAAAAGTTTACTTACACTAAGATTACTATGCCTTTAAACAATTCTGGATTGCCCTTTTGATGATGTCATGTGTTTGGAAGCTTCTGATAGTTTTTTGTCAACATCTGAGTTAATTAGAGACACACCTGTGGATGGATTGTAATGCACACCTTAAACACACTGCTTCTTTGTGTAGAATCATGAGAAAAGTCTAAAGAAATCAGCCAAGATATCAGGAAGAGAATTGTGGACTTGCACAAGTCTGGCTCCTCCTTGGGTACAATTTGAAGATACCTGAAGGTGCCTCGCTCATCTATACAAATGATTATACGCAAGTACAAACAAGATGGGAATGTTCAGCCATCATACGCTCAGGAAGGAGATGGGTTCTGTGTCCCAGAGATGAACGTGCTTTGGTCCGACATGTGCATATCAACCCAATGACAAAAGCAAAAGACCTTGTGAAGATGATGGCGGAAGCTAGTAAGATTGTGTCAATAATCACAGTGAAACGAGTACTGTGTCAACATGGGCTGAAAGGTTACTCTGCTAGGAAGAAGCCATTACTCCAAAAGAAACATTAAAAAGCCATATTAATGTTTACAAATACACACAGGAACGAAGACCTTAATTTTTAGAGACATGTCCTGTGGTCTGATGAAACTAAAATTGAACTTTTTGGGCATAATGAACATTGTTACGTTTGGAGGAAAAAGGGAGAAGCTTGGAAGCCTAAGAACACCATCCCAACTGTGAAACACGGAGGCGGCAGAATCATGTTGTGGGGTTGTTTTGCTGCAGGAGGGACTGGTGCGCTTCATAAAATGTATGGCATAATGAGTAAAGAATATTATGTGGCAATACTGAAGCAACATCTCAAGACATCAGCCAGGAAGTTAAAGCTTGGGCGCAAATGGGTCTTCCAAATGGACAATGATCTGAAACATACTGCCAAAATATTAAAAAAGTGGCTTAAGGATACCAAAGTCAATCTTTTGGAGTGGCCATTTGTGATGGGCGAGCACTAAAATTCTCGGGTGCTCGATGCTCGGGTCGAGCAAATTGGAATGCTCGGGTGCTCAACACGAGCAACGATTCCAAAGTAAGTCTATGGGAAACTCAAGCATTTTTCAGGCGGCTCCCCCCGGCGGTCTGCAGGAGGCCTAAAAATTGCCCAAATTGATGGGAACAGTGCTCAAGTGACATGGAAACAGCATGGGGAAGACCCCTGGAAGCATTTCTGACTCCCAGGCCACTGCTGTCAACAACGTTGTCACAGGTATTAGGCTACTTTTAAGGACTCAAAATAAAACATACAAAAACAAAAGCAAAATGGATTTTCCTGGGAAATATAGTACAGACCAAAAGTTTGGACACACCTTCTCATTTAAAGATTTTTCTGTATTTTCATAACTATGAAAATTGCACATTCACACTGAAGGCATCAAAACTATGAATTAACACATGTGGAATTATATACTTAACAAAAAAGTGTGAAACAACTTAAAATATGTCTTATATTCTAGGTTCTTCAAAGTAGCCACCTTTTGCTTTGATGACTGCTTTGCACACTCTTGGCATTCTCTTGATGAGCTTCAAGAGGTAGTCACCGGAAAAGGTCTTCCAACAATCTTGACGGAGTTCCCAGAGATTCTTAGCACTTGTTGGCCCTTTTGCCTTCACTCTGTGGTCCAGCTCACCTCAAACCATCTCGATTGGGTTCAGGTCTGGCGACTGTGGTGCCAGGTCATTTGGCACAGCACCCCATCACTCTCCCTCTTGGTCAAATTGCGCTTACACAGCCTGGAGGTGTGTTTGGGGTCATTGTCCTGTTGAAAAATAAACGATGGTCCAACTAAACGCAAACCGGATGGAATAGCATGCCGCTGCAAGATGCTGTGGTAGCCAAGCTGGTTCAGTATGCCTTCAATTTAGAATAAATTCCCAACAGTGTCACCAGCAAAGCACCCCCACACTTTCGCACCTCCTCCTCCATGCTTCACGGTGGGAACCAGGCATGTAGAGTCCATCCTTTCACCTTTTCTGCATCGCACAAAGAGACGGTGGTCGGAACCGAACATCTCAAATTTGGACTCATCAGACTAAAGCACAGATTTCCACTGGTCTAATGTCCATTCCTTGTGTTCTTTAATCCAAACAAGTCTCTTCTGCTTGTTACCTGTCCTTAGCAGTGGTTTCCTAGCAGTTATTTTACCATAAATGCCTGCTGCACAAAGTCTCCTCTTAACAGTTGTTGTAGAGATGTGTCTGCGGCTAGAACTCTGTGTGGCATTGACCTGGTCTCTACTCTGAGCTGCTGTTAACCTGCGATTTCTGAGCTTAGTGACTCGGATAAACTTATCCTCAGAAGCGAGTGATGATGATGAGGTTGGAGATCCCACTTACTGTCAACCCACAGTCAGCCAAGAGATGAGGTCAGCAGAGGAGGTGGAGGAGGATGCTAGTGACGACGAGGTCAGGTTGCGCCTTCCTGGACAGAGACATAGTACTGGAAGCACGTCAACAACTGCATCCTCGAACACAACTCTGCCTCTCACCACAAGTCGTGGTGGCTCTTCAGGTCACATGGGTGCTAAGCCTTGCATAGCCTGGCCATATTTTCAGATCGATAAAGATGACCCAACTCGTGTTATCTGTAACATTTGTCAGCAAAAGCTATGTAGAGGCCAAAAAATACATAGTTTGAGTACTTCATGCATGAACCGGCACATGGACATGAAGCATAAGTTGCAGTGGGAAGCTCACTGTGCTACAATGCGGCCTAGCCGGCCAACCACCGTCTGCCATATCTTGTGCATCCGCGGCCTCTTCATCCTCTGTGACTGGGGGGACAGCAGTCACACCTGTTTTGGGGCGCAGACCTGCCACCTCTTTACCCGCAACAGCCAGCGTGATTGGCAGGTCATCATTTTCTTTGGAGGTGGTAACACCAGCTGGTATTGAGCGCTGTCCGACATCGATAGCACCACCTTTGGATCAAGGCAACCTAACATGTCCGCCTGCATCTTCCTCACAGACCGGCAGTTTGCCCGGGACACCCTTATCAACCCCGTCTAAGCACAATAGCCAGCCCTCGGTCCCTCAGATGTGGACAAGTAAAAGACCATTTCCTCCTAGCCATGAGAAAGCTAAGAGGTTGAATTTCACCATCTCAAAGCTCTTGGCTACAGAAATGCTGCCTTTCCGCCTGGTGAACACAGAGGATTTTCGAGACCTTATGTCCGTCGCAGTGCCCCAGTACCAGATGCCCAGTCGGCACTACTTCTCAAAGAAAGGTGTGCCTGCGCTCCACCAGCATGTCGCACACAACATCACCGCTTCTTTGAGAAACTGTGTGTGTGACAGGGTGCATTTCACCACAGACACTTGGACGAGTAGGCATGGACAGGGGCGTTACATGTCGCTGACTGGGCACAGGGTAACTATGGTTACAGCAGGACAAGGGGCTGCTGTCCAAGTCATGCCGTCCCCACGAGTTGTGCGTCAATCCTCTTTATCTCAAAGTTCCTCCACTGCTTCTGCCTCCTCAACCTCCTCTCGGTCCTCCACCTGCGCCCAAAGCCTGTCTGGTCATGCCACAAGCTTTCTAACTGCGCAGAAGGGATCCTGCACACCTCCTTACTATGCTGGCAGTAGGGCTCAACGTCATCAAGCGGTTTTTACTTTGAAATGTCTGGGAAATGTGAGTCACACAGCTGAGGAGTTGTGGTCAGCTCTGGAGAACCAATTTCATGAATGGTTGTCTCCACTGGACCTGAAACCAGGGAAGGCCGTGTGCGACAATGCTGCAAACCTGTTTGCGGCCCTTCGCCGGGGCAATGTCACACACGTGCCTTGTATGGCTCACGTGTTGAACCTGGTAGTCCAGCAATTTTTAGTCCACTATCCCGGACTAGATGGCCTTCTGCAGAGGGCACGGTTGCTGTGTGCTCACTTCCGCCGTTCGCATCCCACAGCTCAGCGACTTACATCTCTACAGAAGTTGTTGGGCCTCCACTTCACCGGCTAAAATGCGATGTGCCTACCCAGTGGAATTCAACTCTGCACATGTTGCAGTGACTGTGGCAGCACCGACAAGCCCTGGTGCAATACGTTCTGACGTATAGCCTGGGCCAACGAGATCCAGAGGTGGGGCAAATCACGCTGGAGGAGTGGTCTCATATCAGGGACCTATGCACCCTTCTGCACAGTTTTGAAATGGCGACGAAGATGTTTAGTGCTGACGATGCCATTATCAGCATGACTATTCCGGTGATTTACATGCTGGAGCACATGTTAAACAGAATTCGGAGTCAGGTGGTGGCACAAGAGGAGGTGGAGGAAGTAGAGGAGGAGGAGTTGTATGCGGAAGGGCTAACATCTGCAAGGTCCAGACTGTCGGCAGCACCAAGGCGGCAGGCATGTGAGGGTGGGGGAGATGGTTTTACCAGGGCACATGGTAGCAGCCAAACTAGTGAGGAAGGTGCAGGAGCCCAGGAAGAAGTGGAGGTTCAACTGATGGAAGACTCATCAGATGAGGGAGACCTTGATCACATTTCTGTTGTGCGAGGTTGGGGGGAGAGGACAGAGGAAGGAAGCATGATTGTTTCCTCGCCACCAACACAACAGGGACTTGGTGCTCCTGGATGCGCAACACACATGAGTGCCTTCTTGCTGCACTACCTGCAACATGACCCTCGAATTGTGAGAATTAGAAATAATCCTGACTACTGGGTTGCCACACTGTTAGATCCCCAGTACAAAAGTAAATTTGCAGAAATTATTCCTGCCATAGAAAGGGATGCACGCATGCAGGAGTATCAGCAGAGACTGTTGCAGAATCTTACATGTGCTTTTCCACAAAACACCTGTGGTGCACGTAGTGAATCTCACAGTTCCAACTTGCCAACCGTGGGACCGTCGAGTGTTCAGCACTCAAACCGTAACAGAACCACAATATCTGCTGGTAACATCAATTTTGCGGAATCATTTCATCACTTTTTTAGCCCATCCTTTGCAAGGCCACAGGAGACAAGAAGTCTGACACATAGTCAACGCCTATAGACGATGGTACAGGAGTATCTCCAAGTAAACATTGAAGCCATGACTGTGTCACTGGACCCTTGCTCTTTTTGGGCTTCCAATCTGGATAAATGGCCGGAGCTAGCCACTTACGCCTTGGAGATCTTGTCATGCCCCGCAGCCAGCGTTCTGTCTGAATGTGTGTTCAGCGCTGCTGGTGGTGTGCTGACAGATAAGCGCACGTGGCTCTCCACTGATAATGTAGACAGACTCACGTTCATAAAGATGAACAAATAATGGATCCTAAACGACTTTTCTACCCCTGTGTCATCCTGGGGAGAGTAAAAGTTTGTTGATTGGTTAAAATCACCTCACCAACCGTTTTAAGCTTTCAAATTACTAATCATGTTTATCTGTATCTTGGCTGGAAAATAATTTGGGCTTTGTAGCAGTGTGCAGCACTGATTCTATTAGGCCATCTATAATAAACTCCACCAGATTTAAAATTACTAATCATGTTTATCTGTATCTTGGCTGGAAAATAATTTGGGCTTTGTAGCAGTGTGCAGTACTGATTCTATTAGGCCATCTATACTAAGCTCCACCAGATTTAAAATTACTAATCATGTTTATCTGTACCTTGGCTGGAAAATAATTTGGGCTTTGTAGCAGTGTGCAGCACTGATTCTATTAGGCCATCTATACTAAGCTCCACCAGATTTAAAATGAATAATAATTTTTAGCTGCATCTAGCCCGGAAAATAATTTTGGGGCTCCGAGATGCGCAAGACACATAAGTGCCTTCTTGCTGCACTACCTGCAACATGACCCTCATATTGTCAGAATTCGAAGTAATCCTGACTACTGGGTTGCCACACTCTTAGATCCCCCAAACTTTTCGATCAACCTTTTCATTTTAATAAAGACCAAGAAAATGGTCATTTTTGAAATTATAAGCATTAGCAGGTTATTAGAAACTGAAATCAAACAGTTTTCAACTTAAAACTTTATTCTTGGTAATGTTACATTTTCACATAGGACCCCTTGTTCGAAAGGAGCTTCTGAACTCTCTCGTCCATTGAATTTGTCAGGTTTTGGATGTTTTCTGCTTCAATTGTTTTGCATGAGGACAGAATACCCTCCCAGAGCTGTTGCTTAGATGTGAACTGCCTCCCGCCATCATAGACACTCCTTTTGATGATGCTCCAGAGGTTCTGAATGGGGTAGAGGTCAGGGGAGCATAGGGGTCACACCATAAGTTTGTCCCCTTTTATGCCCATATCAGCCAGAGATGCAGATGTTTTATGTGCAGCATGAGATGGTGCATTATCATGCATAAAAATGATCTTGCTGTGGAATACACGGTTCTTCTTCTTGAACCATGGCAGGAAGTGCTGTTTGAGAAACTCCACATACATTATGGAGTTCATCTTTACCCCTTCAGGGATCCTAAAGGGGCCGACAATCTCTCTCCCCATGATTCCAGCCCAAAACATTACTCCACCTCCTCCTTGTTGGCGCTGTAGCCGTGTTTGCGTGGGGTGTCCATCAACCAGCCATCCTCCACTCCATCCATCTGGACCATCGAGCGTTGCACGGCACTCATCCGTGAACAAAACAGTTTTGAAATCAGTCTTCATGTAATGTTTGGCCCACTGGAGCCGTTTCTGCTTGTGTGAAGTGGATAGATAAGGTCGACAGGATGGCGTATGCACAGCTGCAAACCTCTGAAGGACCCTGCATCTTGTTGTTCGGGGGACGTTGGAGGCACCAGCAGCTTCAACAACTTGTCTGCTGCTATGACAAGGCTTTTTTGCCGCTGCTCTTTTAACCTGACGTAATTGCCTGTAGGAAAGAGTCCTCAATTTGCCCTTATCAGCACGCACACGTGTGTACTGTGAATCAGCTACATACTACTTGATTGCCAAGACACTTCATCCTGATCATCGCACAATGTTGATTGTAGTCATGCCTTGACCTAAACACTCCACAATTTGTTGCTTCTCAGCAGCCGACACATCCTTTTTCTTTCCCATTTTGGCAGAAAATGTAGGCTGCTTAATAATGTGGGACAGCCTTCTTAAGTAGTCTTGCCTTTCATTGGACACACCTGCCAAACTAATTAGCACAGGTGTCTGCAATTGCTTACAGTGATATAAAGAGCCCTGACACACATCACCATCAATGAGTTTAACTGACAAACAAACAAATTCTACCCTTATCACTCCTAAACACTTTTTGCATAATAATTTGGAACACAGTGTACATGTGCTTTTCCACAAAACACCAGTGGTTCACATAGTGAATCTTACAGTTCTAACTTGCCAACCGTGGTCTGTATGGAGTTGTTCAATAAAGGGCCCAAAATTAAGATAACATAGATGGGAGAGGTCTCTATGAATAGGAATTCCTAAGTATTTGATACCCTGTGAGGGCCAGGCAAAGGGAAAGTTGGACTGGATGGAATCCTGTATGGATTTGGGGAGGGAGACATCGAGGGCCTCAGACTTCGCTGCATTGATTTTAAAAATTGACCATGTAACAAAGTGATCTATTTCAGCCATAACAGCATGGATGGATATATGTGATTGAGTGATATATACTAGGACAGCATCAGCAAATAGAGAGCACTTGTACTCGGTGCCTCCCACCTCAATCCACCTAATATTGGGGTTATGGCGAATTGATGAGAGCAGGTGCTCCGTCACTAGGATGTATAAGAGAGGGGACAGAGGACATCCCTGCGTTGTCCCATTGGTGATTTTGAAAGGTGATGGAAATGTTCTGATGCACCCCCTGGGCCTTGGGAGATCCGGAGCCGGACCCTTTTTGGTGGATGCTGGTGGTTGTAGTCTCCGTGGCGGCGACCCGGTTCCGTGGCTCAGGGCGGTCAAACCAGTGGCGGAACTATTTATGTGGTTTTGATGTTTAAATGTCCGACTACGCCACCCGTGGATTGCGGTCAGAGTGAACCGCCGCTGCAGGGCAGACCGCTGAGGCTGGTGTTGTGGGTGCAGCAGAGAGTAGCATAACTCCCCATGGGAGGAGTATAGCCTCAGGGCAGTGTATGCGGAGGATGGGGGAGATGGTGCAGGGCAGCAGCAGTAACGACACGGAGTCAGTGATGCAGTCCAGGGCCTTTACTCACAGTTCTTATTATCCAGACAACGTCTGCAGGTAACGGCTGCCCACGTCCTACTGTGCTCACCAGGTGAGGGGCTCAGACAACTCCCAGATAACTTTGGAGCGCTTCACAGGACCCCCTTTGTGTGTCCTTTGTCTGGCCTTTCTTACCAACCCTTCTGTCCGGCTGCCTCGGGCCTCCTCTTGGTAAACTTGGCGCCAGTTTCCCTGACCCTATGTGGTGCCTTCCTAGCGGGTGTAGCGAGGGGCTGCGCCAAATAAAATGTCACAGCCTCCGGTTTCTAGCTGAGGGTCGTTTCCTGCCTCCACTAGTTTCGGGGACCGGTCTCGCCCTTTGGCCTGACCCCTCCACGCAGGTGGATTCGGGCGAACGGTGGCGACTCGCCCGTCCGCACCCCTGGGATCCCTTCGTTCCTCGCTCCTGGAGCCTTCTCCGCTCCTCTTCCTTCCTTCTCCCTCTTCCAGGCCTGGGCCTCTGTTACTAGGCCCGCCTCCGGAGCAGAGCTCATGCAGAGCCCCTGCTCCCTGTCACTTCTGCTCAGACTTCTCTGCACTGAACTAAGATGGTGCCCACCTTTTATACTCCCTGCTCAATGCACCCAGGAACTGCTTCCTCCCTGCTCCTGCACTACAGGGTTCCCCTTCCTCAGTGTTCCCTAACCCCTACAGCCAGGGACAGGGACTGTCGTGCCCATCTCAGGGGCATATTGGTCGCCCTGCCCCACGGCAATGTGGTGTAATGCATGCAGGTGTCAGGTCCTGATCCACACTCCATCCTTACCTGAGAGTGAGATATCACACCTCTGGGTGAGATGCAATACCTCTGTAGCAACCGAGCCCTCCGGGTGCTACAGTTCCATTCATCTTCAGCCTAGGTGACGTATTGCGATACAGGGCCGTGATTTTGGCTATAAAAGGGTCCCCTTGACCCCTACCCCAAGCTTTTTACGAGAATCATATATGGCGTGCCAGGAGACTCTATGGAATGCTTTCTCAGCATCCAACGAGAGTATATAATTACAAATTTTTAACTGCATCTAGCCCTGGAAATACTTTGTGTAACGGGTCTGGGAGGCGGAACCTCTGAGCTACTATACAAGGGGGCGGCCCTTGTAAGGGAGCGGGTGGCAGTCTCTGGATGAACGGACAGGGAGATACGGCAAGTGATCAGGGCAGTCTCTGGGTAAAGGGTAGGTACGACCTGTGATGGCAGAGCCTCCGGGTAGGCTAGCAGGCAGATGGTAGATGTGTGCTCCCAGGTGAGCAAGCGAGAGTCTCTGGAATAGCAGGTGGTCACGGCACGTGACGGCGGAACCTCCGGGCTGGCAAGCAGGCAGGTAACGGAGAAGCGCTCCCAGGTGAGCGGACAAGAGTCTGAAGTAGCTGATGGTCACAGCACGTGACAACGGAGCCTCCGGGCAGGCAAGCAGGCAGGTAACGGAGAAGCGCTCCCAGGTGAGCGGGCAAGAGTCTGGAATAGCTGGTGGTCACAGCACGTGACAACGGAGCCTCCGGGCTGGCAAGCAGGCAGGTAACGGAGAAGCGCTCCCAGGTGAGCGGGCAAGCTGGTCCATAGACAGACTGACCGGAGTTGTAAGGCAGACCGTCGGACCTCAGGAAAGCAGGCAGGTAGCTGATGTGCGCTCCCAGGTGAGCGGGCAGGCTGGTCCTTTAGACAGACTGACAGGAGTAGTAAGGCAGACCGTCGGACCTCAGACTGGCAGACAGGTAACAAGTATTCAGGCAGGAATCAGGCAGGTAACTGGCAGGAAACTGGCAGGAAACTGGCAGGAAACTGGCAGCGGGACCTGAGGGCTGAAGCACAGGTGAGACACAGGTGCAAACAACATTGCTCGGGCACCTCCATTTTGGAGGAGGTGCCTTATATATGATGAAGTCCTCCGGCCATTGGCCGGGGACTCCTTAGGACGGCGCGCGCGGCCCCTTTAAGAGGAGGGGAGCGCGCGCGCGCGCGCCCTAAGCACAGGGGCCGGGAAGGAGCGCGCGCTGAGAGCAGAGCGGGAGGAGGACGCCGGGAAGGAGCGCGCGCTGACAGCAGAGCGGGGAGAGGACGCCGGGCACGGAGCAGAGCGGTGAGGGGAGCAGCGTCCCTGCCTAGCAGAGGGCAGGGACGCCAGCGCTACACTTTGTGCCTAGTAGCAGTGTCTGCTGTTAAGCAAGCTACACCACCTGTAGTTTGGACACTTAATTTTTTCAAAGGAAATACTTCGGGACCATGGGATACTCAGTGAAGAGCATCAGGAGGCACCCCAAGGCATAGGGGCTGGGACTGGCAGTAGGATGCCTTGCGGTGGACAGCCGAGCTCGATCCTTATAAAAGCTTTTTGACTGCAGCAGCTTTAGTGGACGCTACTGGAGCTGGAATTACGCGGCTGCTGGCATGAGACTTGCCCTCCAATAGATCCTTGTAAATGGATTTAAAGTGTATTCATTCAAATTAGAGAGACAATTTAAATTAAAAAGCTTAGAGCTGCCTCAACCACAGGGGGGCTCGCTCGACCCACCAGCGGACAGGCACCAGTATTGGGAGAGGGGGGCTGGCCGTCAGGGTTCACCACGGCTCTGGCACAAACCCGGCGACACGGAGGTGGCACGGGCTGGAGTGGACTGGCCGTGTCGGCTTCTCACTTTTTGGATTTTAGAAGGGCATGACATGCCTATATCTGTGTCTCCCCCTCCTTTTACTCTTCCACCTCTTTTCTTTTCGCATGACTATATGTACTTGTCACTTTTCCATGTGTTAGTTGTGTCTTCTGAGCAGTTTGTCAGCTTTTGGACACCTTTGAAGGTGTTTTCTATGTGTTTCTATGTGTTTTTGTTTGCCTGCCATTGGTTTTAACGGTGTTCGAAGGTGTTCGACGAACAGTTCGACGAACAGTTCGGCGAACACACGGGTGTTCGACGAACCGAACCGAACTCGAACACTACGGTGGTGGCTCAACACTACACATCATCAGACACATGCATACAGTGCTGAAAAGACATGGGAAGAACATGTGGAAGACCCCTGAAAGCATCCCAGGTCGGTGCCTAAAAGTATGCCCATCATAAGTGATCCTTGGCGCATGCGAAGATGCCTCCCGCCATGCACCTGTCGTTGCAGACTTGCAACAATCACCGTCCATGTCCTTGTCCAAAAGCATCATTCTGTTGTCCCTACCCCAATCCTTGGAATGCAAGTGCAAGTATGCAGCCAGCCACCCACCCAACCACAGGCTGCAATACTATACTGCCATATTTTTGACAGCTGCTTGCACTTGAAATGTGGCCTTTTGGGGTCGTGGTGGCGGAAGCTTTTTCATAACTTCATGCTGGCGGCAGCCGGCTGTCCATACTCGGTTCCCAGCCGCCACTATTTCTTCCGGTATTGTCTCCACCTTCCACAAGCATGGGTCTGACAACATTACCCGTGCCCTCCCCAGTGCACTCACTGAGAAGTACAGCCTAACCACAGACATGTGGACAGGTGAATGTGGCCTGGGACGGTACGGAGCCAGTCCACAGCTTTTTTGCTGAGAGCTGTATTTCACCACAGCCATATTCTTTAGCTCGGTGAAAGGACTGGCATAGAGGGAAACTGTATCTACTCTGAGTGTCATTTCTCCCAGGAAGTCCTCTAATGCAGCTTGTTGTAGAAGCAATGGAAGCCCGTCCAACATCAGCTCACACTTGTCGGTGGTGCTTTGACACAAAAACATCTTTCTTTGCAACTTTAATTTCGTGACTACAGAGTTGGGCAATGGCGTGACCTGCAATGCGGTTTGAGAAATAACATGCATAAGCACGTCCGATCCACATTAAAAAAGCAACCATAGAGTGTCCGGGAACCTTCCCACACACTTTTCTAAGCCAGGGCTGCTTCTCGGCAGGGTTGGACTGGCCACCAGAGAACCGGAGACTCCTTCCGTGGGCCCTGGCTTCTCCTTCAGGATAGTTCATAGTGCCAAGGTGAGGCCATGATGATGATAGAGGCCACCATCTGCTTAGTTTTCTTTTACTTGGAATGCAAGCGCAAGTATGCAGCCAGCCGCGCACCTACAGGCCGCATTACTAAACTGCCAGATTTCTGGGCAGCTGCTTGCACTTGAAATGTGGCCCTTTAGGATCGTGCAGGCGGAAGCTTTTCATAACCTCATGCCGGCGGTGGCCGGGTGTACATACTCGGTTCCCAGCCACCACTATTTCTCCCGGTATTGTCTCCTCCTTCCACAAGTACAGGTCCCACAACAAATCCCAGCAAGGACAACAACTGCAAGGATTTTGTATGTTCTCCCCGTGTTTGCGTGGGTTTCCACCTTTGTAAAAAAGCAGCCATAGGGTGTCTGGGAACCTTCCCATACACTTTTCTTAGCCAGGACTGCTTCTCGGCAAGGTTGGACGATCCCATCAGAGAATCCTCTGGTGTGCCCTGGCTTCTACCTCAGGAGAGTTCATGATAGCGCTAACTTTGCAGCTGCTATGGGGCTCTTGAGTGGAGGAGAAATGTGAGCCCTCAGAATCAAATCCTCTGGTGGGCCCAATGTTTTTCAATCTGAAACAGCTTCTCAGTGAGAGTTGTATTTCACCACAGCCATATTCTTTAGCTCGGTGAAAGGACTGGCATAGAGGGAAACCGTATCCACTTCGACTTTCATTTCTCTGCTACCAGGTTCCGCCCATTGTCACACACACGACCATGCCTGGCTGTATGTTTAGCAGTGAGAGCCACAGATTAGGCTGCTGTGTTACAGCTTTCAACAATTCTGCAGCGCTGGGCGGTTTGTCACCTAAGAATTAAGTATGTTATCTTCAGCACAGCCTGTTGCGGCTTGGCCAAGGCAGTGCTGCAGTGCTTTCAGGTTGTGACTGATGTGGTCTTTTCGGAGATGGAGGAGGAGGTGCAGGAGCTGAACAATGTGATTACATTGAGGTTACATTGGCGACTCTGTTTTTTATACTAAAGAAAGATCCTACTGTTTTTTTTTTTTTATGTTATTTTTTAAGACAAATGCATTCACTGGGAAATGTCATTTTAACATTATACAACCTTATCTGGCCATGTGGTGTGTGACACATCATCAGACACATCCTGTTTCATTTATGATGTAGGGACTCTGAAAGTCACAAAGCCTATTTTTATAGGGCCATCAGGCGACCCTTTCTATTCTTAAAAGGCCAGTAGTAGGCCCTCGCTAATGTTAGAGAGCGATCAGCCAGCTATGCTTTGTTGTTCCCATTATTAACGAGTGGGTCTCCTACACTGTTATTGCGTATGCAGTGACTGCAAGGGCTGCTAAAAATTCGGACGCAACACAATACCCCTTTGATGAGACATAGAGGAGGGTTTCAGTAAAAAAAATGTTCCCATTATAAAGGAGCAGGTATCATATAGTGGTAATGCCCATGCTGTGACTGCAAGGGCTGAAAAAATTTGGGAAAAATTCCACTAAGAATTTAAAGACACATAGAGCAGGGCCACAGAAACGAGTATGACATATTCCCATTAGAAAGTAGAGGGTCTGCTATACAGATATAGGGTATGCAGTGAGTCCAACGGCTGACCAAATTTTGGAAAAATCCCACTAAGAATTTAAAGACACATAGAGCAGGGCCACAGTAACGAGTATGACATGTTCCCATTAGAAAGGAGAGGGTCTGCTATACAGTTATAGGGTATGCAGTGAGTCTAACGGCTGACCAAATTTACGAAAAACCCCACTAACAATTTAAAGACACAAAGAGCAGGGCCACAGTAACGACAAATTCCCATTAGAAAGGAGAGGGTCTCCCATAGTGTTGGCCTATGCAGTGAATGCAAGGGCCGAATAAAAAATTGGGAGACACTCCAATGCCCCTTGGAAGAGACGTAGAGGGACTCATGAAAAAATGTTCCCATTATTAGGAAGTGGTTCTCCCATAGTGTTGGCCTATGCAGTGAATGCAAGGGCTGAAAAAAAAATTGGAAAGCACTCCAATGGCCCTTGGAAGAGGCTTAGAAGGCCTCATAAAAAAATTTTCCCATTAGAAAGTAGCGGGCCTCCTATACTTGTAATGCCCATGCACTAAGTGTATGGGCTGACAAACGTTTACCCTTGGGGGGTATACATGAACATACTGCATAAAAAAAATTTTTTAAGGGCATCATAAACACCTTTTAAACAAATTATGTGGGTGTTGCATCACGGACCACGGTCACCCTGGTGACATGGTGGTGGAGGATGAGGATGAGGAGAAGGAGGAGGACAAGAGCAAGTAGCCAAAATCAGGAAACGTATACCCATGTGTGGGTGTGAAAAGGTGCATGGGAATACACCTCCCAAGAAAAGACACTGGATTTCAGTTTATGTTATGCTGCTATCATTCGGTGGTGTTGAGAAGTCTGGCCAAATCCAGCCCTTGTTCATATTTATAAGAGTCAGACTGTCAGCATTTTCAGCTGACAGGCGGATGCGCTTATCAGTTATAATTCCAACAGCGGCACTAAAAACCCTCTGTGATAAAACGCTGGTGCAGGGCAGGCCAGGACCTCCAAGGTGTAGAGAGCCAGTACATTCCACGTATCCAGCTTGGATACTTAATATTTATAAGGCACAGAGGAATCACAGAGGATGTTGGTACGGTCAGCAAGGTACTCCCTTAGCATCTTCCCAAACTTTGGACTCCGTTTGAGAGTTACCCGCGCCTCAGCGCTTGTGCAATGGGAGGGGCTGAGAAAATTCTCCCAGAACTTTGACAGTGTTCCCTGCCTCTGCTGGATTGGAGTTGTGTCTCTCTCGCCTGTAGTCCTTGGCTATCCAATGAACTATGACCTCTGCCGCCAGCATTTTCAGATGGGAATTTTTTTAATAGTTCCCCAACAAGGGCCTTCTGGTACTGCCCAATTTTTGTAGACCTGTCCGCCTCAGGAATAAGAGACATAAAGTTCATCTTGTAGCATGGTCTAGAAGTGTCAACAACCAGTAATGAATGTCACCCAAAATTTTGAGAACACGAGAGTCATGGGAAAGGCAGCATAACATAAACTCAGCCATGCGTGCCATACTGCTAACAGGCAAGACTTCCGTGTCCTCAATTAGAGGACGAGTGACTATGCTCTCCTCCTCCTCCTCTCTGTCCTCAGGACATCCACGCTGAACAGACAGTATGACAGTTGTGCAGGTAGCACCGTCTATAGCGCATAAAACTAGCTCCTGTTCTTCCTCCTCCTCCTCTTCCTCATTGTCACCCAATCCACGTTGGGATGAGATGAGGCTCCATCTCATCATGCTCCGCCTGCAATGCATCCTCTTTGATTGTGGACAGATAGCGTGTCAGAAGACAGAGAAGCTGGATGGTGATGCTAATTATGGCATCATCGCCGCTCACCATCTTGGTGGAGTCCTCAAAGTTTTGGAGGATGGTACAGATGTCTGACATCCTTGTCCATTCCTGAGGTCTTATGTCTGGAGTCTGAACTGAATACCGATGGCCGTGCTGATGCTGGTACTCAACAACTGCCCTCTTCTGCTCACAAATCCTTCCCAACATCTGAAGTGTAGAGTTCCAACGCGTGGGGACATCACACACCAGTCTGTTTGCCGGAAGCTGCAAACACTGATGAAACACGGCAAGGGCGGCGGAAGCTGTAGGTGAATTTCTAAAATGGGCACACAGGCGGCGTACTTTAACCAGCAGATCCGGCAGCTTCGGGTAGGATTTGAGAAATTGATGAACCGTGAGGTTAAGCAAATGGGCTAGGCATGGTATGTGTGTGAGCTCACCTCGCCTCAGAGCCGCCACCAGGTTCCGGCCATTGTCACACATGACGATGCCTGGCTGTAGGTTCAGCAGTGTGAGCCACAGATCTGCCTACTCTTTCAGAGCTGTCCACAACTCTTCAGCATTGTGCGTTTTGTCACCTAAGCATATTAGCTTCAACACAGCCTGTTGTCGCTTGGGCGAGGCAGTGCTGCAGTGCTTCCAGCTTGTGACTGATGTGGTCATTTCGGAGATGGAGGCTGAAGAGGAGGAGGAGGCTGAGGAGGATGAGGTGCAGGAGCTGTAGACTGTGTGAGTAACCCTGATTGACCAAGGGCCTGTGATCTTTGGCGTCGGGAGGACGTTTTCCGTCCCGAGGGCCGACTGGGTCCCGGCTTCCACTATGTTAACCCAGTATGCCGTCAGCGAGATGTACCGTCCCTGCTCACTAGCACTTGTCATCGTGTCCGTGGTTAAGTGGACTTCCCGGTAACTGCGTTGTTGAGAGCATGGCTAATGTTTTGGGACACATGCTTGTGTAATGCGGGGACGGCACACCGGGAGAAAAAGTGGCGACTGGGGAACGAGAACCGAGGAACAGCCGCCATAAGGTTGTGGAATGCTTCCGTCTCCATGAGCCTAAAAGGCAACATTTTGAGCGCAAGCAGTCTCGAAATGTGGGAATTTAGTAGTGTGGCCTGTGGGGCTTTGGCTGCGTATTTGTGCTTGCTTTCCAAGGTCTGGGGTATGCACAACTGAACGCTGCGCTGGGACAAGGATGTGGACGTGCTTCCTGATGCTGCTACTTGAGAGTGTGCAATGACAGGTGCAGGGCAGGAGGCATCTTTGCATGCACCATGGATAGGGGATTGGCTTGCAGAAGAAGCAGTGGTGCCACCCACAGACAGAAGGAGGCATCTTCACATGCACCATGGACAGGAAATTGGCTTGCATGCACAACAGCGGAAGAAGCAATGGTGCCACCTGCAGACACTGTTTCTGGACCCTGGGGTTCGGCACACAAAGTCGGGTGCTTTGCTGTCATGTGTCTGATTATGCTGGTGGTGGTCAGGCTGGTAGTTTTCCCACCCCTGCAGATGCTGGCCTGGCAGGTGGTGCAAATGGCCTTTTTGGGGTTATCGGCAGAGACTTTAAAAAACAACCAGACTCGAGAAGACCTAACAGTTGTACAGGCAACTTCCTTTCTGTTGGTCTTACGGGGAACGGTTGCCTGCCTTCTGTCTGCAGCCACCACACTGCTTCTTCCTGCCTGTTGGGGTGATTTGCCTCCATACCCCTGTGTGCTTCTCTCCTCACTCTGCATGTCCTCCTGACACATTGGGTCAGTTACTATATCGTCCCCCACGGTTTCTTCCACTTTCACACTCTGGTCCTCCTCCTAACTTTCTGGCAATTGTGTCTCATCATCTTCCACCTCTTCTGACACTTTCCCACCGTCGCCTTCGTGTGACCGTGGCTGCTCCAATATTTGGGCATCGCTACATGCGATCTCCTCTTGCCCCATTTCAAGTGGACCGGGTGAGAGGCCCGAATATATCAATGGAAAAGTGAACAGCTCTTCGGAGTGTCCAAGTGTGGGATCAATTGTCTCTGGGCACTCGTCATGGTGGGAGGAAGGAGGTTCAGGGTGAGGAATATGCGATCCAAATTCACGGCTACTGAGACTTGACCGTGTGGAAGACAAGGTGGTGGTGGCTAAGTGACTGGAAGCATTATCTGCTATCCAACCAATAACCTTTTCACACTACTCTTTGTTCAATAGTGGTGTTCTGCGGTCCCCTATAAATTGGGACAGGAAGGTCGAGCAAGAATATGTGGGTGCTTGTTGTGGCACAATTTCAGCTTGTCCACGGCCTCAGCCTCTGCATGCACCATCACCATCATGTCCAGTTCCCCGTCCCTTGCCACGTGCCTTGCCCATTTTAAATGGAGGACAATATCTTCCATGCTCACTAAAAATGACTGAATTTGGAGCCAACTTATGGAATCCGTGTGACGGCGAAAACAGCTTTAAATGCCTGGCCTGTAGGTTACTATTTTGAACAGCAAACTGGTGTCAATTGTTTCACTGACACACTGCAAAAAAATTTTAATGGAAGCCAGAAATGGCAGTATTTTCTGAAAATGTATATATGATCCATGTGACAGAGAAAACACAGTTTTAAAAACCTGGCCTGTAGGTAACTATTTGTAACAGCAAACTGGTGTCCATTGCTTCACTGACACACTGAAATTTTTTTTTAATGGAGATGAGAAATGGCAGTATTTTCTGATAACGTACTGTATATGTGATCCTTGTGACGGACAAACCACAGTTTTAAATACCTGGCCTGTAGGTAACTATTTTGAACAGCAAACTGGTGTCAATTGCTTCACTGACACACTGAAAATTTTTTTCAATGGAGGCCAGAAATGGCAGTATTTTCTGAAAACGTATATGTGATCCATGTTGCTGAGAAAACACAGTTTTAAATACCTGGTTTGTAGGTTACTATTTTGAACAGCAAACTGGTGTCAAATGCTACACTGACACACTGAATCAAATTTTTAATGGAGGTCAGAAATGGCAGTATTTACTTAAAACGTATATATGATCCGTGTGACGCACAAACCACAGTTTTAGATACCTGGCCTGTAGGTAACTATTTTGAACAGCAAACTGGTGTCAATTGCTTCACTGACACACTGAAACAAATTTTTAATGGAGGTCAGAAATGGCAGTATTTACTGAAAAAGTATATGTGATCCGTGTGATGGACAAACCACAGTTTTAAATAGCTGGCCTGTAGGTAACTATTTTAAACAGCAAACTGGTGTCAATTGCTTCACTGACACACTGAAACAAATTTTTAATGGAGGTCAGAAATGGCAGTATTTACTGAAAACGTATATGTGATCCGTGTGACGCACAAACCACAGTTTTAGATACCTTGCCTGTAGGTAACTATTTTGTACAGCAAACTGGTGTCAATTGCTTCACTGATACTCTGAAACAAATTTTTAATGGAGGCCAGAAATGGCAGTATTTTCAGTGCAATTATATGTGATCCATGTGACGGACAAACCACAGTTTTAAATAGCTGGATTTTTAGAGCTGTAATATGGAAATGACCTGGTTGTATTTTGCAGTGCCAACAAGCAAATGGCGCAGAAAAACGTTGTTTTCTGGATTGCTTTTTAAGCAAATAATGAGGATTAAGATCCCCCAAAAAATTGTTACTGGCCCCTGAGACCTGGGCCTATTTCTTGAAATATCTAACAGCAGCAGACAAAACTGTAATGTAGCTTCTTGTGCTATGTGCACTACAGTCTGCTATATACCCTGCCTGCCTATATACACTGCCTGCCTGATATCTCTGCAGATGGATTAGTCCTCAGAAGGACTGTTTGTTGAGATGGATATGTGTCTCTAATATAGTTTGGTACACCTACACTAACTAGAAATGAGCAAATCTCTCCCTAGCTCAGCAGCACCTCTCCCTACACTGTCTGATTCCGGAGTGACTGTGACGAGCATGGCAGCGCCAGGTCTGATATAGACCTGATGACGCTGTGCGGCTAGCCAATCACTATTATGCCACAACCAACATGGCTGCAGCATTACAGTGAGTGGCAGGCAATCCCGGCATGTTCTTTTGCTCTGTAAAGAGCGCCAAACATGCAGGGAGGGGACCCGAGCTCCCGCCGACCAACCCCGGAAATTCTCGGCAAGTGCCGAGCATCTTGAGCAGTGACATGCTCGGGCGAGCACTGAGCAGTAGCGAGCATGTTCGCTCATTTCTAGTGGCCATTACAAAGCCCTCATCTCAATCCTATTGAAAATGTATGGGCAAAGCTGAAAAGGCAGGTGCGAAAAAGGCGACATACAAACCTGGATCATTTACACGAGTTTTGTCAGGAGAAATGGGCCCAAATTCCAACTATTATGAGAAGCTTGTGGAAGGATATCCCAAGCATTTGACCCAAGTCATTCAGTTTAAGGGCAATGGTACCAAATACTAAAGAAATGTATGTAAACTTTTGACTTTGCAGTAAGTAATAAAAATGCCTTAAAACATTCTCTCTCACTCATTATTCTGGCATTTGGTAAATATTAAAAATTATGGTAATCCTAATTGACCTAAAACGGGAAACGTTTATTCTGATTTCATGTCAGATATCAAGAAATACATGCCTATGTCTCTTTTTATGTAGTTTATGTAAACTTCTAGTTTCAAATGTATCTACAAGACATCTATCTATTTCTCTAGCATCTATCCTTTCTGAGGGTACTGGCTGTGAATTTATTGTACGTGACTGATTAAATTATTACATTTCATGGCTCCATGCTGTGATTTTTTTCTCAGTCAGATAAGAGCTGAGGAAAAAAATCACAGATGAGCACTGCCTCATTGAATAACATTGGTCACAGTGCAATGCAATGTTTTCTCGCATTGCACTCGTCCAATTTATATGCTCCTGTGAGTGAGCCCCTATAGTTACCATCTGTGGTCTCTGCTGTAATCTGCACTGCTTCAGTTGGTCTCCAGCAGTTGGTGACAAACCGGATTGCTCCAGTGTTTGCTTGAAAACATTTGGAGGTTACTTTTGCATGTCTGTGAGAGTCTTGTTCTGGCTCCCATAGATTTACATTGAGGGCTTGTGACTGTTACTTTTGACTTCCGGCCAGTCAGAAGTTGCAGTCACAAGATGGCGTCGCGGGACTAGAGTGGCACCAGGAGGAGCTGAAGACGGCGGGTGGTGAGTTTAATATTAGGTGCAGGGATCTTACGCTAGTTGCACCACTCCAGCACTGCAATAAAAAAAATATGCTGGAGTGGTGCTATCTGGAACCAATAACCATCCCCAGGTGGGCATCATTTTTAAAAAAGAGAAATTCCACCTACATAGTATACTTTATAGATTGCAGTGTTTGCAATCTCCCATACATTGGTTGCATATTTTACAAGCAAAAAATTCATATAGCAGCACACATAGCGGGCTCCGTGTCTAAAATCTTTCCAGAGACTAATTCACTGACAAAAAAATGCACCTTATCTGGTACATCAAAACATTTTCTGGAAACACACCAAGGAGATGTCTCCCACATGAAAGTTACAGGCATTGAGAAAGTATACAAGCCCAGCAGCGGTGGCAATTATCAGGGTGAACTCAGGGCGAGAGAAGCCTTTTCGATTCTAAAGTTGAACACTTGCTTACCACTTGGTCTCAAGTATAAAATTGACCTCATGCATTTTTACTGAACACTAGGGTTTGTCAACACATTAAGCTCTTATTACAAGGGTTTACTGTATATAACATTTATTCATCTATGAACAGTAAAAATGCAATCTGGCTACATGTGCATGGGGGCTTTAAATAAGTAATTAAAAAATTTGATTTTTTATTTTTACATTAATAAATGCGTAAAATAGGGTTATCGTGGGGAGTGTTTTGTTCAATTAAAGGACTTTTTTCTGTGTGTGTCTTTCTTACTTTTGATTACGGGGTTAGTAATGAGGGTGTCTGATCCATTACTAACCCCAGGGACTTGATTTCAGCAGACATAAAACAGCTTATATCAACCCCAAACTATTACCCCACTTGCCAACACACCAGGACAAGTGGGAAGAGCTAAGGCTAAATGTCAGAATTGGCGCCTCTAATGAATGCGCCATTTCTGGGAAGCTGAGGGCTAATGTTTTTAGTCTGGGAGTGTTAAGGGGACGGTTGCAAACAACTTTATTTATAATGGAAAGCAACCGAACTCGGGGTCCTCGATGCAGCCTGGTGGACTGTGGCCGAACACCTTCCGGGTGAGAAGGTAAAACCACCAACTTAAATGACAATCCCTTCCGTGTTACAGCACACCGGGACGGGAATAGGGATTCGCACTATCTCTGTTAACAGCACGAGAGATGTGCGATAAATAATATATCTGTAGTCCTGTTGCAGCACAGGGACTACACAGTTGGCGCTAGGATGCGTGTGTGACTCACGCCGGCGAATACGTGCTCCCAGCCGGCGTGCTACCGAACTGAGGAGGATCCCTCCATGTGGCTACAGGTGGTACCGGGAATAGGGTGTCTGCAGACTGCTCGCCGTGTAAGGCGACCCCTTTGTCAGAGCCAGGCTGTCAGATGAAGCTACCTGCCTATTTCATCTAAGCCTGCCTATTTCCACTAAACCGGCCTGCCAGAAACTAAAGCACACGTGGAGCCCAAGAGACCAAGCGTCCATACAACACCATCACAGCTCAATGATCAGAGCGGGCCGCCATGTTTGTGGGTGGGCTTTTTAAAGATTAAGCCCTGCCCACCGTCGCACCATTGGTGACGTCACCTGCGACCAATCAGGCGGTGCCAGGTCACCGGATCAGCTGACTCCCAAACCACCAATCAGGGTCCGCCATGTCACGGGCATGCTCAGTACAGAGAATCCTGGACTTAGGCTTTAACAGTCCTGTCTCCCTCCGCAACCTATCCTTCATGTTGCTAGGAACGAAGACCCAAGAGACAACCTGTACATCTTGTGTACCAGCTAGGTGTTGGGACTGATGATGATGCTGAGCAGCATCAGCCATGGCTGGACCAGAGTGGGAGGACACAGAGTCCACTGATAGTTCTGAACCCATTTCAAATCCAGCAAATGCCCAATGTATTACAAGGAGGGGGACAATACCCTGGTTTATTAATTTCAGCCCACAGCTATCTGTTTAATGTTTGCTGGTTATTGAATATAGGGGGTCCCTCCATTTTAATAACCAGTAAAGGCTACGCAGACAGCTGCAGGCTGATATTAATAGCCTGGGAACCTTTATGGATATTGGCCCCTTCCCAGAATAATAACACAAGCCTCCAGCTGTCCACTTTCCTTCAGCTGGTTAGTAAAGATAAGGGGAAAAGTATGATATGAGGCTAATGTATAAATAAAGTGGTCACTAAAAAATGTAAATTAAATTTAAGTGCGGATCTCAGTTAGTTGCAATATAGTCCAAAACCTACAAGGGAAAAGTTATACTTTATTACAAAACCAAGAAAACCAAAATAACAAAAATGCAATAATGGGTATACAGAGAAATAAGCAGACCAATCTGCAGAGGATGGCATTATAGTCAAATTTCCAGAAATTTGTGGTTTCACACGAATTCAAACATTTTGAGAATCGATTCGTAATTTGCAAAAAAAAACTTGCCCTGCACCATTTACCACACTTCTGAGTAGTGATGAGCGAGCACTAAAATGCTCAGGTGCTCGTTGCTTGGGTCGAGCAAATTGGAATGCTCGAGTGCTCGGTCCGAGCATTGAGACCTATGTAAGTCTATGGGAAACTCAAGAATTTTTCCGGCTGCCCCCCGAAGGTCTGCAGAGGGCCTAAAAATTTCCCAAATCGATGGGAACAGTGCTCAAATGACATCGGAACAGCATAGGGAAGACCCCTGGAAGCATCTCTGACTCCCAGGTCACTGTTGTCAAAAATGTTGTCAGAGTATTACACCACTTTTACGGATTCACAATAAAACATACAAAAACAAAACCAAAATCAAAACCAAAATAGATTTTCCTGGGAAAAATGTTAAGGAGCATCCTTTCCAGGGTAATGACTTGTATATAAGGCAAAATAAATAGCCAAAAACAAAAATGCTCCTCCACACCTTGTGCTATTTTCACACGTAGCGTTTTTGACGCGTTTTCGCAATTTTGCATTGCTTTCAACTCTGTAAAATAGATTCACTGGTAAATGTCATATTAACATTTTACAATCTTATCTGGCCATGTGGTGTGTGAGACATGACCAGACACATCCATACAGTGCTGAAAAGACATGGGAACAGCATGGGGAAGACGCCTGGATGCATCTGACTCCCAGGTCACAGCCTAAAACTGTTCATCAGACGTGATCCTATATTACTGCGATATTAATACAGACATTATGGCAACGTGACAAATATTAAACTGCATTTAAAATGGGCAAGGTGTGTGGCAAGGAACGGGGAAGTGGACGTTATGGTGATGGTTATAGTGCATGCAGAGGACCTGGGGCAAGATGAAACTGTGCCTGCTGAAGGAGCACAAAAAATACCCACATGATGTCGAACTACCTTCCTGTCCCAATTCCAAGGGGGCCGCGGAACACAAGTATTGAAGGCAGAGCAGTGTAAAAAGGTTGTTGGTTGGATAGCAGATAATACTTCCAGTCAGTTTGTCACCACCACCTCCCTGTCTTCCACATGGTCCAGTCTCAGTAGCCGTGAGTCTGGACCACATTATTATTATTACTTTAGTGCTATTTATTCCATGGCTGTTTACATGTGAAAAAGAGGTACACAAATACATCGCAAAAACAATTAGAATAATCTTGAACAAAAATGTGACAGCAACTGGTACAGGAGAGGAGAGGACCCTGCCCGTGAGGGGTCACAGTCTACAAAGGATGGGTGAGGATAGAGTAGGTGAGGATAAAGCTGGTCATGCAGCGGTATGGTGGAGCGAAGGTTACTGCAGGTTGTACGCTTGTCGGAAGAGGTGGGTCTTCAGGTACCTTTTGAAGGTTTTAACAGTAAGCGAGAGTCAGAAAAGTTGGCGTAGAAAATTCCAGAGAAGGGGGGTGTATGGGAAAAATCGTGTATGCGATTGTGGGAAGAGGAAATAAGCGGGGAGTAGAGAAGGAGATCTTGTGAGGATCGGAGGTTGCGTGCAGGTAAGTATCGGGAGACTAGGTCACAAATGTATGGAGGAGACAGGTTGTGGATGGCTTTGCATGCCAAGGTTAGGGTTTTGAACTGGAGTTTCTGGGCAATGGGGAGCCAGTGAAGGGATTGACAGAGAGGAGAGGTCAGGGAATAGTGAGGGGACAGGTAGATTAGTCGGGCAACAGAGTTTCGGATAGATTGGAGGAATGCGAGAGTGTTAGAAGGGAGGCCACAGAGCAAAAGGTTGCAGTCACATTGAGACCGGAGATGATGAGGGTGTGCACTAGTGATTTTGTACATTTGTAATTGAGTAATGTGAGGATCAGGGAGATTTTTTTTTACTTGGAATCGGCATACTCCTCATCCTGATCCTCCTTCCTCCCACCATTCATAGTGCCTTGAGGCAACTGATCCCACACTTGGACACTTTGAAGAGCTGTTTTGTTCATCTTTTAATTTATAGATTCTGGCCTCTCACTCGGTCCGCTCGGAAGTGGAAAGAGCTTGGATATGTGGTTTGAAGGAGAGATTATAGTTCAGAGTTACCCCAAGAGCTGTTCACTTTTCCATTGATAGATTCGGGCCTCTCTCCCGGCGAGCTTCCTGCAGGGCAACAGAAGATCGCATGTAGCGATTTGAGCAGCCATGGTGACGGTGGAAAAGTGCAATTACTGTCACAAGAGGTGGATAATGATGAGACACAATCGACAGAAAGTCAGGAGGAGGACCAGAGTGCAGAAGTGGAAGACGAAGCAGTGGACGATAAAGTCAATGACTCAACCTGGTAAGAGGACATGCACAGCGAGGACAGCAGCACACAGGGGAAGGGAGGTGTAGCACCACAACAGACAGGAACAAGAAGTGTAGTGGCCACAGACACAAGGTGGGCAACTGCTCCTCGGAACACCAACACGACGGAAGTTGCCATTACAACTGTTAGGTCTTCCCGAGTTTGGTTCTTTTTTAAAGACTGTTGTTGAGATAACCCCAAAAAGGCCATTTGCAACATTTGCCAGGCCAGCATCATCAAGAGCACCAAAACTACCAGACTGACCAACACCAGCATGCTGAGGCACATGACAGCAAAGTACCTGACTAGGGACTAGCTGGGCCAAACGCCAAGGTCCAGAAACAGTGTCTGCAGATGACACCACTACCTCTTCCGCTGTTGTGCGTGCACGCCAATCCCCTGTCCATGATGCATGCGAAGATGTCTCCCGCCCTGCAACTGTTGTTGCAGACAACCATCACCATCCACATCCATGTCCCTTTCCAGCGTTCAGTTGTCCCTAACCCAGTCCTTGGAATGCAAGGGTAAGTATGCAGCCAACCACCCACCCACCCACAAGCCACAATAGTAAACTTCCACATTTCTTGACTGCTTTATTGCACTTGAAATGTAGTCTCTGAGGCTCGTGGAGGAGGAAGATTTCCACAACCAAATGATGGCGGCTAGGTGTCCATACTCGGTCCCCAGCCACCACTATTTCTTCCGGTGTCATCTCCGCCTCCACAAGCGAGGGTCCCAGAACATTACAATTGCCCTCCCCAGTGCACTTAAGTGGGAAGGACTGCCTAACCACAAACACGTGGACAAGTGAATGTGGCCAAGGATGGTACATCTCACTGATGCATGTTACTGGGTTAATATTGTGCTCAGTCTCCTAGACAACGACCAAATTATTAATGATAATAAAAATATTATTATTATTATGATGATAGTCAGATCATCCATCTCCTTAGCTTTGTGTTACTTGGAGTGCAAGCGCAAGTATGCAGCCAACCACCCACCCAAAGGCCACAATAATAAACTGTCACATTTCTAGGCAGCTTGCTTGCACTTGAAATTTGCCTTTTAGGCTCGTGGAAGTGGAAGCTTTCCACAACCTCATGGCGGCGGCGACTTATGTCCATACTTGGTCCCCAGCCACCACTATTTCTCCCGGTGTTGTCTCCGCCTTCCACAAGCAAGGGTCTAAGAACATTACCCATGCCTTCCCCAGTGCACTTAAGTGGGAAGGACTGCCTAACCACAAACACGTAGATAAGTGAATGTGGCCAGGGACGGTGCATCTCACTGACGCATTCTACTGGGTTAATATTGTGGAAGCCGAGACCCAGTGGGACCCTAGAACAAAACACGTCCTCCCAACACAGAGAATTGCGGGCCCTGGGTCAATCAGGGTTGCCCCTACATTCTACAGCTCCTGCATCACCTCCTCCTCCTCCTCTTCAGCCTCCATCTCCATCACTTGATTAATTTTTTCAGGAGATATTTCAGATTATTTACTTGAACTTTGTGTTTGCCAATAACAATAAGCAGGACGGTATGCTTAGGCGACAAACCGTACACCATTGCAGAGTTGTTGAAAGCTGTATCAGAGTGGCGGCTCTGAAGCTAGGCAAGCTCGCACACGTACCATGCCTGGCCCATGTCCTCAACTTAATGGTTCTGCAGTTTCTCAAAGCCTACACAGATCTGCCAGAGTGGCTTATGAAAGTAAGCCGTGTGTGTGCCCATTTCAGAAAGTCAGCTACAGCTTCCGCCGCCCTGGCAGGGCTTCGGCAGTGTTTGCAGCTTCCAGCGCACTGACTGGTGTGCGATGTCACCACTTGTTGGAAATCACCGTTGCAGATGTTTGGAATGATTTTGAGCAGCAGAGAGCAGTTGTTGAGTACCAGCTTCAACACGTCTGTTGGCATTCAGGTCAGCCTCTGCACATAAGAGCTGATGAGTGGGCATGGATGTCTGACATCTGTGCCATCCTCCAAAACTTTGAGGACTCCACCAAAATGGTGAGCGGCGATGATGCCATGGTTGGCATCACCACCCCGCTTCTCTGTCTACTGAAACGCTCGCTGCTGACAATTAAAGAGGAGGCATTGCAGGCGGAGCAAGGAACCATACAGGGTGATGCTACTCAGCCCAGCCTCATCTCATCTCAATGCAGATTGGGTTATAATAAGGAGGCGGAGAAGGAAGAGAACATAGACAGTCATCCTCTTGGTGAGAACAGGGAAGTCTTGGCTGTTGGCAGTCTGGCACACATGGCAGACTTTATGTTCCGCTGCCTTTACAGCGACCATCGCATTGTACGCATTTTGAGCATTACAGAAAACTGGCACGGCATGAGAGAATTCTTGGAGACGAAGGTATGAGGTTCTGATTAAGGAGGATGTCAGTCTTAGATCCGTTGCAGAACGGTGGGCACGGGAGGGGTGATACACAAAATTGAGGGATGAGATATAGGGCGGTGCAGAACTGTTGAAAGGTTGGTGGGTGAGAGAGATGAGTTTGTATTGTATTCTGTAGTGATTGATTGTTTAACCTAACCAGTGCAATGACTGGCACAGGGTAGAGGTATCGGTGAAGCGGCTTGATAGAAATACAACCCTGGCTGCTGCATTCAGAAGGGATTGGAGAGGAGACAGTTTGTTTAGAGGGAGACCGATTAGAAGATAGTTGCAGTAGTGAATTCGAGCGACAGTAAGAGTTTTTGCAGTATTAAAGGTGAGAAAAGGTCGAATTCTGGAGAAGTTTTTAAGGTGCAGGTGACATGAGCGAATGAGTGATTTTCCACGTTGAAAAAAGGAAAGTTGTGTGTCAAATATTACTCCAAGACAGCAGGCATGCCAAGTGGGAGTTATGGTGGCACCACCTAACAGAAATTGCAAAGTCATATATAGGTATAGGTAGGTTAGTAGAGTGAGAAAAACGAAGGAGTTCATTTTTGGAGATATTAAGTTCAGGCTCTTGTTGAAGAATTATAACAAAAAAAATTTCCATCTGACAATGCTGGCGGCAGAGGTCACAGTCAGACAGTTCATTGGACAACCAAGGAGTACAAGCAAGGGAGACACAAACCAGATGCGGCAAAGGCAGGAGAATGCTGTCAAAGGTCTGGGACAGTTTTTTCAGATCCTCCCAGCGCCCAGGCCCTGATACTCTGACAAGGAGGGAAAAGTTTTGGAAGATGCTGGAGGACTACCTTGGCGACCATACCAGCGTCCTCCATGATTCCTGTTTGTCTCTGTGCCTTACAACTGTTCGGTATACAAGTTAGACACGTGGCATGAACTGTCTCTCTACACGTTGGAGGTCCTGGCCAATAGCGTTTTGTCAGAGATGGTTTTTAGTGCCGGCGGGGGCATTATAACTAATAAAACTGAAAGACGCATCCGCCTGTTAACTGAAAATGCTGACAGGCTGACTCTAATAAAAATGAACATGGGCTGGATTGGGCCAGACTTCTCAACACCACCAGATGATAGCATCAAACATAAACTCAAATCCATTGGTTATTTTTTGGGGGTTCTATTCCCATGCACCCCTTCACACCCAGACATGGGTATACACTTCAGGAATGTTCTATTTTATGTCATCTTCCTCCTTCTCTTCATCCTCCACCACCATATTTCCAGGGTGACCGTGATGCAACACCTGCAGAATTTCATAATTTTTTTAAGGGTGTTTCTGATTAGAGACGAGCAAATATTTCAATATTTGTTTCAGATTACAATCGCCGTTTTTGCAATATTCGCCAATGTAATTGTCGAATATTCGCCGAACATTGACGAATGCCATTGGATTCAATGGGTGCCAAAACCAAATGCATACACAACACCTTCAAACGGGACCAAAAGCTGCCAAAACACATCAATTAAGGAGCAGTCACCAGGAAAGTTATATCAATTGAACGAGAGTACAAGTAGTATAAATATTATTATTTATTATTATTATAGTGCCATTTATTCCATTGCGCTTTACATGTGAAAAGAGGTCACTGACTGGTACAAGAGCAGAGAGCACCCTGCCCGTGAGGGCGCACAAACAGTCTATAAGGGATGGGTGAGGATACAGTAGGTGACAGTACAGCTGGTCATGCAGCGGTATGGTGGAGCGAGGGTTACTGCAGGTTGTAGGCTGGTCGGAAGTGGTGGATCTTCAGCTTCATTTTTAAGGTTTCAACAGTAGACAAGAGTCTGATATGTTGGGGTAAAGAGTTCAAGAGTAGAAGGGATGCATGGGAAAAATCTTGTTTGCGATTGTGGAAAGAGGAGATAAGAGGGGAGTAGAGAAGGAGATCTTGTGAAGATCAGAGGTTGCGTGCAGGTATGTACCAGAAGACTAGGTCACAGACATATGGAGGAAACAGGTTATGGATGGCTTTGCATTTCATGGTTACGGTTTTGATCTGAAGTCTCTGACCAATGGGGAGCAAGTGAGGGGATCTTTTAGATTGCAATCTTATAGATTGCTGGAGTCAGTCCACAGTAAAAAAAAAAAAAAAAGCAGCCAAAGCGTGTCCAGGAACCTTCCCACAGACTTTTCTTAGCCAGGGCTGCTTCTCAGCTGGGTTGGATGGGCCCACCAGAGAACCGGAGACTCCTCTGGTGGGCCCTGGCTTCTTCAGGAAAGATCATAGCGCAAACTTTGCAGGTCATGATGATGATAGAGGCCACCATCTCCTTAGCTTGCTGCTGGTATTTTTCTGTGGGAATCAGCTTGCCTCCAACCTGCCTGGAATATTTCCAGTGGTTTGGTGTTGGCACCCATTACCAGAAGTGAAGCCATCCACAATTTTTTTCTCAGGAATTTTATTTGGTAGACTGAGTTGCTTCCCAAATACATTAGTTTCTCACAAAGGAGCTGAAGATACTGAGTGGCAGTAGGTGCAAGTTTCTCCAGCATGTTAGATATCAGAGGGATAACAGAGAGGGCAGCACAGTGGCTCAGTGGTTAGCACTGAACCCTTGCAGTGCTGGGGGCCTGGGTTCAAATCCCACCAAGGACAACATCTTCAAGGATTTTGTATGTTCTCCCCATGTTCACATGGGTTTCCCTCTAAGTAAAAAAGCAGCCATAGAGTGTCCAGGAACCTTCACACAGACCTTTCTTAGCAGTGTTGGACAGGCCCACAAGAGAATCATCAGTGGGCCCTGGCTTCTCCATCAGGACAGTTCATGATAGCCCAAACTTTGCAGCTGCTATGGGACTCTTGAGCAGGGGAGAAAGGTGGGCCCTCAGAATCAAATCCTCTGGTGGGCCCAAAGTACTTCAGTTTGACACAGCTTCTTTGAACCTCCACCATATTTAACTGTAGGTCCTGAGTTTTTTTTCTTTGTAGGCCTCATTCCATTTTCGGTAAACAGTAGAATGGTGTGCTTTAGTAACATAGTAACGTACAGTACAGACCAAAAGTTTGGACACACCTTCTCATTTAAAGATTTTTCTGTATTTTCATGACTTTGAAAATTGTACATTCACACTGAAGGCATCAAAACTATGAATTAACACATGTGGAATTATATACTTAACAAAAAAGTGTGAAACAACTGAAAATATGTCTTATATTCTAGGTTCTTCAAAGTAGCCACCTTTTGCATTGATTACTGCTTTGCACACTTTTGGCATTCTCTTGATGAGCTGCAAGAGGAGAGTCTCCTCTTCTTCAAACCCGGGTACCACCCACACATTGAAATGCATGGATTTTGCATGTACAGATGCAGTGATGTGGATTCCATGCGTTCCAATGCAAGTCGATGGCGGCGAAAACGCAGCGTTTCCGCAAAATAATTGGTAGTGCTGCGTATTTTTCCACAATGATAATCCGCAGCGGAAATTTCCGCAGCATGTGCACAGCGTGCATGTGTGCGGATTATCATTGGGTAACATGGCAGACTTTCTACCAAGCATTTTTTAAGCGTTTCTGCAGCGGAATTGCCGCTGCAGAAACGCTTAAAAAACGCATAGTGGGCACACAGCCTCAATCACATCAGCCGCATTACCAACATCCAGATTTGCACTTACCTTCTCATAGAACCCCAACATGTTGGTTAAACATGACCAAGAAACTCTATCTTGGTCTCATCTGTCCACAAGACACTTTCCAGAAGGATTTTGGCTTATTCACGTACATTTAGGCAAACTGCATTCTAGCTATTTTATGCCTCTGTATCAGCAGTGGGGTCCTACTGGGTCTTCTGCATTAGCATTTCATTTCATTCAAATGTCGACGGATAGTTCATGCTGACACTGATGCACCCTGAGCCTGCAGGACAGCTTGAATTACTTTGGAACTTGATTGGGGCTGCCTATCTGAACATCTGGACTGTTATGCATTACAACTAGTGATGGGCAAGCACTAAAATGCTCGAGTGCTCGATGCTCAGGTTGAGCAAATTAGAATGCTTGGGTGCTCGACCCGAGCAACGAGCCCAATGTAAGTCTATGGGAAATTCGAGCATTTTTCAGGCGGCTTCCCCCGAAGGTCTGCAGAGGCCTAAAAATTGCCCAAATCGATGGGAACAGTGCTCAAATGACACGGAAACAGCATGGGGAAGACCCCTGGAAGCATTTATAATTCCCAGGTTACTGCTGTCAACAATGTTGTCAGAGTATTACACCACTTTTACGGACTCACAATAAAACATACAAAAATGAAACCAAAATGCATTTTCCTGGGAGATATGTTAAGGAACATCCTTTCCAGGGTAATGACTTGTATATAAGGCAAAATAAATAACCAAAAATACTCCTCCACACCTTGGACTATGTTCACAAGTAGCCTTTTTGATGCATTTTTGCACTTTTGCATTGCTTTTAACCGTGACAAATGCATTCACCGGGAGATGTAATTTTAATATTTTACAACCTTATCTGGCCATGTGGTGTCTGAGACATGATCAGGCACATCCTGTTTTATTTATGAAGGAGGGACTCTGAAAGTCACAAAGCCTATTTTTATAGGGCCATCAGGCGGACTTTACTATTCTTAAAGGGCCAGCAGTCGGCCCTCACTATTGTTAGAAAGCCATCAGCTGGCTATGCTTTGTTGTTCCCATTACTAAAGAGTGGGTCTCCTATACTGTTATTACATATGCAGTGAGTGTCAGGGCTGCCCAAAATTTGGATGCACCTTAATACCCCTTTGAAAATTTGGACGCACCCCAATACCCCTTTGAAGAGACTTAGAGGAGGGCCTCCTGAAAACAACGTTCCCATTATTAGGAAGTGGGTCTCCCATACTGTTTGCCTATGTAGTGAATGCAAGGGCTGCCAAAAATTTGGACCTACTCCAATGCCCCTTGGAAGAGACGTAGAGGAGGACCTCCTGAAAAAAAATGTTCCCATTATTAGGAAGTAGAAAAAATAATAAGAATAATTCAGCTCATACCTTCTCTGTTGTCCTCCTACGTTCTGGATTTTCCCCTGAGCACAGATTAACCTTTGGCTCCAGGCAGATTGAAGATAATACAGTGCAGCATGTTGCATCCACAGAGCTAGAGTTTAGGAATAACAATCCTACGCGTTTCAGCTATAGGAAGGCTTCCTATAGCTGAAACGAGTAGGATTGTTGTTCCTAAAGTGTAGCCCTGTGGCTGCAACATGTTGCACTGTAATTTAATGTGTACAAAATAAGCTGGACGTTTTAAAAAATTCTACTGCCCACAGTCGCTGGATTAATCACAACACTTTCTGTATTATTAGGAAGTGGGTCTCCCATTGTGTTTTCCTATGCAGTGAATGCAAGGGCAGCCAAAAATTTGTACGCACTCTAATGCCCCTTGGAAGAGACGTGGAGGTCAGAGGGCCACCTGAAAACAATGTTCCCATTATTAGGAAGTGGGTCTCCCATTGTGTTTGCCTATGCAGTGAATGCAAGGGTTTCCAAAAATTGGGAGGCACTCCAATGCCCTTTGGTAGAGACGTGGAGGTCCGAGGGCCTCCTGAAACAATCTTCTCATTATTAGGAAATGGGTCTCCATTGTGTTTGCCTATGCAGTGAATGCAAGGGTTGCCAAAAATTGGGAGGCACTCCAATGCCCCTTGGAAGAGACGTAGAGGACCTCATGAAAAAAGGTTCCCATTATTAGGAAGTGGGTCTCCCGTAGTGTTGGCCTATGCAGTGAATGCAAGGGCTGCCAAAAATTGAGAGGCACTCCAATGCCCCTTGGAAGAGACATAGAGGGCCTCAAGAAAAAACGTTCCCATTATTAGTAAGTGGCTCTCCCATAGTGTTTGCCTATGCAGCGAATGCAAGGGCTGCCAAAAATTTGGAGGCATTCCAATGCCCCTTGGAAGAGACGTGGAGGTCAGAGGGCCTCATGAAAAAATGTTCCCATTATTAGGAAGTGGGTCTCCCATTGTTTTGGCCTATGCAGTGAATGCAAAGACTGCCAAAAATTGGGAGGCACTCCAATGCCTTTTGGAAGAGACATAGAGGGCCTAATGAAAAAATGTTCCCATTATTAGGAAGTGGGTCTCCCATAGTGTTGGCCTATGCAGTGAATGAAAGGGCTGCCATAAATTGGGAGGCACTCCAGTGTCCCTTGGAAGAGACATAGAGGGCCTCATGACAAAATGTTCCCATTATTAGGAAGTGGGCCTCCCATACTGTATGCCTATGCAGTGAATGAAAGGGCTGACAAAAATTTGGAGGCACTCCAATGCCCATTAGAAGAGTTGTTGAGGTCAGAGGGCCTCCTGAAAACAATGTTCCCATCATTAGAAAGTTAGTCTCCCATTGTGTTTGCCTATGCAGCGAATGCAAGGGCTGCCAAAAATTTGGAGGCATTCCAATGCCCCTTGGAAGAGACGTGGAGGTCAGAGGGCCTCATGAAAAAATGTTCCCATTAGTAGGAAGTGGGTCTCGCATAGTGTTGGCCTATGCAGTAAATGCAAGGGCTGCCAAAAATTGGGATGCACTCCAATGCCTCTTGGAAGAGAAGTGGAGGTCAGAGGGCCTCATGAAAAAATGTTCCCATTATTAGGAAGTGGGTCTCCCATTGTGTTGGCCTATGCAGTGAATGCAAGGACTGCCAAAATTGGGAGGCACTCCAATGCCTTTTGGAAGAGACATAGAGGGCCTAATGAAAAAATGTTCCCATTATTAGGAAGTGGGTCTCCCATAGTGTTGGCCTATGCAGTGAATGCAAGGGCTGCCATAAATTGGGAGGCACTCCAGTGCCACTTGGAAGAGACATAGAGGGCCTCATGACAAAATGTTCCCATTATTAGGAAGTGGGCCTCCCATACTGTATGCCCATGCAGTGAATGCAAGGGCTGCCAAAAATTTGGAGGCACTCCAATGCCCCTTGGAAGAGTTATTGAGGTCAGAGGGACTCCTGAAAACAATGTTCCCATCATTAGAAAGTTAGTCTCCCATTGTGTTTGCCTATGCAGTGAATGCAAGGGTTGCCAAAAATTGGGAGGCACTCCAATGCCCATTGGAAGAGAAGTGGAGGTCAGAGGGCCTCCTAAAAACAATGTTCACATTATTTGGAAGTGAGTCTCCCATAGTGTTGGCCTATGTAGTGAATGCAAGGGTTGCCAAAAATTGGGAGGCACTCCAATGCCCCTTGGAAGAGACATAGAGGGTCTCATGAAAAAATGTTCCCATTATTTGGAAGTGGGTCTCCCATAGTGTTGGTCTATGCAGTGAATGCAAGGGTTGCCAAAAATTTGGAGGCACTCCAATGCCCCTTGGAAGAGATGTAGAGGGCATCATGAAAAATGTTCCCTTTATTAGGAAGTGGGTCTCCTATAGTGTTGGCCTATGCAGTGAATGCAAGGGCTGAAAAAATAATTCGGAGGCATTTAAATGCCCCTTGGAAGAGACATAGAGGTCAGAGGGCCTCCTAAAAACAATATTCCCATTATTAGGAAGTGGGTCTCCCATAGTGTTGGCCTATGCAGTGAATGCAATGGCTGCCAAAAATTGGGAGGCACTCCAATGCACCGTAGAAAAGACATGGAGGAGGGCCTCATAAAAAAAATATTCCCATTAAAAAGGAGCAGGTCTCCTATACTTGTAATGCCCATGCACTAAGTGTATGGGGTAATTTTTATAAGAGTCAGCCTGTCAGCATTTACATTTGACAGGCGGATGTGCTTATCAGTTATAATTCCACCAGCGACACTCAAAACTTGCTCTGATAAAACGCTAGCGGCATGGATACCCAATAATTATAAGGCATAGAGGAATCATGGATGACATTGGTACGGTCGGCAAGGTACTCCCTTAGCATCTTCACAAACTTTGCACTCCTTGTGAGAGTACCCCGCGCCTCAGGGCCCATGCAATTGGAGGGGCTGGGAAAACTCCCAGATCTTTGACAGTGTTCCCCTGTCTCTGCTGGATTGGAGTTTTGTCTCTCTCACCTGTACTCCTTGGTTGTCCAGCGAACTGTGACCTCTCCCGCCACCGTTTTCAGAGAGGAAATTTTTTTAATAGTTCCACAACAAGGGCCTTCTGGTACTGCCCCATTTTTGTAGACCATTTTTGTTCTCCTTGTAGCGTGGGTCTAGAAATGTCACCAACCAGTAATGACTGTCACCCAAAATTTTGAGGACACGAGGGTCACGGGAAAGGCAGCGTAACATAAACTCAGCCATGCGTGCCAGACTGCTAACAGGCAAGATTTCCGTGTCCTCACCAAGAGGACGACTGATCATTTTCTCCTCCTCCTCCTTCTCCCTGTCCTCAGGCCATCCACGCTGAACAGGCGGTATGACAGTTGTGCAGGTAGTACCGTCTATAGCGCATGAAACTAGCTCCTGTTCTTCCTCCTCCTCTTCCTCATTGTCACCCAATCCACGTTGGGATGAGATGAGGCTCCATCTCATCATGCTCCGCCTGCAATGCATCCTCTTTGATTGTGAGCAGAGAGTGTTTCAGAAGACAGAGAAGCGTGATGGTGATGCTAATTATGGCGTTATCGCCGCTCACCATCTTGCTGGAGTACTCAAAGTTTTGGAGAATGGTACATCATATGCCTGTCATCCATGTTTACTCCTGAGGTCTTATGTCTGGAGTCTGAACTGAATACTGACGGCTGTGTTGATGCTAGTAGTCAACAACTGCCCTCTTCTGCTCACAAATCCTTCCCAACATCTGCAGTGTAGAGTTCCAACGCGTGGGGACATCACACACCAGTCGGTGAGCCGGAAGCTGCAAATGCTGCTGAAGCACGGCAAGGGTGACGGAAGCTGTAGCTGACTTTCTAAAATGGGCACACAGGCGGCATACTTTGACAAGCAGATCCGGCAGCTCCGGCTAGGCTTTGAGAAACCGCTGAACCATGTGGTTAAGCACATGGGCCAGGCATGGTACATGTGTGAGCTCACCTCGTCTCAGAGCTGCCACCAGGTTCCGGCCATTATTACACACGACCATGCCTGGCTGTATGTTCAGTGGTGTCAGCCACAGATCTGCCTGCTCTTTCAGAGCTGTCCACAACTCTTCAGTAGAGAAGAGCATTGTTTGACTCGAACTGTTCGCCAATCTCAAATTCGAGCTGTTTTGGGCGGTGTTCGAGCCGTTTGGCGAACACGAACGATTTGAGAAAAATTCGGCTGTTCGAGGTTATGTTCGATAACTGTTCGTGCACCAAAATCATAACTGGATTTTTTCTCAGTAATGATGAAAATTAATGTTAATATGCAGTTTAAGTGTACGAAGGGGCAGGGGATGGATCTCTGCAGGAATAATGAAGATCTCCATTTTTTTTTCTCTTTCCCGCATTTACAGTGGGGAGGTGCAATCTGTCAGCCTATCAGCAGCGCACACACGAAGCGAAGTGCTTTTTTTCACACAAGCAAGGGCATGTGTCATTGGCAGTGTATGTCACATGTCCTTGCCCTATAAGACCAAGCCATTTTCCCCGTCGCCACCATTTTCTCACTGCTGCAGCTGCGTGTTAGACGGCACCGCTGTTGCTGTGTGCGCTATACCTTGTTAATTTCAAGCCAATTTTCGCACAAATCTACAGATAGCTTGGGAGTAGGGAATAGCTGTGATTGCAGTCCTTTTAAGGAATAGGTTACAGCATTTCCTACGACTTTTATCAGGCAGGTCTGTGCTCTTAAATAGATAGATTGTGGGAGTAAAGACTAATTGTAATTGCAGTCCTTTTCAGGACTAGGTTACATCAGTTCCTATCAGTTTTTGCCAGGCAGGTCTGTGCCAGTGTGTGCAAGTTTTTTTCACAGCATTTGGCTGAATCTAGCAAAGCTATTCCTTTTTGGCCTATTGCAGAGTGTGTTAGTCAGTGGAGAAGCCTATCTGTGTTGCAAGATATACCACCTGTGTATAGAATACCAATTTTTTTACTGCACCTAGTGAAGTAAAATGTTTTGGGCATAGCATCATTCTATTAGTCCATCTATACTGACCTCCATCAGGTTGCAAATTGAATATAATTTTTTTCTGCATCTAGCTCTGAAAAAATATTTGGCCTTCTAGCAGTGTGTGGAACATGTTCTTTTAGTCCATCTATACTGACCTCCATCAGGTTGCAAATTCAAAATAATTTTTTGTCTGCATCTAGCTCTGAAAAAATATTTGGCCTTCTAGCAGTGTGTGGGACTTTCTCTATTAGTCCATCTATACTGACCTCCATCAGGTTGCAAATTAAAAATTATTTTTTGTCTGCATCTAGCTCTGAAAAAATATTTGGCCTTCTAGCAGTGTGTGGGACTTTCTCTATTAGTCCATCTATACTGACCTCCAGGTTGCAAACTGAATATTTATTTTTTCTGCATCTACCTCTGAAAAAATATTTGGGCTTCTAGCTGTGTGTGGGACTTGTTCTATTAGTCCATCTATACTGACCTCCATCAGGTTGCAAACTGAATATAATTTTTTTCTGCATCTACCTCTGAAAAAATATTTGGGCTTCTAGCAGTGTGTGGGACTTGTTCTATTAGTCCACCTATACTGACCTCCATCAGGTTGCAAATTCAAAATAATTTTTTGTCTGCATCTAGCTCTGGAAAAATATTTGGCCTTCTAGCAGTGTGTGGGACTTTCTCTGTAAGTCCATCTATACTGACCTCCATCAGGTTGCAAATTGAATATAATTTTTTTCTGCATCTAGCTCTGAAAAAATATTTGGGCTTCTAGCAGTGTGTGTGACTTGTTCTATTAGTCCATCTATACTGACCTCCATCAGGTTGCAAACTGAATATAATTTTTTTCTGCATCTAGCTCTTAAAAAATATTTGGCCTTCTAGCAGTGTGTGGGACTTGTTCTAATAGTCCATCTTTACTGACCTCCATCACTTTGCAAATTCAAAATAATTTTTGGTCTGCATCTAGCTCTGAAAAAATATTTGGCCTTCTAGCAGTGTGTGGGACTTTCTCTATTAGTCCATCTATACTGACCTCCATCAGGTTGCAAATTAAAAATAATTTTTATCTGTATCTACCTCTGAAAAAATATTTGGGCTTCTAGCTGTGTGTGGGACTTGTTCTATTAGTCCATCTATACTGACCTCCATCAGGTTGCAAACTGAATATAATTTTTTTCTGCATCTAGCTCTGAAAAAATATTTGGCCTTCTAGCAGTGTGTGGGACTTTCTCTATTAGTCCATCTATACTGACCTCCATCAGGTTGCAAACTGAATATAATTTTTTTCTGCATCTAGCTCTGAAAAAATATTTGGCCTTCTAGCAGTGTGTGGGACTTTCTCTATTAGTCCATCTATACTGACCTCCATCAGGTTGCAAACTGAATATATTTTTTTTCTGCATCTACCTCTGAAAAAATATTTGGGCTTCTAGCTGTGTGTGGGACTTGTTCTATTAGTCCATCTATACTGACCTCCATCAGGTTGCAAACTGAATATAATTTTTTTCTGCATCTACCTCTGAAAAAATATTTGGGCTTCTAGCAGTGTGTGGGACTTGTTCTATTAGTCCACCTATACTGACCTCCATCAGGTTGCAAATTCAAAATAATTTTTTGTCTGCATCTAGCTCTGGAAAAATATTTGGCCTTCTAGCAGTGTGTGGGACTTTCTCTGTAAGTCCATCTATACTGACCTCCATCAGGTTGCAAATTGAATATAATTTTTTTCTGCATCTAGCTCTGAAAAAATATTTGGGCTTCTAGCAGTGTGTGTGACTTGTTCTATTAGTCCATCTATACTGACCTCCATCAGGTTGCAAACTGAATATAATTTTTTTCTGCATCTAGCTCTGAAAAAATATTTGGCCTTCTAGCAGTGTGTGGGACTTGTTCTAATAGTCCATCTTTACTGACCTCCATCACTTTGCAAATTCAAAATAATTTTTGGTCTGCATCTAGCTCTGAAAAAATATTTGGCCTTCTAGCAGTGTGTGGGACTTTCTCTATTAGTCCATCTATACTGACCTCCATCAGGTTGCAAATTAAAAATAATTTTTATCTGTATCTACCTCTGAAAAAATATTTGGGCTTCTAGCTGTGTGTGGGACTTGTTCTATTAGTCCATCTATACTGACCTCCATCAGGTTGCAAACTGAATATAATTTTTTTCTGCATCTAGCTCTGAAAAAATATTTGGCCTTCTAGCAGTGTGTGGGACTTTCTCTATTAGTCCATCTATACTGACCTCCATCAGGTTGCAAACTGAATATAATTTTTTTCTGCATCTAGCTCTGAAAAAATATTTGGCCTTCTAGCAGTGTGTGGGACTTTCTCTATTAGTCCATCTATACTGACCTCCATCAGGTTGCAAACTGAATATATTTTTTTTCTGCATCTACCTCTGAAAAAATATTTGGGCTTCTAGCTGTGTGTGGGACTTGTTCTATTAGTCCATCTATACTGACCTCCATCAGGTTGCAAATTGAATATAATTTTTTTCTGCATCTAACCCAGCCAATAGTTTTGGCCTAATACCACATTTTGGCCACTCAGCTCTGCTCGGTTCCCATCCATTGTTTTTTTGTGCAAACAACTCCAGAGTTGTGAATTAGTTAACCACCAAAATGAGTGGAAAAAGGCCTGCTGCTGGTGGAAATGGGAATAGGCGTGTTGGGAAGGGGAAAAAGGTTGTGTCCGTGGGGTAGGTGTTAAAGCAACAGTAACATCTGCAGAAGAAAGACCATCTTCCAGCCAAACTAAAATGTCTACTTCTTTTAGCGGACAATGTGATAAGATCCCTTTCTTACGGCCACGCCAATCGCTACAAATTCCAGATGAGGCACAAAAACAGCAGGTGCTTCAACGGATATCAAGTGTTCCTTTAAGTGGGCTCTCCTCCACATCAACTTCAACATCACAAATACTCCAGTCCTCAAAGGTGTCACCCCAAGCGCACTTGCTTCCTCACGGCTCCCAAATCTCCAGCTGCCCGTCTGAGTATGAGGTAGAACAGATGGTTGAGTCTGCAGAGCTGTTTACTCATACTATAGCCTGGGAATCAGAGTTCGACTCCAGCGCTTCTGTGAATCCAGATGAGGAAATGATCTGCACTGATGCCCAGAATCTTTATGAGTCGGATCCAGGACCAGACGCAGAAGGTTCTGACCATAATGTAGACCCTCATTCCCAAACTGTAACTCCTGTTGGTGGAGACAATGAGGAAGACGATGATGAGGCTCAAATACCTGATTGGAGCGACAACTTTAGTTTTTTGTTAGGGCAGGAACAGGTTGGCTCTGAGGACGACGGGTGTGATAACGCACAGGGTGATGATGATGAGGTTGGAGATCCCACTTACTGTCAACCCACAGTCAGCCAAGAGATGAGGTCAGCAGAGGAGGTGGAGGAGGATGCCAGTGACGACAAGGTCAGGTTGCGCCTTCCTGGACAGAGACGTAGTACTGGAAGCATGTCAACAACTGCATCCTCAAACACAACTCTGCCTCTAACCACAAGTCGTGGTGGCTCTTCAGGTCGCATGGGTGCTAAGCCTTGCATAGCCTGGGCATTTTTTCAGATCGATAAAGATGACCCAACTCGTGTTATCTGTAACATTTGTCAGCAAAAGCTAAGTAGAGGCCAAAAAATACATAGTTTGAGTACTTCATGCATGAACCGGCACATGGACATGAAGCATAAGTTGCAGTGGGAAGCTCACTGTGCTACAATGCGGCCTAGCCGGCCGGGTCAACCACCGTCTGCCATATCTGGTGCATCCGCGGCCTCTTCATCCTCTGTGACTGGGGGAACAGCAGTCACACCTGTTTTGGGGCGCAGACCTGCCACCTCTTTACCCGCAACAGCCAGCGTGATTGGCAGGTCATCATTTTCTTTGGAGGTGGTAACACCAGCTGGTGTTGAGCGCTGTCCGACATCGATAGCACCACCTTTGGATCAAGGCAACCTAACATGTCCGCCTGCATCTTCCTCACAGACCGGCAGTTTGCCGGGGACACCCTTATCAACTCCGTCTAAGCACAATAGCCAGCCCTCGGTCACTCAGATGTGGACAAGTAAAAGACCATTTCCTCCTAGCCATGAGAAAGCTAAGAGGTTGAATTTCAGTGTAGTGCCGGCGTCCCTGCCCTCTGTTAGGCAGGGACGCTGCTCCCCTCACCGCTCTGCCCCGTGCCCGGCGTCCCTCTCCCGCTCTGCTGTCAGCGCGCGCTCCTTCCCGGCGTCCTCCTCCCGCTCTGCTCTCAGCGCGCGCTCCTTCCCGGCCCCTGTGCTTAGGGCGCGCGCGCGCGCGCTCCCCTCCTCTTAAAGGGGCCGCGCGCGCCATCCTAAGGAGTCCCCGGCCAATGGCCGGAGGACTTCATCATATATAAGGCACCTCCTCCAAAATGGAGGTGCCCGAGCAATGTTGTTTGCACCTGTGTCTCACCTGTGCTTCAGCCCTCAGGTCCCGTTGCCAGTTACCTGCCAGTTACCTGTCAGATTCCTGCCTGATTACTTGCTACCTGTCTGCTAGCCTGAGGTCCGACGGTCTGCCTTACTACTCCTGTCAGTCTGTCTAAGGACCAGCCTGCCCGCTCACCTGGGAGCGCACCTCAGCTACCTGCCTGCTTGCCTGAGGTCCGACGGTCTGCCTTACAACTCCGGTCAGTCTGTCTATGGACCAGCTTGCCCGCTCACCTGGGAGCGCTTCTCCGTTACCTGCCTGCTTGCCAGCCCGGAGGCTCCGCTGTCACGTGCTGTGACCACCAGCTACTCCAGACTCTTGCCCGCTCACCTGGGAGCGCTTCTCCGCTACCTGCCTGCTTGCCTGCCCGGAGGCTCCGCTGTCACGTGCTGTGACCACCAGCTACTCCAGACTCTTGCCCGCTCACCTGGGAGCGCTTCTCCGCTACCTGCCTGCTTGCCTGCCCGAAGGCTCCGCTGTCACGTGCTGTGACCACCAGCTATTCCTGAGACTCTTGCCCGCTCACCTGGGAGCGCTTCTCCGTTACCTGCCTGCTTGCCTACCTGGAGGCTCCGCCGTCACGTGCTGTGACCACCTGCTATTCCAGAGACTCTCGCTTGCTCACCTGGGAGCACACATTCTTCATCTGCCTTGCTAGCCTACCTGGAGGTTCAGCCATCACAGGTCGTACCTACCCTTTATCCAGAGACTGCCCCGATCACTTGCCGTGTCCTCCTGCCCGTACACCCAGAGACTGTCCTGGTCACCTCCTGTGACTACCTGCCTGGTCGCCACCCGCTCCTTTACAAGGACCGCCCCCTTGTATTGTAGCCCAGAGGTTCCGCCTCCCAGACCCGTTACAGTTTGCTCGGGCCATGGAACCCGGTGGCACCCAAGCTCCCTCGCTCTCGGACCTCTGTCTTGAACTGTCCCGTCAGAGGTCCCAACAGGAGTCCATCCTGGGTCACCTGCGGAATGTCAATACTCGCCTGAACACTCTGTCTGATCCACCAACAACCTCCGCCAGTGCCATATCTTGCAATCCGGCAGCTCCGCTGCCCACTAATACCATGGTATCCTACCCCGGACCCCGGCTTTCTGCACCTCCTCGCTTCGGAGGCGACTCCGTCCAGGCTCGGGGCTTCTTAAATCAGTGCACCCTGCACTTTGAACTTTTGTCCCACCAGTTTAACTCCGACCGGGCCAAAATTGCCTTCATCATGTCCCATCTCACCGGGGAGGCCCTGGCCTGGCTAAATCCTCTATGGGAGAGAGGAGACCCCCTGGTGTCCAACTTGCCTGCTTTTCTCACGTCTTTCCGGAAAGTCTTCGACGAACCCGGACGGAAGACCTCATCTGCATCATCGTTGCTACGCCTCCGTCAGGAGAGTCTCACCGTGGGCCAATATGCCATACGGTTCCGTACCCTTGCCTCGGAGCTGGCCTGGGATAACGACGCTCTGGTTTCCGTCTTCTGGGAGGGTCTGTCCGGCCGTATTAAAGATGAACTTGCCGGTCGGGACATTCCTACCACTCTCGATGACTTAATAACTCTTGCCACCCGGATTGACCTACGGTTCCAGGAGCGTGCCAGAGAGGTCACCCGTGAGAGGAGGTTACCACGTCTAGCTCCTACTTTTCAGAAACCCGTCACTCCTTCTGTCTCTAACCAGGTACACCCTCCTGAGCCTATGCAGGTCGACCAGACCAAGATGGTCAAGACCCGTCAGGACTTACGCCGTGCCGAGGGGACCTGCTTCTACTGTGGCAGTAAGGAGCACCGGATCCGTGCCTGCCCAGAGAGGTCGGGAAACGCCTGTGTCTAGGTTCGCTCAGAGAGGTCCACCTAGACAAGAATAAATCCTCTCCATCCCTGCTGTTGTCAGTTTCAATCGTCTACGGGGAGAACCGTTATTTCGAACTAGCCCAACTGGACTCTGGAGCAGCCGGGAATCTTATTTCACAGTCCCTGGTAGAGAAATACCGCATCCCCACCAAACCTCTGGCTGTACCCTTGTCTGTGGCTGCCGTGGATGGGGGGCTCTTACCACGCCCCATCCAACTCATCACCGAATCCATTACTCTGCAGGTGGGAATGCTGCATTCTGAAAGTATCTCCTTTCATGTTCTGCCTGGACTCTCTCACGCCCTCTTGCTAGGTCTGCCTTGGCTCCAGAAACATGCACCCGTGCTTGACTGGCAAACCGGAGAAGTCCTTCGCTGGGGACAAGACTGTCATAAGACCTGCCTGGTTCCCGTCCATCCCGTCCGTCCCTCTCCTACCCCAGCTAATCTACCTGGACTTCCAATTCCTTATTGGTCTTATGCTGATGTCTTTAATAAAAAGGAGGCAGAGACATTACCCCCTCATAGACCATACGACTGTCCCATCGACCTGTTACCCGGTACTACTCCTCCCCGTGGGCGTATTTTTCCTTTATCCGCTGCTGAGACCCGGTCGATGTCCGAATATATTGAGGAGAATCTGGCCAGGGGATTTATCCGGAAATCTACCTCCCCGGCGGGAGCAGGCTTCTTTTTCGTCAAAAAGAAGGACGGCTCTCTCCGTCCCTGTATAGACTATAGAGGCCTAAACCAGATCACGGTGAAGAATAAGTACCCCCTTCCGCTCATTCCAGAATTATTTGATCGTCTGAGGGGGGCTAGAATCTTCACCAAACTAGACCTCCGTGGGGCGTACAACCTGGTTCGTATCCGTCAAGGGGATGAATGGAAGACGGCATTCAACACCCGGGACGGCCACTATGAATACCTGGTAATGCCCTTTGGTCTCTGTAACACTCCTGCCGTCTTTCAAGAGTTGGTCAATGACATCTTCCGGGACCTTCTCTACTCCTGCGTAGTGGTGTACCTGGACGACATCTTGGTCTTCTCTCCGGATCTCCAGACTCACCGGAGGGACGTTCGTCAGGTCCTGCTCAGGCTCAGGCAGAATCACCTCTTCGCTAAATACGAGAAGTGCCTCTTTGAGCAGACCTCGCTTCCGTTTTTGGGCTACATTATTTCTCAGACCGGCCTACGAATGGATCCAGAAAAACTGTCTGCCATCGAGAAATGGCCCCGACCGGAGGGGTTGAAGGCCATTCAGCGGTTCCTGGGCTTCGCCAACTACTACCGCCTCTTCATACCACACTTCTCTTCCCGGACTGCCCCAATTTCCGCGCTCACCCGTAAGGGTACTAATCCCAAAGAGTGGCCGCCCGAAGCAGAAGAAGCCTTTCTTTCCTTAAAACAGGCCTTCTCTTCCGCCCCGGTGCTGCATCGCCCGGACGGCAACAAGCAGTTCTTCCTGGAAGTGGACGCCTCCTCCTCTGGAGCTGGAGCGGTACTTACTCAAAAATCTTCTTCCGGGAGGATGGTAACTTGCGGCTTCTTCTCTAAACTCTTCTCCTCCTCAGAGCGCAATTATTCCATAGGAGATCGAGAGTTATTGGCCATCAAACTGGCATTGGAGGAGTGGCGTTACCTGCTTGAGGGGGCTCTTCACCCGGTAATAATTTACACTGACCACAAGAACTTGGCTTACCTCCAGCATGCCCAGAGACTTAACCCGCGCCAAGCCCGGTGGTCCTTGTTTTTTGCTCGTTTTGATTTTGTCCTTCATTTTCGCCCGGCTGACAAAAACGTCAAGGCGGACGCCTTGTCTCGATCCTTTCTGGTATCTGATCTCGAGGAAGATCCGAAACACATCATCGATCCCGACAGAGTAATGCAGGTGGCTCCCGTGAGTCTAAATCGTCTCCCTCCCGGAAAGACGTTCGTATCAGTACCTGATCGGGAGAAGATCCTTCACTGGGGTCACTCGTCTAAACTGGCTGGCCACGCTGGTCAGAAGAAGACCCTCCAGCTTATTTCCCGGCACTACTGGTGGCCTACCCTGCACAAGGATGTAATAGACTTTGTTTCTGCCTGTGTGTCCTACGCCCGCAACAAGGTTCCGAGACATCTGCCAGCCGGTCGCCTCCTTCCGCTCCCAGTACCTGCTGCCCCCTGGCAGCATATTGCAATGGACTTCATAACTGACCTCCCACTCTCTGCCGGTTGTACGGTCATTTGGGTGGTCGCTGACCGCTTCTCCAAGATGGCTCATTTCGTTCCCCTGCCAGGCCTTCCGTCTGCACCCGAGCTAGCTAGAGACTTTATTCGTCACATCTTCCGTCTTCATGGCCTGCCCCTCCACATCGTGTCGGATCGTGGGGTACAGTTCACCTCACGCTTCTGGAGAGCCACTTGTAAACTACTAGACGTCACCCTGGACTTCTCTTCCGCTTACCACCCACAGTCCAATGGTCAAGTGGAGCGGATCAATCAGAACCTGACCAGTTACCTCCGGCACTTCGTTAATGCCCACCATTCTGACTGGGTGGATCTCCTACCATGGGCCGAGTTCTCTTACAATAATCACGAGAGCGAATCCTCCTCCAAATCCCCGTTTTTTGTAGTCTTTGGTCAGCATCCTCGGATTCCTTTTCCTGTCTCCACCTCGGTGGACAACCCGGCTGCGGAATCTCTCGTTAGCAAATTTTCCTCCATTTGGGAGAGTACCCGATCCGCACTCCTTCAGTCGTCCGAGCGGATGAAAAGACACGCTGACAAAAAACGCCTGGATCCTCCTCAATTTCATCCAGGAGATAAGGTCTGGCTCTCATCTAAATATGTTCGACTCAAGATACCCTCTTACAAGTTAGGGCCTCGGTTCATCGGACCTCTGGAGGTCACCAGTCAGATCAACCCGGTGGCCTATAAATTGAAACTCCCGGCCAACTTACGGATCCCTAACTCCTTCCATGTATCTCTCCTCAAACCTGTGGTACTTAACTCTTTTTCCAAGTCTACAGGTACGCCTCCTGCTCCGGTTTCTGCTGAGGACGAGTTTGAGGTAGAGAACATTCTTGCCACCAAAAGGGTAAGAGAAAAGACCTTTTTTCTGGTAGATTGGAAGGGGTTTGGTCCTGAGGAGAGAACGTGGGAGCCCCGGGAGAACATCCATGCCCCTCTCATCCTAGCTAAATTTCTGTCTGGAATAAAAAAGGGGGGGCCTAAAGGGGGGGGTACTGTAGTGCCGGCGTCCCTGCCCTCTGTTAGGCAGGGACGCTGCTCCCCTCACCGCTCTGCCCCGTGCCCGGCGTCCCTCTCCCGCTCTGCTGTCAGCGCGCGCTCCTTCCCGGCGTCCTCCTCCCGCTCTGCTCTTAGCGCGTGCTCCTTCCCGGCCCCTGTGCTTAGGGCGCGCGCGCGCGCGCTCCCCTCCTCTTAAAGGGGCCGCGCGCGCCGTCCTAAGGAGTCCCCGGCCAATGGCCGGAGGACTTCATCATATATAAGGCACCTCCTCCAAAATGGAGGTGCCCGAGCAATGTTGTTTGCACCTGTGTCTCACCTGTGCTTCAGCCCTCAGGTCCCGTTGCCAGTTACCTGCCAGTTACCTGTCAGATTCCTGCCTGATTACTTGCTACCTGTCTGCTAGCCTGAGGTCCGACGGTCTGCCTTACTACTCCTGTCAGTCTGTCTAAGGACCAGCCTGCCCGCTCACCTGGGAGCGCACCTCAGCTACCTGCCTGCTTGCCTGAGGTCCGACGGTCTGCCTTACAACTCCGGTCAGTCTGTCTATGGACCAGCTTGCCCGCTCACCTGGGAGCGCTTCTCCGTTACCTGCCTGCTTGCCTACCTGGAGGCTCCGCCGTCACGTGCTGTGACCACCTGCTATTCCAGAGACTCTCGCTTGCTCACCTGGGAGCACACATTCTTCATCTGCCTTGCTAGCCTACCTGGAGGTTCAGCCATCACAGGTCGTACCTACCCTTTATCCAGAGACTGCCCCGATCACTTGCCGTGTCCTCCTGCCCGTACACCCAGAGACTGTCCTGGTCACCTCCTGTGACTACCTGCCTGGTCGCCACCCGCTCCTTTACAAGGACCGCCCCCTTGTATTGTAGCCCAGAGGTTCCGCCTCCCAGACCCGTTACATTCAGCATCTGCAAGCTCTTGGCTACAGAAATGCTGCCTTTCCGCCAGGTGGACACAGAGGATTTTCGAGACCTTATGTCGGTCGCAGTGCCCCAGTACCAGATGCCCAGTCGGCACTACTTCTCAAATAAAGGTGTGCCTGCGCTCCACCAGCATGTCACACACAACATCACCGCATCTTTGAGAAACTCTGTGTGTGACAGGGTGCATTTCACCACAGACACTTGGACGAGTAGGCATGGACAGGGGCGTTACATGTCGCTGACTGGGCACTGGGTAACTATGGTGACAGCAGGACAAGGGGCTGCTGTCCAAGTCTTGCTGTCCCCACGAGTTGTGCGTCAATCCTCTTTATCTCAAAGTTCCTCCACTGCTTCTGCCTCCTCAACCTCCTCTCGGTCCTCCACCTGCACCCAAAGCCTATCTGGTCATGCCACAAGCTTTCTAACTGCGCAGAAGGGATCCTGCACACCTCCTTACTATGCTGGCAGTAGGGCTCAACGTCATCAGACGGTTTTTAATTTGAAATGTCTGGGAAATGTGAGTCACACAGCTGAGGAGTTGTGGTCAGCTCTGGAGAACCAATTTCATGAATGGCTGTCTCCACTGGACCTGAAACCAGGGAAGGCCGTGTGCGACAATGCTGCAAACCTGGGTGCGGCCCTTCGCTGGGGCAATGTCACACACGTGCCTTGTATGGCTCACGTGTTGAACCTGGTTGTCCAGCAATTTTTAGCCCACTATCCCGGACTATATGGACTTCTGCAGAGGGCACGGTCGCTGTGTGCTCACTTCCGCCGTTCGCATCCCACACCTCAGCTACTTACATCTCTACAGAAGTCGTTGGGCCTGCCACTTCACCAGCTAAAATGCGATGTGCCTACCCGGTGGAATTCAACTCTGCACATGTTGCAGCGACTGTGGCAGCACCGACAAGCCCTGGTGCAATACGTTGTGATGTATAGCCTGGGCCAACGAGATCCAGAGGTGGGGCAAATCACGCTGGAGGAGTGGTCTCAGATCAGGGACCTATGCACCCTTCTGCACAGTTTTGAAATGGCGACGAAGATGTTTAGTGCTGACGATGCCATTATCAGCATGACTATTCCGGTGATTTACATGCTGGAGCACATGTTAAACAGAATTCGGAGTCAGGTGGTGGCACAAGAGGAGGTGGAGGAAGTAGAGGAGGAGGAGTTGTATGCGGAAGGGCTAACATCTGCAAGGTCCAGACGGTCGGCAGCACCAAGGCGGCAGGCATGTGAGGGTGGGGGAGATGGTTTTACCAGGGCGCATGGTAGCAGCCAAACTAGTGAGGAAGGTGCAGGAGCCCAGGAAGACGTGGAGGACGAACTGATGGAAGACTCATCAGATGAGGGAGACCTTGATCACATTTCTGTTGTGCGAGGTTGGGGGGAGAGGACAGAGGAAGGAAGCATGATTGTTACCTCGCCACCAACACAACAGGGACTTGGTGCTCCTGGATGCGCAACACACATGAGTGCCTTCTTGCTGCACTACCTGCAACATGACCCTCGAATTGTGAGAATTAGAAATAATCCTGACTACTGGGTTGCCACATTGTTAGATCCCCGGTACAAAAGTAAATTTGCAGAAATTATTCCTGCCATAGAAAGGGATGCACGCATGCAGGAGTATCAGCAGAGACTGTTGCAGAATCTTACATGTGCTTTTCCACAAAACACCAGTGGTGCACCTAGTGAATCTCACACTTCAAACTTGCCAACCGTGGGACCGTCGAGTGTTCAGCACTCAAATCGTAACAGAACCACAGTATCTGCTGGTAACATCAATTTTTGTTGAATCATTTCACCACTTTTTTAGCCCATCCTTTGCAAGGCCACAGGAGACAAGAAGTCTGACACATAGTCAACGCCTAGAGACGATGGTACAGGAGTATCTCCAAGTAAACATTGAAGCCATGACTGTGTCACTGGACCCTTGCTCTTTTTGGGCTTCCAATCTGGATAAATGGCCGGAGCTAGCCACTTACGCCTTGGAGATCTTGTCATGCCCCGCAGCCAGCGTTCTGTCTGAATGTGTGTTCAGCGCTGCTGGTGGTGTGCTGACAGATAAGCGCACGCGGCTCTCCACTGATAATGTAGACAGACTCACGTTCATAAAGATGAACAAATCATGGATCCGAAACGATTTTTCTACCCCTGTGTCATCCTGGGGAGAGTAAAAGCTTGATGATTGGTTAAAATCACCTCACCAACCGTTTTAAGCTTTCAAATTACTAATCATGTTTATCTGTATCTTGGCTGGAAAATAATTTGGGCTTTGTAGCAGTGTGCAGCACTGATTCTATTAGGTCATCTATACTAAGCTCCACCAGATTTAAAATGAATAATAATTTTTAGCTGCATCTAGCCCGGAAAATAATTTTGGGACTCCGAGATGCGCAAGACACATAAGTGCCTTCTTGCTGCACTACCTGCATCATGACCCTCATATTGTCAGAATTCGAAGTAATCCTGACTACTGGGTTGCCACACTCTTAGATCCCCCAAGCTTTTCGATCAATCTTTTCATTTTAATAAAGACCAAAAAATGGTCATTTTTGAAATTATAAGCATTAGCAGGTTATTAGAAACTGAAATCAAACAGTTTTCAACTCAAAACTTTATTCTAGGTGATGTTACATTTTCACATAGGACCCCTTGTTCGAAAGGAGCTTCTGAACTCTCTCGTGCATTGAATTTGTCAGGTTTTGGATGGTTTCTGCTTCAATTGTTTTGCATGAGGACAGAATACCCTCCCAGAGCTGTTGCTTAGATGTGAACTGCCTCCCGCCATCATAGACACTCCTTTTGATGATGCTCCAGAGGTTCTGAATGGGGTAGAGGTCAGGGGAGCATGGGGATCACACCATAAGTTTGTCCCCTTTTATGCCCATATCAGCCAGAGATGCAGATGTTTTATGTGCAGCATGAGATTCATGCATAAAAATGATCTTGCTGTGGAATACACGGTTCTTCTTCTTGAACCATGGCAGGAAGTGCTGTTTGAGAAACTCCACATACATAATGGAGTTCATCTTTACCCCTTCAGGGATCCTAAAGGGGCCGACAATCTCTCTCCCCATGATTCCAGCCCAAAACATTACTCCACCTCCTCCTTGTTGGCGCTGTAGCCGTGTTTGCGTGGGGTGTCCATCAACCAGCCATCCTCCACTCCATCCATCTGGACCATCGAGCGTTGCACGGCACTCATCCGTGAACAAAACAGTTTTGAAATCAGTCTTCATGTAATGTTTGGCCCACTGGAGCCGTTTCTGCTTGTGTGAAGTGGATAGAGGAGGTCGACAGGATGGCGTATGCACAGCTGCAAACCTCTGAAGGACCCTGCATCTTGTTGTTCGGGGAACGTTGGAGGCACAAGCAGCTTCAAAAACTTGTCTGCTGCTATGACAAGGCTTTTTTGCCGCTGCTCTTTTAACCTGACGTAATTGCCTGTAGGAAAGAGTCCTCAATTTGCCCTTATCAGCACGCACACGTGTGTACTGTGAATCAGCTACATACTTCTTGATTGCCAAGACACTTCATCCTGATCATCGCACAATGTTGATTGTAGTCATGCATTGACCTAAACACTTTTTGCATAATAATTTGGAACACAGTGTACATGTGCTTTTCCACAAAACACCAGTGGTTCACATAGTGAATCTTACTCTGTATGGAGTTGTTCAATAAAGGGCCCAAAATTAAGATAACATAGATGGGAGAGGTCTCTATGAATAGGAATTCCTATGTATTTGATACCCTGTGAGGGCCAGGCAAAGGGAAAGTTGGACTGTATGGAATCCTGTATGGATTTGGGGAGGGAGACATCGAGGGCCTCAGACTTCGCTGCATTGATTTTAAAATTTGACCATGTAACAAATCTATTTCAGCCATAACAGCATGGATGGATATATGTGATTGAGTGATATATACTAGGACATCATCAGCAAATAGAGAGCACTTGTACTCGGTGCCTCCCACCTCAATCCACCTAATATTGGGGTTATGGCGAATTGATGAGAGCAGGTGCTCCGTCACTAGGATGTATAAGAGAGGGGACAGAGGACATCCCTGCCTTGTCCCATTGGTGATTGTGAAAGGTGATGAAAATGTTCTGATGCACCCCCTGGGCCTTGGGACACCCGGAGCCGGACCCTTTTTGGTGGAAGCTGGTGGTTGTAGTCTCCGTGGCGGCGACCCGGTTCCGTGGCTCAGGGTGGTCAAACCAGTGGCGGAACTATTTATGTGGTTTTGATGTTTAAATGTCCGACTACGCCACCCGTGGATTGCGGTCAGAGTGAACCGCCGCTGCAGGGCAGACCGCTGAGGCTGGTGTTGTGGGTGCAGCAGAGCGTAGCATAACTCCCCACGGGAGGAGTATAGCCTCAGGGCAGTGTATGCGGAGGATGGGGGTGATGGTGCAGGGCAGCAGCAGTAACGACACAGAGTCAGTGATGCAGTCCAGGGCCTTTACTCACAGTTCTTATTATCCAGACCACGTCTGCAGGTAACGGCTGCCCACGTCGTACTGTGCTCACCAGGTGAGGGGCTCAGACAACTCCCAGATAACTTTGGAGCGCTTCACAGGACCCCCTTTGTGTGTCCTTTGTCTGGCCTTTCTTACCAACCCTTCTGTCCGGCTGCCTCGGGCCTCCTCTTGGTAAACTTGGCGCCAGTTTCCCTGACCCTATGTGGTGCCTTCCTAGCGGGTGTAGCGAGGGGCTGCGCCACATAAAATGTCACAGCCTCCGGTTTCTAGCTGAGGGTCGTTTCCTGCCTCCACTAGTTTCGGGGACTGGTCTCCCCCTTTGGCCTGACCCCTCCACGCAGGTGGATTCGGGCGTGCGGTGGCGACTCGCCCGTCCGCACCCCTGGGATCCCTTCATTCCTCATTACTGGAGCCTTCTCCGCTCCTCTTCCTTCCTACTCCCTCTTCCAGGCCTGGGCCTCTGTTACTAGGCCCGCCTCCGGAGCAGAGCTCATGCAGAGCCCCTGCTCCCTGTCACTTCTGCTCAGACTTCTCTGCACTGAACTAAGATTGTGCCCACCTTTTATACTCCCTTCTCAATGCACCCAGGAACTGCTTCCTCCCTGCTCCTGCACTACAGGGTTCCCCTTCCTCAGTGTTCCCTCCCCCCACTCCAGCCAGGGACAGGGACTGTCGTGCCCATCTCAGGGGCATATTGGTCGCCCTGCCCCACGGCAATGTGGTGTAATGCATGCAGGTGTCGGGTCCTGATCCACACTCCATCCTTACCTGAGAGTGAGATATCACACCTCTGGGTGAGGTGCAATACGTCTGTAGCAACCGAGCCCTCAGGGTGCTACAGTTCCATTTATCTTCAGCCTAGGTGACGTATTGCGATACAGGGCCATGATTTTGGCTATAAAAGGGTCCCCTAGACCCCTACCCCAAGCTTTTTACGAGAATCATATATGGCGTGCCAGGAGACTCTATGGAATGCTTTCTCAGCATCCAACGAGAGTATCTAATTACAAATTTTTAACTGCATCTAGCCCAGGAAATACTTTGTGCCTAGTAGCAGTGTCTGCTAGTCAGCGGATTATCCCGGCTGTTAAGCATGCTACACCACCTGTAGTTTGGACACTTAATTTTTTCAAAGGAAATGCTTCGGGACCACGGGATACTCAGTGAAGAGCATCAGGAGGCACCCCAAGGCATAGGGGCTGGGACTGGCAGTAGGATGCCTTGCGGTGGACAGCCGAGCTCGATCCTTATAAAAGCTTTTTAACTGCAGCAGCTTTAGTGGACGCTACTGGAGCTGGAATTACGCGGCTGCTGGCATGAGATTTGCCCTCCAATAGATCCTTGTAAATGGATTTAAAGTGTATTCATTCAAATTAGAGAGACAATTTAAATTAAAAAGCTTAGAGCTGCCTCCACCACAGGGGGGCTCGTTCGACCCACCAGCGGACAGGCACCAGTATTGGGAGAGGGGGGCTGGCCGTCAGGGTTCACCGCGGCTCTGGCACAGCAAGTCTTCCAGGTCCAGAAGTAGCAAAACAGGACACTACCACCACCATATTTTACTGTTGGTATGATGTTCCTTTTCTGAAATTCTGTGTTACTTCTACTCCAGATGTAATGGGACATACACTTTCCAAAAAGTTCAACTTTTGTCTCGTCAGTCCACAGACGAGCCTTTATGTTCTTTTTGCTCAGCAGTGGTTTTTGTCTTGGAATTCTGCCATGCATGCTGTAATGCACACGCCCGAACTGACTGGCGTGTGCGTATTTATGTAGTGATTCCACTGTGCCATGAACCGGTGGCCAGTGCACCAGGGAGGAACCGAGCAGAGGAACCAGGGTCTACTCCAGACGCGGCGGACAGAGCCGAGCAAAGCGAAAACCGCAGACGCGGCGGACAGAGCCGAGCAAAGCGAAAACCGCAGACGCGGCGGACAGAGCCGAGCAAAGCGAAAACCGCAGACGCGGCAGACAGAGCCGAGCAAAGCGAAAACCGCAGACGCGGCGGACAGAGCCGAGCAAAGCGAAAACCGCAGACGCGGCAGACAGAGCCGAGCAAAGCGAAAACCGCAGACGCGGCGGACAGAGCCGAGCAAAGCGAAAACCGCAGACGCGGCGGACAGAGCTGAGCAAAGCGAAAACCGCAGATGCGGCGGACAGAGCTGAGCAAAGCGAAAACCGCATAAGCGGCGGACAGAGCTGAGCAGAGCGAAAACCGCAGACGCGGCGGACAGAGCTGAGCAAAACGAAAACCGCAGACGCGGCGGACAGAGCCGAGCAAAGTGAAGCGAAAACCGCAGACGCGGCGGACAGAGCTGAGCAAAGCGAAAACCGCAGACGCGGCGGACAGCTGAGCAAAGCGAAAACCGCAGACGCGGCGGACAGAGCTGAGCAAAGCGAAAACCGCAGACGCGGCGGACAGAGCTGAGCAAAGCGAAAACCGCAGACGCGGCGGACAGAGCTGAGCAAAGCGAAAACCGCAGACGCGGAGGGGACAGGGCTCTGTTCACACGGAACAGACTAGAAGGGAAAGGCAGAACCAGATACCCACAGGGTACTTGCAGAGAAGTAGCGAGTGGACCACAAACTCACAAACGGAAGTACAGTGACAACGAGCAGGAGTTAGGTACGAGTTCAGACTCTGCAGAAAAAGGGAAGGTACGGACATAGAGAAAAATAGGAAAGGGGCTAGGAGAGTATTCAGACAAGAACAGACACAGCAGCAAGATACAGGAGCAGGTCTAGGTATGAACGAACAGGCTAGGAGCGTGTTCACACAAGCCTGGAAATACAGCCTCCAAGATAGGCAGAAGACAACAGGCTAGAGAGCGTGTACAGACTGCAGATTAGAGTACACAGGTAGGACACAGTACAGACACGGAAACAGATACTGCAAGACAGGTAACATACACAGGACCTGGCATGTCAGAGACAAAAAGCCAACTGACAGGGCAAGATGCTCAGGCATGGGTTAATTGGAGCAGCTGGTTTAAATACCAGGTGACAGACAGCAATAGGCTGAGGACGCACAAGGGGTGTGCCTGCAGCAGGTACAAAAAGCAGGAAGTGATCGGGCGCCGCCCTTAAGCAGCAGACACAGAGGCAAACAGACAGCATGGAGGGAAGCCAGAGAGACATTCTGGACTGGAGATCAAGTGCGCGCTCTTGCACAGTGGGAGATGGACCACTATGCAAGGACGCCACCAGGTATGTTACAGTACCCCCCCCTTTACGCCCCCTCTTCTTCAGGCCTGCCAGAATGTTCCGCAGGGAATTCGAGGGCCAATCCTTCACTTCAAGGAGATCACTTCCACTGTCCACTGGAGAAACTGGTCTCATCTGGTTAGCTAGGATGCTACCTCCTATCCAGCCATCCTCAGCAACAGACGAAACGGGTGGAGTACCAGGAACAGCACACAGGGAAGTCTCTCTCCACTTATTATCAGGTAGCAGCCCAGAGGGTTCAGGAGACAACTGGAAGTCCTCCGCCGGGTTGGAGGGGTGCAGAGACTCGTGGGTAACCTCTGCTTCGGGGTACATCTTGTCAAGCTCACAGGATGAAATGTGCGAGGTATCAGGTACAAGGTGTAGAAAAGTCCCTGTTACCTTGTTATCTGGTGGTACCCAGGAGGATTCAGGAAACAACTGGGGGTCCTCCGCCGGGTCGGAATAGTGCAGAGACTCAGGGGTAACCTCTGCTTCGGAGTACACTAGGTCGGACTCGCTAGATGAAGCGGGCGAGGTATCAGGTACCGAGTATAGGAAAGTACCTGTCCATTCGTTATCAGGTAGCACCCCGAAGGGTTCAGGAGACAACTGGAGCTCCTCCGCCTGGTTAGAGGGGTGTAGAGACTCGGGGATAACCTCTGCTTTGGAGTACACTAGGTCGGACTCACTGGAAGAAGTGGATGAAGCATCTGATGCCGGGTGCAGGAAGTTCTCCTGTGTGGAGTCTGGATGGACAGTAGTCTCTTCGGGCAGGAGAACTGGTGCACTACCCACGCACATTACCCGTTGGGGCTTCTCCGGGATACAGGGAGATGAAGCTTCAGTAGGGACTTCAAGGTTGGGGTCAGGAGGTCTCAGGGAGGACAGACCCTGGCGTGACGGCTTGCCTCTACGTCCAGCACGTCTGGACTGCCTCTTGAGGTTGGGAGAAGTATTCCGGAGAGCGTAGTCATCCTGTGTGGATTCTGGGTGGGCAGTAGTCTCATTGGGCTGGAGGACTATTGCGCTACCCACACACATTACCCATCGGGGCTGCTCCGGGATATTGAGAAGTGAAGCTTCAGCAGGAGCCTCCGGGTTAGGATCATCGAAGACCATTAGAAAGGCCACCAGGAAGGCCATTATGTCCAGGACGATAGGATCCTGTGTTTCCCATAGGGGGTTGATCCATTCCAAGGCATCACCCGCTAGGTTAGACATAATGAATCCCACCTTAACCTGATCGGTGGGAAAACAAAGAGGGTAGAACTTGAAATGTAGCATGCATTGCTCCACAAATGCATGACTCTGTCTTGGATCCTCATAGTAACGTGGCGGATCCGCAGGAACGAGAGCTGATAGATCCATCTGGACGGGTGCGTAATTCGCCTGGAACTCAGCTAGAGAAAAAAAAAATTTTTTATTTATTTTTAATGCATGTATTCGCTGGAAAAAGTCTCAGAGAGCGAAGACCGTGGGGCTCAACGGGAACCATGGCCTGAGCATGCTGTAATGCACACGCCCGAACTGACTGGCGTGTGCGTGTTTATGTAGTGATTCCACTGTGCCATGAACCGGAGAGTGCCTGGAGGGGCGTAACTAAGTATCTGCCCGATCCGACCAAGGTCGCACGACGGCATACGACGCCAGTGCACCAGGGAGGAACCGAGCAGAGGAACCAGGGTCTACTCCAGGTCAGACTCCGGACACGGCTGTTGACCCACACTGGGGAATACAGGAACAGGCAGACTAGAGCGCAGGCTGGGTAGGGTCCAGTACAGACTGGGAGACAAATTCGAAACCGCAGACGCGGCGGACAGGGCCGAGCAAAGCGAAAACCGCAGACGCGGCGGACAGAGCCGAGCAAAGCGAAAACCGCAGATGTGGCGGACAGAGCCGAGCAAAGCGAAAACCGCAGACGCGGCGGACAGAGCCGAGAAAAGCGAAAACCGCAGACGCGGCGGACAGAGCCGAGCAAAGCGAAAACCGCAGACGCGGCGGACAGAGCCGAGCAAAGCGAAAACCGCAGACGCGGCGGACAGAGCCGAGCAAAGCGAAAACCGCAGACGCGGCGTACAGAGCCGAGCAAAGCGAAAACCGCAGACGCGGCGGACAGGGCCGAGCAAAGCGAAAACCGCAGACGCGGCGGACAGAGCCGAGCAAAGCGAAAACCGCAGATGTGGCGGACAGAGCCGAGCAAAGCGAAAACCGCAGACGCGGCGGACAGAGCCGAGAAAAGCGAAAACCGCAGACGCGGCGGACAGAGCCGAGCAAAGCGAAAACCGCAGACGCGGCGGACAGAGCCGAGCAAAGCGAAAACCGCAGACGCGGCGGACAGAGCCGAGCAAAGCGAAAACCGCAGACGCGGCGTACAGAGCCGAGCAAAGCGAAAACCGCAGATGCGGCGGACAGAGCTGAGCAAAGCGAAAACCGCAGACGCGGCGGACAGAGCCGAGCAAAGCGAAAACCACAGACGCGGCGGACAGAGCCGAGCAAAGCGAAAACTGCAGACGCGGCGGACAGAGCCGAGCAAAGCGAAAACCGCAGACGCGGCGGACAGAGCCGAGCAAAGCGAAAACCGCAGACGCGGCGGACAGAGCTGAGCAAAGCGAAAACCGCAGACGCGGCGGACAGAGCAGAGCAAAGCGAAAACCGCAGACGCGGCGGACAGAGCTGAGCAAAGCGAAAACCGCAGACGCGGCGGACAGAGCTGAGCAAAGCGAAAACCGCAGACGCGGAGGGGACAGGGCTCTGTTCACACGGAACAGACTAGAAGGGAAAGGCAGAACCAGATACCCACAGGGTACTTGCAGAGAAGTAGCGAGTGGACCACAAACTCACAAACGGAAGTACAGTGACAACGAGCAGGAGTTAGGTACGAGTTCAGACTCTGCAGAAAAAGGGAAGGTACGGACATAGAGAAAAATAGGAAAGGGGCTAGGAGAGTATTCAGACAAGAACAGACACAGCATCAAGATACAGGAGCAGGTCTAGGCATGAATGAACAGGCTAGGAGCGTGTTCACACAAGCCTGGAAATACAGCCTCCAGGATAGGCAGAAGACAACAGGCTAGAGAGCGTGTACAGACTGCAGATTAGAGTACATAGGTAGGACACAGTACAGACACGGAAACAGATACTGCAAGACAGGTAACATACACAGGACCTGGCATGTCAGAGACAAAAAGCCAACTGACAGGGCAAGATGCTCAGGCATGGGTTAATTGGAGCAGCTGGTTTAAATACCAGGTGACAGACAGCAATAGGCTGAGGACGCACAAGGGGTGTGCCTGCAGCAGGTACAAAAAGCAGGAAGTGATCGGGCGCCGCCCTTAAGCAGCAGACACAGAAGCAAACAGACAGCATGGAGGGAAGCCAGAGAGACATTCTGGACTGGAGATCAAGTGCGCGCTCTTGCACAGTGAGAGATGGACCACTATGCAAGGACGCCACCAGGTATGTTACAGATGCCATTTTTGCCCAGTCTTTTTCTTATGATGGAGTCATTAACACTGACCATAGCTGAGTCAAGTGAGGCCTGCAGTTGTTTGGATGTTGTTGTGGGGTCTTTTGTGACCTCTTTGATGAGTCGTCGCTGCGCCCTTGGTGTAATTTTGGTCGGCCGGCCACTTCTCGGAAGGTTGACCACTGTTCCATGTTTTAGCCATTTGTGGATAATTGCTCTCACTGTGGTTCACTGAAGACCCCAAGCTTTAGAAATGGCTTGATAACTTTTTCCAGACTGATGGATCTCAATTACTTTGTTTCTCATTTGTTCCTGAAATTCTTTGGATAGCAAAGTCCAAAAGCTTTAGAAATGGCTTTATAGCATTTTCCAGACTGACAGAGCTCAATTACTTTGTTTCTCATTTGTTCCTGAATTTCTTTGCATTGCAGCATGATGTCTAGCTTTTGAGGATCATTTGGTCAACTTCTCTTTGTCAGGCAGGATGATTTAAGTGATTTCTTGATTGAGAACAGGTGTAGCAGTAATCAGGCCTCTGTGTGGCTAGGGAAATTGAACTCAGCTTCGCAAAGATGTGATAAACCACAGTTAATTTATGTTTTATGGGTGGAGGGGTGGCAAACACTTTTTGACACAGGTCCCTGTAGGTTTAGATTTTTTTTCCCTTAATAATAAAGACCTTCATTTAAAAACTGCATTCTTTGTTTACTTGTGTTATCTTTGTCTTATATTTAAATTTGTTTTGCGATCTGAAACATTTAAAGAAGTTGTACTACCATGAAATCAAAAAAAAATTTAAGCTAATCTGTACTGTATTTTAATACACAACACCACTATAAATTTTGTTTTTTGTTTCTGCCTTTCGTTCCTCCTGAATTTCACTTCATTCTCTGCACCCAGTTTGTTTAGCTGCGGATCTATCAAACTTGACAGGCCCTGTGCTATATTATCTAACCTCACAGCCAAAGCTGGCCTCAGTGTCCAGCACCGCCTTCTGCTCGCCCACTGCACACTCATTGGAAGGTATTATCTGCCCCAACACTGACCTCTGTCATTCATCCCAGCATTGGGAATAACAGAGCAGTGTCCTGTGTCCTCATCTGTGGAGAGCAGCATTGATCAGCTCCCTCACATCACATCCACAGTTGTGATAGAGTTTTTACATGTTCCATACATTATCTATTATAGATACAGGAATAGGGTGTAGGGTGAAATGATACATGAATAGGGTGTAGTGAAAACTATATATAACACCTAATGTGAGTCTATAGGCACACTGTGCACTTTTAGGATACTCTGGAGGTGTACTGACCAAGGCCGTGCATACTTGCATACTTGGGGTGACATAACCGCTCATTCTCACTCCTGACAATGGTGAATAATGAGCAATATCCTGCAGTAATGTCTGTATTGTCTTTTGCTTCCTCCCCTGCCCAGGAGCTGTGGTATGTTCCATACATGGTCAGACACAGACAATTTTTAAAATGAACTTTTGTTCATGAGAAAACCCCTTTAAGTCGGGTTTTCACCAGCTCCTCCACCATCAGGAGTGAGGCTGGTCGCATGGCATGTTTGTATCTAGGCAACAGAGCAGAATGCTGACAGGGAGTAAATTACAAACTGTCAGCATTCTGAAGCCTAGATACACACACAGATTATACTGAATGCCTTAACAACCCCTTTACATGTGACAAACATGCTAAAGAATAAGAAATCATGAAGGGGGCAAACACTTTTTTACACCACAGAAGTAAATCTAGCTCACCACCTGCAGTTCCACACTTCTGGAGCACGGATAGCACCTGGGCAGGGCGCAACATCCAATAGAGAAAGCAGAAAAATCCAGCTCACAGATAAAGTCCAAAAAAGTGCATTTTATTTTCCAAGGTACATGAAGCAAAGATTAAAATTGTGTGTTCACAAAAAAAGAATAGAGGCATCTTTCAACGCGTTTAGAGCATCTAAGTGAACTTACAAGATTTAAAAACAATTTGAACATGTGCAAACACCAATTTCCTGATTGCCAAACAAATCAATTAAATCACAGGTGGGAAACCTCTGCAGCCAAACATATATTAGAATTTCCCATGCGTTGCTACAAAAGATTTAAATGTTAATTTCTGTGATACAGAATAACATTATACACAGGGACAATTCTGTTTCTGGTGTCCTTCGACAGCTCTGTGGTCTTCTCCATAGTGGCGTTTGGAGTGTGACTGTTTGAGGTTGCGGACAGGTGTCTTTTATACTGATAACAAGTTCAAACAGGTGCCAGTACTAAAGGTAATGAGTGGAGGATAGAGGAGCCTCTTAAAGAAGAAATTATACGTCTGTGAGAGCCAGAAATCTTGCTTGTTTGTAACTGACCAAATACTTATTTTCCACCAAAATTTAAAAAAAAATTATTTCCAAATCAGACAATGTGTTTTTCAGGATTTGTTTTCTCATTTTGTCTCTCATAGTTGAGGTCTACCTATGATGTCAATTACAGGCCTCTCTCATCTTTTTAAGTGGGAGAACTTGCACAATTGGTGGCCGACTAAATACTTTTTTCCCCACTGTATTACCTCTACATTTTACTTTACAACGCAAGGAATCAGTATTGAATACATTCCATGAAAAGTACATATTTTTTCAGATAACAAGATAAATAACATATAATAATTCTTTCTGACTCTTCCATTTATCTTTATTGGTGTGATGGTTCATTTTCCAGAAATATTTGTGACAAACATGCAAAAGAATAAGAAATCATGAAGGGGGAAAACACTTTTTTACTGTACACCTCCAGTTCCAACATCTGGAATATTTGATATGGTCACTGCAAATTCCACGATAACCCAAGAAAGATTATTAGCTGCCACCACCGGTCATTTTTTAAAAGCTTGAAAAGTAACGTTTCCTGCCCTTGCAGTGCTCACTGCTCACCCATAGCGTTAGCATATACGTTCTGCCTTGTTCAATCTGTTATACTGATGAAGGTCATATGGCTGAAACGTCTTGACTTTTTGGATTGCTTGTACTTTAAATAAATATATTCCAAATATTCTCCGATTTACAACGAGTGCCAAGTTTTTTTCACTGTTTTTTACGAGCTGACTGGAGGTCTGGTAGGTCTCGTATGGCTTTGAGGCGCGGTTTACATAACAAAAGGAGCAGAACTATTACATTTTATATTAAATTCAAAAGGAGGCAGTGTTTACAAAAAATATACAAAAGATTTTACAAAGGGGACAAAATGATACAGCATATATACTTACAGAAAATAAAAGGGAGTAACAAAAAAACTCACTTTGCTGCTCACAGAGATAAGTCAACTTAGTGGATAGAAGCAATCCATTGAAAATGTTTGATTAACGGGATCAAGCCTAAACTGACATGCATCTTCCTCAGCATTGAATACAGATCATAATTTGCCTTGATCTTTCATGAGCATATAAAATGTGTTCATAGAGCTGCCCATTGTGTTGGATTGTCAATGCTACCCTCTTCTCCCACTCTTGACACACTGATAGGAACACCGCAGAAGAAATGCAAGCACAGGCTTCCAGTTTCCGTTGTTTCAGATGCTGCACATCTCGTATCTTCACAGCATAGACAATTGCCTTCAGATGACCCCAAAGATAAAAGTCTAAGGGGGTCAGATCGGGAGACATTGTTGGCCATTCAACTGGCAAACGATGACCAATCCACTTTTCAGGAAACTGTTCATGTAGGAATGCTCGGACCTGACAACCATAATGTGCTGGTGCACCATCTTGTTGGAAAAAACGTGCAGTCTCCAGTGCATAAAGAGGGCTACATATTCGTTACTTGCCCGAGCATCACAGTGCTCCAGATGCTCGTTACTCGGCGAGTATTTTTTGAATGTTTGAGCGGGAGCTCGAGTCTCCGACCCACATGTTTGGTACATATTAGGTAGCCAATTACTATGCAAAGATTCTGTGACAGTCACTGTAATGCCATAGCCATGTTGGGTGTGGTAGTACAGTGATTGGCTAGCCACATAGCGTCATCGGGTCTATATATGACCTGGGACCCTATGCTCGTCACAGCCTACTGGTCAAAGAGGAGGAGTAGGGAGAGCTACAGCTGAGCAAGGAAGAGAATTGGTGGTTATTTTAAACAGAGATTCCACACCACAATTATTAATCTACTCTAACAGTCCTTATAAGGGCTCATTCTGAAGAATAATAATCCTGCTGAGATCTTTAGTTAGGCAGAGTTTATGGAGACCTAGTATAGTACAGAATAGGGTCCATTACACGTTATTTCTGCTGCTGGAACTCCTATCAATAGCCATAGATATCAGGGCTAATAATATTCTTTTTTCTCTTAATCCTGTTAATTTTGTTAGCAGCATATAGCCAGATTTGGTTGATATGAATAGCATTGCTGTATTGTGCAAGCAGAGAAACTTGTCCATCATCTCAGGTGCTCAAGTATTGCTGCAGTATTAATCCTGAATTTTTTAGAAGCTATATATCACACTTGTTCGCTGACCAATAGCATCTGTATATCGGCAGTGCCCAAAAGAATTGGTCATCAGACATGATCAAATACTGTAGTATTAATCCTGACATTTTTTTTCAAGCTGCAAAATATTAGACTCCATTTAAAATGAGCAAGGCGTGTGGTAAGGGACAGGGAAGTGGACGTGATGATGATGGCACACACAGAGACCGAGGCCATGGGCAAGATGAAACTGTGCCTGCTGAGGGAGCACAACAAACACCCACATCATGTTGACCAAGCTTCCTGTCCCACTTTCTAGGGGGCCGCGGAACACCACTCTTCAAATTAGAGCAGTGTGAAAAGGTTGGATAGCAGATAATGCTTCCAGTCACTTTGCATGTAGCCCAAATATTTCAGCAGGCACGGTCACACGAAGGCGACGGTGGTATAATGCAATTACTGTCGCAAGAGGTGGATGATGATGATGAGACACAATTGCCAGCAAGTCAGGAGGAGGACCACAGTGCGTAGGTGGAAGATGTGATGGTGGACGATGAAGTGACTGACCCAACCTAGGAAGGTGACATGCATAGCGAGGACAGCAGCACATAGTGGGAGGGAGACGTAATGCCACAACAGGCAGGAAGAAGCAGTAGGGTGGCCACAGACTCAAGGTGGGCAACTGTTCTACAAAACACCAGTACCAGCGAAGTTGCCTGTCCAACTGCTAGGTCTTCCCAAGACTGGCTCTTTTTTAAAGACTGTCCTGTTAACCCAAGAAAGGGTATTTGCAACATCTGCCATGCCAGCATCAGCAGGGGCAGCAAAACTACCAGCCTGACCACCACCAGCATGTTCAGGCACATGACAGCAAAGCACCCGACTAGTTGGGCCGAATGCCAGGGTCCAGAAACAGTGTCTGCTGGTGACACTACTGCCTCTTCTGCTGTGGTACATGCATGCCAAGCCTCTGTTCATGATGCAGGTGAAGATACCTCCCACCCTGCACCTGTCGTTGCACACTTGCAACCATCACCGTCAGCAATCATGTCCACATCCTTGTCCCAGTGCAGCGTACAGTTGTCCCTACCCCAGTCCTCGGAATGCAAGCACAAATACACAGCCACCCACAGGCCACAATACTAAACTTCCACATTTCTTGACTGCTTGCACTAGAAATGTTGTCTTTTAGGCTCGTGGAGATGAAAGCTTTCCGAAACCTCATGTCGGCGGCTGTCACTTGGTACTCAGTCCCCAGCTGCCACTATTTCTCCCGGTGTGCCATCCCGGCCTTAAACAAGCACATGTCCCAGAACATTACCCATGCCCTCACCAAAGCAGTTACTGGTTACAGGTTCACCTAGCCACGGACACGTAGACAAGTGCTTGTGGCCAGGGATGGTACATTTCACTGATAGCACACTAGGTTAATATTGTGGAAGCCAGGACCCAGTCGGACCCTGGGACGGAACACATCCTCCCGACTCTGAGGATTTTCACCCTGGGTCAATTAGGGTTGCCCCCACATTCTACAGCTTCTGTACCTCATCCTCCTCCTCCTCTTCAGCCTCCATCTCCAAAATGACCACTTCAGTCGCAAGCTAGAATTAATGCAGCACTGCCTTGGCCAAGCGGCAACAGGCTCTGCTGAAGCTTATCTGCTTAGGCAACAAAATGCACACTGCTGCAGAGTTGTTGAAAGCAGTAACAGAGCAGGCAGATCTGTGGCTTTCACCGCTGAACCTACAGCCAAGCATGGTCGTGTGTGAGAATGGCAGGAACCTGGTGGCAGTTCTGAAGATTGGCGACCTTGCACATCTACCATGCCTGGCCCATGTGCTCAACTTAGTGGTTCAGCGGTTTCTCAAAACCTACCCAGATCTGCCTGAGCTGCTTGTCAAAGTACACCGCATGTGTGCCAATTTCATAAAGTCAGCTAAAGCTTCTGTCGCCCTGCCAGTGCTTCAGCAGCGTTTGCAGCATCCAGCTCACCGACTGGTGTGTGATGTCACCATGCGTTGGAATTCAATGTTGCATATGTTGGGAAGGATTTGTGAGCAGCAGAGGACAGTTGTTGAGAACCAGCTTCAACACGCCCAATAGTATTCAGGTCAGCCTCCGCACTTAAGACCTGATGAGTGGGCATAGATGTCTAACATCTGTGCCGTCATCCAAAACTTTGAAGACTCCACCAAGATGGTGAGCGGCGATGACGCCATAATTAACGTCACCATCCCATTTCTCTGTCTACTGAAACGCTCGCTACTCACAATTAAAGAGGAGGCATTGATAGTTGTGTGTCCAAAATATATCCCAAAAATTGCAGGTGGAGCATGATGAGATGGAGCATGGAACTATACAGGGTGATGCTACACAGCCCTGCCTCATCTCATCTCAACGTTGATTGGGTGCTCATGAGGAGGAAGAGCAGGAACAGGACAGGAGCTGGTTTCCTGTGCTACAGACGGTACTACCCACACCACATTCATACCGTATGTTCAGCGTGGATGGCCTGGAGAGGGGGAGGACAAGGAGGAGAACCAGGAGGAGGATGAGGAGGAGAACATGGACAGTTTTCCTCTTGGTGAGACAGGGAAGTCTTGGCTGTTGGCAGTCTGGCACACATGACTGAGTTTATGTTCCTCTGCCTTTCCCGTGACTCCCGTGTTTTATGCTTTTTGGGCAAAAGTAATTACTGATTGGTCACACTTCTAGACCAGTGCTACAAGGAGAACTTTCTACCTCTCCTTCCCGTGGCGGACAAGTCTAATAAAATGTTGCAGTACCAGAAGGCCCTTGTTGAAGAATTATTAAAAAAAATTCCCAGCTGACAACGCTGGCGGCAAAACAGATGCAGCAGAAGCAAGTTAACAATGTCAAAGGTCTGGTACAGTTTTCTCAAACCCTCCCAGCACCCAGGCCCTGATGCGTGGGGTACTATGACTAGGATTGAAAACTTTTGGAAGATGCTGAAGAAGTACCTTGTAGACTGTACCAGCGTCCTCCGTGATTCCTCTGTGCCTTACAACTATTAGGTATCCAAGCTGAACACATGCCATGAACTGTCTCTCTACGCCTTGGAGATCCTGGCCTGCCCTGCTGTTAGCGTTTTGTCAAAGATGGTTTTTAGTGCTGCCGGGGGTATTATAACCGATAGGTGCATCTGCCTGTCAACTGAAAATGCTCACAGGCTGACTTTGATCAAAATGAACAAGAGTTTGATTGGGCAAGACTTCTCGACACCACCGGATGATTGCAGCGGAACATAAACTCAAATCCAGTGGGGTTTTTTTGGAGGGTCTATTCCCATGCACCCCTTCACACCCAGACACAGGTTTACGCTTTAGAATTTCATCTATTTTATGTCATCCTCCTCCTTATTCTTCTCCTCATCTTGCACCACTATATCACCAGGGTGACCATCCTGCAATGCCCATATCATTTTTTTTAAGGGTGTTTATGATGACCATAGGAAGTATTTTTAAAGGCCTACCTCTACCATTCTATATGATATATGTATACCCCCCAGGGGTAAATGTTTTTTACTCCATGCACTTAGTGAATAGGCATTACCAGTCTAGGAGACCCACTCCTTAATAATGGAAAATACATTTTTTACTGAGGCCCTCCACTATGTCTCTTCAAATTGGTATTGGATTGCTCCTAATTTTTGGCAGCCCTTGAACTTGCAATAACTGTATAGGAGACCCAGTGCTTAATAATTGTATTAAAAAAATTCTGAGGACCTTCACTACATCTCTTCGAATTGGTATTGGAGTGCATCCTAATTTTTGGCAGCCCTTGAACTTGCTGCATACGGATTGACAGAATGGGAGACCCACTCCAAAATAATGGGAAGGCCTATTCAAATCGATTCTATATTCTTCAATATTAACTCTTATCTGAAATTCATGTACAGGTGAGCTATCGCTCTATAGATAGCATATTACACTAATCCAGACAGGGATAATTGTCTTATACTCTTGCTGCTGTAAGCAAGCAAAAAAAAATCTGTTTTCTATTGATACCGCTGTTACCTAGCTCACCTGTCCCTATTCTAAATGCAGCTATCATCAGCTGTAAATGAGTGTTCATTCTGGTTGCATACATCTCTTATACTGTCTAATAACTGATTGCTTTTTTCCAAAAATCATTGACAGATTCATGTTTTTTAATACAATCTACACTCAGAAATTCATCAAAGCAGGCAAGGTTGCTTGCATTCCTGCAGTTAGGTGCTGCAACTGATCAAAAAAACCTTTTTGGAGCATTTTAAAATATATTTTTTATTCTACTATACCTCTTTAATTTGAAATGTGTGTACTGGTGAGCTATCACAGAATGGATAGTATATTACACAGATCCAGCCAGGGATTATTGAGTTATACTGTGTGCTGCAAAAAAAAAAAAAATAATAATATTCCCTGTTTATACCGCTGTTAGCTGCTTTTAGAAGAAAGACAGGTGCTAGGTATCATCAGCTGGAAAAGAGTGTTCATATTCTGGTCACATACATATCTTACACAGTGCATAACTTGATTAATTTTTTCCATGCACTTGTTGACCAAATCATAATTTTTAACGGTGATCTGTAATTAGAAATTCATGAAAGCAGGCAGGGTTGCTGGCATTCCTTCACAGTTTGGTGGTGCAACGTACCAAAAAAAAACTCTTCAGAGCTGATTAAATTCAATTTTTATTGTACAATATTACCTCTCTTATCTGAGATTCGTGTACAGGTGACCTATAGCTGTTGGGATAGCGTCTTACTGACATCTAGTCAGGGATTATTGCATTATACTATGTGCTGAAAAAAAAATTATATTCCCTATTGATAACGCTGTTAGATCTTTTAGAATAGGGACAGGTGCTAGATGGTACCATCAGGTGAAAATGTGCATTCACTCTGGTCGCATAAATCCCTAGAACAATCCATAACTTGATTGATTCTTTCCATGCACTCATTGACCGATTCATAATTTTTAACGGTGATCTGTAATTAGATATTCATGAAAGCAGGCAGGTCTGCTTGCGTTTCTCCACAATTTGGTGCTGTAGCGTACCAATAAAACCTCTTCGGAGTCAGTTAAATTCTGTTTTTTATTGTACTATATTACCTCACTTATCTGAGATTCATGCACGGGTGACCTATAGCAGTTGGGATAGCGTCTTACAGGCATCTAGTCGGGAATTATTGTATTCTACTCCGATCTGAAAAAAAAATTGATTTCCTATTGATAACGCTGTTAGCTTCTTTTAAAATAGGGACAGGTGCTAGATGGTACCCTCAGCTGGCCGATTCATATTTTATACAGTGATCTGGCTCTGAAATTAATCAAAGTTGATAGAAATTTATCATAGTTGAGAGAAATTCATCAAAGTTGGCAGATATTTTTCAAATTTGACAAAAATTAATCAAACTTAAAACAATTTCCTGATTTATTGTGTCCATTCACAGTTTCTTTGAAGCTTCTGTATGTAAGAGGTAGTGGTGGGAGATTTGACACTACTGGAGCTGGAATTACCACTTTAGAACTCTCCAGTGCTTTGTTTCCATCCATTTCTGGGTGCTTCTTGAATTATGTTTAGGGTCATTGTCCTGCTGGAAGACCCATGACCTAGGATGCAAAGCCAGCTTTATGACACTGGCCACTACATTGCGAACCAAAATACTTTGGAAATCTTCAAATTTCATGATGCCTTGCACATAGTCAAGGCACACTGTGCCAGAGTCAGCAAATCAACTCCTAAATATCTTTGTACCTCCACCATATTTGACAAGAAGTACTGTGTTCTTTTATTTGTAAGCCACATTCCATTTGCAGTAAACATTTGAATGATGTGCGTTACCAAAAAGCTCTATCTTGGTCTCATCTGTCCTCCAGATGCATGATGGCCCTCTAAAAATAGTGGAGGCTGCCTGCTGTCACTCTATAAATTGTGAGTGCAACCTGCTGGACATCCGAGTTTCAAACTTTACAGAATATATACAAAAAAGAAAATTTGACCACCTCAGTTGGATATGTTATATTGCAGTAGCAATATGCAGCTATGCAAAGCATAGACAATTTATAGACCTCTAACAATAGTGAGGGCCGACTGCTGGCCCTTTAACAATAGTAAGGGCCGCCTGATGGCCCTGTAAAAATAGGCTTTGTGACTTTCAGAGTTCCTTTTTTATAGATGAAACAGGATGTGTCTGATCATGTCTCACACATCACATGGCCAGATAAGGTAGTAAAATGTTAAAATTACATTTTCTGGTGAATGTAATTTTCACCATTGAAAGCAATGCAATAGTGAAAAAACGCATCAAAAACACTACGTGTGAACATAGCCCAAATTGTGGAGGAGCATTTTGTTTTGGTTATTTTGCCTTATATACAAGTCATTACCCTGGAAAGAATGTTTCTTAATATATTTTCCAGGAAAATAGATTTTACCTTCATTTTTGTATGTTTTATTGTCAGTTCGTAAAAGTGGCGTAATACTCTGACAACATTGTTCACAGCAGTGACCTGGGATTCAGAGATGCTTCCAGGGGTCTTCCTCATTAGAGATGAGCGTTGTTCGACTCGAACTGTTCGCCAATCTCAAATTCGAGCTGTTTTGGGCGGTGTTCGAGCCGTTCGGCGAACACGAACGATTTGAAAAAAATTCGGCTGTTCGAGGTTATGTTCGATAACTGTTCGTGCACCAAAATAATAACAGGATTTTTTCTCAGTAATGATGAAATACGCAGTTTGAGTGTACAGCGGGGCGGGGGGAGGGGCAGGGGATGGATCTCTGCAGGAATAATGAAGATCTCCATTTTTTTTTCTCTTTCCCGCATTTACAGTGGGGAGGTGCAATCTGTCAGCCTATCAGCAGTGCACACACGAAGCGAAGTGCTTTTTTTCACACAAGCAAGGGCATGTGTCATTGGCAGTGTATGTCACATGTTCTTGCCCTATAAGACCCAGCCATTTTCCCCGTCGCCACCATTTTCTCACTGCTACAGCTGCGTGTTAGACGGCACCGCTGTTGCTGTGTGCGCTATACCTTGTTAATTTCAAGCCAATTTTCTCACAAATCTACAGATAGCTTGGGAGTAGGGAATAGTTGTGATTGCAGTCCTTTTAAGGACTAGGTTACAGCATTTCCTACGGCTTTTATCAGGCAGGTCTGTGCTCTTAAATAGATAGGTTGGGAGTAAAGACTAATTGTAATTGCAGTCCTTTACAGGACTAAGTTACATCAGTTCCTATCAGTTTTTGCCAGGCAGGTCTGTGCCAGTGCTGTGCAAGTTTTTTTCACAGCATTTGGCTAAATCTAGCAAAGCTAATCCTTTTTGGCCTATTGCAGAGTGTGTTAGTCAGTGGAGTAGCCTATCTGTGTTGCAAGCTACACCACCTGTGTATAGAATACCAATTTTTTTACTGCACATAGTGAAGTAAAACCTTTAGGGCATAGCATCATTCTATTTGTCCATCTATACTGACCTCCATCAGGTTGCAAATTGAATATAATTTTTTTCTGCAACTAGCTCTGAAAAAATATTTGGGCTTCTAGCAGTGTGTGGGACTTGTTCTATTAGTCCATCTATACTGACCTCCACCAGGTTGCAAATTGAATATAATTTTTTTCTGCATCTAGCTCTGAAAAAATATTTCGGCTTCTAGCAGTGTGTGGCACTTGTTCTATTAGTCCATCTATACTGACCTCCACCAGGTTGCAAATTGAATATAATTTTTTTCTGCATCTAGCTCTGAAAAAATATTTCGGCTTCTAGCAGTGTGTGGGACTGGTTATAATAGTCCATCTATACTGACCTCCATCAGGTTGCAAATTGAATGTATTTTTTTTCTGCATCTAGCTCTGAAAAAATATTTGGGCTTCTAGCAGTGTGTGGGACTTGTTCTATTAGTCCATCTATACTGACCTCCATCAGGTTGCAAATTAAAAATAATTTTTATCTGCATCTAGCTGGGAAAAAATATTTGGGCTTCTAGCAGTGTGTGGGACTTGGTCTATTAGTCCATCTATACTGACCTCCATCAGTTGCAAATTGAATATAATTTTTTTCTGCATCTAGCTCTGAAAAAATATTTGGGCTTCTAGCAGTGTGTGGGACTTGTTCTATTAGTCCATCTATACTGACCTCCATCAGGTTGCAAATTAAAAATAATTATTATCTGCATCTAGCTCTGAAAAAATATTTGGGCTTCTAGCAGTGTGTGGGACTTGGTCTATTAGTCCATCTATACTGACCTCCATCAGGTTGCAAATTCAATATAGTTTTTTTCTGCATCTAGCTCTGATAAAATATTTGGGCTTCTAGCAGTGTGTGGGACTTGGTCTATTAGTCCATCTATACTGACCTCCATCAGGTTGCAAATTCAATATAGTTTTTTTCTGCATCTAGCTCTGATAAAATATTTGGGCTTTTAGCAGTGTGTGGGACTTGGTCTATTAGTCCATCTATACTGACCTCCATCAGGTTGCAAATTAAAAATAATTTTTATCTGCATCTAGCTCTGAAAAAATATTTGGGCTTCTAGCAGTGTGTGGGACTTGGTCTATTAGTCAATCTATACTGACCTCCATCAGGTTGCAAATTGAGTATAATTTTTTTCTACATCTAGCTCTGAAAAAATATTTGGGCTTCTAGCAGTGTGTGGGACTTGTTCTATTAGTCCATCTATACTGACCTCCATCAGGTTGCAAATTGAATATAATTTTTTTCTGCATCTAGCTCTGAAAAAATATTTGGGCTTCTAGCAGTGTGTGGGACTTGTTCTATTAGTCCATCTGTACTGACCTCCATCAGGTTGCAAAATAAAAATAATTTTTATCTGCATCTAGCTCTGAAAAAATATTTGGGCTTCTAGCAGTGTGTGGGACTTGTTCTATAAATCCATCTATACTGACCTCCATCAGGTTGCAAATTAAAAATAATTTTTATCTGCATCTAGCTCTGAAAAAATATTTGGGCTTCTAGCAGTGTGTGGGACTTGGTCTATTAGTTCACCTATACTGACCTCCATCAGGTTGCAAATTGAATATAATTTTTTTCTACATCTAACCCAGCCAATAGTTTTGTCCTAATACCACAGTTTGGCCACTCAGCTCTGCTCGGTTGCCATCCATTGTTTTTTTGTGCAAACAACTCCAGAGTTGTGAATTAGTTAACCACCAAAATGAGTGGAAAAAGGCCTGCTGCTGGTGGAAAGGGGAATAGGCGTGTTGGGAAGGGGAAAAAAGGTTGTGTCCATGGGGTAGGTGTTAAAGCAACAGTAACATCTGCAGAAGAAAGACCATCTTCCAGCCAAACTAAAATGTCTACTTCTTTTAGCGGACAATGTGATAAGATCCCTTTCTTACGGACACGCCAATCGCTACAAATTCCAGATGAGGCACAAAAACAGCAGGTGCTTCAACGGATATCAAGTGCTCCTTTAAGTGGGCTCTCCTCCACATCAACTTCAACATCACAAATAATCCAGTCCTCAGAGGTGTCACCCCAATCACACTTGCTTCCTCACAGCTCCCAAATCTCCAGCTGCCCATCTGAGTATGAGCTAGAACAGATGGTTGAGTCTGCAGAGCTGTTTACTCATACTATAGCCTGGGAATCAGAGGTCGGCTCCAGCGCTTCTGTGAATCCAGACGAGGAAATGATCTGCACTGATGCCCAGAATCTTTATGAGTCGGATCCAGGACCAGACGCAGAAGGTTCTGACCATAATGTAGACACTCATTCCCAAACTGTAACTCCTGTTGGTGGAGACAATGAGGAAGACGATGATGAGACTCAAATACCTGATTGGAGCGACAACTTTAGTTTTTTGTCAGGGCAGGAACAGGTTGGCTCTGAGGACGACGGGTGTGATAACACACAGGGTGATGATGTTGAGGTTGGAGATCCCACTTATTGTCAACCCACAGTCAGCCAAGAGATGAGGTCAGCAGAGGAGGTGGAGGAGAATGCTAGTGACGACGAGGTCAGGTTGCGCCTTCCTGGACAGAGACGTAGTACTGGAAGCACGTCAACAACTGCATTCTCAAACACAATTCTTCTCTCACCACAAGTCGTGGTGGCTCTTCAGGTCGCATGGGTGCTAAACCTTGCATAGCCTGGGCATTTTTTCAGATCGATAAAGATGACCCAACTCGTGTTATCTGTAACATTTGTCAGCAAAAGCTAAGTAGAGGCCAAAAAATACATAGTTTGAGTACTTCATGCATGAACCGGCACATGGACATGAAGCATAAGTTGCAGTGGGAAGCTCACTGTGCTACAATGCGGCCTAGCCGGCCAGGCCAACCACCGTCTGCCACATCTTGTGCATCCGCAGCCTCTTCATCCTCTGTGACTGGGGGGACAGCAGTCACACCTGTTTTGGGACGCAGACCTGCCACCTCTTTACCCGCAACAGCCAGCATGATTGGCAGGTCATCATTTTCTTTGGAGGTGGTAACACCAGCTGGTGTTGAGCGCTGTCCGACATCGATAGCACCACCTTTGGATCAAGGCAACTTAACATGTCCGCCTGCATCTTCCTCACAGACCGGCAGTTTGCCGGGGACACCCTTATCAACCCCGTCTAAGCACAACAGCCAGCCCTCGGTCCCTCAGATGTGGACAAGTAAAAGACCATTTCCTCCTAGCCATGAGAAAGCTAAGAGGTTGAATTTCACCATCTGCAAGCTCTTGGCTACTGAAATGCTGCCTTTCCGCCTGGTGGACATAGAGGATTTTTGAGACCTTATGTCCGTCGCAGTGCCCCAGTACCAGATGCCCAGTCGGCACTACTTCACAAAGAAAGGTGTACCTGCGCTCCACCAGCATGTCGCACACAACATCACCGCTTCTTTGAGAAACTCTGTGTGTGACAGGGTGCATTTCACCACAGACACTTGGACGAGTAGGCATGGAAAGGGGCGTTACATGTCGCTGACTGGGCACTGGGTAACTATGGTGACAGCAGGACAAGGGGCTGCTGTCCAAATCTTGCCGTCCTCACGAGTTGTGCGTCAATCCTCTTTATCTCAAAGTTCCTCCACTGCTTCTGCCTCCTCAACCTCCTCTCGGTCCTCCACCTGCACCCAAAGCCTGTCTGGTCATGCCACAAGCTTTCTAACTGCGCAGAAGGGATCCTGCACACCTCCTTACTATGCTGGCAGTAGGGCTCAACGTCATCAGGCGGTTTTTACATTGAAATGTCTGGGAAATGTGAGTCACACAGCTGAGGAGTTGTGGTCAGCTCTGGAGAACCAATTTCATGAATGGTTGTCTCCACTGGACCTGAAACCAGGGAAGGCCGTGTGCGACAATGCTGCAAACCTGGATGCGGCACTTCGCCGGGGCAATGTCACACACGTGCCTTGTATGGCTCACATGTTGAACCTGGTTGTCCAGCAATTTTTAGCCCACTATCCTGGACTAGATGGCCTTCTACAGAGGGCACGGTCGCTGTGTGCTCACTTCCGCTGTTCGCATCCCACAGCTCAGCGACTTACATCTCTACAGAAGTCGTTGGGCCTGCCACTTCACCGGCTAAAATGCGATGTGCCTACCCGGTGGAATTCAACTCTGCACATGTTGCAGCGACTGTGGCAGCACCGACAAGCCCTGGTGCAATACGTTCTGACGTATAGCCTGGGCCAACGAGATCCAGAGGTGGGGCAAATCACGCTGGAGGAGTGGTCTCAGATCAGGGATCTATGCACCCTTCTGCACAGTTTTGAAATGGCGACGAAGATGTTTAGTGCTGACGATGCCATTATCAGCATGACTATTCCGGTGATTTACATGCTGGAGCACATGTTAAACAGAATTCGGAGTCAGGTGGTGGCACAAGAGGATGTGGAGGAAGTAGAGGAAGAGGAGTTGTATGCGGAAGGGCTAACATCTGCAAGGTCCAGACGGTCGGCAGCACCAAGGCGGCAGGCATGTGAGGGTGGGGGAGATGGTTTTACCAGGGCGCATGGTAGCAGCCAAACTAGTGAGGAAGGTGCAGGAGCCCAGGAAGAAGTGGAGGACGAACTGATGGAATACTCATCAGATGAGGGAGACCTTGATCACATTTCTGCTGTGCGAGGTTGGGGGGAGAGGACAGAGGAAGGAAGCATGATTGTTACCTCGCCACCAACACAGGGACTTTGTGCTCCTGGATGCTCAAGACACATGAGTGCCTTCTTGCTGCACTACCTGCAACATGACCCTCAAATTGTGAGAATTAGAAAAAATCCTGACTACTGGGTTGCCACGCTGTTAGATCCCCGGTACAAAAGTAAATTTGCAGAAATTATTCCTGCCATAGAAAGGGATGCACGCATGCAGGAGTATCAGCAGAGACTGTTGCAGAATCTTACATGTGTTTTTCCACAAAACACCTGTGGTGCACGTAGTGAATCTCACAGTTCCAACTTGCCAACCGTGGGACCGTCGAGTGTTCAGCACTCACACCGTAACAGAAACACAGTATCTGCTGGTAACATCAATTTTGCGGAATCATTTCACCTCTTTTTTAGCCCATCCTTTGAAAGGCCACAGGAGACAAGAAGTCTGACACATAATCAACGCCTAGAGACGATGGTACAGGAGTATCTCCAAGTAAACATTGAAGCCATGACTGTGTCACTGGACCCTTGCTCTTTTTGGGCTTCCAATCTGGATAAATGGCCGGAGCTCGCCACTTACGCCTTGGAGATCTTGTCATGCCCCGCAGCCAGCGTTCTGTCTGAACGTGTGTTCAGCGCTGCTGGTGGTGTGCTGACAGATAAGCGCACGCGGCTCTCCACTGATAATGTAGACAGACTCACGTTCATAAAGATGAACAAATCATGGATCCGAAACGACTTTTTTACCCCTGTGTCATCCAGGAGAGAGTAAAAGCTTGATGATTGGTTAAAATCACCTCACCAACCGTTTTAAGCTTTCAAATTGCTAATCATGTTTATCTGTATCTTGGCTGGAAAATAATTTGGGCTTTGTAGCAGTGTGCAGTACTGATTCTATTAGGCCATCTATACTAAGATCCACCAGATTTAAAATTACTAATCATGTTTATCTGTATCTTGGCTGGAAAATAATTTGGGCTTTGTAGCAGTGTGCAGTACTGATTCTATTAGGCCATCTATACTAAGCTCCACCAGATTTAAAATTACTAATCATGTTTATCTGTATCTTGGCTGGAAAATAAATTGGGCTTTGTAGCAGTGTGCAGCACTGATTCTATTAGGCCATCTATACTAAGCTCCACCAGATTTAAAATTACTAATCATGTTTATCTGTATCTTGGCTGGAAAATAATTTGGGCTTTGTAGCAGTGTACAGTACTGATTCTATTAGGCCATCTATACTAAGCTACACCAGATTTAAAATTAATAATAATTTTTATCTGCATCTAGCCCGGAAAATAATTTTGGGGCTCCGAGATGTGCAAGACACATAAGTGCCTTCTTGCTGCACTACCTGCAACATGACCCTCAGATTGTCAGAATTCGAAGTAATCTGGGTTGCCACACTCTTAGATCCCCCAGACTCTTCGATCAACCTTTTCATTTTAATAAAGACCAAAGAAATGGTCATTTTTGAAATTATAAGCATTAGCAGGTTATTAGACACTGAAATCAAACAGTTTTCAACTCAAAACTTTATTCTAGGTGATGTTACATTTGCACATAGGACCCCTTGTTTGAAAGGAGCTTCTGAACTCTCTCGTCCATTGAATTTGTCAGGTTTTGGATGATTTCTGCTTCAATTGTTTTGCATGAGGACAGAATACCCTCCCAGAGCTGTTGCTTAGATGTGAACTGCCTCCCGCCATCATAGACACTCCTTTTGATGACGCTCCAGAGGTTCTGAATGGGGTAGAGGTCAGGAGAGCATGGGGGTCTCACCATAAGTTTGTCCCCTTTTATGCCCATATCAGCCAGAGATGCAGATGTGTTATGTGCAGCATGAGACGGTGCATTATCATGCATGAAAATGATCTTGCTGTGGAATACACGGTTTTTCTTCTTGAACCATGGCAGGAACTGCTGTTTGAGAAACTCCACATACATTATGGAGTTCATCTTTACCCCTTCAGGGATCCTAAAGGAGCCGACAATCTCTCTCCCCATGATTCCAGCCCAAAACATTACTCCACCTCCTCCTTGTTGGCGCTGTAGCCGTGTTTGCGTGGGGTTTCCATCAACCAGCCATCCTCCACTCCATCCATCTGGACCATCGAGCGTTGCACGGCACTCATCCGTGAACAAAACAGTTTTGAAATCAGTCTTCATGTAATGTTTGGCCCACTGGAGCCATTTCTGCTTGTGTGCAGTGGATAGAGGAGGTCGACAGGATGGCGTATGCACAGCTGCAAACCTCTGAAGGACCCTGCATCTTGTTGTTCGGGGGACGTTGGAGGCACCAGCAGCTTCAAAAACTTGTCTGCTGCTATGAAAAGGCTTTTTTGCCGCTGTTCTTTTAACCTGACGTAATTGCCTGTACGAAAGAGTCCTCAATTTGCCCTTATCAGCACGCACACGTGTGTACTGTGTACTGTGAATCAGCCACATACTTCTTGATTGCCAAGACACTTCATCCTGATCATCGCACAATGTTGATTGTAGTCATGCCTTGACCTAAACACTCCACAATTTGTTGCTTCTCAGCAGCCGACACATCCTTTTTCTTTCCCATTTTGGCAGAAAATGTAGGCTGCTTAATAATGTGGGACAGCCTTCTTAAGTAGTCTTGCCTTTCATTGGACACACCTGCCAAACTAATTAACACAGGTGTCTGCAATTGCTCACAGTGATATAAAGAGCCCTGACACACATCACCATCAATGAGTTTAACTGACAAACAAACAAATTCTTCCCTTATCACTCCTAAACACTTTTTGCATAATAATTTGGAACACAGTGTACATGTGCTTTTCCACAAAACACCAGGGGTTCACGTAGTTAATCTTACAGTTCTAACTTGCCAACCGTGGTCTGTATGGAGTTGTTCAATAAAGGGCCCAAAATTAAGATAACATAGACGGGAGAGGTCTCTATGAATAGGAATTCCTAAGTATTTGATACCCTGTGAGGGCCAGGCAAAGGGAAAGTTGGACTGGATGGAATCCTGTATGGATTTGGGGAGGGAGACATCGAGGGCCTCAGACTTCACTGCATTGATTTTAAAATTTGACCATGTAACAAAGTGATCTATTTCAGCCATAACAGCAAGGATGGATATATGTGATTGAGTGATATATACTAGGACATCATCAGCAAATAGAGAGCACTTGTACTCGGTGCCTCCCACCTCAATCCAAATAATATTGGGGTTATGGCGAATTGATGAGAGTAGGTGCTCCGTCACTAGGATGTATAAGAGAGGGGACAGAGGACATCCCTGCCTTGTCCCATTGGTGATTATGAAAGGTGATGAAAATGTTCTGATGCGCCCCCTGGGCCTTGGGACACCCGGAGCCTGACCCTTTTTGGTGGATGCTGGTGGTTGTAGTCTCCGTGGCGGCGACCCGGTTCCGTGGCTCAGGGCGGTCAAACCAGTGGCGGAACTATTTATGTGGTTTTGATGTTTAAATGTCTGACTACGCCACCCGTGGATTGCGGTCAGAGTGAACCGCAGCTGCAGTGCAGACCGCTGAGGCTGGTGTTGTGGGTGCAGCAGTGCGTAGCATATCTCCCCACGGGAGGAGAATAGCCTCAGGGCAGTGTATGCGGAGGATGGGGGTGATGGTGCAGGGCAGCAGCAGTAACGACACGGAGTCAGTGATGCAGTCCAGGGCCTTTACTCACAGTTCTTATTATCCAGACCACTTCTGCAGGTAACGGCTGCCCACGTCGTACTGTGCTCACCAGGTGAGGGGCTCAGACAACTCCCAGATAACTTTGGAGAGCTTCACAGGACCCCCTTTGTGTGTCCTTTGTCTGGCCTTTCTTACCAACCCTTCTGTCCGGCTGCCTTGGGCCTCCTCTTGGTAAACTTGGCGCCAGTTTCCCTGACCCTATATGGTGCCTTCCTAGCGGGTGTAGCGAGGGGCTGCGCCACATAAAAGGTCACAGCCTCCGGTTTCCAGCAGAGGGTCATTTCCCGCCTCCACTAGTCTCGGGGACCGGTCTCCCCCTTTGGCCTGACCCCTCCACGCAGGTGGATTCGGGCGTGCGGTGGCGACTCGCCCGTCCGCACCCCTGGGATCCCTTCGTTCCTCGTTCCTGGAGCCTTCTCCGCTCCTCTTCCTTCCTTCTCCCTCTTACAGGCCTGGGCCTCAGTTACTAGGCCCGCCTCCGGAGCAGAGCTCAAGCAGAGCTCCTGCTCCCTGTCACTTCTGCTCAGACTTCTCTGCACTGAACTAAGATGGTGCCCACCTTTTATACTCCCTTCTCAATGCACCCAGGAACTTCTTCCTCCTTGCTCCTGCACCACAGGGTTCCCCTTCCTCAGTGTTCCCTCCCCCCACTCCAGCCAGGGACAGGGACTGTCGTGCCCATCTCAGGGGCATATTGGTCGCCCTGCCCCACGGCAATGTGGTGTAATGCATGCAGGTGTCAGGTCCTGATCCACACTTCATCCTTATCTGAGAGCGAGATATCACACCTCTGGGTGAGGTGCAATACCTCTGTAGCAGCCGAGCCCTCAGGGTGCTACAGTTCCATTTATCTTCAGCCTAGGTGACGTATTGCGATACAGGGCCGTGATTTTGGCTATAAAAGGGTCCCCTAGACCCCTACCCCAAGCTTTTTAAGAGAATAATATATGGCGTGCCAGGAGACTCTATGGAATGCTTTCTCAGCATCCAACGAGAGTATCTAATTACAAATTTTTAACTGCATCTAGCCCAGGAAATACTTTGTGCCTAGTAGCAGTGTCTGCTAGTCAGCGGATTATCCCGGCTGTTAAGCAAGCTACACCACCTGTAGTTTGGACACTTAATTTTTTCAAAAGAAATGCTTCGGGACCACGGGATACTCAGTGAATAGCATCAGGAGGCACCCCAAGGCATAGAGGCTGGGACTGGCGGTAGGATGCCTTGCGGTGGACAGCCGAGCTCGATCCTTATAAAAGCTTTTTACTGCAGCAGCTTTAGTGGACGCTACTGGAGCTGGAATTACGCGGCTGCTGGCATGAGACTTGCCCTCCAATAGATCCTTGTAAAAGGATTTAAAGTGTATTCATTCAAATTATACAGACAATTTAAATTAAAAAGATTAAAGCTGTCTCCACCACTGGGGTGCTCGCTCGACCCACCAGCGGACAGGCACCAGTATTGGGAGAGGGGGGCTTGCCGTCAGGGTCCACCGCGGCTCTGGCACAAACCCGTCGACACGGAGGTGGCACGGGCAGGAACGGACTGGCCGTGTCAGCTTCTCACTTTTTGGATTTTAGAAGGGCATGACATGCCTATATCTGTGTCTCCCCCTCCTTTTACTCCTCCACCTCTTTTCTTTTCGCATGACTATATGTACTTGTCACTTTTCCATGTGTTAGTTATGTCTTCTGAGCAGTTTGTCAGCTTTTGGACACCTTTGAAGGTGTTTTCTATGTGTTTCTATGTGTTTTTGTTTGCCTGCCATTGGTTTTAACGGTGTTCGAAGGTGTTCGACGAACAGTTCGACGAACAGTTCGGCGAACACACGGACCGAACCGAACTCGAACACTACGGGGGTGGCTCAACACTATTCCTCATGCTCTTCCCCTGGCATATCAGCACTATTTCCATCGATTTTGCCAATTTATAGGCCCTTTCCAGACATCTGGGGGGGCACCAGAAAAATGCTCAGGTTTCCCATTGACTTACATTGTACTCGTTACTCGGGTCATGCACTCGAGCATTATGATTTCCTCGACCCAAGTAACGAGTACCCAAGCATTTTAGTGCTCGCTCATCACTAATCTGAGTCTCACCGGTATCACCAAATTCATCTTCTTTCAACCATCTCATTCATCCCCCCCAACTGACCTATCTATCAAAGTCAATGGCTACCTGCTCTCCTCAGTCCCTCAAGCTTGACTCTGATCTCTCCTTCAAACTTGAGAACCAAGCTCATTCCCCTTTCTGACAGCTCCAACTCCAAAATATCTCCCAATCTGCACATTCCTCAACCTTGAATCGGCAAAAACACTAGTGCACGTCCTCATCATCTCCCGCCTCCACTAATGCAACCTCCTACTCTGTGGCCTCCTTTCTAACACTCTCGCGCCCCTCTAATCAATCCTAAGCTCTGCTGGTCGACTAATCCACATGTCTCCCCGCTATTCCCCGGCTTTTCCTCTTTGTCTGTTCCTTGCACTGGCTCCCTGTTGCCCAGAGACTTCAGTTGAAAACTGTAACTTTGGCTTACATAGCCATCCAAAATCTGTCTCTTCAATAAATCTGTGACCTGGTTTCCCGGTACTTACCTACTTACCTGCTCACAACTTCATGGCGGCAGCTGTCCCTCAGTGCTCGGTCCCCAGCCACCGTATATACTGTACACAAATACATGTACATCGATATTTATTGATTACATCTGCATTTATTAATGTATATAAACACATTTATACATACAGACAAAAGTGGGTACGGAAAGTATTCAGACCCCTTTACATTTTTCACTCTTTGTTTCATTGCAGCCATTTGGTAAATTCTAAAAAGTTAATTTTTTTTTCACATTAATGTACACTCTGCACCCCATCTTGACTGAAAAAATCAGAAAGGTAGAAATTTTTGCAAATTTATTAAAAAAGAAAAACTGAAATATCACATGGTCATAAGTATTCAGACCCTTTGCTCAGACTCTCATATTTAAGTCATGTGCTGTCCATTTCCTTGTGATCCTCCTTGAGATGGTTCTACTCCTTCATTTGAGTCCATCTGTGTTTAATTAAACTGATAGGACTTGATTTGGAAAGGCACACACCTGTCTATATAAGACCTCACAGCTCACAGTGCATGTCAGACCAAATGAGAATCATGAGCTCAAAGGAACTGCCCAAGGAGCCCAGAGTTTGCTCAAAAACACATGAAGGACTCCCAGACTATGAGAAATAAGATTCTCTGGTCTGATGAGACGAAGATAGAACTTTTTGGTGATAACTCTAAGCGGTATGTGTGGAGAAAACCAGGCACTGCTCATCACCTGCCCAATACAATGCCAACAGTGAAACATGGTGGTGGCAGCATCATTCTATGGGGGTGTTTTTCAGCTGCAGGGAGAGGACGACTGGTTGCAATTGAAGGAAACATGAATGCAGCCAAGTACAGAGATATCCTGGATGAAAACCTCTTCGAGAGTGCTCTGGACCTCAGACTTGGCCGAAGGTTCACCTTCCAACAAGACAATGACCCTAAGCACATAGCTAAAATAACAAAGGAGTGGCTTCAGAACAACTCTGTGACCATTCTTGACTGGCCCAGCAAGAGCCCTGACCTAAACCCAATTGAGCATCTATGGAGAGACCATCCAACCTGACGAAACTGGAGAGGATCTGCAAGGAAGAATGGCAGAGGATCCCCAAACCCAGGTGTGAAAAAACTTGTTGCATCATTCCCAAGATGACTAGCTCAAAATGGTGCTTCTGCTGAATACTGAGCTTGCGACCATGTGATATTTCAGTTTTTCTTGTTTAATAAATTTGCAAAAATTTCTACATTACTGATTTTTTTTTCAGTCAAGATGGGGTGCACAGTGTACATTAATGAGAAAAAAATGAACTTTTTAGAATTTACCAAATGGCTGCAATGAAACAAAGAGTGAAAAATGTAAAGGAGTCTGAATACTTTCCGTACCCACTGCATATATAATCTGTATGTTCGTGTTTCTCTCTACAGTATATGTAATTTCAATAAATGCAAAGTTAGCCACATTATTCAATTTATAAATAAACATGCACTTTACATTTATTTCTATGTGTGCACTAATTGTGGTATTTATTAAAGAGGTTGCCCAGAATTTAACCCCTTCATGACATGGCTATTTTCTATTTTGTTTTTTGTTTTTTTTCCTCTCCTCCTTCCAAGAGTCATAACTTTTTTAACTTTCAGTCCACATACACGTATGAGGGCTTGATTTTTACGGGGCAAGTTGTACTTTTAAATGACACCATTCATTTTATCATGTGATACACTGGAAAAAAATTCAAGTGCATTGAAATTGCAAAAAAAGTGTAATTCCACAATTGTTTCTTGTGTTTTTTATTTAACATGTTCACTTTACGGTAAAATTAACCTGGCAATATGATTGTCCAGGTCAGTACGACTACTCAGATACCAAACATGTATAGTTTTTATTATTTAAATGTTGAAAGATAAATTCGGAAATTACGTTGTTACTGACACCATTTTGGAGTAGATGCAATGTTTTGATCGCCTCCTATTGCTTTTTATTGCAATGTTGCAGTGGCCAAAAAACTTAATTCCGGTGTTGATTTTTTTTCACGTTACACATTTACTGATTGAATTCATTTATTTTATTTTTTGATAGATCGGACTTTTAAGAATGCAGCAATACTAAATATGTGGGATTTTTTTGTTTTATTTTTAATGGGGCAAAAGGGAATAATATGAACTTTTGTATTTTTTTATTTTTGTCATTTGTAAAAAAAAACTTTTTTTCGCCTTTAAAGGAATTTTTTAGCCCCCCTAAGGGGACTTGAATCTGCGATCATTGGATCACATGTACTATACATAGTAGTGCAAAATCACAGTCTCCTATAAATGCTAGCTAAGCCCTGGCTTTCACAGGAGAATTGTCATGACAAGCATCGAGGTCTTCAGCAGACCCCCAGCTGTCATGGCCGATAGACGCATGGAATGAGGTGCCCCCCTACCGGCGCATGTTAAATGCCGCTATCAGAGATTGACAGCGGCATTTAACATGTTAACAGCCATGGTTAGAGCTCCGCTCCACCCATGGCTGGTAGAGGCAAATGATGGCTGAATAGTTCAGCTGTCATCTGTAGGGAAGCCTGCATCAAAGTCAAGGACCCAACATATGAAGTAACTGTATGTCATATGTTGGGAAGAAGTTAAAAAAGACTCGTAGCAGGAAAAAATATAAAATGATAATTAAAAAGAAAATTATACTCAACTGGCAAATCCCTGCCATTCTAGCATTGCTACTTTTGTTCTGAGTAGCACTCAGCACTGGACTTGTAGACTGATTTCCAAAGAGAAATCCCTTAACAAGCCCAGTGCTGAATGCTCATGGTGATGCAGCAATCAGTCAGTCTGCGCTCCGGATGGCATTGTGACATTGGTAATACTGTATACTGAATCAGCATGAGAAAATAATCACAGATGTGCACTGCCCCATAGAATAAATTGGTCCAGTGCTATGTGATGTTTTATCACATAGCATTTGCCTGTGTCATATGCTCATGTGACCCCAGCCTTAGTCAGTCTCTAGCCCCATGGAATGGAACCACTTATTCCGTGCAGTAGACACCATTTATTCCTGTCAGTAGCGCTCAGCATATACAGTATTAGAACAGTGACAACCAGGGCACAGACCAACCAAATCCCTCTAAAAGTCCAGCACTGAGCAGTCAGTGTGCATCCTGATCGGCACTGTGATATGCTTTATACTATATACTATATACGTTATATGTTGAGCAATGCTGACAATACTAACACTGCACAATAAATTATAGGGATATTAATATATGTCTATCCCTAGAAATAACTGCTCAGTGTACAGTATATGTATAAGAATAAAGATGGAAAAATATCAAAGCAGCACTAATCCACAAAATATATGAGACCATTGGATGTCAAAGTACAAAATAAAAAAAGCAGCACTTGTTTCAGAGAAATAAAAGTTATTCCAAGCCAATGTTTGCAACATTTTTTATCCAGCAATAAGCCCTTTAATGGTAAAAACTAAGGGGCTTCTGTGTTGGCATGATGTCTGTTGTGACAAAGTCACTGGAAGAATACTGGAGGGGAGATATGTTTCACTGAGGATATTAGCTTCAGTGATGTGAAATATGGAAGTCTTCTCCTGTATGGTAGGTGCAGAGAGGGTTAATCAGCCATATTTAAAAAAGGACATGTTATGATGTGAATGCTCATAGTGTGGGCGGGAGGCCATTCACCATACCTCCACCCCAGGGTGTGGTCTGGACTGTAAATTGTCAGCCTTTTGACTCAGATGTGGGTCAGTATCTGGAGAGGCTTGCTTCAGAGAGGAGCTTGCATGAGTTGTGCTGAACAGTGTATTTTGCTAAACCCTGAGTGGCCGGACACTGTCAGGTACAAGGACTATAAATGACATTTTCTTTTGTTTTGCTATTATGCCAGAAGGGTCGTGTTTATTTTTTATGAACTCTATATTGGTTTATGCTGTTTAATAAATAAACAAGAAATTTAAAGAGACATTTTTCCGTGTCTTCCTCCATTTGCATCCGTGTGAAGCCGAGTGAGCCGATCTACCACACTGTGTACTTGATATATACAGTATGTGTGTATGTATATTTATATACACTGCTCTAAAAAATAAAGGGAACACTCAAATAACACATCCTAGATCTGAATGAATGAAATATTTTCATTGAATACTGTGTTCCATACAAAGTTGAATGTGCTGACAACAAAATCACACAAAAATCATCAATTGAAATCAAATTTATTAACCAATGGAGGCCTGGATTTGGAGTCACCCCCAAAAGTAAAGTGGAAAAACACACTACAGGCTGATCCAACTTTGATGTAATGTCCTTAAAACAAGTCAAAATGAGGCTCAGTATTGTGTGTGGCCTCCACGTGCCTGTATGAACTCCCTACAACTTCTGGGCATTCTCCTGATGAGGTTGCGGATGGTCTCCTGTGGGATCTCCTCCCAGACCTGGACTAAAGCATCCGCCAACTCCTGGACAGTCTGTGGTGCAACGTGACGTTGGTGGATGGAGCGAGACATGATGTCCCTTATGTGATCAATCGGATTCAGGTCTGGGGAACGGGTGGGCCAGTCCATAGCTCCAATGCCTTCATCTTGCAGGAACTGCTGACACACTCCAGCCACATGAGGTCTGGCATTGTCCTGCATTCGGAGGAACCCAGGGCCGACCGCACCACCATATGGTTGCACAAGTCATCTGAGGATCTCATCTCGGTACCTAATGCCAGACAGGCTACCTCTGGCAAGCACATGGAGGGCTGTGCGGCCCTCCAAAGAAATGCCACCCTACACCATTACTGATCCACTGCCAAACCGGTCATGCTGAAGGATGTTGCAGGCAGCAGTTCGCTCTCCACGGCATCTCCAGACTCTGTCACGTCTGTCACATGTGCTCAGTGTGAACCTGCTTTCGTCTGTGAAGAGCACAGGGCGCCAGTGGCTACTTTGCCAATCCTGGTGTTCTGTGGCAAATGCCAAGCGTCCTGGAAGGTGTTGAACTGTGAGCACAACCCCCCTCTGTGGACATCGGACCCTCATACCACCCTCATGGAGTCCGTTTCTAACTATTTGTGCAAACACATGCACATTTGTGGCCTGCTGGAGGTTATTTTGCAGGGCTCTGGCAGTGCTCCTCCTGTTCCTCCTTGTACAAAGGTGGAGTTAGCGGTCCTGCTGCTAGGTTGTTGCCCTCCTACGGCCCCCTCCACGTCTCCTGGTGTACTGGCCTGTCTCCTGGTAGCACCTCCAGCCTCTGGACACTACGCTGACAGACACAGCAAACCTTCTTACATAGTTACATAGTTTATAAGGCCGAAAAAAGACAAGCGTCCATCCAGTTCAGCCTATTTCTTGTGCACTGCAGCTATTCCGCAGCGTTGATCCAGGGGAAGGCAAAAAAAAACCATGCGGTATAGGCCAATTTACATCACTGAGGAAAAATTCACTTCCCGACACCAATCTGACAGTCAGATTAAATCCCTGGATTAATTAACTATCACTAAGTATAAGATGTAATTTTATTGTTCTCAAGAAAGGCGTCCAGGCTCTCTTGAACTCATTAAGTGAGTTGGACGTCACCACTTCCTCTCCCAGAGAGTTCCAGAGTCTCACGGCTCTGACCGTAAAGAATCCCCTTCTATGCTGGTGCAGGAACCTCCTTTCCTCCAGACGCATAGTGTGCCCCCTTGTCTTTGTCACCATCCTTGGTATAAACAGGTCATGGGAGAGATCTCTGTACTGCCCCCTGATGTATTTATACATGTTTATGAGGTCTCCCCTAAGCCTTCTCTTTTCTTGCCACAGCTCGCATTGATGTGCCATCCTGGATGAGCTGCACTACCTGAGCAACTTCTGTGGGTTGTAGAGTCCGTCTCATGCTACCACGAGTGTGAAAGCACAATCAACATTCAAAAGTGACCAAAACATCAGCCAGAAAGCATTGGTACTTAGATGTGGTCTGTGGTCCCCACCTGCAGAATCACTCCTTTATTGAGGGTGTCTTGATAATTGCCAATAATTTCCATCTATTGTCTATTCCATTTGCACAACAGCATGTGAAATTGATTGTCAATCAGTGTTGCTTCCTAAGTGGACAGTTTGATTTCACAGCAGTTTGATTTACTTGGAGTTATATTCTGTTGTTTAAGTGTTCCCTTTATTTTTTTGAACAGTGTATATATATATTGTAAGGGGTTTGGTACACACTCAGCTGGTTTTAAGGTAGTCACAGGAGTCGGTTTCTTTAAAATTTCCAAGGTGGGTTTATTCGGACTTCATAAACTGCACTCTCCCAGTAAATGAAACATAGCCTTGTCCGGCACAAAGCAACAAAACACTGCTTTCTCTAGTACAAATTAACAAAACAAGAAAACAGTCCATACAGTGCTCCGGGTTCGCCCGCTCACAGTCAGTGTCCCGTAGCACAGGCGTCTCCACATCTCCAGCCACAAACACTGAATGAGACACTCGGTCTCCATTGTATACACAGGCCCTGGGGTGGGGATATGTGAGCAGCCAATCCCGGCCAATTCTTATGACTGCTCCTGAAAAACTGCTCTGACACGCTCTATTAACCCTCTCAGCACTTAACTGTGCTGGTTCATGCTTTCCCGGTTTTACATCACCGAAGCTACCAACCTGGGTGATACATATCTCCCGTCAAGGACCTGTCGGGCGGCCATCTTACAATATATATATATATATATATATATATATATATATATATATATATATATATATATATATATATATATATGTATATATATGTACACTACCGTTCAAAAGTTTGGGGTCACCCAGACAATTTTGTGTTTTCCATGAAAACTCATACTTTTATTTATCAAATGAGTTGCAAAATGATTAGAAAATATAGTCCAGACATTGACAAGGTTAGAAATAATAATTTTTATTAGAAAGAATAATTTTGTCCTTCCAACTTTGCTTTTGTCAAAGAATCCTCCCTTTGCAGCAATTACAGCATTGCAGAACTTTGGCATTCTAGCTGTTAATTTGCTGAGGTAATCTTGAGAAATTTCACCCCATGCTTCCTGAAGCGCCTCCCACAAGTTGGATGGGCTTGATGGGTACTTTTTGCGTACCATACGGTCAAGCTGCTCCCACAACAGCTCAATAGGGTTCAGATCTGTTGACTGCGCTGGCCACTCCATTACAGATAGAGTACCAGCTGCCTGCTTCTTCCCTAAATAGTTCATGCATAATTTGGAGGTGTGCTTTGGGTCATTGTCCTGTTGTAGGATGAAATTGGCTCCAATCAAACGCTGTCCACAGGGTATGGCATGGCATTGCAAAATGGAGTGATAGACTTCCTTATTCAAAACTCCATTTACCTTGTACAAAACTCCCACTTTACCAGCACCAAAGCAACCCCAGACCATCACATTACTTCCACCATACTTGACAGATGGCGTCAAGCACTCTTCCAGCATCTCTTCAGTTGCTCTGCATCTCACAAATGTTCTTCTGTGTGATCCAAACACCTCAAACTTTGATTCGTCTGTCCATAAAACTTTTTTCCAATCTTCCTCTGTCCAATGTCTGTGTTCTTTTGCCCATATTAATATTTTCCTTTTATTAGCCAGTCTCAGATATGGCTTTTTCTTTGCCACTTTGCCCTGAAGGCCAGCATCCCAGAGTCGACTCTTCACAGTAGACGTTGACACTGGCGTTTTGCGTGTGCTATTTAATGAAGCTGCCACTTGAGGAACTGTGAGGCGTCGATTTCCCAAACTAGAAACTCTAATGTACTTGTCTTGTTGCTCAGTTGTGCAGTGGGGCCTCCCTTTTCTCTTTCTACTCTGGTTAGAGCCTGTGTGTGCTCTCCTCTGAAGGGAGTAGTTCACACCGTTGTAGGAAATCTTCAGTTTCTTGGCAATTTCTCACATGGAATAGCCTTCATTTCTAAGAACAAGAATAGACTGTCAAGTTTCACATGAAAGTTCTCTTTTTCTGGCCATTTTGAGATTTTCATAGAACAAACAAATGTAATGCTCCAGATTCTCAACTAGCTCAAAGGAAGGACAATTTTATAGCTTCTCAAATCAGTCAAACCGTTTTCAGCCGGGCTAACATACTTGTGCAAGGGTTTTCTAGGGTTTTCTAAACATCCATTAGCCTTCTTACACAGTTAGCAAACACAATGTACCATTAAAACACTGAAGTGGTGGTTGTTGGAAATGGGCCTCTATACACCTATGTAGATATTGCAATAAAAACAAGAAGTTTGCAATTAGAATCGTCATTTACCACATTAACAATGTATAGAGTGTATTTCTGATTCATTTAATCTTAGCTTCATTGAAAAAAAATGTGATTTTCTTTAAAAAATATTGACATTTCTAAATGACCCCAAACTTTTGAACGGTAGTATATATATATATATATATATATATATATATATACATATATATATATATATATATATATATATATATACAGAATATATATATGTATATAATCATACTTGGTCCGTGTTAGCTAGCCATAAGGTTTCATATAACAAACCCTATTTATATAAACTTCTAACAATATATATAAACCTAACAATCAGCCTATAATCAGGGAGCGTGTCTCATTAGAACACAGCATGCTGAGCCGCCAATCCTAATATGGCTGATCCCATGAACTGTTATTCTCTCAACATAATTCTTTTATTCACAGATATTATGCTTTCAACAGTGATTTATTCCATATTTATTTAAACATACAGCCTCCTTATTATGATATATGCTAATATGTTTAAAGGTGAGAGATCCCGTTTAAATAACCCACCTAACATTAGAAGGAGGCTGGTTTCCGTTAGGTCGTTAAGGGCATAAGGTACTCATGCCCATCTCTGGTCTCTGTTGCACGTGCTGTGCATCCGTTGGTCATATCTATCCACTGAAGGCTGCTCTGAAGCTGCGCCTTGGATAACTTGCGTCACTTCTGGCCAATTAGCCCGCGCGTTCTTTTATCTCTCTGCGTTCCATTCTGGAGCGCAACTTAATTGCGTAAATTCCCAGCGTGGTAAGTGACTGTTTTTTCTCTCTTTTCGGTACAGTATATATCCATCTGAACTAACAGTCCTTCTGAGGACTAATCCAGCTGCATATAATCAGTGTTAGGCAGGATTGTTAGGCAGGAGTTAGGCAGGCAGGCAGTAATGTGCCAGAGTTCAGTACATATAGTGCAAGAGGGTCTGCTGCTGCTGTAATTATAACAGATATGTATACACATAGCCCCAGATATCAGGGGCCAGGGCAATTTTTTTTTTATCTTAATCCTGGTTATTTGCTTAAAAAGCAATCCAGAGTATACATTTTTCTGCCCCATTTGCTTGTTAGTACTGCAGAATACAGCCAGATCTGTTCCATATTTCAGCGATAAAAATCCAGAAATTTGAACTGAACCTGGAAAATATTGGCCTCCTTTTCCATTCTGTTGCAGTGTGTCTATTCACACTAGGTGTCTGTGAAGAATAGTATTAGTAAATTACAGGTCTGCTATTTAAAACCATGGTTCTCTGTCAGACATATCACCGATAAGAGTGTTCCAAAATCAGCCATATCTTCAATTTTCATTTTGTTGCAGTGTATCGATCAAGCTAATAAATTACAGGCCTGCTATATGCAACAATTTCAAAGGCTGCCAAAAATTAGGACGCACCCCAATACACATTTGAAGAGACGTAAAAAAAAAAAAAACACAGTAGGATCTTTTTTTGGTATAAAAACCAGACTCGCCAATGTAACCTCAATGTAATCACATTGTTTAGCTCCTGGGTGGCCAAACCATTGGAAATATTCCAGGCTGGTTGGAGCCAAGCTAATTCCCACAGAAAAGTACCAACAGAAAGCTAAGGAGATGGTGGCCTCTATCATCATCATGACCTCACCTCATTACTATGAACTCTCCTGATGGAGAAGCCAGGGCTCATCAGAGGAGTCTCCGGTTCTCTGATGGGCCCGTCCAACCCTGTCGAGAAGCAGCACTTGCTAAGAAAAGTGTGTGGGAAGGTTCCCGGACACTATATGGCTGTTTTTTTTACTGTGGTCTGGCTCCGTACTGTCCCTGGCCACATTCACCTGTCCACGTGTTTGTGGTTAGGCGGTCCTTCCTAGTAAGTGAACTAATCACTGAAAGAGGACCTACCAACTCACAATTTACCACCAAATATAATAATATATCACTAACTGTGGTGGAACATAATAAAATATAACTTTTATTGAATATATAAAATAACAATACACCCAATCCACCGTGCTTGTGTGCAGTCTACCCAAGTGTGCCTGCATAGGCAGGACACACCATGGGTATTAATAGACCTAAAAATGACAATAAAATGTCCAGAATCAGCTCATAATATATGGAGGTACTAGACTCACTGATCTTTCAAATCCCCAACTGATGAAAGAGGGCATAGAAAAACTAAAGCAAGAAGGAAGACCCCCTTCATAAAGTGCAATTAGTTGTATATTGCACACTAGCCCGAATACTTGTCATAGAGCCCTATCACAGAGTTCCTTATTTCATAAAGTGCAATCAGTTGTATATTGCACAATAGCCCAATTGCCTATCATAGAGTCTTGTCATAGAGTTCCTTATTATAACCCTCATTCAGCCAGAGCACCTTAGAGTTTACTACAGATAGCTCCCACAAATATTATGGTCTATAACACTGGTCACTGCCTAGAAATTGATTACTAGCTCCTTGATTTCACTGCTCCATTGGTAGCCAGCGAATAATACTGTAGCTCACACTGCTTCAGTCATAGCAGGGGAGCACATTCATATCACACCTCAACACGTTTCATCCCTTTTTAATGCTCATAGGGATACATGAGGAGGCTTATTAGAATATGGTGCATTTGTTTAGCACTGGAGTTTAACAGGTACCGGCCACGATATGAGCCTAGTAAGTGCACTGGGGAGGGCATGGGTAATTTTCTGGGACCCGCGCTTGTGGAAGGTGAAGACAATACTGGGAGAAATAGTGGCAGATGGGCACCGAGTATGGATACCCGACTGCCGCCATGAGGTTGTGGAAAGCTTACGCCGCCACGAGCCTAAAAGGCAACATTTCAAGTGCAAGCAGTCCAGAAATGGTGCAGTTTAGTATTGCGGCCTGTGGTTGAGTGGGTGGCTGGCTGCATACTTGCGCTTGCATTCCAAGAACTGTGGTAGGGACAACTGAATGCTGCAAAGGGACAAGGACGGGGACAGTGATGGTTGCAAGTCTGCAATGACAGGAGCAGGGCGGGAGGCATCTTTGCATGCACCATGTACAGGGGATTGGCGTGCACGCACAACAGTGGAAGATGTAGTGGTGTCACCCGCAGACACTGTTTCTGGACCTTGATGTCGGCCCAGCTAGTCAGGTGCTTTGCTGTCATGTGCCTGAGCATGCTGGTGGTGGTCAGGCTGGTAATTTTGGTGTTCTTGCTGATGCTGGCCTGGCAGATGTTGCAAATGGCCTTTTTGCGGTTATCTAAACAGTCTTTAAAAAAGAACCAGACTCGGGAAGACCTAACAGTTGTACTGCCAACTTCCGTTGTGTTGGTGTTCCGGAGAGCCGTTGCCCGCCTTATGTCTGAGGCCACCACACTGCTTGTTCCTGCCTGTTGTGGTTCTATGCCTCCCTCCCCCTGTGTGCTGCTGTCCTCACTCTACATGTCCGTTTGCCAGGTTTGGTTAGTGACTTCATCGTCCACCGCTTCGCTTTCCACTTCCACACCATGGTCCTCCTCCTGACTTTCTGTTCATTGTGTCTCATCATTATCCACAGTATTTGCACTTTTCCACCGTCACCTTCAGGTGACCATGGCTCCTCAAATCGCTACATGTGATTTTCTGTTGCCCTGCTCGAAGCTGGCCGGTCGAGAGTCCCAAATTTATCGATGGAAAAGTGAACAGCTCTTGGGGTAACTCTGGACTCTAATCTCTCCTTCAAACCACATATGCAAGCTCTTTACATTTTTGTGCGGACCGAGCGAGAGGCCAGAATCTATAAATGGAAAGATGAACAAAACAGCTCTTCGAAGTGTCCAATTGTGGGATCAATTGTCTCAGGGCACTCGGAATGGTGGGAGGAAGGAGGATCAGGGTGAGGAAGATGCTGACTCCAAGTAAAAAAAATTTCCCAAATCCGCACATTCCTCAACCACGAATCTACAAAAACACTAGTGCACGAGCTCATCATCTCCCTTCTCGATGACTGCAACCTCCTGCTCTGTGGCCTCCCTTCTAACTAGTGTTGAGCCACCCCCGTAGTGTTCGAGTTCGGTTCGGTTCGTCGAACACCCGTGTGTTCGCCGAACTGTTCGTCGAACACCTTCGAACACCATTAAAACCAATGGCAGGCAAACAAAAGCACATAGAAACACATAGAAAACACCTTCAAAGGTGTCCAAAAGCTGACAAACTGCTCAGAAGACACAACTAACACATGGAAAAGTGACAAGTACATATAGTCATGCGAAAAGAAAAGAGGTGGAGGAGTAAAAGGAGGGGGAGACACAGATATAGGCATGTCATGCCCTTCTAAAATCCAAAAAGCGAGAAGCCGACACGGCCAGTCCGCTTCTGCCCGTGCCACCTCCGTGTTGCCGGGTTTGTGCCAGAGCCGCGGTGAACCCTGACGGCCAGCCCCCCTCTCCCAATACTGGTGCCTGTCCGCTGGTGGGTCGAGCGAGCCCCCCTGTGGTGGAGGCAGCTCTAAGCTTTTTAATTTAAATTGTCTCTCTAATTTGAATGAATACACTTTAAATCCATTTACAAGGATCTATTGGAGGGCAAGTCTCATGCCAGCAGCCGCGTAATTCCAGCTCCAGTAGCGTCCACTAAGGCTGCTGCAGTTAAAAAGCTTTTATAAGGATCGAGCTCGGCTGTCCACCGCAAGGCATCCTACTGCCAGTCCCAGCCCCTATGCCTTGGGGTGCCTCCTGATGCTCTTCACTGAGTATCCCATGGTCCCGAAGCATTTCCTTTGAAAAAATTAAGTGTCTAAACTACAGGTGGTGTAGCTTGCTTAACAGCCGGGATAATCCGCTGACTAGCAGACACTGCTACTAGGCACAAAGTATTTCCTGGGCTAGATGCAGTTAAAAATTTGTAATTAGATACTCTCGGATGCTGAGAAAGCATTCCATAGAGTCTCCTGGCACGCCATATATGATTCTCTTAAAAAGCTTGGGGTAGGGGTCTAGGGGACCCTTTTATAGCCAAAATCAAGGCCCTGTATCGCAATACGTCACCTAGGCTGAAGATAAATGGAACTGTAGCACCCTGAGGGCTCGGTTGCTACAGACGTATTGCACCTCACCCAGAGGTGTGATATCTCACTCTCAGGTAAGGATGGAGTGTGGATCAGGACCCCGACACCTGCATGCATTACACCACATTGCCATGGGGCAGGGCGGCCAATATGCCCCTGAGATGGGCACGACAGTCCCTGTCCCTGGCTGGAGTGGGGGGAGGGAACACTGAGGAAGGGGAACCCTGTAGTGCAGGAGCAGGGAGGAAGCAGTTCCTGGGTGCATTGAGAAGGGAGTATAAAAGGTGGGCACCATCTTATTTCAGTGCAGAGAAGCCTGAGCAGAAGTGAGAGGGAGCAGGGGCTCTGCATGAGCTCTGCTCCAGAGGCGGGCCTAGTAACAGAGGACCAGGCCTGGAAGAGGGAGAAGGAAGGAAGAGGAGCGGAGAAGGCTCCAGGAACGAGGAATGAAGGGATCCCAGGGGTGCGGACGGGCGAGTCGCCACCGCACGCCCGAATCCACCTGCGTGGAGGGGTCAGGAAAAAAGGGGGAGACCGGTCCCCGAACTAGTGGAGGCAGGAAACGACCCTCAGTTAGAAACCGGAGGCTCTGACATTTTATGTGGCGCAGCCCCTCGCTACACCCGCTAGGAAGGCACCACATAGGGTCAGGGAAACTGGCGCCAAGTTTACCAAGAGGAGGCCGAAGGCAGCCGGACAGAAGTGTTGGTAAGAAAGGCCAGACAAAGGACACACAAAGGGGGTCCTGTGAAGTGCTCCAAAGTTATCTGGGAGTTGTCTGAGCCCCTCACCTGGTGAGCACAGTACGACGTGGGCAGCCGTTATCTGCAGACGTGGTCTGGATAATAAGAACTGTGAGTAAAGGCCCTTGACTGCATCACTGACTCCGTGTCGTTACTGCTGCTGCCCTGCACCATCACCCCCATCCTCCGCATACACTGCCCTGAGGCTATACTCCTCCCGTGGGGAGTTATGCTACGCTCTGCTGCACCCACAACACCAGCCTCAGCGGTCTGCCCTGTAGCGGCGGTTCACTCTGACCGCAATCCACGGGTGGCGTAGTCGGACATTTAAACATCAAAACCACATAAATAGTTCCGCCACTGGTTTGACCGCCCTGAGCCACGGAACCGAGTCGCCGCCACGAAGACTACAACCACCAGCATCCACCAAAAAGGGTCCGGCTCCGGGTGTCCCAAGGCCCAGGGGGCGCGTCAGAACATTTTCATCACCTTTCACAATCACCAATGGGACAAGGCAGGGATGTTCTCTGTCCCCTCTCTTATACATCCTAGTGACGGAGTACCTGCTCTCATCAATTCGCCATAACCCCAATATTAGGTGGATTGAGGTGGGAGGCACCGAGTACAAGTGCTCTCTATTTGCTGATGATGTCCTAGTATATATCACTCAATCACATATATCCATCCATGCTGTTATGGCTGAAATAGATCACTTTGTTACATGGTCAAATTTTAAAATCAATGCAGCGAAGTCTGAGGCCCTCGATGTCTCCCTCCCCAAATCCATATAGGATTCCATCCAGTCCAACTTTCCCTTTGCCTGGCCCTCACAGGGTATCAAATACTTAGGAATTCCTATTCATAGAGACCTCTCCCATCTATGTTATCTTAATTTTGGGCCCTTTATTGAACAACTCCATACAGACCACGGTTGGCAAGTTAGAACTGTAAGATTCACTACGTGAACCACTGGTGTTTTGTGGAAAAGCACATGTACACTGTGTTCCAAATTATTATGCAAAAAGTGTTTAGGAGTGATAAGGGAAGAATTTGTTTGTTTGTCAGTTAAACTCATTGATGGTGATGTGTGTCAGGGCTCTTTATATCACTGTAAGCAATTGCAGACACCAGTGCTAATTAGTTTGTCAGGTGTGTCCAATGAAAGGCAAGACTACTTAAGAAGGCTCTCTCACATTATTCAGCAGCCTACATTTTCTGCCAAAATGGGAAAGAAAAAGGATGTGTCGGCTGCTGAGAAGCAACAAATTGTGGAGTGTTTAGGTCAAGGCATGACTACAATCAACATTGTGCAATGATCAGGATGAAGTGTCTTGGCAATCAAGAAGTATGTAGCTGATTCACAGTACACACGTGTGCGTGCTGATAAGGGCAAATTGAGGACTCTTTCCTACAGGCAATTACGTCAGGTTGAAAGAGCAGCGGCAAAAAAGCCTTGTCATAGCAGCAGACAAGTTTTTGAAGCTGCTTGTGCCTCCAACGTCCCCCGAACAACAAGATGCAGGGTCCTTCAGAGGTTTGCAGCTGTGCATACGCCATCCTGTCGACCTCCTCTATCCACTTCACACAAGCAGAAACGGCTCCAGTGGGCCAAACATTACATGAAGACTGATTTCAAAACTGTTTTGTTCACGGATGAGTGCCGTGCAGCGCTCGATGGTCCAGATGGATGGAGTGGAGGATGGCTGGTTGATGGACACCCCACGCAAACACGGCTACAGCGCCAACAAGGAGGAGGTGGAGTAATGTTTTGGGCTGGAATCATGGGGAGAGAGATTGTCGGCCCCTTTAGGATCCCTGAAGGCGCTAAAGATGAACTCCATAATGTATGTGGATTTTCTCAAACAGCACTTCCTGCCATGGTTCAAGAAGAAGAACCGTGTATTTCACAGCAAGATCATTTTTCTGCATGATAATGCACCATCTCATGCTGCACATAAAACATCTGCATCTCTGGCTGATATGGGCATAAAAGGGGACAAACTTATGGTGTGACCCCCATGCTCCCCTGACCTCTACCCAATTCCGTACCTTTGGAGCATCATTAAAAGGAGTGTCTATGATGGCGGGAGGCAGTTCACATCTAAGCAACAGCTCTGGGAGGGTATTCTGTGCTCATGCAAAACAATTGAAGCAGAAACCATCCAAAACCTGACAAATTCAATGGACGAGAGAGTTCAGAAGCTCCTTTCGAACAAGGGGTCCTATGTGAAAATGTAACATCACCTAGAATAAAGTTTTGAGCTGAAAACTGTTTGATTTCAGTTTCTAACAACCTGCTAATGCTTATAATTTCAAAAATGACCATTTTTTTGGTCTTTATTAAAATGAAAAGGTTGATCGAAAAGTTTGGGGGATCTAAGAGTGTGGCAACCCAGTAGTCATGATTACTTCGAATTCTGACAATATGAGGGTCATGCTGCAGGTAGTGCAGCAAGAAGGCACTTATGTGTCTTGCGCATCTCGGAGCCCCAAAATTATTTTCCGGGCTAGATGCAGCTAAAAATTATTTTTAATTTTAAATCTGGTGGAGCTTATTATAGATGGCCTAATAGGATCAGTGCTGCACACTGCTACAAAGCCCAAATTATTTTCCAGTCAAGATACAGATAAACATGATTAGTAATTTGAAAGCTTAAAACGTTTGGTAGGGTGATTTTAACCAATCATCAAGCTTTTACTCTCCCCAGGATGACACAGGGGTAGAAAAGTCGTTTCGGATCCATGATTTGTTCATCTTTATGAACGTGAGTCTGTCTACATTATCAGTGGAGAGCCGCGTGCGCTTATCTGTCAGCACACCACCAGCAGCGCTGAACACACGTTCAGACAGAACGCTGGCTGCGGGGCATGACAAGATCTCCAAGGCGTAAGTGGCTAGCTCCGGCCATTTATCCAGATTGGAAGCCCAAAAAGAGCAAGGGTCCAGTGACACAGTCGTGGCTTCAATGTTTACTTGGAGATACTCCTGTACTATCGTCTCTAGGCGTTGACTATGTGTCAGACTTCTTGTCTCCTGTGGCCTTGCAAAGGATGGGCTAAAAAAGTGGTGAAATGATTCCGCAAAATTGATGTTACCAGCAGATACTGTGGTTCTGTTACGGTTTGAGTGCTGAACACTTGACGGTCCCACGGTTGGCAAGTTGGAACTGTGAGATTCACTGCGTGCACCACTATTATTTTGTGGAAAAGCACATGTAAGATTCTGCAACAGTCTCTGCTGATACTCCTGCATGCGTGCATCCCTTTCTATGGCAGGAATAATTTCTGCAAATTTACTTTTGTACCGGGGATCTAACAGTGTGGCAACCCAGTAGTCAGGATTATTTCTAATTCTCACAATTCGAGGGTCATGTTGCAGGTAGTGCAGCAAGAAGGCACTCATGTGTGTTGCGCATCCAGGAGCACCAAGTCCCTGTTGTGTTGGTGGCGAGGTAACAATCATGCTTCCTTCCTCTGTCCTCTCCCCCCAACCTCGCACAACAGAAATGTGATCAAGGTCTCCCTCATCTGATGAGTCTTCCATCAGTTCGTCCTCCACTTCTTCCTGGGCTCCTGCACCTTCCTCACTAGTTTGGCTGCTACCATGCGCCCTGGTAAAACCATCTCCCCCACCCTCACATGCCTGCCGCCTTGGTGCTGCCGACCTTCTGGACCTTGCAGATGTTAGCCCTTCCGCATACAACTCCTCCTCCTCTACTTCCTCCACCTCCTCTTGTGCCACCACCTGACTCCGAATTCTGTTTAACATGTGCTCCAGCATGTAAATCACCGGAATAGTCATGCTGATAATGGCATCGTCAGCACTAAACATCTTCGTCGCCATTTCAAAACTGTGCAGAAGGGTGCATAGGTCCCTGATCTGAGACCACTCCTCCAGCGTGATTTGCCCCACCTCTGAATCTCGTTGGCCCAGGCTATACGTCAGAACGTATTGCACCAGGGCTTGTCGGTGCTGCCACAGTCGCTGCAACATGTGCAGAGTTGAATTCCACCGGGTAGGCACATCGCATTTTAGCCGGTGAAGTGGCAGGCCCAACGACTTCTGTAGAGATGTAAGTCGCTGAGCTGCGGGATGCGAACGGCGGAAGTGAGCACACAGCGACCGTGCCCTCTGCAGAAGGCCATCTAGTCTGGGATAGTGGGCTAAAAATTACTGGACAACCAGGTTCAACACGTGAGCCATACAAGGCACGTGTGTGACATTGCCCCGGCGAAGGGCCGCACCCAGGTTTGCAGCATTGTCGCACACGGCCTTCCCTGGTTTCAGGTCCAGTGGAGACAACCATTCATGAAATTGGTTCTCCAGAGCTGACCACAACTCCTCAGCTGTGTGACTCACATTTCCCAGATATTTCAATGTAAAAACCGCCTGATGACGTTGAGCCCTACTGCCAGCATAGTAAGGAGGTGTGCAGTATCCCTTCTGCGCAGTTAGAAAGCTTGTGGCATGACCAGACAGGCTTTGGGTGCAGGTGGAAGACCGAGTGGAGGTTGAGGAGGCAGAAGCAGTGGAGGAACTTTGACATAAAGAGGATTGACGCACAACTCGTGGGGACGGCAAGACTTGGACAGCAGGCCCTTGTCCTGCTGTCACCATAGTTACCCAGTGCCCAGTCAGCGACATGTAACGCCCCTGTCCATGCCTACTAGTCCAAGTGTCTGTGGTGAAATGCACCCTGTCACACACAGAGTTTCTCAAAGAAGCGGTGATGTTGTGTGCAACATGCTGGTGGAGCGCAGGCACACCTTTCTTTGAGAAGTAGTGCCAACTGGGCATCTGGTACTGGGGCACTGCGACGGACATAAGGTCACGAAAATCCTCTGTGTCCACCAGGCGGAAAGGCAGCATTTCTGTAGCCAAGAGCTTGCAGATGGTGAAATTCAACCTCTTAGCTTTCTCATGGCTAGGAGGAAATGGTCTTTTACTTGTCCACATCTGAGGGACCGAGGGCTGGCTATTGTGCTTAGACGGGGTTGATAAGGGTGTCCCCGGCAAACTGCCGGTCTGTGAGGAAGATGCAGGCGGACATGTTAGGTTGCCTTCATCCAAAGGTGGTGCTATCGATGTCGGACAGCGCTCAACACCAGCTGGTGTTACCACCTCCAAAGAAATTGATGACCTGCCAATCACGCTGGCTGTTGCGGGTAAAGAGGTGGCAGGTCTGCGCCCCAAAACAGGTGTGACTGCTGTCCCCCCAGTCACAGAGGATGAAGAGGCCGCGGATGCACAAGATATGGCAGACGGTGGTTGGCCCGGCCGGCTAGGCCGCATTGTAGCACACTGAGCTTCCCACTGCAACTTATGCTTCATGTCCATGTGCCGGTTCATGCATGAAGTACTCAAACTATGTATTTTTTGGCCTCTACTTAGCTTTTGCTGACAAATGTTACAGATAACACGAGTTGGGTCATCTTTATCGATCTGAAAAAATGCCCAGGCTATGCAAGGCTTAGCACCCATGCGACCTGAAGAGCCACCACGACTTGTGGTGAGAGGCAGACTTGTGTTTGAGGATGCAGTTGTTGACGTGCTTCCAGTACTACGTCTCTGTCCAGGAAGGCGCAACCTGACCTCGTCGTCACTAGCATCTTCCTCCACCTCCTCTGCTGACCTCATCTCTTGGCTGACTGTGGGTTGACAGTAAGTGGGATCTCCGACCTCATCATCATCACCCTGTGCGTTATCACACCCGTCGTCCTCAGAGCCAACCTGTTCCTGCCCTGACAAAAAACTAAAGTTGTCGCTCCAATCAGGTATTTGAGTCTTATCATCGTCTTCCTCATTGTCTCCACCAACAGGAGTTACAGTTTGGGAATGAGGGTCTACATTATGGTCAGAACCTTCTGCGTCTGGTCCTGGATCCGACTCATAAAGATTCTGGGCATCAGTGCAGATCATTTCCTCGTCTGGATTCACAGAAGCGCTGGAGTCGACCTCTGATTCCCAGGCTATAGTATGAGTAAACAGCTCTGCAGACTCAACCATCTGTTCTACCTCATACTCAGACGGGCAGCTGGAGATTTGGGAGCTGTGAGGAAGCAAGTGCGATTTGGGTGACACCTTTGAGGACTGGAGTATTTGTGATGTTGAAGTTGATGTGGAGGAGAGCCCACTTAAAGGAGCACTTGATATCCGTTGAAGCACCTGCTGTTTTTGTGCCTCATCTGGAATTTGTAGCGATTGGCGTGGCCGTAAGAAAGGGATCTTATCACATTGTCCGCTAAAAGAAGTAGACATTTTAGTTTGGCTGGAAGATGGTCTTTCTTCTGCAGATGTTGCTGTTGCTTTAACACCTACCCCACGGACACAACCTTTTTTCCCCTTCCCAACACGCCTATTCCCCTTTCCACCAGCAGCAGGCCTTTTTCCACTCATTTTGGTGGTTAACTAATTCACAACTCTGGAGTTGTTTCCACAAACAAACAATGGATGGTAACCGAGCAGAGCTGAGTGGCCAAACTGTGGTATTAGGCCAAAACTATTGGCTGGGTTAGATGCAGAAAAAAATTATTTTGAATTTGCAACCTGATGGAGGTCAGTATAGATGGACTAATACAACAAGTCTCGCACACAGCTAGAAGCCCAAATATTTTTTCAGAGGTACTGTAGATGCAGATAAAAATTATTTTTAATTTGCAACCTGATGGAGGTCAGTATAGATGGACTAATAGAGAAAGTCCGACACACTACTAGAAGGCCAAATATTTTTTCAGAGGTAGATGCAGAAAAAAATATATTCAGTTTGCAACCTGATGGAGGTCAGTATAGATGGACTAATACAACAAGTCCCGCACACAGCTAGAAGCCCAAATATTTTTTCAGAGGTACTGTAGATGCAGATAAAAATTATTTTTAATTTGCAACCTGATGGAGGTCAGTATAGATGAACTAATAGAGAAAGTCCGACACACTACTAGAAGGCCAAATATTTTTTCAGAGGTAGATGCAGAAAAATATATATTCAGTTTGCAACCTGATGGAGGTCAGTATAGATGGACTAATACAACAAGTCCCGCACACAGCTAGAAGCCCAAATATTTTTTCAGAGGTACTGTAGATGCAGATAAAAATTATTTTTAATTTGCAACCTGATGGAGGTCAGTATAGATGGACTAATAGAGAAAGTCCGACACACTACTAGAAGGCCAAATATTTTTTCAGAGGTAGATGCAGAAAAAAATATATTCAGTTTGCAACCTGATGGAGGTCAGTATAGATGGACTAATACAACAAGTCCCGCACACAGCTAGAAGCCCAAATATTTTTTCAGAGGTACTGTAGATGCAGATAAAAATTATTTTTAATTTGCAACCTGATGGAGGTCAGTATAGATGGACTAATAGAGAAAGTCCGACACACTACTAGAAGGCCAAATATTTTTTCAGAGGTAGATGCAGAAAAAAATATATTCAGTTTGCAACCTGATGGAGGTCAGTATAGATGGACTAATACAACAAGTCCCGCACACAGCTAGAAGCCCAAATATTTTTTCAGAGGTACTGTAGATGCAGATAAAAATTATTTTTAATTTGCAACCTGATGGAGGTCAGTATAGATGGACTAATAGAACAAGTCCGACACACTACTAGAAGGCCAAATATTTTTTCAGAGGTAGATGCAGAAAAAAATATATTCAGTTTGCAACCTGATGGAGGTCAGTATAGATGGACTAATACAACAAGTCCCACACACTGCTAGAAGCCCAAATATTTTTTCAGAGGTACTGTAGATGCAGATAAAAATTATTTTTAATTTGCAACCTGATGGAGGTCAGTATAGATGGACTAATAGAGAAAGTCCGACACACTACTAGAAGGCCAAATATTTTTTCAGAGGTAGATGCAGAAAAAAATATATTCAGTTTGCAACCTGATGGAGGTCAGTATAGATGGACTAATACAACAAATCCCACACACAGCTAGAAGCCCAAATATTTTTTCAGAGGTACTGTAGATGCAGATAAAAATTAGTTTTAATTTGCAACCTGATGGAGGTCAGTATAGATGGACTAATAGAATGATGCTATGCCCAAAAGATTTTACTTCACTAGGTGCAGTAACAAAAATTGGTATTCTATACACAGGTGGTATATCTTGCAACACAGATAGGCTACTCCACTGACTAACACACTCTGCAATAGGCCAAAAAGGATTAGCTTTGCTAGATTCAGCCAAATGCTGTGAAAAAAACTTGCACAGCACTGGCACAGACCTGCCTGGCAAAAACTGATAGGAACTCATGTAACCTAGTCCTGAAAAGGACTCCAATTACAATTAGTCTTTACTCCCACAACCTATCTATTTAAGAGCACAGACCTCCCTGATAAAAGTCGTAGGAAATGCTGTAACCTAGTCCTTAAAAGGACTGCAATCACAACTATTCCCTACTCCCAAGCTATCTGTATATTTGTGCGAAAATTGGCTTGAAATTAACAAGGTATAGCGCACACAGCAACAGCGGTGCCGTCTAACACGCAGCTGCAGCAGTGAGAAAATGGTGGCGACGGGGAAAATGGCTTGGTCTTATAGGGCAAGGACATGTGACATACACTGCCAATGACACATGCCCTTGCTTGTGTGAAAAAAAGCACTTCGCTCCGTGTGTGCGCTGCTGATAGGCTGACAGATTGCACCTCCCCACTGTAAATGCGGGAAAGAGAAAAAAAAATGGAGATCTTCATTGTTCCTGCAGAGATCCATCCCCTGCCCCTCCCCCCACCCCGCTGTACACTCAAACTGCGTATTAACATTAATTTTCATCATTACTGAGAAAAAATCCAGTTATGATTTTGGTGCACGAACAGTTATCGAACATAACCTCGAACAGCCGAATTTTTCTCAAATTGTTCGTGTTCGCCGAACAGCTCGAACACCGCCCAAAACAGCTCGAATTTGAGATTGGCGAACAGTTCGAGTAGAACAACGCTCATCTCTACTTCTAACACTCTTGCATTCCTCCAATGTATCCTGAACTTTGTTGCCCGACTAGTCCACCTTTCCCCTCGCTATTCCCTTGCCTCTCCTCTCTTTCAATCCCTTCACTGGCTCCCCATTGCCCAGAGACTCTAGTTCAAAACCCCTAACCTTGAAATGCAAAGCTATCCACAACCAATCTCCTCCATACATCTGTGACCTAGTATCCCGATACTTACCTGCACGCAACCTCCGATCCTCACAAGTTCTCCTTCTCTACTCCCCTCTCATCTCCTCTTCCCAGAATCGCATACAAGATTTCTCTCGTGCATCCCCCCTTCTCTGGAACTCTCTACCCCAACATTTCTGACTCTCGCCTACTGTTGAAACCTTTAAATGAAAGCTAAAGACCCACCTCTTGCGACATGCATATAACCTGCAGTAACCGTCGCTTCACCATACCGCTGCAAGACCAGCTCTATCCTCCCCTAATGTATCCTCACCCATGCCTTATAGACTGAGCCCTTGTGGACAGGGTCCTCTCCTCTCTTGTACCAGTCGCAGTCACATTTTTGTTCAAGATTATTGTAATTGTTTTTGCGATGTATACCCCTTTTTCACATGTAAAGTGCCATGGAATAAATGGCGATAAAGTAATAATAATAATGTGATCCAGACTCACATCTACTGAGACTGGACCATGTGGAACACAGGGTGATGGTGGTGGCAAAGTGACTGGAAGCATTATCTGCTATCCAACCAACAACCTTTTCACACTGCTCTGGCTTCAATAGTGGTGTTCCGTGGCCCCCTAGAAATTGGGACAGGAAGGTAGTTCGACATGATGTGGGTGTTTGTTGTACTCCCTCAGCAGGCATAGTTTCATCTTGCCCACGGCCTCTACGTGCACTATCACCATCACCATAACGTCCACTTCCTCGTCCCTTGACACACACATTGTCCATTTTAAATGGAGTTTAAGATTTGTCACGTTGCCAAAAATGTCTGTATTATTAGCGCAGTAATATATGATCACGTCTGATGAGATGACCACAGTTTTAGGCAGTGCATGGGAGTCAGATATGCTTCCAGGAGTCTTCCCCATGCTGTTCCCATGTCACACACCACATAGCCAGATAGGGTTGTAAAATGTTAAAATGACATTTCCCAGTGAATGCATTTGTCTTAGTTGAAAGCAATGCAAAAGTGCAAAAACGCATCAAAAACGCTACGTGTGAACATAACCCAAGGTGTGGAGGAGCATTTTTGTTTTTGTATTTATTTTGCCTTATATACAAGTCATTACTCTGGAAAGGATGTTCCTTAACATATTTCGCAGGAAAATTTATTTTGGTTTCGTTTTTGTATATTTTATTGTGAGTCCGTAAAAGCGGCGTAATTCCTCTGACAACGCTGTTGACTGCAGTGACCTGGGAGTCACCATGCTGTTCCCATGTCATTTGAGCACTGTTCCAATCGATTTGGGCAATTTTTAGGCCCTCTGCAGACCGCCGAGAGAAGCCGCCGGAAAAATACTCGCATTTCCCATAGACTTACATTGGGCTCGTTACTTGGACCGAGCACCGAGCATTTTAGTGCCCACACATCACTAGTGACTATGTTTGTGTATATACCTTACTATCTATTCTATCTGTAATATACAGTGGTGTGAAAAAGTGTTTACCCCCTTCCTGACTTCTTATTCTTTTGCATGTTTGCAACACTTAAATGTTTCAGATCACAAAACAAATTTAAATATAAGATAACACAAGTAAACACAAAATGCAGTTTTTAAATGAATGTCTTAATTATTAAGAGAAAAAGAAATCTAAACCTATAGAGCCTTGTGTGAAAAAGGACCCCCTAAAACTAATAACTGGTTGGGCCACCCTCAGTAGCAACAACTGCAATCAAGCATTTGATGTTACTGGCAATGAGTCTTTTACAACGCTCTGGAGAAATGTTGGCCCACTCATCTTTGCAAAATTGTTTTAATTCAGCCACATTGGAGGGTTTCCGAGCATGAACCGCCTTTTAAGGTCATGCCACAGCATCTCAATTGGATTATGGTCAGGACTTTGACTAGGCCACTCCAAAGTCTTAATTTTGTTTTTCTTAAGCCATTCAGAGGTGAACTTGCTGGTGTATTTTGGATCATTGTTCTGCTGCATAACCAAAGTGCACTTGGTCACAAGGTCACAAGGTCACAAATAGATGGCCCGACATTCTCCTTCAGGATTTTTTGATAGACAACAGAATTCATGGTTCCATTTACCACAGCAAGTCTTCCAGGTACTAAAGCAGCAAAACAACCCCAGATAATCACACTATCACCACCATATTTTACTATTAGTATGATGTTTCTTTTCTGAAATGCTGTGTTACTTCTACGCTAGATGTAATGGCACATACACCTTCCAAAAAGTTAAACTTTTGTCTTGTCAGTCCGCAGATTATTCTACTAAAAGTCTTGGTGGTCATCAAGATGTTTTATGACAAAACTAAGTCTTGGAACTGCATGCCATTTTTGCCCAGTCTCTTTCTTATGGTGGAGTCGTGAACACTGACCTTAACTGAGGCAAGTGAGGCCTGCAGTTGTTTGGATGTTGTTGTGGGGTCTTTTGTGACCTCTTGGATGAGTTGTTGCTTAGCTCTTGGGGTAATTTTGGTCAGCTGGCTACTCCTGGGAAGGTTCACCACTATTTCATGTTTTTGACATTTGTGAATATTTACTCTCACTGTGGTTCGCTGGAGTCCCAAAGCTTTAGAAATGGCTTTATAATTTCCAGACTGATAGATCTCAATTACTTTGTTTCTCATTTGTTCTTGAGTTTCTTTGGATCGTAGCATGATGTCTAGCTTTTGAGGATCGTTTGGTCTACTTCACTTAGTCATACAGGTCCTATTTAAGCTATTTCTTGATTGTGAACAGGTGTGGCAATAATAAGGCCTGTGTGTGGCTAAGTAAATTGAACTCAGCTTCCCAAATATGTGATAAACCACAATTAATTTATGTTTTAAGAGGGGTGGGAGTGGCAATCACTATTTCACACAGGGCCCTGTAGGTTTAGATTTCTTTTTCCCTTAATACTAAAGACCTTTGTTTGAAATCTGCATCTTTTGTTTACTTGTGTTATCTTTGTCTTATATTTAAATTTGTTTTGGCATCTGAAACATTTAAGCGTGAAAAACATGCAAAAGAATACAAACTCAGGAAAGGGGCAAACACGTTTTCACACCACTGCATATACAGTAGCTAATACATTCTGATACAATATATATCTGATGTTCCCTATATTAGTGTGATTTATTGCTGGTAATTTAGATTACCCCATATTGTGCATTGATATTTGGTACTTTAAACATTTTGTCTGGAAAAATTGTTTTATGTTCCAGATATAGGGATACCTAGTGCCAGGTAGGGAAAGCCAATGGTGAGCGGGGGAGCTGTTTGCATTATATATACAGTGTATAGTGTGCCAACCTCTGTGGCAAGGTAGGGACACTTTAATTCTATATCAGGCCAAGCAAAGTCCCATTTTTCCCTTTGGGAGTGTCAAGATGAATATTGTCTATCGGCCAGACAGTTTTTGCTTTTATTCCCATTTTGAGGATTTTAGACGTTTATAGCAAAAGTGATGTTTTATCAATTATTTTGTATTAAGTACATAGTCAGTGAGCTTACATTTTAAACTTGTTTGCACTATTGTTATCCTATTCGGTGATATTTTTTTTCCTCTCTCGACTTGTTTTTGAGCTTCTACTTGCACTGCAGCATAGACAGTTGGAGCAGCAACTATGGGCTGGAGCATTACAAGAATTAACTATGGGCTGGAGCAATACAACAATTTCACGACCCACTTGGGAAATGTTTGTAGTCACAGTGATTCACCATCACAATCAGGATAGGTGATGAAGTCTCTTCTGTTGGGAGCTACATCTGTTTCCATAGCCAGCGATGGAATTATCTGTTGTGGTAATACTACTCACTCGGCTGCTCACAGGAATGTTTTGTTTGCTGGTTTATTTAAAACACGACATAAACCAGTGCAGGGTTCACAAAATAAGTGTGAGAAAACAAACTATAATGTATAGCACAGTTCATATGCCTGCAGGAATCTGCCCGCTTAGGGTATAACAATAGAGTTCAGCACAGTTTCACATGAGCACTTCTCTGCATCTCTGTTGCCTCCAGGCACACAGACAGATAAAGAACTCTGTGGCTGGACATTTAACCTGCTGAACCACATCTTTGGGGTGGAGATATGGTGAGTAGCTTTCCTGTCCATCTCTCACAGCCACAAATAAACCCAACCCTGTCATGGCCAATTAACCCCTCAGCACATAACATGCTGGAAAGAAACTTCTGGATTTCACATCATGTAAGATAGCAATCTTCATGATACATATCTCCTCTCATATACATTGGCAGTGACCCTGTCACATCCAATGAAGGAAATAATTATTTGATCCCTTGCTGTTTTTGTAAGTTTTTGCACTGACAAAGACATGAACAGTCTATAATTTTAAGGGTAGGTTAATTTTAACATTGAGAAATTGAATATCCAAAAAAAATCAAGAAAATCACATTGTATAACTTAGATAAATTTATTTGCATTTTGCAGTGAGAAATAAGTATTTTATTCCTCTGGCGAACAACACTTACTGTAATACTTGGTGATAAAACCCTTGTTGGCAAGCACAGCAGTCAGACGTTTTTTGTAGTTGATGATGAGGGTTGCGCACATGTCAGGGGGAATTTTAGTCCACTCCTCTTTGCAGATCATCTCTAAATCATTCAGATTTTGAGGCTGTCGCTTGGCAACTCGGAGCTTCCACTCCCTCCATAAGTTTTCTATGGGATTAATGTCTGGAGACTGGCTAGGCCACTCCATGACCTTAATGTGCTTCTTTTTGAGCCACTCCTTTGTTGCCTTGGCTGTATGTTTTGGGTCATTGACTTGCTGAAAGACCCAGCCACGACCCATTTTTAATGTCCTGGCGGAGGGAAGGAGGTTGTCACTCAGGATTTTACGGTACATGGTTCCATCCATTCTCTCTTGATGCATTGAAGTAGTCCTGTGCCCTTAGCAGGAAAACTCCCCCAAAACATAATGTTTCCACCTCCATGCTTGACAGTGGGGACGGTGTTCTTTGGTTCATAGGCAGCATTTCTCTTCCTCCAAACACGGTGAGTTGAGTTAATGCCAAAGAGCCCAATTTTTGTCTCATCTGACCACAGCACCTTCTCCCAATAACTCACAGAATCATCCAGGTGTTCATTGGCAAGTTTCAGTTGGGCCTGCACATGTGCCTTCTTGAGCAGGGGGACCTTACGGCCACTGCAGGGTTTTAAACCTTTAAGGCATAATGTGTTACCAATGGTTTTCTTGATGACTGTGGTCCCAGCTGTCTTGAGATCATTAACAAGTTCACCCCGTGTAGTTTTAGGCTGGTCTCTCACCTTCCCCTTGATCAAGGACACCCCACGAGGTGAGATTTTGCTTGGTGCCTCAGATCGATGTCAATTGACAGTCATTTTGTATTTCTTCCATTTTCTTACTATTGCACCAACAGTTGCCTCCTTCTCACCCAGCCTCTTACTTATGGTTTTGTAGCCCATTCCAGCTTCGTGCAGGTCTATGATCTTGTCCCTGACACCCTTAGAAAGCTCTTTGGTCTAGCCCATGTTGTAGAGATTAGAGTCTGACTGATTACTTGAGTCTGTGGACAGGAGTCTTTTATACAGGTGACTATATAAGACAGCTGTCTTTAGTGCAGGTAACGAGTTGATTATGCGCGTTTAACTGGTCTGTACATATACATAATGGTTTGCAGGGGATCTAATACTTATTTCTCACTGCAAAATGCAAATTAATTTATCAAATTTATACAATATGATTTTCTTGATTTTTTGGGGGATATTCTATCTCTCAATGTTAAAATTAACTTACCCTTAAAATTATAGACTGTTCATGTCTTTGTCAGTGGACAAACTTACAAAAACAGCAAGGGATCATATAATTATTTCCTTCACGGTATTCCCCCTCTGCCAAAAGCTGAGTGGTTTGGCACCTTCAAATACTAAACAGGAAATTCTGGAGAGGGCATCAGCGTTACCGTGTAACTTTTCGGGTCTATGCTCTACGTGGAAACTAAAGTCCTGGAGGCCTAAGGAACACCTAGTCACCTGGGCATTCTTACCCTTCTTTTCATTTAACCATCTCAGAGGTGCATGGTCTGACACTAGTTTAAACCTACTTCAGTGTATCCATGGCCCATTTGATGGCATAGTTTTTCTCGCAGGAAGAGAGCTTCCGGCTCAGATGCAGGATGGTATGTTCTTCACCATTTATCTCTTGAGACAGCATGGCTCCAAACCCAACTTCTGAAGCATCAGTCTGGATCACAAATTCTTTACTGATGTTCAGTGCGACCAGTACCAGCTGTTTACATAGAGCCAGCTTTAGCTCTTGAAATGCCATCTCTGTCTCAGCAGTCCTTTTGGCCATCGTCCTATAAGGAAATCTGTCAGTGGTGCAGCAATTATGGTGAAATTTGGCATAAACCGCCGGTCATATCCCACAATTCCAATAAACACCCTTACCTGCTTCTTGGAAAGTGGTTGCGGCCACTTCTGTATGCCTCGACCTTGTCTACTTGTGGCTTGATTTTGTCTCTCCTGACGATATAGCCTAAGTACTTGGCCTTTTCCTTCCCCATGGCACATTTTTTTGGATTTATGGTGAACCCCGCCTTTCTCAGAGCATCCAGAATCGCCTGTACCTTTGGTAGATGACTACCCCAGTCTGGGCTGAAGATCACAATGTCATCGAGGTAGGCTGCAGCATACTTCTTATGCGAAGCTAAGATCCAATCCATGACCCTCTAGAAGGTGGCTGGAGAACCCTGCAGGCATTCTGGTATATTGAAAACGCCCATCAGGGTAGTAATGTACCTTGCTGAGTTGTAGTCTCTCAATGAGTTCATCAACGCGCTGTATTGGATACAGGTCAAATTTGGACACTTCATTCAGCCTGGGGTAGTCATTACGAAACCACAACTTACCGTCGGGTATCGACACGAGGACAATGAGATTCGACCATCCACTTTTTGACTTATTATGCCAAAGTCTAGCATTCTCTTCACTTTGTTTGAGATTACATCACGGCATGTTTCAATAATTATATATGGCTTCAGGATCACTCTTATATGCGGCTCTGTCAGAACGTCATGCTCCACCACCTGCATATGCCCTGGCAACTCCGAGAACAGGTCACGGTTCTGGACTGGTGATAGAGTCTCTGCAATTGTGACATCCTCCACTTTTGCTCCAGAACGGGCTCGCATGCAAGGAGCTTCAAGCGATTCCCGACCTCACCACGGCTTGAGCAAGTTCACGTGGTATACTTGGTGAAGCTTCCTTTGTCCTGGCTGGTGGACCTTGTAATTAATCTTTCCAAGTTTTTCAACCACCTCATTTGGGCCTTGCCACTTGGCCAGGAACTTGCTCTCGACAGTGTGGATAAGCATCAGTATGCGGTCCCCTCAGTCTGGAACTGCCTGAGTCTCTCTAATAGGTTAAAAAACCTTGTCTGTGCCTCTTGTCATTGGAGTAGATGCGCCTTCATGACAGGCATGTTAGAGGTAGTAAACACTGCACACGTTACTGAATAGTTTTGCTTCAAGTGAAAATAATTTATTCCAATATAGTATAAACGTGAAATGAACCACAAGGCAGAAGCTGACGTTTCGGCCAACAGGTGGCCTTGATCACAGTGTCGCTAGGAAAGAAAAAAATAAAATAAATACAAAGAATCAATTTTTACAATATTTACAATACATGCAAATGTTTTGTGGACACATGTCAAGTGTCATTTAATTGGAGAAATCTATAAATATAAATGCTCATAACATAAAGTATCACTCGATAATCTAGATGAGAATAGTTCAAAGGAAGAAAGAAACTGCATGTAGGTTGGATAGGTGGGGTGGAAGGATTGTTTGTAGTGAGTGTTTGTACCTGTTAAGTCTTGCATCCTGGTAGTCATAGAGGCATCCCTGTGTGATGTTGGCAAAGACTGTAAGGTGGTGCTAGATCCTGTTGGATGATCATGAAATTTATCAATGGATGTCTGTATTTATGGTGAGGTATGGTAGGTATAGTAATGTTTTAAATTTCCCGAAATGCAGATGACCGGTCCAGGGTTTAACCTATAGTTCCTTGTGGTAGAGTGGGCTCCTGTTCAATTATGAAAATTTGGATTATAAGGTAAAAATACGTAACCCAATGCTATGAAAACTGAAACATACCCCTGTGCCATGTAAGCCCTGTGATTCGTGGACCGCTCCTTGTTCTGGATTCTATCCAGTATATGGTTCGTGCGGAGCTAGGTAAAAGGAGGCTTATTTAAAACAACGTGACGTTTTCCAATTTTTTCATAAAAGTGTTACATCAAGAAGTGTCCGTATACAGGATAATCCAATTTTACCTTAAAATGATTGCACTGAAAGGGTAGAATGCTCTCCAGGTGCTGGTCACTAATTTGCTATAGACTGTATTAGTGGATATAGTGAAAGTATCGATCTGTTGGTAAACTTTCTTGATTTACACTTTGGATACACTGAACCCTAAAGGTTTAAACAGGGAAATCGATTGGCTAATGTGATGTGTTCTTTTCCCCAGATTTATTGATACTTATATGCGTGGTTTCTGCAACCATCCCGCCTAGCATGGAAAAGTATACTAGAGCATATAGTGGGAATGTGTTTTTCCATATACTACCTAAGTTTCCTTTACTTTTCTTTTGGTTTGGACTCCTACTTGATTTTTATTATCCATGATCTATAGGTATATATATATACTTGCTATATATAGATGATACATTTATACGGTATACCTACTTTAGTTTTATTATCCATGATCTATGTGTATATATACTTGCTATATATAGATGATACATTTATACGGTATACCTTTACCACCAACATCAGCCATCCATGACTGATGACCATCCATAGGTTTATTCACCATTGGCTAGATACAGAGTAACATTTATTATATTAGGGAGTCACCCTGTCATATCATCCTTGGCCTCCCTTTTCAAAAAAACCCTCCTCGTCCTTTTTCCCCAAAAAAAACATTCATCCTTCTTTCCTCCTACCCTTGGTTGGCACTAGGCACTATGGGAAACCTTACCCCATTAAGATCAACTATTCACATCGCCACTGTTACGTCCCACCCCTTAAACCTCCAATCATTATAAACAAGCTTAATCACACTGCCAGACCTTAGTTCTCATCACGCATGCGCAGTTAATAGCGTCATAACATCTCTATGGCAACACCACGCATAGTAACTAGTGGTGCCGCATTACTCAGACACGTCATCGCACCAATGACACGCGTCTAACGTAATTTTCGGCCACATGACCGGCAGACGCTTCAATATGAAGTGCCGTTCCAAACCATTGACCGCAAACCGCCAAGGCACGGACCATGCTGGCAGTAGACCCAAACATAAGCTGCCAACACGAACATAAGGAAAAGATAAATATACTTTACCACTATTCCAACCTGTCTACAACTCTGACCTCTCTACTATGCTTTACCAACAGATCGATACTTTCACTATATCCACTAATACTGTCTATAGCAAATTAGTGACCAGCACCTGGAGAGCATTCTTCCCTTTCAGTGCAATCATTTTAAGGTAAAATTGGATTATCCTGTATACGGACACTCCTTGATGTAACACTTTTATGAAAAAATTGGAATAAGTCACATTGTTTTAAATAAATCTCCTTTTACCTGGCTTCGCACGAACCATATACTGGATAGAATCCAGAACAAGGAGCGGTCCACGAATCACAGGGCTTACACGGTACAGGAGTATGTTTCAGTTTTCATAGCATTAGGTTACGTATTTTTACCTTATAATCCAAATTTTCATAATTGAACAGTAGCCCACTCTACCACAAGGAACTATAGGTTAAACCCTGGACTGGTCATCTCCTTTTCGGGTAATTTAAAACATTACCATACCTACCAAACCTCACCATAAATACAGATATTCATTGATAAATTTCATGATCATCCAACAGGATCTATCACCACCTTACAGTCTTTGCCAACATCACACAGGGATGCCTCTACGACTACCAGGATGCAAGACTTAACAGGTACAAACACTCACTTCAAACAATCCTTCCACATAATAACCCACATGCAGTTTCTTTCTACCTTTGAACTATTCTCATCTAGATTACCGAGTGATACTTTATGTTATGAGCATTTATATTTATGAATTTCTCCAATTAAAAGACATGTGCTCGCAAAACATTTGTAATGTATTGTAAATATTGTAAAAATTGATTCTTTGTATTTATTTTATTTTTTCTTTCCTAGCGACACTGTGATCAAGGCCACCTGTTGGCCTAAACATAAGCTTCTGCTTTATCATTTATTTCACGTTTTGACTATATTAGAATAAATTATTTTCACTTGAAGCAAAATTATTCAGTAACGTGTGCAGTGATTACTGCTTCTAACAGATAAGAGGATCCTAGGATCCATTCACAAGCACCGGAACAAGCGATGTTGAGTGCTAGCCATTCACCTGATTAACTTTTCATGACAAGCATCACATTCGCCACCCTAACCTGCATCTGGGCGACGTGCTCTATGATGCTCTGGTGGGGAGTGACATCGGCTTCCCAGATTTCCTTGGTGATATCTAGGAGCCTTTGCGGATGTCAACCATACAAGGGCTCGAATGAAGATAAGCCAGTGGAGGCTTGAGGATCTTCCCTGACAGAGAGAGCATAAATAGAAGCAGGTAGTCCAAGTCTCGACCATACTTCTCAATGACCTTCTTGAGCATAGCCTTTAAGGTCTTATTGAAGTACTCCACTATGCTGTCCGTCTGCGGATAGTAGACAGAGGTTCTCAGCTGGGCAATCTGGAGGACCTTACACAGCTCCTTTATCACCTTGCTCATGAAGGGTGTCCATCAAGATCTCCTTTCGCAGGTCCATCTTAGTAGAAATATGGAGAAGCTCTCGGGCTATACTCTTGACAGATGAGTTCCTTAGTGGCACAGCCTCTGGGTAATGGGTTGCATAGTCCATGACCACCAGGATATTTGATGTCCCCCTGCAGACTTAACTAGGGGACCTACAAGGTCCATGACAATTCTCTCAAATGGTACCTCTATAGCAGGTAATGGGACTAGGGGATGCCAGAAGAGAGAAGAGGGAGCAGTTATCTGGTGGATGGGGCAGGACCTACAATAATTTAGGATCTCCCGGTAACATCTGGGCCAATAGAACCACTGCATTATCCTCTCCTGAGTTTTTTCTACACCCAGATGTCCTCCCAAAACATGCTATTTTGCCATGTATAAAACTCTCCGCCGATAAGGTCCTGAAACCAATACCTGCTCCACTATTTCCCCTCGCCTTAGTTAAGTCACCTGATACAATAACTCCCCATTAATTGCAAAGTGTGGGAACTTAGTGTTTGCCCTGGGAACCATGAGAAACCCCGTTACTGACGGTAATATTGTCAGACACCTCCCTTAAGGTAAGTTCCCAAATTTGAGAAGTCTCAAAGTTTTCTCCAGACACTCTCAACTCAGGGAGGTTTTCCTCCTCGGTCACCATCTCATCCTCCTCCCTGGTAAGGACACACAGAGGGAACTCATACATCTTTGTTTTTGATGGAGTTTCTTCCTGAGGGATCTGGCTTTTGTCCGAGACACTCGATACAACCCCCTTTAAGTCCCAAAATAAGGAAAAGTCATGCCCCAATATGATTGGATGTATCAAGTCCTTGACTACCTTGACCTCATGGGACTTGGTACAACAATCTGTTCCCATGGTTACTCCAGCCACAGGGTAGTCCTTGGCGTCTCCGTGTATACAGCGAACGCCTATAAATTTGTCAAGGATCAACTGGTGGGGAAGTGTAGCACTGATCAGGGTCACCAGACTTTTCTTGTCCAGAAGTTCAAGTACCATTACCCCATTAATTGAAATGGTACACACCTGTGGCCCCTCACCAGGTTGACAGTCGACACTACAGGCCAGATAGGCATAAGAGGAACAAAACTGCCCTAGGTTGCAGTCAAACAGTTCAGGTGACACACTGCACCGAACGGATACGTGTCCAGGACTGTGACGTTGTCAACAGATCACGTCCTTAACAGCAGCCTTTGGCGGACACTCAGCGGAATTTGGACGCCCCCCCTTTGTAGCTCTAGACCCCCTCCATGGTGAGCCCACCCCCTTTTGGGTATTCCAGTATGGGGAAGTGATGATGTCTTGTTTCCCTAGGGACTTCTCGACAACCTGCTACCTCTCCATTAGGCCAACCAGGTCATCCGCGTTCCGAGGGTTGCTCTGGGCAACCCAGGTCTGCACCGGCCTGGGAATGGAGTGGACGAATCTGTCCTTCATTACACTCTCAATTTTCTGGGCAGGAATGGAAGACTCTGGCTTTAACCACTTCTGGACTAGATGCAGGATGTAAAACATCTGCGAGTGGAGATAATTTGAGCAGATGTCCTGCCCATCTCTTACAGCACCTCACAAACAAAAAACCAACCCTGTCATGGCCGATTAACCCCATCAGCATATAACATGATGGAGAGAAACTTCTGAGTTTCACATCAAGGAAGATAGCAATTTTCGTGATACATATCTTCCCTCACATACATTGCCAGTGACCTTGTCACACTATATTTCTGTATCCTCCTTCCAGCAACACAGGCTACAGCCTTGATTTCAGAAATCAACTTCACTAATTGTACTCAGGCAAAGTAAATCACTGCCAAGTAGTTTAGGGTATATGCACACGTTCAGGAATTGAAGCAGAAATTTCCTGAGCATTTTTGCCTCTCCCTGGCAGAAAAAAATGCATGCGGATTTACATGCGTTTCTGACACGTTTTTACATGCGTCTTTTAAAGCGTCTTTGAGCATCAATGAATGATTTTTGGAGCTAAAAAAAGTTGGTGGGACATTGTTTAAGCCCTTGGATTACCATAAGAACTGGGGTGAGTATACTGGTTCATGCAAATGATTAAAGAATGTGTCTGTTATATTTCAAATAAAGTGTGTACACTGTGTATGTGTTTCTTTACTTTGTTTGGTCATAAAAAGGTCTGATTAACCAAACAAAAGAGCTGGGTGTCAGCTAGTCCCATTCACCCAATCTTCATTAGCATTTCTATTCATGTAATTTATGCGACTGCTGTGAGCTGTTTTTTTTAGCCTGGGAAGGTGCCACTAGGCAAACATTTCCCTGGCCATTAAATAACATCTCACAGCTGGTTCGTTAGCTGCTATGTCACCCCGATCAGCACTCAGCAGCGCTTTGTACACAGCACTGTATACTGACAGGGGTGTAAAATCACTCCTGTCAGTATACAGTGCTTCAGGAGGGTCACTGGGGTTCATCAGCTGTAGATCAACTGATGAGCCCCGGTGAGCTAGAGACTATGGGAACATTTTTGTGAATGATCCCACGCTAAGCATCAGCTGATCGGTCATGAAACCAATCAACTGACTACCGGCTTCAGCAATCAGCTGATGGTCACGTGATTGCTGATTGCTACCATCAGGTGATCAGTGATGTCACCACAGGTCCTGGAAGTACACTGCAGGGTGCCGAAGAGGAAGCATCGCCGAGGAGGACACCGGGGGCCGCCGGACAGGTGAGTATGAAAGTTTTTTTTTTAATTTTCACTTTTTTATTCTTTTTTTACTGGAGCTGGCACGCGGGCTGGGAGGAGCAGGCTGCTGCTTCTCCATCCACGCTGTTATCAGCCAGAGCAGCGGTCGGATGAGAGGAGTAGCAGTCTCTTCTCCCGACCCGGGTGCCAGCTGCGGCGCGATTCCAGCTCGATTTTGCGCCTATTGTTTTACATTGAAACACAGCAAATCCACATGTTTAGATATTATACATATGGGTTGCTGCTATTCAATGCTAGTCAATGGGCGTGATTTCACAGTGAAATTGCACCTGAATTGGTTGTGCTGAGGTTTGTGCCACAATGATAATCCACAGCGGAAATTTCCGCATCATGTGCACAGTACATGCGGATTATCATTGCTCTACATGGCAGACCTATTACCAAGAGGTTTTAATTAGTGTTGAGCGAGCACTAAAATGCTCGGGTGCTCGAAGCTCGGGCCGAGCTCGCCGTGATACTCGGGTGCTCGACCCGAGCAACGAGCCCAATGTTAGTCTATGGGAGACTCGAGCATTTTTGCGGTGGCACCCCCGGCAGTCTTTTAAAAGCCTAACAAGTGCCCAAAACGATAGTGACAGTGCTCAAATGACATGGGGACAGTATGGGGATCGCCCCAGGAAGCATTTCTGACCCCCAGGTCACTGCTGTCAACAACGTGGTCAGAGGTATTAAGCCACTTTTACGGGCTCACAATAAAACGTTCAAAAACGAAAGTGAAACTTTTTTCCTGTGAAATATGTTAAGGATAGTGTTGAGCGATACCTTCCGATATCAGGAAATATCGTATCGGATTGGATCGGACCGATACCCAAAAAGTATCGGATATCGCCGATTCCGATACCGGAAACCAATGCAAGTCAATGGGACACAAATATCGGAATGAAAGTAAACCCTTTCTTTCCTTGTAGGTTAATTCTACATGAAGGAAAACAACTAAGAATAATGTAGAATGTATTACGCGAAAAGCCGGCAATTCATCAGTGGCACACACTGGTACCCGACAATTTACAACAGAAAGAATAGAGCTTCACACATAGATTAAATAGATAGAAACATGTCAGTCACATATATATGAAGTACAGTGACAGTGTTGCTTACTGTACTTGTCATTTAGTGTAAAGGATTTATTTAAAAAAATAATTGTGTTTTCATGCACTGTCTCTTTAAAAAAGCCGGCCGGCAATTCAGCAGCGGTACCCGACAATTTATAACAGACAGAATACAGCTTCACACATAGATTAGATAGATAGAAACATGTCAGTCACATATATATGAAGTACAGTGACAGTGTTGATTACTGTACTTGTCATTTAGTGTTAAAATAAAGGATTTATTTAAAAAAAAATTAAGTTAAGCAGACAGCTGGGGCAGATGTTTGAAGCCTGGGAAGGGGGTAATACCCACGGAGCTTCCCAGGCTACTAATATGAGCCCCCAGCTGAATACCTAGCCTTTACTAGCTATTAAAATGGGGGGACCCCCTCAAAAAAATGACGTGGGGTCCCCCCTAATTTAATAGCTAGCAAAGGCTAGGCAGACAGCTGGGGGCTGATATTAATAGCCCAGGAAGGGTGCCATGAATATTGGCCCCCTCCCAGGCTAGAAACACCAGCCGTCAGCCGCCCCAGAAATGGCGCATCCATAGGATGCGCCAATTCTGGCTCTTAGCCTCGCTCTTCCCACTGCCCTGTAGCGGTGGCAGTGGGGTAATAGGGTTGGGGTTGATGTCAGCTTATAATGCCAGCTGACATCAAGCCCAGGTTAGTAATGGAGAGGCGTCTATAAGACTCCCCCATTACTAACCCCATAGTCAAAGTTAGAAAAAAAAACACAAACACCCAGAATAAAGTCCTTTAATTGAAATAAACACACAATTCTTTATTGTTCTAAATTAAACTCTACTTACCATCACGCCCATTCCAGCTGAAGCCAACGATCTCCTGCAATAAACGAAAAATAATAAAGCAACCTCATCCTTACCTTTCCATGGTTCCCAGGACAGCTTCAGCTCTGCTACATCGAGATGACAGACTGGACCGCAGCAGAACGCTGCCATCCAGCCTGTCATCCCGCAGACATTGAGAAGCGCAGGCATGCTTGCGCTCCTCAGTGTCTCTCTGTGACGGCATCCAGATGAGCCGAGGTCATGTCCAATGAACTCAGCTCACCTCATGCACGTCACTGACAGCGTGGGAGAATTCTCCTGCACTCAGCGCTTCAGTGTGAGAATTTTCCCGCGCTGTCAGTGACGTGCATGAGGTGAGCTGAGTTCATTGGACATGACCTCACCTCATTCACGTCACTGACAGAGTGGGAAAATTCTCATGCTGAAGCGCTGAGTGCAGGAGAATTTTCCCACGCTGTCAGTGACGTGCATGAGGTGAGCCGAGTTCATTGGACATGACCTCGGCTCATCTTTATGTCGTCACAGAGAGACACTGAGGAGCGCAAGCAAGCCTGCGCTTCTCAGTGTCTGCGAGATGACAGGTTGGATGGCAGCGTTCTGCTGCGGTCCAGCCTGTCATCTCGATGTAGCAGAGCTGAAGCTGTCGTGGGAACCATGGAAAGGTAAGGATGAGGTTGCTTTATTATTTTTCTTTTATTGCAGGAGATCGTTGGCTTCAGCTGGAATGGGCGTGATGGTAAGTATAGTTTAATTTAGAACAATAAAGAATTGTGTGTTTATTTCAATCAAAGGACTTTTTTCTGGGTGTTGTGTTTTTTTTAAATACTTTACTAGAAATTCATGGTGGTCATGTCTAATATTGGCGTGACCCCATGAATTTCGGGCTTAGGGCCAGCTGATAATGCCAAGCTGGCCTTAACCCCTTTATTACCCAGTGAGCCACCGCACCAGGATCCTGGATGAGTTGGGTACAGCGCCAGAAGATGGCGCTTCTATGAACGCGCCATTTTCCGGGGTGGCTGCGGACTGCAATTTGCAGCCGGTGGGGCCCAGAAAGCTTGGGCCTCCCTGCGCTGCGGATTCCAGCCCCCAGCTGCCTAGTTGTACCTGGCTGGACACAAAAATAGGGCGAAGCCCCACGTATTTTTTTTTTTAATTATTTAATGAAATTCATGAAATAATTAAGAAAAAAAGGGCTTCCCTATATTGTTGTGTCCAACCAGGTACAAATAGGCAGCTGGTGGTTGGGGGCAGCCCGTTCCTGCCTGCTGTACCTGGCTGGACACAAATATAGTGCGAAGCCCCACGTCAATTTTTTTTTAATTATTTCATGAAATAATTTTTTAAAAAAAGGGCTTCCCTATATTGTTGTGTCCGGCCAGGTACAAATAGGCAGCTGGTGGTTGGGCGCAGCCCGTTCCTGCCTGCTGTACCTGGCTGGACACAAATATAGGGCGAAGCACCACATCAATTTTTTTTTAATTATTTCATGAATTTCCTGAAATAATTAAAAAAAAAATGACGTGGGGCTTCGCACTATATTTGTGTCCAGCCAGGTACAGCAGGCAGGAACGGGCTGCGCCCAACCACCAGCTGCCTATTTGTACCTGGCCGGACACAACAATATAGGGAAGCCCTTTTTTTCTTTATTATTTCATGAATTTCATGTAATAATTAAAAAAAAAATACGTGGGGCTTCTCCCTATTTGTGTGACCAGCCAGGTACAACTAGGCAGCTGGGGGATGGAATCTGCAGCGCAGGGAGGCCCAAGCTTTCTGCCCCCCCCCCCCCCCCCGGTGCAAATTGCAGTCTGCAGCCACCCCGGAAAATAGCGCGTTCATAGAAGCTGGATGCTCTACCTGGCTGGCATACAAAAATATGGCAAAGCCCATGTCCAAATTTTTGGGAAAAATTAATTAAAAAATAAATAATAATTTAGGGACTGCATCTTTATTAACTCCTCAAATGTCATTTAGTGTTAAAATAAAGGATTTATTTTAAAAAAAATTGGCGTGGGATCCCCCATAATTTTAGGCTCTAGCGGAGGTTAAGCAGATGGCTGGGGCAGATGTTTGAAGCCTGGGAAGTGGGTAATACCCACGGAGCTTCCCAGACTACTAATATCAGCCCCCAGCTGAATACCTAGCCTTTACTAGCTATTAAAATGGGGGACCCCCCCAAAAAAATGACGTGGGGTACCCCCTATTTAATAGCTAGCAAAGGCTAGGCAGACAGCTGGAGGCTGATATTAATAGCCCAGGAAGGCTGCCATGAATATTGGCCCCCTCCCAGGCTAGAAACACCAGCCGTCAGCCGCCCCAGAAATGGCGCATCCATAGGATGCGCCAACTCTGGCACTTAGCCTCGCTCTTCCACACTGCCCTGGTGCGGTGGCAGGGGGTAATAGGGTTGGGGTTCATGTCAGCGCCAGCTGCCATGAAGCCCAGGTTAGTAATGATGGGCGTCTATAAGACACCCCCATTACTAACCTACAAAGTGTTAAAAAGAAAAAACACACTACACCCAGAAAAAAATAATTTATTTGAAATAAAACACACAATTTTATTTAATTCTTAGTTTACTAAAAAAAAATAGTTACCTGTCCACGTTCCTGCACTGATCTCCCATGCACAGCTGTCACATCTGGAGATGGTGACAGCTGTTCATGGCTGCTGTAAGCTCACACTGCCGGGAACACGTCCGCTCCCGGCAGCGGGAGCCACTGACTGAGGTCACCGGAGTGCATTCAGGCAGCGCAGCTCCGGAGACCTCCTTTACGGCACTGCTGTACCGTGGGAATTTCTCACGATACAGCAGGGCTGTAAAGGAGCTAACCGGAGCAGCGCTGCCTGAACTCCGGCGAACCCGCTTATGCAATGACGGGGCTGCTTTACGGCCCCATCATTCTAGCGGCGGCAGCGGTTCAGAGCGGTCACATTCTATGTGGCTGCTCTAAACTGGAGATCATCGTGGGACACTCGTGGACTACTACGGAGGGGTAAGGATAAGGTTGTGGTTTATTATTTTATATTTTATTACAGGAGATCGATGGCTTCGGGGAATTAGGTGTCTAGGTGAGTATAGGTGTAGTTTTTTATTTTTTACTTTATTTTAGGTGGCGATCGGCGGGGACAGGTAATGTATGAACTAATTTATTGTAGGTAACCACTGGCCACCAATGACATGTATTTAAAATTTATTGGGGAAACAGTAGGGCAATTTAAATAGCAGGATCAGGCTGATGGGAACTACTGCTCCCATCGAGCTGATCCTGCTGGCACGAGTGGACGGGGGACAGACATAGGCCGATGGGAGTAGTAGTGTCACATCGGCCTATGTCTGCCTGCACGCACACACCCGCAGACATCGCACAGACACCGCACACACTCGCAGACATCGCACAGACACCGCACACACCCGCAGACATCGCACAGACACCGCACACACTCGCAGACATCGCACAGACACCGCACACATTCGCAGACATCGCACAGACACCGCAGACATCGCACAGACACCGCGCACACCCGCACACATCGCACAGACACCGCACACACCCGCAGACATCGCACACACCCGCAGACATCGCACAGACACCCCGCACACACTCGCAGACACACGCACAGACACCCCGCACACACTCGCAGACACACGCACAGACACCCACACACACCAATCATGACGGGCTGATCGTCTGGGAGGTGAGGCTGACCTGTGCGGCCGTGGGAAAGTTCATGTGAGTTCATGCAATGCAGTCAAGCATGAACTCACGTGAACCCTCTGAGGGCACCGCGGCTACTTCAAATGAACAGCTGATCAGCATCACCTGATACCTCAGCTGTTCATTTGAAATAACCGGCGGGAAAGCGCAGCACAGAATGGGAAAGCTGGCGGTGAAGTCTTTTCACTGCCGGCTTCCCCGCCCGGGTCCTTCGCTCCCCGCTCCTTGGTGCTGCGCTCCCCGCCCGGTCCTAACTTACGATCGGGATGGGAGGTGGCGAGGGGAGCGGAGGATCGGGGTGGGAGGCTGCGGGGAAGCAGTATGGGGCTGTGTGATTGTTTAAAAGCCGGCGGCTTTTTACCTCCCGCCGGCTTTTAAACGATCAGGAGAATTCTCCCACGCTGGGATGGCATTCTGATGACAGGCTGGATCTCAGCTGAGCGCTGCCATCCAGCTTGTCATACTTCAGAGACACTGCAGAGCGCAGGCATTATGGGACCTTCCGATTCCGGTATTCGATATTGTAAAAGTATCGGAATTAAGTATCGGAATTTCGATACCGCGAATATCGGCCGATACCCGATATTTCAGTATCGGAATGCTCAACACTAGTTAAGGAACATCCTTTCCAGGGAAAAGACTTGTGTATAAGTTAAAATAAATGACCAAAAACAAAAATACTCCTCCACACCTTCGGCTATGTTCACAAGTAGCATTTTTTATGCGTTTTTGCGCTTTTGTATTGCTTTCAACTATGACAAATGCATTCACCGTGAAATGTCATTTTAACATTTTACAACCTTATCTGGCCATGTGCTGTGTGACACATGCATAAAGTGCTGAAAAGACAAGGAACAGCATGAGGAAGACCCCTGGAAGCATCTCTGACTCCCAGGTCACTGTCTAAAAGTGTGCCCATCATAAGTGATCCTTACCGCATCAGAAGATGCAGACTTGCAACTATCCCCATGCAAGTTCTAGTCCCAGGGCAGTGTTCAATTGTACCTCCCCCATTCCTTGCAATACAAGCTCAAGTATGCTGCCTGCCACCCACCCACCCCCAGGCTGCAATAGCATACTGCTTGCTTGCTTGCACTTTAAAGTGGGCCTTTTAGGCATTTGGAGGCGGAATCTGGCCACCACGCCATGGCTGTGTCAGCGGCCTGGTATCCATACTCAGTCCCCAGCCGCCTGGTGGCCGGGTGTCCCCGCTTGCTCCCCAGCCTCCAGGGGGTGGCCGGGTGTCCATACTCGGTCCCCAGCCACCCCTATTTGTCCCGGTAACCTTTCCCACACTTTTCTTAGCCTGGCCTGCTTTAGGGCAGCATTGGCCGAGCCCACCGGACTATCAGACTCCTCTGGTGGGCCCTGGCTTCTCCAACAGGGGAGTTGAGAGTGCCAAGGTGAGGAGCATGATGAGGATGATAGAAGTTAGCATCTGCTTTGTTTTGTTGTAATGCAAGCGCATGTATGTAGTAGCGGCTAGGCCTGAGGTGGTCAGCGTTTTGGCGCATATCCTACCTCCTCCGAGGATTGCTGGATGTTTTCCTGCTACTATCCAAGTTCTATGACTCCCGTTAAAACAAAGCTTCAGGTGATAAATGATGGATGAGGTAGTGGCAAAGGAGAAAGAGCAGGAGGAACAGGGACCATTCACATCAATATCAGGCCAGTCAACCAGATATGTCTTGTAGGATATGTTTCTGTAACAAAAGGAGCGGTTCGGCTACACAGTTATAGGGCATACAGTGAGTGTAATGCCTACCAAAAATTTCGAGCCACTCCAATGCCCCTTGGAAAAGACATGGAGGTCAGAGGGCGTTAACTAAACCTTATTTTCCATTTATAGCAACTGGGTCTCCCGTGCACTGTTGGCCTAAGCAGTGAATGGAAGGCTTTCCAAAAATTATGAGGAACTGCAATGCCCCTTACAAGAGCCATGTGTGGCACCCCAGGGGTCTGGTCACCACAGTAATAGAGATATTACGTCGGAGAGCAAGTGGGAGGTTTCCAGGTCAGGATCCCTTAAACATGCAACATCCTCCTGCCCCAATCCTGGGAGGGGAAAATTCTGCCCTTATAAACTGGATCTGGGGCGGGGTTGAGTGAGTCAGAGAACAGTCAGAGTCAGAGTGAGAGCAAGGGAAATTAACAGCAAGGAGCTCTGTAGGAGCTAGGAGCTAAAGACCAGGGGCTGGAAGCTGAGCAGAGCTCGCCCTGGCAGAAGACAATAGGAACCGGACACAGGAGTCCGAAGCTGTAAGGACTTATATATCCAGCAGCAGAAACCAGCCAGCAGGGGATTTCAGGTCCTCTGGCCATAGAAGCCCGGAGGCTCAGTCACAAGCAAGGGACCAGCACCGCCGTCGTGGAGCGGAGGCTAACAGGAGGCCCCAAGTCACCAGCCATACGGGTGAGCACTACACGGTACACTCAGGGACGTGGGCTACTTCTACCCGCTTACAGCAAGGTAGCCAGGAAGAGTGCAGACAGACGGGGAGGCCTACAACTCCACCTGGCCAGGGGAACTCCTGCTTGCTCACAGACTGACCAGGCCTCTTATGCTAGCCAGTACTCCCGGGAGGGTCTACCTTATAATCATCAGTAAAGACCCTGAACTGCACTGCAAAGACTCTGAGTCATTCCTGCTGCGCTCGTGCACCATCACCCCCATCATCCACACTCACTGCCCTGAGGCTACACTCCTCCCGAGGGGAGTTATCCCATTTTATGCTGCGCACACTACACCAGCCTCAGCGGTCTGCCTCGCAGCGGTGGTACTCCCTGACCGCAATCCACGGGTGGCGCAGTCGGACAATTAACCTCAAAACCTAAGAAAGACTGCCACTGGTTTGACCAGCCTGAGCCACGGGACCGGGTCACCGCCACGGAGACTACAGACCCCAGAGACCCGGCACCGGGTATCCCACACACGTGTACACACGGCCCAGGGGGCGCGTCACATGCAGTACAGCATATTACAAACATAAGTCCCATTATTGGGGAGTGGGTGTCCCATAGTATTTGCTTATGCCTTGCAAGCAAAAGCTGCCAAAAATTAGGACGGAGCAACTTGCAATGCCCCTTACAAGAGCCATGCAGTACAGCATATTACAAACATAAGTCCCATTATTGGGGAGTAGGTCTCCCATAGTATTTGCTTATGCTTTCCCAGCAAAAGCTGCCAAAAATTAGGACGGAGCAACTTGCAATGCCCCTTACAAGAGCCATGCAGTACAGCATATTACAAACATAAGTCACATTATTGGGGAGTGGGTCTCCCATAGTATTTGCTTATGCTTTCCCAGCAAAAGCTGCCAAAAATTAGGACGGAGCAACTTGCAATGCCCCTTACAAGAGCCATGCAGTACAGCATATTACAAACATAAGTCCCATTATTGGGGAGTGGGTCTCCCATAGCATTTGCTTATGCTTTCCCAGCAAAAGCTGCCAAAAATTAGGACGGAGCAACTTGCAATTGTTACAACTCTCCTGTTAGTTTTTTTTTAGTTTGCTGGTCACATGACCATTTTGCCTATTTAATCCGGCTCCGCCCTCCTGGCTTTGCTGGACTTCATTTGTATTTACTACTGTTGAGCTAGCTTGTTGCTCTGTTGCCGTTCTCTGTTAGTTTTGCTAGGTCTTCTGACCCCTATGCCTTTTTGTTGTGTGTTTGTCTTTGACTGCTACTATTTCTGCTAGGAGGTGTCCAACTTTTCCCAGTCCCTAGATCTTGTAGGGATCCCTCCCTCACATCTATAGGTCTGCGTTCAGACTAGCCGAGGACTTTAGCGGGTCTGATCGCAGGATCAGGTTCCCCGTTACATCGTAGGGATCTAGTTTAGTTCTATTGTAGGGACAGATCTCCTCTCTTTCCTTAGTCTCTGTAGCAGATCATAACAGTAAGTCCAGCCATAAAAAAAAAAAAAAAATTTCTCTAAGGAAAGACCTCCAGTTTTCCATCATGGTCTCGGTGCAAGATTTGGCTCAACGCTTGCAGGGACTCTCTCTGGAGGTGACCAAGCTCCAACAACACGTGAATAGCTGTTCTGGAGCGCATTTTGTGGAACCTAAGGTACGTCTGCCTGATCTATTTTTTGGCGAACAACAAGATTTTTTTTCTTTTAAAAATGCTTGTCTATTATATTTTCGTTTGAGACCCGGATCCTCTGGTGATGAATCATAGGGATCATAATGTCACTTTTGCGCAAAGATCCTCAGGGATGGGCCTTCTCTCTCCAACCTAGTGATCCGTGCTTTAGATCAGTGGATAGTTTTTTTTCTGCTTTGGGTTTGTTGTACGATGATCCTGATCGTGTCTCATCTGCTGATTCTGAATTGAGACGTTTGAGGCAGGGATCAGGTAATGTGGAAAAATATTGTTCTCACTTCCGTCGGTGGTCTGCCCAGGTGGGGTGGAACGATTCTGCTTTGAAAAGCTTGTTTCTTGCAGGGTTATGTGAAAGGGTAAAGGATTTACTGATTGCTTATCCCACACCTGGAAACTTGCAGGAGGCAATGCAATTAGCTATACGGGTGGACAGGAGACTGCGTGAAAGGGTTAATGAGAGCAAATCCTCTGCTATGTCAGCTTCGAGTCCTGAGAGGTTCTGTGCTGACAATGGAGAGCCGATGGAAATTGGGGCGATGGCACCCCGCTCTCTGGAAAAAGACCGCCGACTTTCTGAAGGCTTGTATTTCTATTACGGAAATTCTGGTCATTTTATTAAGAGTTGTGTGCTTCGTAAGAAGAAAGAAAAAAAAAATGGTCAGTCATGCTCGTATTGCCTGTTTAAATTCTAAGGGAGTATTCCTATCTGCCACTACTGCTGCTCAGGATGAATTAATTGAATTTCGGGTATTTGTGGATTGTGGATCTACTCTGTATGTGATTGATGGGGGATTCTTGGAAAAACTTAGATTAGAACCTAAAACTTTGTCATCCCCTATTGCTGTGGTTTCTGTCGATGGCTCTCCCTTGAAGAGTGTTACTCACAAGGTCTGTGAATTTCCCCTCACTATTAATGGTATTCATCAAGAGAATTTGGATTTGATGGTATTGGATAATTTGCCTTCTCCAGTAATATTGGGGTTACCTTGGTTAAAATTGCACAATCCTGTACTGGATTGGTCTACCAATGAAATTAAGTCCTGGAGCCCTAAGTGTTATGACAAGTGTTGTAACGGGCGCATTGCTGCTGTGGATAGAGGGGAATTGCCTGTACCTATTCAGGATTTTTGGAGAGTTTTTTCTGAGGAGGAGTCGCAGGTTTTGCCTCCCCATAGAGACTATGATTGTACCATTGAATTTGTCCCTGGCGCGACTCTTCCTAAGAGTCGTTTATTTAATCTTACTATTCCTGAAAGAAAGGCTTTGGAAGAATACATACAGACAAGCTTGGCCGCCGGTCACATTAGGCCTTCCAAGTCCCCTGTGGCTGTTGGATTTTTTTTTGTAAAAAAAAAAGATGGCGGTTTACGTCCTTGTCTGGACTTTCGTGAGATTAATAAAATTACTGTACGCAATCCTTACCCACTGCCATTGATTCCTGATTTATTTAACCAGTTAGTGGGGGCCAAGTGGTTCTCTAAAATTGATCTCCGGGGGGCATACAATTTGTTGCGCATGAAGGAGGGTGATGAATGGAAGACTGCTTTTAACACTCCTGTGGGTCATTTTGAGAATCTGGTTATGCCTTTTGGTCTCACCAATGCTACAGCATTTTTTCAGAATCTTATTAATGATATCCTTAGACCTTTAATCGGCAAAAATGTGGTTGTGTATTTGGATGACATTTTGATTTATTCGCCGGATCTGGAGTCTCATTGGCGGAGCGTACGTGAGATATTACAGTTATTAATGGACAATTCGCTTTTTGCTAAGCTGGAGAAATGTGAGTTCGCTGTACAGAGAATTAGTTTTTTGGGCTACATTATCTCCAGTGAAGGTTTTGAGATGGACCCGGTTAAAGTTCAAGCTGTGCAGGAATGGCCTAGGCCTATTGGTTTGAAATCGATACAGAGGTTTTTGGGTTTCGCCAATTATTACAGAAAATTCATAAAAAATGTTTCTATTATTGTCAAACCGCTGACCGATCTCACCAGGAAAGGTGCTAATGCGGTTCAGTGGACTTCTGAGGCCATTGAAGCTTTTGTGTTTCTAAACGAGAGGTTCACCTCTGCTCCCATCCTTATGCAGCCTGATGTGACTAAGCCGTTTTTGGTTGAGGTTGATGCTTCTTCGGTGGGGGTTGGTGCGGTGTTGTCTCAGGAAAACAAGGATGGAGTACATCCCTGTGCCTTTTTTTCAAAAAAATTTTCCGAGACTGAACTTAATTACGATATTGGTAATCGGGAATTGCTGGCGATTAAACTCGCATTTGAACACTGGCGTCATCTCTTGGAAGGTGCTGAATTTCCCATTCAGGTTTTCACTGATCATAAAAATCTGATCTATCTTGATGCTGCCAAGCGCTTGAATGCCCATCAGGCTAGGTGGGCACTTTTTTTCTCGCAGTTTAATTTTTCCGTTACTTACATCCCGGGTACCAAGAATGTTAAAGCGGATGCTTTGTCTCGCAGCTTTTCTCCCATGGTCGGTGTTGAGGAGGAAGAGGAGACCATTTTACAAAAAGGTGTTGTGATTGCTGCTTTGGACTCCGTTTTGGAGGATGAGATTCTTAAAGCACAGGAGAATGCCCCATCTAACACTCCCCATGGGAGGTTGTTTGTGCCTAGGACCTTTAGGAGAGATTTGTTTGTTGAGTGTCATGAGTCTTGGTTGGCAGGTCATCCAGGAATTTCTGAGACCAAGAGACTTGTGGGTCGCAGTTTTTGGTGGCCTGGATGGCAGAAGGAAGTCATTAAGTGGGTGCGCCAATGTACTGTGTGTGCAAGATCCAAGTCTTCGCATGCTCCTGCTGCCGGATTGCTTTGCCCTCTGGAGGTTCCTAGTGCACCTTGGACACATCTGGCTATGGACTTTATTACTGACCTTCCTCCCTCTGAAGGTTTTACGGTCATCTGGGTGGTCGTGGACCGTTTTAGCAAGTGGTGTCACTTGGTTCCCTTCATCAAACTGCCTTACGCTAAGACACTCGCCAAGGCCTTTGTCAAGGAAATTGTCAGACTACATGATGTTCCTACTGACATTGTTTCTGATAGGGGACCTCAGTTCGTGGCTCGTTTTTGGCGTGCCTTTTGTGACAGGTTGGGAGTTCATTTGTCGTTTTCATCCGGATATCATCCTGAGTCTAATGGCCAGACAGAAAGGAAGAACCAGGATGTTGAGCAGTTCTTGCGTTGTTTTGTGGCAGACAATCAAGAGGGGTGGTCTGAGTTTCTGCCACTTGCTGAATTTGCTCTTAACAACCATACATCCTCTTCTGCTGGGTGTTCGCCTTTTTTTTGTTGTTCTGGGAGACATCCGTCTTTTGGGTCATTTTCCAAATTGGTTTCGGCTGTGCCTGAGGAGGAGAGTTTTTCCGGTGATTTGGAGAGAGTTTGGACGGATGTACGTGGTAATCTTCAGGAGGCTAACAAGAAATCTAAGAGGTACTTTGATAGGAAACGGCAAGAGGTTTAGTTTGCTGTTGGTGACATGGTTTGGTTGTCCTCTAAGAATCTGCGATTGAGGATTCCTTCTAAAAAATTGGGTCCCAAGTTCGTAGGGCCCTTTAAGGTACTTCAGATAGTTAACCAATCTGCTGTTAGGCTGGAGGTTCCTACGTCCTGGAGGATTAATCCGGTGTTTCATGTTTCTCTGTTGAAAAAAGCTGATGTGTCGGATGGTGACGCCTCTGCCACTGTTCCTCCGGTGGTGGAGGACGGGGAATATGAAATTTCCCGCATCCTAAATTCTAGACGGTATAGAGGGAGTTTGCAGTATCTCGTCGCTTGGAAAGGTTTCGGACCTGAGGATAACTCATGGGTGAGGGCGGATGATGTTTCTGCTCCCAGACTTGTCCGAGCGTTTCACAGGAGGTTTCCTGGTAAGCCTGGGCCTAGGGGATCCGGAGGATCCTCTTAGAAGAGGGGGTACTGTTACAACTCTCCTGTTAGGTTTTTTTTAGTTTTCTGGTCACATGACCATTTTGCCTATTTAATCCGGCTCCGCCCTCCTGGCTTTGCTGGACTTCATTTGTATTTACTACTGTTGAGCTAGCTTGTTGCTCTGTTGCCGTTATCTGTTAGTTTTGCTAGGTCTTCTGACCCCTATGCCTTTTTGTTGTCTGTTTGTCTTTGACTGCTACTATTTCTGCTAGGAGGTGTCCAACTTTTCCCAGTCCCTAGATCTTGTAGGGATCCCTCCCTCACATCTATAGGTCTGCGTTCAGACTAGCCGAGGACTTTAGCGGGTCTGATCGCAGGATCAGGTTCCCCGTTACATCGTAGGGATCTAGTTTAGTTCTATTGTAGGGACAGATCTCCTCTCTTTCCTTAGTCTCTGTAGCAGATCATAACAGCAATGCCCCTTACAAGAGCCATGCAGTACAGCATATTACAAACATAAGTCCCATTATTGGGGAGTGGGGGGTCCCATAGTATTTGCTTATGCTTTCCCAGCAAAAGCTGCCAAAAATTAGGACGGAGCAACTTGCAATGCCCCTTACAAGAGCCATGCAGTACAGCATATTACAAACATAAGTCCCATTATTGGGGAGTGGGTGTCCCATGGTATTTGCTTATGCTTTCACAGCAAAAGCTGCCAAAAATTAGGACGGAGGAACTTGTAATGCTGGCACCCTGGTGGTATAGTGGTGGTGGAGGCTGAGATAAGAAGAAGAAGATTAAACAGCCAAAACGAGGAAGCGTATACCTATGTGTGGGTGTGAAGCGGTGCATGTGAATACACCTCCCGAAATAACACAGTGGATTTGACTTTATGTTACTTTGCTGTCATTTAGTGGTGATGAGAAGTCTGGCCCAATCCAGCCCTTGTTCATTTTGATAAGGGTCAGCTTGTCAGCATTGTCAGTTGACAGGCGAGTGCGCTTATCAGTTATAATTCCTGCAGCGGCACTAAAAACACGCTCCGATAACACGCTAGCGGCAGGGCAGGCCAGGACCTCCAAGGCATACAGAGCGAGTTCATTCCAAGTGTCCAGCTTGGATACCCAATAATTAAAAGGCACAGAGGAATCACGGAGGAAGCTGGTACGATCGGCAAGGTACTCCCTCACCATCTTTTGAAACTTTCCACTCCTCGTGAGAGTACCCCGTGCCTCAGGGCCTGTAAGCTGGGCGGGTGTCAGAAAACTGTACCAGAACGTTGACAGTGTTCCCCTGCCTCTGCTGGATTGGAGTTGCATCTCTCTCGCCTGAACGTCTTGGTTGGGCAACGAACTGTGACCTCTGCCGCTAGCGTGTTCAGATGGGAATTTTTTTAAGAGTTCTGCAGCAAGGGCCTTCTGGTATTGCCCCATTTTTGTAGACCTCTCCACCTCAGGAATAAGAGAGTGAAAGTTCTCCTTGTAGCGGGGGTCTACAAGTGTCACCAACCAGTAATGACTGTCACCCAACATTTTGACAACACGAGGGTCACGGTTAAGGCAGCGTAACATAAAGTCAGCCATGCGTGCCAGACTGGTAACGGGCAAGATTTCCGTGTCCTCACCAAGATGACGACTGACCATGCTCTCCTTCACCTCCTCCTCCTCCTCTTCCACCTCCCCCCTGTCCTCAGGCCACCCACGCTGAACCGACGGTATGACACTTGTACAGGTACTACCGTCTACAACGCATGATAGCAGCTCCTGTTCTTCCTCCTCCTCCTCTCCCTCATTGTCCCCCAATGCACGTTGGGATGAGATGAGGCTGGGCTGTGTGTAATCGCCCGCTACGGCTTCTTGATCCATCTCATCATACTCTGGCTGCAATGCCTCCTCTTTAATTCTCTGCAGAGAGCGTTGCAAAAGACAAACAAGTGGGATGCTGACACTAATGATGGCGTCATCGCCACTCACCATCTTCGTGGCCTCCTCAAAGTTTGTCAGGATGGTACATATGTAAGACATCCAGGTCCACTCCTGAGGTCTTATGTGTGGAGTCTGACCTGAATATCGACGGCCTTGTTGCAGCTGGTACTCGACAACTGCTCTCTTCTGCTCAGAAATCCTTTGCAACATGTGGAGGGTAGAGTTCCAACGTGTGTGGACATCACACCCCAGTCGGTGTGCCGGCAGCTGCAAACGCTGCTGCAACACAGCAAGGGCGGCGGAAGCTGTAGCCGACTTACGAAAATGAGCTGACAGGCGGCGTACTTTCACGAGCAGATCTGGCAACTCCACGAGGTTAAGAACATGAGCCAGGCATGGTACGTGTGTGATCTCACCTCGCCTCAGAGCCGCCACCAGGTTACGGCCATTGTCACACACGACCATGCCGGCATGTAGGTTCAGCGGTCTCAGCCACAGATCTGCCTGCTCTTTCACAGCTGTCCACAACTCACAAGCAGTGTGAGGTTTATCACCTAAGCTTATGAGTTTCAGCACAGCCTGTTGCCGCTTGGCGGAGGCAGTACTGCAATGCTTCCAGCTTGTAACTGATGTGGTGATATCTGAGATGGAGGCTGAACATGAGGAGGAGGAGGAGGAGGATGCGCAGGAGCTGTACACTGTGGGGGTAACTCTGACTGACATAGGGCCCGCAATCCTCGGTGTGGGGAGGATGTGTTCCGTCCCAAGGTCCGACTGGGTCCCAGCTTCCACTATGTTTACCCAGTGTGCCGTCAGAGAGATGTACCGTCCCTGGCCACAAGCACTTGTCCACGTGTCCGTTGTCAGGTGGACTCTCCCAGTAACTGCGTTGTTGAGGGCACGGCAGATGCTTTTGGACACGTGCTTGTGTAGTGCGGGGATGGCACACCGGGCAAAATAATGTCGGCTGGGGACTGAGTACCGAGGGACGGCCACCACCATAAGATTGCGGAAGGATTCCGTCTCCACCAGCCTAAAAGGCAGCATTTCCAATGCAAGCAGTCGTGAAATGTGCGAATTTAGGACTGTGGCCTGGGGGCGTTAGCTGCGAATTTCCGCTTTCGTTCAAAGGTCTGGGATATGGACAATTGAACGCTGCGGTGGGACGTGGACGTGGACGTTGATGCTGTTTCTTGAGAAACTGCCATAACAAGTGAAGACTGAGAGGAGGGGGCATCTTTACATGCAGTATGGACAGGGGATTGCCTTGCACACACAACAGGGGGTTCTATTGCACGCACAACAGTGGAAGAAGCAGTGGTGACACCCGCTGACACTGGTCGTGGACCCTGGGTTTCGCCCCACAAAGTCGGGTGCTTTGCTGCCATGTGCCTGATCATGCTGGTGGTGGTCAGGCTGGTAGTTTTGTCACCCCTGCTGATACTGGCACGGCAGGTGGAACATATGGCCTTTTTGGGGTTATCAGCAGAGTCTTTAAAAAAATTCCAGACTCTGGAAGACCTACCGCTTGTACTGGCAACGTCCCTCATGTTGGTGTTACGGGGAACGGTTGCCTGCCTTCTGTCTGCGGCCACCACACTGCTTCTTCCTGCCTGTTGGGGTACTCTGCCTCCCTCCCCCTGTGTGCTGCTGGCCTCACTCTGCATGTCCTCCTTCCACGTTGGGTCAGTTACTAGATCATCCACCACCTCCTCCTCTTCCACTTGCGCACCACGATCCTCCTCCTCACTTCCTGGCAATTGTGTCTCGTCATCGTCCACCTCTTGTGACAGATTGCCAACGTCGACTTCCTGTGGCCGTGGCTGTTCAAATATTTGGGCATCGCAACATGGGATCTCCTCTTCCACCGCTTCAAGCGTATCAGGCGAGGGGCCCAAATATGGAAATGGACCAGTGAACAGCTCTTCAGAGTGTCCAAGTGTGGGATCACTTGCTGTCTGACGACACTCGGCATGGTGGGAGGAAGGAGCATCAGGGTGAGGAGGAGTATGCGGTCGAGACTCACGGCTACTAAGAGTTGACCGTGTGGAAGACAGACCGGAGGTGATGGTGCCCAGGTAACTGGAAGTATTGTCTGCTATCCAATTAATAACCTGTTCACACTGATCAGTTCTCAATACTGGTGTTGTTCTGTGCTTCCCTAGTAATTCGGTCAAGAAGTGGGAGCGAGAAGATGTGGCTGTTGGTTGTGGCACATTTTCACCTTGGCCACGGCCCCGTCCTCTGCACGAACCATCACCAGAACGTCCACTTCCACGTCCCTTGCCACACGCCTTGCCCATTGTAAATGACGTAAAATAGCTTACACTTGCACTATCAATGGAAAAAGGGTAATAAAGAGTAGATTAGAACCGTGGAAGAGGAAAACCACAGTTATTGTTTACTGGGGTATACCACACTTTTTTAAATAGAGATATTTGCGGCTGAACAGTGAGTGACACACTCAAACTGCTTTTTTTTTTAGATACCAAAGGCCCAAAACTGGATAGTACAGCGATTTGACCCGTGGAATTGCGAAACCACACTGGAATGTCGGGCCTACACAAGACTATTTTCAACAGATATATTTTTGTGTCACAACAGTCAGGAGACACTACTGTTTTTCTTTACTACCAAAACCTGAATAATAGAGATGTTTTACCGTGGAACATCAAAACCACAGTAATAATTTACTGGTGTATACCAGGCTTTTTAAAATATATATATATATTTGCGGCTGAACAGTGAGCGACACACTCAAACTGTTTTTTTTAGATACAAATGGCCCATAGAACTGCAAAACCACACTTCTATTTCTCTGGCCTACACCAGACTATTTTCAACAGATATATTTGTGTCTGAAAAATCAGAGGCACACTTTTTTTTTGTGTGTGTGGGGGGGGTCACCAAAAGGTTAATAAGACAGGTATTTGTACATTGTGAAGGAGGAAAAAAAAAAGAGGATTTAGATGAAAAAAAAGGATTTTTCCTGGCCCCCGGGACCTGCAGCTAAGTCCAGCAATTTCAGCAACAGGAGCAGCACACAGGACTGTAATGCAGCGTTTGCTGGTATAACCACTGCGTCTCCTATACAGCCTGCCTGCCTGCCTGCCTGATATACCTGGGATGGATATTAGTCCTGAGAAGGACTGTTTGTTTGATCTGGCAGCCTTTACAGACCCTACACTAACTATTTTGCAGGATATATCTCTCCCTAAATCAGCAGCGCTGTCCCTACACTGTCTGATCCGGAGCGACTGTGTCCAAGATGGCGGCGCCCGGTTTACTCGAGGTGACGCTGTGTGGCCAGCCAATCACTGTAATGCCCACAAACAACATGGCTGCGGCATTACAGTGATGGGCTGGCAATCCCTGCATGTTCATTGGCTCTGTAAAGAGCGCCAAACATGCAGGGCGGAGACCCGAGCTCCCGCCCGAGTAACCAGGAAATGCTCGGTGCTCGCCGAACATCCCGAGTAGCGTGATGCTCGGGCGAGTACCGAGCAGTGTCGAGCATGTTTCTCTCAATACTAGTTTTAATGTGTTTCCGCGGTGAAAAAAATGCAGCGGAAACGCATTAAAACCGCATCGTGAGAACTCAGCCTTACAGCTTGAAAGCATGGAGGAAAACAACATACATGGATGAGTTGCTATGTGCAACAAATGGCAACTTTCAAGCTGGCTGGCTCCTCAGCTATTGTAGTTGGGAATTGTTGTGAATGACAATGCCCACAACATTCTGGCTGTCTTGAAGTCTGGGAAAGTAACTCATGCTCCCCGCATGGCCCATGTCCTGAATTTTGTAATGCAACATTTATTTTAGAAATATACCTGCTTGAGAAGGGTAATGGCTATGGCCAAGAAGGTATCAGCTGATTTCAACCATACTTATGTTACAAAGCTTGCCCTCTTGGCTTTTCAAAAATAGAGCAGTTTGCCAGTAAAGTCTGCCATGTATATGTTCGAGCATCTGTATAAACAATATAAAATCTAGACAGACTATATCATGCAGCAACCAAACTGGAGTGTGGGTAACTTTGAGATTCCCTATTGGCAGCTGATAAGAGACATGTGTTGTCTACTGGAGCCCTTCAAAGAAGCGACAAAATTAATCAGTAGGAACAAGTATGGATTTTTCAGCAATATCAAACCCCTCATATGTATTCTGGAAAAAATACCAGAATGCAAGAGGAGATTGAGTCAGAGCAGCAATTTGAACATGTTAATTGCTGTCCAGTGTCTGTTCGGGACCTTTAAGTTCCATCTTACCTGCAGCATGATTTACATGAGGCGGAAAAGAAAAGATAGGAGGATGAAAAGTATGAAATGTTTATGGAGGGAGACAGTGTTAGCACAGGCAGTGAAAATAACGTTGATGATGATGCTGACCATGAGAAACAACTGTCACAGCAGGGTGATGAAAATGAACCGACAGAGCCATAGATCATGTGGGTCAGCAGGAAAAGCTGCATACTTTGAATTGTTAGGGGATGACAGGTTAGCTATGCTTTTGGACCCTCACTATAATAGCAAAATGGGTGATTTTTTTCTGGATTCCAAAATTGAGTTAGCTGATGCTAAATTCATATGGCAGAAAGCAAAAAGGATAAGGTACTGAAATTTTAACTGCATGGATCTAATCTTTTCAAAGACTCTAGGTCGAGGATGAGTAAGTCAGCCTCAACACCAGATGGCTTGCCCATCAAAACATAATCAGCAGGTTTAGTCAACTTTTATTCTGACTTATTTAGGAAGTTAAAATTGTGCAATGATAGTTTTTTTTATAAGTGTAGCACAACGTACACGTTTCATTCTTGTAACAAAGTGTGCACCTAAAATCTGCAACAAATACGCCAGTTCATTCAACTTTAGTCCAGTGTCTAGGTTAGCACAAGTTGTTAAAGGGGTTATCTTCTTCCTTTTATAAGCTGCAGAAGTTCTAAAAAAAATATTCCGAGTATTATTATCCTCCTGGAGTCCATTGCTAGGGTTTAGTTGTTTCTTTGCAGTTCTGATGTGAAATAGTGATGCAGTCAATCCGTGAGCTCAGTTGCTCATGCCGTCTACATAGTCATTGCAGCTGAGCTCAGTGATTGTTTGCAGCGCTGTCAACAAGAAGTCAGTACTGGAAACAAATAACAAAGATCAGGGTAGTGATGTATTGATGGTGCTGTACCTGGGGAGAATAAGTAATTCTATATTTTTTATGAGTACTACATCTTATAGGAGAAAGTTGTATGAAAGCGAACAACATGTTTAATGCAGCAATGCATCATGTTCCTTAGTTATCTGTGTATCTCCATACTGTTAGGCCCTTCACCTCTTATGAGTATGGGTTGCACAGTTCTTTTTAAATGTTTCTATCCACTTTTTTCTGTCATCCATAAAGCAGAATTAGCCGGCATATTGTGTTCCAAATTGAGACATTCTGTAAAATGTCATTCATACTATTATGTACTGCTTTCTATGAAAATTGTTGGTCAGTAAAATTGCAGTTTTATAATTAGACATTCAAATAACCTTATTTGCTTGTTAAACTCCATAGCCTTTATTAATATGCATGAGAATTTTGTAGAATAAAATATGTATTTCTTGGGAGTGAAAATTAATTCTAAACTTTAAAAAATGGCTTGGCAAGTGTCATATGTAATAACTTAGTTACCAGTTATGTCTGCTGTCTTCCAGGCAAATTAGATTCCAAAAATAAAATAAAATAGATTTCTATCTGGATTCCACTTTGTACATGAGAGTATGACACGAGTCTTATCTGCCACCTGCTGGCAATTTGTGAAACTGAAAATCAGGTTTGTTTCTGAGTACACATGGATGGCTGTAAAAATGTATCACAAAATTACTGGAATGGCAACTACTTCATATAATGCTATTACTCTAAGGTCTCATTCACACGCCTGGTACTGGTGTCATCAGTGTTTTGGATCATTATCTCATTAGTGTATGGTCCACGTGTACATTTTTTACCATCAGAATCAGCAGTGTTTTTCATGGATGGATAAATACAGTATATGGCAAAGCTTCTCCTATACTTTTTAATGTTAAATACATACAGCACATGGACTGCATATAGATGCCATCCATGTGCTGTATGTGTTTTTCACAGATTTATAGACTTGTATTAGCCCTTTTCAAGTGTTATGCGGGAAAACATGGACATGTCTCTCTGGGTTTTGCATTGACTCACAGTCTGTGAAAAACACAGATATGTGAATAGCACCATAGCTTATAATGGGTATGTGTTGTATCCATAAAAAAAAAAGCATCGTGTCCGTGAAACACGGACGTCTGAATGAAGCCTAAGATGAATTTACTGCCCAGGGAATTACCGATCGGCGTTGCCTCATAGTGGCCAGCTATGGATGCCTTATTCTGTTTTAAAACACTATTTATCTGCAGATCTAGAATTAATCTGCAGGTAAAGAGCATTACAATGCTGACTTGCCATCTCACTGAAAATGCGGCTACCTGGAGAAAACAAATTTATTTTTTCCCAGGATTAGCCAGCTTTAAGTCATTAGGGCATGCACGAAGTGATTACATTAAACACCCACAACACTGCTCACTATACTGTGAGAGGTGGTTGTAAGTATCAACCAGCACTGTGAGTGACAGCTGGTTCTGGATGGATGTGCTAAGATGTGAGCTGTCAATCAAACTGTCAGTGCATGCTTACAGCCTTTGCTCACAGTAGAGTGAGCAGTGCTGTGAGCAATGACTGTAATAGTTCATACACGCCCCTATAATTGAAAGCTGGCATTTCCCAGTAGGAAATATGTTAATTTTCTCCTGCTATTCGCACTTTGAATAGGCGACCAGGCAGCAATGTAATGCTATTTACCCCCTTCACACGTCTGCATAAAAAACATACGTGTGAGATGATCTGTTTTTACTGTTAGTGTGGTTTTCTTTTGGCTTCCGTATGTATAGTCCATGTGTGAGCCATGTGCAATCCATGTGTATGTGTGTACCATCCATGTAACATACTTGTGAGGTCCCTGTGCCATCCATGTAACACATACAGGAATAGAATTCAGAATAGAAATTAAAGATTTTTAGGTGTTAAAGATGTGCAAAGATAGATAGATAGATAGATAGATAGACATGGGATAGATAGATAGATAGACTGTAGATAGATAGATAGATAGATACATATGGGATAGATAGATAGATAGATGGATAGATATGGGATAGATAGATAGATAGATATGGGATAGATAGATAGATAGATAGATAGATAGATAGATAGATAGATAGATAGATAGATAGATAGACTGTAGATAGATAGATAGATAGATAGATAGATAGATAGATAGATATGGGATAGATAGATAGATAGATAGATAGATATGGGATAGATAGATAGATAGATAGATAGATAGATAGATAGATAGATAGATAGATAGATAGATAGAGTGCATTGTGAAAGTATTTGCCCCCCTTGAACTTTTCTACCTTTGGCCACATTTCGGGCTTCGATCATGAAGATATAAAATTCTAATTTTGGGGGCAAGAATCAACAACAAGTGGGACACAATCATGAAGTGGAACGAAATTTATTGGATATTTTAAACTTTTTTAAAAAAAATAAAAAATGAAAAGTGGGGCGTGCAATATTATTCAGTCCCGTTACTTTCAGTGCAGCAAACTCACTCCAGAAGTTCAGTGAGGATCTTTGAATGATCCAATGTTGTCCTAAATGACTGGTAATGATAAATAGAATCCACCTGTGTGTAATCAAGTCTCCGTATAAATGCACCTGCTCTGTGATAGTCTTGGGGCTCTGTTTCAAGTGCAGAGAGCATCATGAAGACCAAGGAACACACCAGGCAAGTCCGAGATACTGTTGTGGCGAAGTTTAAAGCCGGATTTGGAAACAAAAAGATTTCCTAAGTTTTAAACATCTCAAGGAGCACTGTGCAAGAGATCATATTGAAATGGAAGAAGTATCAGACCACTGCAAATCTACCAAGACCCAGCCGTCCCTCTAAACTTTCATCTCGAACAAGGAGAAGACTGATCAGAGATGCAGCCAAAAGGCCCATGATCACTCTGGATGAACTGCTGAGATCTACAGCTGAGGTGGGAGAGTCTGTCCATAGGACAACAATCAGTCGTACACTGCACAAATCTGGCCTTTATGGAAGAGTGGCAAGAAGAAAGCCATTTCTCAAAGATAACCATAAAAGTCTTGTTTGAAGTTTGCCACAAGCCACCTGGGAGACACACCAAACATGTGGAATAAAGTGCTCTGGTCAGATTAAACCAAAATCAAACTTTTTGGCCACAATGCAAAACGATATGTTTGGCATAAAAGCAACACTTCTCATTACCCTCAAAACACCATCCCCACTGTCAAACATGGTGGTGGCAGCATCATGGTTTGGGCCTACTGTTCTTCAGCAGGGACAGGGAAGATGGTTAAAATTGATGGGAAGATGGACGGAGCCAAAAACAGGACCATTCTGGAATAAAACTTGTTGGAGTCTGCAAAAGACCTGAGACTGGGACGGAGATTTGCATAAAGCAAAATCTACAATGGAATGGTTCAAAAATAAACGTATCCAGGTGTTAGAATGGCCAAGTCAAAGTCCAGACCTGAATCCAATCGAGAATCTGTGGAAAGAGCTGAAAACTGCTGTTCACAAGCGCCCTCCATCCAACCTCAATGAGCTCAAGCTGTTTTGCAAGGAAGAATGGGCAAGAATTTCAGCCTCTCGATGTGCAAAACTGATAAAGACATACCCCAAGCGACTTGCAGCTGTAATTGCAGCAAAAGGTGGCGCTACAAAGTATTGACTCAAGGGGGCCGAATAATATTGCATGCCCCACTTTTCAGTTTTTATTTTTTTTTAAAAGTTTAAAATATCCAATAAATTTCTATCCACTTCACGATTGTGTTCCACTTGTTGTTGATTCTTCCCAAAAAAATAGAATTTTATATCTTTATGTTTGAAGCCAGAAATGTGGCAAAAGGTAGAAAACTTCATGGGGGCCAAATACTTTCACAATGCACTGTAGAAAGATAGATAGTATAGGGTTTTCTACTCACTTCAGCCGCGTTAGAGGTAGGCACAGGACACTGTCTCTTTAAAATGTCCAAGGCAGGTTTATTATGCTGCATAAACAACACTTTCAGAAGTAAACAAAAGAAAGCCTTATCTGGCACGGTGTAGCAAAAACAGAAAATAAACAGTCCATAAAATATGGCAGCTTCACCCGCTCATGGTCATGGTCAATGTCCTTTTGGCAAAAACACTCTGGAGGTCTCCACACCTCCAGCCACAGACCTTCAATGAGACACTTGGTCTCCATTTTATACACACGCCCTGGGGGTGGGGATATGTTAGCAGCCAATCCCCCCCATCTCTTATGAATGCTTGAAAAAAACAGCCCTGATACACCTAAGTAACCCTCTCAGCACTACTTGTGCTAGAGCATGCTTTTCTTGTTTTACATCACTGAAGCTGCCAATCTCAGCGATACATATCTCCCCTCAAGGACATGTCCGGTGGCCATCTTACATAACCCCCCCCCCCTCTGCCCAAAGCCGGGGGGCTTGGCACCTTCTGCTAAAATACAGTGGACCCTCTACAATGCGTTAGCATTGCCATGCAGTTTCCCAGGCCTATGCTCTACATGGAAGCTAAATTCCGGGAGGGCTAGGAACCACCTGGTCACTCGAGTATTATTCCCCTTCTTCTCTCTCATCCACCTTAGTGGGGCATGGTCTGACACCAGCCTGAACTTCCTGCCTAAGAGGGAGTATTTCAGGCTGTCCAACACCCACTTGATGGCCAAACATTCCTTCTCCACTATGGAGTAATTCTTCTCAGAAGATGTCAGCTTCCGGCTTAAATACATTATGGGGTGCTCCTCCCCGTTCACCTCTTGTGATAGGACAGCCCCCAGTCCAACATCTGATGCGTCCATCTGGACCACAAACTCCTTTGAGAAATCCGACGCCACCAGTACTGGCTGTTTACACAGAGATTGCTTTAGTTCCTGGAAAGCCGTCTCAGCTTCTGGAGACCACTTAGCCATAGCCGACTTTGTCCCTTTAAGGAGGTCTGTTAAAGGGGCGGCTAACATGGCGAAGTTAGGGATGAACCGGCGATAGTAGCCCATGATGCCCAGGAAGGCTCTGACCTGTTTTTTTGAGAGAGGTTGTGGCCAACCCTGGATCGCTTCAATTTAATTTATTTGGGGCTGTATCACGCCTCTGCCTACGTCATAGCCCAAATTCTTGTCTTCCTCCATGTCCTACATTTCTTTGGGTTGATTGAAAACCCTGCCTTCCGCAGAGCATCAAATATTGTCTGGACTTTGCTCAGATGGCTTCCCCAATCCTGGCTATAGATTACGATATCATCCAGGTAGGCCGCTGCAAACTTCTTGTGGGGAGCTAGGATCCGGTCCATTGCTCTCTGGAAGGTAGCTGAAGCTCACTGCAAACCAAACGGCATCTTGGTGTACTGGAAACACCCATCTGGAGTTGAAAAGGCTGTCTTCTCCTTGGCCTCTTGGGCCATAGGAATTTGCCAATACCCTTTTGTGAGGTCAAAGGTGGTAATGTACCTGGCCGGCCCTAGCCTTTCAATTAGTTCATCAACCCTGGGCATTGGGTATGAATCGAACTTAGAGACCTCATTTAGTCTCCTATAGTCATTGCAAAACCACCATTTTCCATCTGGTTTCGGCACTAGGACTATGGGACCGGACCAGCCACTCTGGAATTCTTCAATGACTCCCAGATTTAGCATCCACTTTACTTCTTTTGAGATTACCTCTCGGCGGTCTTCGGGAATCCGATACAGCTTCAGGTTTACCCGGACATGAGTCTCTGTAAGGATCTCATGCTCTATGATCTGGGCACAACCTGGTAGTTCAGAGAACAGGTCTCTGTTCCTCTGCAGCAACTCTTGGTACTGTTGCTTTTGGGCACGTGACAGCGACTCTGCCACCTTGACCTCTTCCACATTGGCTTCAGACTTCACCACCAAACACAGAGCTTCCACGGGCTCCCTATCTTGCCGCGGCTTGATCAGATTGACGTGGTACACCTGTTAGGGCTTTCTCGTTCCTGGTTGGTGAATTTTATAATTGACATCACCAAGCTTTTCCACTACTTCATAGGGACTCTGCCACTTGGCCAAGAATTTGCTTTCCACTGTAGGCACCAGCACCAGTACCCGATCTCCAGGGTTGAAGTGTCTCACCCTTCCGACCTCTTGTACACCCTTGACTGTGCCTCTTGCGCTTTGAGGAGGTGTTCTTTCACAATGGGCATTACTTCTGCAATCCTCTGGGCCACATGTTCGATTACACTCCTGTTGGGTGTAGACTCCTCCTCCCAGGTCCCCTTTGCCACGTTCAGGAGTCCATGGGGGTGTCGGCCATACAACAGTTCGAAAGGGGAGAATCCTGTAGAGGCCTGTGGGACTTCTCTGATGGAAAATAGTAGGTATGGCAGTAGACAGTCCCAGTCCTGGCCGTCTTTCTCTACGACCTTCTTCAACATGGCCTTCAAGGTTTCAATAAACCTCTCCACCAAGCCATCTGTCTGTGGGTCGTAGACTGTGATGCTGAGTTGTGTGATCTGCAGGATCTTGCACAACTCCCTCATTACCTTTGACATAAAGGGAGTATCTTGGTCCGTTAGGATCTCTTTAGGCAACTCCATCCTGGAAAACATATGGACCAACTCCAGGGCTATACATTTGGAGGAGGAGGTTCGGAGTGGAATGGCCTCCGGATACCGTGTAGCATAGTCCAGTACCACCAGAATGTACTGATGTCCTCTGGTGGACTTGACCAGGGGTCCTACTAAATCCATGGCGATGCGATCAAATGGGACCTCAATAATAGGCAGAGGCACTAAAGGGCTACGGAAGTGAGTACCGGGGAGGTCAGTTGACAGGTGGGACACAATCTGCAATAATTCACTGTCTCTCGGTGACACCCAGGCCAGAAGAACCTCTGAATGATCCTTTCTTGGGTTTTTTCTACCCCCAGATGACCACCTAAGACACGTGCATTGGACATATCTAACACCTTGCGTCTATACGGCCCTGGCACTAGTAACTGCTCAAGAACCTCTCCCCTGAGCTTGGTGACCCAATATAACAACTAGCCATTTAAAGCTAAAGGCGGATATCGGGTGTCAGCCCCGGCTCTTGAGCAACACCATTAAGAATAGACACATTATCAAACGGCCTTTTTAGGTTTAAGTCCCTGAGCGAGGTGGTTCCAAAGTTTCCTCTGGACACCTCCAGTTTTGGGAGGTTGACCTCAGGGGATGCTGCCTCATCCTCATCGCCAACCAGCACACAGAAAGGAAACCCGCTGGCAGCGGGCTGTGATGAGTTTTCTTCAGGAGTGACCTGGTTGTTGTCCGGACAACCTGGCTTCCTCCCTTTCTCCCACAAGTCCCAAAACAAGGCAAAGTCCGACACAATTATAACAGGGTGCAACAGGTCCTTGACTACGTCCACCTCATGGGACTAAGCGCCACAGTTTGTATCTATGACAACTCAGGCCACAGGGTAGTCCTTAGTCTCCCCATGGATACAACGGACGCTGACTTTTTTCCCTGGAACCAGATGATGAGGAACTGTGGCCCGCACTAGGGTTACTAGACTCCCCCAGTCTAGAATAGCAGTCACTTGCATTCTATTCACTGACACGAGGCATGCCAGCAGTCCCTCAACTGGTTGAGGGACAGCACTGCAGGCAGGATATGCAAAGTAGGAGCAGCGCCATCCTGCGGTCCATTGGCTCATTGGTCATGGGGCAATGGGTGGCTATGAGACCTTGGGTATGACATCTCCAACACACTACGTTATGGGACGGGACCTTGAGCTCTAGGACGCCCCCCAGGTGTGGCTCTAGCTCCCCTCTTTTGGGTGTCTGCCCCCTTTTGGGAACCCCAGTATGGAAAGGCTACGACCCCTTCTTTCCCCAAGGAACTGTCAACCGTCTGGTACCTTTCCACACTCCCCACCAAGTCATCGGCATTATGGGGATCTTCCTGGGCAACCCAGGATTGCACCGACCTCGGAAGAGAGTGTATGAACCTGTCTATAACAACCCTTTACACCATCTGTGCTGGGGAGGAAGATTCAGGTTGCAACCACTTGTGGACCAGGTGTAGGAGGTCGAACATTTGGGACCGGGGAGGTTTGTCACTGCAATAGGCCCAGTGGTGCACCCGTTGCACCCTCACAGTCAGAGTCACTCCCAAGTGCGCCAAGATCTCTGTTTTTAATTTAGCGTATTCTTTTGCGTCCTGAAAGGCCAGGTCATAATAGGCCTTCTGCGGATCCCGTTAAATATGGCGCCAAAACCTCCGCCCACTGCTCTGGAGGCAATTTCTCCCGCTCTGCCACCCTCTCAAAGACCGTCAGGAATGCCTCAACGTCATCACCCAGGGTCATCTTTTGCAATGCTTTCCTTACCGTCTTCATCACCTGGAGTAGGGGGTGGGGCGGTTGCCCTGCCACGGATCAACTCGACCAGGGGTTCCATCTGCTGCTTGTGCTGTAGGTGTTGCATCTGCTGCTGCTGTTGCCACTGTTGGTGCTGTTGGTGCTGCTGGAGGTTAGCCTGCACCAGTTGCTTAATCAGTTCCTCCATGCTGTCGGATGTCCCTGTCTGCCGGGCGGCCTTCACCCAGGACATAAACGGTTTCTTGTAACAATCACACTGCCCCTTGGGATTCGTGCCCGTGAATCTAGCACCAATTGTAGGGTTTTCTACTCACTTCAGCTGTGTTAGAGGTAGGCACAGGACACTGTCTCTTTAAAATGTCCAAGTCAGGTTTATTTTGCTGCATAACCCATCCTTTCAGAAGTAAACAAAAGAAAGCCTTATCCAGCACAGGGTAACAAAAAAAGAAAATAAACAGTCCATACAATATGGCAGCTTCACCCGCTCACGGTCAATGTCCTTTTGGCAAAAACACTCTGCAGGTCTCCACACCTCCAGCCACAGACCTTCAATGAGGCACTTGGTCTCCATTTTATACACATGCCCTGGGGGTGGGGATATGTGAGCAACCAATCCCTCCATCTCTTATCAATGCTCGAAAAGTACAGCCCTGATACACCTAATTAACCCTCTCAGCACTACCTGTGCTGGAGCATGCTTTTCTGGTTTTACATCACTGACGTTGTCAATCTCAATGATACATATCTCCCCTCAAGGACATGTCCGGTGGCCATCTTACAATAGATAAGAGTAAGATATACAGTGGGTATGGAAAGTATTCAGACCCCTTTAAATTTTTCACTCTTTGTTTCATTGCAGCTATTTGGTAAATTTTAAAAAGTTATTTTTTTTTCTCATTAATGTACACTCTGCACCCCATCTTGACTGAAAAAAACCCAGAAATGTAGAAATTTTTGCAAATTTATTAAAAAAGAAAAACTGAAATATCACATGGTCATAAGTATTCAGACCCTTTGCTCAGTATTGAGTAGAAGCACCCTTTTGAGTTAGTACAGCCATGAGAATGATGCAACAAGTTTTTCACACCTGGATTTGGGGATCCTCTGGCATTCTTCCTTGCAGATCCTCTCCAGTTCCGTCAGGTTGGATGATGAACATTGGTGGACAGCCATTTTCAGGTCTCTCCAGAGATGCTGAATTGTGTTTAGGTCAGGGCTCTTGCTGGGCCAGTCAAGAATAGTCACAGATTTGTTCTGAAGCCACTCCTTTGTTATTTTATCTGTTTGCTTAGGGTCATTGTCTTGTTGGAAGGTGAACCTTCAGCTAAGTCTGAGGTCCAGAGCACTTTTGAACAGGTTTTCATCCAGGATATCTCTGTACTTGGCCACATTCAAGTTTCCTTCAATTGCAACCAGTCGTCCTGTCCCTGCAGCTGAAAAACACCCCCATAGCATGATGCTGCCACCACCATGTTTCACTGTTGGGATTGTATTGGGCAGGTGATGAGCAGTGCCTGGTTTTCTCCACACATACCGCTTAGAATTATCACCAAAAAGTTCTATCTTCATCTCATCAGACCAGAGAATCTTATTTCTCATAGTCTGGGAATCCTTCATGTCTTTTTGAGCAAACTCTATGCAGGCTTTCATATGTCTTGCACTGAGGAGAGGTTTCGGTCAGGCCACTCTGCCATAAAGGCCCGACTGGTGGAGGGCTGCAGTGATATTTGACTTTGTGGAACTTTCTCCCATCTCCCTACTGCATCTCTGGAGCTCAGCCACAGTGATCTTGGGATTCTTCTTTACCTCTCTCACCAAGGCTCTTCCCCCACAATTGCTCAGTTTGGCTAGACGGCCAGGTCTAGGAAGACTTCTGGTGGTCCCAAACTTCTTCCATTTAAGGAATATGGAGGCCACTGTGCTCTTATGAACCTTGAGTAATGCAGAAATTCTTTTGTAACCTTGGCCAGATCTGTGCCTTGCCACAATTCTGTCTCTGAGCTCCTTGGGCAGTTCCTTTGAGCTCATGATTCTCATTTGGTCTGACATGCACTGTGAGCTATGAGGTCTTGTATAGACAGGTGTGTGCCTTTCCAAATCAAGTCCTATCAGTTTAATTAAACACAGCTGGATTCCAATGAAGGAGTAGAACCATCTCAAGGAGGATCACAAGGAAATGGACAGCATGTGACTTAAATATGAGTGTCTGAGCAAAGGGTCTGAATACTTATGACCATGTGATATTTCAGTTTTTCTTTATTAATAAATTTGCAAAAATGTCTACATTTCAGTTTTTTTCAGTCAAGATGGGGTGCAGAGTGTACATTAATGAGAAAAAAATGAACTTTTTAGAATTTACCAAATAGCTTCAATGATACAAAGAGGGAAAAATTTAAAGGGGTCTGAATACTTTCCTTACTCACTGTATAATTAGTGTTTTGCGTGTGTAGCTTACTGTACATGTTTTAACCTAATAAATAAATAACTGAAAAAAATTAAATGAGGTCCCCTCCATTTTTGGTAACCAGCAAAGTTAAACCAGAAAGCTGTGAGCTGATATTATCAGGCTGGGGAAGGTCCATAGTTATTGGGCCCTTCCTGCCTAAAATTACCAGCCCGCAGCTTCCCCAGAAATGGCGTATCACATTAGATATGCCAATTCTGGCGCTTGACCTTGGCTCTTCCCGATTGCCCTGGTGTTGGCAATTGTGTTAATGGGGCTTGGGGTTGATGTCAGCTGAGAATTGTCAAAAAACACAGCTGACATTAAGCCCTGGTGTTATTAGTGGAGAGATGTCTATCAACACCCCCATTACTAACCCAGTAATAAAAAAAACTCATACACATAAACAAAAATACTCTATTTAAATAAACATTTCCCTACACATTCCCTAGTTCACCAATTTATTTTAAAAAAATCCCACGTAGGTCCGATGTAGTCCTGGGAATCCGACATAATCGACAAATGGAAACCTGAAAAACATAAAGAGGGAGAACCAAAAACAAGACACTGTCCCTTGTTCACCAGTTTATTATTAAAAAAAAGTTCACAAGCAGGCCTGTAGCATCGGCGTCTCTGCCTTCTTCTACGCAGAGACGCCGTCCCTCTCACCTCGTCGCTCCCCGCTCTCCTTCCCAGCCTGCTGTCGGCGCGCGCAGCCCTGTAGCTTCGGCGTCTCTGCCTCCTGCCGGGCAGAGACGCCGTCCCTCTCACCACGCTCCCCGCTCTCCTTCTCAGCCTGCTGTCTGCACGCGCAGTCCCCCAGGCACTGTGCTTAGGGCGCGCACGCGCTCCCCCCCTCTTAAAGGGGCCGCGCGCGCCGTTCTAAGGAGTCCCCGGCCAATAGCCGAGGGTCCTCCCATATATAGGGCACCTCCTCCAAAATGGAGGTGCCCGAGCAAAGTTGTTGCACAGTTTCTGATCTCTGCTTCAGCCCTCAGGTCCCGCTGCTAGCCTGACTCCTCGTCCTGCCTGCCAGCCTGTTATCTGCCCGTTACCTGCCGAGCCTGCCAGCCTGCTCACCTGGAGCGCTCACCTGTTACCTGCCTGTTACCTGCCCTGTCTGCCAGTCCGCTCACCTGGGAGCATCCGCCTGTTACCTGCCCTGTCTGTCTGTCCGCTCACCTGGGAGCATCCGTCTTACCTGCTGTGTCTGTCAGCCCGCTCACCTGGGAGCGCCCACCTGTTTCCTGCCAGCCTGCCTGGAAGCTCTGCCGTCACTTGCTGTGACCACCTGCCTGGTAAACCTAGAGACTACTACCTGCTCTGCTGTCACGTACCGTGACCACCTGTCAGCTACCAGAGACTTCTGCCTGCTTGCCGTGTCCATCCATCATACCAGTCAGTCCCAGCCATCTGACCCGTGGGAGCCACCTGCTCTCTTACAAGGTTGTCCCCAGAGTAGCACCTGGTCCCTCGGCCCGGATCCTCCCTGGTCACGGTGTCGTTTGCTGCCGTCCGACCGTTGTCGGTTCGGGTTGATACCTAGTCACGCCCCTCTGGGTCCCTCCTTGCACCTCGGCACAGAGGTTCCACCACCCGCACCCGTAACAAGGCCCGACATAATCCACCACTTCCCATGACGTTCCCCGTATACGGCTCACTCTGCGCTCATCAGCGACTGTGAAGAACAGTAATGTTACTGACGTCTCCGCTCATCAGAGTCGTCGGCTCATGCTGCACTCCGCGAGACCTGGTGAATGACATCACAGCTCTTCACAGTTGCGGTGATTCCTCACTCCACAAAACATGCTTCCACTGCTGCAGAGTTTGATGTGTTTTATGTTACTCCATCGATCTGACGCTTTTTTTACATAGCTTCCTCATTTCAGAGGCTCAAATGTAATTGGACAAATGAACTTTACCATAAATAAAATGTTCATTTTTATTAATGTGTAGAGAATCCTTTCTAGGAAATGACTGTCTGAAGTCTGGAGGCCATGGACGTCACCAAACACTCGTTTTTTTTCCTTTGTGATGCTTTGCCAGGCCTTTACTGCAGCTGACTTCAGTTGCTGCTTGTTTGTGTGTCTTTATGCCTTAAGCCATGCATGTCTATACCATCACACTGCCCTTCACAATGTTTTACAGAGGATGTGCTGGGCCTTGGATCATGAGCTGTTCCAAACAGGCTTACAGTGGTGTGAAAAAGCGTTTGTCCCCTTCCTGATTTCTTATACTTTTGCATGTTTGTCACACTTAAATGTTCCAGATCACAAAACAAATTTATATATAAGACAAAGATAACACAAGTAAACACAAAATGCAATTTTTAAATGAAGGTCTTTATTATTAAGGGAAAAAGAAATCCAAACCTACAGGGATGAGTGAATGTACTTGGTGATGCTCGGATATCACTTGAGTATCTGGGTGCTCAGATGTGCTCGGCACTCGACGAGCATTGGATGGTGCTCAGATTTGAAGCTTGAGTCCCCGCCCTGCATGTTTGATGCCTGTTACACAGCCAATAAACATGCAATGATTGCCTTCCAGTCACTGTAAAGACGTAACCATCTTGGTAGTAGCATTACTGTGATTGGCTGGTCGCATTTAGAGATGAGCGAATGTTTCAATATTCGGTTTGGATTACGATCACCGCATTTGCAATATTTGCCGATTTATTCGTTGAATGTTTGTCGAACGTTACCGAACGCCATAGGATACAATGGGGGGCAAAAAAAATGCATACACAACACCTTCAAAAGGGCCCAAAAGCTGCCAAATGTAGCGCTGGCGTCCCTGCCCTCTGCTAGGCAGGGACGCTGCTCCCCTCACCGCTCTGCTCCGTGCCCGGCGTCCTCTCCCCGCTCTGCTGTCAGCGCGCGCTCCTGCCCGGCGTCCTCTCCCCGCTCTGCTGTCAGCGCGCGCTCCGTCCCGGCGTCCTCCTCCTGCTCTGCTCTCGGCGCGCGCTCCTTCCCGGCCCCTGTGCTTAGGGCGCGCGCACGCGCGCTCCCCTCCTCTTAAAGGGGCCGCGCGCGCCGCCCTAAAGAGTCCCCGGCCAATGGCCGGAGGACTTCATCATATAAAAGGCACCTCCTCCAAAATGGAGGTGCCCGAGCAATGTTGTTTGCACCTGTGTCTCACCTGTGCTTCAGCCCTCAGGTCCCGTTGCCAGTTACCTGCCAGTTTCCTGCTAGTTACCTGCCAGTTACCTGCCTGATTCCTGCCTGAATACTTGTTACCTGTCTGCCAGTCTGAGGTCCGACGGTCTGCCTTACTACTCCTGTCAGTCTGTCTAAAGGACCAGCCTGCCCGCTCACCTGGGAGCGCATATCAGCTACCTGCCTGCTTGCCTGAGGTCCGACGGTCTGCCTTACTACTCCGGTCAGTCTGTCTATGGACCAGCTTGCCCGCTCACCTGGGAGCGCTTCTCCGTTATCTGCCTGCTTGCCAGCCCGGAGGCTCCGTTGTCACGTGCTGTGACCACCAGCTATCTCAGAGACTCTTGCCCGCTCACCTGGGAGCGCATCTCCGTTACCTGCCTGCTTGCCAGCCCGGAGGTCCCGTTGTCACGTGCGGTGACCACCAGCTATTCCAGAGACTCTTGCCCGCTCACCTGGGAGCGCTTCTCCGTTACCTACCTGCCTGCCAGCCCGGAGGTTCCGCCGTCACGTGCCGTGACCACCTGCTATTCCAGAGACTCTCGCTTGCTCACCTGGGAGCACACATCTACCATCTGCCTGCTAGCCTACCCGGAGGCTCTGCCATCACAGGTCGTACCTACCCCTTACCCAGAGACTGCCCTGATCACTTGCCGTAACTCCCTGTCCGTTCACCCAGAGACTGCCACCCGCTCCCTTACAAGGGCCGCCCCCTTGTATAGTAGCTCAGAGGTTCCGCCTCCCGGACCCGTTACAGTTTGCTCGGGCCATGGAACCCGGTGGCACCCAAGCTCCCTCGCTCTCGGACCTCTGTCTTGAACTGTCCCGTCAGAGGTCCCAACAGGAGACCATCCTGGGTCACCTGCGGAATGTTAATACTCGCCTGAACACTCTGTCTGATCCACCAACAACCTCCGCCAGTACCATGGTATCCTTTTCCGGACCCCGGCTCTCTGCACCTCCTCGCTTCGGAGGCGACTCCGTCCTGGCTCGGGGCTTCATAAATCAGTGCACCCTGCATTTTGAACTATTATCCCACCAGTTTAACTCCGACCGAGCCAAAATTGCCTTTATCATGTCCCATCTCACCGGGGAGGCCCTGGCCTGGCTAAATCCTCTATGGGAGAGAGGAGATCCCCTGGTGTCCGACTTGCCTGCCTTTCTCATGGCTTTCCGGAAAGCCTTCGACGAACCCGGACGGAGGACCTCATCCGCATCTTCTCTGCTTCGCCTCCGTCAGGGAAGCCTCACCGTGGGCCAATATGCCATACGGTTCCGTACCCTTGCCTCGGAGCTGGCCTGGGATAACGAAGCCCTGGTATCCGTCTTCTGGGAGGGTCTGTCCGGCCGTATTAAAGATGAACTTGCTGGTCGGGACATTCCTACCACTCTCGATGATCTAATAACCCTTGCCACCCGGATTGACCTACGGTTCCAGGAGCGTGCCAAAGAGGTCACCCGTGAGAGAAGGATTCCACGTCTAGCTCCTACTTTCCAGGAACCCGTCATTCCTTCCGTTTCTCCACAGGTACACTCTCCTGAGCCTATGCAGGTCGACCAGACCAAGATGGTCAAATCCCGTCTGGATTTCCGCCGTGCCGAGGGGAGCTGCTTCTACTGTGGCAGTAAGGAGCATCTGATCCGTGCCTGCCCGGAGAGGTCGGGAGAACGCCTGTATCTAGGTTCACTCAGAGGGGTCGATCTAGACAAAAATAAATCCTCTCCATCCCTGCTGTTGTCAGTCTCAATCATCTGCGGGGAGAATCGTTATTCCGAACTAGCCCAACTTGACTCTGGAGCAGCCGGAAATCTTATTTCACAGTCCCTGGTGGAGAAATTCCGCATCCCCACCAAACCTCTGGCTGTACCCTTGTCTGTTGTTGCCGTGGATGGGGGCCTCTTACCTCGCCCCATCCAATTCATCACCGAATCCATTACTCTGCAGGTGGGAATGCTGCATTCAGAGAGTATCTCCTTTCACGTTCTGCCTGGTCTTCCTCACGCCCTCTTGCTAGGTCTGCCTTGGCTCCAGAGACATGCACCCGTGCTTGACTGGCAAACCGGAGAAGTCCTTCACTGGGGACAGGCCTGTCATAAAACCTGCCTGGTTCCCGTCCATTCCGTCCGTCCCTCTCCTATCCCAGCTAATCTACCTGGACTTCCGATTCCTTATTGGTCTAGTGCTGATGTCTTTGTTAAGGAGGAGGCAGAGACATCACCACCTCATAGACCATGTGACTGCCCCATCGATCCCGCCAGAGTAATGCAGGTGGCTCCCGTGAGTCTAAATTGTCTCCCTCCTGGTAAGACGTTCGTATCGGTACCTGATCGGGAGAGAATCCTACACTGGGGTCATTCGTCTAAACTAGCTGACCACGCCGGTCGGAAAAAGACCCTCCAGCTTATTACCCGACACTACTGGTGGCCTAACCTGCACAAGGATGTTATGGACTTTGTTTCTGCCTGTGTGTCCTGCGCCCGCAACAAAGTTCCGAGACACCTGTCGGCCGGCCGCCTTCTTCCTCTGCCAGTACCTGCTGCCCCCTGGCAGCATTTAGCGATGGACCCTCCTCAATTCCGTCCTGGGGATAAAGTCTGGCTCTCGTCCAAATATATCCGACTCAAGATCCCTTCCTATAAGTTAGGGTCTCGGTTCATCGGCCCACTGGTGGTCATCGGTCAGATCAACCCGGTAACCTATAAATTGAAACTCCCGGCCAACTTACGGATCCCTAACTCCTTCCATGTATCTCTCCTCAAACCTGTGGTACTTAACTCTTTTTCTAAGTCTACAGGTACGCCTCCTGCTCTGGTTTCTGCTGAGGACAAGTTTGAGGTAGAGAACATTCTTGCCAGCAAAAGGGTAAGAGGAAAGACCGCCGTGGATGGGGGCCTCTTACCTCGCCCCATCCAATTCATCACCGAATCCATTACTCTGCAGGTGGGAATGCTGCATTCAGAGAGTATCTCCTTTCACGTTCTGCCTGGTCTTCCTCACGCCCTCTTGCTAGGTCTGCCTTGGCTCCAGAGACATGCACCCGTGCTTGACTGGCAAACCGGAGAAGTCCTTCACTGGGGACAGGCCTGTCATAAAACCTGCCTGGTTCCCGTCCATTCCGTCCGTCCCTCTCCTATCCCAGCTAATCTACCTGGACTTCCGATTCCTTATTGGTCTAGTGCTGATGTCTTTGTTAAGGAGGAGGCAGAGACATCACCACCTCATAGACCATGTGACTGCCCCATCGATCCCGCCAGAGTAATGCAGGTGGCTCCCGTGAGTCTAAATTGTCTCCCTCCTGGTAAGACGTTCGTATCGGTACCTGATCGGGAGAGAATCCTACACTGGGGTCATTCGTCTAAACTAGCTGACCACGCCGGTCGGAAAAAGACCCTCCAGCTTATTACCCGACACTACTGGTGGCCTAACCTGCACAAGGATGTTATGGACTTTGTTTCTGCCTGTGTGTCCTGCGCCCGCAACAAAGTTCCGAGACACCTGTCGGCCGGCCGCCTTCTTCCTCTGCCAGTACCTGCTGCCCCCTGGCAGCATTTAGCGATGGACCCTCCTCAATTCCGTCCTGGGGATAAAGTCTGGCTCTCGTCCAAATATATCCGACTCAAGATCCCTTCCTATAAGTTAGGGTCTCGGTTCATCGGCCCACTGGTGGTCATCGGTCAGATCAACCCGGTAACCTATAAATTGAAACTCCCGGCCAACTTACGGATCCCTAACTCCTTCCATGTATCTCTCCTCAAACCTGTGGTACTTAACTCTTTTTCTAAGTCTACAGGTACGCCTCCTGCTCTGGTTTCTGCTGAGGACAAGTTTGAGGTAGAGAACATTCTTGCCAGCAAAAGGGTAAGAGGAAAGACCTTTTTTCTGGTAGATTGGAGGGGGTTTGGTCCTGAGGAGAGAACGTGGGAGCCCCGGGAGAACATCCATGCCCCTCTCATCCTAGCTAAATTTCTGTCTGGCCTAAAAAAGGGGGGGCCTAAAGGGGGGGGTACTGTAGCGCTGGCGTCCCTGCCCTCTGCTAGGCAGGGACGCTGCTCCCCTCACCGCTCTGCTCCGTGCCCGGCGTCCTCTCCCCGCTCTGCTGTCAGCGCGCGCTCCTGCCCGGCGTCCTCTCCCCGCTCTGCTGTCAGCGCGCGCTCCGTCCCGGCATCCTCCTCCTGCTCTGCTCTCGGCGCGCGCTCCTTCCCGGCCCCTGTGCTTAGGGCGCGCGCGCGCGCGCTCCCCTCCTCTTAAAGGGGCCGCGCGCGCCGCCCTAAAGAGTCCCCGGCCAATGGCCGGAGGACTTCATCATATAAAAGGCACCTCCTCCAAAATGGAGGTGCCCGAGCAATGTTGTTTGCACCTGTGTCTCACCTGTGCTTCAGCCCTCAGGTCCCGTTGCCAGTTACCTGCCAGTTTCCTGCTAGTTACCTGCCAGTTACCTGCCTGATTCCTGCCTGAATACTTGTTACCTGTCTGCCAGTCTGAGGTCCGACGGTCTGCCTTACTACTCCTGTCAGTCTGTCTAAAGGACCAGCCTGCCCGCTCACCTGGGAGCGCATATCAGCTACCTGCCTGCTTGCCTGAGGTCCGACGGTCTGCTTTACTACTCCGGTCAGTCTGTCTATGGACCAGCTTGCCCGCTCACCTGGGAGCGCTTCTCCGTTATCTGCCTGCTTGCCAGCCCGGAGGCTCCGTTGTCACGTGCTGTGACCACCAGCTATCTCAGAGACTCTTGCCCGCTCACCTGGGAGCGCATCTCCGTTACCTGCCTGCTTGCCAGCCCGGAGGTCCCGTTGTCACGTGCGGTGACCACCAGCTATTCCAGAGACTCTTGCCCGCTCACCTGGGAGCGCTTCTCCGTTACCTACCTGCCTGCCAGCCCGGAGGTTCCGCCGTCACGTGCCGTGACCACCTGCTATTCCAGAGACTCTCGCTTGCTCACCTGGGAGCACACATCTACCATCTGCCTGCTAGCCTACCCGGAGGCTCTGCCATCACAGGTCGTACCTACCCCTTACCCAGAGACTGCCCTGATCACTTGCCGTAACTCCCTGTCCGTTCACCCAGAGACTGCCACCCGCTCCCTTACAAGGGCCGCCCCCTTGTATAGTAGCTCAGAGGTTCCGCCTCCCGGACCCGTTACACCAAAACACATCAAATTAGGGGTAGACACCTGGAAAGTACCATCAATTGATCCAGAGTAATATATTTATTATTGCTATTACAGCGACATTTATTCCATGGCGCTTTACATGTGGAAAGGAGTCACCATCGGTGACTCATCGACTGGCACAAGAGGAGAGAGGACCCGGCCCTCCAGGGGGCACAAACAGTCTACAAGGGATGGGTGAGGATACAGTAGGTCAGGGTACAGCTGGTCGTGCAGCGGTATGCTGTAGCGAGGGTTACCGCAGATTGTACACTTGTCACAAGAAGATGGTCTTTAGCTTCCTTTTCAAGGTTTCCACGGTAGGCGAGAGTCTGATGTGTTGGGGTACAGAGTTACACAGTAGCGGAGATGCATGGGACAAATCTTGTATGCAATTGTGACAAGAAGAGATAAGAGGGAAGTAGAGAAGGAAATCTTGGAAGGATGGGAGGTTGCGTGCAGGTAACTAGTACAGGGAGACTAGGTCACACATGTATTGAGGAGACAGGTTTTCGATGGCTTGATATGCCAAAATTAGGGTTTTCAACTGGAGTCTCTCGGCAACAGGGAGCTAACGCAGGGATTGACAGAGGGGAGAAGCCTGAGAATAGCAGGTGGATTAATCAGCTAGCACAGTTTAGGATAGATTGGAGGGGTGCGAGAGTGGTAGAAGGGAAGCCACAGAGCAGGAGCTTGTAGTAGTCAAGGCGGGAGATGATGAGGGCGTGCACTGGTGTTTCTCTACATTGATGGTTGAGGAATGTGCTGATCCCCGAGATACTTTGGTGTTGGAATCAGCAACAAGTGTAAAGGGCTTGGATCTGACATTTGAAGGACAGATCAGTGTCAAGCTTGCGTGACTGGGGACATTGGGCATCCATTCACTTTGATGGATAGGTCAGTTTGGGGGGGGCTGAATGAGATGGTGGAAAGATGATGCATTCTGTTTTATCCATGTTAATTTTTACAAATCTAGCAGAGAAGAAAGATGAAATACAGGACACACACTGTGGGATTCTGGTCAGTAAGAAGGTGATATCAGGTCCAGAGTGGAAGATCTTTGTGTCATCAGCATAGCGGTGATACTGAAAGCCGTAAGACCATGAGCTGTCCCAGGCCAAAGGTGTAGATGGAGAAGAGCCTGGGTCCTACAAATGAACCTTAGGGGACACCGACACATAGGGGGTGAGATGAGGAGGTGGTGTGTGAGTGAGAGACACTAAATGTCCTGTCGGTTAGGTATGAAAAGATCCAAGACAGGGCCAAGTCTGTGATGCCGAGAGATGAGAGTCTGTAGTAAGAGGGTATGGTCTACTGTGTCGAAGGCAGGTGACAGGTCTAGCAGAAGGAGGACAGAGTAGTCTGGCTTGAAGTTGCCAGTTAGTAGGTCGTTGCTTACTTTAGTCAGGACAGTTTCAGTGGAATGGTGAGGTTCGGAAGCCTGATTATAAGCGGTCAAAGGGGGAGCAGGGGGAGATGTGGGAGGACAGTTCAAAATAGACGTGTTAATCCAGTAGTTTGGATGCATAGAGGAGAAGTGAGATGGGGCGATAGCTAAACATAGGATGGGTCAAGGGAGGGCTTTTGGAGGATGGGTGTGATCGAGGTATGTTTCAATCATGAGAGGAAGACGCCAGTTGTTAACGACAGGTAGAAGAGGAGGGTTAGGCTTGGGATGAAGACTGTGGTACAGTTTGGAATGAGGTGGGATGGTATTAGGTCAAGTTCACAGGTGGTGAAATGTAATTTGGAGAGTAAAGATGATCTGCCGTGATGGCAGAGAAGCTGGTTTTGGAGGAGGAGAGTTGAGTTGTTATGAGAAGGGGCTGTTGGGACTTTAAGCACAAGTTTTGCCCTATGTTGTGAATCTTCTGCTTGAAGAATGAGGCTAAGTCTTCAGCTGAGATGAGAGGAGAGGAGAGGGAAGGGGTGCTAGTGGACAGAGGAGGGAGTTGAAAGTACTGAATAGTTGTTTAAGGTTGTGAGACACGTATATGAGAGATGAGAAGTAGCTTTGTTTTGCTGCAGTGAGCAATTGTGCAGCATTTTGAAAACTTCTGTTACTGGACTCAATTCCCTTTCTTTGGCAGTCGCACAGCGGTATGCCTTGTAGATGAGGGGCAGGAAGAACATGTGCTCCAGTAGATGACAAGCGCTGCATCAAGTGGCCTCTGCTCCTCTTCCTCCACCTTAACATCACACACATTACAGTCCTCAGAGGTGCCACCCCAATTACCCTTATTTTCACCCATGTCACAACTCTCCAACCGGCCAACTGACTATGGGGAAGCACAGATGGGTAAGTCTGCAGAGCTGTTCAAACATTCTATTCTGGGGCATCGGAGGTCTGACCCAAAGCTTCACAGACTCAATAGGGGGAAAGCATGTGTAGCGATGCCTACATTTTTTTCTGTTGATCTGGGCCCGGATGAAGTAGTCTTTGATAAGAATCCAAACCCTTGTCACCAGATGTTAACCCCTGGGGGTGGGCATGGATGGGTTGGAAAAATAAATAAATACACACCAGAACATGGAGAACTAAACTAATATATAACAGGGGTTGGAGAACTAAACTGCTAAGGTTGGAGAATGAAACAAATACACACCAGAACATGGAGAACTAAACTAATAGAAAACAGGGGTTGGAGAACTAAACTAATAAGACAACAGGGGTTGGAGAACTAACCTACTAAACCGCTAAGGTTGGAGAATGAAACAAATACACACCAGAACATGGAGAACTAAATTAATAGAAACAGGGGTTGGAGAACTAAACTAATAAGACAACAGGGGTTGGAAAACTAACCTACTAAACAGCTAGGTTTGGAGAGCTAAACCACTACACACCAGGGGATGGAGAACTAAACCACTAGACACCAAGATGTCACTAGACAGCAAGTGTTGGAATCTCCAAGTCTTTAGGGACAAACTTCTGTATCTAACACTTCCTCCAGTGCTTCTGCATCCTCCACCTCCTTAAGGGCCTCCACCTGCACACTGAACCTCTGCCTTACTGAGACACATGTTCTAACAGTGCAGAGAGAATCACCCCCACCTTCGTACTGCGCAGTCAGGTCTCACCGCAATCAGGCAGTGTTAAAATTAATATGCCTTGGAGATCTCAGTCATACAGCTGAAGAGTTGTGGACATCTCTCCAGGCTGAGTTTGAGCAATGGCTGTCTCCACAGAACCTGAAGCAAAGGAAGGCAATGTGCGATAATGGTGTAAACCCGGTGGCAGCCTACGCTGGGGCAACCTCAGACACGTGCCTGGCATGGCTCGCATCCTCAACCTGATGGTACAGCAATTTCTTCGCCACTATCCCGGCCTGGATGCGCAGCTGCAGAAACCACGGTCTCTGTTGCTCACTTAAAACTGGAAAAATGAGCAGGATCTTTAGTATAAAAACCAGGCTACTAGACAACTGTGGTGCCCCTGAGGGTTCGGTTGCCAAAGAGGTACTGCATCTCATCCAGAGGTGTGGTACCTCACTCTCAGGTAAAGAAGGAGTATGGCTCAGGATCCTAACACCAGCATTCACTACACCACATTTCCGGGGGACAGGGCAAGATTGCTCCTATGGGAGAGCACAGTCCCTGATTCCTAGCTGGAGTGGGGGGAACCACCTAGAGAGGGGGAACCATGTAGTGGATGGGGTGGAGGAAGTAGATCCTGGGAGCACTTGAGTAGGGGCAGTATAAAATAGGGACACCATCTTAGGTCGGGGAGTAGAGTTCAGTCAGTCAGAGGAGGAGAAGTGACAGGAGCAGAGGCTCTGTATGAGCTCTGCTCTAGAGGCGGGCCTAGCCTGTGAGGCCCAGGACTGAAGGAGAGAAGAGAGGAGTGGGAGCAGGAAGGCTCCAGGAACCGAAGGGACCCTAGGGGTATGGGCTGTGCAGAAGGCCACCCGTACGCCCGCTGCTACCAGGAGGTAGAGGGGTCAGGCCAGATAAGGGGAACCGGTCCCTCAACTAGCGGAGAAACAACAAGGCTCAACTAGAAACCGGAGGCTGCAGCACTTTAAGTACCGTAGACCGAGAGTCCACACCAGTCCCACTAAGAAGGTAGCCATATAGGACCCAGGGGACGGAACACACGTCGCCCGCCAAGGCCCGAGGGTACCGGATAGAAGTGTCACAGGGTGTGAGATGCAGGGAGAAGGCCAGAGAAAGGACACACAGAAGGGGGTCCTGCTAAATACTCCAGAGTTACCGGGGGGTCGGCTGAACCCCTCACTGAGTGAGCACAGAACGACGAGGGCCGTTACATGGTTCCCTGTAACAAGAACAGCAACAACTGTGAGTAAAGACCCTGGGACTGCATCACACTGACTCCGTGTTTATTATTGACTTCCCGCACAATAACCACCATCATCCTCACACACTGCCCTGAAGCTACACTCTTCCTGTGGGGAGTTATACCACCCTTGCTGCCAAACCATCAGCTTCAGAGGACTGTTCTGCAGCGGCGGCCTCATTAGCCGCACTCCACAGGTGGCGTAGTCGGACATTATAAAACCCATATATACAAATTACCTCGTGGATTGACCGCCCTGGGTCACGGACCGGGTCACTGCCACTGTGACTACAACCCCCAGCGTCTACTGGCCCGGCTCCGGGTACCCCACAGCCCAGGGGGCACGTCACAACGAGCAAACTCCTTCATGATGATAGAGGCCACCATCTCCTTGGCTTGCTGGTACTTTTCTGTGGGAATGAGCTTGTCTCCAACCAGCCTGGAATATCCAGTGAATGGCACGCCACGGTTTGGTATTACCATCTAGTACCAGAAGCAAAGCCATCCATATTTTCCGTACCTCAGGAATTTTATTTGGTAGACTGGCCAAGCAAACATTAGTTTCTCACAAAGAAGCTGAAGAAACTGAGTGGCAGTAGGTGCAAGTTTCTCCAGCATGACCTGTCTTTTATTGTTAGATATCTGAGGGAGAACATAACTGGACTTTGCCAAGGTGCCATATTGCATCTTAAATCTTATAGACCCTGCACTTGCGGCCTTACATTCTACAGGATGGTGGGGAAGGAGACAGTAAGTTGTGGAGTTGCATTAGCTCCAGTGGTGTTGAGGTGAGGTGGCAGCGAGGCAATGGCAGGCTGTAGGCTGTCTTAAAGAGATGGGTTTTCAGGTGGTGTCTGAAGGATCCGAATGTGGTGGCTAATTGGACGGTTTTGGAGGACCGGAGATTACAGAAGGGAATATATCGGGAGATTGGTTCAGAGATGTACGGAGAAGAAAGGTTATGGATGGCTTTGTACGTCAGTGTTGGTAGTTTGAACTGGATACACTAGGCAATTGGGAGCCAGTGAAGGGATCTTATAGATTGCAATCTAATGGATTGATGGAGCCAGTCCACAGTAAAAAAGCAGCCATAGAGTGTCCGGGAACCTTCCCATACACTTTTCTTAGCCAGGGATGCTTCTCGGCAGGGTTGGATGGGCCAACCAGAGAACCGGAGAATCCTTCGGTGGGCCCTGGCTTCTCCATCAGGAGAGTTCATAGCGCAAACCTTTCAGGTTGTGATGATGATGAGACCATCCATCTCCTTAATTTTCTGTTACTTGGAATGCAAGCGCAAGTATGCAGCCAGCCACCCACCCACAGGCCGCAATACTAAACTGCCACATTTCTGGGCAGCTTTTTGCACTTGAAATATGGCCTTTTAAGCTGGTGGAGGCGGAAGCTTTTCACAACCTCATGCCGGCGGCGGCCGGGTGTCCATACTCGGTCCCCAGCCGCCACTATATTTCCCGGTATCGCCTCCGCCTTCCACAAGCACGGGTCCCACAACATTACCCGTGCCCTCCCTAGTGCACTTATTGGAAAGGATCGTCTAACCACAAATACGTAGACAAGTGAATGTGGCCAGGGATGGTACGGAGCCAGTCCACAGTAAAAAAAAACGGCCATAGAGTGTCCGGGAACCTCCCCACAAACTTTTCTTAGCCAGGGATGCGTCTCGGCAGGGTTGGACGGGCCCACCAGAGACCCGGAGAATCCTCCCGTGGGCCCTGGTTTCTCCTTCAGGAGAGTTCATAGCACAAGCCTTGCAGCTGCTATGGGGCTCTTTAGTGGGGGAGAAAGGTGCTCCCTCAGAATCAAATCCTATGGTGGGCCCAATGTTCTTCAGTCTGACACTGCTTCTCGGTGAGAATTGTATTTCACCACAGCCATATTCTTTAGTTCGGTGAAAGGACTGGCATAGAGGGAAACTGTATCTACTCCGGTTGTCATTTCTCCCAGAAAGTCCTCTAATGCAACTTGTTGCATAAGCAATGGCAACCCGTCCAACATTAGCTCACACTTCTCAATGGTGCTTAGTCGCAGACAAAGATGTTTCTTTACGCCTTGAATTTAATCACTACAGTGTTGGACAATGGCCTGATTTGCAATGCGTTTTGAGAAATAACGTGCATAAGCAGGGATGCGGGATGGTGATGCTAATTATGGTGTCATCGTCACTACCATCTTGGTGGAGTCCTCAAAGTTTTGGAGAATGACACAGATGTCAGACATCCATGCCCACTCATCAGCTCTTATGTGCAGAAGTTGACCTGAATGCCGATGGGCATGTTGAAGCTGGTGCTCAACAACTGCCCTCTGCTGCTCACAAATCCTTCCCAACATCGGCACCATTGATTTCCAACATGTGGTTACATCGCTCAACAGTTGGTGAGCGGGAAGAGGTAAACGCAGGGTGGCGGAAGCTATAGCTGGCTTTCTGAAATTGGCACACAAGCCTTGTACTTTCACAAGCTGCTCTGGCAGATCTGAGTAGGTTTTGAGAAACCGCTGAACCACTAAGTTGAGCACCTTTAGTGCTCTCTCATTACTAATGTGTACTCCTGTATGGAGAACAATATCAGCACCGAAAAATTAAAACATGAAATATAGCCTGCTTTATATACCACGGTACTAAGAAAACCAATTTAAATTATGTCTTGTGAACCCCTGTGACAAAAATATCTGCACCAAAGAATTAATTTCACTAGAGAAGAACTAGCATAATAGTGACCGACAACTCTTCCACTACAGCCAAACCCGATAGATGGAGACCCAATCAGGATTCTCCACATTTTCAAAAATTAGTGGCAGACACCAGCAAAGTGGCATCAATTTCACTACAGTAGAAATAGTGTAATTAGGACCGACACCTCTTCCAGTACAGCCAACCCAGCAGATGGAGACACAATCAGAACTGTTCACATTTAAAAAAAATTAGGAAATTAGGGCACAAGACCATTATTTCTATGGTCAACAGATTGGAGATGGTGGAGTTCAACCTCTTAGCTTTGTCATGTGTAGGAGTAAATAATCTTTTATGTGATGTCAACTGCGGGACCAAGGGCTGGCTACAGTGCTGAGAGAGGGCGGAGTACGGTGAAACGGACAAACTGTTAGACCGTGAGTGAGGTACAGGCAGAGATGTTTCGGTGGATTGAGAAACATGTGGCGTGCTCAATGAAACAAACACAGCAGGCATGTCTGCTTCTATTACAGCTGATGGGCTCTCACTCATCCTTACTGGAGCAACCGTAGGTTCTGCGGTCAGAGACCTGTGTAACAATACTTGGCACGGTAACAGAGGAGGAGGAAGAAGCAGCAGATGCGTTTGATGGGGTGGATGAAGGTTGTTTATTGAAAACTAATTTTGAGTTTATCATATTTATGTACCCCTTTGTGGAGAACAATATCTGCACCAAATAATTAATTTCACCACAGCATAACTATACAAATGGTTGGAGACCAAAACCTCTTCCACTACATCCAACCTAAAAGACGGATATCCAATCAGGAGTGTTCACATTTTCATAAATTAGAGCCTAAAACCACCAAAATGGCATTCATTTCACTAGAGTAGAAGTAGTATAATGGAGACCAAAACCTCTTCCATTACAGCCAACCCAGCAAATGGAGACTCAATCAAGAATGCACGAACCCAATAGATGGAGAGCCAATCAGGATTCCCCACATTTTCAAACATTACTGGTAGACACCGGCAAAGTGGCATCAATTTCAGTACAGTAGAAATTGTAGAATTAGGAACGACACCTCTTCCCCAACAGCCAATCCAGTAGATGGAGACCCAATCAGGAGTGTGCACACTTTAATAAATTAGGGCCTAAAACCACCAAAGTGTCATCAATTTCACTAGAGTAGAAGTAGTATAATGGAGACCAAAACCTCTTTCACTACAGCCAACCCAGCAAATTGAGACTCAATAAGGAATGCACCATCCTCTTCAGTCGTTCACCATTGTCAGACTTGTACTCTGTTGTACAAGTGCAGAAGCTGGTCTAAAAAATGTGCGAAAGGAGTCACAGAAATTGCTTCTGCCACTTACACTACTGCTGCTAATATTTTGGCGTCGACGAATGGACGTGCCGGAGGTTAGAAGTGTAGAGCTGCTATGAACTCTGTGTCCTTCACTGCTGGCTTGGGGAAAACCTATCTTAAGGTTGTGTAAAAGCATGTATTGATACTCCAGCATTCGCGGATCCCTTTCCAGGGTGGGAAGCATCTGGCAAAATTTACCCTTAAAACGTGGATCCAGTGGCAATCCAGTAGTCAACACTATTTTGAGTTATAACTACACTGTGATCATGTTGCAGATGCAGCAAGAACGCATACATATATCGGGCTCTTTCATGAGGTTCAAGCCCATGCGGTATTGGTGGCTGGGTAATTCTGATGCTTGTTTCCTCCATCCCCTCCCTCCAAACACGAGCAGAGAGGGGATGATTATCCTCTTCATGTTCTGACTGTTGCTTTCCCATCACCTCTACCTTTTCCATTTGTTCCTTGCCTTCACTAACACCTTCACTAAGTTTTTCTGGTATCGCCAACCCCCCTCAATCACAGTGAACCACCCTCCCTTGGCACCCTGAGATGTCCACTAGTGTATGACGTTAGTAACAGAAGAAAGTATTTTTTTATTGTGGGTGAGGCCTGTATAACATAGGAGATATTCTCCAAACTATTTCAAACTGAGATGTCCCTGCTGTATAACGTTAGGAACTGAACAAAGTATTTTTTTTTACTGTGGATGAGGCCTGTATAACATAGGAGATATTCTCCAAACTATTTCAAACTGGAATGTCCCTGCTGTATAATGTTAGGAACTAAACAAAGTATTTTTTTTAGTGTGGATGATGCCTGTATAACATATGAGATATTCTCCAAACAATTGGTGCTGATGCTGAACCATCATTCTAAGGCCACGGTCCCACTATCAGTATTTGGTCAGTATTCGTTCAGTATTTTTTCTCAGGAATGGGAGCCAAAACCATGTGAGGAACAATCAGAGAAAAGGTATAATAGAAACAAGTGCACCAATTTTGCATTTACCATAAAATGATTCAATTAATCATCCATAAAGTATTACTTATTTTGTGTTACATTTCGGTGGCATATAACACTCCAAAAAAAGTGTTCAAAAATGTTTCTGGAAGGAATTTGTCATCCATAGAGTATTATGTACTTTGTGTTATTTTTCGGTGGTATCTAACACTCCAAAAAAGCGTTCAGAAGTGTTTCTGGATTCAATTAGTCATCCATGCAGTGTAACGTGCTTAGTGAGAGATAAGACGACAAAGATGGCAGAATCCGGCGAGACTCCCAAGGAAGAGACCAGAGGAATATCGGAGCCAGACCAAGCTGGCGTGACAGCGAAGGTGGCAGGAGCCTATGGTCCGGAACCAGCCACTTTCTTGGAACCACTAAGACCCGAACCCAGGCCACAATCTTCACCACTGTGGTTCTTGCCGACTGCGGACAGGAGAGCCAGGATCCAGCAACTGTTGATCGAATTGCCGGGCCTAGATTGGTCAGAAGAGAGAAGGAGGTGAGCCAGGACCAAAGCTGGAAACATGCTAGTGGGCCTACTATCCACAAGGTACTGGCAGTTGGCTTCCCCGGGGGAGGTCATTACGTACAACCAGCAGAGGAGATGTGAGTTCAAAGAAGAGTTTGGGAACCGTCATCACATCTCGCTCGATCAGCGGGCAGATGAGATGGAACACTTCCTTCAAATGTTGCAAGAACTGATGGCTGGAACCAGGGTCATGTACCTCAAAATGGAAGGGAAACATCGCTGGTATCGGTGGGTGTGATCCAAAAAAGGAAGGGAGTAGGATAAAAGCTTCTTACAAAATGAACAGGCCTGGGAGAGGCTCCTCAATGTGGATCGAGACGGGGCTGCCCGAAGCTGGGTCACATACAGCCCAAGCACCTGGAAATCAGGTTCCAGGTAACAGGTGGAGTCAGTCTCCCCAGCCTCCCAAGGAAGGATAAGAAGAAGCCGACACCTGAAGAGAATTACTGTATTGCCCTCCTTATAATTTTTTTCCGGCTATGAACTTTATGCAAAGCCTTTATGAATGTAGGAGTACATCAACTACACCTTCAAAATATTTCAATGAGGCCCGCCAGTTGTTGACTTTCAGGGGTCTATGGATGACTTGATGACCTTCCATATAATTTTTTCCTGGCTTTGCACTTTGTGCAAAGCTTTTATGACTGTAGAAGTACATCAATTAAAAAAACATTCAAAAAGTCTTTCTGGATTCAATTAGTCATCCATTGAGTGTAACGTGCTTTGTGTTATATTATGGTGGTGTATTAAACTAAAAAAAATGCTTTACCTGCGGCAGGTGACCAATTTCTTTTTTTATTAAAAATAAACTTGTTTTCCAAAGACCTAGCAATTAGAAAATGGGAAAGGTGTGTGGTAAGGGATGGGGAAGTGGAAGTGCTGATGATTCCACTGATGAAGACACCGAGGATGTGGGGAGGTGCAACTAAGACTGTTGCTGGAGCACAAGAAACATGCCCATCCACGACACATAGCTTCCTGTCCCACTTTACAGGGAGGCATGGGATACTACTTCTGAAGCCAGATCAGTGCAAACAAGTGGTCGGTTGGATAGCAGATAATGCTTCCAGCATGCTTGACAGCACCACCCAGTCTTCCACATAGTTCAGTCTCACCAGCCAACAGTCTGGATAACTTAATCGTCACCCTCATCCTCCTTCCTCCCATCATGTTGAGTCCCAGGAGACCAGTAATCCCACACTAGGATACTCCGAGGAGCTCTTTACATCATCATGTCTTGATTGTGGCCTTTCACCCTGCTTGTTCCAAGAGGGACAGGAGGAGATGCTGTTTAGCAATGCCAAATCTTAGAGCAGCCACGGTCACAAGATAATGATAGAAAATTATGTCTATGGAGGTAGATGATGATGAGACACAGTTGCTGATAAATAATGTTGTTAAGTGACCAAGTCAGTTGGACCAGGATGCGGCGGTGGAAGACGATGTAGTGGATGACAAAGTCACCAACCCAACTTGGGAACCTGGCATGCAGAGAGAGGCCAGCAGCACTGATGGGGAAGGATCGGCAGCACTGAAACACACAGGAAGAGGCAGTGTAATGACCAGAGGGAGAAGGCGGGCAACTGTTCTGCAGAGCACCGACACTCGTGAATTTCTTCGTCAAAGAGTTAGGTGTTCCCCAGTCTGGGACTTTTTTAAAGAGTGTTCTGAGACAAAAAAATGATCATTTGCAACCTGTGCCATGCCAAGATCAGTAGGGGCCTGACCATTAAGAGCCTATCCACCACCAGCATGACCAGGCACATGTCATCTAAGTACCTGACTTGGTGGGCCGAACGCCTGGAAACACGATTGTTGCCAGCGGGTGACACCACTGGCTCTTCCCTTGTGCTAGTTGCTTCCCAATCCCCTGTCCATGACACTGGTGCAGATACCTCCCCCCCTGCAACTGTCCTTGTACATTCTGATGCACCAACAACAGGCACTTCCAAATGGTCCCAGCTGCCCAACCATATGCCCAAATGCTAAACGGGCACATTTCCAGCCTGCTTACAGAGTAAATGTTGCTGTTTGGGTTTATTGACATGGACGATTTCCGCCGACTCATGGCGGCAGCCGCCCTTCAATACTCGGTCCAAAGCCGTATTTTTTTCTGCCAGTGTGGTGTCCCCACCTTGTACCAGCATGTGTCCAGTAGCATCACTTGTACCCTTACCAATGCACTTAACGGGATTGTCCACTTAATGAGCAACACATGGACAAGCGCTTGTGGCCAGGGATGCTACATTTCCTTGATGGCACACTTGATGAAAATTGTCGAGGCTGGGGCCGAGTCCCACCGTGGCACGGCACATGCGCTCCTGATGCCGAGAATTGCTGGCCCTACTTCTATCATGGTTGCCTCCACCTCCTACATCAGTTTCTGCACCCTCTTCTGCTACTCCTCATCCTCCATCTCCGATGTGTTATCTCACAGCACGTTGTCCACATCAGCCAGAAGCTGGAAGCTCTGTACCACTGCCTCAATGAAGCCGCAACAGACTCTGTTGAAGCTAGTTTGTCTAGGAGACAATCCGCACATCGCGGAAGAGTTACTTTTCAGGAATAACAGACCAGACAGATCTGTGGCTTTTGGCGCTGAACCTCCAACCAGGCTTGATCATGTGTGATAATGGGCATAACCTGGTTGTGGCTGTCAAGCTTGACCAGCTCACACATGTACCATGCTTGGCACATGTACTCAACTTGATAGTTCAATGGTTTCTGAAAATATACCCATATTGCCAGAGCTTCCGGTCAAGGTACGCTGCATCAGTGCCTATTTGTCACGCACAGTGTAGGAAAGACAAAGTGCCACATGAAGGGATGAGGGAAAGGGAGCCCAGACACTAAGGACAGAGGGGGGTGGAGACTTCCTAGGCTGATATCATATCACCCTGTCCTTCCCTACCGTCCCTATATTGGTTGTTCACCAATCGCCGAACAGGAACCTAAAACCCTGTCTCTCCCTAGAGCTAGGTTCTGGCTAGGGAACAGGGGGGATGAGCGCTAGTCAGTACCCACTAAACACTAAAGACAGCAAGGGGAGACAGACATGGGGGAAGTAGCTTAGCTTGAGTCGACTTCAGAGAGATTGCACACACGTCCTCTTAGCACCAGAGAGGAAGTAAGAACTGCACTTGCCCCAAGCCCTCACCAGGGGTCATGTGAATATCACCGGCGCCTCCCTATTGCAATGTGAAGGTATTTGTACACTCAGGCCAGGGTGTTAATAAGCAATAGAAAGGTAGCTGCTGGGTCCTAGAGTGAGACAGATCTAATAAGGTGTCTGTAATGCCAAACGGAGAGATCTCCTGCAACCAACTGCAGGGCAACTGTCTGTCACATCTGACACACCCATGACACTATTTCCGCAAATTGGCTACAGCTGCCACCGCTCTGACATTGCTGCAGCAGCACATGCAAGTGGCAGCTCACAGACTTGTGTGACGTGTGTGACATGATCATGTGATGGAACTCCACACTGCACATGCTGGCAAGGCTTTGTGCGCAGCAGAAGCCAGTTGTGGAATACCAGCTCCAACACACCCGTCGGTATTCTGGTGAGCCTCCACACATAACTGAAGAGTTGGCATGGATGTCTGACATTTGTGCGGTTCTCCAAGACATTGAAGACTCCACAAAGATGGTGAGCGGCGATGTCAGCGCAATAATAGTCAGCGCAATAATCCCGCTATTGTGCCTACCTAAACAGTCACTGCTCACAATTAAACATGAAGCTATGCATGCGGACCAGGTGGAGATGGAGGAAAACATGAGACAGTGAGATACAACCCAGCCCAGCCTCATCTCATCTGCTTAGCATGGATTGAGTAACAATGAGGAGGTGTATGCTGGGGAGGAGGAACAGGAGCTGGTTCATCCCATCTCTCCTACGTAGATGGGCTGAGGAGGGGAATGAGGAGGAAGAAAGGGAGGAGGATGATGGAGACAGGGAATTGTTGGCTGTAAGGAGCTTGGCACATATGGCCAACTTTATATACCTCTGCCCTCGTGTTGTATTAATCCTGGACAAAAAAGAATACTGGTTGTTCACCCTGATAGACCCACGTTAAAAGGAGAACTTTGCATCTCTCCGAGGCGGAGAGGTCTTCTAAAATGGTGCTATGCCAGGAGGCCATTGTGGAAAATATGTTGAAAAAATTCCCATCAGACAACGCTAGCAGCAGGGGGAAAGCCTCCTTGCCCAATCAAGGAGGAGAGGTGAGGGAGACACATGGCAGAGGCAGGGATACACTGTCAAAGGCCAGAGCCAATTTCATGACACCATCACAGCATCCAGGGCTGATGACTGTGTATTTTTGACAGGGAGGGAAAAGTTTTTAAACATGGTCAAGAAATACCTGGCAGACAAATCCAGCATACTCTCTATTTGAGATGAGCGAATATGTTCAGAAAATGTTTTGATTTTTCAAATTCGGTAAGAATATTGCACATTTGGTTATCGTGTTCAGACCCCCAAGCATTTTTACTGAAAATCGGCCCAATTCGACATAACTGCGGGAAATGATCGTGTTTCCACTACTGTATTTTTATGACTTTGGCTAGGATAGTGGTGCTGTATGATGAGCGGGGAGGACGTGTTTGATCAGGTGAGGGGGTGGGGAGAGGTCAGAGTTGCAACGGGCTGTTTATTTATTTTTTTTAACTTAAAGTTAAATGCTCAGTCACTGTTTTTTTTTTTATCTGTTGTGAGTTTGGAGAAGGAAATCTCCAGACTGTGGAACTTCAACTCAGGAGGAGCTGGAGTGTGCTGCAACTTAAACAGGCGAATCATATATAAGGACTGTGCTATCGTTTATCTTTTGTTTTGCCGTTATTTCAGCAAGGCTGTGTTTATTTTGTGGAAACTGCAGTGCTTTATGCCAATTCAAATAAACCTGCAGACAAAAACGTTCCTGTGTCTACTTCTGGAAGCAGCCGAGTGAGTCATCCTACCACAGATTGGACATGTTGTTTTAGCGCCATTTTGTCAGTGAAACAGCGCAGAGAGGCTGCTCCTGACGCTGCCTGCTCCTGGATACTGAGAGACTGAGATAGTTAGCTAGATGGTTGCTTCTAAGTCAGATAGATTAAATAGATAGGATCCTGTGTGACTGTGAAATAAACCTTCCAGCAGATCAATCATTTTTGCTATTAGCGTGGTCCAGAGACAGCAGGCTTTATTTCAGCATAGAACTCTGTTGTGCACTGCTGATATTGTGCTCCATGCAGGAGTACACCTTTGAAACTCTATTCTTTTTTTCTGGTCCTACTGTGCTACATAAAGCAGGCCACATCTGACCTTGTAATTTTTTATGCTGAGATGCAGCTATATCCAGGGCTCCACAGTAAAAAATCATTTTTTTTTCTGTTAGTACTGTTGTAGCTGTTTTGATTCTTTCTGACCCAAAGTCAGATATGCCAGATCACCAGTGAGGTTGAATTAAGAGATTAGGCCCTCCAATATTATGACTAGAGATGAGCGTTGTTCTACTCGAACTGTTCGCCAATCTCAAATTCGAGCTGTTTTGGGCGGTGTTCGAGCCGTTCGGCGAACACGAACAATTTGAGAAAAATTCGGCTGTTCGAGGTTATGTTCGATAACTGTTCGTGCACCAAAATCATAACTGGATTTTTTCTCAGTAATGATGAAAATTAATGTTAATACGCAGTTTGAGTGTACAGCGGGGTGGGGGGAGGGGCAGGGGATGGATCTCTGCAGGAACAATGAAGATCTCCATTTTTTTTTTCTCTTTCCCGCATTTACAGTGGGGAGGTGCAATCTGTCAGCCTATCAGCAGCGCACACACGGAGCGAAGTGCTTTTTTTCACACAAGCAAGGGCATGTGTCATTGGCAGTGTATGTCACATGTCCTTGCCCTATAAGACCAAGCCATTTTCCCCGTCGCCACCATTTTCTCACTGCTGCAGCTGCGTGTTAGACGGCACCGCTGTTGCTGTGTGCGCTATACCTTGTTAATTTCAAGCCAATTTTCGCACAAATCTACAGATAGCTTGGGAGTAGGGAATAGTTGTGATTGCAGTCCTTTTAAGGACTAGGTTACAGCATTTCCTACGACTTTTATCAGGCATGTCTGTGCTCTTAAATAGATAGATTGTGGGAGTAAAGACTAATTGTAATTGGAGTCCTTTTCAGGACTAGGTTACATCAGTTCCTATCAGTTTTTGCCAGGCAGGTCTGTGCCAGTGCTGTGTAAGTTTTTTTCACAGCATTTGGCTGAATATAGCAAAGCTAATCCTTTTTGGCCTATTGCAGAGTGTGTTAGTCAGTGGAGTAGCCTATCTGTGTTGCAAGATATACCACCTGTGTATAGAATACCAATTTTTTTACTGCACCTAGTGAAGTAAAATCTTTTGGGCATAGCATCATTCTATTAGTCCATCTATACTGACCTCCATCAGGTTGCAAATTGAATATAATTTTTTTCTGCATCTAGCTCTGAAAAAATATTGGGCTTCTAGCTGTGTGTGGGACTTGTTGTATTAGTCCATCTATACTGACCTCCATCAGGTTGCAAACTGAATATATTTTTTTCTGCATCTACCTCTGAAAAAATATTGGGCTTCAAGCTGTGTGTGGGACTTGTTCTATTAATCCATCTATACAGACCTCCATCAGGTTGCAAACTGAATATATTTTTTTCTGCATCTACCTCTGAAAAAATATTGGGCTTCTAGCTGTGTGTGGGACTTGTTGTAATAGTCCATCTATACTGACCTCCATCAGGTTGCAAACTGAATATATTTTTTTCTGCATCTACCTCTGAAAAAATATTGGGCTTCTAGCTGTGTGTGGGACTTGTTCTATTAATCCATCTATACAGACCTCCATCAGGTTGCAAACTGAATATATTTTTTTCTGCATCTACCTCTGAAAAAATATTGGGCTTCTATCTGTGTGTGGGACTTGTTGTATTAGTCCATCTATACTGACCTCCATCAGGTTGCAAATTAAAAATAATTTTTATCTGCATCTACAGTACCTCTGAAAAAATATTTGGGCTTCTAGCTGTGTGTGGGACTTGTTCTATTAGTCCATCTATACTGACCTCCATCAGGTTGCAAATTGAATATAATTTTTATCTGCATCTAGCTCTGAAAAAATATTTGGCCTTCTAGCAGTGTGTGGGACTTTCTCTATTAGTCCATCTATACTGACCTCCATCAGGTTGCAAATTAAAAATAATTTTTATCTGCATCTAGCTCTGAAAAAATATTTGGCCTTCTAGCAGTGTGTGGGACTTTCTCTATTAGTCCATCTATACTGACCTCCATCAGGTTGCAAATTAAAAATAATTTTTATCTGCATCTACCTCTGAAAAAATATTTGGGCTTCTGTGTGTGGGACTTGTTCTATTAATCCATCTATACAGACCTCCATCAGGTTGCAAACTGAATATAATTTTTTTCTGCATCTAGCTCTGAAAAAATATTTGGCCTTCTAGCAGTGTGTGGGACTTGTTCTATTAGTCCACCTATACTGACTTCCATCAGGTTGCAAATTCAAAATAATTTTTTGTCTGCATCTAGCTCTGAAAAAATATTTGGCCTTCTAGCAGTGTGTGGGACTTTCTCTATTAGTCCATCTATACTGACCTCCATCAGGTTGCAAATTAAAAATAATTTTTATCTGCATCTACCTCTGAAAAAATATTTGGGCTTCTAGCTGTGTGTGGGACTTGTTCTATTACTCCATCTATACTGACCTCCATCAGGTTGCAAACTGAATATATTTTTTTCTGCATCTACCTCTGAAAAAATATTGGGCTTCTAGCTGTGTGTGGGACTTGTTGTATTAGTCCATCTATACTGACCTCCATCAGGTTGCAAATTAAAAATAATTTTTATCTGCATCTACAGTACCTCTGAAAAAATATTTGGGCTTCTAGCTGTGTGTGGGACTTGTTCTATTAGTCCATCTATACTGACCTCCATCAGGTTGCAAATTGAATATAATTTTTATCTGCATCTAGCTCTGAAAAAATATTTGGCCTTCTAGCTGTGTGTGGGACTTTCTCTATTAGTCCATCTATACTGACCTCCATCAGGTTGCAAACTGAATATATTTTTTTTCTGCATCTACCTCTGAAAAAATATTGGGCTTCTAGCTGTGTGTGGGACTTTCTCTATTAGTCCATCTATACTGACCTCCATCAGGTTGCAAATTAAAAATAATTTTTATCTGCATCTACCTCTGAAAAAATATTTGGGCTTCTAGCTGTGTGTGGGACTTGTTCTATTAATCCATCTATACAGACCTCCATCAGGTTGCAAATTGAATATAATTTTTTCTGCATCTAGCTCTGAAAAAATATTTGGCCTTCTAGCAGTGTGTGGGACTTGTTCTATTAGTCTACCTATACTGACCTCCATCAGTTTGCAAATTCAAAATAATTTTTTGTCTGCATCTAGCTCTGAAAAAATATTTGGCCTTCTAGCAGTGTGTGGGACTTGTTCTATTACTCCATCTATACTGACCTCCATCAGGTTGCAAACTGAATATATTTTTTTCTGCATCTACCTCTGAAAAAATATTGGGCTTCTAGCTGTTTGTGGGACTTGTTGTATTAGTCCATCTATACTGACCTCCATCAGGTTGCAAATTAAAAATAATTTTTATCTGCATCTACAGTACCTCTGAAAAAATATTTGGGCTTCTAGCTGTGTGTGGGACTTGTTCTATTAGTCCATCTATACTGACCTCCATCAGGTTGCAAATTGAATATAATTTTTATCTGCATCTAGCTTTGAAAAAATATTTGGCCTTCTAGCAGTGTGTGGGACTTTCTCTATTAGTCCATCTATACTGACCTCCATCAGGTTGCAAACTGAATATATTTTTTTTCTGCATCTACCTCTGAAAAAATATTGGGCTTCTAGCTGTGTGTGGGACTTTCTCTATTAGTCCATCTATACTGACCTCCATCAGGTTGCAAATTAAAAATAATTTTTATCTGCATCTACCTCTGAAAAAATATTTGGGCTTCAAGCTGTGTGTGGGACTTGTTCTATTAATCCATCTATACAGACCTCCATCAGGTTGCAAACTGAATATAATTTTTTTCTGCATCTAGCTCTGAAAAAATATTTGGCCTTCTAGCAGTGTGTGGGACTTGTTCTATTAGTCCACCTATACTGACCTCCATCAGGTTGCAAATTCAAAATAATTTTTTGTCTGCATCTAGCTCTGAAAAAATATTTGGCCTTCTAGCAGTGTGTGGGACTTTCTCTATTAGTCCATCTATACTGACCTCCATCAGATTGCAAACTGAATATATTTTTTTTCTGCATCTACCTCTGAAAAAATATTGGGCTTGTAGCTGTGTGTGGGACTTGTTCTATTAATCCATCTATACAGACCTCCATCAGGTTGCAAACTGAATAAAAATTTTTTCTGCATCTACCTCTGAAAAAATATTTGGGCTTCTAGCTGTGTGTGGGACTTGTTCTATTAGTCCATCTATACTGACCTCCATCAGGTTGCAAATTGAATATAATTTTTTTCTGCATCTAACCCAGCCAATAGTTTTGGCCTAATACCACAGTTTGGCCACTCAGCTCTGCTCGGTTCCCATCCATTGTTTTTTTGTGCAAACAAATCCAGAGTTGTGAATTAGTTAACCACCAAAATGAGTGGAAAAAGGCCTGCTGCTGGTGGAAAGGGGAATAGGCGTGTTGGGAAGGGGAAAAAAGGTTGTGTCCGTGGGGTAGGTGTTAAAGCAACAGTAACATCTACAGAAGAAAGACCATCTTCCAGCCAAACTAAAATGTCTACTTCTTTTAGCGGACAATGTGATAAGATCCCTTTCTTACGGCCACGCCAATCGCTACAAATTCCAGATGAGGCACAAAAACAGCAGGTGCTTCAACGGATATCAAGTGCTCCTTTAAGTGGGCTCTCCTCCACATCAACTTCAACATCACAAATACTCCAGTCCTCAAAGGTGTCACCCCAATCGCACTTGCTTCCTCACAGCTCCCAAATCTCCAGCTGCCCATCTGAGTATGAGGTAGAACAGATGGTTGAGTCTTCAGAGCTGTTTACTCATACTATAGCCTGGGAATCAGAGGTCGACTCCAGCGCTTCTGTGAATCCAGACGAGGAAATGATCTGCACTGATGCCCAGAATCTTTATGAGTCGGATCCAGGACCAGACGCAGAAGGTTCTGACCATAATGTAGACCCTCATTCCCAAACTGTAACTCCTGTTGGTGGAGACAATGAGGAAGACGATGATAAGACTCAAATACCTGATTGGAGCGACAACTTTAGTTTTTTGTCAGGGCAGGAACAGGTTGGCTCTGAGGACGACTGGTGTGATAACGCACAGGGTGATGTTGATGAGGTTGGAGATCCCACTTACTGTCAACCCACAGTCAGCCAAGAGATGAGGTCAGCAGAGGAGGTGGAGGAAGATGCTAGTGACGACGAGGTCAGGTTGCGCCTTCCTGGACAGAGACGTAGTACTGGAAGCACGTCAACAACTGCATCCTCAAACACAACTCTGCCTCTCACCACAAGTCGTGGTGGCTCTTCAGGTTGCATGGGTGCTAAGCCTTGCATAGCCTGGGCATTTTTTCAGATCGATAAAGATGACCCAACTCGTGTTATCTGTAACATTTGTCAGCAAAAGCTAAGTAGAGGCCAAAAAATACATAGTTTGAGTACTTCATGCATGAACCGGCACATGGACATGAAGCATAAGTTGCAGTGGGAAGCTCAGTGTGCTACAATGCGGCCTAGCCGGCCGGGCCAACCACCGTCTGCCATATCTTGTGCATCCGCGGTCTCTTCATCCTCTGTGACTGGGGGGACAGCAGTCACACCTGTTTTGGGGCGCAGACCTGCCACCTCTTTACCCGCAACAGCCAGCGTGATTGGCAGGTCATCATTTTCTTTGGAGGTGGTAACACCAGCTGTTGTTGAACGCTGTCCGACATCGATAGCACCACCTTTGGATCAAGGCAACCTAACATGTCCGCCTGCATCTTCCTCACAGACCGGCAGTTTGCCGGGGACACCCTTATCAACCCCGTCTAAGCACAATAGCCAGCCCTCGGTCCCTCAGATGTGGAGAAGTAAAAGACCATTTCCTCCTAGCCATGAGAAAGCTAAGAGGTTGAATTTCACCATCTGCAAGCTCTTGGCTACAGAAATGCTGCCTTTCCGCCTGGTGGACACAGAGGATTTTCGAGACCTTATGTCCGTCGCAGTGCCCCAGTACCAGATGCCCAGTCGGCACTACTTCTCAAAGAAAGGTGTGCCTGCGCTCCACCAGCATGTCGCACACAACATCACCGCTTCTTTGAGAAACTCTGTGTGTGACAGGGTGCATTTCACCACAGACACTTGGACGAGTAGGCATGGACAGGGGCGTTACATGTCGCTGACTGGGCACTGGGTAACTATGGTGACAGCAGGACAAGGGGCTGCTGTCCAAGTCTTGCCGTCCCCACGAGTTGTGCGTCAATCCTCTTTATGTCAAAGTTCCTCCACTGCTTCTGCCTCCTCAACCTCCTCTCGGTCTTCCACCTGCACCCAAAGCCTGTCTGGTCATGCCACAAGCTTTCTAACTGCGCAGAAGGGATCCTGCACACCTCCTTACTATGCTGGCAGTAGGGCTCAACGTCATCAGGCGGTTTTTACATTGAAATGTCTGGGAAATGTGAGTCACACAGCTGAGGAGTTGTGGTCAGCTCTGGAGAACCAATTTCATGAATGGTTGTCTCCACTGGACCTGAAACCAGGGAAGGCCGTGTGCGACAATGCTGCAAACCTGGGTGCGGCCCTTCGCTGGGGCAATGTCACACACGTGCCTTGTATAGCTCACGTGTTGAACCTGGTTGTCCAGCAATTTTTAGCCCACTATCCCAGACTAGATGGCCTTCTGCAGAGGGCACGGTCGCTGTGTGCTCACTTCCGCCGTTCGCATCCCGCAGCTCAGCGACTTACATCTCTACAGAAGTCGTTGGGCCTGCCACTTCACCGGCTAAAATGCGATGTGCCTACCCGGTGGAATTCAACTCTGCACATGTTGCAGCGACTGTGGCAGCACCGACAAGCCCTGGTGCAATACGTTCTGACGTATAGCCTGGGCCAACGAGATCCAGAGGTGGGGCAAATCACGCTGGAGGAGTGGTCTCAGATCAGGGACCTATGCACCCTTCTGCACAGTTTTGAAATGGCGACGAAGATGTTTAGTGCTGACGATGCCATTATCAGCATGACTATTCCGGTGATTTACATGCTGGAGCACATGTTAAACAGAATTCGGAGTCAGGTGGTGGCACAAGAGGAGGTGGAGGAAGTAGAGGAGGAGGAGTTGTATGCGGAAGGGCTAACATCTGCAAGGTCCAGACGGTCGGCAGCACCAAGGCGGCAGGCATGTGAGGGTGGGGGAGATGGTTTTACCAGGGCGCATGGTAGCAGCCAAACTAGTGAGGAAGGTGCAGGAGCCCAGGAAGAAGTGGAGGACGAACTGATGGAAGACTCATCAGATGAGGGAGACCTTGATCACATTTCTGTTGTGCGAGGTTGGGGGGAGAGGACAGAGGAAGGAAGCATGATTGTTACCTCGCCACCAACACAACAGGGACTTGGTGCTCCTGGATGCGCAACACACATGAGTGCCTTCTTGCTGCACTACCTGCAACATGACCCTCGAATTGTGAGAATTAGAAATAATCCTGACTACTGGGTTGCCACACTGTTAGATCCCCGGTACAAAAGTAAATTTGCAGAAATTATTCCTGCCATAGAAAGGGATGCACGCATGCAGGAGTATCAGCAGAGACTGTTGCAGAATCTTACATGTACTTTTCCACAAAATACCAGTGGTGCACGTAGTGAATCTCACAGTTCCAACTTGCCAACCGTGGGACCGTCAAGTGTTCAGCACTCAAACCGTAACAGAACCACAGTATCTGCTGGTAACATCAATTTTGCGGAATCATTTCACCACTTTTTTAGCCCATCCTTTGCAAGGCCACAGGAGACAAGAAGTCTGACACATAGTCAACGCCTAGAGACGATGGTACAGGAGTATCTCCAAGTAAACATTGAAGCCATGACTGTGTCACTGGACCCTTGCTCTTTTTGGGCTTCCAATCTGGATAAATGGCCGGAGCTAGCCACTTACGCCTTGGAGATCTTGTCATGCCCCGCAGCCAGCGTTCTGTCTGAACGTGTGTTCAGCGGTGCTGGTGGTATGCTGACAGATAAGCGCACGCGGCTCTCCACTGATAATGTAGACAGACTCACGTTCATAAAGATGAACAAATCATGGATCCGAAACGACTTTTCTACCCCTGTGTCATCCTGGGGAGAGTAAAAGCTTGATGATTGGTTAAAATCACCCTACCAACCGTTTTAAGCTTTCAAATTACTAATCATGTTTATCTGTATCTTGGCTGGAAAATAATTTGGGCTTTGTAGCAGTGTGCAGCACTGATTCTATTAGGCCATCTATAATAAGCTCCACCAGATTTAAAATTACTAATCATGTTTATCTGTATCTTGACTGGAAAATAATTTGGGCTTTGTAGCAGTGTGCAGCACTGATCCTATTAGGCCATCTATACTAAAGCTTCACCAGATTTAAAATTAATAATAATTTTTAGCTGCATCTAGCCCGGAAAATAATTTTGGGGCTCCGAGATGCGCAAGACACATAAGTGCCTTCTTGCTGCACTACCTGCAGCATGACCCTCATATTGTCAGAATTCGAAGTAATCATGACTACTGGGTTGCCACACTCTTAGATCCCCCAAACTTTTCGATCAACCTTTTCATTTTAATAAAGACCAAAAAAATGGTCATTTTTGAAATTATAAGCATTAGCAGGTTGTTAGAAACTGAAATCAAACAGTTTTCAACTCAAAACTTTATTCTAGGTGATGTTACATTTTCACATAGGACCCCTTGTTCGAAAGGAGCTTCTGAACTCTCTCGTCCATTGAATTTGTCAGGTTTTGGATGGTTTCTGCTTCAATTGTTTTGCATGAGGACAGAATACCCTCCCAGAGCTGTTGCTTAGATGTGAACTGCCTCCCGCCATCATAGACACTCCTTTTAATGATGCTCCAAAGGTTCTGAATGGGGTAGAGGTCAGGGGAGCATGGGGGTCACACCATAAGTTTGTCCCCTTTTATGCCCATATCAGCCAGAGATGCATATGTTTTATGTGCAGCATGAGATGGTGCATTATCATGCAAAAAAATGATCTTGCTGTGAAATACACGGTTCTTCTTCTTGAACCATGGCAGGAAAAGCTGTTTGAGAAAATCCACATACATTATGGAGTTCATCTTTAGCGCCTTCAGGGATCCTAAAGGGGCCGACAATCTCTCTCCCCATGATTCCAGCCCAAAACATTACTCCACCTCCTCCTTGTTGGCGCTGTAGCCGTGTTTGCGTGGGGTGTCCATCAACCAGCCATCCTCCACTCCATCCATCTGGACCATCGAGCGCTGCACGGCACTCATCCGTGAACAAAACAGTTTTGAAATCAGTCTTCATGTAATGTTTGGCCCACTGGAGCCGTTTCTGCTTGTGTGAAGTGGATAGAGGAGGTCGACAGGATGGCGTATGCACAGCTGCAAACCTCTGAAGGACCCTGCATCTTGTTGTTCGGGGGACGTTGGAGGCACCAGCAGCTTCAAAAACTTGTCTGCTGCTATGACAAGGCTTTTTTGCCGCTGCTCTTTCAACCTGACATAATTGCCTGTAGGAAAGAGTCCTCAATTTGCCCTTATCAGCACGCACACGTGTGTACTGTGAATCAGCTACATACTTCTTGATTGCCAAGACACTTCATCCTGATCATCGCACAATGTTGATTGTAGTCATGCCTTGACCTAAACACTCCACAATTTGTTGCTTCTCAGCACCCGACACATCCTTTTTCTTTCCCATTTTGGCAGAAAATGTGGGCTGCTTAATAATGTGAGACAGCCTTCTTAAGTAGTCTTGCCTTTCATTGGACACACCTGCCAAACTAATTAGCACAGGTATCTGGAATTGCTTACAGTGATATAAAGAGCCCTGACACACATCACCATCAATGAGTTTAACTGACAAACAAACAAATTCTTCCCTTATCACTCCTAAACACTTTTTGCATAATAATTTGGAACACAGTGTACATGTGCTTTTCCACAAAACACCAGTGGTTCACGTAGTGAATCTTACAGTTCTAACTTGCCAACCGTGGTCTGTATGGAGTTGTTCAATAAAGGGCCCAAAATTAAGATAACATAGATGGGAGAGGTCTCTATGAATAGGAATTCCTAAGTATTTGATACCCTGTGAGGGCCAGGCAAAGGGAAAGTTGGACTGGATGGAATCCTATATGGATTTGTGGAGGGAGACATCGAGGGCCTCAGACTTCGCTGCATTGATTTTAAAATTTGACCATGTAACAAAGTGATCTATTTCAGCCATAACAGCATGGATGGATATATGTGATTGAGTGATATATACTAGGACATCATCAGCAAATAGAGAGCACTTGTACTCGGTGCCTCCCACCTCAATCCACCTAATATTGGGGTTATGGCGAATTGATGAGAGCAGGTGCTCCGTCACTAGGATGTATAAGAGAGGGGACAGAGAACATCCCTGCCTTGTCCCATTGGTGATTGTGAAAGGTGATGAAAATGTTCTGACGCGCCCCCTGGGCCTTGGGACACCCGGAGCCGGACCCTTTTTGGTGGATGCTGGTGGTTGTAGTCTCCGTGGCGGCGACCCGGTTCCGTGGCTCAGGGCGGTCAAACCAGTGGCGGAACTATTTATGTGGTTTTGATGTTTAAATGTCCGACTACGCCACCCGTGGATTGTGGTCAGAGTGAACCGCCGCTCCAGGGCAGACCGCTGAGGCTGGTGTTGTGGGTGCAGCAGAGCGTAGCATAACTCCCCACGGGAGGAGTATAGCCTCAGGGCAGTGTATGCGGAGGATGGTGCAGGGCAGCAGCAGTAACGACACGGAGTCAGTGATGCAGTCCAGGGCCTTTACTCACAGTTCTTATTATCCAGACCACGTCTGCAGGTAACGGCTGCCCACGTCGTACTGTGCTCACCAGGTGAGGGGCTCAGACAACTCCCAGATAACTTTGGAGCGCTTCACAGGACCCCCTTTGTGTGTCCTTTGTCTGGCCTTTCTTACCAACCCTTCTGTCCGGCTGCCTCGGGCCTCCTCTTGGTAAACTTGTCGCCAGTTTCCCTGACCCTATGTGGTGCCTTCCTAGCGGGTGTAGCGAGGGGCTGCGCCACATAAAATGTCACAGCCTCCTGTTTCTAGCTGAGGGTCGTTTCCTGCCTCCACTAGTTTCGGGGACCGGTCTCCCTCTTTGGCCTGACCCCTCCATGCAGGTGGATTCGGGCGTGCGGTGGCGACTCGCCCGTCCGCACCCCTGGGATCCCTTCGTTCCTCGTTCCTGGAGCCTTCTCCGCTCCTCTTCCTTCCTTCTCCCTCTTCCAGGCCTGGGCCTCTGTTACTAGGCCCGCCTCCGGAGCAGAGATCATGCAGAGCCCCTGCTCCCTGCCACTTCTGCTCAGACTTCTCTGCACTGAACTAAGATGGTGCCCACCTTTTATACTCCCTTCTCAATGCACCCAGGAACTGCTTCCTCCCTGCTCCTGCACTACAGGGTTCCCCTTCCTCAGTGTTCCCTCCCCCCACTCCAGCCAGGGACAGGGACTGTCGTGCCCATCTCAGGGGCATATTGGTCGCCCTGCCCCACGGCAATGTGGTGTAATGCATGCAGGTGTCGGGTCCTGATCCACACTACATCCTTACCTGAGAGTGAGATATCACACCTCTGGGTGAGGTGCAATACCTCTGTAGCAACCGAGCCCTCAGGGTGCTACAGTTCCATTCATCTTCAGCCTAGGTGACGTATTGCGATACAGGGCCGTGATTTTGGCTATAAAAGGGTCCCCTAGACCCCTACCCCAAGCTTTTTAAGAGAATCATATATGGCGTGCCAGGAGACTCTATGGAATGCTTTCTCAGCATCCAACGAGAGTATCTAATTACAAATTTTTAACTGCATCTAGCCCAGGAAATACTTTGTGCCTAGTAGCAGTGTCTGCTAGTCAGCGGATTATCCCGGCTGTTAAGCAAGCTACACCACCTGTAGTTTGGACACTTAATTTTTTCAAAGGAAATGCTTCGGGACCACGGGATACTCAGTGAAGAGCATCAGGAGGCACCCCAAGGCATAGGGGCTGGGACTGGCAGTAGGATGCCTTGCGGTGGACAGCCGAGCTCGATCCTTATAAAAGCTTTTTAACTGCAGCAGCTTTAGTGGACGCTACTGGAGCTGGAATTACGCGGCTGCTGGCATGAGACTTGCCCTCCAATAGATCCTTGTAAATGGATTTAAAGTGTATTCATTCAAATTAGAGAGACAATTTAAATTAAAAAGCTTAGAGCTGCCTCCACCACAGGGGGGCTCGCTCGACCCACCAGCGGACAGGCACCAGTATTGGGAGAGGGGGGCTGGCCGTCAGGGTTCACCGCGGCTCTGGCACAAACCCGGCGACGCGGAGGTGACACGGGCAGGAGCGGACTGAACGTGTCGGCTTCTCACTTTTTGGATTTTAGAAGGGCATGACATGCCTATATCTGTGTCTCCCCCTCCTTTTACTCCTCCACCTCTTTTCTTTTCGCATGACTATATGTACTTGTCACTTTTCCATGTGTTAGTTGTGTCTTCTGAGCAGTTTGTCAGCTTTTGGACACCTTTGAAGGTGTTTTCTATGTGTTTCTATGTGTTTTTGTTTGCCTGCCATTGGTTTTAACGGTGTTCGAAGGTGTTCGACGAACAGTTCGACGAACAGTTCGGCGAACACACGGGTGTTCGACGAACCGAACCGAACTCGAACACTACGGGGGTGGCTCAACACTAATTATGACCGCTTGGAGAAAAGACTTCGCACAGATCATGAGCACATCAGTTTATGTTTATTTACACAAAGAATACTATCTCTTATACCATTTACAAGCAATGCACCTCAATGCAGCCCGCGTACCCCCCCCACGATGTCCAGGTCATGATGACTTTATTCACACTATCCTCATAACATGGTTTTAGCAGAAATTAGCAGAATGTTGCATATGAGATAAGAAACATAAAATCCTTGAATGCGGAGACTATGAGGCTGGAAAATTCTAAACAAGGTATAAAACAGAGAACAGACAGAAATCTTAGAGAATGTAAAGAGATCTAAAGCAAGGAGGAAAAACATTAACCCTTTTATATCACTACCATGATACATGCAGCAAGTCACATCTCACTTTGTAATTTTTTGGCGCATTCATTCTGCTGTATATAGGCCTCGTTCACAGTAAAAAAAATCTAATTTCTTCTGTTATTACCGTGATACATACAGCAGGCCACATCTCAGCTTGTAATTTTTTTGTGGTGAGATTAAGCTGTTGTGGCAAGACAACTCACTAGGTCGCTTCCGGAAGTAGACTCAGGAACCGGGTTTCCTCTGCAGGCTTTATTATCTGGCATAAAGCCCTGTAACTCCAGCAAAGATAAACACGGCCTTACTGGCAAAATGACAAAACAAAAGACAAACGATAGCACAGTCCATATGTATGTGGAATTCGCCCACACAGGGTGTAGTCTCAGCCTTCAGCTCTGTCCTGAGTTGAAGCTTTCCCAGTCTGGAGACCTTGCCTCTCCAGACCAAAACACAGAAAAAAAACAGGGCTGAACATTTAAACCATCCTCAGCCACACCCTGAGGGGAAGTATAGTGAATGATGTCCCTCCCATCTCTATGTCCTTAACATAAAACCACACCCTTTAAAACAGCTAACCCCCAGCATGTAATATGCTGGCAGAAATTCAGTAGGTCTCAGTTCAAACAGGAGAGCAACCTGAGTGACACATACCTCCCCTCATATATCATACTAGTGACTCTGTGACACTGTATAAAGGCCTTGTACACAGTAAAAAAATATAACTTCTTCTGTTACTACCGTGATACATAAAGTAGGCCACATCTCAGCTTGTAATTTTTTTTGCGTTTAGATTCGGCTGTATCCTGAGCTTGTACACAGTAAAAAAAAATTCTAATTTCTTCTGTTACTACCATGATACATACAGTAGGCCACATCTTAGCTTGTCATTTTTTGGCGCATATATTCTGCTGTATCCAGGCTTTGTCCACAGTAAAAAAATCGAATTTCTTCTGTTACTACTAGTGATGAGCGAGCACTAAAATGCTCGGGTACTCGTTGTTCGAGTCAAGCAAATTGTAATGCTCGAGTGCTCGGTCCGAGTAACGATCCCAATATAAGTCTATGGGAAATTCGAGCATTTTTCCGGCGACTCTCCCAGGCGGTCTGCAGAGGGCCTAAAAATTGCGCAAATAGATGGGAACAGTGCTCAAACGACATGGGAACAGCATGGGGAAGACCCCTGAAAGCATTTCTGACTCCCAGGTCAATGCTGTCAACAATGTTGTCAGAGGTATTACTCCACTTTTACGGACTCACAATAAAACATACAAAAACGAAACCAAAATGGATTTTCATGGGAAATATGTTAAGGAACATCCTTTCCAGGGTAATGACATGTATATAAGGCACAATAAATATACACCTCGGGCTATGTTCACATGTAGTGTTTTTGATGTGTATTTGCACTTTTGCATTGCTTTCAACCAAGACAAATGCGTTCACCAGGAAATGTAATTTTAACATTTTACAACCTTATCTGGCCATGTGGTATGTGATACATCATCAGACACATCCTGTTTCATTTATGATGGAGGGACTCTAAAAGTAACAAAACAATTTTAAGACACATAGAGCTGGGCCACAGTAATGACATGTTCCCATTAGAAAGGAGAGAGTCTGCTCTACAGTTACATGGTATGCAGTGGGTCCAACGGCTGCCAAAATTTAGGAAAAACCCCACTAACAATTTAAAGACACACAGAGCTGGGTATCAGTAATGAGTTCGACATGTTCCCATTAGAAAGGAGAGGGTCTGCTATTCAGTTATAGGGTATGCAGTGAGTCCAACGGCTGCCAAAATTTTGGAAAAACCCCACTAACAATTTAAAGACACACAGAGGTGGGCCTCAGTAACGACATATTCCCATTAGAAAGGAGGGGGTCTCACATACTGTTTGCCTATGCAGTCACTGCAATGGCTGTCAAAAATTTGGAGGCACTCCAATGCCCCTTGCAAGAGATGTAGAGCTCGGAGTGCCTCCTGAAAACAATGTTCCCATTATTAGGAAGTGGGTCTCCCATACTGTTTGCCTATGCAGTGAAGCAACGGCTGCCAAAAATTTGAGGAACTCCAATGTCCCTTGCAAGAGACGTAGATTTGTTGATATGGTACATATGGTGGTGAAGGATGAGGATGCAAAGAAGGAAGAGGACTAGAGCAAATAGACAAGATCAGGAAGTGTATACCCATGTCTCCGTGTGAAGACAGAGGTGCATGGGAATAGAATTAGACCTCCTAAAAAACAGACACTGTATTTGAGTTTATGTTACGCTGCTGTCATTCAGCGATGTTGAGAAGTCTAGCAAAATCCAGCCCTTCTTCATTTTTATAAGAGTCAGCCTGTCAACATTTGCAGTTGACAGGCGGATGCGCCTATCGGTTATAATTCCACCAGCGGCACTAAAAACCCGTTCTGACAAAACGCAAGAGGCAGGGAAGGCCAGGACCTCCAAGGCGTAGAGAGCCAGTTCATGCTACGTGTCCAGCTTGAATACCCAATAATTATAAGGCACAGAGCAATCACGGAGGACATTGGTACGGTCAGCAAGGTACTTCCTCACCATCTTCAAAAACTTTTCCCTCCGTGGGAGAGTTACCCATGCCTCAGGGCCTGTGTGATGGGAGAGTCTGAGAAAACTGTCCCAGAACATTGACAGTATTCCCCTGCCTCTGCTGGATTGCATTGCCTGTACTCCTTGGTTGTCCAATGAACTGTGACCTTTGCCACCAGCGTTTTCAGATGGGAATTTTTTTAATAATTCCGCAACAAGGGCCTTCTGGTACAGCCCCATTTTATTAGGTCTGTCCAGCGTGGGAATAAGAGACAGAAAGTTTTCCTTGTAGCCTTGGTCTAGTAGTGTCACCAACCAGTAATGACTGTCACCCAAAATTTGGACAACGCGAGGATCACAGGAAAGGCAGTGTAACATAAACTCAGCCATGTGTGCCAGACTGCAAAGAGGCAAGATTTCCCTGTCCTCACCAAGAGGACGACTGACCATGCTCTTCTCCACATCCTCCTCCTCTTCCTCCTCCTCCCTGTCCTCAGGCCATCCACGCTGAACAGACGGTATGACAGTTGTGCAGGTAGTACCGTCTATAGCGCAGGAAACTAAATCATGTTCTTTCTCCTCCTCCTCAGCCTCATTGACACTCATTGTCACCCAATCCACGTTGGGATGAGGCTGGGCTGTGTGGAATCACCCTGTATGGTTCCTTGCTCCATCTCATCATGCTCCACATGCAATGCATCCTCTTTAATTGTGCGCAGAGAGCATTTCAGAAGACAGAGAAGTGGGATGGTGACGATAATTATGGCGTCATCGCTGCTCACCTTCTTAGTGGAGTCCTCAAAGTTTTGGAGGATGGTACATATGTCTGACATCCATGTCCACTCCTGAGGTCTTATGTGTGGAGTGTGAACTGAATGCCAATGGCCTTGTTGATGCTTGTAGTCAACAACTGCCCTTTTCTGCTCATAAATCCTTCCCAACATCTGCAATGTAGAGTTCCAATGCGTGGGGACATTGCAAATCAGTCTGTGAGTTGGAAGCTGCAAACGCTGCTGAAGCATGGCAAGGGCGGCGGAAGCTGTAGCTGACGTTCTAAAATGGGCACACAGGCGGCGTACTTTGACAAGCAGATCTGGCAGATCCGGGTAGGTTTGGAGAAACCGCTGAACCACGAGGTTAAGCACAAAAAGTAAAAGTATGTCGCCTGTGTGCCCATTTTAGAAAGTCAGCTACAGCTTCCGCCACCCTTGCCGTGCTTCAACAGCGTTTGCAGCTTCCGGCTCACCAACTGGTGTGTGATGACCCTACATATTGGAACACTACACTGCAGATATTGGGAAGGATTTGCGAGCAGAAGAAGGCAGTTGTTGACTACCAGCATCATCAAGGGCTTCGGTATTCAGTTCAGACTCCACACATATGACCTCAGGAGTGTACATGGATGTCAGACATCTGTACCATCCTCTTTGAGGACTCCACCAAGATGGTGAGCAGCGATGACACCATAATTAGCGTCACCATTCCGCTTCTCAGTCTTCTGAAACACTCTCTGCTCACAATCAAAGAGGATGCATTGCAGATGGAGCACGATGAGATGGAGCAAGGAACCATACAGGGTGATTCCACACAGCCCAGCCTCATCTCATCCCAATGTGGATTGGGTGACATTAAAGAAGAGGAGAAGGAAGAACAGGAGCTAGTTTCATGCGCTATAGACGGTACTACCTGCACAACTGTCATACCGCCTGTTCAGCGTGGATGGCCTGAGGACAGGGAGGAGGAGGAGAGCATGGTCAATCATCCTCTTGGTGAGGACACAGAAGTCTTGCCTTTTTGCAGTCTGGCACGCATGGCTGAGTTTATGTTACACTGCCTTTCCTGTGACCCTCACCTTCTCAAAATTTTGAGTGACAGTCATTACTAGTTGGTGACACTTCTAGACCCATGCTACAAGGAAAACTTTATATCTCTTATTCCTGAGGCAGACAGGTCTACAAAAGTGGGGCAGTACCAGAAGGCCCTTGTTACAGAACTATTAAAAAAATTCCCATCTGAAAACGCTGGCGGCAGAGGTACCAGTTCGTTGGACAACCAAGGACTACAGAGACACAACTCCAATCCAGCAGAGGCAGGGGAACACTGTCAAAGTTCTGGGAGAGTTTTCTCAGAACCTCACATCGCACAGGCCCTGAGGCGCGGGGTGCACTCACAAGGAGTGCAAAGTTTGGGAAGATGCTGAGGGAGTACCTTGCCAACCGTACCAATGTCCTCTGTGATTCCTCTGTGCCTTATATTTATTGGGTATCCAAGCTGGACAGGTGGATTGAACTGGCTCTCTACGCCTTGGATGTCCTGGCCTGCCCTGCCGCTAGCCTTTTATCAGAGCGGGTTTTTAGTGCCGCTGGTGGAATTAAAACTGATAAGCGCATTCGCCTGTCAACTGAAAATGCTGACAGACTGACTCTTATAAAAATGAACAAGGGCTGTATTGGGCCAGACTTCTCAACACCACCGAATGATAGCAGCGTAAAATCCAGTGTCTTTTTTTGGGAGGTGTATTCCCATGCAGCTTTTCACACCCACACATGGGTATACGCTTCCTAATTTTGGCCATTTGCTCTTGTCCTCCTCCTTCTCCTCATCCTCATCCTCCACCACCACTACCATAGCATAGGCAAACACAATTCTTAGTGGGATTTTTCCCAAATTTTTTCAGACCTTGCAGTCACAGCATGGGCATTACCACTATATGAGACCTGCTCCTTTATAATGGGAACATTTTTTTTACTGAAACCCTCCTCTATGTCTCATCAAAGGGGTATTGGGTTGCGTCCGAATTTTTGGCAGCCCTTGCAGTCACTGCATACACAATAACAGTGTAGGAGACCCACTCGTTAATAATGGGAACAACAAAGCATAGCTGGCTGATAGCTCTCTAACAATAGCGAGGGCCTACTACTGGCCTTTTATGAATAGAAAGGGCCGCCTGATGGCCCTATAAAAACAGGCTTTGTGACTTTCAGAGTCCCTCCTTCATAAATGAAACAGGATGTGTCTGATCATGCCTCACACACCACATGGCCAGATAAGGTTGTAAAATGTTAAAATGACATTTCACGGTGAATGCGTTTGTCTTGGTTGAAAGCAATGCAAAAGTTCAAAAACGCATCAAAAACGCTACGTGTGAACATAGCCGAAGGTGTGGAGGAGTATTTTTGTTTTTGGTTATTTACTTTACTTATATACAAGTCATTACCCTGGAAAGGATGTTCCTTAACATATTTCCCAGGAAAATCCATTTTGGTTTCATTTTTGTATGTTTTATTGTGAGTCCGTAAAAGTGGAGTAATACCTCTGACAACATTGTTGACAGCATTGACCTGGGAGTCATAAATGCTTCCAGGGGTCTTACCCATGCTGTTCTCATCTAATTTGAGCACTGTTCCCATCGATTTGGGCAATTATTAGGCCCTCTGCAGACCGCCTGGGGGAGGCTCCTGAAAAATGCTTGAGTTTCCCATAGACTTACATTGGGCTTGTTGCTCGGGTCTAGCACCCGTGCATTCCAATTTGCTCGACCCGAGCATCGAGCACCCGATCATTTTAGTGCTCACCCATCACTATCCACCACCTCTTCTTCCACTTCCGCACCCTGGTCCTCCTCCTGACTTTCTGGCAATTGTGTCTCATCATCATCATTTTCATCCACCTATTGAGACAGTAATTGCACTTTCCCACCGTCACCTTCATGTGACCATGGCTGCTCCAATATTTGGGCATCACTACGCACATTCTCCTCTTGACTCGCTTGAAGCTGGCCGGGCGAGAGGCCCGAATCTACAAATGGAAAAATGAACAGCTCTTCTGAGTGTCCAAGTGTGGGATCAGTTGTCTCTAGGCACTCGGCATTGTGCAAGGAAGGAGGATCAGGGTGAGGAATATGCAGTCCAGACTCACGGCTACTGAGATGTGATCGTGTGGAACACAGGATGGTGGTGGTGGTGGCTAAGTGACTGGAAGCATTATCTGCTATCCAACCAACAACCTTTTGACACTGCTCTGTGTTCAATAGTGGTGTTCTGCGGTCCCCTAGTAATTGGGACAGGAAGGTTGGGCGACAAGATATGGGTGTTTGTTGTGGCACAATTTCAGCTTGCCCACGGCCACGTGCTCGGCTTCTGCATGCACCATCAACATCACGTCCACTTCCTGGCAGAAAGGCAGCATTTCCGTGGCCAACAGATTAGAGATAGTGAAGTTCATGTTCTTTGCTTTGGCATGTGTAGGAAGAAACAATATTTTATGTGACCACAACTGCGGGACCGAGGGTGAACACGACAAACTGCTGGACTGTGAGAGATATGCAGACAGAGATGTTATGGCGGATTGAGAAAGATGTGGTGTGATCGGTGTCTAAGATCGATCAAAAACAGCCCTCATGTCAACTTCCATAACAGCTGACAGGCACTCACTCACCCTGACTGTAGCAAGTAAACAAATGAAGGTTCTGCGACCGGAGACCTGTGTGAGAACACTTGCTATGATGACGGAGGAGGAAGAAGCAGCAGATGTGGTTGATGGGGCAGCCGTTGGTTGGCGAGGCCCGCTAGTCTGCATTTTAGCGCAGTGAGATTCCAAGTCTAACGCATGTTGATCATGCATGTGCCAGTTCATGCATGTAGTAGTCAAATCAATGCAATTTTTGCCTCTACTCAGTCGTTTTTAACAAAGCTGGCAAATAACATGGGTTGGGTCATCCTTTGCAGTCCCCAAAAAGATCCAGGCTAGGTAACCCTTGCCGCCCCTGCGAACTGCAGACCCGCGACCACTGCTGGCTACAGGCACGGTTGTGGCTTTTTATGCAGTGCTTGTCGTGGTTGCATCACTCAGTGTCTGTGTGGGATGCGGCAACGTAACCTCCTTGTCTTTCTCCTCCTCCACTTCCTCTGCTGAGTTACGCAGCTGCATGCCTCTGGGTTCACAATAAGTGGCTGTCATTCAAGGTGTGGGAAAGACTAAGTGCAACATGAAAGGGACATGGAGAGGAAGCCCAAACACTAGGGAAAGGGGAGCGGAAACCCCTAGGTAGATCTAATATCACCCTGCCTACCCTACCGTCCCTATATAGGTTCCATACCTATTGACAAGCAGGACCCTAGGCCCTGGATGTCCTTAGAGCTTGGCCCTAGATAAGGAGGGGGCGGGGTGAGAACTGGTTAGGTCCCATTATAAAATAACAACAACAAGATAGACAAACAAAGGGGATAAACTTAGCTTGAGTAAAGCCAACTGTCCTCTAACGGCACCAGAGAAGAAGCTAGCCGACTGCTAGTGCTCCAAGCCTGCACAAAGGTACATAAAAGTATCACCGGCGATTAGCTGGAGCAAACTGAGTGTTTTTATCTCCCAGGCAAGGAGAGCGACGAAGCAAAACGTTCCTCCTCTGGAACTGCCAAAACCCCTCCCCCACTAAAAGTACCAAACTGTGGATGGAAACCATATGCACAAAAGAACAGTGATCTGCCAGTAGATTCTTGATGCTGATTATTAATAGCAAATTCTGCTAGCGGTAAATAAGGTGCTCAATCCTCCTGGTTTTCGGAGACAAAACACCTGAGGTAAGTCTCCAGATTCTGGTTAATGTGCTTGGTCTGCCCATTCGACTGAGGATGGAAGGCAGAGGAAAAGAACACTTGCATCCCCAGTCAAGAACAGAATGCTCTCCCTAACTTGGAAACAAACTGGGTCCCCAGACCTGACACCACTTCGGAGGGAACCCTGTGAAGCTTCACAATCTCACTTATGAACACCTGAGCAAGAGTTATGGCATTCGAAAGTGCTGCTAATGCGATGAAGTGAACTATTGTACTGAACCTAAAACCACCAAAACCACAGTTTTGCCTGCAGATACCAGTAGGTCAGTAATAAAATCCATGGACAAGTTTGTCCATGGCCTGCTAGGAATAGGTAGCGGAAGAGTACCAGACGAACGGGTATGCGATACTTTAGAACTCGCGCAAATACTACAAGCAGACGTGTTCAATCACATCCTCGATGCAACCCTGGTCACCAAAAACTATGAGAAAGGAGGTCTGCAGTTGCCTTACCACCTGGATGACCTGCAAGCACAGAGTTGTGATGTTCCCCAATTACTTTGCGGTGCAGATTAGATGGTACAAATAACCTTCCTGAAGGGCAGGAGGTAGGGGCATCCCCCTGAGCCTCCAACACCTCACCCTCCAGTTCAGGGTACAATGCCGAAATGACTACCCCCTTTTGCAAAATCGGGGCAGGGTTCTCATGGTCACCACCACCAGGGAAGCTCCGGGACAAAGCATCAGCCTTGACGTTTTTGACCCCTGGATTGAAAGTGACAACAAAATTGAACCTAGTAAAAAACAGGGTCATAACAGGTTCTTAAGGTCTGTGATAACAGTAATAGGGTGGACAGCCCCCTCCAACCAATGTCATCATTCTTCGAACGCCAATTTAATCGCCAAAAGTTCCCTATTACCCATGTCATAATTTCTCTCAGCCAAAGATAATTTCTTAGAAAAGAAACCAGTGGCAAAACTGCTCTTTAACCCCTTTACAGGCCAGGGAGTACTAATACGTACCTTCACCCTGGTACGTATTAGTATGCCCTTTTGATTTTGCCCGCACACACGCTGTGCGGGCGCGATCGCCTCTGGGTGTCAGCTGATAGTCACAGCTGACACCCGGTGCTATGTGCAGGGAGCGGTCCCGCACCACTCCCGGCACATTAACCCCCGCAATGCTGTGATCAAAGTCGATCCCAGCATTGCGGGGGTAAGCGCTGCAAACTCACCTCTTCCCCGCCATCCCGCGCTGTCTGAGGCCGGGTTTCGTGGTTGTCATGGTGACCCGAATGTCGTCATGACAACATCCGGGTCACCAGACAGCAGGAAGATACTTTGGTCATGCGCAGTGCATGAACAAAGTATCTTCTGCCTCTGCAGCGTTGACAGCCTGTATAGCACAGGGATGGTGCTCCATCCCTATGCTATACAGGCGATCAGAGCAAAAAAAGTGAAAGTTCCATAGTGGGACAAAGTATAAAAGTAAAAAAAGTGTTAAAAAATGAAAAAAATAAATAAACATTTTTGTAAAAAATAAAAATAAATAAATAAAAAAAATAATCCCCCAAATATAAAAATATAATATACACAGACATCAATAAATATTATTATGAAAAAAAAAAACAATAAAAGTACACACATTTGGTATCGCCGCAACAAACCACTATACAGCTCCATCGACAGAAAAAATATAAAAATATAAAATAGCTTTTATTGTGTAAAAGCGCCAAAACATAGAAAAACAATATAAATGTGGAACCGCGGTAAAAGTAGTGACCTGAAGAATAAAGCTGCCTTATACATTTTACCACACGCGAAATGGCAAAAAAAAAAAAAAAAAAAAACAATTCCTGAATTGTTGGCTTTTGTTTATTCTGCCTCCCAAAAATCGGAATAGAAATCAATCAAAAAATGTCACATGCCTGAAAATGGTACCAATAAAAACGTCAACTTGTCCCGCAAAAAACAAGTCATCACATGACTCTGTCAGCCGAAATATAGAAAAATTATAGCTCTCAAAATAAGGCGATGCAAAAACTAGTCTTTGCAAAAAAAGCGTCTTTTAGTGTGACAGCTGTCAATCATAAAAACCTGATATGAATCTGGCATCACTGTAATCGCACCAGCCCAAAGAATAAAATCGTCTAATCACTTATACCGCACGAGGAAAAATAAACTCTAGGGTTAGGGTTGTGCTAGGATTAGGGTTAGGGTTATACTAAGATTAGGGTTGTGCTAGGATTATGGTTGTGCTAGGGTTAGGGTTGTACTAGGGTTAGGGTTGTGCTAGGATTAGGGTTAGGGTTGTGCTAGTGTTAGGGTTCTGCTAGGGTTAGGGTTGTGCTAGGGTTAGGGTTGTGCTAGAGTTAGGGTTAGGGTTGTGCTAAGATTAAGGGTGTGCTAGGGTTAAAAAAATGCGTCTTTTAGTGTGTGACAGCTGTCAATAATAAAATCCCGCTATAAATCTGGTATCGCTGTAATCGCACCGACACGAAGAATAAAGTCGTCTAATCACACATACCGAATGAGGAACGACGTAAAAAAATAAACTCTAGGGTTAGGGTTGTGTTAGGGTTAGGGTTAGGGTTGTGCTAGGGTAGGGTTGGGGTTGGGATTTTTTCAAAAGTAAAAAAAAAAAAATGACGATATGGAGACTAGTGTTGAGCGTGTGCTCGAGCATGTCACTCGAGCACACGCGATACATGGTGCATACTGAGTACCCGATGCACTTGCGCTCAAGACTAATGACAACTTATTCAATATGATGACATAATGTTATAAATTTTTGTGTCGTACCTCTGGGTTCAAAATGTTCACTATACCCTTTGATAAAATCCTTGAGGGGTATAGTTTCCAAAATGGGGTCACTTGTGGGGGGTTTCTACTATTTAGGCACATTAGGGGCTCTCTAAGTGCAACATGGCGTCCGCTCTCAATTCCAGACAATTTTGCGTTCAAAAACTCACACAGTGCTCATTCCCTTCTGAACTCTGCCGTGCACCCAAACACTGTATTTTCCCCACATATGGGGTATTGGCGTACTCAGAAGAAATTGCACAAAAGTTTTTGGGGTCCATTTTATCCTCTTACCCTTGTGAAAATAAAAAATTGGGGCTAAAACATCATTTTTGTGGAAAAAGTTTGATTTTTTTATTTTAACGGCTCCATGTTATAAACTTCTGTAAAGCACTTGGGGGTTCAGGGTGCTCACCACACATCTAGATAAGTTCCCTGAGGGGTCTAGTTTCCAAAATGGTGTCACTTGTGGGGGATTTCCACTGTTTAGGCACATGAGGGGCTCCTCAAACGCAACATGGTGTCCGCTAATTATTCAAGCAAATTTTACATTCAAAAAGTCAAATGGCACTCCTTCCCTTCCGAACCCTGCCGTGCGCCCAAACATTGGCTTTCTCCCACATATGGGGTATCGGCTTACTCAGGAGAAATTGCACAACAAACGGCATGGTGCAATTTCTCCTGTTACCCTTATGAAAATGCAAAATTGCGGGCTGAAAAACAATTTTGTGGTAAAAATGTGAAAATTTTATTTTTACGGCTCAATGTTATAAACTTCCGTGAAGCACCTGGGGGTTCAAGATGCTCACCACCCATCTAGATAAGTTCCCTGAGGGGTCTAGATTCCAAAATGGTGTCACTTGTGGGGGGTTTCTTCTGTTTAGGCGCATCAGGGGCTCCCCAAACGCAACATGGTGTCCACTAATTATTCAAGCAAATATTACATTCAAAAAATCAAATGGCGCTCCTTCCCTTCCAAACCCTGCCGTGTGCCCAAACAGTGTTTTTCCCCACATATGGGTTATCTACATGCTCAGTGTAAATTGCACAACAAATTTTGGGGTCCATTTTTTCCTGTTACCCCTGCAAAAATTAAAAAAAATTGGATCTAAAGTAACATTTTTGTGAAAAAAGTTAAATGTTAATTTTTTTCTTCCACCTTCTAAAAATTCCTGTGAATCACCTGAAGGGTTAATAAACTTCTTGAATGTGATTTTGAGAACCTTGAGGGGTGCAGTTTTTAGAATGGTGTCACTTTTGGGTATTTTCTGTCATAAAGACCCCTCAAAGTGACTTCAGATGTGATGTGGTCCCTAAAAAAATGGTTTTGTAAATTTTGTTGGAAAAATGAGAAATCGCTGGTCAACTATTAACTCTTATAGCTCCCTAATAAAAAAAAATTTTGGTTCCAAAATTGTGCTGATGTAAAGTAGACATGTGGGAAATGTTATTTATTAACTATTTTGTGTGACATATCTTTCTGATTTAAGGGCATGAAAATTGAAAAATTCACAAATAAATGCAAGTGATATCGTAGAAATTTTGCCACTGTCATGAAGTACAATATGTCATGAAAAAACAATTTCAGAATCAGGGGGATCAGTTGAAGCATTCCAGAGTAATTACCTCATAAAGTGACAGTGTTCAGATTTGTAAAAATTGGCCTGGTCATTAACGTGCAAACCACCTGGGGTACTAAAGGGGTTAAGGAGGAAAAAGCCTGCAGGGTGGCATCCGACAATTTAGAAAGATCAGACCCCCTTCCTTGTCATGTCAGTGAGGGGATTCACAATTACCGAATAATTTTGGATACATTTCCGGTAAATATTAGTAAAGCCCAGAAAACGTTGTACAGCCTTCAGGTTCTCGGGACAGTCCCAATCAAGGACAACACGGATCTTCTCCGGATCCATCCAAAAACCCGAAGATGACAAAAGGTACCCCAAAAACTGCACCTCCGGAATGGCAAAAACACACTTTTCTAGTTTGACATATAGTTTGTTATCCCTTGATATCTGAAGCACCTATTTAACATGCCCCTGATGTGTCTCAAAATCAGGTGAGTAAACCAAAAGATCATCCAGATAGACCACCACAAACCTGTCCACCAAATGATGGAAAATATCATTAATGAAATGTTGGAACACCGCAGGTGCATTGGTCATACCGAAAGGCATAACCAGACTCTCGAAATGCCCTTCAGGGGTATTGAATGCTGTTTTCCATTCATCCCCCTCTCTGATTCAAACAAGATTGTAGGCTCCTCTTAAATCCAACTTGGAGAACAGCTTAGCTCCCACAACCTGGCTTAACAAATCTAGAATTAGAGGAAGAGGATATGGATCTCGGATGGTAATTTGATTTAATTCCCGGAAATCTAAACAGGAACGTAGACCGCCATCTTTTTTCTTCACGAAGGAGAACCCTGCCACCATAGGTGAAGATGAGGGTCTGATATCTTCCTTCTCAAGACTTTCCGCAATGAAATTCATTATGGCTTGTCTCTCAGGGCCAGAAAGATTATGCAGTCTGGACTTTGGTAGTTTAGCTCTGGGAGTCAGGTTAAAAGGACTGTCATATGCACGATAAGGAGGCAAATCCTGACACCCCCTCTCAGAAAAAACTTCCTCAAAACCAGACAAAAAGGCAGGTAAGGTCTCTGTAGAGACTGTAGAAAGGGAAATGTTTAAACAGTTTTCATGGGAGTAATCTTCGCACTCAATGATCTCTCTGGATTGCCAATCCACCAATGGATTATGTTTCACCAACCAGGGTAGACAGAGTACAATTGGAGTGGGAAGACCGTCCAGGACATAGCAAGGGATTATCTCATCATGAACCGACCCCACCCTCAGTCTTACATTATGTACAATCTGAGTTAGAGCTTTCTTTGCAAGTGGCGCTGAGTCAATGGCGAAAATGGGAATGGGCTTAGCTAAAGTACAGTAATTAAGACCATGAGTTCTCACAAACTCAGCATCAACCATGCTGACTCCAGCTCCACTGTCAACAAACACAGAAATTTTCTCCGTCTTGCGCTCTAGCTCCACCTCTGCTGTCAGGACAAACCGAGAACTGCAGGTTGATGATAAACGCACCCCTTGATTATCCAACTCCAGACTACCAAGGGTTAATCGAGTTTCCTTTTGCTTAGGAATTGAGGGACAGGCCCCAATAAAATGTCCCTTTTTTCCACAAAAAAAAACACACGCCCTTTTTTTTTGCAGATCTCAGGGGAAATGTACAATGCAGAGGCACCCCCTAACTGCATGGGTTCTTCCACCTCCCCCAGTACTGCTTCACCCCCAGACTGCTCCCTCAGAAAAGGGGCATTACCCCGAAAAGAGGGCTCCGGAGAAGGTAGTCTCACCCACCTATCCCAAAGGTGTCTATCAACACGTATGGCCAAAGACATGGCAGCCTCCAAGGACTCTGGGGTTTCATACACTGCCAAAGCATCTTTCAACCTTTCAGTAAGGCCCTGACAAAATTGACTTCTGAGAGCTGGAGAGCCGGGCAACTTCATTCCATCAGTTGCCCATCTGCGTAATTCTGAGCTTTACGTCTCTACTGACTGATTCCCCTGCTGAAGACGACGCAGCCTGAACTCAGCCAAGAAGTTTCGGTCAGGGTCATCATAGATAAGGGCTAGAGCCCTGAAAAACCCCTCCACAGACTGGAGACAAACCGAACCCTGCGGCAAAGAGAAAGCCCAGGATTGAGGATCTCCTTGCAGTAGTGAGATCATAGTCCCCACTCGCTGCTCCTCATCTCCAGGGGAGTAAGGGCAAAGTTTAAAATACAGTTTGCAAGCTTCCTTGAACACAAAAAACTTGTCCCTACCTCCTAAAAACCTGTCAAGGAGGGCAACCTTGGGTTCGAGCTGAACCGGCTTACCCGCAGAGACCCCAACATTAGGGACCTGCAGCCGCTGTTGCTGCTGCTGAACATCATAGCGAAGGTCAGTCACCTCCAGAGACAGCCTGTGCAGCTGCTCTGCCAGCTCTGCAACAGGATCCATGAACCAAAGTATAAAAAAAAAAAAAAAACACCCGAAAACAAAACACAGAAAACCACTTGTAATTTTTTTTTTCTTTTCTATTTATGCACGGCCGGTGATAATGTCACTCAAGGTGTGGGAAAGACTAAGTGCAACACGAAGGGAAGAGGGGGAGGAAGCCCAAACACTATGAAAGGGGTGTGGAGACCCCTAGGCAGATCTAATATCACCCTGCCTCCCCTACCGTCCCTATATAGGTTCCACACCTATCGCCAAGCAGGACCCTAAGCCCTGAATTTCAATAGAGCTTGGCCCTAGATAAGGAGGGGGTGGGGTGAGCACTGGTCAGGCCCACTACAAAATAAAGACAACAAGGTAGACAAACAAAGGGGATAAACTTAGCTTTAGTAAATCCAACTGTCCTCCAAGGGCACCAGAGAAGAAGCTAGCTGACTGCTAGTGCTTCAAGCCTGCACAAAGGTACATAGAAGTATAACTGGCGATTCCCTGGAGCAAACTGAGTGTTTTTATCACACAGGCAAGGGTGTGTCAATCAGCAGCAGGACGGAGGTCACCTCTGGGTCCTAAAGGAAGAAGGATTAAGAAGGTGTCTGTAATGCCAAGCGCAGTGACCTTCTACAGCCTGATCCAGGGCGATCTATCACACCTGACACACCCGTGATAGTATGATCTGCAACCTCATCGTCATCCTATCTGTTCTCCTACTTCTTGCCCTGAGAGTCACCATCCTCTTCTTCCTGCCCTGACAGCACAGTACAGTCCGTGTGGCCTCAGGTATCTGAGTCTCATCAGTATCACCTCTAGGCTGATGACACACATATCTACCTCTCTGGACCTGATATCATCTCCTCCTAACTAACCAAAATCCCACAATGTCTGTCCGCTATTTCATCTTTCTTCATCTCATTCAACCTTACCAACTGACCTATGCATCAAAGCCAATGGTTGCCCACTCTCCCCAGTCCCATAAGCTTTACTCTGATCTCTCCTTCAAACTTTACATCCAAGCCCTTTCCACTCCCTGCCGACTCCAACTCCAAAATATCTCCCGGATGCACACATTCCTCAACCATAAATCTGCAAAAACTCTAGTGCAAGCCCTCATCATTTCCCGCCTCGACTACTGCAAGATCCTCCTCTGTGGCCTCCCTTCTACCACTCTCGCACCCCTCCAATCTATCCTAAACTGTGCTGGCCGACTAATCCATCTGTTATCCCACTATTCTCCGGCTTCTCCCCTCTGTCATTCCTTGCACTGGCTCCCCATTGCCAAGAGATTCCAGTTGAAAACCCTAACTTTGGCATACAAAGCCATCCAAAACCTGTCTCTTCCATACATCTGTGACCTAGTCTCCTGGTACTTACCTGCAGGCAACCCGTGATCCTCATAAGATCTCCTTCTCGACATCCCTCTTATCTCCTCTTCCCACAATTGCATACAAAATTTGTCCCATGCATCTCCCCTGCTCTGGAACTGTCTACCTCAACATATCAGACTGTCACATACCGTGGAAACCTTCAAAAGGAACTTGAAGACCTTCCTCTTCCGACAAGCGTACAACCTACAGTAACCCTCGCTCCACCATATCGCTGCATGACCAGCTCTACCCTCACCTACAGTATCCTCTCCCATCCCTTGTAGATTGTGAGCTCTCGCGGGTAGGGTCCTCTCTCCTCCTGTACCAGTCGGTGACTTTTTCGTTCAAAATTATTGTACTTGTTATTTCCTACGTATACCCCTTGTCACATGTAAAACGCCCGGGAATAAATAGCGCTATAATAATAAATAATAATAATTATACTATTTGTACTGTGGAATGTGCTAGGACTAGTGTTGAGCGAGCACTAAAATGCTCGGATGCTCAAAGCTCGGGCCGAGCTCGCCGTGATACTCGGGTGCTCGACCCGAGCAACGAGCCCAATGTTAGTCTATGGGAGACTCGAGCATTTTTGCGGTGGCACCCCCGGCAGTCTTTTAAAAGCCTAACAAGTGCCCAAAACGATAGTGACAGTGTTCAAATGACATGGGGACAGCATGGGGATCGCCCCAGGAAGCATTTCTGACCTCCAGGTCACTGCTGTCAACAACGTGGTAAGAGGTATTAAGCCACTTTTACAGGCTCACAATAAAACGTTCAAAAACGAAAGTGAAACTTTTTTCCTGTGAAATATGTTAAGGAACATCCTTTCCAGGGTAAAGACTTGTGTATAAGTTAAAATAAATGACCAAAAACAAAAATACTCCTCCACACCTTCGGCTATGTTCACAAGTAGCATTTTTTATGCGTTTTTGCACTTTTATATTGCTTTCAACTATGACAAATGCATTCACCGTGAAATGTCATTTTAACATTTTACAACCTTATCTGGCCATGTGCTGTGTGACACATGCATAAAGTGCTGAAAAGACAGGGGAACAGCATGGGGAAGACCCCTGGAAGAATCTCTGACTCCCAGGTCACTGTCTAAAAGTGTGCCCATCATAAGTGATCTTTACTGCATCAGAAGATGCAGACTTGCAACTATCCCCATGCAAGTTCTAGTCCCGGGGCAGTGTTCAATTGTACCTCCCCCATTCCTTGCAATGCAAGCTCAAGTATGCAGCCTGCCACCCACCCACCCCCAGGCTGCAATACCATACTGCTTGCTTGCTTGAACTTGAAATTGGGCCTTTTAGGCATGTGGAGGCGGAATCTGGCCACCACGTCATGGCTGTGTTGGCGGCCTGGAATCCATACTCAGTCCCCAGCCGCCCGGCGGCCAGGTGTCCATACTCGGTCCCCAGCCGCCCCGCGGCCGGGTGTCCACAAACGGTCCCCAGCCGCCTGGGGGCAGCCGGGTGTCCATAAACGGTCCCCAGCCACCCTTATTTCTCCTTGGAACATCCCCCAAACACTTTTCTTAGCCGGGCCTGCTTTAGGCAGCATTGGACGAGCCCACCAGAGAACCAGACTCCTCCGGTGGGCCCCGACTTCTCCATCGGTGGAGTTGAGAGTGCCAAGGTGAGGAGCATGATGATGATGACAGAAGTTAGCATCTGCTATGTTTTCATTTAATGCAAGTGTAAGTGTGCAGCCTGCCACCCACCCACCCCCAGACTGCAATTCCATACTGCTAGCTTGCACTTGAAATGGGGCCTTTTAGTTTGGAGAAGGCCAAAGCTGGCCACTACCTTATGGCTGCTTCGGCAGCGAGGTATCCATACTCAGTCCCCAGCCGCCCATATTTGTCCTGGTGTGCCTTATACATAAGATTAAGCGCGTATACCAAAACATTACCTGTGCCCTCCCCAGTGCATTTAGTGGGAAGGAGAGCCTATTACGCTGTAGTGTGTGCATTCCAAACCCCTGTTCATGGTACATGCGAAGATGCCTCCCACCTTGCACCTGTCGTTGCAGACTTGCAACTATCCCCATTTAAGTCCTTGTCCCAGGGCAGTGTTCAATTGTACCTCTCCCATTCCTTGCAATGCAAGCGCAAGTATGCAGCCTGCCACCCACCCACCCCCAGGCTGCAATACCATACTGCTTGCTTGCTTGCACTTTAAATTGGGCCTTTTAGGCATGTGGAGGTGGAATCTGGCCATCACGCCATGGCTGTGTCGGCGGCCTGGTATCCATACTCAGTCCCCAGCCGCCTGGTGGCCGGGTGTCCCCGCTTGATCCCCAGCCTCCAGGGGGTGGCCGGGTGTCCATACTCGGTCCCCAGCCACCCCTATTTGTCCCGGTAACCTTTCGCACACTTTGCTTAGCCTGGCCTGCTTTAGGGCAGCATTGGCCGAGCCCACCGGACTATCAGACTCCTCCGGTGGGCCCTGGCTTCTCCATCAGGGGAGTTGAGAGTGCCAAGGTGAGGAGCATGATGAGGATGATAGAAGTTAGCATCTGCTTTGTTTTGTTGTAATGCAAGCGCATGTATGTAGTAGCGGCTAGGCCTGAGGTGGTCAGCGTTTTGGCGCATATCCTACCTCCTCCGAGGATTGCTGGATGTTTTCCTGCTACTATCCAAGTTCTATGACTCCCGTTAAAGCAAAGCTTCAGGTGATAAATGATGGATGAGGTAGTGGCAAAGGAGAAAGAGCAGGAGGAACAGGGACCATTCACATCAATATCAGGCCAGTCAACCAGATATCTCTTGTAGGATATGTTTCTGTAACAAAAGGAGCGGTTCGGCAACACAGTTATAGGGCATACAGTGAGTGCAATGCCTACCAAAAATTTCGAGCCACTCCAATGCCCCTTGGAAATGACATGGAGGTCAGAGGGCGTTAACTAAACCTTTTTTTCCATTTATAGCAACTGGGTCTCCCGTGCACTGTTGGCCTAAGCAGTGAATGGAAGGCTTTCCAAAAATTATGAGAAACTGCAATGCCCCTTACAAGAGCCATATGTGGCACCCCAGGGGTCTGGTCACCACAGTAATAGAGATATTACGTCGGAGAGCAAGTGGGAGGTTTCCTGGTCAGGATCCCTTAAACATGCAACATCCTCCGGCCCCAATCCTGGGAGGGGAGAATTCTGCCCTTATAAACTGGATCTGGGGCGGGGTTGAGTGAGTCAGAGAACAGTCAGAGTCAGAGTGAGAGCAAGGGAAAGTAACAGCAAGGAGCTCTGTAGGAGCTAGGAGCTAAGGACCAGGGGCTGGAAGCTGAGCAGAGCTCGCCCTGGCAGAAGACAATAGGAACCGGACACAGGAGTCCGAAGCTGTGAGGACTTATATATCCAGCAGCAGAAACCAGCCGGCAGGGGATTTCAGGTCCTCTGGCCATAGAGGCCCGGAGGCTCAGTCACAAGCAAGGGACCAGCACCGCCGTCGTGGAGCGGAGGCTAACAGAAGGCCCCAAGTCACCAGCCATACGGGTGAGCACTACACAGTACACTCAGGGACGTGGGCTACTTCTACCCGCTTACAGCAAGGTAGCCAGGAAGAGTGCAGACAGAAGGGGAGGCCTACAACTCCACCTGGCCAGGGGAACTCCCGCTTGCTCACAGACTGACCAGGCCTCTTATGCTAGCCAGTACTCCCGGGAGGGTCTACCTTATAATCATCAGTAAAGACCCTGAACTGCACTGCAAAGATTCTGAGTCATTCCTGCTGCGCTCGTGCACCATCACCCCCATCATCCACACTCACTGCCCTGAGGCTATACTCCTCCTGATGGGAGTTTTCCCATTCTATGCTGCGCACACAACACCAGCCTCAGCGGTCTGCCTCGCAGCGGTGGTACTCCCTGACCGCAATCCACGGGTGGCGCAGACGGACAATTAACCTCAAAAACTAAGAAAGACTGCCACTGGTTTGATCAGCCTGAGTCACGGGACCGGGTCACCGCCACGGAGACTACAGACCCCAGAGACCCGGCACCGGGTATCCCACACACGTGTACACACGGCCCAGGGGGCGCGTCACATGCAGTACAGCATATTACAAACTTAAGTCCCATTATTGGGGAGTGGGTGTCCCATGGTATTTGCTTATGCTTTCCCAGCAAAAGCTGCCAAAAATTAGGACGGAGCAACTTGCAATGCCCCTTACAAGAGCCATGCAGTACAGCATATTACAATCATAAGTCCCATTATTGGGGAGTGGGTGTCCCATAGTATTTGCTTATGGTTTCCCAGCAAAAGCTGCCAAAAATTAGGACGGAGCAACTTGCAATGCCCCTTACAAGAGCCATGCAGTACAGCATATTACAAACATAAGTCCCATTATTGGGGAGTGGGTGTCCCATAGTATTTGCTTATGCTTTCCATGCAAAAGCTGCCAAAAATTAGGACGGAGCAACTTGCAATGCCCCTTACAAGAGCCATGCAGTACAGCATATTACAAACATAAGTCCCATTATTGGGGAGTGGGTGTCCCATAGTATTTGCTTATGCTTTCCCAGCAAAAGCTGCCAAAAATTAGGATGGAGCAACTTGCAATGCCCCTTACAAGAGCCATGCAGTACAGCATATTACAAACATAAGTCCCATTATTGGGGAGTGGGTGTCCCATAGTATTTGCTTATGCTTTCCCAGCAAAAGCTGCCAAAAATTAGGACGGAGCAACTTGCAATGTCCCTTACAAGAACCATGCAGTACAGCATATTACAAACATAAGTCCCATTATTGGGGAGTGGGTGTCCCATAGTATTTGCTTATGCTTTCCCAGCAAAAGCTGCCAAAAATTAGGACGGAGCAACTTGCAATGCCCCTTACAAGAGCCATGCAGTACAGCATATTACAAACATAAGTCCCATTATTGGGTAGTGGGTGTCCCATAGTATTTGCTTATGCTTTCCCAGCAAAAGCTGCCAAAAATTAGGACGGAGCAACGTGCAATTCCCCTTACAAGAGCCATGCAGTACAGCATATTACAAACATAAGTCCTATTATTGGGGAGTGGGTGTCCCATAGTATTTGCTTATGCTTTCCCAGCAAAAGCTGCCAAAAATTAGGATGGAGCAACTTGCAATGCCCCTTACAAGAGCTATGCAGTACAGCATGTTACAAACATAACTCCCATTATTGGGGAGTGGGTGTCCCATAGTATTTGCTTATGCTCTCCAAGAAAAAGCTGCCAAAAATTAGGACGGAGCAACTTGCAATGCCCCTTACAAGAGCCATGCAGTACAGCATATTACAAGCATAAGTCCCATTATTGGGGAGTGGGTGTCCCATAGTATTTGCTTATGCTTTCCCAGCAAAAGCTGCCAAAAATTAGGATGGAGCAACTTGCAATGCCCCTTACAAGAGCCATGCAGTACAGCATATTACAAACATAAGTCCCATTATTGGGGAGTGGGTGTCCCATAGTATTTGCTTATGGTTTCCCAGAAAAATCTGCCAAAAATTAGGACGGAGCAACTTGCAATGCCCCTTACAAGAGCCATGCAGTACAGCATATTACAAACATAAGTCCCATTATTGGGGAGTGGGTGTCCCATAGTATTTGCTTATGCTTTCCAAGCAAAAGCTGCCAAAAATTAGGACGGGGCAACTTGCAATGCTCCTTACAAGAGCCATGCAGTACAGCATATTACAAACATAAGTCCCATTATTGGGGAGTGGGTGTCCCAGAGTATTTGCTTATTTGCTTATGCTTTCCCAGCAAAAGCTGCCAAAAATTATAACGGAGCAACTTGCAATACCCCTTACAAGAGCCATGCAGTACAGCATATTACAAACATAAGTCCCATTATTGGGGAGTGGGTGTCCCATAGTATTTGCTTATGCTTTACCAGCAAAAGCTGCCAAAAATTAGGACGGAGCAACTTCCAATGCCCCTTACAAGAGCCATGCAGTACAGCATATTACAAACATAAGTCCCATTATTGGGGAGTGGGTGTCCAATAGTATTTGCTTATGCTTTCCCAGCAAAAGCTGCCAAAAATTAGGACGGAGCAACTTGCAATGCCCCTTACAAGAGCCATGCAGTACAGCATATTACAAACATAAGTCCCATTATTGGGGAGTGGGTGTCCCATAGTATTTGCTTATGCTTTCCCAGCGAAAGCTGCCAAAAATTAGGACGGAGCAACTTGCAATGCCCCTTACAAGAGCCATGCAGTACAGCATATTACAAACATAAGTCCCATTATTGGGGAGTGGGTGTCCCATAGTATTTGCTTATGCTTTCCCAGCAAAAGCTGCCAAAAATTAGGACGGAGCAACTTGCAATGCCCCTTACAAGAACCATGCAGTACAGCATATTACAAACATAAGTCCCATTATTGGGGAGGGGGTGTCCCATAGTATTTGCTTATGCTTTCCCAGCAAAAGCTGCCAAAAATTAGGACGGAGCAACTTGCAATGCCCCTTACAAGAGCCATGTGACGCGCCCCTGGGCCGGTGTCGCGCTGCGTTGCGCACGCGGGAGCCTACCCGGAGCCGGATCAGTGGAGGGTTGTAGTCTCGTGGCGGTGACCCGGTCCGTGCCCAGGGAGTCAAACTAGACGGCAGTCTATTAGTAGTAAATAGTTGATGACTACGCCACCCGTTGAGTGCAGCCAGGAAGCTGCTGCTGCAGGGCAGACCGCTGAGGCCGGTGGTAGGATTGTGCAGCGTGATAGTATAACCCCCAACGGGAGGGGTATGGCCTCAGGGCAGCCGACGTGGATGATGGGGGTAGCAGGAACCACTCAGAGACGGTACGGTGTAGTTCAGGGTCTTTACTGGTAACGACAGACCCTCCCGGAGTACTTGCTAGCAAACGGGGCCTGGTCAGTCTTTGAGCAGATGGGATCTCCCCTGGCCAGGCGTAGTTGTAGGCCTCCCAAACTGACTGTACTCTTCTGGCTACCTTGCTAGAAGCTGATATAAGTAGCCCACGTCCCTGAGTGTACCGTGTGGTGCTCACCCGTATGGCCGGTGACTCGGGGCCTTCTAAAGCTTCCGCTCCACGATGGCGGTGCTGGTCCCACGCGTGTGACCGTGCCTTCGGGCTTCTGGGCCAGGGGACCTGAAATCCCCTGCCTGACGGATTCTGCTGCTGGGTAGGAGTTAGTCCCCACAGCCTCGGACTCCGGGTCCGGTAAAGAATCTTCTTAGTCAGGGCAAGCTCTGCAGCTGCCAGCCCCTGACTCCTTGTAAGTCTGCTGTTTCCTATGCTGCTTCTTGTCTCCACTCTCCTTGTCTGACTCTCCCTGCCTCAGCCCCGGGTTTAAACAGGGGAAGTTCTTCCCCTCCCCAGACTGGGCAGGAGGTGTGGCATGCACAGGATCCCTGACCAAAGGACCTCCCACCTGCTCTCAGACATAACATTACATTACTGTGGAAAACCAGACCCCTGGGGTGCCACATTCCCCCCTAGTGAAATTTAGTACTCCGGGACTAAACACATTTAGAAAAACATAACAAAGTATAACAATAACAACACAATAAGAAAAACACATAAGATGGTTACGGCGTGTCCGCAACCGGGTGCAGTCTTTGAAGAAAAGCAAAGGTGTCCATTTCACCAACACAGGGAGACGTAACCAGGTAGGGGTCTGTCCTACCCCGAGTCCTTAACAGTCTCTAGTCCATCCTGGGTTACGCTCCAACTATATACAAGGATTCCCGGTAAATCCACCAAGGTTTCCTAAAAACAACTGGAAACACAAAATTATACACAAGCAACAATACACAGATAAACATAAATAAAACTATTTTTACACTTCAAATTCTCCAGCGTGCGGGTAACTGGCCTCTAGTGGCCCTAGTGGACCTACGGAGCTGACTGTCTGGCCCTGAACTACAGGGTGTAGGAGCTGTCAATGGTAAACTGGGCAGCTGTCTACCGGCTCTTTGTCTCACTAGGGGTACGGCAGGCTCACTATAAGCAGAGGGTTGATTCTCCTGTTCTACTCGTGTGGAGTCTTCTGCCTCCTGGACCGGCTGTTCTTCCAGCTCTACCCGTTGCTCCGTAGGTTCTTGGAATGATGGTTGGAGGAAGGTGAGTACGGGTACCACAACTGCACCATTGACTTGAGTCCAAGACCGAGGGAAGTCCCCGAGCACGGTACTAACCATATCTTCCCTTTCTCCCACGGGTCGATGGTCTTCTTGTTCCTCTTCAGGGTTCCTCAGTTGTTCGGGACACTTCTTCAGGTGGTCCCGGGATACAATGGCTGTGGTTTCCCCTCCGTCTTTACTGATGGTACAGACCTTCGGGTTCTCGTGGCTTGAGGGCAGTACGGTGTACGGGTCCTCCTCCCACTGGTCATCCAACTTGTGGAGCCGTCTTTTCCTCTTCAAGACCTGCTCTCCGGGTACCAGGGGAACAGCGGGAGCATACTGGTTGTAAGTCTTCTCTTGTCTTTCCCTAGCCTGACAGAGACTTCGCTCCACGCTCTCTTGTACTCTCCGGTACTGCTGCTGCCTCTCTGTGTCCCAGTCTGTTTCTGGTGAAGTGTCCTCAGGTGTCAGGACTCCCATTTCCAGGTCAACAGGTAACTTACCAGGTCTCGCCCTCATTAGGTAAGCCGGGGTACAGTTGGTGGAACCTACCGGGATGTGGTTGTATAGGTCCACCAGATCGGGCAACTTCTCAGGCCACAGACTGCGTTCTTCCAGGGGCAATGTTTTTAGAAGATCCATTACCACCTGGTTCATTTTTTCACAAAGTCCATTAGTTTGCGGATGGTAGGGTGTCGTCCTTATCTTCCGGCAGCCATACAGATTGCAGAATTCCTGGAAGACCTCCGCTTCAAAGGCAGGTCCCTGGTCCGTCAGCACTTGGTCCGGGTACCCGTGTGGACGGCAGAAGTGCTGCTGGAAGGCTCTAGCTGCTGTTTGAGCCGTTAAGTCCTTGACGGGGACGACAACCAAGAACCGGGAGTAATGATCCACGATGGTTAACGCGTAGACGTAGCCACTTCTGCTTGGGGTCAGTTTTACATGATCCAAGGCTACCAGTTCCAACGGTTGCCGGGTGACGATGGACTGCAGGGGAGTCTTCTGGCTGGCCCGGTCCTTCCTTCTCAGATTGCACGGGCCACAGTCTCTGCACCACTTCTCGATGGTTCCCCTCATGCCTACCCAGTGGAACCGCTCGCGCAGCAGGAACTCCAGCTTTTTCCACCCGAAGTGTCCAGCTCCGTCGTGGTATGCCTCCATCACCATGGCTGCGTCTCTTCGTGGCACCACTACTTGCCAGAGTAGTTCATGCGTCCGGGAGTTGACCATTCTGCGGCACAACTTCCCCTTGTAAAGGAATAGTCGACTCTTCTCCGCCCATAGTTGTTTGGCTTCCTCCGGAGCGTCTGGTTCAAGTCGAGCCTCCGGCCGAGTCAGCATCTCCTTCACCAGTCGGACGGCAGGGTCGCTGTCTTGCGTTTCCGCCCAGTTGTAGTGGGGTAAGGGGTTCAACGTAGCAGCCTGTTTACCCCTTACCCGGTGGGAATACTGGATAGTCCCATGACGGTGGAACGCAGGGAGTTCAACTTCTTCCAGTCCCTCCGGATCTTCTCCTTCGTCCGGCAGGTTGGGCATCCTGGACAGGGCATCCGCGTTAGTATTGGAGCGTCCTGCCCGGTATTTGATTGTGAACTCGTAGTTGGACAGACGGGCCATCCACCTCTGCTCCAGGGCACCGAGTCTTGCCGTGTCCAGGTGTATCAACGGGTTGTTATCCGTGTATACGGTGAACCGGGAAGAAGCGAGGTAATGCCTAAAGCGCTCGGTGACTGCCCATACCACGGCCATGAACTCTAGCTTAAATGAGCTGTAATTCTCGGGGTTCCTTTCGGTGGGTCGCAGTTTTCGGCTGGCATAGGAGATCACTCGTTCTCTCCCCTGCTGAATCTGGGACAGTACGGCTCCTAGCCCGATGTTACTGGCGTCGGTGTAGAGGATGAAGGGCTGGCTATAGTCTGGGTACGCCAAGATTTCATCCCCCGTGAGGGCCATCTTCAGCTGGCGGAAGGACTCTTCTTCTAGCTCTTCCCATTTGAAGGGCGGCTTCTGGTTCTTGGCCTTCCGGGACTGGCCTATCAGGAGGTCCTGCATAGGCGCTGCCTTTTTGGTGAAACCGGGAATAAACCTTCGGTAGTAGCCTACCAACCCTAGGAACTGCCGCACTTCTTTTACGCTGGAGGGGCTTGGCCATCCCTTAATTGCGGTGATCTTATCGGGGTCGGGAGCCACTCCGTCAGCGCTCACCACGTGTCCCAGGTATTGCACCTTTGGTTTCAGGAGGTGACACTTGGAGGGTTTCACCTTTAGGCCGTAACTCGCCAGAGCTTCGAACACCTCCGCCAGGTGTTTCAGGTGGTCCTCATAAGTTTTGGAGTATACGATGACATCGTCCAGGTACAACAGGACCATCTCGAAGTTTCTGTGGCCCAGACAGCACTCCATTAATCGTTGGAAGGTTCCTGGGGCGTTGCAGAGTCCGAACGGCATGCAGGTGAACTCGCTAAGTCCCATCGGGGTGGTGAATGCGGTCTTCTCCCGGTCCGCCTCTGCTACAGGAACCTGCCAGTACCCGCTAGTGAGATCCAAGGTAGAGAAGAAGTTAGCAGATCTTAAAGCAGCCAATGACTCCTCTATCCTTGGTAAGGGGTACGCATCCTTGTGTGTGATACGGTTGATTTTCCGGTAATCTACACACATCCTCATGGTGTTGTCTTTCTTTTTGACTAAAACTAGTGGGGCTGCCCAGGGGCTACAGCTATCCCGGATTACCCCAGCCTCCTTCATGTCTCTAAGCATCCCCTTGGCGTGTTGGTAATGTGCAGGGGGTACGGGTCGATACCTCTCTTTTATGGGAGGATGATCTCCCGTGGGGATGCGGTGTTCTACCCCCTTGACTCGCCCGAAGTCTAACGGGTGTTTACTAAACACTCTCTCATACTCTTGAACCACCCGATAGACTCCGTGTTTCTGATGTGAGGGAGTGGAATCAGTACCCAAATGTAGTTGCTGACACCAGTCCTCCATGTCTTTCTTAGAGCCGTTACCTTCCTCCGGGTGAGATGGAGGCAAGGGTTCCACAGATTGTATAGAATTTTGATTAGTGGTATATAATTTGGCTAGCGTGGCATACCGGGGCAGGTACACTTCCCTCTCCCCGATATTTATTATGCGAATGGGCACCCTCCCATGGCGTACATTGACCACCCCCCGTGCTGTCAAAATGGTGGGCCTACTGTCTGAGTAAACTGGTTCTACCATTGCCTGGTAATCTCTTCCTCTCAGACCAATAGCTGCCCGGCACCAAATCATCATTTCACTTTTTGGGGGCATGGCAATAGGAAAAGGGTCACACATTCTTACGCTACCAATCTCACCGCCGGAGAGTTCCACTTGTTGCCGTTGCATCAGTGCCCGGATCTCTTTCTGGAGCACCCGCTGCTCGCCGGAGCTGGCGTTCTTGGCAACCTGCTGTAAAAGGAAAATCACCTCTGCAAGACAATTTTCAATTACGTTAGTTCCTAGAGTTATTTTTGGGTGACTCTCATGTTTATCAATATCTACAATGATCAGTCCCTGTGCGGCCAGTTCGACTCTACCGATTTTGAGGGCCACCTCCTTAAATCCGATCTGTGGCACGGGCTGGCCATTGCTAGCGATGATACTCAAGTCGTCGTCAGGGTAGTGGGTAATATCCGAGTCATTCCAGTACTGCTTGAAGAGCACGTACGGGATGGTGGTGACCTGTGACCCGGTATCCAGTAGGGCACTCATGGGAATGCCATCCAGTACCACAGGCAAGACTGGACGTCCTCCCACATATCTGTCGCGCCAGTTCGATGGGCCTGGTGATCTTTTTCCTGGGGGTTGGCCCTCTACCCCAGGTTGTGCCCGTTTAAAGAACAGTACCTTTCCATATGTCCGGGTTGATTGCAGCGGCGGCAGATGGGTCGTCCGTCCTCGCTGTATCGGTCACTGGGTCTTCCTCTGGCCGGTGGGGTCCTCCTTGGTTGACGCCACGGGATGTCCTCCGGTCCGGATGCCAGCTGGATCTTCCCTGGGGTGGAAACCTGTAAAGACTGCACAGTTCGGGTTAGCGCAGCAACGCTCTTAGCTAGCTCTTGGACCTGATGGTGTAGGTCTGGAGCCGGGTCATTGTCCAAAGCCTGCGCATCAGCTCCCACAGGCCCGGCTGACAAGGGCGCCGCCTCCTGGTAGTAAGTGGTAGTGGGGCGTCTGTGGGTCACAACGCCACCTGGTGCCGGTTCTCGGAGCACCCGGATGGCTCTGTCCTTGAACTGTGCAAAGTCCAGATGGGGATCCTGTAAGGCCATTGCCCGCAACTGGGTTCGGTGGGCATTGCAATATAAACCCTCTATAAATTGTTCAGTCAACAGCCTGTCCTCGTTTCCCACCCCATCAGGGTCGGTCTGCTTTATGGCCCTCAGGGCCTCTTGTAGGTTTAGTGCATAGTCCCTTATACTCTCATGCGCTCGCTGCTTGCACCCGTAGAATCTAAGCTTAATCTCGGCTGAGGTGCGGGTATCAAAGGTGTCCTTCAACCGGGTTAGTATCCCTGCGACAGTCTTCCTCCCAGGTGGCCAGGATTTTACTTCCCTTTTGGCTGCCCCGGTTAGTTGGGCCACCAGGATGCTCACTTTTTGCTCTTCTGTGAGGGGGTACACCTGGAAGAGGCTATCCAGCTTTTCTCTAAAGTCATGCAGGGTATGTGACTCCCCTGAGTACTGGGGTAGCCAAGCTGCTCCCGGGATATAGGGCATGGTGAAGGGCATAACTGCAGCAGCGGTAGCGCTGGCGGGGGTTGGGGCAGTGAAGCTCTCCTCCGTATCCGACATCTTCCTCCCCCCTAGTGGACCGTGGCCTACCTTGCGATGATCCTCTTCCGTAGGCCGCGGCTCCGCAGTGGATCGTCAGGGTTGAGGACCTTCCGTCGCGCTCCTGTGACGTCGGCGTCTGCTGGGCTCCTTCCAGGACCTTACGCAACGTCCGGACGTGAGGCGGGGCTTCAGTTCTCGCGCGCTTTCGGAGTCCACGCCCCTCTTCTTCCCGCGCGGCGTCCCCAAGATGGCGTCCAACGGCGGGAAAACTCCACGGATGGCGGGAAGAAGGTCGAAGATGGCGCCGGATGGCGGGAAAACTTCGCGGATGGCGGGAAGAAGGTAGAAGATGGCGCCGGATGGCGGGAAACCTTCACCACTGGTAAGTTTGAACAGTCTTTGCTTTTCAGGCACGCAGTACCCGGTGGTTGCGGGCACGAAATCCTGCCGACTACGCCAAAGTTGACGCGCCCCTGGGCCGGTGTCGCGCTGCGTTGCGCACGCGGGAGCCTACCCGGAGCCGGATCAGTGGAGGGTTGTAGTCTCGTGGCGGTGACCCGGTCCGTGCCCAGGGAGTCAAACTAGACGGCAGTCTATTAGTAGTAAATAGTTGATGACTACGCCACCCGTTGAGTGCAGCCAGGAAGCTGCTGCTGCAGGGCAGACCGCTGAGGCCGGTGGTAGGATTGTGCAGCGTGATAGTATAACCCCCAACGGGAGGGGTATGGCCTCAGGGCAGCCGACGTGGATGATGGGGGTAGCAGGAACCACTCAGAGACGGTACGGTGTAGTTCAGGGTCTTTACTGGTAACGACAGACCCTCCCGGAGTACTTGCTAGCAAACGGGGCCTGGTCAGTCTTTGAGCAGATGGGATCTCCCCTGGCCAGGCGTAGTTGTAGGCCTCCCAAACTGACTGTACTCTTCTGGCTACCTTGCTAGAAGCTGATATAAGTAGCCCACGTCCCTGAGTGTACCGTGTGGTGCTCACCCGTATGGCCGGTGACTCGGGGCCTTCTAAAGCTTCCGCTCCACGATGGCGGTGCTGGTCCCACGCGTGTGACCGTGCCTTCGGGCTTCTGGGCCAGGGGACCTGAAATCCCCTGCCTGACGGATTCTGCTGCTGGGTAGGAGTTAGTCCCCACAGCCTCGGACTCCGGGTCCGGTAAAGAATCTTCTTAGTCAGGGCAAGCTCTGCAGCTGCCAGCCCCTGACTCCTTGTAAGTCTGCTGTTTCCTATGCTGCTTCTTGTCTCCACTCTCCTTGTCTGACTCTCCCTGCCTCAACCCCGGGTTTAAACAGGGGAAGTTCTTCCCCTCCCCAGACTGGGCAGGAGGTGTGGCATGCACAGGATCCCTGACCAAAGGACCTCCCACCTGCTCTCAGACATAACATTACATTACTGTGGAAAACCAGACCCCTGGGGTGCCACACATGCAGTACAGCATATTACAAACATAAGTCCCATTATTGGGGAGTGGGTGTCCCATAGTATTTGCTTATGCTTTCCCAGCAAAAGCTGCCAAAAATTAGGATGGAGCAACTTGCAATGCCCCTTACAAGAGCCATGCAGTACAGCATATTACAAACATAAGTCCCATTATTGGGGAGTGGGTGTCCCATAGTATTTGCTTATGCTTTCCCAGCAAAAGCTACCAAAAATTAGGATGGAGCAACTTCCAATGCCCCTTACAAGAGCCATGCAGTACAGCATATTACAAACATAAGTCCCATTATTGGGGAGTGGGTGTCCCATAGTATTTGCTTATGCTTTCCCAGCAAAAGCTGCCAAAAATTATGACGGAGCAACTTGCAATGCCCCTTACAAGAGCCATGCAGTACAGCATATTACAAACATAAGTCCCATTATTGGGGAGTGGGTGTCCCATAGTATTTGCTTATGCTTTCCCAGCGAAAGCTGCCAAAAATTAGGACGGAGCAACTTGCAATGCCCCTTACAAGAGCCATGAAGTACAGCATATTACAAACATTTGTCCCATTATTGGGGAGTGGGTGTCCCATAGTATTTGCTTATGCTTTCCCAGAAAAAGCTGCCAAAAATTAGGATGGAGCAACTTGCAATGCCCCTTACAAGAGCCATGCAGTACAGCATATTACAAACATAAGGCCCATTATTCAGGATTGGGTGTCCCATAGTATTTGCTTATGATTTCCATGCAAAAGCTGCCAAAAATTAGGATGGAGCAACTTGCAATGCCCCTTACAAGAGCCATGCAGTACAGCATATTACAAACAAAGTCCCATTATTGGGGAGTGGGTGTCCCATAGTATTTGCTTATGCTTTCCCAGCAAAAGCTGCCAAAAATTAGGACGGAGCAACTTGCAATGCCCCTTACAAGAGCCATGCAGTACAGCATATTACAAACATAAGTCCCATTATTGGGGAGTGGGTGTCCCATAGTATTTGCTTATGCTTTCCCAGCAAAAGCTGCCAAAAATTAGGACGGAGCAACTTGCAAAGCCCCTTACAAGAGCCATGCAGTACAGCATATTACAAACATAAGTACCATTATTGGGGAGTGGGTGTCCCATAGTGTTTGCTTATGCTTTCCCAGCAAAAGCTGCCAAAAATTAGGACGGAGCAACTTGCAATGCCCCTTACAAGAGCCATGGAGTACAGCATATTAAAAACATAAGTCCCATTATTGGGGAGTGGGTGTCCCATAGTATTTGCTTATGCTTTCCAAGCAAAAGCTGCCAAAAATTAGGACGGAGCAACTTGCAATGCCCCTTACAAGAGCCATGCAGTACAGCATATTACAAACATAAGTCCCATTATTGGGGAGTGGTTGTCCCATACTATTAGCTTATGCTTTCCCAGCAAAAGCTGCCAAAATTAGGATGGAGCAACTTGCAATGCCCCTTACAAGAGCCATGCAGTACAGCATATTACAAACATAAGTCCCATTATTGGGGAGTGAGTGTCCCATAGTATTTGCTTATGCTTTCCCAGCAAAATCTGCCAAAAATTAGGACGGAGCAACTTGCAATGCCCCTTACAAGAGCCATGCACTACAGCATATTACAAACATAAGTCCCATTATTGGGGAGTGGGTGTCCCATAGTATTTGCTTATGTTATCCAAGCAAAAGCTGCCAAAAATTAGGACGGAGCAACTTGCAATGCCCCTTACAAGAGTCATGCAGTACAGCATATTACAAACATAAGTCCCATTATTGGGGAGTGGGTGTCCCATAGTATTTGCTTATGCTTTCCCAGCAAAAGCTGCCAAAAGTTAGGATGGAGCAACTTGCAATGCCCCTTACAAGAGCCATGCAGTACAGCATATTACAAACATAAGTCCCATTATTGGGGAGTGGGTGTCCCATAGTATTTGCTTATGCTTTCCCAGCAAAAGCTGCAAAAAATTAGGACGGAGCAACTTGCAATTCCCCTTACAAGAGCCATGCAGTACAGCATATTACAAACATAAGTCCCATTATTGGGGAGTGGGTGTCCCATAGTATTTGCTTATGCTTTCCCAGCAAAAGCTGCCAAAAATTAGGACGGAGCAACTAGCAATGCCCCTTACAAGAGCCATGCAGTACAGCATATTACAAACATAAGTCCCATTATTGGGGAGTGGTTGTCCCATAGTATTTGCTTATGCTTTCCCAGCAAAAGCTGCCAAAAATTAGGACGGAGCAACTTGCAATGCCGCTTACAAGAGCCATGCAGTACAGCATATTACAAACATAAGTCCCATTATTGGGGAGTGGGTGTCCCATAGTATTTGCTTATGCTTTCCAGCAAAAGCTGCCAAAAATTAGGACGGAGCAACTTCCAATGCCCCTTACAAGAGCCATGCAGTACAGCATATTACAAACATAAGTCCCATTATTGGGGAGTGGTTGTCCCATAGTATTTGCTTATGCTTTCCCAGCAAAAGCTGCCAAAAATTAGGACGGAGCAACTTGCAATGCCGCTTACAAGAGCCATGCAGTACAGCATATTACAAACATAAGTCCCATTATTGGGGAGTGGGTGTCCCATAGTATTTGCTTATGCTTTCCCAGCAAAAGCTGCCAAAAATTAGGATGGAGCAACTTCCAATGCCCCTTACAAGAGCCATGCAGTACAGCATATTACAAACATAAGTCCCATTATTGGGGAGTGGGTGTCCCATAGTATTTGCTTATGCTTTCCCAGCAAAAGCTGCCAAAAATTAGGACGGAGCAACTTGCAATGCCCCTTACAAGAGCCATGCAGTACAGCATATTACAAACATAAGTCCCATTATTGGGGAGTGGGTGTCCCATAGTATTTGCTTATGCTTTCCCAGCGAAAGCTGCCAAAAATTAGGACGGAGCAACTTGCAATGCCCCTTACAAGAGCCATGAAGTACAGCATATTACAAACATTTGTCCCATTATTGGGGAGTGGGTGTCCCATAGTATTTGCTTATGCTTTCCCAGAAAAAGCTGCCAAAAATTAGGATGGAGCAACTTGCAATGCCCCTTACAAGAGCCATGCAGTACAGCATATTACAAACATAAGGCCCATTATTCAGGATTGGGTGTCCCATAGTATTTGTTTATGATTTCCATGCAAAAGCTGCCAAAAATTAGGATGGAGCAACTTGCAATGCCCCTTACAAGAGCCATGCAGTACAGCATATTACAAACATAAGTCCCATTATTGGGGAGTGGGTGTCCCATAGTATTTGCTTATGCTTTCCCAGCAAAAGCTGCCAAAAATTAGGACGGAGCAACTTGCAATGCCCCTTACAAGAGCCATGCAGTACAGCATATTACAAACATAAGTCCCATTATTGGGGAGTGGGTGTCCCATAGTATTTGCTTATGCTTTCCCAGCAAAAGCTGCCAAAAATTAGGACGGAGCAACTTGCAAAGCCCCTTACAAGAGCCATGCAGTACAGCATATTACAAACATAAGTACCATTATTGGGGAGTGGGTGTCCCATAGTGTTTGCTTATGCTTTCCCAGCAAAAGCTGCCAAAAATTAGGACGGAGCAACTTGCAATGCCCCTTACAAGAGCCATGGAGTACAGCATATTAAAAACATAAGTCCCATTATTGGGGAGTGGGTGTCCCATAGTATTTGCTTATGCTTTCCCAGCAAAAGCTGCCAAAAATTAGGACGGAGCAACTTGCAATGCCCCTTACAAGAGCCATGCAGTACAGCATATTACAAACATAAGTCCCATTATTGGGGAGTGGTTGTCCCATACTATTAGCTTATGCTTTCCCAGCAAAAGCTGCCAAAATTAGGATGGAGCAACTTGCAATGCCCCTTACAAGAGCCATGCACTACAGCATATTACAAACATAAGTCCCATTATTGGGGAGTGGGTGTCCCATAGTATTTGCTTATGTTATCCAAGCAAAAGCTGCCAAAAATTAGGACGGAGCAACTTGCAATGCCCCTTACAAGAGTCATGCAGTACAGCATATTACAAACATAAGTCCCATTATTGGGGAGTGGGTGTCCCATAGTATTTGCTTATGCTTTCCCAGCGAAAGCTGCCAAAAATTAGGACGGAGCAACTTGCAATGCCCCTTACAAGAGCCATGAAGTACAGCATATTACAAACATTTGTCCCATTATTGGGGAGTGGGTGTCCCATAGTATTTGCTTATGCTTTCCCAGAAAAAGCTGCCAAAAATTAGGATGGAGCAACTTGCAATGCCCCTTACAAGAGCCATGCAGTACAGCATATTACAAACATAAGGCCCATTATTCAGGATTGGGTGTCCCATAGTATTTGCTTATGATTTCCATGCAAAAGCTGCCAAAAATTAGGATGGAGCAACTTGCAATGCCCCTTACAAGAGCCATGCAGTACAGCATATTACAAACATAAGTCCCATTATTGGGGAGTGGGTGTCCCATAGTATTTGCTTATGCTTTCCCAGCAAAAGCTGCCAAAAATTAGGACGGAGCAACTTGCAATGCCCCTTACAAGAGCCATGCAGTACAGCATATTACAAACATAAGTCCCATTATTGGGGAGTGGGTGTCCCATAGTATTTGCTTATGCTTTCCCAGCAAAAGCTGCCAAAAATTAGGACGGAGCAACTTGCAAAGCCCCTTACAAGAGCCATGCAGTACAGCATATTACAAACATAAGTACCATTATTGGGGAGTGGGTGTCCCATAGTGTTTGCTTATGCTTTCCCAGCAAAAGCTGCCAAAAATTAGGACGGAGCAACTTGCAATGCCCCTTACAAGAGCCATGGAGTACAGCATATTAAAAACATAAGTCCCATTATTGGGGAGTGGGTGTCCCATAGTATTTGCTTATGCTTTCCCAGCAAAAGCTGCCAAAAATTAGGACGGAGCAACTTGCAATGCCCCTTACAAGAGCCATGCAGTACAGCATATTACAAACATAAGTCCCATTATTGGGGAGTGGTTGTCCCATACTATTAGCTTATGCTTTCCCAGCAAAAGCTGCCAAAATTAGGATGGAGCAACTTGCAATGCCCCTTAAAAGAGCCATGCACTACAGCATATTACAAACATAAGTCCCATTATTGGGGAGTGGGTGTCCCATAGTATTTGCTTATGTTATCCAAGCAAAAGCTGCCAAAAATTAGGACGGAGCAACTTGCAATGCCCCTTACAAGAGTCATGCAGTACAGCATATTACAAACATAAGTCCCATTATTGGGGAGTGGGTGTCCCATAGTATTTGCTTATGCTTTCCCAGCAAAAGCTGCCAAAAATTAGGATGGAGCAACTTGCAATGCCCCTTACAAGAGCCATGCAGTACAGCATATTACAAACATAAGTCCCATTATTGGGGAGTGGGTGTCCCATAGTATTTGCTTATGCTTTCCCAGCAAAAGCTGCCAAAAATTAGGACGGAGCAACTTGCAATGCCCCTTACAAGAGCCATGCAGTACAGCATATTACAAACATAAGTCCCATTATTGGGGAGTGGGTGTCCCATAGTATTTGCTTATGCTTTCCCAGCAAAAGCTGCCAAAAATTAGGACGGAGCAACTAGCAATGCCCCTTACAAGAGCCATGCAGTACAGCATATTACAAACATAAGTCCCATTATTGGGGAGTGGTTGTCCCATAGTATTTGCTTATGCTTTCCCAGCAAAAGCTGCCAAAAATTAGGATGGAGCAACTTGCAATGCCGCTTACAAGAGCCATGCAGTACAGCATATTACAAACATTTGTCCCATTATTGGGGAGTGGGTGTCCCATAGTATTTGCTTATGCTTTCCCAGAAAAAGCTGCCAAAAAATAGGATGGAGCAACTTGCAATGCCCCTTACAAGAGCCATGCAGTACAGCATATTACAAACATAAGTCCCATTATTGGGGAGTGGGTGTCCCATAGTATTTGCTTATGCTTTCCAAGCAAAAGCTGCCAAAAATTAGGACAGAGCAACTTGCAATGCCCCTTACAAGAGCCATGCAATACAGCATATTTCAAACATAAGTCCCATTATTGGGGAGGGGGTGTCCCATAGTATTTGCTTATGCTTTCCCAGCAAAAGCTGCCAAAAATTAGGACGGAGCAACTTGCAATGCCCCTTAAAAGAGCCATGCAGTACAGCATATTACAAACATAAGTCCCATTATTGGGGAGTGGGTGTCCCATAGTATTTGCTCATGCTTTCCAAGCAAAAGCTGCCAAAAATTAGGACGGAGCAACTTGCAATGCCCCTAACAAGAGCCATGCAGTACAGCATATTACAAACATAAGTCCCATTATTGGGGAGTGGGTGTCCCATAGTATTTGCTTATGCTTTCCAGCAAAAGCTGCCAAAAATTAGGACGGAGCAACTAGCAATGCCCCTTACAAGAGCCATGCAGTACAGCATATTACAAACATAATTCCCATTATTGGGGAGTGGGTGTCCCATAGTATTTGCTTATGCTTTCCCAGCAAAAGCTGCCAAAAATTAGGACGGAGCAACTTGCAATGCCCCTTACAAGAGCCATGCAGTACAGCATATTACAAACATTTGTCCCAGTATTGGGTAGTGGGTGTCCCATAGTATTTGCTTATGCTTTCCCAGAAAAAGCTGCCAAAAAATAGGATGGAGCAACTTGCAATGCCCCTTACAAGAGCCATGCAGTACAGCATATTACAAACATAAGTCCCATTATTGGGGAGTGGGTGTCCCATAGTATTTGCTTATGCTTTCCAAGCAAAAGCTGCCAAAAATTAGGACAGAGCAACTTGCAATGCCCCTTACAAGAGCCATGCAATACAGCATATTTCAAACATAAGTCCCATTATTGGGGAGGGGGTGTCCCATAGTATTTGCTCATGCTTTCCAAGCAAAAGCTGCCAAAGATTAGGACGGAGCAACTTGCAATGCCCCTAACAAGAGCCATGCAGTACAGCATATTACAAACATAAGTCCCATTATTGGGGAGTGGGTGTCCCATATTATTTGCTTATGCTTTCCCAGCAAAAGCTGCCAAAAATTAGGACGGAGCAACTTGCAATACCCCTTACAAGAGCCATGCAGTACAGCATATTACAAACATAAGTCCCATTATTGGGGAGTGGTTGTCCCATAGTATTAGCTTATGCTTTCCCAGCAAAATCTGCCAAAAATTAGGACGGAGCAACTTGCAATGCCCCTTACAAGAGCCATGCACTACAGCATATTACAAACATAAGTCCCATTATTGGGGAGTGGGTGTCCCATAGTATTTGCTTATGCTTTCCAAGCAAAAGCTGCCAAAAATTAGGACGGAGCAACTTGCAATGCCCCTTACAAGAGTCATGCAGTACAGCATATTACAAACATAAGTCCCATTATTGGGGAGTGGGTGTCCCATAGTATTTGCTTATGCTTTCCCAGCAAAAGCTGCCAAAAATTAGGATGGAGCAACTTGCAATGCCCCTTACAAGAGCCATGCAGTACAGCATATTACAAACATAAGTCCCATTATTGGGGAGTGGGTGTCCCATAGTATTTGCTTATGCTTTCCCAGCAAAAGCTGCCAAAAATTAGGACGGAGCAACTTGCAATGCCCCTTACAAGAGCCATGCAGTACAGCATATTACAAACATAAGTCCCATTATTGGGGAGTGGGTGTCCCATAGTATTTGCTTATGCTTTCCCAGCAAAAGCTGCCAAAAATTAGGATGGAGCAACTAGCAATGCCCCTTACAAGAGCCATGCAGTACAGCATATTACAAACATAAGTCCCATTATTGGGGAGTGGGTGTCCCATAGTATTTGCTTATGCTTTCCCAGCAAAAGCTGCCAAAAATTAGGACGGAGCAACTTGCAATGCCCCTTACAAGAGCTATGCAGTACAGCATATTACAAACATTTGTCCCATTATTGGGGAGTGGGTATCCCATAGTATTTGCTTATGCTTTCCCAGAAAAAGCTGCCAAAAAATAGGATGGAGCAACTTGCAATGCCCCTTACAAGAGCCATGCAGTACAGCATATTACAAACATAAGTCCCATTATTGGGGAGTCGGTGTCCCATAGTATTTGCTTATGCTTTCCAAGCAAAAGCTGCCAAAAATTAGGACAGAGCAACTTGCAATGCCCCTTACAAGAGCCATGCAATACAGCATATTTCAAACATAAGTCCCATTATTGGGGAGGGGGTGTCCCATAGTATTTGCTTATGCTTTCCCAGCAAAAGCTGCCAAAAATTAGGACGGAGCAACTTGCAATGGCCCTTAAAAGAGCCATGCAGTACAGCATATTACAAACATAAGTCCCATTATTGGGGAGTGGGTGTCCCATAGTATTTGCTCATGCTTTCCAAGCAAAAGCTGCCAAAAATTAGGACGGAGCAACTTGCAATGCCCCTAACAAGAGCCATGCAGTACAGCATATTACAAACATAAGTCCCATTATTGGGGAGTGGGTGTCCCATAGTATTTGCTTATGCTTTCCCAGCAAAAGCTGCCAAAAATTAGGACGGAGCAACTAGCAATGCCCCTTACAAGAGCCATGCAGTACAGCATATTACAAACATAAGTCCCATTATTGGGGAGTGGGTGTCCCATAGTATTTGCTTATGCTTTCCCAGGAAAAGCTGCCAAAAATTAGGATGGAGCAACTTGCAATGCCCCTTACAAGAGCCATGCAGTACAGCATATTACAAACATTTGTCCCATTATTGGGGAGTGGGTGTCCCATAGTATTTGCTTATGCTTTCCCAGAAAAAGCTGCCAAAAAATAGGATGGAGCAACTTGCAATGCCCCTTACAAGAGCCATGCAGTACAGCATATTACAAACATAAGTCCCATTATTGGGGAGTGGGTGTCCCATAGTATTTGCTTATGCTTTCCAAGCAAAAGCTGCCAAAAATTAGGACAGAGCAACTTGCAATGCCCCTTACAAGAGCCATGCAATACAGCATATTTCAAACATAAGTCCCATTATTGGGGAGGGGGTGTCCCATAGTATTTCCTTATGCTTTCCCAGCAAAAGCTGCAAAAAATTAGGACGGAGCAACTTGCAATGCCCCTTAAAAGAGCCATGCAGTACAGCATATTACAAACATAAGTCCCATTATTGGGGAGTGGGTGTCCCATAGTGTTTGCTCATGCTTTCCAAGCAAAAGCTGCCAAAAATTAGGACGGAGCAACTTGCAATGCCCCTAACAAGAGCCATGCAGTACAGCATATTACAAACATAAGTCCCATTATTGGGGAGTGGGTGTCCCATATTATTTGCTTATGCTTTCCCAGCAAAAGCTGCCAAAAATTAGGGCGGAGCAACTTGCAATACCCCTTACAAGAGCCATGCAGTACAGCATATTACAAACATAAGTCCCATTATTGGGGAGTGGTTGTCCCATAGTATTAGCTTATGCTTTCCCAGCAAAAGCTGCCAAAAATTAGGATGGAGCAACTTGCAATGCCCCTTACAAGAGCCATGCAGTACAGCATATTACAAACATAAGTCCCATTATTGGGGAGTGGGTGTCCCATAGTATTTGCTTATGCTTTCCCAGCAAAATCTGCCAAAAATTAGGACGGATCAACTTGCAATGCCCCTTACAAGAGCCATGCAGTACAGCATATTACAAACATAAGTCCCATTATTGGGGAGTGGGTGTCCCATAGTATTTGCTTATGCTTTCCCAGCAAAAGCTGCCAAAAATTAGGACGGAGCAACTTGCAATGCCCCTTACAAGAACCATGCAGTACAGCATATTACAAACATAAGTCCCATTATTGGGGAGTGGGTGTCCCATAGTATTTGCTTATGCTTTCCCAGCAAAAGCTGCCAAAAATTAGGACGGAGCAACTTGCAATGCCCCTTACAAGAGCCATGCAGTACAGCATATTACAAACATAAGTCCCATTATTGGGGAGTGGGTGTCCCATAGTATTTGCTTATGCTTTCCAGCAAAAGCTGCCAAAAATTAGGACGGAGCAACTTGCAATTCCCCTTACAAGAGCCATGCAGTACAGCATAATACAAACATAAGTCCAATTATTGGGGTGTGGGTGTCCCATAGTATTTGCTTATGCTTTCCCAGCAAAAGCTGCCAAAAATTAGGATGGAGCAACTTGCAATGCCCCTTACAAGAGCTATGCAGTACAGCATGTTACAAACATAACTCCCATTATTGGGGAGTGGGTGTCCCATAGTATTTGCTTATGCTTTCCAAGAAAAAGCTGCCAAAAATTAGGACGGAGCAACTTGCAATGCCCCTTACAAGAGCCATGCAGTACAGCATATTACAAACATAAGTCCCATTATTGGGGAGTGGGTGTCCCATAGTATTTGCTTATGCTTTCCCAGCAAAAGCTGCCAAAAATTAGGATGGAGCAACTTGCAATGCCCCTTACAAGAGCCATGCAGTACAGCATATTACAAACAAAAGTCCCATTATTGGGGAGTGGGTGTCCCATAGTATTTGCTTATGCTTTCCCAGCAAAAGCTGCCAAAAATTAGGATGGAGCAACTTGCAATGCCCCTTACAAGAGCCATGCAGTACAGCATATTACAAACATAAGTCCCATTATTGGGGAGTGGGTGTCCCATATTATTTGCTTATGCTTTCCCAGCAAAAGCTGCCAAAAATTAGGACGGAGCAACTTGCAATGCCCCTTCCAAGAGCCATGCAGTACAGCATATTACAAACATAAGTCCCATTATTGGGGAGTGGTTGTCCCATAGTATTAGCTTATGCTTTCCCAGCAAAAGCTGCCAAAAATTAGGATGGAGCAACTTGCAATGCCCCTTACAAGAGCCATGCAGTACAGCATATTACAAACATATGTCCCATTATTGGGGAGTGGGTGTCCCATAGTATTTGCTTATGCTTTCCCAGCAAAAGCTGCCAAAAATTAGGACGGAGCAACTTGCAATGCCCCTTACAAGAGCCATGCAGTACAGCATATTACAAACATAAGTCCCATTATTGGGGAGTGGGTGTCCCATAGTATTTGCTTACGCTTTCCAAGCAAAAGCTGCCAAAAATTAGGACGGAGCAACTTGCAATGCTCCTTACAAGAGCCATGCAGTACAGCATATTACAAACATAAGTCCCATTATTGGGGAGTGGGTGTCCCAGAGTATTTGCTTATGCTTTCCCAGGAAAAGCTGCCAAAAATTAGGACGGAGCAACTTGCAATACCCCTTACAAGAGCCATGCAGTACAGCATATTACAAACCTAAGTCCCATTATTGGGGAGTGGGTGTCCCATAGTATTTGCTTATGCTTTCCCAGCAAAAGCTGCCAAAAATTAGGACGGAGCAACTTCCAATGCCCCTTACAAGAGCCATGCAGTACAGCATATTACAAACATAAGTCCCATTATTGGGGAGTGGGTGTACCATAGTATTTGCTTATGCTTTCCCAGCAAAAGCTGCCAAAAATTAGGACGGAGCAACTTGCAATGCCCCTTACAAGAGCCATGCAGTACAGCATATTACAAACATAAGTCCCATTATTGGGGAGTGGGTGTCCCATAGTATTTGCTTATGCTTTCCCAGCGAAAGCTGCCAAAAATTAGGACGGAGCAACTTGCAATGCCCCTTACAAGAGCCATGAAGTACAGCATATTACAAACATTTTTCCCACTATTGGGGAGTGGGTGTCCCATAGTATTTGCTTATGCTTTCCCAGAAAAAGCTGCCAAAAATTAGGATGGAGCAACTTGCAATGCCCCTTACAAGAGCCATGCAGTACAGCATATTACAAACATAAGGCCCATTATTGGGGATTGGGTGTCCCATAGTATTTGCTTATGCTTTCCATGCAAAAGTTGCCAAAAATTAGGATGGAGCAACTTGCAATGCCCCTTACAAGAGCCATGCAGTACAGCATATTACAAACATAAGTCCCATTATTGGGGAGTGGGTGTCCCATAGTATTTGCTTATGCTTTCCCAGCAAAAGCTGCCAAAAATTAGGACGGAGCAACTTGCAATGCCCCTTACAAGAGCCATGCAGTACAGCATATTACAAACATAAGTCCCATTATTGGGGAGTGGGTGTCCCATAGTATTTGCTTATGCTTTCCCAGCAAAAGCTGCCAAAAATTAGGACGGAGCAACTTGCAAAGCCCCTTACAAGAGCCATGCAGTACAGCATATTACAAACATAAGTCCCATTATTGGGGAGTGGGTGTCCCATAGTGTTTGCTTATGCTTTTCCTGCAAAAGCTGCCAAAAATTAGGACAGAGCAACTTGCAATGCCCCTTACAAGAGCCATGCAGTACAGCATATTAAAAACATAAATCCCATTATTGGGGAGTGGGTGTCCCATAGTATTTGCTTATGCTTTCCCAGCAAAAGCTGCCAAAAATTAGGACGGAGCAACTTGCAATGCCCCTTACAAGAGCCATGCAGTACAGCATATTACAAACATAAGTCCGATTATTGGGGAGTGGTTGTCCCATAGTATTAGCTTATGCTTTCCCAGCAAAAGCTGCCAAAATTAGGATGGAGCAACTTGCAATGCCCCTTACAAGAGCCATGCAGTACAGCATATTACAAACATAAGTCCCATTATTGGGGAGTGGGTGTCCCATAGTATTTGCTTATGCTTTCCCAGCAAAATCTGCCAAAAATTAGGACGGAGCAACTTGCAATGCCCCTTACAAGAGCCATGCACTACAGCATATTACAAACATAAGTCCCATTATTGGGGAGTGGGTGTCCCATAGTATTTGCTTATGCTTTCCAAGCAAAAGCTGCCAAAAATTAGGACGGAGCAACTTGCAATGCCCCTTGCAAGAGCCATGCAGTACAGCATATTACAAACATAAGTCCCATTATTGGGGAGTGGGTGTCCCATAGTATTTGCTTATGCTTTCCCAGCAAAAGCTGCCAAAAATTAGGATGGAGCAACTTGCAATGCCCCTTACAAGAGCCATGCAGTACAGCATATTACAAACATAAGTCCCATTATTGGGGAGTGGGTGTCCCATAGTATTTGCTTATGCTTTCCCAGCAAAAGCTGCCAAAAATTAGGACGGAGCAACTTGCAATGCCCCTTACAAGAGCCATGCAGTACAGCATATTACAAACATAAGTCCCATTATTGGGGAGTGGGTGTCCCATAGTATTTGCTTATGCTTTCCCAGCAAAAGCTGCCAAAAATTAGGATGGAGCAACTAGCAATGCCCCTTACAAGAGCCATGCAGTACAGCATATTACAAACATAAGTCCCATTATTGGGGAGTGGGTGTCCCATAGTATTTGCTTATGCTTTTCCAGCAAAAGCTGCCAAAAATTAGGACGGAGCAACTTGCAATGCCCCTTACAAGAGCCATGCAGTACAGCATATTACAAACATTTGTCCCATTATTGGGGAGTGGGTGTCCCATAGTATTTGCTTATGCTTTCCCAGAAAAAGCTGCCAAAAAATAGGATGTAGCAACTTGCAATGCCCCTTACAAGAGCCATGCAGTACAGCATATTACAAACATAAGTCCCATTATTGGGGAGTGGGTGTCCCATAGTATTTGCTTATGCTTTCCAAGCAAAAGCTGCCAAAAATTAGGACAGAGCAACTTGCAATGCCCCTTACAAGAGCCATGCAGTACAGCATATTACAAACATAAGTCCGATTATTGGGGAGTGGTTGTCCCATAGTATTAGCTTATGCTTTCCCAGCAAAAGCTGCCAAAATTAGGATGGAGCAACTTGCAATGCCCCTTACAAGAGCCATGCAGTACAGCATATTACAAACATAAGTCCCATTATTGGGGAGTGGGTGTCCCATAGTATTTGCTTATGCTTTCCCAGCAAAAGCTGCCAAAAATTAGGATGGAGCAACTTGCAATGCCCCTTACAAGAGCCATGCAGTACAGCATATTACAAACATAAGTCCCATTATTGGGGAGTGGGTGTCCCATAGTATTTGCTTATGCTTTCCCAGCAAAAGCTGCCAAAAATTAGGACGGAGCAACTTGCAATGCCCCTTACAAGAGCCATGCAGTACAGCATATTACAAACATAAGTCCCATTATTGGGGAGTGGGTGTCCCATAGTATTTGCTTATGCTTTCCCAGCAAAAGCTGCCAAAAATTAGGATGGAGCAACTAGCAATGCCCCTTACAAGAGCCATGCAGTACAGCATATTACAAACATAAGTCCCATTATTGGGGAGTGGGTGTCCCATAGTATTTGCTTATGCTTTTCCAGCAAAAGCTGCCAAAAATTAGGACGGAGCAACTTGCAATGCCCCTTACAAGAGCCATGCAGTACAGCATATTACAAACATTTGTCCCATTATTGGGGAGTGGGTGTCCCATAGTATTTGCTTATGCTTTCCCAGAAAAAGCTGCCAAAAAATAGGATGTAGCAACTTGCAATGCCCCTTACAAGAGCCATGCAGTACAGCATATTACAAACATAAGTCCCATTATTGGGGAGTGGGTGTCCCATAGTATTTGCTTATGCTTTCCAAGCAAAAGCTGCCAAAAATTAGGACAGAGCAACTTGCAATGCCCCTTACAAGAGCCATGCAGTACAGCATATTACAAACATAAGTCCGATTATTGGGGAGTGGTTGTCCCATAGTATTAGCTTATGCTTTCCCAGCAAAAGCTGCCAAAATTAGGATGGAGCAACTTGCAATGCCCCTTACAAGAGCCATGCAGTACAGCATATTACAAACATAAGTCCCATTATTGGGGAGTGGGTGTCCCATAGTATTTGCTTATGCTTTCCCAGCAAAATCTGCCAAAAATTAGGACGGAGCAACTTGCAATGCCCCTTACAAGAGCCATGCACTACAGCATATTACAAACATAAGTCCCATTATTGGGGAGTGGGTGTACCATAGTATTTGCTTATGCTTTCCAAGCAAAAGCTGCCAAAAATTAGGACGGAGCAACTTGCAATGCCCCTTACAAGAGCCATGCAGTACAGCATATTACAAACATAAGTCCCATTATTGGGGAGTGGGTGTCCCATAGTATTTGCTTATGCTTTCCCAGCGAAAGCTGCCAAAAATTAGGATGGAGCAACTTGCAATGCCCCTTACAAGAGCCATGCAGTACAGCATATTACAAACATAAGTCCCATTATTGGGGAGTGGGTGTCCCATAGTATTTGCTTATGCTTTCCCAGCAAAAGCTGCCAAAAATTAGGACGGAGCAACTTGCAATGCCCCTTACAAGAGCCATGCAGTACAGCATATTACAAACATAAGTCCCATTATTGGGGAGTGGGTGTCCCATAGTATTTGCTTATGCTTTCCCAGCAAAAGCTGCCAAAAATTAGGATGGAGCAACTAGCAATGCCCCTTACAAGAGCCATGCAGTACAGCATATTACAAACATAAGTCCCATTATTGGGGAGTGGGTGTCCCATAGTATTTGCTTATGCTTTTCCAGCAAAAGCTGCCAAAAATTAGGACGGAGCAACTTGCAATGCCCCTTACAAGAGCCATGCAGTACAGCATATTACAAACATTTGTCCCATTATTGGGGAGTGGGTGTCCCATAGTATTTGCTTATGCTTTCCCAGAAAAAGCTGCCAAAAAATAGGATGTAGCAACTTGCAATGCCCCTTACAAGAGCCATGCAGTACAGCATATTACAAACATAAGTCCCATTATTGGGGAGTGGGTGTCCCATAGTATTTGCTTATGCTTTCCAAGCAAAAGCTGCCAAAAATTAGGACAGAGCAACTTGCAATGCCCCTTACAAGAGCCATGCAATACAGCATATTTCAAACATAAGTCCCATTATTGGGGAGTGGGTGTCCCATAGTATTTGCTTATGCTTTCCCAGCGAAAGCTGCCAAAAATTAGGACGGAGCAACTTGCAATGCCCCTTACAAGAGCCATGCAGTACAGCATATTACAAACATAAGTCCCATTATTGGGGAGTGGGTGTCCCATAGTATTTGCTTATGCTTTCCCAGCGAAAGCTGCCAAAAATTAGGACGGAGCAACTTGCAATGCCCGTTACAAGAGCCATGAAGTACAGCATATTACAAACATTTGTCCCATTATTGGGGAGTGGGTGTCCCATAGTATTTGCTTATGATTTCCCAGAAAAAGCTGCCAAAAATTAGGATGGAGCAACTTGCAATGCCCCTTACAAGAGCCATGCAGTACAGCATATTACAAACATAAGGCCCATTATTCGGGATTTGGTGTCCCATAGTATTTGCTTATGCTTTCCATGCAAAAGCTGCCAAAAATTAGGATGGAGCAACTTGCAATGCCCCTTACAAGAGCCATGCAGTTCAGCATATTACAAACATAAGTCCCATTATTGGGGAGTGGGTGTCCCATAGTATTTGCTTATGCTTTCCCAGCAAAAGCTGCCAAAAATTAGGACGGAGCAACTTGCAATGCCCCTTACAAGAGCCATGCAGTACAGCATATTACAAACATAAGTCATATTATTGGGGAGTGGGTGTCCCATAGTATTTGCTTATGCTTTTCCAGCAAAAGCTGCCAAAAATTAGGATGGAGCAACTTGCAAAGCCCCTTACAAGAGCCATGCAGTACAGCATATTACAAACATAAGTTCCATTATTGGGGAGTGGTTGTCCTATAGTGTTTGCTTATGCTTTCCCAGCAAAAGCTGCCAAAAATTAGGACGGAGCAACTTGCAATGCCCCTTACAAGAGCCATGCAGTACAGCATATTAAAAACATTTGTCCCATTATTGGGGAGTGGGTGTCCCATAGTATTTGCTTATGATTTCCCAGAAAAAGCTGCCAAAAATTAGGATGGAGCAACTTGCAATGCCCCTTACAAGAGCCATGCAGTACAGCATATTACAAACATAAGGCCCATTATTCGGGATTTGGTGTCCCATAGTATTTGCTTATGCTTTCCATGCAAAAGCTGCCAAAAATTAGGATGGAGCAACTTGCAATGCCCCTTACAAGAGCCATGCAGTACAGCATATTACAAACATAAGTCCTATTATTGGGGAGTGTGTGTCCCATAGTATTTGCTTATGCTTTCCCAGCAAAAGCTGCCAAAAATTAGGACGGAGCAACTTGCAATGCCCCTTACAAGAGCCATGCAGTACAGCATATTACAAACATAAGTCCCATTATTGGGGAGTGGGTGTCCCATAGTATTTGCTTATGCTTTCCCAGCAAAAGCTGCCAAAAATTAGGATGGAGCAACTTGCAAAGCCCCTTACAAGAGCCATGCAGTACAGCATATTACAAACATAAGTTCCATTATTGGGGATTGGGTGTCCCATAGTGTTTGCTTATGCTTTCCCAGCAAAAGCTGCCAAAAATTAGGACGGAGCAACTTGCAATGCCCCTTACAAGAGCCATGCAGTACAGCATATTAAAAACATAAGTCCCATTATTGGGGAGTGGGTGTCCCATAGTATTTGCTTATGCTTTCCCAGCAAAAGCTGCCAAAAATTAGGACGGAGCAACTTGCAATGCCCCTTACAAGAGCCATGCAGTACAGCATATTACAAACATAAGTCCCATTATTGGGGAGTGGTTGTCCCATAGTATTAGCTTATGCTTTCCCAGCAAAAGCTGCCAAAATTAGGATGGAGCAACTTGCAATGCCCCTTACAAGAGCCATGCAGTACAGCATATTACAAACATAAGTCCCATTATTGGGGAGTGGGTGTCCCATAGTATTTGCTTATGCTTTCCCAGCAAAATCTGCCAAAAATTAGGACGGAGTAACTTGCAATGCCCCTTACAAGAGCCATGCACTACAGCATATTACAAACATAAGTCCCATTATTGGGGAGTGGGTGTCCCATAGTATTTGCTTATGCTTTCCAAGCAAAAGCTGCCAAAAATTAGGATGGAGCAACTTGCAATGCCCCTTACAAGAGCCATGCAGTACAGCATATTACAAACATAAGTCCCATTATTGGGGAGTGGGTGTCCCATAGTATTTGCTTATGCTTTCCCGGCAAAAGCTGCCAAAAATTAGGATGGAGCAACTTGCAATGCCCCTTACAAGAGCCATGCAGTACAGCATATTACAAACATAAGTCCCGTTATTGGGGAGTGGGTGTCCCATAGTATTTGCTTATGCTTTCCCAGCAAAAGCTGCCAAAAATTAGGACGGAGCAACTTGCAATGCCCCTTACAAGAGCCATGCAGTACAGCATATTACAAACATAAGTCCCATTATTGGGGAGTGGGTGTCCCATAGTATTTGCTTATGCTTTCCCAGCAAAAGCTGCCAAAAATTAGGACGGAGCAACTAGCAATGCCCCTTACAAGAGCCATGCAGTACAGCATATAACAAACATAAGTCCCATTATTTGGGGAGTGGGTGTCCCATAGTATTTGCTTATGCTTTCCCAGCAAAAGCTGCCAAAAATTAGGATGGAGCAACTTGCAATGCCCCTTACAAGAGCCATGCAGTACAGCATATTACAAACATTTGTCCCATTATTGGGGTGTGGGTGTCCCATAGTATTTGCTTATGCTTTCCCAGAAAAAGCTGCCAAAAAATAGGATGGAACAACTTGCAATGCCCCTTACAAGAGCCAAGCAGTACAGCATATTACAAACATAAGTCCCATTATTGGGGAGTGGGTGTCCCGTAGTATTTGCTTATGCTTTCCAAGCAAAAGCTGCCAAAAATTAGGACAGAGCAACTTGCAATGCCCCTTACAAGAGCCATGCAATACAGCATATTTCAAACATAAGTCCCATTATTGGGGAGGGGGTGTCCCATAGTATTTGCTTATGCTTTCCCAGCAAAAGCTGCCAAAAATTAGGACGGAGCAACTTGCAATGCCCCTTAAAAGAGCCATGCAGTACAGCATATTACAAACATAAGTCCCATTATTGGGGAGTGGGTGTCTCATAGTATTTGCTCATGCTTTCCAAGCAAAAGCTGCCAAAAATTAGGACGGAGCAACTTGCAATGCCCCTAACAAGAGCCATGCAGTACAGCATATTACAAACATAAGTCCCATTATTGGGGAGTGGGTGTCCCATAGTATTTGCTTATGCTTTCCCAGCAAAAGCTGCCAAAAATTTGGACGGAGCAACTAGCAATGCCCCTTACAAGAGCCATGCAGTACAGCATATTACAAACATAAGTCCCATTATTGGGGAGTGGGTGTCCCATAGTATTTGCTTATGCTTTCCCAGCAAAAGCTGCCAAAAATTAGGACGGAGCAACTTGCAGTGCCCCTTACAAGAGCCATGCAGTACAGCATATTACAAACATTTGTCCCATTATTGGGGAGTGGGTGTCCCATAGTATTTGCTTATGCTTTCCCAGAAAAAGCTGCCAAAAAATAGGATGGAGCAACTTGCAAAGCCCCTTAAAAGAGCCAAGCAGTACAGCATATTACAAACATAAGTCCCATTATTGGGGAGTGGGTGTCCCATAGTATTTGCTCATGCTTTCCAAGCAAAAGCTGCCAAAAATTAGGACGGAGCAACTTGCAATGCCCCTAACAAGAGCCATGCAGTACAGCATATTACAAACATAAGTCCCATTATTGGGGAGTGGGTGTCCCATATTATTTGCTTATGCTTTCCCAGCAAAAGCTGCCAAAAATTAGGACGGAGCAACTTGCAATACCCCTTACAAGAGCCATGCAGTACAGCATATTACAAACATAAGTCCCATTATTGGGGAGTGGTTGTCCCATAGTATTAGCTTATGCTTTCCCAGCAAAAGCTGCCAAAAATTAGGATGGAGCAACTTCCAATGCCCCTTACAAGAGCCATGCAGTACAGCATATTACAAACATAAGTCCCATTATTGGGGAGTGGGTGTCCCATAGTATTTGCTTATGCTTTCCCAGAAAAATCTGCCAAAAATTAGGACGGAGCAACTTGCAATGCTCCTTACAAGAGCCATGCAGTACAGCATATTACAAACATAAGTCCCATTATTGGGGAGTGGGTGTCCCATAGTATTTGCTTATGCTTTCCCAGCAAAAGCTGCCAAAAATTAGGACGGAGCAACTTGCAATGCCCCTTACAAGAACCATGCAGTACAGCATATTACAAACATAAGTCCCATTATTGGGGAGTGGGTGTCCCATAGTATTTGCTTATGCTTTCCCAGCAAAAGCTGCCAAAAATTAGGACGGAGCAACTTGCAATGCCCCTTACAAGAGCCATGCAGTACAGCATATTACAAACATAAGTCCCATTATTGGGGAGTGGGTGTCCCATAGTATTTGCTTATGCTTTCCCAGCAAAAGCTGCAAAAAATTAGGATGGAGCAACTTGCAATGCCCCTTACAAGAGCTATGCAGTACAGCATGTTACAAACATAACTCCCATTATTGGGGAGTGGGTGTCCCATAGTATTTGCTTATGCTTTCCAAGAAAAAGCTGCCAAAAATTAGGACGGAGCAACTTGCAATGCCCCTTACAAGAGCCATGCAGTACAGCATATTACAAACATAAGTCCCATTATTGGGGAGTGGGTGTCCCATAGTATTTGCTTATGCTTTCCCAGCAAAAGCTGCCAAAAATTAGGATGGAGCAACTTGCAATGCCCCTTACAAGAGCCATGCAGTACAGCATATTACAAACATAAGTCCCATTATTGGGGAGTGGGTGTCCCATAGTATTTGCTTATGCTTTCCCAGCAAAAGCTGCCAAAAATTAGGATGGAGCAACTTGCAATGCCCCTTACAAGAGCCATGCAGTACAGCATATTACAAGCATAAGTCCCATTATTGGGGAGTGGGTGTCCCATATTATTTGCTTATGCTTTCCCAGCAAAAGCTGCCAAAAATTAGGACGGAGCAACTTGCAATGCCCCTTACAAGAGCCATGCAGTACAGCATATTACAAACATAAGTCCCATTATTGGGGAGTTGTTGTCCCATAGTATTAGCTTATGCTTTCCCAGCAAAAGCGGCCAAAAATTAGGATGGAGCAACTTGCAATGCCCCTTACAAGAGCCATGCAGTACAGCATATTACAAACATAAGTCCCATTATTGGGGAGTGGGTGTCCCATAGTATTTGCTTATGCTTTCCCAGCAAAATCTGCCAAAAATTAGGACGGAGCAACTTGCAATGCCCCTTACAAGAGCCATGCAGTACAGCATATTACAAACATAAGTCCCATTATTGGGGAGTGGGTGTCCCATAGTATTTGCTTATGCTTTCCAAGCAAAAGCTGCCAAAAATTAGGACGGAGCAACTTGCAATGCTCCTTACAAGAGCCATGCAGTACAGCATATTACAAACATAAGTCCCATTATTGGGGAGTGGGTGTCCCATAGTATTTGCTTATGCTTTCCCAGCAAAATCTGCCAAAAATTAGGACGGAGCAACTTGCAATGCCCCTTACAAGAGCCATGCAGTACAGCATATTACAAACATAAGTCCCATTATTGGGGAGTGGGTGTCCCATAGTATTTGCTTATGCTTTCCCAGCAAAAGCTGCCAAAAATTAGGACGGAGCAACTTGCAATTCCCCTTACAAGAGCCATGCAGTACAGCATATTACAAACATAAGTCCCATTATTGGGGAGTGGGTGTCCCATAGTATTTGCTTATGCTTTCCCAGCAAAAGCTGCCAAAAATTAGGATGGAGCAACTTGCAATGCCCCTTACAAGAGCTATGCAGTACAGCATGTTACAAACATAACTCCCATTATTGGGGAGTGGGTGTCCCATAGTATTTGCTTATGCTTTCCAAGAAAAAGCTGCCAAAAATTAGGACGGAGCAACTTGCAATGCCCCTTACAAGAGCCATGCAGTACAGCATATTACAAACATAAGTCCCATTATTGGGGAGTGGGTGTCCCATAGTATTTGCTTATGCTTTCCCAGCAAAAGCTGCCAAAAATTAGGATGGAGCAACTTGCAATGCCCCTTACAAGAGCCATGCAGTACAGCATATTACAAACATAAGTCCCATTATTGGGGAGTGGGTGTCCCATATTATTTGCTTATGCTTTCCCAGCAAAAGCTGCCAAAAATTAGGATGGAGCAACTTGCAATGCCCCTTACAAGAGCCATGCAGTACAGCATATTACAAGCATAAGTCCCATTATTGGGGAGTGGGTGTCCCATATTATTTGCTTATGCTTTCCCAGCAAAAGCTGCCAAAAATTAGGACGGAGCAACTTGCAATGCCCCTTACAAGAGCCATGCAGTACAGCATATTACAAACATATGTCCCATTATTGGGGAGTGGTTGTCCCATAGTATTAGCTTATGCTTTCCCAGCAAAAGCTGCCAAAAATTAGGACGGAGCAACTTGCAATGCCCCTTACAAGAGCCATGCAGTACAGCATATTACAAACATAAGTCCCATTATTGGGGAGTGGGTGTCCCATAGTATTTGCTTATGCTTTCCCAGCAAAATCTGCCAAAAATTAGGACGGAGCAACTTGCAATGCCCCTTACAAGAGCCATGCAGTACAGCATATTACAAACATAAGTCCCATTATTGGGGAGTGGGTGTCCCATAGTATTTGCTTATGCTTTCCAAGCAAAAGCTGCCAAAAATTAGGACGGAGCAACTTGCAATGCTCCTTACAAGAGCCATGCAGTACAGCATATTACAAACATAAGTCCCATTATTGGGGAGTGGGTGTCCCATAGTATTTGCTTATGCTTTCCCAGCAAAATCTGCCAAAAATTAGGACGGAGCAACTTGCAATGCCCCTTACAAGAGCCATGCAGTACAGCATATTACAAACATAAGTCCCATTACTGGGGAGTGGGTGTCCCATAGTATTTGCTTATGCTTTCCCAGCAAAAGCTGCCAAAAATTAGGACGGAGCAACTTGCAATGACCCTTACAAGAACCATGCAGTACAGCATATTACAAACATAAGTCCCATTATTGGGGAGTGGGTGTCCCATAGTATTTGCTTATGCTTTCCCAGCAAAAGCTGCCAAAAATTAGGACGGAGCAACTTGCAATGCCCCTTACAAGAGCCATGCAGTACAGCATATTACAAACATAAGTCCCATTATTGGGGAGTGGGTGTCCCATAGTATTTGCTTATGCTTTCCCAGCAAAAGCTGCCAAAAATTACGATGGAGCAACTTGCAATTCCCCTTACAAGAGCCATGCAGTACAGCATATTACAAACATAAGTCCCATTATTGGGGAGTGGGTGTCCCATAGTATTTGCTTATGCTTTCCCAGCAAAAGCTGCCAAAAATTAGGATGGAGCAACTTGCAATGCCCCTTACAAGAGCTATGCAGTACAGCATGTTACAAACATAACTCCCATTATTGGGGAGTGGGTGTCCCATAGTATTTGCTTATGCTTTCCAAGAAAAAGCTGCCAAAAATTAGGACGGAGCAACTTGCAATGCCCCTTACAAGAGCCATGCAGTACAGCATATTACAAACATAAGTCCCATTATTGGGGAGTGGGTGTCCCATAGTATTTGCTTATGCTTTCCCAGCAAAAGCTGCCAAAAATTAGGATGGAGCAACTTGCAATGCCCCTTACAAGAGCCATGCAGTACAGCATATTACAAACATAAGTCCCATTATTGGGGAGTGGGTGTCCCATAGTATTTGCTTATGCTTTCCCAGCAAAAGCTGCCAAAAATTAGGACGGAGCAACTTGCAATGCCCCTTACAAGAGCCATGCAGTACAGCATAATACAAGCATAAGTCCCATTATAGGGGAGTGGGTGTCCCATATTATTTGCTTATGCTTTACCAGCAAAAGCTGCCAAAAATTAGGACAGAGCAACTTGCAATGCCCCTTACAAGAGCCATGCAGTACAGCATATTACAAACATAAGTCCCATTATTGGGGAGTGGTTGTCCCATAGTATTAGCTTATGCTTTCCCAGCAAAAGCGGCCAAAAATTAGGATGGAGCAACTTGCAATGCCCCTTACAAGAGCCATGCAGTACAGCATATTACAAACATAAGTCCCATTATTGGGGAGTTGGTGTCCCATAGTATTTGCTTATGCTTTCCCAGCAAAATCTGCCAAAAATTAGGACGGAGCAACTTGCAATGCCCCTTACAAGAGCCATGCAGTACAGCATATTACAAACATAAGTCCCATTATTGGGGAGTGGGTGTCCCATAGTATTTGCTTATGCTTTCCAAGCAAAAGCTGCCAAAAATTAGGACGGAGCAACTTGCAATGCTCCTTACAAGAGCCATGCAGTACAGCATATTACAAACATAAGTCCCATTATTGGGGAGTGGGTGTCCCATAGTATTTGCTTATGCTTTCCCAGCAAAATCTGCCAAAAATTAGGACGGAGCAACTTGCAATGCCCCTTACAAGAGCCATGCAGTACAGCATATTACAAACATAAGTCCCATTATTGGGGAGTGGGTGTCCCATAGTATTTGCTTATGCTTTCCCAGCAAAAGCTGCCAAAAATTAGGATGGAGCAACTTGCAATGCCCCTTACAAGAGCCATGCAGTACAGCATATTACAAACATAAGTCCCATTATTGGGGAGTGGGTGTCCCATAGTATTTGCTTATGCTTTCCCAGCAAAAGCTGCCAAAAATTAGGATGGAGCAACTTGCAATGCCCCTTACAAGAGCTATGCAGTACAGCATGTTACAAACATAACTCCCATTATTGGGGAGTGGGTGTCCCATAGTATTTGCTTATGCTTTCCAAGAAAAAGCTGCCAAAAATTAGGACGGAGCAACTTGCAATGCCCCTTACAAGAGCCATGCAGTACAGCATATTACAAACATAAGTCCCATTATTGGGGAGTGGGTGTCCCATAGTATTTGCTTATGCTTTCCCAGCAAAAGCTGCCAAAAATTAGTATGGAGCAACTTGCAATGCCCCTTACAAGAGCAATGCAGTACAGCATATTACAAACATAAGTCCCATTATTGGGGAGTGGGTGTCCCATAGTATTTGCTTATGCTTTCCCAGCAAAAGCTGCCAAAAATTAGGACGGAGCAACTTGCAATGCCCCTTACAAGAGCCATGCAGTACAGCATATAACAAGCATAAGTCCCATTATTGGGGAGTGAGTGTCCCATATTATTTGCTTATGCTTTCCCAGCAAAAGCTGCCAAAAATTAGGACGGAGCAACTTGCAATGCCCCTTACAAGAGCCATGCAGTACAGCATATTACAAACATAAGTCCCATTATTGGGGAGTGGTTGTCCCATAGTATTAGCTTATGCTTTCCCAGCAAAAGCGGCCAAAAATTAGGATGGAGCAACTTGCAATGCCCCTTACAAGAGCCATGCAGTACAGCATATTACAAACATAAGTCCCATTATTGGGGAGTGGGTGTCCCATAGTATTTGCTTATGCTTTCCCAGCAAAATCTGCCAAAAATTAGGACGGAGCAACTTGCAATGCCCCTTACAAGAGCCATGCAGTACAGCATATTACAAACATAAGTCCCATTATTGGGGAGTGGGTGTCCCATAGTATTTTCTTATGCTTTCCAAGCAAAAGCTGCCAAAAATTAGGACGGAGCAACTTGCAATGCTCCTTACAAGAGCCATGCAGTACAGCATATTACAAACATAAGTCCCATTATTGGGGAGTGGGTGTCCCAGAGTATTTGCTTATGCTTTCCCAGCAAAAGCTGCCAAAAATTAGGACGGAGCAACTTGCAATACCCCTTACAAGAGCCATGCAGTACAGCATATTACAAACATAAGTCCCATTATTGGGGAATGGGTGTCCCATAGTATTTGCTTATGCTTTCCCAGCAAAAGATGCCAAAAATTAGGACGGAGCAACTTCCAATGCCCCTTACAAGAGCCATGCAGTACAGCATATTACAAACATAAGTCCCATTATTGGGGAGTGGGTGTCCCATAGTATTTGCTTATGCTTTCCCAGCAAAAGCTGCCAAAAATTAGGACGGAGCAACTTGCAATGCCCCTTACAAGAGCCATGCAGTACAGCATATTACAAACATAAGTCCCATTATTGGGGAGTGGGTGTCCCATAGTATTTGCTTATGCTTTCCCAGCAAAAGCTGCCAAAAATTAGGACGGAGCAACTTGCAATTCCCCTTACAAGAGCCATGCAGTACAGCATATTACAAACATAAGTCCCATTATTGGGGAGTGGGTGTCCCATAGTATTTGCTTATGCTTTCCCAGCAAAAGCTGCCAAAAATTAGGATGGAGCAACTTGCAATGCCCCTTACAAGAGCTATGCAGTACAGCATGTTACAAACATAACTCCCATTATTGGGGAGTGGGTGTCCCATAGTATTTGCTTATGCTTTCCAAGAAAAAGCTGCCAAAAATTAGGACGGAGCAATTTGCAATGCCCCTTACAAGAGCCATGCAGTACAGCATATTACAAACATAAGTCCCATTATTGGGGAGTGGGTGTCCCATAGTATTTGCTTATGCTTTCCCAGCAAAAGCTGCCAAAAATTAGTATGGAGCAACTTGCAATGCCCCTTACAAGAGCCATGCAGTACAGCATATTACAAACATAAGTCCCATTATTGGGGAGTGGGTGTCCCATAGTATTTGCTTATGCTTTCCCAGCAAAAGCTGCCAAAAATTAGGACGGAGCAACTTGCAATGCCCCTTACAAGAGCCATGCAGTACAGCATATTACAAGCATAAGTCCCATTATTGGGGAGTGAGTGTCCCATATTATTTGCTTATGCTTTCCCAGCAAAAGCTGCCAAAAATTAGGACGGAGCAACTTGCAATGCCCCTTACAAGAGCCATGCAGTACAGCATATTACAAACATAAGTCCCATTATTGGGGAGTGGTTGTCCCATAGTATTAGCTTATGCTTTCCCAGCAAAAGCGGCCAAAAATTAGGATGGAGCAACTTGCAATGCCCCTTACAAGAGCCATGCAGTACAGCATATTACAAACATAAGTCCCATTATTGGGGAGTGGGTGTCCCATAGTATTTGCTTATGCTTTCCCAGCAAAATCTGCCAAAAATTAGGACGGAGCAACTTGCAATGCCCCTTACAAGAGCCATGCAGTACAGCATATTACAAACATAAGTCCCATTATTGGGGAGTGGGTGTCCCATAGTATTTGCTTATGCTTTCCAAGCAAAAGCTGCCAAAAATTAGGACGGAGCAACTTGCAATGCTCCTTACAAGAGCCATGCAGTAAAGCATATTACAAACATAAGTCCCATTATTGGGGAGTGGGTGTCCCAGAGTATTTGCTTATGCTTTCCCAGCAAAAGCTGCCAAAAATTAGGACGGAGCAACTTGCAATACCCCTTACAAGAGCCATGCAGTACAGCATATTACAAACATAAGTCCCATTATTGGGGAATGGGTGTCCCATAGTATTTGCTTATGCTTTCCCAGCAAAAGATGCCAAAAATTAGGACGGAGCAACTTCCAATGCCCCTTACAAGAGCCATGCAGTACAGCATATTACAAACATAAGTCCCATTATTGGGGAGTGGGTGTCCCATAGTATTTGCTTATGCTTTCCCAGCAAAAGCTGCCAAAAATTAGGACGGAGCAACTTGCAATGCCCCTTACAAGAGCCATGCAGTACAGCATATTACAAACATAATTCCCATTATTGGGGAGTGGGTGTCCCATAGTATTTGCTTATGCTTTCCCAGCGAAAGCTGCCAAAAATTAGGACGGAGCAACTTGCAATGCCCCTTACAAGAGCCATGAAGTACAGCATATTACAAACATTTCTCCCATTATTGGGGAGTGGGTGTCCCATAGTATTTGCTTATGCTTTCCCAGAAAAAGCTGCCAAAAATTAGGATGGAGCAACTTGCAATGCCCCTTACAAGAGCCATGCAGTACAGCATATTACAAACATAAGGCCCATTATTGGGGATTGGGTGTCCCATAGTATTTGCTTATGCTTTCCATGCAAAAGCTGCCAAAAATTAGGATGGAGCAACTTGCAATGCCCCTTACAAGAGCCATGCAGTACAGCATATTACAAACATAAGTCCCATTATTGGGGAGTGGGTGTCCCATAGTATTTGCTTATGCTTTCCCAGCAAAAGCTGCCAAAAATTAGGACGGAGCAACTTGCAATGCCCCTTACAAGAGCCATGCAGTACAGCATATTACAAACATAAGTCCCATTATTGGGGAGTGGGTGTCCCATAGTATTTGCTTATGCTTTCCCAGCAAAAGCTGCCAAAAATTAGGACGGAGCAACTTGCAAAGCCCCTTACAAGAGCCATGCAGTACAGCATATTACAAACATAAGTCCCATTATTGGGGAGTGGGTGTCCCATAGTGTTTGCTTATGCTTTCCCAGCAAAAGCTGCCAAAAATTAGGACGGAGCAACTTGCAATGCCCCTTACAAGAGCCATGCAGTACAGCATATTAAAAACATAAGTCCCATTATTGGGGAGTGGGTGTCCCATAGTATTTGCTTATGCTTTCCCAGCAAAATCTGCCAAAAATTAGGACGGAGCAACTTGCAATGCCCCTTACAAGAGCCATGCACTACAGCATATTACAAACATAAGTCCCATTATTGGGGAGTGGGTGTCCCATAGTATTTGCTTATGCTTTCCAAGCAAAAGCTGCCAAAAATTAGGACGGAGCAACTTGCAATGCCCCTTACAAGAGCCATGCAGTACAGCATATTACAAACATAAGTCCCATTATTGGGGAGTGGGTGTCCCATAGTATTTGCTTATGCTTTCCCAGCAAAAGCTGCCAAAAATTAGGACGGAGCAACTTGCAATGCCCCTTACAAGAGCCATGCAGTACAGCATATTACAAGCATAAGTCCCATTATTGGGGAGTGGGTGTCCCATATTATTTGCTTATGCTTTCCCAGCAAAAGCTGCCAAAAATTAGGACGGAGCAACTTGCAATGCCCCTTACAAGAGCCATGCAGTACAGCATATTACAAACATAAGTCCCATTATTGGTGAGTGGTTGTCCCATAGTATTAGCTTATGCTTTCCCAGCAAAAGCGGCCAAAAATTAGGATGGAGCAACTTGCAATGCCCCTTACAAGAGCCATGCAGTACAGCATATTACAAACATAAGTCCCATTATTGGGGAGTGGGTGTCCCATAGTATTTGCTTATGCTTTCCCAGCAAAATCTGCCAAAAATTAGGACGGAGCAACTTGCAATGCCCCTTACAAGAGCCATGCAGTACAGCATATTACAAACATAAGTCCCATTATTGGGGAGTGGTTGTCCCATAGTATTAGCTTATGCTTTCCCAGCAAAAGCGGCCAAAAATTAGGATGGAGCAACTTGCAATGCCCCTTACAAGAGCCATGCAGTACAGCATATTACAAACATAAGTCCCATTATTGGGGAGTGGGTGTCCCATAGTATTTGCTTATGCTTTCCCAGCAAAATCTGCCAAAAATTAGGACGGAGCAACTTGCAATGCCCCTTACAAGAGCCATGCAGTACAGCATATTACAAACATAAGTCCCATTATTGGGGAGTGGGTGTCCCATAGTATTTGCTTATGCTTTCCAAGCAAAAGCTGCCAAAAATTAGGACGGAGCAACTTGCAATGCCCCTTACAAGAGCCATGCAGTACAGCATATTACAAGCATAAGTCCCATTATTGGGGAGTGGGTGTCCCATATTATTTGCTTATGCTTTCCCAGCAAAAGCTGCCAAAAATTAGGACGGAGCAACTTGCAATGCCCCTTACAAGAGCCATGCAGTACAGCATATTACAAACATAAGTCCCATTATTGGGGAGTGGTTGTCCCAAAGTATTAGCTTATGCTTTCCCAGCAAAAGCGGCCAAAAATTAGGATGGAGCAACTTGCAATGCCCCTTACAAGAGCCATGCAGTACAGCATATTACAAACATAAGTCCCATTATTGGGGAGTGGGTGTCCCATAGTATTTGCTTATGCTTTCCCAGCAAAATCTGCCAAAAATTAGGACGGAGCAACTTGCAATGCCCCTTACAAGAGCCATGCAGTACAGCATATTACAAACATAAGTCCCATTATTGGGGAGTGGTTGTCCCATAGTATTAGCTTATGCTTTCCCAGCAAAAGCGGCCAAAAATTAGGATGGAGCAACTTACAATGCCCCTTACAAGAGCCATGCAGTACAGCATATTACAAACATAAGTCCCATTATTGGGGAGTGGGTGTCCCATAGTATTTGCTTATGCTTTCCCAGCAAAATCTGCCAAAAATTAGGACGGAGCAACTTGCAATGCCCCTTACAAGAGCCATGCAGTACAGCATATTACAAACATAAGTCCCATTATTGGGGAGTGGGTGTCCCATAGTATTTGCTTATGCTTTCCAAGCAAAAGCTGCCAAAAATTAGGACGGAGCAACTTGCAATGCTCCTTACAAGAGCCATGCAGTACAGCATATTACAAACATAAGTCCCATTATTGGGGAGTGGGTGTCCCATAGTATTTGCTTATGCTTTCCCAGCAAAATCTGCCAAAAATTAGGACGGAGCAACTTGCAATGCCCCTTACAAGAGCCATGCAGTACAGCATATTACAAACATAAGTCCCATTTTTGGGGAGTGGGTGTCCCATAGTATTTGCTTATGCTTTCCCAGCAAAAGCTGCCAAAAATTAGGACGGAGCAACTTGCAATGCCCCTTACAAGAACCATGCAGTACAGCATATTACAAACATAAGTCCCATTATTGGGGAGTGGGTGTCCCATAGTATTTGCTTATGCTTTCCCAGCAAAAGCTGCCAAAAATTAGGACGGAGCAACTTGCAATGCCCCTTACAAGAGCCATGCAGTACAGCATATTACAAACATAAGTCCCATTATTGGGGAGTGGGTGTCCCATAGTATTTGCTTATGCTTTCCCAGCAAAAGCTGCCAAAAATTAGGACGGAGCAACTTGCAATTCCCCTTACAAGAGCCATGCAGTACAGCATATTACAAACATAAGTCCCATTATTGGGGAGTGGGTGTCCCATAGTATTTGCTTATGCTTTCCCAGCAAAAGCTGCCAAAAATTAGGATGGAGCAACTTGCAATGCCCCTTACAAGAGCTATGCAGTACAGCATGTTACAAACATAACTCCCATTATTGGGGAGTGGGTGTCCCATAGTATTTGCTTATGCTTTCCAAGGAAAAGCTGCCAAAAATTAGGACGGAGCAACTTGCAATGCCCCTTACAAGAGCCATGCAGTACAGCATATTACAAACATAAGTCCCATTATTGGGGAGTGGGTGTCCCATAGTATTTGCTTATGCTTTCCCAGCAAAAGCTGCCAAAAATTAGTATGGAGCAACTTGCAATGCCCCTTACAAGAGCCATGCAGTACAGCATATTACAAACATAAGTCCCATTATTGGGGAGTGGGTGTCCCATAGTATTTGCTTATGCTTTCCCAGCAAAAGCTGCCAAAAATTAGGACGGAGCAACTTGCAATGCCCCTTACAAGAGCCATGCAGTACAGCATATTACAAGCATAAGTCCCATTATTGGGGAGTGAGTGTCCCATATTATTTGCTTATGCTTTCCCAGCAAAATCTGCCAAAAATTAGGACGGAGCAACTTGCAATGCCCTTACAAGAGCCATGCAGTACAGCATATTACAAACATAAGTCCCATTATTGGGGAGTGGGTGTCCCATAGTATTTGCTTATGCTTTCCAAGCAAAAGCTGCCAAAAATTAGGACGGAGCAACTTGCAATGCTCCTTACAAGAGCCATGCAGTACAGCATATTACAAACATAAGTCCCATTATTGGGGAGTGGGTGTCCCAGAGTATTTGCTTATGCTTTCCCAGCAAAAGCTGCCAAAAATTAGGACGGAGCAACTTGCAATACCCCTTACAAGAGCCATGCAGTACAGCATATTACAAACATAAGTCCCATTATTGGGGAATGGGTGTCCCATAGTATTTGCTTATGCTTTCCCAGCAAAAGATGCCAAAAATTAGGACGGAGCAACTTCCAATGCCCCTTACAAGAGCCATGCAGTACAGCATATTACAAACATAAGTCCCATTATTGGGGAGTGGGTGTCCCATAGTATTTGCTTATGCTTTCCCAGCAAAAGCTGACAAAAATTAGGACGGAGCAACTTGCAATGCCCCTTACAAGAGCCATGCAGTACAGCATATTACAAACATAAGTCCCATTATTGGGGAGTGGGTGTCCCATAGTATTTGCTTATGCTTTCCCAGCGAAAGCTGCCAAAAATTAGGACGGAGCAACTTGCAATGCCCCTTACAAGAGCCATGAAGTACAGCATATTACAAACATTTCTCCCATTATTGGGGAGTGGGTGTCCCATAGTATTTGCTTATGCTTTCCCAGAAAAAGCTGCCAAAAATTAGGATGGAGCAACTTGCAATGCCCCTTACAAGAGCCATGCAGTACAGCATATTACAAACATAAGGCCCATTATTGGGGATTGGGTGTCCCATAGTATTTGCTTATGCTTTCCATGCAAAAGCTGCCAAAAATTAGGATGGAGCAACTTGCAATGCCCCTTACAAGAGCCATGCAGTACAGCATATTACAAACATAAGTCCCGTTATTGGGGAGTGGGTGTCCCATAGTATTTGCTTATGCTTTCCCAGCAAAAGCTGCCAAAAATTAGGACGGAGCAACTTGCAATGCCCCTTACAAGAGCCATGCAGTACAGCATATTACAAACATAAGTCCCATTATTGGGGAGTGGGTGTCCCATAGTATTTGCTTATGCTTTCCCAGCAAAAGCTGCCAAAAATTAGGACGGAGCAACTTGCAAAGCCCCTTACAAGAGCCATGCAGTACAGCATATTACAAACATAAGTCCCATTATTGGGGAGTGGGTGTCCCATAGTGTTTGCTTATGCTTTCCCAGCAAAAGCTGCCAAAAATTAGGACGGAGCAACTTGCAATGCCCCTTACAAGAGCCATGCAGTACAGCATATTAAAAACATAAGTCCCATTATTGGGGAGTGGGTGTCCCATAGTATTTGCTTATGCTTTCCCAGCAAAAGCTGCCAAAAATTAGGACGGAGCAACTTGCAATGCCCCTTACAAGAGCCATGCAGTACAGCATATTACAAACATAAGTCCCATTATTGGGGAGTGGTTGTCCCATAGTATTAGCTTATGCTTTCCCAGCAAAAGCTGCCAAAATTAGGATGGAGCAACTTGCAATGCCCCTTACAAGAGCCATGCAGTACAGCATATTACAAACATAAGTCCCATTATTGGGGAGTGGGTGTCCCATAGTATTTGCTTATGCTTTCCCAGCAAAAGCTGCCAAAAATTAGGACGGAGCAACTTGCAATGCTCCTTACAAGAGCCATGCAGTACAGCATATTACAAAATTAAGTCCCATTATTGGGGAGTGGGTGTCCCATAGTATTTGCTTATGCTTTCCAAGCAAAAGCTGCCAAAAATTAGGACGGAGCAACTTGCAATGCTCCTTACAAGAGCCATGCAGTACAGCATATTACAAACATAAGTCCCATTATTGGGGAGTGGGTGTCCCAGAGTATTTGCTTATGCTTTCCCAGCAAAAGCTGCCAAAAATTAGGATGGAGCAACTTGCAATACCCCTTACAAGAGCCATGCAGTACAGCATATTACAAACATAAGTCCCATTATTGGGGAATGGGTGTCCCATAGTATTTGCTTATGCTTTCCCAGCAAAAGATGCCAAAAATTAGTACGGAGCAACTTCCAATGCCCCTTACAAGAGCCATGCAGTACAGCATATTACAAACATAAGTCCCATTATTGGGGAGTGGGTGTCCCATAGTATTTGCTTATGCTTTCCCAGCAAAAGCTGACAAAAATTAGGACGGAGCAACTTGCAATGCCCCTTACAAGAGCCATGCAGTACAGCATATTACAAACATAAGTCCCATTATTGGGGAGTGGGTGTCCCATAGTATTTGCTTATGCTTTCCCAGCGAAAGCTGCCAAAAATTAGGACGGAGCAACTTGCAATGCCCCTTACAAGAGCCATGAAGTACAGCATATTACAAACATTTCTCCCATTATTGGGGAGTGGGTGTCCCATAGTATTTGCTTATGCTTTCCCAGAAAAAGCTGCCAAAAATTAGGATGGAGCAACTTGCAATGCCCCTTACAAGAGCCATGCAGTACAGCATATTACAAACATAAGGCCCATTATTGGGGATTGGGTGTCCCATAGTATTTGCTTATGCTTTCCATGCAAAAGCTGCCAAAAATTAGGATGGAGCAACTTGCAATGCCCCTTACAAGAGCCATGCAGTACAGCATATTACAAACATAAGTCCCATTATTGGGGAGTGGGTGTCCCATAGTATTTGCTTATGCTTTCCCAGCAAAAGCTGCCAAAAATTAGGACGGAGCAACTTGCAATGCCCCTTACAAGAGCCATGCAGTACAGCATATTACAAACATAAGTCCCATTATTGGGGAGTGGGTGTCCCATAGTATTTGCTTATGCTTTCCCAGCAAAAGCTGCCAAAAATTAGGACGGAGCAACTTGCAAAGCCCCTTACAAGAGCCATGCAGTACAGCATATTACAAACATAAGTCCCATTATTGGGGAGTGGGTGTCCCATAGTGTTTGCTTATGCTTTCCCAGCAAAAGCTGCCAAAAATTAGGACGGAGCAACTTGCAATGCCCCTTACAAGAGCCATGCAGTACAGCATATTAAAAACATAAGTCCCATTATTGGGGAGTGGGTGTCCCATAGTATTTGCTTATGCTTTCCCAGCAAAAGCTGCCAAAAATTAGGACGGAGCAACTTGCAATGCCCCTTACAAGAGCCATGCAGTACAGCATATTACAAACATAAGTCCCATTATTGGGGAGTGGTTGTCCCATAGTATTAGCTTATGCTTTCCCAGCAAAAGCTGCCAAAATTAGGATGGAGCAACTTGCAATGCCCCTTACAAGAGCCATGCAGTACAGCATATTACAAACATAAGTCCCATTATTGGGGAGTGGGTGTCCCATAGTATTTGCTTATGCTTTCCCAGCAAAATCTGCCAAAAATTAGGATGGAGCAACTTGCAATGCCCCTTACAAGAGCCATGCACTACAGCATATTACAAACATAAGTCCCATTATTGGGGAGTGGGTGTCCCATAGCATTTGCTTATGCTTTCCAAGCAAAAGCTGCCAAAAATTAGGACGGAGCAACTTGCAATGCCCCTTACAAGAGCCATGCAGTACAGCATATTACAAACATAAGTCCCATTATTGGGGAGTGGGTGTCCCATAGTATTTGCTTATGCTTTCCCAGCAAAAGCTGCCAAAAATTAGGATGGAGCAACTTGCAATGCCCCTTACAAGAGCCATGCAGTACAGCATATTACAAACATAAGTCCCATTATTGGGGAGTGGGTGTCCCATAGTATTTGCTTATGCTTTCCCAGCAAAAGCTGACAAAAATTAGGACGGAGCAACTTGCAATGCCCCTTACAAGAGCCATGCAGTACAGCATATTACAAACATAAGTCCCATTATTGGGGAGTGGGTGTCCCATAGTATTTGCTTATGCTTTTCCAGCAAAAGGTGCCAAAAATTAGGACGGAGCAACTTGCAATGCCCCTTACAAGAGCCATGCAGTACAGCATATTACAAACATTTGTCCCATTATTGGAGAGTGGGTGTCCCATAGTATTTGCTTATGCTTTCCCAGAAAAAGCTGCCAAAAAATAGGATGGAGCAACTTGCAATGCCCCTTACAAGAGCCATGCAGTACAGCATATTACAAACATAAGTCCCATTATTGGGGAGTGGGTGTTCCATAGTATTTGCTTATGCTTTCCAAGCAAAAGCTGCCAAAAATTAGGACAGAGCAACTTGCAATGCCCCTTATAAGAGCCATGCAATACAGCATATTTCAAACATAAGTCCCATTATTGGGGAGGGGGTGTCCCATAGTATTTGCTTATGCTTTCCCAGCAAAAGCTGCCAAAAATTAGGACGGAGCAACTTGCAATGCCCCTTAAAAGAGCCATGCAGTACAGCATATTACAAACATAAGTCCCATTATTGGGGAGTGGGTGTCCCATAGTATTTGCTCATGCTTTCCAAGCAAAAGCTGCCAAAAATTAGGACGGAGCAACTTGCAATGCCCCTAACAAGAGCCACGCAGTACAGCATATTACAAACATAAGTCCCATTATTGGGGAGTGGGTGTCCCACAGTATTTGCTTATGCTTTCCCAGCAAAAGCTGCCAAAAATTAGAATGGAGCAACTTGCAATGCCCCTTACAAGAGCCATGCAGTACAGCATATTACACACATAAGGCCCATTATTGGGGATTGGGTGTCCCATAGTATTTGCTTATGCTTTCCATGCAAAAGCTGCCAAAAATTAGGATGGAGCAACTTGCAATGCCCCTTACAAGAGCCATGCAGAATAGCATATTACAAACATAAGTCCCATTATTGGGGAGTGGGTGTCCCATAGTATTTGCTTATGCTTTCCCAGCAAAAGCTGCCAAAAATTAGGATGGAGCAACTTGCAATGCCCCTTACAAGAGCCATGCAGTACAGCATATTACAAACATAAGTCCCATTATTGGGGAGTGGGTGTCCCATAGTATTTGCTTATGCTTTCCCAGCAAAAGCTGCCAAAAATTAGGACGGAGCAACTAGCAAAGCCCCTTACAAGAGCCATGCAGTACAGCATATTACAAACATAAGTCCCATTATTGGGGAGTGGGTGTCCCATAGTATTTGCTTATGCTTTCCCAGCAAAAGCTGCCAAAAATTAGGATGGAGCAACTTGCAATGCCCCTTACCAGAGCCATGCAGTACAGCATATTAAAAACATAAGTCCCATTATTGGGGAGTGGGTGTCCCATAGTATTTGCTTATGCTTTCCCAGCAAAAGCTGCCAAAAATTAGGACGGAGCAGCTTGCAATGCCCCTTACAAGAGCCATGCGCTACAGCATATTACAAACATAAGTCCCATTATTGGGGAGTGGGTGTCCCATAGTATTTGCTTATGCTTTCCAAACAAAAGCTGCCAAAAATTAGGACGTAGCAAGTTGCAATGCCCCTTACAAGAGCCATGCAGTACAGCATATTACAAACATAAGTCCCATTATTGGGGAGTGGGTGTCCCATAGTATTTGCTTATGCTTTCCCAGCAAAATCTGCCAAAAATTAGGACGGAGCAATTTGCAATGCCCCTTACAAGAGCCATGCAGTACAGCATATTACAAACATAAGTCCCATTATTGGGGAGTGGGGGTCCCATAGTATTTGCTTATGCTTTCCCAGCAAAAGCTGGCAAAAATTAGGACGGAGCAACTTGCAATGCCCCTTACAAGAGCCATGCAGTACAGCATATTACAAACATAAGTCCCATTATTGGGGAGTGGGTGTCCCATAGTATTTGCTTATGCTTTCCCAGCAAAAGCTGCCAAAAATTAGGACGGTGCAACTTGCAATGCCCCTTACTAGAGCCATGCAGTACAGCATATTACAAACATAAGTCCCATTATTGGGGAGTGGGTGTCCCATAGTATTAGCTTATGCTTTCCCAGCAAAAGCTGCCAAAAATTAGGATGGAGCAACTTGCAATGCCCCTTACAAGAGCCATGCAGTACAGCATATTACAAACATAAGTCCCATTATTGGGGAGTGGGTGTCCCATAGTATTTGATTATGTTTTCCCAACAAAAGCTGCCAAAAATTAGGACGGAGCAACTTGCAATGCCCCTTACAAGAGCCATGCAGTTCAGCATATTACAAACATAAGTCCCATTATTGGGGAGTGGGTGTCCCATAGTATTTCCTTATGCTTTCCAAGCAAAAGCTGCCAAAAATTAGGACGGAGCAACTTGCAATGCCCCTTACAAGAGCCATGCAGTACAGCATATTACAAACACAAGTCCCATTATTGGGGAGTGGGTGTCCCATAGTATTTGCTTATGCTTTCCCAGCAAAAGCTGCCAAAAATTAGGATGGAGCAACTTGCAATGCCCCTTACAAGAGCCATGCAGTACAGCATATTACAAACATAAGTCCCATTATTGGGGAGTGGGTGTCCCATAGTATTTGCTTATGCTTTCCAAGCAAAAGCTGCCAAAAATTAGGACGGAGCAACTTGCAATGCCCCTTACAAGAGCCATGCAGTACAGCATATTACAAACATAAGTCCCATTATTGGGGAGTGGGTATCCAATAGTATTTGCTTATGCTTTCCCAGCAAAAGCTGCCAAAAATTAGGACGGAGCAACTTGCAATGCCCCTTACAAGAGCCATGCAGTACAGCATGTTACAAACATAAGTCCCATTTTTGGGGAGTGGGTGTCCCATAGTATTTTCTTATGCTTTCCCAGCAAAAGCTGCCAAAAATTAGGACGGAGCAACTTGCAATGCCCCTTACAAGAGCCATGCAGTACAGCATATTACAAACATAAGTCCCATTATTGGGGAGTGGGTGTCCCATAGTATTAGCTTATGCTTTCCCAGCAAAAGCTGCCAAAAATTAGGATGGAGCAACTTGCAATGCCCCTTACAAGAGCCATGCAGTACAGCATATTACAAACATAAGTCCCATTATTGGGGAGTGGGTGTCCCATATTATTAGCTTATGCTTTCCCAGCAAAAGCTGCCAAAAATTAGGATGGAGCAACTTGCAATGCCCCTTACAAGAGCCATGCAGTACAGCATATTACAAACATAAGTCCCATTATTGGGGAGTGGGTGTCCCATAGTATTTGCTTATGCTTTCGCAACAAAAGCTGCCAAAAATTAGGACGGAGCAACTTGCAATGCCCCTTACAAGAGCCATGCAGTAGAGCATATTACAAACATAAGTCCCATTATTGGGGAGTGGGTGTCCCATAGTATTTCCTTATGCTTTCCAAGCAAAAGCTGCCAAAAATTAGGACGGAGCAACTTGCAATGCCCCTTACAAGAGCCATGCAGTACAGCATATTACAAACATAAGTCCCATTATTGGGGAGTGGGTGTCCCATAGTATTTGCTTATGCTTTCCAAGCAAAAGCTGCCAAAAATTAGGATGGAGCAACTTGCAATGCCCCTTACAAGAGCCATGCAGTACAGCATATTACAAACATAAGTCCCATTATTGGGGAGTGGGTGTCCCATAGTATTTGCTTATGCTTTCCCAGCAAAAGCTGCCAAAAATTAGGACGGAGCAACTTGCAATGCCCCTTACAAGAGCCATGCAGTACAGCATATTACAAACATAAGTCCCATTATTGGGGAGTGGGTGTCCCATAGTATTTGCTTATGCTTTTCCAGCAAAAGGTGCCAAAAATTAGGACGGAGCAACTTGCAATGCCCCTTACAAGAGCCATGCAGTACAGCATATTACAAACATTTGTCCCATTATTGGAGAGTGGGTGTCCCATAGTATTTGCTTATGCTTTCCCAGAAAAAGCTGCCAAAAAATAGGATGGAGCAACTTGCAATGCCCCTTACAAGAGCCATGCAGTACAGCATATTACAAACATAAGTCCCATTATTGGGGAGTGGGTGTCCCATAGTATTTGCTTATGCTTTCCAAGCAAAAGCTGCCAAAAATTAGGACAGAGCAACTTGCAATGCCCCTTATAAGAGCCATGCAATACAGCATATTTCAAACATAAGTCCCATTATTGGGGAGGGGGTGTCCCATAGTATTTGCTTATGCTTTCCCAGCAAAAGCTGCCAAAAATTAGGACGGAGCAACTTGCAATGCCCCTTAAAAGAGCCATGCAGTACAGCATATTACAAACATAAGTCCCATTATTGGGGAGTGGGTGTCCCATAGTATTTGCTCATGCTTTCCAAGCAAAAGCTGCCAAAAATTAGGACGGAGCAACTTGCAATGCCCCTAACAAGAGCCACGCAGTACAGCATATTACAAACATAAGTCCCATTATTGGGGAGTGGGTGTCCCACAGTATTTGCTTATGCTTTCCCAGCAAAAGCTGCCAAAAATTAGAATGGAGCAACTTGCAATGCCCCTTACAAGAGCCATGCAGTACAGCATATTACACACATAAGGCCCATTATTGGGGATTGGGTGTCCCATAGTATTTGCTTATGCTTTCCATGCAAAAGCTGCCAAAAATTAGGATGGAGCAACTTGCAATGCCCCTTACAAGAGCCATGCAGTACAGCATATTACAAACATAAGTCCCATTATTGGGGAGTGGGTGTCCCATAGTATTTGCTTATGCTTTCCCAGCAAAAGCTGCCAAAAATTAGGACGGAGCAACTAGCAAAGCCCCTTACAAGAGCCATGCAGTACAGCATATTACAAACATAAGTCCCATTATTGGGGAGTGGGTGTCCCATAGTATTTGCTTATGCTTTCCCAGCAAAAGCTGCCAAAAATTAGGATGGAGCAACTTACAATGCCCCTTACCAGAGCCATGCAGTACAGCATATTAAAAACATAAGTCCCATTATTGGGGAGTGGGTGTCCCATAGTATTTGCTTATGCTTTCCCAGCAAAAGCTGCCAAAAATTAGGACGGAGCAGCTTGCAATGCCCCTTACAAGAGCCATGCGCTACAGCATATTACAAACATAAGTCCCATTATTGGGGAGTGAGTGTCCCATAGTATTTGCTTATGCTTTCCAAACAAAAGCTGCCAAAAATTAGGACGGAGCAACTTGCAATGCCCCTTACAAGAGCCATGCAGTACAGCATATTACAAACATAAGTCCCATTATTGGGGACTGGGTGTCCCATAGTATTTGCTTATGCTTTCCCAGCAAAAGCTGCCAAAAATTAGGACGGAGCAATTTGCAATGCCCCTTACAAGAGCCATGCAGTACAGCATATTACAAACATAAGTCCCATTATTGGGGAGTGGGGGTCCCATAGTATTTGCTTATGCTTTCCCAGCAAAAGCTGGCAAAAATTAGGACGGAGCAACTTGCAATGCCCCTTACAAGAGCCATGCAGTACAGCATATTACAAACATAAGTCCCATTATTGGGGAGTGGGTGTCCCATAGTATTTGCTTATGCTTTCCCAGCAAAAGCTGCCAAAAATTAGGACGGTGCAACTTGCAATGCCCCTTACTAGAGCCATGCAGTACAGCATATTACAAACATAAGTCCCATTATTGGGGAGTGGGTGTCCCATAGTATTAGCTTATGCTTTCCCAGCAAAAGCTGCCAAAAATTAGGATGGAGCAACTTGCAATGCCCCTTACAAGAGCCATGCAGTACAGCATATTACAAACATAAGTCCCATTATTGGGGAGTGGGTGTCCCATAGTATTTGATTATGCTTTCCCAACAAAAGCTGCCAAAAATTAGGACGGAGCAACTTGCAATGCCCCTTACAAGAGCCATGCAGTACAGCATATTACAAACATAAGTCCCATTATTGGGGAGTGGGTGTCCCATAGTATTTCCTTATGCTTTCCAAGCAAAAGCTGCCAAAAATTAGGACGGAGCAACTTGCAATGCCCCTTACAAGAGCCATGCAGTACAGCATATTACAAACACAAGTCCCATTATTAGGGAGTGGGTGTCCCATAGTATTTGCTTATGCTTTCCCAGCAAAAGCTGCCAAAAATTAGGATGGAGCAACTTGCAATGCCCCTTACAAGAGCCATGCAGTACAGCATATTACAAACATAAGTCCCATTATTGGGGAGTGGGTGTCCCATAGTGTTTGCTTATGCTTTCCAAGCAAAAGCTGCCAAAAATTAGGACGGAGCAACTTGCAATGCCCCTTACAAGAGCCATGCAGTACAGCATATTACAAACATAAGTCCCATTATTGGGGAGTGGGTATCCCATAGTATTTGCTTATGCTTTCCAAGCAAAAGCTGCCAAAAATTAGGACGGAGCAACTTGCAATGCCCCTTACAAGAGCCATGCAGTACAGCATGTTACAAACATAAGTCCCATTTTTGGGGAGTGGGTGTCCCATTGTATTTTCTTATGCTTTCCCAGCAAAAGCTGCCAAAAATTAGGACGGAGCAACTTGCAATGCCCCTTACAAGAGCCATGCAGTACAGCATATCACAAACATAAGTCCCATTATTGGGGAGTGGGTGTCCCATAGTATTAGCTTATGCTTTCCCAGCAAAAGCTGCCAAAAATTAGGATGGAGCAACTTGCAATGCCCCTTACAAGAGCCATGCAGTACAGCATATTACAAACATAAGTCCCATTATTGGGGAGTGGGTGTCCCATAGTATTAGCTTATGCTTTCCCAGCAAAAGCTGCCAAAAATTAGGATGGAGCAACTTGCAATGCCCCTTACAAGAGCCATGCAGTACAGCATATTACAAACATAAGTCCCATTATTGGGGAGTGGGTGTCCCATAGTATTTGCTTATGCTTTCCCAACAAAAGCTGCCAAAAATTAGGACGGAGCAACTTGCAATGCCCCTTACAAGAGCCATGCAGTAGAGCATATTACAAACATAAGTCCCATTATTGGGGAGTGGGTGTCCCATAGTATTTCCTTATGCTTTCCAAGCAAAAGCTGCCAAAAATTAGGACGGAGCAACTTGCAATGCCCCTTACAAGAGCCATGCAGTACAGCATATTACAAACACAAGTCCTATTATTGGGGAGTGGGTGTCCCATAGTATTTGCTTATGCTTTCCCAGCAAAAGCTGCCAAAAATTAGGATGGAGCAACTTGCAATGCCCCTTACAAGAGCCATGCAGTACAGCATTTTACAAACATAAGTCCCATTATTGGGGAGTGGGTGTCCCATAGTATTTGCTTATGCTTTCCAAGCAAAAGCTGCCAAAAATTAGGACGGAGCAACTTGCAATGCCCCTTACAAGAGCCATGCAGTACAGCATATTACAAACATAAGTCCCATTATTGGGGAGTGGGTATCCCATAGTATTTGCTTATGCTTTCCCAGCAAAAGCTGCCAAAAATTAGGACGGAGCAACTTGCAATGCCCCTTACAAGAGCCATGCTGTACAGCATGTTACAAACATAAGTCCCATTTTTGGGGAGTGGGTGTCCCATAGTATTTTCTTATGCTTTCCCAGCAAAAGCTGCCAAAAATTAGGACGGAGCAACTTGCAATGCCCCTTACAAGAGCCATGCAGTACAGCATATTACAAACATAAGTCCCATTATTGGGGAGTGGGTGTCCCATAGTATTAGCTTATGCTTTCCCAGCAAAAGCTGCCAAAAATTAGGATGGAGCAACTTGCAATGCCCCTTACAAGAGCCATGCAGTACAGCATATTACAAACATAAGTCCCATTATTGGGGAGTGGGTGTCCCATAGTATTAGCTTATGCTTTCCCAGCAAAAGCTGCCAAAAATTAGGATGGAGCAACTTGCAATGCCCCTTACAAGAGCCATGCAGTACAGCATATTACAAACATAAGTCCCATTATTGGGGAGTGGGTGTCCCATAGTATTTGCTTATGCTTTCCCAACAAAAGCTGCCAAACATTAGGACGGAGCAACTTGCAATGCCCCTTACAAGAGCCATGCAGTAGAGCATATTACAAACATAAGTCCCATTATTGGGGAGTGGGTGTCCCATAGTATTTCCTTATGCTTTCCAAGCAAAAGCTGCCAAAAATTAGGACGGAGCAACTTGCAATGCCCCTTACAAGAGCCATGCAGTACAGCATATTACAAACATAAGTCCCATTATTGGGGAGTGGGTGTCCCATAGTATTTCCTTATGCTTTCCAAGCAAAAGCTGCCAAAAATTAGGATGGAGCAACTTGCAATGCCCCTTACAAGAGCCATGCAGTACAGCATATTACAAACATAAGTCCCATTATTGGGGAGTGGGTGTCCCATAGTATTTGCTTATGCTTTCCAAGCAAAAGCTGCCAAAAATTAGGACGGAGCAACTTGCAATGCCCCTTACAAGAGCCATGCAGTACAGCATATTACAAACATAAGTCCCATTATTGGGGAGTGGGTGTCCCATAGTTTTTGCTTATGCTTTCCAAGCAAAAGCTGCCAAAAATTAGGACGGAGCAACTTGCAATTCCCCTTACAAGAGCCTTGCAGTACAGCATATTACAAACATAAATCCCATTATTGGGGAGTGGGTGTCCCATAGTATTTGCTTATGCTTTCCCAGCAAAAGCTGCCAAAAATTAGGACGGAGCAACTTGCAATGCCCCTTACAAGAGCCATGCAGTACAGCATATTACAAACATAAGTCCCATTATTGGGGAGTGGGTGTCCCATAGTATTTGCTTATGCTTTCCCAGCAAAAGCTGCCAAAAATTAGGACGGAGCAACTTGCAATGCCCCTTACAAGAGCCATGCAGTACAGCATATTACAAACATAAGTCCCATTATTGGGGAGTGGGTGTCCCATAGTATTAGCTTATGCTTTCCCAGCAAAAGCTGCCAAAAATTAGGATGGAGCAACTTGCAATGCCCCTTACAAGAGCCATGCAGTACAGCATATTACAAACATAAGTCCCATTATTGGGGAGTGGGTGTCCCATAGTATTAGCTTATGCTTTCCCAGCAAAAGCTGCCAAAAATTAGGATGGAGCAACTTGCAATGCCCCTTACAAGAGCCATGCAGTACAGCATATTACAAACATAAGTCCCATTATTGGGGAGTGGGTGTCCCATAGTATTTGCTTATGCTTTCCAAGCAAAAGCTGCCAAAAATTAGGACAGAGCAACTTGCAATGCCCCTTATAAGAGCCATGCAATACAGCATATTTCAAACATAAGTCCAATTATTGGGGAGGGGGTGTCCCATAGTATTTGCTTATGCTTTCCCAGCAAAAGCTGCCAAAAATTAGGACGGAGCAACTTGCAATGCCCCTTAAAAGAGCCATGCAGTACAGCATATTACAAACATAAGTCCCATTATTGGGGAGTGGGTGTCCCATAGTATTTGCTCATGCTTTCCAAGCAAAAGCTGCCAAAAATTAGGACGGAGCAACTTGCAATGCCCCTAACAAGAGCCACGCAGTACAGCATATTACAAACATAAGTCCCATTATTGGGGAGTGGGTGTCCCACAGTATTTGCTTATGCTTTCCCAGCAAAAGCTGCCAAAAATTAGAATGGAGCAACTTGCAATGCCCCTTACAAGAGCCATGCAGTACAGCATATTACACACATAAGGCCCATTATTGGGGATTGGGTGTCCCATAGTATTTGCTTATGCTTTCCATGCAAAAGCTGCCAAAAATTAGGATGGAGCAACTTGCAATGCCCCTTACAAGAGCCATGCAGAATAGCATATTACAAACATAAGTCCCATTATTGGGGAGTGGGTGTCCCATAGTATTTGCTTATGCTTTCCCAGCAAAAGCTGCCAAAAATTAGGATGGAGCAACTTGCAATGCCCCTTACAAGAGCCATGCAGTACAGCATATTACAAACATAAGTCCCATTATTGGGGAGTGGGTGTCCCATAGTATTTGCTTATGCTTTCCCAGCAAAAGCTGCCAAAAATTAGGACGGAGCAACTAGCAAAGCCCCTTACAAGAGCCATGCAGTACAGCATATTACAAACATAAGTCCCATTATTGGGGAGTGGGTGTCCCATAGTATTTGCTTATGCTTTCCCAGCAAAAGCTGCCAAAAAATTAGGATGGAGCAACTTGCAATGCCCCTTACCAGAGCCATGCAGTACAGCATATTAAAAACATAAGTCCCATTATTGGGGAGTGGGTGTCCCATAGTATTTGCTTATGCTTTCCCAGCAAAAGCTGCCAAAAATTAGGACGGAGCAGCTTGCAATGCCCCTTACAAGAGCCATGCGCTACAGCATATTACAAACATAAGTCCCATTATTGGGGAGTGGGTGTCCCATAGTATTTGCTTATGCTTTCCAAACAAAAGCTGCCAAAAATTAGGACGGAGCAACTTGCAATGCCCCTTACAAGAGCCATGCAGTACAGCATATTACAAACATAAGTCCCATTATTGGGGAGTGGGTGTCCCATAGTATTTGCTTATGCTTTCCCAGCAAAAGCTGCCAAAAATTAGGACGGAGCAATTTGCAATGCCCCTTACAAGAGCCATGCAGTACAGCATATTACAAACATAAGTCCCATTATTGGGGAGTGGGGGTCCCATAGTATTTGCTTATGCTTTCCCAGCAAAAGCTGGCAAAAATTAGGACGGAGCAACTTGCAATGCCCCTTACAAGAGCCATGCAGTACAGCATATTACAAACATAAGTCCCATTATTGGGGAGTGGGTGTCCCATAGTATTTGCTTATGCTTTCCCAGCAAAAGCTGCCAAAAATTAGGACGGTGCAACTTGCAATGCCCCTTACTAGAGCCATGCAGTACAGCATATTACAAACATAAGTCCCATTATTGGGGAGTGGGTGTCCCATAGTATTAGCTTATGCTTTCCCAGCAAAAGCTGCCAAAAATTAGGATGGAGCAACTTGCAATGCCCCTTACAAGAGCCATGCAGTACAGCATATTACAAACATAAGTCCCATTATTGGGGAGTGGGTGTCCCATAGTATTTGATTATGCTTTCCCAACAAAAGCTGCCAAAAATTAGGACGGAGCAACTTGCAATGCCCCTTACAAGAGCCATGCAGTACAGCATATTACAAACATAAGTCCCATTATTGGGGAGTGGGTGTCCCATAGTATTTCCTTATGCTTTCCAAGCAAAAGCTGCCAAAAATTAGGACGGAGCAACTTGCAATGCCCCTTACAAGAGCCATGCAGTACAGCATATTACAAACACAAGTCCCATTATTGGGGAGTGGGTGTCCCATAGTATTTGCTTATGCTTTCCCAGCAAAAGCTGCCAAAAATTAGGATGGAGCAACTTGCAATGCCCCTTACAAGAGCCATGCAGTACAGCATATTACAAACATAAGTCCCATTATTGGGGAGTGGGTGTCCCATAGTATTTGCTTATGCTTTCCAAGCAAAAGCTGCCAAAAATTAGGACGGAGCAAGTTGCAATGCCCCTTACAAGAGCCATGCAGTACAGCATATTACAAACATAAGTCCCATTATTGGGGAGTGGGTATCCCATAGTATTTGCTTATGCTTTCCCAGCAAAAGCTGCCAAAAATTAGGACGGAGCAACTTGCAATGCCCCTTACAAGAGCCATGCAGTACAGCATGTTACAAACATAAGTCCCATTTTTGGGGAGTGGGTGTCCCATAGTATTTTCTTATGCTTTCCCAGCAAAAGCTGCCAAAAATTAGGACGGAGCAACTTGCAATGCCCCTTACAAGAGCCATGCAGTACAGCATATTACAAACATAAGTCCCATTATTGGGGAGTGGGTGTCCCATAGTATTAGCTTATGCTTTCCCAGCAAAAGCTGCCAAAAATTAGGATGGAGCAACTTGCAATGCCCCTTACAAGAGCCATGCAGTACAGCATATTACAAACATAAGTCCCATTATTGGGGAGTGGGTGTCCCATAGTATTAGCTTATGCTTTCCCAGCAAAAGCTGCCAAAAATTAGGATGGAGCAACTTGCAATGCCCCTTACAAGAGCCATGCAGTACAGCATATTACAAACATAATCCCATTATTGGGGAGTGGGTGTCCCATAGTATTTGCTTATGCTTTCCCAACAAAAGCTGCCAAAAATTAGGACGGAGCAACTTGCAATGCCCCTTACAAGAGCCATGCAGTAGAGCATATTACAAACATAAGTCCCATTATTGGGGAGTGGGTGTCCCATAGTATTTCCTTATGCTTTCCAAGCAAAAGCTGCCAAAAATTAGGACGGAGCAACTTGCAATGCCCTTTACAAGAGCCATGCAGTACAGCATATTACAAACATAAGTCCCATTATTGGGGAGTGGGTGTCCCATAGTATTTGCTTATGCTTTCCAAGCAAAAGCTGCCAAAAATTAGGATGGAGCAACTTGCAATGCCCCTTACAAGAGCCATGCAGTACAGCATATTACAAACATAAGTCCCATTATTGGGGAGTGGGTGTCCCATAGTATTTGCTTATGCTTTCCCAGCAAAAGCTGCCAAAAATTAGGACGGAGCAACTTGCAATGCCCCTTACAAGAGCCATGCAGTACAGCATATTACAAACATAAGTCCCATTATTGGGGAGTGGGTGTCCCATAGTATTTGCTTATGCTTTTCCAGCAAAAGGTGCCAAAAATTAGGACGGAGCAACTTGCAATGCCCCTTACAAGAGCCATGCAGTACAGCATATTACAAACATTTGTCCCATTATTGGAGAGTGGGTGTCCCATAGTATTTGCTTATGCTTTCCCAGAAAAAGCTGCCAAAAAATAGGATGGAGCAACTTGCAATGCCCCTTACAAGAGCCATGCAGTACAGCATATTACAAACATAAGTCCCATTATTGGGGATTGGGTGTCCCATAGTATTTGCTTATGCTTTCCAAGCAAAAGCTGCCAAAAATTAGGACAGAGCAACTTGCAATGCCCCTTATAAGAGCCATGCAATACAGCATATTTCAAACATAAGTCCCATTATTGGGGAGGGGGTGTCCCATAGTATTTGCTTATGCTTTCCCAGCAAAAGCTGCCAAAAATTAGGACGGAGCAACTTGCAATGCCCCTTAAAAGAGCCATGCAGTACAGCATATTACAAACATAAGTCCCATTATTGGGGAGTGGGTGTCCCATAGTATTTGCTCATGCTTTCCAAGCAAAAGCTGCCAAAAATTAGGACGGAGCAACTTGCAATGCCCCTAACAAGAGCCACGCAGTACAGCATATTACAAACATAAGTCCCATTATTGGGGAGTGGGTGTCCCACAGTATTTGCTTATGCTTTCCCAGCAAAAGCTGCCAAAAATTAGAATGGAGCAACTTGCAATGCCCCTTACAAGAGCCATGCAGTACAGCATATTACACACATAAGGCCCATTATTGGGGATTGGGTGTCCCATAGTATTTGCTTATGCTTTCCATGCAAAAGCTGCCAAAAATTAGGATGGAGCAACTTGCAATGCCCCTTACAAGAGCCATGCAGAATAGCATATTACAAACATAAGTCCCATTATTGGGGAGTGGGTGTCCCATAGTATTTGCTTATGCTTTCCCAGCAAAAGCTGCCAAAAATTAGGATGGAGCAACTTGCAATGCCCCTTACAAGAGCCATGCAGTACAGCATATTACAAACATAAGTCCCATTATTGGGGAGTGGGTGTCCCATAGTATTTGCTTATGCTTTCCCAGCAAAAGCTGCCAAAAATTAGGACGGAGCAACTAGCAAAGCCCCTTACAAGAGCCATGCAGTACAGCATATTACAAACATAAGTCCCATTATTGGGGAGTGGGTGTCCCATAGTATTTGCTTATGCTTTCCCAGCAAAAGCTGCCAAAAATTAGGATGGAGCAACTTGCAATGCCCCTTACCAGAGCCATGCAGTACAGCATATTAAAAACATAATTCCCATTATTGGGGAGTGGGTGTCCCATAGTATTTGCTTATGCTTTCCCAGCAAAAGCTGCCAAAAATTAGGACGGAGCAGCTTGCAATGCCCCTTACAAGAGCCATGCGCTACAGCATATTACAAACATAAGTCCCATTATTGGGGAGTGGGTGTCCCATAGTATTTGCTTATGCTTTCCAAACAAAAGCTGCCAAAAATTAGGACGGAGCAACTTGCAATGCCCCTTACAAGAGCCATGCAGTACAGCATATTACAAACATAAGTCCCATTATTGGGGAGTGGGTGTCCCATAGTATTTGCTTATGCTTTCCCAGCAAAAGCTGCCAAAAATTAGGACGGAGCAATTTGCAATGCCCCTTACAAGAGCCATGCAGTACAGCATATTACAAACATAAGTCCCATTATTGGGGAGTGGGGGTCCCATAGTATTTGCTTATGCTTTCCCAGCAAAAGCAGGCAAAAATTAGGACGGAGCAACTGGCAATGCCCCTTACAAGAGCCATGCAGTACAGCATATTACAAACATAAGTCCCATTATTGGGGAGTGGGTGTCCCATAGTATTTGCTTATGCTTTCCCAGCAAAAGCTGCCAAAAATTAGGACGGTGCAACTTGCAATGCCCCTAACTAGAGCCATGCAGTACAGCATATTACAAACATAAGTCCCATTATTGGGGAGTGGGTGTCCCATAGTATTAGCTTATGCTTTCCAAGCAAAAGCTGCCAAAAATTAGGATGGAGCAACTTGCAATGCCCCTTACAAGAGCCATGCAGTACAGCATATTACAAACATAAGTCCCATTATTGGGGAGTGGGTGTCCCATAGTATTTGATTATGCTTTCCCAACAAAAGCTGCCAAAAATTAGGACGGAGCAACTTGCAATGCCCCTTACAAGAGCCATGCAGTACAGCATATTACAAACATAAGTCCCATTATTGGGGAGTGGGTGTCCCATAGTATTTCCTTATGCTTTCCAAGCAAAAGCTGCCAAAAATTAGGACGGAGCAACTTGCAATGCCCCTTACAAGAGCCATGCAGTACAGCATATTACAAACACAAGTCCCATTATTGGGGAGTGGGTGTCCCATAGTATTTGCTTATGCTTTCCCAGCAAAAGCTGCCAAAAATTAGGATGGAGCAACTTGCAATGCCCCTTACAAGAGCCATGCAGTACAGCATATTACAAACATAAGTCCCATTATTGGGGAGTGGGTGTCCCATAGTATTTGCTTATGCTTTCCCAGCAAAAGCTGCCAAAAATTAGGACGGAGCAACTTGCAATGCCCCTTACAAGAGCCATGCAGTACAGCATATTACAAACATAAGTCCCATTATTGGGGAGTGGGTATCCCATAGTATTTGCTTATGCTTTCCCAGCAAAAGCTGCCAAAAATTAGGACGGAGCAACTTGCAATGCCCCTTACAAGAGCCATGCAGTACAGCATGTTACAAACATAAGTCCCATTTTTGGGGAGTGGGTGTCCCATAGTATTTGCTTATGCTTTCCCAGCAAAAGCTGCCAAAAATTAGGACGGTGCAACTTGCAATGCCCCTTACTAGAGCCATGCAGTACAGCATATTACAAACATAAGTCCCATTATTGGGGAGTGGGTGTCCCATAGTATTAGCTTATGCTTTCCAAGCAAAAGCTGCCAAAAATTAGGATGGAGCAACTTGCAATGCCCCTTACAAGAGCCATGCAGTACAGCATATTACAAACATAAGTCCCATTATTGGGGAGTGGGTGTCCCATAGTATTTGATTATGCTTTCCCAACAAAAGCTGCCAAAAATTAGGACGGAGCAACTTGCAATGCCCCTTACAAGAGCCATGCAGTACAGCATATTACAAACATAAGTCCCATTATTGGGGAGTGGGTGTCCCATAGTATTTCCTTATGCTTTCCAAGCAAAAGCTGCCAAAAATTAGGACGGAGCAACTTGCAATGCCCCTTACAAGAGCCATGCAGTACAGCATATTACAAACACAAGTCCCATTATTGGGGAGTGGGTGTCCCATAGTATTTGCTTATGCTTTCCCAGCAAAAGCTGCCAAAAATTAGGATGGAGCAACTTGCAATGCCCCTTACAAGAGCCATGCAGTACAGCATATTACAAACATAAGTCCCATTATTGGGGAGTGGGTGTCCCATAGTATTTGCTTATGCTTTCCCAGCAAAAGCTGCCAAAAATTAGGACGGAGCAACTTGCAATGCCCCTTACAAGAGCCATGCAGTACAGCATATTACAAACATAAGTCCCATTATTGGGGAGTGGGTATCCCATAGTATTTGCTTATGCTTTCCCAGCAAAAGCTGCCAAAAATTAGGACGGAGCAACTTGCAATGCCCCTTACAAGAGCCATGCAGTACAGCATGTTACAAACATAAGTCCCATTTTTGGGGAGTGGGTGTCCCATAGTATTTTCTTATGCTTTCCCAGCAAAAGCTGCCAAAAATTAGGACGGAGCAACTTGCAATGCCCCTTACAAGAGCCATGCAGTACAGCATATTACAAACATAAGTCCCATTATTGGGGAGTGGGTGTCCCATAGTATTAGCTTATGCTTTCCCAGCAAAAGCTGCCAAAAATTAGGATGGAGCAACTTGCAATGCCCCTTACAAGAGCCATGCAGTACAGCATATTACAAACATAAGTCCCATTATTGGGGAGTGGGTATCCCATAGTATTAGCTTATGCTTTCCCAGCAAAAGCTGCCAAAAATTAGGATGGAGCAACTTGCAATGCCCCTTACAAGAGCCATGCAGTACAGCATATTGTAACATACCTGGCGGCGTCCTTGCATGGTGGTCCATCTCCCACTGTGCAAGAGGGCGCACTTGATCTCCTGTCCAGAATGTCTCTCTGGCTTCCCTCCATGCTGTCTGTTTGTGTCTGTTTCTGCTGCTTAAGGGCGGCGCCCGATCACTTCCTGCCTTTTGTACCTGCTGTGGGTCACACCCCTTGTGCGTCCTCAGCCTATTGCTGTCTGTCACTTGGCATATAGCTCAGCAGCTCCCTTCTATCCCTGCCTGAGCATAGTGTTTCCTTCAGTGTGTGCTTGCACTCTGAAGGTGCCAGGTCCCGTCTCTTGTCTCCTGCTTTTTGTATCAGTTCCCGTGTCTGAACTGAGTCCTGTATGTCTCCTGCTTTGCGGTATCAGCTCCTGTGTCTGAACTGTGTCCTTTTTGTGTTCTCTGGTCTGTCCTGTCTGAACACGCTCCTTGCCTGTTCGTTCCGCCTTCTAGTGGCCGATTTCCCAGACCCGCTCCTGCGTCTGGTCTGTCCTGTCTGAACACGCTCCTTGCCTGTTCGTTCCGCCTCTCTGGGGGCCGTATTCCCAGACCCGCTCCTGTATCCCTCTGCAGTGTCGGTCTCCTCCGTACACTCAGTTCCAGTCTGAACTCTCTCCTGTCCTTTACCTGTTTTGCCTCTATGTCCGTTCCCTTCCTTTTTCTGCAGAGTCTGAACTCGTACCTAACTCCTGCTTGTTGTCTCTGCAAGTACTGTGTGAGTATCTGGCTCTGTCTTTCCCTTCCTGTCTGTTCCGTGTGAACAGAGCCCTGTCCTCCCTGCTCAGCCTTGTCTGCACTCTAGCTGTGCTTGCCTGTAACCCTCTGCCTGTATTGTTCCTGAGTCCCGGTGTGTACTGGGTCCTATCCCGCCTGTGTTCCTACCTGCTAGTGCCTCCCTGTCTGCACTCTAGCTGTGCTTGCCTTTACCCCCCTGCCTGCATACCCGCCTGCCTGCATACCAGTCGTGCCTGCCTATACCCACCAGTCTGTGTGCCAGCCTACCAGCCTGTTCCTGTATTCCCCTGTGTGGGTCAACAGCCGTGTCCGGGGTCTGTCCTGGAGTAGCACCTGGTCCCTCTGCTCGGTTCCTCCTTGGTGCACTGGCGTCGTATGCCGTCGTGCGACCCTGGTCGGATCGGGTGAATACTTAGTCACGCCCCTCCAGGCATTCACTCTCCGGCACGGTCCAGTGGAATCACTACCAATCACACGCACACGCCGCTTAGCCCGGGCGTGTGCATAACAGCATGCTCAGGCCATGGTTCCCGTTGAGCCCCACGGCCTTCGCTCTCTGAGAAGTTTTCCAGCGAATACATGCATTAAAATAATTAAATAAATTTTTTTTCCCCCTTTAGCTGAGTTCCAGGCGAATTACGCACCCGTCCAGATGGATCTATCAGCTCTCGTTCCTGCGGATCCGCCACGTTACTATGGGGATCCAAGACAGTGTCGTGCATTTGTGGAGCAATGCATGCTACACTTTAAGGCCTACCCTCTCTATTTTCCTTCCGATTGGGCTAAAGTGGCCTTTATGATTGACTACCTAGCGGGTGATGCCTTGAAATGGGTCACCCCCCTATGGGAAGCATGGGATCCTGTCATCCTTGACCTGCAGGCCTTCCTGGTGGCCTTTCGTATGGTCTTCGAGGACCCTAACTCTGAAGCCCCTGCTGAAGCTTCACTTCCCAATATCCCGGAGCAGCCCCGACGGGTAATGTGTGTGGGTAGCGCAATAGTCCTCCAGCCCAATGAGACTACTGCCCACCCAGAATCCTCACAGGGTGACTACGCTTTCCGGAATACTTCTCTCAACCTCAAGAGGCAGTCCAGACGTGCTAGACTTAGAGGCAAGCCGTCACGCCAGGGTCTGTCCTCCCTGAGACCTCCTGACCCCAACCTTGAAGTCCCTACTGAAGCTTCATCTCCCTGTATCCCGGAGAAACCCCAATGGGTAATGTGCGTGGGTAGTGCACCAGTTCTCCTGGCCGAAGAGACTTCTGCCCATCCAGACTCCACACAGGAGAACTTCCTGCACCCGGCATCAGATGCTTCTTTCTCTTTAACCGGTGTGCATGTCCAAGGATGCTCCAAAGCTGTGGTTACCTCAGAGTCTGTGCACCTCTACTACCTGGCGGAGGATCCCCTGTTGCCTCCTGAACCCTCCGGGATACCACTCGATGACAAATGGAGAGAGACTTCTCTACACCCGGTACTCAATACTTTGTCCGCTTCGTCCTGTGAGCCTGACAATGGGTACCCCAAAGTGGTAGTTACCTCCGAGTCTCTACACCCCTCCGACCAGGCGGAGGATCTCCAGTTGTCTCCTGAACCCTTCGGGGTGCTACCTGGTAGCGAAAGGACAGAGTCTCTCCTATACTCTGTACCTGATACCTCGCTCGCTTCTTCCAGTGAGTCCAACTTAGTGTACTCCGAAGCAGAGGTTACCTCCGAGTCTCTACACCCCTCCGACCAGGCGGAGGATCTCCAGTTGTCTCCTGAACCCTTCGGGGTGCTACCTGGTAGCGAAAGGACAGAGACTCTCCTATACTCTGTACCTGATACCTCGCTCGCTTCGTCCAGTGAGTCCAACTTAGTGTACTCCGAAGCAGAGGTTACTCCTGAGTCTCTACACCCCTCCGACCAGGCGGAGGACCTCCAGTTGTGTTCAGAATCCTTCGGGGTGCCACCTGGTGGTGAATGGACAGAGACTTTCCTATATCCTGGATCTGATACCTCGCTTGCTTCGTCCAGTGAGTCCGACCTAGTGTACTCTGAAGCAGAGGTTACCCGTGAGTCTCTACACCCCTCTGACCAGGTGGAGGACCGCCAGCTGTCTCCAGAACCCTTCGGGGTGCCACCTGGTGGTGAATGGACAGAGACTTTCCTATACTCGGTACCCGATACCTCGCCTGCTTCCTCCAGTGAGTCCGACCTAGTGTACTCTGAAGCAGAGGTTACCCGTGAGTCTCTACACCCCTCTGACCAGGCGGAGGACCGCCAGCTGTCTCCAGAACCCTTCGGGGTGCCACCTGGTGGTGAATGGACAGAGACTTTCCTATACTCGGTACCCGATACCTCGCCTGCTTCCTCCAGTGAGTCCGACCTAGTGTACTCTGAAGCAGTTGTTTTCTCTGAGCCTCTGCACTCTTCTGACCCGGCGGAGGACCTCCAGTTGTTTCCTGAATCCTCCGGGATACCACCAGATAACAAAGAGACAGTGACTTTTCCTCATTATGTACGTGATAACCCGTCTATTTCTTCCTGTGAGCTTGACAAGATGTACCTCGAAGCAGAGATTACCCTTAAGTCTCTGTCCCCCTCCAACCCAGTGAACGACTGGCCCTCGAATTCCCTGCGGAAGATTCTGGCAGGCCTGAAGAAGAGGGGGCGTAAGGGGGGAGGTACTGTAACATACCTGGCGGCGTCCTTGCATGGTGGTCCATCTCCCACTGTGCAAGAGGGTGCACTTGATCTCCTGTCCAGAATGTCTCTCTGGCTTCCCTCCATGCTGTCTGTTTGTGTCTGTTTCTGCTGCTTAAGGGCGGCGCCCGATCACTTCCTGCCTTTTGTACCTGCTGTGGGTCACACCCCTTGTGTGTCCTCAGCCTATTGCTGTCTGTCACTTGGTATATAGCTCAGCAGCTCCCTTCTATCCCTGCCTGAGCATAGTGTTTCCTTCAGTGTGTGCTTGCACTCTGAAGGTGCCAGGTCCCGTCTCTTGTCTCCTGCTTTTTGTATCAGTTCCCGTGTCTGAACTGAGTCCTGTATGTCTCCTGCTTTGCGGTTTCAGCTCCCGTGTCTGAACTGAGTCCTGTATGTCTCCTGCTTTGCGGTATCAGCTCCTGTGTCTGAACTGTGTCCTTTTTGTGTTCTCTGGTCTGTCCTGTCTGAACACGCTCCTTGCCTGTTCGTTCCGCCTTCTAGTGGCCGATTTCCTAGACCCGCTCCTGCGTCTGGTCTGTCCTGTCTGAACACGCTCCTTGCCTGTTCGTTCCGCCTCTCTGGGGGCCGTATTCCCAGACCCGCTCCTGTATCCCTCTGCAGTGTCGGTCTCCTCCGTACACTCAGTTCCAGTCTGAACTCTCTCCTGTCCTTTACCTGTTTTGCCTCTATGTCCGTTCCCTTCCTTTTTCTGCAGAGTCTGAACTCGTACCTAACTCCTGCTTGTTGTCTCTGCAAGTACTGTGTGAGTATCTGGCTCTGTCTTTCCCTTCCTGTCTGTTCCGTGTGAACAGAGCCCTGTCCTCCCTGCTCAGCCTTGTCTGCACTCTAGCTGTGCTTGCCTGTAACCCTCTGCCTGTATTGTTCCTGAGTCCCGGTGTGTACTGGGTCCTATCCCGCCTGTGTTCCTACCTGCTAGTGCCTCCCTGTCTGCACTCTAGCTGTGCTTGCCTTTACCCCCCTGCCTGCATACCCGCCTGCCTGCATACCAGTCGTGCCTGCCTATACCCACCAGTCTGTGTGCCAGCCTACCAGCCTGTTCCTGTATTCCCCTGTGTGGGTCAACAGCCGTGTCCGGGGTCTGTCCTGGAGTAGCACCTGGTCCCTCTGCTCGGTTCCTCCTTGGTGCACTGGCGTCGTATGCCGTCGTGCGACCCTGGTCAGATCGGGTGAATACTTAGTCACGCCCCTCCAGGCATTCACTCTCCGGCACAGTCCAGTGGAATCACTACCAATCACACGCACACGCCGCTTAGCCCGGGCGTGTGCATAACACATATTACAAACATAAGTCCCATTATTGGGTAGTGGGTGTCCCATAGTATTTGCTTATGCTTTCCCAACAAAAGCTGCCAAAAATTAGGACGGAGCAACTTGCAATGCCCCTTACAAGAGCCATGCAGTAGAGCATATTACAAACATAAGTCCCATTATTGGGGAGTGGGTGTCCCATAGTATTTCCTTATGCTTTCCAAGCAAAAGCTGCCAAAAATTAGGACGGAGCAACTTGCAATGCCCCTTACAAGAGCCATGCAGTACAGCATATTACAAACACAAGTCCCATTATTGGGGAGTGGGTGTCCCATAGTATTTGCTTATGCTTTCCCAGCAAAAGCTGCCAAAAATTAGGATGGAGCAACTTGCAATGCCCCTTACAAGAGCCATGCAGTACAGCATATTACAAACATAAGTCCCATTATTGGGGAGTGGGTGTCCCATAGTATTTGCTTATGCTTTCCAAGCAAAAGCTGCCAAAAATTAGGACGGAGCAACTTGCAATGCCCCTTACAAGAGCCATGCAGTACAGCATATTACAAACATAAGTCCCATTATTGGGGAGTGGGTATCCCATAGTATTTGCTTATGCTTTCCCAGCAAAAGCTGCCAAAAATTAGGACGGAGCAACTTGCAATGCCCCTTACAAGAGCCATGCAGTACAGCATGTTACAAACATAAGTCCCATTTTTGGGGAGTGGGTGTCCCATAGTATTTTCTTATGCTTTCCCAGCAAAAGCTGCCAAAAATTAGGACGGAGCAACTTGCAATGCCCCTTACAAGAGCCATGCAGTACAGCATATTACAAACATAAGTCCCATTATTGGGGAGTGGGTGTCCCATAGTATTAGCTTATGCTTTCCCAGCAAAAGCTGCCAAAAATTAGGATGGAGCAACTTGCAATGCCCCTTACAAGAGCCATGCAGTACAGCATATTACAAACATAAGTCCCATTATTGGGGAGTGGGTGTCCCATAGTATTAGCTTATGCTTTCCCAGCAAAAGCTGCCAAAAATTAGGATGGAGCAACTTGCAATGCCCCTTACAAGAGCCATGCAGTACAGCATATTACAAACATAAGTCCCATTATTGGGGAGTGGGTGTCCCATAGTATTTGCTTATGCTTTCCCAACAAAAGCTGCCAAAAATTAGGACGGAGCAACTTGCAATGCCCCTTACAAGAGCCATGCAGTAGAGCATATTACAAACATAAGTCCCATTATTGGGGAGTGGGTGTCCCATAGTATTTCCTTATGCTTTCCAAGCAAAAGCTGCCAAAAATTAGGACGGAGCAACTTGCAATGCCCCTTACAAGAGCCATGCAGTACAGCATATTACAAACATAAGTCCCATTATTGGGGAGTGGGTGTCCCATAGTATTTGCTTATACTTTCCAAGCAAAAGCTGCCAAAAATTAGGATGGAGCAACTTGCAATGCCCCTTACAAGAGCCATGCAGTACAGCATATTACAAACATAAGTCCCATTATTGGGGAGTGGGTGTCCCATAGTATTTGCTTATGCTTTCCAAGCAAAAGCTGCCAAAAATTAGGACGGAGCAACTTGCAATGCCCCTTACAAGAGCCATGCAGTACAGCATATTACAAACATAAGTCCCATTATTGGGGAGTGGGTGTCCCATAGTTTTTGCTTATGCTTTCCAAGCAAAAGCTGCCAAAAATTAGGACGGAGCAACTTGCAATTCCCCTTACAAGAGCCTTGCAGTACAGCATATTACAAACATAAATCCCATTATTGGGGAGTGGGTGTCCCATAGTATTTGCTTATGCTTTCCCAGCAAAAGCTGCCAAAAATTAGGACGGAGCAACTTGCAATGCCCCTTACAAGAGCCATGCAGTACAGCATATTACAAACATAAGTCCCATTATTGGGGAGTGGGTGTCCCATAGTATTTGCTTATGCTTTCCCAGCAAAAGCTGCCAAAAATTAGGACGGAGCAACTTGCAATGCCCCTTACAAGAGCCATGCAGTACAGCATATTACAAACATAAGTCCCATTATTGGGGAGTGGGTGTCCCATAGTATTAGCTTATGCTTTCCAAGCAAAAGCTGCCAAAAATTAGGACGGAGCAACTTGCAATGCCCCTTACAAGAGCCATGCAGTACAGCATATTACAAACATAAGTCCCATTATTGGGGAGTGGGTGTCCCATAGTATTTGCTTATGCTTTCCCAACAAAAGCTGCCAAAAATTAGGACGGAGCAACTTGCAATGCCCCTTACAAGAGCCATGCAGTAGAGCATATTACAAACATAAGTCCCATTATTGGGGAGTGGGTGTCCCATAGTATTTCCTTATGCTTTCCAAGCAAAAGCTGCCAAAAATTAGGACGGAGCAACTTGCAATGCCCCTTACAAGAGCCATGCAGTACAGCATATTACAAACATAAGTCCCATTATTGGGGAGTGGGTGTCCCATAGTATTTGCTTATACTTTCCAAGCAAAAGCTGCCAAAAATTAGGATGGAGCAACTTGCAATGCCCCTTACAAGAGCCATGCAGTACAGCATATTACAAACATAAGTCCCATTATTGGGGAGTGGGTGTCCCATAGTATTTGCTTATGCTTTCCAAGCAAAAGCTGCCAAAAATTAGGACGGAGCAACTTGCAATGCCCCTTACAAGAGCCATGCAGTACAGCATATTACAAACATAAGTCCCATTATTGGGGAGTGGGTGTCCCATAGTTTTTGCTTATGCTTTCCAAGCAAAAGCTGCCAAAAATTAGGACGGAGCAACTTGCAATTCCCCTTACAAGAGCCTTGCAGTACAGCATATTACAAACATAAATCCCATTATTGGGGAGTGGGTGTCCCATAGTATTTGCTTATGCTTTCCCAGCAAAAGCTGCCAAAAATTAGGACGGAGCAACTTGCAATGCCCCTTACAAGAGCCATGCAGTACAGCATATTACAAACATAAGTCCCATTATTGGGGAGTGGGTGTCCCATAGTATTTGCTTATGCTTTCCCAGCAAAAGCTGCCAAAAATTAGGACGGAGCAACTTGCAATGCCCCTTACAAGAGCCATGCAGTACAGCATATTACAAACATAAGTCCCATTATTGGGGAGTGGGTGTCCCATAGTATTAGCTTATGCTTTCCCAGCAAAAGCTGCAAAAAATTAGGATGGAGCAACTTGCAATGCCCCTTACAAGAGCCATGCAGTACAGCATATTACAAACATAAGTCCCATTATTGGGGAGTGGGTGTCCCATAGTATTAGCTTATGCTTTCCCAGCAAAAGCTGCCAAAAATTAGGATGGAGCAACTTGCAATGCCCCTTACAAGAGCCATGCAGTACAGCATATTACAAACATAAGTCCCATTATTGGGGAGTGGGTGTCCCATAATATTTGCTTATGCTTTCCCAACAAAAGCTGCCAAAAATTAGGACGGAGCAACTTGCAATGCCCCTTACAAGAGCCATGCAGTAGAGCATATTACAAACATAAGTCCCATTATTGGGGAGTGGGTGTCCCATAGTATTTCCTTATGCTTTCCAAGCAAAAGCTGCCAAAAATTAGGACTGAGCAACTTGCAATGCCCCTTACAAGAGCCATGCAGTACAGCATATTACAAACATAAGTCCCATTATTGGGGAGTGGGTGTCCCATAGTATTTGCTTATGCTTTCCCAGCAAAAGCTGCCAAAAATTAGGATGGAGCAACTTGCAATGCCCCTTACAAGAGCCATGCAGTACAGCATATTACAAACATAAGTCCCATTATTGGGGAGTGGGTGTCCAATAGTATTTGCTTATGCTTTCCAAGCAAAAGCTGCCAAAAATTAGGACGGAGCAACTTGCAATGCCCCTTACAAGAGCCATGCAGTACAGCATATTACAAACATAAGTCCCATTATTGGGGAGTGGGTGTCCCATAGTTTTTGCTTATGCTTTCCAAGCAAAAGCTGCCAAAAATTAGGACGGAGCAACTTGCAATTCCCCTTACAAGAGCCTTGCAGTACAGCATATTACAAACATAAATCCCATTATTGGGGAGTGGGTGTCCCATAGTATTTGCTTATGCTTTCCAAGCAAAAGCTGCCAAAAATTAGGACAGAGCAACTTGCAATGCCCCTTACAAGAGCCATGCAGTACAGCATATTACAAACATAAGTCCCATTATTTGGGAGTGGGTGTCCCATAGTATTTGCTTATGCTTTCCAAGCAAAAGCTGCGAAAAATTAGGACGGAGCAACTTGCAATGCCCCTTACAAGAGCCATGCAGTACAGCATATTACAAACATAAGTCCCATTATTGGGGAGTGGGTGTCCCATAGTATTTGCTTATGCTTTCCCAGCAAAAGCTGCGAAAAATTAGGACGGAGCAACTTGCAATGCCCCTTACAAGAGCCATGCAGTACAGCATATTACAAACATAAGTCCCATTATTGGGGAGTGGGTGTCCCATAGTATTTGCTTATGCTTTCCCAGCAAAAGCTGAAAAACATTAGGACGGAGCAACTAGAGATGAGCGTTGTTCTACTCGAACTGTTCGCCAATCTCAAATTCGAGCTGTTTTGGGCGGTGTTCGAGCCGGTCGGCGAACACGAACAATTTGAGAAAAATTCGGCTGTTCGAGGTTATGTTCGATAACTGTTCGTGCACCAAAATCATAACTGGATTTTTTCTCAGTAATGATGAAAATTAATGTTAATACGCAGTTTGAGTGTACAGCGGGGCGGGGGGAGGGGCAGGGGATGGATCTCTGCAGGAACAATGAAGATCTCCATTTTTTTTTCTCTTTCCCGCATTTGCAGTGGGGAGGTGCAATCTGTCAGCCTATCAGCAGCGCACACACGGAGCGAAGTGCTTTTTTTCACACAAGCAAGGGCATGTGTGATTGGCAGTGTATGTCACATGTCCTTGCCCTATAAGACCAAGCCATTTTCCCCGTCGCCACCATTTTCTCACTGCTGCAGCTGCGTGTTAGACGGCACCGCTGTTGCTGTGTGAGCTATACCTTGTTAATTTCAAGCCAATTTTCGCACAAATATACAGATAGCTTGGGAGTAGGGAATAGTTGTGATTGCAGTCCTTTTAAGGACTAGGTTACAGCATTTCCTACGACTTTTATCAGGCAGGTCTGTGCTCTTAAAGAGATAGATTGTGGGAGTAAAGACTAATTGTAATTGGAGTCCTTTTCAGGACTAGGTTACATCAGTTCCTATCAGTTTTTGCCAGGCAGGTCTGTGCCAGTGCTGTGCAAGTTTTTTTCACAGCATTTGGCTGAATCTAGCAAAGCTAATCCTTTTTGGCCTATTGCAGAGTGTGTTAGTCAGTGGAGTAGCCTATCTGTGTTGCAAGATATACCACAGGTGTATAGAATACCAATTTTTTTACTGCACCTAGTGAAGTAAAATCTTTTGGGCATAGCATCATTCTATTAGTCCATCTATACTGACCTCCATCAGGTTGCAAACTGAATATAATTTTTTTCTGCATCTAGCTCTGAAAAAATATTTGGGCTTCTAGCAGTGTGTGGGACTTGGTCTATTAGTCCATCTATACTGACCTCCATCAGGTTGCAAATTAAAAATAATTTTTTTCTTCATTTAGCTCTGAAAAAATATTTGGGCTTCTAGCAGTGTGTGGGACTTGTTCTATTAGTCCTTCTATACTGACCTCCAGCAGGTTGCAAATTGAATATAATTTTTTTCTGCATCTAGCTCTGAAAAAATATTTGGGCTTCTAGCGGTGTGTGGGACTTGGTCTATTAGTCCATCTATACTGACCTCCATCAGGTTGCAAATTAAAAATAATTTTTTTCTGCATCTAGCTCTGAAAAAATATTTGGGCTTCTAGCAGTGTGTGGGACTTGGTCTATTAGTCCATCTATACTGACCTCCATCAGGTTGCAAATTAAAAATAATTTTTTTCTTCATTTATCTCTGAAAAAATATTTGGGCTTCTAGCAGCGTGTGGGACTTGTTCTATTAGTCCATCTATACTGACCTCCATCAGGTTGCAAATTAAAAATATTTTTTTTCTGCATCTAGCTCTGAAAAAATATTTGGGCTTCTAGCAGTGTGTGGGACTTGGTCTATTAGTCCATCTATACTGACCTCCATCAGGTTGCAAATTAAAAATAATTTTTTTCTGCATCTAGCTCTGAAAAAATATTTGGGCTTCTAGCAGTGTGTGGGACTTGGTCTATTAGTCCATCTATACTGACCTCCATCAGGTTGCAAATTGAATAAAAAAAATTTCTGCATCTAGCTCTGAAAAAATATTTGGGCTTCTAGCGGTGTGTGGGACTTGGTCTATTAGTCCATCTATACTGACTTCCATCAGGTTGCAAATTAAAAATAATTTTTTTCTGCATCTAGCTCTGAAAAAATATTTGGGCTTCTAGCAGTGTGTGGGACTTGGTCTATTAGTCCATCTATACTGACCTCCATCAGGTTGCAAATTAAAAATAATTTTTTTCTTCATTTAGCTCTGAAAAAATATTTGGGCTTCTAGCAGTGTGTGGGACTTGTTCTATTAGTCCTTCTATACTGACGTCCAGCAGGTTGCAAATTGAATATAATTTTTTTCTGCATCTAGCTCTGAAAAAATATTTGGGCTTCTAGCGGTGTGTGGGACTTGGTCTATTAGTCCATCTATACTGACCTCCATCAGGTTGCAAATTAAAAATAATTTTTTTCTGCATCTAGCTCTGAAAAAATATTTGGGCTTCTAGCAGTGTGTGGGACTTGGTCTATTAGTCCATCTATACTGACCTCCATCAGGTTGCAAATTAAAAATAATTTTTTTCTGCATCTAGCTCTGAAAAAATATTTGGGCTTCTAGCAGTGTGTGGGACTTGGTCTATTAGTCTATCTATACTGACCTCCATCAGGTTGCAAATTAAAAATAATTTTTTTCTTCATTTAGCTCTGAAAAAATATTTGGGCTTCTAGCAGTGTGTGGGACTTGTTCTATTAGTCCTTCTATACTGACCTCCAGCAGGTTGCAAATTGAATATAATTTTTTTCTGCATCTAGCTCTGAAAAAATATTTGGGCTTCTAGCGGTGTGTGGGACTTGGTCTATTAGTCCATCTATACTGACCTCCATCAGGTTGCAAGTTAAAAATAATTTTTTTCTGCATCTAGCTCTGAAAAAATATTTGGGCTTCTAGCGGTGTGTGGGACTTGGTCTATTAGTCCATCTATACTGACCTCCATCAGGTTGCAAATTAAAAATAATTTTTTTCTGCATCTAGCTCTGAAAAAATATTTGGGCTTCTAGCAGTGTGTGGGACTTGGTCTATTAGTCCATCTATACTGACCTCCATCAGGTTGCAAATTGAATAAAAAAAATTTCTGCATCTAGCTCTGAAAAAATATTTGGGCTTCTAGCGGTGTGTGGGACTTGGTCTATTAGTCCATCTATACTGACCTCCATCAGGTTGCAAATTAAAAATAATTTTTTTCTGCATCTAACCCAGCCAATAGTTTTGGCCTAATACCACAGTTTGGCCACTCAGATCTGCTCGGTTACCATCCATTGTTTTTTTGTGCAAACAACTCCAGAGTTGTGAATTAGTTAACCACCAAACTGAGTGGAAAAAGGCCTGCTGCTGGTGGAAAGGGGAATAGGCGTGTTGGGAAGGGGAAAAAAGGTTGTGTCCGTGGGGTAGGTGCAGAAGAAAGACCATCTTCCAGCCAAACTAAAATGTCTACTTCTTTTAGCGGACAATGTGATAAGATCCCTTTCTTACGGCCACGCCAATCGCTACAAATTCCAGATGAGGCACAAAAACAGCAGGTGCTTCAACGGATATCAAGTGCTCCTTTAAGTGGGCTCTCCTCCACATCAACTTCAACATCACAAATACTCCAGTCCTCAAAGGTGTCACCCAAATCGCACTTGCTTCCTCACAGCTCCCAAATCTCCAGCTGCCCGTCTGAGTATGAGGTAGAACAGATGGTTGAGTCTGCAGAGCTGTTTACTCATACTATAGCCTGGGAATCAGAGGTCGACTCCAGCGCTTCTGTGAATCCAGACGAGGAAATGATCTGCACTGATGCCCAGAATCTTTATGAGTCGGATCCAGGACAAGACGCAGAAGGTTCTGACCATAATGTAGACCCTCATTCCCAAACTGTAACTCCTGTTGGTGGAGACAATGAGGAAGACGATGATAAGACTCAAATACCTGATTGGAGCGACAACTTTAGTTTTTTGTCAGGGCAGGAACAGGTTGGCTCTGAGGACGACGGGTGTGATAACGCACAGGGTGATGACGATGAGGTCGGAGATCCCACTTACTGTCAACCCACAGTCAGCCAAGAGATGAGGTCAGCAGAGGAGGTGGAGGAAGATGCTAGTGACGACGAGGTCAGGTTGCGCCTTCCTGGACAGAGACGTAGTACTGGAAGCACGTCAACAACTGCATCCTCAAACACAACTCTGCCTCTCACCACAAGTCGTGGTGGCTCTTCAGGTCGCATGGGTGCTAAGCCTTGCATAGCCTGGGCATTTTTTCAGATCGATAAAGATGACCCAACTCGTGTTATCTGTAACATTTGTCAGCAAAAGCTAAGTAGAGGCCAAAAAATACATAGTTTGAGTACTTCATGCATGAACCGGCACATGGACATGAAGCATAAGTTGCAGTGGGAAGCTCAGTGTGCTACAATGCGGTCTAGCCGGCCGGGCCAACCACCGTCTGCCATATCTTGTGCATCCGCGGCCTCTTCATCCTCTGTGACTGGGGGGACAGCAGTCACACCTGTTTTGGGGCGCAGACCTGCCACCTCTTTACCCGCAACAGCCAGCGTGATTGGCAGGTCATCATTTTCTTTGGAGGTGGTAACACCAGCTGGTCTTGAGCGCTGTCCGACATCGATAGCACCACCTTTGGATCAAGGCAACCTAACATGTCCGCCTGCATCTTCCTCACAGACCGGCAGTTTGCCGGGGACACCCTTATCAACCCCGTCTAAGCACAATAGCCAGCCCTCGGTCCCTCAGATGTGGACAAGTAAAAGACCATTTCCTCCTAGCCATGAGAAAGCTAAGAGGTTGAATTTCACCATCTGCAAGCTCTTGGCTACAGAAATGCTGCCTTTCCGCCTGGTGGACACAGAGGATTTTCGAGACCTTATGTCCGTCGCAGTGCCCCAGTACCAGATGCCCAGTCGGCACTACTTCTCAAAGAAAGGTGTGCCTGCGCTCCACCAGCATGTCGCACACAACATCACCGCTTCTTTGAGAAACTCTGTGTGTGACAGGGTGCATTTCACCACAGACACTTGGACGAGTAGGCATGGACAGGGGCGTTACATGTCGCTGACTGGGCACTGGGTAACTATGGTGACAGCAGGACAAGGGGCTGCTGTCCAAGTCTTGCCGTCCCCACGAGTTGTGCGTCAATCCTCTTTATGTCATTTTTCCTCCACTGCTTCTGCCTCCTCAACCTCCTCTCGGTCTTCCACCTGCACCCAAAGCCTGTCTGGTCATGCCACAAGCTTTCTAACTGCGCAGAAGGGATCCTGCACACCTCCTTACTATGCTGGCAGTAGGGCTCAACGTCATCAGGCGGTTTTTACATTGAAATGTCTGGGAAATGTGAGTCACACAGCTGAGGAGTTGTGGTCAGCTCTGGAGAACCAATTTCATGAATGGTTGTCTCCACTGGACCTGAAACCAGGGAAGGCCGTGTGCGACAATGCTGCAATCCTGGGTGCGGCCCTTCGCCGGGGCAATGTCACACACGTGCCTTGTATGGCTCACGTGTTGAACCTGGTTGTCCAGCAATTTTTAGCCCACTATCCCAGACTAGATGGCCTTCTGCAGAGGGCACGGTCGCTGTGTGCTCACTTCCGCCGTTCGCATCCCGCAGCTCAGCGACTTACATCTCTACAGAAGTCGTTGGGCCTGCCACTTCACCGGCTAAAATGCGATGTGCCTACCCGGTGGAATTCAACTCTGCACATGTTGCAGCGACTGTGGCAGCACCCACAAGCCCTGGTGCAATACGTTCTGACGTATAGCCTGGGCCAACGAGATTCAGAGGTGGGGCAAATCACGCTGGAGGAGTGGTCTCAGATCAGGGACCTATGCACCCTTCTGCACAGTTTTGAAATGGCGACGAAGATGTTTAGTGCTGACGATGCCATTATCAGCATGACTATTCCGGTGATTTACATGCTGGAGAACATGTTAAACAGAATTCGGAGTCAGGTGGTGGCACAAGAGGAGGTGGAGGAAGTAGAGGAGGAGGAGTTGTATGCGGAAGGGCTAACATCTGCAAGGTCCAGACGGTCGGCAGCACCAGGGCGGCAGGCATGTGAGGGTGGGGGAGATGATTTTACCAGGGCGCATGGTAGCAGCCAAACTAGTGAGGAAGGTGCAGGAGCCCAGGAAGAAGTGGAGGACGAACTGATGGAAGACTCATCAGATGAGGGAGACCTTGATCACATTTCTGTTGTGCGAGGTTGGGGGGAGAGGACAGAGGAAGGAAGCATGATTGTTACCTCGCCACCAACACAACAGGGACTTGGTGCTCCTGGATGCGCAACACACATGAGTGCCTTCTTGCTGCACTACCTGCAACATGACCCTCGAATTGTGAGAATTAGAAATAATCCTGACTACTGGGTTGCCACACTGTTAGATCCCCGGTACAAAAGTAAATTTGCAGAAATTATTCCTGCCATAGAAAGGGATGCACGCATGCAGGAGTATCAGCAGAGACTGTTGCAGAATCTTACATGTGCTTTTCCACAAAATACCAGTGGTGCACGTAGTGAATCTCACAGTTCCAACTTGCCAACCGTGGGACCGTCAAGTGTTCAGCACTCAAACCGTAACAGAACCACAGTATCTGCTGGTAACATCAATTTTGCGGAATCATTTCACCACTTTTTTAGCCCATCCTTTGCAAGGCCACAGGAGACAAGAAGTCTGACACATAGTCAACGCCTAGAGACGATGGTACAGGAGTATCTCCAAGTAAACATTGAAGCCACGACTGTGTCACTGGACCCTTGCTCTTTTTGGGCTTCCAATCTGGATAAATGGCCGGAGCTAGCCACTTACGCCTTGGAGATCTTGTCATGCCCCGCAGCCAGCGTTCTGTCTGAACGTGTGTTCAGCGCTGCTGGTGGTGTGCTGACAGATAAGCGCACGCGGCTCTCCACTGATAATGTAGACAGACTCACGTTCATAAAGATGAACAAATCATAGATCCGAAACGACTTTTCTACCCCTGTGTCATCCTGGGGAGAGTAAAAGCTTGATGATTGGTTAAAATCACCCTACCAACCGTTTTAAGCTTTCAAATTACTAATCATGTTTATCTGTATCTTGACTGGAAAATAATTTGGGCTTTGTAGCAGTGTGCAGCACTGATCCTATTAGGCCATCTATAATAAGCTTCACCAGATTTAAAATTAAAAATAATTTTTAGCTGCATCTAGCCCGGAAAATAATTTTGGGGCTCCGAGATGCGCAAGACACTTAAGTGCCTTCTTGCTGCACTACCTGCAGCATGACCCTCATATTGTCAGAATTCGAAGTAATCATGACTACTGGGTTGCCACACTCTTAGATCCCCCAAACTTTTCGATCAACCTTTTCATTTTAATAAAGACCAAAAAAATGGTCATTTTTGAAATTATAAGCATTAGCAGGTTGTTAGAAACTGAAATCAAACAGTTTTCAACTCAAAACTTTATTCTAGGTGATGTTACATTTTCACATAGGACCCCTTGTTCGAAAGGAGCTTCTGAACTCTCTCGTCCATTGAATTTGTCAGGTTTTGGATGGTTTCTGCTTCAATTGTTTTGCATGAGGACAGAATACCCTCCCAGAGCTGTTGCTTAGATGTGAACTGCCTCCCGCCATCATAGACACTCCTTTTAATGATGCTCCAAAGGTTCTGAATGGGGTAGAGGTCAGGGGAGCATGGGGGTCACACCATAAGTTTGTCCCCTTTTATGCCCATATCAGCCAGAGATGCAGATGTTTTATGTGCAGCATGAGATGGTGCATTATCATGCAGAAAAATGATCTTGCTGTGAAATACACGGTTCTTCTTCTTGAACCATGGCAGGAAGTGCTGTTTGAGAAAATCCACATACATTATGGAGTTCATCTTTAGCGCCTTCAGGGATCCTAAAGGGGCCGACAATCTCTCTCCCCATGATTCCAGCCCAAAACATTACTCCACCTCCTCCTTGTTGGCGCTGTAGCCGTGTTTGCGTGGGGTGTCCATCAACCAGCCATCCTCCACTCCATTCATCTGGACCATCGAGCGCTGCACGGCACTCATCCGTGAACAAAACAGTTTTGAAATCAGTCTTCATGTAATGTTTGGCCCACTGGAGCCGTTTCTGCTTGTGTGAAGTGGATAGAGGAGGTCGACAGGATGGCGTATGCACAGCTGCAAACCTCTGAAGGACCCTGCATCTTGTTGTTCGGGGGACGTTGGAGGCACAAGCAGCTTCAAAAACTTGTCTGCTGCTATGACAAGGCTTTTTTGCCGCTGCTCTTTCAACCTGACGTAATTGCCTGTAGGAAAGAGTCCTCAATTTGCCCTTATCAGCACGCACACGTTGTACTGTGAATCAGCTACATACTTCTTGATTGCCAAGACACTTCATCCTGATCATCGCACAATGTTGATTGTAGTCATGCCTTGACCTTAACACTCCACAATTTGTTGCTTCTCAGCAGCCGACACATCCTTTTTCTTTCCCATTTTGGCAGAAAATGTAGGCTGCTTAATAATGTGAGAGAGCCTTCTTAAGTAGTCTTGCCTTTCATTGGACACACCTGCCAAACTAATTAGCACAGGTGTCTGCAATTGCTTACAGTGATATAAAGAGCCCTGACACACATCACCATCAATGAGTTTAACTGACAAACAAACAAATTCTTCCCTTATCACTCCTAAACACTTTTTGCATAATAATTTGGAACGCGGTGTACATGTGCTTTTCCACAAAACACCAGTGGTTCACGTAGTGAATCTTACAGTTCTAACTTGCCAACCGTGGTCTGTATGGAATTGTTCAATAAAGGGCCCAAAATTAAGATAACATAGATGGGAGAGGTCTCTATGAATAGGAATTCCTAAGTATTTGATACCCTGTGAGGGCCAGGCAAAGGGAAAGTTGGACTGGATGGAATCCTATATGGATTTAGGGAGGGAGACATCGAGGGCCTCAGACTTCGCTGCATTGATTTTAAAATTTTACCATGTAACAAAGTGATCTATTTCAGCCATAACAGCAGGGATGGATATATGTGATTGAGTGATATATACTAGGACATCATCAGCAAATAGAGAGCACTTGTACTCGGTGCCTCCCACCTCAATCCACCTAATATTGGGGTTATGGCGAATTGATGAGAGCAGGTGCTCCGTCACTAGGATGGATGTATAAGAGAGGGGACAGAGGACATCCCTGCCTTGTCCCATTGGTGATTGTGAAAGGTGATGAAAATGTTCTGACGCACCCCCTGGGCCTTGGGACACCCGGAGCCGGACCCTTTTTGGTGGATGCTGGTGGTTGTAGTCTTCGTGGCGGCGATCCGGTTCCGTGGCTCAGGGCGGTCAAACCAGTGGCGGAACTATTTATGTGGTTTTGATGTTTAAATGTCCGACTACGCCACCCGTGGATTGCGGTCAGAGTGAACCGCCGCTACAGGGCAGACCGCTAAGGCTGGTGTTGTGGGTGCAGCAGAGCGTAGCATAACTCCCCACGGGAGGAGTATAGCCTCAGGGCAGTGTATGCGGAGGATGGGGGTGATGGTGCAGGGCAGCAGCAGTAACGACACGGAGTCAGTGATGCAGTTCAGGGCCTTTACTCACAGTTCTTATTATCCAGACCACGTCTGCAGGTAACGGCTGCCCACGTCGTACTGTGCTCACCAGGTGAGGGGCTCAGACAACTCCCAGATAACTTTGGAGCGCTTCACAGGACCCCCTTTGTGTGTCCTTTGTCTGGCCTTTCTTACCAACACTTCTGTCCGGCTGCCTCGGGCCTCCTCTTGGTAAACTTGGCGCCAGTTTCCCTGACCCTATGTGGTGCCTTCCTAGCGGGTGGAGCAAGGGGCTGCGCCACATAAAATGTCAGAGCCTCCGGTTTCTAGCTGAGGGTCGTTTCCTGCCTCCACTAGTTCGGGGACCGGTCTCCCCCTTTGGCCTGACCCCTCCACGCAGGTGGATTCGGGCGTGCGGTGGCGACTCGCCCGTCCGCACCCCTGGGATCCCTTCATTCCTCGTTCCTGGAGCCTTCTCCGCTCCTCTTCCTTCCTTCTCCCTCTTGCAGGCCTGGGCCTCTGTTACTAGGCCCGCCTCCGGAGCAGAGCTCATGCAGAGCCCCTGCTCCCTGCCACTTCTGCTCAGACTTCTCTGCACTGAACTAAGATGGTGCCCACCTTTTATACTCCCTTCTCAATGCACCCAGGAACTGCTTCCTCCCTGCTCCTGCACTGCAGGGTTCCCCTTCCTCAGTGTTCCCTCCCCCCACTCCAGCCAGGGACAGGGACTGTCGTGCCCATCTCAGGGGCATATTGGTCGCCCTGCCCCACGGCAATGTGGTGTAATGCATGCAGGTGTCGGGTCCTGATCCACACTCCATCCTTATCTGAGAGTGAGATATCACACCTCTGGGTGAGGTGCAATACGTCTGTAGCAACCGAGCCCTCGGTGCTACAGTTCCATTTATCTTCAGCCTAGGTGACGTATTGTGATACAGGGCCGTGATTTTGGCTATAAAAGGGTCCCCTAGACCCCTACCCCAAGCTTTTTAAGAGAATCATATATGGCGTGCCAGGAGACTCTATGGAATGCTTTCTCAGCATCCAACGAGAGTATCTACTTACAAATTTTTAACTGCATCTAGCCCAGGAAATACTTTGTGCCTAGTAGCAGTGTCTGCTAGTCAGCGGATTATCCCGGCTGTTAAGCAAGCTACACCACCTGTAGTTTGGACACTTAATTTTTTCAAAGGAAATGCTTCGGGACCACGGGATACTTAGTGAAGAGCATCAGGAGGCACCCCAAGGCATAGGGGCTGGGACTGGCACTAGGATGCCTTGCGGTGGACAGCCGAGCTCGATCCTTATAAAAGCTTTTTAACTGCAGCAGCTTTAGTGGACGCTACTGGAGCTGGAATTACGCGGCTGCTGGCATGAGACTTGCCCTCCAATAGATCCTTGTAAATGGATTTAAAGTGTATTCATTCAAATTAGAGGGACAATTTAAATTAAAAAGCTTAGAGCTGCCTCCACCACAGGGGGGCTCTCTCGACCCACCAGCGGACAGGCACCAGTATTGGGAGAGGGGGGCTGGCCGTCAGGGTTCACCGCGGCTCTGGCACAAACCCGGCGACACGGAGGTGGCACGGGCAGGAGCGGACTGGCCGTCTCGGCTTCTCACTTTTTGGATTTTAGAAGGGCATGACATGCCTATATCTGTGTCTCCCCCTCCTTTTACTCCTCCACCTCTTTTCTTTTCGCATGACTATATGTACTTGTCACTTTTCCATGTGTTAGTTGTGTCTTCTGAGCAGTTTGTCAGCTTTTGGACACCTTTGAAGGTGTTTTCTATGTGTTTCTATGTGTTTTTGTTTGCCTGCCATTGGTTTTAACGGTGTTCGAAGGTGTTCGACGAACAGTTCGACGAACAGTTCGGCGAACACACGGGTGTTCGACGAACCGAACCGAACTCGAACACTACGGGGGTGGCTCAACACTAGGAGCAACTTGCAATTTCCCTTACAAGAGCCATGCAGTACAGCATATTACAAATATAATTCCCATTATTGGGGAGTGGGTGTCCCATAGTATTTGTTTATGCTTTCCATGCAAAAGCTGCCAAAAATTAGGACGGAGCAACTTGCAATGCCCCTTACAAGAGCCATTCAGTACAGCATATTACAAACCTAAGTCCCATTATTGGGGAGTGGGTGTCCCATAGTATTTGCTTATGCTTTCCCAGCAAAAGCTGCCAAAAATTAGGACGGAGCAACTTGCAATGCCCCTTACAAGAGCCATGCAGTACAGCATATTACAAACATAAGTCCCATTATTGGGGAGTGGGTGTCCCATAGTATTTGCTTATGCTTTCCCAGCAAAAGCTGCCAAAAATTAGGACGGAGCAACTTGCAATGCCCCTTACAAGAGCCATGCAGTACAGCATATTACAAACATAAGTCCCATTATTGGGGAGTGGGTGTCCCAGAGTTTTTGCTTATGCTTTCCAAGCAAAAGCTGCCAAAAATTAGGACGGAGCAACTTGCAATGCCCCTTACAAGAGCCTTGCAGTACAGCATATTACAAACATAAATCCCATTATTGGGGAGTCGGTGTCCCATAGTATTTGCTTATGCTTTCCCAGCAAAAGCTGCCAAAAATTAGGATGGAGCAACTTGCAATGCCCCTTACAAGAGCCATGCAGTACAGCATATTACAAACATAAGTCCCATTATTGGGGAGTGGGTGTCCCATAGTATTTGCTTATGCTTTCCCAGCAAAAGCTGCCAAAAATTAGGACGGAGCAACTTGCAATGCCCCTTACAAGAGCCATGCAGTACAGCATATTACAAACATAAGTCCCATTATTGGGGAGTGGGTGTCCCATAGTATTTGCTTATGCTTTCCCAGCAAAAGCTGCCAAAAATTAGGATGGAGCAACTTGCAATGCTCCTTACAAGAGCCATGCAGTACAGCATATTACAAAATTAAGTCCCATTATTGGGGAGAGGGTGTCCCATAGTATTTGCTTATGCTTTCCCAGCAAAAGCTGCCAAAAATTAGGACAGACAACTTGCAATGCCCCTTACAAGAGCCATGCAGTACAGCATATTACAAACATAAGTCCCATTATTGGGGAGTGGGTGTCCCACAGTATTTGCTTATGCTTTCCCAGCAAAAGCTGCCAAAAATTAGGACGGAGCAACTTGCAATGCCCCTTACAAGAGCCATGCAGTACAGCATATTACAAACATAAGTCCCATTATTGGGGAGTGGGTGTCCCATAGTATTTGCTTATGCTTTCCAAGCAAAAGCTGCGAAAAATTAGGACGGAGCAACTTGCAATGCCCCTTATAAGAGCCATGCAGCACAGCATATTACAAACATAAGTCCCATTATTGGGGAGTGGGTGTCCCATAGTATTTGCTTATGCTTTCCCAGCAAAAGCTGCCAAAAATTAGGATGGAGCAACTTGCAATGCCCCATACAAGAGCCATGCAGTACAGCATTTTACAAACATAAGTCCCATTATTGGGGAGTGGGTGTCCCATAGTATTTGCTTATACTTTCCCAGCAAAAGCTGCAAAAAATTAGGACGGAGCAACTTGCAATGCCCCTTACAAGAGCCATGCAGTACAGCATATTACAAACATAAGTCCCATTATTGGGGAGTGGGTGTCCCATAGTATTTGCTTATGCTTTCCATGGAAAAGCTGCCAAAAATTAGGACGGAGCAACTTGCAATGCCCCTTACAAGAGCCATTCAGTACACCATATTACAAACCTAAGTCCCATTATTGGGGAGTGGGTGTCCCATAGTATTTGCTTATGATTTCCCAGCAAAAGCTGCCAAAAATTAGGAAGGAGCAACTTGCAATGCCCCTTACAAGAGCCATGCAGTACAGCATATTACAAACATATGTCCCATTATTGGGGAGTGGGTGTCCCATCGTATTTGCTTATGCTTTCCCAGCAAAAGCTGCCAAAAATTAGGACGGAGCAATTTGCAATGCCCCTTACAAGAGCCATGCAGTACAGCATATTACAAACATAAGTCCCATTATTGGGGAGTGGGTGTCCCATAGTATTTGCTTATGCTTTCCCAGCAAAAGCTGCCAAAAATTAGGACGGAGCAACTTGCAATGCCCCTTACTAGAGCCATGCAGTACAGCATATTACAAACATAAGTCCCATTATTGGGGAGTGGGAGTCCCATAGTATTTGCTTATGCTTTCCCAGCAAAAGCTGCCAAAAATTAGGATGGAGCAACTTGCAATGCCCCTTACAAGAGCCATGCAGTACAGCATATTACAAACATAAGTCCCATTATTGGGGAGTGGGTGTCCCATAGTAATTGCTTATGCTTTCCAAGCAAAAGCTGCCAAAAATTAGGACGGAGCAACTTTCAATGCCCCTTACAAGAGCCATGCAGTACAGCATATTACAAACATAAGTCCCATTATTGGGGAGTGGGTGTCCCATAGTATTTGCTTATGCTTTCCATGCAAAAGCTGCCAAAAATTAGGACGGAGCAACTTGCAATGCCCCTTACAAGAGCCATGCAGTACAGCATATTACAAACATAAGTCCCATTATTGGGGAGTGGGTGTCCCATAGTATTAGCTTATGCTTTCCCAGCAAAAGATGCCAAAAATTAGGACGGAGCAACTTGCAATGCCCCTTACAAGAGCCATGCAGTACAGCATATTACAAACATAAGTCCCATTATTGGGGAGTGGGTGTCCCATAGTATTTGCTTATGCTTTCCCAGCAAAAGCTGTCAAAAATTAGGATGGAGCAACTTGCAATGCCCCTTACAAGAGCCATGCAGTACAGCATAATACAAACATAAGTCCCATTATTGGGGAGTGTGTGTCCCATAGTATTTGCTTATGCTTTTCCAGCAAAAGCTGCCAAAAATTAGGACGGAGCAACTTGCAATGCCCCTTACAAGAGCCATGCAGTACAGCATATTACAAACATAAGTCCCATTATTGGGGAGTGGGTGTCCCATAGTATTTGCTTATGCTTTCCCAGCAAAAGCTGCCAAAAATTAGGATGGAGCAACTTGCAATGCCCCTTACAAGAGCCATGCAGTACAGCATAATACAAACATAAGTCCCATTATTGGGGAGTGGGTGTCCCATAGTATTTGCTTATGCTTTTCCAGCAAAAGCTGCCAAAAATTAGGACGGAGCAACTTGCAATGCCCCTTACAAGAGCCATGCAGTACAGCATATTACAAACATAAGTCCCATTATTGGGGAGTGGGTGTCCCATAGTATTTGCTTATGCTTTCCCAGCAAAAGCTGCCAAAAATTAGGACGGAGCAACTTGCAATGCTCCTTACAAGAGCCATGCAGTACAGCATATTACAAACATAAGTCCCATTATTGGGGAGTGGGTGTCCCATAGTATTTGCTTATGTTTTCCCAGCAAAAGCTGCCAAAAATTAGGATGGAGCAACTTGCAATGCTCCTTACAAGAGCCATGCAGTACAGCATATTACTAAAATAAGTCCCATTATTGGGGAGAGGGTGTCCCATAGTATTTGCTTATGCTTTCCCAGCAAAAGCTGCCAAAAATTAGGACAGAGCAACTTGCAATGCCCCTTACAAGAGCCATGCAGTACAGCATATTACAAACATAAGTCCCATTATTGGGGAGTGGGTGTCCCATAGTATTTGCTTATGCTTTCCCAGCAAAAGCTGCCAAAAATTAGGATGGAGCAACTTGCAATGCCCCTTACAAGAGCGATGCAGTACAGCATATTACAAACATAAGTCCCATTATTGGGGAGTGGGTGTCCCATAGTATTTGCTTATGCTTTACAAGCAAAATCTGTGAAAAATTAGGACGGAGCAACTTGCAATGCCCCTTACAAGAGCCATGCAGTACAGCATATTACAAACATAAGTCCCATTATTGGGGAGTGGGTGTCCCATAGTATTTGCTTATGCTTTCCCAGCAAAAGCTGCCAAAAATTAGGACGGAGCAACTTGCAATGCCCCTTACAAGAGCCATGCAGTACAGCATATTACAAACATAAGTCCCATTATTGGGGAGTGGGTGTCCCATAGTATTTGCTTATGCTTTCCCAGCAAAAGCTGCCAAAAATTAGGACGGAGCAACTTGCAATGCCCCTTACAAGAGCCATGCAGTACAGCATATTACAAACATAAGTCCCATTATTGGGGAGTGGGTGTCACATAGTATTTGCTTATGCTTTCCCAGCAAAAGCTGCCAAAAATTAGGATGGAGCAACTTGCAATGCCCCTTACAAGAGCCATGCAGTACAGCATAATACAAACATAAGTCCCATTATTGGGGAGTGGGTGTCCCATAGTATTTGCTTATGCTTTTCCAGCAAAAGCTGCCAAAAATTAGGACGGAGCAACTTGCAATGCCCCTTACAAGAGCCATGCAGTACAGCATATTACAAACATAAGTCCCATTATTGGGGAGTGGGTGTCCCATAGTATTTGCTTATGCTTTCCCAGCAAAAGCTGCCAAAAATTAGGATGGAGCAACTTGCAATGCTCCTTACAAGAGCCATGCAGTACAGCATATTACAAGCATAAGTCCCATTATTGGGGACTGGGTGTCCCATAGTATTTGCTTATGCTTTCCCAGCAAAAGCTGCCAAAAATTAGGATGGAGCAACTTGCAATGCTCCTTACAAGAGCCATGCAGTACAGCATATTACAAAAATAAGTCCCATTATTGGGGAGAGGGTGTCCCATAGTATTTGCTTATGCTTTCCCAGCAAAAGCTGCCAAAAATTAGGACAGGGCAACTTGCAATGCCCCTTACAAGAGCCATGCAGTACAGCATATTACAAACATAAGTCCCATTATTGGGGAGTGGGTGTCCCATAGTATTTGCTTATGCTTTCCCAGCAAAAGCTGCCAAAAATTAGGATGGAGCAACTTGCAATGCCCCTTACAAGAGCCATGCAGTACAGCATATTACAAACATAAGTCCCATTATTGGGGAGTGGGTGTCCCATAGTATTTGCTCATGCTTTACAAGCAAAATCTGCGAAAAATTAGGACGGAGCAACTTGCAATGCCCCTTACAAGAGCCATGCAGTACAGCATATTACAAACATAAGTCCCATTATTGGGGAGTGGGTGTCCCATAGTATTTGCTTATGCTTTCCCAGCAAAAGCTGCCAAAAATTAGGACGGAGCAACTTGAAATGCCCCTTACAAGAGCCATGCAGTACAGCATATTACAAATCTAAGTCCCATTATTGGGGAGTGGGTGTCCCATAGTATTTGCTTATGCTTTCCCAGCAAAAGCTGCCAGAAATTAGGACGGAGCAACTTGCAATGCCCCTTACAAGAGCCATGCAGTACAGCATATTACAAACATAAGTACCATTATTGGGGAGTGGGTGTCCCATAGTATTTGCTTATGCTTTCCCAGCAAAAGCAGAAAAACATTAGGACGGAGCAACTTGCAATGCCCCTTACAAGAGCCATGCAGTACAGCATATTACAAACATAAGTCCCATTATTGGGGAGTGGGTGTCCCATAGTATTTGTTTATGCTTTCCATGCAAAAGCTGCCAACAATTAGGACGGAGCAACTTGCAATGCCCCTTACAAGAGCCATTCAGTACAGCATATTACAAACCTAAGTCCCATTATTGGGGAGTGGGTGTCCCATAGTATTTGCTTATGCTTTCCCAGCAAAAGCTGCCAAAAATTAGGACCGAGCAACTTGCAATGCCCCTTACAAGAGCCATGCAGTACAGCATATTACAAACATAAGTCCCATTATTGGGGAGTGGGTGTCCCATGGTATTTGCTTATGCTTTCCCAGCAAAAGCTGCCAAAAATTAGGACGGAGCAACTTGCAATGCCCCTTACAAGAGCCATGCAGTACAGCATATTACAAACATAAGTCCCATTATTGGGGAGTGGGTGTTCCATAGTTTTTGCTTATGCTTTCGAAGCAAAAGCTGCCAAAAATTAGGACGGAGCAACTTGCAATGCCCCTTACAAGAGCCTTGCAGTACAGCATATTACAAACATAAATTCCATTATTGGGGAGTGGGTGTCCCATAGTATTTGCTTATGCTTTCCCAGCAAAAGCTGCCAAAAATTAGGACGGAGCAACTTGCAATGCCCCTTACAAGAGCCATGCAGTACAGCATATTACAAACATAAGTCCCATTATTGGGGAGTGGGTGTCCCATAGTATTTGCTTATGCTTTCCCTGCAAAAGCTGCCAAAAATTAGGACGGAGCAACTTGCAATGCCCCTTACAAGAGCCATGCAGTACAGCATATTACAAACATAAGTCCCATTATTGGGGAGTGGGTGTCCCATAGTATTTGCTTATGCTTTCCCAGCAAAAGCTGCCAAAAATTAGGACGGAGCAACTTGCAATGCTCCTTACAAGAGCCATGCAGTACAGCATATTGCAAAATTAAGTCCCATTATTGGGGAGAGGGTGTCCCATAGTATTTGCTTATGCTTTCCCAGCAAAAGCTGCCAAAAATTAGGACAGAGCAACTTGCAATGCCCCTTACAAGAGCCATGCAGTACAGCATATTACAAACATAAGTCCCATTATTGGGGAGTGGGTGTCCCATAGTATTTGCTTATGCTTTCCCAGCAAAAGCTGCCAAAAATTAGGACGGAGCAAATTGCAATGCCCCTTACAAGAGCCATGCAGTACAGCATATTACAAACATAAGTCCCATTATTGGGGAGTGGGTGTCCCATAGTATTTGCTTATGCTTTCCCAGCAAAAGCTGCCAAAAATTAGGACGGAGCAACTTGCAATCCTCCTTACAAGAGCCATGCAGTACAGCATATTACAAAATTAAGTCCCATTATTGGGGAGAGGGTGTCCCATAGTATTTGCTTATGCTTTCCCAGCAAAAGCTGCCAAAAATTAGGACAGAGCAACTTGCAATGCCACTTACAAGAGCCATGCAGTACAGCATATTACAAACATAAGTCCCATTATTGGGGAGTGGGTGTCCCATAGTATTTGCTTATGCTTTCCAAGCAAAAGCTGCCAAAAATTAGGACGGAGCAACTTGCAATGCCCCTTACAAGAGCCATGCAGTACAGCATATTACAAACATAAGTCCCATTATTGGGGAGTGGGTGTCCCATAGTATTTGCTTATGCTTTCCAAGCAAAAGCTGCAAAAAATTAGGACGGAGCAACTTGCAATGCCCCTTACAAGAGCCATGCAGCACAGCATATTACAAACATAAGTCCCATTATTGGGGAGTGGGTGTCCCATAGTATTTGCTTATGCTTTCCCAGCAAAAGCTGCAAAAAATTAGGACGGAGCAACTTGCAATGCCCCTTACAAGAGCCATGCAGTACAGCATATTACAAACATAAGTCCCATTATTGGGGAGTGGGTGTCCCATAGTATTTGCTTATGCTTTCCAAGCAAAAGCTGCGAAAAATTAGGACGGAGCAACTTGCAATGCCCCTTACAAGAGCCATGCAGCACATCATATTATAAACATAAGTCCCATTACTGGGGAGTGGGTGTCCCATAGTATTTGCTTATGCTTTTCCAGCAAAAGCTGCCAAAAATTAGGACGGAGCAACTTGCAATGCCCCTTACAAGAGCCATGCAGTACAGCATATTACAAACATAAGTCCCATTATTGGGGAGTGGGTGTCCCATAGTATTTGCTTATGCTTTCCCAGCAAAAGCTGAAAAACATTAGGACGGAGCAACTTGCAATGCCACTTACAAGAGCCATGCAGTACAGCATATTACAAACATAAGTCCCATTATTGGGGAGTGGGTGTCCCATAGTATTTGTTTATGCTTTCCATGCAAAAGCTGCCAACAATTAGGACGGAGCAACTTGCAATGCCCCTTACAAGAGCCATTCAGTACAGCATATTACAAACCTAAGTCCCATTATTGGGGAGTGGGTGTCCCATAGTATTTGCTTATGCTTTCCCAGCAAAAGCTGCCAAAAATTAGGACGGAGCAACTTGCAATGCCCCTTACAAGAGCCATGCTGTACCGCATATTACAAACATAAGTCCCATTGTTGGGGAGTGGGTGTCCCATGGTATTTGCTTATGCTTTCCCAGCAAAAGCTGCCAAAAATTAGGACGGAGCAACTTGCAATGCCCCTTACAAGAGCCATGCAGTACAGCATATTACAAACATAAGTCCCATTATTGGGGAGTGGGTGTCCCATAGTTTTTGCTTATGCTTTCCAAGCAAAAGCTGCCAAAAATTAGGACGGAGCAACTTGCAATGCCCCTTACAAGAGCCTTGCAGTACAGCATATTACAAACATAAATTCCATTATTGGGGAGTGGGTGTCCCATAGTATTTGCTTATGCTTTCCCAGCAAAAGCTGCCAAAAATTAGGACGGAGCAACTTGCAATGCCCCTTACAAGAGCCATGCAGTACAGCATATTACAAACATAAGTCCCATTATTGGGGAGTGGGTGTCCCATAGTATTTGCTTATGCTTTCCCAGCAAAAGCTGCCAAAAATTAGGACGGAGCAACTTGCAATGCCCCTTACAAGAGCCATGCAGTACAGCATATTACAAACATAAGTCCCATTATTGGGGAGTGGGTGTCCCATAGTATTTGCATATGCTTTCCCAGCAAAAGCTGCCAAAAATTAGGACGGAGCAACTTGCAATGCTCCTTACAAGAGCCATGCAGTTCAGCATATTGCAAAATTAAGTCCCATTATTGGGGAGAGGGTGTCCCATAGTATTTGCTTATGCTTTCCCAGCAAAAGCTGCCAAAAATTAGGACAGAGCAACTTGCAATGCCCCTTACAAGAGCCATGCAGTACAGCATATTACAAACATAAGTCCCATTATTGGGGAGTGGGTGTCCCATAGTATTTGCTTATGCTTTCCCAGCAAAAGCTGCCAAAAATTAGGACGGAGCAAATTGCAATGCCCCTTACAAGAGCCATGCAGTACAGCATATTACAAACATAAGTCCCATTATTGGGGAGTGTGTGTCCCATAGTATTTGCTTATGCTTTCCCAGCAAAAGCTGCCAAAAATTAGGACGGAGCAACTTGCAATGCTCCTTACAAGAGCCATGCAGTACAGCATATTACAAAATTAAGTCCCATTATTGGGGAGAGGGTGTCCCATAGTATTTACTTATGCTTTCTCAGCAAAAGCTGCCAAAAATTAGGACAGAGCAACTTGCAATGCCCCTTACAAGAGCCATGCAGTACAGCATATTACAAACATAAGTCCCATTATTGGGGAGTGGGTGTCCCATAGTATTTGCTTATGCTTTCCAAGCAAAAGCTGCCAAAAATTAGGACGGAGCAACTTGCAATGCCCCTTACAAGAGCCATGCAGTACAGCATATTACAAACATAAGTCCCATTATTGGGGAGTGGGTGTCCCATAGTATTTGCTTATGCTTTCCAAGCAAAAGCTGCAAAAAATTAGGACGGAGCAACTTGCAATGCCCCTTACAAGAGCCATGCAGCACAGCATATTACAAACATAAGTCCCATTATTGGGGAGTGGGTGTCCCATAGTATTTGCTTATGATTTCCCAGCAAAAGCTGCAAAAAATTAGGACGGAGCAACTTGCAATGCCCCTTACAAGAGCCATGCAGTACAGCATATTACAAACATAAGTCCCATTATTGGGGAGTGGGTGTCCCATAGTATTTGCTTATGCTTTCCAAGCAAAAGCTGCGAAAAATTAGGACGGAGCAACTTGCAATGCCCCTTACAAGAGCCATGCAGCACATCATATTACAAACATAAGTCCCATTATTGGGGAGTGGGTGTCCCATAGTATTTGCTTATGCTTTCCCAGCATAAGCTGCAAAAAATTAGGACGGAGCAACTTGCAATGCCCCTTACAAGAGCCATGTAGTACAGCATATTACAAACATAAGTCCCATTATTGGGGAGTGGGTGTCCCATAATATTTGCTTATGCTTTCCCAGCAAAAGCTGCCAAAAATTAGGACGGAGCAACTTGCAATGCCCCTTACAAGAGCCATGCAGTACAGCATATTACAAACATAAGTCCCATTATTGGGGAGTGGGTGTCCCATAGTATTTGCTTATGCTTTCCATGCAAAAGCTGCCAAAAATTAGGACGGAGCAACTTGCAATGCCCCTTACAAGAGCCATTCAGTACAGCATATTACAAACCTAAGTCCCATTATTGGGGAGTGGGTGTCCCATAGTATTTGCTTATGATTTCCCAGCAAAAGCTGCCAAAAATTAGGACGGAGCAACTTGCAATGCCCCTTACAAGAGCCATGCAGTACAGCATATTACAAACATAAGTCCCATTATTGGGGAGTGGGAATCCCATAGTATTTGCTTATGCTTTCCCAGCAAAAGCTGCCAAAAATTAGGATGGAGCAACTTGCAATGCCCCTTACAAGAGCCATGCAGTACAGCATATTACAAACATAAGTCCCATTATTGGAGAGTGGGTGTCCCATAGTATTTGCTTATGCTTTCCAAGCAAAAGCTGCCAAAAATTAGGACGGAGCAACTTTCAATGCCCCTTACAAGAGCCATGCAGTACAGCATATTACAAACATAAGTCCCATTATTGGGGAGTGGGTGTCCCATAGTATTTGCTTATGCTTTCCATGCAAAAGCTGCCAAAAATTAGTACGGAGCAACTTGCAATGCCCCTTACAAGAGCCATGCAGTACAGCATATTACAAACATAAGTCCCATTATTGGGGAGTGGGTGTCCCATAGTATTTGCTTATGCTTTCCCAGCAAAAGATGCCAAAAATTAGGACGGAGCAACTTGCAATGCCCCTTACAAGAGCCATGCAGTACAGCATATTACAAACATAGGTCCCATTATTGGGGAGTGGGTGTCCCATAGTATTTGCTTATGCTTTCCCAGCAAAAGCTGCCAAAAATTAGGACGGAGCAACTTGCAATGCCCCTTACAAGAGCCATGCAGTACAGTATATTACAAACATAAGTCCCATTATTGGGGAGTGGGTGTCCCATAGTATTTGCTTATGCTTTCCCAGCAAAAGCTGCCAAAAATTAGGATGGAGCAACTTGCAATGCTCCTTACAAGAGCCATGCAGTACAGCATATTACAAAAATAAGTCCCATTATTGGGGAGAGGCTGTTCCATAGTATTTGCTTATGCTTTCCCAGCAAAAGCTGCCAAAAATTAGGACAGAGCAACTTGCAATGCCCCTTACAAGAGCCATGCAGTACAGCATATTACAAACATAAGTCCCATTATTGGGCAGTGGGAGTCCCATAGTATTTGCTTATGCTTTCCCAGCAAAAGCTGCCAAAAATTAGGATGGAGCAACTTGCAATGCTCCTTACAAGAGCCATGCAGAACAGCATATTACAAAAATAAGTCCCATTATTGGGGAGAGGGTGTCCCATAGTATTTGCATATGCTTTCCAAGCAAAAGCTGCCAAAAATTAGGACAGAGCAACTTGCAATGCCCCTTACAAGAGCCATGCAGTACAGCATATTACAAACATAAGTCCCATTATTGGGGAGTGGGTGTCCCATAGTATTTGCTTATGCTTTCCCAGCAAAAGCTGCCAAAAATTAGGACAGAGCAACTTGCAATGCCCCTTACAAGAGCCATGCAGTACAGCATATTACAAACATAAGTCCCATTATTGGGGAGTGGGAGTCCCATAGTATTTGCTTATGCTTTCCCAGCAAAAGCTGCCAAAAATTAGGATGGAGCAACTTGCAATGCCCCTTACAAGAGCCATGCAGTACAGCATATTACAAACATAAGTCCCATTATTGGGGAGTGGGTGTCCCATAATATTTGTTATGCTTTCCAAGCAAAAGCTGCCAAAAATTAGGACGGAGCAACTTTCAATGCCCCTTACAAGAGCTATGCAGTACAGCATATTACAAACATAAGTCCCATTATTGGGGAGTGGGTGTCCCATAGTATTTGCTTATGCTTTCCCAGCAAAAGCTGCCAAAAATTAGGACGGAGCAACTTGCAATGCCCCTTACAAGAGCCATGCAGTACAGCATATTACAAACATAAGTCCCATTATTGGGGAGTGGGTGTCCCATAGTATTTGCTTATGCTTTCCCAGCAAAAGCTGCCAAACATTAGGACGGAGCAACTTGCAATGCCCCTTACAAGAGCCATGCAGTACAGCATATTACAAACATAAGTCCCATTATTGGGGAGTGGGAGTCCCATAGTATTTGCTTATGCTTTCCCAGCAAAAGCTGCCAAAAATTAGGATGGAGTAACTTGCAATGCCCCTTACAAGAGCCATGCAGTACAGCATATTACAAACATAAGTCCCATTATTGGGGAGTGGGTGTCCCATAATATTTGTTTATGCTTTCCAAGCAAAAGCTGCCAAAAATTAGGACGGAGCAACTTTCAATGCCCCTTACAAGAGCCATGCAGTACAGCATATTACAAACATAAGTCCCATTATTGGGGAGTGGGTGTCCCATAGTATTTGCTTATGCTTTCCCAGCAAAAGCTGCCAAAAATTAGGACGGAGCAACATGCAATGCCCCTTACAAGAGCCATGCAGTACAGCATATTACAAACATAAGTCCCATTATTGGGGAGTGGGTGTCCCATAGTATTTGCTTATGCTTTCCCAGCAAAAGCTGCCAAAAATTAGGACGGAGCAACTTGCAATGCCCCTTACAAGAGCCATGCAGTACAGCATATTACAAACATAAGTCCCATTATTGGGGAGTGGGTGTCCCATAGTATTTGCTTATGCTTTCCCAGCAAAAGCTGCCAAAAATTAGGACGGAGCAACTTGCAATGCCCCTTACAAGAGCCATGCAGTACAGCATAATACAAACATAAGTCCCATTATTGGGGAGTGGGTGTCCCATAGTATTTGCTTATGCTTTTCCAGCAAAAGCTGCCAAAAATTAGGACGGAGCAACTTGCAATGCCCCTTACAAGAGCCATGCAGTACAGCATATTACAAACATAAGTCCCATTATTGGGGAGTGGGTGTCCCATAGTATTTGCTTATGCTTTCCCAGCAAAAGCTGCCAAAAATTAGGACGGAGCAACTTGCAATGCCCCTTACAAGAGCCATGCAGTACAGCATATTACAAACATAAGTCCCATTATTGGGGAGTGGGTGTCCCATAGTATTTGCTTATGCTTTCCCAGCAAAAGCTGCCAAAAATTAGGACGGAGCAACTTGCAATGCCCCTTACAAGAGCCATGCAGTACAGCATATTACAAACATAAGTCCCATTATTGGGGAGTGGGTGTCCCATAGTATTTGCTTATGCATTCCCAGCAAAAGCTGCCAAAAATTAGGACGGAGCAACTTGCAATGCCCCTTACAAGAGCCATGCAGTACAGCATATTACAAACATAAGTCCCATTATTGGGGAGTGGGTGTCCCATAGTATTTGCTTATGCTTTTCCAGCAAAAGCTGCCAAAAATTAGGACGGAGCAACTTGCAATGCCCCTTACAAGAGCCATGCAGTACAGCATATTACAAACATAAGTCCCATTATTGGGGAGTGGGTGTCCCATAGTATTTGCTTATGCTTTCCCAGCAAAAGCTGCCAAAAATTAGGACGGAGAAACTTGTAATGCCCCTTAAAAGAGCCATGCAGTACAGCATATTACAAACATAAGTCCCATTATTGGGGAGTGGGTGTCCCATAGTATTTGCTTATACTTTCCAAGCAAAAGCTGCCAAAAATTAGGATGGAGCAACTTGCAATGCCCCTTACAAGAGCCATGCAGTACAGCATATTAAAAACATAAGTCCCATTATTGGGGAGTGGGTGTCCCACAGTATTAGCTTATGCTTTCCCAGCAAAAGCTGCCAAAAATTAGGATGGAGCAACTTGCAATGCCCCTTACAAGAGCCATGCAGTACAGCATATTACAAACATAAGTCCCATTATTGGGGAGTGGGTGTCCCATAGTATTTCCTTATGCTTTCCCAGCAAAAGCTGCCAAAAATTAGGACGGAGCAACTTGCAATGCCCCTTATAAGAGCCATGCAGTACAGCATATTACAAACATAAGTCCCATTATTGGGGAGTGGGTGTCCCATAGTATTTGCTTATGCTTTAGAAGCAAAAGCTGACAAAAATTAGGACGGAGCAACTTGCAATGCCCCTTACAAGAGCCATGCAGTACAGCATATTAAAAACATAAGTCCCATTATTGGGGAGTGGGTGTCCCATAGTATTAGCTTATGCTTTCCCAGCAAAAGCTGCCAAAAATTAGGATGGAGCAACTTGCAATGCCCCTTATAAGAGCCATGCAGTACAGCATATTACAAACATAAGTCCCATTATTGGGGAGTGGGTGTCCCATAGTATTTGCTTATGCTTTCCAAGCAAAAGCTGCCAAAAATTAGGACGGAGCAACTTGCAATGCCCCTTACAAGAGCCATGCAGTACAGCATATAACAAACATAAGTCCCATTATTGGGGAGTGGGTGTCCCATAGTATTTGCTTATGCTTTCCCAGCAAAAGCTGCCAAAAATTAGGACGGAGCAACTTGAAATGCCCCTTACAAGAGCCATGCAGTACAGCATATTACAAACATAAGTCCCATTATTGGGGAGTGGGTGTCCCATAGTATTTGCTTATGCTTTCCAAGCAAAAGCTGCCAAAAATTAGGACGGAGCTACTTGCAATGCCCCTTACAAGAGCCATGCAGTACAGCATATTACAAACATAAGTCCCATTATTGGGGAGTGGGTGTCCCATAGTATTTGCTTATGCTTTCCAAGCAAAAGCTGCCAAAAATTAGGACGGAGCTACTTGCAATGCCCCTTACAAGAGCCATGCAGTACAGCATATTACAAACATAAGTCCCATTATTGGGGAGTGGGTGTCCCATAGTATTTGCATATGCTTTCCCAGCAAAAGCTGCCAAAAATTAGGATGGAGCAACTTGCAATGCCCCTTACAAGAGCCATGCAGTACAGCATATTAAAAACATAAGTCCCATTATTGGGGAGTGGGTGTCCCATAGTATTTGCTTATGCTTTCCCAGCAAAAGCTGCCAAAAATTAGGATGGAGCAACTTGCAATGCCCCTTACAAGAGCCATGCAGTACAGCATATTACAAACATAAGTCCCATTATTGGGGAGTGGGTGTCCCATAGTATTTGCTTATGCTTTCCCAGCAAAAGCTGCCAAAAATTAGGACGGAGCAACTTGCAATGCCCCTTACAAGAGCCATGCAGTACAGCATAATACAAACATAAGTCCCATTATTGGGGAGTGGGTGTCCCATAGTATTTGCTTATGCTTTTCCAGCAAAAGCTGCCAAAAATTAGGACGGAGCAACTTGCAATGCCCCTTACAAGAGCCATGCAGTACAGCATATTACAAACATAAGTCCCATTATTGGGGAGTGGGTGTCCCATAGTATTTGCTTATGCTTTCCCAGCAAAAGCTGCCAAAAATTAGGACGGAGCAACTTGCAATGCCCCTTACAAGAGCCATGCAGTACAGCATATTACAAACATAAGTCCCATTATTGGGGAGTGGGTGTCCCATAGTATTTGCTTATGCTTTCCCAGCAAAAGCTGCCAAAAATTAGGACGGAGCAACTTGCAATGCCCCTTACAAGAGCCATGCAGTACAGCATATTACAAACATAAGTCCCATTATTGGGGAGTGGGTGTCCCATAGTATTTGCTTATGCATTCCCAGCAAAAGCTGCCAAAAATTAGGACGGAGCAACTTGCAATGCCCCTTACAAGAGCCATGCAGTACAGCATATTACAAACATAAGTCCCATTATTGGGGAGTGGGTGTCCCATAGTATTTGCTTATGCTTTTCCAGCAAAAGCTGCCAAAAATTAGGACGGAGCAACTTGCAATGCCCCTTACAAGAGCCATGCAGTACAGCATATTACAAACATAAGTCCCATTATTGGGGAGTGGGTGTCCCATAGTATTTGCTTATGCTTTCCCAGCAAAAGATGCCAAAAATTAGGACGGAGAAACTTGTAATGCCCCTTAAAAGAGCCATGCAGTACAGCATATTACAAACATAAGTCCCATTATTGGGGAGTGGGTGTCCCATAGTATCTGCTTATACTTTCCAAGCAAAAGCTGCCAAAAATTAGGATGGAGCAACTTGCAATGCCCCTTACAAGAGCCATGCAGTACAGCATATTAAAAACATAAGTCCCATTATTGGGGAGTGGGTGTCCCACAGTATTAGCTTATGCTTTCCCAGCAAAAGCTGCCAAAAATTAGGATGGAGCAACTTGCAATGCCCCTTACAAGAGCCATGCAGTACAGCATATTACAAACATAAGTCCCATTATTGGGGAGTGGGTGTCCCATAGTATTTCCTTATGCTTTCCCAGCAAAAGCTGCCAAAAATTAGGACGGAGCAACTTGCAATGCCCCTTATAAGAGCCATGCAGTACAGCATATTACAAACATAAGTCCCATTATTGGGGAGTGGGTGTCCCATAGTATTTGCTTATGCTTTAGAAGCAAAAGCTGACAAAAATTAGGACGGAGCAACTTGCAATGCCCCTTACAAGAGCCATGCAGTACAGCATATTAAAAACATAAGTCCCATTATTGGGGAGTGGGTGTCCCATAGTATTAGCTTATGCTTTCCCAGCAAAAGCTGCCAAAAATTAGGATGGAGCAACTTGCAATGCCCCTTATAAGAGCCATGCAGTACAGCATATTACAAACATAAGTCCCATTATTGGGGAGTGGGTGTCCCATAGTATTTGCTTATGCTTTCCAAGCAAAAGCTGCCAAAAATTAGGACGGAGCAACTTGCAATGCCCCTTACAAGAGCCATGCAGTACAGCATATAACAAACATAAGTCCCATTATTGGGGAGTGGGTGTCCCATAGTATTTGCTTATGCTTTCCCAGCAAAAGCTGCCAAAAATTAGGACGGAGCAACTTGAAATGCCCCTTACAAGAGCCATGCAGTACAGCATATTACAAACATAAGTCCCATTATTGGGGAGTGGGTGTCCCATAGTATTTGCTTATGCTTTCCAAGCAAAAGCTGCCAAAAATTAGGACGTAGCTACTTGCAATGCCCCTTACAAGAGCCATGCAGTACAGCATATTACAAACATAAGTCCCATTATTGGGGAGTGGGTGTCCCATAGTATTTGCTTATGCTTTCCAAGCAAAAGCTGCCAAAAATTAGGACGGAGCTACTTGCAATGCCCCTTACAAGAGCCATGCAGTACAGCATATTACAAACATAAGTCCCATTATTGGGGAGTGGGTGTCCCATAGTATTTGCATATGCTTTCCCAGCAAAAGCTGCCAAAAATTAGGATGGAGCAACTTGCAATGCCCCTTACAAGAGCCATGCAGTACAGCATATTAAAAACATAAGTCCCATTATTGGGGAGTGGGTGTCCCATAGTATTTGCTTATGCTTTCCCAGCAAAAGCTGCCAAAAATTAGGATGGAGCAACTTGCAATGCCCCTTACAAGAGCCATGCAGTACAGCATATTACAAACATAAGTCCCATTATTGGGGAGTGGGTGTCCCATAGTATTTGCTTATGCTTTCCCAGCAAAAGCTGCCAAAAATTAGGACGGAGCAACTTGCAATGACCCTTACAAGAGCCATGCAGTACAGCATATTACAAACATAAGTCCCATTATTGGGGAGTGGGTGTCCCATAGTATTTGCTTATGCTTTCCCAGCAAAAGCTGCCAAAAATTAGGACGGAGAATCTTGCAATGCCCCTTACAAGAGCCAAGCAGTACAGCATATTACAAACATAAGTCCCATTATTGGGTAGTGGGTGTCCCATAGTATTTGCTTATGCTTTCCAAGCAAAAGCTGCCAAAAATTAGGATGGAGCAACTTCAATGCCCCTTACAAGAGCCATGCAGTACAGCATATTACAAACATAAGTCACATTATTGGGGAGTGGGTATCCCATAGTATTTGCTTATGCTTTCCCAGCAAAAGCTGCCAAAAATTAGGACGGAGCAACTTGAAATGCCCCTTACAAGAGCCATGCAGTACAGCATATTACAAACATAAGTCCCATTATTGGGGAGTGGGTGTCCCATAGTATTTGCTTATGCTTTCCAAGCAAAAGCTGCCAAAAATTAGGACGGAGCTACTTGCAATGCCCCTTACAAGAGCCATGCAGTACAGCATATTACAAACATAAGTCCCATTATTGGGGAGTGGGTGTCCCATAGTATTTGCTTATGCTTTCCAAGCAAAAGCTGCCAAAAATTAGGACGGAGCTACTTGCAATGCCCCTTACAAGAGCCATGCAGTACAGCATATTACAAACATAAGTCCCATTATTGGGGAGTGGGTGTCCCATAGTATTTGCATATGCTTTCCCAGCAAAAGCTGCCAAAAATTAGGATGGAGCAACTTGCAATGCCCCTTACAAGAGCCATGCAGTACAGCATATTAAAAACATAAGTCCCATTATTGGGGAGTGGGTGTCCCATAATATTTGCTTATGCTTTCCCAGCAAAAGCTGCCAAAAATTAGGATGGAGCAACTTGCAATGCCCCTTACAAGAGCCATGCAGTACAGCATATTACAAACATAAGTCCCATTATTGGGGAGTGGGTGTCCCATAGTATTTGCTTATGCTTTCCCAGCAAAAGCTGCCAAAAATTAGGACGGAGCAACTTGCAATGACCCTTACAAGAGCCATGCAGTACAGCATATTACAAACATAAGTCCCATTATTGGGGAGTGGGTGTCCCATAGTATTTGCTTATGCTTTCCCAGCAAAAGCTGCCAAAAATTAGGACGGAGAATCTTGCAATGCCCCTTACAAGAGCCAAGCAGTACAGCATATTACAAACATAAGTCCCATTATTGGGTAGTGGGTGTCCCATAGTATTTGCTTATGCTTTCCAAGCAAAAGCTGCCAAAAATTAGGATGGAGCAACTTCAATGCCCCTTACAAGAGCCATGCAGTACAGCATATTACAAACATAAGTCACATTATTGGGGAGTGGGTATCCCATAGTATTTGCTTATGCTTTCCCAGCAAAAGCTGCCAAAAATTAGGATGGAGCAACTTGCAATGCCCCTTACAAGAGCCATGCAGTACAGCATATTACAAACATAAGTCCCATTATTGGGGAGTGGGTGTCCCATAGTATTTGCTTATGCTTTCCCAGCAAAAGCTGCCAAAAATTAGGACGGAGCAACTTGCAATGCCCCTTACAAGAGCCATGCAGTACAGCATATTACAAACATAAGTCCCATTATTGGGGAGTGGGTGTCCCATAGTATTTGCTTATGCTTTCCTAGCAAAAGCTGCCAAAAATTAGGACGGAGCAACTTGCAATGCCCCTTACAAGAGCCATGTAGTACAGCATATTACAAACATGAGTCCCATTATTGGGGAGTGGGTTTCCCATAGTATTTGCTTATGCTTTCCAAGCAAAAGCTGCCAAAAATTAGGACGGAGCAACTTGCAATGCCCCTTACAAGAGCCATGCAGTACAGCATATTACAAACATACATCCCATTATTGGGGAGTGGGTGTCCCATAGTATTTGCTTATGCTTTCCCAGCAAAAGCTGCCAAAAATTAGGACGGAGAAACTTGCAATGCCCCTTATAAGAGCCACGCAGTACAGCATATTACAAACATAAGTCCCATTATTGGGTAGTGGGTGTCCCATAGTATTTGCTTATGCTTTCCCAGCAAAAGCTGCCAAAAATTAGGATGGAGCAACTTCAATGCCCCTTACAAGAGCCATGCAGTACAGCATATTACAAACATAAGTCCCATTATTGGGGAGTGGGTGTCCCATAGTATTTGCTTATGCTTTCCCAGCAAAAGCTGCCAAAAATTAAGATGGAGCAACTTGCAACGCCCCTTACAAGAGCCATGCAGTACAGCATATTACAAACATAAGTCCCATTATTGGGGAGTGGGTGTCCCATAGTATTTGCTTATGCTTTCCCAGCAAAAGCTGCCAAAAATTAGGTTGGAGCAACTTGCAATGCCCCTTACAAGAGCCATGCAGTACAGCATATTACAAACATAAGTCCCATTATTGGGGAGTGGGTGTCACATAGTATTTGCTTATGCTTTCCCAGCAAAAGCTGCCAAAAATTAGGATGGAGCAACTTGCAATGCCCCTTACAAGAGCCATGCAGTACAGCATATTACAAACATAAGTCCCATTATTGGGGAGTGGGTGTCCCATAGTATTTGCTTATGCTTTCCAAGCAAAAGCTGCAAAAAAGTAGGACGGAGCAACTTGCAATGCCCCTTACAAGAGCCATGCAGTACAGCATATTACAAACATAAGTCCCATTATTGGGGAGTGGGTGTCCCATAGTATTTGCTTATGCTTTCCCAGCAAAAGCTGCCAAAAATTAGGACGGAGCAACTTGCAATGCCCCTTACAAGAGCCATGCAGTACAGCATATTACAAACATAAGTCTCATTATTGGGGAGTGGGTGTCCCATAGTATTTGCTTATGCTTTCCCAGCAAAAGCTGCCAAAAATTAGGACGGAGCAACTTGCAATGCCCCTTACAAGAGCCATGCAGTACAGCATATTACAAACATAAGTCCCATTATTGGGGAGTGGGTGTCCCATAGTATTTGCTTATGCTTTCCCAGCAAAAGCTGCCAAAAATTAGGACGGAGCAACTTGCAATGCCCCTTACAAGAGCCATGCAGTACAGCATATTACAAACATAGTGTCCCATTATTGGGGAGTGGGTGTCCCATAGTATTGGCCTATGCTTTCCCAGCAAAAGCTGCCAAAAATTAGGACATAGCAACTTGCAATGCCCCTTACAAGAGCCATGCAGTACAGTATATTACAAACATAAGTCCCATTATTGGGGAGTGGATGTCCCATAGTATTTGCTTATGCTTTCCCAGCAAAAGCTGCCAAAAATTAGGACGGAGCAACTTGCAATGCCCATTACAAGAGCCATGCAGTACAGCATATTACAAACATAAGTCCCATTATTGGTGAGTGGGTGTCCCATATTATTTGCTTATGCTTTCCAAGCAAAAGCTGCCAAAAATTAGGACGGAGCAACTTGCAATGCCCCTTACAAGAGTCATGCAGTACAGCATATTACAAACATAAGTCCCATTATTGGAGAGTGGGTGTCCCATCGTATTTGCTTATGCCTTGCAAGCAAAAGCTGCCAAAAATAAGGACGGAGGAACTTGCAATGCTGGCACCCTGGTGGTATAGTGGTGGTGGAGGCTGAGGATAAGGAGAAGAAGATTAAACAGCCGAAACGAGGAAGCGTATACCCATGTGTGGGTGTGAAGCGGTGCATGTGAATACACCTCCCGAAATAACACAGTGGATTTGACTTTATGTTACTCTGCTGTCATTTGGTGGTGATGAGAAGTCTGGCCCAATCCAGCCCTTGTTCATTTTGATAAGGGTCAGCTTGTCAGCATTGTCAGTTGACAGGCGAGTGCACTTATCAGTTATAATTCCCCCAGCGGCACTAAAAACACGCTCCGATAACACGCTAGCGGCAGGGCAGGCCAGGACCTCCAAGGCGTACAGAGCGAGTTCATTCCAAGTTTCCAGCTTGGATACCCAATAATTAAAAGGCACAGAGGAATCACGGAGGACGCTGGTACGATCGGCAAGGTACTCCCTCACCATCTTTTGAAACTTTCCACTCCTTGTGAGAGTACCCCGCGCCTCAGGGCCTGTAAGCTGGGCGGGTGTCAGAAAACTGTACCAGAAAGTTGACAGTGTTCCCCTGCCTCTGCTGGATTGGAGTTGCATCTCTCTCGCCTGTACGCCTTGGTTGGGCAACGAACTGTGACCTCTGCCGCTAGCGTGTTCAGATGGGAATTTTTTTAAGAGTTCTGCAGCATGGGCCTTCTGGTATTGCCCCATTTTTGTAGACCTCTCCACCTCAGGAATAAGAGAGTGAAAGTTCTCCTTGTAGCGGGGGTCTAAAAGTGTCACTAACCAGTAATGACTGTCACCCAACATTTTGACAACGCGTGGGTCATGGTTAAGGCAGCGTAACATAAAGTCAGCCATGCGTGCCAGACTGGTAATGGGCAAGATTTCCATGTCCTCACCAAGATGACGACTGACCATGCTCTCCTCCTCCTCCTCCTCCTCCTCTTGCTCCTCCCCCCTGTCCTCAGGCCACCCATGCTGAACCCACGGTATGACACTTGTACAGGTACTACCGTCTACAACGCATGATAGCAGCTCCTGTTCTTCCTCCTACTCCTCCTCCTCCTCTCCCTCATTGTCCCCCAATGCACGTTGGGATGAGATGAGGCTGGGCTGTGTGTAATCGCCCGCTACGGCTTCTTGATCCATCTCATCATACTCTGGCTGCAATGCCTCCTCTTTAATTCTCTGCAGAGAGCGTTGCAAAAGACAGACACGTGGGATGCTGATGCTAATGATGGCGTCATCGCCACTCACCATCTTGGTGGCCTCCTCAAAGTTTGTCAGGATGGTACATATGTCAGACATCCAGGTCCACTCCTGAGGTCTTATGTGTGGAATCTGACCTGAATATCGACGGCCTTGTTGCAGTTGGTACTCCACAACTGCTCTCTTCTGCTCACAAATCCTTTGCAACATGTGGAGGGTAGAGTTCCAACGTGTGGGGACATCACACACCAGTCGGTGTGCCGGAAGCTGCAAACGCTGCTGCAACACAGCTAGGGCGGCGGAAGCTGTAGCCGACTTGCGAAAATGAGCTGACAGGCGGCATACTTTCACGAGCAGATCTGGCAACTCGGGGTACGATTTAAGAAACCGCGGAACCACGAGGTTAAGCACATGAGCCAGGCATGGTACGTGTGTGATCTCACCTCGCCTCAGAGCCGCCACCAGGTTATGGCCATTGTCACACACGACCATGCCGGGATGTAGGTTCAGCGGTCTCAGCCACAGATCTGCCTGCCCTTTCACAGCTGTCCACAACTGACAAGCAGTGTGAGGTTTATCACCTAAGCTTATGAGTTTCAGCACAGCCTGTTGCCGCTTGGCGGAGGCAGTACTGCAATGCTTCCAGCTTGTAACTGATGTGGTGATATCTGAGATGGAGGCTGAACATGAGGAGGAGGAGGAGGATGCGCAGGAGCTGTACACTGTGGGGGCAACTCTGACTGACATAGGGCCCGCAATCCTCGGTGTGGGGAGGATGTGTTCCGTCCCAAGGTCCGACTGGGTCCCGGCTTCCACTATGTTTACCCAGTGTGCCGTCAGAGAGATGTACCGTCCCTGGCCACAAGCACTTGTCCACGTGTCCGTTGTCAGGTGGACTCTCCCAGTAACTGCGTTGTTGAGGGCACGGCAGATGCTTTGGGACACGTGCTTATGTAGTGCGGGGATGGCACACCGGGCAAAATAGTGTCGGCTGGGGACCGAGTACCGAGGGACGGCCACCGCCATAAGATTGCGGAAGGATTCCGTCTCCACCAGTCTAAAAGGCAGCATTTCCAAAGCAAGCAGTCGTGAAATGTGCGAATTTAGGACTGTGGCCTGTGGGGCGTTAGCTGCGAATTTATGCTTTCGTTCAAAGGGCTGGGATATGGACAATTGAACGCTGCGGTGGGACGTGGACGTTGATGCTGTTTCTTGAGAAACTGCCATAACAAGTGAAGACTGAGAGGAGGGGGCATCTTTACATGCAGTATGGACAGGGGATTGCCTTGCACACACAACAGGGGGTTCTATTGCACGCACAACAGTGGAAGAAGCAGTGGTGACACCCGCTGACACTGGTCGTGGACCCTGGGTTTCGCCCCACAAAGTCGGGTGCTTTGCTGCCATGTGCCTGATCATGCTGGTGGTGGTCAGGCTGGTAGTTTTGTCACCCCTGCTGATGCTGGCATGGCAGGTGGAACATATGGCCTTTTTGGGGTTATCAGCAGAGTCTTTAAAAAAATTCCAGACTCTGGAAGACCTACTGTCACGCTGTCTCTGTATACTGGAGGTAGGGGGCCTAAGCTGACCCTAAGCTGGGGCCCTGACTAGTCCCTCAACCTGGAGGTACTGTTAAAGGTACAGAGGTCCAGGCCGCCAGCGTAACCCCTACCTCCTGAGGATCCCTGCACCTAAGTAATCTAGTCCTGAGAAGGACCCCGATCACAACAAAAGGGGACAAGTAATAATATGCCCACACACAGTACTTAGACGAACGAGACAGTACAAGGGAAAAACCAAAACCACCTTGCATACAACAACTACACAACTACTACAGAGGGAACACCAACGGGAAAGGAGATAAATGATAAAGCGAGGAAGGGAAAAAACACTCCAAATACACTTATCTCAGAAACTCCAAACACCACGATCCGCTCTGTTAGTCTGAATGAAATGCTTTCACCGACACTTCCCAAACAGACCAGCAGGCATTTGAAGGAGTCTCACTACCGCAGTATTGATTGCAGCTGGGCGAGGCTGGACCTCGTCTAGCACAGAGAGAGAGAGAATTAACTCCCTCACTGCCGAAAAACACAAAGCACCAACAAGTCAGCTGCGAGAAGTCAGGCTGTGTACTCGTGACGATCTTCGTGGCGACACACCCGTGACAGTACCCCCCCTTCTACGAGGGGCCTCCGGACCCTCAGGGCCAGGTTTATCCGGGTGAGTCGTGTGGAAGGCCCGAACTAATCGGTCTGCGTTAATATCCGACGCAGGAACCCACATCCTCTCCTCAGGACCATACCCTTTCCAATGAACCAGGTACTGAAGGGACCGGCGATTAAAGCGTGAATCGATGACCCTCGATACCTGGAACTCCAAGTTACCATTGACCACCACTGGAGGGGGAGGTAAAGGTGACGGTACCACCGGCGCCACATACCTCTTAAGCAACGATCTGTGGAACGCGTTGTGAATTTTAAACGTAGGGGGGAGGTCAAGATGGAATGCCACCGGATTAATAATAGAACTGATTCTGTACGGCCCGATGAACCTGGGACCCAGTTTCCAGGAGGGAACCTTAAGTTTTATATTCCTGGTAGACAACCATACCCGATCGTTCACACTTAGGTCCGGACCAGACACTCTCCTCCTATCAGCCATACGTTTGTATCGGTTCCCCATAGTATTCAGATTCTTCAGCACCCCTCTCCATACTGAAGCGAGTGATGAGGAAAATCGTTCCTCCTCAGGAACCCCCGAAGAGCCCCCCCTACTGAAAGTACAAAACTGGGGGTGAAAACCATATGCCCCAAAAAACGGGGACTTACCAGTGGACTCGCTCCGCCTATTATTAAGAGCAAACTCTGCCAGAGGTAAGAAAGAAGCCCAGTCCTCCTGGTTCTCTGACACAAAACACCGGAGATATGTCTCCAAGCTCTGGTTCATACGTTCCGTCTGACCATTGGTCTGAGGATGAAAAGCCGATGAGAATGACAAATGCATCCCCCGCCGTGCACAAAACGCCTTCCAGAACTTGGACACAAACTGAGACCCCCGATCAGACACCACCTCGGAGGGTACCCCGTGAAGCCTCACAATCTCCCCAATGAACACCTGCGCAAGAGTTTTAGCATTAGGGAGAGCCGGAAGAGCGATAAAATGTGCCATCTTGCTGAACCTGTCCACTACAACGAGTATGACCGTTTTACCCGAAGACGGAGGGAGGTCCGTAATAAAGTCCATAGACAGATGAGTCCAAGGACGCTCCGGGATCTTCAAAGGTAAGAGGGCCCCAGACGGACGGGTATGTGAGGTCTTAGAATGCGCACAAACCCCACAGGACGCGACAAAAGTTACCACCTCCTTATGTAAGTTAGGCCACCAAAACCGACGCGAGAGGAGATCCACAGTTGCTTTACTCCCCGGGTGTCCTGCAAAAACTGAGTTATGGTGTGCCTCGATCACCTTTTGTCGCAACTGATCTGGAACAAACAGTCTCCCCGGAGGTCCAACAGGGGCGTCCCCCTGAGCCTCCAATACCTCCTCCTCCAGCTCAGAGCATACTGCCGAAACCACCACCCCCTCCTGAAGGATAGGAATCGGGTCGTCCGTATTCCCAGCCCCAGGGAAACTACGAGATAAGGCATCCGCCTTTACATTTTTTGACCCAGGACGATATGTAACGACAAAATTAAACCTGGTAAAAAACAATGACCACCTAGCTTGTCTGGGATTCAGACGTTTCGCGGACTCCAGATATAGCAGGTTCTTGTGATCGGTGATGACGGTGACCGGATGGACTGCCCCCTCCAAAAAATGGCGCCACTCCTCAAAAGCTAACTTAATGGCCAAGAGTTCCCTATTGCCGACATCGTAATTCCTCTCAGCGGACGACAATTTTTTAGAGAAAAAGGCGCACGGATGCCACTTACCAGGGGACGAACCCTGTGACAATACTGCTCCCACCCCTACCTCGGAAGCGTCTACCTCTACAATGAATGGCTGTGACGCATCAGGTTGAATGAGTATGGGTGCCGAGGCAAAACATTTTTTCAAGGAGGAGAATGCTTGACAAGCCTTGTCAGACCACCTAGAAAAATCCGTCCCCTTTTTAGTCATGACTGTGAGAGGCTTAACCATGCACGAGAAATTACGAATGAACTTCCGGTAATAATTAGCAAACCCCAGGAAACGTTGTAGTGCCTTAAGATTCTCTGGCCGATCCCACTCAAGAACTGCCCGCACTTTCCCAGGGTCCATACGAAAACCGGACGCTGAAACCAGGAAGCCTAAAAACTGGAGTTCCTGTACGGCGAACACACACTTTTCCCATTTGGCATACAGTTTATTATCCCGCAAGATCTGTAACACCTGCCTAACGTGCTCCTGATGAGACACCAGATCCGGCGAGTAAATTAAGATATCATCCAGATATATGACAACAAACTGTCCCACCAGGCGGCGAAAAATGTCATTAACAAAGTGTTGGAACACCGCTGGGGCATTAGTCAGACCGAATGGCATGACAAGGTTCTCATAATGCCCCTCCGGAGTGTTAAACGCCGTCTTCCACTCATCCCCCTCCTTCATCCTAATCAGATTGTACGCCCCCCTGAGATCCAACTTAGAGAACCATTTGGCGCCCACGATCTGATTAAAGAGATCGGGAAAAAGTGGGAGCGGATACGGATCTCGGACCGTAATCCGATTAAGTTCACGGAAATCCAGGCAAGGGCGTAGGCCTCCATCTTTCTTCTTAACAAAGAAGAACCCCGCAGCCACCGGTGAAGATGAAGGTCTAATATGCCCCTTAGCCAGACTTTCTGAAATATAATCCTTCATGGCCTGCCTCTCAGGACCAGAAAGGTTATACAACCTAGCTTTAGGTAACTTGGCCTCAGGGAGCAGTTTTACAGAACAGTCATACTCGCGATGAGGAGGTAGTTCCTGACACCCTTTCTCCGAGAATACATCCTCAAAGTCCGCCAGAAATGGAGGTAAGACCCAAGGAGTAACCGCACCGATGACCGTGTTCATGCAGTTTTTATTACAGAATTTACTCCATTGGCTTATCTCTCTGGTTTGCCAATTAATAACCGGGTTATGCTTAGCTAACCAAGGAAGGCCCAACACTATAGGAGTGGGAAGACCCTCCAACACGTAGCAAGACAACAGTTCTTTATGTATCGCCCCCACTTGAAGTTTTACGTCATGCACAGCTTGCAAAAAACTTCCCTGACCGAGAGGCCTGGCATCGATCGAGAATATGGGGATGGGTTTAGCCAACTCACTCAATCGCATACCTTGAACCCGGGCAAACCGAGCATCAACCAGATTAGCCCCGGCCCCACTATCCAGAAGAACAGATATCCTCTCAGTTCTCGTACCCACCACCACCTCCGCCGGTACGAGAAACTGAGACGAACCTAGGGACGAAATACCTACTCCCAGATTGCCGTCCACCACACAACCTGGGATCAACAGTTTTCCGACGACTCTTCACTCTGCAAGGGACGGGATGGACACCCCCCAATAAAATGTCCCTTTCTCCCGCAGAAGAAACACCTTCCTGTCTTATGGCGCACCACCGGTCCCCTCCCCCGAAATGATGTCCCTCCTAATTGCATAGGCTCCTCTGGACTGACCAGGGGAACCACCATATGAGGGGACCTTGTAGGAGGTGGAGTCATCACAGGGGGTAGAGTTATCCCGCACCTCTCCCGAAGCCGTCTGTCAACGCGAATAGCAAGGGCCATAGCGGCTTCCAGTGACGCGGGAGAGTCATACTGTGCCAACACATCCTGTAATTTGTCGGATAAACCATGACAAAACTGGCTCCTAAGAGCCGGGTCATTCCACTGGGTGTCCGTGGCCCACCTACGGAACTCCGAACAGAATTCCTCCGCCGGACGATCTCCCTGCTGGATCCTACGTAACTTAGACTCAGCAAGGGAGATCCGATCTGGGTCATCATATACGAGTCCCAGAGCAGCGAAAAACCTATCCACTGACTGGAGAGCCGGGGAGCCCGGGGGAAGAGAGAACGCCCAAGATTGTGGGTCCCCTTGAAGGAGCGAGATGACAATTCCCACCCTTTGTTCTTCACTCCCCGATGACCGAGGCCGCAGCCGAAAGTATAACTTGCATGCCTCCCGGAAAACAAAAAACTTGTCCCGCCCCCCAGTGAACCTGTCAGGGAGAGCTACTTTAGGTTCTGGTCCGGCTTGCTCCTGAGGATGCAAAACCTTGGACCTAACGTCCGCCAGCTCCATGGACAAACTCTGCAACTGCCGAGCTAGACCGGCTACTGGATCCATGGTAGCTGGAGAAAAACTAAGTGGGTCGGTGAAAATGTCACGCTGTCTCTGTATACTGGAGGTAGGGGGCCTAAGCTGACCCTAAGCTGGGGCCCTGACTAGTCCCTCAACCTGGAGGTACTGTTAAAGGTACAGAGGTCCAGGCCGCCAGCGTAACCCCTACCTCCTGAGGATCCCTGCACCTAAGTAATCTAGTCCTGAGAAGGACCCCGATCACAACAAAAGGGGACAAGTAATAATATGCCCACACACAGTACTTAGACGAACGAGACAGTACAAGGGAAAAACCAAAACCACCTTGCATACAACAACTACACAACTACTACAGAGGGAACACCAACGGGAAAGGAGATAAATGATAAAGCGAGTAAGGGAAAAAACACTCCAAATACACTTATCTCAGAAACTCCAAACACCACGATCCGCTCTGTTAGTCTGAATGAAATGGTTTCACCGACACTTCCCAAACAGACCAGCAGGCATTTGAAGGAGTCTCACTACCGCAGTATTGATTGCAGCTGGGCGAGGCTGGACCTCGTCTAGCACAGAGAGAGAGAGAATTAACTCCCTCACTGCCGAAAAACACAAAGCACCAACAAGTCAGCTGCGAGAAGTCAGGCTGTGCACTCGTGACGATCTTCGTGGCGACACACCCGTGACACCTACCGCTTGTACTGGCAACGTCCCTCGTGTTGGTGTTACGGGGAACGGTTGCCTGCCTTCTGTCTGCGGCCACCACACTGCTTCTTCCTGCCTGTTGGGGTACTCTGCCTCCCTCCCCCTGTGTGCTGCTGGCCTCTCTCTGCATGTCCTCCTTCCACGTTGGGTCAGTTACTACATCATCCACCACCTCCTCCTCTTCCACTTGCGCACCACGATCCGCCTCCTCACTTCCTGGCAATTGTGTCTCGTCATCGTCCACCTCTTGTGACAGATTGCCAACGTCGACTTCCTGTGACCGTGGCTGTTCAAATATTTGGGCATCGCAACATAGGATCTCCTCTTCCACCACTTCAAGCGTATCAGGCGAGGGGCCCAAATATGGAAATGGACCAGTGAACAGCTCTTCAGAGTGTCCAAGTGTGGGATCACTTGCTGTCTGACGACACTCGGCATGGTGGGAGGAAGGAGCATCAGGGTGAGGAGGAGTATGCGGTCGAGACTCACGGCTACTAAGAGTTGACCGTGTGGAAGACAGACCGGAGGTGGTGGTGCCCAGGTAACTGGAAGTATTATCTGCTATCCAATTAATAACCTGTTCACACTGATCAGTTCTCAATACTGGTGTTGTTCTGTGCTTCCCTAGTAATTCGGTCAAGAAGTGGGAGCGAGAAGATGTGGCTGTTGGTTGTGGCACATTTTCACCTTGGCCACGGCCCCGTCCTCTGCACGAACCATCACCAGAACGTCCACTTCCACGTCCCTTGCCACGTGCCTTGCCCATTGTAGATAAAGTAAAATAGCTTACACTTGCACTATCAATGGAAAAAGGGTAATAAAAAGTAGATTAGAACCGTGGAAGAGGAAAACCACAGTTATTGTTTACTGGGGTATACCACACTTTTTTAAATAGAGATATTTGCGGCTGAACAGTGAGCGACACACTCAAACTGCTTTTTTTTTAGATACCAAAGGCCCAAAACTGGATAGTACAGCGATTTAACCCGTGGAACTGCGAAACCACACTGGGATGTCGGGCCTACACAAGACTATTTTCAACAGATATATTTTTGTGTCACAACAGTCAGGAGACACTACTGTTTTTCTTTATGGAAAAAACTACCAAAAGCTGAATAATAGAGATTTTTTACCGTGGGATGGCAAAACCACAGTTATTGTTTACTGGGGTATACCACACTTTTTTAAATAGAGATCTTTGCGGCTGAACAGTGAGCGACACACTCAAACTGCTTTTTTTTTAGATACCAAAGGCCCAAAACTGGATAGTACAGCGATTTGACCCGTGGAACTGCGAAACCACACTGGGATGTCGGGCCTACACAAGACTATTTTCAACAGATATATTTTTGTGTCACAACAGTCAGGAGACACTACTGTTTTTCTTTACGGAAAAAACTACCAAAAGCTGAATAATAGAGATTTTTTACCGTGGGATGGCAAAACCACAGTTATTGTTTACTGGGGTATACCACACTTTTTTAAATAGAGATATTTGCGGATGAACAGTGAGCGACACACTCAAACTGCTTTTTTTTAGATACCAAAGGCCCAAAACTGGATAGTACAGCGATTTGACCTGTGGAACTGCGAAACCACACTGGGATGTCGGGCCTGCACAAGACTATTTTCAACAGATATATTTTTGTGTCACAACAGTCAGGAGACACTACTGTTTTTCTTTACGGAAAAAACTACCAAAACCTGAATAATAGAGATTTTTTACTGTGGGATGGCAAAACCACAGTTATTGTTTACTGGGGTATACCACACTTTTTTAAATAGAGATATTTGCGGCTGAACAGTGAGCGACATACTCAAACTGTTTTTTTTTTAGATACAAATGGCCCAAAATGGATAATACAGAGGATTGAACCGTGGAAGTGCAAAACAACACTTCTGTTTCTCTAGCCTACACCAGACTATTTTCAACAGTTATATTTGTGTCTGAAAAATCAGAGACACGGTTTTTTTTTGGAGGGGGGGACACACCAAAAGGTTAATAAGACGGGTATTTGTACAGTGTGAAGGAGGAAAAAAAAAGGAGGATTTAGATGAAAAAAAAAGAATTTTTCCTGGCCCCCGACACCTGGTGCTAAGTCTAGCAATTTCAGCAACAGGAGCACACATAAGTAATTATGTGTTTTTGTCATATGCACTATTTTTTATTTTTAAGCACTATCTCTTTTAATCAATAATTGTTCTTGACACATTTAACATGTATGTTGCTGACACACTGATGCACTGTCACTTTAAGAATATATGTATTCAATAACTGATAATTGATATATGCATACTTATTTGCATATGCATGGATACAGAGTGTACGCATCCAATAATTAATTGTATAGGCACTTGTATAATGAATTATGTCCATACACCTATGCACTGTCACTTTAACAATTTTGACTCTGGCATATGCAAAATGAGTTATGATCGAATCATATCTATGCACTGTCACTTTTATAATTTTCACACAGGTATTTGTGAAATAAATTATGATTCAATTACATTTATGCACTGTCACTTTAATAACTTTTACACAGGTATATGTAAAATACATTTCTTTGTCTCACACTGTTTTTGTTTTATTAATAGTTCACTTATTGGTCTTTTCATTGGCGCACTTTCACTGTGTTTGTCACCATTGGTATATTTGTGTATGTATATTTATTTTACCCCCTACTTGTTACTTCCTAGGTTTCTTTAAAGTTCAGATCCAATCTCAGTACGTACTGATTCCCAATGCATCGGTCCGATCGACCGATCAATTGGTCCAGCGTCTTTGTTTTCTGTTAAGAAAATCTAAGTTTACTCCCCATTACTAAGACCCCAGGGTCACGTGGAACTTACCATGTGACCACTTCCTAAGGTCTCGGTCATTGAACAGCAGAGTACGCATGCGCAACACATTGGCACGCGTCATATTAATGACGCTGCTGGGACCTGACCTCTATTATGGGAAGTAATTTCCCCGCGCATGCGCGGTACACGACTAACAGCGGATGAGTGTTCTCACAGGTGATTCACCTGTGAGTAAATAGGATAAACTATGATGCGCACGTGCGGCGTCCTTGGTATGTCAAGCATGCTTGTAACTTACTCAGGGTTTCACCTGTCCCTAATTAGTTTGTTCTCTCCTATTGGTTGTCTGTCTTTTAAATAGTCTGGTCACTTACCTACCAACTATCCCTGACGAAGCAGTTGTGAAACGTTCGTTTGGTGTTGATGGGTGAGTAGAAGTACATGTAACTTTATCCATAATTGTTATATTTTGCTGTGAGCTGTATTATTCTTTAACACATACTGTATGTATATTTATGATCTACTTTTATGATCATATGCATTGAGTGACTGACAGAACTATTATATGTATTCGTTTAGAATTATGTGCATTTATATTATTACTAATTTGTCACTCTGCATTTATATATATATATATATATATATATATATATATATATGTATATTAATTATCAGGGCTCGCACTCACCCACCTCTTTGTCTTTATATCTGTATTTTGGAATGTTTTTAAATTTTTTATGTATTTTTTAATTATTTGTTCAATAAAGATTATTAATTTTTATACTTAATGCGTGATTGCTATTGGTCCTAGCACATTTCTTGTTTTTCGTATCTTTATGCATCTTAGTGAAATTTTGGGACAGTCATACCCTTACCTGGGTTTACATATTGGTGATATATTTGTACTGTGGGTCAATTGATGACACTTTTCCTGGCGTCTGCCCCTAATTTGAGCTGTTTGGCAGCTTTTGAGACCCTTGGAAAGTGTTGCGCATGCTTTTGGTTTTGCCTCCCATTGAATGCAATGGGATTCGTATATGTTCAATGAACTATTCGCCAAACTTTTCGGCGAACAACGGGAAGTTCGCCGATCTGAAACGAATCTAACATTTAAAGGTTCGCTCATCTCTACTCCTAACATAAATAAAAATATGAGAATTAGTCAGTATCACAAAAAACATTTACATTCATGTACCTTATTGATGATATTGTCCCTGGAGTCATTCTCTTTCTTTTCTTCATCTTGTCCAGACACCATGATGAGTTTTCTCATCCACTGCTCGTCTCTGCAGACTTCCATCTTCTCCAGTCTTGTGCAGCACATCTCAACATGCCCTTAAAAATAGCAGTGTCATTATAATGCTCCTAAAAAAAAATATCTGCCGTACGCCGAGCCCCTGAATAAATAATTGCCCCTCACTATATTCCTTGCACATAATATTACCCACACACTATCCCTCTTATGGTACATGCCCTCCACACTCCCTTCTCCTTTCCATACTGGGCCTCCTCTCCTCTCCACACTGTCCTCTCACACTTTGTCCCCCCATAGGGCCCAGTCTCTATACTATGCCCCCTCATAAAACTCCCCCTCCTTGGCTTACTATCCCTTACTGGCTGTGACCTTACAGTGTCCCTCCATGCTGCCCCCATTCACACACACACTACTAAGTCTTTATTCTGTGCCCACTCACAGTTTTCTCCACCCCATACTGTTTTCTCACACTATTCCCCTCAATAGTAATCTCAGACATTTCCCCCTCCCTCCTAGTACATTTACCCTCTCACTTTCCATACTGTCTCCTCACACATACCCTCGATTCCCCATACTGTGTCCGCACCCATCCAATCACACTTGCTCTTCATACTTTGTCAGTACCCATCACCTACTCACCATACTGTGTCTGCATCTACTGTGTCTCCTTGCTCACCAAACTTGTGTTCTCAAATCTCCCCCATTACACTAAATATCCAGAGCACCATTACAATAAATCTGCCCCCCACATACAGTAAATCTCCCACTCGCAGTAAATCTTCACCCAGCCCCATTACACTAAATCTCCCCCCATAGTAAATCTCCCCCAGCCCCGTTACACTAAATCTTCCCCCACACACAGTAAAGCTCCCCCAGCCCTGTTACACTAAATCTCCCCAGCCTTGTTACACTAAATCCCCCCACACATAGTAAATCCCCCCACACACAGTAAATCCCCCCCCACACACAGTAAATCTCTCCCAGTCCCATTACACTAAATCTCCCCCCAGACAGTAAATCTCTCCCAGCCCAGTTACACTAAATCTCCCACACATAGTAAATCTCCCCCACACATACAGGAAATCCCCCAGCGCCGTTACTCTAAATCTCCGCCATACAGTAAATGTCCCCCAGCCCTGTTACACTAAATCCCCTTCCCCACACACAATAAATCTCCCCGAGCCCCGTTACACTATATCTACCCCACACAGTAAATACTCCCCCACACAGGAAATACTCCACACACACACACACACACACACACACAGTAAATCTCCCCCAACCCCATTACACTAAGTATACACCCCCCACACAGAATTTATACCCCACCACACACAGAGTATATACCCCACCAAACACAGTGTATATACCCCCACACACCAAAAATCACCCCTGTTGCATGCAATTTTCGGTGTCTTCAGCTTCAGCATGGAGCACCTATGCACTTCACGCTTCTGGGCGCCGACGAGTGACGTCAGCAGTGTGATCACATGTCCTAATCATGATACTGGCATCGCTCTGACCCTGCGGTTAGAGCTGCAATTGTACTCACGTCTAAAAGACGAAAGTACAATTGATCACTGGACTCTGGGAGCCGGTTTGCTACACGTACTGTGAGTCAGCAGTAAGCTTGACAGCCGGCTCAGAGTGTCCGACTCCTAGTCCTGGGGGCTGCAGAATGGATCCGCAACGGGAGACACTTCGGACCACCACATCAGGTGACCAGAATACTCCCCCCTGCCAGCTACGCCTGGGGCATTTGCCCCGGTTGCCCCTTCCCTCATACGCCTCTGGTTTACAACAACAGTCATTTTGACCAGTGGTGCCTAAACTTTTACTTGCCACTGTAGCTAGGGGTTGGAGCTTCAAAATTCCAAAGAGGGTTCGGATGCATAAAACTGTGGGAAACAGTGTATGTAAGTGCATTTGTGTGAGCTGTAATGTTCTGTGTTTGGGTTTTGATTCTGTAGTCTCTATCCATTTTGGATCTGACTCGCCGCCAGGGCCGTGGGGTACTCGGCAGCCGGGCCTTATGGCTGCTTTTGGGGGAGATCACGGTGGATGGCCCGGTCTGTGACCCAGGGCGGTCAGTGCAAAAAGGGGGATGTTTATAGGGGATTTGTCATGACGCCACCTGTGCAGTTGTTAGGTACGGTCCAGGGTACTCCAGGTGAAGGGCGCACTTTTGGACTTCACCCCAGTGAGCGGGTATAGGGCCTCCTGATCCATGACTGTCTCTGTGTATGTTCCTGGCCAGCCTGCAACTGAGCCTAGACTATGTGTCCTGCTTTTACTTCACCTGTTGCTCTGAAGTAGGAACTCTGGTTGGTAACCACTTTCCCTGGACGTCGGGACCTTCGTGGTTCCTGGTCCTGTAGGTGTCTAGCTTCAGGTTTGCCAGGGACTTGTAGTCCTCCTGGGATTCCGGTTATCCTTACTGGGTGTAAAGGGTCCCTGTAGGATCGGACCCGGTGTCCGGTTTGTATAACGGGATGAGCTTACTATGCTCCTCTGCCCCCTTAGCTCCACTCTCCATTTCTCCTCGCCGTCGACCACACTCGGGGCCCTCACTACTCGGCAGCTGGCGTGCTGCGTCTTCACCGCTCTCTGAGCGTTGGCACGCTCTCTGCTCAACTCTGAGCTGTGTTCCTCTCTGAACACTGACTAAACTCTGACTAAGACTGAGCTGCCTGGCTCCACCCTCCCTTTATATATCCCTAACGGGCTACCTCTGCTGGTCTGAGGTGGTAGGGTGGAGGTGTGTGAATGTGTGAGGGCCTCTTGTGGAGAAGTCCATCCATGCACCCTTCTGGGTTGTGTAGCACCAATGCGCAGCAGGGCGCCACAGGTATAATAAAGCAGTTATGCACTACTTGGGATATATTAATATAAAAAAAACAGAAATATAATGGAAGTGGACACATCGGCAAATGCCAGATATGTACCACTACCAAAAAAACACTCCAAATGACATGCAAGCCAAAAGAAAACCGGAGGTGAAAACGTTTTTTAAACAAGATTCAAAAACTTTATTGAATACATATTGATTAAAAGAGTACAAATGCAAGTAATAAAATATGAGACATGTGTAGAGAGACAGGGATGTGTAATAACAGGTAGCAACCAGGGCATGGTACACCAGGGAGCCTAGCTATGCCCAGTGGGGTGTGGCAAAGACTAACAAATAGCCACATATAGGAGAGTATGCCCAGCGATAACTAGATGGCTATAAAGAACCTCATAACCCAGTGGGGAACTAACCATGAATAATAGTATGCAGAGGTAGGAAGAAAATAGCTCAAATACCCAGAGAAAAAACTGGGACTATATCACTGAGGGTAAAACTTTGTAGTATGCCCACTAGTTTGTGAAGGCTTACCCGGGAAAAGACAAACACCCATGGTGACAGATAAGGCCAGTGCTGCTTCCCTTCTTACTTGGGATATATTGTAGATGCATTATGTTAGTGTTGCTCCAGTGCACTGCCTATGTAATAGAGTTGGCATATTTTAAAAAATTCTTAGATCTCTTTGACAAATCATTTCTCAAAATCTGCATGCTGCATACATGTATGCTTATTGTGACTGTAAATCTGTCCCTAAATATTAGTGACTGTAAGACTGTCCTTAATTGCTTCATGAGAGTTAGTGATCCTTCCCCTGTCCATCTGAATTCCAGGATCATTGCATTCTTAACTCCTGCTAATTTAGTTGGGGATTAATGACTGAAGCATCATGTAGCACTTTAGCCAGAAGATGTCAGCAAAACACTAGCTACTGTACTTCATTCAGAAATGTGATCATTAACCATTTACAGTGGTGGCCAAAAGTATTGGCACCCCTGCAATTCTGTCAGCTAATACTCAGTTTCTTCCTGAAAATGATTGCAATCACAAATTCTTTGGTATTATTATCTTCATTTAATTTGCGTGCAAGGAAAAAAACACAAAAGAGAATGAAGCAAAAATCAAATCATTGATCATTTCACACAGAACTCCAAAAATGGGCCAGACAAATGTATTGGCACCCTCAGCCTAATACTTGGTTGCACAACCTTTAGCCAAAATAACTGCGAACAACCGCTTCCGGTAACCATCAATGAGTTTCTTACAATGCTCTGCTGGAATTGTAGACCATTCTTCTTTGGCAAACTGCTCCAGGTCCCTGATATTTGAAGGGTGCCTTCTCCAAACTGCCATTTTGAGATCTCTCCACAGGTGTTCTATGGGATTCAGGTTTGGACTCATTGCTGGCCACCTTAGAAGTCTCCAGTGCTTTCTCTCAAACCATTTTATAGTGCTTTTGGAAGTGTGTTTTGGGTCATTGTCCTGCTGGAAGACCCATGAGCTCTGAGGGAGACCCAGCTTTCTCACACTGGGCCCTACATTATGTTGCAAAATGTGTTGGTAGTCTTCAGACTTCATAATGCCATGCACACGGTCAAGCAGTCTAGTGCCAGAGGCAGCAAAGCAACCCCAAAACATCAGGGAACCTCCGCCATGTTTGACTGAGGGACCGTGTTCTTTTCTTTGAATGCCTCTTTTTTTTCCTGCACACTCTATGTTGATGCTTTTTCCCAAAAAGCTCTACTTTTGTCTCATCTGACCAGAGAACATTCTTCCAAAACGTTTTAGGCTTTCTCAGGTAAGTTTTGGCAAACTCCAGCCTGACTTTTTTATGTCTCGGGGTAAGAAGTGGGGTCTTCCAGGGTATCCTACCATACAGTCCCTTTTCATTCAGACGCTGATGGATAGTACGGGTTGACACTGTTGTACCCTCGGACTGCAGGGTGTTTGGATGTTAGTCGAGGTTCTTTATCCACCATCCGCACAATCTTGCATTGAAATCTCTCGTCCATTTTTCTTTTCCGTCCACATCTAGGGAGGTTAGCCACAGTGCCATGGGCTTTAAACTTCTTGATGACACTGCGCACGGAAGACACAGGAACATTCAGGTCTTTGGAGATGGACTTGTAGCCTTGAGATTGCTCATGCTTCCTCACACTTTGGTTTCTCAAGTCCTCAGACAGTTCTTTGGTCTTCTTTCTTTTCTCCATGCTCAATGTGGTACACACAAGGACACAGGACAGAGGTTGAGTCAACTTTAATCCATGTTAACTCACTGCAAGTATGATTTAGTTATTGCCAACACCTGTTAGGTGCCACAGGTAAGTTACAGGTGCTGTTAATTACACGAATTAGAGAAGCATCACATGATTTTTCAAACAGTGCCAATACTTTTGTCCATCCCCTTTTTAGGTTTGGTGTGGAATTGTATCCAATTTGGCTTTAGGACAATTCTTTTTGTGCTTTTTCATTGAAGACAAATTAAATGAAGATAATAATACCAAAGAATTTGTGATTGCAATCATTTTCAGGAAGAAACTGAGTATTATCTGACAGAATTGCAGGGGTGCCAATACTTTTGGCCACCACTGTAACTTTTGTAGACCTCTAGATGTGTTTCAATAAACCTCTTTAATCCTTTAATAACAGGGACTACCAAAAATTAGGGATGGGCGGACCCGTAAATGTTCGGGTCCGTCGGGTTTGGCAGAACTTTAAAAAAAGTTCAGTTATGGCACCAGAACGGTACCTGAACTCGAACCCAAACCCGGATCTCATTCAAATGAATGGAGAACCCAAACATCCGCCATTTCCCATGCTGTTATCTGTGTGACAGAGCTGGAAACACTGTATCTGATCGCCGGTAAGTTTGTTACCGCCGGTCAAAGCGCTGTGGTTCCCTCGCTGATAGACACCTCTCATTACTAACTCCTGGGCTTGGTGTCAGCAGAAATAAAACAGCTGACATCAACACCAAAACTATTAGCCCACTCGCACCAGGGCAAGTGGGTAGAGCCGGGCCAAGCACCAGAATTGGAGCATCTAATGGATGCGCAATTTCTGGAGTGGCTGTGAGCTACTATTTTTAGGCTGAGGAGGGACAAAATCCATGGCCCTTTCCCGATCTGAGAATACCAGCCCCCAGCTGTCAGCTTTAGCTTGGCTGGTTATCAAAAATAGAGGGGTCCCATGCCATTTTTTTTAAATTATTTCAATAAATAATGAAAAAAAACTGTGTGGGGTCCCCCCCATAATTGATAACCATTAAAAAATCATTTGGCAGTTTCACAAACAATTACTTCTTGCTCTGCTATAATACCACCGAGTCGAAAAACATTCCCTCATTCCTCAACATTAGAAATGAATGGGTCTTTTAAAATTTGAATTGGCTGACTTTGCTGAATTTTCCACCAAAATTTAATTTGCAATGAATAAATTCCTGGAAATCTCAATACTGGAAAGCTTGTAATTGCTCAGAAATACATGTAGGGGAGAGAAGAGAGAGAATCTCACTGACCATAAAAGCTTACACTATAAAGGAAAGCAAGAGAGAATCCTGATGACCATAAGAGCTTAAACTGTACAGGAGAGAGAGCGAGAGAACACTGCTGACCATAAGAGCTTACACTTTACAGTCAAGAGAGAGAACACCGGTGACCATAGGAGTTTACATTTTACAGGCAAGAGAGGGAGAGGACCCCACTGATGATAAGCAATTAAACACTTCAGAAGCGATAGTGGACCCCACTGACCATAAGCAATTTAACACTTCAGAAGAGATAGTGGACCTAGCAGACCATAAGAGCTTACACTCTACAGGCGAGAGAGAGAAGATGCATGAAACCTTGAATATCAGGAAATTTGACTCAAACTTGATCGATTTGCTTATCTCCAAACAATATATTTAACCTTCTGGACCACAAGGATGAAATGTAGTGAAGGATTGTTTTACCAATATAAATAAATTTTATATTGTTTGAATATATGGAAAGATTGAATGAATACTTAAACTGGGTGGTACTGAGTATTACAACAGAATGAGCCACTGGGGGGAGCATCTTGCATGTGAATCTACTCAACTAGAATTGAGTTCTATGACATCAGTATCAATCTGTATGGCATGAGTCTCCCTCCTCCAGTGGTAAATTTGTAATAGTATAATAAAACTGTAAAGACAATCTAAAGACAATGGACACCAAAAGCACCAGACAAATCCCAATTACCTATAAAACTATGCAACATTATTTTTGTTCCCAAGGAATAAACATAATTTCTTAATTGGTTATATCCTAAAAACATGGAAAAATGTATTAGTCTGCAAAAACTTTGGTTTTGCTGTCAGGACAGCAAAAAGTTGAAACTGGAATGCTGTCTTTAAGGAAAATTACAAACGTTTGAGTTTAAGTTCATAATAAAAACAAAATACAATATATTTCAAATCAATAGTATATTTTAATGAAAATGCTACAAATTGAGGAAAAGGAACCTAGAAATGCTTACTTTTGCGAGCGTATGTGAGATCACTTTCATGCATTAATCCCCAAATGTAGTCCTCCATCATGTTATCATTGGAGTTTCCCTGGTATCGATGTTCAAAATGTAGTATATCTTGATGAAAGCTCTTTCCTTGCTCCTCAGAATAGGCACCCTGGTTCTGTTTGAACCTATCAAGATGGGAAGGATATGTACTTTTAGCGACATCTTGCAGCCTATTTTGCTAATAGCTTTTCACCAGAATCTCATCCAATGCAACACAGTTTTCAGCTTTATGATTTCAAAAGAAGCCTGTAACTACTTCAATAAAACTGATCCGTGCTTCTGTATCCTTTTTTTGAGGAGGTTGGGAGACTCTTGACACTCTATAAGTTTCTTGATTTGAGGGCCAACAAAAATGCCAGCTTTAACTTTTGCTTCTGAAAGCTTTGGGAAGTGATCTTGTAGATACTTGAATGTCACTGACTCATTTTTCAAAGCTGTGACAAATTATTTAATGAGGTCTAGTTTGATGTGCAAAGTTGGCATGAGTTCCTTTTGAGGATCTACATGTGGCTCCCATTTAATGTTATTATTCTCTACAGAAAACTCAGTACGTTCAGTCCAATATTGTCTATGTTAGTGTGTTTTAGCATCCCTGCTATCCCGAAAACAAAGAAAGCATGGAAACTTTGTATGGCTATGTGAACATGTAGCGTTTTTCATGCATTTTCTCTGCGCTTTTTCTTCGCGAAAACGCTATGTAATCCGTCTGCCAGGTATTGCAATGGTAATCCTGATGTGCTGTTACCATTGCGGAAAAAAACAGAGCATATCCATTGTGTGCACATTTCAGCCATGAATTCATGCCCATTGACTTTAATTGAACCGCAGCAAATACGCAAGGTATAATATTTATACCTGCAGATTTTCTGCGTTTCAATTAAAACCAATGGGCGCGAATTCACAGCGGAAATGCACTGCGGGTGGTACTCAGGTCGGCAGAGGAGGACTACTACTCCTCTCATGTGACCACCGCTCCCACTGATAACAGCGAGAGCAGAGCGGCTGAGGGGAGCAGTAGTCTCCTCAGCCAAGCCAGCGTGCCAGTGGTGGTAAAAAAAGAAAAGTAAAAATTAAAAAAAAAACGCTATACTCACCTGTCTGGCACCCCCCGGTGTCCTCCTGGCAATGACTTCAGCCCGGCGGCCGGCGGTATTCTGCTGGGAGCGTGTACTGCACTGCCAGGACCTGCGGACATGTGAGCGATCAGCTGATCGCTCACGTGACCTCTCCGTGGGAGCAGTCTCAAGAATGCTCCAACCAGTACTGGTGGTGAGCTCACCGGGTCTGATCAGCTGATCTTCAGTTGATGAACCCCAGTGACCTCACTACTGCAGCAGCATGTACACTGACAGGAGTGATTTTATACTCCTGTCAGTATACATTGCTGTCTTCTACATCAGTGACATCAGTGATTGCTGATGTCACTGCTGTAGAAGTGACCCGGATTGCCAAGGGACAATCGTTGGCGGCAATTGTGAAATGCGTTGTGACGATGGACAGGTGAGGGATATGATTGGTTGTTTTTTTACTTTTTTTTCAGAAGATCGAGGGATTTGGGGACTGAGAGAATAATATAAAAAGTTTTTAAACCGTGTGTTTTTTATTTCATTAAAATACTTTATTCTGGCCATGTATTTATTGAAAAAGCGGCGACCACTTTACTATGCGGTTATTAATGGGGGCATCTTATAGACGCCCTCCATTACTAACCTGGGCTTCACGTCAGCTGCCAATACAAGGCTGACATGAACCCCAACCCCAATACCCCACTCACCACCACTACAGGGCAGTGGGAAGAGCAGAGGCTAAGCGCCAGATTTGGTGCATCTTATGGAGTGCCATTTCTGGGACTGCTGAAGGGTGATATTATTAGCCGCGGAGGGGGCTAGTATTCATGGCCCCTTCCTTGGCTATTAATATCAGCCCGTAGCTGTCGGTTTAGCCTTTTCTGGTTAGATTTTATAGGGGGACCCTACGTCAATTTTTTCTGGGGTCCCCCTGTAATGTAGCCAGTAAAGGCTAAAAAAACAGCTGTGGGCTGATATTAATAGCCAGGAAACATTGTTGGCTAATGGCCCCTTCCCCGGCTACTAATATCAGCCCCGAGTGGTCGGTTTTCCCTCTGCTGGTTATAAAAATGACACATGAGCCCGCGCCATTTTTTTTTTTTAATTTTAGGCTATGTGCCCACTATCCGGACTTAGCAGCGCTTTGGACACAAATTATGGCTGCGTTAAAAACATTGCATTCTATTTAACGCAGGTAAATCCGCATGTGTTCACTGAACCATGCGTATTTACCGCATTCTATACTTTCTAGTGGTCAAATTTCTGTTGCCGAGACTAGCGACTCCGCAAGAGAATTTGACATGCTGCGGTCCTGAAAGACGCACTGCATGTCGATGTCCACGGGTGATCCGCAGCCTCTGATGCACGCATAGTGGACATGGGATTTCTAGAGATCCCATCCACTATGCTGTAGCATCTGGACACTGCGGGTTTGATGCTGTATAAACATGCATCATCAAACCTGCAGCAGCTCCTGATTGTGGCCTCGAACCCAAACTAGCCCACAGCATGTCAATTTCACTAGCGAACAAGATGGATTCACATGTATCGACAACAAAAGTGCGGCATTAGAACATAGCATTTTGGACGCAACAAAAATATGCTGCATCCAAAGCGCTGCTTGTTGCTGTTCGTGGGGACGTAGCGGCTAACGAAACAGCTATGAGCTGTTATAATATCCAGTGACCATGTTTGCCTAAAGACTAAAAATAGCAGTTCACAGCTGCCCCAGAAATTACATGAATAGAAATGCTAATGAAGATTGGGTAAATGAGATTAGCTGACACCTAGCTCTTTTGTTCAGTGAAGACAAGGTGTTAATCAGACCTTTTCATCACCAAACCCAATTAAAGTAAAGTAAAGAGTTAAATAAACACTTTATTTGAAATATAACAGACATATTCTTTAATCATTTAAATTAATCAATATACTCACTCCAGTTCTGGCAGAAATCCAAAGGTTAAAGCAATGTCCCACCAAATAAATTTATTTAGATCCAAAAAGCATTCACTGATGTACAAAAAGGCTTTAAAAAATGCATCAAAAAACGCATAAAAAATGCGGCAAACCCGCACAGTTTTTCCGCATTTTTCCTGCCAAGGAGATGCAGAAACGCTCAAGAAATTTCTGCTTCAAATCCTGAACGTGCGCACATAGCCTATACCCTCCATGAAGACCCATCAAGCAACCATTTTGAAACCATTTTGAAATCTACAATTACTTCCCAACCATATTTCTCATATTTCAATGCATGTAGCAATCTCTTCACATTTTCATAGTCTTCTTTAACAAGGATACTTGTTACCATTATGGAGTAATACTGCTTTAAGACTCTTTGATGAACTGTCAATGAAGAGGCACTACTCACTAGGATCAAAAGGAATTCCAATATTCTGAAACAGACTGAAAAGTACTGCAGGATGGTAGTAATGACCGAGCTGCTGTCGGGTTTTGCTCTGGCAGTCTATAGACAAATGGTGCCCCAGTCCTAGTGTGCTGTAGGCTGTCGAGTGCATCACACTCACTTGTAGACCGCAGGCCTCCACTGCCTCCAGGCTCCCATCCTCAGGACAGGAGCCACCCCACACAATTGAGGGGACATCAAGTTCTTTACAACAGGCAAACATTTATTAGTTAGTTCAAGTTCATCAGGTGGTGACTTATGGGATAGGGCACAGCATTTCACATGTCTTTTTTCCTTAGTACAGTACCTCTTCAGCCCCCCAAAAACTCCTTTGCCATTGACTACTCACAAGCCCGCTGACTCCATTAGCCTCAGGGAATCATTGTTCACTCTGACAATGCACTCGGGACTGGCCACCTGCCCCCCATGTAATTTCACGTCCACCTCATGATGTCAGAAACCAGGCCCGCTCTTTGGTACCAGGCCCGCTCTTTGGTACCTGGCCCAAGCCCTAGGCTCCAGATGTTTCAGGAATGTCCATTTGGGAACTCAATATGTCCTCCCACTGCCTCAAATGATTGGCCCATGCTGCCCCTAGCAGCCAACTGCATCTGAACTTAACCTTAACACTGCATTTCTCTAACCACACACTATCAGAAAGTGACCCCTTTTTATCAACACTAGTTCCCACCCACTGGGCTAGTTTTATAATTAACTATTTCCTATCTTACAGATTAAACCTATTGTTCCTATCCTATATCCTATACTATTGCTAAACCACATACTATCTAAACGGTACTTATGCTATCCTAAGCTAATCCTGCACTCTACACTACTCACATCATATATTAACACTTTACATAACTCATATGCTGTACATTGCCATAATACATTAAATAAGATGCACATCACTATTACATATAAAGCCACATGACACTATACACACAGTGCAGTTGTTGTCTTCAGGAGCAGGAACAGGATAAGGCAGTCCACATCCCTACCAGTTATATCATGACAATAGCAGAGTTCATCTTCACTGATAAAAAAGCTGGAAAAAGTGTGATGTCACTTCCTCTGTTCAGACACTTGCACAGTTTCATCTAACAAGTTCTTGAGTCTGGATGTTAAGAGCTCAGCATTAGATTTTGTAAGACCAAGGTCCCTGATCAAATCATTATGGTAATTTTGGTTGGGATAGTATCAGGTTTTTTTCATGGGTTTCATCTGTATCACTGTAATTCTGTTATTCAAAATCTGCCGCAATCTCTGAGTCACTGCTTTTATCACTAGGCTCATCTCTATGTGAAGAAGTAGTAACAGGAAGTTAAGGGCCATGAAGAACAAGAGCAATGGATGAGGATATGTTTGGATATATGACTACTAGTGATGAGCGAGCATACTCGCAAGTACTCGGTACTCGCCCGATCATCTCAGTACTCGAGATGCTTGGAGCTCGCCGAGTACTTGCGAGATGCTCGGGCGGATGCTCAGGTCCCCTCCCTGTATGTTTTGTGCTCTTTAGAGCACCAATCAACATGTAGGGATTGCCTAACACTCACTGTAATGCTGCAGCCATGTTGGTTGTGGCATTACAGTGATTGGCTGGCCGCACAGCATCATCAGGTCTATATCAGACCTGGCGCCGCTGTGCTCGTCAGTCTACTCCGCAATCAGGCAGTGTAGGGAGAGGTGCTGCTGAGTTAGGGAGAGATTTGGTTGTGTATTAGGTATTGTAGGGAGAAAACAAGTACATTACACATATCCATCTCAACAAACAGTCCTTCTAAGGACTAATCCATGTGCAGAGATATCAGGCAGGCATTGTATATAGGCAGGCAGTGTATATAGAAGACTGCAGTGCATATAGCACAAGAGGCTCCATTCCAGTTCTGCCTTCTGCTGCTGTTAGACATTTCTAGACTAAGGCCCAGGTCTCACAGGCCAGGAATAATTTTTTTTGGATCTTAATCCTCATTATTTGCTTAAAAAGCAATCCAGAGAACACAGTTTTTCTGCGCCATTTGCTTGTTAGCACTGCAAATTACAGCCAGGTCCTTTCCATATTACAGCGCTAAAAATCCAGCTACTTAAAACTGTAGTTTGTCCGTCACACGGATCACATATAATTGCGCTGAAAATACTGCCATTTTTGGCCTCCATTCAAATTTCTTTTCAGCGTGTCAGCAAAGTTTTTGACACCTGTTTGCTGTTCAAAATAGTTACCTACAGGCCATATAATCAGACGGATTACATATAATTTCACTCTAAATTTTGCCATTTGTAGTGAGCGTGGAAGATATTGTCCTCCATTTAAAATGGGCAAGGCATGTGGCAAGGGCCGAGGAACTGGATGTGATGGTGATTGTGCATGCAGAGGGAGAGGCCGAAGCTGTGGGCAAGCTGAAATTGTGCCACATCAAACACCCACATCTTCTTGCCCGACCTTCCTGCCCCAATTCTTAGGGGACTGCAGCACACCACTATTGAACCCAGAGCAGTGTCAAAAGGTTGTTGGTTGGATAGCGGATAATGCTTCCAGTCACGTTGCCACCACTACCACCACCCTGTCTTCAAACGATCAAGTCTCAGTGGCCGTGAGTCTGGACAGCATTTTCCTCATCCAGATTCTCCTTCCTGCAACCATGCTGAGTGCCCAGAGACAACTGATTCCACACTTGGACACTCCGAAGAGCTGTTCGCTTTTCCATTTATAGATTCAGGCCTCTCGCCTGGTCCGTTTGAAGCGGGGCAAGAGGAGATCGCATGTAGCGATGCCCAAATATTTGAGCAGCCACGGTTACACTAAGGCGACTGTAAGAAAGTGTCACTTGCACTACCTGCCAAGCCAGCATCAGCTGGGGTAGCAAAACTAGTAGCCTGACCACCACCAGCATGATCAGGCACGTGGCAGCAAAGCACCCAACTTTGTTGACCGAACCCCAGGGTTCAGGAACAGTGTCTGCGAGTCACACCAGTGCTTCTTCCGCTGTTTTGCGTGCACGCCAGTCCCCTGTCCATGGTGCATGCCAAGATGACTCCTGCCCTGCACCTGTTGTGACACCCCAGGGGTCTGGTTGTCACAGTGATAGAGATATTACGTCTGAGAGCAGGTGGGAGGTCCTTTGGTCAGGGATCCTGTGCATGCCACACCTCCTGCCCAGCCTTGGGAGGGGAAGAACTTCCCCTGTATAAACCCGGGGCTGAGGCAGGGTTAGTGAGTCCAGGAAGAGTAGAGACAAGAGCAGCATAGGAAGCAGCAAAGTCACAAGGAGTCAGGGGCTGGCAGCTAAAGAGCTCGCCCTGACTAAGAAGATTCTTTACCGGACCCGGAGTCCGAGGCTGTGGGGACTAACTTCTACCCAGCAGCAGAATCCGTCAGGCAGGGGATTTCAGGTCCCCTGGCCCAGAAGCCCGAAGGCCCGGTCACACGCGTGGGACCAGCACCGCCATCGTGGAGCGGAAGCCATTAGAAGGCCCCGAGTCACCGGCCATACGGGTGAGCACCACACGGTACACTCAGGGACGTGGGCTACTTACATCAGCTTCTAGCAAGGTAGCCAGAAGAGTACAGTCAGCTTGGGAGGCCTACAACTACGCCTGGCCAGGGGAGATCCCATCTGCTCAAGGACTGACCAGGCCCCGTTCGCTAGCAAGTACTCCGGGAGGGTCTATCGTTGTTACCAGTAAAGACCCTGAACGCTACCATACCGTCTCTGAGTGGTTCCTGCTACCCCCATCATCCACGTCGGCTGCCCTGAGGCCATACCCCTCCCGTTGGGGGTTATACTATCACGCTGCACCATCCTTCCACCGGCCTCAGCGGTCTGCCCTGCAGCAGCAGCCCCCTGGCTGCATTCAACGGGTGGCGTAGTCATCAACCATTTTCTACCGCTAACAGACTGCCGTCCAGTTTGACTCCCTGGGCACGGACCGGGTCACCGCCACGAGACTACAACCCTAAACAGATCCGGCTCCAGGTAAGCTCCCGCGTGCGCAACGCAGCGCGACACAGGCCCAGGGGCGCGTCAACTTTGGCGTAGTCGGCAGGATCACGTGCCCGCAACCACCGGGTACTGCGTGCCTGAAAAGCAAAGACTGTTCAAACTTACCAGTGGTGAAGATTCCCGCCATCGGTGAAGATTCCCGCCATCCGGCGCCATCTTCAGCCTTCTTCCCGCCATCGGTGAAGTTTCCCGCCATCCGGCGCCATCTTCAGCCTTCTTCCCGCCATCCGTGGAGTTTTCCCGCCATTGGACGCCATCTTGAGGACGCCGCGCGGGAAGAAGAGGGGCGTGGACTCCGAAAGCGCGCGAGAACTGAAGCCCCGCCTCACGTCCGGACGTTGCGTAAGGTCCTGGAAGGAGCCCAGCAGACGCCGACGTCACAGGAGCGCGACGGAAGGTCCTCAACCCTGACGATCCACTGCGGAGCCGCGGCCTACGGAACAGGATCATCGCAAGGTAGGCCACGGTCCACTAGGGGGGAGGAAGATGTCGGATACGGAGGAGAGCTCCACTGCCTCAACCCCCGCCAGCGCTACCGCTGTTGCAGTTATGCCCTTCACCATGCCCTATATCCCGGGAGCAGCTTGGCTACCCCAGTACTCAGGGGAGTCACATACCCTGCATGACTTTAGAGAAAAGCTGGATAGCCTCTTCCAGGTGTACCCCCTCACAGAAGAGCAAAAAGTGAGCATCCTGGTGGCCCAACTAACTGGGGCAGCCAAAAGGGAAGTAAAATCCTGGCCACCTGGGAGGAAGACTGTCGCAGGGATACTAACCCGGCTGAAGGACACCTTTGATACCCGCACCTCAGCCGAGATTAAACTTAGATTCTACGGGTGCAAGCAGCGAGCGCATGAGAGTATAAGGGACTATGCACTCAACCTACAAGAGGCCCTGAGGGCCATTAAGCAGACCGACCCTAATGGAGTGGGAAACGAGGACAGGCTGTTGACCGAACAATTTATAGAGGGTTTATATTGCAATGCCCACCGCACCCAGTTGCGGGCAATGGCCTTACAGGACCCTCATCTAGAATTTGCACAGTTCAAGGACAGAGCCATCCGGGTGCTCCGAGAACCGGCACCAGGTGGCGTTGTGACCCACAGACGCCCCACTACCACTTACTACCAGGAGGCGGCGCCCTTGTCAGCAGGGCCTGTGGGAGCTGATGCGCAGGCTTTGGACAATGACCCGGCTCCAGACCTACACCATCAGGTCCAAGAGCTAGCTAAAAGCGTTGCTGCGCTAACCCGAACTGTGCAGTCTTTACAGGTTTCCACTCCAGGGAAGATCCAGCTGGCATCCGGACCGGAGGACATCCCGTGGCGTCGACCAAGGAGGACCCCACCGGCCAGAGGAAGACCCAGTGACCGATACAGCGAGGACGGACGACCCATCTGCCGCCGCTGCAATCAACCCGGACATATGGAAAGGTACTGTTCTTTAAACGGGCACAACCTGGGGTAGAGGGCCAACCCCCAGGAAAAAGATCACCAGGCCCATCGAACTGGCGCGACAGATATGTGGGAGGACGTCCAGTCTTGCCTGTGGTACTGGATGGCATTCCCATGAGTGCCCTACTGGACACCGGGTCACAGGTCACCACCATCCCGTACGTGCTCTTCAAGCAGTACTGGAATGACTCGGATATTACCCGCTACCCTGACGACGACTTGAGTATCATCGCCAGCAATGGTCAGCCCGTGCCACAGATCGGATTTAAAGAGGTGACCATCAAAATTGGTAGAGTCGAACTGGCCGCACAGGGACTGATCATTGTAGATATTGACAAACATGAGAGTCACCCAAAAATAACTCTAGGAACTAATGTAATTGAAAATTGTCTTGCAGAGGTGATTTTCCTTTTACAGCAGGTTGCCAAGAATGCCAGCTCCGGCGAGCAGCGGGTGCTCCAGAAAGAGATCCGGGCACTGATGCAACGGCAACAAGTGGAACTCTCCGGCGGTGAGATTGGTAGCGTAAGAATGTGTGACCCTTTTCCTATTGCCATGCCCCCAAAAAGTGAAATGATGATTTGGTGCCGGGCAGCTATTGGTCTGAGAGGTAGAGATTACCAGGCAATGGTAGAACCAGTTTACTCAGACAGTAGGCCCACCATTTTGACAGCACGGGGGGTGGTCAATGTACGCCATGGGAGGGTGCCCGTTCGCATAATAAATATCGGGGAGAGGGAAGTGTACCTGCCCCGGTATGCCACGCTAGCCAAATTATATACCACTAATCAAAATTCTATACAATCTGTGGAACCCTTGCCTCCATCTCACCCGGAGGAAGGTAACGGCTCTAAGAAAGACATGGAGGACTGGTGTCAGCAACTACATCTGGGTACTGACTCCACTCCCTCACACCAGAAACAAGGAGTCTATCGGGTGGTTCAAGAGTATGAGAGAGTGTTTAGTAAACACCCGTTAGACTTCGGGCGAGTCAAGGGGGTAGAACACCGCATCCCCACGGGAGATCATCCTCCCATAAAAGAGAGGTATCGACCCGTACCCCCTGCACATTACCAACACGCCAAGGGGATGCTTAGAGACATGAAGGAGGCTGGGGTAATCCGGGATAGCTGTAGCCCCTGGGCAGCCCCACTAGTTTTAGTCAAAAAGAAAGACAACACCATGAGGATGTGTGTAGATTACCGGAAAATCAACCGTATCACACACAAGGATGCGTACCCCTTACCAAGGATAGAGGAGTCATTGGCTGCTTTAAGATCTGCTAACTTCTTCTCTACCTTGGATCTCACTAGCGGGTACTGGCAGGTTCCTGTAGCAGAGGCGGACCGGGAGAAGACCGCATTCACCACCCCGATGGGACTTAGCGAGTTCACCTGCATGCCGTTCGGACTCTGCAACGCCCCAGGAACCTTCCAACGATTAATGGAGTGCTGTCTGGGCCACAGAAACTTCGAGACGGTCCTGTTGTACCTGGACGATGTCATCGTATACTCCAAAACTTATGAGGACCACCTGAAACACTTGGCGGAGGTGTTCGAAGCTCTGGCGAGTTACGGCCTAAAGGTGAAACCCTCCAAGTGTCACCTCCTGAAACCAAAGGTGCAATACCTGGGACACGTGGTGAGCGCTGACGGAGTGGCTCCCGACCCCGATAAGATCACCGCAATCAAAGGATGGCCAAGCCCTTCCAGCGTAAAAGAAGTGCGGCAGTTCCTAGGGTTGGTAGGCTACTACCGAAGGTTTATTCCCGGTTTCACCAAAAAGGCGGCGCCTATGCAGGACCTCCTGATAGGCCAGTCCCGGAAGGCCAAGAACCAGAAGCCGCCCTTCAAATAGGAAGAGCTAGAGGAAGAGTCCTTCCGCCAGCTGAAGATGGCCCTCACGGGGGATGAAATCTTGGCGTATCCGGACTATAGCCAGCCCTTCATCCTCTACACCGACGCCAGTAACGTCGGGCTAGGAGCCGTACTGTCCCAGATTCAGCAGGGGAAAGAGCGAGTAATCGCCTATGCCAGCCGAAAACTGCGACCCACCGAAAGGAATCCCGAGAATTATAGCTCATTTAAGCTAGAGTTCCTGGCCGTGGTATGGGCAGTCACCGAGCGCTTTAAGCATTACCTCGCTTCTTCCCGGTTCACCGTATACACGGATAACAACCCGCTGACACACCTGGACACGGCAAGACTCGGTGCCCTGGAGCAGAGGTGGATGGCCCGTCTGTCCAACTACGAGTTCACAATTAAATACCGGGCAGGGCGCTCCAATACCAACGCGGACGCCCTGTCCAGGATGCCCAACCTGCCGGACGGAGGAGAAGATCCGGAGGGACTGGAAGAAGTTGAACTCCCTGCGTTCCACCGTCATGGGACTATCCAGTATTCCCACCGGGTAAGGAGTAAGCAGGCTGCTACGTTGAACCCCTTACCTCACTACAACTGGGCGGAAACGCAAGACAGCGACCCTGCCGTCCGACTGGTGAAGGAGATGCTGACTCGCCCGGAGGCTAGCCTGGAATCAGACGCTCCAGAGGAAGCCAAACAACTATGGGCAGAGAAGAGTCGACTGTTCCTTTACAAGGGGAAGTTGTGCCGCAGAATGGTTAACTCCAGGACGCATGAACTACTCTGGCAAGTAGTGGTGCCACGAAGAGACGCAGCCATGGTGATGGAGGCATACCACGACGGAGCTGGACACTTCGGGTGGAAAAAGCTGGAGTTCCTGCTGCGCGAGCGGTTCCACTGGGTAGGCATGAGGGGAACCATCGAGAAGTGGTGCAGAGACTGTGGCCCGTGCAATCTGAGAAGGAAGGACCGGGCCAGCCAGAAGACTCCCCTGCAGTCCATCGTCACCCGGCAACCGTTGGAACTGGTAGCCTTGGATCATGTAAAACTGACCCCCAGCAGAAGTGGCTACGTCTACGCGTTAACCATCGTGGATCATTACTCCCGGTTTCTGGTTGTCGTCCCCGTCAAGGACTTAACGGCTCGAACAGCAGCTAGAGCCTTCCAGCAGCACTTTTGCCGTCCACACGGGTACCCGGACCAAGTGCTGACGGACCAGGGACCTGCCTTTGAAGCGGAGGTCTTCCAGGAATTCTGCAATCTGTATGGCTGCCGGAAGATAAGGACGACACCCTACCATCCGCAAACTAATGGACTTTGTGAGAAAATGAACCAGGTGGTAATGGATCTTCTAAAAACGTTGCCCCTGGAAGAACGCAGTCTGTGGCCTGAGAAGTTGCCCGATCTGGTGGACCTATACAACCACATCCCGGTAGGTTCCACCAACTGTACCCCGGCTTACCTAATGAGGGCAAGACCTGGTAAGTTACCTGTTGACCTGGAAATGGGAGTCCTGACGCCCGAGGACACTTCACCAGAAACAGACTGGGACACAGAGAGGCAGCAGCAGTACCGGAAAGTACAGGAGAGCGTGGAGCGAAGTCTCTGTCAGGCTAGGGAAAGACAAGAGAAGACTTACAACCAGTATGCTCCCGCTGTTCCCCTGGTACCCGGAGAGCAGGTCTTGAAGAGGAAGAGACGGCTCCACAAGTTGGACGACCAGTGGGAGAAGGACCCGTACACCGTACTGCCCTCAAGCCACGAGAACCCGAAGGTCTGTACCATCAGTAAAGACGGAGGGGAAACCACAGCCATTGTATCCCGGGACCACCTGAAGAAGTGCCCCGAACAACTGAGGAACCCTGAGGAGGAACAGGAAGACCATCGACCCGTGGAAGAAAGGGAAGATATGGTTAGTACCGTGCTCGGGGACTTCCCTCGGTCTTGGACTCAAGTCAATGGTGCAGTTGTGGTACCCGTACTCACCTTCCTCCAACCATCATCCCAAGAACCTACGGAGCAACGGGTAGAGCTGGAAGAGCAGCCGGTCCAGGAGGCAGAAGACTCCACCCAAGCGGAACAGGAGAATCCACCCTCTGCTTATAGTGAGCCTGCCGTACCCCTAGTGAGACAAAGAGCCGGTAGACAGCTGCCCAGTTTACTCTTGACAGCTCCTACACCCTGTAGTTCAGGGCCAGACAGTCAGCTCCGTAGGTCCACTAGGGCCACTAGAGGCCAGTTACCCGCACGTTGGAGGATCTAAATGTTTAAGTTGTTTTACAATGTTTACCTGTTTATTGTTGCTTGTGTGTAATTTTGTGTTTCTAGTTGTTTTTAGGAGTCTTCGGTGGATTTACCGGGAATCCTTTGTATATAGTTGGAGCGTAACCCAGGATGGACTAGAGACTGTTAAGGACTCGGGGTAGGACAGACCCCTACCTGGTTACGTCTCCCTGTGTTGGTGAAATGGACACCTTTGCTTTTCTTCAAAGACTGCACCCGGTTGCGGACATCCGTGACCATCTTATTGTGTTTCCTTATTGTATTTTATTGTTCTTTGATATACCTTGTTATATTTTTCTAAAAAGTGTTTAGTCCCGGAGTACTAAATTTCACTAGGGGGGAGTGTGACACCCCAGGGGTCTGGTTGTCACAGTGATAGAGATATTACGTCTGAGAGCAGGTGGGAGGTCCTTTGGTCAGGGATCCTGTGCATGCCACACCTCCTGCCCAGCCTTGGGAGGGGAAGAACTTCCCCTGTATAAACCCGGGGCTGAGGCAGGGTTAGTGAGTCCAGGAAGAGTAGAGACAAGAGCAGCATAGGAAGCAGCAAAGTCACAAGGAGTCAGGGGCTGGCAGCTAAAGAGCTCGCCCTGACTAAGAAGATTCTTTACCGGACCCGGAGTCCGAGGCTGTGGGGACTAACTTCTACCCAGCAGCAGAATCCGTCAGGCAGGGGATTTCAGGTCCCCTGGCCCAGAAGCCCGAAGGCCCGGTCACACGCGTGGGACCAGCACCGCCATCGTGGAGCGGAAGCCATTAGAAGGCCCCGAGTCACCGGCCATACGGGTGAGCACCACACGGTACACTCAGGGACGTGGGCTACTTACATCAGCTTCTAGCAAGGTAGCCAGAAGAGTACAGTCAGCTTGGGAGGCCTACAACTACGCCTGGCCAGGGGAGATCCCATCTGCTCAAGGACTGACCAGGCCCCGTTCGCTAGCAAGTACTCCGGGAGGGTCTATCGTTGTTACCAGTAAAGACCCTGAACGCTACCATACCGTCTCTGAGTGGTTCCTGCTACCCCCATCATCCACGTCGGCTGCCCTGAGGCCATACCCCTCCCGTTGGGGGTTATACTATCACGCTGCACCATCCTTCCACCGGCCTCAGCGGTCTGCCCTGCAGCAGCAGCCCCCTGGCTGCATTCAACGGGTGGCGTAGTCATCAACCATTTTCTACCGCTAACAGACTGCCGTCCAGTTTGACTCCCTGGGCACGGACCGGGTCACCGCCACGAGACTACAACCCTAAACAGATCCGGCTCCGGGTAAGCTCCCGCGTGCGCAACGCAGCGCGACACAGGCCCAGGGGCGCGTCACTGTCGTTGCACACTCTCAAGTAGCAGCATCAGGAAACACGTCCACGTCCTTGTCCCAGCGCAGCGTTCAGTTGTCCATACTCGAGTCCTTGGAACGCCAGTGCAAATACACAGGCAACGCCCCACAGGCCACGCTACTAAATCCCTAGATTTCATGACTGCTTGCGCTCTAAATGTTGCCTTTTAGGCTCGTGGAGACGGAAGCATTCCGCAACCTGATGGTGGCGGCCATGCCTCGGTACTCTGCCCCCAGCCACCACTATTTCTCCCGGTGTGCCATCCCTGCATTACACAAGCACGTGTCCCAAAACATTAGCCGTTCCCTCAACAACGCAGTTACCGGGAAAGTCCACCTAACCCCGGACACGTGGACAACTGCTTGTGGGCAGGGACGGTACATCTCACTGATGGCACACTGGGTTAACATAGTGGAAACTGGGACCCAGTTGGACCTTGTGATGGAACACGTCCTCCGGATGCCAAGGATTGCGGGCTCTAGATCAATCATGGTTGCCCCCACAGTTTACAGCACCTCATCCTCCTCAATCTCCTCCTCATATTCAGCCTCCATCTCCAAAATGACCAGATCAGTCACAAGCTGGAAGCACTGCAGCACTGCCTCGGCCAAGCGGCAACAGGCTGTGCTGAAGCTAATATGCTTAGGTGACAAACCGCACAATGCTGAAGAGTTGTTGTCAGCTCTGAAAGAGCAGGCAGATCTGTGGCTCACACTGCTGAACCTACAGCCAGGCATGGTCGTGTGTGACAATGGCTGGAACCTGGTGGCTGCTCTGAGGCGAGGCGAGCTCACACACGTTCCATGCCTGACCCATGTGCTTAGCCTCATGGTTCAGCGGTTTCTCAAATCCTACCCAGCACTGTTGGATATGCTTGTTAAAGTATGCTGCCTGTGTGCCCATTTTAGAAAGTCACCTACAGCTTCCGCCGCCATTGCCATGTTTCAGCAGTGTTTGCAGCTTCCGGCTCACAGACTGGTGTGTGATGTCCCCACGCATTGAAACTCTACACTGCAGATGTTGGGAAGGATTTGTGAGCAGAAGAGGGCAGTTGTTGAGTACCAGCATCAACAAGGCTGTCGGTATTCAGTTCAGACTCCATACATGATACCTCAGGAGTGGACATGGATGTCAGACATACTGTATGTACCATCCTCCAAAACTTTGAGGAATCCACCAAGATGGTGAGCGGCGATGACGCTATAATTAGCATCACCATCCTGCTTCTCTGTCTTCTGATATGCTCTCTGCTCACAATCAGAGGATGCATTGCAGGCGGACCACGATGAGATGGAGCAAGGAACCATACAGGGTGATTACACACAGCCCAGCCTCAACTCATCCCAGCATGGATTGGGTGACAATGAGGAAGAGGAAGAGGAGGAGGAAGAACAGGAGCTAGTTTCATGCGCAATAGACGGTACTACCTGCACAACTGTCATAGCGTCTGTTCAGCGTGGATGGCATGAGGACAGAGAGGAGGAGGAGGAGGAGAGCATGGTCAGTCGTCCTCTTGGTGAGGACACGGAAGTCTTGCCTGTTAGCAGTCTGGCACGCATGGCTGAATTTATGTTATGCTGCCTTTCTCATGACTCTCGCGCTCTCAAAATTTTGGGTGACAGTCATTACTGGTTGGTGACACTTCTAGACCCACACTACAAGGAGAACTTTATATCTCTTATTCCTGAGATGGACAGGTCTACAAAAATGAGGTTGTACCAGAAGGCCCTTGTTGCTGAACTATTAAAAAAATTCCCATCTGAAAACGCTGGCAGTAGAGGTCACAGTTCGTTGGACAATCAAGGAGTGCAGACGAGAGAGACACAACTTCAATCCAGCAGAGGCAGGGGAACACTGTCAAAGTTCTGGGAGAATTTTCTCAGCCCCTCCCATCTCACAGGCCCTGAGGTACGCTCACAAGTAGAGCAAAGATTGGGAAGAGGCTGAGGGAGTACCTTGCCTTACCTTGTGGAATGAACCGGCTCTCCTGGTCTGCCCTGCCGCTAGCTTTTTATCAGAGTGGGATTTTAGTGCCGATGGTGGAATTATAACTGATAAATGCATCCGCCTGTCAACTGAAAGTGCTGACAGGCTGAATCTTATAAAAATGAACAAGGGCTGGATGGGGCCAGACTTCTCAACACCACCGAATGATAGCAGCATAACATAAACTCAAATCCAGTGTCTTTTTGTAGGGAGGTGTATTCCCATGCAGCTCTTCACACCCACACATGGGTATATGCTTCCCAATTTTGGCTATTTGCTCTTGTCCTCCTCCTTCTCCTCATTCTCATCCTCCACCACCACCACCATACCACCAGGGTGACCGTGGTCCGTGATGCAACACCCACATAATTTTTTTAAACAGTGTTTATGATGCCCGTAAAAAAAAAATTATACAGTATGTTCATGTATACCCCCCAGGGGTAAATGTTTGTCAGCCCATACACTTAGTGCATGGGCATTACAAGTATAGGAGACCAGCTCCTTTCAAATGGGAACATTTTTTATGAGGCCCTCCTCCACATCTCTTCCAAGGGGAATTGGAGTGCTTCCCAATTTTTGGCAACTCTTGCATTCACTGCATAGGCAAACACAAAGGGAGACCCACTTCCTAATAATGGGAACATTGTTTTCAGGAGGCCCTCTGACCTCCACATCTCTTCCAAGGGGCATTGGAGTGCCTCCAAATTTTTGACAACCCTTGCATTCACTGCATAGGCAAACTCAATGGGAGACCCACTTCCTAATAATGGGAACATTGTTTTCAGGAGGCCCTCTGACCTCCACGTCTCTTCCAAGGGGAATAGGAGTGCCTCCAAATTTTTGACAACCCTTGTATTCACTGCATAGGTAAACTCAATGGGTGACCCACTTCCTAATAATGGGAACATTGTTTTCAGGAGGCCCTCTGACCTCCACGTCTCTTCTAAGGAGCATTGGAGTGCCTCCAAATTTGTGATTTTCAGACTCCCTCCTTCATAAATGAAACACGATGTGTCTGATGATGTGTCACACACCACATGGCCAGATAAGGTTGTAAAATGTTAAAATGACATTTCCTGGTGAATGCATTTGTCACGGTTGAAAGCAATGCAAAAGTGCAAAAACGCATGAAAAACGCTAAGTTTGAACATAGCCTAAGGTGTGGAGGAGTATTTTTGTTTTTGATTATTTATTTTGCAAGTCATTACCCTGGAAATGATGTTCCTTAACATATTTCCCAGGAAAATCCATTTTGGTTTCGTTTTTGTATGTTTTATTGTGAGTCTGTAAAAGTGGCGCAATACCTCTGACAACATTGTTGACAGAAGTGACCTGGGAGTCAGAAATGCTTCCAGGGGTCTTTCCCATGCTATTCCCATGTAATTTGAGGACTGTTCCCATCATTTTGGGTAATTTTTAGGCCCTCTGCAGACCGCCGGGGGGAGCCACCTGAAAAATGCTCGAGTTACCCATAGACTTACATTGGGCTCCTTGCTAGGGTCGAGCACCCGAGTATTCGAATGTGCTCGACCCGAGCATCGAGCACCAGAGCATTTTAGTGCTCGCCCATCACTAATGACTACAGGTGCATTCTTGCCAGCATGTTATTTAGAAGGTTCCACCATGCAGAAGTAACAGTTCATGGAATGATCAGTGGGTTCTCGCCATGTTCTTAGAACACCAAACTTCATAGCCCTCTTTTCCCCTCTGTACCATGCTTCCAGAGTATTCTTACACATCTCACAAGTAGTGTTGAGTGATACCTTCCGATATCGGGAAATATCGGATCGGATAGGATTGGACCGATACCCAAAAAATATCGGATATCGCCGATTCCGATACTGGAAACCAATGCAAGTCAATGGGACACAAATATCGGAATGAAAATCAACCCTTTCTTTCCTTGTAGGTTAATTCTACATGAAGGAAAACAACTAAGAATAATGTAGAATGCATTACATGAAAAGCCGGAAATTCAGCAGCGGCATACACCGGTATCCAACAATTTAGAACAGAAAGAATAAAGCATCACACATAGATTAGATAGAAACATGTCAGTCACATATATAAGAAGTACAGAGACATTGTTGCTTACTGTACTTGTCATTTAGTGTTAAAGGATTTATTAAAAAAAATAATAGTGTTTTCATGCAGTCTCTTTAAAAAAGCCGGCCGGCAATTCAGCATCGGTACCCGACAATTTATAACAGAAAGAATAGAGCATCACACATAGATTAGATACATAGAAACATGTCAGTCACATATATAATAAGTACAGTGACAGTGTTGGTTACTGTACTTGTCATTTAGTGTTAAAATAAAGGATTTATTAAAAAAAAATTGGCGTGGGGTTCCCCGTAATTTTAGTCTCTAGCGGAGGTTAAGCAGACGGCTGGGGCAGATGTTTGAAGCCTGGGAAGGGGGTAATACCCACGGAGCTTCCCAGGCTACTAATATCTGCCCCCAGCTGAATACCTAGCCTTTACCAGCTATTAAAATGGGGAACCCCCAAAAATATGACGTGGGGTCCCCCCTATTTTAATAGCTAGCAAAGGCTAGGCAGACAGCTGGGGGCTGATATTAATAGCCCATTAAGGGTGCCATGAATATTGGCCCCCTCCCAGGCTAGAAACACCAGCCGTCAGCCGCCTCAGAAATGGCGCATGCATAGGATGCACCAATTCTGGCACTTAGCCTCGCTCTTCCCACTGCCCTGTAGCGGTGGCAGTGGGGTAATAGGGCTGGGGTTGATGTCAGCTTATAATGCCAGTTGACATCAAGCCCAGGTTAGTAATGGAGAGGCGTCTATAAGACACCCCCATTACTAACCCCATAGTCAAAGTTAAAAAAAAAACACAAACACCCAGAATAAAGTCCTTTAATTGAAATAAACACACAATTCTTTATTGTTCTAAATTAAACCATACTTACCATCACGCCCATTCCAGCTGAAGCCAATGTCTTCTGCAATAAAAGTAAAATAATAAAGCAACATCATCCTTACCTTTCCATGGTTCCCACGACGGCTCCAGCTCTGCCACATTCACATGGCAGGCTGGATCGCAGCCGAAAGCTGCCATCCAGCTTGCCATGCTGCAGACACTGAGAAGCGCAGGAATGCTTGTTCTCCTCAGTGTCTCGCTGTGACGGCATAAAGATGAGTAGAGGTCATGTCCAATGAACTCAGCTCACCTCATGCACGTCACTGACAGTGTGGGAGAATTCTCCTGCGCTCAGCGCTTGAGCAGAAGAATTCTCCCACGCTGGGATGGCATTGAGATTACAGGCTGGATGGCAGCTGAGCGCAGGAGAAAGAATTAAAAAAAAAATATGTGAGGCTTCGCCCTATTTTTGTGTCCAGCCAGGTACAGCAGGCAGGAACGGGCTGCCCCCAACCACCAGCTGACTATTTGTACCTGGCCGGACACAACAATATAGGGAAGCCCTTTTTTTTTTAATTATTTCATGAATTTCATGAAATAATTTAAAAAAAAAATACGTAGGGCTTCGCCCTATTTTTGTGTCCAGCCAGGTACAACTAGGCAGCTGGGGTCTGGAATCCGCAGTGCAGGGAGGTCCAAGCTTTCTGGGCACACCCGCTGCAAATTGCAGTCCGCAGCCACCCCAGAAAATGGCGCATTCATAGAAGCACCATCTTCTGGCGCTGTACCCAACTCATCCAGGGCCCTGGTGTGGTGGCTCACTGGGTAATAAAGGGGTTAGGGCCAGCTAGGCATTATCAGCTGGCCCTAAGCCCGAAATTCATGGGGTCACACCAATATTAGATATGACCACCATGAATTTCTAGTAAAGTATTTAAAAAAAAACAACACCCAGAATAAAGTCCTTTAATTGAAATAAACACACAAATTTTTAATGTTCTAAATGAAACCATACTTACCATCACGCCCATCCCAGCTGAAGCCAACGATCTCCTGCAATAAAAGTAAAATAATAAAGCAACATCATCCTTACCTTTCCATGGTTCCCACGACAGCTTCAGCTCTGCTACATTGACATGACAGGCTGGATCGCAGCCGAAAGCTGCCATCCAGCTTGCCATGTCGCAGACACTGAGAAGCGCAGGCATGCATGCGCTCCTCAGTGTCTGGCTGTGACTGCATAAAGATGAGCCGAGGTCATGTCCAATGAACTCGGCTCACCTCATGCACGTCACTGACAGCGTGGGAAAAGCAGGCATGCTTGCGCTCTGCAGTGTCTCTGAAGGATGACAAGCTGGATGGCAGCGCTCAGCTGTGATCCAGCCTGTCATCTCAATGCCATCCCAGCGTGGGAGAATTCTCCTGCTCAAGCTCTTAGCGCTGGAGAATTCTCCCACGCTGTCATTGACGTGCATGAGGTGAGCTGAGTTCATTGGACATGACCTCGGCTCATCTTTATGCCGTCACAGCGAGACACTGAGGAGCGCAAGCATGCCTGCGCTTCTCAGTGTGTGCGGCATGGCAAGCTGGATGGCAGCTTTTGGCTGCGATCCAGCATGTCAAGTGAATGTAGCAGAGCTGAAGCTGTCGTGGGAACCATGGAAAGGTAAGGATGAGGTTGCTTTATTATTTTACTTTTATTGCAGGAGATCGCTGGCTTCAGCTGGAATGGGCGTGACGGTAAGTATGGTTTAATTTAGAACATTAAAGAATTGTGTGTTTATTTCAATTAAAGGATTTATTCTGGGTGTTTGTGGGTTTGTTTTAACTTTGACTATGGGGTTAGTAATGGGGGTGTCTTATAGACGCCTCTCCATTACTAACCTGGGCTTGATGTCAGCTGGCATTATAAGCTGACATCAACCCCAGCCCTATTACCCCACTGCCACCGCTACAGGGCAGTGGGAAGAGCGAGGCTAAGTGTCAGAATTGGCGCATCCAATGGATGCGCCATTTCTGGGGCGGCTGACGGCTGGTGTTTCTAGCCTGGGAGGGGGCCAATATTCATGGCACCCTTAATGGGCTATTAATATCAGCCCCCAGCTGTCTGCCTAGCCTTTGCTAGCTATTAAAATAGGGGGGACCCCACGTCATTTTTTTGGGGGGGTCCCCCATTTTAATAGCTAGTAAAGGCTAGGTATTCAGCTGGGGGCTGATATTAGTAGCCTGGGAAGCTCTGTGGGTATTACCCCCTTCCCAGGCTTCAAACATCTGCCCCAGCCGTCTGCTTAACCTCCGCTAGAGACTAAAATTACGGGGAACCCCACGCCAATTTTTTTTTAATAAATCCTTTATTTTAACACTAAATGACAAGTACAGTAATCAACACTATAACTGTACTTCTTATATATGTGACTGACATGTTTCTATGTATCTAATCCATGTGTGATGCTCTATTCTTTCTATTCTAAATTGTCGGGTACCGATGCTGAATTGCCGGCCGGCTTTTTTAAAGAGACTGTGCATGAAAACACTATTATTTTTTTTAATAAATCCTTTAACACTAAATGACAAGTACAGTAAGCTGAGCGCTGCCATCCAGCTTGTCATCCTTCAGAGACACTGCAGAGCGCAGGCATTATGGGAACTTCCGATTCCGGTATTCGATATTCTAAAAGTATCGGAACTCAGTATCGGAACTCCGATACGGCGAATATCGGTCGATACCCGATATTTCAGTATCGGAATGCTCAACACTACTCACAAGTGAAATGTGGAGCCCCGGATTTGTCCTGGGCTCCAACAGGCATCCCAAAGTATGTCTTGTACACTTGACACATCTTAACTGATGTTGAAATGGAGAACTTTTTTCCTCTTGTTTTAATAAATCCTCCACATTCTGTACAACAAAAGGCATCAGCTTGATGCTTGCAACCTCTTGAAAGAGTATCTGAGTTTAATCAATAGTGAGACAGTTGTGGGAAAATTAAACTGAACGAGGATGAACTTATGTGTTTCTATAGCTTTGAACGATGAAAAGTTTGGAATCCTGAAGTACTAAACACCTTGCACACTTTGGTTACTATGAAAAGAGAAAACAAATCTTATCAGACTAAATGAAACAGACAGTTTCAGGGGTACATCAACTTTTTCCAAAATAAGTAATACACAATTAAGAAAAAAATAACACTTTTAAAGCAGGAACAGAAAAAAAAAAAATCTTGTTACATAGTGATACAATCCGTGTAATTTTCTGTCACTTTGATGGCAAGTGGTGATGCAACTGGTTGCATCACGCTGTCTCTGCTGCAAATCTGTTCCTGGGTCTTCAATAGCAATATAATAAATGTGATTGAAAAGCACTTTTCAGGTCCTCATTTTAGGACATAATTGTTAAGAGTGTGCCATCATTTATATTTGTGGTCAACCTCTTAAAGGGGTTACCTGGAATTTTAGTCTTTTTTTTCCTACGAGGCTAAGAACTTGCTGGCAAGTAATTGCTCATTATCTGCCTGGTCAGCCCTGCGATGATCTCTACTGGCTCAGGTGGTGATTCTGTTACTTCCTGTGATGTAACATCAACAGACCAGCTCTTTCTCCTCTGCTCTGCCCTGTCAACAGGGCGTCATTGCTGTTGTAATGCTGGTTGACAGCTGGCTCCTCACAGGTAGGCAGCAGGAAGCCAGCTGTCAATCAGCATGTCATCAGCATTGACTCCTGGTAAAGAGTAAAGTGGAAGAGAAGGAGCTGCTCTGTCAACAGCACATCACAGGAACAAGCTGAATCACTGGCAGGAACGTGCCGTGACTGCTCTGAGCTGGAAGAGATCATCACTGTGCAGAACAGGTAGGTAGTTAGCACTACCTGTCAGTATTTTCTTAGCCCCAGAGGGAAAAAAGTCCCGGATAAACCCTACAAAAATGTGGTCCTCTAGTATTCATGTCAGACTATTCATTAAATGCAAACAATTGAAATCCCACAAAGATCTGAACCAGACTGAAAAAATATTAGATGAACTGTCATTCTCAAAGCTATCTCTCTGGCATTCAAATATATTGAAATATTTACCAAGAGAGCTTGCACTGTCACTGATTATGCATTGCAATGATAAATTAGTATTCAATTGAAACTGTATCTTTTTCATGAACTGTTGGGCTATTTTTCAGCATTTGTCCACCACTGAATGATTCTTTGTGAATAACTTGTAGACCCGGTAATTCTTTATATTATAATACAACTGTTCTGAGGAAAAAGTGTGGCTAACATGTAACCTCAGAATAAAAAAATCCTTTAATCAGAAAAATCTCTTTAAAAAGCAGACAAACATACATACTATTGTGTATAAACCACACTAGAGGTACTGAACTCTTTTGGTTTATTCCATAGAGCCCTAATAGCAAAAGAAGGGGGTATTCCACACAGCTAGTATACCATTGATCATCATGAAGTAGTCCCTTATTTTATACTTATAGGGAAATAGGATTATATAGAATCATATTGCGAGTTTATCAGTACCCCACAAGGATAAGTGCAACCCAGTGAACAAAGTGATTGTAGTGCATAATTAAAAACAAACAGGATCACTCTTCCATAGACCTCTACATTATATATAAACACTGATCAGGCCCTAAATTAATACCTTTATGCTGATTCCTGTCTGTCTGCGGAGGTTGCCACCCTAGTTAAAGTTGGCGACTTTGGCACCCCCGCTCCACGCCGGCTATCCCTAAATATCGTGGCTCGCGCTAGAAATAATTCCTAATTGCACCACAATCCGATGCAATCTAAGGCATATGTTATAAACACAGTAAAGAGAGATTAATGTAAATGGATGACTTATCTTGCCCGTAGAGAGATGATCCAGGATGCATAACGAAGGTTTCCAGCCTCCGATCAGTGTACCAGTGTCTCCAATGGAGGACTTATCATGACCATAGACAAAAATGGTCTTAGATAAATAATAGAAGCCTCAGGCCTCAGATTAGTGTCCTCGTATCTCAGGTCTCTGATTAGTGTCCCAGTGGCTCAACGCGTTTCCCCAAATTCTAGTATCCTCAGGAGGGTGATACAGAAGGAATGTCCAGGGTATATAAATATGTAAGATATAGATGTCTATTAATGCAGATCCGCACTGATGTTCAATACATTTTGATAGTCGGAACTAGGATAGGTAACTCAAACCCTGCTGCTAGAACTATGTGTGGCATTGACCTGGTCTCTAATCTGAGCTGCTGTTAACCTGTGATTTCTGAGGCTGGTGACTCGGATAAACTTATCCTCAGAAGCAGAGGTGACTCTTGGTCTTCCTTTCTTGGGGCGGTCCTCATGTGAGCCAGTTTCTTTGTAGCGCTTGATGATTTTTGCAACTGCACTTGGGGACACTTTCAAAGTTTGCCCAATTTTTCGGACTGACTGACCTTCATTTCTTAAGGTAATGATGGCCACTCGTTTTTCTTTACTTAGCTGCTTTTTTCTTGCCATAATACAAATTCTAACAGTCTATTCAGTAGGACTATCAGCTGTGTATCCACCTGACTTCTGCACAACACAACTGATGGTCCCAATCCCATTTATAAGCCAAGAAATCCCACTTATTAAACCTGACAGGGCACACCTGTGAAGTGAAAACCATTTCCGGTGACTACCTCTTGAAGCTCATGAAGAGAATGCCAAGAGTGTGCAAAGCAGTCATCAAAGGAAAAGGTGGCTACTTTGAAGAACCTAGAATATAAGACATATTTTCAGCTCTTTCACACTTTTTTGTTAAGTATATAATTCCACATGTGTTAATTCATAGTTTTGATGCCTTCAGTGAGAATGTACAATTTTCTTAGTCATGAAAATACAGAAAAATCTTTATATGAGAAGGTGTGTCCAAACTTTTGGTCTGTACTGTATCTGTCAGCCAACATAGCTTTGAGTTGTCAATCCAGAGAGGTAAGGCTAGTCAGGAGTAGAGGGAATGGTCTGCAGCAAAAAGGAGAAACAGGTTGCTATTTGGAACTGTAGTTTTTGCAGTGTAAGGATGGTATTCCTTATTCAGCAATGCTAAGCTAAAAGCAGAGGGGCAGATGGAGATAAAAAAAAATGCTGGAGCCCCAGAATTTAGATAATGAATTTACATGGAGCTGGTTCAACTGTGTACAGTGGCAAGAGTGCAGAGCGATACTGCTGGTGAAGACCATAACACAGCAAAAGAAGTGGGAGTGGGAAGTGTAGACGGGTCCTGGGAGTTTTGATGAAGAAATACTGACAAAACCTAAGGTAGAAAAAAAAATGAACACATACCCTGCTGTAATTGAAAAGAAATAGTGCATTTAAATAACATAGCGTACTTAGTAAACACTGTTGTCGATAAAAAAAGAGTAAAAGTCATCCCACCAGAGTTAAGATATACCAAGTCGCGATGGTCCTAACCTCTAGTATTAAAACCTTAACATGTGTCAAAAATGACCTCAATGTGAATAAGGGCCGAGCAGGACCAGGGCCCAACTATGGACACCCAGTTATGATAAGCTATATGAACGTAATGTTCAGCTCAAAAAAAGGGAGGCCATGCCATTGCGTGCATTGAGTTCTAGAAACTAAAGCAAAACCGAAAGAAATGAACTGGAGTATAAGTTGGTATACATGTGACGCGCCCCCTGGGCCGTTGGGTACCCGGTGCCGGGCCGGTAGATGCTGGAGGTTGTAGTCACTGTGGCGGTGACCTGGTCCGTGACCCAGGGCGGTAAATCCAAGGGGAATTTATATGTATAGGTGTTAATGTCCGACTACGCCACCTGTGGAATGCGGCCAATGGAGACCGCCGCTGCGGAACAGTCCTCTGAAGCTGGTGGTCTTGCAGCAAGGGTGGTATAACTCCCCACAGGAAGAGTTAGATTCAGGGCAGTGTGTGGATGATGGTGGTTGTGCAGGGTGTCAGTAATAACCTCAGAGTCAGTATAATGCAGTCCCAGGGTCTTTAATGATGACAATTAGACAAGCCTGGACTGGAGTACTGGCTAGAAGTAAGAGTCCGGTCAGCCTGGAAGCAAACATAGAGTCCTTCTTGCCAGATGGAGTTGTAGGCCTGCCCTTCTCACTATACTCTTTGGCTTTACTGCTTGTAGCTGTGTTGTAGCCCAGGTCCCTGAGTGTGACGTTCTGTGCTCACCCGTAAGGCTAGCAGCACGGACCTTGTGCATGCGTCACTCCTCCGTGGCGGTGCTGGTCCCTCTGTGCTGCTGAGCCTCCGGGCGTCTGATGGGGCCAGGAGACCAGCAATCTCCAGCCCTACAGTATCTGCTGCTGGGCCTACAGTGCCCCCACAGCCTCGGACTCCGGTGTCCGGTACTCTGTGCATTTCAGCTAGGACGAGCTTCCTCAGCTCCAGTCCCTAGCTCCTCTCTCCTCGATGTCCTAAACTCAACTCTCCACACTAAGACTAACTACCCCCGCCCCCAGATCCCAGTTGCCAAGGGGAGGAGACTCCCCTTGCTGGTCTAGAGCCAGGAAAGTGTTGCATGTGTAGTGTACCTGACTAAAAGGACCCCTGCTTGCTTCCGGGCATGGCAGTACCTCTTTTGAAGGAGGCAATACCACTGTGGCAACCGGACCCTCTGGGGTGCCACACATGCAATGTGTAGGAGCATGTTCACACTGGCCATTAAGCAGACAAAACCTAAGATAGAAACAAATAAGTTGCATTTTGGCCTGTTGATATGTGCATGTTTGAGGCTTTGAAACATTTAAATAACACCAAATACTATTACTATAAGCTGACTTCGGACCCCACTGAAGTTTTTCTTAAAAAATTCCAATGACTCTAGGGTACGCCTGTTGAATAGGGAATCAACAACAAACAATAAATGGACTATATGTATGTTACAAAACCTACTATGCCCACCTTTTACATGCTTCCCGATGTCCATAAAAACCCAAATTGCTCACCAGGTAGACCTCTAGTCTTAGGCATAATCAGCATTTGCGAGAAGGCCTGTGTTTACGTTGACTTGTTTTTACAATTCCTGGTTTTGCAATTACCCTCATATTTGAGGGACTTGCTATATTTGCTACAAAAACGTCAATCATTACATCTTTCTGGGGATGCCCTTTTGGTTACTGTTGATGTGGAATCCTTGTGCACCACTATTTCCCATCATGATGGCATTGCGTCTGTTAGCCATTTCTTGAATCTACAAAGTGATGATGACCATATCCATGACTTCTTTCTTCTTGATTTGTTTTATTTTGTCCTAACACATAATTATTTCATTTTAATTTGTGTTCTTATCGTCAGATTTTGGGTACAGCTGTGGGAGCACATTGCGCCCCCTTTTTTGCCAATCTTATAATTATAATTTTTATTTTTATAGCGCCAACATATTCTGCAGCACTTTACAATTTTAGGGGGGACTTGTACATAAAATAAAGACGTTACAGAATAAGCATAACTCAGATATCAAAAGGAGTGAGGGCCCTGCTCGCAAGCTTACAGTCTATGAGGAAATAGGGGAGACTCAAAAGGTAAAATGTAATTATATTGTATAATACAGCCATAATATACTAAATAGGATATGCACATAACACTACAACACTGCTACAACCTTTTTTAGGTTGGTGGGAGTGGGTGCATGTGTAGTATTGTACCCTTCCGCTCATTTTTAACAGCACATCACCCATTTGTTTTGGTTTGTTGATGACATTTTTTTCATTTGGACTGGTTCTGAAGGAGAGTGTATAGATTTCGTTCGACATTGAATGTTAATACACTTAATATTCATCTTACAGTATTTCCCATCTCTCAGTCGAATGTCTGGACCTTAAACTTAACCGAGTGGATGATCTACTCTCCTTTGATCTGCACAGAAAAACTGAAGCTACCAATAGTCCACTCCATTATCAGAGTTTCCATTCGCATCATCTCAAGAAAGGTATACTGGTGGGACAATTTTCCCTACTCAGACAGAATTGCTCAGATGGCAAGAGATATAAAGAACAGACCATATCATTGACCACTCATTTTCAGGCCCAAGGTTATCCTCAAAGAGTTATTTCCCATGCATATCAAAAGGTATGAGCCATATCTTGTGATTCATTATTGAACCCTCAATCACGACCATGTTAAGACAAATTTAAATTTGTTATAACGTATAATAAACAGTGGAGACTCATTTTTAAGATTTTCAATTCACATTGGAAAATCTTAAAGACAGATATTTCAGATTTTTTGCCTAATACCCCAGCACTCATAGCTAGATGTGAAACCAACCTACATGATTGTTTAATTCAGTGTCATCTTAGGAGACCAACCCACAGGACTTTCACAGGCTCTTGCCTCAAGGGATCATTTGCCTGTGGGGATTGCAATATTTGCCATTTCATGGGCTCCAATTCGACCTTTGTTAAAGGGAACCTGTCACCAGAAAAAAACACTATTAATCGGTAGATATGGGGTTAATCTGCAGGTTAATATCGTTACTAACCTTCCTGGAGTCTGTACTTAGCCAAACGATGCAGGGAGAAAATTAACTTTATTCCACCCAGCAGCGTTCGGGTTTCAGTCATTGGAGTGGCACCGGCTATAACCATGCCCTAGCCCAGACCAACAATCGTTCTGCATTAGGGCCTGCTGTCAGTCAGGGACTGTATTCTCAGAGTGGTGACTGAACCCATGCCAGTGCCGCCCCCTTGACTGAATCCGAAACTCTGCAGGGGATTAAAGTTAATTGGCTCCCAGCAGCATTCGGCTAAGTGCAAGTGGGGGGCATGTTAATAACGCTATTAACCTGCAGATTAACCTCATATCTGGAGGTTAATAGCATTTCTTTTATGATGACAGGTTCCCTTTAATCCACTTCATCAGTGCTCTTACCAGTTGAGAGACTATATGAACTGTAAAATCCACAATGTCGTATATATCTTAATTTGTCCATATTCCAAGGTTTATGTTGGACAGACTTCACAAGAACTGTGTAGTCGGATCCAGCAACATGTGTCAAACATCAATTTTGCCAGACAAGATCTGGCAATAGGGAAGACGTTGTTCACAGTGGCTCTGCACTTCCTTCACTTCCTTCAGGCTCACTCAGACAAAACTCATGGTTTATGTGTGTTTGGTTTACAAAAGGGTTCAAACCAATATTCAACATCATTACCACCAGGCTGAATTGCCAATATTATTTATTCAATAAAATCATGTCTTGTCTAAGCTACAATTTTTTGGATGTGAACTTTTTTTTACTATGCAGCTTTCTCCTCTCCTTTCTCATGGCCATGCATCAGAGAGTTCGCCTTCTACCTGTGTTATTCCTGAAACGTACAGATCTCTAGTTTATTTCTTCTAATCACATTTTTGCAAGTTGCTAATTTTTTTACTGCCTTACTAGATGTGCACTTTATCCTTGCTCAGTAAGTTGCTACACTTATGATGGCACTATTAGTCTTTGACCAGCAGATGTCACCCTGTATCTCCTTCTGGACTATGTTGAAACATTGATTTTATATGATTTTCTGTTTTACTGTTGAATTTTCACTAAAATATTTATATTTTTAATAGCTTGGGATCAGAATTACCAACGTGATTTTATATTTTTTTATGGACTTATAAAAAAATCACATACAGCCCAATTTTTTTACATACACATTGCAAAGTCATAATAAATCATTATATTATGGTATTCTTTCAAGTACACCACACTTTTTTGTGGAGTACTTGACACATTTATTTGTACAGTGAAAAAACATATTTAAACACATGTTTATATTTGCATAGAACATAATGAGGTAAATGTACAATATTTGGTATCTGTTTAACAAAAAAAAACTTGGTATCTGTTTATCATGCACATATCCAATCTTTTTTACAGGATGCTAAAACCACAATCTGTTGCATTTTTCAGTCATTAAAGAAACAGATGAATGGCAGATCATTGCCTTCTATGGAAGATGGATGCAAAAATATTGTTATTAGTGATGAGCGAGCACTAAAATGCTTGGGTACTCGTTACTCTTGTTGAGCAAAGCGTAATGCTCGGGTGCTCGATCCGAGTAACAAATATAATTGAAGTCAATGGGATACTTGAGCTTTTTTCCGGCGCCCCCCTCCTTTCCCATAAACAGCTCTGACATAGCATGGGAACAGTATGGGGAAGACCCCTGGAAGCATCTCTGAATCCTAGGTCACTGTTGTGAACAATGTTGTCAGAGTATTACGCCACTTTTACGGACTCACAATAAAACATACAAAAATGAAGATAACATGGATTTTCCTGGAAAAAATGTTAAGAAACAGCGGTATCAATAGGGAATAGAATAGATTTTTTGGTTTGGTTGCAGCAGCAAGGAGTAGAAGGCAATAATCCTTGTCTGGATGCGTGTAATACGCTATCCATGGTGCGATAGCTCACCCGTACACAAATTGCAGATAAGAGAGGTAATATTGTAGAATATAAAATAGATTTTAACTGGCCCCGAAGAGTTTTCTTTGGTACATGGCAGCACCATACTGTGAAGGAACGTAAGGAACCATGCCTGCTTTGATGAATTTCTGAGTACAGATCACCGTAAAAATTATGAATTGGCCAATGAGTCTATGGATAGAATCAATTAAGTTATGGACTGTGGAAGAGATGTATGCGACGACCATGAAAACTCATTTCCAGCTGATGATAACTACCACCTTTCCCTATTCTAAATGCAGCTAACAGCGGTATCAATAGGGAATATAATAATTTTTTTTTTGCTTGCATTAGCAAGGAGTATAAGGCTATAATCCCTGTCTGGATGCGTGTAATACGCTATCTATAGTGTGATAGGTCACCCGTACACGAATCACAGATAAGAGAGGTACTGTTGTAGAATATAGAATCGATTTGAATTGGCCTTCCCATTATTAAGGAGTGGGTCTCCTATACTGTTAGTGCGTATGCAGTAAGTGCAAGGGCTGCCAAAAATTAGGTCCACTCTAATACCACTTTGAAGAGAAATAGTGAAGGGCCTCAGAAAAATTGTATTAATAATTATTAAGCAGTGGATCTCCTATACTGTTAATGCGTATGCAGTAACTGCAAAGGCTGACAAAAATTAGGACGCACTGCAATACTCCATCGAAGAGACATAGTGAAGGGCCTCAGTAAAAAAAAAAATCCCATTATTAAGGAGTGGGTCTCCTAGACTGGTAATGCGGCTAAAAAACATTTACCCCTGGGGGGTATGCATATGTATTTTTTAGAATGTTAGAGGCAGGCCACTAAAAATTGTTCCTACGGGCATTATAAACACCCTTAAAAAAATTAATGGGGGTGTTGCATGATGGTGTGACACCCCAGGGGTCTGGTTGCCACAGTGATAGAGATATTATGTCTGAGAGCAGGTGGGAGGTCCTTTGGTCAGGGATCCTGTGCATGCCACACCTCCTGCCCAGTCTTGGGAGGGGAAGAACTTCCCCTATATAAACCCGGGGCTGAAGCAGGGTTAGCAGTCAAGGAGAGTAGAGACAAGAAACAGCAGAAGCAATACTACTACGAGTCAGGGGCTGGCAGCTGCAGAGCTCGCCCTGACTGAGAAGCTTTCTTACCGGACCCGGCGTCCGAGGCTGTGGGGACTAACTCTTACCCAGCAGCAGAAGCCGACCGGCAGGGGATTTCAGGTCCTCAGGCCCAGAAACCCGAAGGCACGGTCACACGCGTGGGACCAGCACCGCCATCGTGGAGCGGAAGCCATTAGAAGGCCCCGAGTCACCGGCCATACGGGTGAGCACCACACGGTACACTCAGGGACGTGGGCTACTTATATCCGCTTCTAGCAAGGTAGCCAGAAGAGTACAGTCAGTTTGGGAGGCCTACAACTCCGCCTGGCCAGGGGAGATCCCATCTGCTCAAGGACTGACCAGGCCCCGTTCACTAGCAAGTACTCCGGGAGGGTCTATCGTTGTTACCAGTAAAGACCCTGAATTACACCGCACCGTCTCTGAGTGGTTCCTGCTACCCCCATCATCCACATCTGCTGCCCTGAGGCCATACCCCTCCCGTTGGGGGTTATACCATCTATGCTGCACCATCCATCCACCGGCCTCAGCGGACTGTCCTGCAGCGGCAGCTCCATAGCTGCATTCAACGGGTGGCGTAGTCGTCCTGCATCTACCGCTGTTACATCGCCGCTCAGTTTGACTCCCTGGGCACGGACCGGGTCACCGCCACGGGACTACAACCCTCAAGAGATCCGGCTCCGGGTAAGCTCCCGCGTGCGCAACGCAGCGCGACACAGGCCCAGGGGCGCGTCAATGGTCACCCTGTTGATATGGTGGTGGAGGATGAGGAGAAGGAAAAGGTGGAGGACGACATAAAAACGACAAAATCCTGAAGCGTATGTCCATGTCTGGGTGAGAAACGGCGAATGGGAATAGACCAGGAAAAAAAAACACTGACCTTCCAAGGTATGAGCAGCGTGAGTAGTGCCAGTTACTGAACTGTTGCAAGAGATAGAATGTTGTCCTTGTAGCTTGGGTCTAGAAGGGTCTAGAAGGGTGATACAACTTGAGGGTCACGGAAAGGTAGAGGAACATTAACTCAGTCATGCATGCCAGACTGCCAGCAGCCAAGACTTCCCTGTTCCCACCAAGAGGATGACTGTCCATGTTCTCCTCCTCATCCTCCTCCTGGTCCCCTCATCATCCCTCTCTTCCCCCTCTCCATCCACATTGAACAGATGGGATAAAGGTGGTGTGGGTAGTACCGTCTGTAGCGCAGGAAACCAGCTCCTGTTTCTCCTCCTCCTCCTCATTATCACACAATCCGCATTGAGAAGATGAGATGAGGCTGGGCTCTGTAGCATCACCCTGTATAGTTTCTTGCTCTATCTCATAGAGCTCCACCTGCAAAGCCTCTTCTTTAATTGTGAGCTGTGAGTATTTCAGTAGACAGAGAAGTGGGATGTGACGCTGATTATTGTGTCATCGCGGTTCACCATCTTGGTGGAGTCCTCAAAGTTTTGGAGGAACTACACAGATGTAAGACATCCATGCCCACTCATCAGCTCTTATGTGCGGAGGCTGACCGGAATACTGACGGGCGTGTTAGGGCTGGTACTCAACAACTGCCCTCTGCTGCTCACAAAGTCTTGCCAACATATGCAATGTTGGATTCCAACGTGTGGTTACATCACACACCAGTCGGTAACCTGAAAGTTGCAAATGCTGCTGAAGCACTGCCAGGGCAGCAGAAGCTGTATCTGACTTGCAGAAATGGGCACACTGTGGTGTACTTTCACAAGCAGCTCTGGCAGATCAGGGTAGGTTTTGAGAAACCGCTGAACCACTAATTTGAGCATGTTGGCCAGGCATGGTACGTGTGCGAGGTTGCCAAGCTTCATAGTTGCCAATAGGTTCCAGCCATTGTCACACACGACCATGCCTGGTTGTAGGTTCAGGGGTGAGAGCCACAGATCTGTCTGCTCTGTTACAGCTTTCAATGGCTCTGCAGCAGTGTGCAGTTTGTCACCTAAGCAGATCAGCTTCAGCAGAGTCTGTTTTCGCTTGGTCAAGGCAGAGCTTGACATTCTGGAGATGAAACAAGAGGAGGAGGTGCAGCAAGAGCAGTAGAAGGTGGGGGCAGCCCTGATTGAAACAAGGCCCATAATCATCAGCATCGGTAGCACGTGTTCCATCCCAGGGTCCGACTGGGTCCCAGCTTCTACAATAATCACCCATTGTGCCACCAGGGAAATGTAGCATCTCTGACCACAAGCACTTGTCCACATGTCCGTGGTTAGATGGACCTTCCCAGTAACTGCATTGGTGAGTGCACGGGTAAAGTTATGGGACACGTGGCTGTGTAAGGCGGGGACGGCAATGTATGTCACCTTCCCAGTATTGATCATCCACAACCTCGTCTTTTATGTAAGCACCCTGCTCCTCCTCCTGACTTTCTGGCAATTGTATCTCATCATCATCCACCTCTTGCTACAGTAATTGCACTTTCCCACCATCGCCTTCTTGTGACCGTGGCTGCTCAAATATTTGGGCATCGCTACATGCGATCTCCTCATGTCCCGCTTGAAGCAAGCAGGGCGAGAGGCCAGAATCTATAAATGGAAATGTGAACAGCTCTTTGGAGTGCCCAAGTGTGGGATCACTTGTCTCCAGGCACTCAGCATCGTGGGAGGAACGAGGATCGGGGTGAGGATTATGTGGTTCAGAATTACGACTACTGAGACTGAACCGCATGGAAGACATGGTGGTGCTGTCAAACTTGCTGGGAGCATTATGTGCTATCCAACCAAAAACCTTTTCACACTGGTCTGGCTTCAAGAGTAGTGTTCCGCACCCCCGACAAAGTGGAGCAGGAAGCTAGGTCAACATGATGTGGGTGTTTGTTGTGCTCCTATAGCAGACACAATTAGAACTTGCCCACTGCCTTGGCCTCTGCGTGCACCATCAGTATCACGTCCACTTCCCTGTCCCTCACCACACGCCTTGCCCATTTTAAAAAGAGTATAATATTTTGCAGCTTAAACAAAATTTCACGATTATTACCGCAGTAATATTTGACCACCTCAGATGGACAAGTTTCTTTGCAATAGTATTATGTAGGAATGATATTCAAATTAACCAAGTGAGGCTGTATGCTGTTAACAAACAAATGGACCAGTATAAATGGTGTATTATATTGATTTTCACAAAAATCATCAGGATTAAGAGTAAAAAGAATATTATTATCCCTGATATCTAGGGCTATTGATCTGAGTTCCATCTATACTGACCTCCATCAGGTTGCAAATTAAAAATAATTTTTTTCTGCATCTAGCTCTGAAAAAATATTTGGGCTTCTAGCAGTGTGTGGGACTTGGTCTATTAGTCCATCTATACTGACCTCCATCAGGTTGCAAATTGAATAAAAAAATTTTCTGCATCTAGCTCTGAAAAAATATTTGGGCTTCTAGCGGTGTGTGGGACTTGGTCTATTAGTCCATCTATACTGACCTCCATCAGGTTGCAAATTAAAAATAATTTTTTTCTGCATCTAACCCAGCCAATAGTTTTGGCCTAATACCACAGTTTGGCCACTCAGCTCTGCTCGGTTACCATCCATTGTTTTTTTGTGCAAACAACTCCAGAGTTGTGAATTAGTTAACCACCAAAATGAGTGGAAAAAGGCCTGCTGCTGGTGGAAAGGGGAATAGGCGTGTTGGGAAGGGGAAAAAAGGTTGTGTCCGTGGGGTAGGTGCAGAAGAAAGACCATCTTCCAGCCAAACTAAAATGTCTACTTCTTTTAGCGGACAATGTGATAAGATCCCTTTCTTACGGCCACGCCAATCGCTACAAATTCCAGATGAGGCACAAAAACAGCAGGTGCTTCAACGGATATCAAGTGCTCCTTTAATTGGGCTCTCCTCCACATCAACTTCAACATCACAAATACTCCAGTCCTCAAAGGTGTCACCCAAATCGCACTTGCTTCCTCACAGCTCCCAAATCTCCAGCTGCCCGTCTGAGTATGAGGTAGAACAGATGGTTGAGTCTGCAGAGCTGTTTACTCATACTATAGCCTGGGAATTAGAGGTCGACTCCAGCGCTGTGAATCCAGACGAGGAAATGATCTGCACTGATGCCCAGAATCTTTATGAGTCGGATCCAGGACCAGACGCAGAAGGTTCTGACCATAATGTAGACCCTCATTCCCAAACTGTAACTCCTGTTGGTGGAGACAATGAGGAAGACGATGATAAGACTCAAATACCTGATTGGAGCGACAACTTTAGTTTTTTGTCAGGGCAGGAACAGGTTGGCTCTGAGGACGACGGGTGTGATAACGCACAGGGTGATGATGATGAGGTCGGAGATCCCACTTACTGTCAACCCACAGTCAGCCAAGAGATGAGGTCAGCAAAGGAGGTGGAGGAAGATGCTAGTGACGACGAGGTCAGGTTGCGCCTTCCTGGACAGAGACGTAGTACTGGAAGCACGTCAACAACTGCATCCTCAAACACAACTCTGCCTCTCACCACAAGTCGTGGTGGCTCTTCAGGTCGCATGGGTGCTAAGCCTTGCATAGCCTGGGCATTTTTTCAGATCGATAAAGATGAGCCAACTCGTGTTATCTGTAACATTTGTCAGCAAAAGCTAAGTAGAGGCCAAAAAATACATAGTTTGAGTACTTCATGCATGAACCGGCACATGGACATGAAGCATAAGTTGCAGTGGGAAGCTCAGTGTGCTACAATGCGGTCTAGCCGGCCGGGCCAACCACCGTCTGCCATATCTTGTGCATCCGCGGCCTCTTCATCCTCTGTGACTGGGGGGACAGCAGTCACACCTGTTTTGGGGCGCAGACCTGCCACCTCTTTACCCGCAACAGCCAGCGTGATTGGCAGGTCATCATTTTCTTTGGAGGTGGTAACACCAGCTGGTCTTGAGCGCTGTCCGACATCGATAGCACCACCTTTGGATCAAGGCAACCTAACATGTCCGCCTGCATCTTCCTCACAGACCGGCAGTTTGCCGGGGACACCCTTATCAACCCCGTCTAAGCACAATAGCCAGCCCTCGGTCCCTCAGATGTGGACAAGTAAAAGACCATTTCCTCCTAGCCATGAGAAAGCTAAGAGGTTGAATTTCACCATCTGCAAGCTCTTGGCTACAGAAATGCTGCCTTTCCGCCTGGTGGACACAGAGGATTTTCGAGACCTTATGTCCGTCGCAGTGCCCCAGTACCAGATGCCCAGTCGGCACTACTTCTCAAAGAAAGGTGTGCCTGCGCTCCACCAGCATGTCGCACACAACATCACCGCTTCTTTGAGAAACTCTGTGTGTGACAGGGTGCATTTCACCACAGACACTTGGACGAGTAGGCATGGACAGGGGCGTTACATGTCGCTGACTGGGCACTGGGTAACTATGGTGACAGCAGGACAAGGGGCTGCTGTCCAAGTCTTGCCGTCCCCACGAGTTGTGCGTCAATCCTCTTTATGTCATTTTTCCTCCACTGCTTCTGCCTCCTCAACCTCCTCTCGGTCTTCCACCTGCACCCAAAGCCTGTCTGGTCATGCCACAAGCTTTCTAACTGCGCAGAAGGGATCCTGCACACCTCCTTACTATGCTGGCAGTAGGGCTCAACGTCATCAGGCGGTTTTTACATTGAAATGTCTGGGAAATGTGAGTCACACAGCTGAGGAGTTGTGGTCAGCTCTGGAGAACCAATTTCATGAATGGTTGTCTCCACTGGACCTGAAACCAGGGAAGGCCGTGTGCGACAATGCTGCAAACCTGGGTGCGGCCCTTCGCCGGGGCAATGTCACACACGTGCCTTGTATGGCTCACGTGTTGAACCTGGTTGTCCAGCAATTTTTAGCCCACTATCCCAGACTAGATGGCCTTCTGCAGAGGGCACGGTCGCTGTGTGCTCACTTCCGCCGTTCGCATCCCGCAGCTCAGCGACTTACATCTCTACAGAAGTCGTTGGACCTGCCACTTCACCGGCTAAAATGCGATGTGCCTACCCGGTGGAATTCAACTCTGCACATGTTGCAGCGACTGTGGCAGCACCGACAAGCCCTGGTGCAATACGTTCTGACGTATAGCCTGGGCCAACGAGATTCAGAGGTGGGGCAAATCACGCTGGAGGAGTGGTCTCAGATCAGGGACCTATGCACCCTTCTGCACAGTTTTGAAATGGCGACGAAGATGTTTAGTGCTGACGATGCCATTATCAGCATGACTATTCCGGTGATTTACATGCTGGAGCACATGTTAAACAGAATTCGGAGTCAGGTGGTGGCACAAGAGGAGGTGGAGGAAGTAGAGGAGGAGGAGTTGTATGCGGAAGGGCTAACATCTGCAAGGTCCAGACGGTCGGCAGCACCAAGGCGGCAGGCATGTGAGGGTGGGGGAGATGGTTTTACCAGGGCGCATGGTAGCAGCCAAACTAGTGAGGAAGGTGCAGGAGCCCAGGAAGAAGTGGAGGACGAACTGATGGAAGACTCATCAGATGAGGGAGACCTTGATCACATTTCTGTTGTGCGAGGTTGGGGGGAGAGGACAGAGGAAGGAAGCATGATTGTTACCTCGCCACCAACACAACAGGGACTTGGTGCTCCTGGATGCGCAACACACATGAGTGCCTTCTTGCTGCACTACCTGCAACATGACCCTCGAATTGTGAGAATTAGAAATAATCCTGACTACTGGGTTGCCACACTGTTAGATCCCCGGTACAAAAGTAAATTTGCAGAAATTATTCCTGCCATAGAAAGGGATGCACGCATGCAGGAGTATCAGCAGAGACTGTTGCAGAATCTTACATGTGCTTTTCCACAAAATACCAGTGGTGCACGTAGTGAATCTCACAGTTCCAACTTGCCAACCGTGGGACCGTCAAGTGTTCAGCACTCAAACCGTAACAGAACCACAGTATCTGCTGGTAACATCAATTTTGCGGAATCATTTCACCACTTTTTTAGCCCATCCTTTGCAAGGCCACAGGAGACAAGAAGTCTGACACATAGTCAACGCCTAGAGACGATGGTACAGGAGTATCTCCAAGTAAACATTGAAGCCACGACTGTGTCACTGGACCCTTGCTCTTTTTGGGCTTCCAATCTGGATAAATGGCCGGAGCTAGCCACTTACGCCTTGGAGATCTTGTCATGCCCCGCAGCCAGCGTTCTGTCTGAACGTGTGTTCAGCGCTGCTGGTGGTGTGCTGACAGATAAGCGCACGCGGCTCTCCACTGATAATGTAGACAGACTCACGTTCATAAAGATGAACAAATCATGGATCCGAAACGACTTTTCTACCCCTGTGTCATCCTGGGGAGAGTAAAAGCTTGATGATTGGTTAAAATCACCCTACCAACCGTTTTAAGCTTTCAAATTACTAATCATGTTTATCTGTATCTTGACTGGAAAATAATTTGGGCTTTGTAGCAGTGTGCAGCACTGATCCTATTAGGCCATCTATAATAAGCTTCACCAGATTTAAAATTAAAAATAATTTTTAGCTGCATCTAGCCCGGAAAATAATTTTGGGGCTCCGAGATGCGCAAGACACATAAGTGCCTTCTTGCTGCACTACCTGCAGCATGACCCTCATATTGTTAGAATTCGAAGTAATCATGACTACTGGGTTGCCACACTCTTAGATCCCCCAAACTTTTCGATCAACCTTTTCATTTTAATAAAGACCAAAAAAATGGTCATTTTTGAAATTATAAGCATTAGCAGGTTGTTAGAAACTGAAATCAAACAGTTTTCAACTCAAAACTTTATTCTAGGTGATGTTACATTTTCACATAGGACCCCTTGTTCGAAAGGAGCTTCTGAACTCTCTCGTCCATTGAATTTGTCAGGTTTTGGATGGTTTCTGCTTCAATTGTTTTGCATGAGGACAGAATACCCTCCCAGAGCTGTTGCTTAGATGTGAACTGCCTCCCGCCATCATAGACACTCCTTTTAATGATGCTCCAAAGGTTCTGAATGGGGTAGAGGTCAGGGGAGCATGGGGGTCACACCATAAGTTTGTCCCCTTTTATGCCCATATCAGCCAGAGATGCAGATGTTTTATGTGCAGCATGAGATGGTGCATTATCATGCAGAAAAATGATCTTGCTGTGAAATACACGGTTCTTCTTCTTGAACCATGGCAGGAAGTGCTGTTTGAGAAAATCCACATACATTATGGAGTTCATCTTTAGCGCCTTCAGGGATCCTAAAGGGGCCGACAATCTCTCTCCCCATGATTCCAGCCCAAAACATTACTCCACCTCCTCCTTGTTGGCGCTGTAGCCGTGTTTGCGTGGGGTGTCCATCAACCAGCCATCCTCCACTCCATTCATCTGGACCATCGAGCGCTGCACGGCACTCATCCGTGAACAAAACAGTTTTGAAATCAGTCTTCATGTAATGTTTGGCCCACTGGAGCCGTTTCTGCTTGTGTGAAGTGGATAGAGGAGGTCGACAGGATGGCGTATGCACAGCTGCAAACCTCTGAAGGACCCTGCATCTTGTTGTTCGGGGGACGTTGGAGGCACAAGCAGCTTCAAAAACTTGTCTGCTGCTATGACAAGGCTTTTTTGCCGCTGCTCTTTCAACCTGACGTAATTGCCTGTAGGAAAGAGTCCTCAATTTGCCCTTATCAGCACGCACACGTGTGTACTGTGAATCAGCTACATACTTCTTGATTGCCAAGACACTTCATCCTGATCATCGCACAATGTTGATTGTAGTCATGCCTTGACCTAAACACTCCACAATTTGTTGCTTCTCAGCAGCCGACACATCCTTTTTCTTTCCCATTTTGGCAGAAAATGTAGGCTGCTTAATAATGTGAGAGAGCCTTCTTAAGTAGTCTTGCCTTTCATTGGACACACCTGCCAAACTAATTAGCACAGGTGTCTGCAATTGCTTACAGTGATATAAAGAGCCCTGACACACATCACCATCAATGAGTTTAACTGACAAACAAACAAATTCTTCCCTTATCACTCCTAAACACTTTTTGCATAATAATTTGGAACGCAGTGTACATGTGCTTTTCCACAAAACACCAGTGGTTCACGTAGTGAATCTTACAGTTCTAACTTGCCAACCGTGGTCTGTATGGAATTGTTCAATAAAGGGCCCAAAATTAAGATAACATAGATGGGAGAGGTCTCTATGAATAGGAATTCCTAAGTATTTGATACCCTGTGAGGGCCAGGCAAAGGGAAAGTTGGACTGGATGGAATCCTATATGGATTTAGGGAGGGAGACATCGAGGGCCTCAGACTTCGCTGCATTGATTTTAAAATTTTACCATGTAACAAAGTGATCTATTTCAGCCATAACAGCAGGGATGGATATATGTGATTGAGTGATATATACTAGGACATCATCAGCAAATAGAGAGCACTTGTACTCGGTGCCTCCCACCTCAATCCACCTAATATTGGGGTTATGGCGAATTGATGAGAGCAGGTGCTCCGTCACTAGGATGTATAAGAGAGGGGACAGAGGACATCCCTGCCTTGTCCCATTGGTGATTGTGAAAGGTGATGAAAATGTTCTGACGCACCCCCTGGGCCTTGGGACACCCGGAGCCGGACCCTTTTTGGTGGATGCTGGTGGTTGTAGTCTTCGTGGCGGCGATCCGGTTCCGTGGCTCAGGGCGGTCAAACCAGTGGCGGAACTATTTATGTGGTTTTGATGTTTAAATGTCCGACTACGCCACCCGTGGATTGCGGTCAGAGTGAACCGCCGCTACAGGGCAGACCGCTAAGGCTGGTGTTGTGGGTGCAGCAGAGCGTAGCATAACTCCCCACGGGAGGAGTATAGCCTCAGGGCAGTGTATGCGGAGGATGGGGGTGATGGTGCAGGGCAGCAGCAGTAACGACACGGAGTCAGTGATGCAGTTCAGGGCCTTTACTCACAGTTCTTATTATCCAGACCACGTCTGCAGGTAACGGCTGCCCACGTCGTACTGTGCTCACCAGGTGAGGGGCTCAGACAACTCCCAGATAACTTTGGAGCGCTTCACAGGACCCCCTTTGTGTGTCCTTTGTCTGGCCTTTCTTACCAACACTTCTGTCCGGCTGCCTCGGGCCTCCTCTTGGTAAACTTGGCGCCAGTTTCCCTGACCCTATGTGGTGCCTTCCTAGCGGGTGGAGCAAGGGGCTGCGCCACATAAAATGTCAGAGCCTCCGGTTTCTAGCTGAGGGTCGTTTCCTGCCTCCACTAGTTCGGGGACCGGTCTCCCCCTTTGGCCTGACCCCTCCACGCAGGTGGATTCGGGCGTGCGGTGGCGACTCGCCCGTCCGCACCCCTGGGATCCCTTCATTCCTCGTTCCTGGAGCCTTCTCCGCTCCTCTTCCTTCCTTCTCCCTCTTGCAGGCCTGGGCCTCTGTTACTAGGCCCGCCTCCGGAGCAGAGCTCATGCAGAGCCCCTGCTCCCTGCCACTTCTGCTCAGACTTCTCTGCACTGAACTAAGATGGTGCCCACCTTTTATACTCCCTTCTCAATGCACCCAGGAACTGCTTCCTCCCTGCTCCTGCACTGCAGGGTTCCCCTTCCTCAGTGTTCCCTCCCCCCACTCCAGCCAGGGACAGGGACTGTCGTGCCCATCTCAGGGGCATATTGGTCGCCCTGCCCCACGGCAATGTGGTGTAATGCATGCAGGTGTCGGGTCCTGATCCACACTCCATCCTTATCTGAGAGTGAGATATCACACCTCTGGGTGAGGTGCAATACGTCTGTAGCAACCGAGCCCTCGGTGCTACAGTTCCATTTATCTTCAGCCTAGGTGACGTATTGTGATACAGGGCCGTGATTTTGGCTATAAAAGGGTCCCCTAGACCCCTACCCCAAGCTTTTTAAGAGAATCATATATGGCGTGCCAGGAGACTCTATGGAATGCTTTCTCAGCATCCAACGAGAGTATCTACTTACAAATTTTTAACTGCATCTAGCCCAGGAAATACTTTGTGCCTAGTAGCAGTGTCTGCTAGTCAGCAGATTATCCCGGCTGTTAAGCAAGCTACACCACCTGTAGTTTGGACACTTAATTTTTTCAAAGGAAATGCTTCGGGACCACGGGATACTTAGTGAAAAGCATCAGGAGGCACCCCAAGGCATAGGGGCTGGGACTGGCACTAGGATGCCTTGCGGTGGACAGCCGAGCTCGATCCTTATAAAAGCTTTTTAACTGCAGCAGCTTTAGTGGACGCTACTGGAGCTGGAATTACGCGGCTGCTGGCATGAGACTTGCCCTCCAATAGATCCTTGTAAATGGATTTAAAGTGTATTCATTCAAATTAGAGGGACAATTTAAATTAAAAAGCTTAGAGCTGCCTCCACCACAGGGGGGCTCTCTCGACCCACCAGCGGACAGGCACCAGTATTGGGAGAGGGGGGCTGGCCGTCAGGGTTCACCGCGGCTCTGGCACAAACCCGGCGACACGGAGGTGGCACGAGCAGGAGCGGACTGGCCGTCTCGGCTTCTCACTTTTTGGATTTTAGAAGGGCATGACATGCCTATATCTGTGTCTCCCCCTCCTTTTACTCCTCCACCTCTTTTCTTTTCGCATGACTATATGTACTTGTCACTTTTCCATGTGTTAGTTGTGTCTTCTGAGCAGTTTGTCAGCTTTTGGACACCTTTGAAGGTGTTTTCTATGTGTTTCTATGTGATTTTGTTTGCCTGCCATTGGTTTTAACGGTGTTCGAAGGTGTTCGACGAACAGTTCGACGAACAGTTCGGCGAACACACGGGTGTTCGACGAACCGAACCGAACTCGAACACTACGGGGGTGGCTCAACACTAATTGGCTGCCTAAAAAGTGCCAAGCATGCCGGGTGGGACTCGAGCTCCCGCCTGAACATTAAAAAAATACTCGCCAAGTACATGTCATTTAAAAAAAAACAGATGCAATATACAATTTTAGATGCAGATTTCAGATGCACAAACACGCACAAACAAATGAATATACAGACCTACACACCCATTAAAATGACAGATTTTTGTCATGTAAAAAATCATACCAAGAAAAATTATTTCAGAACTTTTTCTACCTTCGTCATCCATATTCTGTACAAACCCATTGCGAAACAAACTTAAATCATTTTGAGAGGAAAATTAAAAGTAACAAAACTAAAATAATGTGGTTGCATTGAACACCCTTTTATTGGGGTTGAAACTTAGTTCAGAATTAGCCCCTCACATTTAACCTATGTTAAATAGTAGTCAGCACACAGCTGCCATAATTTAAAGTTATTCTGATTAACCCTATATAAAGTTTCACTGCTCTAGTAGGAATTTCCTGACATTTTCATAGCTGCATGGTCCGTAAACAGCTTACAACACAGCAAAGGGGTCTCATTATTGAAAGTTATCAGTCAAGTGAAGTCAAGTTTCTAAGGCAATAGATATACTATAGAACAATGTGAAGACGGTCATGAAAAAGTGGCCCAACAGTGACATTACATAGAATTGGACGTCCCTCAAAAATTGATGAAAAGACAAGAAGAAAATTGGTTCAGGAGGCTGATAATAGGTCTACAGCAACATGAAAGAAGCTGCAGGAATTTCTGGCAAGTACGCAGATACTGGTTCTATACTGCACAGGGCTGCTACTTGGAATTTCAAGGCCCCATACTGTCAAAATTTCTTGGCCCCCTTGAGACTCCGCCCAGTTTCCACCCCAGCTCCGCCTCCACCCCTTGAACCTTCCACAATCCCACCTCCCACTCTTGGAAAAACTCCACTTCTGCTCCACGTCCTCACCAATCACACATTAACAGTTCCCATGGAACACCAGATCATATACATAGCCAGCAGCTTTTGTTTTGGCCAAAAGATTTTTTAAGCCACCACGACATGGAGACTCTTCTTGCCGGGCCCTACTCTACTCTAACCTAATAAACATTTCTTAAAAATATCCAATACTCTTTTTTCAGGTATATTTTATTTATTTTTCTTTAAGGGAATGTGTCACATACATTTTTATTAACTAATTGTAACCAGATTGTGATTTTTTTTTTTATAATCTGTATTTCTGATTGTAGATTCCATCAATCATTCCCTCGCCTCCCCAACCAAAATTTATAAGCTCCTGGAGAATCCTGAGCGCTGCCGCCTGATGTTGTAATTGGGCATTTGGTTTTGCAGCATCGCTCAGGAACATCCAGTAGCTTATCAATTTTGGTTGTGGGTTGGAAGGTGGGAGGGGAGGGAATGATTGCATCATACAATCACGTACTGAAATGGTGGACAAATTAATTAATGGACTTAAGTTAGCTACTCACATAGCAAGTGGCACTGCCGCGCCCGCCGCCCAGTCAAGAAGAATCTAATGGTCGCCTCAGCTTGCCCACCGCCCCCACTGCCGGCCGCTGCCGCTGCCTGCGATCACTGAATTAATAAATGTAAACAGGGTATATTATTGCATATATATTCACCAATTATACACTACTAAAAATATCTTTATTGGTATTCACTAAAAACCTATAAATTTAGAATATCAATACAAATGCACCTCAAAACATAACTCAAAGTGATAATATAAAAAAAATTATCAAGTAGTCTAGAGGAAAGGGGGAAGGGGGGCACCCCATTTAGCAACTACTCGTCCCTACCTATCTGCGTAGGTTGGCACCCTCTTGAAACAAAATTGGCATCCCCGCTCCGCAGCCACTCACCAGAGTCCCCCAGCAGAATCCCCTCAGCAGCTTCCCTCATCAGCCTCCCCTTAGCAGCATCCCCTCAGCAGCCTCCCCTCACCAGTATCCTCTCACCAGCCTCCCCCTCACCAGCCTCCCTTTTACCAGCATCCCCCTCACCAGCCTCCCCTCACCAGCCTCCCCCTCACCAGCATCCCCTCAGCAGCCTCCCTTTCATGAGCCTCCTGTCATCAGCCTCCCCTTAGCAGCATCCCCTCAGCAGCCTCCATCTCATCAGCCTCCCCTCAGCAAAATCCCCTCAGCAGCATCCTTCTCATCAACCTCCCCCTCAGCAGCATCCCTTCAGCAGCCTCCCTTTCATCAGCCTCCCTCTCATCAGCCTCCCCTCAGTAGCCTCCCTCTCATGAACCTCCCCTCAGTAGCCTCCCTCTCATCAGTCTCCCTTCAGAAGAATCCCCTCAGTAGCCTACCTCTCATCAGGCTCCCCTCAGCAGCATTCCCTCAGCAGCCTCCATGTCATCAGCCTCCCCTTAGCAGCATCCCCTCAGCAGTCTCCCTCTCATCAGCCTCCCCTCAGTAGCCTACCTCTCATCAGGCTCCCCTCAGCAGCATCCCCTCAGCAGCCTCCGTCTCATCAGCCTCCCTTCAGTAGCCTCCCTCTCATCAGCCTCCCCCTCAGCAGCATCACCTCAGTAGCCTACCTCTCACCAGGCTCCCCTCATCAACATCCCCTCACCAGTCTCCCTCTCAGCAGCATCACCTTAGTAGCCTCCTTCTCATCAGCCCCCCCCTCCAGCCTCCCCCTCATGAGCATCCCGTCAGCAGCCTCCCGTTCATCAGCCTCACCTCAGCAGCCTCCTTCTGATCAGCCTCCCCTCAGCAGCATCCCCTCAGCAGCATTCCCCTCATCAGCCTCCTTCTCATCAGCCTCAACCTCACCAGCCCCCCTCTCATCAGCCTCCCTCTCATCAGCCTCCCCTTAGCAGCATCCTCTCAGCAGCCTCCCTCTCATCAGCCTCCCCTCAGTAGCCTCCCTCTCATCAGCCTCCCCTCAGCAGCATCCCCTCAGTAGCCTCTCTCTCATCAGCTTCCCCTCAGCAGCATCCCCTCACCAGTCTTCCTTTCATCAGCCTCCCCCTCACCAGCCTCCCTCTCACCAGCATCCCCTCACCATCCTCCCTATCACCAGCATCCCCTCACCAGCCTCCCCTTCAGCAGCCCCCCTCAGCAGCCTCCCTCTCATCAGCCTCCCCTCAGTAGCCTCCTCATCAGCCTCCCCCTCAGCAGCCTCCCCCTCACCAGCATCTCCTCAGCAGCTTCCCTCTCAACAGCCTCCCCTCAGCAGCATCCCTTCAGCAGCATCCCAATCATCAGCCTCCCTATCAGCCTTCATCTCATTAGCCTCCCTCTCATCAGCCTCCTCTCAGCAGCCTCCCTCTCATCAGCCTCCCCTCACCAACAGCCCATCAGCAGACACCCCTCAGCAGCCTCCCTCTCATCAGCCTCCCTCTCATCAGCCTCCCCTCAGTAGCCTCCCTCTCATCAGCCTCCCCTCAGCAGCCTCCCTCTCATCATCATCCCCTCAGTAGCCTCTTTCTCTGAAGCCTCCCCTCAGTAGCCTCCCTCTCAGCAGCCCCCCTCTCATCAGCCTCCCCTCAGCAGCCTCCCTCTCAGCAGCTTCCCTTCAGTAGCCTCCCTCTCAGCAGCCCACTCACTATCACACACAGACACACTGCCCACTGCATCATCACTAACAAACACACACAAAGCCTTGCCTAACACACACACACACACACAGACACACACATACACAGACAGACACACACAATGCACACACACAATGCACACACACACACACACTTGCCTGACTGGCCGCCGCTGTCCTTGCAACAGATTGAAGATGAGCACGCACAGCTGCGCAGCCTGTCACTGGACTAAGATGCACCCGACCACGGATTAAAGGTACAGCACTCATTTCCGTCCGCCAGGTGCATCATGCGTCGAACTGCTGTCCCTAAGAGGCCCGGTAAGCAGAAGCGAAGAGAGGGGGGCCCCGGGCCATTGGCTCGGGGCCCGGGCTGGCGGGGCCCCCCCCTTTTTCCTTCTGGTCACTGGGCCCCATGCAGTAGTAAGGGCAGTAATGCCCTGATGTTGGCCCTGGTACTGCATGTGACAACAATCTCCTGTATTCTTCATATGTCTGGCCTGTGAGATAGGGTGGCAAGACAGAAGCCTTTTCTTACAAAGAAAAAAATCCACGCCTGCTATGTTTTGACAAAACTATATCATAGTAAAGCATTTTGAAGGCAGCATCATGACTTGGAGATTTTTTTTTGGCAGCTGAAATAGGGACTTTAGTCAAGATGGAGGAAATTATGAACAGTTCCAAATATCAGTGAATTTTGCAACAAAACTTTTAAGCCTCTTCTTAAAAGATAAAGCGGAATTTCACCTTTCAGCACAACAACTCTAAGCATACCTCCAAATCAACAAAATAATGCCTTGGCAAAAACAGGTCTAAATTTTTGGAATGGCCAACAAGAGCCTAGACGTGAATCCAATTGATAACCTGTTGGTCAGTGGTGGACACAGACAGACAAGGGCCTTTGTGCAAGAAAAGTATGTGGCCAATTTCTGTCCAGTAGATTTGTTTATGACATAAGCTACTTGCTGCTTTGGAGGTGGATGTGGACCCCCTACCCTTTTGGGCCCATGTGCAGCTGAACAGGCTGCATCGATGATATGTCCGCCCCTGTGATGGATTGACCTGGAGAGGGCTGCACACAGGAGATGCCCTCACAATCTGTCAGATTTGGGGCACTACTGCAAGGAAGAGTATGTGAAAATTGCCAAATCTAAATGTACCAGGCTGATAGACTCATACCCATAAAGACTGAATGCTGCCAAATATTAAAGGGTGCTTCAACAAAATATCAGTTTAAGGGAAGGTGCAAATGCGGGTATTTTTGGGCTGAGTGAGAGACCAGAATGAGCCTGTGTCCTTCAGTGCCTACTCCTAGGGGACTCGGTACCCGGGCCTTTACCTTCTTGGGATGTCATGGCAAACGGCTCCCGGACCCGTACTCTGGAGTCACTCTTTAAAAGGGGGTTTGTTAACAGTTTTGTCTCGTGACGCCACCTGTGGTTCCCGGTAATGAGTACCGGCGCTGCTGCAGACCTCCGGGGGTGATGGGATGGCAGTTGGGATGTTTCTGTGGCACCCTGCTATTACAGGTACCACAGGACCCAAAAGGGTGCATGGATGGACTTCTCCACAAGAGGCCCTCATTACTTAACAGACACCTCCACCCTTCCACCTCATACCTCCAGAAGGAGCCCTGTTAGGGATATATATAGACTGGAAGGTGGAGTTAGAGTCAGAGTGTGTGCTGGCACTGAGATCAGTAAAGAAGCAGCATGTGAGCTGCTGTGCTGAGGGCCAGTCAGGGCCTAAAGCACGTGCTGAAGCCTTGGAGCCTAGAGCGGGGCCGGAGGCAAGGAGAAGAGTGAGAGGAGTTATGGGGGCAGAGGAGCATCTTAGGCTCACCCCAGAACACAAGCCGGACACCGGGTCCGCGCCTACAGGGTCCTCTATGCCCAGTAAGAATAACCGGTATACCAGGAGGTTTCTAAATCCCTGGTCAACCTGAAGCTACAATCATTCAAAGAACTAGGAACCACGAAGGCCCCAGCATCCAAGGATAGTGGTAGCCAGAAGAAAGTTCTTACCACCAAGCATGCAGGTGAGGAGAGGGAAAGAGTACAGAAGCTAGGCCAAGTTCCAGGCTGGCCAGAAGCTTAGAGAGAGGAAGACACGGACCAGGAGGCCTACAACCCGCTCACTGGGGAGAGACCAGAAGTGCACCATTCCTATCAAGTACCCTGGACCGTACCTGCCGTCTACACCAGTAAAGGTACTGAAGCGAACCCCCTGTGTGCATGTCTGTTATTCTCCCCTGGCCCGGCTGGGCCACCTCACACCTGTATCCCTTCCATCAACACTGTCCCAGGGGGCCCGCTCCGCCTGTGGGGAGCAGAAACATCCCAGCTGCCATCCCATCACCCCCGGAGGTCTGCAGCAGCGCTGGTACCCATTCCCAGAAACCAGAGGTGGCGTCACGAGACAAAACTGTTAACAAACCCTCTTTTAAAGAGTGACCCCAGGGTACGGGCCCGGGAGCCGACCGCCGTGACATCCCAAGAAGGTAAAGGCCCGGGTACCGAGTCCCCTATATCCCCCCTGGGCGAGTCATTTCTGCTCCCCACAGGCAGAGCGGGCCCCCGGGGCAGGGTTGATGGAAGGGATGCAGGTGAGAGGTGGCCCGGTCGGGTCCGGGGGAATGACGGACACGCACACAGGGGATTCGCTTCAGTACCTTTACTGGTGTAACGGCAGGTAGGGTCCAGGGTACTTAATAGGCATGGAGCACTTCAGAACTCTCCCCAGTGAGCTGATTGTAGGCCTCCTGGTCCGTGTCTTCCTCTCTCTAAGCTTCTGGCCAGCCTGGAACTTGGCCTAGCTTCTATATTGTTTTGCTCTCTCACCTTACTGCTTGGTAGTAGGACTTTTCTCTGGCAATCACTATCCCTAGATGCTGGGGCCTTCGTGGTTCCTAGTCCTGTAATTGATAGCAGCTTCAGGATGACCAGGGGTCTGCAAGCCTCCTGGTATGTCGATTGTCCCTACTGGGTGTAGAGGACCCTGTAGGAGCGGACCCGGTGTCCGGCTTGTGTCTTGGGGTGAGCTTCAGATTCTCCTCTGCTCCCTTAACTCCTCTCTTCTCTCTCCTTGCCTTGGCCACACTCGGGGCCCTCAGTACAGCAGCAGACATGCTGCGTCTTCTCTGCTCTCAGTGTCAGCACACTCTCTGACTGACTAAATGACGACTCCCTAACTGACTCCACCCTCCAGTTTATATATCCCTAACAGGGCTCCCTCTGGTGGTCTGAGGTGGAAGGGTGGAGGTGTCTGTTTGTAGTGAGGGCCTCTGTGGCGCCCCTGAGGGTGCAGTCACCACATGGGTACTACAACTGGTGGTGCCTCACTCTCTGGTAAGGAAAGGAGTACAGCTCGGGACCCCAACACCTGAATCCAACACTACACTGCTCCAGGCAGGCTGGAAGGGCAAGATGCGCTGTGTTCTGCTGAGCCCTGTCCCTGGCTGGAGTGGGGGGAACCAGAGTGAGGGGGAACCAAGCAGTGCGTCTGGGTGGAGGAAGCAGTTTAGGGGAGCATTTGTTAGGAGTATAAAAAAGGGGGAACCATCTTAGTTAAGTGAGTAGTGAAGTGAGAAAGAGAAAGCAAGCAAGAAGGAGAGGAGCAAGTGCTCTACAGGAGCTCTGCTCCAGAGAGGGCCTAGTAAATGAGGCCCAGTAGAGGAGAGAAGAGGAGGGGAGCAGAGGAGGAAGGCTCCGGTAACTGAAGGGGTCCCAAAGGTACGGAAGGAGCAGGAAGCCACCCGTACGCTCTAATCTGTCAAGTGTCAGAGGGACCAGGCCGCAAAAAGGGAACCGGTCCCTGGGCTAGTCGTGTCACTTCAAGTCTCGGCTAGGAAACCGGAGGCTTCTGACTTTTATGGTGCAGTTGCCATACTCGCATTCTAGCAGCCAAGAAAGGTAGCCGAGTAGGACCAGAGAACTCCAGGTGTCCCTGAAGGATCCGAGGACGCCATCTTGGGGCTCAGTTTGTGAGGCGCAGGGTTGGTGGGAGAGACCCAGCGGGGTAAGTCGGCTGAGGAAAGGAACATATGGAAAGGGGGTCCCGATAAGTACTCTCGAATTGCCGGAGGGACTTCTGAACCCCTGCTTGGTGAACGCAGCGCGACGCGGGAAGCGGTAACCTGTACAGTGTACCTGAGGAATCTAAAGAGGACTGTGAGTAAAATCGGATGACTGCACTCCACTGTCTCTGTCGGTTATTGCCTCCGTGCCATCTCTCACCTGCATCCCATCCATCAACCCTGCCCCGGGGGCCCGCTCCGCCTGTGGGGAGCAGAGACATCCCAGCTGCCATCCCATCACTCCCGTAGGTCTGCAGCAGCGCCGGTAACCATTACCGGAAACCACAGGTGGCATCACGAGACAAACTAAAAACATTAAAACCCTTTTTAAAGAGTGACCTCAGAGGACGGGCCCGGGAGCCAACTGCCGTGACACCCCACAGAAGGTCAAGGCCCGGGTACCAAGTCTCCCCCATATATCCCCCTGGGCGAGCCACCTCTTGTGGAGAAGTCAATCCATGCACCCTTTTGGGTCCTGTGGTACCTGTAGTAGCAGGGTGCCACATATATCCACATTTCTAGACCAAGGCATCATAGAAGAGTTAGCCTGAGTGTTTTTAATATTAGTATATTTTTGTGCTTATGTCTATCATTGGCATGGTTTCTACTCGGTGTTTTTTAAATATTTTTAATAAACATTTTCTTTTTAAGGGAATACATGTTTCACTTAGTGCGATTTGACAAAACATGGGATCATACCCGAACCAATGTTAGTCTATGATGCCGTTCATATGTTTGGACAGTGTCTGTCTGAGAAAAAAGATCGGAGCATGACTGAGTTTGATTCAATATTCGGATCACACTCGGTGATGCAAGCCAATTGGTGCGTGGAAACCATCGGACTGCACTCTGTTGACATCTGAATGCAGTCCAATTCCCAGGGCCATGGAGAAGAAGATTTGCAAATTCAACATTTATGTTAATATGTGTAAGTGCACTTGGAAGAAGCAGTTTAAGTGCAGTGACACGCCCACAGTTCACTTCTAGCTTGATTTGTATACAGCTTCTACACTGTGTTTCTCCTGATTAGTACATCTAATCTCTACAACAAATATATCATTTTTTAGTGAGGGATAAACACTAATACACTCATACCACTACTTCCATATGTAAAAACATGCAGTTATGTCCGGGGAAAGATGTGGGCTCCGACGCTTAGCCCGCTTCTTTCCCCGCACATGACAGCATGTTTGTAAGTCAGTAATACGATATATGAAGTTCATATACACTGCTCAAAAAAATAAAGGGAACACTCAAATAACACATCCTAGATCTGAATGAATGAAATATTCTCATTGAATACTTTGTTCTGTACAAAGTTGAATGTGCTGACAACAAAATCACACAAAAATCATCAATGGAAATCAAATTTATTAACCAATGGAGGCCTGGATTGGGAGTCATCCCCAAAATTAAAGTGGAAAAACACACTACAGGCTGATCCAACTTTGATGTAATGTCCTTAAAACAAGTCAAAATGAGGCTCAGTATTGTGTGTGGCCTCCGCGTGCCTGTATCACCTCCCTACAATGCATGCTCCTGATGAGGTTGCGGATGGTCTCCGTGGGACCTCCTCCCAGACCTGGACTAAAGCATCCACCAACTCCTGGATAGTCTGTGGTGCAACGTGACGTTGGTGGATGGAGCGAGACATGATGTCCCAAATGTGCTCAATCGGATTCAGGTCTGGGGAATGAGCGGGCCAGTCCATAGATTCAATGCCTTCATCTTGCAAGAACTGCTGACACACTCCAGCCTCATGAGGTCTGGCATTGTCATGCATTAGGAGGAACCCAGGGCCAACCGCACAGCATATCGCCTCACAAGGGGTCTGAGGATCTCATCTTGGTACCTAATGGCAGTCAGGCTACCTCTGGCTAGCACATGGAGGGCTGTGCGGCCCTCCAAAGAAATGCCACCCAACACCATTACTGACCCACTGCCAAACCGGTCATGCTGAAGGATGTTGCAGGCAGCAGATTGCTCTCCACATGTGACAGATGTGACAGAGTCTGGAGACACCCCACTTGGACACTCCGAAGAGCTGTTCACTTTTCCATTTATAGATTCGGGCCTCTCGCCTGGACCACTTGAAGCGGGGCAAGAGGAGATCGCATGTAGCGATGCCCAAATATTTGAGCAGCCACGGTCATATGAAGACGATGGTGGGAAAGTGTCATAAGAGGTGGACGATGATGTGACACAATTGCCAGAAAGTCAGGAGGAGGACCAGGGTGTGGAAGTGGAAGACAAGGTTGTGGATGATAAAGTAACTGACCCAAACTGGCAGCAGGACATTCAGAGCGAGGACAGCAGCACACAGGGGGGAGGGAGGCAGAGCACCCCAACAGGCAGGAAGAAGCAGTGTGGTGGCCACAGACAGAAGGCAGGCAACCGTTCCCTGTAACACCAACACGACGTCAGTTGCCAGTGCAACTGTTAGGTCTTCCGGAGTCTGGTTGTTTTTTAAAGACTCTGCCAATAACCCCAAAAATTTGACCACCTGGCAGCCGAGCTTCAGTAGGGGTGGCAAAAGTACTAGCCTGACCACCACCAGCATGATCAGGCACATGGCAGAAAAGCACTTGACTTTGTGGGCCGAACCCCAGGGTCCAGGAACAGTGTCTGCGGGTGACACCACTGCTTCTTCCGCTGTTGTACGTGCAAGCCAATCCCTTGTCCATACTGCATGCGAAGATGCCTCCTGCCCTGCACCTGTCATTGCGCACTCTCAACTAGCACCATCAGCAAGCACGTCCTTGTTCCAGTGCAGCGTTCAGTTGTCCATACCCCAGTCCTTGGAACGCAAGTGCAAATATGCAGCCAACGCCCCACAGGCCACACTACTAAATTCCCACATTTCGCGACTGCTTGCGCTCAAAATGTTGCCTTTAAAGCTTGTGGAGATGGAAGCTTTCCGCAACCTGATGGCGGCGGCCATCCCTCAGTACTCGGTCCTCAGCCGCCACTATTTTTCCCGGTGTGCCGTCCCTGCATTACACAAGCACGTGTCCCAAAAACATCAGCAGTGCCCTCAACAATGCAGTTACAGGGAAAGTCCACCAAACCATGGACACGTGGACAAGTGCTTGTGGGCAGGAAGGGTACATCTCGCTGATGGCACACTGGGTTAACATAGTAGAAGCAGGGACCCAGTTGGACCTTGGGAACACACCCTCCCGACGCCGAGGATTGCAGGCCCTAGGTCAATCAGAGTTGCCCCCACAGTCTACAGCTTCTGCACCTCATTCTCCTCAGCCTCCTCCTCCTCTTCAGCCTCCATCTCCGAAATGACCACATCAGTTACAAGCTGGAAGCACTGCAGCACTGCCTCAGCCAGCGGCAACAGGCTGTGCTGAAGCTAATATGCTTAGGTGACAAACCGCACAATGCTGAAGAATTGTGGACAACTCAGAAAGAGCAGGCAGATATGTGGCTGACACCGCTGAACCTACAGCCAGGCATGGTCGTGTGAGATAATGGCCGGAACCTGGTGGCGGCTCTAAGGCGAGGCGAGCTCACACATGTAGCATGCCTGGCCCATGTGCTTAACCTCGTGGTTCAGCGGTTTCTCAAAAGCTACCTGGAGATGCCGGATCTGCTTGTCAAAGTACGCCGCCTGTGTGCTCATTTTAGAAAGTCAGATACAGCTTCCGCCGCCCTTGACGTGCTTCAGCAGCGTTTGCAGCTTCCGGCTCACCGACTGGTGTGTGATGTCCCCATGCATTGTAACTCTACATTGCAGATGTTGGGAAGGATTTGTGAGCAGAAGAGGGCAGTTGTTGACTACCAGCATCAACAAGGCCGTCGGTTTTCAGTTCTGACTCCACACATAAGACCTCAGAAGTGGACATGGATGTCAGACATCTGTACCATCCACCAAAATGGTGAGCTGCGATGACGCCATAATTAGCGTCACCATCCCGCTTCTCTGTCTTCTGAAACGCTCTCTGCTCACAATCAAAGAGGATGCATTGCAGGAGGAGCACGATGAGATGGAGCAAGGAACCATAAAGGGTGATTACACACAGCCCAGCCTCATCTCATCCCAACGTGGATTGGGTGACAATGAGGAGGAGGAGGAGGAGGAGGAAGAATAGGAGCTAGTTTCATGCGCTATAGATGGTACTACCTGCACAAATGTCATACCGTCTGTTCAGCGTGGATGGCCTGAGGACAGGGAGGAGGAGGAGGAGGAGGACGAGAGCATGGTCAGTCGTCTTCTTGGTTAGGACACAGAAGTCTTACCTGTTAGCAGTCTGGCATGCATGGCTGAGTTTATGTTATGCTGCCTTTCCCGTGACCCTCACGTTCTCAAAATTTTGGGTGACAGTCATTACTGGTTGGTGACACTTCCAGACCCACACTACAAGGAGAACTTTATATCTCTTATTCCTGAGGCAGACAGGGCTACCAAAATGGGGCAGTACCAGAAGGCCCTTGCTGCGGAACTATTTAAAAAATTCACATCTGAAAACTCTGGCGGTAGAGGTCACAGTTCCTTGGACAACTAAGGATTACTGCCAAGAGAGACACAACTCCAATCCAGCAGAGGCAGGGGAACACTGTCAAAGTTCTGGGAGAGTTTTCTCAGCCCCTCCCATCGCACAGGCCCTGATGCGCGGGGTACTCTCACAAGGAGTGCAAAGTTTGGGAAGATACTGAGGGAGTACCTTGCCGACCGTACCAACGTCCTCCGTGATTCTTCTGTGCCTTATAATTATCGGGTATCCAAGCTGGACACGTGGAATGAACTGGCTCTCATTTTCTCAGAGTGGGTTTTAGTGCCGCTGGTGGAATTATAACTGATAAGCACATCCGCCTGTCAACTGAAAATGCTGACAGGCTGACTCTTATAAAAATGAACAAGGGCTGGATTGGGCCAGACTTCGCAACACCACCGAATGATAGCAGCGTAACATAAACTCAAATCCAGTGTCTTTTTTGGGAGGTGTATTCCCATGCATCTTTTCACACCCACACATGGTTATACACTTCCTGATTTTGTCTGTTTGCTCTTGTCTTCCTCCTCATCCTCATCCTCCACCACCATGTCACCAGGGTGACCGTGGTCTGTGATGCAACACCCACATACTTTTCTTAAAGTTGTTTATGATGCCCGTAAAAAAAATTTTTATACAGTATGTTCATTTATACACCCCAGGGGTAAATGTTTGTCAGCTCTGTGAGGCAGTGACGGGGATCGTATACGATGGATGGCATATATCCCCCAGAATGTGTACAGAGACCTATTAAACCCATTGAAGTGCATTGCAGTCACAGACACACCTGCGGCTGCAATGCGGGAATGAAGGTGAACATTGACCTGGTCAGGCTATCTGGCTAAAGCAGATTAGTAAAACCAGGCAGGGCCCTCATTTCTTGGAGGAGGCTACAGGAAGGCAGTGGGGCAGCCTCCTTCCTCCAACCCGGGTTTTCCAGTGGCTCTTGCCACAGGTCCTTTAAAAACCCTGCATTAAGGATTAGTGTTGTTCAGTGTTGGGACCTGCTAGGAGTATAGCAGAGAAGCTCGGCGGGCCTGTGTGTAGCTGAACCCACGCCTGGGAAGGCTCATCACTCATCAGGTTCTAAGCGGCCCCGCGTGGCCATTGCCCACGGCAACCGTTATTTATGGACTTATGTTAACCCGGCTGCGAACCGGAGGACTTTTTGTTTACCCGTAAGTTGCTGAATAAAAGTTGTTTATGTTGGACTTGCTTGGGTCACTGCCTCAGTTACTACACGGTGTTAATACCGCTGCCTTACAGCCCATACACTTAGTGCACGTCTTTTCCAAGGTGCAATAGAATGTCTCCCAATTTTTTGCAGCCCTTGCATTCACTGCATAGGCCACCACTATGGAAGCCCCACTTCCTAATAATGGGAACATTGTTTTCAGGAGGCCCTCTGACCTCCACATCTCCTCCAAGGGGCATTGGAGTGCCTCCAAATTTTTGGCAACACTTGCATTCACTGCATAGGAAAACACAATGGGAGACCCACTTCCTAATAGTGGGAACATTTTTTTTCAGGAGGCCCTCCTCTATGTCTCTTCCAAGGGGCATTGGAGTAGGTCCAAATTTTTGGCAGCCCTTGCATTCACTGCATAGGCAAACAGTATGGGAGACCCACTTCCTAATAATGGGAACATTGTTTTCAGGAGGCCCAACTCTAAGTCTCTTCAAAGGGGTATTGGGGTGCATCCACATTTTCAAAGGGGTATTGGGGTGTGTAAAAGGGTGAGATTCCCTCCAAAAATATCAATAATTAATGGGGGAACTCTCCTACACCTCTATTGAGGTCCGATATTAACTATTAACATCAAACTTGACTATTAATAATTAATATCCACTAACGTTATCTGTGCCTTATACTATATACCAACTGAGACAAAACCGTGTGCTAATAAAAGATATTTATTACACAAAAGTCTACAGTTAATATACTACTATTTATCCCACTAACACAGTACACAATAATAATAACAATATACAATTCCCAATTACCTATTTTCCACCCATGTTTCCTAATCACTCATGCGGCCCACCCAACTATACTAACTTTCCCTATATATATACAGATACAAGGATATCAATATCTAGTAGGATTAGTACAGGGTATGTAGGGCTAATAAGTAAAGAGTTACAAGGGAAGAGAGATACTCAGCCATGTGTTGTTATGTCCATCTCTCCAACCGTCCAAAGAGAGCTAGCACATGAGTGCTCTGGGGTTTTAAATCCAGCACAGGAAATGATGTATTATTCCCCGCCCACTGGCTAAGGTCTTTGTTCATGTCCAACCATACTCGCAAAACCTGTTTTAGTACATGGCTGGACATTTTGTTTATCCTGCCCCCAACAGCAGCAAACAGACTGAAACACATAAGGAGATGGGGGCCAATATATACATGTATATTTATCTGCAAACATGGCTAGCATGCAGATGCATATATACATGTACAACCTAGGACACTTCCCTTTACAGGGTGCGTCCAAATTTTGGGCAGACCTGCCACTCACTGCATACGCAATAACAGTATAGGAGACTCACTCTTTAGTAATGAGAACAGCGAAGCATAGCCAGCTGATGGCTCTCTAACAATAGTGAGGGCTGACTGCTGGCCCTTTAAGAATAGTAAAGGCCGCCTGATGGCCCTATAAAAATAGGCTTTGTGACTTTCAGAGTCCCTCCTTCATAAATGAAACAGGATGTGTCTGATCATGTCTCACACACCAAATGGCCAGATAAAGTTGTAAAATGTTAAAATGACATTTTCCGGTGAATGTATTTGTCATGATTGAAAGCAATGCAAAAGTGCAAAAACGCATCAAAAACGCTACGTGTGAACATAGCCCAAGGTGTGAAGGAGTATTTTTGTTTTTGGTTATTTATTTTGCCTTGCCTAACATATGTCCCAGGAAAATCCATGCTGGTTTCGTTTTTGTATGTTTTATTGTGACTCCATAAAAGTGGCATAATACCTCTGACAACGTTGTTGACAGCAGTGATCTAGGAGTCTGAAATGCTTCCAGGGGTCTTCCCCATGCTGATCCCATGTTATTTGAGCACTGATCCCATCGATTTGGGCAATTTTTAGGCCTCTGCAGACCGCCGGGAGGAGCCGCCTGAAAAATGCTTTGACTTTCCCATAGACTTACATTGGCCTCGTTGCTCGGGTCGAGCACCTGAGCATCCCAATTTGCTTGACCCAAGCATCGAGCACCCAAGCATTTTAGTGTTCGCCCATTACTAGTGAAAAGCGAAGAGCACACTAATGGCATCCAAATGCTGTCAGATTTCTTCACAGACTCATAGACTTTCATTACCGAGTTTGATCTGACCCTCGAATCAATATCAGATATGTCGCCATGATTTTGCATGAACCACTCGGTCCGAGGAAAAAAGTCATGTGATCAGCCCCATAAACTACGCCTAAATGCGGCGATCGCTAGAAATTGCAGCATTTAGCAGGCAGGCAGAGGGAGGAAGCCATCATCATGCCGACATCCAGGTCACCAGGCACTATCAAGTTAGTTAGATCATGCGCAGTGCTGTTTTTTCTACAAAATAGTTTTTATTGTGTAAAAGCGGCAAAACATAAAATATATAATCTGGTATCTCTGTAATTGTACTGACCACAAGAATAAAGTTGCCTTATCAATTTTACCACTTTTACCAATTTTATGCAGGATGGCATAAAAAAAAAAAACAATTTGCAAATTGCTGGGTTTTTTTCATTCTGGCCCCCAAAAATTACAATAGAAAGCAATCAAAATTTGTAATGTGCCCGAAAATAGTACCAATAAAAATGTCAACTCGTTCTGCAAAAAACAAGCCATCACATGACACTGTTGGCCGAAATATAGGAACATTAGAGCTCTCAAAATATGGTGATGCAAAAACTATTTTTTGCAAATAAAAACATTTTTTAGTTTTACAACAGCCAAACATAAAAAACTATATAAATCTAGTATCGCTGTAATCGCACCTGCCCAAAGAATAAAGTTGTCTAATCACTTATACCGCATAAGGAACGGCATAAAAAATAAATAAAACCAATTCTTCACCTGCTGTTGATTTGTTCATTCTGCCACCCAAAGAAGCAAAAATGGTTCGGCTCACATTTATCCTGCGCTCTACGCTGAGCTCTTGCATCGGGGTTTCCGTGTAAATTTCTGAAATACGTGATTTAGAGGGAGCCCCTGGCAGAAAGTTTCCTATAATGAGGCAGATGGAGGTACTGTGGATGCTGTCTGACCTGTGATCAGGCGGTGTCCGTCTTTTTAGGCGTACATAAAAGCACGGTATGCCACAGTTTTGTGCACTTCTGAAAAGAAGGACAATGCTGAACAGAGGCCAGTCAGAGTCCAGAGTAACTCTGCTACCTCATTATAATGAATGGATCCCTTGAGGGGTCTCGTCTGCATCACGTCACTCAGAGATTTAGATGGAAACTCCGATGTTAGTGCTCAGTGAGCCCCAGTGTGACTAAACCGCAGTTAGCGTCCACATGCTTGGCATTTCTGTAGTGATGAGAGCCCACCTAAATTACGGATGTGTGTCTCCAGGAGCATGAGCTGGGCACTACCACATACTGGGCACTACAATGTACTGGTCACTAGAATGGCAGTTTGCAATTTTCACTCAGCAACATCCACTACTGCTTGTTTCTGGAAAACACCCATGGAGTCAAAATCGTCACTACACCTGTAGATAAATTTCCAAAGCGGTATAATTTCTAAAATGAGGTCACTTGAGGGGGAATTCTGCTCTTCTAGCATTTAGGGGTTCTGTATATGAAGTCCGTAAACTATTCTAGGAAAATCTGCGCTCAAGGAGGCAAATAGAACTCTATTCTTGCCGAGTCTCACCATATGGCTAAGCAGTACTGTACAGCCACATATGGGGTATTTCTACATTGAGCAGAAATTATGAGACAAATTTTCGTGTCATTTTTACCCATTTCCCAGTGGTAAAATGTGGGGCAAAAACATTTTTAGCCGTAAAAATGTAATTATTTTTTCTTCACTGCCCAATGGTACAAAATGCTGTGCCCCTCTAGTGGTGTCAATATGATCACTGCATCCCTATATGAATTCATTCAGAGGTATAGTATTTAAAACGGGGTTAATTATGGGGGATTCTGCTGTTCTGGCACCTCAGGGGCTCTGCCAATGTGACATGGCATCCTCAAACCAGTCCAGTAAAATCTCAACTCCAATATGGCGCTTCTTCCCTTCTGAGCTTTGCACTGTGTCTGAAAAGTAGTTTTTGACCACATATGGGGTATCTGTATACTCAGGAGAAATTGCACAACTAATTTTGGGGTCCATTTTCTCCTGCTATCCCTGTGAAAATGAAAAAATTTGGGGCTAAAACAAAATTTTTGTGGGAAAAATATATATTTTTTTATTTTCACAGATCAACATTGTAAAATTCACAGATCAACATTGTAAAATTCTGTGAAGCACCTATGGGTTCAAGTTCATCATACAAAAATGAAATTACTTGAGCAGTCTAGTTTCCAAAGTGGGGTCACTTGTGGGGGTTTTCCTCTGTTTAGGCATATCAGGGCCTTTCCAAACGTGACATAACACCCGCAGACCATGCCATAAAAGTCTGGGTTCCAAAACATCACCCCTTCCTTTCTGAGCCACAGTAGTTTTCCCCCACATATGGGGTATCCGAGCACTCAGGCGAAATTGCCCAACAAATTTTGTCGTCCATTTTCTCCTGTTACTCTTGTAAAAATTCAAAATTTGGGGCTAAAAAATATTTTTGTGGGAAAATGTGATTTTTTTTTTATTTTCATGGCTCAACATTATAAACTTTTGTGAAGTTCCCTAGAGGTCTACTTTTCCAAAATGATGCCACTTGTGACAATTTCCACTGTTAAGGGTACATCAGGGGCTTTCCAAACATGACATGGCGTCCACTAATTATTTTAGCAAAGTTTACATTCAAAAATTCAAATGGCTCACCTTACCTTCTGAGCCCTGCCGTGCACACAAACAGTGGTTTTCCTCCATATATGGGGTATTGGCATGCTCAGGAGAAATTGCACAACAAATTTTGTGGTCCATTTTTTCCTGTTACCTTTCCAAAAAGAAAAAAATTGGGGTCTAAAGTAACATTTTTTGTGAAAAAAAATAAATGTTCATTTTTTTCCTCCACATTCCAAAAATTCCTGTGAAGCACCTGAAGGGTTAATAAACTTCTTGAATATGGTTTTGAGCACCTTGAGGGGTGCAGTTTTTAGAATGGTGTCACTTTTGGGTATTTTGTGTCATAAAGGCCCCTCAAAGTCACTTCAAATGTGATGTGGTCCCTAAAAAAATGGTTTTGTAAATTTTGTTGGAAAAATTAGAAATCGCAGGTCAACTTTTGACCCTTATAACTTACTAACAAAAAAAATGTTGGTTCCAAAATTGTGCTAATTTAAGTAGACATGTGGGAATTGTTATTTATTAACTATTTTGTGTGACATATCGCTCTGATTTAAGGGCATGAAAATTCAATGTTTGAAAATTGTGAAATTTTCACAATTTTTTGCCAAATTTCCAATTTTTCCACAAGTAAACGCAAGTCATATCAAAGAAATTCTACCACTATCATGAAGTAAAAAACATTCTCAGAATCAATGGGATCTGTTGAAGTGTTCCAGAGTTATTACCTCATAAAGTGACAGTGGTCAGAATTATAAAAAATTGGCCTGGTCATTAACGTGCAAACCACCCTCGGGGGTAAAAGGGTTAAGTGTCAAATCCAAAAAATTTAAAGTGGGCCAGAAAAAGTGAATCTAAGATTCATATCATTTTTATTTATGTAACCCAAAAAAGCGGCTGCAGCAGTATTGTTGCTAGACCAGATAATGAGTACATCATCCACATAGCGCCCATAACAAGCGATATTTGGATGAAATGGGTTACTTTCTAAAAAAAATTAAAAACTCCTCCCACCATGCAACATAAAGGATAGCTAACAAAAGTGAAAAATGCAATCCCATTGGTGGTCCTTTTAGTTTGGAAAAAAACTCTGCATACCGTATATACTCGAGTATAAGCCGACAAGAGTATAAGGCGAGGTACCTAATTTTACCAAAAAAACCTGGGAAAACTTATTGACTCAAGTATAAACATAGTGTGGGAAATGCAGCAGCTGCTGGTAAATTTCTCCATCCTGGTACGCATTGCTCCCTCATCCCCAATCCTGGAATGCATAGCACCCTCATCCCAATCCTGGTATGCATGGCCATCTCATCCCTCAATCCTGGTATGCATGGTCTCCACATCCCCCAATCCTGGTACAGTGAAGGAAATAATTATTTGATCCCTCTCTGTTTTTTTAAGTTTGCCCACTGACAAAGACATAAACAATCTAATTTTAAGGGTAGGTTAATTTTAACATTTAGAGATAGAAGATCCAAAAATTTTAAGAAAATCACATTGTATAAATTAGATAAATTTATTCGCATTTTGCAGTGAGAAATATGTATTTGATCCTCTACAAACCATTATGAGTTCTGGCTTCTACAGACCAGTTAGACGCTCCTAATCAACTCGTTACCTGCATTAAAGACAGTTGTCTTGCATGTCACCTGTATAAAAGACTCCTGTCCACAGACTCAGTCAATCAGTCAGACACTAACCTCTACAACATGGGCAAGACCAAAGAGCTTTCTAAGGATGTCAAGGACAAGATCATAGACCTGCACAAAGCTGGAATGGGCTACAAAACCATAAGTTAGACGCTGGGTGAGAAGGAGACAACTGTTGGTGCAATAGTAATAAAATGGAATAAATACAAAATGACTGTTAATCAATATCGATCTGGGGCACCATGCAAAATCTCACCTCGTGGGATATCCTTGATCATGAGGAAAGTGAGAGATCAGCCTAAAACTACACGGGGGGAACTTGTTAATCATCTCAAGGCAGCTGGGAGCACAGTCACCAAGAAAACCATTGGCAGCACATTACGCCTTAAAAGTTTAATATCCTGCAGTGCCCACAAGGTCTCCTGCTCAAGAAGGCACATGTGCAGGCCCGTCTGAAGTTTGCCAGTGAACACCTGGATGATTCTGTGAGTTATTGGGAGAAGGTGCTGTGGTCAGATGAGACAAAAATTGAGCTCTTTGGCATTAACTCAACTTGCCGTGTTTGGAGGAAGAAGAAGTATGAATACAACCCTAAGAATATCGTCCCAACGATGAAGCATGGTGGGGGAAACATTATGCTTTGGCGTTGCTTTTCTGCAAAGGAGACATGACGACTGCACCATACTGAAGGGAAGATGGATGGGGTCATGTATCGTGAGATTTTGGCCAACAACCTCCTTCCCTCAGTAAGAGCATTGAAGATGAGTTGTGGCTGGGTCTTCCAACAAGACAATGATCCAAAACATACAGCCAAGGCAATAAAGGAGTGACTCAAAAAGAAGCACAGTAAGGTCATGGAGTGGCCTAGCCAGTCTCCAGTCCTTAATCCCATAGAAAACCTCCTCATCCCCCAATCCTGGTATGCATGTCCCCCTCATCCCCAATCCTGGTATGTATGGCACCCCTCATCTCCCAATCCTGGTATGTAGGGCACCCTCATCCCTCAATCCTGATATGTATGGCCTCCTCATCCCCCAATTCTAGTATGCATCATGGCCTCCTCATTCCCCAATCCTGGTATGTATGGCCCCCTCATCCCCAATCCTAGTATGCATGGCCCCATCACCGCACACATAAAAAATAAACATATACTCACCTTTCTTCCTCACCTCTGCTCCAGCGCTGCATCCTGTTCTCCTGCAGCAGCTCATGTCAGCATCTGAGAGTGCATAGCGTCGCAGCCATGCGCTCTCAGATGCTGATGTGAGCAACTGCTGCCGGCATATTCACTCCTCTCCACGTTGGGACTATGGGCGTGGAGAAGAGTGAATATGCATTCTCTTTAGTAGCAGGCACTGTCAGCAGGAGCCGCGGCTCAGCGCTCCTCTGTGCCCGCTGCTAAAGAGAATGAATATTCATTCTTCTCCACGCCCATGGGAGTGGAGAAAAGGGAATATTCATTTACCTTTAGCAGCAGGCACACATGGTAGCTGCAACAGCGGCTACTGCATGTGCCCTGCTCCACCGCCGCCACAACCCGCTCCTCTGCCGCCGCAACCCCACCACCCACCACTATCCACCAACGGAATTTCTATATACTTGGGAATATACCCAAGTATAAGCCGAGGGGGGCTTTTTCAGCACAAAAAATGTGCTTAAAACCTCAGCTTATAATCGAGTATATACGGTAATTAATTCCCCTGTAAATAAACTATTTTAATTCTAAACTGTACATACTGTATTTGTCTAGATGAAAAGAGATCACTTCCAATGCTCTATTGTGAGGGATACATGAATAGAGGTTAGTAATATCACATGAAAGGAAGGAAACATCATGGGACCAAGTAAATTTATCCATAATATTAAGTACAGAATAGGAATGGGCGTGCACTTAAATGCTCAGATGCTCGTTGCTCGAACTGAACAATTCCTAATGCTCGGATGCTCGTTTCGAGTAACGAGTATAATGAGAGTCAATGAGAAATCCGAGCATTTTTCTGGCAGACACTACAAGGAGGTCTGGGGGACAGTGAAAATGTTGAAATGGTGGAAAAAGTGCTGAATGGAAGGAGAACAGCATGAGGAAGACCACTGAAAGCATCTCTGACTCCCAGAACGATGCTGAGAACAATGGTGTCACACTTTTACTCCACTTTAAGAATGGACAATAAAACATTCAAAATCAAAGAGAAATTGTAGTTTACAGCAAAAACATTTTAAGAAGCATTTTGTCCTGTATAATGAAAAAAGCAAAGAAAGGGGCGCAAGATAGCGCGGTTATCTGATAACAATTATGAAGGTAAGAAATAGTGTTGAGCGAGTATGTTCTATTAACCCTTTCGCCGAGTATGCTCGGGCCGAGCTCCGAGTATTTACAGCTGCTCGGTGATATGGTTGAATCGCTCCCCTGTGCATGATTTGCAACTGTTTGACAGCTTTATTACATGTAAGGAATGTCTATTTCTTACACATTTCTCACATGTAATAAAGCTGTCAAACAGTTGCAAATCATGCACATGGGAGCGATACAAACATATCACCGAGCAGCTGTAAATACTTGGAGCTCGGCCCGAGCATACTCGGACCAGAACATACTCGCTCAACACTAGTAAAAAATGAAAATTGCTAACCTTTAGGGGTTATGACATGCACAACTCATGAGAAAGGCATAAGACGAGGTGCTGCAGCAGGCACAAATCCTTCGGGATTCTTCATGAGAATGTTGGCAAATGGATAAAGATGGTGCCAATGGGAGCCGCGCTTCCTCCTGGATGAATCAGTCAGATTAATTAATATCAGACTTTATTAGAAAGCTATAACACTAAGCGTTTCTCGGACTTCCCGTCCGCTTCCTCAGGTACATAGCTAATGTTGACTATAACAAGGATGTCTATATATACATGTTAGCACACGTGATGAGAAAAAGACCGCCAAAGGATCCCCTGGTGCCAAGGAATAACAGTCTCCTCTGTTCAAAAAACCCTTTGAGGTCAAACAAACATTTGCACGATTGTGACGCACAATCCTTAGTACTATTATCATGACCTGACTGAGTTACAAGCATAATAATAAATGCAAAATTATTAAAACAGAAAAGATGAGAACAAAATTAGTATCAAATAACATGGTACTATAATTACATATTATTCCTTTTGTACGTGGTCAGCTATTGGGTCACAAAGCTGGACACCTGGAATGAGCTGTCCCTTTATGCCTTGGAGGTGTTGTGCTGCCCTGCTGCTATCGTTTTGTCCGAGCAGGTTTTTAGTGCCGCTGGGGGGATCATAACAGACTTTCGCCTGTCTATAGAAAATGCTGACACGCTCATTCTGATAAAAATTAAAAAAGCTTGGGCTAGCTTCGACTTTTTCACACCACCAGATGACGGCAGCACATGAAGTGTTTTTAATCTTTAATATTTGAATGAGGCCTGCCAGTTGTTGCCTTCAAGGGTCTATGGATGACTGGATGACTTTACTTATATTTTTTTCCTGCATTTGCACTTTGTGCAAAGCCTTTATGAGTGTAAGAGTACATTAACAACAATTTCAAAATATTTTAATGAGGCCCACAATTTGTTGCCGTCAAGGGTCAATGAATGACTGTAGTACCCTTATTAGCATTTTTACATGGCTTTGCACTGTGCCCAGAGCCTTTATGAGTGTAGAAAGAAGGAAACCTTGAAGGGTGTATGGATGCCCCAGTTTGTAATTTTTGGCAGGCTTTGAACTGTGTACATAACCTTTATGAGTGTAGAAGTACCACAACTACACCTTGTTCACAATAACTTAATGAAGCACTACAGTTGGTGCCTTAAAGGGTGCATGGATTACCCTGCTTGTAATTTTTGGTAGGCTTTGCGCTTAATACATAGGCTTTATGAGTCTAGGAGTACCACTGCCTGACAATTTGAACAGAATGTATATGATGCTCTCCTTTATATCTAATACAGGGTGTATCTGAGTTCCTCTTCCATTTCATTTTTGGCATTTCTTGTTTCCTTCATAAATTAAGGTAACATTTTTAATGTCTTAATAAAAATGTCAATTTTGATTTACTTAAATTATAATTAATTAAAATCCTTTTTTTAATTTTGCCTTATATATGTCATTATACAGGAAAATGTCGATAAATGGATAAAGATGGTGCCAGTGGGAGCCGCGCTTCCTCCAGGATGAATCAGTCAGATTAATTAATATCAGACTTTATTAGAAAGCTAAAACACTAAGCGTTTCTCGGATGTCCCGTCCGCTTCCTCAGGTACATAGCTAATGTTGACTATAACAAGGATGTCTATATATACATGTTAGCACATGTGATGAGAAAAAGACCGCCAAAGGATCCCCTGGTGCCAAGGAATAACGGTTTCCTCAGTTCAAAAACCCTGTGAGGTCAAACAAACATTTGCACGATTGTGACGCACACTCCTTAATACTATTATCAAGACCTGACTGAGTTACAAGCGTAATAATAAATGCTAAATTATTAAAACAGAAAAGATGAGAACAAAATTAGTATCAAATAACATGATACTATCGTTACTAGAGATGAGCGTTGTGCTACTCGAACTGTTCGCCAATCTCAAATTCGAGCTGTTTTGGGCGGTGTTCGAGCCGTTCGGCGAACACGAACAATTTGAGAAAAATTCGGCTGTTCGAGGTTATGTTCGATAACTGTTCGTGCACCAAAATCATAACTGGACTTTTTCTCAGTAATGATGAAAATTAATGTTAATACGCAGTTTGAGTGTACAGCGGGGTGGGGGGAGGGGCAGGGGATGGATCTCTGCAGGAACAATGAAGATCTCCATTTTTTTTTCTCTTTCCCGCATTTGCAGTGGGGAGGTGCAATCTGTCAGCCTATCAGCAGCGCACACACGGAGCGAAGTGCTTTTTTTCACACAAGCAAGGGCATGTGTCATTGGCAGTGTATGTCACATGTCCTTGCCCTATAAGACCAAGCCATTTTCCCCGTCGCCACCATTTTCTCACTGCTGCAGCTGCGTGTTAGACGGCACCGCTGTTGCTGTGTGCGCTATACCTTGTTAATTTCAAGCCAATTTTCGCACAAATATACAGATAGCTTGGGAGTAGGGAATAGTTGTGATTGCAGTCCTTTTAAGGACTAGGTTACAGCATTTCCTACGACTTTTATCAGGGAGGTCTGTGCTCTTAAATAGATAGGTTGTGGGAGTAAAGACTAATTGTAATTGGAGTCCTTTTCAGGACTAGGTTACATGAGTTCCTATCAGTTTTTGCCAGGCAGGTCTGTGCCAGTGCTGTGCAAGTTTTTTTCACAGCATTTGGCTGAATCTAGCAAAGCTAATCCTTTTTGGCCTATTGCAGAGTGTGTTAGTCAGTGGAGTAGCCTATCTGTGTTGCAAGATATAACACCTGTGTATAGAATACCAATTTTTTTACTGCACCTAGTGAAGTAAAATCTTTTGGGCATAGCATCATTCTATTAGTCCATCTATACTGACCTCCATCAGGTTGCAAACTGAATATAATTTTTTTCTGCATCTAGCTCTGAAAAAATATTTGGGCTTCTAGCAGTGTGTGGGACTTGGTCTATTAGTCCATCTATACTGACCTCCATCAGGTTGCAAATTAAAAATAATTTTTTTCTTCATTTAGCTCTGAAAAAATATTTGGGCTTCTAGCAGTGTGTGGGACTTGTTCTATTAGTCCTTCTATACTGACCTCCAGCAGGTTGCAAATTGAATATAATTTTTTTCTGCATCTAGCTCTGAAAAAATAGTTGGGCTTCTAGCGGTGTGTGGGACTTGGTCTATTAGTCCATCTATACTGACTTCCATCAGGTTGCAAATTAAAAATAATTTTTTTCTGCATCTAGCTCTGAAAAAATATTTGGGCTTCTAGCAGTGTGTGGGACTTGGTCTATTAGTCCATCTATACTGACCTCCATCAGGTTGCAAATTAAAAATAATTTTTTTCTGCATCTAGCTCTGAAAAAATATTTGGGCTTCTAGCAGTGTGTGGGACTTGGTCTATTAGTCCATCTATACTGACCTCCATCAGGTTGCAAATTAAAAATAATTTTTTTCTGCATCTAGCTCTGAAAAAATATTTGGGCTTCTAGCGGTGTGTGGGACTTGGTCTATTAGTCCATCTATACTGACCTCCATCAGGTTGCAAATTAAAAATAATTTTTTTCTGCATCTAGCTCTGAAAAAATATTTGGGCTTCTAGCAGTGTGTGGGACTTGGTCTATTAGTCCATCTATACTGACCTCCATCAGGTTGCAAATTAAAAATAATTTTTTTCTGCATCTAGCTCTGAAAAAATATTTGGGCTTCTAGCGGTGTGTGGGACTTGGTCTATTAGTCCATCTATACTGACCTCCATCAGGTTGAAAATTAAAAATAATTTTTTTCTGCATCTAGCTCTGAAAAAATATTTGGGCTTCTAGCAGTGTGTGGGACTTGGTCTATTAGTCCATCTATACTGACCTCCATCAGGTTGCAAATTAAAAATAATTTTTTTCTGCATCTAGCTCTGAAAAAATATTTGGGCTTCTAGCGGTGTGTGGGACTTGGTCTATTAGTCCATCTATACTGACCTCCATCAGGTTGCAAATTAAAAATAATTTTTTTCTGCATCTAGCTCTGAAAAAATATTTGGGCTTCTAGCAGTGTGTGGGACTTGGTCTATTAGTCCATCTATACTGACCTCCATCAGGTTGCAAATTAAAAATAATTTTTTTCTTCATTTAGCTCTGAAAAAATATTTGGGCTTCTAGCAGTGTGTGGGACTTGTTCTATTAGTCCTTCTATACTGACCTCCAGCAGGTTGCAAATTGAATATAATTTTTTTCTGCATCTAGCTCTGAAAAAATAGTTGGGCTTCTAGCGGTGTGTGGGACTTGGTCTATTAGTCCATCTATACTGACTTCCATCAGGTTGCAAATTAAAAATAATTTTTTTCTGCATCTAGCTCTGAAAAAATATTTGGGCTTCTAGCAGTGTGTGGGACTTGGTCTATTAGTCCATCTATACTGACCTCCATCAGGTTGCAAATTAAAAATAATTTTTTTCTGCATCTAGCTCTGAAAAAATATTTGGGCTTCTAGCAGTGTGTGGGACTTGGTCTATTAGTCCATCTATACTGACCTCCATCAGGTTGCAAATTAAAAATAATTTTTTTCTGCATCTAGCTCTGAAAAAATATTTGGGCTTCTAGCGGTGTGTGGGACTTGGTCTATTAGTCCATCTATACTGACCTCCATCAGGTTGCAAATTAAAAATAATTTTTTTCTGCATCTAGCTCTGAAAAAATATTTGGGCTTCTAGCAGTGTGTGGGACTTGGTCTATTAGTCCATCTATACTGACCTCCATCAGGTTGCAAATTAAAAATAATTTTTTTCTGCATCTAGCTCTGAAAAAATATTTGGGCTTCTAGCGGTGTGTGGGACTTGGTCTATTAGTCCATCTATACTGACCTCCATCAGGTTGCAAATTAAAAATAATTTTTTTCTGCATCTAGCTCTGAAAAAATATTTGGGCTTCTAGCAGTGTGTGGGACTTGGTCTATTAGTCCATCTATACTGACCTCCATCAGGTTGCAAATTAAAAATAATTTTTTTCTGCATCTAGCTCTGAAAAAATATTTGGGCTTCTAGCGGTGTGTGGGACTTGGTCTATTAGTCCATCTATACTGACCTCCATCAGGTTGCAAATTAAAAATAATTTTTTTCTGCATCTAGCTCTGAAAAAATATTTGGGCTTCTAGCAGTGTGTGGGACTTGGTCTATTAGTCCATCTATACTGACCTCCATCAGGTTGCAAATTAAAAATAATTTTTTTCTTCATTTAGCTCTGAAAAAATATTTGGGCTTCTAGCAGTGTGTGGGACTTGTTCTATTAGTCCTTCTATACTGACCTCCAGCAGGTTGCAAATTGAATATAATTTTTTTCTGCATCTAGCTCTGAAAAAATAGTTGGGCTTCTAGCGGTGTGTGGGACTTGGTCTATTAGTCCATCTATACTGACTTCCATCAGGTTGCAAATTAAAAATAATTTTTTTCTGCATCTAGCTCTGAAAAAATATTTGGGCTTCTAGCAGTGTGTGGGACTTGGTCTATTAGTCCATCTATACTGACCTCCATCAGGTTGCAAATTAAAAATAATTTTTTTCTGCATCTAGCTCTGAAAAAATATTTGGGCTTCTAGCAGTGTGTGGGACTTGGTCTATTAGTCCATCTATACTGACCTCCATCAGGTTGCAAATTAAAAATAATTTTTTTCTGCATCTAGCTCTGAAAAAATATTTGGGCTTCTAGCGGTGTGTGGGACTTGGTCTATTAGTCCATCTATACTGACCTCCATCAGGTTGCAAATTAAAAATAATTTTTTTCTGCATCTAGCTCTGAAAAAATATTTGGGCTTCTAGCAGTGTGTGGGACTTGGTCTATTAGTCCATCTATACTGACCTCCATCAGGTTGCAAATTAAAAATAATTTTTTTCTGCATCTAGCTCTGAAAAAATATTTGGGCTTCTAGCGGTGTGTGGGACTTGGTCTATTAGTCCATCTATACTGACCTCCATCAGGTTGCAAATTAAAAATAATTTTTTTCTGCATCTAGCTCTGAAAAAATATTTGGGCTTCTAGCAGTGTGTGGGACTTGGTCTATTAGTCCATCTATACTGACCTCCATCAGGTTGCAAATTAAAAATAATTTTTTTCTGCATCTAGCTCTGAAAAAATATTTGGGCTTCTAGCGGTGTGTGGGACTTGGTCTATTAGTCCATCTATACTGACCTCCATCAGGTTGCAAATTAAAAATAATTTTTTTCTGCATCTAGCTCTGAAAAAATATTTGGGCTTCTAGCAGTGTGTGGGACTTGGTCTATTAGTCCATCTATACTGACCTCCATCAGGTTGCAAATTAAAAATAATTTTTTTCTTCATTTAGCTCTGAAAAAATATTTGGGCTTCTAGCAGTGTGTGGGACTTGTTCTATTAGTCCATCTATACTGACCTCCAGCAGGTTGCAAATTGAATATAATTTTTTTCTGCATCTAGCTCTGAAAAAATAGTTGGGCTTCTAGCGGTGTGTGGGACTTGGTCTATTAGTCCATCTATACTGACATCCATCAGGTTGCAAATTAAAAATAATTTTTTTCTGCATCTAGCTCTGAAAAAATATTTGGGCTTCTAGCAGTGTGTGGGACTTGGTCTATTAGTCCATCTATACTGACCTCCATCAGGTTGCAAATTAAAAATAATTTTTATCTGCATCTACAGTACCTCTGAAAAAATATTTGGGCTTCTAGCAGTGTGTGGGACTATTTGTATTAGTCCATCTATACTGACCTCCATCAGGTTGCAAATTCAAAATAATTTTTTTCTGCATCTAACCCAGCCAATAGTTTTGGCCTAATACCACAGTTTGGCCACTCAGCTCTGCTCGGTTACCATCCATTGTTTTTTTGTGCAAACAACTCCAGAGTTGTGAATTAGTTAACCACCAAAATGAGTGGAAAAAGGCCTGCTGCTGGTGGAAAGGGGAATAGGCGTGTTGGGAAGGGGAAAAAAGGTTGTGTCCGTGGGGTAGGTGTTAAAGCAACAGTAACATCTGCAGAAGAAAGACCATCTTCCAGCCAAACTAAAATGTCTACTTCTTTTAGCGGACAATGTGATAAGATCCCTTTCTTACGGCCACGCCAATCGCTACAAATTCCAGATGAGGCACAAAAACAGCAGGTGCTTCAACGGATATTAAGTGCTCCTTTAAGTGGGCTCTCCTCCACATCAACTTCAACATCACAAATACTCCAGTCCTCAAAGGTGTCACCCAAATCGCACTTGCTTCCTCACAGCTCCCAAATCTCCAGCTGCCCGTCTGAGTATGAGGTAGAACAGATGGTTGAGTCTGCAGAGCTGTTTACTCATACTATAGCCTGGGAATCAGAGGTCGACTCCAGCGCTTCTGTGAATCCAGACGAGGAAATGATCTGCACTGATGCCCAGAATCTTTATGAGTCGGATCCAGGACCAGACGCAGAAGGTTCTGACCATAATGTAGACCCTCATTCCCAAACTGTAACTCCTGTTGGTGGAGACAATGAGGAAGACGATGATAAGACTCAAATACCTGATTGGAGCGACAACTTTAGTTTTTTGTCAGGGCAGGAACAGGTTGGCTCTGAGGACGACGGGTGTGATAACGCACAGGGTGATGATGATGAGGTCGGAGATCCCACTTACTGTCAACCCACAGTCAGCCAAGAGATGAGGTCAGCAGAGGAGGTGGAGGAAGATACTAGTGACGACGAGGTCAGGTTGCGCCTTCCTGGACAGAGACGTAGTACTGGAAGCACGTCAACAACTGCATCCTCAAACACAACTCTGCCTCTCACCACAAGTCGTGGTGGCTCTTCAGGTCGCATGGGTGCTAAGCCTTGCATAGCCTGGGCATTTTTTCAGATCGATAAAGATGACCCAACTCGTGTTATCTGTAACATTTGTCAGCAAAAGCTAAGTAGAGGCCAAAAAATACATAGTTTGAGTACTTCATGCATGAACCGGCACATGGACATGAAGCATAAGTTGCAGTGGGAAGCTCAGTGTGCTACAATGCGGCCTAGCCGGCCGGGCCAATCACCGTCTGCCATATCTTGTGCATCCGCGGCCTCTTCATCCTCTGTGACTGGGGGGACAGCAGTCACACCTGTTTTGGGGCGCAGACCTGCCACCTCTTTACCCGCAACAGCCAGCGTGATTGGCAGGTCATCATTTTCTTTGGAGGTGGTAACACCAGCTGGTGTTGAGCGCTGTCCGACATCGATAGCACCACCTTTGGATCAAGGCAACCTAACATGTCCGCCTGCATCTTCCTCACAGACCGGCAGTTTGCCGGGGACACCCTTATCAACCCCGTCTAAGCACAATAGCCAGCCCTCGGTCCCTCAGATGTGGACAAGTAAAAGACCATTTCCTCCTAGCCATGAGAAAGCTAAGAGGTTGAATTTCACCATCTGCAAGCTCTTGGCTACAGAAATGCTGCCTTTCCGCTGGTGGACACAGAGGATTTTCGAGACCTTATGTCCGTCGCAGTGCCCCAGTACCAGATGCCCAGTCGGCACTACTTCTCAAAGAAAGGTGTGCCTGCGCTCCACCAGCATGTCGCACACAACATCACCGCTTCTTTGAGAAACTCTCTGTGTGACAGGGTGCATTTCACCACAGACACTTGGACGAGTAGGCATGGACAGGGGCGTTACATGTCGCTGACTGGGCACTGGGTAACTATGGTGACAGCAGGACAAGGGGCTGCTGTCCAAGTCTTGCCGTCCCCACGAGTTGTGCGTCAATCCTCTTTATGTCAAAGTTCCTCCACTGCTTCTGCCTCCTCAACCTCCTCTCGGTCTTCCACCTGCACCCAAAGCCTGTCTGGTCATGCCACAAGCTTTCTAACTGCGCAGAAGGGATCCTGCACACCTCCTTACTATGCTGGCAGTAGGGCTCAACGTCATCAGGCGGTTTTTACATTGAAATGTCTGGGAAATGTGAGTCACACAGCTGAGGAGTTGTGGTCAGCTCTGGAGAACCAATTTCATGAATGGTTGTCTCCACTGGACCTGAAACCAGGGAAGGCCGTGTGCGACAATGCTGCAAACCTGGGTGCGGCCCTTCGCCGGGGCAATGTCACACACGTGCCTTGTATGGCTCACGTGTTGAACCTGGTTGTCCAGCAATTTTTAGCCCACTATCCCAGACTAGATGGCCTTCTGCAGAGGGCACGGTCGCTGTGTGCTCACTTCCGCCGTTCGCATCCCGCAGCTCAGCGACTTACATCTCTACAGAAGTCGTTGGGCCTGCCACTTCACCGGCTAAAATGCGATGTGCCTACCCGGTGGAATTCAACTCTGCACATGTTGCAGCGACTGTGGCAGCACCGACAAGCCCTGGTGCAATACGTTCTGACGTACAGCCTGGGCCAACGAGATTCAGAGGTGGGGCAAATCACGCTGGAGGAGTGGTCTCAGATCAGGGACCTATGCACCCTTCTGCACAGTTTTGAAATGGCGACGAAGATGTTTAGTGCTGACGATGCCATTATCAGCATGACTATTCCGGTGATTTACATGCTGGAGCACATGTTAAACAGAATTCGGAGTCAGGTGGTGGCACAAGAGGAGGTGGAGGAAGTAGAGGAGGAGGAGTTGTATGCGGAAGGGCTAACATCTGCAAGGTCCAGACGGTCGGCAGCACCAAGGCGGCAGGCATGTGAGGGTGGGGGAGATGGTTTTACCAGGGCGCATGGTAGCAGCCAAACTAGTGAGGAAGGTGCAGGAGCCCAGGAAGAAGTGGAGGACGAACTGATGGAAGACTCATCAGATGAGGGAGACCTTGATCACATTTCTGTTGTGCGAGGTTGGGGGGAGAGGACAGAGGAAGGAAGCATGATTGTTACCTCGCCACCAACACAACAGGGACTTGGTGCTCCTGGATGCGCAACACACATGAGTGCCTTCTTGCTGCACTACCTGCAACATGACCCTCGAATTGTGAGAATTAGAAATAATCCTGACTACTGGGTTGCCACACTGTTAGATCCCCGGTACAAAAGTAAATTTGCAGAAATTATTCCTGCCATAGAAAGGGATGCACGCATGCAGGAGTATCAGCAGAGACTGTTGCAGAATCTTACATGTGCTTTTCCACAAAATACCAGTGGTGCACGTAGTGAATCTCACAGTTCCAACTTGCCAACCGTGGGACCGTCAAGTGTTCAGCACTCAAACCGTAACAGAACCACAGTATCTGCTGGTAACATCAATTTTGCGGAATCATTTCACCACTTTTTTAGCCCATCCTTTGCAAGGCCACAGGAGACAAGAAGTCTGACACATAGTCAACGCCTAGAGACGATGGTACAGGAGTATCTCCAAGTAAACATTGAAGCCACGACTGTGTCACTGGACCGTTGCTCTTTTTGGGCTTCCAATCTGGATAAATGGCCGGAGCTAGCCACTTACGCCTTGGAGATCTTGTCATGCCCTGCAGCCAGCGTTCTGTCTGAACGTGTGTTCAGCGCTGCTGGTGGTGTGCTGACAGATAAGCGCACGCGGCTCTCCACTGATAATGTAGACAGACTCACGTTCATAAAGATGAACAAATCATGGATCCGAAACGACTTTTCTACCCCTGTGTCATCCTGGGGAGAGTAAAAGCTTGATGATTGGTTAAAATCACCCTACCAACCGTTTTAAGCTTTCAAATTACTAATCATGTTTATCTGTATCTTGACTGGAAAATAATTTGGGCTTTGTAGCAGTGTGCAGCACTGATCCTATTAGGCCATCTATACTAAAGCTTCACCAGATTTAAAATTAAAAATAATTTTTAGCTGCATCTAGCCCGGAAAATAATTTTGGGGCTCCGAGATGCGCAAGACACATAAGTGCCTTCTTGCTGCACTACCTGCAGCATGACCCTCATATTGTCAGAATTCGAAGTAATCATGACTACTGGGTTGCCACACTCTTAGATCCCCCAAACTTTTCGATCAACCTTTTCATTTTAATAAAGACCAAAAAAATGGTCATTTTTGAAATTATAAGCATTAGCAGGTTGTTAGAAACTGAAATCAAACAGTTTTCAACTCAAAACTTTATTCTAGGTGATGTTACATTTTCACATAGGACCCCTTGTTCGAAAGGAGCTTCTGAACTCTCTCGTCCATTGAATTTGTCAGGTTTTGGATGGTTTCTGCTTCAATTGTTTTGCATGAGGACAGAATACCCTCCCAGAGCTGTTGCTTAGATGTGAACTGCCTCCCGCCATCATAGACACTCCTTTTAATGATGCTCCAAAGGTTCTGAATGGGGTAGAGGTCAGGGGAGCATGGGGGTCACACCATAAGTTTGTCCCCTTTTATGCCCATATCAGCCAGAGATGCAGATGTTTTATGTGCAGCATGAGATGGTGCATTATCATGCAGAAAAATGATCTTGCTGTGAAATACACGGTTCTTCTTCTTGAACCATGGCAGGAAGTGCTGTTTGAGAAAATCCACATACATTATGGAGTTCATCTTTAGCGCCTTCAGGGATCCTAAAGGGGCCGACAATCTCTCTCCCCATGATTCCAGCCCAAAACATTACTCCACCTCCTCCTTGTTGGCGCTGTAGCCGTGTTTGCGTGGGGTGTCCATCAACCAGCCATCCTCCACTCCATCCATCTGGACCATCGAGCGCTGCACGGCACTCATCCGTGAACAAAACAGTTTTGAAATCAGTCTTCATGTAATGTTTGGCCCACTGGAGCCGTTTCTGCTTGTGTGAAGTGGATAGAGGAGGTCGACAGGATGGCGTATGCACAGCTGCAAACCTCTGAAGGACCCTGCATCTTGTTGTTCAGGGGACGTTGGAGGCACAAGCAGCTTCAAAAACTTGTCTGCTGCTATGACAAGGCTTTTTTGCCGCTGCTCTTTCAACCTGACGTAATTGCCTGTAGGAAAGAGTCCTCAATTTGCCCTTAACAGCACGCACACGTGTGTACTGTGAATCAGCTACATACTTCTTGATTGCCAAGACACTTCATCCTGATCATCGCACAATGTTGATTGTAGTCATGCCTTGACCTAAACACTCCACAATTTGTTGCTTCTCAGCAGCCGACACATCCTTTTTCTTTCCTATTTTGGCAGAAAATGTAGGCTGCTTAATAATGTGAGAGAGCCTTCTTAAGTAGTCTTGCCTTTCATTGGACACACCTGCCAAACTAATTAGCACAGGTGTCTGCAATTGCTTACAGTGATATAAAGAGCCCTGACACACATCACCATCAATGAGTTTAACTGACAAACAAACAAATTCTTCCCTTATCACTCCTAAACACTTTTTGTATAATAATTTGGAACGCAGTGTACATGTGCTTTTCCACAAAACACCAGTGGTTCACGTAGTGAATCTTACAGTTCTAACTTGCCAACCGTGGTCTGTATGGAGTTGTTCAATAAAGGGCCCAAAAATTAAGATAACATAGATGGGAGAGGTCTCTATGAATAGGAATTCCTAAGTATTTGATACCCCGTGAGGGCCAGGCAAAGGGAAAGTTGGACTGGATGGAATCCTATATGGATTTGGGGAGGGAGACATCGAGGGCCTCAGACTTCGCTGCATTGATTTTAAAATTTTACCATGTAACAAAGTGATCTATTTCAGCCATAACAGCATGGATGGATATATGTGATTGAGTGATATATACTAGGACATCATCAGCAAATAGAGAGCACTTGTACTCGGTGCCTCCCACCTCAATCCACCTAATATTGGGGTTATGGCGAATTGATGAGAGCAGGTGCTCCGTCACTAGGATGTATAAGAGAGGGGACAGAGGACATCACTGCCTTGTCCCATTGGTGATTGTGAAAGGTGATGAAAATGTTCTGACGCACCCCCTGGGCCTTGGGACACCCGGAGCCGGACCCTTTTTGGTGGATGCTGGTGGTTGTAGTCTTCGTGGCGGCGACCCAGTTCCGTGGCTCAGGGCGGTCAAACCAGTGGCGGAACTATTTATGTGGTTTTCATGTTTAAATGTCCGACTACGCCACCCGTGGATTGCGGTCAGAGTGAACCGCCGCTACAGGGCAGACCACTGAGGCTGGTGTTGTGGGTGCAGCACAGCGTAGCATAACTCCCCACGGGAGGAGTATAGCCTCAGGGCAGTGTATGCGGAGGATGGGGGTGATGGTGCAGGGCAGCAGCAGTAACGACACGGAGTCAGTGATGCAGTTCAGGGCCTTTACTCACAGTTCTTATTATCCAGACCACGTCTGCAGGTAACGGCTGCCCACGTCGTACTGTGCACACCAGGTGAGGGGCTCAGACAACTCCCAGATAACTTTGGAGCACTTCACAGGACCCCCTTTGTGTGTCCTTTGTCTGGCCTTTCTTACCAACACTTCTGTCCGGCTGCCTCGGGCCTCCTCTTGGTAAACTTGGCGCCAGTTTCCCTGACCCTATGTGGTGCCTTCCTAGCGGGTGTAGCGAGGGGCTGCGCCACATAAAATGTCAGAGCCTCCGGTTTCTAACTGAGGGTCGTTTCCTGCCTCCACTAGTTCGGGGACCGGTCTCCCCCTTTGGCCTGACCCCTCCACGCAGGTGGATTCGGGCGTGCGGTGGCGACTCGCCCGTCCGCACCCCTGGGATCCCTTCATTCCTCGTTCCTGGAGCCTTCTCCGCTCCTCTTCCTTCCTTCTCCCTCTTCCAGGCCTGGGCCTCTGTTACTAGGCCCGCCTCCGGAGCAGAGCTCATGCAGAGCCCCTGCTCCCTGCCACTTCTGCTCAGACTTCTCTGCACTGAACTAAGATGGTGCCCACCTTTTATACTCCCTTCTCAATGCACCCAGGAACTGCTTCCTCCCTGCTCCTGCACTACAGGGTTCCCCTTCCTCAGTGTTCCCTCCCCCCACTCCAGCCAGGGACAGGGACTGTCGTGCCCATCTCAGGGGCATATTGGTCGCCCTGCCCCACGGCAATGTGGTGTAATGCATGCAGGTGTCGGGTCCTGATCCACACTCCATCCTTACCTGAGAGTGAGATATCACACCTCTGGGTGAGGTGCAATACCTCTGTAGCAACCGAGCCCTCAGGGTGCTACAGTTCCATTTATCTTCAGCCTAGGTGACGTATTGCGATACAGGGCCGTGATTTTGGCTATAAAAGGGTCCCCTAGACCCCTACCCCAAGCTTTATAAGAGAATCATATATGGCGTGCCAGGAGACTCTATGGAATGCTTTCTCAGCATCCAACGAGAGTATCTAATTACAAATTTTTAACTGCATCTAGCCCAGGAAATACTTTGTGCCTAGTAGCAGTGTCTGCTAGTGAGCGGATTATCCCGGCTGTTAAGCAAGCTGCACCACCTGTAGTTTAGACACTTAATTTTTTCAAAGGAAATGCTTCGGGACCATGGGATACTTAGTGAAGAGCATCAGGAGGCACCCCAAGGCATAGGGGCTGGGACTGGCAGTAGGATGCCTTGCGGTGGACAGCCGAGCTCGATCCTTATAAAAGCTTTTTAACTGCAGCAGCTTTAGTGGACGCTACTGGAGCTGGAATTACCACGGCTGCTGGCATGAGACTTGCCCTCCAATAGATCCTTGTAAATGGATTTAAAGTGTATTCATTCAAATTAGAGAGACAATTTAAATTAAAAAGCTTAGAGCTGCCTCCACCACAGGGGGGCTCGCTCGACCCACCAGCGGACAGGCACCAGTATTGGGAGAGGGGGATGGCCGTCAGGGTTCACCGCGGCTCTGGCACAAACCGGGCGACACGGAGGTGGCACGGGCAGGAGCGGACTGGCCGTGTCGGCTTCTCACTTTTTGGATTTTAGAAGGGCATGACATGCCTATATCTGTGTCTCCCCCTCCTTTTACTCCTCCACCTCTTTTATTTTCGCATGACTATATGTACTTGTCACTTTTCCATGTGTTAGTTATGTCTTCTGAGCAGTTTGTCAGCTTTTGGACACCTTTGAAGGTGTTTTCTATGTGTTTCTATGTGTTTTTGTTTGCCTGCCATTGGTTTTAACGGTGTTCGAAGGTGTTCGACGAACAGTTCGGCGAACACACGGGTGTTCGACGAACCGAACCGAACTCGAACACTACGGGGGTGGCTCAACACTAATCGTTACATATTATTCCTTTTGTACGTGGTTTTAAAAGGAAAAAGGGGAACCGAACCATGTTTCTTGCTTCCACATAGCAGGACCGAACGTCCAAACCACTATGCTAGACTCCAGAAGCAGTGAGACATGGGATATAACTAAGAGGTGCCAATCTGAGGACGTACCTGGACAATGTGTAGGATACATGATATACATGTTTGTAATGCTACACATGAGATTAAAATACATATATAATATATAAATGAATAAGAATTGATATAAATAAAAATTAAAATGTACTAGAACTGACTATAAAAAGAAGAATAAAAAAAATCATTTTAATGCGTGTGACATGTCTCTGATACTGAGGATTATTTCCTTTAAAGGAATATTAGACCCATTTTATGTATGACTTAAACAAAGGGAATCTTAAATAATCAAGATGGAATTAAATATCCCCAAAATAATGAGGGATAAATAAATGAGATAATATTTTACTGTCGTAAGAAGACCTCCTCAATTTCATTTGCTCCATGGGGTTTAAGAGTAGTGTTGAGCAACCCCCGTAGTGTTCGAGTTCGGTTCGGTTCGTCGAACACCCGTGTGTTCGTCGAACTGTTCGTCGAACACCTTCGAACACCGTTAAAACCAATGGCAGGCAAACAAAAACACATAGAAACACATAGAAAACACCTTCAAAGGTGTCCAAAAGCTGACAAACTGCTCTGAAGACACAACTAACACATGGAAAAGTGACAAGTACATATAGTCATGCGAAAAGAAAAGAGGTGGAGGAGTAAAAGGAGGGGGAGACACAGATAAAGGCATGTCATGCCCTTCTAAAATCCAAAAAGTGAGAAGCCGACACGTTCAGTCCGCTCCTGCCCGTGCCACCTCCGTGTCGCCGGGTTTGTGCCAGAGCCGCGGTGAACCCTGACGGCCAGCCCCCCTCTCCCAATACTGGTGCCTGTCCGCTGGTGGGTCGAGCGAGCCCCCCTGTGGTGGAGGCAGCTCTAAGCTTTTTAATTTAAATTGTCTCTCTAATTTGAATGAATACACTTTAAATCCATTTACAAGGATCTATTGGAGGGCAAGTCTCATGCCAGCAGCCGCGGTAATTCCAGCTCCAGTAGCGTCCACTAAAGCTGCTGCAGTTAAAAAGCTTTTATAAGGATCGAGCTCGGCTGTCCACCGCAAGGCATCCTACTGCCAGTCCCAGCCCCTATGCCTTGGGGTGCCTCCTGATGCTCTTCACTGAGTATCCCGGGGTCCCGAAGCATTTCCTTTGAAAAAATTAAGTGTCAAAACTACAGGTGGTGTAGCTTGCTTAACAGCGGGATAGTCCGCTGACTAGCAGACACTGCTACTAGGCACAAAGTATTTCCTGGGCTAGATGCAGTTAAAAATTTGTAATTAGATACTCTCGTTGGATGCTGAGAAAGCATTCCATAGCGTCTCCTGGCACGCCATATATGATTCTCTTAAAAAGCTTGGGGTAGGGGTCTAGGGGACCCTTTTATAGCCAAAATCACGGCCCTGTATCATAATACGTCACCTAGGCTGAAGATAAATGGAACTGTATTACCCTGAGGGCTCAGTTGCTACAGAGGTATTGTACCTCACCCAGAGGTGTGATATCTCACTCTCAGGTAAGGATGGAGTGTGGATCAGGACCCGACACCTGCATGCATTACACCACATTGCCGTGGGGCAGGGCGACCAATATGCCCCTGAGATGGGCACGACAGTCCCTGTCCCTGGCTGGAGTGGGGGGAGGGAACACTGAGGAAGGGGAACCCTGTAGTGCAGGAGCAGGGAGGAAGCAGTTCCTGGGTGCATTGAGAAGGGAGTATAAAAGGTGGGCACCATCTTAGTTCAGTGCAGAGAAGTCTGAGCAGAAGTGGCAGGGAGCAGGGGCTCTGCATGAGCTCTGCTCCGGAGGCGGGCCTAGTAACAGAGGCCCAGGCCTGGAAGAGGGAGAAGGAAGGAAGAGGAGCAGAGAAGGCTCCAGGAACGAGGAACGAAGGGATCCCGGGGGTGCGGACGGGCGAGTTGCCACCGCACGCCCGAATCCACCTGCGTGGAGGGGTCAGGCCAAAGCGGGAGACCGGTCCCCGAAACTAGTGGAGGCAGGAAACGACCCTCAGCTAGAAACAGGAGGCTGTGACATTTTATGTGGCGCAGCCCCTCGCTACACCCGCTAGGAAGGCACCACATAGGGTCAGGGAAACTGGCGCCAAGTTTACCAAGAGGAGGCACGAGGCAGCCGGACAGAAGGGTTGGTAAGAAAGGCCAGACAAAGGACACACAAAGGGGGTCCTGTGAAGCGCTCCAAAGTTATCTGGGAGTTGTCTGAGCCCCTCACCTTGTGAGCACAGTACGACGTGGGCAGCCGTTACCTGCAGACGTGGTCTGGATAATAAGAACTGTGAGTAAAGGCCCTGGACTGCATCACTGACTCCGTGTCGTTACTGCTGCTGCCCTGCACCATCACCCCCATCCTCCGCATACACTGCCCTGAGGCTATACTCCTCCCGTGGGGAGTTATGCTACGCTCTGCTGCACCCACAACACCAGCCTCAGCGGTCTGCCCTGGAGCGGCGGTTCACTCTGACCGCAATCCACGGGTGGCGTAGTCGGACATTTAAACATCAAAACCACATAAATAGTTCCGCCACTGGTTTGACCGCCCTGAGCCACGGAACCGGGTCGCCGCCACGGAGACTACAACCACCAGCATCCACCAAAAAGGGTCCGGCTCCGGGTGTCCCAAGGCCCAGGGGGCGCGTCAGAACATTTTCATCACCTTTCACAATCACCAATGGAACAAGGCAGGGATGTTCTCTGTCCCCTCTCTTATACATCCTAGTGACGGAGCACCTGCTCTCATCAATTCGCCATAACCCCAATATTAGGTGGATTGAGGTGGGAGGCACCAAGTACAAGTGCTCTCTATTTGCTGATGATGTCCTAGTATATATCACTCAATCACATATATCCATCCATGCTGTTATGGCTGAAATAGATCACTTTGTTACATGGTCAAATTTTAAAATCAATGCAGCGAAGTCTGAGGCCCTCGATGTCTCCCTCCCCAAATCCATATAGGATTCCATCCAGTCCAACTTTCCCTTTGCCTAGCCCTCACAGGGTATCAAATACTTAGGAATTCCTATTCATAGAGACCTCTCCCATCTATGTTATCTTAATTTTGGGCCCTTTATTGAACAACTCCATACAGACCACGGTTGGCAAGTTAGAACTGTAAGATTCACTACGTGAACCACTGGTGTTTTGTGGAAAAGCACATGTACACTGTGTTCCAAATTATTATGCAAAAAGTGCTTAGGAGTGATAAGGGAAGAATTTGTTTGTTTGTCAGTTAAACTCATTGATGGTGATGTGTGTCAGGGCTCTTTATATCACTGTAAGCAATTGCAGACACCTGTGCTAATTAGTTTGGCAGGTGTGTCCAATGAAAGGCAAGACTACTTAAGAAGGCTGTCTCACATTATTAAGCAGCCTACATTTTCTGCCAAAATGGGAAAGAAAAAGGATGTGTCGGCTGCTGAGAAGCAACAAATTGTGGAGTGTTTAGGTCAAGGCATGACTACAATCAACATTGTGCGATGATCAGGATGAAGTGTCTTGGCAATCAAGAAGTATGTAGCTGATTCACAGTACACACGTGTGCGTGCTGATAAGGGCAAATTGAGGACTCTTTCCTACAGGCAATTACGTCAGGTTAAAAGAGCAGCGGCAAAAAAGCCTTGTCATAGCAGCAGACAAGTTTTTGAAGCTGCTGGTGCCTCCAACGTCCCCCGAACAACAAGATGCAGGGTCCTTCAGAGGTTTGCAGCTGTGCATACGCCATCCTGTCGACCTCCTCTATCCACTTCACACAAGCAGAAACGGCTCCAGTGGGCCAAACATTACATGAAGACTGTTTCAAAACTGTTTTGTTCACGGATGAGTGCCGTGCAGCGCTCGATGGTCCAGATGGATGGAGTGGAGGATGGCTGGTTGATGGACACCCCACGCAAACACGGCTACAGCGCCAACAAGGAGGAGGTGGAGTAATGTTTTGGGCTGGAATCATGGGGAGAGAGATTGTCGGCCCCTTTAGGATCCCTGAAGGCGCTAAAGATGAACTCCATAATGTATGTGGATTTTCTCAAACAGCACTTCCTGCCATGGTTCAAGAAGAAGAACCGTGTATTTCACAGCAAGATCATTTTTTTGCATGATAATGCACCATCTCATGCTGCACATAAAACATCTGCATCTCTGGCTGATATGGGCATAAAAGGGGACAAACTTATGGTGTGACCCCCATGCTCGCCTGACCTCTACCCCAGGGGCGGACACAGACTGTAGTGGGCCCCTGTGCAAGAAATTTTTGGGGGCCCCCCCCCTGCGCTTCATAAGGCAACAAAGTTATGTAAACATAACCCCCCCATGTGCAGCTCTCATCCCCCCCATGTGCAGCTCACCCCCCCGATGCATCTCTCACCCCCCCCCCCGTGCATCTCTCATCCCCCCCATGTGCATCTCCCATTCCCCCCACTCCTAGTTAATTAATTGTATTTAAGAAAAATAAAACTTGTTATACTTACCCCCATGCGATCCCTGCAGAATCCTGGCGCTCGTCCACGTCGCTGCCACCAGGCTCTCCTGACGTTCGGCCATGTGACGGTGCCACATACATAGCCAACAGCTTTTGTTTTGGCCAAAAGATTTTTAAAGCCGCCACCACGATAAGGTAGACTCTTCTGGCCGGGCCCTACTCTAACCTATTAAAATTTTCTTAAAATATCCAATACTCTTTTTAGATATATGTTTATTTAGTTTTCTTTAAGGGAATGTGTCATATACATTTTTTTTTTAAATGACCAATAATACCACATACAGGGAATACCGCCACACCATCACCAGACCACATATTACCACAACATAGTGACCGAATAATACCACACAGAAGGGAGAAAAACTGCCACACCATGACCAGACCACATATTACCACCACATTACTAATATTACCACCACATTACTAATATTACCATAAGTGTCATAATACACGGGAGCTCTATACATGGTATGTATAATGTAAGTGTCCAGGTAATCTAGTGATCACCAGTGACATTATACACAGGAGCTCTGTATATAGTGTCAGTGTACAGGTAATACAGTGATCACCAGTGACATTATACACAGGAGCTCTGTATATAGTGTACAGGTAATACAGGGATCACCAGTGACATTATACACAGGAGCTCTGTATATATTGTCAGTGTACAGGAAATACAGTGATCACCAGTGACATTATACACAGGAGCTCTGTATATAGTGTCAGTGTACAGGTAATACAGTGATCACCAGTGACATTATACACAGGAGCTCTGTATATAGTGTACAGGTAATACTGTGATCACCAGTGACATTATACACAGGAGCTCTGTATATAGTGTACAGGTAATACTGTGATCACCAGTGACATTATACACAGGAGCCCGGTACATAGTATATAGTGTAAGTGTACATGTAATGCACTGACTCACTGGTGACGTCTCTAGGTGAAGTCCTTCAGCTACGCTTTTCTCCTTCATCCAGCACAGACCGCCATCACGTCTTCCAGCCAGGACTCGTCTCTGCATAAAATAACACAGTTATCTAGAGCACATTCCCCAACTTCTACATTACGCAGCTGAATACAGACGTGCATCCACCATCAATATATGGTTAGTTATTATGCAACCTACCATTCCAAATATAAATTGTAATCCACCACGGTGCCCCCATTAACTGTAAATAGGCACTTAATATATAATTTAATTAGAACCTCTACTCTATACTTCCTGCTCCCCGCATTCATTATTTACATGCACCCCCTGCCCCAATTCATTATATCATGTCCGTGCTCTCCCCACCCCATCGTCATTTATCATTTACTCTCCCCCACCCCACATTCATTATGTGCAGCTCATTATCCCCCTACTCCTAATTCCCCCATGTGCAGCTCATTTTCTCCCAATTCCCCCATGTGCAGCTCTCACCCCCCCATGAGCAGCTCTCACCACCCCCCCATGTGTCCCTCTCTCATCCCCCTCCCCCACATGTGCCCCTCTCTCATCCCCCCCATGTGCAGCTCTCACCACCCCCCCATGTGCACATCTCTCATCCCCCTCCCCCACATGTGCCCCTCTCTCATCCCCCTCCCCCACATGTGCCCCTCTCTCATCCCCCTCCCCCACATGTGCCCCTCTCTCACCCCCCTCCCCCACATGTGCCCCTCTCTCATCCCCCTCCCCCCCATGTGCCCCTCTCTCATCCCCCCCATGTGCAGCTCTCACCACCCCCCCATGTGCCCCTCTCTCATCCCCCTCCCCCCCATGTGCCCCTCTCTCATCCCCCTCCCCCACATGTGCCCCTCTCTCATCCCCCCATGTGCATCTCTCATCCCCCTCCCCCACATGTGCACCTCTCTCATCCCCCCCATGTGCATCTCTTATCTCCCCCCATGTGCATCTCTTATCCCCCTCCCCCATGTGCATCTCTTATCCCCCTCCCCCATGTGCATCTCTTATCCCCCTCCCCCATGTGCATCTCTTATCCCCCTCCCCCATGTGCATCTCTTATCTCCCCCCCCATGTGCATCTCTTATCTCCCCCCCATGTGCATCTCTTATCTCCCCCCCATGTGCATCTCTTATCTCCCCCCCATGTGCATCTCTTATCTCCCCCCCATGTGCATCTCTTATCCCCCCCATGTGCACCTCTCTCATCCCCCCCACCCCATGTGCATCTTTTATCATCCCCCCCCACGTGCACCTCTCTCATCCCCCTCCCCCCACGTGCACCTCTCTCATCCCCCTCCCCCCACATGTGCACCTCTCTGATCCCCCCCACCCCATGTGCATCTTTTATCATCTCCCCCCACCCCATGTGCATCTTTTATCATCTCCCCCCCATGCGCATCTTTTATCATCTCCCCCCACCCGATGTGCATCTTTTATCATCTCCCCCCCCCATGTGCATCTCTTATCTCACACACACACACACACACACACACACACACACACACACACACACACCTCCCATTCCCCCCACTCCTAGTAAATTGTATTTTGAAAAAAACAAAACTTGTTATACTTACCCCCATGCGATCCCTGCAGAATCCTGGCGCTCGTCCAAATCGCTGACACCAGGTTCTCCTGCCTTCCGGCCATGTGACGGCGCCGTCACATGACCGGAAATCAGGGGAATCATGAAGGCGCTGCCGCAGGAGCGCAGCGCAGCGCTGAGATGCCCCGGACCCGGCGCTTAGCATGGGGCCGGGGGCCCCATGAGGAGAGAGACTCACAAGAGGGGGCCCCCAACAGGGCTCCAAGGGGGCCCCTACCGGCTGGGCCCCACACTGGAGTCAGGGCAGACATGCCCTGATGGCGGCCCTGCTGGAGGCTGGAGGGGCCCCCTCTCCCTCGGGGCCCCCGTTCAATGAACCGGCTGCACGGGCGGTAGTTCCGCCCCTGCTCTACCCCATTCAGAACCTCTGGAGCATCATCAAAAGGAGTGTCTATGATGGCGGGAGGCAGTTCACATCTAAGCAACAGCTCTGGGAGGGTATTCTGTCCTCATGCAAAACAATTGAAGCAGAAACCATCCAAAACCTGACAAATTCAATGGACGAGAGAGTTCAGAAGCTCCTTTCGAACAAGGGGTCCTATGTGAAAATGTAACATCACCTAGAATAAAGTTTTGAGTTGAAAACTGTTTGATTTCAGTTTCTAATAACCTGCTAATGCTTATAATTTCAAAAATGACCATTTTTTTGGTCTTTATTAAAATGAAAAGGTTGATCGAAAAGTTTGGGGGATCTAAGAGTGTGGCAACCCAGTAGTCATGATTACTTCGAATTCTGACAATATGAGGGTCATGTTGCAGGTAGTGCAGCAAGAAGGCACTTATGTGTCTTGCGCATCTCGGAGCCCCAAAATTATTTTCCGGGCTAGATGCAGCTAAAAATTATTATTAATTTTAAATCTGGTGGAGCTTAGTATAGATGGCCTAATAGGATCAGTACTGCACACTACTACAAAGCCCAAATTATTTTCCAGCCAATATACAGATAAACATGATTAGTAATTTTAAATCTGGTGGAGCTTATTATAGATGGCCTAATAGAATCAGTGCTGCACACTGCTACAAAGCCCAAATTATTTTCCAGCCAAGATACAGATAAACATGATTAGTAATTTGAAAGCTTAAAATGGTTGGTAGGGTGATTTTAACCAATCATCCATCTTTTACTCTCCCCAGGATGACACAGGGGTAGAAAAGTCGTTTCGGATCCATGATTTGTTCATCTTTATGAACGTGAGTCTGTCTACATTATCAGTGGAGAGCCGCGTGCGCTTATCTGTCAGCACACGTTCAGACAGAACGCTGGCTGCGGGGCATGACAAGATCTCCAAGGCGTAAGTGGCTAGCTCCGGCCATTTATCCAGATTGGAAGCCCAAAAAGAGCAACGGTCCAGTGACACAGTCATGGCTTCAATGTTTACTTGGAGATACTCCTGTACCATCGTCTCTAGGCGTTGACTATGTGTCAGACTTCTTGTCTCCTGTGGCCTTGCAAAGGATGGGCTAAAAAAGTGGTGAAATGATTCCGCAAAATTGATGTTACCAGCAGATACTGTGGTTCTGTTACGGTTTGAGTGCTGAACACTTGACGGTCCCACGGTTGGCAAGTTGGAACTGTGAGATTCACTATGTGCACCACTGGTGTTTTGTGGAAAAGCACATGTAAGATTCTGCAACAGTCTCTGCTGATACTCCTGCATGCGTGCATCCCTTTCTATGGCAGGAATAATTTCTGCAAATTTACTTTTGTACCGGGGATCTAACAGTGTGGCAACCCAGTAGTCAGGATTATTTCTAATTCTCACAATTCGAGGGTCATGTTGCAGGTAGTGCAGCAAGAAGGCACTCATGTGTGTTGCGCATCCAGGAGCACCAAGTCCCTGTTGTGTTGGTGGCGAGGTAACAATCATGCTTCCTTCCTCTGTCCTCTCCCCCCAACCTCACACAACAGAAATGTGATCAAGGTCTCCCTCATCTGATGAGTCTTCCATCAGTTCGTCCTCCACTTCTTCCTGGGCTCCTGCACCTTCCTCACTAGTTTGGCTGCTACCATGCGCCCTGGTAAAACCATCTCCCCCACCCTCACATGCCTGCCGCCTTGGTGCTGCCGACCGTCTGGACCTTGCAGATGTTAGCCCTTCCGCATACAACTCCTCCTCCTCTACTTCCTCCACCTCCTCTTGTGCCACCACCTGACTCTGAATTCTGTTTAACATGTGCTCCAGCATGTAAATCACCGGAATAGTCATGCTGATAATGGCATCGTCAGCACTAAACATCTTCGTCGCCATTTCAAAACTGTGCAGAAGGGTGCATAGGTCCCTGATCTGAGACCACTCCTCCAGCGTGATTTGCCCCACGTCTGGATCTCGTTGGCCCAGGCTATACGTCAGAACGTATTGCACCAGGGCTTGTCGGTGCTGCCACAGTCGCTGCAACATGTGCAGAGTTGAATTCCACCGGGTAGGCACATCGCATTTTAGCCGGTGAAATGGCAGGCCCAACGACTTCTGTAGAGATGTAAGTCACTGAGCTGCGGGATGCGAATGGCGGAAGTGAGCACACAGCGACCGTGCCCTCTGCAGAAGGCCATCTAGTCTGGGATAGTGGGCTAAAAATTGCTGGACAACCAGGTTCAACACGTGAGCCATACAAGGCACGTGTGTGACATTGCCCCGGCGAAGGGCCGCACCCAGGTTTGCAGCATTGTCGCACACGGCCTTCCCTGGTTTCAGGTCCAGTGGAGACAACCATTCATGAAATTGGTTCTCCAGAGCTGACCACAACTCCTCAGCTGTGTGACTCACATTTCCCAGACATTTCAAAGTAAAAACCGCCTGATGACGTTGAGCCCTACTGCCAGCATAGTAAGGAGGTGTGCAGGATCCCTTCTGCGCAGTTAGAAAGCTTGTGGCATGACCAGACAGGCTTTGGGTGCAGGTGGAAGACCGAGAGGAGGTTGAGGAGGCAGAAGCAGTGGAGGAACTTTGACATAAAGAGGATTGACGCACAACTCGTGGGGACGGCAAGACTTGGACAGCAGCCCCTTGTCCTGCTGTCACCATAGTTACCCAGTGCCCAGTCAGCGACATGTAACGCCCCTGTCCATGCCTACTCGTCCAAGTGTCTGTGATGAAATGCACCCTGTCACACACAGAGTTTCTCAAAGAAGCGGTGATGTTGTGTGCGACATGCTGGTGGAGCGCAGGCACACCTTTCTTTGAGAAGTAGTGCCGACTGGGCATCTGGTACTGGGGCACTGCGACGGACATAAGGTCTCGAAAATCCTCTGTGTCCACCAGGCGGAAAGGCAGCATTTCTGTAGCCAAGAGCTTGCAGATGGTGAAATTCAACCTCTTAGCTTTCTCATGGCTAGGAGGAAATGGTCTTTTACTTGTCCACATCTGAGGGACCGAGGGCTGGCTATTGTGCTTAGACGGGGTTGATAAGGGTGTCCCCGGCAAACTGCCGGTCTGTGAGGAAGATGCAGGCGGACATGTTAGGTTGCCTTGATCCAAAGGTGGTGCTATCGATGTCGGACAGCGCTCAACACCAGCTGGTGTTACCACCTCCAAAGAAAATGATGACCTGCCAATCACGCTGGCTGTTGCGGGTAAAGAGGTGGCAGGTCTGCGCCCCAAAACAGGTGTGACTGCTGTCCCCCCAGTCACAGAGGATGAAGAGGCCGCGGATGCACAAGATATGGCAGACGGTGATTGGCCCGGCCGGCTAGGCCGCATTGTAGCACACTGAGCTTCCCACTGCAACTTATGCTTCATGTCCATGTGCCGGTTCATGCATGAAGTACTCAAACTATGTATTTTTTGGCCTCTACTTAGCTTTTGCTGACAAATGTTACAGATAACACGAGTTGGGTCATCTTTATCGATCTGAAAAAATGCCCAGGCTATGCAAGGCTTAGCACCCATGCGACCTGAAGAGCCACCACGACTTGTGGTGAGAGGCAGAGTTGTGTTTGAGGATGCAGTTGTTGACGTGCTTCCAGTACTACGTCTCTGTCCAGGAAGGCGCAACCTGACCTCGTCGTCACTAGCATCTTCCTCCACCTCCTCTGCTGACCTCATCTCTTGGCTGACTGTGGGTTGACAGTAAGTGGGATCTCCAACCTCATCATCATCACCCTGTGCGTTATCACACCCGTCGTCCTCAGAGCCAACCTGTTCCTGCCCTGACAAAAAACTAAAGTTGTCGCTCCAATCAGGTATTTGAGTCTCATCATCGTCTTCCTCATTGTCTCCACCAACAGGAGTTACAGTTTGGGAATGAGGGTCTACATTATGGTCAGAACCTTCTGCGTCTGGTCCTGGATCTGACTCATAAAGATTCTGGGCATCAGTGCAGATCATTTCCTCGTCTGGATTCACAGAAGCGCTGGAGTCGACCTCTGATTCCCAGGCTATAGTATGAGTAAACAGCTCTGCAGACTCAACCATCTGTTCTACCTCATACTCAGACGGGCAGCTGAAGATTTGGGAGCTGTGAGGAAGCAAGTGCGATTGGGGTGACACCTTTGAGGACTGGAGTATTTGTGATGTTGAAGTTGATGTGGAGGAGAGCCCACTTAAAGGAGCACTTGATATCCGTTGAAGCACCTGCTGTTTTTGTGCCTCATCTGGAATTTGTAGCGATTGGCGTGGCCGTAAGAAAGGGATCTTATCACATTGTCCGCTAAAAGAAGTAGACATTTTAGTTTGGCTGGAAGATGGTCTTTCTTCTGCAGATGTTACTGTTGCTTTAACACCTACCCCACGGACACAACCTTTTTTCCCCTTCCCAACATGCCTATTCCCCTTTCCACCAGCAGCAGGCCTTTTTCCACTCATTTTGGTGGTTAACTAATTCACAACTCTGGAGTTTTTTGCACAAAAAAACAATGGATGGGAACGGAGCAGAGCTGAGTGGCCAAACTGTGGTATTAGGCCAAAACTATTGGCTGGGTTAGATGCAGAAAAAAATTATATTCAATTTGCAGCCTGATGGAGGTCAGTATAGATGGACTAATAGAACAAGTCCCAAACACAGCTAGAAGCCCAAATATTTTTTCAGAGGTAGATGCAGAAAAAAATTATTTTGAATTTGCAACCTGATGGAGGTCAGTATAGATGGACTAATAGAACAAGTCCCACACACTGCTAGAAGGCCAAATATTTTTTCAGAGCTAGATGCAGAAAAAAATTATATTCAGTTAGCAACCTGATGGAGGTCAGTATAGATGGACTAATAGAGAAAGTCCCACACACTGCTAGAAGGCCAAATATTTTTTCAGAGCTAGATGCAGAAAAAAATTATATTCAGTTTGCAACCTGATGGAGGTCAGTATAGATGGACTAATAGAGAAAGTCCCACACACTGCTAGAAGGCCAAATATTTTTTCAGAGCTAGATGCAGAAAAAAATTATATTCAGTTTGCAACCTGATGGAGGTCTGTATAGATGGATTAATAGAACAAGTCCCACACACAGCTAGAAGCCCAATATTTTTTCAGAGGTAGATGCAGAAAAAAATATATTCAGTTTGCAACCTGATGGAGGTCAGTATAGATGGACTAATACAACAAGTCCCACACACAGCTAGAAGCCCAATATTTTTTCAGAGCTAGATGCAGAAAAAAATTATATTCAATTTGCAACCTGATGGAGGTCAGTATAGATGGAGTAATAGAACAAGTCCCACACACAGCTAGAAGCCCAAATATTTTTTCAGAGGTAGATGCAGAAAAAAATTAAATTCAGTTTGCAACCTGATGGAGGTCTGTATAGATGGATTAATAGAACAAGTCCCACACACAGCTACAAGTTCAATATTTTTTCAGAGGTAGATGCAGAAAAAAATATATTCAGTTTGCAACCTGATGGAGGTCAGTATAGATGGATTAATAGAACAAGTCCCACACACAGCTAGAAGCCCAATATTTTTTCAGAGGTAGATGCAGAAAAAAATTATATTCAATTTGCAACCTGATGGAGGTCAGTATAGATGGAGTAATAGAACAAGTCCCACACACAGCTAGAAGCCCAAATATTTTTTCAGAGCTAGATGCAGATAAAAGTTATTTTTAATTTGCAACCTGATGGAGGTCAGTATAGATGGACTAATAGAGAAAGTCCCACACACTGCTAGAAGGCCAAATATTTTTTCACAGCTAGATGCAGACAAAAAATTATTTTGAATTTGCAGCGTGATGGAGGTCAGTATAGATGGACTAATAGAACAAGTCCCACACACAGCTAGAAGCCCAAATATTTTTTTAGAGGTAGATGCAGATAAAAATTATTTTTAATTTGCAACCTGATGGAGGTCAGTATAGATGGACTAATAGAGAAAGTCCCACACACTGCTAGAAGGCCAAATATTTTTTCAGAGCTAGATGCAGAAAAAAATTATATTCAGTTTGCAACCTGATGGAGGTCTGTATAGATGGATTAATAGAACAAGTCCCACACACAGCTAGAAGCCCAATATTTTTTCAGAGGTAGATGCAGAAAAAAATATATTCAGTTTGCAACCTGATGGAGGTCAGTATAGATGGACTAATACAACCAGTCCCACACACAGCTAGAAGCCCAATATTTTTTCAGAGCTAGATGCAGAAAAAAATTATATTCAATTTGCAACCTGATGGAGGTCAGTATAGATGGAGTAATAGAACAAGTCCCACACACAGCTAGAAGCCCAAATATTTTTTCAGAGCTAGATGCAGATAAAAATTATTTTTAATTTGCAACCTGATGGAGGTCAGTATAGATGGACTAATAGAGAAAGTCCCACACACTGCTAGAAGGCCAAATATTTTTTCAGAGCTAGATGCAGAAAAAAATTATATTCAGTTTGCAACCTGATGGAGGTCTGTATAGATGGATTAATAGAACAAGTCCCACACACAGCTAGAAGCCCAATATTTTTTCAGAGGTAGATGCAGAAAAAAATATATTCAGTTTGCAACCTGATGGAGGTCAGTATAGATGGACTAATACAACAAGTCCCACACACAGCTAGAAGCCCAATATTTTTTCAGAGCTAGATGCAGAAAAAAATTATATTCAATTTGCAACCTGATGGAGGTCAGTATAGATGGAGTAATAGAACAAGTCCCACACACAGCTAGAAGCCCAAATATTTTTTCAGAGGTAGATGCAGAAAAAAATTATATTCAGTTTGCAACCTGATGGAGGTCTGTATAGATGGATTAATAGAACAAGTCCCACACACAGCTACAAGCCCAATATTTTTTCAGAGGTAGATGCAGAAAAAAATATATTCAGTTTGCAACCTGATGGAGGTCAGTATAGATGGACTAATAGAGAAAGTCCCACACACTGCTAGAAGGCCAAATATTTTTTCAGAGCTAGATGCAGAATAAAATTATATTCAATTTGCAACCTGATGGAGGTCAGTATAGATGGACTAATAGAATGATGCTATGCCCAAAAGATTTTACTTCACTAGGTGCAGTAAAAAAATTGGTATTCTATACACAGGTGGTATATCTTGCAACACAGATAGGCTACTCCACTGACTAACACACTCTGCAATAGGCCAAAAAGGATTAGCTTTGCTAGATTCAGCCAAATGCTGTGAAAAAAACTTCCACAGCACTGGCACAGACCTGCCTGGCAAAATCTGATAGGAACTGATGTAACCTAGTCCTGAAAAGGACTCCAATTACAATTAGTCTTTACTCCCACAACCTATCTATTTAAGAGCACAGACCTGCCTGATGAAAGTCCTAGGAAATGCTGTAACCTAGTCCTTAAAAGGACTGCAATCACAACTATTCCCTACTCCCAAGTTATCTGTAGATTTGTGCGAAAATTGGCTTGAAATTAACAAGGTATAGCGCACACAGCAACAGCGGTGCCGTCTAACACGCAGCTGCAGCAGTGAGAAAATGGTGGCGACTGGGAAAATGGCTGGGTCTTATAGGGCAAGGACATGTGACATACACTGCCAATGACACATGCCCTTGCTTGTGTGAAAAAAAGCACTTCGCTCCGTGTGTGCGCTGCTGATAGGCTGACAGATTGCACCTCCCCACTGTAAATGCGGGAAAGAGAAAAAAAAATGGAGATCTTCATTATTCCTGCAGAGATCCATCCCCTGCCCCTCCCCCCACCCTGCTGTACACTCAAACTGCATATTAACATTAATTTTCATCATTACTGAGAAAAAATCCAGTTATGATTTTGGTGCACGAACAGTTATCGAACATAACCTCATCCAGCCGAATTTTTCTCAAATCGTTTGTGTTCGCCGAACGGCTCGAACACCGCCCAAAACAGCTCGAATTTGAGATTGGCGAACAGTTCGAGTAGAACAACGCTCATCTCTATTTAAGAGTATTTCGTTTATAGATCCAATAGATCTTCTTGCGATTCAAACATTGCACCCTATTGGGAACATCAATTGGAATAAGTTGAATGGGTAGTACTTTCAGGTCCCTATAATCCTATTTGTGATACAAAACCATATGTCGGGATAATCCATGTTTGGTAAATCCAGTAACAATATTGTGTCTATGTGAATTTAACCTGTTGTGTAGTGCCTGAGTGGTTCTACCGACATACTGTTTAGGACAGCTACATTCTATAACATAAATTACGTACTCCGTTTGGCATGACATAGGGCGAGGGATTTTAAAATTCTCATTGGTAGATACCGAAGTAAAATTGTCTGTTGAGTGTAGAATGGATTTACAACACATACATCCCCTACTGCCACATTTCGTAACCATATTATTCTTATTTTTATTCCCACTCGTACTGATGGAACTCCCTTGTTTGCATAGCCTACTTGGTGCTAAGATGTTTCTTAGTGTTGGTGCTCTTTTGAATATTAGGAATGTTTTTTTAGGTAGTACCTGTTTCAATATCTGGTCATGCATTAAAATGTGCTAATTTTTTGGGAGAATTTCTCAGATTTTTTTATGCTGATGATTGAATGTGGTAACAAATTTCAGTTTGTGTTCAAAGTCCCTATTCTTTTCTCGCGATGAACCCATAAGGAGAGAAAGTTGGTCATTTTTTTCTTTGACTTGTTTATATGATTTTGCCATTGGTTCCTTCGGGTATTTCTGTTGTAAAAACCTTTGTTTAAGGATTTCAGACTTTATGTCATAATCAGATTCTGTTGTAGTAGTAGTGAGCCATTTCCTATAGTGTCCACTAGTGTAATGGATATAGCTGTTAGTGTCCACTTTTTAAAAAAATGTTTTTCTAAAAATATGATCATCCTGAATGTATAAAACCAGATCTAGAAAATTAATAGTGTGTTCATTACTGTCTAGATTAAAGGTGATGCCCCAATTGTTTTTATTAAGAAAATCAAAAAACAAAATGGGGTCAATGATGTTTCTATCAATAATGAAGATCAAGTCATCTCCATTATAGTACCTCCTATAAAATACAATACCCTTATTGAAAATTCCCTGAAAGATAAAAACTTGTTCAAACAATCCCATAAAAATATTAGCAAAAGTAGGTTCTACTTTAGAGCCCATGGCTACTGCTTTAACCTGGTGATAGGTTTTATTTAAAAAGGTAAACAAATTATTTTTTAGAATAAAAGACAAACCAGCTAAGATAAAGGATTTCTGTCTAGGAGATAACCGCATATCGCCAGATATGATATATTCAACGCACATTAGTCCAAAGTCGACATCAATATTGGTATATATGGTATAGTATAGTATACAGTATAGGGAGTTCACATCCAAACTTAAAAAAATGTAAGTTTTTTCCTTCTGATATTGTGAATCAGTCTAATGTGATGGCTAGAATCTTGTAAGTAGCTACTGAGGTTTTTAACATGTGGTTGTAAGAGTACATCAAAATACTCTGCTAGGTTCGATGAAAGGGAGCCTATACCAGAAATAATGGATCTCCCCGGGACTATAACGATGATCATATTTTTACAATAACATTTTTTAAAAAAGTGGACACTAACAGCTATATCAATAGTACTAGTGGACACTATAGGAAATGGCTCACTAATATCCCTCACAACCAGTTTCAAAGAATTCGCAGAAACTGTACAACAGAATCTGATTATGACATACAGTCTGAAATCCTTAAATAAAGGTTTTTACAACAGAAATACCCGAAGGAACTAATGGCAAAATCATATAAACAAGTCAAAGAAAAAAATGACCAACTTTCTCTCCTTATAGGTTCATCACGAGAAAAGAATAGGGACTTTGAACACGAACTGAAATTTGTTACCACATTCAATCAACAGCATAAAAAAAATCAGAGAAATTCTCTAAAAAAATTAGCATATTTTAATGAATGACCAGATATTGAAACAGGTACTATCTAAAAAACTATCCCTAATATTCAAAAGAGCACCAACACCAAGAAACATCTTAGCACCAAGTAGGCTATGCAAACAAGGGAGTTCCATCAGTACGAGTGGGAATAAAAATAAGAATAATATGGTTACGAAATGTGGCAATAGGGGATGTATGTGTTGTAAATCCATTCTACACTCCACAGACAATTTTACTTCGGTATCTACCAATGAGAATCCCTCGCCCTATGTCATGTCAAACGGAGTACGTAATTTATGTTATAGAATGTAGCTGTCCTAAACAGTATGTCGGTAGAACCACTCAGGCACTACACAACAGGTTAAATTCACATAGACACAATATTGTTATGGGATTTACCAAACATGGATTATCCCAACATATGGTTTTGTATCACAAACCGTATTATAGCGACCTGAAAGTACTACCCATTCAACTTATTCCAACTGATGTTTCCAATAGGGTGCAATGTTTGAATCGCAAGGAGATCTATTGGATCTACAAACCAAATACTCTTAAACCCCATGGATTAAATGAAATTGCAGAGATTTTCTTATGACAGTATAATATTATGTCATTTATTTATCCCTCATTATTTTGGGGATATTTAATTCCATCTTGATTATTATTATTTATTTATTTATTTAAGATTCCCTTCGGTTGCCTTACCACCTGGATGCCCAGCAAGCACAGAGTTATGATTTTCTTTAATTACTTTGAGGCGCAGATCAAATGGTACAAATAACTTTCCTGAAGATCAGGAGGCAGGGGCATCCCTCTGTGCCTCCAACACCTCACCCTCCATTTCAGGATAAAATGCCAAAATGACTACCACTTTTTGTAATATCGGGGCAGGGTTCTCATGGTCACCACCACCAGGGAAGCTCCGAGACAAAGTATCAGCCTTCACATTTTTGACCCCTGGATGAAAAGTGGCAACAAAATTGAACCTAGTAAAAAACAGGGACCATCTGGCTTGCCTAGGGTTGAGACATTAAGCTGACTGGAGATATGGCAGGTTCTTATGGTCAGTAATAACAGTAATAGGATGGACAAGCCCCTCCAACTAATGTCGCCATTTGTGACATGTAGAAGTAGTGCTGTTGCTTTAAAAGCATTCAGCAACTATTAGAAGTAACACAGTCACAGGAGAAGGGGGAGTGTTTTAGCAGAGCCGCAGGGGGATTGTGGGGAAGTTGTTTACTGTTTGGCTAGAGCCGAAGAGAAAGGTGGTGTGAGTGTTCTGTATCTCACAGAAGTGCCCCTGCAAGTGAAAAGGATTTAAGTCAGGAGTGAAGCTAAGCACTGGTCAGGTAGAGTTCCTGAACTAGCAGTGAAGAGTATTGTCAGGCAGAAAGATAAGAACTGGAAGAAATGGTGTCACAGGGGTCATCTCCCTCAGCAAACCCTACCCCCTCCTCTATCACACTGTGCTGTAAAGAATGCTGTGTTCATTAATGTGTCTTGGCATTAAAACTGTGGTGTCCTATACTACTGGGAAGACTGTGAACTGCTGTGCTGCTAAGGAAACTTTACTGTTTGTCACTGAAGCCTGTTGCTCATAAGACAACTTGCATTGGCTGTGCGACTTCTTATTAAATGCTACTGTTCTACCGTTTATGAGGACTCTTGTCAAGTGTGTCTGGTCAGCAAGTGAAACAACCTATGTGTCTGTGCCTGAGGGTCAATACCCCTGCATGCCTGAGAGAAGCTGCAACACATAGTCTATGGTCACCCTGAGTTCCCCCACCATTCCAAAGAATTCATGTAACTTGTCTCACCCCTGTCTGAACCTAGCAGCGTGCGTGTAACATTGGTCACCCGTACGGGGAATACTGAGCGGGAATTAGCATGTAAAGGGAGAAGAGGAAAAGTGTGTGGAAAAACACAGCAGCACAGCACTCAATTCAACTCTGCTACACCAGTTAAAGGGGACCAGCCCTAAAGAAAACTCACTGGCAGCAATGGATGTGGAAATACAAATGGACAGAATTAGTGAGCTGCTTCTTCAGTTAACCTGTGAAAAGTTGAGAGCACTACCCAAGCAGTACAAGCTTATCAGGAGGAAGATATACCATTGTGGTGTCTGTTGACTGTGGAAACCACCATAAAAGTGAGAGAACAAGATCAACCCTGGTCTATTCAACAGCTACCAAAAGGAAAGATCCGTAGAGCACAACGGGAAGATCAGATAACTGGTAGAATACCACTTTATGTGGACCAAAATCGGTTTCCAAGTAAACGAGAGAGAGACAATGAGTCACCAGCAGTATCTGTTTTAATTAAAGAATGGGCTAAGTTCTACCTCAGTGAAGATGGTATCCTGACAACTGCAGACAAAATCGGCAGTTTGTACTACCTAGAGTATTCCGTAGGTTGGTCTTCAAAGAACTCCATGAAAACATGGGACACCTGGGAGTGGAAAGGACAACCAACTTGATCCATGAACGTTTCTTCTGGCTGTACATACAGAGAGATATTGAGAGGTACGTGACCAGGGAATATGGGTGTCTGAAAGATAAACGTCCCAACACATCAACCCAGACACCTATGGGCAACATCCATACTGCATATCTATTTGAGATAGTCTCAATAGACTTTCTACATCTCGAGACGTGCAAGGGTGGTTACGAATAGTGTTAAGCCACCCCCGTAGTGTTCGGGTTCGGTTCGCTTCGTCGAACACCGGGATGTTCGAGGAACTGTTCGTCGAACTGTTCGTCGAACACCTTAGAACACCGTCGAACACCGTTAAAACCAATGGCAGGCAAACAAAAACACATAGAAACACATAGAAAACACCTTCAAAGGTGTCCAAAAGCTGTCAAACTGCTCAGAAGACGCTCTTTTTAAAAAAGCCGGCCGGCAATTCTGCAGCGCCATACACCGGTACCCGACAATTTAGACAAGAAGGAATAGAGCATCACACATAGATTAGATAGATAGAAACATGTCAGTCACATATATAAGAAGTACAGTGACAGTGTTGGTTACTGTACTTGTCATTTAGTGTAAAGGATTTATTAAAAAAAATATTAGCGTTTTCATGCACTGTCTCTTTATAAAAGCCGGCCGGCAATTCAGCATCGGTACCCGACAATTTAGAACAGAAAGAATAGAGCTTCACACATAGATTAGATAGATAGAAACATGTCAGTCACATATATAATAAGTACAGTGACAGTGTGGCTTACTGTACTTGTCAATTAGTGTAAAGGATTTATTTAAAAAAATAATAGTGTTTTCATGCACCGTCTTTTTAAAGAAGCCGGCCGGCAATTCAGCAGCGGTACCCGACAATTTAGAACAGAAAGATAGAGCATCACACATAGATTAGATAGATAGAAACATGTCAGTCACATATATAATAAGTACAGTGACAGTGTTGGTTACTGTACTTGTCATTTAGTGTTAAAATAAAGGATTTATTTAAATAAAAATTGGCGTGGTAATTTTAGGCTCTAGCGGAGGTTAAGCAGACGGCTGGGGCAGATGTTTGAAGCCTGGGAAGGGGGTAATACCCATGGAGCTTCCCAGGCTACTAATATCAGCCCCCAGCTGAATACCTAGCCTTTACTAGCTATTAAAATGGGGGACCCCCCCCAAAAAAATGACGTGGGGTCCCCCCTATTTTAATAGCTAGCAAAGGCTAGGCAGACAGCTGGGGGCTGATATTAATAGCCCAGGAAGGGTGCCATGAATATTGGCCCCCTCCCAGGCTGGTGGTTGGGGGCTGCCCGTTCCTGCCTGCTGTACCTGGCTGGACACAAATATAGTGCGAAGCCCCACTTCAATTTTTTTTAAATTATTTCATGAAATAATAATAAAAAAAGGGCTTCCCTATATTGTCATGTCCAGCCAGGTACAAATAGGCAGCTAGTGGTTGGGGGCAGCCCGTTCCTGCCTGCTGTACCTGGCTGGACACAAATATAGTGCGAAGCCCCACTTCAATTTTTTTTTTATTATTTCATGAATTTCCTGAAATAATTTAAAAAAAAATTGACGTGGGGCTTCGCACTATATTTGTGTCCAGCCAGGTACAGCAGGCAGGAACGGGCTGCCCCCAACCACCAGGCTGGATCGCAGCAGAACGCTGCCATCCAGCTTGCCATGCCACACACACCGAGAAGCGCAGGCATGCTTGCGCTCCTCAGTGTCTCGTTGTGACGGCATAAAGATGAGCCGAGTTCATATCCAATGAACTCGGCTACCTCAGGCACGTCACTGACAGCGTGGGAAAATTCTCCTGCACTCAGCGCTTCAGCGTGAGAATTTTCCCACGCTGTCAGCGACGTGCATGAGGTGAGTTCATGTCCAATGATCTCAGCTCACCTCATGCACGTCACTGACAGTGTGGGAGAATTCTCACGCTGAAGCGCTGAGTGCAAGAGAATTTTCCCACTCTGTCAGTGACGTGCCTGAGGTGAGCCGAGTTCATTGGATATGAACTCGGCTCATCTTTATGCCGTCACAACGAGACACTGAGGAGCGCAAGCATGCCTGCGCTTCTCGGTGTGTGTGGCATGGCAAGCTGGATGGCAGCGTTCTGCTGCGATCCAGCCTGTCATGTGAATGTAGAAGAGAGCTGGAGCCGTCCTGGGAACCATGGAAAGGTAAGGATGATGTTGCTTTATTATTTTATTTTTTTTTGCAGAAGACATTGGCTTCAGCTGGAATGGGCATGATGGTAAGTATGGTTTAATTTAGAACAATAAAGAATTGTGTCTTTATTTCAATTAAAGGACTTTATTCTGGGTGTTTGTGTTTTTTTTTTAACTTTGACTATGGGGTTAGTAATGGGGGTGTCTTATAGACGCCTCTCCATTACTAACCTGGGCTTGATGTCAGCTGGCATTATAAGCTGACATCAACCCCAACCCTATTACCCCACTGCCACCGCTACAGGGCAGTGGGAAGAGCGAGGCTAAGTGCCAGAATTGGCGCATCCTATGCATGCGCCATTTCTGGGAAGGCTGACGGCTGGTGTTTCTAGCCTGGGAGGGGGCCAATATTCATGGCACCCTTCCTGGGCTATTAATATCAGCCCCCAGCTGTCTGCCTAGCCTTTGCTAGCTATTAAAATAGGGGGGACCCCACATCATTTTTTTGGGGGGGTCCCCCATTTTAATAGCTAGTAAAGGCTATGCATTCAGCTGGGGGCTGATATTAGTAGCCTGGGAAGCTCCGTGGGTATTACCCCCTTCCCAGGCTTCAAACATCTGCCCCAGCCATCTGCTTAACCTCCGCTAGAGCCTAAAATTATGGGGAACCCCACGCCAATTTTTTTTTAAATAAATCCTTTATTTTAACACTAAATGACAAGTACAGTAATCAACACTGTCACTGTACTTCATATATATGTGACTGACATGTTTCTGTCTATCTAATCTATGTGTGATGCTCTATTCTTTCTGTTATAAATTGTCGGGTACCGATGCTGAATTGCCGGCCGGCTTTTTTAAAGAGACGGTGCATGAAAACACTATTATTTTTTTTAATAAATCCTTTACACTAAATGACAAGTACAGTAAGCAACACTGTCACTGTACTTCATATATATGTGACTGACATGTTTCTATCTATCTAATCTATGTGTGATTCTCTATTCTTTCTGTTCTAAATTGTCGGGTACCGGTGTATGAGGCTGCTGAATTGCCGGCTTTTCATGTTTCACTGTGAGCACTGTTCCCATCGATTTGGGCAATCACTGTAATGCCACAACCACCATGGCTGTGGCATTACAGTGAGTGGCAGACAATCCCTGCATGATTAGTGCTCTAAATAGCACCAGACATGCAGGACACGCTTTTGGTGCACGAACAGTTATCGAACATAACCTCCAACAGCCGAATTTTTTGCAAATCGTTCGGGTTCGTCGAACAACTCGAACACCGCCCAAAACAGCTCGAATTTGAGATTGGCGAACAATTCTAGTCGAACACCACTCATCTCTAGTTACGAATACATCTTGGTGGTGATGGACAATTTCACTCGATTTGCTCAAGCATATGTCACCACCAATAAATCAGTTCGAACAGCGGCAGAGAAGATGTTCAATAATTTTGCTTTGAGGTTTTTTTTCCCTACGAGGATACACCACAACCAAGGAAGAGAATTTGAGAACCAGCTCTTTGCCAAGCTAGGAAAGTACTTTAGAATTCAGAGATCCCACACAACGCCTTGTCACCCAGAAGGCAATGGACAAGTGGAACGTTTTAACCGGACATTATTGTCAATGTTGCGCACTTTAACAGCTGATGAGAAGAAATATTGGAAGAGTTCAATGTTAATAGTGGTACATGCCTATAACTGTACAAAGAGCAATGTAACGAGTTACTCACCCTTTTTACTATTGTATGGACGATCGCCAAGACTGCCAATCGACATCATGTTCGATACTCCTGTGTCAGAGACTTACAGAACGTATCTGGAGTACGTTCGGAAATGGAAGGAACGGATGGCAGAGGCATACAACATAGCGTCCAAAGTGGTTACGCAATGACAGAGCAAAAGTAAGGAGTACTATGATCGAAAATGTTATGGAGCAGAATTGGCACCAGGAAGCCGGGTGCTATTCAAGAATGTACGTGAGAAAGGCGATCCAGGAAAACTTTGTTCGTACTGGGAAGACAAGGTGTATGTGGTTGTAAGGAGGAAAGCCGATGACAGCCCAGTATATGAAATCCGATTGGAAACGGGAGACAAGAAAACCAGAATAGTCCATCGGAATTTACTATTACCCTGTGATTATCTCCCACCACAACAAGATTTCCCAGAAGGAGACCGACATCATCCAAGATCGACTAAGGGACCACCACAGACTGAAGCTCCGGAGGTGGATAGTGACCTTGAAAGTTCAGATGAAGAAGAACACACCGTTGTATTTCTCGGACCGGCAAGGAGAGGGATGTACCATCCTCAGGAGAGTGAACTAAGTCCTGAGGCTCCAGAGTTCATGCCAAGGAGTACAGATGAAGTCCAATTCAGATCTGATGATTTAACACCGGCCACTGAAGAGACACTCAGGAGGAGCGGAATTACCAGATCATGTGGAAACAAGCACTCAGGAGAAGTACAGGAACTTACAGAGGCAGCTCCAAGAGCATCTGAAGAAGCACGGGAAATGAGTGAGGCGGAAGAGTCTTCTGTGAACGAAGAACCCGTGGTCTCTGAGGAACAACCCACCACGAGGATGTCTACTCGAGAAGTGAGGAGGCCCGTGATGCTGACGTATGAGACACTTGGTGAACCAAGTCAAGTGCCAAGGACTGTTGACTGGAAACAGGTATCTCTGCCTGTGGACCAGGTAAGCCCACTTGAATGGTATTCACCACCACCGAGAGGCAGTATGGAAGATGTTGCCTGGTGGAAAGACTTGATTTCATGCTTTGATTTTACTTAAAAGACTTTGTAGAAACAAAGAGCTGTCAAAACATAGAGAGAGAGAGCTTGTTGAAGACGTATGAAAAGCTCCAGCTGAAGAGATGCAGATTGTTTTAATTGTGTTAATTGTTTATTTCTTACAGGCATCCTACAAGAAAAAGGTTGTAAGATTAGGTTGTTATCAATATTTATGAACGTTATACCAATTTCACAATGCCAATTTGTATATAAAGTTATTAAACTTTTACCACTGTCCCAGAATTGGTCAGATTGACCAATTAAAATGAATGTAGAGGACGACATTCAAAAAGGAGGGAAGTGTTAGGCGTCGGGTGTTTGCTGGATCTGAAATGGGCTCAGAGCCATCTGAGGATACTGTGGTCTCCCATTCAGGACCAGCCATGGCTGATGTTGCATAGCATTTCTTTCAGTCCCAACAACTAGCTAGTGCACGAGATACTCGGGTTGTATCTTGGGTGTTTATGCCTAGCACTATGAAGTATAGGTTGGGGAGGGAGTCGGGCCTCCGGCAGCCTAAGTCCGAGATGCGCCGCACTGAGCATGTCCGTGACATGGCGGACTGTGATTGGTGGTTCAGGAACCAGCTGATCTGGTGACCTGGCACCGCCTGATTGGTCACGGGTGTCGTCACCAATGGTGCGACACTGGGGCAGGGCTTAATCTTTAAAAGGGCCGCCCACAAATATGGCGGCGCGCTCAGATCATTTGAGCAAGTGATTCCGTTGTGTGGACAACTCTGTTCCACGTGCTCCCTAGCTGTTCACTCCGTGGCCTGCCGATGCCAGAGTTCGCTTGGCTGATTAGCACAGGTCGCATAGGCAGGTTAGCTCCATAGAGGCAGGTTATCTCCAGAGAGGCAGGTAGCTTCGCCTGGCAGCCTGGCTCAGCCAAAGGGGTCGCCTATCACCCCGAGCAGCCTGCAGACGTCCTGTGCACGGCTAACGCCGGTTCGCCACGTGGAGTTGAACCCATCAGTCTGGTAGCACGCCGGCTGGGGGCACGTGCACCCGTTGGCGTAGTCACACACGCATCCTAGTGCCGCCAGAGTAGTTCCTGTGCAGTAACAGGGCTACAGATAGTTTTCCGGTCGCTCATCTCACGTGCTGCTAACGGAGATTGTGCGAACCGTTATACCCATTCCTGTGTGCTGTAACACGGAATGGCTTATTGTTTAAGTTGGTTGTGTACCTTTTCACCCGGAAAGTGTTCGGCAGCAGCCCACCTGGCTGCATCGCGGACCCCGGGGTCGGTTGCGTTCCATTTACATAAAATTGTCTGCAACCGCCCTCCTAACAGTATCTGAGCGCCAACAGTATCTGAGCGCCAGGGTCTTGCCGAACATGGCCGACAATCAGCAACTGCAGCGCTATATACAGCGACTTGAGGCCAGACTTAAGTCTCTGGAGCAAGCTGCCCCGGTCACTGATATTACTGCAGTAGCTACCCAGGAGGCTTCTCTAGCAGCCAATATGATTAACTCGGCCGCGGTGAATGCTGCGACCACTGCAAGTTCCCCATTACCCCGTTTTGCTGTACCGGAAACATTTTCTGGGGACAGTAAAGCCTGCAGGGGTTTCATTAATTTATGCTCCATTCACTTGGAGATGATGGAGGCATGGTTCCCCTCCAAAAGAGCCAAAGTGGGTTATGTCATCTCATTACTCACCCACAGGGCTCTGGAGTGGGCTACTCCACTGTGGGAGCGGAATGACCCGGTAGTAACTAATGCGGGTTTTTTCCTTAGAGCCCTAAAGAGTGTTTTCCTGGGGCCTCAGGTCACGCATGATACGGCCCTTAAACTGCTTTCGTTGATCCAGGGTTTGGCCACCGCCAGTCACTATGCCATCCAGTTCAGAACCTTAGCGGCTGAACTGGATTGGTCTGAGCGGTCGCTTATTCCGGTGTTTTGGAGGGGGCTGGCTGGGCATGTCAAAAATGCTCTATCTACCAGGGAGATTCCAACCTTCCTGAAGGAGTTAATATCTCTCGCTAACCGAATAGATTTGCGTCATGCAGAACATAAGTTAGAGCTGAAGGTTCCTGGACCTCAGTATTGGTTGGCACCATCGTTTTCCAGACCCATTTCCAAACCCGCGGCTCCCGACCCGAAGCCTGAGGCTATGGACATATCCCGGACTGTCTCTAGCCCCTCTCGTCCCCGACCTGTACATCTCTTGGAGTGTCCCATTAATAAGGGTTCCAAGCAGTCAGGAGAACAAGTGGGTTTAACCACCGTTGGAGTAGGTGCGTTAGACTCTGGGGCGCTTTCCTCTAAATTATTATGTAAGGTGACATTGTCCTTCGGCACAGCCACGTTTGCTGCCAAGGCCGGGGTGGATTCTGGTGTCGACGACAATTTTTTGTCACTCACGTTTACCCAGAGGCATGCCATCCCTATGGAGTCTCTGCCAAAGCCCATGAACATCAGGGTGGTCAATGGTTCTCGGCGGGACACACAGATTACTCATCAGTTAGTTCCCCTCACCATGTCGTTCCCTCAGGGTCACCGGGAGGTTATCTCCTTCCTTATTATCCCCGGAGGATTAGATGAGGTGCTATTGGGTCTTCCATGGCTACATACTCATGCTCCACACATTGATTGGAGTACGGGGAGGATTTCTTCCTGGGGAAAGATTTGTGTGTCCCAATGTATGGTACCAGTCTCTCGGAGGGTAGCCTCTGAGCCTTCTACTAATTTGACCCCTGGCACAGATTCTTTGTCTGTTCCCGAGACTCAGGTCTCGTCAGTTTATGTCGAAAAGAATCCCCGGATAGGCCTTTTGTCCCAGTCCATGAATATGGCTAGGGACGATGATGAGCCTAGTCTTACTCTTCCCCCTGGGAGGATGTTCGTTCCTCCTAATCTACAAAAGGAGGTGCTCTCCTGGGCTCATGCCCCTAAGATCGGAGGTCATTTTGGGGTCAAATGTACCACTAAGTTCCTTCAACGGTCGTATTGGTGGCCCCGGTGGCGCCAGGACGTTACGGAACATATTCTAGCATGTGCCATCTGTGTGAGAGATAGATCTTTCTGTCAAAGTCCGGCTGGACGTTGCCACTCGTTATCCGTGGCGGACTCCACAGATAGTGAGTCGGTTGACACTTCTTGTCGTACCGCTTCCGTGTTCTATCCGGGCGACAGAGTGTGGCTCACGGCTCGCAAAAATAAAGTACGCAGGGAATCTGCTAACTTTGCCCCCCGCTCTACTGGTCCTTTTAAAATTTTGGCCCGAGTAGAGCATCAAGTGGAGGAGGATGTTAAAGGGGGGGGGGGGCATGTTAGGCGTCGGGCGTTTGCTGGATCTTAAATGGGTGCAGAGCCATCTGAGGATTCTGTGGTCTCCCATTCAGGTCCAGCCAGAGCTGATGTTGCACAGCATTTCCTTCAGTCCCAACGCCTAGCTAGTGCACGAGATACTCGGGTTGTATCTCGGGTGTTTGTGCCTAGCACTATGAAGTATAGGTTGCGGAGGGAGTCGGGGCTCCGGCAGCCTAAGTCCCAGATGCGCCGCACTGAGCATGTCCGTGACATGGGGACCGTGATTGGTGGTTCAGGAAGTAGCTGATCCGGTGACCTGGCACCGCCTGATTGATCACGGGTGTCATCACCAATGGGGCAGGGCTTAATCTTTAAATATGGCGGCGTGCTCAGATCATTTGAGCAAGTGATGCCGTTGTGTGGACAACTCTGTTCCACGTGCTCCCAAGCTGTTCACTCCGTGGCCTGCCGATGCCAGAGTTCGCTCGGCTGATTAGCACAGGTCGCATAGGCAGGTTAGCTCCATAGAGGCAGGTAGCTTCGCCTGGCAGCCTGGCTCAGCCAAAGGGGTCGCCTATCACCCCGAGCAGCCTGCAGACGTCCTGTGCACCGCTAACGCCGGTTCGCCACGTGGAGTTGAACCCATCAGTCCGGTAGCACGCTGGCTGGGGGCGCGTGTACCCGTTGGCGTAGTCACACACGCATCCTAGCGCCGCCAGAGTAGTTCCTGTGCAGTAACAGGGCTACAGATAGTTTTCCGGTCGCTCATCTCACGGGCTGCTAACGGAGATTGTGCGAACCGTTATACCCATTCCTGTGTGCTGTAACATGGAAGGGCTTATCGTTTAAGTTGGTTGTGTACCTTTTCACCCAGAAAGTGTTCGGCAGCAGCCCACCTGGCTGCATTGCGGACCCCGGGGTCGGTTGCATTCCATTTAAATAAAGTTGTCTGCAACCGCCCTCCTAACAGGAAGAGTGTGACATATAGAAGTAATGCTGTTGCTTTGAAAGCATTCTGCAACTATTAGAAGTAACACAGTCACAGAAGAAGGGGGAGTGTTTTAGCAGATCACCAGGGGGATTGTGGGGAAGTTGTTTACTGTTTGGCTAGACCTGAAGAGAAAGGTGGTGTGTGTATTCTGTATCTCACAGAAGCGCCCCTGCAAGTGAAAAGGATTCAAGTCAGGAGTGAAGCTAAGCACAGATCAGGTAGAGTTCCTGAACTAGCAGTGCAGATTATTGTCAGGCAGAATGATAAGGACTGGAAGAAATGGTGTCACAGGGATCATCTCCCTCAGCAAACCCTCCCCCCCTCCATCTCACTGTGCGGTAAAGAATGCTGTGTTCATTAATGTGCCTTTGCATTAGAACTGTGCTGTCCTGTACTACTGGGAAGACTGTGAACTGCTGTGCTGCTAAGGGAACTTTACTGTTTGTCACTGGAGCCTGTTGCTCATAAGACTTAACTTGCACTGAGGACTCTTGTCAAGTGTGTCTGGTCAGCAAGTGAAACAACCTACGTGTCTTTGCCTGGGAGTCAATACCCCTGGGTGGCTGAGAAAAGCTGCAGCACATGGTCTATGGTCGCCCTGAGTAATGGTTCCCCCAGGATTCTAAAGAATTCATGTAACCTGTCTCAACCCTATCTGAACCTAGCTCATGACTTATTCCTTCCAAAGACTATACTAAAGACCAAGGGGCACTCATTACGGGTGGAAGAAAGGTGATTCCGGCATCTAAACAGGAAAGGGTTCTTTACAGTCAGAGCAGTCAGGCTGTGGAATGCCCTACCACAAAAGGTAGTAATGACAGATATTATAACAGCATTCAAAAAAGGGCTGGATGATTTCCTCGATACACATAACATTGTGGGCTACAGTTAAATTAGACAAAATGTTATACCTTATAGTAGTACTTTTGATCCAGGGTTCTTGTACTGATCACCTTTCTCGGGGTCAAGAAGGAATTTTTCCCCATAATGCAAATTGGCTGAATGTATCCTGGGGTTTTTGCCTTCTTCTTGCTCAAAAGATTAAGGTACAGGGATTTTAGTAACACCCATGGGAGTAGTGAATATTCATGGCCTTTAATAGCGGGCACACTGACAGCCGAAAGCAGCAGGAGCTGTGCGCTATTAGGGAGAATGAATTGTCAATGTTCCCCACGCACGCAGTCCCGGCATGGGGAGCAGTGACTATTCTAGCACAGAGCTGGACACAGCACTGGAGGAGAGAGGAGGTGAGTATGAAAGTTTAGGTTTTTTTCTGTGCAGCGTGACGGGGATCAGGGGGTGCCAAGCATACCTGGATGATGGGGGCCATACATACAGGGATGAAGGGTGCCATACATACCAGGAGCCATGCTGCGGGCATAGTGTGCCGGTTATTAAGGAAAATTAATATTTACTGCTCCCCACGCCCATGCGTGAATGTTCATTTTCTTTAGTAGCGGGCACAGTGTAGGCTGTTGCAGGCGACTGCTGCCTCTTGTGCACCGCTACTCCGCCACTGTCGCTTCCCCCACATCCACCACCACCTACAGCCACAGTATTCATGTATATTGGACTATAAGACGCACCCCCCACTTTCCTCCAAAATTTTGGAGGAAAAAAGTGCGTCTTATAGTCCGAAAAATATGATAATTCATTTGTGAGGCCTAGTTCCAGTAAGTTAGTGTGGTGTTGATATGGGGAGTACAATTGGGGGAGAAAGGTTGAACTTGATGGACCTAGGTCTTTATTCAACCTACGTTACTATGTTACTATAAGCACGATGAGGAGGCAAATCCTGACACCCCCTCTCAGAAAAAACATCCTCAAAACCAGACAGAATAGAAGGTAAAATTTCCATAGAGACAGCAGCAAGAGAAATTTCTAAACAGTTCTCATGGCAGTAATCTCCCCATTCAATAATCTCTCCGGTTTGCCAATCCACCAGCGGATTATGTTTAACAAGCCAAGGGATACCCAAGACAATCGGTGTGGGAAGATTGTCCAGGACAAAGCAAGGAATTATTTCACAATGAACTGACCCCACCCTCAGTTTTACATTGTGTACAATCTGAGTAAATGCTTTCTGTGCAAGTGACGCTGAGTCAATGTCAAAGATGGAAATAGGTTCAGCTAAAGCACAGCAAGCAAGACCATGAGTTTTCACAAACTCAGCATCCACCAAGCTGACTCCGGCTCCACTGTCAAGAAACACAGAAATTTTCTCAATTTTGCTTTCTAGCACCACCTCAGCTGTCAGGAAAAAGCGGTACTGCAGTTTGGCCACAAATGCACCCCTTGTTTATCCAACTCCAGACTACCAAGAGTTAATCGAGTCTCCTTTTGTTTAGGAATTGAAGGACAGGTCCCAACAAAATGTCCCTTTTTCCCACAAAAAAAACATACTCCTTTTTTCTTGTGAATCTCTGGGGAGATGTTTGATGTAGAGACACCCCCTAACTGCATGGGTTCCTCCACCTCCCCACTACTGGTTCATCACCAGACCGCTCCCTGGCAGAGGTACACAACCCCGACAAAAAGGCCCTAGAGAAGGTGGTCTCACCCGTCTGTCCCGAAGGCATCTATCAAGACATATGGCCATAGACATGGCAGTCTCTAAGGACTGAGGGTTTCATATATTGCCAAGGCATCTTTCAACCTTTCAGTAAGCCCCTCACAAAATTGACTTCTAAGGGTTGAGTCATTCCATTTCGAATCCGTCGCCCATCTACAGAATTCTGAACTGTACGTTTCCACTGACCGATTCCCCTGCTGAAGACGCCTTAGCCTAGACTCAGCCAAGGCGACTCGGTCAGGGTCATCATAGATGAAGGCCAGAGCTCTGAAAAACCCCTCCACAGACCCCTCCACAAAAAGCTCTGAAAAACCCCTCCACAGGACAAACCAAGTCCTGCGGTAACGAAAATGCCCATGACTGAGGATCTCCCTGCAATAGAGAGATCACAATACCAACCCGTTACTCCTCATTACTGAAGGAGTAAGGACGAAGTTTGAAATACAATTTGAATGCCTCCTTAAATACAAAAAACTTGTCCCTACCTCCTGAAAACCTATTCAGGAGGGCAACCTTGGGTTCAGGCTGGACAGGCCTACCTGCAGAGACCCCCCACATTGGCGACCTGTAACCGCTGATACTGCTGCTGAACTTCACAGCGGAGGTCATTCACTTCCACAGATAAACGGCGGAACTGCTCTTTGAGCTCTGCAACTGAATTCATACCAAGGGAGAAAGGAAAAAAAAAAAGGTCCATGTCCAATAGCACACAGAAAAAAAAAAGCAATGTCAGTTTCCTTTTTTTCCTTTTCAAAACGTGCTGGCTATAATGTTACGCCAGGAGTGGGAAAGACTTAGTGCAACACAGAAGGAAGAGGTAAAAGGAGCCTAGACACTAGGGAAAGGGGGAAGTGCAGACCTTCTAGTCTGGTCTGGTGTCACCCTGTCTCAACTACCGTCCCTATATTGTCTCTTCAGTAATCGCCACACGCGCACCTCGCCCTGTCTTTCCCTGGCATATGGCTAAGGCTAGGGATGGGAGGAGATGAGCACTAGTCGATCTCCACTAAACTCTATAGACAACAAGAGTAGACAAACAGGGGGAGAATGCTTAGCTTTAGACGACTCCAGACAAATGCAAACTCGGCCTCAAGCTCCAGAGAGGACGAAGTACTGTTCTTGCTAAGCCTTCACAAGTAGAAATGAATATAGCAGGCACCTCCCTCTCAGACACACCAGGTACATATACACCAAGGCCAGGGAGACAGGGAGATATTTACCAGAGGGAAGTAGCCGCTAGGTCCTAGAGACAGCCTTTCATCTAAGAAGATGTCTGTAATGCCAAATGTAGAGATCTCCTGCAACCAACTGCAGGGCGACTGTCTGTCACCTCTGATACACCGGTGACACCCAGGTATTTGGCCCGTGTCGAGTGCTTAGATGATATGTGCCTAATCATGCTGCTAGTGGTTAGGCTCTTAGTTGTCAGGCCCCTGCTGATCTTGGCATGGCACAGGTTCCAAATGACCATTTTTTTTGTCTGAAAACTCTCTTTAAAAAAGTCCCAGACTGGGGAACACCTAACTCTTTGATGGAGATATTTCTGAGTGTCGTTGCTCTGCGGAACAGTTGCCTGCCTTGTCCCTCTGGTCACCCCACTGCCTCTTCCTGCCTTTTTCTGTGCTAGTGATCCCTTCCCCTCAGCACTGCTGGCCTTGCTCTGCATGCCAGCTTCCCAGGTTGGATCGGTGACTTCGTCATCTACCACCTCATCTTCCACCGCCCCACCCTGGTCCTCATGATTTGGTGACTTAACAACAACCTGACTTATCTGCAACTGTGTCTCATCATCATCTACCTCCTTAGACAAAATTTGCTGTTCCCCACCATCATCTTCTTGCGGCAGTGGCTGTTCTAAGTTTTTTGCATCACTAAACAGCATATCCTCCTTTCCTTGGACCGTGCAGGGTGAGAGTCCACAATCACTGGGTTCACTGGTCTCCTGGGACTCAACATGGTGGGAGGAAGGAGGATGAGGATTAAGTGATACAGACTGTTAGCTAGTTAGATGGACCATGTGGAAGTCTGGGTGGTGCTGGAAAGCATGCTAGAAGCATTATCTGCAATCCAACCCACCACCTGTTTGCACTAGTGTGGCTTCAGAAGTGGTGTACTGTGCCTCCCTTCAAAGTGGGTCAGGAAGCTATGTTTTGTGAATGGGCGTGTTTCTTCTGCTCCAGCAAAAAGTGTAGTCACACCTGCCCCACGACCTCAGTGTCTGCGTGCACCATCATCAGCACTTCCACTTCCCTGTCACTTACCGCACGCCTTACGCATTATCTAATTGCTAGGTATCTGGAAACCAAGTTTATATTCAATAAATAAAAAAAATTGGTCACCTGCAGCAGGCAAAGCATTTTTTGTAGTTTAATACCACTTCATTGCCAGCCATCCTACTTCTCCAAAAGTAGTAATTGGAGCCCTGTTGATGTGGCGGATATTTTAAATTTTTTCGGCCTGCATCTAAACATGAGTCTGATAAAAAAAAAAAAAACAGCAGCAGATCTTATTGGTCTAGTGATGTCCTGTACAACTGCTCTATGTTCTAAGAGATAATGGCCCGGTAAAGATTTGAGAGCATTCTGCGAATTCTACACAGAAAACGCAAATTGCCCCTCCTCCCAATGACCCCAACAATGACCGATTTTACAAAGTCAGGCCTCTAATAAATTATTTTTTCAATAACATTTCCCATACATATACGCCAGAAAAAATATCTGGGTGGACGAGTCTCTGGTCCTTTTTTAGGGCAGGCTGCATTTCAAGCAGCATTGGCCAAATAAAAGGTCCCGATTCGGACTAAAAATGTATAAGTTGTGTGAAAGCGACTCTGGCTACATACACATATTTAGGGTGTATGAGGGAAAATACACCAAAATTGTTCCTTCCGAATGACCTCTCCCCACCTTAACATAGCTGGGAAAATTGTCTGGGACCTGTTGCATTCCCTTTTAGATAAGGGGTACAACTTGTATATAGATTATTATTATACAAGTGTACCGCTGTACCTGTCTGCCAAAAAAAGTGGCCTGTGGAGCCATATGCCGGAATCAAAGAGCGTTGCCCAAGACACTTTTTACCCAGAAGTTAAAGAAAGGCGAAATTATGGTGCTCTGTAATGAGGATAAGCTGCTTGTCAAACTTTGTAACGAAAAAGATGCTCTCATGTTGTCATCAATCCATGCTGACAGAAGTGTAGCACCCTGAGGATTCGGCTGCTACAGGGGTATTGCACCTCAAGCCAGAGGTGTGATATTCCACTCCCGGGTAAGGATGGAGTGTGGAACTGAGCTCAGTAGGCTGCATGCACTACACACATCCCATTTCCGAGGAACAGACCGATGGTACTCCCACTAGAGAAATGTGCAGGTACGACAGTGTCTGTTCCTAGCTGGAGTGGGAGGGGGGTGGAACATCCCAGTAGTGTAGGGGCAGATAGGGGGAGCAGCCTGGGTAAAGCTAGGAGCTCATTGGGTGCTGGTCACCTGAGCTCACACATAGAGGGAGTATATAAGGTGGGCACCATCTTAGGACAGGGTCTTTGCAGAGGAAGAGAGCAGAGGAGAAGAGCAGCTCCAAGGCCAAGAGAGAGAGAGAGGAGAAAGAAAGATCCAGAGGGGGAGAAAGAAGGAACTCCAAGAGCCCAAATTAGACCAGAGGGTGAAGAGTTGGCAACAGGGTACCGGATCCCAAGCTGGCAGAGGCTACAGCACACCTTAGCCAGGAACCGGAGGTCGTGGGCAGGATTGATCTGCCACGATCACCCACTAAATCCACCCGGAAGGCAGACCACGAATAGGGTCAGGGAACCCAGAGACAAGGGTTTACCACCAAGAGGCCCGAGGGAGCCGGACATAGGTGGATCCCTGGTGGGGAAGGCCAGAGAAGAGGACAGGACAGAAAGGGAGCTCAGAACCACGCTCCAGAACTACTTGGGGGTTGGCCGAGTCCAGGACCTGGTGGACGCAGCACGGCTCGGGTGGTCACTCAAGGCCGGAGTGACCGGTACAAGAACAGCAGAGAGAGCAGAGGAGAAGAGCAGCTCCAAGGCCAAGAGAGAGAGAGAGGAGAAAGAAAGATCCAGAGGGGGAGAAAGAAGGAACTCCAAGAGCCCAAATTAGACCAGAGGGTGAAGAGTTGGCAACAGGGTACCGGATCCCAAGCTGGCAGAGGCTACAGCACACCTTAGCCAGGAACCGGAGGTCGTGGGCAGGATTGATCTGCCACGATCACCCACTAAATCCACCCGGAAGGCAGACCACGAATAGGGTCAGGGAACCCAGAGACAAGGGTTCACCAACAAGAGGCCCGAGGGAGCCGGACATAGGTGGATCCCTGGTGGGGAAGGCCAGAGAAGAGGACAGGACAGAGAGGGAGCTCAGGACCACGCTCCAGAATCACCTGGGGGTTGGCCGAGTCCAGGACCTGGTGGACGCAGCACGGCTCGGGTGGTCACTTAAGGCCGGAGTGACCAGAACAACTGCAGTAAGTAAACAAACCCTGAACTGCACAGCCCGACTCTGAGTCTCATTTCCATCCCCGCTGCACCACCACAACCCCCATCCTCTGCAACTGACCCCCTGAGGCTATACCCCTCCCGTTGGGGGTTATACTACCTGGGCTGCACAAACACCATCAGCCTCAGCGGACCCTGCTGCAGCGGCGGCCGTAGTGACCGCAATTCAACGGGTGGCGTAGTCGACATAAAGAACTTTAGTAACATCAGTAAGGACTGCCACACACTGAGCTTGACACCCTGGGCACGGACCGGGTCACAGCCACTCGGAGACTACAACCCCCATCTGATCCGGCTCCGGGTATCCCTAACAACACTGGCCCAGGGGGCGCGTCAACTTTGGCGTAGTCGGCAGGATTACGTGCCCGCAACAACCGGGTACTGCGTGCCTGAAGAAAAGTACACCGTTACCTTAAAAAGAAGTCTCCTGCCGGTTCCGGAGGGTCCCCGCCATCGGGCCCCATCACAGGTCGTTTCCCGCCGGTTGTCCGCCATTTGCAGCTTTTTCCCGCCATCCATGGAGTTTCCCGCCACTGGGAGACGATTCCCGCCATTTCCAAGGATTTCCCGCCTTGGGGGAGCGGACGCCATTATGGGCGTGCCAGAGGGTGGCAAGAGGCCACCTCCCATCGTGGGCCAGGTCGAAGAATGGCGCCAAAAGCGGAAACCGCGCCCACCAACAGAGACTGTGATGCTGGAAGTGTCCATCAGCGTAAGAGAACTGCCCCTGGAACTGACAAGCACCACGTTGCCCCGGGACCACCCTCGATGTGGGCGGAGACAGAAGAAGAGAACAAAGATGGGTGTCGCCTGGAGGAGTCTGGAGAGAGCGCACCCGGAGACAAGACGCCTGGAAGAGAGTCCAGAGAAAGCACACCCGGAGATGGAGGGAGAGCCAGGCAGCACCGACCCAGTGGTCAGGAGCCTGATGCAGGCCGCCACTCCAGGCAGCACCGACCCAGTGGTCAGGAGCCTGTTGCCGGTCGCCATTCCAGAAGGCCGGCTGGAGACAGCGGGAGGAGAGCAGAGCAGCACCGACCCGTTGGTCAGGAGCCTGCTAGAAGCAACGACCCCACTGGGCTTAGTGGAGGTCTTGGCACAGCTCCCCCGAGATCGGGAGTGTGCACAGACTGCGCTGGAGGGCCTCGCACGGAGGATGGCCCGGGTGCAGCGAGAGACGTTAGCAGAATGGAGCCGTGAGATGGCCCAGCAGACAAGAACCCGTCAGCGGAGCACGCCACCCGAGACGAGGAGACAGACCGCCTCTGAGGATGGCGCAGGAGGACTGAAGGCCAGAGACGGCGCCGAGAAGGGAGCCGAACGAATGGAGGCAGGTAAAGGGGACGTCTCTACCCCAAACCGGGAAACCGCGTACCTGCCCCAGCTCCCCGTCGCAGAGCCCGAAGTATCCCCTGCCGTGCCCGTCGCTGCAACGTCACCGCCGCAGACTAGGCCTCAAACGGGAGCCGCGACCCCTGTGACGTCACACGCCTCGACCCCGAGCGTGACCAAGCAGGAAGTACCATCGGCCTGGTCGCAAGGCCCAGTACCCCCGGGCGCCGCAATACCAACAGCGCCCCCTACCTCCGCGGAGCCACCGGCCTGGTCGCAGGGCCAAGTAACACAGGGCGCCGCCGTCCTTACGGTGCCCTTTACTTTCAAAGTGCCCCAAGCCTGGTCGCAAGGCTTGGGCAACCCGGGCGCCGCTACCACCACAGCGCCCGTAACATCAAGAGTGCCGCACCTGGGTGAAGACCTGTTCGCCCAGCATACGTGCCCGGATGGGCAGCCCTTCGTATGGCCCCAGGAATACATCCAGCTGGAGCTGCAAAAAGCAAGGGCCATGTGCGAACCCCTGATCCCGGCTCCAAAGCCCATAAAGAGGATCTCGCCCCCGCTAGAAGAGACCCAGTTTGAGTGGGATCCCACCGGAGAAGACCTCATGGGGTTCACTCAGGAGACTCGGGCAGCCGCAGCGGAGCGTGCAGAGTGCTGCCGCCAGCAGCTCGAGGTCTTTGAGAGGGAGCGGAGAGAGAGGCGGGTCCGGGAACAACAAGCCCAAATAAGGAGTGCGGAGCAGAAGAGCCGGACCAGGAGAAACCCCCGTGCAGCGCATGGTCCCCGTACCATCGGGACTGTGATAAAGTTCAATCTGCAGCATGGGTGGGGTTTCATCAGGGATCACCGCACCCCAGGCGACGTCTTCGTGACCAGGAGAGACGTTGAGTCCCACCTACCGGAGGGACACAGAGGTCGTGACCTGTATTTAGGGGACGAGGTCACCTTCACCCGGCACAAGTGTGCCAAAGGACCCTACGCCCTCCATGTGCATCGCCTGACGGAGGAGGAGCTGCGGTGTGAGGAGGAGCAAGAGGACCCAGACGGGTCTGAAACTGAAACTGTCCACAAAGAAGGAGCAGGAGGACGCCGTCGTTGAAGTACGGTAGAGAGAGACTGTATAAAGTTGCCCGTCGGGGTATAAGAACTGTTCTAGTTAAAATATAGTCCCCGTTGGGACCAGCCAAGAGTGAACTGTTAACCCCATGTGTCCCTATTCCCACTGACCGAGGACTGAGGACGGTCAATCCTCCCTAATACCTGGCCGAGGACTGAGAGCGGCCATATCCCCTTGTATATAGTTGCGCTTCCTAAAGCGCCCCCTACCGGTTTTATGGGAAACTGTTTTATTCCAAAAGAGACTGTCGCACTTTACCCGGTCACAAGTTGCACCGTGACCGGAGGAGCCAGAAGCAAGAAAAGTCTACGAGAATGTTATTTATATGAAAAGTTTATTGCTGCTGATGATGTTTTATATGTTTTATATGTTTATGTTTTATGAAAAAAAATGTATGTTTGTGGATGTTTATATCTTGCAGCCCGAGGACGTGCTGTGATTTACCAGGGGGGAATGTAGCACCCTGAGGATTCGGCTGCTACAGGGGTATTGCACCTCAAGCCAGAGGTGTGATATTCCACTCCCGGGTAAGGATGGAGTGTGGAACTGAGCTCAGTAGGCTGCATGCACTACACACATCCCATTTCCGAGGAACAGACCGATGGTACTCCCACTAGAGAAATGTGCAGGTACGACAGTGTCTGTTCCTGGCTGGAGTGGGAGGGGGGTGGAACATCCCAGTAGTGTAGGGGCAGATAGGGGGAGCAGCCTGGGTAAAGCTAGGAGCTCATTGGGTGCTGGTCACCTGAGCTCACACATAGAGGGAGTATATAAGGTGGGCACCATCTTAGGACAGGGTCTTTGCAGAGGAAGAGAGCAGAGGAGAAGAGCAGCTCCAAGGCCAAGAGAGAGAGAGAGGAGAAAGAAAGATCCAGAGGGGGAGAAAGAAGGAACTCCAAGAGCCCAAATTAGACCAGAGGGTGAAGAGTTGGCAACAGGGTACCGGATCCCAAGCTGGCAGAGGCTACAGCACACCTTAGCCAGGAACCGGAGGTCGTGGGCAGGATTGATCTGCCACGATCACCCACTAAATCCACCCGGAAGGCAGACCACGAATAGGGTCAGGGAACCCAGAGACAAGGGTTCACCAACAAGAGGCCCGAGGGAGCCGGACATAGGTGGATCCCTGGTGGGGAAGGCCAGAGAAGAGGACAGGACAGAGAGGGAGCTCAGGACCACGCTCCAGAATCACCTGGGGGTTGGCCGAGTCCAGGACCTGGTGGACGCAGCACAGCTCGGGTGGTCACTTAAGGCCGGAGTGACCAGAACAACTGCAGTAAGTAAACAAACCCTGAACTGCACAGCCCGACTCTGAGTCTCATTTCCATCCCCGCTGCACCACCACAACCCCCATCCTCTGCAACTGACCCCCTGAGGCTATACCCCTCCCGTTGGGGGTTATACTACCTGGGCTGCACAAACACCATCAGCCTCAGCGGACCCTGCTGCAGCGGCGGCCGTAGTGACCGCAATTCAACGGGTGGCGTAGTCGACATAAAGAACTTTAGTAACATCAGTAAGGACTGCCACACACTGAGCTTGACACCCTGGGCACGGACCGGGTCACAGCCACTCGGAGACTACAACCCCCATCTGATCCGGCTCCGGGTATCCCTAACAACACTGGCCCAGGGGGCGCGTCAGAAGCAGCCCCAAATTTCTGTATTTACTGTACGGAAGCCTGTCTGTGTACAGGATTACAAGAAGTTTATGGGTGGCATGGACCTTGCAGAACAGATGCTACAGCCCTACAGTCTCGTATATGGTAAAAAAAACTTGTGGTACACCAAATTTAAGTGGCCCCATATAATTATTTTACACTGTACCTAAAAACAGGACACCAATGATCTTACCTTGAGTTCAAAGAAAAAGTAATAAAACATTTGATATTTGGAGATCAAGGGAGGGTGGAAGGAGAATCATCTAGTGAGGCCAGCAGAATTGTCCCCGGTCAGCATTTTCCCTCACAAGTGCCACCTACAACCAAAAAAAGGAAGACCCCAAAAGAGATTCAGTGTATGTTACAAAAATTGAGTTAGAATGGAAACCGGTTAACAGTGTGACACATGTCCTGATAAACCTGGCCTCGGCATTAGGGAATGTTTCCGTCGCTACTAGTGTTGAGCCACCCCCGTAGTGTTCGAGTTCGGTTCGGTTCGTCGAACACCCGTGTGTTCGCCGAACTGTTCGTCGAACACCTTCGAACACCGTTAAAACCAATGGCAGGCAAACAAAAACACATAGAAACACATAGAAAACACCTTCAAAGGTGTCCAAAAGCGGACAAACTGCTCAGAAGACACAACTAACACATGGAAAAGTGACAAGTACATATAGTCATGCGAAAATAAAAGAGGTGGAGGAGTAAAAGGAGGGGGAGACACAGATATAGGCATGTCATGCCCTTCTAAAATCCAAAAAGTGAGAAGCCGACACGGCCAGTCCGCTCCTGCCCGTGCCACCTCCGTGTCGCCGGGTTTGTGCCAGAGCCGCGGTGAACCCTGATGGCCAGCCCCCCTCTCCCAATACTGGTGCCTGTCCGCTGGTGGGTCGAGCGAGCCCCCCTGTGGTGGAGGCAGCTCTAAGCTTTTTAATTTAAATTGTCTCTCTAATTTGAATGAATACACTTTAAATCCATTTACAAGGATCTATTGGAGGGCAAGTCTCATGCCAGCAGCCGCGTAATTCCAGCTCCAGTAGCGTCCACTAAAGCTGCTGCAGTTAAAAAGCTTTTATAAGGATCGAGCTCGGCTGTCCACCGCAAGGCATCCTACTGCCAGTCCCAGCCCCTATGCCTTGGGGTGCCTCCTGATGCTCTTTACTGAGTATCCCATGGCCCCGAAGCATTTCCTTTGAAAAAATTAAGTGTCTAAACTACAGGTGGTGTAGCTTGCTTAACAGCCGGGATAATCCGCTGACTAGCAGACACTGCTACTAGGCACAAAGTATTTCCTGGGCTAGATGCAGTTAAAAATTTGTAATTAGATACTCTCGTTGGATGCTGAGAAAGCATTCCATAGAGTCTCCTGGCACGCCATATATGATTCTCTTAAAAAGCTTGGGGTAGGGGTCTAGGGGACCCTTTTATAGCCAAAATCACGGCCCTGTATCGCAATACGTCACCTAGGCTGAAGATAAATGGAACTGTAGCACCCTGAGGGCTCGGTTGCTACAGACGTATTGCACCTCACCCAGAGGTGTGATATCTCACTCTCAGGTAAGGATGGAGTGTGGATCAGGATCCGACACCTGCATGCATTACACCACATTGCTGTGGGGCAGGGCGACCAATATGCCCCTGAGATGGGCACGACAGTCCCTGTCCCTGGCTGGAGTGGGGGGAGGGAACACTGAGGAAGGGGAACCCTGTAGTGCAGGAGCAGGGAGGAAGCAGTTCCTGGGTGCATTGAGAATGGAGTATAAAAGGTGGGCACCATCTTAGTTCAGTGCAGAGAAGTCTGAGCAGAAGTGGCAGGGAGCAGGGGCTCTGCATGAGCTCTGCTCCGGAGGCGGGCCTAGTAACAGAGGCCCAGGCCTGGAAGAGGGAGAAGGAAGGAAGAGGAGCGGAGAAGGCTCCAGGAACGAGGAATGAAGGGATCCCAGGGGTGCGGACGGGCGAGTCGCCACCGCACGCCCGAATCCACCTGCGTGGAGGGGTCAGGCCAAAGGGGGAGACCGGTCCCCGAACTAGTGGAGGCAGGAAACGACCCTCAGCTAGAAACCGGAGGCTCTGACATTTTATGTGGCGCAGCCCCTCGCTACACCCGCTAGGAAGGCACCACATAGGGTCAGGGAAACTGGCTCCAAGTTTACCAAGAGGAGGCCCGAGGCAGCCGGACAGAAGTGTTGGTAAGAAAGGCCAGACAAAGGACACACAAAGGGGGTCCTGTGAAGTGCTCCAAAGTTATCTGGGAGTTGTCTGAGCCCCTCACCTGGTGAGCACAGTACGACGTGGGCAGCCGATACCTGCAGACGTGGTCTGGATAATAAGAACTGTGAGTAAAGGCCCTGGACTGCATCACTGACTCCGTGTCGTTACTGCTGCTGCCCTGCACCATCACCCCCATCCTCCGCATACACTGCCCTGAGGCTATACTCCTCCCGTGGGGAGTTATGCTACGCTCTGCTGCACCCACAACACCAGCCTCAGCGGTCTGCCCTGTAGCGGCGGTTCACTCTGACCGCAATCCACGGGTGGCGTAGTCGGACATTTAAACATCAAAACCACATAAATAGTTCCGCCACTGGTTTGACCGCCCTGAGCCACGGAACCGGGTCGCCGCCACGAAGACTACAACCACCAGCATCCACCAAAAAGGGTCCGGCTCCGGGTGTCCCAAGGCCCAGGGGGTGCGTCAGAACATTTTCATCACCTTTCACAATCACCAATGGGACAAGGCAGGGATGTCCTCTGTCCCCTCTCTTATACATCCTAGTGACGGAGCACCTGCTCTCATCAATTCGCCATAACCCCAATATTAGGTGGATTGAGGTGGGAGGCACCGAGTACAAGTGCTCTCTATTTGCTGATGATGTCCTAGTATATATCACTCAATCACATATATCCATCCATGCTGTTATGGCTGAAATAGATCACTTTGTTACATGGTAAAATTTTAAAATCAATGCAGCGAAGTCTGAGGCCCTCGATGTCTCCCTCCCCAAATCCATATAGGATTCCATCCAGTCCAACTTTCCATTTGCCTGGCCCTCACAGGGTATCAAATACTTAGGAATTCCTATTCATAGAGACCTCTCCCATCTATGTTATCTTAATTTTGGGCCCTTTATTGAACAATTCCATACAGACCACGGTTGGCAAGTTAGAACTGTAAGATTCACTACGTGAACCGCTGGTGTTTTGTGGAAAAGCACATGTACACCGCGTTCCAAATTATTATGCAAAAAGTGTTTAGGAGTGATAAGGGAAGAATTTGTTTGTTTGTCAGTTAAACTCATTGATGGTGATGTGTGTCAGGGCTCTTTATATCACTGTAAGCAATTGCAGACACCTGTGCTAATTAGTTTGGCAGGTGTGTCCAATGAAAGGCAAGACTACTTAAGAAGGCTCTCTCACATTATTAAGCAGCCTACATTTTCTGCCAAAATGGGAAAGAAAAAGGATGTGTCGGCTGCTGAGAAGCAACAAATTGTGGAGTGTTTAGGTCAAGGCATGACTACAATCAACATTGTGCGATGATCAGGATGAAGTGTCTTGGCAATCAAGAAGTATGTAGCTGATTCACAGTACACACGTGTGCGTGCTGATAAGGGCAAATTGAGGATTCTTTCCTACAGGCAATTACGTCAGGTTGAAAGAGCAGCGGCAAAAAAGCCTTGTCATAGCAGCAGACAAGTTTTTGAAGCTGCTTGTGCCTCCAACTTCCCCCGAACAACAAGATGCAGGGTCCTTCAGAGGTTTGCAGCTGTGCATATGCCATCCTGTCGACCTCCTCTATCCACTTCACACAAGCAGAAACGGCTCCAGTGGGCCAAACATTACATGAAGACTGATTTCAAAACTGTTTTGTTCACGGATGAGTGCCGTGCAGCGCTCGATGGTCCAGATGGATGGAGTGGAGGATGGCTGGTTGATGGACACCCCATGCAAACACGGCTACAGCGCCAACAAGGAGGAGGTGGAGTAATTTTTTGGGCTGGAATCATGGGGAGAGAGATTGTCGGCCCCTTTAGGATCCCTGAAGGTGCTAAAGATGAACTCCATAATGTATGTGGATTTTCTCAAACAGCACTTCCTGCCATGGTTCAAGAAGAAGAACCGTGTATTTCACAGCAAGATCATTTTTCTGCATGATAATGCACCATCTCATGCTGCACATAAAACATCTGCATCTCTGGCTGATATGGGCATAAAAGGGGACAAACTTATGGTGTGACCCCCATGCTCCCCTGACCTCTACCCCATTCAGAACCTTTGGAGCATCATTAAAAGGAGTGTCTATGATGGCGGGAGGCAGTTCACATCTAAGCAACAGCTCTGGGAGGGTATTCTGTCCTCATGCAAAACAATTGAAGCAGAAACCATCCAAAACCTGACAAATTCAATGGACGAGAGAGTTCAGAAGCTCCTTTCGAACAAGGGGTCCTATGTGAAAATGTAACATCACCTAGAATAAAGTTTTGAGTTGAAAACTGTTTGATTTCAGTTTCTAACAACCTGCTAATGCTTATAATTTCAAAAATGACCATTTTTTTGGTCTTTATTAAAATGAAAAGGTTGATCGAAAAGTTTGGGGGATCTAAGAGTGTGGCAACCCAGTAGTCATGATTACTTCGAATTCTGACAATATGAGGGTCATGCTGCAGGTAGTGCAGCAAGAAGGCACTTATGTGTCTTGCGCATCTCGGAGCCCCAAAATTATTTTCCAGGCTAGATGCAGCTAAAAATTATTTTTAATTTTAAATCTGGTGGAGCTTATTATAGATGGCCTAATAGGATCAGTGCTGCACACTGCTACAAAGCCCAAATTATTTTCCAGTCAAGATACAGATAAACATGATTAGTAATTTGAAAGCTTAAAACGTTTGGTAGGGTGATTTTAACCAATCATCAAGCTTTTACTCTCCCCAGGATGACACAGGGGTAGAAAAGTCGTTTCGGATCCATGATTTGTTCATCTTTATGAACGTGAGTCTGTCTACATTATCAGTGGAGAGCCGCGTGCGCTTATCTGTCAGCACACCACCAGCAGCGCTGAACACACGTTCAGACAGAACGCTGGCTGCGGGGCATGACAAGATCTCCAAGGCGTAAGTGGCTAGCTCCGGCCATTTATCCAGATTGGAAGCCCAAAAAGAGCAAGGGTCCAGTGACACAGTCGTGGCTTCAATGTTTACTTGGAGATACTCCTGTACCATCGTCTCTAGGCGTTGACTATGTGTCAGACTTCTTGTCTCCTGTGGCCTTGCAAAGGATGGGCTAAAAAAGTGGTGAAATGATTCCACAAAATTGATGTTACCAGCAGATACTGTGGTTCTGTTACGGTTTGAGTGCTGAACACTTGACGGTCCCACGGTTGGCAAGTTGGAACTGTGAGATTCACTACGTGCACCACTGGTATTTTGTGGAAAAGCACATGTAAGATTCTGCAACAGTCTCTGCTGATACTCCTGCATGCGTGCATCCCTTTCTATGGCAGGAATAATTTCTGCAAATTTACTTTTGTACCGGGGATCTAACAGTGTGGCAACCCAGTAGTCAGGATTATTTCTAATTCTCACAATTCGAGGGTCATGTTGCAGGTAGTGCAGCAAGAAGGCACTCATGTGTGTTGCGCATCCAGGAGCACCAAGTCCCTGTTGTGTTAGTGGCGAGGTAACAATCATGCTTCCTTCCTCTGTCCTCTCCCCCCAACCTCGCACAACAGAAATGTGATCAAGGTCTCCCTCATCTGATGAGTCTTCCATCAGTTCGTCCTCCACTTCTTCCTGGGCTCCTGCACCTTCCTCACTAGTTTGGCTGCTACCATGCGCCCTGGTAAAACCATCTCCCCCACCCTCACATGCCTGCCGCCTTGGTGCTGCCGACCTTCTGGACCTTGCAGATGTTAGCCCTTCCGCATACAACTCCTCCTCCTCTACTTCCTCCACCTCCTCTTGTGCCACCACCTGACTCCGAATTCTGTTTAACATGTGCTCCAGCATGTAAATCACCGGAATAGTCATGCTGATAATGGCATCGTCAGCACTAAACATCTTCGTCGCCATTTCAAAACTGTGCAGAAGGGTGCATAGGTCCCTGATCTGAGACCACTCCTCCAGCGTGATTTGCCCCACCTCTGAATCTCGTTGGCTCAGGCTATACGTCAAAACATATTGCACCAGGGCTTGTCGGTGCTGCCACAGTCGCTGCAACATGTGCAGAGTTGAATTCCACCGGGTAGGCACATCGCATTTTAGCCGGTGAAGTGGCAGGCCCAACGACTTCTGTAGAGATGTAAGTCGCTGAGCTGCGGGATGCGAACGGCGGAAGTGAGCACACAGCGACCGTGCCCTCTGCAGAAGGCCATCTAGTCTGGGATAGTGGGCTAAAAATTGCTGGACAACCAGGTTCAACACGTGAGCCATACAAGGCACGTGTGTGACATTGCCCCGGCGAAGGGCCGCACCCAGGTTTGCAGCATTGTCGCACACGGCCTTCCCTGGTTTCAGGTCCAGTGGAGACAACCATTCATGAAATTGGTTCTCCAGAGCTGACCACAACTCCTCAGCTGTGTGACTCACATTTCCCAGACATTTCAATGTAAAAACCGCCTGATGACGTTGAACCCTACTGCCAGCATAGTAAGGAGGTGTGCAGGATCCCTTCTGCGCAGTTAGAAAGCTTGTGGCATGACCAGACAGGCTTTGGGTGCAGGTGGAAGACCGAGAGGAGGTTAAGGAGGCAGAAGCAGTGGAGGAACTTTGACATAAAGAGGATTGAAGCACAACTCGTGGGGACGGCAAGACTTGGACAGCAGCCCCTTGTCCTGCTGTCACCATAGTTACCCAGTGCCCAGTCAGCGACATGTAACGCCCCTGTCCATGCCTACTCGTCCAAGTGTCTGTGGTGAAATGCACCCTGTCACACACAGAGTTTCTCAAAGAAGCGGTGATGTTGTGTGCGACATGCTGGTGGAGCGCAGGCACACCTTTCTTTGAGAAGTAGTGCCGACTGGGCATCTGGTACTGGGGCACTGCGACGGACATAAGGTCTCGAAAATCCTCTGTGTCCACCAGGCGGAAAGGCAGCATTTCTGTAGCCAAGAGCTTGCAGATGGTGAAATTCAACCTCTTAGCTTTCTCATGGCTAGGAGGAAATGGTCTTTTACTTGTCCACATCTGAGGGACCGAGGGCTGGCTATTGTGCTTAGACGGGGTTGATAAGGGTGTCCCCGGCAAACTGCCGGTCTGTGAGGAAGATGCAGGCGGACATGTTAGGTTGCCTTGATCCAAAGGTGGTGCTATCGATGTCGGACAGCGCTCAACACCAGCTGGTGTTGCCACCTCCAAAGAAAATGATGACCTGCCAATCACGCTGGCTGTTGCGGGTAAAGAGGTGGCAGGTCTGCGCCCCAAAACAGGTGTGACTGCTGTCCCCCCAGTCACAGAGGATGAAGAGGCCGCGGATGCACAAGATATGGCAGACGGTGGTTGGCCCGGCCGGCTAGGCCGCATTGTAGCACACTGAGCTTCCCACTGCAACTTATGCTTCATGTCCATGTGCCGGTTCATGCATGAAGTACTCAAACTATGTATTTTTTGGCCTCTACTTAGCTTTTGCTGAAAAATGTTACAGATAACACGAGTTGGGTCATCTTTATCGATCTGAAAAAATGCCCAGGCTATGCAAGGCTTAGCACCCATGCGACCTGAAGAGCCACCACGACTTGTGGTGAGAGGCAGAGTTGTGTTTGAGGATGCAGTTGTTGACGTGCTTCCAGTACTACGTCTCTGTCCAGGAAGGCGCAACCTGACCTCGTCGCCACTAGCATCTTCCTCCACCTCCTCTGCTGACCTCATCTCTTGGCTGACTGTGGGTTGACAGTAAGTGGGATCTCCGACCTCATCATCATCACCCTGTGCGTTATCACACCCGTCGTCCTCAGAGCCAACCTGTTCCTGCCCTGACAAAAAACTAAAGTTGTCGCTCCAATCAGGTATTTGAGTCTCATCATCGTCTTCCTCATTGTCTCCACCAACAGGAGTTACAGTTTGGGAATGAGGGTCTACATTATGGTCAGAACCTTCTGCGTCTGGTCCTGGATCCGACTCATAAAGATTCTGGGCATCAGTGCAGATCATTTCCTCGTCTGGATTCACAGAAGCGCTGGAGTCGACCTCTGATTCCCAGGCTATAGTATGAGTAAACAGCTCTGCAGACTCAACCATCTGTTCTACCTCATACTCAGACGGGCAGCTGGAGATTTGGGAGCTGTGAGGAAGCAAGTGCGATTTGGGTGACACCTTTGAGGACTGGAGTATTTGTGATGTTGAAGTTGATGTGGAGGAGAGCCCACTTAAAGGAGCACTTGATATCCGTTGAAGCACCTGCTGTTTTTGTGCCTCATCTGGAATTTGTAGCGATTGGCGTGGCCGTAAGAAAGGGATCTTATCACATTGTCCGCTAAAAGAAGTAGACATTTTAGTTTGGCTGGAAGATGGTCTTTCTTCTGCAGATGTTACTGTTGCTTTAACACCTACCCCACGGACACAACCTTTTTTCCCCTTCCCAACACGCCTATTCCCCTTTCCACCAGCAGCAGGCCTTTTTCCACTCATTTTGGTGGTTAACTAATTCACAACTCTGGAGTTGTTTGCACAAAAAAACAATGGATGGTAACCGAGCAGAGCTGAGTGGCCAAACTGTGGTATTAGGCCAAAACTATTGGCTGGGTTAGATGCAGATAAAAATTAGTTTTAATTTGCAACCTGATGGAGGTCAGTATAGATGGACTAATAGAACAAGTCCCACACACTGCTAGAAGCCCAAATATTTTTTCAGAGGTACTGTAGATGCAGATAAAAATTAGTTTTAATTTGCAACCTGATGGAGGTCAGTATAGATGGACTAATAGAGAAAGTCCGACACACTACTAGAAGGCCAAATATTTTTTCAGAGGTAGATGCAGAAAAAAATATATTCAGTTTGCAACCTGATGGAGGTCAGTATAGATGGATTAATAGAACAAGACCCACACACAGCTAGAAGCCCAATATTTTTTCAGAGGTAGATGCAGAAAAAAATATATTCAGTTTGCAACCTGATGGAGGTCAGTATAGATGGACTAATAGAACAAGTCCCACACACTGCTAGAAGCCCAAATATTTTTTCAGAGGTACTGTAGATGCAGATAAAAATTAGTTTTAATTTGCAACCTGATGGAGGTCAGTATAGATGGACTAATAGAACAAGTCCCACAGACTGCTAGAAGCCCAAATATTTTTTCAGAGGTACTGTAGATGCAGATAAAAATTAGTTTTAATTTGCAACCTGATGGAGGTCAGTATAGATGGACTAATAGAGAAAGTCCGACACACTACTAGAAGGCCAAATATTTTTTCAGAGCTAGATGCAGAAAAAAATTATATTCAGTTTGCAACCTGATGGAGGTCAGTATAGATGGATTAATAGAACAAGACCCACACACAGCTAGAAGCCCAATATTTTTTCAGAGGTAGATGCAGAAAAAAATATATTCAGTTTGCAACCTGATGGAGGTCAGTATAGATGGACTAATAGAACAAGTCCCACACACTGCTAGAAGCCCAAATATTTTTTCAGAGGTACTGTAGATGCAGATAAAAATTAGTTTTAATTTGCAACCTGATGGAGGTCAGTATAGATGGACTAATAGAGAAAGTCCGACACACTACTAGAAGGCCAAATATTTTTTCAGAGCTAGATGCAGAAAAAAATTATATTCAGTTTGCAACCTGATGGAGGTCAGTATAGATGGACTAATAGAGAAAGTCCGACACACTACTAGAAGGCCAAATATTTTTTCAGAGGTAGATGCAGAAAAAAATATATTCAGTTTGCAACCTGATGGAGGTCAGTATAGATGGATTAATAGAACAAGACCCACACACAGCTAGAAGCCCAATATTTTTTCAGAGGTAGATGCAGAAAAAACTATATTCAGTTTGCAACCTGATGGAGGTCAGTATAGATGGACTAATAGAACAAGTCCCACACACTGCTAGAAGCCCAAATATTTTTTCAGAGGTACTGTAGATGCAGATAAAAATTAGTTTTAATTTGCAACCTGATGGAGGTCAGTATAGATGGACTAATAGAGAAAGTCCGACACACTACTAGAAGGCCAAATATTTTTTCAGAGGTAGATGCAGAAAAAAATATATTCAGTTTGCAACCTGATGGAGGTCAGTATAGATGGATTAATAGAACAAGACCCACACACAGCTAGAAGCCCAATATTTTTTCAGAGGTAGATGCAGAAAAAAATATATTCAGTTTGCAACCTGATGGAGGTCAGTATAGATGGACTAATAGAACAAGTCCCACACACTGCTAGAAGCCCAAATATTTTTTCAGAGGTACTGTAGATGCAGATAAAAATTAGTTTTAATTTGCAACCTGATGGAGGTCAGTATAGATGGACTAATAGAGAAAGTCCGACACACTACTAGAAGGCCAAATATTTTTTCAGAGCTAGATGCAGAAAAAAATTATATTCAGTTTGCAACCTGATGGAGGTCAGTATAGATGGACTAATAGAGAAAGTCCGACACACTACTAGAAGGCCAAATATTTTTTCAGAGTAGATGCAGAAAAAACTATATTCAGTTTGCAACCTGATGGAGGTCAGTATAGATGGATTAATAGAACAAGACCCACACACAGCTAGAAGCCCAATATTTTTTCAGAGGTAGATGCAGAAAAAACTATATTCAGTTTGCAACCTGATGGAGGTCAGTATAGATGGACTAATAGAACAAGTCCCACACACTGCTAGAAGCCCAAATATTTTTTCAGAGGTACTGTAGATGCAGATAAAAATTAGTTTTAATTTGCAACCTGATGGAGGTCAGTATAGATGGACTAATAGAATGATGCTATGCCCAAAAGATTTTACTTCACTAGGTGCAGTAAAAAAATTGGTATTCTATACACAGGTGGTATATCTTGCAACACAGATAGGCTACTCCACTGACTAACACACTCTGCAATAGGCCAAAAAGGATTAGCTTTGCTAGATTCAGCCAAATGCTGTGAAAAAAACTTGCACAGCACTGGCACAGACCTGCCTGGCAAAAACTGATAGGAACTCATGTAACCTAGTCCTGAAAAGGACTGCAATTACAATTAGTCTTTACTCCCACAACCGATCTATTTAAGAGCACAGACCTCCCTGATAAAAGTCGTAGGAAATGCTGTAACCTAGTCCTTAAAAGGACTGCAATCACAACTATTCCCTACTCCCAAGCTATCTGTAGATTTGTGCGAAAATTGGCTTGAAATTAACAAGGTATAGCGCACACAGCAACAGCGGTGCCGTCTAACACGCAGCTGCAGCAGTGAGAAAATGGTGGCGACGGGGAAAATGGCTTGGTCTTATAGGGCAAGGACATGTGACATACACTGCCAATGACACATGCCCTTGCTTGTGTGAAAAAAAGCACTTCGCTCCGTGTGTGCGCTGCTGATAGGCTGACAGATTGCACCTCCCCACTGTAAATGCGGGAAAGAGAAAAAAAAATGGAGATCTTCATTGTTCCTGCAGAGATCCATCCCCTGCCCCTCCCCCCACCCCGCTGTACACTCAAACTGCGTATTAACATTAATTTTCATCATTACTGAGAAAAAATCCAGTTATGATTTTGGTGCACGAACAGTTAACGAACATAACCTCGAACAGCTGAATTTTTCTCAAATTGTTCGTGTTCGCCGAACGGCTCGAACACCGCCCAAAACAGCTCGAATTTGAGATTGGCGAACAGTTCGAGTAGAACAACGCTCATCTCTTGTCGCTACCACACATCCCTAGAATAACTGGATTTATTTTTTGTTTTTACCTTTGCCACCTTCTGCCATTTTCTCACTATTCACTTTATTTCTTTATCGCCCATTAATAAATTAGAAAAATGAAAAAGTTAATGCTCTCTATACATATATCACTATAGATTAATACTGTGAGGGGAATTTGCTGAAATAGCATACTTTTTTTTTTCGCCAGTTTGACTATGCTGTGCCATCTAAAGCATTCATACTGAATCTTTCTACTGTTTGGTGATATAGATGACTCGCCCCCTGGGCCGTGGGGCACTCGGAACCGGGCTTCAATGTGATGATGGGGGTAGTAGTGGCGACCCGGTCCCGTGGCTCAGGGTGGTCAAACCAGTGGCAGTCTTTCATATGTTTTAGGTAATGTCCGACTACGCCACCCGTGGATTGCGGCTATTATGAACCGCCGCTGCAAGGCAGTCCACTGAGGCTGATGGTGTGTGCAGCTGAGGTAGTATAACTCCCCACGGGAAGAGTGTAGCCTCAGGACAGTGAGCGCAGATGGTGAGGATTGAAGTGCAGGGCGTCCCAGTACCGTTAGTGCTGGCGAAGTAAGAAGCACAAAGACAACATGTTGCAGTCCAGGGTCTTTTACTCACAGTTCGTATACTCCAAGTCACTTCCGCCGGTAATGACTGCCCGAGCCGTGCTGCGTCCACCAGGTGAGGGGCTCGGTCAACCCCCAGGCCATTCAGGAGTATGGCACAGGACTCCCTTCTATCCTTCCTCTGGCTCGTGCCCCACCAGTGACCATGCTTTTGTCCAGCTGCCGCGTATCTATGCGTGTAAACGTGGGCCCCGTTTCCCGCTATTCTATATGGTGCCTTCCTAGCAAGGTTTAGCAGGGGGTCGCACCAAGTGATGATCACGACCTCCGGTTCTTGGCTGAGGATTATTTGCCTCCACCAACTTGGGTTCCGGTACCCTTTTCTTGCCTGACCCGTCACCCGTAATCTACTGGGTCCTTAGGGTCCCTTCTGCCTCCTTGTTTCTGGAGCCCTTCTACTCCTCTTTCTCTCCACCTTTCTTCCTTCTCCTTCTCCTTCTCCTCTTCGCCCTTCTGGCTCCGGCCTCTGTGCTAGGCCTGCCCAGGGAGCAGAGCCCATGCAGCAGCTCTGCTCCCTGCCTTCTCCTCTCACAGAACACTGAACTCAACTCCCTCCTAAAATGGCCTCCACCTTTTTATCTGCTTCACTGTGTCTGAGCTCAGTGACCTGCAACCAATGAGCTCCTTCCTATGCTCCAGAAACAGTCCCCTTCTTCTCCTACATCACTGGGTTTTCCTCCCCCTCCCCACTCCAGCCAGGGACATGGTCTGTCGTGCCTGCATTACTGTATAAATGAGAGCACCGTTGAGCTGTCCCCCGGAAATGGGGTGTGTGTGATGCATGCAGCTAACTGAGCCCTGGTCCATACTCCATCCTTACCCGGGAGTGGATTATCACACCTCTGGCAGAGGTGCAATACCCCTGTAGCGGCCGAACCCTCGGGGCGCTACATAGACATGGCGGTTTTTCATGGAGGATATTTAGTACACGAGCTGTTTCTGGTCTATAAAGAATGGGCTTTCTTATTATTTATTTGGGTATTATGAAACCTATTATACCTGCTAAAACTGTCCACATGTACTGGGCATACCGCCTCTTTATATATTCTGTAAAAGGATGGGCTGTTCTGCGCACATGGCGGTTTCTACTTTGCCAGGCAGGGACCTACTATAGTGTGCCAGTGTCACATGGCACATCCATCCTTCATATAGGGATTGATTGTGCTATAGAGACATTGTACAACTAGTTTCTTTAAAAAAATCAGTGGCAGCAGCCCTGGATGTTCTTTTATTCTGTGAATGTGCTCAACTTTGCAACATTATTACACTCCTCCATTTTGAAACATGTTGCCTTTCATTTCAATGCAATTTTTTCCAGCTCTAATGAAATAATAGTGGTATGCTTTGTCAGCACGGTATAGTTGTATTTACTGGCAAATGTGATGCTGGGGACATTGTACCCCATATATATGACTTTATGATCTATAAAGACACAAGGTGCCCAGCCCTTTTAGGCCCTATCGCTCAGTCAAACTATACTAATGGAGTTACATTTGAGCATAGGAGGAATAGGTCTATACATTTTGGGGTACATTTCCTCACATCTCGCTACTATGTTTTAAAAATTTGTCCTAAAATTTACGCTTTTGTGAAAAAAATTAAATTTTATTTTTACACATTCATTTTGAACTAAATCATTTAATAAAATGTGGGCTCAAAAGACTAATTACACCCATAAACAAATTCTTTAGTGGGTGCATTTTAGAAAATGGGGTCAACTGTGGAGTTTCTGCTGTTTTGACATGTTAAGAACTCTATTTCAGCCAAATTTGTGTTCCAAAATTCAAATAGTGCTCCTTCCGTTCTGAGCCCTGACGTTTGTCTAAACAATGGTTTTTAACCACATGTGAAGCATCGCCATGCTCAAAAAAAGTTAGTAATGAATTGAGTTTCATGTCACCTCTTGCAAAAGTGAAAAAATTGGGACTAAAACAACATTTTCGTGAAAATATTGAAATGTTTCTATATGACAGCCTAATGTTATCAAATTGTGTGTAGTGGGTTCAAAATCCTCACTATTCCCCTGGATAAAATGTTTAAGGTGTCTAATTTTCAAAATAAGGTCACTTGTGGTGGGTTGCCACTGTTTAGGCACATCAGGGGCTCTCCAAACGCGACATGATGTCCGCTTCTAATTCCAGCCAATTTTGCATTCCAAAAGTCAAATGGTGTTCTTTCCCTTCCGAGCCCAGGCGTGTACCCAAACAGTAGTTTTCCACTACATATGTAGTATCGGTGTTTTCAGGAGAAATTGCACAACAAATTTGATGGTGCATTTTCTCTTTTTAATCCTGTATAAATGCAAAATCTGGGCATAAAACAAAATTTTTGTGTTAAAAATATATTTTTTTATTTTCTTGGCTCAACGTTATAAAATTCGGTAGGGCACCTGGGGGTTCAAGGTGCTCACCACATATCTAGATAAATTACTTGAGGTGTCCAGTATTCAAAATGGGGCAACTTGTGGGGGGTTTCCACTGTTTAGACAGACCAGGGGCTCTCCAAACGCGACATGATGGCCACTATCAACTCCAGGCAATTTTGTTTTGCAAAAGTCGAATGGTGTTCCTTCCCTTCCGAGCCCTGCTGTGCACCCGAATAGTACAGGGTGGGCCATTTATATGGATACACCTAAATTAAATGGGAATGGTTGGTGATATCAACTTCCTGTTTGTGACATGTGATACATCAAACTTATTGAGAATTTCATAAGAAATACAATGGTATGCTTGGTTTTAACTTAACTTTATTCTTTCATGAGTTTTTTTACAAGTTTATGACCACTTATAAAATGTGTTCAAAGTGCTGCCCATTGTGTTGGATTGTCAATGCAACCCTCTTCTCCCACTCTTGACACACTGATAGCAACACCACTGAAGAAATGCTAGCACAGGCTTCCAGTATCCGTTGTTTCAGATGCTGCACATCTCGTATCTTCACAGCATAGACAATTGCCTTCAGATGACCCCAAAGATAAAGGGGGTCAGATCGGGAGACCTTGGTGGCCATTCAACTGGCCCACGATGACCAGTCCACTTTCCAGGAAACTGTTCATGTATGAATGCTCGGACCTGACACCCATAATGTGGTGGTGCACCATCTTGTTTGAAAAACTCAGGGAACGTGCCATCTTCAGTGCATAAAGAGGGAAACACATCATCATGTAGCAATTTCAGATATCCAGTGGCATTGAGGTTTTCATTGATGAAGAATGGCCCCACTATCTTTGTACCCCATATACCACACCATACCATCAAGATACGAGATGTGCAGCATCTGAAACAACGGATACTGGAAGCCTGTGCTAGCATTTCTTCTGCAGTGTTGCTATCAGTGTGTCAAGAGTGGGAGAAGAGGGTTGCATTGACAATCCAACACAATGGGCAGCACTTTGAACACATTTTATAAGTGATCATAAACTTATAAAAAAAAACTCATGAAAGAATAAAGTTACATTAAAACCAAGCACATCATTGTTTCTCTTATGAAATTCTCAATAAGTTTGATGTCACATGACCCTCTTTCCATTGAAAAAAATAAAGTTGGATCCAAAATGACTGACTTCAAAATGGCCACCATGGTCACCACCCATCTGGAAAAGTTTTCCCCCTCCCATATACTAATGTGCCACAAACAGGAAGTTGATATCACCAACCATTAACATTTAATTTAGGTGTATCCATATCAATGGCCCACCCTGTAGTTTTCCACCACATTTTGGGTATCTGTGTACTCAGGAAAAATTGTACAATACATTGTATGGTGCATTCTCTCCTGTTACCTTTGAAAAAATGCAAAATTTGCTGCTAAACTAACATGTTTGTGAGAAAAAGTAAAATGTTCATTTTTTCCACTCACATTGCTTTAGTTCTTATGAAGCACCTGAAGGGTTAATAAACTTCTTGAATGTGGTTTTGGGCACCTTGAGGGGTGCAGTTTTTAGAATGGTGTCACTTTTGGGTATTTTCTGTCAAATAGGCCTCTCAAAGTCGTTTCAAATGTGATGTGGTCCCAAAAAAATGGTTTTGCAAATTTTGTTGGAAAAATTAGAAATTGCTGATCAACTTTTAATCCTTTTAACTTCCTAACAAAAATACATTGTTTCAAAAGTGATGCAGATGTAAAATAGACATATAGGAAATGTTATTTATTTATTAACTATTTTGTGTGGTATAACTACCTGGTTTAAGGGCATACAAATTGTGACAATTTAACATTTTTTGCAAAAATTTTTATATTTTCATAAATAAACGCAAATAATATCAACCAAACTTTACTACTATCATGAAGTACAACATGTCACGCAAAACAATTTCAGAATCACTGGGATCCCTTGAAGAGTTCCAGAGTTATTTCCTCATACGATGACACTGGTGAGATTTGGATAAAGAGGCTTTGTCATAAATGTCCTTAAGGGGCTAAATGTATGTGCCAAAACACTGAAGTTAATGGCTTCCTAGAAAACGTTCCTGTAAAATGGGCAGCCCTTTTAATTTTAGACAAAGTTTCTATCTACCCTAAGCAACTTCAAACACTCAGGGACATTAACACATGAATAGCCTGGATTTGCAAGTAAAGGGCTTGTTTTGATATTAATATTAGCTATTTCCAGAGCATCCCTTGATTAGTCCCTGCAAAGTGCTTTGATTGTTTTATTCAGCTCCTGGTTCTTCGCTTGTGGCATGTAAATGATGTACTTCATAAAATGTATAAATTAGAAAGTGGTCTTTATGAGTAGCAGGCAATGTTGTATTATGTTTGTTAATTTGGTGCATAATTGATTACTCAAAAATAAAATATATAAACTAAATTTATATCAGACCACTTGGGTGAGACCCTCACTAATGAAGATGACAGACAGTTACCAGCGATCAGTTTCCTTGTCCCATGTACATTAGCCTTGGCTAGCTTGTAATTCATCTCATATAATCCAGTTATTTTATAGGGAGGGTGTTAGTTTTTTTTATTTATTTTATTCACTTATATAGCACCTTAAATTCCACAGCGCTTTACAGTTATCAGCATTGCTGTTTCCATTGCAGCTCACAATCTAGATTCCCTATCAATATATCTTTGGAGTGTGAGAGCAAACCAGAGAACCCCAAGGAAACCCACGCAAACACGGGGGGAACATACAAACTCCTTGCAGATGTTGTCCTTGATGGGATTTGAACCCAGCGCTGCAAAGCTACCACTGAGCCACCATGCTGCCCATTACTTTACATAAATCACTGAAGATACCATGTGATAGAGAGACTTTAAAAGGATTCTCCGAAAATATGACAAAAATGTCCACTTTGATATATTCAAAGCTGGAACCTGTCGTATTGTCACATGTTAGGACGGGTTGCCACCTGAACAATCACAGCTCGAGAAATTTGTCTCAACTGTTAGTGTAGCAAAAGAAAAAAAAATGTACTGCAGAGTAGGCTATTCTTCTCCAGTCTCAGTCCTGCTTCATGCTCATTTGTAAACCCGTTTTCATTCAGCCTGACAAGTTTACACAATGGTGGCCACAGACGGAAGAGGGCCACGGTGCGAGGTCATATGGGCCCCTCTTAGTGTCTGTAACAGAAAATGCTTGCTGATTTGAAGGTGGAAGTGGGCTCCATTACACCTGTGTGGCTGCACACTTTGCACCAATTATATGTCTGCCCCTGAGTTTATAGCAGGAAATGGAGACTGATTTTTCTGCTGACTTAGCTGAAGACAAGTTTTTTCTTTCTCTTGCTAGAGCCCTGCTTCATGGCTGAGTGAGCAGATCAGGGCACAACACAGCTCCTCTGACAGTTGAGACAAATGTCTCAAGCTGTGTTTTTTTAAGGAGTCAACTCATCCTAATAAGTGACTAGGACACAGTTGCAGCTTAGAATACGTACATCAAAGTGTCCGTTTTTATCACATTTTTGAAGAACTGCTTTAACCTGATTATTTCTTGATTGGATGCCTCACAGTGAGCTTTACATCTTATTTCTTCTACACTATATGACCAAAAGTATTCTAGTTATTCAGCTCAGGTGCTTCAGCCTTATAAATCTCACATAAAATAGATGTCTACAATCAAGCACACAGCCATGCAATATTTATAGACAAGAACAGGAAACTGCAAATTTAGATCAAACAATAATCAGGGAACTTTCATTCCCAATTATCGTCCATTCTAAAGAGGGTGGCAAACATCATTGGATGTGATGATTTTAAAGTCAGATTAAAAATCATTGTTATTAACTATACATCATCATGTGTAAATAGATGGTGTGCTGCCGATTACATTAACAATTGTTCTATGCATATAGGACATTTGTTGGCTTGTGTAAACGGGCCAGTAAATGACCACCAATTAGCTCGTATGTAGTCAGCCAGGATCGTGCCAAATAAACTCACCATTAATCATACTCAAGGGGTCAGTGACTTCAAGCATGGCACTGTCATAGAATGACAGTTAGTTCTAAGTGAGTTGATAAAATTTCTACCTGCTAAAGTAAGGCTGCCAAGTGCAAGTAAAAATTACCAATCCTCTTTGCACCACTCACTACAGAGTTCCAATGTGCTCTGGAATTTAAACCATCACAAAAATTGCATTTAAATGGTTATTAGCTGCGGTTGGAGCTCCTTCTGCGGCTGTTAGAAGCAGATGCTGGTATTTAATATAGCTGGCATCAGTTGCATGTGGGGGGAGATCAGCTTGGACATACAGTTAGGGCTCACTTACACGAGCGTATAAATCGAACAAGTGCAATGCGAGAAAACATGGCATTGCACTCTAACCAATGTTAATAAATGAGGCAGTGCTCATCTGCGAGTTTTTCCTCAGCTCTTATAGGACTGAGGAAAAGATCGCATCATGATGAGTGTGGATACGAAAATCAGATCGCACTTACCTACGCAAGTCAAAGTGTGAGAGAAGAAAATCGGACAGCATACAGACCATGCGTGTGCTGCCCGATTTTTACGCACACATCTCAAAGTAAACCCAACATTTCATCAGCCAAGTACAGCAAAATCACAGCCCTAACCGTCAGAATAGAGAGATAGGTTACAAGTCCTGTAGATATTTAATGTTACAAGTCCTCTACTTATAATAAACTAGCACCCTTTAGTGCCTTTCATGTGGCACTAAAGTGTGTTTTTTAGGCTTATTTAAGCTATTAAATAACTAATTAAAAAAAATGATGTGTGGTCCCCACTATTTTTTGATAACCAGTCAAGGTAAAGCAGATAGCTGGGGGCTTATATTATCAGGCTGGGAAGGTCCATGGTTATTTGGCCCTTCCCAGCCTAAAAATACAAGCCTGCAGCTGACCCAGAATTAGATGCCTAATTCTGCCGCTTTGTCCTTCTCTTCCCGATTGCTCTTGTTCGATGGCTTGTACTTCGGATCTTTATGTGTTTTTTCTTTTAATAAATTGGTGAAACAGAGCTAGAATTGGGGGTGTTTTTAAAATAAAATATTTGTGTTTTTTTTTAATTGAACTTAGTGGGTTAGTAATGGGGGTGTCTGATAAACGCCTCTCCATTACTAACCCCAGGGATTGATGTCAACGGACATTACACAGCTGACATCAGCCCCGTTAACCATTATCCCGATTGCCACCGCACAAGGGCAATCGGGAAGAGCCGGACAAAGCGGCAGAATTAGGCATCTATTGTAATGCGTCAATTCTGGGGCAGCTGCGGGCTTATATTTTTAGGCCGGGAAGGGCCAAATAACCAAGGACCTTCCCACCCTGATAAAATAATCCCCCACCTGTCTGCTTTACCTTGGCTGGTTATCAAAAATAAGGGGGATATCACATAATATTTTTTTATTAATTATTTATTTAATAGGTTTAATAAGTACCAAAAAACTCTTTAGTGCCACATGAAAGGAACTAAAGGGTGCTAGTTTATTATCTGTAGGGGGCTTGTGTATCTACACAACATTCATTCTATTAATTCTATATATCTATTCTATCTATTTATATCTCTATATAAGATTGCTTTATTAGTTTGTAAACTAGCTTTAAATTACATTGAGAATTACTGTATGTAAAAGAGGATGTTAAAAACGCATTGCTTACAGATTGCATGCGCATGTCATACGGATGTTAGGTGAGAAAAAGTGTATTATACTCGCATGACACTCGTCCTACTTTTCTGGATCAACAATGGAGCTATTTTTTTATACGATCAGATGACTTCAACCTTAAACCCATATACTCAAAGGGGTTAATTAAAGTTTTACTAAAAATTGTGGAAAACTTTCATTTGTCACATGAATTGACTTTCATTGGCATGCTGTGCAGAATGCAGTCTTGTATGTTGTCAAAAATAGGAGAGGTAAAAAAGTAAGGATGCATAAATCCATCTAAACAATTGGAAGTTATCAGGGCCTCCACCAATGACAATTTTACCATAGTGAATTGGAAAAGTGCACTTCTTTTAGCTACAGAACAGGGTAGGCATGTTGTCAATGATAATAGGTAATAGCTCTGTCCATTCATCCACTTGCTTGAGGTACATGTAATTTGTACGTGCACCAATAACTAGAGATGGTGTCCAACACCATTTCTCACACTGCTGACATTGCTGAAGCATCAAAGAGCAGGCTTACATATTTTTGCTTTTTCCAAATGTCATCCAGCTGTAACCTCTTACGAATTATCATACCTTTTACAGTGGTGGTCAGTACCTGGACCATCACAGATCAACGATTCCCAGTGGACCACAGTATACATGGAAGAGTCATTTTCAATCTCCAGAGTCACTGGGTAAGTCTCTAGAGTGTAAGCTCTTATGATCATCGGGATCCTCTGTAATGTGTAAGTTCTTACGGTCAGCTAGGTCCTCTCTCCTCTCCCCATGTGTATTTTATCAGCAATTACAAGCTTTCCAGTATTCACCACAAATCTAATTATTTTGGGGGAAAATTCAGCAAAGTCATTGAATTTGAATTTCCAAAGATTCCCCCATCTCTAGTGATAATAGGATGGGTAGTCCACTGGTCATGAATGAGTGTAATAGTGTACACACCGGCCACAGATAATGATAGCGAGATACTGGCAGGTGCTCATAAATGACAACTAAGAGAGAGTAGGTTATGTTTACATACTCTGAACTAGCTATCAGACTGAAAGAATATGATTAAAACACAATACATTTTTTTGATTGGTTTATTCAATTAAGCATCTCATGTATAATGAAGGAGCAGAAAATTGAGACGTAAGCTAAAGACCTGAAGAGAAAGTATATTACAACACTTAGTAGACATACAGAATTACAGAGCATATTTTTGACCTTAATCACCCCCAAGACAATATTTAATGTGACAAATTTGCAATTACATTATAGTCTATGTATAGTGGAACTTTTTTTTTCTTGCTGGGACTCCTTTTGTACAGATCATCTCATCTGTGTCTTGGGATTGGTCTATTGGGCTACAGTATACAATAAGGCTGTGGTATGTACTTTTCTGGGGCATTACGAGCCTTGTTTCATTATTTAATAATTAATTTTATGATTTCCATGTTTACGGGTATGCCTTATTCTATAGTTAGTATGATTTCTACATATGCATTTGATAAATCTGATAGGGCAAGGATATCAAACTTACATTGTTTGTCATTTAGTCAACACTGAGTATTTATGTAATCCAAAGCAATTGCTATTCAATTTCAGATTTCAGTAAAAATAAATGTATTAAAGACACAAATGGCTAAAAGAGCATCAGCCTTCTTCAGCTATATTTGTCTTGATCTTGTCTAGATGTACAGCTTCTGACTATTGATTTCATTGTGGTGGATGATTAGAATGAATGTGATTTTGATGCTGGCTTTGTTTAATTTCCATAAACATGTCTTAGAGACCACTGTCTGCAATAAGTGGTTTCTGACAGCTAAATCATGCCTCAACCTTTTCCCCAGAAATCAATCAATTGATTCATTGTTAATATTTTTCATTAAACAGCATTCCACCATTTACATTCACAATAATAGTACCTTTCAATGCAATGCTTGTCAGCTGAAGATCCTTTCACTTTCTCTCAAGGGTTATGAGCTTTGCTCGTATTTTTCTGCTCTCATTATTTAGTCCCTTTTGTCATTGCTACATTGGAAAGAAAAAGTAAGAAACATGAAAAATCTGTATAGGGCATTCTCAAATTAGTCTTTATAAGTGTTATTACAATTGCTTAGATGTTGCTGTACATCCTGAAAATCTCCTGAATAAGTATACAAATCCACCATGAATCACAAGAACACACAATTGAACTTACACAATAAAAACACTGATATGTCGACTTGAGGTCAATGCCTCCATCTATGTAACCCATATATATATATTCATAAACACTTTTGTACTTAATATTCCCATTGTCATAATGCTAACAGTGGAACAATATCATACACTCAAAGTCTTTTCTGTAACTATATACACAGATGACACAGATGTCACCAGGATATGTCTGTATGAAGACCTGGATTACTTCACATTGTATCATAGTACTATAGAGGAGTTTTAAAGTCACACCTGCAGGGCCACTTCAATTCTATCTATATAGAAATATAGTACCACAGATACAATCTCTCTCATCAGCCATACCTTTGAGAGTTTTTAGTTGAGGACTAATAATTTCTAATGCCATATTAAGTCTTGGGTTACTCACCTGTCTCAGTTTTAGAGACAGGCCCTGATCCCTTCTCCTAAGGTTCCTGTGATTGATGCCTGGTTTCTCAAGTAGCCTCACAAGCTCCTGTGATCATTCAATGACCTTTGCTGTCAGATATTATGAGCTTTGGAGATTGCCTCACCACCCAATTCTCTCAGCTGTCAATCATCTCTTTAAGCAAACTCCACGTGTACATGTATTTCTTTGCTCTGTCTTGCAGTTACCCCTTCATCGGCTGTAAGCACAACAAACTCTTCTCTGGTGCTATTCATTGTACTAATGCTGCTGCAATAGCGTGTATTTTATATGCAAGCAACTATTCAATTTGGCTGTTCATTAGTGATGAGCGGACCTGTGGATGTTTGAGTTCGACCGAATTGTCGTCCAATGTTCAGTTCAGGTAACAGAACTTGACCCCAAGCCCAATAGAAACCGATGGGGACCCGAAATTCGATCCTGTAAAATGGCTGTAAAATGGTCATAGTAAGGGTTAAGGGACTGCAAAAGGAAGCAAAATGTGGGTAAGAGCAGGACAATTGCCCCGCAAACAAATGTGGAAAGGGAAATTGCTTAAAATAACAGAATAAAAGAAATAAAAAACAACAATATTGAACCAGAAAGCAGAGGTCCAAGTGTAGGTGGTGGTGTAGGTGAAGGAGGAGGAGGAAGTAGCCAACACTGTTTTTGGTTTTAATTTTTTTGTGTTTTTTTGCTTTTATATTTCGGGAGGCCCCAAAACATTTGGAATGGCATATCGAACGAACAAACTGCAGTGAAGAATAACAATGGCTGGGTGCTGCTGGTATACTTCTCTAGTCAGCCAAGAAGTACGGACAAGTCCTGTGGAATCTCGCCTGGTTCATTTTAACCTTGCTTTCACACATTGGCTTTGGATAGGCCGAAGTGCCTGTCTGTGATCACACTCCCTGTCGTGCTAAACGCACATTCCGACAGTACACTTGCCATAGGGCAGGACAACACCTTTAAGGCGTAAAGGACAAGATCAGGCCATGTGTCCAATTTGGACACCCAGAAGTTAAATGGGGTAGACCCATCACTTAGTAAGTAGAGACTTATGGACTCAAACTCTTCCACCATGTTATTGAAATGCTGCCTCCTGCTAATATGGACCGTATCAGATGGTGGTGCCTGATGTTAGGGTGTGTTGAGGAAGGTTTTCCACATTTTGACCATGCTAGCCCTCCCTTCTGAGGTGGTGCTGGAGCCCCAGCTGCATTGGTGACTTCCTCCTCAGCCTCTGCCTTGTGCTTCCACTAAGTGCCACGCAGGGTGTGGGAAAGACTTAGTGCAACACAGAGGGAAGAGGGAAAGGGAGCCCAGACATTAGGGAAAGGGGGGAATGGATACCTCTTAGTCTGGTCTAGTGTCACCCTGTCTCAACTACCATCCCTGTATTAGCTCTTCACCAGTCGCCACACACGTGCCTCGCCCTGACTTTCCCTGGTGTATGGCTAAAGCTAGGGAAGGGAGGAGATGAGCACTAGTCGATCTCCACTAAACTTTATAGACAACAGGGGTAGACAAACGGGGGGATTGCTTAGCTTTAGACGACTCCAGACAAATGCGCACACGGCCTCAAGCTCCAGAGAGGACGAAGTACTGCTCTTGCTAAAGCCTCACAAGTAGTAATGAATATCGCCGGTACCTTCCTCTCAGACACACCAGGTATTCATACACTCAGGCCAGGGAGCTAATTAGCCAGAAGGAGGTAGCCACTGGGTCCTAGAGACAGCCAGCCTCTAAGAAGATGTCTGTAATGCCAAACGTAGAGATCTCCTGCAACCAACTGAAGGGCGACTGTCTGTCACCTCTGACACACCTGTGACACTGACCGTAAGCTGTTATGTGGGAACGCCATCAGTGGTGCGTTTACCAGCATGTGCTTTAATTCCTGCATTTTCCGTTCCCACTACATTGACAGAAGTAAGGATGGTATGTTGTCTTTGTAGCGGGGATCCAGCAGGGTGGCCAACCAGTATTCAGCGCTGATAACAATCTGGGCAACTTGGCAGTCATTTTGCAGGCACAGCAGCATGGATTGGCTCATGTTTGCCAGGCTGCCCAGAGGCAATATCAAGCTGTCTTCGGTGTATTGTCTGTTCCTTTGTATCCCCCAGCCATGCTCCAGTGATGCCCGTGAGCTGCTTAGAGTGCCACCCTGCTTTGAACACTGTTTCTCCTCCTCCTCATCCTCCAAAACTGTCCCCTGGTTGGATATTTGTGTATCTAGCCGCTGTTGGCACAGGAACTCACCCTTCGAGCCATGTGTGGACGGCTGGCCTGATAATGGTGTGAATGGTCCCTGTTCCTCATCTTCTTCCTTTTGTGCCACCACCTCATCCATCATTGCCTGAAGCGTTTTTTCAAGCAGGCATAGAAGTGGGATAGTAACACTGATGATGGCGTCATCAGCTCTGGCCATGTTGGTGGAGTACTCAAAGCAGCGCAACATGGCACGCAAGTCCTGCATGGAGGCCCACTCGTGGTGAAGTGGTGTTGTTCTGCAGAGCGACTCACCTGTGCATGCTGCAGCTGAAACTCCACTATTGCCTGCCGCTGCTCACACAGTCTTACCAGTATTTGCAAGGTGGAGTTCCCCTTTGTGGATATGTAGCATATGAGGCAGTGTTCGGGAAGCAGCAGCAGGGAGAGAACACAAAAAGGATGCACAGATGGCTCCACTTTCAGCAGCAGCTCTGATATATCGGGGTAATTTTTGTGGAAGCTCTGTGCCACCATAATCAGTACATGTATCAGGCTATGGATGTGCATCAAACATCCACCTACATCTCACCCCTGCCCTCCTTGCCGGTTTGCATACTGCAAAAAGACGCAGCAGTTGGCACCTGTGTTTCTTCATTATCAGATATGTGCTGCAGTGGTCCGCTGACCATGTACACTAACTCTTCCACGTACTCATCCACAAACTAAACAATTGGTTGGGCATCAGTAAACTCGATCTTTTCCACTTGTGGGGCAAGGCCAGGTGGATGGCTCATGGAACCCAAGTAAGCGGAGTTATTAAAAAGCAGAAGTGACTGCTGCATAACTTGGGGCTCAGACTGCTTGCCTGATTTGCAAGGAGGTGAGGTGGAAGACAGATGTCCATGGGCCATAGGTGCAAAATCTGTGCTTTCGGCAGGCAACTAGGTGGAAGGCAAAGCAAAGGAACTGAAGGCACTCTAAGCCAACCAATCTAAAACCACCTTTTAGGCCCAGAGCTGCTGCGAGATTTTGCTTGCTATCATGCACCACCAGGTGAGGCTTTAGATTTAGCGGCACCAACCACTCATCGGTCTGTTGTTTGATCCCCGTCCACAGCTCCTGCGCGATGTGGGATCTTTCCTCCCACAGATGAGTTTCAGAACAGCCTGCTGTCATTTCCTTCTGTTGGTGGCACAAGTGTTACGCCGAGTGGATGCGGAGACGGTTGAGAAGGAGGAGGCAACATGGACAGAGAAACATCCGGCAATCCTCAGTGGTGGTAGGACATGCGGCAGAACGCCTTCCACCTCTGTTCCAGCCACCACTATATATATCCAGTGGGCAGTTAGGGAGATATAATGTGCCTGCCAGTGCTTACTGGTCCACGTATCAGTGGTTATGTGGACCGTGCCATTGATGAAGTTGTGCAGTGCACACTTGATTTCGTCCGCAACATGTGTGTGCAGGGCAGGAACGGCTCGCCCAGAAAAGTAGTGGCGGCTGGGAACCACGTATTGTGGGACAGCCACTGCCATCAGTTTTATAAAACTGTCCATCTCCACCAGCCGGAATGGCAGCATTTCAAAGGCCAGGAATTTTGAACTGCTGTTATTCAGGACATGGCTCGTGGGTGGGTAGGTGAGTACTTTCTCTTTCTCTCCAGTGTTTGGGGGATGGACAGCTGAACGCTTCCATGGGACAGTATGGAGATGCTTGGTGACCCTGAGTGGTGGTGGTGGTGGTGCTATCACATCCTCTGTTTTCAGTGAGCCAGGTGGCCCTGTTGAGTGGGAGCAGGAGGAAGAGGTCAAGAATGCAGCAGAAGAGGGAGCAGGAGAAGCCTCAGATCTCTGCCTGTTTTTCAGGTGTGTACTGCACTACAGCTCGTTCTTTGAATTCAGATGCCTTGTTGTGCAGGCGGTGCACAAGTTCAGAACATTTATGCCTCGTTTCAGGCTCTGACCGCACAGCATGCAAATCACCTGTATCTTGTCATCAGTACATTGCTTGAAGAATTGCTATGCCAGTGAGCTCCTTTGAACTGGCTTTGGTGTGCTCAGTTCGTTGATGCAGTGGGTAGTAGTAGCCAACGTACTGGCTAGGGGTCGGCCTCTGTGCTTTTGCACCCTGCTCCCTTTTTACTGTGTAGCTGGGGCAGTTTGGCCAACTTCTCTTCTTCCGAAGTGCGCTACATGGATGGCCTTCACTCCATGTGGGGTCTAGGACCTCATTATACCCCTCATCATCTTCCACCTACATCTCACCCCTGCCCTCCTTGCCGGTTTGCATACTGCAAAAAGACGCAGCAGTTGGCACCTGTGTTTCTTCATTATCAGATATGTGCTGCAGTGGTCCGCTGACCATGTACACTAACTCTTCCACGTACTCATCCACAAACTAAACAATTGGTTGGGCATCAGTAAACTCGATCTTTTCCACTTGTGGGGCAAGGCCAGGTGGATGGCTCATGGAACCCAAGTAAGCGGAGTTATTAAAAAGCAGAAGTGACTGCTGCATAACTTGGGGCTCAGACTGCTTGCCTGATTTGCAAGGAGGTGAGGTGGAAGACAGATGTCCATGGGCCATAGGTGCAAAATCTGTGCTTTCGGCAGGCAACTAGGTGGAAGGCAAAGCAAAGGAACTGAAGGCACTCTAAGCCAACCAATCTAAAACCACCTTTACTTGTTCTGACCTCAACATTCATCTAGAGGTACTCAGCCCTACGAAATTACACAGAATGTCCTGTTGCCTGTGTGCACCAGAAGAAGGTGTTTTATTTGGGCATGTAGGAGGTACAGAACAACCACATCCTCTTGCTTCAGCAGCTACACCACCAGCAGCAGCTACACCACCACCAGCACCATGGTCATGTCCACGTCCCCTATTTGATGCACTCCTCAATTTTTCCACCTAAAAAAGTGCACAGTAGAGAAGAGAAAGAGGCTTTTTGGTCGAGTACTCCAACAAAGACGCATGCAGCTTACACAAACAGGCTTTTTGGCAGAGTGCTCACACAGACGCATACAGAGTACATACACAGGTCTTTTGGCAGAGTACTCACAAAGAGATATGTGTAGAGTTATGCTTTATGGCACAGTACTCTCACAGAGAACATGGACGTCCGAGAAAAAGTCAGTGTTTGGAGTTCGGTACGAATTCTGAACTTTATAGTTGGTGTTTGCTCATCACTACTGTTCATCACTGCTTCTTACATCCTTACCAAGGACCATCTGTCTACTCATACCATACAACTCTGTCTTTCACTAAATTCTGTACTAGCTAAACATTACAGTTCCTGAATATGTCTACCCTTATAGCTCTGTGTCTTCTGGAGTTTCCTGGTCGGCATGTCTGCTTGCCTTCTACATATCCTGCTGTCCTGTTTCTCACTGATGCACGTGCCAACATCTTTGTCCTTGCTGTTCACTCTGATCTAGGGCTTAAAGAATCCTCCTCACCAGGTGAGCAACTAACATATTTGTAACTCTCACCTGTCACCTGATCATTAGTGTAGTCATTGGAGACTTTGTTTTTTCACAGATTAGATACTGATGATTTAATAAAGTGGTTACTCTGTTCTCCATTCCTGGTTTTCATTCTGTCTTTCATCAGAATAATGCCTTATTTTCATCACATACAGACTCTGTACATTGAGTAGTGTCCATTCTACATAACTGTTAGTAAACAGCTGAGAAGAGCTGTGCCATGTGTCAACTCCCCATAATATACTATTGATAAACTTTCTTAAGAATAGTTTAATGTTGAATATGCCTAATGTCTCAACATATGACACTATATGCTATATATCAGTATATGTATTGCAGATAGATATTATATTCAAATATGGTATACAATTTTATCCTCTGGCCCAATGAATAGTTGATTTCCAATTTCCTATAATATCCACTTTCTACACTCGCCCTGACCTTCATCTCATTCTGCAGCTATTGTATCAGACTCAATTCAAAATCCTTTTTAAACACTCAGCAGAGCACTTCTAGAAGATTTTAAATAGGGATGAGCGAGCACTAAAATACTTGGATGCTCGTTACTTGAACCAAGCAATTTCTAATGCTCGAATTCCTGTTTGGAGTAACGAGTATAATGGGAGTCAATGGGAAATCCAAGCATTTTTTTGGCAGACCATACAAGGAGTCCGGGAGGGCAGTGATAATGTTAAAATGTATGGAAAAGTCCTGAATGGAAGGAGAACAGCATGGGGAATATCCCTGGAAGCAACTGACAATAAGACATTCAAAATCAAAGAGAAATTGGAGTTTACAGGAAAAAAATGTTAAAAAGCATTCTTTCCTGTATAATGACTTGTATAAAAGGCAAAATGTAAAAAGAATTACAAAAAATAATACTTTAAGTAAACCAAAATTGAAATTTGAATCAAAAAATTGGAAATTTCATTGTGATTTATGAAGGAAGCAACAACTGACAAACATTAGATGGAAGAGGGACTCTTTTGTATTAGACAAAAAGGAGAGCTTTGTACACATTCTGTTTAAGTTGTCATGTAATGGTACTCCTAGACTCATAATGTGTATGCATTAAGTGCCAAAAATACAAGCAGGGTCATCCATACACCCTTGAAGGCACCAACTGTAGTGCCTCATTCAAATATTGTAAACAAAGTGTAGTTGTGCTACTCCTACACTCATAAAAGCTCTGCACACAGTGCAAAACCTGCCAAAAATTACAAGCGGGGTCATCCATACACAATTAAAGGCACCAACCAGAGTGCCTCATAACAAATTAAAAAAGTGTAGTTGTGGTGCTTCTACATTCATAAAGGCTTTGCACACAGTGCAAAGCCAGAAAAAAATGATAAGGATGGTCATTCATACATCCTTGAAGGCAACAAGTGGAAAGCCTCATTTAAATTTTTAAGATTTTATGTGCTTAATAATAATAATAATAATAATAGTTTATTTTTATAGCGCCAACATATTCCGCAGCACTTTACAAATTTTAGGGGGGACTTATACAGACAATACAGAATAAGCATATCTCATATCGAACGGAGTGAGGGCCCTGCTCGCGAGCTTACAGTCTATGAGGAAGTGGGGGAGACACAAAAGGTAAAAAGTACATATATTGTATAATGCAGCCTTGATATACTGAATAGGATAAATAATTATACATGGACTGGTCGCCAGCCAGTATGTGTGCAGTCCTGACAGAGGCTTTTATGTGCATGGTTGGTTTGAACCTGAAGTTGAAGAAGATTTTTTGCTTCTTGTGGTGTGGAAAATTCAAGGCTAATCCAGGCTTTGTTCATTTTTATCAGAGTGAGCCTGTAAGCATTTTCTGTTAACAGGTGAAAGCACCTGTCTATTATGACCCCCCCCGGCGGCACTAAAAACCCACTCAGACAAGATGCTAGCAGCAGGGCAGCACAACGTCTCCAAGGCATAGAGGGACAGCTCATGCCAGGTGTCCAGCTTTGAGACCCAATAGTTGAAGTTTGCAGAGGAATTAGGGAGTATGCTGGTTTTGTCGGCCTGGTATTGCTTGACCATCTTTAAAAACTTTTCCCTAATTGTTAAAAATAGCCAGTCATCAGAGCCTAGATGCTGGGAGGGTGTCATGAAATTGGCCCACACCTTTGACAGTGTACCCCTGCCTCTGCTCTACCTAGTGTGTGTCTCCCTCTTCTCCATGGTTGAGCAATGAAGCTTGCCCCCTGACGCAAGCGTTGTCTGATGGGAATTTTTTCAACATATTTTCCACAATGGCCTTCTGGTATAGCACCATTTTAATAGACCTCTTGCCTCAGGAAGGAGAGATGCAAGCTTCTCCTTGTAGAGTGGGTCTAGCAGTGTGAACAATTAATGATCTTTTTTGGCCAAGATGAATGTAACACGAGGGTCACGGGGAAGGTTAAAAATACATACAGGTTAAAAAGTTAAAAGTACATAAATTACATAAAGTTGGCAATATGTGCCAAGCTCCCTACAGCCAACACTTATTTGTCTTCACCATGATGACTACTCTCCATCTCCTCCTCCTCCATCTCTTCCTCCTCATTCCACTCCTCAGCCCATCCTTATAGGAGAGACAGAATGAAGCTTGTCTAGGTACTAGTCTCTGTTGCGCTAGCAACCAGCTCCTGTTCCTCTTCCTCCTCCTCAGCCTTCATCTCCTCATTGTTACCCAACCTGCACTGAGCAGATGAGATTAGGCTGTAGTATTTCACTGTCTCTTGTCTTCTTTCATCTCCACCTGGTCAACATGCAAATCTTAATGTTTAATTGTTAGCAGCGACTGTTTAAGTAGGCACAGAAGCAGGATTGTTGAGTTGATTATGGAATTATCACCGCTCCCCATCTTTGTAGAGTCCTCAGACCCTTGGGGAACTGCACAAATGTCAGACATCCATGCCCACTCTTCAGTTGTTGCGTGTGAAGGCTGACCAGAATAACGACAGGCGTGTTGGAGCTGGTATTCGACAACTGGCCTCTGCTGCTCACAAAACCTTGCCAGCATGTGCAGTATGGAGTTCTAGTGCGTGGTGACGTTGCACACCAGCGGTTGAGATAACACCAGAGTGGTGGCAGCAGTAGCTGACTTGCGGAAATGGGCGCTAATGCAGAATACCTTGACCAGAAGCTCGGGCAAATCGGGGTAGGTTTATAGAAACCACTGAACCACCAAGTTGAGCATGTGGGCCAAGCATGATGTGAAGACCCAAGGTCTTGCATGGGCGTAATACTACTTAGACAACACAGGGTGAGGGTAAAACAGCATGGCAATGCTTTATTGAACCACAAAGCAGACAATAAACAGATAGAACAGTCCCAGAAAATACCCAAGATGGTACAACATTACACAGTCTCACCCTTCCACTGGCCCACCTGGGATAGAACAACTGCGACTTTGGGACTTTCAGGGCCAACTACCTCAAACAGTGGCCCCCCTCTTCTGGCAGGCCCCTACAGAGAGAAGGTAGCAGCAAGCTTAAGAACCTAGCAGTCTCTTGAGGTACAAGGCCAGAAGACCCGAGGTTCTCACCCATGCCCCTCCAAGAGTTTTCATGGGGCCAGATGACCGGCTGGTCCCAATCTGGCTCCTCCAAATGTTTCCATGGGTTCCAGGTAACCGGAGAGTCCCACCTGGCAACAACATATTCATGGTGCCAAGTGACTTCATCGTCCAAACCTGGTCTCCCCAAAATGTATCCATGGGCTCTCTGATGATCAATGGAGCAAATTCGTATCTTTACAGTCAGGACCATTTACCCTTAGGCCGTAATCATGTAGAATCCAAATCTGTGTCTCTTTGGTTAAAACCATGCTTCCAAGCTGATGATCTAAGAGAGTCTGATCTTTGATTCTCCTTATAAAGTCTTTTTCCAACCTCTGTTTCATATCTAAAACCTACACAGTCTAATCGGATTAGCAAAAATTATTCAGAAATGGTTTCACAAATAATAAACTAATTTTATTAGAGAGGCTTTCTGAGCGTAAGTGTAAGTGTAAACGGAAGTAAGTGTGTGACTTGTGATTCAGTGAATAGGTATTTGGGAATCCTGCACCAAATACCTGTGTGAATTGCTGTGTGTTGCTGAATTGTGAACTGCTGAGTGCTTTTCTACCTGTATAATTTTATTGGGCTTTTTAAAACCTATTTTCTCTCTATAGTTTTACAGTCTCTTATTCTACTACCTGTGGGTTTAAGGGTTAACTACATTGCACTTAAATCCTGAGGTGTAGCTATACTCACAAGGGGTTAATTAAGGGTGAGGGGCCATAATTAAGGGTTTATAAGTGGCAGCTGGTTGAGGCTTCCAGGCCTTTGGAAGTGCATTGTGCTGTAGGTTGGATTGCTGCTAAAGGGAAAAAAAAAAAAAAAACTCTTTAAATCTTCTTCCTTAGCGAGTGTGAACGAGCTGAGTGTGTTCAGAGCATAAGTGCAAACGGAAGTAAGTGTGTGACTTGTAATTCAGTGACTTTGGATTCAGGGATTTTGGAAGGGAGGAATTTGGACTGAATTGCTGTCTGTATTTCATTCTTTAGATTTCTCTTTTTGCTTAACATTTCCGTCTAGTGCAATCCCCATTAGGAAATGAGCTCCATTATGGACAATGCTTTCCAGTGTACATCTTGCCACATCTATGCACTCCTTGAACAGCCGGTCGTGTGTGCATACTGCTGTGCTAGATGTGTGCACATTGTGCATTTGGAAGCCCAGGTACTGGATCTAAATGAGCAGCTGGCAACACTGAGATCCATAGACAATATGGAAAGGAGTCTGCTGCTCACTGAGCAGCCGCTCACTGGGGTAAATGTGTGGGAGGCTGGTAGTATGGAGCTGCAGGACAGTGAGGCAGCTAGCTGGGTGACAGTTAGAAGGAAGGGTAGAGGGAAGAGTGCCAGGGAGGCTAGTCCTGATCTGGCACACCCCAATAAGTTTGCAGATGAGGGGGGTGTCAGTACAGGGGTAGCACTGTTGCAGCAAGGCATGTCCTCTGAAAGCCGGAGGAGTGTCAGCTCCAGAAAGAGGGGAAATAGGAGAGTAGGGCAGGCAGGGCCAGCTCCAGGTTTTTGTGGCCCCCGGGCGAAACAGTCTCAGTGGGCCCCTTTAGCACATACCACGATTCATGATGCACAGATACGGCGGAGAAATATAGGTATACAACACAGGGCCCAGCCTGCCACCTCATCCTTCACATATGCAAACATGCACGCACACACACACAGTACGCAGACATGCACACACACACACACAGTACACAGACATGCATGCACACACACACAGTACGCAGACACGCACACACACAGTACGCACGCACACACACAGTACGCAGACACGCACACACACACAGTACGCACTCACACACACAATACGCAGACATGCACACACACACAGTACGCACTCACACACACAATACGCAGACACACACAATACGCAGACACACACACAATATACGCAGACACGCACACACAGTACGCAGACACGCACACACAATACGCAGACACGCACACACAATACGCAGACACACACACACAATACACAGACACGCACACACACGCACACAATACGCAGACACGCAGACATGCACACAATATGCAGACACGCACATACAGTGCACAGACATGTGCATGCACATGGTTCGCAGGCATGCACACACATACACACATGAACATGGTACACAGATATACACACAATACGCAGACGCGCACAGATACATACACATACATATTTGAACACATTCTTAAAAACTCATATAAAACAGACATAAATATATATACACAGTCATACACAGACATTCACATCATACATGCACACACACATAAGAAATGTTTATTATATGGGGATTGGGGAAGCTCGCTCATCTGCCCCCTGGCCTGTGTCCCGTCCAGCTCCTCAGTCATGTGACAGTGCAGGACCTCAGGCGTGTCACATGGCCCTGGACCATCAGGGGGGCCCACTCGCTGTCAGGGTCACTTAAAAGTGACAGCACTGGACCTGATTGGTGGAGCAGCAGCACACTGACCGCACACAGCTGCTGCTGCATGAAGCAGAGAAGGGCTTGAACTGCACCGGTGGCCCTGCACAGATGCCGGGGAAGCGGCCCGGGCCCTGATAACGAGTGGGCCCCCCTGATGGTCCAGGGCCCCGGCACTTGCCCGGGTACGCCGGGTGCTGGCGCCAGCCCTGAGGGCAGGCCAGGCAGGTGCTGGTAGTGGGGGACTCAATTATTAAGGGAACAGATCTGTCACAAAGACAGGGATCGTCGAACAGTGTGCTGCCTACCTGGACATCGATCACTGATCGGGTTGACAGATTACTGGGAGGGGCTGGTGAGGACCCAGCGGTCATGGTGCACATTGGCACAAATGACAAAGTTAGAGGTAGGTGGAAGGTCCTTAAAGATGATTTCAGGGAATTAGGCTGCAAGCTTAAAGCAAGGACTTCCAAGGTAGTATTCTCTGAAATACTGCCTGTGCCATGCCAGAGAGGCAACGGGAGATTAGGGAGTTATATAAGTGACTCAGGAATTGGTGTAAGAAGGAGGGGTTTGGGTTCCTCATGAACTGGGCCGACTTCTCAGTTGGCTACAGGTTCTACGCTAGGGATGGGTTGCACCTCAATGGGGAGGATGCAGCTGTGCTCGGGGAGAAAATGGCTAGAAGGTTAGATGAGTGTTTAAACTAGGGATTGGGGGGGAGGGTATTCATATTATAGGTGGGGAAGATAGTGCAGATAGTGACCTGGGCACAAATAAAGAAATTGGGGGTGGGGTTAGAACAGTCAATATAGTAAGAAGGAATAGAGAGATACATAAAATGCATGTACACTAATGGCAGAAGCCTCACCAACAAAATGGAGGAATTAGAATTAATTTTGTTGGAAAATAATTATGACATGGTGGGGATGTCCGATACATGACTGGATGAGAGCCATGACTGGGCAGTTAATTTATAGGGCTATAGTCTGTTCAGAAATGACCGTACAAACAAGCGGGGGGGGGGGTGTTTATATGTAAAATCATCCTTAAAACCCATCTTGCGTGAGAATATATGTGAATCTAATGAAAATGTAGAGTCCCTGTGTGTGGAGATAAGGGGAGGGGTGAAAAATAATAAATTACTGATAGGGGATTGTTATAATGGAAACAGCGGAGAACATCCTCTTAAAGCAAATAGATGAAGCAGCGACTCAAGGAGAAGTCATTATTATGGGAGACTTTAACTACGCTGAAATACATTGGGGAACAGAAACCTGTAGTTCCAGCAAAGGTAATAGGTTTTTGACAACCACTGCTAGACCTAATATTAACCAACAGGCCAGACCTCATATCAAATATACGAGTTGGGGGTCACTTGGGTAATAGTGATCACAAAATAATAAGCTTTCATGTATCCTTTAATAAGATGTGTAGTAGAGGGGTTACAAGGACACTAAACTTCAGGAAGGCAAGTCTCCAGTGGTTGAGAGATGATCTTAGTGCAATAAACTGGGACGATATCCTGAGACATAAAACTACACAAAGCAAATGAGAGACATTTATTAGCATCCTGAATAGGACCCGTGCCCAATATATACCCTATGGGAATAAACATGCTAGAAACAGGAGGAAACCACTAAGGCTAAATAGAGCTGTAAGGGGCGCAATAAGTGACAAAAAGAAAGCATTTAGAGAACTAAAGCAAGTAGGTAGTGATGAGGTAGTAAATAAATATAGAAAATTAAATAAATTCTGGAAAAACCAAATCAAGGAAGCAAAGATTGAGAAAGAGAGACTCATTGCCAGAGAAAGTAAAAATAATCCCAAAATATTATTTAACTACATAAATAGTAAGAAACTAAAAATGATAGTGTTGGCCTCCTTAAAAATAGTCTGGGTGAAATGGTGGATGAGGAAAAAGTCAATATGCTAAATGATTTTTTTTCAACAGTATTTACACAAGAAAATCGCATGACAGAAAACATGATCAGTGATAACAAAAATTCTCCATTAAATGTCACTTGCTTAACCCAGCAGGAAGTACGGCGGCGTCTAAAAATCATTAAAGTTGACATCCTCATGCCCGGAGGGGATACACCCACGAGTACTGCAGAAATTAAGTAAAGTCATAGATAGACCATTATTTTTAATCTTTAAAGATTCCATAATAACAGGGTCTGTACCACAGGACTGGCGTATAGCAAATGTGGTGCCAATATTCAAAAAGGGGACAAAAACTGAACTTGGAAATTATAGGCCAGTAAGCTTAACCTCTACTGTGGGTAAAATCCTGGAGGGTTTTCTAAGAGATGCTATACTAGAGTATCTGAAGAAGAATAACCTCATGACTAGTGATGAGCGAGCACTAAAATGCTCGGGTACTCGTTGCTCGGGTCGAGAAAATTGGAATACTCGAGTGCTCGACCCGAGCAACGAGCCCAATGTAAGTCTATGGGAAACTCGAGCATTTTTCAGGCGGTTCCCCCCGGCGGTCTGCAGAGGGCCTAAAAATTGCCCAAATCGATCGGAACAGTGCTCAAATGACATGGAAACAGCATGGGGAAGACCCCTGGAAGCATTTCTGACTCCCAGGTCACTGCTGTCAACAACGTTGTCACAGGTATTACACCATTTTTACGGACTCACAATAAAACATACAAAAATGAAACCAAATGGATTTTCCTGGGAAATATGTTCAGGAACATCCTTTCCATGACATGTACAATGTATATAAAACAAAATAAATAACCAAAAACAAAAATACTCCTCTACACCTTGGGCTATGTTCAAACGTAGCATTTTTGATGCGTTTTTTTGCACTTTTGCATTGCTTTCAACAAAGACAAATGCATTCACTGGGAAATGTCATTTTAACATTTTACAACCTTATCTGGCCATGTGGTGTGTGACACATCATCAGACACATGCATACAGTGCTGAAAAGACATGGGAACAGCATAGGGAAGACCTCTGGAAGCATTTCTGACTCCCAGGTCACTGCCTAAAAGTGTGCCCATCATAAGTGATCCTTGGAGCATGTGAAGATGCCTCCCGCCATGCACCGGTCGTTGCAGACTTGCAACAATCACCGTTCACGTCCTTGTCCCAGTGCAGCGTTCAGTTGTCCCTACCCCATTCCTTGGAATGCAAGTGCAAGTATGCAGCCAGCCACCCACCCACAGGCTGCAATACTATACTGCCAAATTTTTGACAGCAACTTGCACTTGAAATGTGGCCTTTTAGGCTCATGGAGGCGGAAGCTTTTCACAACCTCATGCCGGCGGCAGTGAATGTGGCCAGGGACGGTACGGAGCCAGTCCACAACATTTTTAGCTGAGAGTTGTATTTAGCTCGGTGAAAGGACTGGCATAGAGGGAAACGGTATCTACCGTGCGTGTTATTTCTCCCAGGAAGTCCTCTAATGCAGCTTGTTGCAGAAGCAATGGCAGCCCGTCCAACATCAACTCGCACTTGTCGGTGGTACTTTGACACACACACATCTTCCTTTGCGCATTTAATTTCTTGAATACAGAGTTGGACAATGGCCTGATCTGTAATGCAGTTGAAGAAATAACATGCATAAGCATGGCTGATCCACATTAAAAAAGCAGCCATAGAGTGTCCGGGAACCTTCCACCACAATTCTCTTAGCCAGGGCTGCTTCTCGGCAGGGTTGGACGGGCCCACCAGAGAACCGGAGACTCCTCCGGAGGGCCCTGGCTTCTCCTTCAGGAGAGTTCATAGTGCCGAGGTGAGGCCATGATGATGATAGAGGCCACCATCTGCTTAATTTTCTGTTACTTGGAATGCAAGTGCAAGTATGCAGCCAAACACCCACCCACAGGCCGCAACACTAGACTGCCAGATTTCTGGGCAGCTGCTTGCACTTGAAATATGGCCTTTTAAGCTGGTGGAGGCGGAAGCTTTTCACAACTTCATGCCGGCGGCGGCCGTGTGGCCGCCACTGTTTCTCCCGGTATCGTCTTCGCCTTCCACAAGCAAGGGACCCACAACATTACCCGTGCCCTCCCCAGTGCACTTACTGGGAAGGACCACCTAACCACAAACACGTGGACAGGTGAATGTGGCCAGGGACGGTATGGAGCCAGTCCACAACTTTTTTTGCTAAGAGTTGTATTTAGCTCGGTGAAAGGACTGGCATAGAGGAAAACAGTATCTACCCTGCGTGTCATTTCTCCCAGGTCACACACGACCATGCCTGGCTGTATGTTCAGCAGTGAGAGCCACAGATCAGGCTGCTGTGTTACCGCTTTCAACAACTCTGCAGCGCTGGGCGGTTTGTCAATTAAGCATTAAGCATGTTATCTTCAGCACAGCCTGTTGCCGCTTGGCCAAGGCAGTGCTGCAGTGCTGTCAACTTGTGACTGATGTGGTCATTTCGGAGATGGAGGAGGAGGTGCATGAGCTGAACAATATGATTACATTGAGGTTAAATTGGTGACGCAGTTTTTTATACTAAAGAAAGATCCTATTGTTTTGGTTTTTTTACGTTATTTTTTAAGACAAATGCATTCACCGGGAAATGTCATTTTAACATTTTACAACCTTATCTGGCAATGTGGTGTGTGACATATCATCAGACACATCCTGTTTTATTTATGATGGAGGGATTCTGAAAGTACTATTCTTAAAAGGCCAGCAGTCGGCCCTCGCTATTGTTAGAGAGCCATCAGCCGACTATGCTTTGTTGTTCCCATTATTAACAAGTGGGTCTCCTATACTGTTATCGCGTGTCCAGTAATTGCAAGGGCTGCCAAAAATTTGGACGCAACACAATACCCCTTTGAAGAGACATAGAGGAGGGTCTCAGTAAAAAAAAATGTTCCCATTATAAAGGAGCGGGTCTCCTATTGTGGTAATGCCCATGCTGTGACTGCAAGGGCTGCCAAAATTTGGGAAAAACCCCACTAAGAATTTAGAGACACATAGAGCAGGGCCACAGTAACAATAAATTCCCATTAGAAAGGAGAGAGTCTGCTATACAGTTATAGGGTATGCAGTGAGTCTAACGACTGACCAAATTTAGGAAAAACCCCACTAAGAATTTAAAGACACATAGAGCAGGGCCACAGTAACAAGTACGACATGTTCCCATTAGAAAGGAGAGGGTCTGCTATACAGTTATAGGGTATGCAGTGAGTCCAATGGCTGACCAATTTTAGGAAAAACCCCACTAAGAATTTAAAGACACATAGAGCAGGGCCACAGTAACAAGGTACGACATGTTCTCATTAGAAAGGAGAGGGTCTGCTATACAGTTATAGCGTATGCAGTGAGTCCAACGCCTGACCAATTTTAGGAAAAACCCCACTAAGAATTTAAAGACAGAGAGCAGAGCCACAGTAACATGTACGACATGTTCCCATTAGAAAGGGGAGAGTCTGCTATACAATTATAGGGTATGCAGTGAGTCCAACGGCTGACGAATTTTAGGAAAAACCCAAATAAGAATTTAAAGACACATAGAGCAGGGCCACAGTAACAAGTACGACATGTTTCCATTAGAAAGGAGAGGGTCTGCTATACAGTTATAGGGTATGTAGTGAGTCCAATGGCTGACCAATTTTAGGAAAAACCCCACTAAAAATTGAAATACACACAGAGCAGGGCCACAGTAACACGTATGACATGTTCCCATTAGAAAGGAGAGAGTCTGCTATACAGTTATAGGGTATGCAGTGAGTCCAACGGCTGACCAATTTTAGGAAAAACCCAAATAAGAATTTAAAGACACATAGAGCAGGGCCACAGTAACAAGTACGACATGTTCCCATTAGAAAGGAGAGGGTCTGCAATACAGTTATAGTGTATGCAGTGAGTCCAACGGCTGACCAGTTTTAGGAAAAACCCCACTAAGAATTTAAAGACACATAGAGCAGGGCCACAGTAACGACAAATTCAAATTAGAAAGGAGAGAGTCTCCCATAGTGTTGGCCTATGCAGTGAATGCAAGGGCTGCCCAAAATTTGGAGGCACTTCAATGCCCCTTGAGACGTGGAGGAGGGCCTCATAAAAAAAAGTTCCCATTACAAAGGAGCGGGCCTCCTATACTTGTAATGCCCATGCACTAAGTTTTACATTTTTATGGGCATCATAAATACCCTTTAAAAAAATTATGCGGGTGTTGCATCATGGACCACGGTCACCCTGGTGATATGGTGGTGGAGGATGCGGAGAAGGAGGAGGACAAGAGCAAATAGCTAAAATCAGGAACAGTATACCCATGTGTGGGTGTGAAAAGGTGCATGGGAATACACCTCCCAAGAAAAGACACTGGATTTGAGTTTATGTTACGCTGCTGTCATTCGGTGGTGTTGAGAAGTCTGGCCCAATCCAGCCCTTGTTCATTTTTATAAGAGTCAGCTTGTCAGCATTTTCAGTTGACAGGCGGATGCGCTTATCAGTTATAATTCCACCAGCGGCACTAAAACCCGCTCTGATAAAATGCTGGCAGCAGGGCAGGCCAGGACATCCAAGGCATAGAGAGCCAGTTCATTCCACGTATCCAGCTTGAGCACCCAATAATTATAAGGCACAGCGGAATCACGGAGGACGTTGGTACGAACGGCAAGGTACTCCCTCAGCATCTTCCCAAACTTTGCACTCCTTGTGAGAGTACCACGCACCTCAGGGGCTGTGCGATGGGAGGGTCTGAGAAAACTCTCCCAGAACTTTGACCGTGTTCCCCTGCCTCTGCTGGATTGGAGTTGTGTCTATCTCGCTTGTACTCCTTGGTTGTCCAACGAAGTGTGCCCTCTGCCGCCAGCGTTTTCAGATGGTAATTTTTTTAATAGTTCCGCAACAAGGGCCTTCTGGTACTGCCCCATTTTTGTAGACCTGTCCGCCTCAGGAATAAAAGATATAAAGTTCTCCTTGTAGCGTGGGTCTAGAAGTGTCACCAACCAGTAATGACTGTCACCCAAAATTTTGAGACCGCGAGGGTCATGGGAAAGGCAGCGTAACATAAACTCAGCCATGCGTGCCAGAAGACAGAGAAGCGGGATGGTGATGCTAATTATAGCGTCATCTCCGCTCACCATCTTGGTTGAGTCCTCAAAGTTTTGGAGGATGGTACATATGTCTGACATCCATGTCCACTCCTGAGGTCTTATGTGTGGAGTCTGAACTGAATACCGACGGCCTTGTTGATGCTGGTACTCAACAACGGCCATTTTCTGCTTACAAATCCTTCCCAACATCTGCAGTGTAGAGTTCCAACATGTGGGCACATCACACACCAGTCTGTGAGCTGGAAGCTGCAAACGCTGCTGAAACACTGCAAGGGCGGCGGAAGCTGTAGCTGACTTTCTAAAATGGGCACACAGGTGGCGTACTTTAACAAGCAGATCAGTCAGCTCCGGGTAGGATTTGAGAAACCGCTGAACCACGAGGTTAAGCACATGGGCCAGGCATGGTACGTGTGTGAGCTCCCCTCGCCTCAGAGCCGCCACCAGGTTCTGGCCATTGTCACACACGACCATGCCTGGCTGTAGGTTCAGAGGTGTGAGCCACAGATCTGCCTGCTCTTTCAGAGCTGTCCACAACTCTTCAGCATTGTGCGGTTGGTCATCTAAGCATATTACCTTCAGCACAGCCTGTTGCCGCTTGGCCGAGGCAGTGCTGTACTGCTTCCAGTTTGTGACTGATGTGGTCATTTTGTAGGTGGAGGCTGAAGAGGAGGAGGAGGCTGAAGAGGATGAGGTGCAGGAGCTGTAGACCGTGGGGGCAACCCTAATTGACCTAGGGCCCGCAATCCGTGGCGTCGGGGGGACGTGTTCCATCCCAAGGTCTGACTGGGTCCCGGCTTCTACTATGTTAACCCAGTGTGCCGTCAGCAAGATGTACCGTCCCTGCCCACAAGCACTTGTCCACGTGTTTACGTGGACTTTACCGGTAACTGCATTGTTGAGGGCACGGCTAATGTTTTGGGACACGTGCTTGTGTAATGCGGGGACGGCACACCGGGAGAAATAGTGGCGGCTGTGGACTGAGTACCGAGGGACGGCTGCCTCCATCAAGTTGCGGAATGCTTCCGTCTCCACGAGCCTAGAAGGCAACATTTAGAGCGCAAGTAGTCGTGAAATGTGAGAATTTAGTAGTGTGGCCTGAGGGGCGTTGGCTGCTTATTTACGCTTGCATTCCAAGGACTGGGGTATGGACAACTGAACGCTGCGCTGGGACAAGGACATGGACGTGCTTCCTGATGCTGCTACTTGAGAGTGTGCAATGACAGGTGCAGGGCAGAAGGCATCTTCGCATGCACCATGGACAGGGGATTGGCTTGCATGCACAACAGCGGAAGAAGCAATGGTGCGACCCGCAGACACTGTTCCTGGACCCTGGGGTTTGGCCCACAAAGTCGGGTGCTTTGCTGCCATGTGCCTGATCATACTGGTAGTGGTCAGGCTGGTCGTTTTGCCACCCCTGCTGATGCTGGCATGGCAGGTTTTGCAAATGGCCTTTTTTGGGTTATCGGCAGAGTCTTTAAAAAACAACCAGACTCCGGAAGACATAGTAACATAGTAACATAGTTACATAGTTTTTAAGGTTGAAGGAAGACTAAGTCCATCTAGTTCAACCCATAGCCTAACATGTTGATCCAGAGGAAGGCAAAAAAAAACACGTGGCAAACACTAAGCTCCACATTGGGGAAAAAAATTCCTTCCCGACTCCATACGACAATCAGACTAGTTCCCTGGATCAACGCCCTATCAAGGAATCTAGTATTTATAACCTGTAATATTATACTTTTCAAGAAAGGCATCCATGCCCTTCTTAAATTTTAACAGTGAATCACTCATTACAACATCATGCAGCAGAGAGTTCCATAGTCTCACTGCTCTTACAGTAAAGAATCCCCGTCTGTGATTATGATTAAACCTTCTTTCCTCCAGACGTAGAAGATGCCCCCTTGTCCCCGTCTCAGGCCTCAGAGTAAAAAGATCAGTAGAATGATCTTTGTACTGTCCCCACATATACTTGAACATAGTAATAAGATCACCCCTAAGCCTTCTTTTTTCCACAGTAAATAACCCCAAGTGTAATAACCTGTCTTGGTATCGCAGACCCCCCAGTCCTCTAATAACCTTGGTCGCTCTTCTCTGCACCCGCTCTAGTTCAGCTATGTCTTTCTTATACACCGGAGACCAGAACTGTACACAGTATTCTAAATGTGGTCGCACTAATGACTTGTATAGAAGTAAAATTATGTTCTCCTCATGAGCATCTATGCCTCTTTTAATGCATCCCATTATTTTATTTGCCTTTGCAGCAGCTGCCTGACACTGGCCACTAAACGTGAGCTTGTCGTCCACCAATACACCAAGGTCTTTTTCAGTTACTGTTTTGCCCAGTGTTTTACAATTAAGCATATAATTATACATTTTATTTCCTCTGCCCAAGTGCATTACCTTACATTTATCCCCATTAAAGCTCATTTGTCATTTATCAGCCCAAGCTTCTAGTTTACATAGATCCTCCTGTAATATAAAATTGTCCTCCTCTGTATTGATTACCCTGCAGAGTTTAGTGTCATCAGCAAATATTGAAATATTACTCTGTATGCCCCCTACAAGGTAATTAATAAATATGTTAAAAAGAAGGGGGCCCAATACTGACCCCTGTGGTACCCCACTGTTAACTGAGACCCAGTCTGAGTGTTTTCCATTAATAACCACCCTTTGTTTCCTATCACTGAGCCAATTCTTAACCCACATACATATATTCTCCCCTATCCCCATTGTTCTCATTTTATGTATCAACCTTTTGTGTGGAACCGTATCAAAAGCTTTTGAAAAGTCCATAAACACAACATCCACTGCATTTCCTTGGTCCAGTCTGGAACTTTCTGCTGGGTTAAGCAAGTGACATTTAATGGAGAATTTTTGTTATCACTAATCTTGTTTTCTGTCATGCGATTTTCTTGTGTAAATACGGTTAAAAAAAAATCATTTAGCATATTGGCTTTTTCCTCATCCTCATCCACCATTTCACCCTGACTATTTTTAAGGGGGCCAACACTATCATTTTTTAGTTTTTTACTATTTATGTAGTTAAAGAATATTTTGGGGTTATTTTTACTTCCTCTGGCAATGATTCTCTCTGCCTCAATCTTTGCTGCCTTGATTTGTTTTTTACATAATTTATTTAATTTTCTATATTTATTTATTGACTCATCACTACCTACTTGCTTTAGTTCTCTAAATGCTTTCTTTTTGTCACTTATTGCGCCCCTTACAGCTCTATTTAGCCCTAGTGGTTTCCTCCTATTTCTAGCATGTTTATTCCCAAAGGGTATATATTGTGCACAGGTACTATTCAGGATGTTAATAAATGTCTCCCATTTGCTTTGTGTAGCTTTATGTCTCAGGATATCGTCCCAGTTTATTGCACTAAGATCATCTCTCAACCGTTGGAAATTAGCCTTCCTGAAGTTTAGTGTCCTTGTAACCCCTCTACTACACATCTTATTAAAGGTTACATGAAAACGTATTATTTTGTGATCACTATTACCCAAGTGACCCCCAACTCGTATATTTGATATGCGGTCTGGCCTATTGGTTAATATTAGGTCTATCAGTGCCCCCCTTCTTGTTGGGTCCTGAACCAGTTGTGAAAGGTAATTGTCTCTCATAGTTGTCAAAAACCTATTACCTTTGCTTGAACTACATGTTTCTGTCCCCCAATGTATTTCAGGGTAGTTGAAGTCTCCCATAATAATGACTTCTCCTTGAGTCGCTGCTTCATCTATTAGCTCTACGAGGATATTCTCCGCTACTTCCATTATTTTTGGAGACTTATAACAAACCCCTATCAGTAATTTATTATTTTTTCCCCCTCCCCTTATCTCCACCCACAGGGACTCTACATTTTCATTAGATTCACATATATCCTCCCGCAAGACAGGTTTTAAGGATGATTTTACATATAAACACCCCCCCCCTCGCTTGTTTGTACGGTCATTTCAGAACAGACTATAGCCCTGTAAATTAACTGCCCAGTCATGGCTCTCGTCCAGCCGCATCTCAGATATCCCTACCATGTCATTCTAATTCCTCCATTTTGTTGGTGAGGCTTCTAGCATTAGTGTACATGCATTTTATGTATCTCTCTGTACCTCTATTCCTTCTTACTTTATTGACTGTTCTAATCCCACCACCAATTTCTTTATTTGTGTCCAGGTCACTATCTGCACTACCTTCCCCACCTATAAAATGAATACCCTCCCCCCCAATCTCTAGTTTAAACACTCCTCCCCCATTTTCTCCCCCAATACAGCTGTACCCTCCCCATTAAGGTGCAGCCGGTCCCTAGCGTAGAGTCTGTAGCCAACTGAGAAGTTGGCCCAGTTCTCCAGGAACCCAAATCCCTCCTTCCTACACCAGCTCTTGAGCCACTTATTTATTTACCTAATGTCCCGTTGCCTCTCTTGCGTGGCACGTGGTACCGGTAGTATTTCAGGGAATACCACCTTGGAGGTCCTTGCTTTCAGCTTGCAGTCTAATTCCCTGAAATCATCTTTAAGGACCTTCCACCTACCTGTAACTTTGTCATTTGTGCCAATGTGCACCATGACCGCTGGGTCCTCACCAGCCCCTCCCAGTAATCTGTCAACCCGATCAGCGATGTGCCGGACTTGAGGGCCAGGTAGGCAGCACACTGTTCGACGATCCCTGTCTTTGTGACAGATTGCCCTATCTGTTCCCCTAATAATTGAGCCCCCCACTACCAGCACCTGCCTTGCCTGCTCTACTCTCCTATTTCCCTCCTTACTGGAGCTGACACTCCTCCGGCTTTCAGGGGACATGCCTTGCTGCAGCAGTGCTACCCCTGTACCGTCAGTCCCTCATCTGCCAACTTTGCAAACTTATTGGGATGTGCGAGATCAGGACTAGCCTCCCTGGCACTCTTCCCTCTAGCCCCCCTTCTCACTGTAACCCAACTAGCGGCCTCACTGTCCTGCAGCTCCCGACTACCACCCTCCCCCACATCTACCCCAGTGAGCTGCTGCTCAGTGAGCAGCAGACTCCTTTCCATGTTGTCAATGGATCTCAATGTTGCCAGCTGCTCATTTAGATCCAGTACCTGGGCTTCCAAACGCACAACGTGCACACATCTCACGCAGCAGTAAGCAACCCCCGACCGACTGTTCAAGGAATGCACACATGTGGCAAGATGTATACTGGATAGCATTTTCAATAATGGAGCTCATTTCCTAATGGGGATTGCAATAGACAGAATGTTAAGTAAAAAGAAAGTAAAGAATTAATGAAGTACAGACAGCAATTCAGTCCAAAGTCCTCCCTTCCAAATTCCCTGAATCCAAAGTCACTGAAAAACAAGTCACACACTTACTTTCGTTCGCACTTACGCTCCGGTCACACTCAGCTCGTTCACACTCGCAAATTAAGAGATTTAAAGAGTTTTTTTTTTTTTCCCTTTTCCAGCAATGCACCCTTCACCTCAATGCACTTCCAAAGGACTGGATGCCCAACCAGCTGCCTCTTATAAACCCTTAATTATGACCCCTTGCCCTTAATTAACCCCTTGTGAGTAAAGCTACACCTCAGGATTTTAGTGCAATGTAGTTAACCCTTAAATACACAGGTAGTAAACTAAGAAACTAAAACTGTAGTGAGAAAATAGGTTTTAAAAAGCCCAATAAAACTAAACAGGTAGAAAAGCACTCAGCAGGTCACAATGCAGCAACTCACCGCAATTCACACAGGTATTTTCTGCAGGATTCCCAAATACCTCTTCACTGAAAAACAAGTCACACACTTACTTTCGTTCGCACTTATGCTCCGGTCACACTCAGCTCGTTCACACTCGCAAATTAAGAGATTTAAAGAGGTTTTTGTTTTTTTTTTCCCTTTTCCAGCAATGCACCCTTCACCTCAATGCACTTCCAAAGGACTGGATGCCCAACCAGCTGCCCCTTATAAACTCTTAATTATGACCCCTTGCCCTTAATTAACCCCTTGTGAGTAAAGCTACACCTCAGGATTTTATTGCAATGTAGTTAACCCTTAAATACACAGGTAGTAAACTAAGAAACTAAAACTGTAGTGAGAAAATAGGTTTTAAAAAGCCCAATAAAACTAAACAGGTAGAAAAGCACTCAGCAGGTCACAATGCAGCAACTCACCGCAATTCACACAGGTATTTTCTGCAGTATTCCCAAATACCTCTTGACTGAAAAACAAGTCACACACTTACTTTCGTTCGCACTTACGCTCCGGTCACACTCAGCTCGTTCACACCCGCAAATTAAGAGATTTAAAGAGTTTTTTGTTTTTTTTTCTTCCCTTTTCCAGAAATGCACCCTTCACCTCAATGCACTTCCATTGACCTAGCAGTTGTACTGGCAACTTCCTTCGTGTTGGTGTTACGGGGAACGGTTGCCTGCCTTCTGTCTGCGGCCACCACACTGCTTCTTCCTGCCTGTTGGGGTGCTCTGCCTCCCTCCCCCTGTGTGCTGCTGTCCTCACTCTGCATGTCCTCCTGCCAGGTTGGGTCACTTAATATATCATCCACCACCTCGTCTTCCACTTCCGCACCCTTGTTTTCCTCCTGACTTTCTGGCAATTGTGTCTCATCATCGTCCACCTCTTGTGACACTTTCCCACCGTCGCCTTCGTGTGACCGTGGCTGGTCGAATATTTGGGCATCGCGTGATCTCCTCTTGCCCCGCTTCAAGTGGACCGGGCGAGAGGCCCAAATCTATAAATGGAAAAGTGAACAGCTCTTCAGAGTGTCCAACTGTGGGATCAGTTGTCTCTGGGTACTCGACATGGTGGGAGGAAGGAGGATCAGGGTGAGGAATATGCGGTCCAGACTCACGGCTACTGAGACTTGACCGTGTGGAAGACAGGGTGTTGGTGGTGGTGGTGGTGGCAAAGTGACTGGAAGCATTATCCGCTATCCAAACAACAACCTTTTGACACTGCTCTGGGTTCAATAGTGGTGTGCTGTGGTCCCCTAGAAATTGGGACAGGAAGGTCAGGCGAGAAGATGTGGGTGTTTGTTGTGGGACAATTTCGGCTTGCCCACGGCCTTGTCCTTGTCCTCGGCCTCTGCATTCATCATTACCATCACATCCAGTTCCCCGTCCCTTGCCACGTGCCTTGCCCATTTTAAATGCAGGAAAGTATCTTCCACGCTCACTACAAATGACTGAGTTTGGAGCGAACTTATATGTGATACGTGTGACGGAGAAAACAGAGTTTTAAATACCTGGGCTGTAGGTAAGTAGTTTAAACAGCAAACTGCTGTGAATTGCTTCACTGACACACTAAAAGAAATTTTTAATGGAGGCCAGAAATGGCAGTATTTTCTGACAATGTATATGTGATCCTTTTGACTGAGAAAACACAGTTTTAAATAGCTGGATTTCTAGGGCTGTAATATGGAAAGGACCTGGCTGTATTCTGCAAGCAAATGGCGCAGAAAAACGGTGTTCTCTGGATTGCTTTTTAAGCAAATAATGAGGATTAAGATCCAAAGAAAAGTATTCCTGGCCCCTGAGACCTGGGCCTTTGTATAGAAATATCTAACAGCAGCAGAAGGCAGAATTGGAATGGAGCCTCTTGTGCAATATACACTGCAGTCTGCTATATACACTGACTGCCTATACACCCAGCCTGCCTGATATCTCTGCAGATGGATTAGTCCTCAGAAGGACTGTTTGTTAAGATGGATATGTGTAATGTACGGTTTTTCTCCCTACACTACCTAATACGCAAGCAAATCTCTCCGTGACGCAGCAGCACCTCTCCCTACACTGTCTGATCCGGAGTGACTGTGACGAACATGGCGGCGCCAGGTCTGATATAGACCTGATGACGCTGTGCGGCCAGCCAATCACTGTAATGCCCACAACCAACATGGCTACGGCATTACAGTGCATGGCAGGCAATCCCTGCATGTTCATTGGCTCTCTAAAGAGCGCCAAACATGCGGGGAGGGGACCCAAGTTCCCGCCCGAGCAACCCTGAAATACTTGGCGAGCGCCGAGCATCTCGAGCAGTGAGATGCTCGGGCGAGCACCGAGCAGTAGCGAGCATGCTCGCTCATCACTACTCATGACCCAATATCAACATGGGTTTACGAGAGACCGTTCCTGTCAAACTAATCTGATCAGCTTTTATGAAGAGGTAAGTTCCGGACTGGGCCAAAGAAATGCAGTGGATGTTGTGCATATGGACTTTTCAAAAGCTTTTGATATGGTTCCACACAAAAGGTTGATACATAAAATGAGAACAATGGGGATAGGGGAAAATATATGTAAGTGGGTTAAGAACTGGCTCAGTGATCGGAAACAAAGGGTGGTTATTAATGGAACACACTCAGACTGGGTCTCAGTTAACAGTGGGGTACCACAGGGGTCAGTATTGGGCCCCCTTCTTTTTAACATATTTATTAATTACCTTGTAGTGGGCATACAGAGTAATATTTCAATATTTGCAGATGACACTAAACTCTGCAGGGTAATCAATACAGAGGAGGACAATTTTATATTTCAGGAGGATCTACAGTATGTAAACTAGAAGCTTGGGCTGATAAATGGCAAATGAGCTTTAATGGGGATAAATGTAAGATAATGCACTTGGGCAGAGAAAATAAAATGTATAATTATATGCTTAATTGTAAAACACTGGGCAAAACTGTCACTGAACAAGACCTGGGTGTATTGGTGGATGACAAGCTCACGTTTGGAGGCCAGTGTCAGGCAGCTGCTGCAAAGGCAAATAAAATAATGGGACGCATTAAAAGAGGCATAGATGCTCATGAGGAGAACATAATTTTACCTCTATACAAGTCACTAGTGCAAGCACACTTAGAATACTGTGTACAGTTCTGGTCTCCGGAGTATAAGAAAAACATAGCTAAACTAGAGCAGGTGCAGAGAAGAGCGACCGAGGTTATTAGAGGACTGGGGGGTCTGCAATACCAAGACAGGTTATTACACTTGGGGTTTTTTAGTTTGGAAAAACAAAGGCTTAGGGGTGATCTTATTACCATGTACAAATATATGAGGGGACAGTACAAAGACCTGTCTACTGATCTTTTTACTCTGAGGCCTGAGACGGGGTCAAGGGGGCATCTTCTACGTCTGGAGGAAAGAAGGTTTAATCATAATCACAGACGGGGATTCTTTACTGTAAGAGCAGTGTGACTATGGAACTCTCTGCCACATGATGTTGTAATGAGTGATTCACTACTAATATTTAAGAAAGGCCTGAATGCTTTTCTTGAAAAGTATACTATTACAGGTTATATATACTAGATTCCTTGATAGGGCGTTGATCCAGAGAACTAGTCTGATTGCCGTATGTGGAGTCAGGAAGGAATTTTTTTTCCCCAATGTGGAGCTTAGAGTTTTCCACATGGGTTTTTTTTTTGCCTTCCTCTGGATCAGCATGTTAGGCTATGAGTTGAACTAGATGGACTTGGTCTTCCTTCAACCTTAAAAACTATGTATTTGGGAAGGCCTTCAAGTTGATCATTCAGTAATCCCAACCATATAGTTTTTGTTAAAAGTGCACAAAAACCCCATAAATCCACCCAGGAGACCCAGCGTTTCTGGATGTGGTAGCCTATGTGAACCAGCATGTAGATTTTTGGACTTTTATTTAAAAACTTGTGTATTGGAATTACCTTCTTATATTAGAGATTCAGGAGACATATCTCAGAGGTTGCAGGATGTCACCTTCGAGACTGACATGTACCTAATTTATGGGGATGTTGAGTTTCTATATACATGTATTGACCATAGCTATGGACTTCGTGCAGCTCACTTTTTTATGAACTAACAAGGGTATGGATCGGGAATTGATGGAGTTTCTGTTAAATCTTTTGGAATTTGTGCTCTGTAATGCAGCAGGTTGCTAGCATTACTGTAAATGGTCCAGGATGTGCTTACCGGACCATGTACCTTCCCCTTTATCTGACTGGTCACATGACTGTGACATCACCCAGGTCCTGCATGCACAGTAAAGCTCTGTATACATGACTGGGACAGCACACAGGACCTATACACACAGCTGACTGATCACATGACTGTGACATCAGCAAGGTCCTGTCAGTATGTGGCTGTCTGTGCACAGCATATATAAACCTGCTTAATTTGAGACAGGTGTGTTCGGTGTGAGAGGCGTGAGGCCTGTTCCCCATGTGTGTGGGATACCGTGATACCGTGAAGCCTGGCAGCCTGAAGGCAAAGACTAGATCCTGTGCGGATGCTAGTGGCCTTGGAAGGCAGCGGCTTTGAAGTGAAGCCTGGTACCTGAAAGGTCGAGCCTGGATCCTGTGCGGATGTCAGTGGCCTTTGAGGGAGAGCCGGCTTGAGTAAGAGTCCTGGAAGGCAGAGCCTGGATCCTGTGTGGATGTCAGTGGCCTTTGAGGGAACGACGGCTGGAGACCCCTACCTGGGAAGCCGCAGAGCCACAGTGGTGGTAGAGTAACGGACTGAGACAGCTATACCCGGCAAAGGTAATACCCGGTGCTATATGGACATTGTGATATGAACATTGCTACTTTATTACCTTGCCGTAAGCTGTACCCTGGAGCAAGTGGGCCGGTGTGCCACTGGGCTCATCAATTGTTTGTGTGTAAACCTGCCGGTGGCGGACTAAGATGAACTGTGTGTGAACAGCGGTTTATGAAGTGCCATAATAAACTGCAACACTGTGTGAAAAACGTAAAGACATTGCACGTGTGCATTGATTGACGCAGCGAAGCGAGTTACCCCCAGTATGATGACGAGCGCTGCCTTACATATGGTTCGAGAGTGCGGGCAACGGCAGCCCAGTTGCTAGTGGCAACGACAACCCCGGTTGCTAGGGGCAACGGCACAGGACGACGAGTGTGGATAAAGCATCTTGCGGCAACTCGGCGGGGTTGCGAAGATTGGCGTCGCACTCAAACCTGGTTTGCTGTGGCTCGGCGGGGCTCACGAAGTATAAAGCATCTTGCGGCAACTCGGCGGGGTTGCGAAGATTCTCATCGCACTCAAATCCGGTTTTGCGGTGGCTTGGTGGGGCCACGAAAATTTTTCCGGGAGAGCGATGAAGTGCTAGTGTGAACAGTGTACAGCGATGGCTGTGAGCAAAGCAGCAGATCTGTCTGGAGCTATTGAGCGGTTGAAGGGCCGGTTGGGACCGGAGCAGGTATTTGGGAAACTTTTACTGGACATGGTGCAGGAACCGCAGGAGCTGTGGGCACCATATGGAATGGCGGCAGTGGACCATTCTATGGACTCTCCGGGGGCGCCAGTGTTGTCCCAGAGTGCCCGGGGAGGTGGTAAGAGATGTTGTGAACTGAGTCCTAAGACTACTGCTGATTTTTTGTGTAAAAATTACCCTGCCGGTGTGGTTGTTAAAAAGGGGGCGGAGTCTAAAAAAGGGGCGGATTTTCACAAGAGTGTGGAGTGTAGAAAACTGAAAATTGTTACTGGTGGTGGGTTGGTGCCTCCTAAAAATGACAATGTGACCGTTGATAACGTGGTAACTCAAGTAGAAGGGGGTGACGTCAAAGTGGGAGGTGACCTGTTAGTCCACAACACCATGGGTAGTGACACAGACCCCGTAGCTGACTGTGACACTATGAAAGTAAAAAGTGAGTTCAGTCAGGAGGGGCTAGACGAGGTGAGAGAGTCCCCATCTCGTAGACGGCACAAGGGCCACAAAAAGGTTGCTCCTGTAGACTTGGCTGAAAATGAAAATAAAAAGAATGTAGTACTGTGTGCCTATGCTTCAAGTGTGGATCCTCCTTTAGAGGTAGAAGAGGAGGTGACGTTTCCAGTAGCAACCTCCGGTACGGTACTGAGACTGACGGATCAGGATCTGACAGCCCCGAAAGAGAAGGTGGCCAGTCATGACCAGGAACTGGAGCCTATCAGGCAACAGTGTCAGAGTGACGTGTCCGCAGACCAGCTGAACCTGGAGTCTGAACAGCAGAAAATATACCAGGTTATGAGGAACTGGCAGCGAGACGTGGAGGGAAGCAACGCGGAAATTAACCATTGGAAGGAAATGTTCTACGCAATTAAGGAGGACCGCCGCAAAATCAAGGAAGAGGTTTTGCAGTTGAAGCTTGAGAAGGAGGCGCGGCAGGATGGTGTTTCTGGACGTGAACAAATCCTAGAACGACTGCGCAAACAGCTCAACCAGGAGCTGTGTGACTCGAAGAAGGTGTGTGGTGAACGCAGTAGGGAACTGCAACAGAGTAAGAGAGATTATGAGGATCTCCTCAAGGTGAAGGAAAAACTAGAGGAGGATAAGGCGGGTGCAGAGCAAGTGCGCCAAGTGGTTGAGACCACTCTGCAAGACACCCGTGAGGAGAATGATGGTCTCCGGGGAAAGACCCTAGATCTGGAAGCTCAGGTGAAGGAGCTACAGATGTCCTGTGATACTCTCCAGAGGGCGGAGACGTGCCTTAAAGAAACAGTCAGCAAGATGGAAGCTGAGCGGAAAAAGATGGAGGAGTCCGTCAGAGAAGCCACAGACCAGGGCCAGGAGTTGGCCGCTGGTGAGGGGAGGTGTGAAACAGATACCTCCTCGAGTGATGCGAGCTTGGATGATTCGGTGGAAGTAAGAGCCGAGATCAGGGAGCTCAAGGAGTTGCTACAAACCCAGTGGACGCAAGAGAAGCGTGAGAGACTGGCTATTGAGAGCCGAGTGGGCACATTGGAGACGGAGAGGTCTGAGAGAGCTCTGCTGCTGGAAGAGCAGTTGAAGCAGGAAGAGCTTCAGAGACGGGCCGCTGAGAGGCGAGTAACTGAGCTGGAAGGAGAAGTTTTAGAGCTCAAAGGTCGCCTAGCAAAGTGTCACGTGGTGAACGAGGTCTCCTTGGAGAAGGGAAAAGGCAAACAAGTTGCACTTACTCCCTTAGACCCTGAGAAGGTGGACCTGAGGAGAGCTAAAAGTATGGTGTTGGAAGATAAAGGTGAAGTGGAGGTGGTCAAGACGAAAAGTTGTGAAGTGGTAGCTGTGAGTCAGCTCAGGGGAAGCGTCCAGGGTGAAGAAGCTGGAAGTCAGTTGTCCCTGAAACCTGAGCTGGTTGATCGTCTGGAAACCACTGGTGAGACCGAAACGTCTTGGTACAAGTGCCTCGTAGATGTACCCGAGGACTTGAGGGAAGAATGCACCCGTGAGTCCGTGCATGAAGAGTTTAAGAAGGCTGTGGGAGCCTGTAAGGTGTACTTGACCTCAGAAGCTAAACAGCTGGTGGTCCTGTCCACGACCGAAGTCACAGTGAAGAGGGTGGCGATCCTAAGTGATATGCACTGGCGATGTATTCGCACGAAGCGGTTTCTCCGGTTGAAGACGGAGCAAGCCGTTAGACAACTGGAGCTTAGGAGGAAAGCTCACAGTATGCGTGAAGAGGTCATCCGGGTGCCTCATGTTCTGGTGAGAAAGCTCATTGGGAGAAGCGGTCGAGCCATGCAGATGATGGTCAAAAAGTCTGGTGTGATGAGAGTAAGCAGTCCACGTGATCAACAGGACTGGATACCAGACGAAGACGGCATGGTGTCCTTCTCTGCTGTAGGAACAGAAGAAAGCCTAGAATATATACGCATGCTGATTGAGTACCGAGTGACCTACCTGCAGGAGGTAGAACAATTGAATCTCGCTAGACTGCGAGTAGATAGACAGCATCATCTGAGCAGCAGAAGATGGAAGCCGTCTAGAAATAGTGAGACCCGACAGAGAAAGGGCCCCCTAAATAACAGAACAGCTACAGCTGGAGTTAGGGACCTTTTAGGATGTCCTGAGAGTAGTGGGTGTGGGTTTAGAGGTAGTGAGACCTCCAGTAACTCCGGTTTGAGCAGCCCATACAAACGACCCAATAGAGGACGGGACAGTACGGAGTCGAACCGGACCTTAGATACCGGGGCATGTGAGTCGCGCTGCTGTATTGACCGCTGGGAGCGGGGAAGACCTGACAGGGTTTCGATTGACCGCTGGGAGCGGGGGAGACCTGACAAGGTTACAACTGACCGCTGGGAGCGGGGTAGACCTGACAAAGTTACGACCCGGAAAGGTGACCTGACGAAGTCAGTGACAGTGACAAATGGTAGTTCCCTAAGGAATGGGCTAATGTTATTGACTAAGGTTCCAGGGGCTGAGTAGCACAATTGTAAAGTTCATGGTCTATATGTGAGCTGGGGGTTATAATGTTATTGTGTATATTATGTGTTCAACCCCACAAGTTTGAACAGAGGGGGGGGATATGTAATGCAGCAGGTTGCTAGCATTACTGTAAATGGTCCAGGATGTGCTTACCGGACCATGTACCTTCCCCTCTATCTGACTGGTCACAATACTGTGACATCACCCAGGTCCTGCATGCACAGTAAAGCTCTGTATACATGACTGGGACAGCACACAGGACCTATACACACAGCTGACTGATCACATGACTGTGACATCAGCAAGGTCCTGTCAGTATGTGGCTGTCTGTGCACAGCATATATAAACCTGCTTAATTTGAGACAGGTGTGTTCGGTGTGAGAGGCGTGAGGCCTGTTCCCCATGTGTGTGGGATACCGTGATACCGTGAAGCCTGGCAGCCTGAAGGCAAAGACTAGATCCTGTGCGGATGCTAGTGGCCTTGGAAGGCAGCGGCTTTGAAGTGAAGCCTGGTACCTGAAAGGTCGAGCCTGGATCCTGTGCGGATGTCAGTGGCCTTTGAGGGAGAGCTGGCTTGAGTAAGAGTCCTGGAAGGCAGAGCCTGGATCCTGTGTGGATGTCAGTGGCCTTTGAGGGAACGACGGCTGGAGACCCCTACCTGGGAAGCCGCAGAGCCACAGTGGTGGCAGAGTAACGGACTGAGACAGCTATACCCGGCAAAGGTAATACCCGGTGCTATATGGACATTGTGATATGAACATTGCTACTTTATTACCTTGCCGTAAGCTGTACCCTGGAGCAAGTGGGCCGGTGTGCCACTTGGCTCATGAATTGTTTATGTGTGTAAACCTGCCGGTGGCGGACTAAGATGAACTGTGTGTGAACAGCGGTTTATGAAGTGCCATAATAAACTGCAACACTGTGTGAAAAACGTAAAGACATTGCACGTGTGCATTGATTGACGCAGCGAAGCGAGTTACCCCCAGTATGATGACGAGCGCTGCCTTACAGCTCACTCACAATTATTTTACTTTTAAGGATCGCTTTTTTCACCAATTGAAGGCTGTGGCAATAGGGGCGACTTGTGTGTCCTCATATGCCAACCTATTCATTGGTTTTTGGGAACGTGAGCACAAGTTGCCCTGCCTCCATACCATCTCAGGACCATCGATGGTGAGCTGGATGCGTTTTATCGATGATGTCCTCTTTATTTGGCAGGGCAACAAAAAGGAACTAGATCAATTCCTGAAGCATTTGAATGAGAATACCTGGAATGTAAAATTGACATTTAATATTACAACAAAAACAATTGATTTTCTTGACTTGCAGTTAACAATTGGCCCACTTGGGGATGAAGAGCACCATTTTCTGGAAAAAGACGAGCACCAATTCACTATTACATACAAGATCAGCTCATCCTAGACACACAATTTGGGCAATTCCAAAGGGTCAATTTATTCGTGCAAAGAGGATATGTGATACAGAGGAGGAATTTGAAGTCCAAGCTGAAGATCTAACTGAAAGGTTCTTACATCGTAGATACAGACTGGATGATATCAATCAAGGATATTGTGATATTTGCTTCTGGTTCTGAGCTGCTGTTTATCTATTGCTCTTCCCGGATATATACTGTATAAATGTTTGTAATTTCTATTAGAGTTTTTTAACTTTATGTGTGTATTTTACATAGTAGTGAGCATTTTGTAAATTACTGTATGCAATAGGTTCAGGTTTGTGTTTCATCTATGAGGTATGTTGGTCTTTTAGGAAAATGATATTGCATTATATTGCAATATGATTGTTTTATGCTAAAAATTATTTTCTGTGTAGTAATTTTCAGTTCTCTATTTCAGAAAATTTCCTGCAGTTATGTTTATTTCTTCAGGATACTCTGCTGATCGCCATGACTATCTAATTTTTGGATGATATCCGCGGCCGTATGATTTATGGCATTACCATCGTGATCACAAGATCTGCTGTTTTCCTATATATGTACTTTTGTTTGTCTAATTATGGCCATTTGAATGTACAGTTAGGTCCATATATACTATATTTGGACAGAGGCAACATTTTTCTAATTTTGGTTCTAGACATTACCACAATGAATTTTAAACAAAATAATTCAGATGCAGTTGTAGTTCAGACTTTCAGCTTTCATTTGAGGGTATCCACATTAAAATTGGATGAAGGGTTTAGGAGTTTCAGCTCCTTAACATGTGCCACCCTGTTTTTAAAGGGACCAAAAGTAATTGGACAGATTAAATAATTGTAAATAAAATGTTCATTTCTAGTACTTGGTTGAAAACCCTTTGTTGGCAATGACTGCCTGAAGTCTTGAACTCATGGACATCACCAGACGTTGTGTTTCCTCCTCTTTCATGCTCTGCCAGGCCTTCACTGCAGTGGTTTTCAGTTGCTGCTTGTTTGTGGGCCTTTCTGTCTGAAGTTTAGTCTTTAACAAGTGAAATGCATTCTCAATTGGGTTGAGATCAGGTGACTGACTTGGCCATTCAAGAATATTCCACTTCTTTGCTTTAATAAACTCCTGGGTTACTTTGGCTTTATGTTTTGGGTCATTGTCCATCTGTAGTATGAAACGACGACCAATCAGTTTGGCTGCATTTGGCTGGATCTGAGCACACAGTATGGCTCTGAATACATCAGAATTCATTTGGCTGCTTCTGTCCTGTGTCACATCATCAATAAACACTAGTGACCCAGTGCCACTGGCAGCCATGCATGCCCAAGCCATCACACTGCCTCTGCCGTGTTTTACAGATGATGTGGTATGCTTTGGATCATGAGCTGTACCACGCCTTCGCCATAATTTTCTCTTTCCATCATTCTGGTAGAGGTTGATCTTGGTTTCATCTGTCCAAAGAATGTTCTTCCAGAACTGTGCTGGCTTTTTTAGATGTTTTTTAGCAAAGTCCAGGCTAGCCTTTTTATTCTTGATGCTGATGAGTGGCTTGCACCGTGCAGTGAACCCTCTGTATTTACTTTCATGCAGTATTCTCTTTATGGTAGATTTGGATATTGATATGCCTACCTCTTGGAGAGTGTTGTTCACTTGGTTGGCTGTTGTGAAGGGGTTTCTCTTCACCATGGAGATTATTCTGCGATCATCCACCACTGTTGACTTCCGTGGGCACCCAGGTCTTTTTGCATTGATGAGTTCACCAGTGCTTTCTTTCTTTCTCAGGATGTACCAAACTGTAGATTTTGCCACTCCTAATATTGTAGCAATTTCTCAGATGGGTTTTTTCTGTTTTTGCAGCTTAAGGATGGCTTGTTTCACCTGCATGGAGAGCTCCTTTGACCGCATGTTTACTTCAAAGCAAAACCTTCCAAATTCAAGCACCACACCTCAAATCAACTCCAGGCCTTTTATCTGCTTAATTGAGAATGACATAACGAAGGGATTGCCCACACCTGTCCATGAAATAGCCTTGGAGTCAATTGTCCAATTACTTTTGATCCTTTTAAAAACAGGGTGGCACATGTTAAGGAGCTGAAACTCCTAAACCCTTCATCCAATTTAGTGTGGATACCCTCAAATGAAAGCTGAAAGTCTGAACTTCAACTGCATCTGAATTGTTTTGTTTAAAATTCATTGTGGTAATGTCTAGAACCAAAATTAGAAAAATGTTGTCTCTGTCCAAATATATATGGACCTAACTGTATGTTTTACTAAATTGATTATATACCTTTAAATTATATATAATGGACTAAATCATTCTATGAGAATTTTGCTATGTAAATTTACCTATATCACTTGTGAAATGAGTGGGCTATATATATCATATTTCATTACTTGGGTACGTTCCGTGACTTACTTAGTTCTATTGTTACAATTTATAGGCCGTAATAATATTATTATCACAGAGGTATCTATATGGCTGAATGATGTTTCTAATACTGTCATGACGCCCGTAGTTATTCTACCAAGAGCAGCCATGGCTTGATAGGGAATACATATATGCCCATAGTTCTGCCCTTAGTTATCATGGCGGAGTCAGTGCCGTGCGCATCGCCGCTTTTACAGAAGTGCTCGCTTGTCTCTCTCCGGGTTGCCTGTGACGTCATTGGGGGCACCGCTGCGCCTTCTAGAGACGTGATCACAACCCTGACGATGGACATGCGTCATCTTCCCGTAAGTAGCGTTATGCGCCGGTAATGTGCACTGTATACCTGATTGGCTGATTAATTATTCCTATGCCTTCATTAACCACACCTGAACCCTGTGCCCACTACCACTCCCTGAGGAAGCACGCTGTGAAACGCGCTTAGGAGTGAGGGGCGGGCGTGGGCATCCCAGCGATATGAACCTTGGTTAGTATAACAGCTAAAACTTACTGATTACCACATATGGGTTATCACAAGAAACTATATTCTTATTTCTTGTGAATTACAAGTCACTTTTTGCACTACGCACTTTATATTGAATCATGTCTTGTATTAATGAAACGTATATATAGTAAAATCTTTACCCTTTATTGGATCATGTTGTTGTAGATGACCCTAAGCCCCTCCGCATCATCACACACATCTTTTATTATGTCTTTTCATGTTTTTTTAATTGCTATGTGTTGTCTCTAATAACATTTGTTTATTATTTGTGAAACCATTTCAGCCTAATTTTTGATAATCCGATTAGACTGTGTTGGTTTTGTATTATTGTTGTTCTAATTGGGTGGTGCTGGATTGCACACTTATATAGCTATGGTTAAGTGGGATTTGCTCTTCCTTATATAGGTTTAAGATTTGCTCTGTTTCATATCTACCTGGTACATAAGCACATGTCCCTTAAAATAGTTACAGTTGTCCTTCCAAGTACACATTTATGGGTAAGGGGTTAGGGAGGGCATTACTCAAAGGGCTCAAGTCTCATTGTTTGAGCTAATCTATGTACATAGTTGGTATAAGAGGGGGCTCTTGTAAATAAACATCTAGCTAGCTTAGTACAACAAATTAACAAGCATCATTGTTTCCAAATGAAGAGAAGTCAACAATCAGTGTTATACAAATAGTATGACCTTCTTGACCAGCCACAGAAATACACATATATTTACAAGTCAACATAAACACAATAATGTATTTCTCTTGGCTTAAAAAATCAAATTGTCTGGCTGATTAAGATTATAAGCTGTATCGTCACACATGCTAGGGGTTCAAGGCTGAACACCTGCAGCAGCACCATACAATCTAATATATATAATTGTCTTATCCCGTCTGCCTGTCCTTCTGTCCAGGAAATCCTGCGTCGCTGATTGGTCTGGCCGTGGCCAATCAGCGACGCGGCATTTCAGAAAAAGATGGCGGCCGTTAGCGGTTCATCTGCCGCACGGAGGTCAGCAGCGATGCAGCCGGGAGATGCAGCCGGCTGCTCGCAGCATAAGTCCCCTGACCGGAGGCGCTGCTGACCTTGATGCGGCTACTTTCGGGAGATCAACGGCTACGGCCGCTTATCTCCCGATGGCAAGCGTGATGCCCCCCCTCCCCTCTTCTCCCCTACCCCCCCGCATGCTCAGGGCCCCGGCGCCATACTTACCCCTCCCTGTGCCTCCACAGCAGGTCCTGTGTCTTCCGGTGCAGCTCTGTGACGTCTCAGGTCAGAGAGCGCTGTGATGTCTTTACACTGTGCTCTCTCCTGAGCAGTCATAGAGCACAATGGGAAGATGCCGGCTATGCTGGAGTCTCGAGCAGCAGCTGAGAAGAGAGGTGAGTATTGGATTTTTTTTTTATTGTATGGGGGCATAGGGCATTAAATGGTGGGGTGGGGTGTGTGACATCATGGAGGGGCCATTATAAGCGAGGGGGGGTGACATCCTGCATGGGGTGCTATAGGGGGGATGTGACATCCTGCATGGGGTATTATATAGGGGGGATGTGACTTCCTGCATGGGGTATTATATAGGGGGGATGTGACTTCCAGCATGGGGTGTTATATAGGGGGGATGTGACTTCCTGCATGGGGTATCATATAGGTGGGATGTGACTTCCTGCATGGGGTATTATAGGGAGGATGTGACTTCCTGCATGGGGCATTATATAGGGGGGATGTAACTTTCTGCATGGGCTATTATATAGGGGGGATGTGACTTCCTGCATGGGGCATTATAAGGGAGGGAGGGATGTGACATCCTGCATGGGGCATTATAAGGGAGGGGGGGGATGTGACATCCTGCATGGGCCACTATGGGGGGATGTCACTTCCTGCATGGGGTATTATATAGGGGGGATGTGGGGTGGGGTGTGTGACATCGTGGAGGGGCCATTATAAGCGAGGGGGGGTGACATCCTGCATGGGGCACTATGGGGGGGATGTGACATCCTGCATGGGGTATTATATAGGGGGATGTGACTACCTGCATGGGCTATTATATAGGGGGGATGTGACTTCCTGCATGGGGCATTATAAGGGGGGATGTGACATCCTGCATGGGCCACTATGGGGGGGATGTGACTTCCTGCATGGGGTATTATATAGGGGGGATGTGACTTCCTGCATGGGCCATTATAAGGGGGGGATGTGACATCCTGCATGGGCCACTATGGGGGGATGTGACTATTGGCGGCAGATTTTAAATAAGTACGCCACCATCGCGAGACATATTCTAGAATACCCGATGCATTAGAATCGGGCAACCATCTAGTGGGTAATCGATTACTTACTCCTATTACTTTTTGAATAATCTTAATGGGAATTATAAATGTTTATACCCATTATGTGATTGATAGTTAATCTAAGCTAAGACCTTCTCTCATTGTGCTACTGGGCACATGCTCTTTATGGTGGTGGGTTGTCCATGCTGGGATAAGTGGTGCTCACAGAGAGCTTGAATTACGATTAGGTACAACTGTTCCTCTCCCTCTTTGGCATCGACACCCACTTAGTGACACATGTGAGATACATTAGACAAATACTATACCCCGTATTTTACTCCATCTTAGGGTGGATATTTGCTTCATTGGTGCTTTTCTGGCTTGTTGTCCAAGCCCATACACTGGGTTTCTTTACTGTTTTGCTTCATATTTTGAAATTATATGTATGTGATTAAGTGTGCAATACTTTTAATTATTATGAAATAAAATATCAATTTTTTTGAAATTTCTAACTCATAGTTCTCCGTTTTTCAAATGTATAAACTGATTTTTTTTCTGTTTAAAATATAGGGCACAAGCCATTTAAGTGTAAACTAGGGATGATATTCTGGAACCTATCATATATTAAGATTATAAGCTGTATTGTCACACATGATATGTGTGTGAGCTTGCCAAGCTTCACAGCCGCTACCAGGTTACGGCCATTTTCCCATACGACCATGCCAGGTTGTAGGCAAGAGCCACAGATCTGCCTGGTCTGTTATTCCTTTTAATAAATCTGTGGTGGTGTGCAGTTTTTCTCCTAGACAAATTAATTTCAGCAGAACCTATAGCCAATTCGCTGAGGCAGTGCTTCAGAGCTTCCAGCTGATGTGGATGACATGCTATGAGATAACAAATCAAAGATGGAGGATGATGAGAAGCAGGAGGGGGGGCAGTAGCTGGTGTAGGAGGTGGAAGAAACCCGGATAAAAGTAGGGCCAGCAATCCTCGGCCTCGAGAGAACATGTGCCGTGCCAGGGTGGGACTCAGCCCCAGGCTCCCCAATGTTCACTCAGTGTGCCATCAGGGAATTGTAGAGTCCCTGGCCACAAACGCTTGTCCACGTATCGGTTGTTAAGAGGACAATCCCAGTAACTGCATTGGTAAGGGCACAAGTGATGTTACTGGACACATGCTGGTACAAGGCGGGGACAAAACATCAGGAGAAATAGTGACGGCTGGGGACTGAGTACCAAGGGACGGCTGCCGCTATGAATCAGCGGAAATTCTCCGTGTTCACAAGCCCAAACAGCAACATTTCCATGGCAAGCAGGCTGGAAATGTGCCCGTTTAGTGTTTGGGCCCGTGTGTGGATAGCTGAGAACTTTCTTTTTCATTCCAAGACCTGAGGTGGGGACAGCTGAACGCTGTGCTGCGACAAGTTTTTGGAAGTGTCTGATGATGGTGCGTCAAAATGTGCAAGGACAGGTTCAGGGCGGGAGACATCTGCGCCAGTGTCAAGGACAGGGGATTGAGAAGCACCTAACACAGGGGAAGAGGCAGCAGTGTCACCCACTGGAACCAATCGTGGATCCAGGTGTTCAGCCCACCGAGTCGGTTGCTTAGATGACATTTGCCTGAGTGGTAGTGGTTAGGCTCTTTATGGTCAGGCCCCTGCTGACCTTGGAATGGCAGAGGCATCAAATGACCATTTTTTTGTCTGAAAACTCTCTTTAAAAAAGTCACAGACTGGGGAACACCTAACTCTTTGACAAAGAAATTCACAAGTGTCATGCTCTGCAGAACAGTTGCCCGCCTTCTCCCTCTGGTCACCCCACTGCCTCTTCCTGCCTATTTCGGTGCTGTCAATCCCTCCCCCTCAGTGCTGCTGGCCTTGCTTTGCAAGCCAGCTTCCCAGGTTGGGTCGGTGACATCGTCATCCACCATCTCGTCTTCTACCACCGCACCCTGGGCCTCCTGACTTGGGGACTTAACAACAACATGACTTATTGGCAACTGTGTCTCATCATAATCTACCAAAATGGCCAAAATTTGCCATTCCCCACCATCATCTTCTTGTGACCGTGGCTGCTCTAAACACCATTACTAAACAGCATTTCCTCCTGTCCCTCTTGGACCATTCAGGGTGACAGGCCACAATCAAGAAATTACATTGTAAAGAGCTCCTCAGAATGTCCTAGTGTGGGATCACTGGTCTCCTGGGACTTAACATGGTTGGAGGAAGGAGGATCAGGGTGAGGATTAAGTGATTAAGTGATCCAGACTGTTGGCTGGTGAGACTGGAACGTGTGGTAGACTGGGTGGTGATGGCAAGCATGCTGGAAGCATTATCTGCTATCCAACCGACCACCTTTTCGCACTGCTCTGGCTTCAGAAGTAGTGTCCCGTGCCTCCTTGCAAAGTGGGACAGGAAGCTATGTGTCGAGGATGGGCATGTTTCTTGTGCTCCAGCAACAGGCGTAGTTACACTTGCCCCACAACCTCTGCGAGCACCATCATCAGCACGTCCACTTCCCCATCCCTTAACACTCACCTTAAGCACTTTCTAATTGCTAGGTCTCTGGAAATCAAGTTTATTTTTAATAAAATAAAAATGTGGTCACATGCAGCAGGCAAAGCGTTTTTTAAAGTGTTTTATACCACTATAATGTAATAGTAAGCATGTAAAACTGTATTGATGACTAATTGAATCCAGAAAGAATTTTTGAACTCCTTTTGAATTTTATATAGCACCATAATGTAACACTAAGCACGTTAAACTGTGTGGATGACAATATAGTCAATTTTTTCACCCCCCCCAAAAAAAAAATGTGGTCACCTGCAGCAGCTATATATTTAGCAATGGACTGCAAAGCCCTAAGCCCTGCCTAGAAGCTGTATTCAGCCACACTCTCTCTGCTCCTACAGATGTTCTTAGACTAAATACAGAATGTATCTGATACAACCAGCAAAGCACAGGATTAGCCCTTAGAATGATTGTTAGTAGTGTTGAGCGAGCACTAAAATGCTCGGGTGCTCGAAGCTCAGGCCGAGCTCACCGTGATACTCGGGTGCTCGACCCGAGCAACGAGCCCAATGTTAGTCTATGGGAGACCCGAGCATTTTTGCGGCGGCACCCCTGGCAGTCTGTAGAAAGCTTAAAAAGTGCCCAAAACGATAGTGACAGTGCTCAAAAGACATGGAGACAGCATGGGCATCGCCCCAGGAAGCATTTCTGACCCCCAGGTCACTGCTGTCAACAACGTGGTCAGAGGTATTAAGCCACATTTACGGGGTCACAAGAAAACGTTCAAAAACAAAACTGAAAATGCTTTCCTGTGAAATATGTTAAGGAACTTCCTTTCCAGGGTAAAGACTTGTGTATAAAGTAAAATAAATAACTAAAAACGAAAATACTCCTCCACACCTTGGGCTATGTTCACAAGTAGCATTTTTTATGCGTTTTTGCACTTCTGTATTGCTTTCAACTGTGACAAATGGATTCACAGGGAAATGTCATTTTAACATTTTACAATCTTATCTGGCCATGTGCTGTGTGACGCATGCATACAGTGCTGAAAAGACATAGGAACAGCATGGGGAAGACCCCTGGAAGCATCTCTGACACCCAGGTCACTGCCTAAAAGTGTGCCCATCAGAAGTGATCCTTGCCGCATCAGAAGATGCAGACTTGCAACTATCCCTGTGCAAGTCCTTCTCCCAGAGCAGTGTTCAATTGTACCTCCCCCATTCCTTGCAATGCAAGCGCAAGTATGCAGTCTGCCACCCACCCCCAGCCTGAAATACCATACTGCTAGCTTGCTTGCACTTGAAATTGGGTCTTTTAGGCATGTGGAGGCAGACGCCGGCCACCATGTCATGGCTGCGTAGGCGGCTTGGTATCCATACTCAGTCCTTAGCCGCCCGGTGGCCGGGTGTCCACACATGGTCCCCAGCCGCCAGGGGGCGGCCGGGTGTCCATAAACGGTCCCCAGCCACCCCAATTTCTCCGCTGAACTTCCCCCACACTTTTCTTAGCCTGGCCTGCTTTAAAGCAGCATTGGACGAGCCCACCAGAGAACCAGACTCCTCCGGTGGGCCCTGGTTTCTCCATCAGGGGAGTTGAGAGTGCCAAGGTGAGGAGCATGATGATGATAGAAGTTAGCATCTGCTTTGTTTTCTTGGAATGCAAGCGTAAGTGTGCAGCCTGCCACCCACCCACTCCCAGGCTGCAATACCATACTGCTAGCTTGCTTGCTCTTCAAATTGGGACTTTTAGGCATGTGGAGACGGAATCTGGCCACCACGTCATGGCTGCGTTGGCGGTCTGGTATCCATACTCAGTCCCCAGCTGCCGGGCGGCCGGGTGTCCACGCTCCGTCCCCAGCCACCATGGGGCGGCCAGGTGTCCATAAACGGTCCCCAGCCACCCCTATTTGAAGGACAGCCTAACCACAAACACGTGGACAAGTGAATGTGGCCAGGGATGGTCCATCTCACGCCTTCACACTGGGTTAATATTGTGGAAGCCGGGACACAGTTGGACACTGGGATGCAACACGTCCTCCAGACATAGAGGATTGCGGGTCCTGGGTCAATCAGGCTTCAACACAAAGTTCAAAAGGTAGACAGCAGCAGTGGTCGGCCTCCTACACAACGAGTAAATTATTCACGATCATGAGGCCATCCATCTCCTTAGCTTTCTGTTCCTGAGGTGGTCAGCGTTTTGGCGCATATCCTACCTCCTCCGAGGATTGCTGGATGTTTTCCTGCTACTATCCGAGTTCTATGACTCCCGTTAAAACAAAGCTTCAGGTGATGAATGATGGATGAGGTGGTGGCAAAGGAGAAAGAGCAGGAGGAACAGGGACCATTCACATCAATATCAGGCCAGTCAACCACACATGTCTTGTAGGATATGTTTCTGTACCAAATGGAGCGGTTCGGCTACACAGTTATAGGGCATACAGTGAGTGCAATGCCTACCAAAAATTTCGAGGCACTCCAATGCCCCTTGGAAGTGACATGGAGGTCAGAGGGCCTTAACTAAACCGTTTTTTCCATTTATAGCAACTGGGTCTCCTGTGCACTGTTGGCCTAAGCAGTGAATGGAAGGCTTTCCAAAAATTATGAGGAACTGCAAGGGCCCTTGAAACAGACGTGGATTACAGCATACTAAAAACCTTCTACCCATTAATGGGGAGTGGGTCTCTCTTAGTATTCGCCTATGCATTGAAAAGCAAAAGCTGACTAAAATTAGGAGGAAATGCAATGGCCGTTGAAAGAGTCATGGAGGTTAGAGTTAATTAAAAACAACATTTCAATGCCCCATGGAAGAGCTGTGGAGTTCAGAATGGTTTAACAAGACGGTTTTAATGCCCCTTGGAAGAGACGTGGAGGTCACAGTAGCTTAACAAGACAATTTTAATGCCCCTTGGAAGAGACGTGGAGGTTGCAGTAGCTTAACAAGACGGTTTTAATGCCCCTTGGAAGAGACGTGGAGGTCGCAGTAGCTTAACAAGACGGTTTAAATGCTCCTTGGAAGAGACGTGGAGGTCACAGTAGTTAACAAGACGGTTTTAATGCCCCTTGGAAGAATGGTGGAGGTCGCAGTAGCTTAACAAGACGGTTTTAATGCCCCTTGGAAAAGTGGCGGAGGTCGCAGTAGCTTAAAAAGACGGTTTTAATGCCCCTTGGAAGAGACGTGGAGGTCACAGTGGAATAAAAAGACAATATCAATGCCCCTTGAAAATGTGGTGGAGGTCGCAGTAGCTTAACAAGACAGTTTTAATTCCCCTGGGAAAAGTGGTGGAGGTCGCAGTAGCTTAACAAGACGGTTTTAATGCCCCTTGGAAGAATGGTGGAGGTCGCAGTAGCTTAACAAGACGGTTTTAATGCCCCTTGGAGGAGCCATGCAGTACAGCATCTTAAAATCATTATTCCCATTATTGGGGAGTGGGTCTCCCATAGTCTTTGCCTATGCCTTCCAAGCAAAAGCTGCCAAAAATTAGGAGGGATGAACTTGCAATGCTGGCACCACGGACTAAGGTCACCCTGGTGGTATAGTGGTGGTGGAGGCTGAGGATAAGGAGAAGAGCAAAATACAGTCGAAATGAGGAAGCATATACCCATGTGTGGGTGTGAAGCGGTGCATGGGAATACACCTCCCGAAATAACACAGTGGATTTGACTTTATGTTACTCTGCTGTCATTTGGTGGTGATGAGAAGTCTGGCCCAATCCAGCCCTTGTTCATTTTGATAAGGGTCAGCTTGTCAGCATTGTCAGTTGACAGGCGAGTGCGCTTATCAGTTATAATTCCCCCAGCGGCACTAAAAACACGCTCTGATAACATGCTAGCAGCAGGGCAGGCCAGGACCTCCAAGGCGTACAGAGCGAGTTCATTCCAAGTGTCTAGCTTGGATACCCAATAATTAAAAGGCACAGAGGAATCACGGAGGAATCACGGAGTATGGTCAGCAAGGTACTCCCTCACCATCTTTTGAAACTTTTCACTCCTTGTGAGAGTACCCCGCGCCTCAGGGCCTGTAAGCTGGGCGGGTCTCCGAAAACTGCCCCAGAATGTTGACAGTGTTCCCCTTCCTCTGCTGGATTGGAGTTGTGTCTCTCTCGCCTGCACGCCTTGGTTGGTCAGCGAAGTGTGACCTCTGCCGCTAGCGTGTTCAAATGGGAATTTTTTTAACAGTTCTGCAGCAAGGGCCTTCTGGTACTGCCCAATTTTTGTAGACCTCTCCACCTCAGGAATAAGAGAGTGAAAGTTCTCCTTGTAGCGGGGGCCTAAAAGTGTCATCAACCAGTAATGACTGTCACCCAACATTTTTACAACGCGAGGGTCACGGTTAAGGCAGCGTAACATAAGGTCAGCCATGCGTGCCAGACTGGTAATGGGCAAGACTTCCGCGTCCTCACCAAGATGATAACTGACCGTGCTCTCCTCCTCCTCCTCCTCCTCCCCCCTGTCCTCAGGCCACCCACGCTGAACCGACGGTATGACAGTTGTACAGGTACTACCATCTACAGCGCACGATACCAGCTCCTGTTCTTCCCCCTCCTCATCCTCCTCCTCTCCCTCATTGTCCCCCAATACACATTGGGATGAGATGAGGCTGGGCTGTGTGTAATCGCCTGCTACGGCTTCTTGATCCACCTCATCATACTCTGGCTGCAATGCCTCCTCTTTAATTCTCTGCAGAGAACGTTGCAAAAGACAGACAAGTGGGATGCTGATGCATCCCACTTGAGGAGTCCATCTTGGTGGACTCCTCAAAGTTTGTCAGGATGGTACTTATGTCAGACATCCAGGTTCACTCCTGAGGTCTTATGTGTGGAGTCTGACCTGAATATCGACGGCCTTGCTGCAGCTGGTACTCCACAATTGCTCTCTTCTGCTCACAAATCCTTTGCAGCATGTGGAGGGTAGAGTTCCAACGTGTGGGGACATCACACACCAGTTGGTGTGCCGGAAGCTGCAATCGCTGCTGCAACACAGCAAGGGCGGCGGAAGCTGTAGCCGATTTACGAAAATGAGCTGACAGGCGGCGTACTTTGACGAGTAGATCTGGCAACTCGCTGAACCACGAGGTTAAGCACATGAGCCAGGCATGGTGCGTGTGTTATCTCGCCTCGCCTCAGAGCCGCCACCAGGTTACGGCCATTGTCACACACGACCATACCGGGATGTAGGTTCAGCAGTCTCAGCCACAGATCTGCCTGCTCTTTCACAGCTGTCCACAACTCACAAGCAGTGTGAGGTTTCTCACCTAAGCTTATGAGTTTTAGCACAGACTGTTGCCGCTTGGCTGAGTCTGTAATGCAGTGCTTCCAGCTTGTAACTGATGTGGTGATATCTGAGATGGAGGCTGAACATGGGGAGGAGGAGGCGGATGAGGTGCAGGAGCTGTACACAGTGAGGGCAACTCTGACTGACATAGGGCCCGCAATCCTCGGTGTGGGGAGGATGTGTTCCGTCCCAAGGTCCGACTGGGTCCCGGCTTCCACTATGTTTACCCAGTGTGCCGTCAGGGAGATGTACCATCCCTGGCCACAAGCACTTGTCCACGTGTCCGTTGTCAGGTGGACACTCCCAGTAACTGCGTTGTTGAGGGCACGGCAAATGTTTTGGGACACGTGCTTGTGTAGTGCGGGGATGGCACACCGGCCAAAATAATGTCGCCTGGGGACCGAGTACCGAGGGACGGCCACCGCCATAAGGTTGCGGAAGGATTCCGTCTCCACTAGCCTAAAAGGCAGCATTTCCAACGCAAGCAGTCGTGAAATGTGTGAATTTAGGACTGTGGCCTGTGGGGCATTGGCTGCGAATTTGCGCTTTCATTCAAAGGTCTGGGATATGGACAATTGAACGCTGCGGTGGGATGTGGACGTGGACGTTTATGCTGTTTCTTGAGAAACTGCCATAACAAGTGAAGACTGAGAGGAGGGGGCATCTTTGCATGCAGTATGGATAGAGGATTGCCTTGCACGCACAACAGGGGGTTCTATTACATGCACAACAGTGGAAGAAGCAGTGGTTACACCCGCTGATACTGGTCGTGGACCCTGGGGTTCGCCCCACAAAGTCGGGTGCTTTGCTGCCATGTGCCTGATCATGCTGGTGGTGGTCAGGCTGGTAGTTTTGTCACCCCTGCTGATGCTGGCATGGCAGGTGGTACAAATGGCCTCTTTGGGGTTATCAGGAGAATCTTTAAAAAAATTCCAGACTCTGGAAGACCTACCGGTTGTACTGGCAATGTCTCTCGTGTTGGTGTTACTGGGAACTGTTGCCCACCTTCTGTGTGCGGCCACCACACTGCTTCTTCCTGCCTGTTGGGGTACTCTGCCTCCCTCCCCCTGTGTGCTGTTGGCCTCACTCTGCGTGTCCTCCTGCCACGTTGGGTCAGTTACTAGATCATCCACCACCTCCTTCTCTTCCACTTGCACACCACGATCCTCCTCCTCACTTCATGGCAATTGTGTCTCGTCATCGTCCACCTCTTGTGACAAAATGCCAGCGTCGACTTCCTCTGGCCGTTGCTGTTCAAATATTTGGACATCGCTACATGGGATCTCCTCTTCCACCACTTCAAGCGGAGCAGGTGAGGGGCACAAATATGGAAATGGACCAGTGAACAGCTCTTCAGAGTGTCCAAGTGTGGGATCAGTTGCTGTCTGACGACACTCGGCATGGTGGGAGGAAGGAGCATCAGGGTGAGGAGGAGTATGCGGTCGAGACTCATGGCTACTAAAACTTGACCGTGTGGAAGACAGACCGGAGGTGGTGGTGCCCAAGTAACTGGAAGTATTATCTGCTATCCAATTAATAACCTGTTCACACTGATCAGTTCGCAATACTGGTGTTGTAGTGTGGTTCCCTAGTAATTCAGTCAAGAAGTGGGAGTGAGAAGATGTGGCTGTTGGTTGTGGCACATTTTCACCTTGGCCACGGCCCCGTCCTCTACACGCACCATCACGAGAACGTCCAGTTCCACGTCCCTTGCCATGCGCCTTGCCCATTGTAAATGAAGTAAAATAGCTTACACTCGCACTATCAATGGAAAAAGGGTAATAAAAAGGAGATTAGAACCGTGGAAGAGGAAAACCACAGTTCTATTTCTCTGGCCTACACCAGAATCTTTTAAACAGATATATTTGTGACTGAACAGACAGGGAGACACTATTTTTTTATTTTTTTACGTAAAACAGGCAAAAAGCTGGATAATACAGAGATTTGAACCGTGGAACTGCAAAACCACAGTTCTAATTTACTGGCGTATACCAGACTTTTTTAATAGATATATTTGGGGCTGAACAGTCAGCGACACACTCAAACTGTTTTTTTTATGTAAAAAAGGCCCAAAAGTGGATAATACAGAGATTTGAACCGTGGAACTGCAAAACCACAGTTATATTTTTCAGGCCTACACCAGAATCTTTCAAACAGATATATTTGTGTCTGAACGATCAGGGAGACACTATTACTGTTTTTCTTTACGGAAAAAATACCAAAATCTGGATAATACAGAGATTTGAACCGTTTAGCTGCAAAACCACAGTTATATTTTTCTGGCCTACACCAGACTCTTTTAAACAGATATATTGGTGTCTGACCAGTCAGGGAGACACTAATACGGTTCTTTTTTACGGCAAAAAATGCCAAAAACAGGATAATACAGAGATTTAACACGTGGAATTGCAAAACCACAATTATATTTTTCTGGCCTACACCAGAATCATTCAAACAGATATATTTGTGTCTGAACAATCAGGGAGACACTATTATTGTTTTTCTTTACGGAAAAAATACCAAAAGCTGGATAATACAGAGATTTGAACCGTGGAACTGCAAAACCACAGTTATATTTTTCTGGCCTACACCAGACTCTTTTAAACAGATATATTGGTGTCTGACCAGTCAGGGAGACACTATTACAGTTTTTTTTTACGGCAAAAAATGCCAAAAAATGGATAATACAGAGATTTGACCCATGGAATTGCAAAAACATAGTTATAGTTATGTGGCGTACACCAGACTCTTTTAAACAGATATATTGGTGTCTGACCAGTCAGGGAGACTCTATTACAGTTTTTTTTTTTACGGCAAAAATGCAAAGGCAGGATAATACAGAGATTTCACCCGTGGAACTGCAAAACCAAAGTTATATTTTTCTGGCCTACACCAGACTCTTTTAAACAGATATATTGGTGTCTGAACAGTCACAGACACACTCAATTTTTTTTTTTTGGGGGGGGGGGATACCAAAAGGTTAATTAGACGCGTATTTGGACAGTCTGACTGGGGGAAAAAAAAATACAGGATTTAGATGAACAAAAAAAATTATTTTTCCTTTCCTCTGAGACTGGGGTGATAAGTCTAGCAATTTGACCTAAAGGAGCACACAGGACTGTAATGCAGTGTTTGCTGGTATAACCACTACGTCTCCTATACAGCCTGCCTGCCTGCCTGATATCTGGGATGGATATTAGTCCTGAGAAGGACTGTTTGTTTGATTTGGCAGGTTTTAGAGACCCTACACTAGCTATTTCCAAGTATAAATCTCTCCCTAGCTCAGCAGCACTGACCCTACACTGTCTGATCCGGAACGGCTGTGTCCAAGATGGCGGCGCCCGGTTTTAAATACTCAAGTTGACGCTGTGCGGCCAGCCAATCACTGTAATGGCCACAAACAACATGGCTGCGGCATTACAGTGACTGGCTGGCAATCCCTGCATGTTCATTGGCTCCGTAAAGAGCGCTAAACGTGCAGGGCCCGAGTAACCCGGAAATGCTCGGTGCTCGCCGAGATCCCGAGTAGTGAGATGCTAGGTCGAGTACCGAGCAGTGTTGAGCATGCTCGCTCAACACTAATTGTTAGTATGATGGTTCAGCATCAGCACCGTTATCACCACTAGAGGACTCTTATTTGTCAAACTGTGCCTACACAGACCTGGACAACGACTCTCTCCCTCCAATCACAACTGTCCCTGAGCTGTGCCCAGCGTGGCGGCAGTCCTTATATAACCTCTGATGAGATAATGCGGCCAACTAATCACAGTAATGCCACTACCAAGATGGCTACGGCATAAAAGTGAATGACAGGCAATGCCTGCTTGTTCATTGGCTGTGTAACAGGCGCCAAACATGCGGGGAGGGGATTCGAGCTTAAAATCCGAGCCCAAGCCAATGCTCGTCGAGTGCCGAGTACATCCGAGCACCCAGATACTTGAGTAATATCCGAGTATCACTGAGCATGTTCGCACATCCCTAATTTTAACTTCTACCTCAATTTAGGAAAAAGAGCAGAATTATCAATATATCATCATTATCAATTATTATTATTTAAGGTATATTGAGTAGCAAGGTGACAAAAAAACCCTATTAGATTGGTTCTCCAAAATACAAGATACCTATTTAGTCTTCTTGTTTGACCACTTATTCTAACTTAAGTAAATAAGACACTGACCCTTATTTTGATACAGAAGAATATTGGTACTTTCTAGAGAAAAGGTCTTTTAGGATTTCAGACAACCTGACAACATGTTTGATTAGGAAAGTTCCATTTTTTTTAAAGCAAGAATCCTGTGGAGAAGTTTTGATGGTTGAACGCTAACATAAGTTTGGCTGCAAGATTCTTAAGACATTAATACCACACAACATTTTACATAAATTTTATGTAATGTTTGTAATAAGTGAGGAATTATGCTACATAGAGTTTACAGTAGAGTTTACACCTTTTTTTTCATATTTCAGTCTTTCGGATTTCAGTAAAAAGTTGGCCCCTGCAATCCACTATCACTCAAATGACTTATTCGAAAGGTTGTCTCATTGTGTGTATTAGCAGGGCATTTTCATCCGTGTTCTTCTCAGTGCATCTGTCATCTCTGCTTGTCTATTGCAGGCAGGGATGTCAAACTCAAACACACAGAGGGCCAAAATGAAAACTTGGACAAAGCCGTGGGCCAAACAATATACAGTATAACGGACTCCACAAAGTCCTCCATACAGAATAATGGGCCCCACATAGTTCTCTATACAAAATAATAGGCCCAACATTGTCCTCCATACAGGATAATGGGCCCCACATAGTCCTCCATACAGAATAATAGCCCCACATGGGGGTTGTGGTTCTGGTGTTGTGGGCCTAATAAAACCACCCTACAAGCCAGATTTGGCCCATGGGCCAGAGTTTGACATATATGGTCTAATGGGAGTGCAGCAGCTGAGATGAATTTGTCACTGGCTGCTGCGCTCTGCATAGGCAGGTAATGAGGCACTGAGCAGCACATGAACAACAACACCCTACCAATAAACATACTGAGAGCAGCTTTACAATAAGGTTGATTGCTTTATGCAGCAGCACCTTCTTGCTCTGGTGGGGAAGGGGAGTTAGGGGGATTGAGTAATGAGGAAGGGGTAGGAGCTGGATGCACCTAATATAAATATTTAAGGGTGGATTGAGCTACTCAGCAGTAGTAAAGCTTGCAGAGAAAGGTGGAGGAAATGGTGGTCTTTTTAATCACAACACTTGTAACAGTCCACAACCAGCCATGTACTTTGTAAGTGTATCTGGCACTATGTATTTCTGATGACTTGTCCGAGGCAGGTCCCCGATGGCTTCCACCTACCCCAATCCCAGAGACTGGCAGGTCTCTCCCTACATGTGTGTGTATAGAGACATCTGTCAGTCAAGTAGAGCAGGATGTGGAGAAGCCAGTGGGACATGCCTTGGACTATTCATCTGAGATACATTGTCCCCAGCCAACTTTAAAAGTGTGTTTTCTATGAAACACTGCAGTGTATCAGAGTAAAACATAATAAACAGCTGCAGTGTCTGATTGAAGCTGCCTGTGGTTTAGGATTTATGAATCTCCTGCAGGTTCTCTTTTATGCTCAATCATACTAGAAGTAGTATGTATAAAAGAAACAAGACATAAGTAACATTAAAATACTAGACAGTACATAATGTAAAGTATAGAGCAATTAGAAATGGGCATTAGCACTTGGTGATCCCTGGTAAATGTCAGGCCTACAGTGCATTAAAGGTCCTCGGTGCCCAAGTTTCAATTGTGACATCAGCAGAATGCACTGTATTATAGCTCCCTGATGAAGGTGTGTCGAAACGCCCGTCGGGGCCGGCGTGCAGCATACAGAGTGACAGACCACCAGGTATTGAGATATCTTTATTTCATGTTGTGTATGATTGAACTATAGGGCTGATGTATCTAGTAGTCTGTATGTATATGACGCGCCCCTGGGCCTGTGTCGCGCTGCGGTGTGCACGCGGGAGCTTACCCGGAGCCGGATCCGTGGAGGGTTGTAGTCTCGTGGCGGTGACCCGGTCCGTGCCCAGGGAGTCAAACTGGACGGCAGTCTACTAGTAGTAAATAGTTGATGACTACGCCACCCGTTGAGTGCAGCCAGGGAGCTGCTGCTGCGGGGCAGACCGCTGAGGCCGATGGTAGGATTATGCAGCGTGATAGTATAACCCCCAACGGGAGGGGTATGGTCTCAGGGCAGCCGACGTGGATGATGGGGGTAGCAGGAACCACTCAGAGACGGTACGGTGTAGTTCAGGGTCTTTACTGGTAACAACGATAGACCCTCCCGGAGTACTTGCTAGCGAACGGGGCCTGGTCAGTCCTTGAGCAGATGGGATCTCCCCTGGCCAGGCGTAGTTGTAGGCCTCCCAAACTGACTGTACTCTTCTGGCTACCTTGCTAGAAGCTGATGTAAGTAGCCCACGTCCCTGAGTGTACCGTGTGGTGATCACCCGTATGGCCGGTGACTCGGGGCCTTCTAATGGCTTCCGCTCCACGATGGCGGTGCTGGTCCCACACGTGTGACCGTGCCTTCGGGCTTCTGGGCCAGAGGACCTGAAATCCCCTGCCCGACGGATTCTGCTGCTGGGTAGGAGTTAGTCCCCACAGCCTCGGACTCCGGGTCCGGTAAAGAATCTTCTTAGTCAGGGCGAGCTCTGTAGCTGCCAGCCCCTGACTCCTTGTAACTCTGCTGTTTCCTATGCTGCTTCTCTTCTCCACTCTCCTTGTCTGACTCACCCTGCCTCAGCCCCGGGTTTATACAGGGGAAGTTCTTCCCCTCCCAAGACTGGGCAGGAGGTGTGGCATGCACAGGATCCCTGACCAAAGGACCTCCCACCTGCTCTCAGACATAATATCTCTATCACTGTGGCAACCAGACCCCTGGGGTGTCACATTCCCCCCTAGTGAAATTTAGTACTCCGGGACTAAACACATTTAGAAAAACATAACAAAGTATAACAATAACAATACTATAAGAAAAACACATAAGATGGTTACGGCGTGTCCGCAACCGGATGCAGTCTTTGAAGAAAAGCAAAGGTGTCCATTTCACCAACACAGGGAGACGTAACCAGGTAGGGGTCTGTCCTACCCCGAGTCCTTAACAGTCTCTAGTCCATCCTGGGTTACGCTCCAACTATATACAAGGATTCCCGGTAAATCCACCAAGGTTTCCTAAAAATAACTAGAAACACAAAATTATACACAAGCAACAAGACACAGAAAAACATAAATAAAACAATTTATACACTTTAAATTCTCCAGCGTGCGGGTAACTGGCCTCTAGTGGCCCGAGTGGACCTACGGAGCTGACTGTCTGGCCCTGAACTACAGGGTGTAGGAGCTGTCAAGGGTAAACTGGGCAGCTGTCTACCGGCTCTTTGTCTCACTAGGGGTACGGCAGGCTCACTATAAGCAGAGGGTTGATTCTCCTGTTCTGCTTGTGTGGAGTCTTCTGCCTCCTGGACCGGCTGTTCTTCCAGCTCTACCCGTTGCTCCGTAGGTTCTTGGGATGATGGTTGGAGGAAGGTGAGTACGGGTACCACAACTGCACCATTGACTTGAGTCCAAGACTGAGGAAAGTCCCCGAACACGGTACTAACCATATCTTCCCTTTCTTCCACGGGTCGATGGTCTTCTTGTTCCTCTTCAGGGTTCCTCAGTTGTTCGGGACACTTCTTCAGGTGGTCCCGGGATACAATGGCTGTGGTTTCCCCTCCGTCTTTACTGATGGTACAGACCTTCGGGTTCTCGTGGCTTGAGGGCAGTACGGTGTACGGGTCCTTCTCCCACTGGTCGTCCAACTTGTGGAGCCGTCTCTTCCTCTTCAAGACCTGCTCTCCGGGTACCAGGGGAACAGCGGGAGCATACTGGTTGTAAGTTTTCTCTTGTCTTTCCCTAGCCTGACAGAGACTTCGCTCCACGCTCTCCTGTACTCTCCGGTACTGCTGCTGCCTCTCTGTGTCCCAGTCTGTTTCTGGTGAAGTGTCCTCGGGGGTCAGGACTCCCATTTCCAGGTCAACAGGTAACTTACCAGGTCTTGCCCTCATTAGGTAAGCCGGGGTACAGTTGGTGGAACCTACCGAGATGTGGTTGTATAGGTCCACCAGATCGGGCAACTTTTCAGGCCACAGACTGCGTTCTTCCAGGGGCAGCGTTTTTAGAAGATCCATTACCACCTGGTTCATTTTTTCACAAAGTCCATTAGTCTGCGGATGGTAGGGTGTCGTCCTTATCTTCCGGCAGCCATACAGATTGCAGAATTCCTGAAAGACCTCCGCTTCAAAGGCAGGTCCCTGGTCCGTCAGCACTTGGTCCGGGTACCCGTGTGGACGGCAGAAGTGCTGCTGGAAGGCTCTAGCTGCTGTTTGAGCCGTTAAGTCCTTGACGGGGACGACAACCAAGAACCGGGAGTAATGATCCACGATGGTTAACGCGTAGACGTAGCCACTTCTGCTTGGGGTCAGTTTTACATGATCCAAGGCTACCAGTTCCAACGGTTGCCGGGTGACGATGGACTGCAGGGGAGTCTTCTGGCTGGCTCGGTCCTTCCTTCTCAGGTTGCACGGGCCACAATCTCTGCACCACTTCTCGATGGTTCCCCTCATGCCTACCCAGTGGAACCGCTCGCGCAGCAGGAACTCCAGCTTTTTCCACCCAAAGTGTCCAGCTCCGTCGTGGTATGCCTCCATCACCATGGCTGCGTCTCTTCGTGGCACCACTACTTGCCAGAGTAATTCATGCGTCCGGGAGTTAACCATTCTGCGGCACAACTTCCCTTTGTAAAGGAACAGTCGACTCTTCTCTGCCCATAGTTGTTTGGCTTCCTCCGGAGCGTCTGGTTCAAGGCGAGCCTCCGGCCGAGTCAGCATCTCCTTCACCAGTCGGACGGCAGGGTCGCTGTCTTGCGTTTCCGCCCAGTTGTAGTGGGGTAAGGGGTTCAACGTAGCAGCCTGCTTACTCCTTACCCGGTGGGAATACTGAATAGTCCCATGACGGTGGAACGCAGGGAGTTCAACTTCTTCCAGTCCCTCCGGATCTTCTCCTCCGTCCGGCAGGTTGGGCATCCTGGACAGGGCGTCCGCGTTGGTATTGGAGCGTCCTGCCCGGTATTTAATTGTGAACTCGTAGTTGGACAGACGGGCCATCCACCTCTGCTCCAGGGCACCGAGTCTTGCCGTGTCCAGGTGTGTCAGCGGGTTGTTATCCGTGTACACGGTGAACCGGGAAGAAGCGAGGTAATGCTTAAAGCGCTCAGTGATTGCCCATACTACGGCCAGGAACTCTAACTTAAATGAGCTGAAATTCTCGGGGTTCCTTTCGGTGGGTCGCAGTTTTCGGCTGGCGTAGGCGATTACTCGTTCCTTCCCCTGCTGGATCTGGGACAGTACGGCTCCTAGCCCGATGTTACTGGCGTCGGTGTAGAGGATAAAGGGCTGGCTATAATCCGGGTACGCCAGGATTTCGTCCCCCGTGAGGGCCATCTTCAGCTGGCGGAAGGACTCTTCTTCCAGCTCTTCCCATTTGAAGGGCGGCTTCTGGTTCTTGGCCTTCCGGGACTGGCCTATCAGGAGGTCCTGCACAGGTGCTGCCTTTTTGGTGAAACCGGGAATAAACCTTCGGTAGTAGCCTACCAACCCGAGGAACTGCCGCACTTCTTTTACGCTGGAGGGGCTTGGCCATCCCTTAATTGCGGTGATCTTATCGGGGTCGGGAGCCACTCCGTCAGCGCTCACCACGTGTCCCAGGTACTGCACCTTTGGTTTCAGGAGGTGACACTTGGAGGGTTTCACCTTTAGGCCGTAACTCGCCAGAGCCTCGAACACTTCCGCCAGGTGTTTCAGGTGGTCCTCATACGTCTTGGAATATACGATGACATCGTCCAGGTACAACAGGACCGTCTCGAAGTTTCTGTGGCCCAGACAACACTCCATTAGGCGTTGGAAGGTTCCTGGTGCGTTGCAGAGTCCGAACGGCATGCAGGTGAACTCGCTAAGTCCCATCGGGGTGGTGAATGCGGTCTTCTCCCGGTCCGCCTCTGCTACAGGAACCTGCCAGTACCCGCTAGTGAGATCCAAGGTAGAGAAGAAGTTAGCAGATCTTAAAGCAGCCAATGACTCCTCTATCCTTGGTAAGGGGTACGCATCCTTGTGTGTGATACGGTTGATTTTCCGGTAATCTACACACATCCTCATGGTGTTGTCTTTCTTTTTGACTAAAACTAATGGGGCTGCCCAGGGGCTACAACTATCCCGGATTACCCCAGCCTCCTTCATATCTCTAAGCATCCCCTTGGCGTGTTGGTAATGTGCAGGGGGTACGGGTCGATACCTCTCTTTTATGGGAGGATGATCTCCCGTGGGGATGCGATGTTCTACCCCCTTGACTCGCCCGAAGTCTAACGGGTGTTTACTAAACACTCTCTCATACTCTTGAACCACCCGATAGACTCCTTGTTTCTGATGTGAGGGAGTGGAGTCAGTACCCAAATGTAGTTGCTGACACCAGTCCTCCATGTCTTTCTTAGAGCCGTTACCTTCCTCCGGGTGAGATGGAGGCAAGGGTTCCACAGATTGTATAGAACTTTGATTAGTGGTATATAATTTGGCTAGCGTGGCATACCGGGGCAGGTACACTTCCCTCTCCCCGATATTTATTATGCGAATGGGCACCCTCCCATGGCGTACATTGACCACCCCCCGTGCTGTCAAAATGGTGGGCCTACTGTCTGAGTAAACTGGTTCTACCATTGCCTGGTAATCTCTACCTCTCAGACCAATAGCTGCCCGGCACCAAATCATCATTTCACTTTTTGGGGGCATGGCAATAGGAAAAGGGTCACACATTCTTACGCTACCAATCTCACCGCCGGAGAGTTCCACTTGTTGCCGTTGCATCAGTGCCCGGATCTCTTTCTGGAGCACCCGCTGCTCGCCGGAGCTGGCATTCTTGGCAACCTGCTGTAAAAGGAAAATCACCTCTGCAAGACAATTTTCAATTACATTAGTTCCTAGAGTTATTTTTGGGTGACTCTCATGTTTATCGATATCTACAATGATCAGTCCCTGTGCGGCCAGTTCGACTCTACCAATTTTGATGGTCACCTCTTTAAATCCGATCTGTGGCACGGGCTGACCATTGCTGGCGATGATACTCAAGTCGTCATCGGGGTAGCGGGTAATATCCGAGTCATTCCAGTACTGCTTGAAGAGCACGTACGGGATGGTGGTGACCTGTGACCCGGTGTCCAGTAGGGCACTCATGGGAATGCCATCCAGTACCACAGGCAAGACTGGACGTCCTCCCACATATCTGTCGCGCCAGTTCGATGGGCCTGGTGATCTTTTTCCTGGGGGTTGGCCCTCTACCCCAGGTTGTGCCCGTTTAAAGAACAGTACCTTGCCATATGTCCGGGTTGATTGCAGCGGCGGCAGATGGGTCGTCCATCCTCACTGTATCGGTCACTGGGTCTTCCTCTGGCCGGTGGGGTCCTCCTTGGTCGACGCCACGGGATGTCCTCCGGTCCGGATGCCAGCTGGATCTTCCCTGGGGTGGAAACCTGTAAAGACTGCACAGTTCGGGTTAGCGCAGCAACGCTCTTAGCTAGCTCTTGGACCTGATGGTGTAGGTCTGGAGCCGGGTCATTGTCCAAAGCCTGCGCATCAGCTCCCACAGGCCCTGCTGACAAGGGCGCCGCCTCCTGGTAGTAAGTGGTAGTGGGGCGTCTGTGGGTCACAACGCCACCTGGTGCCGGTTCCCGGAGCACCCGGATGGCTCTGTCCTTGAACTGTGCAAAGTCCAGATGGGGATCCTGTAAGGCCATTGCCCGCAACTGGGTTCGGTGGGCATTGCAATATAAACCCTCTATAAATTGTTCAGTCAACAGCCTGTCCTCGTTTCCCACCCCATCAGGGTCGGTCTGCTTTATGGCCCTCAGGGCCTCTTGTAGGTTTAGTGCATAGTCCCTTATACTCTCATGCGCTCGCTGCTTGCACCCGTAGAATCTAAGCTTAATCTCGGCTGAGGTGCAGGTATCAAAGGTGTCCTTCAGCCGGGTTAGTATCCCTGCGACAGTCTTCCTCCCAGGTGGCCAGGATTTTACTTCCCTTTTGGCTGCCCCGGTTAGTTGGGCCACCAGGATGCTCACTTTTTGCTCTTCTGTGAGGGGGTACACCTGGAAGAGGCTATCCAGCTTTTCTCTAAAGTCATGCAGGGTATGTGACTCCCCTGAGTACTGGGGTAGCCAAGCTGCTCCCGGGATATAGGGCATGGTGAAGGGCATAACTGCAGCAGCGGTAGCGCTGGCGGGGGTTGAGGCAGTGAAGCTCTCCTCCGTATCCGACATCTTCCTCCCCCCTAGTGGACCGTGGCCTACCTTGCGATGATCCTCTTCCGTAGGCCGCGGCTCCGCAGTGGATCGTCAGGGTTGAGGACCTTCCGTCGCGCTCCTGTGACGTCGGCGTCTGCTGGGCTCCTTCCAGGACCTTACGCACCGTCCGGACGTGAGGCGGGGCTTCAGTTCTCGCGCGCTTTCGGAGTCCACGCCCCTCTTCTTCCCGCGCGGCGTCCTCAAGATGGCGTCCAATGGCGGGAAAACTCCACGGATGGCGGGAAGAAGGTCGAAGATGGCGCCGGATGGCGGGAAACCTTCACCACTGGTAAGTTTGAACAGTCTTTGCTTTTCAGGCACGCAGTACCCGGTGGTTGCGGGCACGAAATCCTGCCGACTACGCCAAAGATTACGCGCCCCTGGGCCTGTGTCGCGCTGCGGTGCGCACGCGGGAGCTTACCCGGAGCCGGATCCGTGGAGGGTTGTAGTCTCGTGGCGGTGACCCGGTCCGTGCCCAGGGAGTCAAACTGGACGGCAGTCTACTAGTAGTAAATAGTTGATGACTACGCCACCCGTTGAGTGCAGCCAGGGAGCTGCTGCTGCGGGGCAGACCGCTGAGGCCGATGGTAGGATTATGCAGCGTGATAGTATAACCCCCAACGGGAGGGGTATGGTCTCAGGGCAGCCGACGTGGATGATGGGGGTAGCAGGAACCACTCAGAGACGGTACGGTGTAGTTCAGGGTCTTTACTGGTAACAACGATAGACCCTCCCGGAGTACTTGCTAGCGAACGGGGCCTGGTCAGTCCTTGAGCAGATGGGATCTCCCCTGGCCAGGCGTAGTTGTAGGCCTCCCAAACTGACTGTACTCTTCTGGCTACCTTGCTAGAAGCTGATGTAAGTAGCCCACGTCCCTGAGTGTACCGTGTGGTGATCACCCGTATGGCCGGTGACTCGGGGCCTTCTAATGGCTTCCGCTCCACGATGGCGGTGCTGGTCCCACACGTGTGACCGTGCCTTCGGGCTTCTGGGCCAGAGGACCTGAAATCCCCTGCCCGACGGATTCTGCTGCTGGGTAGGAGTTAGTCCCCACAGCCTCGGACTCCGGGTCCGGTAAAGAATCTTCTTAGTCAGGGCGAGCTCTGTAGCTGCCAGCCCCTGACTCCTTGTAACTCTGCTGTTTCCTATGCTGCTTCTCTTCTCCACTCTCCTTGTCTGACTCACCCTGCCTCAGCCCCGGGTTTATACAGGGGAAGTTCTTCCCCTCCCAAGACTGGGCAGGAGGTGTGGCATGCACAGGATCCCTGACCAAAGGACCTCCCACCTGCTCTCAGACATAATATCTCTATCACTGTGGCAACCAGACCCCTGGGGTGTCACATATACTCTTTGGACCTTCCAATTCATTAAGATGTATAAACTTTAGCTTCACTCTGAGAAATTGTACCTGCATCAGCAATGGTTTAGGTATATGAGATTTGTAGCCTTATTTGGTCACTGACCTTATATACAATTAAATTTTGATAGGGCTACGTTGCACTGTTCTGCACTTTTGTACTCCTATATGCTAAGTATGTGCGTTCAACACAATATACAATATATCACATATTGCATCTGCAGCATTAATATACTATGGTGTAGTTTGGTCCTGTTTTTCTATAATTGTACTTCACAGGAAGGCAGTATGTGTTTACTATAGATCCGTGTGTGCATTTTTTCCTTAGTGCCACCAAGAACCAATTGATGTGTTTAATAAAGGTTTTTTAGTCTAACACATTGTTTGGCTAATTCTTTATCTTTTGTATACTATGACCTGGGTGTTCGGTTTTTTTCTTTTGAGTTATGATGTCCATAGATATACATTGTGTATAACAATGTATTTTTATGGTGCCAGTATACTGAGGTGAAGAAAAACATTTTTTTGTTCCTATAAAAGTAGTAAAAATATTAAGCAATTGTAAAAATGTAATTTTTTTTCCTTGAGTCTCCCAGTCTCAAACCTACAACCTTAACATTACATGTAACAGTGTTTTTTTTTCATGCGTTTTTTTTCAGAACAAGCCTATAGAGAAAAAAATGCACCAAAACTGCAGAGTTCAGCAGCGTCTTCAGACCACAGGGGATGGAGATTTCATGAAATCACATTAACTTTGCTTCAAAATTTAGACCTTGTTCACATGTAGGGTAAATGCTGCGTATTTTCTGGTACTTTTTTGCACAAAAATTCTGCTGTTTAAGGCCATGTTCCCACACGTTGTGTTTTGCAGCATTTTTGCTGCAGATTTTTATGCAAATTTTCCGCTGCATTTTGCAGTACCAGCAAAGTCTATGAGAAACCAGAATTCTCTGTTCACACATCTTGTGTTTTTTTTTGCTGCGTATTTTGTGCCTTGGTTTGGTTTTTGAAAAATAGAGCATGTCACTTCTTTCAGTGTTTTTTCACCCATAGGAAGTAATGGGTGGTGAAAAAAACACTGAAAAAACGCAGGTAATTTTTTTCAGCATTTTTGGCAAAATAGAATGTTTTTTTTTTTTTCACAGAACTTTTACTTCTATTCATAAATAGAGACAGGAGGACAGTGAAAGAAACGCTAAAAACGCATCAAAAACACATCAAAAACGCAGCAAAGCCTGCAGATTTGGTGCAGCAGATTTCGTGCCAGAGATCAGTTTTGCTGCAGATTTCTGACTGAAAAAAACACATGTGGGAACATAGCCTAACTGTCTAAGCAATTTGGATGTGATTTCATGAGAACTGCGCCCCCTGTGTGTCTAAAGATGCCGCTAAACGGTGTGGTTTTGGTGCTTTTTTTCTTTTGTCTTCTATGTGGAGCCTAAAATAAAGCATGTAAAAAACTGCAGTTACTTTATTAAGTGCAGATTTAAAGCTTTTCTGTACTATAAAAAGCACATTAAAAATGGGGTTTAACAAAAACAAATAAGGGGGAGAAGATTGTTATTGTGTAGTTTGGTGCGGACATCTGTAGAAAAGAAAAAACACAGTATTTCTGCAACATATGAACTCAGCCTTACAGCCACAAAAAAGCCATATATCATATAGTGAAGCTACATAAAGATGAGAAAGGTCTGGCGTCTCCGACTGTGAATGAATGAGGAAAAAGTAAATCCATAGGTCCGAACTAGAGATGAGCATGATGGACAGATGACTTCCCACCAGCCCTGAGTGATCAAAAGCTGCGCCAGGGATACCGGAAGGTAAGAGATTCGAGGCCTCCCACCAAGCTGCCAGGTAGCAATGACCTGGACCCTGAACCGGAGACCTGTGATTCCATCAGCTCATCTCTAGTCCCAATTGTCCTGGATATAGTGGACAGCCCCAGATTTTGGTCTGCGCCCTGCAGTCTCGAGCGTCTGATGAATCACTATCACTGACCTCTCTGACATCTCCTCCTGCCAGGGGAGAAAGAAATGGTAAATGAGCGTAGATTGTGGTGTGGCCAGAAGCGTGGCAAAAATTTGCCGTGGCACGCTACACAGACCGCATGATCTGTCCCTCTTTCTGATCTTCAAAAGTTGGGAGGTATGACTGTATGTATGGAGCGGACTGAGCATATCTATTATTTAATAGCGCAGGAAGATAAGGCATTGGAGCTACATACAAGTTTAGTGCATCTTCCTCCTAGTCAAGTAAATGAGACCAAACTATAGGTATCATAGGTTATAGCCACAGCCAATAATGAAAGTGCAGAGCTGCTGTATGACCAGTAAATATAGAAGTGGACACACAAAAGACAATTGCTTGGTAAGCGTGCCAAGAGCAGTACCTTAACTAATCTAATATTGATGATTTATTCTAAGGTTAGGATCACACCAGCATATTTTTACTTATCTGAGAGCTCCGGGCCGATTATGCAAATCACACTCTGATCAAGCGCTGATCACAATTTGATTGTTGCGTGATCCGATTTTCTCGGATGTGCAGAAGATGGAAACAAAAATGTCTATATCTTCTCAATTCTGTAAGTCTGTGAAAATCGGACTGCATCCAAATGTCATACGAGTGCAGTCTGATGTTTTCCATGGACTCATTGACTTGCATGTCTGAGTGCTATCCGTTAATCGGATCCAACTCGGTCATGCTGCGATTTTTTTTTCTCCAGACTGACTCGGTCAGAGGAAAAAAAATCTGAGGAAAAAAAATCGGACATGTGTGACACGCCCAGGGGGATGGGGACGACTCGGTACCTGGGCCTTTGCCTGGCCTTGGGGATGTCGCGGTGGTCGGCTCCCGGGCCCGTACCCTGGGGTCAGCTTTTAAAAGGGGATTATTTGTTAACTCTATGAAAGTTCGTGACGCCACCTGTGGTTTCTGGTGAGAATCACCAGCGCTGCGGCAGTCCACTGAGGCCAGTGATAAGGCAGCTCGATGGTATAGCTCCCCACAGGTGGAGCTAGGCCTCAGGGCAGCGTACGGAGAGGGGGATGCAGGACAGGCGAGACCCAGCCGGGTAAGAGCAAGAATGGGGACGGACACGGTAGTCACTTCAGTACCTTTTACTGGTGGTAGTTCAGGCACATCCCGGAGCACTGTAGGGTGAAGGATGCATATCAGGATCCTCCCCAATGAGCGGGTGTAGGGCCTCCTGTTTCTTGCCTCTGCATAGTAAGTTTCTGACCTGCCTGGAGCTAGGCCTAACTTTATCTCTGTCCTGCAGCGGCTGACGTTGTGGTAGGGCCTTCTCTTGGAGTGCACGCTCCCAGTTTACGGGGCCTATGTGTCTCCTGGCTCTGTTACGTATCAGCTCTCTGGTGAACCTGGGACCTGTAGTTCTCCAGGGATTCCGGTTATGCCTTACTGGGTCGTAGAGATCCCGGTAAGCTCGTACCCAGTGTCCGGTATTTTTTTCGGGGTGAGCTAGGTAAGCTCCTCTGCCCCCACTGCTATTCACTTTCCACTCGCCTTCGGCCATGCTCGGGCCCTCACTAGGCTACTCACACTAACGGCAGCTTGCCGCTCTTCACTGCTCTTACAGGCGTCGGCACACCTTGGGCTCACTTACTTGAGCTCCTGAGTCTAGACTGGGCTTCAGGACCGCTGGAGGCCTAGCTTGCCTACACAGCAACCCTCGTGCTTCCCTGCACACACAGCTTTTCACTCTCTGTGCACTCCAGACTAACTCTAACTGCCTAGCTCCACCTTCCCTATTTATATCCCTAACGGGCTCCCTCTGCTGGTCTGAGGTGGAAGGTGGAGATGTGTGAATGTTTATGGGGGCCTCTTGTGGAGGATTCCATTAATGCACACTTCTAGGATCTGTGGTACCAAGCGCAGCTGGGCGCCACATTCCCCCCTAGCAAAGCTCAGCACTCCCGGGCTGAAGTACATTTTAAAACAACAATGGTAAACATTAACAATGCAATAACTCTTTCCTTTATGGGAGGTAAATTTCTTAAACGTTGCATAATAACATAAACAGGTACAAAGTGTCCTCAGAATTCAAGTCTCTTGTGGTGAGGTTCCCAGACAGGATGTCCATCTCACAGGGTAGAGTACTTGGTGGCTTGAGGGACCTGTCCCAAACCCTCAACGTAGGCCCTGGGGTGGCTGCAGGGCATGAAGATCCCGAGTTGGACCTCCAGTATAACCACTCCAGACAGGTTTTACTTCTGAGGTCACCTAAAAGGGGCACTCCAGGGAGCGCAATTATATACAATAAATAGTTTTTGGGCTGCACACAGTCCTCAGCCACGGAGTTCTTAGATAAATAAGGAAGTCATTAGGCAAGTGTCCATATAACTTGAACTGTTCAGTAATAAAGCAAAGCACAAAATAATATACATATGCATGAAATCACACAAAATAATTCAATTTAATTCAATGCTATACAATACCCCAGGGGTAACTATCTACATTTGTCAGAGTTTAGCAATCTTACTGATTATACCTGACAGGGGGTTAAACTTTAGTACTACGCGTGGACCTGCATGGTACTGGAATGCGTGAGGCACTAATAGGTGCTCTACCTCCCAATGTGTCAGTACTAGGTGTGGAGGGGCTACAAGGCTGTATTGACCTCTCTACAGGACTGACAAGTTCACCATTGGCTAGGCCTTCTTGCTCTTCTCCTACCGGGATCCTTCGTCCGGGGATTCTTCTTGAGCTGGCTCCTCTTCAGCACTTACAGGCTCTTCTTTCTTTGGGTAGAACGTGATTACAGGGATGATTACTGCTCCTCCTAGTTGGGGCCAATCTGCTGGGAAATCTCCTAAGTCAGTGTGTATTACTGCTTCTTTAGGCTCCTCCGGGATAACGAGAGGCACCTCTTCTTGGAGTTTTAGCAGGTCTGGACACAACTTTAGGCGATCACTGGATACTGTTGCAGTCGTCCTTCCTCCGTCTCTACTAATCATACAGGTCTTCTTATTATCAAATCTTGAATTCAACACAGTGTAGGGTTCCCTCTCCCACTGGTCATCAAGTTTGTGGTTTCTTCTTTTCCTTTTTAATACTATTTCACCAGGTGTGAAGGGTTCTGCTTGGGCACCTCTGTTGAATTGAGCTTCCTGCTTTTCCCTCACCTGAGTGAGACTATCTTCAACACAGGCTTGTACTCTTCTGTACTGCTCCTGTCTGGTCGTGTCCCAGTCCTCAGTGGTAACATCCGCTTCTGGTTCTACAACACCAAGCTCCAGGTCCATGGGCAGCTTTCCTGGCCTTGCTCGCATGAGATATGCTGGAGTACAGTTGGTGGAACTTACTGGTATGTGATTGTACAGATCTACTAGGTCAGGTAGTAGGTCTGGCCACTGATTTCTCTCCTCAAGTGGTATGGTCTTTAGCAGGTCGATGATGATGTTATTCATCTTCTCACAGAGACCATTGGTTTGTGGGTGGTACGGTGTAGTTCTTATCTTCTTACACCCGTAGAGATGGCAGAACTCCTTGAACAACTCAGCCTCAAAGGCCGGGCCATGGTCCATCAGCACCTGCTCAGGATAACCATGGGGAATACAGAAATACGCTTGGAACGTCTTTGCTGCTGTCTCTGCCATCAGTTCTTTGACGGGGGCGACCACCAGGAAACGTGAGTAGTGATCCACCATGGTCAGAGCATAAGAGTACCCTGACCTGCTGGGAGACAGCTTGACATGGTCCAGGGCCACGATCTCCAGGGGTCGAGTCGTCTTGATGGGTTGCAGGGGTGCCTTCTGGCTGCTGTAGTCTTTTCTTCCGAGGCCACAGGGCCCACAGTCCCGGCACCACCGTTCAATGGAGCTGCGCATTCCTACCCAGTAGAATCAACACTTCAGAAGGGTCTCTAGCTTTTTCCAGCCAAAGTGCCCCGCCTGATCGTGGTAGGCCTCCAACACCATTTGGATGTCTGTCTTGGGGACCACTATCTGCCATACCATCTCATGGGTTTTTGGATTGACGTACCTCCGGCACAGCTTCTCACGGTAGATAAACAGCCGGCTTCTCTTGTTCCACAGCTGCTTTGCTTGCAGAGACGCTTCTTTTTCCAGGGAGGAACCTTCTTGGGTTATCAGCTCCTTAATGCGGCTTACAAACGGGTCACTGTCCTGGGTCTCTTTCCAGCTGTGGTGAGGCAGGGGGTTTAACGTCTTTCCACGCTGCCTCCTGGAGGCTCGTTGCTCGTGGATCATCCCAATCCGGTGAAAGGCAGGTAGCTCAATCACTTCCAGGTCATCCACTTCTTCTGTGTCTGACTGGTAAGGCATCCTGGACAGGGCATCGGCATTGGCGTTCTTGTGGGCCTCCCGGTATTTAATTGTGAATTGATAATTTGACAACCGAGCCATCCATCGTTGTTCCAGTGCTCCTAGCTTAGCTGTTTCAAGATGGGTCAAGGGGTTGTTATCAGTGAAGCAGTGAACTTACTGGAGGCTAGGAGTGCTTGAACCTTTCAGTGATGGCCCAGACCAATGCCAGGAACTCCAACTTAAAGCTGCTATAGTTCTCTGGGTTTCTATCGGTCGGGCGGAGCTTCCTGCTTGCGTATGCGATCACTTTCTCTTGGCCATTCTGCTTCTGACTTAGGACAGCACCCAGTCCTTCGTTGCTGGCATCAGTATACAGCAGGAACGGTTGGCTGTAGTCAGCGTAGGCTAGGATCTCATCGCCTGTCAGGATCTCCTTTATCTCCTGAAACGACTCGACTTACTCCTTACCCCAGTGGAATGGGGGATTTCTGCCTTTGTGGGACTGCCCTACCAGGAGGTCTTGCAGAGGAGCGGCTTTCTTAGTGTAGTCCTTTACGAACCTCCGGTAGTACCCCACTAGTCCCAGAAACTGACGCACCTCTTTGAGGTTTTTCGGCTCCGGCCACTTCTGGATGGCAGTGACCTTCTCCGGGTCTGGTGCTACCCCAGCTGGACTGACAATGTGCCCCAGTTACTGTACCTTTCTCTTGAGCAGGTGGCACTTTGAGGGCTTCAACTTCATTCCGTACCGGGACAGTGACTCAAATACCTCTGCTAGGTGCTTCAAGTGGTCCTCATACGTTTTGGAGTACACTATCACGTCATCCAGGTATAGTAACACAGTCTCGAAGTTGCAGTGTCCTAGGCAGCACTCCATCAATCTCTGGAGCGTTCCAGGGGCATTGCAGAGTCCAAACGGCATACTGTTGAACTCGCAGAGTCCCATCGAGGTAGTGAAGGCCGTCTTCTCCCGTTCCTCCTCAGCCACAGCTACTTGCCAGTACCCACTGTAAAGATGTGCGGTTGTGGATTTTAATAATCACCTAGGCAGGTTATCGATGCAATTAGTTTTATTCCTTCCGACCACGGTGAACAGCAATTCCAGGTAAATGTCCAACAGGCAATTCTCTTAGTCCTAGAGTTCCAACCTGTGATCAGTAGTTCCACTGCCCCGTACCAGGTGATACCCACTGTCCCCCAACTTTTGGTTGGCCCACAGCTTTTTGTATCTCCCGCCGGTATATTTGCAGTCACAGCATATGCTCCTTCGGATGATGGATATAACGACCACAGCCGGTGATACCACCCAGCTCTCTGTCCGACTAGCAATGAATCTTCCCTTTCTCCTGCACAGGGTTCAGCCCCCTGAATCGGCAGAAGAGCTCACCCCTCCCTCCCCCAGCTATTTGTGCCTTAGTGGAGATATTTTCTCAGGTGAAACCCATCCCCTGGGTTTGCATGTGAGACTACTGTAGCGCCCCGAGGGTTCGGTTGCTACAGGGGTATTGCACCTCAACCAGATGTGTGATATTCCACTCCCAGGTAAGGATGGAGTGTGGACCAGGGCTCAGTTAGCTGCATACACACACTCACCCCATTTCCGGGGGACAGCTCGACGGTGCTCCCATTTATGCAGGCACAACTGACTATGTCCCTGGCTGGAGTGGGGTGGGGGGAAGAAAACCCAGTGATGTAGGAGCAGAAGGGGACGGTTTCTGGAGCACAGGAAGGAGCTCATTGGGTGCAGGTCACCTGAGCTCAGACACAGAGAAGCTGATAAAAGGTGGGAGCCATCTTAGTCAGAGAAGTCGAGTCAGAACAGAAGGGAGAGAGAGCTGACAGGGAGCCGCGGCTCAGCCTGAGCTCAGCTCCACGAGGCAGGCCTAGAGAGAAGGCCGGGGCCAGAGAGGAGAAGAGGAGGAGGAGAAGGAAGGAAGGAGAAGAGACAGAGGAGTAGAAAGGCTCCAGAAACAAGAAGGCAGAAGGGACCCTAGGAGAGCAGAACGGACAGCAACTGTTGCAAACCCGCATTATATCGGGTGAAGGGTCAGGCTGTGGAAGGGTATCAGATTCCCAAGTTTGTGGAGGTAAATCATCCCTCAGCCAAGAACCGGAGGTCGTGATCATTTATTGGTGCGAACCCCTGCCAAACCTGCTAGGAAGGCACCATATAGGATAGCGGGAAGCGGAGGCGAACGCTTGCCCGACACGGTCCGCGGTAGCTGGACAGAAGTTTGGTCACTGGTGGGGCATGAGAGGCCAGAGAAAGGACAGAAGGGGGTCCTGTGCCATACTCCTGAATTGCCTGGGGGTTGACCAAGCCCCTCACCTGGTGGACGCAGTACGGCTTGGGCAGTCATTGCTGACAGAAGTGACATGGATAACAACTGTGAGTAAAAACCCTGGACTGCACCATTGGACTCAGTGTGATCTTTGCTGCGCCTGCACCATCACCCCCCAGCATCCACCTACACTGCCCTAAGGCTACACTCTTCCCGTGGGGAGTTATCCTACCCCTGTGCTGCACACCAACACCAGCCTCAGCGGTCTGCCATGCAGCGGCGGTTATCCCTGACCGCAATCCACGGGTGGCGTAGTCAGACATTCAAAACACTGATAAATAGACTGCCACAATTTGGTCTGACCACCCTGAGCCACGGGATCGGGTTGCCACTACTACCCCCATCAGCACCGTACACCAGAAGGCCCGGTTACGGGTACCCCACGGCCCAGGGGGCGAGTCAGCCACAAAAGGGTATTGCGTGCCTGAAAAGAGACTGTTTCACTGTATTGAAAATGGCGCCCGCCCCGGCAGAATGGACGCCATAATGTGCGCGCCAAAAGACAACAGGAAGCCACCTCCCATCATGGGCCAGGTCCCAGAATGGCGCCAAAGAAGGAGCCCACCCCCAAGAGCCATGAGTGCGGCTGTAGAGATGTCCATCAAGGTGGAGGGGCTGCCCCTGAGAGTGATTGTCAGCAGATTGCCCCAGGACCACCCCAAACAGGGGCGGAAAGAGAAGAAAACCGGGGGGGCAGGGTGTGGTTTGGATCCGTCTCACCAGATCACACTGAGAGATGGAGAGGAGCATCAACTCCAGCACCCTGGCAAGCGGCCTGCTGCAGGCCGAGGCGACCCCGTACAGCCTCACGGAGCTGATGGCTCAGCTCCCCGCAGAAGACCCTGAGTTCCTGCGTACTGCGCTGGAGGAGCTGGATCGGAGGATGGTCATCGCCGGATGGAGGGAGGAGATGGCCCGCCGGGTCGCGACCCGGCAGCAAGAGACGCTGCCAGCACCCGGCAGTGCACCTGCCCCCGAGGATAGAGAGAGGAGACCGGAGGCCGGGAACAGCGCTGCCGCGGAGGCAGGTAAGGAAGACACCCCTGCCCCGGGTCCTGACATCGAAGGCTTACACCTGGATCCCGCCGTGGAGCCTGAAGTCCCGGGAGCCGCTGCAGGGGTATTGCACCTCAACCAGAGGTGTGATATTCCACTCCCAGGTAAGGATGGAGTGTGGACCAGGGCTCAGTTAGCTGCATACACACACTCACCTTATTTCCGGAGGACAGCTCAACGGTGCTCCCATTTATGCAGGCACAACTGACTATGTCCCTGGCTGGAGTGGGGAGGGGGGAAGAAAACCCAGTGATGTAGGAGCAGAAGGGGATGGTTTCTGGAGCACAGGAAGGAGCTCATTGGGTGCAGGTCACCTGAGCTCAGACACAGAGAAGCAGATAAAAGGTGGGAGTCATCTTAGTCAGAGAAGTCGAGTCAGAACAGAAGGGAGAGAGAGCTGACAGGGAGCCGCGGCTCAGCCTGAGCTCAGCTCCACGAGGCAGGCCTAGAGAGAAGGCCGGGGCCAGAGAGGAGAAGAGGAGGAGGAGAAGGAAGGAAGGAGAAGAGACAGAGGAGTAGAAAGGCTCCAGAAACAAGAAGGCAGAAGGGACCCTAAGAGAGCAGAACGGACAGCAACCGTTGCAAACCTGCGTTATATCGGGTGAAGGGTCAGGCTGTGGAAGGGTACCGGATTCCCAAGTTGGTGGAGGTAAATCATCCCTCAGCCAAGAACCGGAGGTCGTGATCATTTATTGGTGCGACGTCAAGCCAAACCTGCTAGGAAGGCACCATATAGGATAGCAGGAAGCGGAGGCCAACGCTTGCCCGACACGGTCCGCGGTAGCTGGACAGAAGTTTGGTGACTGGTGGGGCACGAGAGGCCAGAGAAAGGACAGAAGGGGGTCCTGTGCCATACTCCTGAATTGCCTGGGGGTTGACCGAGCCCCTCACCTGGTGGACGCAGCACGGCTTAGGCAGTCATTGCTGACAGAAGTGACATGGATAACAACTGTGAGTAAAAACCCTGGACTGCAGCATTGGACTCAGTGTGATCTTTGCTGCGCCTGCACCATCACCCCCAGCATCCACCTACACTGCCCTGAGGCTACACTCTTCCCGTGGGGAGTTATCGTACCCCTGTGCTGCACACCAACACCAGCCTCAGCGGTCTGCCGTGCAGCGGCGGTTATCACTGACCGCAATTCACCGGTGGCGTAGTCGGACATTCAAAACACTGATAAATAGACTGCCACAATTTGGTCTGATAACCCTGAGCCACGGGATCGGGTGGCCACTACTACCCCCATCAGCACCGTACACCAGAAGGCCCGGTTCCGGGTACCCCATGGCCCATGAGGCGAGTCACTACCTGTGGTGACGGAGAGAACAATGGCCCAAGGTCTCGGAGATATGGTCACTGAATGGAATAGATACCTGAGGTTGAACTGATGAGCAAACAAATCACTAACAAAACACAGCAAGAAAATTTCTAACAAAACACAAAATTAAGATTGACGAAAAGGGGTGCTCAGTGCTGGAAGAGTATTTAAAAAGTGGCCAGGTCCTCACACCCACTAGTGAGGTCAAGGGTGGAAAAGTAATTTGCAGACTTTAAAGCAGCTAGGGACTCCTCTATGCATGGTAAAGGGTATGCATCTTTATGTGTAATGCGATTTACTTGTCGGTAATCTACACACATTCTCATGCTTCCGTCCTTTTTCCTAACTAGCACTAGGGGAGCTGCCCAGGGACTACAACTATCCCTTACTACCCCCGCCTTTCTCATGTCGTGCAACATTTCCTTTGCCTTCTGGTAGTGTGCTGGTGGTATAGGCCTGTAATGTGGTGGAACATTTGATGGGTGGATGGTCACCTGTGGGGATATGATGTTGAACCCCCTTAATCCTCCCGAAGTCAAGTGGATGTTTACTGAACACCTGCGCGTATTCTTGAACCACCCGGTGTACACCCTGTTTCTGATGGGCAGGAGTGGTGTCTGTCCCAACATGGAGCTGTTGACACCAATCTTCCACCTGGGTTGCAGGGTCATCATCCTCCACTTCGTCTGGTGAGGTTAAGGACTCCGCCTTGTGAATGCAGTTGTTATTTACAGCATGTAATTTGGCAACAGTGGCATAACGTGGCAATCTGACCTCATCTTCCCCACAGTTGAGAAGACGGACGGGCACCCTCCCATTGCGTACATCTACCACTCCTCTGGCGGTTAAGAGTGTGGGTCTGTGTTTGGAGCAAAGGGGTTCTACTACTGCCTGGTAGCTCTGTCCTCTAAGACCTATGGCGGCTCTACACCAGATAAGCATTTCACTCATTGGGAGGATCACAATGGGTATGGGGTCTGTCACCCGCACATTACCGATTTCACCATCTGTTAACCTTACTTGCTGTTGGTACATCAGGACTTGGATCTCCTTCTGCAGCGCCCTCCTCTGTCCTGGTCTGGCAGTGTCAGCTATCTGTTAGAGCAAGAACACAACTTCTCCCAAACAGTTACCATCAATGTTAGTGCCTAGTACCATATACGGATTGGTATCATCAGGATTAGTCTCTACTACAATTAGTCCCTGGTCCTTCAGCTCCACTCTCCCCACTTTTACTGTCACATTCTTAACCCCGATTAGGTTAAGAGGGAGTCCATTTGAGGCATAAACAGAAAGATTTGGAGCTGACGGACGTAGGTCGTCCATGTACCAGAACCTCTTGTAGAGGACGTCAGGCATTATGGTTACCTGAGATCCTGTGTTCAGCAGAGCGTGCGTAGGGATGTCATCCAGCACAATGGACAGGAAAGGTCTTCCTCCGACGAACCTGTTGTACCAGTCTGAGGGGCCTGGGGAATTTACTCCTGGGTGTCGGCCCTCGGCCCCAGGGTTTTCTCGTTTAAAGGACAATTCCGGTCTTGCGGCAGCGGTAGCAGGTAGGGTCCTTCTGTGGACGGCGCTGGTCACTGATCCTCGTAGGGGGTGGTGTTGTCCTCCTCCTCCTTCGCATCCAGGGGACATCCTCAAGGCTATCGGCTAACAGGATTTTCCCTCCTTCCTCGGGCTCCGTCCGCAGCTGCAGAGCACTCATCACAGTGGCCAGGGTTTTGCTCAACTGGCGCACTTCAGAGCGCAGACTGTCCAGCTCTCTAGAGGACGTTGCTGGAACCTTGGCTTCAGCAGCCACTGGGGAAAAGGTGGGTGTAGCAGGCACTGGGGTAGCCCCACCCTGTTAACATTGGATGGCATTTGTTTCCAGGGGCTGCAGTCCTTTTATAGCCATGTCCTTAAGACTGTCAAAGGTGGCATCTGGATGATCTAAGGACCACCAACGCACAGTCCTGCTCTCCTCTGGAGACCTCAGTCCCCGGACAAACTGTTCCTTCAGCATTTTGTTTTCATTTTCGATGCTGGTTGGACTAACCTGTTTCAGAGCCCGCAGGGCCCCTTGTAGACGGCAGGCATAGTCCCGAACATTGTCCTCCGGCTGTTGCGAACAGTTGTAGAACCTCATCCGGAAGTCCACCTCAGTATGATCTTTAAAAACAGTCTGTAGCTTTTTAAAGATTGAGGACACTGTCTCCTGGTCTGCGGCTGACCATGATTTCACTTCCCGTTCCGCAGCACCAGTCAGTTGTTCTAATACAACAGCGTGTCCGGAGCTTCGTGCGCTTTTGCAGGTACGCCCCTCAGTTTCCCGCGGTTACCGCCTTCTTCTCGCTCGGCGGCCCAACAATGGCGGCAATCTTCACCACAGTTTAACATACAGTTTTTAATTAAAGGCGCACAGTACCCATGGCAACGGGCATAACACTCCGTCGTTGCAGCGGGCACGCGATCCTGTTCGTGACGCCAGGGAAGATGACTAGCCCAGGGGGATGGGGACGACTCGGTACCTGGGCCTTTGCCTGGCCTTGGGGATGTCGCGGTGGTCGGCTCCCGGGACCGTACCCTGGGGTCAGCTTTTAAAAGGGGATTGTTTGTTAATTTTATGAAAGTTCGTGATTCCACCTGTGGTTTCTGGTGAGAATCACCAGCGCTGCGGCAGTCCACTGAGGCCAGTGATAAGGCAGCTCGATGGTATAGCTCCCCACAGGTGGAACTAGGCCTCAGGGCAGCGTACGGAGAGGGGGATGCAGGACAGGCGAGACCCAGCCGGGTCAGAGCAAGAACGGGGACGGACACGGTAGTCACTTCAGTACCTTTTACTGGTGGAAATTCAGGCACGTCCTGGAGCACTGTAGGGTGCATATCAGGATCCTCCCCAATGAGTGGGTGTAGGGCCTCCTGTTTCTTGCCTCTGCGTAGTAGTCTGACCTGCCTGGAGCTAGGCCTAACTTTATCCCTGTCCTGCACCGGCTGACGTTGTGGTAGGACCTTCTCTTGGAGTGCATGCTCCCAGTTTACGGGGCCTATGTGTCTCCTGGCTTTGTTACGTATCAGCTCTCTGGTGAACCTAGGACCTGTAGTTCTCCAGGGATTCCGGTTATGCCTTACTGGGTCATAGAGATCCCGGTAAGCTCGGACCCGGTGTCCGGTATATGTTTCGGGGTGAGCTAGGTAAGCTCCTCTGCCCCCACTACTACTCACTTTCCACTCGCCTTCAGCCACGCTCGGGCCCTCACTAGGCTACTCACACTAACGGCGCTTGCCGCTCTTCACTGCTCTTACAGGCGTCGGCACACCTTGGGCTCACTTACTTGAGCTCCTGAGTCTAGACTGGGCTTCAGAACCGCTGGAGGCCTAGCTTGCCTACACAGCAACCCTCGTGCTTCCCTGCACACACAGCTTTTCACTCTCTGTGCACTCCAGACTAACTGTAACTGTCTAGCTCCACCTTCCCTATTTATATCCCTAACGGGCTCCCTCTGCTGGTCTGAGGTGGAAGGTGGAGATGTGTGAATGTTTATGGGGGTCTCTTGTGGAGGATTCCATTAATGCACATGACGCGCCCCCTGGGCCATGTTTGGGGAATACCCGGAGCCGGATCTGTTGGGGGTGGTAGTCCTCGTGACGGTGACCCGGTCCGTGCCCAGGGTGTCAAACTAAGTGGCGGAATTAGTATATGATGTTTTTAGTGTCCGACTACGCCACCCGTTGAATGCGGCTATGAAGCCGCCGCTGCAGGGCAGTCCGCTGAGGCCGGTGGTATGGATATGCAGCGTGGATGGTATAACCCCCAACGGGAGGGGTATGGCCTCAGGGCAGAGGATGTGAATGATGTTGGGAGAGATGGTGTGTATGTCCCAGCACCGATGGTGCCGGTCCGCCGAGGAATCACTGAGACGTGCAATTGCAGTTTTCACAGCTTTACTCACAGTTCTTTATCAGGTCCCTTTTGCACAGTTAGGACCACCCGAGCCGTGCTGCGTCCACCAGGTGCGCAACTCGGCCAACTCCCAGGCAGTTCCAGAGCGTGGTCCTGAGCTCCCCTCTCTTCCTTCCTACTGGCCGTCCCCACCAGGGACCCAACTTTGTCCAGCTCCCTTGGGCCTTCTGGTGGTGAAACCTTTCCCGGTTTCCCTGACCCTATATGGTATGCCTTCCTGGTGGATGTGGTGAGGGGTCGCACCAAAACTTGACCACGACCTCCGGTTCCTGGCTAAGGATGATTTGCCTCCACCAGTTTGGGATCCGGTACCCTGTTCTGCCAACCCTTCACCCGATATTCCGTGGGATCTTAGGGTTCCCTCTTTTCTTGCGTCTCTGGGCCTTTCCTGGTGTTTCTGTTCCTTCTTCCTCTTACTTCTCTCTCTCCCTCTCTGCTTCAGGCCTCCACTCCAGGCCTGGCTCTGGAGCTGGGCCCAGACTGAGCCACAGCTCCCTGTCAGCCCTCTCTGGCTGAGCTCCTCTCTGCACAGACAGACCGAACTCCACACTGCTCTAAGATGGTGCCCACCTTTTATACTCCCTTCTGACACCCGAGCCCAGGTGACCAGCACCCAATGGGCTCCTACCTATGCCCAGAGTCCCTCCCATATCTGCTCCTACACCACTAGGATATTCCTCCCCCCTCCCCACTCCAGCCAGGGACAGACGCTGTCGTACCTGCACATCTATCTGGTGGGAGTACCGTTGATCTGTCCCCCGGAAATGGGGTGAGTGTAGTGTATGCAGCTAACTGAGCTATGTTCCACACTCCATCCTTACCCGGGAGTGGAATACCACACCTCTGGTTCGAGGTGCAATACCCCTGTAGCAGCCGAGTCCTCGGGGTGCTACATTCCCCCCTGGTAAACCACAGCACGTCCTCGGGCTGGAATAGAATAAAACAATTAGACATACAAATTTTTTTTAAAGTGCACTCACTTATAAAATATTAACTATGAACTCATCCTTTTATGGGAGGTACTCTTCTCCTAGAACGTTACAGGTATAAAACATTTTCCTATGACATTATAAAATATCTGGCTAATGCCACCGGAACTCTTTTGTAAAACATTATGCAAGATTTTGGCATTACTATTTTAGCAGCATAATAAACTTTCTATTATAAGACATTTTCACATACAACGTTTTCAGAACATATTCTTGATCTTCTGGCCACGGTGAAACTTGTGACCAGGTAAAGTGCAACAGCCACCAATTCCGTAGTAGAAAAACAGTTCCTTATAAAACCAGTAGGGGGCGCTTTAAGAAGCGCAACTATTTACAGGGTGTTGACCGCTCTCAGTCCTCGGCCAGTGTGGAATAAGGAAATGGCTGCTCACAATCCTCAGCCTGGTTAGGGATAGGGGCACACAGGAAACAGTTCTTTAACAGTTCCACACTAGTCCCAACGGGGACCACACTCCAATTAGCAGCATGACAGGTACCCTTACGGGTAACTATATACAGTTTCAGTTACCGTTCATTAGTAACGATGTCCTCCTGCTCCTTCCTGAGGGTAGTCTTCAGACCCGTCCGGGTCCTCTTGGTCTTCCTCATACTGCATCTCCTCCTCAGTCAGCCGGTGTACGTGAAGGGCGTACGGTCCTTTAGCACACTGATGCCGGGTGAAGGCGACCACATCATCCGGGTAGAGGTCACGTCCGCGGTGTCCCTCCGGCAGGTGGCTCTCGACATCCCTGCGGGTGACAAAGACGTCGCCGGGGGTTTGGTGATCCCGGATAAAGCCCCAGCCGTTCTCCAGTTGAAACTTTATTACGGTCCCGTTGGCGCGGGGACCGTGGGCCGTACGGGGGTTTCGTCGGGCCCGGCGTTTCTGCTCCGCGCTTTGGGCCTGCAGCTGTTCCTCGCGGATCCGCCTCTCTCGCCGTTCTCTTCCAAAGATCTCCAGCTGTTGACGGCAGCACTCCTCACACCGGGCTGCATCCGCCCGGGTCTCCTGGGTGAACCCCATGAGGTTCTCACCGGTCGGATCCCATTCAAATTGGGCGTCCTCTAACGGGATCGGAGCTATTTTGGCGGGCACCGGAGCCGGGATCAGAGGCTCACACAGGGGCCGTTCCTTCCGGAGTCGGAGGTTGACGTATTCCGGTGGCCACACGAAGGGCAGCCCGTCCGGGCTGGTATGTTGTGCAAAAAGATCTGCGCCCAGGGGTGGCACTGTGGAGGTTGAGGTCGCTGTAGGGGCAGCGGCGCCCGGGTTCATTAGGCCTTGCGACCAGGCCGGTGGCACTTCCTGTTTCGCCGCGCTCAGGGTCAAGGGGCATGGCGCGGAAGAGGGCGTGACCGCGGCTCCTGCCGCTTGAGGCCTAGGTGGGAGCAGTGGCGGCGCGGCAACGGGCGCGGTGAGTAGGACTTCGGGCTCTGCGACGGGGAGCTGGGGCAGGCTTGCGGCTACTGGGCTCGGGGTAATGACGTCCCCATTACCTGCTTCCATCCTTGCAGCTCCCTCCGCGGCGTCGTCTCCGGCCTTCGTCCTTCCTGCACCATCCTCAGAGGCGGACATGCTCCTCGTTGCGGGTGGCGCCTCCTGCTGGCGGATCCCAGCCTGCCGGGCCATCTCCCTTCTCCACTCGGCCAGCGCATCCTGCTGTGCCCAGGCCATCCTCCGGTCCAAGTCCTCCAGCGCAGCCTGTGCACGCTCCGGATCTCTGGGGAGCTGTGCCAGGATCTCCACTAGGCTGCCTGGCGTTGCGGCCTGCAGCAGGCTCCGGACCGAGGTGCCGGCATCACTGGGCGTTTCCTCCATTCCCGGGTGCGATCTGTCCAGACTCCTCCAGGCCGCACCCATCCTCTCCGTTTTGTTCTCTATCCGCCCCCATTGGGAGTGGTCCCGGGGCAACTTAGTGACAGTCAGTTTCAGAGGCAGACCCCCCACTTTGATGGACATCTCCATGATTGTAGTCTCGGCTGGTGGGGGCGGTCCCCTCCTTTGGCGCCACTCTGGGGCCATGCCCACGATGGGAGGTGGCCCCTTGCCACCCTCTGGCACACCCACAATGGCGTACGCTCTGCCAGGGCGGGAAACTGTCCAAGATGGCGGGAATCGTCCCCTGATGGCGGGAAACTCCGCAGATGGCGGGCAAAGGCTGCAGATGGCGGGCAAACGGCGGGAAACGACCCCAGATGGGGTCCGATGGAGGGAATCCTCCGGAATTGGCGGGAGACTTCTTTTTGAGGTACATGTGAACTTTCCTTCAGGCACGCAGTACCCGGTGGTTGCGGGCACGAGATCCTGCCGACTACGCCAAAGTTGACGCGCCCCCTGGGCCATGTTTGGGGAATGCCCGGAGCCGGATCTGTTGGGGGTGGTAGTCCTCGTGGCGGTGACCCGGTCCGTGCCCAGGGTGTCAAACTAAGTGGCGGAATTAGTATATGATGTTTTTAGTGTCCGACTATGCCACCCGTTGAATACGGCTATGAAGCCGCCGCTGCAGGGCAGTCCGCTGAGGCTGGTGGTATGGATATGCAGCGTGGATGGTATAACCCCCAACGGGAGGGGTATGGCCTCAGGGCAGAGGATGTGAATGATGTTGGGAGAGATGGTGTGTATGTCCCAGCACCGATGGTGCCGGTCCGCCGAGGAATCACTGAGACGTGCAATTGCAGTTTTCACAGCTTTACTCACAGTTCTTTATCAGGTCCCTTGTGCACAGTTAGGACCACCCGAGCCGTGCTGCGTCCACCAGGTGCGGGACTCGGCCAACTCCCAGGCAGTTCCAGAGCGTGGTCCTGAGCTCCCCTCTCTTCCTTCCTACTGGCCGTCCCCACCAGGGACCCACCTTTGTCCAGCTCCCTCGGGCCTTCTGGTGGTGAAACCTTTCCCAGTTTCCCTGACCCTATATGGTATGCCTTCCTGGTGGATGTGGTGAGGGGTCGCACCAAAACTTGACCACGACCTCCGGTTCCTGGCTAAGGATGATTTGCCTCCACCAGTTTGGGATCCGGTACCCTGTTCTGCCAACCCTTCACCCGATATTCCGTGGGATCTTAGAGTTCCCTCTTTTCTTGCGTCTCTGGGCCTTTCCTGGTGTTTCTGTTCCTTCTTCCTCTTACTTCTCTCTCTCCCTCTCTCTGCTTCAGGCCTCCACTCCAGGCCTGGCTCTGGAGCTGGGCCCAGACTGAGCCACAGCTCCCTGTCAGCCCTCTCTGGCTGAGCTCCTCTCTGCACAGACAGACCGAACTCCACACTGCTCTAAGATGGTGCCCACCTTTTATACTCCCTTCTGACACCCGAGCCCAGGTGACCAGCACCCAATTGGCTCCTACCTATGCCCAGAGTCCCTCCCCTATCTGCTCCTACACCACTAGGATATTCCTCCCCCCTCCCCACTCCAGCCAGGGACAGACGCTGTCGTACCTGCACATCTATCTGGTGGGAGTACCGTTGATCTGTCCCCCGGAAATGGGGTGAGTGTAGTGTATGCAGCTAACTGAGCTATGTTCCACACTCCATCCTTACCCGGGAGTGGAATACCACACCTCTGGTTCGAGGTGCAATACCGCTGTAGCAGCCGAGTCCTCGGGGTGCTACACACACTTCTAGGATCTGTGGTACTGTGGCACCCCAGGGGTCTGGTCTCCACAATAATAGCAATGTTATGTCTGAGAGCAGGTGGGAGGTCTCTTGGTCAGGAATCCTATGCATGGCACACCTCCTGCCCAGTCCTGGGAGGGGAAGAACTTCCCCTATATAAACCTGGGGCTGAGGCAGGGTTAGTGAGTAGAGAAGAAGTAGAGACAGAGAAAAGAAGCAAATATAGGAACAGAACATCAGGAGCTCTGTGGGAGCAGTGTTACAAGGAGTCAGGGGCTGGCAGCTGCAGAGCTCGCCCTGACTGGGAAGATTTCTTACCGGACCCGGAGTCCGAGGCTGTGGGGACTAACTCCTACCCAGCAGCAGAATCCGTCAGGCAGGGGATTTCAGGTCCTCTGGCCAAGAAACCTGAAGGCACGGTCACACGCGTGGGACCAGCACCGCCGTCGTGGAGCGGACGCCACTAGAAGGCCCCGAGTCACCGGCCATACGGGTGAGCACCACACGGTACACTCAGGGACGTGGGCTACTTATACCCGCTTCTAGCAAGGTAGCCAGAAGAGTATCGTTAGTTTGGGAGGCCTACAACTCCGCCTGGCCAGGGGAGATCCCATCTGCTCAAGGACTGACCAGGCCCCATTCGCTAGCCAGTACTCCAGGAGGGTCTATCGTTGTCACCAGTAAAGACCCTGAACTACACCGTACCGTCTCTGAGTGGTTCCTGCTACCCCCATCATCCACGTCGGCTGCCCTGAGGCCATACCCCTCCCGTTGGGGGTTATACTATCATGCTGCACAATCCTACCACCGGCCTCAGCGGTCTGCCCTGCAGCGGCAGCTCCATAGCTGCATTCAACGGGTGGCGTAGTCGTCCAACATCTACCGCTAATACAGCGCCACTTAGTCTGACTCCCTGGGCACGGACCGGGTCACCGCCACGAGACTACTACCCTCAACAGATCCGGCTCCGGGTAAGCTCCCGCGTGCGCAACGCTGCGCGACACAGGCCCAGGGGTGCGTCAACTTTTGGCGTAGTCGGCAGGATCATTGTGCCCGCAACCACCGGGTACTGCGTGCCTGAAAAAGACTGTTCAAACTTACCAGTGGTGAAGATTCCCGCCATCCGGCGCCATCTTCAGCCTTCTTCCCGCCATCGGTGAAGATTCCCGCCATCCGGCGCCATTTTCAGCCTTCTTCCCGCCTTCCGTGGAGTTTTCCCGCCGTTGGACGCCATCTTGAAGACGCCGCGCGGGAAGAAGAGGGGCGTGGACTCCGAAAGCGCGCGAGAACTGAAGCCCCGCCTCACGTCCGGACGTTGCGTAAGGTCCTGGAAGGAGCCCAGCAGACGCCGACGTCACAGGAGCGCGACGGAAGGTCCTCAACCCTGACGATCCACTGCGGAGCCGCGGCCTACGGAAGAGGATCATCGCAAGGTAGGCCACGGTCCACTAGGGGGGAGAAGGATGCCGGATACGGAGGAGAGCTTCACCGCTTCAACCCCCGCCAGCGCCACCGCTGTTGCGGTCATGCCTTTCACCATGCCCTATATCCCGGGGGCAGCCTGGCTACCCCAGTACTCAGGGGAGTCACATACCCTGCATGACTTTAGAGAAAAGCTGGATAGCCTCTTCCAGGTGTACCCCCTCACAGAAGAGCAAAAAGTGAGCATCCTGGTGGCCCAATTAACCGGGGCAGCCCAAAGGGAGGTAAAGTCCTGGCCACCTGGGGGGGAGGACTGTCGCAGGGATACTGGCCCGGCTGAGGGACACCTTTGATACCCGCACCTCAGCCGAGATCAAGCTCAGATTCTACGGGTGCAAACAGCGGGCACATGAGAGTATAAGGGACTATGCATTAAACCTACAAGAAGCCCTGAGAGCCATTAAGCAGACCGACCCTGACGGCGTGGGAGACGAGGACAGGCTGTTGACTGAACAATTTATAGAGGGTTTATATTGCAATGCCCACCGAACCCAGTTGCGGGCAATGGCCTTACAGGACCCTCATCTGGGATTTGCACAGTTCAAGGACAGAGCCATCCGGGTGCTCCGAGAACCGGCACCAGGTGGCGTTGTGACCCACAGACGCCCCACTACCACTTACCACCAGGAGGCGGCGCCCTTGTCGGCAGGGCCTGTGGGAGCTGATGCGCAGGCTTTGAGCAATGACCCGGCTCCAGACCTGCACCATCAGGTCCAAGAGCTAGCTAAAATCGTTGCTGCGCTAACCCGAACTGTGCAGTCTTTACAGGTTTCTACTCCAGGGAAGATCCAGTTGGCATCCGGACCGGAGGACATCCCGTGGCGTCGACCAAGGAGGACCCCACCGGCCAGAGGAAGACCCAGCGACCGATACAACGAGGACGGACGACCCATCTGCCGCCGCTGTAATCAACCCGGACATATGGCAAGGTACTGTCCTTTAAACTGGCACAACCTAGGGTAGAGGGCCAACCCCTAGGAAAAAGATCATCAGGCCCATCGAACTGGCGCGACAAATATGTGGGAGGACGTCCAGTCTTGCCTGTGGTACTGGATGGCATTCCTATGAGTGCCCTACTGGACACCGGGTCACAGGTCACCACCATCCCGTACGTGCTCTTCAAGCAGTACTGGAATGACTAGGATATTACCCGCTACCCTGACGACAACTTGAGTATCATCGCCAGCAATGGTCAGCCTGTGCCACAGATCGGATTTAAAGAGGTGACCATTAAAATTGGTAGAGTTGAACTGGAAGCACAGGGACTGATCATTGTAGACATTGACAAACACGAGAGTCACCCAAAGATAACTCTAGGAACTAATCTAATTGAAAATTGTCTTGCAGAGGTGATTTTCCTTTTACAGCAGGTTGCCAAGAACGCCAGCTCCGGCGAGCAGCGAGTGCTCCAAAAAGAGATCCGGGCACTGATGCGACGGCAACAGGTGGAACTCTCCGGCGGTGAGATTGGTAGCGTGAGAATGTGTGACCCTTTCCCTATTGCCATGCCCCCAAAAAGTGAAATGATGATTTGGTGCCGGGCAGCTATTGGTCTGAGAGGTAGAGATTACCAGGCAATGGTAGAACCAGTTTACTCAGACAGTAGGCCCACCATCTTGACAGCACGGGGGGTGGTTAATGTACGCCATGGGAGGGTGCCCGTTCGCATAATCAATATCGGGAAGAGGGAAGTGTACCTGCCCCGGTATGCCACGCTAGCCAAATTATATACCATTAACCAAAATGCTATACAATCTGTGGAACCCTTGCCTCCATCTCACCCGGAGGAAGGTAACGGCTCTAAGAAAACAATGGAGGACTGGTGTCAGCAACTACATTTGGGTACTGACTCCACTCCCTCACACCAGAAACAGGGAGTCTATCGGGTGGTTCAAGAGTACGAGAGAGTGTTTAGTAAACACCCGTTAGACTTCGGGCGAGTCAAGGGGGTAGAACACCACATCCCCACGGGAGACCATCCTCCCATAAAAGAGAGGTATCGACCCGTACCCCCTGCACACTACCAACACGCCAAGGGGATGCTTAGAGACATGAAGGAGGCTGGGGTGATCAGGGATAGCTGTAGCCCCTGGGCAGCTCCACTAGTCTTAGTCAAAAAGAAAGACAACACCATGAGGATGTGTGTAGATTACCGGAAAATCAACCGTATCACACACAAGGATGCGTACCCCTTACCAAGGATAGAGGAGTCTTTGGCTGCTTTAAGATCTGCTAACTTCTTCTCTACCTTGGATCTCACTAGCGGGTACTGGCAGGTTCCTGTAGCAGAGGCGGACCGGGAGAAGACCGCATTCACCACCCCGATGGGACTTAGCGAGTTTACCTGCATGCCGTTCGGACTCTGCAACGCACCAGGAACCTTCCAACGATTAATGGAGTGCTGTCTGGGCCACAGAAACTTCGAGACGGTCCTGTTGTACCTGGACGATGTCATCGTATATTCTAAGACTTATGAGGACCACCTGAAACACCTGGCGGAAGTGTTCGAAGCTCTGGCAAGCTACGGCCTAAAGGTGAAACCCTCCAAGTGTCACCTCCTGAAACCAAAGGTGCAGTACCTGGGACCCGTGGTGAGCGCTGACGGAGTGGCTCCCGACCCTGATAAGATCACCGCAATTAAGGAATGGCCAAGTCCCTCCAGTGTAAAGGAAGTGCGGCAGTTCCTCGGGTTGGTAGGCTACTACCGCAGGTTCATCCCCGGTTTCACCAAAAAGGCAGCTCCTATGCAGGACCTCCTGATAGGCCAGTCCCGGAAGGCCAAGAACCAGAAGCCGCCCTTCAGATGGGAGAAGTTGGAAGAAGAGTCCTTCCGCCAGCTGAAGATGGCCCTCACGGGGGATGAAATCCTGGCGTACCCGGATTACAGCCAGCCCTTTATCCTCTACACCGACGCAAGTAACATCGGGCTAGGAGCCGTGCTGTCCCAGATCCAGCAGGGGAAAGAGCGAGTAATCGCTTACGCCAGCCGAAAACTGCGACCCACCGAAAGAAACCCTGAGAATTACAGCTCATTTAAGCTAGAGTTCCTGGCAGTGGTGTGGGCAGTCACCGAACGCTTTAAGCACTACCTCGCTTCTTCCCGGTTCGTCGTGTACACGGATAACAACCCGTTGACACACCTGGACATGGCAAGACTCGGTGCCCTAGAGCAGAGATGGATGGCCCTCCTGTCCAACTACGAGTTCACCATCAAATACCGGGCAGGACGCTCCAATACCAACGCGGACGCCCTGTCCAGGATGCCAAACCTACCGGACGTAGGAGAAGATCCAGAGGGACTGGAAGAAGTCGAACTCCCCGCGTTTCACCGTCATGGGACTATCCAATATTCCCATTGGGTAAGGAGTAAGCAAGGCGCTACGCTTAACCCCTTACCTCACTACAACTGGGCGGAAACGCAAGACAGTGACCCTGCCGTCCGGCTGGTGAAGGAGATGCTGACTCAGCCAGAGGCTCGCCTTGACCCAGACGCTCCGGAGGAAGCCAAGCAACTGTGGGCAGAAAAGAGTAGACTGTTCCTTTACAAGGGGAAGTTGTGCCGCAGGATGGTTAACTCCCGGACGCATGAACTAATCTGGCAAGTAGTGGTGCCACGACGAGACGCAGCCATGGTGATGGAGGCATACCACGATGGAGCTGGGCATTTCGGATGGAAGAAGCTGGAGTTCCTGCTGCGCGGGCGGTTCCATTGGGTAGGCATGAGGGGAACCATCGAGAGGTGGTGCAGAGACTGTGGCCCGTGCAACCTGAGGAGGAAGGACCGTGCCAGCCAGAAGACTCCCCTGCAGTCCATCGTCACCCGGCAGCCGTTGGAACTGGTAGCCTTGGATCATGTAAAACTGACCCCAAGCAGAAGTGGCTACGTCTACGCGTTAACCATCGTGGATCATTACTCCCGGTTCTTGGTTGTCGTCCCCGTCAAGGACTTAACGGCTCAAACAGCAGCTAGAGCCTTCCAGCAGCACTTCTGCCGTCCACACGGGTACCCGGACCAAGTGCTGATGGACCAGGGACCTGCCTTTGAAGCGGAGGTCTTCCAGGAATTCTGCAATCTGTATGGCTGCCGGAAGATAAGGACGACACCCTATCATCCGCAAACTAATGGACTTTGTGAGAAAATGAACCAGGTGGTAATGGATCTTCTGAAAACGTTGCCCCTGGAAGAACGCAGTCTGTGGCCTGAGAAGCTGCCCGATCTGGTGGACCTATACAACCACATCCCGGTAGGTTCCACCAACTGTACCCCGGCTTACCTAATGAGGGCGAGACCTGGTAAGTTACCTGTTGACCTGGAAATGGGAGTCCTGACACCCGAGGACACTTCACCAGAAGCAGACTGGGACACAGAGAGGCAGCAGCAGTACCGGAAAGTACAGGAGAGCGTGGAGCGAAGTCTCTGTCAGGCTAGGGAGAGACAAGAGAAAACTTACAACCAGTATGCTCCCGCTGTTCCCCTGGTGCCCGGAGAGCAGGTCTTGAAGAGGAAAAGACGGCTCCACAAGTTGGACGACCAGTGGGAGAAGGACCCGTACACCGTACTGCCCTCAAGCCACGAGAACCCGAAGGTCTGTACCATCAGTAAAGACGGAGGGGAGACCACAGCCATTGTATCCCGGGATCACCTGAAGAAGTGTCCTGAACAGCTACGGAACCCTGAAGAGGAACAAGAAGACCATCGACCCGTAGAGGAAAGGGAAGATATGGTTAGTACTGTGCTCGGAGACTTCCCTCGGTCTTGGACTCAAGTCAATGGTGCAGTTGTGGTACCCGTACTCACCTTCCTCCAACCAGCATCCCAAGCACCTACGGAGCAACAGATAGAGCTGGAAGAACAGCCGGTCCAGGAGGCAGAAGACCCCACACCAGCAGACCAGGAGGATCAACCCTCTGCTTGCAGTGAGCCTGCCATATCCCTAGTGAGCCAAAGGGCCCGTAGACCGCTGCCCAGTTTACCCTTAACAGCTCCTACACCCTGTAGTTCAGGGCCAGACAGTCAGCTCCGTAGGTCCACTAGGGCCACTAGAGGCCAGTTACCCGCACGTTGGAGGATTTGAAGTGTATAAATTGTTTTATTTGTGGTTACCTGTTTTTCTTGTTGCTTGTGTATAATTATGTGTTTCTAGTTGTTTATAGGAGTCTTTGGTGGATTTACCGGGAATCCTGTGTACATAGTTGGAGCGTAACCCAGGACGGACTAAAGACTGTTAAGGACTCGGGGCAGGACAGACCCCTACCTGGTTACGTCTCCCTGTTTTGGTGAAATGGACACCTTGCTTTCTTCAAAGACTGCACCCGGTTACGGACATGCCGTGACCATCTTTATGTGTTTCTTTATTGTATTTTATTGTTGTTGTTATACCCTGTTATGTTTTTGTAAAATATGTTTAGTCCCGGAGTACTAAATTTCACTAGGGGGGAATGTGGCACCCCAGGGGTCTGGTCTCCACAATAATAGCAATGTTATGTCTGAGAGCAGGTGGGAGGTCTCTTGGTCAGGAATCCTATGCATGCCACACCTCCTGCCCAGTCCTGGGAGGGGAAGAACTTCCCCTATATAAACCTGGGGCTGAGGCAGGGTTAGTGAGTAGAGAAGAAGTAGAGACAGAGAAAAGAAGCAAATATAGGAACAGAACATCAGGAGCTCTGTGGGAACAGTGTTACAAGGAGTCAGGGGCTGGCAGCTGCAGAGCTCGCCCTGACTGGGAAGATTTCTTACCGGACCCGGAGTCCGAGGCTGTGGGGACTAACTCCTACCCAGCAGCAGAATCCGTCAGGCAGGGGATTTCAGGTCCTCTGGCCAAGAAACCCGAAGGCACGGTCACACGCGTGGGACCAGCACCGCCGTCGTGGAGCGGACGCCACTAGAAGGCCCCGAGTCACCGGCCATACGGGTGAGCACCACACGGTACACTCAGGGACGTGGGCTACTTACACCCGCTTCTAGCAAGGTAGCCAGAAGAGTATCGTTAGTTTGGGAGGCCTACAACTCCGCCTGGCCAGGGGAGATCCCATCTGCTCAAGGACTGACCAGGCCCCATTCGCTAGCCAGTACTCTGGGAGGGTCTATCGTTGTCACCAGTAAAGACCCTGAACTACGCCGTACCGTCTCTGAGTGGTTCCTGCTACCCCCATCATCCACGTCGGCTGCCCTGAGGCCATACCCCTCCCGTTGGGGGTTATACTATCACGCTGCACAATCCTACCACCGGCCTCAGCGGTCTGCCCTGCAGCGGCAGCTCCATAGCTGCATTCAACGGGTGGCGTAGTCGTCCAACATCTACCGCTAATACAGCGCCACTTAGTCTGACTCCCTGGGCACGGACCGGGTCACCGCCACGAGACTACTACCTTCAACAGATCCGGCTCCGGGTAAGCTCCCGCGTGCGCAACGCTGCGCGACACAGGCCCAGGGGTGCGTCAGTACCAAGCGCAGCTGGACGCCACATGTGCACAGTGTCTTAAAATACCATTGGTCCGAGTGCTATCCGATGGTTTTTAAGATTGCAGTCTTACCGAAAATACAGTAATGTGCACAAGCCCTAAACATAGCACATCAATTTTAGAGAACCAGATAACCCCATAGAATTTTCAGCATGTTATTTGCATTCACACATTCACATTCACTGTGTTTTATTTACTTTTAGATGTGTTTTAATTATCCTTTTCTGCTACAGTTGTGTATCCTGTACATTGCTAGACTGTACAATTATAATGTTGTTATGTTATTTGTTGTCTGTAAAGGGAGACATTGACCTTGAAGTTCTAGTATATTCTATTGTCTAATGTACTTCTGTTCTGTTGTGAACCAGCAATAAGTTCAGAAAAGATCATTTATACAATAAAATCACTCGGAAATTTTGCAAATATTTCTTTTAGTCATGGGCTGTAAGAGGAAAGTGGTAGATCTGTAAAACTAGTCTTAACTGGCAAGTTATGACAATTTCACGTCTAATTTGTTATAATGGAAAACAGCATCTTCAAAAGGGAATGCTATTCAAAAGCGGATTAAATGGGCAATCACTTCCAATGGTCTTCTGTGTTGAAGAATTGCAAGGGGCACATCTGCCAAAGTCCATGTCAGCATTTCCTGAATCATCTTATTACATCTTAGTTATGTCTCGAGGATAGGCTTGTGTTCAGCTGGTTCTGTGTGGCCTGGCTTTCAATATCTATTGTTGTCTCAGATCAGTATTTCAGACATATAACAACCCAGAATTACTGATCAAAATATTAAAATAACATGCCGCGTTATGTCATCTCAATAAGTCTAATTCAACGTTCATTTCGGATGCCAAGGAACAGTAAGCACTTTTTATTATTCTACTGGCTGCTCTTTTTCTAGGCATCATGGAGATGAGATTATAACATTATAAAGAATTCAATATAAAGAATACACTGGCATCTATTCACTATCACAATTGAAAATCATTACTGACAAAGTAAAGATTAAAAGAATTATATACTACTCAGACAACCCCTTTTCAATTGCTATATTCCCCCATGTAAAATAACAACAGTCTATTCTCGGTGCTAGCCCCATTTCAGCGTCATCGATACCTGGTCTCCTGGGACTCCTAGGGCGGCAAGTTGCAGGGGGCAGCACCATCATGAAGAAGTAAAAAAAATATATATATTTTTTAATTTGCCCCTTTTTCTTTGATTAATATAGTGTCAATACCACTGTTTAGTTTGGGGGGTTGGTGGTGAAAGTTGATGAGGTGAGCGCTGCATGGGCAGAGCAGCAGTAATAAATTCCCTGCCAGGATGGAAGAGACAATTAATGCTAAAGGTGAAGGACCTGTGATGGCATTATGTTCATGTGACTGATATAGGAGGAGCCATCCTAGAGATTGCAGGAAGTGAAGTGTTTTCCCATGCAGGAAGCAGTAGATAGAGAAGATAGGGGCATAAGTGACAGGTAATCAGGGTACAGGGGCACATGGGGTGCAGTCTTCATATGGGGGGTGCAGGCGGTATGTGTGGGGGGTGAAGGTTATATATAGGGGTACAAGTTATATATGGGGAGCACATGGAGTGCAGGCTGAATGTGAAGGTTGTATACAGGGGTGCAGGCTGAATGTGGAGGGTGCAGTGTGTATATGGGGATGTGAAGTCTGCATATGAGTGTGCAGGCTGTAGATTTGATTTACTTATTTTACTCACTTATATAGCACCATTAATTCCACGCCGCTTTACAGACATTATGATTACTGTGCCCATTAGGGCTCACAATCTACATTACCTATCAGTCTGTCTTTGTAGTGTGGAAGGAAACCCACGCAAACACGGGGAGAACATACAAACTCCTTGCAGATGTTGTCCTTGGTGGGACTTGAACCCAGGACCCCAGTGCTGCCTATATGGGTGATATATGGCTTGCAGGCAGTATGTGTGGGAGGGTGCAGACTGTATATAGGTGCGCAGGCTGTATATATGAATATGCAGGCTGTATATGGGGGTACAGGGGTTGTATATGGATGTGCAGGATGTATATGGGTGGTACATGGGTTGCAGGCTGCATATGGAGGGGGATGCAGGCTGTATATGATGGTATATGTGGTGCAGGCTGTATATGGGTGTACATGGGGTGCAGGCGGCATATGGAGAGGAATGCAGGCTGTATATGGGGTGCAGGCTGAATGAGGGGGGTTCATGTTGTATTTGGGGGTGCAGGTTGTATATGGGGCGAACATGGGATGCAGGTTGTATATGGGGAGTACATGGGCTGCAGGCTGTATATGAGGAGTACAATGGGGGTGCAGGCTGTATGGGGGGGTGCAAGTTGTATATGGTGAGTTTAAGGGGTGCTGGCTGCTTGGGGGTTACATGGGGCGCTGGCTGTGTGGAGCGTAAATGGTGGTGCAGGCTGCGTGGAGTGTAAATGAGGGTGCAGGCTGTGTGCGATAGAGTGCAACAAAGGAAAGGAAGGTAAGGGCTCCTTGGTGGAATAGAAGATTCAGTAAGGGCACAGTATGGGAGACAGTATACAAAAGGAGGGATATTGTGTAGGCACAATATAGAGGGAGTACAATGTGAAAAGGGGGCATTGTGGGGAGGGGCACTGAAGATGGGGTAAGTGTGGAGGCCAGTGTTTATACAGTGTTTATTGGGTCACCTTGTCGCTGGTGGGACTGCTTGTATACTTTTTTTAATTAAAAATAGTTCACTGAGTACCCGATATTTCACATGCAACTTTGCTTTACATTTATATATAATGATGGTAGGGTATGTGATATATTTTTTGTCTTTTGTAGGTTTTGTATCTTTTTGCTAGTGTGAACATGCTCTTTTTTCTTTCATGTGTACCATCTTAGACCTCAGTTCACATTGCTTGGTTTTTTGTCTTGTTTGCATTCTGTGCAAATTAGGGGTGTGGCATGCCCCTTGTTGAGCTGGTTAGTATATATGTAGCTTACCACAGACTTAGGTGGGCTGATATTGGGACCCGGTTCTATTTGTCTACCCTTTTATATGCATTACTTCAACTTTGATATACAGTAAGGTTTTTAATATAGACAGTGTAGGATCGTCCCAATTAGGGTCACCTTGTCGCTGGTGGGACGTCTTGTATACTTTTTTTGATCAAAAATAGTTCACTAAGTACCCTATATTTCGCATGCAACTTTGCTTTACATTTATATATAATGATGGTAGGGTATGTGATATATTTTTTGCCTTTTGTAGGTTTTGTATCTTTTTGCTAGTGTGAACATGCTCTTTTTTCTTTCATGTGTACCATCTTAGACCTCAGTTCACATTGCTTGTTTTTTTGTCTTGTTTGCATTCTGTGCAAATTAGGGGTGTGGCATCCCCCTTGTTGAGCTGGTCAGTATATATGTAGCTTACCACAGACTTAGGTGGGCTGATATTGGGACCCGGTTCTATTTGTCTACCCTTTTATATGCATTACTTCAACTTTGATATACAGTAAGGTTTTTAATATAGACAGTGTAGGACCGTCCCAATTAGGGTCATCTTGTCGCTGGTGGGACGTCTTGTATACTTTTTTTGATCAAAAATAGTTCACTAAGTACCCTATATTTCACATGCAACTTTGCTTTACATTTATATATAATGATGGTAGGGTATGTGATATATTTTTTGCCTTTTGTAGGTTTTGTATCTTTTTGCTAGTGTGAACATGCTCTTATTTCTTGCATGTGTACCATCTTAGACCTCAGTTCACATTGCTTGTTTTTTTGCATATGGAGGAGGATGCAGGCTGTATATGATGGTACATGTGGTGCAGGCTGTATATGAGTGTACATGGGGTGCAGGCTACATATGGAGAGGAATGCCGGCTGTATATGGGGTGCAGGCTGAATGAGGGGGGTTCATGTTGTATTTGGGGGTGCAGGTTGTATATGGGGTGAACATGGGATGCAAGGTTGTATATGGGGAGTACATGGGCCGCAGGCTGTATATGAGGAGTACAATGGGTGTGCAGGCTGTATGGGGGGGGGTGCAACTTGTATATGGTGGGTTTAAGGGGTGCTGGCTGCTTGGAGGTTACATGGGGCGCTGGCTGTGTGGAGCGTAAATGGTGGTGCAGGCTGCGTGGAGTGTTAATGAGGGTGCAGGCTGTGTGCGATAGAGTGCAACAAAGGAAAGGAAGGTAAGGGCTCCTTGGTGGAATAGAAGATTAGGTAAGGGCACAGTATGGGAGACAGTATACAAAAGGAGGGATATTGTGTAGGCACAATATAGAGGGAGTACAATGTGAAGAGGGGGCATTGTGGGGAGGGGCACTGAATATGGGGTAAGTGTGGAGGCCAGTGTTTATACTGTAGATACAGTGTGTAGGAGGGACAATATAAAGGCAAGGCAACAGTTATTAAGGGGGAATGGTTTGACAGTTATTGTAAATAAGAAAAGATAGCGTGGTGGCCATAGTTTATGGGGGAGTGCTGGTGGTTATAGTATATAAGAAAGTATGTGGGGGAGGCAATATTTTATAGGAGAGGAGGCCATGTATCATAAGAGGGACAGTGTGAGTGTCATTTTTTGTGTAGGGAGCACAGCGAGGGGCAATTATTTATTCAGGGGCACAGTAGGGGCAGCTATTTTTATTCAGTTGGCATTATAATGATTTATTTTTAAGAGCACGTAGCCTTAGATTGTGAGCCGAGCATCCTGATATCGGCGAGTGCGGCCAATGTTAGTTTAACGTGTATAGGGGACCTTAAAGGAGTTATCCAGGACTATATAATTTTTATTTTACTATGGGAACTATCAGGCAAGAAGTCACAGACCATTCATGCCTTCGATACAGCAGCTTTTGCTGACATCACTTTGACAGAGTAGCAGCTTCCTTTCTGCTCTGCTCTCTTAATGGGGTGTGACCTGCCAATGTCATGGTGACTGACAGCCGGCTCCCTACTGCCTAACTGCAGGAAGCCAACTGTCAAAAAGCATGACGTCAACAGTCATGCACCGTCGACAGAACAGCCTAAAAGAGGAAGAGCTGCTCTGTTGATGTGGAATAATAAATCCTATATCAGGTTAAGCATATTAGTATACATGAGGGCAAGGAGACAGGACAAACCTATAAAGTGCCACATGCAAAAGTTAGTATTAATGAGGCTCAAAGTTGGGCAAAAGCCCGTTTACATAGGCCAGAGAAAAGTGCTGTGTGCATCAAGATATAAAGCATGAATCCAATATAAACCTCATATCTTGCATCAATGTAAGCATCTAAATAGCATAGTGTAGGGCAAATAAGTATATAGCACAGAGAATGCTTATATATGAATTAGCATACAAGTGTCTTGGGAATAAATCCACATCATATAAATAAACACAGCCAACATAAATGCAAGAAGCGCCAAACACATAAAGGATGAATAAATAAGGCGGTACAACCTGATGCCTGTGGAGACAAGAAATGCCCCAACGCGCGTTTCGCATTTTGCTTCTTCGGGGGGGGGGGGGTACAAAGGAATGTAAGGGGTTCCCTTATATAGCTGTGCACACATGGTTGTATACACATAGTATCCTTGGCCTGGGGCGGAAGTCGCGGCATTAGCATACCACGTCACCCGGCTCCACCCACCGGCCGACGCATCTGCCTGGGGGGAGGAGAGGAGTGACGCATATGGATGCGTCACTGCGGCAACCGGGACCTGCCCATAAACCAAGGAGAGGGACAAAGGGATGGGAACTCTGTATTAGAAAGGTCCAGGAACTTGTTAGAGTAATGGACGCATACTAGGATCGACTTAAAGAGCAGGGGAATCCAAAAGGTGCCATGCACCTTAGGAAGCCTTTGTAGGTGTTTTTTGTTAATTATTTTAGTTTACTGAGATAATGACTTTTGTGTTTTCATTGGCTGTAAGCCATAATCATCAACATTAACAGAAATAAACACTTGAAATAGATCACTCTGTTTGTAATGACTCTAAATAATGAGTTTAACTTTTTGTATTGAAGAACTGAAATAAATTAACTTTTTGATGATACTCTAATTTAGTGAGATGCACCTGTACTTATTTGCCCTACACTATGCTATTTAGACACTTACATCAATGCAAAATACGAGGCTTGCATTGGATTCATGTTTTATATCTTGATGCACACAGCACTTTGGCCTATGTAAACGGGCTTTTGCCCAATTTTGAGCCTCATTAAATACTAACTTTTGCATGTGGAACTTTATAAGTTTGTCCTGTCTCCTTGCCCTCATTTATATTAATACGCTTAACCTGTTGTCTGTGGGACACTTCTGCTATTTTTTCTACTTTTTACATATTTTAATTGTTTTTCTTTTTAATTGATTATAATAAAATTTGAATATTTTAAATATGGCAGCTATACTTCATTCTTCGATATAGAATTTATTATGCCACTGAAGTATTGCATTTAAATAGGCCTCCCAATTCCTTTGGATTACTCTGTTGATGTAGAGCAGCTGAATCTCCTGCAGGAGCGGTCAATGACTGCTCTGAGTCGGCATTGGATAGAACAGGCAGGTAGTTACAACTATTACAGCTTTTTGACTAGTAGTAAAAAAATATATAGTCCTGGATAACCTCTTTAACGGGTATGTGCACTTTTAGTCTGACCTACCAGTAGGGGGCACGACAACTTAAGGTGCCTAGGGCAGCATGAATGCTGAATACGGCCCTGGCAGCCAACCAGCAGCCGCTTCACTCTTACTTCCTTTGGACGCAACTGCACTCGAATGACATCCAAGTGCATTCTGATTTCCACTGACTCACAGAATGGAGAAGATGGAGAAATTTTGCTCTCCATCTTCTCCTGACAATGTGCTACGATTCTCTCTTCCAACAGAATTGGATCACACTAAGCTGACACTCTGATAAAACTCTGATCAAATTTGATCACAGTGTCATTAACATAATCTATCTGATTCTCTCACATGAGGGAATCTAAGCTCATGTGAGTGAATCCTGAAAGTGTATGGCTGTGTGCCTACTATGCGCTTTTTAAGCAATTCCGCTGCAGAAGCGCTTAAAAAACGCTTGGTAGAAGGTCTGTCCTGTTCCCCAATGATAATCCGCATGTGCTGTGCACACGTTGCGGAAATTTCCGCTGCGGATTAACATTGCGGAAAAATCCGCACCACTACCAATTATTTTGTGGAATCGCGGCGTTTTCGCCGCCTTTGACTTGCATTGGAACGCATGACATCCACATCACTGCTTCTGCACATGCAGATATCAAGCGGATTCAATGTGCGGATGGTACCCGGGTTTGGAGAAGAGGTGACTCTCCTCCTGACCCGGGTACCATAGTACCTGTAAAAAAAAGAATAAAATAAAAAATATACATTATACTTACCTTCTGATGGCCCCTGGTCTCCATAGAGATCCGTCCTGGCTTGCCGGCAGCTCGCGGTGAACTAAAAGGACATGCGATTATGTCATATAGTCATGTGACGGGTCACGTGACCACTGACATCGGCGGTCGCGTGACCCATCACATGACTAATTGACGTCACCGCAGGTCCTTTTAGTCCACCGCGAGCTGCCGGCAAACCAGGACGGATCGTTATGGAGACCGGGGGCCATCAGTTGCATGGATTTATATAGTGTGAACAAATTGTCAAGCACTTTCCAAGTGATGCTAAAATCGCTTGGAAAGCATTTGACAACGGAAATGCATGTGAGAAACGCTTCACTTCCGCTTGTCCATGGCAGGAAAAACGCATGTAAAATCTGCATGCGTTTTTTCTACCAGGGAGATGCAGAAACGCTCAGGAAAAATCCGGAGCATTTCTGCATCGTGGGCACATAGCCTATCACCCGAGGGTAAAATTAACTTTATTTCTCTTGTTAGCCACTGACTTTCCATCATGCAGGCGTGCCAGGAGCAATTATAGTCACTGCTTACAGCACTGAGAGGGGTGGCTGTAATCATTCCCCAGCACTGACTGACAGCCAGCTCAGTGCAACATGGGAATCAAGGAAGAAAGAGCCCCCTCCTCACCTTTTAAATATTTCAGTGTAATAAAAGTGAGAGAGGAGGCTTGGTAATGACATCCAGTGCCTCAGAGCCAGAGCAGATTGTAACCTTATTCCTCCATAGTTAAGCCACAACCCCCTATAACTTAACTTTTAACAATCTTTTCAACCCCAATTATTCAACTCATCATAAAAAGGACATACCAAGAAAGATAGTAGAGATTAGCAAACACTGTATATTCAATTGGAATTATTATAAAAAATATTATTACAAAAAAAATATTACAAAAGTCTGTGTTTGCCAAATTGTGGGGTTTTTGTAATTTACTTCCGCAAAGAATCAGAACCATAAAGGGCCATCATAAGGCTAACAAATAAACACTACTACAAGGTTACTGCGCATGTCGTGACATCATGACTAGTGATGAGTGAACGTACTCGCCACTGCATCATGGTGCTCGACGACCTCGGCGCTCGGCGAGTATTTCCGGGTTGCTCGGGCGGGAACTCGGGTCCCCTCCCTGCATGTTTGCCACTCTTTAGAGAGCCAATGCACATGCAGGGATTGCCTGCCATGCACTGTAATGCCGTAGCTATGTTGGTTGTGGGCATTACAGTGATTGGCTGCCCGCACAGCATCATCAGGTGTATATAAGACCGGGGGCCGCCATGCTCGTCACAGTGTACACCGGAATCAGGCAGAGTAGGAAAAGCTGCTGCTGAATCAGGGAGAGATTTGCTTCTTCATAGTTAGTATAGGTATTCCACAAATATATATATATATATATATATATATATATATACACAGTACAGACCAAAAGTTTGGACACACCTTCTCATTTAAAGATTTTTCTGTATTTTCTTGACTGAAAATTGTACATTCACACTGAAGGCATCAAAACTATGAATTAACACACGTAGAATTATATACTTAACAAAAAAGTGTGAAACAACTGAAAATATGTCTTATATTCTAGGTTCTTGAAAGTAGCCACCTTTTGCTTTGATGACTGCTATGCACACTCTTGGCATTCTCTTGATGAGCTTCAAGACGTAGTCACCGGAAATGGTCTTCCAACAATCTTGAAGGAGTTCCCAGAGATGCTTAGCACTTGTTGGCACTTTTGCCTTCACTCTGCGGTCCAGCTCACCCCAAACCATCTTGATTGGGTTCAGGTCTGGTGACTGTGGAGGCCTGGTCATCTGACGTAGCACCCCATCACTCTTCTTGGTCAAATAGCCCTTACACAGCCTGAAGGTGTGTTTGGGGTCATTGTCCTGTTGAAAAATAAATGCCTTCAATTTTGAATAAATCCCCAACAGTGTCACCAGCAAAGCACCCCCACACCATCACACCTCCTCCTCCATGCTTCTTGGTGGGAACCAGGCATGTAGAGTCCATCCGTTCACCTTTTCTGCGTCGCACTAACACACGGTGGTTGGAACCAAAGATCTCAAATTTGGACTCATCAGACCAAAGCACAGATTTCCACTGTTCTAATTTCCATTCCTTGTGTTCTTTAGCCCAAAAAAGTCTCTTCTGCTTGTTGCCTGTACTTAGCAGTGGTTTCCTAGCAGCTATTTTACCATGAAGGCCTGCTGCATAAAGTCTCCTCTTAACAGTTGTTGTAGAGATGTGTCAGCTGCTAGAACTCTGTGTGGCATTGACCTGGTCTCTAATCTGAGCTGCTGTTAACCTGTGATTTCTGAGGCTGGTGACTCGGATAAACTTATCCTCAGAAGCAGAGGTGACTCTTGGTCTTCCTTTCCTGGGGCAGTCCTCATGTGAGCCCATTTCTTTGTAGCGCTTGATGGTTTTTGCAACTGCACTTGGGGACACTTTCAAAGTTTTCCCACTTTTTCTGACTGACTGACCTTCATTTCTTAAAGTAATGATGGCCACTCGTTTTTCTTTACTTAGCTGCTTTTTTCTTTTCATAATACAAATTCTAACAGTCTATACAGTAGGACTATCAGCTGTGTATCCACCAGACTTCTGCACAACACAACTGATGGTCCCAACTAGTGTTGAGCCACCCCCGTAGTGTTCGAGTTCGGTTCGGTTCGTCGAACACCCTTGTGTTCGCCGAACTGTTCGTCGAACACCTTCGAACACCGTTAAAACCAATGGCAGGCAAACAAAAACACATAGAAACACATAGAAAACACCTTCAAAGGTGTCCAAAAGCTGGCAAACTGCTCAGAAGACATAACTGACACATGGAAAAGTGACAAGTACAGTCATGCGAAAAGAAAAGAGGTGGAGGAGTAAAAGGAGGGGGAGACACAGATATAGGCATGTCATCCCTTCTAAAATCCAAAAAGTGAGAAGCCGACACGGCCAGTCCGTTCCTGCCCGTGCCACCTCCGTGTCGCCGGGTTTGTGCCAGAGCCGCGGTGGACCCTGACGGCCACCCCCCCTCTCCCAATACTGGTGCCTGTCCGCTGGTGGGTCAAGCCCCCTCGCGGAGGGGGGGGGGGTAACATCTGGAGAAGAAAGACCATCTTCCAGCCAAACTAACATGTCGACTTCTTTTCGTGGACAATGTGATACGATCCCTTTGTTACGGACACGCCCATCGCTACAAATTCCAGATGAGGCATAAAAACAGCAGGTGCTTCAGCGGATATCAAGTGCTCCTTCAAGTGGGCTCTCCTCCACCTCAACTTCAACATCACAAATACTCCAGTCCTCAGAGGTGTCACCCCAATCGCACTTGCTTCCTCACAGCTCCCAAGTCTCCAGCTGCCCGTCTGAGTATGGGGTAACACAGATGGTTGAGTCTGCAGAGCTGTCTACTCATACTATAGCCTGGGAAACGGAGGTCTGCTCCAGAGCTTCTGTTAATCCAGATGAGGAAATGATCTGCACTGATGCCCAGAATCTTTATAAGTCGGATCCAGGACCAGATGAAGAAGGTTCTGAGCATAATGTAGACCCTCGTTCCCAAACTGTAACTCCTGTTGGTGGAGACAATGATGAAGACGATGATGAGACTCAAATACCTGATTGGAGCGACAACTTGACTTTTTGGTCAGGGCAGGAAGAGGTTGGCTTTGAGGACGACGGGTATGATAACACACAGGGTGATGATAACAAGGTTGGAGATCCCACTTACTGTCAACCCACAGTCAGCCAGTCGATGAGGTCACCCGGGCCTTTGCCTGGCCTTGGGGATGTCGCGGTGGTCGGCTCCTGGGCCCGTACCCTGGGGTCACTCTTTAAAATGGTGGATAATTGTTAATTTTATAAGAGTTCGTGACGCCACCTGTGGTATCTGGTGAGAAGTCCACTGAGGCCCGTGATAAGGCAGCTCGATGGTATAGCTCCCCACAGGTGGAGCTAGGTCTCAGGGCAGCGTATGCAGGGGGAATGCAGGACAGGCGAGACCCAGCTGGGTCAGAGCAAGAACGGGATCGGACACGGTAGTCACTTCAGTACCTTTTACTGGAGGAAATTCAGGCACATCCCGGAGCACTGTAGGGTGAAGGGTGCATATCAGGATCCTCCCCAATGAGCGGGTGTAGGGCCTCCTGTTTCTTGCCTCTGCGTAGTAAGTTTCTGACCTGCCTGGAGCTAGGCCTAACTTTGTATCTGTCCTGCGCTGGCTGACCTTGTGGTAGCGCCTTCTCTTGGAGTTCACGCTCCCAGTATGCGGGGCCTATGTGTCTCCTGGCTCTGTTACGTATCAGCACCTTAGCGATCCTGGGACTTGTAGTTCTCCAGGGATTCCGGTTATGCCTTACTGGGTCATAGAGATCCCGGTAAGCTTGGATCCGGTGTCCGGTAAATGCTTCGGGGTGAGCTGGTTAAGCTCCTCTGCCCCTTATGTACTAACTCGCCACTCGCCTTCAGCCTACTCGGGCCCTCACTAGGCTATACACACTAACGGCAGCTTGCCGCGCTTCACCGATCTTATGGCGCCGGCACACCTTAAGCTCTATCTGTGCTCCCTGAATCTAGCTAGCAGGAGCCTCGTGCTCCACTGCTGAACTATTAACTGAGTTCTCTAGACTAGACTGAGCTCCACTGCAGACTGACCTCTCTTAGGCTTCTCTACTGCAGGAACTCTTCAGAGGAACTGAACTGCCTAGCTCCACCTTCCCTATTTATATCCCTAACGGGCTCCCTCTGCTGGTCTGAGGTGGAAGGTGGAGATGTGTGAATGTTTATGGGGGCCTCTTGTGGAGGATTCCATCAATACACTCTTCTAGGATCTGTGATACCAAGCGCAGCGGGGCGTCACAGATGCTATTGACGATGAGGTTATGTTGCGCCTTCCTGGACAGAGACGGAGTACTGGAAGCACGTCAACAACTGCATCCTCAACCACAATTCTGCCTCTGACCACAAGTCGTAGTGGCTCTTCAGGTCGCATGGGCTCTAAGCCTTGCATAGCCTGGGCATTTATTCAGATTGATAAGGATGACCCAACTCGTGTTATCTGTAATATTTGTCACCAAAAGCTAAGTAGATGCCAAAAAATCCATAGTTTGAGTACTTCATGCATGTACCGTCACATGGATATGAAGCATAAGTTGCAGTGGGAAGCTCACTGTGCTACAATGCTTCCTAGCAGGCTGGGCCAACCACCGTCTGCCCCATCTTGTGCATCCGCGGCCTCTTCATCCTCTGTGACTGGGGGGACAGCAGTCACACCTGTTTTGGGGCGCAGACCTGCCACCTCTTTACCCGCAACAGCCAGCGTGACTGGCAGGTCATCATTTTCTTTGGAGGTGGTAACACCAGCTGGTATTGAGCGCTGTCCGACATCGAGAGCACCACCTTTGGATCAAGGCAACCTAACATGTCCGCCTGCATCTTCCTCACAGACCGGCAGTTTTCCGGGGACACCCTACTCAACCCCATCAAAGCACAACAGCCAGCCCTCGGTCCCTCAGATGTGGAAAAGTAAAAGACCATTTCCTCCTAGCCATGAGAAAGCTAAGAGGTTGAATTTCACCATCTGCAAGCTGTTGGCTACAGAAATGCTGCCTTTCCGCCTGGAGGACACAGTGGATTTTCGAGACCTTATGTCCGTCGCAGTGCCCCAGTACCAGATGCCCAGTCGGCACTACTTCTTAAAGAAAGGTGTGCCTGCGCTCCACCAGCATGTCGCACACAACATCACCGCTTCTTTGAGAAACTCTGTGTGTGACAGGGTGCATTTCACCACAGACACTTGGACTAGTAGGCATGGACAGGGGCGTTACATGTCGCTGACTGGGCACTGGGTAACTATGGTGACAGCAGGACAAGGGGCTGCTGTCCAAGTCTTACCTTCCCCACGAGTTTTGCGTCAATCCTCTTTATCTCGAAGTTCCCCCACTGCTTCTGCCTCCTCAACCTCCTCTCGGTCCTCCACCTGCACCCAAAGCCTGTCTGGTAATGCCACCTGCTTTCTAACTGCACAGAAGGAATCCTGCACACCTCCTTACTATGCTGGCAGCAGGGCTCAACGGCATCAGTGTTTACTTTGAAACGTCTGGGAAAGTCACACAGCTGAGCACTTGTGGTCAGCTCTGGAGACCCAGTTTCATGAATGGTTGTCTCCACTGGACCTGCAACCAGGGAAGGCCGTGTGCGACAATGCTGCAAACCTGGGTGCGGCCCTTCGCCGGGGCAATGTCACACACGTGCCTTGTATGGCTCACGTGTGGAACCTGGTTGTCCATAAATTTTTAGCCCACTATCCCGGACTAGATGGCCTTCTGCAGAGGGCACGGTCGCTGTGTGCTCACTTCTGCCATTCGCATCCCGCAGCTCAACGACTTACATCTCTACAGAAGTCGTTGGGCCTGCCAGTTCACCGGCTGAAATGCGATGTGCCGACACGGTGGAATTCAACTCTGCACATGTTGCAGCGACTGTGGCAGCACCGACAAGCCCTGGTGCAATTACGTTCTGACGTATAGCCTGGGCCAACAAGATCCAAAGGTGGGACAAATCACACTGCAGGAGTGGTCTCAGATCAGGGACCTATGAAGTTGACGCGCCCCCTGGGCCATGGGGTACCCTGAGCCGGGCCGGTAGACGCTGGGGGTTGTAGTCACTGTGGCGGTGACCCGGTCCGTGACCCAGGGCGGTGAATCCAATGGTAATTTGTATATATGGATTTTATAATGTCCGACTACGCCACCTGTGGAGTGCGGCCAAAGGGGCCGTCGCTGCGGAACAGTCCTCTGAAGCTGGTGGTTTTGCAGCAATGGTATTATTACTCACCACAGGAAGAGTGTAGCTTCAGGGCAGTGTGGGTGGATGATGGTGGTTGTAGTGCAGGGAGTCAGTAATGAACACAGAGTCCGTGTGATGCAGTCCCAAGATCTTTACTCACAGTTGTTGCAGTCCAGATTACAGGTACCAGAGCAATCTCACCCGTCGTGCTGTGCGTACTCAGTGAGGGGCTCAGTCCACCCCCAGATAGCTCCGGAGTACTTAGCAGGACCCCCTTCTGTGTGTCCTTTCTCTGGCCTTCTCCCTGCACCTCACACCCAGTGACACTTCTATCCGGTATCCTCGGGCCTTGGCTGGCGACTTGTGTTCCGTCCCCTGGGTCCTATGTGGCTACCTTCTTAGTGAGACTGGTGTGGACTTTTGCCTGCAGTACATGAAATGCTGCAGCCTCCGGTTTCTAGTTGAGCCTTGCTGTTTCTCCTCTAGTTGAGGGACCGGTTCCCCTTATCTGGCCTGACCCCTCTACCTCCTGGTAGCAGCGGGAGTACGGGTGGCCTTCTGCACGGCCCGTAGCCCTAGGGTCCCTTCGGTTCCTGGAGCCTTCCTGCTCCCACTCCTCTCTTCTCTCCTTCAGTCCTGGGCCTCCCAGGCTATACCCGCCTCCGGAGCAGAGCTCATGCCGAGCCTCTGCTCCTGTCACTTTTCCTCCTCTGACTGGCTTGCTCTTTCTAAGATGGCTTCCTATTCATACTCTCCCTGTCATGTGCTCCCCTAAGCTGCTCCCCTAAGCACCCACTACATAGGACCCTCACAGCAGCTAGGGACCTGGGACTGTGCTCTCCCTTAGGAGCAATCTCGCCCTACCCCCACTGCGGGTATGTGTTGGATGCAGGTGTTAGGGTCCCGAGCCATACGCCTTCCTTACCTGAGGGTGAGATACCACACCTCTGGGAGAGATGCAGTATCTCTGCGGTGACTGAACCCTCAGGGGCTCCACACACCCTTCTGCACAGTTTTGAAATGGCGACGAAGATGTTTAGTGCTGACGACGATGCCATTATCAGCATGACTATTCTGGTGATTTACATGCTGGAGCACACATTAAACAGAATTCAGAGTCAGGTGGTGGGACAAGAGGAGGTGGAGGAAGTAGAGGAGGAGTCGTATGCGGAAGGGATAACATCTCCAAGGTCCAGACGGTTGGCAGCACCAAGGCGGCAGGCATGGGAGGGTGGGGGAGAGGGATTAACCAGGGCTCATGGTAGCAGCCAAACTGTTGAGGAAGGTGCAGGAGCCGAGGAAGAAGTGGAGGATGAACTGGCGATGGGCATGGAAGACTCATCAGATGAGGGAGACCTTGATCACATTTCTGTTGTGCGAGGTCGGGGGGAGAGGGCAGAGGAAGGAAGCATGATTCTTACCTCGCTACCAACACAACAAGGACTTGGTCCTCCTGGATGCGCAAGACACATGAGTGCATTCTTGCTGCACTACCTGCAACATGACCCTCAGATTGCAGAATTCAAAGTAATCCCGACTACTGGGTTGCCACACTCTTAGATCCCCGGTACAAAAGTAAATTTGCCAAAATAATTCCTGCCATAAAAAGGGATTGACGCATGCAGGAGTATCTGCAGAGGCTGTTGCAGAATCTTACATGTGCTTTTCCACAAAACACCAGTGGTGCACGAAGTGAATCTCACAGTTCTAACTTGCCAACCGTGGGACTGTCGAGTCTTCATCACTCAAACCGTAACAGTAACACAGTATCTGCTGGTAACAGCAATTTTGTGGAATCGTTTCACCACTTTTTTAGACCATCCTTTGCAAGGCCACAGGAGACAAGAAGTCTGACACATAGTCAATGCCTAGAGAGGATGGTGCAGGAGTATCTCCAAGTGAACATCGAAGCCATGACTGTGTCACTGGACCCTTGCTCATTTTGGTATTCCAATCTGGAAAAATGGCCGGAGCTTGCCACTCACGCCTTGGAGATCTTGTCATGCCCTGCAGCCAGTGTTCTCTCTAAACGTGTGTTCAGCGCTGCTGATGGTGTGCTGACAGATAAGCGCACGCGGCTGTCCACTGAGAATGTAGACAGACTCACGTTCATAAAGATGAACAAATCATGGATTCGCAAGGACTTTTCTACCCCTGTGTTATCCTTGGGAGACTAAAAGCTTGAGGATTTGGTAATATCACCTCACCAACCGTTTTAAGCAACTGTGGGGCAATTGATGCCACTTAACCATAGAACGCATGACCATAAAAATCTACACTTTCATATACCTGGGGCCTTTTATGCCCGTGTGCAAATAACATGGAATAACTCAAACTCAAATGACAAACAACTATATACATGAAGAATACCTAGAGTTTCAAAATTCTAACTAAAGTAATCTTGCAGAAAATAGAAAACAATTAACAGGGCGGGACTGCGAGGCCCCAGGTATGCGTTCTAGGGTTAAGTGGTGTCTGTGCCACAATTTTGGGAAAACATGGAGACTCTTTTTGGAGTCCCCTTGCTGTGTCTTACGTGACGTTGGCATCGTCAATTCCAGGTTGGTTGGGTCGCCCCCCCCCTTTTAACTGTAAGAAACTACATACACTATGGCTTGGGGTAACACAGATGGTTGAGTCTGAAGAGCTGTTTACTCAGAGGTCTGCTCCAAATCTTCAGTGTCTGCTAGTCAGCGTAGAATTTTTAACTGCATCTAGCCTAGGCAATACTTTGGGCGTAGTAGCCCAGCTGCGAAGCAAGCTGCACCGCCTGTGTATCTAATAAGAATTTTTAAATGCATCTAGCCTAGGCAGACTGTGGGAACCCCCAACCAAACCCAGACGCTCAGCCCCCCTACCGCCCCCCTTTCCTTGACAATACAATAATGTAACTCTTACAACTGGATGGGTGAGGATCGGTCACAGCTTTATTAACTCTTTATACTCATTCCATTAGAAAGGCATTTTATATCTAAAATAATTCAGCTTGTTGCAGCATGCCCTGGGTCTCCACTCCGGCAACTTGGCCAACAAGTGTAACTCTCCAACATGTCCTTTCTATTTCCAGGCCACGGAAGATCCTGCATACTTTTATGCAGGACTCTGACCCCCACCCATCACTCTTAACGCTTGTTCCACTCCTTCCTGGAGTCCTGACAGGAATATGTCCAGTCCAATATTCATTAAGTGAACACCGTCGGGCTGTATGAGGCCTTCTTTATCTCCTTCCAGTTGTCGGTGTCGTACCACTACACCACCTCTGTCTCTTCTAAATTTTGCCATCCGAATATTTATTACCCGCCTTGTCCGTTCGATGGCCGTGATGTCTCGCGCACCTTGCCATACCGCTATCGGCACAATCTCTGACCATACTATAGCTAGTTTTGTGAAAAATTCTCTGAAGCGCTCAGTGTCTAGTTTCATTATTGCCATTAGTTATGCGCTCTTGTGATGACCTAGGTCGCTTCCCCCGGCCTGTATAACTAAGATGACCGGACATCTTGCCTCTCTCCCTACCTTGATTACCTCCATTAGTACCTGTGGCCATAGCAGGCCTCTAATACCTCTCCAGTTGAAATATGTGTTATGAAACTCTAATTTCCTCCCGCCTGGGCGGACTTTCGCCCTTTTTTCTGCCCAATATATATACGAGTGGCCTATCACCCACACTGTTGGCTTAGCGTCACCTGTAAAAGAAACAAACCACGTTAGGATAACAAGTCCGGTCTTATGTATCTTGCCAAACATGTGGATCGCCATCTCCCTATCCTCTGAACTTCCGTTTCTGACAGTCCTGCTCTTGCTGCTTCCGTGGCCGCGCCTATGCGGAATGAGTGTGTCCCGTAATCTTTGGGGTGGTTCCCTGCCGATGTTATGCATTTATTAAATATAGCTTGGAACTGGTATCTTGATAATGGCGTTCCATCAATGTGTGATAGGAAGAAATTACTTTGTGATCTGATGGTTAGATATGATTTTACTATTGTTACCCGACTCAGTGTACCGTTTGTGGGTTGTAGAAGTACCCAAGTGCCCCTGCCCGCTGGAACCGTTTTCGATTTGTGTATGCGTAGACGTATTGCATTATTAGCTATGACTACGTCCTGGTGTAATAAGCCTCCACTGGTGGTAATTTTGGATTGAGGGACTAATTCGCTTATGCATAGCGCCCCGAAGAAGGTGATCACAAATGCAGTAGACAGTAGTGTTGCTTCAAATTGTGAGTGTCATGTTAATGGTGTTAGGGATATGATGTGAGAAATCAGTTTTAGTGACACGGGACGGGACGTCTACACTCCTGACTTGGCTGACCCCTTTTTCACCCTTTTATGGATTGTCTGATGATGAATCTTTGTCACATCTCCCCAAATCAGTAGTTGGAAGTGAAATGCTACTCCGGTCAGACACTGCTGCGCTGACGCCCCTGATATGCCCCTCATCATTAGCTGGTGGAGAAATTCTATGGTGACTTGTGATCTGGCTTGTTCACATTGGTCAACCCGTCTGCCTGCTACTAGTCGTGTCCACTCTTCCCATGCCTTACCGTATGCTAGCCACGTCGACGGGGCAACTGACGCTCTGATTAATGGCATCAACTATTCGCCACTAGATCCCATAGGGAAGGTGGGCAACTGTTGCCCGATGGGTGGGCGTTGTGGAAGAGCTCTGTGAAAATCTGCCAATTGAATTGTTATAAAGCGTTAGTAGCAGCTTTAGACCCCTCAGCATAGTGGCTAGCGGGGACCCATACATTGTGTTTTAGGCACAGGAATGCTAGCCTGGGTAGTAGGCCTACCACTGGGAGAGACGATGATGCCATCTTATTAATGCAGTGCTCTAGGCTGGTGTTTTTTGTTATGAAGCTTATATTTTTGTAAGCCAGGAGTGCACTCCATATTTAAATTGCTACCACTATTGGGAAGAAAAATTATTTTCAGGGCTAGATGCAGCTAAAAATTATTATTAATTTAAAAGCTGGTTGAGCTTGGTATAGATGGCCTAATACAATGAGTCCCACACACTGCTAGAAGGCCAAATATTTTTTCAGAGCAAGATGCAGATGAAAATTATTTTTAATTTGCAACCTGATGGAGGTCAATATAGATGGACTAATAGAACAAGTCCCACACACTGCTAGAAGGCCAAATATTTTTTCAGAGCTAGATGCAGATAAAAAATATTTTTAATTTGCAACCTGATGGAGGTCAGTATAGATGGACTAAAAGAACAAGTCCCACACACTGCTAGAAGGCCAAATATTTTTTCAGAGCTAGATGCAGATAAAAAATATTTTTAATTTGCAACCTGATGGAGGTCAGTATAGATGGACTAATAGAACAAGTCCCACACACTGCTAGAAAGCCAAATATTTTTTCAGAGCTAGATGCAGATAAAAATTATTTTTAATTTGCAACCTGATGGAGGTCAGTATAGATGGACTAATAGAACAAGTCCCACACACTGCTAGAAGGCCAAATATTTTTTCAGAGCTAGATGCAGATAAAAATTTTTTAATTTGCAACCTGATGGAGGTCAGTATAGATGGACTAATAGAACAAGTCCCACACACTGCTAGAAGGCCAAATATTTTTTCAGAGCTAGATGCAGACAAAAAATTATTTTGAATTTGCAACCTGATGGAGGTCAGTATAGATGGACTAATAGAACAAGTCCCACACACTGCTAGAAGGCCAAATATTTTTTCAGAGCTAGATGCAGATGAAAATTATTTTTAATTTGCAACCTGATGGAGGTCAATATAGATGGACTAATAGAACAAGTCCCACACACTGCTAGAAGGCCAAATATTTTTTCAGAGCTAGATGCAGATAAAAAATATTTTTAATTTGCAACCTGATGGAGGTCAGTATAGATGGACTAATAGAACAAGTCCCACACACTGCTAGAAGGCCAAATATTTTTTCAGAGCTAGATGCAGATAAAAATTATTTTTAATTTGCAACCTGATGGAGGTCAGTATAGATGGACTAATAGAACAAGTCCCACACACTGCTAGAAGGCCAGATATTTTTTCAGAGCTAGATGCAGATAAAAAATTTTTAATTTGCAACCTGATGGAGGTCAGTATAGATGGACTAATAGAACAAGTCCCACACACTGCTAGAAGGCCAAATATTTTTTCAGAGCTAGATGCAGACAAAAAATTATTTTGAATTTGCAACCTGATGGAGGTCAGTATAGATGGACTAATAGAACAAGTCCCACACACTGCTAGAAGGCCAAATATTTTTTCAGAGCTAGATGCAGATAAAAATTATTTTTAATTTGCAACCTGATGGAGGTCAGTATAGATGGACTAATAGAACAAGTCCCACACACTGCTAGAAGGCCAAATATTTTTTCAGAGCTAGATGCAGACAAAAAATTATTTTGAATTTGCAACCTGATGGAGGTCAGTATAGATGGACTAATAGAACAAGTCCCACACACTGCTAGAAGGCCAAATATTTTTTCAGAGCTAGATGCAGACAAAAAAATATTTTGAATTTGGAACCTGATGGAGGTCAGTATAGATGGACTAATAGACCAAGTCCCACACACTGCTAGAAGGCCAAATATTTTTTCAGAGCTAGATGCAGATAAAAATTATTTTTCATTTGCAACCTGATGGAGGTCAGTATAGATGGACTAATAGACCAAGTCCCACACACTGCTAGAAGCCCAAATATTTTTTCAGAGCTAGATGCAGATAAAAATTATTTTTAATTTGCAACCTGATGGAGGTCAGTATAGATGGACTAATACAACAAGTCCCACACACTGCTAGAAGGCCAAATATTTTTTCAGAGCTAGATGCAGACAAAAAATTATTTTGAATTTGCAACCTGATGGAGGTCAGTATAGATGGACTAATAGAACAAGTCCCACACACTGCTAGAAGGCCAAATATTTTTTCAGAGCTAGATGCAGAAAAAACATATATTCAATTTGCAACCTGATGGAGGTCAGTATAGATGGAGTAATAGAATGATGCTACGCCCAAAATGTTTTACTTCACTAGGTGCAGTAAAAAAATTGGTATTCTATACACAGGTGGTGTAGCTTGCAACACAGATAGGCTACTCCACTGACTAACACACTCTGCAATAGGCCAAAAAGGATTAGCTTTGCTAGATTTAGCCAAATGCTGTGAAAAAAACTTGCACAGCACTGGCACAGACCTGCCTGGCAAAAACTGATAGGAACTGATGTAACTTAGTCCTGAAAAGGACTGCAATTACAATTAGTCTTTACTCCCAACCTATCTATTTAAGAGCACAGACCTGCCTGATAAAAGTTGTAGGAAATGCTGTAACCTAGTCCTTAAAAGGACTGCAATCACAACTATTCCCTACTCCCAAGCTATCTGTAGATTTGTGCGATTATTGGCTTGAAATTAACAAGGTATAGCGCGCACAGCAACAGCGGTGCCGTCTAACACGCAGCTGCAGCAGTGAGAAAATGGTGGCGACGGGGAAAATGGCTGGGTCTTATAGGGCAAGGACATGTGACATACACTGCCAATGACACATGCCCTTGCTTGTGTGAAAAAAAGAACTTCGCTCCGTGTGTGCGCTGCTGATAGGCTGACAGATTGCACCTCCCCACTGTAAATGCGGGAAAGAGAAAAAAAAATGGAGATCTTCATTATTCCTGCAGAGATCCTTCCCATGCCCCTCCCCCCGCCCCGCTTTACACTCAAACTGCGTATTAATATTAATTTTCATCATTACTGAGAAAAAATCCAGTTATGATTTTGGTGCACGAACAGTTATCGAACATAACCTCGAACAGCCGAATTTTTTTCAAATCGTTCGTGTTCGCCGAACGGCTCGAACACCACCCAAAACCGCTCGAATTTGAGATTGGCAAACAGTTCAAGTCGAACACCGCTCATCTCTAGTCCCAACCCCATTTATAGGGCAAGAAATCCCACTTATTAAACCTGACAGGGCACGCCTGTGTAGTGAAAACCATTTCCGGTGACTACCTCTTGAAGCTCATCAAGAGAATGCTAAGAGTGTGCAAAGCAGTCATCAAAGCAAAAGGTGGCTACTTTGAAGAACCTAGAATATAAGACATATTTTCTGTTGTTTCACACTTTTTTGTTAAGTATATAATTCCACATGTGTTAATTCATAGTTTTGATGCCTTCAGTGTGAATGTACAATTTTCAGTCAGGAAAATACAGAAAAATCTTTAAATGAGAAGGCGTGTCCAAACTTTTGGTCTGTACTGTAATATATATATATATATATATATATATATATATATATATATATATATATATATATATATATATAATATCCAACTGAACTAACAGTACTTCTGAGACTAATCCAGCTGCATTTATTCAGTGGTGATAGCAGGAGTTTGGCAGGCAGGCAGCGTATGCGGCAGACTGCAGTGCATATAGTGCAAGAGGGTCCACTGAATGTTCCTGCTGCTGCTGTTCTTACAGATATTTGTAGATATAGCCCCAGATATCAGGGGCCAGGGAAATTTTTTTTTTATCTTAATCCTGGTTATTTTCTTAAAAAGCAATCCAGAGTACACTATTTTTCTGCTCCATTTGCTTGTTCTCACTGCAGAATAAAGCCAGATCTGTTCCATATTTCAGCGATAAAAATACAAAAATTTAAACTGAACGTGGAAAATATTGGCCTCCTTTTCCATTCTGTTGCAGTGCGTCGGTCAAGCTATTCACACTAGGTGTCTGTGAAGAATAGTATTAGTAAATTACAGGCCTGCTATTTAAAACCGTCGTTCTCTGTCAGACATATCTCCTATAAGACTGTTCCCATATCAGACATTTCTTCCATTTTCATTCCGGTGCAGTGTGTCAGTCAAGCTTTTCACACTAGGTGTCTGTGAAGAATAGTATTAGCAAATTACAGGCCTGCTATTTAAAATTGTGGTTCTCTGTCAGACGTATCACATATAACTGCGTTCCAAAATTTCTCATGAACGTGGAAAATATTGTCCTCCATTAAAAATGAGCAAGTTGCATGGCAAGGGACGGGGAAGTGGACGTGATGGTGATGGTGCATGCAGAGGACGTGGCCGTGGGCAAGCTGAAATTGTGCCACAACAAACATCCACATCTTGTCGCTCGACCTTCCTGTCCAAATTAATAGGGGACCGCAAAACAACACTATTGAACACAGAGCAGTGTCAAAAGGTTATTGGTTGGATAGCAGATAATGTTTCCAGTCACTTAGCCACCACCACCTTGTCATCCACACGGTCAAGTCTCAGTAGCCGTGAGTCTGGACTGAATATTCCTCACCCTGATCCTCGTTCCTCCTACCATACAGAGTGCCCGGAGATAACTGATCCCACACTTGGACACTCAGAAAAGCTGTTCACTTTTCCATTTACAGATTCGGGCCTCTCGCCTGGCCAGCTTCAAGCGAGTGAAGAGGAGAACGCGTGTAGCGATGCCCAAATATTGAAGCAGCCATGGTCAAACGAAGGCGACAATGGGAAAGTGCAATTACTGTCGCAACAGGTGGATGATGATAATGAGACACAATTGTCAGAAAGTCAGGAGGAGGGATGGGGTGTGGAAGTGGAAGACGAGGTTGATATAGTAACTGACCCAACCTAGCAGGGGGACATACAGAGCGAGGACAGCAGCACACAGGGGGAGGGAGGCGTAGCACCACAACAGGCAGGAAGAAGCAGCGTGGTGGCCGCAAACACAAGGTGGGAAAGCGTTCCTCGTAACGACAACACGAAGGAAGTTGCCAGTAGAACTGTTATGTCTTCCTGAGTCCGGTTATTTTTTAAAGACTCTGCAGATAACCCCAAAAAGGCCATTTTCACCACCTGCCAGGCCAGCATCAGCAGGGGTAGCAAAAATAGCAGTCTGACCACCACTAGCATGATCAGGCACATGGCAGCAAAGTACTCGACTAAGTGGGCCGAACCCCAGGGTCCAGCAACAGTGTCTGCAGGGTGACACCACTGCTTGTTCCTCTGTTGTGCTTGCAAGCCAATACCCTGTCCATGGAGCATGCCAAGATGCCTCCACCCTGTCATTGTACACTTTCAGCTAGCACCATCAGCAAGCATGTCTACGTCCTTGTCCCAGCGCAGTGTTCTGTTGTCCCTACCACATTCCTTGGATGCAAGCGCAAATATGCAGCCAACGCCCCACAGGCCACACTACTAAATTCACACATTTCGCAAATGCTTATGCTCGAAATGTTGCCTTTTAGGCTCTAGGAGACGGAAGCTTTCCGCAACCTGATGGCGGCGGCAATCCCTTGGTACTCGGTCCCCAGCTGCCACTGTGTCCCACCACATTAGCCGTGCCCTCAACAATGCAGTTACTGCGAAGGTCCAAATAACAATGGACACGTGGACAAATGCTTGTGGGCAGGGACTGTACATGTCGCTTATGGCACACTTGGTTAATATACTGGATGCCGGGACACAATCGGACCTTGGGACGGAACACGCCCTCCTGACTCTGAGGATTGCGGGCTCTGGGTCAGTCAGGGTTGCCCCCCCATTCTACAGCTCCTGCACCTCTTCCTCCTCTTCAGCCTCCATCTCCGAAATGAGCACATTAGTCAGAAGCTGGAAGAACTGCAGCACTGCCTCGACCAAGCGGCAATAGGCTGTGCTGTAGCTAATATGCTTAGGTGACAAACCGCACACCGCTGCAGAGTTGTGGACAGCTCTGAAAGAGAAGGTAGATCTTTGGCTGACACCGCTGAACCTACAGCCAGGCATGGTCGTGAATGACAATGGCCGGAACCTGGTGGTGGCTCTGAAGAAAGACGAGCTCACACACGTACCATGCCTGGCCCATGTGCTTAACCTCGTGCTTCAGCAGTTTCTCAAAACCTACCCGGATCTGTCGAATCTTCTTGTCAAAGTATGCCACGTGTGCCAATTTTAGAAAGTCAGCTACAGCTTCCGCCACCCTTGCCGTGCTTCAGCAGCATTTGCAGCTTTCAACTCACCGACTGGCGTGGTGTCCCCATGCATTGGAACTTTACATTGCAGATGTTGGGAAGGATTTGTGAGCAGAAGAGGGCAGTTGGTGACTATCAGCATCAACACGGCCATCGGTTTTCAGTTCAGACATCACACATAAGACCGCATGAGTGGACATGGATGTTAGACATCTGTACCATACTCTAAAGCTTTGAGGAGTCCACCAAGATGGTGAGCGGCAATGACGCCATAATTAGCGTCACCATCCCACTTCTCTGTCTTCTGAAATGCTCTTTGCTCACAATTAAAGAGGATGTATTGCAGGCGGAGCACGATGAGGTGGAGGAAGGAACAATACAGGCTGATTCCACACAGCACAGCCTCATCTCATCCCAACGTGGATTGGGTGACAATAAGGAGGAGGAAGAACCGGAGCTAGTTTCCTGCACTATAGACGGTACTATCTGCACAACTGTCATACCGTCTGTTCAGCGTGGATGGCCTGAGGACAGGGATGAGAAGGAAGAGGAGGAGAAGAAGGATGAGGAGGAGAGCATGGTCAGTCGTCCTCTTGGTGAGGACACAGAAGTCTTGCCTCTTTGCAGTCTGGCACACATTGCTGAGTTTATGTTACGCTGCCTTTCCCGTGACCCTCGCGTTGTCCAAATTTTGAGTGACAGTTATTACTGGTTGGTGACACTTCTAGACCCATGCTATAAGGAGAACTTTCTGTCTCTTGTTCCCTTGCCGGACAGGCCTAATAAAATGGGGCAGTGCCAGAATTCCCTTGTCGCGGAATTATTAAAAAATTCCCATCTGAAAATGCTGGCGGCAGAGTTCACAGTTCATTGTACAACCAAGGAGTACAGGCGAGAGAGATACAAATGTAATCCAGTAGAAACAGGGGAACACTGTCAAAGTTCTGGGACAGTTTTCTCAGACCCTCCCATCGCTCAGGCCCTGAGGCGCGGGGTACTCTACCAAGGAGGGAGAAGTTTTGGAAAGGAGGGAGTACCTTGCCGACCGTACCAACGTCCTCTGTGATTCCTCTGTGCCTTATAATTATTGGGTATCCAAGCTGGACACATGGCATGAACTGGCTCTCTACGCCTTGGAGGTCCTGTCCTGCCCTGCCTCTAGCATTTTGCGTGTTTTAACTGCTGCTGGTGCAATTATAATGGATAGGCGCATCCGCCTGTCAACTGAAAATGCTAACAGGCTGACTCATAAAAATGAACAAGGGCTGGATTGGGCCAGACTTCTCAACACCACCGAATGATAGCAGTGTAGCATAAACTCAAATACATTGTCTTTTTTTGGGAGGTCTAACTCTATTCGCATGCACCTCTGTCTTCACACCCAGACATCGGTATAAGCTTCCTGATTTTGTCTATTTGCTCTTGTCCTCCTCCTTCTCCTCATCCTCATCCTCCATCACCATATCACCACAATATCTACCATATCACCATTTCTACGTCTCTTGCAAGGGACATTAGAGTTCCTCCAAATGTGTGGCGGCTGTTGCATTCACTGCATAGGCAAACATTATGGGAGACCCACTTCCTAATAATGGGAACATTGTTTTCAGGAGGCCGTCTGACCTCTACGTCTCTTGCAAGGGACATTGGAGTTCCTCCAAATTTTTGCCAGCTGTTACATTCACTGCATAGGCAAACCCTATGGGAGACCCGCTTCCTAAAAATGGGAACATTTCTTTCAGGAGGCCTTCCGACCTCTACGTCTCTTGCAAGTGACATTGGAGTTCCTCCAAATTTTTGGCAGCTGTTGCATTCACTACATAGGCAAACAGTATGGGAGACCCACTTCCTAAAAATGGGAATATTACTTTCAGGAGGCCCTCTGACCTCTACCTCTCTTGCAAGGAACATTGGAGTTCCTCCAAATATTTGGTAGCTGTTGCATTCACTGCATAGGCAAACAGTATGGGAGACACACTCTCTAATAATGGGAACATTATTTTCAGGAGGCCTGCCGACCTCTACGTCTCTTGCAAGGGACATTGGAGTTCCTCCAAATTTTTGGCAGCCGTTACATTCACTGCATAGGCAAACAGTATGGGAGACCCACTTCCTAATAATGGGAAAATTGTTTTCAGGAGGCCCTCCGACCTCTACGTCTCTTGCAAGGGACATTGGAGTTCCACCAAATTCTTGGCAACTGTTGCATTCACTACGTAGACAAACAGTATGGGACACCCACTTCCTAGAAATGGGAACATTGCTTTCAGGAGGCCCTCCTTCCTCTACGTCTTTTGCAAGGGACATTGGAGTTCCTTCAAATTTTTGGCAGCTGTTACATTCACTGCATAGGCAAACATTATGGGAGACCCATTTCCTAATAATGGGAACATTGTTTTCCGGAAGCCCTCCGACCTCTGCGTCTCTTGCAAGAGACATTGGAGTTCCTTCAAATTTTTGCCAGCTGTTGCATTCACTGCATAGGCAAACACTATGGGAGACCCACTTCCTAATAATGTGAACATTGTTTTCAGGAGGCCTTATGACCTCTACCTCTCTTGCAAGGAACATTGGAGTTCCTCCAAATTTTTGGCAGCTGTTGCATTCTCTGCATAGGCAAACTGTATTGGGAGACCCATTTGCTAATAATAGGAACATTGTCTTCAGGAGGCCCTCCGACCTCTACGTCTCTTGCAAGGGACATTGGAGTTCCTCCAAAGTTTTGGCAGCCGTTGCATTCACTGCATAGGCAAACAGTGTGGGAGACCCACTTCCTAATAATGGGAACATTGTTTTCAGGAGGCCTTCTGACCTCTATGTCTCTTCTAAGGGACTGTAACATCCCTGGTGGCCTGCTGACATGGCTTACCACCTCCCACCATGCAAGACTGCCATCTTACCTATCAGTCCAGGCTGCTCACTTTGCTCTAATACCTGCTGTGTCTCTTGTCTGATTGCTTAGGGCGGCAGCGCGGTTACTGCCTGATTCTTATAGTTACTGTGTGCACATTCCTAATGCCTCCCCAGCCTATTGCTGTGAGTCACTGGATACTTAAACCCCCTCCACTCAGTAGGAGGGGCCTGAGCAACACTTTCTTACAGTGTGTTCTGTGCAACTGAGTTGCCAGGTCCTGTCCTGTATCTAGTCTATTCCTGTCACCTTGGGGCCTGTATACCCAGGCCTGTTACCTGTATCTGTGACTTCTAGTCTGTTCCGCCGCCCTGGCGGCTGTATACCCAGGCCTGTTGCCTGTATCTGTGACTTCTAGTCTGTTTCCGCCACCCTGGGGGCTTGGTTCCCCGGCTCGTTCCTGTATCTTGTTCCTGGATCAGTTCCTGTCTGAACTGTGTCCTAGCCCGTTACCTGTTGGTCTCTATGTCTGAACCTTCCCTTTTCCTGCAGTGTCTGAACCTGCACCTAACTTCAACTCGTTGTCTCTGTACTTCTGTTTGTGAGTTTTGTGTCCACTCGCTACTTCATAGTAAGTACCTTGTGTGTATCTGGTTCTGCTTGTCCCATTTCCCAGCCTCCGTATCTACCTTCTGTGTTCTAACTATCTTCCTGTATTTTCCAGTCTGTTCCATGTGAACAGAGCCCTGTCCTGTCTGCATGCACCTTCTGCTCTGTTCTGCTCTGCTTGTCCACCGCATCTGCGGTTTCACTCTGCTCTGCTTGTTCACCGCACCTGCGGTTTCGCTCTGCTCTGCTTGTTCACCGCACCAGCGGTTTTGCTCTGCTCTGCTTGTTCACCGCACCTGCAGTTTCGCTCTGCTCAACTTATTCACCGCACCTACGGTTTTGCTCTACTCTGCTTGTTCACCGCACCTGCGGTTTTGCTCTGCTCTGCTTTTTCACCGCACCTGCGGTTTCGCACTGCTCTGCTTGTTCACCGCACCTGCGGCTTCGCTCTGCTCTGCTTGTTCACCGCACCTGCGGTTTTGCTCTGCTCTGCTTGTCCACTGCACCTGCAGTTTCGCTCCGCTCTGCTTGTCCACCGCACATTTGGTTTTGCTCCGCTCTGCTTGTCCACCGCACCTGCGGTTTCACTCTGCTCCGCTTGTCCACTGCACCTGCAGGTTCGCTCCACTCCGCTTGTCCACCGCACCTGCGGTTTCGCTCCACTCTGCTTGTCCACAGCACATGCGGTTTCGCTCTGCTCTGCTTGTCCACCGCACCTGCGGTTTCGCTCTGCTCTGCCCCGCTTGTCCTCCACGCCTGCGGTTCTGCTCTGCTAGTCCACCGCACCCGCGGCTCTGTTCCTGTATCCCATTCTGTACTGGTCCTTATCCAGCCTGCATTCATACCTGCCAGTATGTGCCTGTCTGCATACCAGCCGTGCCTGCCAGTACCCGCCTGTATGCATACCAGCCGTGCCTGCCAGTACCCGCCTGTCTGCATACCAGCCGTACCTGCCAGTACCCGCCTGTCTGCATACCAGCCGTGCCTGCCAGTACCCACCTGTCTGCATACCAGCTGTGCTTGCCCGTTCCTGCATTCCCCGGTGTGGGTCAACATCTGTGACCGGGGTCTGACCTGGAGTAGCACCTGGTCCCTCTGCTCGGTTCCTACCTGTTTCACGGAGTCGACTGAGCCGCCGTGCGACCTTGGTCGGACCGAGTTGATACTTAGTCACGCCCCTCCAGGCACTCCTCGTTTCATGGTCCAGTGGGATCACTAACCACGCTCACGCCAGTCAGTCCGGGCATGAGTGTAACAGGGACATTGTAGTTCCTCCAAATATTTGGCAGCTGTTGAATCCACTGCTTAGGCAAACAGTATGGGAGACCCACTTCCTAATAATGGGAGCATTGTTTTCAGGAGGCCCTCTGCCCTCTATGTCTCTTGCAAGGGACATTGGAGTTCCTCCAAATTTTTGGCAGCCGTTGCATTCACTGCATTGGCAAACAGTATGGGAGACCCACTCCTTTCTAATGGGAACATGTCGTTACAGTGGCACGGCTCTATGTATCTTTAAATTGTTATTGGGGTATTTCCTAAATTTTTGCAGCTGCTGGACTCACTTCATACCCTATAACTGTATAGCAGACCCGCTCCTTTCTAATGGGAACATGTCGTTAGTGTCTTCCAGCTCTATGTGTCTTTAAATTGGTATTTGGGTATTTCCCAAATTTTGGCAGCCCGTGCAGTCACTGCATGGGCATTACCACTCTAGGAGACCCACTCCTTTATAATGGGAATTTTTTTTTTACTGAGACCCTCCTCTATGTCTCTTCAAAGGGGTATTGGGGTGCCTCCAAATTTTTGTCAGCCCTTGCAGTATCCAATAACAGTATAGGAGACACACTCTTTAATAATGGGAACAACAAATCATAGCCAACTGCTGGCCCTTTAAGAATAGTAAGGGCCACCTGATGGCCCTATAAAAATAGTGTTTGTGACTTTCAGAGTCCCTCCTTCATAAATGAAACAGGATGTGTCTCATGATGTCTCACACACCACATGGCCAGATAAGGCAGTAAAATGTTAAAATGACATTTCCTGGTGAAAACATTTTTCACCGTTGAAAGCAATGCAAAAGTGCAAAAACGCATAAAAAAACGCTACGTGTGAACATAGCCCAATGTGTGGAGGAGCATTTTTGTTTTTGGTTATTTATTTTGCCTTATATGCAAGTTATTACCCTGAAAAGGATGTTCCTTAACATTTTCTCAGGAAAATCCATTTTGGATTTGTTTTTGTATGTTTTATTGCAAGTACGCAAAAGTGTCGTAATACCTCTGACAACATTGCTGACAGCAGTGACCTGGGGTCTTCCTCATGCTGTTCCCATGTCATTTGAGCACTGTTCCCATCGAAGTGGGCAATTTTTAGGCCCTCTGAAGACCGCCGGCGGGGAGGGGGGGGCGCCGGAAAAATGCTTGTGTTTCCCATAGACTTACATTGGGCTCGTTACTCAGACCGAACACTTCAAGCATTCCAATTTGCTCGACCCGAGCAACGAGTACCTGAGCATTTTAGTGCTCACTCATCACTACTAGTTACTGATCCAAAGCTGGTCCCAGAGTGTTCCAGTGAGGTTGGAGCCTTAATGTTGCTTTCAAGTATCAAGTAAGATTTCCCAGGGAGATGCTTACAGATCAGGAGACCATGTTCATGACTCATCTAATGCAGTCCCTTTGTAATAAAATGCAGGTGCAGCACTTGGTATGAAGCTCATATCACCCAGAGACTAACGGTTTGTGTGAACAACTCAACGGTACCTTTAAGCAGATGCTGGTGAATTCCTATGGGCAGGACAGGAAGTTGTACCTCCCACATCTGCTGTTTGCTTACAAAAAGATAACTCAGGCTTCAACATGTTTCTCTCCTTCGAACTCCTGTATGGCAGGAAAGGGAATCCTGGGAAGGAGAAAACTGGTCACCCCCTAAGACTGCGTCATCAAGTATATCATGCGATTTCATAACAAAATGCAGTTATTGATGCAGTTGGTGCTTGAGAATATGGGGCAGGCCCAAGTCAGCCAGAAGCTGTAACATGATCGGAACGAAGTACAAAGTACATCAGAAGGTGTGGATCCTAGTCCCTAGTTTTGACCATGAGGCATACATAAAAAACACAGGACCGCATAGCAAAAGTTCTAATTGGACCCATGTCCCTCTCCCCCCCAAAAAAAATATTTTGCGAAGTAGATGGCAAAGATATCTCCCAACTTTATTAAATGGGACACGTTTTGTGGTACATACACAGTAACTATGCCTGTATTGAAGCCCCTTAGTGTTCTCACCCATGATGGCTCTGTGGTTAGCACTGTAATCTTGCAGCACTGGGATCTGGGATTCAAATCCCACCAAGGAACCAAGGACAACACTGTAAGGAGTTGGTATGTTCTCCCTGTCTTTACGTGGGTTTCCTCTAAGTACTTCAAATTCCTCCTTCAGGGCGAAAACATACTGATAGGGAATGTATATTGTGGACCCAGTGGGGACAGTGCTGATAATATCTGTAAAGCGCTATGGAATTAATGGATCTATAAAAATTTGTAAAATAAATGATACCCCTTTTATGGCCATAATTGAGTGAAATACTCCCAAAAATGCTCTTGTGAATCCCCCTTCACAGCTTACTCCACATGTACAGTATGATGCCTCCAACACACTATTATATCCCCACAGAATAATGCCCCTAAAGTGCCTTCCCACCAGAGGTGTATCTAGGCTTTCTGGCACCCGGTGCAAGATTTCAGTTTGGCGCCCCCTCTTCCTCGAGCATATATGCAACTGCTGCTCTTCCTAATTCTCTCAATGTTCAGTGAAAAACTGAGAGAATCAGGAAAAGAAGCTCATTGTCATGTGACCGTAAGATTGAAAATCGCATGTGATGACTGCTGGAACTTACAAACAGAGCTGAATCCTGCCAGTGAGTATATTACACGCTGTTAGGATTGGCTACAGTGCTTCATTTTATAATTAAAAGGCTCATCCGAGTTTGAGCCGTCAAAGCTATAGAAATGGAACAGATAATGCACTCACCAACAGTGTTGCTTGATAATAGTCCTGTTTATTCGGGATTACACATGCGGAGTAGTGGTGCTGGTTCTGGGGTGCGGGGATAAGAGGACAACGGCCGTTTCACGTGAGTCCTGGCTTCAACGGGTCCACTGCGTAGTGGTTTCACTATATATGGAATTTGCACCACCTGGCTCGCATGCACACGGCTAGTGCCCTGTCTACCTGGTTTTCAGGCTAACACCCTTTCATATGCAGAGTGCAGCGATTGAAGGCTGCATAGTGTGACTGGTGCCTCACTATTTCTTTTCATATGCTCGTCCAGGTTTGAGATGAAAGTCTGTAGTCATTCTATGTGCACAACGCATGTACTCCACACATTTAGGATTCTTCCTTGCACAAGTATGCGATTTGTATACTTCTGGCCACATTCCAACTAAACGTGTCTGGCCTCGCACAATTAATTTTCATTGAGAGAGGCAATGCATGTCTAGTCGGTATGTGACTGCATGTGTGCAAATCGCCGGCACGAGAGAATCCTGACAGCATGCAGTGCGCACTGTGAGGATTCAGAAGTCTGCAGTCACATAGAATGACTGCAGACTCATCACAAACTTGTACAACCCCTTTAATGCTCCTAACAAATAAAAATATGAGAATTAGTCAGTATCACAAATAACATTTACATCCAGGTACCTGATGGATGATGTTGTCTCTGGACTTGTTCTCTTTCTTTTATTCTTTATCTTGTCCAGACGTCATGATGAGTTTTGTCATCCACAGCTTGTCTCTGCAGACTTCCATCTTCTCCAGTCTTCTGCAGCACATCCCCACACGATGCCCTTAAAGATAGCAGTGTCATTATAATGCTCCTGAATAAAAATATCTGCCCTTCGCTGAGCTCCTGAATAAATAATTGCCCAAGAGAATGCCAAGAGTGTGCAAATCAGTCATCAAAGCAAAAGGTGGCTACTTTGAAGAACCTAGAATATAAGACATATTTTCAGTTGTTTCACACTTTTTTGTTAAGTATATAATTCCACATGTGTTAATTCATAGTTTTGATGCCTTCAGTGTGAATGTACAGTTTTCATAGTCATGAAAATACAAAAAAATCTTTAAATGAGAAGGTTTGTCCAAACTTTTGGTCTGTATTGTGTATATATATATATATATATATATATTTCTATATACAGTATGTATATATATATATATATATATATCTTACATAGTCTCCTTTATTATGTATATTGCATCCCCTTATTACACAATGCCCTCTCTTGTTATGTACAGCACCATCCCTTACATATCGCATGATATAGCACCTTATTTTTTATTAGATAGCATCCTCTGTTGTTAGATATACAGTGGGTATGGATAGTATTCAGACCCCTTTCAATTTTTCACTTTTTGTTTTATTGCAGCCATTTGGTAAATTCTAAAAAGTTAATTTTCTTTTCTCATTAATGTACACTCTGCATCCCATCTTGACGGAAAAAAACTGAATTGTAGAAATTTGTGCAAATTTATTAAAAAAGAAGAACTGAAATATCACATGGTCATAAGTATTCAAACCCTTTGCTCAGACACTCATATTTAAGTCACATGCTGTCCATTTCCTTGTGATCCTCTTTGAGATGGTTCTATTCCTTCACTTAAGTCCAGCTGTGTTTAATTAAACTGATAGGACTTGATTTGGAAAGGCATACACCTGTCTATATAAGACCTCACAACTCACAGTGCATACAGAAAAACAACCTGGCACTCAGAAGACTCATGGGTTCTTTTAGTGATTTTTAATAAAGTAATGTAGTAAATAACAAATAAACAGACGTTTCGGTCACACTAGACCTTCATCGGTGTACTACAAAAGCAAAAAAATATAATAGTGAGTACCACATAGAAATATGCAATTCATATAACATAGGTTTGACAGAATGAGATCAAAATTCAATTGGTCATGGATAATGTACATACAGAAAATACAACATCGGGAAAAAATAATAATATAGTAGAGGATCTGGGGAAAGGGGATGGGAAGGAGAACTAGGTTAGGAGGGAAAGGGAAAAATAAAAAGTGACATACCGGTTTTATTAAAGGCGTGATGCATTTGGGCCGCTGTCTGTGGAAATTTGTAAACTAAGGGAACACATATAAAAAAAATTTTTTAAAAAAATTTAGAGGTCTAGAACAATGTAAGATGTGTGATGACACTTAGTGTAATCGGTGGCTATGAGGTTAGAGATACCCCGATAGGTGCTATGGGATGAGGAACAATGAAGAGCACATAAAGTGTGAAGGCAGGGGATGAAAAAACGTACCCGTTGCTTGCGGTAGGTACTCAAAGGTAATGGCCTGGTCGGTGCCGTAAGCTGTATAGAGGATGAAGTAAATAATATAATATCTATGGGATATAGGGGCATTAAGTATAGTAGGAGCCAAAAAAGAAAAACATACCCGTAGGAGAAAATGAATAACCAGAGGCAGTAGCCCGGTAGGAAGTTGTATGCTAAGGGAAAGAAAAAGGGCACATTAAATGAAGCCCCAATAAGTATTAAGGATAAGGGGACCAGTGTAGGAAGTGTACCTGTATTGTAAAGGACGCAGGACGCGGTATCCACCGTTTGTCCAGAAGCATGTGGCAGGATAAGGCACCAGGGGGCTTTAAATAGGGGATAGGAGGGGTGAAAGGTTGTAATAGGAGCCAATCATTGGTGGTAGTGGTGTGGGAATGCGCTTTACTAGCTTCTGGGATAGGACCTGAAAACCGTAAATAGCGTCAAATGACGCTATTCAGGTCCTGTAAGGGAAAAACCGGTCACGTGACCGGAAGTGACGTGTGTATGCGTTCCACACAGTGTTCTATGCGTTCCACTGAGCGAGGGGAGCGCTGTAATACTTCTAACAGCGCTGTAGAGCAGAGGAGACCCACTAATAGATGTGTGGTTGCGTTCCACACAGGTACCATGCGTTCCACAGAGCGGTGGGAACGCTATATTACTTGTGACGGCATAGTAGAACAAGGGAAAGCCAGGATAGGAGTCCAGGAAGGATGGGGATCAGGAGGAGGGATGCCATATTAGGATGGGATCTGGAGAAACAGATAATGATAGCATAAGTTATTCAGGCAGAAAACACGGTGTATATCATAAAAACCACAATAGAGTGTAGTCATATCATCACGACCCCCCAAGTAACAAATAAAAGAGGTTCCAACAAATATACCTGTGGTCTTGGTAGTGAATACATGTATATATGCAATCCGTGTTGTGTGGCAAGAATCAGTCAAAGTGGAAGAACTTTATTTTGTTAGGAGGCACACACTCATAAACACACATATACATTTATATATATCCATATGCACATATACACACCCATACTGAGGTGGCTCTAGTCGTTTAGGTAAAGGAGCTGAGATCGTATTCCTTATTTAAGCCCCTTGGGGATAACGACTGTAACTCGTGGATCCAAAAAGCCTCTCTATATTTAAGAAGGCGAATACGGTCACCTCCCCGTCTGGGAGGGGGTACGTGTTCAATCACTTGGAATTTAAGCTGTGCCACTGAATGGCCAGCTGATGCAAAATGTGATGGAACCGGAAGAAGGTTTTTACAACGTATGGTCGATTTGTGTTTTGAGATCCTATCTTTAACACACTGGGTGGTTTCCCCCACGTAAATGAGACCACAAGGACATTTAAGGATGTAAACAACATAGGAGGAGTTGCAGGTAAAGTAGTCCTTAATTTTGTACTGTTTCCCCGAGTGTGGGTGGTAAAACGTGTCGCCTCGGATGATATTGTTGCATTGGTAGCATTGAAGACATGGGAATGTCCCGTTTTTGGGTGTGGACAGAAATCTTTGTCTAGGTTTAGTGATGGGGGTGCCTACGTCGGAATGGACGAGGCGGTCACGGATGTTAGTGGGTCTCTTGTAGCATGGTAAAAATGGAGCTTTGAACTCTTGAACTGTGGGATAGGCTGTTTGGAGTATGTTCCAATGTTGTCGTATTTTCTTGTGTATTATCGAGACTACAGGATGGTAGGTATGGACAAACGGTATACGGTTATTGGTGGAAGGTCTGGGTCTGTTGGTGGGTTCTAGGGCTCGAGATAATGTATCAGGTGGGTAACCTCTGTTGAGGAACTTCTCTTTCATCTCGGTGATCCTGATGTCCCGTGTGGTAGGATTGCTAACAATTCGTTCATCGCGGTGGAATTTGGACTTGGGCACCGAGGTGAAGATGGATTTGGGGTGGAGGCTGGTATAATGTAAGAGGCCGTTTCTGTCTGTGGGTTTAACATAAAGGTCCGATGAGAGGTGTCCTAGATTATCTTTTAAAATGGTAGTGTCGAGGAAGTTTATGGATTCCCTGCTAGAGGAAATGGTGAACCGTAGGCCCTCCCAGGATGAGTTGAGGGTCTCAAAGAATCGTGATAGGGTTTCTATGGGTCCCGCCCAGATGCAAAAAATGTCATCAATATAGCGTTTCCACATCCTGGAATAGGTTTGGAAGAGTGGGTTCGTATATACCACCTCTTCTTCAAACGATGACATGAAGCAGTTTGCATACGGTGGGGCTACATTGGATCCCATGGCGGTACCCTGTTTCTGTAAGTAGAAGGTATCCTGGAAGAGGAAGAAGTTTTTGGACAGGACCAAATGTAAAAGGTCTAGACAGAGGTGACTAATTTCAGGTGGTGTTTGGGACAACTCCAATAGATTTTTGACGCAAATGATACCCTTTTCATGTGGGATCAAGGTATATAAGTTGTTTACATCTAAAGTGACCAGTAGGGAGTCTGGGTGGACCTGTTTGATTTCTCTAATAATGGTAAGAACAGCTCCTGTATCTAGAATAAAGGATGCAGTTTGTTTAACCAGAGGGGTCAGGACTTTCTCCAGAAAAATGGCTAATGGTGAAAGAATAGAATCAGTGGCGGCGACGATGGGACGTCCCGGGGGATTATCCATGTTCTTGTGTATTTTAGGTAGTATATAGAACACTGGAGTAATTGGGAATTTGTTAGTTAAAAACTCACAGGTTTTGATATCTATCGTCCCGTTTAGGGAATGGTGTTTCAATGTTTCGGAAATGGCCCCCCTGATCGTGGAAGTTGGGTCATGTGAGAGCTTCTGATAAACTGAGCTGTCATTCAGTTGTCTCTGGATCTCACCCAGGTAGAAGGATGTGTCCATCACCACTATCGCTCCCCCCTTGTCTGCCGGTTTTATGGTAATTGAGGGGTCGGACTGAAGTGTTTTGAGTGCCTGTCTATCCAAAGAAGATAGATTCTGGTGGTAGTGTAACCGGCCCAGGTCAATGTCCGACCGTAGTTTTAGAAAGGATTGATTAATAAAATCGATAAAGGTCTCTGCTGCGTGATAATGTTGAGGGGGTCGATATGTGCTTTTGTTTCTCAAGCCTAAACTGGTTGCTGTGATGCTGACGGAGTTGTTAGTGGGTATAGTGGTGTCAGTAATAGTTGTCTGGGAGAAATGTGTCTTCAGTCTGATGGACCTAAAGAACCTCTGCAATTCCATTTGTAAGCCAAATGTATTACATTTATATGATGGGCAAAAGGACAGGCCTTTTTGTAATACCATTAGTTCCGCTATACTAAGCGATCGAGAAGAAATGTTCACAACCAATGGGGTCGTACCTGGGAACGTGTGACTCTGGTGAAGTTCCTGTCCCCTCCTGTTGGTGCCGCCTCTCCTCGTCCTCCTCCTCTTCTGTTGTATTTCTTCCGGTAACCTAAAAAATTATGGGTAGAGGTGGAAGGCTGATCCCGTCTGTCCGTCTCCGAGCCAGAGGAGGATAGATCGGTTGAGGAGCGTCCAGGATACCCCGGTCTATGTTTTATGGTAGAAAAGTCGCGCCATTTGTAAACTCGATTTTTCTGGTAGTCCTCCGTATCACGGATAAATTTCAGCCTTTTCCTGTTTTCTGTATCTCGACGATGCTGTTCAAGGTTCTGGTTCACCTTGATCTTTAAGGAGCTTAACTCTTCCGCGGAGGTCGTAGATGTCAGTTGGGATTCAATGTTAGAGATTTGTTCCTTCGATATGACTATTTCCTTCTGTAAAGATTCAATTGTTAGGGTCATCAAATCAAACGAGCATTTGTTCAAAATACGTTCAAACTTTAGACAGTAGTCTTCTTGGTTGCTAAAAAGAGTGGGGCGTAATGGGACCCTAAGTCCCCTTGGAATACGTTGAACTCGAACGTATTCAGAAAGAGTCGCACAGTGTAATTCAAGATTGGTGCAATGGCGTAGTTCCTTCTCCCAATCCCTGCTTCTTGTTTCCCTGGGCGGTATTTTCAGAAAGTCACAAGAAAAATTGGAGTTGGAGATGATACTGGAAGTTTCCTCGGCGTTGTAGAAGAAGGTGTTAGTTGTCATGACACCACAGGGTGCTGGTATATAGAAACCAGATATATAAAAATAGAAACTACCGCACTCCTGGAGTGGTGGTGGTGCCCAGGTAGGGTTACAAGCCCGTATAGATACAGAAAAACAACCTGGCACTCAGAAGACGCATGGGTTCTTTTAGTGATTTTTAATAAAGTAATGTGGTAAATAACAAATAAACAGACGTTTCGGTCACAATAGACCTTCATCGGTGTACTACAAAAGCAAAAAAATATAATAGTGAGTACCACATAGAAATATGCAATTCATATAACATAGGTTTGACAGAATGAGATCAAAATTCAATTGGTCATGGATAATGTACATACAGAAAATACAACATCGGGAAAAAATAATAATATAGTAGAGGATCTGGGGAAAGGGGATGGGAATGAGAACTAGGTTAGGAGGGAAAGGGAAAAATAAAAAGTGACATCCTCTATACAGCTTACGGCACCGACCAGGCCATTACCTTTGAGTACCTACCGCAAGCAACGGGTACGTTTTTTCATCCCCTGCCCTCACACTTTATGTGCTCTTCATTGTTCCTCATCCCATAGCACCTATCGGGGTATCTCTAACCTCATAGCCACCGATTACACTAAGTGTCATCACACATCTTACATTGTTCTAGACCTCTAAATTTTTTTAAAAAAAAATTTTTATATGTGTTCCCTTAGTTTACAAATTTCCACAGACAGCGGCCCAAATGCATCACGCCTTTAATAAAACCGGTATGTCACTTTTTATTTTTCCCTTTCCCTCCTAACCTAGTTCTCCTTCCCATCCCCTTTCCCCAGATCCTCTACTATATTATTATTTTTTCCCGATGTTGTATTTTCTGTATGTACATTATCCATGACCAATTGAATTTTGATCTCATTCTGTCAAACCTATGTTATATGAATTGCATATTTCTATGTGGTACTCACTATTATATTTTTTTGCTTTTGTAGTACACCGATGAAGGTCTAGTGTGACCGAAACGTCTGTTTATTTGTTATTTACTACATTACTTTATTAAAAATCACTAAAAGAACCCATGAGTCTTCTGAGTGCCAGGTTGTTTTTCTGTATCTATACGGGCTTGTAACCCTACCTGGGCACCACCACCACTCCAGGAGTGCGGTAGTTTCTATTTTTATAACTCACAGTGCATGTCAGACCAAATGAGAATCATGAGCTCAAAGGAACTGCTCAAGGAGCTCAGAGACAGAATTGTGGCAAGGCACAGATCTGGCCAAGGTTACAAAAGAATTTCTGCATTATTCAAGGTTCCTAAGAGCACAGTGGCCTCCATAATCCTTAAATGGAAGAAATTTGCGACCACCAGACGTCTTCCTAGACCTGGCCATCCAGCCAAACTGAGCAATCGTGAGAGAGGTAAAGAAGAACCCCAAGTTCACTGTGGCTGAGCTCCAGAGATGCCGTAGGGAGATGTTCTCCCATCTATCACTGCAGCCCTCCACCAGTCAGGCCTTTATGGCAGAGTGGCCCGACGGAAGCCTCTCCTCAGTGCAAGACACATGAAAGCCCGCATAGAGTTTGCTCAAAAACACATGACGGACTCCCAGACTATGAGAAATAAGATTCTCTGGTCTGATGAGACAAAGATAGAACTTTTTGGTGATAATTCTAAGTGGTATGTGTGAAGAAAACCAGGCACTGCTCATCACCTGCCCAATACAATCCCAACAGTGAAACATGGTGGTGGCTGCATCATGCTATGGGGGTGTTTTTCAGCTGGAGGGACAGGGTGACTCTTTGCAATTGAAGGAAACATGAATGCAGCCAAGTACAGAGATATCCTGGATGAAAACCTCTTCCAGAGTGCTTTGGACCTCAGACTTGGCCGAAGGTTCACCTTTCAACAAGATAATGACCTTAAGCACACAGCTAAAATAACAAAGGAGTGTCTTCAGAACAACCCAGCCAGAGCCCTAACCTAAACCCAATTGTGCATCTCTGGAGAGACCTGAAAATGGCTGTCCACCAACGTTCACCATCCAACCTAACGGAACTGGAGAGGATCTGCAAGGAAGAATGGCAGAGGATCACCAAATCCAAGTTTGAAAAACTTATTGCATCATTTCCAAGAACATTCATGGCTGTACTAGCTCAAAAGGGTGCTTCTACAAAATACTGAGCAAAAGGTCTGAATACTTATGACCATATGATATTTCAGTTTTTATTTTTTAATAAATTTGCAAATATTTCTACATTTCTGTTTTTTTTCAGTCAAGATGGGGTGCAGAGTGTACTTTAATGAGAAAAAAAATGAACTTTTTAGAATTTACCAAATGGCTGCAATGAAGCAAAGAGTGAAAAATTTAAAGGGGTCTGAATACTTTCCATACCCACTGTATAAGGCAATGATGGCTGATGGAGCATGGGAAAGCTTCTTTTCTTATGGAGATGCTGATACATTGCTCTTCTGGTCAGATGCTGCCTCACCAGTAGTGATGAGCTAATATGTTCGAAATCCGATCTCCAAACTTAAGTTCAACACAAATCTTTTTTTTTTTTACCTGTAACTTTAAGTGAGGATAGCGCTGCTATCCATTCAGAGCATAGGAAGCATCCAGACTGTCCAGACCCAAAGGTTTCTGCCATTGGCTGATAAAATCACATATCCTCTCTGTATAAAGAGCGGTCATGTTCCCTCAGTGCCATTTTATGCATATCACTGACTGCTGCCAGATGCTCCTGCTGAGTGTGCGCCTGTGTACTGGTACTGAGAGATTTTCGATAGATAGATAGATAGATAGATAGATAGATAGATAGATGGGCGCTTGTGTGGAAGTTAGATAGTGTAGATAAGTCCTGTGCAGTTTACCTGTGAAATCGATGTTGCAGCACATTTGTTTTTCTTGTGCAATTACTGAGACTCTGACAGAAAGAGCAGAGCCCATGGCATAGAACTGTGTTGTGCACCAGTTGTACTGTGCTCCATGCACGAGTATGCCTTCAATCTATTTTTTCACTTGCTAATGTGATAAAGCAAGTCCTTGCAGCCCACCTTTTTTCATTTTGTGGGGTTGAAATTGAGCTGTATGCAGACTTTGCAGAGCTCCTCAGTAAAGAGCACAAAAACCTTTTTTTTCAGTTGCTAATGTGATAGTGCAAGCAATAGCAACCCACTTTGTCATTTTTTGGTGGGTGAAATTCAGTTGCATGCACAGTAAAAAAAAAATATTTTTTCTCTTGCTAGCCAGAGTTTACCAAAGAGTGTTTTGTCTCGCAAACGTGATACACTCTGCTAAAAGCCACCTACTATTTTAGTGGCGTTGAAGTTCAGCTGTTTTCAGAGTGAAAAAATAGATTTTTTTTCTTGCTAGGCAGAGTCCAAAAATATTTTTTGCTGTCGCAAACGTGTTACACTCTGCTATAAGCCACCTAATCTTTTAGTGCTGGTGAAATTCAGCTGTATGCAGAGCTTATGCAGAGTAGAAAAATCTATTTTTTGCTGCTCCTAATGTGATACAGCAGGCTAGATCCGAGTTTGAAATAGCTTGAAAAATATCTCGTATGTTACAAAGGCTTTATTCACACTAAAAAAAAATAATTTTTTCTGTTAGTAACTGTTATGATCTGCAACATAAACTAAGGAAAGATAAGGGAAAGCTGTCCCTACAGTAAGACTAAGATGAATCCCTACGATGTAGCAGGCTGCCTATTCCTAGTGAACAGACCTGCCTTCGTCCTCGGCTAGTCTGAACGGAGACCTATAGAATAAAGGGAGGGGTCCCTAAAAGAACTGGGACAAAAATGGGACACCTCCTAAATAGAAGTTGTTGCAGAGCAAAAAGGACAAACTGACAAAAAGTACTAACGGTCCCAGAGGACCAAGAACTGACAGAGATAGGCACCGAAGCACCTGGCTAGAGAGAGTCAAAACAACACTGAAGTCCAGCAAAGCCAGAAGGGCGAAGCTGGAATATATAGGCAGCTGGTCACGTGACCACAAAACACAAGATAGCAAAAACTAACAGGAGGGTTCTAACAGTAATGTTATACAGCAAGCCATATCTTACCTTGTCATTTAGTGCTGCTTAAATTCAGGTGTGTGCAGAACTGTTGCAGAGGAAAAAAACTAATTGTGTTTTGCTAATAGCATGCTCCTACCACAGTATCTGAGCAACATGAGTGGGAAAAAGAGAGGTTGTGGTGGAAGGGGGAAATAGGCTTGGTCTTCTAGGCAAACGTGGGTAGGTGTTAATGTTAGTGAACCAATACCAACATGCCCTATGTGAAGACAACTGACAAGTTCTGTTAGTGGACAGGCTACTCCACTCCCTTTCTTTGGCAGCCACACAGCGATACGTTTTGTTGATAAGGGCCAGAAAGAGCAGGTGCTCCAGTGAATGGCAAGCGCTGCTTCAAGTGGCCTCTCCTCTTCTTCCTCCACTTCAACATCACATACAGTACAGTCCACAGAGGTGGCACCCCAATTACCCTTGCTTTCCCCCATGTCACAATTGTCCAACTGCCCAACTGACTGTAGTGAACCACAGATGGGTGAGTCTGTAGAACTGTTCACTAGTGATGAGCGAGCATTTTCGCTACTGCTCGGTGCTCGCCTGAGCATCTCACTGCTCGACATACTCGGCGCTCAACGAGTATTTCCCGGGTTGCTCGGCGGGAGTTTGGGTCTCCTCCCTGCATGTTTGGTGCTCTATAGAGCGACAATGAACATGCAGGAATTGCTTGCCACTCACTGTAATGCCGCAGCCATGTTGGTTGTGGCATTACAGTGATTGGCTGGCCGCACAGCGTCATCAGGTCTATATCAGACCTGTCGCCGCCATTCTCTTCACAGTCACTCCAGAATCAGACCACGTAGGGAGAGCTGCTGCTGAGCTAGGCAGAGATTTGCTTGTTTCTAGTTAGTGTCGGTGTACCAAACTATATTAGAGACACATATCCATCTCAACAAACAGTCCTTCTGAGGACTTTTCCATCTGTAGAGATATCAGGCAGGCAGTGTATATAGGCAGGCAAGCAGTGTATATAGCAGACTGCAGTGCATATAGCACAAGAGGCTCCATTCCAGTTCTGTCTGCTGCTGCTGTTATATTTCTAGAAATAGGCCCAGGTCTCAGGGGCCAGGAATAATTTTTTTTTGGATCTTAATCCTTATTATTTGCTTAAAAAGCAATCCAGAGAACACAGTTTTTCTGCGCCGTTTGCTTGCCGGCACAGCAGAATACAGCCAGGTCCTTTCCATATTACAGCGCAAAAAATCCAGCTATTTAAAACTGTGTCTTCTCCGTCACACAGATCACATATACGTTTTCAGAAAATACTGCCATTTCTGGCCTCCATTAAATTTTTTTTTCAGTGTGTCAGCAAAGTTTTTGACACCAGTTTGCTGTTCAAAATAGTTACCTACAGGCCACGTATTTAAAACTCAGTTTTCTCCGTCACACGGATCACATATACGTTTTCAAGAAATAATGCCATTTCTGGCCTCCATTAAATTTTTTTTTCAGTGTGTCAGCAAAGTTTTTGACACCGGTTTGCTGTTCAAAATAGATACCTACAGGCCACGTATTTAAAACTGTGTTTTCTCCATCACACAGATCACATATACATTTTTAGAAAATACTGCCATTTCTGGCCTCGATTAAAAATTTGTTTCAGTGTTTCAGTGAAGCAATTGACACCACATTGCTGTTTAAAATAGTTACCTACAGGCCAGGTATGTAAAACTGTGCTTTCTCCATCACACGGATCACATATATATTTTCAGAAAACACTACCATTTCTGGCCTCCATTAAAAATTTGTTTCAGTGTGTCAGTGAAGCAATTGACACCAGTTTTCTGTTCAAAATAGTTACCTACAGGTCAGGTATTTAAAACTGTGGTTTGTCCGTCACACGGATCACATATACATTCGCTCTAAATTCAGTCATTTGTTGTGAGCGTGGAAGATATTGTCCACCATTTAAAATGGGCAAGGCACGTGGCAAAGGACAGGGAACTGGACATGATGGTAATGATGGTGCAAGCAGAGGCCGAGTTTAGGTGAAATTGTGCCACAACAAACACCCACATCTTCTCGCTCGACCTTCCTGTCCCAATTAATAGGGGAACGCAGAACAACACTATTGAAAACAGAGCAGTGTCAAAAGGTTATTGGTTGGATAGCAGATAATGCTTGCAGTCACTTAGCCACCACCACCACCACCTTGTCTTCCACACGGTCAAGTCTCAGTAGCTGTGAGTCTGGACCGCATATTCCTCACCCTGAACCTCCTTCCTCCCACCATACCGAGAGACAGCTGATCCCACACTTGGACACTCCGAAGAGCTGTTCACTTTTCCATTTATAGATTCAGGCCTCTCGCCCGGTCCACTTGAAGCGGGGCAAGAGGAGATCGCATGTAGCGATGCCCAAATATTTGAGCAGCCACGGTCACACGTAGGCGACGGTGGGAAAGTGTCACAAGAGGTGGACGATGATGAGACAGAATTGCCAGAAAGTCATGAGGAGGACCAGAGTGCGGAAGTGGAAGACGAAGAGGTGGATGATATAGTAACTGACCCCAACTGGCAGGAGAACATGCAGAGAGAGGACAGCAGCACACAGGAGGAGGGAAGCAGAGCACCCCAACAGGCAGGAAGAAGCAGTGTGGTGGCCGCAGAAAGACGGCAGGCAACCGTTCCCCGTAACACCAACTCAAAGGAAGTTGCCAGTACAACTGTTAGGTTTTCCCGAGTCTGGTTGTTTTTTAAAGACTCTGCCGATAACCCCAAAAAGGCCATTTGCACCACCTGCCAGGACAGCATCAGCAGGGGTGGCAAAACGACCAGCCTGACCACCACCAGCATGATCAGGCACATGGCAAGCAAAGCACCCGACTTTGTGGGCCGAACCCCAGGGCTCAGGAACAGTGTCTGCAGGTGGCACCATTGCTTCTTTCGCTGTTGTGCATGCAAGTCAATCCCCTGTCCATGGCGCATACAAAGATACCTCCTGCCCTGCACCTGTCGTTGCACACTGTCAATAGCAGCATCAGGAAGCACGTCCACGTCCTTGTCCCAGCACAGTGTTCAGTTGTCCATACCCCAGTCCTTGGAAAGCAAATGCAAATACGCAGCCAACGCCCCACAGGCCACAGTACTAAATTCCCACATTTCACGAGTGCTTGCGCTCAAAAATTTGCCTTTTAGGCTCGTGGAGACGGAAGCATTATGCAACCTGAGGGCGGTGGTCATCCCTCGGTACTCGGGCCCCAGCCACCACTATTTCTCCCGGTGTGCCGTCACTGCATTACACAAGCGCATGTCCCAAAATATTATCCGTGCCCTCAACAACGCAGTTACCGGGAAAGTCAACCTAACCACGGACACGTGGACAAGTGCTTGTGGGCAGGGACGGTACATCTCACTGACGGCACACTGGGTTAACATAGTGGAAGCTGGGACCCAGTCAGTCCTTGGGACGGAACACGCCCTCCCGACGCCGAGGATTGCGCGGCAAAGGGCAATCAGGGTTGCCAAGACAGTCTACAGCTCCTGCACCTCATCCTCCTCAGCTTCCTCCTCTACTTCAGCCTCCATCTCCGAAATGACCACATCAGTCACAAGCTGGAAGCACTGCAGCACTGCCTCGATCAAGCGGCAACAGGCTGTGCTGAAGCTAATATGCTTAGGTGACAAACCGCACAATGCTGAAGAGTTGTGGACAGCTATGAAAGAGCAGGCAGATCTGTGCCTCACACCGCTGAACCTACAGCCAGGCATGGTCGTGTGTGACAATGGCCGGAACCTGGTGGCGGTTCTGAGGCGAGGCGAGCTCACACATGTACCATGCCTGGGCCATGTGCTTAACCTCGTGGTTCAGCGGTTTCTCAAATCCTACCCTGAGCTGCCGGATCTGCTTGTTAAAGTACGCCGCCTGTGTGCCCATTTTAGAAAGTCACCTACAGCTTCCGCCGCCCTTGCCGTGTTTCAGCAGCATTTGCACCTTCCGGCTCACAAACTGGTATGTGATGTCCCCACGCGTTGGAACTCTACACTGAAGATGTTGGGAAGGATTTGTGAGCAGAAGAGGGTAGTTGTTGAGTACTAGCATCAACAAGGCCGTCGGTATTTAGTTCAGACTCCACACAGACCTCAGGAGTGGACATGGATGTCAGACATATGTACCATCCTCCAAAACTTTGAGGACTCCACCAAGATGGTGAGCGGCGATGATGCTATAATTAGCATCACCATCCTGTTTCTCTGTCTTCTGAAACACTCTCTACTCACAATCAAAGAGAATGCATTGCAGGCAGAGCACGATGAGATGGAGCAAGGAAACATACAGGGTGATTACACACAGCCCAACCTCATCTCATCCCAACGTGGATTGGGTGACAATGAGGAAGAGGAGGAGGAGGAAGAACAGGAGCTAGTTTCATGCGCTTTAGACGGTACTAACGGCACAACTGTCATACCGTCTGTTCAGCGTGGATGGACAGAGGACAGAGAGGAGGAGAATGAAGAGGAGAGCATGGTCAGTCATCCTCTTGGTGAGGACATGGAAGTCTTGCCTGTTAGCAGTCTGGCACACGTGGCTGAGTTTATGTTACGCTGCCTTTCCCATGACCGTCGCGTTCTCAAAATTTTGGGTGACAGTCATTACTGATTGGTGACACTTCTAGACCAACACTACAAGGAGAATTTTATATCTCTTATTCCTGAGGCGGACAGGTCTACAAAAATTGGGCAGTACCAGAAAGCCCTTGTTGCGGAACTATTAAAAAAATTCCCATCTGAAAACGCTGGTGGCAGAGGTCACAGTTCGTTGGACAACCAATGAGTACAAGCGAGAGAGACACAACTTCAATCCAGCAGAGGCAGGGGAACACCGTCAAAGTTCTGGGACAGTTTTCTCAGACCCACTCATCGCACAGACCTTGAGGTGCGGGGTACTCTCACAAGGAGTGCAAAGTTCGGGAAGATGCTGAGAGACTACCTTGCTGACCGTACCAGCATCCTCCGTGATTCCTCTGTGCCATATAATTATTGGGTATCCAAGCTGGATACGTGGAATGAACTGGCTCTCTATGCCTTGGAGGTCCTGGGCAGCCCTGCCGCTAGCGTTTTATCAGAGCGGGTTTTTATTGCCGCTGGTGGAATTATAACTGATAAGCGCATCCGCCTGTCAACTGAAAATGCTGACAGGCTGACTCTTATAAAAATGAACAAGGGCTGGATTGGGCCAGACTTCTCAACACCACCGAATGATAGCAGCGTAACATAAACTCAAATCCAGTGTCTTTTTTTGGGAGGTGTATTCCCATGTGCACCTCTTCACAATCACACATGGGTATATGCTTCCTGATTTGGGCTATTTGCTCTTGTCCTCCTCCTTCTCCTCATCATCATCCCATCATCATCCTTCACCACCATATCACCAGGGTGACCGTGGTCCGTGATGCAACACTCACATAATTTTTTTAAAGTGGGTTTATGATACTCCATAAAAAAATATATATATACAGTATGTTCTTGTACAGTGGTGGCCAAAAGTATTGGCACCCCTGCAATTCTGTCAGATAATACTCAGTTTCTTCCTGACAATGATTGCAATCACAAATTCTTTGGTATTATTATCTTCATTTAATTTGTCTTCAAAGAAAAAACACAAAAAGAATTGTCCTAAAGCCAAATTGGATATAATTCCACACCAAACCTAAAAAGGAGGCGGACAAAAGTATTGGCACTGTTTGAAAAATCATTTGATGCTTCTCTAATTCGTGTAATTAACAGCACCTGTAACTTACCTGTGGCACCTAACAGGTGTTGGCAATAACTAAATCACACTTGCAGCCAGTTAACATGGATTAAAATTGACTCAACCTCTGTCCTGTGTCCTTGTGTGTACCACATTGAGCATGGAGAAAAGAAAGAAGACCAAATAACTGTCTGAGGACTTGAGAAATCAAATTGTGAGGAAGCATGAGCAATCTCAAGGCTACAAGTCCATCTCCAAAGACTTGAATGTTCCTGTGTCTTCCGTGCGCAGTGTCATCAAGAAGTTTAAAGCCCATGGCACTGTGGCTAACCTCCCTAGATGTGGACGGAAAAGAAAAATTGACGAGAGATTTCAACGCAAGATTGTGCGGATGGTGGATAAAGAACCTCGACTAACATCCAAGCAAGTTCAAGCTGCCCTGCAGTGTCAACCTGTACTATCCATCAGTGTCTGAATGAAAAGGGACTGTATGGTAGGATACCAAGGAAGACCCCACTTCTTACCCCGAGACATAAAAAAGCCAGGCTGGAGTTTGCCAAAACTTACCCGAGAAAGCCTAAAACGTTTTGGAAGAATGTTCTCTGGTTAGATGAGACAAAAGTAGAGCTTTTTGGGAAAAAGCATCAACATAGAGTGTACAGGAAAAAAAAAAGAGGCATTCAACGAAAAGAACACGTTCCCTACAGTCAAACATGGCGGAGGTTCCCTGATGTTTTGGGGTTGCTTTGCTGCCTCTGGCACTGGACTGCTTGACCGTGTGCATGGCATTATGAAGTCTGAAGACTACCAACAAATTTTGCAGCATAATGTAGGGCCCAGTGTGAGAAAGCTGGGTCTCCCTCAGAGGTCATGGGTCTTCCAGCAGGACAATGACCCAAAACACACTTCCAAAAGCACTATAAAATGGTTTGAGAGAAAGCACTGGAGACTTCTAAGGTGGCCAGCAATGAGTCCAGACCTGAATCCCATAGAACACCTGTGGAGAGATCTCAAAATGGCAGTTTGGAAAAGGCACCCTCCAATTATCAGGGACCTGGAGCAGTTTGCCAAAGAAGAATGCTCTACAATTCCAGCAGAGCATTGTAAGAAACTCATTGATGGTTACCGGAAGCGGTTGTTCGCAGTTATTTTGGCTAAAGGTTGTGCAACCAAGTATTAGGCTGAGGGTGCCAATACTTTTGTCTGCCCATTTTTTGAGTTTTGTGTGAAATGATCAATGATTTGATTTTTGCTTCATTTCTCTTTTGTGTTTTTTCCTTGCAAGCAAATTAAATGAAGATAATAATACCAAAGAATTTGTGATTGCAATCATTTTCAGGAAGAAACTGAGTATTATCTGACAGAATTGCAGGGGTGCCAATACTTTTGGCCAGCACTGTATACCCCCCAGGGGTAAATGCTTGTCAGCCCATACACTTAGTGTATGGGCATTACAAGTATAGGAGACTTGATCCTTTCCAATTGAAACATTTTTGTATGAGGCCCTCTAAGTCTCTTCCAAGGGGCATTGGAGTGCCTCCCAATTTTTGGCAGCCCTTGCATTCATTGCATAGGCCAATACTATAGGAGACCCTCTCCTTTCTAATGAGAATTTGTCATTACTGTGGCCCTGCTCTATGTGTCTTTAAATTCTTGGTGGGGTTTTTCTTAAATTTGGTCAGCCGTTGAGCTCACTGCATACCCTATAACTGTATAGCAGACCCTCTCCTTTCTAATGGGAACATGTCGTTCTTGTTACTGTGGCCCTGCTTTATGTGTCTTTAAATTCTTAGTGGGGTTTTTCCTAAATTTCATCAGCCGTTGGACTCACTGCCTACCCTATAACTGTATAGCAGACTCTCCCCTTTCTAATGGGAATTTGTCGTTACTGTGGCCCTGCTCTATGTGTCTTTAAATTCTTAGTGGGGTTTTTCCTAAAATTGGTTAGCCTTTGGACTCACTGCATACCCTATAACTGTATAGCAGACCCTCTCCTTTCTAATGGGAACATGTCATACTTGTTACTGTGGCCCTGCTCTATGTGTCTTTAAATTCTTAGTGGAGTTTTTCCTAAAATTGGTCAGCCCTTGGACTCACTGCATACCCTATAACTGTATAGCAGACTCTCTCCTTTCTAATGGGAATTTGTCATTACTGGGGCCCTGCTCTATGGGTCTTTAAATTCTTAGTCGGGTTTTTCCTAAATTTGGTCAGCCGTTGGACTCACTGCATACCCTATAACTGTATAGCAGACTCTCTCCTTTCTAATGGGAATTTGTTGTTACTGTGGCCCTGCTCTATGTGTCTTTAAATTCTTAGCGGGGTTTTTCCCAAATTTTGGCAGCCCTTGTAGTCACAGCATGAGCATTACCACTATAGGAGACACGCTCCATTATAATGGGAACTTTTTTTACTGAGACCCTCCTCTATGTCTCTTCAAAGAGGTATTGGGTTGTGTCCAAATTTTTGGCAGCCCTTGCAGTCACTGCATACACAATAACAGTATGGGAGACCCACTTGTTAATAATAGGAACAACAAAGCATAGTCGGCTGATGGCTCTCTAACAATAGCGAGGGCTGACTGCTGGCCTTTTAAGAATAGTAAGGGTCATCTGATGGCCGTATGAAAATAGGCTTTATGACTTTCAGAGTTCCTCCATCATAAATAAAACAGGATAAGTCTGATGATGTGTCACACACCACATTGCCAGATAAGGTTGTAAAATGTTAAAATGACATTTCCCGGTGAATGCATTTGGCTTAAAAAATAACGTAAAAAAACAAAACAATAGGATCTTTCTTTAGTGTAATAAACTGCATCACCAATTTAACCTCAATGTAATCACATAGTTCAGCTCCTGCACCTCCTCCTCTATCTCCGAAATGGCCACATCAGTCACAAGCTGACAGCTCTGAAGCACTGCCTTGGCCAAGCGGCAACAGGCTGTGCTAAAGATAACATGCTTAATGCTTAGGTGACAAACTGCCCAGTGCTGCAGAGTTGTTGAAAGCTGTAACACAGCAGTCTGATCTGTGGCTCTCACTGCTGAACATACAGCCAGGCATGGTCGTGTGTGACAATGGGCGGAACCTGGTGACGGTGAAATGACAGCCGGAGTAGATACGGTTTCCCTCTATGCCAGTCCTTTCACCAAGCTAAAAAATATGGCTGTGGTGAAATACAACTCCCACTGAAAAGCTGTTTCAGATTGAAAAACATTGTGCCCACCAGAGGATTTGATTTTGAGGGTTCACCTTTCTCCCCCGCTCAAGAGCCCAATAGCAGCTGCAACGTTAGCGATATCATGAACTCTCCTGATGTAGAAGCCAGGGCACACCAGAGGATTATCTGGTCCCGTCCAACCCTGCCGAGAAGCAGCCCTGGCTAATAAAAGTGTAGGGGAAGGTTCCCGGACACTCTATGGCTGCTTTTTTAATGTGGATCGGACATGCTTATGCATGTTATTTCTCAAACCGCATTGCAGATCAGACCATTGCCCAACTCTGTAGTCGTGAAATTACATGCGCAAAGAAAGATGTTTGTGTGTCAAAGCACCACCGACAAGTGCGAGTTGATGTTGGATGGGCTGCCATTGCTTCTGCAACAATCTGCATTAGAGGACTTCCTGGGAGAAATGACACCCAGAGTAGATATGCCAGTCCTTTCACCGAGCTAAATACAACTCAGCAAAAAAAGCTATGGACTGGCTCCGTACTGTTCCAGGCCACATTCACCTGTCCACGTGTTTGTGGTTAGGCGGTATTTCCCAGTAAGTGCACTGGGGAGGGCACGGGTAATGTTGTGGGACCCATGCTTGTGGAAGGCAGAGACGATACTGGGAGAAATAGTGGCGGCTGGGGACCAAGTATGGACACCTGGCCGCCGCCGGCATGAGGTTATGAAAAGCTTCTGCCTCCACGAGCCTAAAAGGCCACATTTCAAGTGAAAGCAGCTTTAGAGGACTTCCTGGGAGAAATGACAGCTGGGTAGATATGGTTTCCCAAGTCCTTTCACCAAGCTAAAGAATATGGCTGTGGTAAAATACAACTCAGCAAAAAAAGCTGTGGACTGGCTCAGTACTGTCCCTGGCCACATTCACCTGTCCATGTGTTTGTGGTTGGGCGGTCCTTCCCAGTAAGTGCGCTGGGGGGGGGGCGGCACGGGTAATGTTGTGGGACCTGTGCTTGTGGAAGGCAGAGATGATACTGGGAAAAATAGTGGCGGCTGGGGACCGAGTATGGATACCCGGTCGCCGCCGCCATAAGATTGTGGACAGCTTCCGCCTCCATGAGCCTAAAAGGCCACATTTCAAGTGCAAGCAGCTGTCAAAAGTTAGGCAGTATAGTATTGCAGCCTGTGGGAGGATGGGTGGCTAGGTGCATACTTGCGCTTGCATTCCAAGGAATGGGGTAGGGACAACTGAACGCTGCACTGGGACAAGGACGTGAACGGTGATTGTTGCAAGTCTGCAATGACAGGTGCATGGCGGGAGGCATCTTCGCATGCGCCAAGGATCACTTTTGATGGGCACTCTTTTAGGGAGTGACCTGGGAGTCAGAAATGCTTCCAGAGGTCTTCCCCATGCTGATCCCATGTCTTTTCAGCACTGTATGCATGTGTCTGATGATGTGTCACACACCACATGGCCAGATAAGGTTGTAAAATGTTAAAATGACATTTCCCATTGAATGCATTTGTCTTGGTTGAAAGCAATGCAAAAGTGAAAAAACGCATCAAAAACGCTACGTGTGAACATAGTCCAAGGTGTGGAGGAGTAATTTTGGTTTTGGTTATTTATTTTGCCTTACATACAAGTCATTACCCTGGAAAGGATGTTCCTTAACATATTTCCCAGGAAAATCCATTTTGGTTAGTTTTTGTATGTTTTATTGTGAGTCCGTAAAAGTGGCGTAATACTCTGACACCGTTGTTGACAGCAGTGACCTGGGAGTCTGAAATGGTTCCAGGGGTCTTCCCCATGCTGTTCCCATGTCATTTGAGCACTGTTCCTGTCGATTTGGGCAATTTTTAGGCCCTCTGCAGACCGCCGGGGGGAGCCGCATGAAAAATACTCGAGTTTCCCATAGACTTACATTGGGCTCGTTGCTCAGGTCGAGCACCTGAGTATTCCAATTTGCTCGACCCGAGCAACGAGTACCCAAGCATTTTAGTGCACGCTCATCACTACTGTTCACCCATCCTATACCATGTGCATCAGAAGTGTACTCCAAACATTCACAGAGTGAAGAAGAGGAGGAAAGGATCTGTACCGATGCCTAAAATTATTTTTAGTTTGGATTCGGGGCAGGACAGAGTAGGGTCCGAGAAGGTTCCTGATCCTTGTCACCAGACATTAACCACCGGGGAGGGCGGTGATCCTAATGATACTGAGATACCTGAGGCTCATGTGGACTGTGCTGTGCTGTCAGGGCAACAAGAGGAGAAGGGTCACACTGAGGGCGAGGAATGGGATTACACATTGGATGATGACGAGGTTGAAGATCCTACTTGGTGTGAACCCAGAGTCATGCAGCCAAGTAGCTCATTAAAGGAGGTGGAGGAGGAAGATGAGGAGGTTACCATTCGCACTATGGTGCAAACATGGAGTGATGAAAGCAAGAGAAGCACTGCATCCTTAGTCACAACTGTGGCTGTGGCCAGCAGCGGTCACGGGTCTGCAGCTCACAGGGGTGGTAATGGTTGCCTAGGCTGGGCCTTTTTTGAGATCGCAAAGGATGAGCCAACTCACATTATCTGCACACTTTGCAAGAAAAAACTCAGTAGAGGGAAATAGTGCAATAATTTGACTACTACATGCATAAACCTTCACATGCGCACACAACATAAGTTATGCTGAGAACCTCATTGTGCTAAAATGAGGACCAGCGGTCTTCAACAACCATCAGCAGCCCCATCAACCACATCTGCTGCTTCTTCCGCCTCCTCTGTTACCGTGCCAGGTATTATCATGCATATCTCCCACTGCAGAACCTCTGGTTCTCTACCCGCTCCAGTCAGGCTGAGTGAGAGCCCGTCAGCTGTAACGGAAGCGGACATGGCTGCTGTGTTTGTTTTACCAAGCACACTGCATGCTTCTCAATCCGCCTGCATCTCACTCACAGTACAGCAGTTTGTCCGGTTCACCGTACTCCGCCCTCTCTCAGCACAGCAGCCAGCCCTCGGTCCCGTAGTTGTGGTCACATAAAAGATTGTTTCCTCCTACACATGACAAAGCTAAGAGGTTGAACTTCACCATCTCCAATCTTTTGGCCACGAAATGATGGTTTCAGGCCCTAAATTTTTGAACTGTGAATACTCCTGTATGGCTGCTTTTTTTTTACTGAGGAGGAAACCAAAGAACCTAGGGGAAACCCCTGCAAACAAAGGAACAACATAAAAACTACTTGCAGATGTTGTCCTTGGTGGGATTTAGGACTCCTGTGCTGCAAGGCTGCAGTGCTACCACTTAGCCGCCCTGCTGCTCTCTCTGTTCTCCTGGCTCTGATATCTAACATGCTGGAGAAACTTGCACCTACTGCCACTCAGTGTCTTCAGCTTCTTTGTGAGAAACTAATGTTTGGGCAGCCACTCATTCTACCAAGTAAAATTCCTGAGAAGGAAATTGTGGATGACTTTGCTTTTGGCACTGTATACACTGCTAATACCATGGCATCTTGCCATAATTTACTGGAAATATTCCAGGCTGATTGGAGACGAGCTCATTCCTGTCTACCTTGTGAATATTGTGGTGAAGCTTGCAAGGTGTCACAGGTTTACCATGACAGAGAGGAGCCAGAAGACTGGAGCGTCTGCTTCCTCCCACTCCTACAGTTATTAGAAGCCTTTCGTATTCATATTAATCGGTGCAGGGGTTAATCTGCTCAGTTGTGAGCTCCTGGAAGCTTAACGTGATTTAGGCTCTCAGCAGATTTTTCCCATGCATCTCACCTACTGTGAAAGACTGCAACCCAATACATCAGACTGTCGCCTACCGTGAAAACCTTGAAAAGGAAGCTGAAGACCCACTTCTTGTGACTCCAATCTACAGTAACCCTTGCTCCAGCTTACCGCTGCAGACTAGCTGTACCCTGACCTATTGTATCCTCACCTATTTCTTGTAGATTGTTTGTGTGCCCTCGCAGGCAGGGTCCTCTATCCTCTTGTACCAGTCGGTAACACCTTTTCACATGTAAAGTGCCACAGAATAAATGTCTCTGTAATAATAATAGTAATTATAGTGCTTGTACTCTGGGTCAATTGATGGCACTTTCCTGGTATCTACCCCTAATTTGATGTGTTTTGGAAGCTTTTGGGCCTGTTTGAAGGTTTGTATATGAATTTTTTTTGCCCCCTATTGAATACTATGGCATTCGGAAATGTTCGACAAATATTCAATGAATTAATCGGCGAATATTGCAAATTCGGCGATCGTAATCGGAACCGAATATTGAAACATTCGCTCATCTCTACTCACCAGCATCTCCATCAGCAGTCATTTTATATCTAACAAGACATGACTATGTAGTGAAAGAGGGCGCTGTGACTGACAAAAATAACAAGAATACGTTATGTAAGGGACAGCACAGTACATAACAGCAGAGGAAGCTATACAGGTGCTTCTCACTAAATTAGAATATCATCAAAAAGTTAATTTATTTCAGTTCTTCAATACAAAAAGTAAAACTCATAAGTTATATAGAGCCAATGAAAACACAAAAGTCATTAACTCACTAAATTAAAATAATTAACAAAAAACACCTGAAAAGGCTTCCTAAGCATTTAAAAAGGTCCCTTAGTCTGTTTCAGAAGGCTCCACAATCATGGGGAAGACTGCCGACTTTGCACATGTCCAGAACTCATATATTATATATAGTCATTACAAACAGAGTGTATTGCCAAGTTTTTAGCAATAAGGTTCGGATTCGGCTTTAAAGAAGGCAACCACTTGTAATATAACGCAATTTTATTTAATAGTTAATTTGAAAGATAAAATACAGAATCAAAGGAATAGTATGATATTATGATATTGCGTACACTTTTGTAGATTATAGGTTACTAAGGTTAAATACTTATAAAGGTTACATACTTACTATTAGATAGAAGAAGAAAAAGATTTTCCTAGTAGCATGTACATCATATGTCCGGAAACTTCAGCTGGAGAAGCGTTCAGCGATGGGCAGAGAATGCTTCCTAGGTCCTACACTGTGAAGGACGTCCTCTTCACAGGTCCTCAATGCTTCTGCCATAACTGAATTCTTCAACTGCTTTATACATTTTAGAAAAAGGCTTACCCAACCTAATATTACGTAAGCATGAAAGTTCATAGGTTGTTGTCCAACATTCCAATCCCGAGACAGTGGCCAGCTATCACAGATAAGCAATACCGGACAAGACCTGTTCACGGACCATTCTACTTCTGTCATAATGTTTACATATGATAAGAGTAAATCCTACACCGGGTTATAAATCAGAACAAGGTTTTCTTCCCAGACAGTATATTGTGTTAAGAAGCTATGTATCAGTGAGATACATTCACAAATAAAGTATACCTTAACACAGAATATATAATCAGAATATTAATTAAAGGTTGGATACATCATAATGGGTTTCAGATAGCCACTTATATTTTTGGTGCTACAATAAGTGTCTCCATCTTAAGCGATATGCCTGTAGCCTTATGTACAATATTGTGCAATCGCCTGTCTCAGGTTCTAGCAAACACAGCGTATACAAAGTCTAATTCCCTTCAGTAATAAAGATTAAACCTCAGACTGTTAGCAAACTTAAACTAAAGCTATGTTTTAGTATGTCTGGACTAATGATCCATAGTCTACTGAGGTAGGATACCTACAAAAGCTGACATGTCTGGTTCTTATTTTATTTCAATATGGATTTGAAATATAAAATAGCCATTTTTCATGTTCATATTACACAGAGTGATCTATTTCAAGTGTTTATTTCTGTTAATGTTGATGATAATGGCTTAGAGCCAATGAAAACACAAAAGTCATTATCTCACTAAATTAGAATAATTAACAAAAAACACCTACAAAGGCTTCCTAAGAGTTTAAAAATGTCACTTAGTCTGTTACAGTAGGCTCCAAAATCGTGGGGAAGACTGCTGACTTGACAGATGTCCAGAAGGCAATCATTGACACACTACACAAGGAGGGTTAGCCACAAAAGGTAATTGCTAAAGAAGCTGGCTGTTCACAGAGTGTTGTATCTAAGCATATTAATGGAAAGTTGAGTGGAAGGAAAAAGTGTGGTAGGAAAAGGTGCACAAGCAACTGGGATAATCGCAGCCTTGAAAGGATTGTTACGAAAAGGCAATTCAAAAATTTGGGGGAGATTCAAAAGGAGTGGACTGCTGCTGGAGTCATTGCTTCAAGAGTCATCTCACACAGACATATCCAGGATATGGGCTACAAGTGTCGCATTCCTTGTGTCAAGCCACTCATGACCAATAGTCAATGCCAGAAGCGTCTTACCTGGGCCAAGGAGAAAAAGAACTGGACTTTTGCTCAGTGGTCCAAGGTGTTGTTTTAGATGAAAGTAAATTTTGCATTTCATTTGGAAATCAAGGTCCCAGAGTCTGGAGTGGAGAGGCACACAATCCAAGCTGCTTGAGGTATAGTGTGAAGTTTCCACAATCAGTAATGGTTTGGGGAGCCATGTCATCTGCTGGTGTAGGTCCACTATGTTTTATCAAGACCAAGGTCAGTGCAGCCGTCTATCAGGAAATTTTAGAGCACTTGATGCTTCCCTCTGCCGACAAGCTTTTTGGAGATGGAAATTTAATTATTCAACAGGACTAGACACCTGTCCACACTGCCAAAAGTACCAATACCTAGTTTAAAAACATCAGTATCACTGTGCTTGATTGGCCAGCAAACTCGCCTGACCTTAACCCAAAAGGGAATTTATGGGGTATTGTCAAGAGGAAGATGAGAGACACCAGACCCAACAATGCAGACGAGCTGAAGGCTGCTATCAAAGCAACCTGGGCTTCAATAACACCTCAGCAGTGCCACAGGCTGATCGCCTCCATGCCACGCCTCATTGATGCAGTAATTGATGCAAAAGGAGCCCAGACCAAGTTTTGAGTGCATTTACTGAACATACATTTCAGTAGACCAACATTTTGGATTTTAAAAACATTTTTCAAGCTGTTGTTATAAAGTATTCTAATTTACTGAGATAATGACTTTTGTATTTTCATTGGCTGTAATCCATAATCATCAACATTAACAGAAATAAACACTTGAAATAGATCATTCTGTTTGTAATGACTCTATGTAATATATGAGTTTCACTTTTTGTATTGAAGAACTGAAATAAATTAACTTTGTGATGATATTCTAATTTAGTGAGATGCACCTGTATAATAAGAGACGGCACCATATATAACTAGAGAGGATGGTGCGTAATAAGGGAGGGTGTTATACATAATAAAAGATGAAACTATGTAAGTAAGGAAGGCACTATACATAATAAGTGAGTACACTATATACTAAGGGACTATGCTATACATAAAAAGGTTACATTCCTGTACCTGTGTGCAGTGTGAGTGTCTGCTTTTACAGACGCATTGAGCATGTCCTATTCTGATCCTCAAAATTGGATCAGAGCAGGGCATTCTCTGACCCTCACGGATCTCATTCTCAGATCCGTGATTTTCAGGGATGTGTGAATGGACCCAGAAAACTCTACGAGTCCGAGTGCCGTCCGATAAACAAATCTGTGAGCTCACGGACATTTCACACAAATGTGAGCATGCAGCCTAAGGGATTTTACATATAACATTATCACTCCAAGTCATGCAGTGCAGATGCAGAATAAAATTTACATCCAGGAACTTACCGCTGACATCTAATATGATTAGAGTTGGTTTCTGCTGGTTCTTCTTCATCCTGTCAGACCATCATGTCGACATCTCCCAGTCACGACTCTTCTTGTCATGATGATCACCGCAGCCCTAAAAAAAGACAAGGTCACAAATATTTTATACATACATGTGTCTCCCCTGCACTGCGCCCCTGTATACAGATATGTACCCCACCAGTAATATACTATTAGCCACTCACCAATCAAAATATATCCATCATTGTCCTCTCCCCCACCTCCATCATTGTCCTCTCCCCCACCTCCATCATTGTCCTCTCCCCCACCTCCATCATTGTCCACTTCCACCACCTCCATCATTGTCCTCTCCCCACCTCCATCATCGTCCTCTCCCCCACCTCCATCATAGTCATCTTCCCATCTCCATCATTGTCCTTTCTCCCACATCAATCATTGTCCTATGTCCCCCACCTCCACCTTTGTCATATCTCCTCCACCTACATTGTTGTCATATCTCCCCCATCTCCATCATTTTCATATTTCCCCCACCTCAATCACTGTCATATCTCCCCCACCCCCATCATTGTCATACCTCCCCCACCTCCATCATTGATCTCCCTCATCCCCATCATTTTACCCTCCCCCACCTTCATCATTGTTCTCCCTATTACCATCATTGCTCAATCTCACCTCCTCCATCACCATCATTGCTCTTCCACCACCTTCTCCATCATTGCTCTCCCCCATCCCCATCATTGCTCACCCCATCCCCATCATTGTTCTCCCCACATCCATCATTTCACTCACCCACCTCCTCCATCATTGCTCTCTCCGATCCCCATCATTGCTCTCCCCCACCTCCATCATTGATCTCTCCCACCTCCATCATTGTTCTCCCCCACCTCCCCCATCATTGCTCTCCCCATCCCCATCATTGCTCACCCCACCTCCAACATTGTTCTCCCCATCATTGCTCTTCCCCACCTCCTCCATCATTGCTCTCCCCATCCCCATCATTGGTCTCCCCCACCTCCATCATTGTTCTCCCCATCCCCATTATTTCTCTCTCCCACCTCCTCCATCATTGCTCTCCCCCATCCCCATCATTTTTCTCCCCAATCCCCATCATTTTTCTCCCCATCCCCATCATTTTTCTCCACATCCACATCATTGCTCTCCCCAGCCTCATCATTGTTCTCCCCATCCTCATCATTGCTCTCCCCATCCTCATCATTGCTCTCCCCCACCTTCATAATTGTTCTCTATCATCCCCATCATTGTCATCTCCCTCATCCCCATCATTGTCTCCCCTCAACACCCCACATTGCCCTGGCCCTCTCCCAAGGGTATTAATAAAAAACAAAAAGAAAACAACACTTACCTATCTGCTCGTTCCCCGCAGCATCGTCATTGCCAGCAGCTTTCTCTCTGACACATGCCCACGCTGCATGCTGACGTCATCCAACCACGCGAGCCTGTGTCAGGGAGAATGTGCCAGGCAGAAAGCAGAGGATGGATCCCTCAGCTCCGCTGCCATTTTCCTTCTGTCAGCAGCGGAGTTGGAGGGATAACTACCTAACAGATGCACATGATGAGGGCAATCTGGCCATGGGCCCCCGGAAGCCTCAGGCTCCAAAACTCAGGCCAGATTGCCTTCATTATTAACCACCCAACAAGGGCCCCCCTTAACTTCCGGGCCCCGATGCAGCTGCTCCGACGGTATGTCCTTCCCTGCGTCAGCCGCCAGCCACTGATAGGTCAGTGGCCAAGTTAACTATTGCGGTGCAGACTTTCTGCACCGCAATACATTTCAAGTGAATGGGTGTCCTCGGAAACCAGCGGGGCCCCTGTGCGTCCAGCTCGGGGGCCCACCAAGGACCGGGGCAAACCCGATGCCCCAGTCAGACCCTGGATATACTTCTCAACTAACTGCTTCCAGATATTCCAGATCCTCTACAGACTCCTCTTTGGGTTCAGAGGCCTGTTGGTTATACTCTGCAAAATAGCCTCTGTGGATGTAATCTGCCGAACAGCCTGTGTGGGTGTACTGTGCAAAACAGACTCTGTGGGTGTACTCTTCAAACAGCCTGTGTGTATTCTGCAAAACAGCCTGTGTGGGTGAACTCTGCAAAACAACCTCTGTAGGTGTACTCTGTAAAACAGCCTGTTTGGGTATACTCTGAAAAACAGCCTGAGTGGGTGTACTCTGCAAAACAACATCATTGGGGATACTCTGAAAACAGCCTCATTGGGTGTACTCTGAACACTGCCTCATTGGAGGTACTCTGAAAAACAGCCTCTGTGGGGGTACTCTGCAATATAGCCTTGGTGGGTACTCTGAAACAGCCTCATTGGAGGTACTATGCAAAACAGCCTATATGGGGGTACTCTACAAAACAGCCTCATTGGAGGTACTCTGAAAACAGCATCGTTGAGGGTACTCTGCAAAACAGCCTCTCTGGTGGTACTCTACAAAACAGTCTCTGTGGGGGTATTCTGAAAACGACCTCGTTGGAGGTACTCTGCAAAACAGCCTCTGGGGGGGCACTCTGCAAAACAGCTTCGTTGGGAGTACTCTGAAAACAGCCTCATTGGGGGCACTCTGAAAACAGGCTTTGTTGGTGCACTCTGCATACAGGCAGTGTAATAATCTTCTGGCCACTCTCTCTGTATACAGGCTATGTAATACTTTTTTGGGGTGCAAAGAACGAGGAGAGCATCAAATAGGGGACGTGACTGTGGTGGTGATAGTGGCGGTATAGCTGCTGCAGGGAGAGTACGGCCCAAAATGTATTACCTTCCCCTGGTGATTCATTTTTGGTGACCGCAGGAGACAGGACGTTTTGTGTAATTTCGTAGGCCCAAGTACCGCTGGATGAATGGTGAGGCCAGAACGGGTAGAGACGGTTTTAGATTGGATGCGCTGAGAGTGCCTCTAGTTATATTGCTTTGTGCCCATGGGCATCTGTCTTCTATCTCACTTCCTTGCAAGCAGTCTGAGCCCCAAGTCATGCAGTAGTCATTTTTGCCTTTTCATGTCTCTGCTGGCTGTGGTTCCGTAGACCATCTAGCTGGCCCTACCCCAAAGGTGGAAGAGATTACGTGCACTGATGCCCAACCACTTGTTCTGTTTGAAGATGAGTACATGGGAGGGATAGTGAAAATGGTCAGCGGACCACCACAGCATATCTCCGATGATGATAACGAAACACAGGTGCCAACTGCTGCGGCTTTCTGCTGTGTGCAGACCTGCAAGTAGGGCAGGGGAGATGACTGGGTGGAAGATCATGAGGGGTATTATTATTATTATTATCATCACTAATAGTGACAGACAGGCACAGAGGGTAGAGGACCCTACCCGTGTGGGCTTACATTCTACAATAATGGAAAAGGAGACAGTAGGTTTGGGGTTGCAGCAGCTCCAGTGTTGGTGAGGCGGCAGCTCTGGTAGTGGTTAGGTGGCAGCGGGATCATTGCAGGCTGTAAACTGTTCTGAAGAGATGGGTTTTCAAATTCGACTTGAAAGTTCTGAATGTATGGCATAATTGAATGTGTTGCGGCACAGAATTCCAGAAGATGGAGGATACTTGTGAAAAGTCTTGCAGGCGATTGGATGAGGAACATGTGTGGAGGAGAGAAGGAGGTCTTTGGAGTGCTGGAGATTACATGGTGGGAAATATCTGTTAGAACTCTCCTGTTAGTTTTTTTTTAGTTTGCTGGTCACATGACCATTTTTGCCTATTTAATCCGGCTCCGCCCTCCTGGCCTTGCTGGACTTCAGTGTATTTACTACTCTTGAGCTAGCTTGGTGCTCTGTTGCCGTTCTCTGTTAGTTTTGCTAGGTCTTCTGACCTCTATGCTTTTTGTTGTGTGTTTGTCTTTGACTGCTACTATTTCTGCTAGGAGGTGTCCAACTTATCCCAGTCCCTAGTTCTTGTAGGGATCCCTCCCTCACATCTATAGGTTTTCGTACAGACTAGCCGAGGACTTTAGCGGGTCTGATCGCAGGATCAGGTTCCCCGTTACATCGTAGGGATCTAGTTTAGTTCTATTGTAGGAACAGATCTCCTGTCTTTCCTTAGTCCCTGTAGCAGATCATAACAGTAAGTCCAGCCCTAAAAGAAAAAAAAAAAAAATTTCTCTAAGGAAAGACCTCCAGTTTTCCATCATGGTCTCGGTTCAAGATTTGGCTCAACGCTTGCAGGGACTCTCTCTGGAGGTGGCCAAGCTCCAACAACACGTGAGTAGCTGTTCTGGAGCGTATTTTGTGGAACCAAAGGTACGTCTGCCTGATTTATTTTTTGGCGAACAACAAGATTTATTTTCTTTTAAAAATGCTTGTTTATTGTATTTTCGTTTGAGACCCGGATCCTCTGGTGATGAATCACAGCGCATAGGGTTCATAATGTCACTTTTGCGCAAAGATCCTCAGGGATGGGCCTTCTCTCTCCAACCTAGTGATCCGTGCTTTAGATCAGTGGATAGTTTTTTTTCTGCTTTGGGTTTGTTGTACGATGATCCTGATCGTGTCTCATCTGCTGAGTCTGAATTGAGACGTTTGAGGCAGGGATCAGGTAATGTGGAAAAATATTGTTCTCACTTCCGTCGGTGGTCTGCCCAGGTGGGGTGGAACGATTCAGCTTTGAAAAGCTTGTTTCTTGCAGGGCTAGGTGAAAGGGTTAAGGATTTACTGATTGCTTATCCCACACCTGGAAACTTGCAGGAGGCAATGCAATTAGCTATACGGGTGGACAGGAGACTGCGTGCAAGGGTTAATGAGAGCAAATCCTCTGCTATGTCAGCTCCTAGTCCTGAGAGGGTCTGTGCTGACAATGGAGAGCCGATGGAGATTGGGGCGATGGCACCCCGCTCTCAGGAAAAAGACCGCAGGCTTTCTGAAGGCTTGTGCTTCTATTGCAGAAATTCTGGTCATTTTATTAAGAACTGTGTGCTTCGTATGAAGAAAGAAAAAAAAATGGTCAGTCATGCACGTATTGCCTGTTTAAATTCTAAGGGAGTATTCCTATCTGCTACTACCGCTGCTCAGGATGAATTAATTGAATTTCGGGTATTTGTGGATTGTGGTTCTACTCTGGATGTGATTGATGGGAGATTCTTGGAAAAACTTAGATTAGAACCTAAAACTTTGTCATCCCCTATTGCTGTGGTTTCTGTTGATGGCTCTCCCTTGAAGAGTGTTACTCATAAGGTCTGTGAATTTCCCCTCACTATTAATGGTATTCATCAAGAGAATTTGGATTTGGTGGTATTGGATAATTTGCCTTCTCCAGTAATATTGGGGTTACCCTGGTTAAAATTGCACAATCCTGTACTGGATTGGTCTACCAATGAAATTAAGTCCTGGAGCCCTAAGTGTTATGACAAGTGTTGTAACGGACGTATTGCTGCGGTGGAAAAAGGGGAATTACCTGTACCTATTCAGGATTTTTGGAGAGTTTTTTCTGAGGAGGAGTCACAAATTTTGCCTCCCCATAGAGACTATGATTGTACCATTGAATTTGTCCCTGGAGCGACTCTTCCTAAAAGTCGTTTATTTAATCTTACTATTCCTGAGAGAAAGGCTTTGGAGGAATACATACAGACAAGCTTGGCCGCCGGTCACATTAGGCCTTCCAAGTCTCCTGTGGCTGTTGGATTTTTTTTTGTAAAAAAAAAAGATGGCGGTTTACGTCCTTGTCTGGACTTTCGTGAGATTAATAAAATTACTGTACGCAATCCTTACCCACTGCCATTGATTCCTGATTTATTTAACCAGTTAGTGGGGGCCAAGTGGTTCTCTAAAATTGATCTCCGGGGGGCATACAATTTGTTGCTCATGAAGGAGGGTGATGAATGGAAGACTGCTTTTAACACTCCTGTGGGTCATTTTGAGAATCTGGTGATGCCTTTTGGTCTTACCAATGCTCCAGCATTTTTTCAGAATCTTATTAATGACATCCGTAGACCTTTAATCGGCAAAAATGTGGTTGTGTATTTGGATGACATTCTGATTTATTCGCCTGATCTGGAGTCTCATTGGCGGAGCGTACGTGAGGTATTACAGTTATTAATGGACAATTCGCTTTTTGCTAAGCTGGAGAAATGTGAGTTCGCTGTACAGAGAATTAGTTTTTTGGGCTACATTATCTCCAGTGAAGGTTTTGAGATGGACCCGGTTAAAGTTCAAGCTGTGCAGGAATGGCCTAGGCCTATTGGTTTGAAATCGATACAGAGGTTTTTGGGTTTCGCCAATTATTACAGAAAATTCATAAAAAAAATTTCTATTATTGTCAAACCGCTGACCGATCTCACCAGGAAAGGTGCTAATGCGGTTCAGTGGACTTCTGAGGCCATTGAAGCTTTTGTGTTTCTAAAGGAGAGGTTCACCTCTGCTCCCATCCTTATGCAGCCTGATGTGACTAAGCCGTTTTTGGTTGAGGTTGATGCTTCTTCGGTGGGGGTCGGTGCGGTGTTGTCTCAGGAAAACAAGGATGGAGTACATCCCTGTGCCTTTTTTTCAAAAAAATTTTCTGAGACTGAACTTAATTACGATATTGGTAATCGGGAATTGCTGGCGATTAAACTCGCATTTGAACACTGGCGTCACCTCTTGGAAGGTGCTGAATTTCCCATTCAGGTTTTCACTGATCATAAAAATCTGATCTATCTTGATGCTGCCAAGCGCTTGAATGCCCGTCAGGCTAGGTGGGCACTTTTTTTCTCGCGGTTTAATTTTTCCGTTACTTACATCCCGGGTACCAAAAATGTTAAAACGGATGCTTTGTCTCGCAGCTTTTCTCCCATGGTCGGTGTTGAGGAGGAAGAGGAGAGCATTTTACAAGAAGGTGTTGTGATTGCTGCTTTGGACTCCGTTTTGGAGGATGAGATTCTTAAAGCTCAGGAGAATGCCCCATCTAACACTCCCCATGGGAGGTTGTTTGTGCCTAGGACCTTTAGGAGAGATTTGTTTGTTGAGTGTCATGAGTCTCGGTTGGCAGGTCATCCAGGAATTTCTGAGACCAAGAGACTTGTGGGTCGCAGTTTTTGGTGGCCTGGATGGCAGAAGGAAGTTATTAAGTGGGTGCGCCAATGTACTGTGTGTGCTAGATCCAAGTCTTCGCATGCTCCTGCTGCGGGGTTGCTTTGCCCTCTGGAGGTTCCTAGTGCACCTTGGACACATCTGGCTATGGACTTTATTACTGACCTTCCCCCCTCTGAAGGTTTCACGGTCATCTGGGTGGTCGTGGACCGTTTTAGCAAGATGTGTCACTTGGTTCCCTTCATCAAACTGCCTTGCGCTAAGACACTCGCTAAGGCCTTTGTCAAGGAAATTGTCAGACTACATGGTGTTCCTACTGACATTGTTTCTGATAGGGGACCTCAGTTCGTGGCTCATTTTTGGCGTGCCTTTTGTGACAGGTTGGGAGTTCATTTGTCGTTTTCATCCGGATATCATCCTGAGTCTAATGGCCAGACAGAAAGGAAGAACCAGGATGTTGAGCAGTTCTTGCGTTGTTTTGTGGCAGACAATCAAGAGGGGTGGTCTGAGTTTCTGCCACTTGCTGAATTTGCTCTTAACAACCATACATCCTCTTCTGCTGGGTGTTCGCCTTTTTTTTGTTGTTCTGGGAGACATCCGTCTTTTGGGTCATTCTCCAAATTGGTTTCGGCTGTGCCTGAGGAGGAGAGTTTTTCCGGTGATTTGGAGAGAGTTTGGACGGATGTGCGTGGTAATCTTCAGGAGGCTAACAAAAAATCTAAGAGGTACTTTGATAGGAAACGGCAAGAGGTTTTGTTTGCTGTTGGTGACATGGTTTGGTTGTCCTCTAAGAATCTGCGATTGAGGATTCCTTCTAAAAAATTGGGTCCCAAGTTCGTAGGGCCCTTTAAGGTGCTTCAGATAGTTAACCAATCTGCTGTTAGGTTGGAGGTTCCTACGTCCTGGAAGATTAACCCGGTGTTTCATGTTTCTCTGTTGAAAAAAGCTGATGTGTCGGATGGTGACGCCTCTGCCACTGTTCCTCCGGTGGTGGAGGACGGGGAATATGAAATTTCCCACATCCTAAATTCTAGACGGTATAGAGAGAGTTTGCAGTATCTCGTCGCTTGGAAGGGTTTCGGACCTGAGGATAACTCATGGGTGAGGCCGGATGATGTTTCTGCTTCCAGACTTGTCAGAGCTTTTCACAGGAGGTTTCCTGGTAAGCCTGGGCCTAGGGGATCCGGAGGATCCTCTTAGAAGAGGGGGTACTGTTAGAACTCTCCTGTTAGGTTTTTTTTAGTTTGCTGGTCACATGACCATTTTTGCCTATTTAATCCGGCTCCACCCTCCTGGCCTTGCTGGACTTCATTGTATTTACTACTCTTGAGCTAGCTTGGTGCTCTGTTGCCGTTCTCTGTTAGTTTTGCTAGGTCTTCTGACCTCTATGCTTTTTGTTGTGTGTTTGTCTTTGACTGCTACTATTTCTGCTAGGAGGTGTCCAACTTATCCCAGTCCCTAGTTCTTGTAGGAATCCCTCCCTCACATCTATAGGTCTTCGTACAGACTAGCCGAGGACTTTAGCGGGTCTGATCGCAGGATCAGGTTCCCCGTTACATCGTAGGGATCTAGTTTAGTTCTATTGTAGGGACAGATCTCCTGTCTTTCCTTAGTCCCTGTAGCAGATCATAACAATATCAGGAGATTAGTTCAGAGATACATGGGGATACAGATTATGGACGGCTTTGTTGGTCAGTGTTAGCAGCTTGAAGTGGATAACTTGTTGAATTGGGAGCCAATGAAGGGATTTGCAGAGGGGAGAAGAGGAAGAGTAGGGAGAAGAGAGCTGGATTAGTAGGGCAGCAGAGTTAAGGACAGACTAGAGAGGTGCGATGATGCAATGGTGCGATGGGGGATGATGAGATCCTAGACCCCACATGGAGTCAAGGCCATCCGAGTGACGTTGGCAGTTCGGAGGAAAGGGTAGTGATCATGCCGCCACAGCTGCACAGCAAAAGAGTGAGCAGGGTGCAAAAGCACAGTGGCAGGCCCCTAGCCAGTACGTTGGCTGCTACTGCCCACCGCGCCAATGAACTGAGCACACCAAAGACAGCTCAAAGGAGCTCTCTGGCATGGCATTTCTTCAGGCAATGTGCTGACATCAAGACACGAGTGGTTTGCATGCTGTGTCATCAAAGACTGAAGTGAGGCATAAATGTTCTTAACCCCTTAAGGACCCTGGGATTTTTCATTTTTGCATTTTCGTTTTTTGCTCCCCTTGTTCCCAGAGCCATAGCGTTTTTATTTTTTGGTCAATATGGCCGTGTGAGGGCTTATTTTTTGCAGGACGAGTTGTACTTTTGAATGACATTACTGGTTTTACCATATCATGTATGGGAAAACGGGAAAAAAATTTCAAGTGCGGTGAAATTGCAAAAAAAGTGCAATACCACAGATGTTTTGGTTTTTTTACCACGTTCACTGAATGCTAAAACTGACCTGCCATTCTTATTCTCCAGGTCATTATGAGTTTGTAGATACCAAACATGTATAGGTTCTTTTTTATTTAAGTGGTGAAAAAAAAATGATGATGAGGCATCTGCATTCAAAGCAAGAGCTGCAGTAAAGTAAACATCTGAAAAACCAAGAAAGATCTGAGGCTTCTCCTGCTCTCTCTTCTGCTGCAGTCTCAGCCTCTTCCTTCAACTAACAAGCAATAGGGCCACATGGTTCCCCGCAAAGAGAGGATGTGACAGCACCACCAACAGCAGTGTCACCGAGCATCTCCACACCGTCTCATGGAAGCATTCAGCTGTCCATTCCCCTAACACTGGAGAGAAAGAGCAAGTACCACCCTACCCACCCATGAGCCCTGGTCCTGAATGCCAGCATTTCAAAATTCCTGGCCTTTAAAATGCTGCCATTCCGGCTGGTGGAGATGGACACAGTACGTGTTTCACAGCCGCCTCTCCTTTTTCAGGCGGGTCAACCCTGCCTTGCACAAACATGTTGCGGACAAAATCAGGTGTGCAATGCGCAACATCATCAGTGGTCTACATAACCACTGAAACATAGACCAGTGGTTCAGCACAGCCAGGAGGAAGTAATAGCAGGCTGTTCTGAAACTCAAATGTTTGGGGGAAAATCCCACACCACACAAGAGTTGTGGACGGGATTAAACAACAGATCGATGAGTGGTTGGTGCCGCTGAACCTCAAGCCCGGCCTGGTGGTGTGTGATAACGTGTGAAATACTGTAGCAGCTCTGGACCTATCCTGTATGATGCACATCCGTTGCGTGGCACATGTGCTGAATTCAAAGGTGCAAAGCTTCCTGAAAAATTACCCCAAGATGTCAGAGCTACTGCAGAAAGTGCAGGTGTCTGTGCGTGCTTTTGGTGTTCTCACTCTGCAACTACTCGCCTGTCTTCGCTGCAAGGTCACTTCTGCCTTCCCACTCACCGCCACATATGTGACGTACCCACAAGGTGGAACTCCGCCTGGCATATGTTGAAGAGACTGTGCGAGCAGCAGTAGGCGATAGTGGAGTTTCAGTTGCTCTGCGGAACAACAACACTTCACAACCAATGAGTGGGCCTCCATGCGGGGCGTGTGTGCCGTGTTGAGCTGTTTCGAGTACTCTATGAACATGGCCAGCAATGATGACACCATCATCAGCGTTACTATCCCACTTCTATGCCTCCTTGAAAAAATTCTTTAGGCGATGATGGATGAGCTGGTGGCACAGGTGGACAAGGAGAAGGAACAACAGTGGCCAGTTATACAACTGTCCAGCCAGACGACAGTTTTGGAGGAGGAGGAGGAGGAGAACCGTGTTCACAGCAAGGTAGCGCTCATGAGCTGAGCATCACTGGAGCATGGCTCAGTGGATAAAGAGGACACAGACTATACACCTCCCGAGGAGGACAGTTTGTCATTGCGTCTGGGCAGCCTGGAACACATGAGTTAATACATGTTGCTGTGCCTGCGCAACGACCGATGAGTTGCCCCGACTGTTATCACTGCTGTTTATTGGGTGGCCACCCTGTTGGATCCTCGCTACAAGGACAATGTGTCGTCCTTACATCCATCACTAGAGCATGATCAGAAAATAGTGGAATACAAGCACACGCTGGTAGACACACTACGATGATGGGGTTCCCACCTGACAGAGGGGGTTCAGTGGAAGCACAAGGCTGAGGAGGAAGTAGCCAACGCAGCTGGGGCACCACCACCACCTCGGAAGGGAGGGTTAGCCTTGCCAAAATGTGGAAAATCATCCTCAACATGCCACAACATCCAGCACCACTATATGATATTGTCTGTATTAGCAGGAGGCAGCATTTCAACAACGTGGTGGAAGAGTATGTGTCCACATGTCTCAACATACTGATTGATGGGTCGTCTGCCACATTTAACTTCTGGGTCTCCAAATTGAACACATGACCTGAGCTAGCTATTTACTCCTTGGAGGCCTGATCTATGGCAAGTGTACTGTCAGAATGTGTGTTCAACATGGCAGGGGGTGCGCATGCCGATACAGTTAAAAGTAGCATAGCTTTGGGTGGATCCCTCAGAGCATGGGACCCTGGGCAAGCGCACCCTCTGCCTCCCCAGTATCTACGCTACTAATATGTACCCCTTGAAGTAAAATGCCCCTTTCTCACCCCATTTCATGTATAAGCACATGCACTCCCCCCCACAAACCCTTGGTAACAACTGCACATGTATTCTGATGGTATGTGGGGAGTATTGTATCCCTCTCTACACCTCCTCCTCCCCCAGTGTCCATGCTGAGCGACCTTTCACACAATTGAGCAGTGTGGTTCTACTCACACATCTGATTGCCTGGAGTGTATCTATTACAGCCTGTCTGCTTCACTCATGGACTGTCACAGGCTCTGCAGCAGGACGCCCGATAGTTGTGCCCCACCCACAGTCCTCTACATCAGGCAGCGTAACAGGGTAGACAGTGAGTAAATGAGTGGTGAGGGGAGCAGGAGCAGCATATCAAAATGATGTGCTGCCTCCCTGCAACATCCCCTCTTATGTCTGGCAGCCAGTGCGTTGTGCGCACATAGCGAAGGCAGACCATGGGACCCAGTACCTAACAGAATCTAAATATAAAACAGTTTCTCTATTTATGGTATTAAAATTAGTGTGTGAGCATATAACCACTAGATGGCAGTGTTCAATTCAAATTTAAACAATATATACAATAGCATTTGTAATTAAACAGTTTTATTTCACCCAATGTTAAATTTATATCTGATGAGCCTGGCCTACGAGTCTTGATGGAAATGAGTTTTGAAGGATATGCAGACAGCCTTATGTATGCCAGTGGGGTAAAAAATAAACTCAATAGAAATTTTCTGTGAAATGGAAAAAACAGGAGATTGTCAATAGGTCATGTGGTTGAACTTATATAGGGAGAGTCAAGTGGGAAAGAACCCATAGAAAATTGGAACCTTTAACTGCTTAAAGGGAATCTTTCAGCAAGTTTTTGCAACCTCGTATGAGAGTAGCATCATGTAGGCAAAGAGGCCCTGAACCCCATGATGTTTCACTTAGATTACTGGATGCAGCAGTTATTACACAATCCGAGTTCTTAGATGTAGGATGAAGCAGAACTAAGACAGTTTCCTCCCCCCACATTGTACACTGTCTATTGACAGTGAGCTGCTTATCACAGGAGGGGGCAGAATCGGATCCAGTGCTTACCTGCCAGCTAGTCACTACAATAATAATGTGCTTGTGAGAAAACCTTCACTGTAAGTAAATAACAGCACACAGCCTGATAAGTGACACATCATTGAAATCTGTGTTTTAACCCCCTACCTCATGCTGTCATCAGATTACATGGCAATAACCTGCTCACACTCCTTTTTGGATTATTGTCAAAATCAATTTTTCTGAAGTGCACTGCTCCCCTGCCTCCTGACTTTTTGTTTGCCAGGGCAATGTGTAATGCCTGGAGGTCCGAGAGAGATCCAGGGAGTCACAAACTGAGACAGAGACAGAAATAAACAACACTTTCTTTACTAAAACAGAGGTTAGACTAAAATTCAGCATTGCATGAATCAGTCTCAGTTTCCACCTGGGACGCTGTCTCTACTAACTACACACAATCAGCAAAAGCTGAAATCAATGTGCCAATCTCAAGGTTCCCAGTTTATGTGAATTATATTAAAGATCTGAAACAATTTTACCTGTGTCAATCTAGTGAGGGTGTTCTATGGGGACCCCTGAAATGGCACACTGAGTACAATCCTACCACTATTAACAATAACAATACATGACACTATACCAATTGCTCTTATACCCCTAGTATAGGGATACCCGGGTATCTTAAAGTTACAGTACCGTTAACCTCAGATGTGGTCTATAACAGGCCTGTGAATCGCGATGGCTGCAGCTAGTCCTGGAAAACTTTGGCGCCAAATAAAAATCAACGTTTACAAAAACAACAAAGGTTCCTTGTCTTGTCGGCCGATGCTGAGCCCACACGCCGGGGACTTTAGTCCTGTAGCCGCAGGTTAAGGTCCGGGAAGACCTCTTCCCCAGGATTGTCAGTATCCTCTCAATGTGAATGGTACCGGACCCCGTCTCTCCTCTTGCAGTCACTCACTGTTTTCCAGACCACCGACCGCTCCGTCACAGAGATGATATCCTCAGTCTCTTTCCCTCTCATTCGACACTTGGCTCGTTCAGCACAAAGTTTCTAGTCCACTCAGCATGGACTTCCACAAAACTCCAAAGAGCCACATGGCTTTCTCCAGCTCAGCACTCGTTCTTAAGCAGGGACACAGCTTCACTAGGGCCAGGGGTTAACAACCCCCACAGGAAAGCTTGTAGAGAGTGAGTCTTGCTGATGTTCAGTCCTCACAGTTCTCCTCAGACTCTACTTCCGGTCTCACACAGCAGACACCCTCAGAACACACAGGGTTTCCCGGTCTGCCCCTGCGCTCAGCTCAGCCAGGCAAAACTCACAGGGTCCTAATGCTCTCCTGCTGTTATCACCGTTCACACTCTCACAAATGCATTCCTGATGGAGTGACAGTTCAGACCTGTAGCATTGTTGCAGCGCTGGCCCATGCTGTGTGCTTGACAGTGCTGCAATTAGAGACAATTCTGACTCTGCAGCATTGGAGGAGTGCAGTAGCACTGAAGCTTGCATAAGCTTTATTGGGGAGAGCTTCTAAGCTCTGCTCCACTTCTGCTCCACCATTATGATCAGTGACCAAGTCAGCGATCAGAAAACAATTAAACTAAAGTACATTGCAAAATTAGCTTGTTTTTACAAGTAATTTGAATTGTTTTGCTTTTTCTTATCTCTGCAATTCATTTTTTTTCTCATCTTTTTCTGTAAGTTTACATTTTTGCCATTTGTTTGGTCCATAAAAACTTATCAACACCTCATGATGTCATCATAGGACATTAACTGGCTCATGGAGGAAGCTTCCTATTACAGAAGAAGTTATTATTTTCTCAGGCTTTCTGACATCTAAGAGGTTAAACAGTTGGAATTTGTGGTAGCTTCAATTTTGGTTGGCACAGCAGGGTGTATGTTACAGCTAACATCTACTGCTGATGACACAGGCTCAGTTCCTGAATCCTTGCCGTCATAGAACTGTACATTTACAATATTGTGAGGTAACTACTATAGTGCTGTATGGGAAGCTGATAAAGAGGACCTTTCAAAAAGTAGTTAAGTAGTTCACGTTAAACTGAACACGGGATAAAATACTGGCTGCTGTGGGGAATCAAACATTTTTTTATTATTTTTTTTTTTATTTTGACTCTCCATTGCAGATATATTAGCAATCAGCATATTTGGACCCTTATGATTTCATTTTCATTAAGTCTAAGTGGGTGTTATCAGATAGTTTTCACTAGGGCAGTGTACTTCTTCCACCTGTATGATGCTGGCTAATCATTAGCAGTCAGCAACACTCAAAGTAAAAAGAACACCCCCACCATATCTTACAACAGGTTTCTAAGTGTGTGAGAAGTAAAGATACAGCTGTGATCTTCTGGTCTGAGTCAGTGTGGGGGGAGGGGAAGTGCAGCTGAGTTTAGCTGTGTTACATTACAAACCCTTCTATCAGCTTCCTCTTCCCATAGCACTGTCACCTCTGCTGTACTGCCCCTCCCCAACACTGTCTGTTCAAAGATGTATCAGTAATCACACTTATTTGTGTCTGCTGTACTCAGGTAATTTGTACTCATTGCTCACTGCTCGGCAGTTTGGTGGAAAGCAGTCTGGATGCGAATGTAAGAAATTAATCTTTAAGGACATGTTAAAGCCAAGATCCTTATATGCTTTGAGGAGATTTTCCACCAACTCTTCAAAGTTATCTGCTTTTGAGTTTCTGAAAAAATTAGTTACCACTAATGTGAATGCTACCCATGCAGCCTTTTCCTTGCCCTGCAACAAACGGAGAAACTCCTCACCTTGAAGAAGCTTACGAATTTGAAGTCCAATAAAGACTCTTTCCTTTTCCTTTGCTTCACTCAACCTTGGAAATTTTTCAATGAGATACTTGAATGCTTTTGCATTTTTATCCATTGCCTTTACAAAGTTCTTCATTAGGCCCAACTTGATATGCAATGGTGGTAACAAAATCTTAAGTGAGTCAACAAGTGCTGGATGCAGGACATTTTTACCCCCTGGCTGAAGTGAATGTTGGAGAGGCCAGTCTCTTTTATTGTAGAGATATTCACTTCCACAACTATCCCATTCACACAGAAAGCAGCAATACTTTGTGTATCCACTCTGGACACCAAGTAAGAGGGCAACCACCTTTAAGTCTTCACAGAGGGGCTACAAATGTTGGTCATAGTTCAGGCAGCAGTTGTTTTATGTTGTCATACATTTCTTTTATGTGGACTGCATAACCAACTAGAATTGGAATTGAAGGTAGCGCATTGCCATTATACAGCAAGAGGGCTTTTAGGCTTGTTTTGGATGAATCGATGAAGAGCCTCCATTCCTCTGGATTATGACTTATCTTCAGAGCTTCCATTAAACTGTTGATGTTGTTGCATGCCACAAGATCGCCCTCCATGAAGAAGTATTGGACAAGCTGTTTATCACGATTGTGGAGCAAAGAAATCCGAATATCGCTCTCTGGGAGATTTCAACTACTGCAGCCTAGAACCATAGAGTTCAGCCTCATTCTTGACCAGATCCAAATCTCTAACAAGATAATTCACTTTGTATTATAAAGTGTGGTTCAGTTGAGGTTGCTGACAGAAAGTTTGGGTCTTGAGAGGAAGATGCTTCATGACACCAAGCGCCCTCTTCATCCTCTCTTGACTGAAAATGTTTCTGGTGCTTTTGGAACAAGCAGTTCTTCTACATGTGGATACTGTAAAGTCCACTTCTTCTTCCTTGAAACTCCTTTCCAAATTGGGCGCACAATGCAGAAATAGTAATTGGTAATGTAATCAGTTGGCTTTCTCCAGATCATTGGGACTGCAAAAAAAATAGATTGTCTCATCTCATGCAACAACTGGGTAAGATATAATGCAAATCTATTGCAACATAGGTGTGGAGCCCAACTCTTGTCCTGATCTCCTATTCTGCAGCTAAAATATAGCTTGTAAGGTTTCTTTATCATGGTAGTCAAGTGGTAGTCAAAAGTGACTTTGCCGCATATGTAGCAAAAACTATCCGCTTTCTTAACGCAAGAATGAGGCATATCTGAATAACCATATAGAAACATGTCAAACTGCTAAGAAACTAAGCTAAGAAATCCTAAACCTGTATACCTTACACAGAGAGCATTTATAAAAGTAGGTGATGCAGCTGTAATTAGGATTACATCATCGGAGCTGAGTTGGCATTCTTTGATTGGTCACACTAAGATGATAGTATACTGAATGCTCAATAGACTAAATAAATGATGTAATAGACTAGCTACTAATGATGCAATAATGATGATGAAATAATAAAGACACAATTTTTCTATAAGCCTGCATCAAAGGTGTCATAAGTAATTAACACCTTCTCTGGATCTTGAAAATTAGAGACAATCAGCAAATTTAAGCATCATATTCGTTTTCAGCTCCACAAAATTAGTTGGGTTCAATTGTTTTGCATCTCTGAAACAATTTGACCATAGAACAGTGTAATTAGCCACTTTTCCTCCTCCCAATAAAAACATAAATTATTTACCTCTTCACTCTTTCTCCTAATTCATTAGCAGTCACTCTACTGCGTCTTCAGCACCCCACCACTGTGCTCTTTTACCTCCCCCAATTCATTATATGCTATGCCTGATTCATTATAATTACATGCCCCTTCTTTATATTTACATGCCCCTCTCCTCCCAATCCATTATGTTTTGTGACTGGTGTGTACATGCTGGCACAATGGTCATCGAGCCAGCTGAGTTACAGAGAAAGTGACGGGAGCTCCCCTGTAGCTGAAATGGTGCTGCCATTCTCTATTTCCACCAGCAGAGCTTCAGGAAGGCTCCCTGCCCAGTGATGGTGACGTTCAAAACATTATAATGAAGGCCATGGGCCTCCCTCAAATTTCTGGGCTACGGGCAATAGTCCGGATTGCCCTCATTATAACCCGTCTATGTTAAGGGTAATTTTCTCACAAGCATTTCTCTCCCATCTTAAGGGACTACAGCCACAAGACATCCAGACCAAGATTCTCATATACAGTGCTGGCCAAAAGTATTGGCACCCCTGCAATTCTGTCAGATAATACTCAGTTTCTTCCTGAAAATGATTGCAATCACAAATTATTTGGTATTATTCTCTTCATTTAATTTGTCTTCAATGAAAAAACACAAAAAGAATTGTCCTAAAGCCAAATTGGATATAATTCCACACCAAACCTAAAAAGGGGGTGGACAAAAGTATTGGCACCCTTTGAAAAATCATGTGATGCTTCTCTAATTCGTGTAATTAACAGCACCAGTAACTTACCTGTGGCACCTAACAGGTGTTGGCAATAACTAAATCACACTTGCAGCCAGTTACCATGGATTAAAGTTGACTCAACCTCTGTCCTGTGTCCTTGTGTGTACCACATTGAGCATGGAGAAGAGAAAGAAGACCAAATAACTGTCTGAGGACTTGAGAAACCAAATTGTGAGGAAGCATGAGCAATCTCAAGGTTACAAGTCCATCTCCAAAGACCTGAATGTTCCTGTGTCTTCCGTGCGCAGTGTCATCAAGAAGTTTAAAGCCCATGGCACTGTGGCTAACCTCCCTAGTTGTGGACGGAAAAGAAAAATTGACGAGAGATTTCAACGCAAGATTGTGTGGATGGTGGATAAAGACCCTCGACTAACATCCAAACAAGTTCAAGCTGCCCTGCAGTCTGAGGGTACAACAGTGTCAACCCGTACTATCTGTCGGCGTCTGAATGAAAAGGGACTGTATTGTAGGATACCCAGGAAGACCCCACTTCTTACCCCGAGACAAAAAAAAAGCCAGGCTGAAGTTTTCCAAAACTTACCTGAGAAAGCCTAAAACGTTTTGGAAGAATGTTCTCTGGTGAGATGAGACAAAAGTAGAGCTTTTTGGGAAAAAGCATCAACATAGAGTGTACAGGAAAAAAAAAGAGGCATTCAAAGAAAAGAACACGGTCCCTACAGTCAAACATGGCGGAGGTTCCCTGATGTTTTGGGGTTGCTTTGCTGCCTCTGGCACTGGACTGTTTGACCATGTGCATGCATTATGAAGTCTGAAGATTACCAACAAATTTTGCAGCATAATGTAGGGCCGATGTGAGAAAGCTGGGTCTCCCTCAGAGGTCATGGGTCTTCCAGCAGGACAATGACCCAAAACACACTTCCAAAAGCACTATAAAATGGTTTGAGAGAAAGCACTGGAGAATTCTAAGGTGGCCAGCAATGAGTCCAGACCTGAATCCCATAGAACACCTGTGGAGAGATCTCAAAATGGCAGTTTGGAGAAGGCACCCTTCAAATATCAGGGACCTGGAGCAGTTTGCCAAAGAAGAATGGTCTACAATTCCAGCAGAGCATTGTAAGAAACTCATTGATGGTTACCGGAAGCGGTTGTTCGCAGTTATTTTGGCTAAAGGTTGTGCAACCAAGTATTAGGCTGAGGGTGCCAATACTTTTGTCTGGCCCTTTTTTGGAGTTTTGTGTGAAATGATCAATAATTTGATTTTTGCTTCATTCTCTTTTGTGTTTTTTTCCTTGCAAGCAAATTAAATGAAGAGAATAATACCAAAGAATTTGTGATTGCAATCATTTTCAGGAAGAAACTGAGTATTATCTGCCAGACTTGCAGGGGTGCCAATTCTTTTGGCCAGCACTGTACATACTACAACAGCTAAGCAGACATTACCTAAACAGTGTTTTTGGAAAGCTGTAACAAGGCCATCTCTCATGTTATCCATACCATGCAGCCAATTTATTACAGGACATCTATGCCTTACACAGCAGACGGACTTCTGCTATGGTCATTTTTAGCCCAAAGATATTCTCTCTCCCATCTAGGATCAGACTACAGCCACCCTCCATGCTTAAACTCACCAATCTCACTCACTCACACTGGTTACCTAAGAGGATGATTATTCCCACAGCCCCAACAGATTTCCAGTGGTAATTACATGTCCCATTGATACACCTTAGCCAACTCCAAACAGGCAGCAGTCTGCTCACAATTCCTGCCAAATTGCTTCCTTCATTGCACAATGCTATCAGCCGCAGATCACTATTTGCCACTTAGCAATACTATTAGTTCACTCTGTAACTGACACTTGGCAAGACAGATAAATAGTTTTTCACTTCCAGGATTAAAAGCAGCCAGTCTGGCAGACATCTCCAAAGACATTTCAGAAAATTTGGCAGAACATCCAACTGGCCTCATAACCACAGACCACATGTAACCTCACTAGCCCAGGACCTCAACATCCAGTATCTTCACCTCCAAGATCATTTAAGACCAGCCACACGGACAGCTGCTGCAACAATCGGTTTGCATAACCAAAGAAATTTTCCACAAACTATCAGAAACCATCTCAGGGAAGCTCATCTGCATGCTCGTCGTCATCATCGGGGTCTCAACCTGACTTTCGTCATCATAACTGACTTGAATTGGCAATGATTACATTTTATGGCATCTGGCATGTTGGAGAGGTGTTCTCTTCATGGATGAATTCCAGTTTTCACTATACAGGGGAGATGGCAGACTGCATCTACGGCATTGTGTGGGTGAGCGGTTTGCTGATGTTAACTTTGTGAATAGATTGGCCCATGGTAGCAGTGGGGCCATGGTATGGGCATGCGTATGGTATGGACAACGAAAACAGGTGCATTTGATTGATGCCATTTTGAATGCACAAAGATACCATGATGAGATCCCTAGGCCCATTGTTGTGCCATTCATCCATGACCGTCACCTCACGTTGCAGCATGATAATGCCCCATGTTGTAAGGATCTGTACACAATTTCTGGAAGTTGAAAACATCTCAGTTCCTGCCTAGCCAACATATTCATGTTTTGAATGCTCTGCATTGGCATACACAACAGTGTGTTCAAGTCCTTGCCAATATTGAGCAACTTCGCACAGCCATTGAAGGGGAGTGGACCAACATTCCACAGGCCAAAATCAGCAACCTGATCAACTCTATGCAAAGGAGATGTGTTGCACTGCGTGAAGAAAATGGTGGTCACACCTAGTAATGGGCGAACCCAAACAGTAAAGTTCGGTGTCTGTACCGAACACCTACTGTTCGGTCACGGACCCTGAACACTTACTTCATCTGGAATTCCGTGTTACTGTTCGGGCTCGGGTTCGGCTGTTTCCCACACTGTCACTTGCATGACAGCGCAAGAAACACAGGCTCTGATCAGCAATAATTGCAGTGACAGTGACCAGCAGTAAAAAGCTTACTGCGGGTCAGAGGCGCCAGCTAATGGTACTACTGACACCATCAGCCGGCGCCTCCTGTCATAGGAAACAGCGAGCGCAGGCACCTCTGGATGGGAGCAGTAGTCTCCCATCCGCCAGCGCCTGTGCTCTGCTGAATGTAAAAAAAAGTTAAAATGAATAAAAAAAATATTAAAATAAAAATAAAACACATTATACTCACCTGCACCTTGTCCCCAATGTTCGCCGCCCCTGCAAAAAATAACCTTACACCTAATCCCTGAAGCCCATTATCACCTGTAATAAAAGTAAAATAATAAATCAACCTCATCCTTACCTTTCTGACGCAGTTCAAATAACAAGGGTCCCACGAAGATCCCATTAACAGAGCGACTACATTGTAAAATGTGATCGCTCTATTAAGCAGCCGGAAATGCACTGACCCAATGTATTGCTGGCAAATGAGGTTAGCGCATGCGCAGTTGGCATTTTCCCACGCTTGCAATGAGTTGAACTCAGTGTATTGCTGGCAAATGAACAGAGCAGTCACATTTTACAATGTGGCTGTTCTGTTCATGGGACCCTCGTTATTTGGACTGCGTCGGAAAGGTAAGGATGAGGTTGGTTTATTATTTTATTTTTATTACAGGGTACATTGGCTTCAGGTGGAATGGGCGTGATGGTAAGTATGGTTTAATTTAGAACAATAAATGTGTCTGTCTTTATTTCAAATAAAATAGTTTATTCTGGGTGTGGGTGTTTTTATTTTATATTTTACTTACACTATGGGGTTAGTAATGGGGGCATCTTATAGATGTCTCTCCATTACTAACCTGGGCTTGATGACAGCTGGCATTATAAGCTGACATCAACCCCAACTGTATAACCCCACTGCCACCGCTACAGGGCAGTGGGCAGAGCGAGGCTAAGTGGCAGAAATGGTGCATCCTATGGATGCACCATCTCTGGGGCGGCTGAGAGCTCCTGTTTCTAACCTCGGAGGGGGACAATATTAAGGGCCCCTTCCTAGGCTCTTAATATCAGCGCCCAGCTGTCTGCATCGCCTTTACTAGCTGTTAAAATAGGGGGACCGTATCTCATTTTTTTGGAGGGGTCCCCAAATTTAATAGCCAGTAAAGGCTAAGTATTCAGCTGGGGGCTGATATTAGTAGCCTGGGTAGCTCCATAGGTATTACCGATTTCCCAGGCTAAAAACATCAGCCCTAGCTGTCTGCTTTCCCTCTGCTGGTTGACCCCAAGCCATTTTTTTCCAGACATTTACTCATTTATTAATAAATTACATGAACAGTAAGGTATAAACGCAAAGCAAGGATTATATATATATTCAGTACAGACCAAAAGTTTGGACACACCTTCTCATTTAAAGATTTTTCTGTATTTTCATGACTATGAAAATTGTACATTCACACTGAAGGCATCAAAACTATGAATTAACACATGTGAAATTATATACTTAACAAAAAAGTGTGAAACAACTGAAAATATGTTATATATTCTAGGTTCTTCAAAGTAGCCACCTTTTGCTTTGATGACTGCTTTGCACACTCTTGGCATTCACTTGATGAGCTTCAAGTCACCGGAAATGGTTTTCACTTCACAGGTGTGCCCTGCCAGGTTTAATAAGTGTGATTTCTTGCCTTATAAATGGGGTTGGGACCATCAGTTGTGTTGTGCAGAAGTCTTGTGGATACACAGCTGATAGTCCTACTGAATAGACTGTTAGAATTTGTATTATGGCAAGAAAAAAGCAGCTAAGTAAAGAAAAACGTGTGGCCATCATTACTTTAAGAAATAAAGGTCAGTCAGTGCGAAAAATTGGGCAAACTTTGAAAGTGTCCCCAAGTGCAGTTGCAAAAACCATCAAGCGCTACAAAGAAACTGGCTCACATGAAGACCGCCCCAGGAAAGGAAGACCAAGAGTCACCTCTGCTTCTGAGGATAAGTTTATCCGAGTCACCAGCCTCAGAAATCGCAGGTTAACATCAGCTCAGATTAGAGACCAGGTCAATGCCACACAGAGTTCTAGCAGCAGACACATCACTTCAACAACTGTTAAGAGGAGACTTTGTGCAGCAGGCCTTCATGGTAAAATAGCTGCTAGGAAACCACTGCTAAGGACAGGCAACAAGCAGAAGAAACTTGTTTGGGCTAAAGAACACAAGGAATGGACATTAGACCAGTGGAAATATGTGCTTTGGTCTCATGAGTCCAAATTTGAGATCTTTGGTTCCAACCACCGTGTCTTTGTGCGACGCAGAAAAGGTGAACGGATGGACTCTACATGCCTGGTTCCCACCATGAAGCATTGAGGAGGAGGTGTGATGGTGTGGGGGTGCTTTGCTGGTGACACTGTTGGGGATTTATTCAAAATTGAAGGCATATTGAACCAGCATGGCTACCACAGCATCTTGCAGCGGCATGCTATTCCATCCGGTTTGCGTTTAGTTGGACCATCATTTATTTTTCAACAGGACAATGACCCCAAACACACCTCCAGGCTGTGTAAGGGCTATTTGACCAAGAAGGAGAGTGATGGGGTGCTACCCCAACTGACCTGGCCTCTAAAGTCACCAGACCTGAACCCAATCGAGATGGTTTGGGGTGAGCTGGAACGCAGAGTGAAGGCAAAAGGGCCAACAAGTGCTAAGCATCTCTGTGAACTCCTTCAAGATTGTTGGAAGACCATTTCCGGTGACTACCTCTTGAAGCTCATCAAGAGAATGCCAAGAGTGTGCAAAGCAGTCATCAAAGCAAAAGGTGGCTACTTTGAAGAACCTCGAGTATAAGACATATTTTCAGTTGTTTCACACTTTTTTGTTAAGTATTTAATTCCACATGTGTTAATTCATAGTTTTGATGCCTTCAGTGTGAATGTACAATTTTCATAGTCATGAAAATACAGAAAAATCTTTAAATGAGAAGGTGTGTCCAAACTTTTGGTCTGTACTGTATGTCACACCTTTGAGGTGGATGGGTTATCTGGGCAAAGGAGAAGTGCTCACTATCAACGATTTAGATGAATTTATGAACAGTATTTGAGAGAAAAAGGCTTTTTGTGTACATAGAAAACATCTTAGATCTTTGAGTTGAGCTCACAAAAAATGGGAGCAAAAACAAAAACAAAAGAGTTTATATTTTTCTTCAGTATGTAGGATATTAAAACCTGACCTTGACAGTGCAATATTACAAAAGGATCTGGGTAAGATGTCTGAATGGGCAAAATGAGATTTAATGTAGATAAATGTAATGCACCTAGGATGGAGTAATCCTATTGCTGCATATACATTAAATGGGAGTATACTCGGGACTACAGAACAGGAGAAGGACTTGGATATTGTGGTTACAAGTAAGCTGAGCAACAGTACTCAATGTCAAGCAGCAGCCGCAAAAGCAAATAAGATTTTTAGGATATATAAAAAGAGAGATAAAATCCTGTGAGGCCAAAGTATTGTTACCACTCTATAAATCACTTATAAGGTCAGATCTAGAATATGGGATCCAGTAAAAGAATATTCAAAAGTTAGTGTCAGTTCAAAGGCTGGCAACTAGATTATTACAAGGGATGGAAGGCCTCCCTTATGATGAGAGGATGGATAGAAAAGATGGGCTTGTTTAGCTTAGAAAAAAGACTTCTCAGAGGAGGTCTTATATGTATAAATACATGTGTGGTCAATACAAAGGACTGGCATATGACTTATTCCTTCCACAGACCATACGAAGGACTAGTAGGAAATCATTATGGGTGGAAGAAAGGCGATTTTGGCAGCTAAATAGGAAAGGGTCCTTTACAGTTAGAGCAGTCAGACTGTGGAATACCCTACCACAAGAGGTAGTAATGGCAGACACTATAACAGATTTAAAAAAAGGGCTAGATGATTTTTTTTTTCAGAACACATAATGTTGTGGGTTATAGATAATTTAGTGTCAAAAAATGTATAATTACTGGAGAAAGTGGAACCACTGTGCCGTGGACTGTGGAGAGACTGGAGGGGCATAACTAGGCGAAAACCTGACTCTTCACTAGACCCCCTGATGGTGGGGTTATACTTGGCTCCAGATGGAGATCAGGTACTACTCCAGGACAGACCTCGGACACACAGCAGCTGGCCCTCCAAAGGGGCAGGGAGCTGGAACGGCAAGTGCTGGCAGGAACAGTTGGTATACAAGTAGGCAAGGAAGAGGCAGGCAGGTGCAGCTGGTATGCAGTGGACATGGCAGGTGCAGGCAGGTACAGCTGGTATGCAGATGGGCACAGCAGGTGCAGACTGGTACAACTGGTATAGAAACAATATCATCAAGCAGAAATCATTACATTCAAAATATATCAAAGGCCCTATGCCTCAAAAAGGCCTATAAAGATCAGCTAAATGGACACTCCCAACATGGAATTTACTACTGAAAACATGGGGTCGATTGTCCACCAATACAATGTCATAAATGTTTATTAGATTGTAACAAAGAGTAGGCATAATAACACAGCCCACCTAGGAAGCCCACATGAAACGAGCGTCAGAGCTGCAGGCACTGTGTCCCACATGGAGAGATATGGGTAAGAGATGATTGTATCCCCTTGCTTAATGGAGTTTCTACTAATTTGTATGCAGCCTTTTACTTAGCATTTTTACAACTTTTTTTGAATAAGTACATACCACTGACTATATGGACTGGATACTCCCTTGATTTTTGCTTGTCAGATCAGTATAGCTATTATAGGCTGCTATTATTCTAGCACTGGCACTTTATAGCACACTATTTCTTGCTACGTGATATACCCTTCTCTCCCCATTTTTTATGTGTGAACTACATGCCATTAACTCTTTTACCCAGAAGCCTGTTTGCACGTTAATGACCAGGCCAAATTTTTTCAATTCTGACCAGTGTCACTTTATGAGGTAATTACTCTGGAACGCTTCAACAGATCCCACTGATTCTGAGATTATTTTTTCATGACATATTGTACTTCATGACAGTGGTAAAATTTCTTTGATATGACTTGCGTTTATTTGTGAAAAAATAAGAAATATGGTGAAAATTTAGAAAATTTAGCAATTTTCACATTTTTTATTTTTATGCCCTTAAATCAGAGAGTTATGTCACACAAAATAGTTAATAAATAGCATTTCCCACATATCTACTTTACATCAGCAGAATTATTGAAACATAATTTTTTTTTATTAGGAAGTTGGAAGGGTTAAAAGTTGACCCGCGATTTCTCATTTTTGCAACAAAATTTACAAAATCATTTTTTTTAGGGACTTTGAGATGTCTATATGACAGAAAATACCCAAAAGTGACACCATTCTAAAAACTGCAACTCCCAAGATGCTCAAAACCACATTCAAGAAGTTTATTAACCCTCAGGTGCTTCACAGAAATTAATGGAATGTGGAAGGAAAAAATTAACATTTAACATTTTTTTCTCAAAAATAATACTTTAGACCCAATTTTTTTTACTTTTACAAGGGTAACAGAAGAAAATGGTCCCCAAAATGTGTTATTCATTTTCTCCTGAGCATGAAAATACCCCATATGTAAGAGAAAACAACTGTTTGGGCGCATGGCAGTGATGGAAGTGAAGGAGCACCATTTGACTTTTTGAATGTAAAATACTTAGCGGACGCCATGTCGCATTTAGAGAGCTCCTGATGTGCCTAACCAGCGGAAACTCCCCACAAGTGTCATCATTTCGGAAACTAGACCCCTCAAGGAACTTATCTAGATGTGTGGTGAGCACCTTAAACCCCCAGGTGCTTCACAGAAGTTATACTGTTGAGCCATGAAAATAAAAAAAAACTAATTTTTCCCACAAAAATGTATTTTAGCCCCAAATTTTCATTTAATTGTCATAAGGGTAACAGGAGAAATTGCACCATACAATTTGTTTGTGCAATTTTTCCTGAGTACGCCGATACCCAATATGTGGAGGAAAACTACTGTTGGTCGCACAGCGGGGCTTGGAAGGGAAGGAGCACCATTTGACTTGTTGAATGCAAAACTTGCTGTAATAATTAGCTGACACCATGTTGCGTTTGGAGAGCTCATGATGTGCCTAAGCAGTGCAAACCCCCCACAAGTGACACCATTTTGGAAACTAGACCCCTCAGAGAACTCATCTAGATTTATGGTGAGCACCTTAAACCCCTAACTGCTTCAAAGAAATTTATACCGTTGAGCTGTGAAAATAAAAAATCCTTTTTTTCCCCACAAAAATGTTTTTTAGCCCCAGATTTTGCATTTTCACAAGGGTAACAGGTGAAAATGTTCACCAAAATTTCTCCTGAGTATGCAGATACCCAATATGTAGGTAAATACTACTGTTTGGGCCCACAGCAGAGCTCAGAAAGGAAAGAATGTTTTAGAATGCAGATTTTGATTGAATGGTCTGCTGGTGTCATGTCACGTTTGGAGAGCCCTTGATGTGCCTAAACAGTGGAAACCCTCCACAAGTGACCCCATTTTGGAAACTAAACCCCTCAAGGAATTTTTCTAGACATGTGGTGAGCACCTTGAACTCACAGGTGCTTCACAGAATTTTATATTGAACTGTGAAAATGAAAAAAAATATATTTTCCCTCAAAAATTTTGTTTTAGCCCCAAATATTTTCATTTTCACAAAGATAGCAGGAGAAAATGGACCTCAAAATGTGTTGTGCAATTTTTCCTGAGTACACCAATACCCCATATGTGATCGACAACTACTTTTGAAGCACAGTGCAAAGCTCAGAAAGGAAGAAGGGGCATATTGGAGTTCAGATTTTTCTGGACTGGTTTGAGGGTGCCAAGTCACATTTGTAGAGTCCCAGAAGAGCCAGAACAGCAAAAAACCCATAAGTGATAAGTCACCACATTTTACAAACTACATGTCTCAATGAATTCATCTTGACACCACAGATGTGTCACAGAATTTTATGCCATTGGGCAGTGAAGAAAAAATAATTTTATTTTTACCAACAAAATCTTGTTTTAGCCCCAGATTTTACATTTTCAAACTGGCAAATGGGTAAAAATGCCACCAAAATTAGTCCCACAATTTCTGCTGAATGTAGAAATACCCCATATGTGGCTGCACAGTACTGCTTAGCCATAAGCCGAGACTTGGCAGGGACGGAGCGCATTTTTCCTCCGGGGGCGCAGATTTTCCTAGAATAGTTTGCGTACTCCATATACAGAGCCCCTAAATGCAAGAACAGAATCCCACCTTAAGTTACCCCATTATGTGAATTATTCCCCTTTGGGAATTTATCTACAGGTGTAGTGATGATTTTGACTCCATTGTTGTTATCCAGAAACAAGCAGTAATGTATGCTGTTGAGTGTAAATTGCAGACTGCCTTTGTAGTGACCAGTACGTTGTAGTGACCAGTACGTTGTAGTGACCAGTTCATTCTTCTGGAGTAATGCACCCATAAATTAAGCGTGCTCTCATCACTACAGAAGTGTCAAACATGTGAATGCTAACTGCAGTTTAGCCACACTAGGGCTCAGAAGGGAGGAGGGCATTTGGATTTGTGAGTGCAGAATTTGCTGAATTTCTTTTGGGGGGTGAGGAGCCATAGCACTTTTCCAGAGCCTTTGTACTACCAGTAACATGGAAGCTTCTTGTATTTCCGGTAACAGATGATGGACCTGAGTGGGGACTTGCTTTTTTTGTGGACTGAGTTGAAGCTTTTATGTAACATTTTATGGGAACATTTTATGTAACGTTTTTGATCACATTTATCCTGCACTCTACGCTGAGCACTTACTTTGGGGTTTCCATCTAAATCTCTGAGTGATGTGACAGATGAAACCTCCGATGGGTCCATTCACTATAATGAGGCAATAAGGTTACTCTGGACTCCGTCTCACCTCTGTTCAGCATAGTCCTTCTTTTCAGAAGTGCACAAATCTGTTGAGGACAACACTATTGTGCACGCATTAAAAGATGGACACCATCAGATCACTGGTCAGACGGCGTCCACAGTGCCTCCATCTGCCTCATTATAGGGAATCTTCCATGGGGGGTTCTGTCTGAATCAGGTATTTCAGAGATTTACTCAGAAACCTCGGTGTAAGTACTCAACGTAGAGCGCAGGATAAATATGAGATAAGCCTTACTGCTATCCTTGGGAAGCAGAATAAACAAATAATCAGCATGTGAAGAATTGTTTTTATTTAATTTTTACGCCATTCCTCATGCAGTATAAGTGATTAGACAACTTTATTCTTCAAGTCGGTGCGATTACAGTGATACCAGATTTAGTGCGGGTTTTTATGTTTGCCAGCTGTCACAATTAAAAGACGCTTTTTATTGCAAAAACTAGTTTTTGCATCCCCATATTTAGACAGCTATAATTTTTCCATATTTCAGCTGACAGAGTCATGTGAGGGCTTGTTTTTTGCGGGACTAGGTAACATTTTTATTGGTACCATTTTCGAACACATAAAGTTTTTTGATCTTGTTCCATTCCAATTTTTGGGAGGCAGAATGAACAAAAACCAGCAATTCAGGATTTTTTTTTTCTATGCTGTTCCGCATTTGGTAAAATTGATAAGGCAGTATGATGCTGAAGCATAGTTTTTTGCCTCGGTTTTTTTTTTTTACAGTGTTCACTGAAGGGCTTAACTAGTGGGACAGTTTAATAGGTTGGGTCATTCCGGATGCGGTGAATGTATTTATTGGATTCATATTTTTTAATTTTTTGTTCTTTATTTGGGGATTTTTTTAAATTATTTTTACAATTTTTAATTACTTCTTTTTTACTTTTTTACATTGTCCCAGGATGGGACATCATCTTTCCTGCCAATATCGCTGATTTGATACTCTGCATTGCTTCTGCACTGCAGGGCATCAAAGCAACAACTCACAGGCAGGGAGGAGGTGTGTAAGCTCCTCCTCTGAGCATGAGCTGACAGGCCGCCTTCCTTGGGTGACCCTACGGCCATCTTGCAGCCCAGGGTCACCATGGAGACAATCAGCACAACCCGATCTCCATCGCTTTGTGCTGATGGGGGCAGAGAAGGAGCTCACTCCCTCTGCGATGCTTCTCAATGTTGCTGTCACTATTGACAGTGGCATTAGAGTGGTTAAACGCCCGAGATCGGTGCTAGCACCGATCGTGGGAGTTGCTGCATGGTGTCAGCTCTAATATAGAGCTGACACCTGTACGTGATTGCGGCGGCGCTCAGCATGGGCCCGTGCGATCGTGGGTAAGTATATGTACAGTGATTTGTGGGAATGCGGCATGTTGTGAAGGGGTTAATACCTGAGTCTATTTGCTATTGATTATGTCCTTGCTTTTGTATATATATTATTATGCCTATTTTGTGTTACAATCAAATAAAAATGTATGAAATTTTATTGATGGACTATCGACTCCATGTTTTCAGTAGTAAAAAAAAAGGTACAGCTGGTATGCAGGTGGGCATGACAGGTACAGGCTGGTATTGTTGGTGTGCAGGTGGGCATGGCAAGTGCAGGCAGGTACAGCTGTTATGCAGGCAGGCTCGGCAGGTGCTGACAGAGACCGCTGGTGTGCAGGCAGGCCCGGCGGTTCAGGCAGTACAGATGGTATGCAGGCGGGCATGGCAGGTGAATACAGGCACAGATGGCATGCGGGTGGGCAGATGCTGAAAGGCACAAACAGGGACAGAAAAGAATGAGCAAGAACAAGCGGGTACTGCTAGGTACTAATCGACAAGGAACATGAGAACTAGCCAGCATGCAGACTAACTGATTAAACATGTTGCTCAGGCACCTCTCAACAGATGGGGGTGCCTTAAATAATAAGTGAGTCCCAGTCATTGGATGGAGACACCTTTGTACAGCATGCTGTCCCTTTAAGAGACAGGGAGCACGCATGCCCTAAGCACAGTGCCCGGAGATCTGCGAACCGTGCACATGTGAGGGGCACAGGGTGGTAGTTGTAGCGAAGAGCTGCTGTTCTCCCACACCCTGGCTTTTCACAAATAAATGCCCTCATATATCCTGGGAAGGTCTGTTGAAGTTAGTAGCTACCACTCGCATGCTGCTTCTCTTCCAGTCCTGTACTCTTCAGTGCTATCCAGCCCCTTGGCTTAATCTGCTTTTCTTCTGATCACACTTTCTTACTCTGCATCAAAATCTATCTCAACTCTCACTCCGTCTGACTAAAACCAGGAAGTCCCTCTCTTACATCTACTCCTACCCCTCCCAACTGGTAAATTCCCTAAACATATTAACTATTCCCCTGTGCTGTAGGTGTAGTGCATAACTACTTCTGTACTGAACCTATCTAACTTCCTGAACTACAGTGCCCTCCTGTCACGTCAGGTGTGGGAAAGACTTAGTGCAACACAGAGGGAAAAGGGAAAGGGAGCCCAGACACAAGGGAAAGGGGGAAGCGTTGACCTCCTACTTTGGTCTAGCATCACCCTGTCTCCCCTAACATCCCTATATTGCCTCCTCAGCAGTCGCCGCACACGTGCTTCACCCTACTCTCCCTGGCATATGGCTATGGCTAGGGATGGAAGGAGATGAGCACTAGTCAACCTCCACTAAACTCTACAGACAACAAGGGTGGACAAAACAGGGGAAATGGCTTATCTTTAGATGAACTCCAAATAAGCACACTGCCTCAAGCTCCAGAGAGGACAAGTACTGATCCTGCTAAGCTACACAAGTAGAAATGGATATAGCCGGCAACTCCCTCTCGGACACACCAGGTATATATACAACCAGGCCAGAGAGCTAATTAGCAAGAGAGAGGAAGACTCTCGGTCCTAAAGACAGCCTCTTATCTAAGAAACTGTCTGCAATGCCAAACGTAGAGATCTCCTGCAACCCACTGCAGGGCGACTGTCTGTCACCTCTGACACACCCATGACACCTCCATTGTCTTTCCCAATTCCTAACCATCCTCATTACCTTATCTAGTTCCTACACTTATATTCTAATTTCTTATCCTTTCTCTATGCTACTACATTATCATAAAACACATTTTTATTATTCCACATTAGTCATCCTCATATAAACCCGTACACGTTATATTATTTACATTACTATGCATAAACCGTTATTAACATATAAACATTATTCAAACTTCTACAAACAAGTATACCAGTTTTACTAGGAAGGTATGATGTCACGCACAGTGTGGGAAAGACTAAATGCAACACGAAGGCATGAGGGGAAGGAAGCCCAGACACTAAGGAAAGGGGGAGTGGAGACCCCTAGGCAGATCTAATAACACTCTGCCTCCCCTACCGTCCCTATATTGGTTCCACACCAATCGCCGAGTAGGAAACCTAAGCCCTGTATATCCCTAGACCTAGGCCTTGGATAAGGAGGGGGGTGAGCACTCGTCAGTCCCCACTATAAACTAAAGACAGCAAGGGAGACAAACAAAAGGGGATAACTCAGCTTGACCAGACACCAGAGGAGAAATGCCAACAGTCTTCCAAGGGCACCAGAGAAGAAGCTGCTAATACTCCAGCCAGAGCCAAAAACAAAGAAATATCACCGGCGAGTCCCTGCAGCAGACTGAGAGGTTTTAAACACCCAGACCAGGGTGTGTCAATTAGAGCAGAAGGGATGTAGCCACTGAGTCCTAAAACCAGACGGAATAAGAAGGGGTCTGCAATGCCAAACGAAGTGACCTTCTGCAGCCAGCTGCAGAGCGACTGTCTGTTACATCTGACACACCTGTGACAGATGAAGGGCATGAATTGATCCAGACATCTCCTTACACGCAAACCCCGGTGAGCACCTTAAACCCCCAGGTGCTTCACAGAAGTTATACCGTTGAGCCATGAAAATAAAAAAAAACTAATTTTTCCCACAAAAATGTATTTTAGCCCCAAATTTTCATTTAATTTTCATAAGGGTAACAGGAGAAATTGCACCATACAATTTGTTTGTGCAATTTTTCCTGAGTACGCCGATACCCAATATGTGGAGGAAAACTACTGTTGGTCGCACAGCGGGGCTTGGAAGGGAAGGAGCACCATTTGACTTGTTGAATGCAAAACTTGCTGTAATAATTAGCTGACACCATGTTGCGTTTGGAGAGCTCATGATGTGCCTAAGCAGTGCAAACCCCCCACAAGTGACACCATTTTGGAAACTAGACCCCTCAGAGAACTCATCTAGATTTATGGTGAGCACCTTAAACCCCTAACTGCTTCAAAGAAATTTATACAGTTGAGCTGTGAAAATAAAAAATCCTTTTTTTCCCCACAAAAATGTTTTTTAGCCCCAGATTTTGCATTTTCACAAGGGTAACAGGTGAAAATGTTCACCAAAATTTCTCCTGAGTACGCAGATACCCAATATGTAGGTAAAAACTACTGTTTGGGCCCACAGCAGAGCTCAGAAAGGAAAGAATGTTTTAGAATGCACATTTTGATTGAATGGTCTGCTGGTGTCATGTCACGTTTGGAGAGCCCTTGATGTGCCTAAACAGTGGAAACCCTCCACAAGTGACCCCATTTTGGAAACTCAACCCCTCAAGGAATTTTTCTAGACATGTGGTGAGCACCTTGAACTCACAGGTGCTTCACAGAATTTTATATTGAACTGTGAAAATGAAAAAAAAAATATTTTCCCTCAAAAATTTTGTTTTAGCCCCAAATATTTTCATTTTCACAAAGATAGCAGGAGAAAATGGACCTCAAAATGTATTGTGCAATTTTTCCTGAGTACACCAATACCCCATATGTGATCGGAAACTACTTTTGAAGCACAGTGCAAAGCTCAGAAGTGAAGAAGGGGCATATTGGAGTTCAGATTTTTCTGGACTGGTTTGAGGGTGCCAAGTCACATTTGTAGAGTCCCAGAAGAGCCAGAACAGCAAAAAAACCCATAAGTGATAAGTCACCACATTTTACAAACTACATGTCTCAATGAATTCATCTTGACTAGAGATGAGCGTTGTTCTACTCGAACTGTTCGCCAATCTCAAATTCGAGCTGTTTTGGGCGGTGTTCGAGCCGTTCGGCGAACACGAACAATTTGAGAAAAATTCGGCTGTTCGAGGTTATGTTCGATAACTGTTCATGCACCAAAATCATAACTGGATTTTTTCTCAGTAATGATGAAAATTAATGTTAATACGCAGTTTGAGTGTACAGCGGGGTGGGGGGAGGGGCAGGGGATGGATCTCTGCAGGAACAATGAAGATCTCCATTTTTTTTCTCTTTCCCGCATTTACAGTGGGGAGGTGCAATCTGTCAGCCTATCAGCAGCGCACACACGGAGCGAAGTGCTTTTTTTCACACAAGCAAGGGCATGTGTCATTGGCAGTGTATGTCACATGTCCTTGCCCTATAAGACCAAGCCATTTTCCCCGTCGCCACCATTTTCTCACTGCTGCAGCTGCGTGTTAGACGGCACCGCTGTTGCTGTGTGCGCTATACCTTGTTAATTTCAAGCCAATTTTCGCACAAATATACAGATAGCTTGGGAGTAGGGAATAGTTGTGATTGCAGTCCTTTTAAGGACTAGGTTACAGCATTTCCTACGACTTTTATCAGGCAGGTCTGTGCTCTTAAATAGATAGGTTGTGGGAGTAAAGACTAATTGTAATTGGAGTCCTTTTCAGGACTACGTTACATCAGTTCCTATCAGTTTTTGCCAGGCAGGTCTGTGCCAGTGCTGTGCAAGTTTTTTTCACAGCATTTGGCTGAATCTAGCAAAGCTAATCCTTTTTGGCCTATTGCAGAGTGTGTTAGTCAGTGGAGTAGCCTATCTGTGTTGCAAGATATACCACCTGTGTATAGAATACCAATTTTTTTACTGCACCTAGTGAAGTAAAATCTTTTGGGCATAGCATCATTCTATTAGTCCATCTATACTGACCTCCATCAGGTTGCAAACTGAATCTAATTTTTTTCTGCATCTAGCTCTGAAAAAATATTTGGCCTTCTAGCAGTGTGTCGGACTTTCTCTATTAGTCCATCTATACTGACCTCCATCAGGTTGCAAACTGAATATATTTTTTTCTGCATCTACCTCTGAAAAAATATTGGGCTTCTAGCTGTGTGTGGGTCTTGTTCTATTAATCCATCTATACAGACCTCCATCAGGTTGCAAACTGAATATAATTTTTTTCTGCATCTAGCTCTGAAAAAATATTTGGCCTTCTAGCAGTTTGTCGGACTTTCTCTATTAGTCCATCTATACTGACCTCCATCAGGTTGCAAATTCAAAATAATTTTTATCTGCATCTACAGTACCTCTGAAAAAATATTTGGGCTTCTAGCTGTGTGTGGGACTTGTTGTATTAGTCCATCTATACTGACCTCCATCAGGTTGCAAACTGAATATATTTTTTTCTGCATCTACCTCTGAAAAAATATTGGGCTTCTAGCTGTGTGTGGGACTTGTTGTATTAGTCCATCTATACTGACCTCCATCAGGTTGCAAACTGAATATATTTTTTTCTGCATCTACCTCTGAAAAAATATTGGGCTTCTAGCTGTGTGTGGGACTTGTTGTATTAGTCCATCTATACTGACCTCCATCAGGTTGCAAACTGAATATAATTTTTTTCTGCATCTAGCTCTGAAAAAATATTTGGCCTTCTAGTAGTGTGTCGGACTTTCTCTATTAGTCCATCTATACTGACCTCCATCAGGTTGCAAATTAAAAATAATTTTTATCTGCATCTACAGTACCTCTGAAAAAATATTTGGCCTTCTAGCAGTGTGTCGGACTTTCTCTATTAGTCCATCTATACTGACCTCCATCAGGTTGCAAGTTCAAAATAATTTTTATCTGCATCTACAGTACCTCTGAAAAAATATTTGGGCTTCTAGCTGTGTGTGGGACTTGTTGTATTAGTCCATCTATACTGACCTCTATCAGGTTGCAAACTGAATATATTTTTTTCTGCATCTACCTCTGAAAAAATATTGGGCTTCTAGCTGTGTGTGGGTCTTGTTCTATTAATCCATCTATACAGACCTCCATCAGGTTGCAAACTGAATATAATTTTTTTCTGCATCTAGCTCTGAAAAAATATTTGGCCTTCTAGCAGTGTGTCGGACTTTCTCTATTAGTCCATCTATACTGACCTCCATCAGGTTGCAAACTGAATATATTTTTTTCTGCATCTACCTCTGAAAAAATATTGGGCTTCTAGCTGTGTGTGGGACTTGTTGTATTAGTCCATCTATACTGACCTCCATCAGGTTGCAAACTGAATATAATTTTTTTCTGCATCTAGCTCTGAAAAAATATTTGGCCTTCTAGCAGTGTGTCGGACTTTCTCTATTATTCCATCTATACTGACCTCCATCAGGTTGCAAATTCAAAATAATTTTTATCTGCATCTACAGTACCTCTGAAAAAATATTTGGGCTTCTAGCTGTGTGTGGGACTTGTTGTATTAGTCCATCTATACTGACCTCCATCAGGTTGCAAACTGAATATATTTTTTTCTGCATCTACCTCTGAAAAAATATTGGGCTTCTAGCTGTGTGTGGGACTTGTTATATTAGTCCATCTATACTGACCTCCATCAGGTTGCAAACTGAATATATTTTTTTCTGCATCTACCTCTGAAAAAATATTGGGCTTCTAGCTGTGTGTGGGACTTGTTGTATTAGTCCATCTATACTGACCTCCATCAGGTTGCAAACTGAATATATTTTTTTCTGCATCTACCTCTGAAAAAATATTGGGCTTCTAGCTGTGTGTGGGACTTGTTGTATTAGTCCATCTATACTGACCTCCATCAGGTTGCAAATTGAATATAATTTTTTTCTGCATCTAACCCAGCCAATAGTTTTGGCCTAATACCACAGTTTGGCCACTCAGCTCTGCTCGGTTACCATCCATTGTTTTTTTGTGCAAACAACTCCAGAGTTGTGAATTAGTTAACCACCAAAATGAGTGGAAAAAGGCCTGCTGCTGGTGGAAAGGGGAATAGGCGTGTTGGGAAGGGGAAAAAAGGTTGTGTCCGTGGGGTAGGTGTTAAAGCAACAGTAACATCTGCAGAAGAAAGACCATCTTCCAGCCAAACTAAAATGTCTACTTCTTTTAGCGGACAATGTGATAAGATCCCTTTCTTACGGCCACGCCAATCGCTACAAATTCCAGATGAGGCACAAAAACAGCAGGTGCTTCAACGGATATCAAGTGCTCCTTTAAGTGGGCTCTCCTCCACATCAACTTCAACATCACAAATACTCCAGTCCTCAAAGGTGTCACCCAAATCGCACTTGCTTCCTCACAGCTCCCAAATCTCCAGCTGCCCGTCTGAGTATGAGGTAGAACAGATGGTTGAGTCTGCAGAGCTGTTTACTCATACTATAGCCTGGGAATCAGAGGTCGACTCCAGCGCTTCTGTGAATCCAGACGAGGAAATGATCTGCACTGATGCCCAGAATCTTTATGAGTCGGATCCAGGACCAGACGCAGAAGGTTCTGACCATAATGTAGGCCCTCATTCCCAAACTGTAACTCCTGTTGGTGGAGACAATGAGGAAGACGATGATAAGACTCAAATACCTGATTGGAGCGACAACTTTAGTTTTTTGTCAGGGCAGGAACAGGTTGGCTCTGAGGACGACGGGTGTGATAACACACAGGGTGATGATGATGAGGTTGGAGATCCCACTTACTGTCAACCCACAGTCAGCCAAGAGATGAGGTCAGCAGAGGAGGTGGAGGAAGATGCTAGTGACGACGAGGTCAGGTTGCGCCTTCCTGGACAGAGACGTAGTACTGGAAGCACGTCAACAACTGCATCCTCAAACACAACTCTGCCTCTCACCACAAGTCGTGGTGGCTCTTCAGGTCGCATGGGTGCTAAGCCTTGCATAGCCTGGGCATTTTTTCAGATCGATAAAGATGACCCAACTCGTGTTATCTGTAACATTTGTCAGCAAAAGCAAAGTAGAGGCCAAAAAATACATAGTTTGAGTAATTCATGCATGAACCGGCACATGGACATGAAGCATAAGTTGCAGTGGGAAGCTCAGTGTGCTACAATGCGGCCTAGCCGGCCGGGCCAACCACCATCTGCCATATCTTGTGCATCCGCGGCCTCTTCATCCTCTGTGACTGGGGGGACAGCAGTCACACCTGTTTTGGGGCGCAGACCTGCCACCTCTTTACCCGCAACAGCCAGCGTGATTGGCAGGTCATCATTTTCTTTGGAGGTGGTAACACCAGCTGGTGTTGAGCGCTGTCCGACATCGATAGCACCACCTTTGGATCAAGGCAACCTAACATGTCCGCCTGCATCTTCCTCACAGACCGGCAGTTTGCCGGGGACACCCTTATCAACCCCGTCTAAGCACAATAGCCAGCACTCGGTCCCTCAGATGTGGACAAGTAAAAGACCATTTCCTCCTAGCCATGAGAAAGCTAAGAGGTTGAATTTCACCATCTGCAAGCTCTTGGCTACAGAAATGCTGCCTTTCCGCCTGGTGGACACAGAGGATTTTCGAGACCTTATGTCCATCGCAGTGCCCCAGTACCAGATGCCCAGTCGGCACTACTTCTCAAAGAAAGGTGTGCCTGCGCTCCACCAGCATGTCGCACACAACATCACCGCTTCTTTGAGAAACTCTGTGTGTGACAGGGTGCATTTCACCACAGACACTTGGACGAGTAGGCATGGACAGGGGCGTTACATGTCGCTGACTGGGCACTGGGTAACTATGGTGACAGCAGGACAAGGGGCTGCTGTCCAAGTCTTGCCGTCCCCACGAGTTTTGCGTCAATCCTCTTTATGTCAAAGTTCCTCCACTGCTTCTGCCTCCTCAACCTCCTCTCGGTCTTCCACCTGCACCCAAAGCCTGTCTGGTCATGCCACAAGCTTTCTAACTGCGCAGAAGGGATCCTGCACACCTCCTTACTATGCTGGCAGTAGGGCTCAACGTCATCAGGCGGTTTTTACTTTGAAATGTCTGGGAAATGTGAGTCACACAGCTGAGGAGTTGTGGTCAGCTCTGGAGAACCAATTTCATGAATGGTTGTCTCCACTGGACCTGAAACCAGGGAAGGCCGTGTGCGACAATGCTGCAAACCTGGGTGCGACCCTTCGCCGGGGCAATGTCACACACGTGCCTTGTATGGCTCACGTGTTGAACCTGGTTGTCCAGCAATTTTTAGCCCACTATCCCAGACTAGATGGCCTTCTGCAGAGGGCACGGTCGCTGTGTGCTCACTTCCGCCGTTCGCATCCCGCAGCTCAGCGACTTACATCTCTACAGAAGTCGTTGGGCCTGCCACTTCACCGGCTAAAATGCGATGTGCCTACCCGGTGGAATTCAACTCTGCACATGTTGCAGCGACTGTGGCAGCACCGACAAGCCCTGGTGAAATACGTTCTGACGTATAGCCTGGGCCAACGAGATTCAGAGGTGGGGCAAATCACGCTGGAGGAGTGGTCTCAGATCAGGGACCTATGCACCCTTCTGCACAGTTTTGAAATGGCGACGAAGATGTTTAGTGCTGACGATGCCATTATCAGCATGACTATTCCGGTGATTTACATGCTGGAGCACATGTTAAACAGAATTCGGAGTCAGGTGGTGGCACAAGAGGAGGTGGAGGAAGTAGAGGAGGAGGAGTTGTATGCGGAAGGGCTAACATCTGCAAGGTCCAGACGGTCGGCAGCACCAAGGCGGCAGGCATGTGAGGGTGGGGGAGATGGTTTTACCAGGGCGCATGGTAGCAGCCAAACTAGTGAGGAAGGTGCAGGAGCCCAGGAAGAAGTGGAGGACGAACTGATGGAAGACTCATCAGATGAGGGAGACCTTGATCACATTTCTGTTGTGCAAGGTTGGGGGGAGAGGACAGAGGAAGGAAGCATGATTGTTACCTCGCCACCAACACAACAGGGACTTGGTGCTCCTGGATGCGCAACACACATGAGTGCCTTCTTGCTGCACTACCTGCAACATGACCCTCGAATTGTGAGAATTAGAAATAATCCTGACTACTGGGTTGCCACACTGTTAGATCCCCGGTACAAAAGTAAATTTGCAGAAATTATTCCTGCCATAGAAAGGGATGCACGCATGCAGGAGTATCAGCAGAGACTGTTGCAGAATCTTACATGTGCTTTTCCACAAAATACCAGTGGTGCACGTAGTGAATCTCACAGTTCCAACTTGCCAACCGTGGGACCGTCAAGTGTTGAGCACTCAAACCGTAACAGAACCACAGTATCTGCTGGTAACATCAATTTTGCGGAATCATTTCACCACTTTTTTAGCCCATCCTTTGCAAGGCCACAGGAGACAAGAAGTCTGACACATAGTCAACGCCTAGAGACGATGGTACAGGGGTATCTCCAAGTAAACATTGAAGCCACGACTGTGTCACTGGACCCTTGCTCTTTTTGGGCTTCCAATCTGGATAAATGGCCGGAGCTAGCCACTTACGCCTTGGAGATCTTGTCATGCCCCGCAGCCAGCGTTCTGTCTGAACGTGTGTTCAGCGCTGCTGGTGGTGTGCTGACAGATAAGCGCACGCGGCTCTCCACTGATAATGTAGACAGACTCACGTTCATAAAGATGAACAAATCATGGATCCGAAACGACTTTTCTACCCCTGTGTCATCCTGGGGAGAGTAAAAGCTTGATGATTGGTTAAAATCACCCTACCAACCGTTTTAAGCTTTCAAATTACTAATCATGTTTATCTGTATCTTGACTGGAAAATAATTTGGGCTTTGTAGCAGTGTGCAGCACTGATCCTATTAGGCCATCTATAATAAGCTCCACCAGATTTAAAATTAAAAATAATTTTTAGCTGCATCTAGCCCGGAAAATAATTTTGGGGCTCCGAGATGCGCAAGACACATAAGTGCCTTCTTGCTGCACTACCTGCAGCATGACCCTCATATTGTCAGAATTCGAAGTAATCATGACTACTGGGTTGCCACACTCTTAGATCCCCCAAACTTTTCGATCAACCTTTTCATTTTAATAAAGACCAAAAAAATGGTCATTTTTGAAATTATAAGTATTAGCAGGTTGTTAGAAACTGAAATCAAACAGTTTTCAACTCAAAACTTTATTGTAGGTGATGTTACATTTTCACATAGGACCCCTTGTTCGAAAGGAGCTTCTGAACTCTCTCGTCCATTGAATTTGTCAGGTTTTGGATGGTTTCTGTTTCAATTGTTTTGCATGAGGACAGAATACCCTCCCAGAGCTGTTGCTTAGATGTGAACTGCCTCCCGCCATCATAGACACTCCTTTTAATGATGCTCCAAAGGTTCTGAATGGGGTAGAGGTCAGGGGAGCATGGGGGTCACACCATAAGTTTGTCCCCTTTTATGCCCATATCAGCCAGAGATGCAGATGTTTTATGTGCAGCATGAGATGGTGCATTATCATGCAGAAAAATGATCTTGCTGTGAAATACACGGTTCTTCTTCTTGAACCATGGCAGGAAATGCTGTTTGAGAAAATCCACATACATTATGGAGTTCATCTTTAGCGCCTTCAGGGATCCTAAAGGGGCCGACAATCTCTCTCCCCATGATTCCAGCCCAAAACATTACTCCACCTCCTCCTTGTTGGCGCTGTAGCCGTGTTTGCGTGGGGTGTCCATCAACCAGCCATCCTCCACTCCATCCATCTGGACCATCGAGCGCTGCACGGCACTCATCCGTGAACAAAACAGTTTTGAAATCAGTCTTCATGTAATGTTTGGCCCACTGGAGCCGTTTCTGCTTGTGTGAAGTGGATAGAGGAGGTCGACAGGATGGCGTATGCACAGCTGCAAACCTCTGAAGGACCCTGCATCTTGTTGTTCGGGGGACGTTGGAGGCACCAGCAGCTTCAAAAACTTGTCTGCTGCTATGACAAGGCTTTCTTGCCGCTGCTCTTTTAACCTGACGTAATTGCCTGTAGGAAAGAGTCCTCAATTTGCCCTTATCAGCACGCACACGTGTGTACTGTGAATCAGCTACATACTTCTTGATTGCCAAGACACTTCATCCTGATCATCGCACAATGTTGATTGTAGTCATGCCTTGACCTAAACACTTCACAATTTGTTGCTTCTCAGCAGCCGACACATCCTTTTTCTTTCCCATTTTGGCAGAAAATGTAGGCTGCTTAATAATGTGAGAGAGCCTTCTTAAGTAGTCTTGCCTTTCATTGGACACACCTGCCAAACTAATTAGCACAGGTGTCTGCAATTGCTTACAGTGATATAAAGAGCCCTGACACACATCACCATCAATGAGTTTAACTGACAAACAAACAAATTCTTCCCTTATCACTCCTAAACACTTTTTGCATAATAATTTGGAACGCAGTGTACATGTGCTTTTCCACAAAACACCAGTGGTTCACGTAGTGAATCTTACAGTTCTAACTTGCCAACCGTGGTCTGTATGGAATTGTTCAATAAAGGGCCCAAAATTAAGATAACATAGATGGGAGTGGTCTCTATGAATAGGAATTCCTAAGTATTTGATACCCTGTGAGGGCCAGGCAAAGGGAAAGTTGGACTGGATGGAATCCTATATGGATTTGGGGAGGGAGACATCGAGGGCCTCAGACTTCGCTGCATTGATTTTAAAATTTTACCATGTAACAAAGTGATCTATTTCAGCCATAACAGCAGGGATGGATATATGTGATTGAGTGATATATACTAGGACATCATCAGCAAATAGAGAGCACTTGTACTCGGTGCCTCCCACCTCAATCCACCTAATATTGGGGTTATGGCGAATTGATGAGAGCAGGTGCTCCGTCACTAGGATGTATAAGAGAGGGGACAGAGGACATCCCTGCCTTGTCCCATTGGTGATTGTGAAAGGTGATGAAAATGTTCTGACGCACCCCCTGGGCCTTGGGACACCCGGAGCCGGACCCTTTTTGGTGGATGCTGGTGTTTGTAGTCTTCGTGGCGGCGACCCGGTTCCGTGGCTCAGGGCGGTCAAACCAGTGGCGGAACTATTTATGCGGTTTTGATGTTTAAATGTCCGACTCCGCCACCCGTGGATTGCGGTCAGAGTGAACCGCCGCTACAGGGCAGACCGCTGAGGCTGGTGTTGTGGGTGCAGCAGAGCGTAGCATAACTCCCCACGGGAGGAGTATAGCCTCAGGTCAGTGTATGCGGAGGATGGGGGTGATGGTGCAGGGCAGCAGCAGTAACGACACGGAGTCAGTGATGCAGTCCAGGGCCTTTACTCACAGTTCTTATTATCCAGACCACGTCTGCAGGTAACGGCTGCCCACGTCGTCCTGTGCTCACCAGGTGAGGGGCTCAGACAACTCCCAGATAACTTTGTGTTGTCCTTTGTCTGGCCTTTCTTACCAACACTTCTGTCCGGCTGCCTCGGGCCTCCTCTTGGTAAACTTGGCGCCAGTTTCCCTGACCCTATGTGGTGCCTTCCTAGCGGGTGTAGCGAGGGGCTGCGCCACATAAAATGTCAGAGCCTCCGGTTTCTAGCTGAGGGTCGTTTCCTGCCTCCACTAGTTCGGGGACCGGTCTCCCCCTTTGGCCTGACCCCTCCACGCAGGTGGATTCGGGCGTGCGGTGGCGACTCGCCCGTCCGCACCCCTGGGATCCCTTCATTCCTCGTTCCTGGAGCCTTCTCCGCTCCTCTTCCTTCCTTCTCCCTCTTGCAGGCCTGGGCCTCTGTTACTAGGCCCGCCTCCGGAGCAGAGCTCATGCAGAGCCCCTGCTCCCTGCCACTTCTGCTCAGACTTCTCTGCACTGAACTAAGATGGTGCCCACCTTTTATACTCCCTTCTCAATGCACCCAGGAACTGCTTCCTCCCTGCTCCTGCACTACAGGGTTCCCCTTCCTCAGTGTTCCCTCCCCCCACTCCAGCCAGGGACAGGGACTGTCGTGCCCATCTCAGGGGCATATTGGTGGCCCTGCCCCACGGCAATGTGGTGTAATGCATGCAGGTGTCGGGTCCTGATCCACACTCCATCCTTACCTGAGAGTGAGATATCACACCTCTGGGTGAGGTGCAATACGTCTGTAGCAACCGAGCCCTCAGGGTGCTACAGTTCCATTTATCTTCAGCCTAGGTGACGTATTGCGATACAGGGCCGTGATTTTGGCTATAAAAGGGTCCCCTAGACCCCTACCCCAAGCTTTTTAAGAGAATCATATATGGCGTGCCAGGAGACTCTATGGAATGCTTTCTCAGCATCCAACGAGAGTATCTAATTACAAATTTTTAACTGCATCTAGCCCAGGAAATACTTTGTGCCTAGTAGCAGTGTCTGTTAGTCAGCGGATTATCCCGGCTGTTAAGCAAGCTACACCACCTGTAGTTTAGACACTTAATTTTTTCAAAGGAAATGCTTCGGGACCATGGGATACTTAGTGAAGAGCATCAGGAGGCACCCCAAGGCATAGGGGCTGGGACTGGCAGTAGGATGCCTTGCGGTGGACAGCCGAGCTCGATCCTTATAAAAGCTTTTTAACTGCAGCAGCTTTAGTGGACGCTACTGGAGCTGGAATTACCACGGCTGCTGGCATGAGACTTGCCCTCCAATAGATCCTTGTAAATGGATTTAAAGTGTATTCATTCAAATTAGAGAGACAATTTAAATTAAAAAGCTTAGAGCTGCCTCCACCACAGGGGGGCTCGCTCGACCCACCAGCGGACAGGCACCAGTATTGGGAGAGGGGGGCTGGCCGTCAGGGTTCACCGCGGCTCTGGCACAAACCCGGCGACACGGAGGTGGCACGGGCAGGAGCGGACTGGCCGTGTCGGCTTCTCACTTTTTGGATTTTAGAAGGGCATGACATGCCTATATCTGTGTCTCCCCCTCTTTTTACTCCTCCACCTCTTTTATTTTCGCATGACTATATGTACTTGTCACTTTTCCATGTGTTAGTTATGTCTTCTGAGCAGTTTGTCAGCTTTTGGACACCTTTGAAGGTGTTTTCTATGTGTTTCTATGTGTTTTTGTTTGCCTGCCATTGGTTTTAACGGTGTTCGAAGGTGTTCGACGAACAGTTCGACGAACAGTTCGGCGAACACACGGGTGTTCGACGAACCGAACCGAACTCGAACACTACGGGGGTGGCTCAACACTAATCTTGACACCACAGGTGTGTCACAGAATTTTATGCCATTGGGCAGTGAAGAAAAATTAATTTTATTTTTACCAACAAAATCTTGTTTTAGCCCCAGATTTTACATTTTCAAACTGGCAAATGGGTAAAAATGCCACCAAAATTAGTCCCACAATTTCAGCTGAATGTAGAAATACCCCATATGTGGCTGCACAGTACTGCTTAGCCATAAGCCGAGACTTGGCAGGGACGGAGCGCATTTTTCCTCCAGGGGCGCAGATTTTCCTAGAATAGTTTGCGTACTCCATATACAGAGCCCCTAAATGCAAGAACAGAATCCCACCTTAAGTTACCCCATTATGTGAATTATTCCCCTTTGGGAATTTATCTACAGGTGTAGTGATGATTTTGACTCCATTGTTGTTTTCCAGAAACAAGCAGTAATGTATGCTGTTGAGTGTAAATTGCAGACTGCCATTGTAGTGACCAGTACGTTGTAGTGACCAGTACGTTGTAGTGACCGGTTCATTCTTCTGGAGTAATGCACCCATAAATTAAGCGTGCTCTCATCATTACAGAAGTGTCAAACATGTGAATGCTAACTGCAGTTTAGCCACACTAGGGCTCAGAAGGGAGGAGGGCATTTGGATTTGTGAGTGCAGAATTTGCTGAATTTCTTTTGGGGGGTGAGGAGCCATAGCACTTTTCCAGAGCCTTTGTACTACCAGTAACATGGAAGCTTCTTGTATTTCCGGTAACAGATGATGGACCTGAGTGGGGACTTGCTTTTTTTGTGGACTGAGTTGAAGCTTTTATGTAACATTTTATGGGAACATTTTATGTAACATTTTTGATCACATTTATCCTACACTCTACGCTGAGCACTTACTTTGGGGTTTCCATCTAAATCTCTGAGTGATGTGACAGATGAAACCTCCGATGGGTCCATTCACTATAATGAGGCAATAAGGTTACTCTGGACTCCGTCTCACCTCTGTTCAGCATAGTCCTTCTTTTCAGAAGTGCACAAATCTGTTGAGGACAACACTATTATGCACGCCTTAAAAGATGGACACCATCAGATCACTCGTCAGACGGCGTCCACAGTGCCTCCATCTGCCTCATTATAGGGAATCTTCCATCGGGGGTTCTGTCTGAATCAGGTATTTCAGAGATTTACTCAGAAACCTCGGTGTAAGTACTCAACGTAGAGCGCAGGATAAATATGAGATAAGCCTTACTGCTATCCTTGGGAAGCAGAATAAACAAATAATCAGCATGTGAAGAATTGTTTTTATTTAATTTTTACGCCATTCCTCATGCAGTATAAGTGATTAGACAACTTTATTCTTCAAGTCGGTGCGATTACAGTGATACCAGATTTAGTGCGGGTTTTTATGTTTGCCAGCTGTCACAATTAAAAGACGCTTTTTATTGCAAAAACTAGTTTTTGCATCCCCATATTTAGACAGCTATAATTTTTCCATATTTCAGCTGACAGAGTCATGTGAGGGATTGTTTTTTGCGGGACTAGGTAACATTTATTGGTACCATTATTGGTACCATTTTCGAGCACCTAAAGTTTTTTGATCTTTTTCCATTCCAATTTTTGGGAGGCAGAATGAACAAAAAACAGCAATTCAGGATTTTTTTTTTCTATGCTGTTCCGCATTTGGTAAAATTGATAAGGCAGTATGATGCTGAAGCATAGTTTTTTGCCTCGTTTTTTATTTTTTTTACAGTGTTCACTGAAGGGCTTAACTAGTGGGACAGTTTAATAGGTTGGGTCATTCCGGATGCGGTGAATGTATTTATTGGATTCATATTTTTTAATTTTTTGTTCTTTATTTGGGATTTTTTTAAATTATTTTTACAATTTTTATTTACTTTTTCTTTACTTTTTTACATTGTCCCAGGATGGGACATCATCTTTCCTGCCAATATCGCTGATTTGATACTCTGCATTGCTTCTGCACTGCAGGGCATCAAAGCAACAACTCACAGGCAGGGAGGAGGTGTGTAAGCTCCTGCTCTGAGCATGAGCTGACAGGCCGCCTTCCTTGGGTGACCCTACGGCCATCTTGCAGCCCAGGGTCACCATGGAGACAATCAGCACAACCCGATCTCCATCGCTTTGTGCTGATGGGGGCAGAGAAGGAGCTCACTCCCTCTGCGATGCTTCTCAATGTTGCTGTCACTATTGACAGTGGCATTAGAGTGGTTAAACGCCCGAGATCGGTGCTAGCACTAATCGTGGGAGTTGCTGCATGGTGTCAGCTCTAATATAGAGCTGACACCTGTACGTGATTGCGGCGGCGCTCAGCATGGGCCCGTGCGATCGTGGGTAAGTATATGTACAGTGATTTGTGGGAATGCGGCATGTTGTGAAGGGGTTAATACCTGAGTCTATTTGCTATTGATTATGTCCTTGCGTTTGTATATATATTATTATGCCTATTTTGTGTTACAATCAAATAAAAATGTATGAAATTTTATTGATGGACTATCGACTCCATGTTTTCAGTAGTAAAAAAAAAGGTACAGCTGGTATGCAGGTGGGCATGACAGGTACAGGCTGGTATTATTGGTGTGCAGGTGGGCATGGCAAGTGCAGGCAGGTACAGCTGTTATGCAGGCAGGCTCGGCAGGTGCTGACAGAGACCGCTGGTGTGCAGGCAGGCCCTGCGGTTCAGGCAGTACAGATGGTATGTAGGCGGGCATGGCAGGTGAATACAGGCACAGATGGCATGCGGGTGGGCAGATGCTGAAAGGCACAAACAGGGACAGAAAAGAATGAGCAAGAGCAAGCGGATACTGCTAGGTACTAATCGACAAGGAACATGAGAACTAGCCAGCATGCAGACTAACTGATTAAACATGTTGCTCAGGCACCTCTCAACAGATGGGGGTGCCTTAAATAATAAGTGAGTCCCAGTCATTGGATGGAGACACCTTAGTACAGCATGCTGTCCCTTTAAGAGACAGGGAGCACGCATGCCCTAAGCACAGTGCCCGGAGATCTGCGAACCGTGCACATGTGAGGGGCACAGGGTGGTAGTTGTGGCGAAGAGCTGCTGTTCTCCCACACCCTGGCTTTTCACAAATAAATGCCCTCATATATCCTGGGAAGGTCTGCTGAAGTTAGTAGCTACCACTCGCATGCTGCTTCTCTTCCAGTCCTGTACTCTTCAGTGCTATCCAGCCCCTTGGCTTAATCTGCTTTTCTTCTGATCACACTTTCTTACTCTGCATCAAAATCTATCTCAACTCTCACTCCGTCTGACTAAAACCAGGAAGTCCCTCTCTTACATCTACTCCTACCCCTCCCAACTGGTAAATTCCCTAAACATATTAACTATTCCCCTGTGCTGTAGGTGTAGTGCATAACTACTTCTGTACTGAACTTATCTAACTTCCTGAACTACAGTGCCCTCCTGTCACGTCAGGTGTGGGAAAGACTTAGTGCAACACAGAGGGAAAAGGGAAAGGGAGCCCAGACACTAGGGAAAGGGGGAAGCGATGACCTCCTACTCTGGTCTAGCATCACCCTGTCTCCCCTAACATCCCTATATTGCCTCCTCAGCAGTCGCCGCACACGTGCTTCACCCTACTCTCCCTGGAATATGGCTATGGCTAGGGATGGAAGAAGATGAGCACTAGTCAACCTCCACTAAACTCTACAGACAACAAGGGTGGACAAAACAGGGGAAATGGCTTATCTTTAGATGAACTCCAAATAAGCACACTGCCTCAAGCTCCAGAGAGGACAAGTACTGCTCCTGCTAAGCTACACAAGTAGAAATGGATATAGCCGGCAACTCCCTCTCGGACACACCAGGTATATATACAACCAGGCCAGAGAGCTAATTAGCAAGAGAGAGGTAGACTCTCGGTCCTAAAGACAGCCTCTTATCTAAGAAACTGTCTGCAATGCCAAACGTAGAGATCTCCTGCAACCCACTGCAGGGCGACTGTCTGTCACCTCTGACACACCCATGACACCTCCATTGTCTTTCCCAATTCCTAACCATCCTCATTACCTTATCTAGTTCCTACACTTATATTCTAATTTCTTATCCTTTCTCTATGCTACTACATTATCATAAAACACATTTTTATTATTCCACATTAGTCATCCTCATATAAACCCGTACACGTTACATTATTTACATTACTATGCATAAACCGTTATTAACATATAAACATTATTCAAACTTCTACAAACAAGTATACCAGTTTTACTAGGAAGGGATGATGTCACGCACAGTGTGGGAAAGACTAATTGCAACACGAAGGCATGAGGGGAAGGAAGCCAAGACACTAAGGAAAGGGGGAGTGGAGACCCCTAGGCAGATCTAATAACACTCTGCCTCCCCTACCGTCCCTATATTGGTTCCACACCAATCGCCGAGTAGGAAACTTAAGCCCTGTATATCCCTAGACCTAGGCCTTGGATAAGGAGGGGGGGTGAGCACTCGTCAGTCCCCACTATAAACTAAAGACAGCAAGGGAGACAAACAAAAGGGGATAACTCAGCTTGACCAGACACCAGAGGAGAAATGCCAACAGTCTTCCAAGGGCACCAGAGAAGAAGCTGCTAATACTCCAGCCAGAGCCAAAAACATAGAAATATCACCGGCGAGTCCCTGCAGCAGACTGAGAGGTTTTAAACACCCAGACCAGGGTGTGTCAATTAGAGCAGAAGGGATGTAGCCACTGAGTCCTAAAACCAGACGGATTAAGAAGGGGTCTGCAATGCCAAACGAAGTGACCTTCTGCAGCCAGCTGCAGAGCGACTGTCTGTTACATCTGACACACCTGTGACAGATGAAGGGCATGAATTGATCCAGACCTCTCCTTACACGCAAACCCCGGGAAGCAGCAGCAAGAGGAGTGACGCGCCCCCTGGGCCTTGGGGTACTCGGCAGCCGGGCCTCTGGTTTCCGGGGGATATCACGGTAGCTGGCCCGGTCCGTGACCCAGTGCGGTCAGTAAAAGGGGGGGATAGTTTATAGGGGATTTGGGAAAGTGTTCGTAACGCCACCTGTGGAATGCTTCTAAGGGAGCCGCCGCTGCGGAGCAGTCCTCAGGAGCTGGTGTTACGGCAGCACGGATGGTGTGGCTCTCCACGGGTAGAGCTAGCTCCAGGGCAGTGTGGGGTGTAATGGATGGTGGTGCAGGGGAGAGACGGCAGGACGGTACCGGAGGAAAGACGGACACTCACACCGGGGTAAGCTTCAGTACCTTTACTGATGATGGTGCAGGCACGGTCCAGGGTACTCCGGACGAAGGGCGCACTTTTGGACTCTCCCCAGTGAGCGGGGAAAAGGGCCTCCTGATCCGTGGCTTTACTCGCTAAGCTTCTGACCTGCCTGGAGCTAGGCCTAGCTTGGTTACTGTCTCTCTTTGCACCTGCTGACCTGGTGGTAGGGCTTTCTCCTGGAGATCACTCTCCCTGGTCGCTGGGGCCCCCATGACTCCTAGCCCTGGTACTGTAATCAGCTTTTGGTGAACCTGGGACCTGTAGTCCTCCAGGGGTTCCGGTGGTTCCTACTGGGTGTAAAGGGTCCCTGTAGGCGCGGACCCGGTGTCCGGTATATATCTCTGGGTGAGCCTGATATGCTCCTCTGCCTCCTCGCTACTTCTTCCTTCTCCTCTTGCCTTCGGCCCACTCAGGGCCCTCACTAGGCCTTCACACGTGCTGTAGGCCTTGGCTCGCCTAAGCACAGCAGCCAGCTTGCTGCCTCTTCGCTGCTCTCTGAGCGTCAGCACGCTCTCAGACTCTCTCTCTCAGTCTGACTGAACTGAAACTCCAACTAGAACTGAGCTGCCTGGCTCCACCCTCCCTTTATATATCCCTAACGGGTTCCCTCTGCTGGTCTGAGGTGGTAGGCTGGAGGTGTGTGAATGTGTGAGGGCCTCTTGTGGAGAAGTCCATCCATGCACCCTTCAGGGTTCTGTGGCACCAATGGCAGCAGGGCGCCACATCCCCCCTAGTAAAACTCAGTACTCCTGAACTGAACCATTTTTCTCAAAACAGGTTTAACAATAACATTTCTTCCCTTTATGGGAGGCACTTTTCTTAAACGTCACAGGTAATATTATAATACAATAGTAACAATTATAATGACATTAATTCAGTTACAGTATGTCCCGTAACCTGGTGTCCGTTTCACCGATGAAGGAACATGAGGGACCCGCCTGAAAACCCTCAACGTAGGCCCTGGGCGTGGCTACAGGGCATAGGTGATCCAGGTGCTGGACCACGTCTTCCGCCACGCCAAACGGGTTTTTGTTCCGTGGTCACTTAAGGGGCACTCCAAGGAGTGCAACTATGTACATGATAGTTTGTGGGCTGCTCACAGTCCTCAGCCACCAAGTCCTTTACATACACCGCGTGCAGAATTATTAGGCAAATGCATATTTTGATCACTTTGATACTTTTTATACATGTTGTCCTACTCCAAGCTTCATAGGCTTGAGAGCCAACTAACAATTAAGTAAATCTGGTGCTGTGCATCTCTGTAATGAGGAGGAGTGTTGACTAATGACATCAACACTCTATATAAGGTGTGCTTAATTATTAGGCAACTTCCTTTCCTTTGGCAAAATGGGTCAGAAGAGAGATTTGACGGGCTCTGAAAAGTCCAAAATTGTGAGATGTCTTGCAGAGGGATGCAGCAGTCTTGAAATTTCCAAACTTTTGAAGCATGATCACCGAACAATCAAGCGTTTCATGGCAAATAGCCAACAGGGTCGCAAGCGTGTTGGCCAAAAAAGGCGCAAAATAACTACCCATGAATTGAGGAAAATCATGCATGAAGCTTCCAAGATGTCATTCGCCACCAGTTTTGCCATATTTTAGAGCTGCAACGTTACTGGAGTATAAAAAAGCACAAGGTGTGCGATACTCAGGGACATGGCCAAGGTAAGGAAGGCTGAAAAATGACCACCTTTGAACAAGAAGCATAAGATAAAACGTCAAGAATGGGTCAAGAAATATCTTAAGATTGATTTTTCAAAGGTTTCATGGACTGATGAAATGAGCGTGACTCTTGATGGGCCAGATGGATGGGCTAGAGGCTGGATCAATAAAGGGCAGAGAGCTCCACTCCGACTCAGACGCCAGCAAGGTGGAGGTGGGGTACTGGTATGGGCTGGTATCATCAAAGATGAACTTGTGGGACCTTTTCGGGTTGAGGATGGAGTGAAGCTCAACTCCCAGACCTACTGCCAGTTTCTGGAAGACAGCTTCTTCAAGCAGTGGTACAGGAAGAAGTCGGTATCGTTCAAGAAAAACATGATTTTCATGCAGGACAATGCTCCATCGCATGCATCCAACTACTCCACAGCGTGGCTGGCCAGTAAAGGTCTAAAAGAAGAAAAAATATTGACATGGCGCCCTTGTTCACCTGATCTGAACCCCATACAGAATCTGTGGTCCATCATAAAATGTGAGATCTACAGGGAGGGAAAACAGTACACCTCTCGGAACAGTGTCTGGGAGGCTGTGGTGGCTGCTGCACGCAATGTTGATCGAAAACAGATCAAGCAACTGACAGAATCTATGGATGGAAGGCAGTTGAGTGTCATCATAAAGAAAGGTGGCTATATTCATCACTAATTTTTTTGTTTTTTCATGTCAGAAATGTTTATTTCTAAATTTTGTGCACTGATATTGGTTTATCCGGTGAAAATAAACAAGTGAGATGGGATTATATTTGGTTTTTATTAAGTTGCCTAATAATTCTGCACAGTAATAGTTACCTGCACAAACAGATATCCTCCTAAGATAGCCAAATCTAAAAAAAAAAACAGTCCAACTTCCAAAAATATTAAGCTTGGATATTTATGAGTCTTTTCGGTTGATTGAGAACATAGTTGTTGATCAATAATAAAAATAATCCTCTAAAATACAACTTGCCTAATAATTCTGCACACAGTGTATACCCTTACGGGTAACTATATAAACATATATATTTAATTTCAGTTTATACAATAAACATTATGCAATACCCTACTGGGTAACAATTTATACTGTCACCGTTCCTCTGTTTACTCTCTATACCTGACAGGGGTCTGGCCTTTTGTGCTACGTGATGACCTACGTAGTACTGGAATGCGTGTAGTGTGGATGCTTGTGCTATTTTCCGCTCTATGTGTTGGTGGACTGCAAGACTGCCTTAACCTCTCTACGGGACTGGCAAGTACACTGGTTACTGGGCCAACTGGCTCTGCTTCTACCGGTGATTCTTCTTCCGGGGATTCTTTCTGAGCAGGTTCTTCTGGGGCACTTACGGGTCCTACTTGCAGTGGAGAGTCTTCTGGCTGTTGGTAGAAGTGTAGCACAGGTATTATTACCGCTCCATCCAGTTGAGGCCAATCTGCCGGGAAATCTCCTAAGACAGTATGGAGTACTTCTTCTTTAGGCTCCTCCGGTACGGTGAGAGGCACTTCCTCCTGGGGCTTCAGCGGACTTGGGCACAACTTCAGATAGTCTCTTGATACCATTGCAGTCGTTCTTCCTCCGTCTTTGCTCATCAGACAGGTTTTCCTATTGTCGAATCTGGAATTCAACACAGTGTAAGGTTCCCTTTCCCACTGGTCGTCAAGCTTGTGGCTTCTTCTCGTTCGTTTCAGCACAACTTCTCCAGATGTCAAGGGTTCAGCTGGTGCACTCTTGTTGTTCTGTGCTTCCTGCTTATCTCTCACCCTACTTAGACTGTCTTCGACACAGGCCTGTACTCTCTTGTACTGCTCCTGTCGAGTCATATCCCAGTCCTCAGTGGACATATCTGCTTCTGGCTCTACCACTCCAAGCTCCAGGTCCATGGGCAACTTTCCGGGTGTTGCTCTCATGAGGTACGCTAGAGTACAATTGGTGGAACTCACAGGTATGTGATTGTACAGATCCACCAGGTCAGGTAGTCTGTCTGGCCACTGGTTTCTTTCTTCTAGAGGTAAGATCTTCAACAGGTCGATGACTATATTATTCATCTTTTCACATAACCCATTAGTTTGGGGGTGGTACGATGTAGTCCGGATCTTCTTACACTCGTACAGATGGCAAAACTCTTTGAACAGCTCGGCTTCAAAGGCAGGGCCTTGATCCGTCAGCACTTTATCCGGGTATCCATGGGGCCTGCAGAAATAGGCTTGAAACATCCTTGCTGCAGTTTCTGCCATCAGATCCTTGACGGTGGCTACCACGAGGAACCGAGAGTAGTGACCCACCATGGTCAGGGCATACGAGTAGTCTGACCTCCTGGGTGACAGCTTGACGTTGTCCAGGGCGATGATCTCCAGGGGCTGGGTCATCTTGATGGACTGTTGGAGTGCCTTCTGGCTGCTGTAGTCTTTTCTTCTGAGGCTACAGGGTCCACAATTCCGGCACCACCTATATATGGAGCTCCGCATTCCAACCCAATAAAACCGACTCTTCAGGAGGGTTTCCAGCTTCTTCCAGCCAAAGTGCCCGGCTTGATCGTGGTAGGCCTCCAACACCATCTGGATGTCTGTCCTGGGCACTACGATCTGCCATACCATCTCATGAGTCCTGGTGTTAACATACCTTCGGCACAGCTTCTCTCTATAGATGAACAGCTGACTTCTCTCATTCCACAGTTGCTTGGCTTGTGGAGACGCGTCCTTCTCCAGGGAGGTACCATCCTGAGTTATCAGTTCTTTGATACGGCTGACAACCAGGTCGCTGTCCTGGGTCTCCTTCCAACTATGGTGAGGTAAAGGGTTTAGTGTCTTACCACGATACCTCCTGGAGGTGCGCTGCTCGTGGACCATCCCATTTCTATGGAAGGCAGGTAGCTCAATCTCCTCCAGGTCATCCACTTCTTCTTCAGTATCCGACTGGTGCAGCATTCTGGATAGGGCATCGGAGTTAGCGTTCTTGCGGCCTGCCCGGTACTTGATGGTTTGACAGCCGGCCATCCAACGCTGTTCCATGGCTCCCAACGTGGCTGTCTCTAGATGTGTCAAGGGGTTGTTGTCAGTATAGGCCGTGAACTTAGTGGAGGCCAGGTAGTGCTTGAATCGTTCAGTGATGGCCCAGACCAAGGCCAGGAGCTCCAACTTAGAGGAGCTATAGTTTTCTGGATCCCTCTCGGTAGGACGGAGCTTCCTGCTGGCATAGGCAATCACCTTCTCTTTGCCATACTGCTTCTGGCTTAACACAGCTCCTAGTCCCTCGTTGCTGGCATCAGTGTACAGCAGGAATGGTTGGCTGTAGTCAGGGTAGGCCAAGATTTCCTCGCCAGTCGGGATCTCTTTCATCACTGCAAAGGACTCAGCCTGCTCTTTACCCCACTGGAAGGGGGGGTTCTTGCCTCTGTGGGACTGTCCTACCAGGAGATCTTGCAAAGGCTCTGCCTTCTTGGTGTAGTCCTTTACAAACCTCCAGTAATACCCGACCAGTCCCAGTAATTGACGTACCTCCTTGAGATTCTGCAGCTCCGGCCATTTCTGGATGGCAGTGACCTTCTCCGGGTCTGGTGCTACTCCTTCTGGACTGACGATGTGCCCCAGGTACTGAACCTTCCGTTTGAGCAGGTGGCACTTGGAAGGCTTCAATTTCATCCCATACCGGGACAACGCTTCAAATACCTCCACCAGGTGCTTCAGATGGTCCTCATACGTCTTGGAGTACAGTATCAGTGTGCAACTTTATTCAAATCTACATCCCAGTGCATTTGAGATATATCACTGCTGCTACATAAACTGTAGGTTAAAATTCTGCCACCACATATCTTGTAGAGATAGATTTGCTACTCTTTGGGTACAATTCTACTAAACAGAGATATACTGAGTCTCATCTTTTTTATTAGTATGTGTTCAGTGTTTTACATCAGTATTTGTAAGCCAAAACCATGTGAGGAACAATCAGAGAAAAGGTATAATAGAAACAAGTGCACCACTTCTGCATTTTGGACCCACTCCTGGATTTGACTTACAAATATTGATAGTGTAAGCTAGCCCTTACTGTGAAAAGATTTGTGGACACACCTATGACTTCTGATGCCATTCTGACAGGGTCGTATATAGAAATCTTGTTGCCTCGTTCATCTGTACAAACAATTATACGCAAGCAGGGTTGGACTGGGGTGTCTGGGGCCCACAGAGGAAATTAACTCTAGGGGCCCACCCACAGCAATATGCAAATATCTGTTATCCGCTATCCCTGTTATAGTGGAGCATTGACTGGCGGCTCCTGCACATCTACTGTGCGACACTCTAACTGGGATGTACATGTTTGCATTAAAGGGCTTCTTTGGTTAAAACTAGTGTTGAGCAAGTATGTTCTGTTAACCCTTTCGCCGAGTATGCTCGGGCCGAGCTCCTAGTATTTACAGCTGCTCGGTGATGTATTTGAATCGCTCCCGTGTGCATGATTTGCTACTGTTTGACAGTTTTAATACATGCGAGGAATGTATATTTCTTACACATTCCTCACATGTAATAAAGCTGTCAAACAGTTGCAAATCATGCACACGGGAGTGATTCAAACATATCACCGAGTAGCTGTAAATACTCAGAGCTCGGCCCGAGCATACTCGGAACAGAACATACTCGCTCAACACTAGTTAAAACAAGTTATCAACGATCCATGGGCTCTACAGGATAGGTGATCACTTATTGAGCATTTGTGTCCGAACATTGGAAAACGCACCTATCGGAAGAATGGGGAAGTTTTATCCCTGACAGAACACTTATCCCTGTTTTAAAATGCAGCGGCAGGTGGGACGTCTGACCGCAGCTCTATTCATTCTCTTAGAGACTTGCAAAAAAGAACAGCGCTCACAGCCACTGAGAGAATGAATGGATCAGTGGTCGCATCTCACATGCCGCTCCAGTCTAATGGGGAGAAAAGCTCCACATTCTGCCGGTGTGTGCGAGCAGTCAGACCCCCACCAATCAATAATATCACTGATCTTGTGGAGAGGTGATTACTTGTTTTCACCGGAGAACCCCTGTAAGTGCATCTCTGCTGCTCTGGTCCAAGTATTTAATCGCTAAGGCCACGGCCCTACTATCAGTATTCGGTCAGTATCCGGTCAGTATTTTTTCTCAGGAGTGGGAGCCAAAACCAGGTGATGAACAATCAGAGAAAGAGCTAAAAGAAACAAGTCACCAATTCTGCATTTATCAACCATTCTTGGTTTTGGCAGCCACTCCTGAGAAAAATATTGACCAAATACTGATGGTGGGGCTGTGGCCTAATGGAAAAAAATCTTTTCCTAGTTAATATCAGCGAGAACAAAATGACCACCATACACAACACAGTCCACTATATCAACACCAATAATACCACGTACAAAAGGGACAAATATCGCCACACCATGACTAGATCACATATTACTACCACATAGTGACCGAATAATACCACATACAAGGAACAAATATGGCCACACCATGACCAGACCATATATTACCACCCCAAAGTGACCAAATACTACAATACTGATCATGAATACAAACCACAATACTAACAACACTGTTATTACCACCAGCGACATTATACACAGGAGCTCTGTATATAGTATCAGTGTACAGGTAATACAGTGATCACCAGAGACATTATACACAGGAGCTCTATATATAGTGTATAGGTAATACAGTGATCACCAGTGACATACACAGGAGCTCTGTATATACTATATACACACGTGGTCAAAATTGTTGGTACCCCTCGTTTAATGAAAGAAAAACCCACAATGGTCACAGAAAAAAATTGAATCTGACAAAAGTAATAATAAATTAAAAATCTATGAAAATGAACAAATGAAAGTCAGACATTGCTTTTCAACCCTGTTTCCACAGAATTAAAAAAAAAATTAAACTCATGAAATAGGCCTGGACAGAAATGATGGTACCCCTGAAAATAATGTGACAAAAGGGACATGTTAAATCAAGTTGTGTCCACTAATTAGCATCACAGGTGTCTACAATCTTGTAATCTGTCAGTGGGCCTGTATATAGGGCTACAGATACTCACTGTGCTGTTTGGCGACATGGTGCGTACCACACTCAACATGGACCAGAGGAAGCAAAGGAAAGAGTTGTCTCAGGAGATTAGAAAGAAAATTATAGACAAGCATGTTAAAGGTAAAGGTTATAAGACCATCTCCAAGCAGCTTGATGTTCCTGTGACTACAGTTGCACATATTATTCAGAAATTTAAGATCCATGGGACTGTAGCCAACCTCCCTGGACGTGGCCGCAGAAGAAAACTTGATGACAAATCAAAGAGACGGATAATATGAATGGTAACAAAAGAGCCCAGGATAACTTTTAAAGAGATTAAAGGTGAACTTCAAGCTCAAGGAACATCAGTGTCAGATTGCACCATCCGTCGTTGTTTGATCTAAAGTGGACTTCATGGGAGATGACCAAGGAGAACACCATTGTTGAAAAAAAATCATAAAAAAAGCCAGACTGGAATTGGCCAAACTACATGTTCACCAGCCACAAAGCTTCTAGGAGAATGTCCTATGGACAGACGAGACAAAAATGGAAGTTTTTGGCAAGGCACATCAGCTCTATGTTCACAGATGGAAAAATGAAGCATATCAAGATAAGAACACTGTCCCTACTGTGAAACATGGAGGAGTCTCTTTTATGTTCTGGGGCTGGTGTGCTGCATCTGGCACAGGGTGTCTTGAATCTGTGCAAGGTACAATGAAATCTCAAGACTATCAAGGGATTCTAGAGAGAAATGTGCTGCCAATTGTCAGAAAGCTTGGTCTCAGTCGCAGGTCATTGGTCTTGCAACAGGATAATGACCCAAAACACACAGCTAAAACCACCCAAGAATGGCTAAGAGGAAAACATTGGACTATTCTGAAGTGGCCTTCTCTGAGCCCTGACCTAAATCCTATTGAGCATGTTTGGAAAGAGCTGAAACATGTCGTCTGGAAAAGGCAACCTTCAAACACGAGACAACTGGAGCAGTTTGCTCATGAGGAATGGGCCAAAGTACCTGTCGAGAGATGAAGAAGTCTCATTGACAGTTATAGGAATCGTTTGATTGCAGTGATTGCCTCAAAAGGTCGTTCAACAAAATATTAAGTTAAGAGTACCATCATTTCTGTCCAGGCCTATTTCATGAGTTTAATTTTTTTTTTAATTCTGTGGAAGCAGAAAAGCAATGTCTGACTTTCATTTGTTAATTTTCATAGATTTTTAATTTATTATTACTTTTGTCAGATTCAAGTTATTTCTGTGACCATTGTGGGTTTTTCTTTCATTAAACGAGGGGTACCAACAATTTTGACGACATGCGTAGTGTAAGTGTACATGTAATACAATGACACACCAGTGACGTCTCTAGGTAAAGTACTTCATCATCGCTTTTCTTCTTCATCTAGCACAGACGGCCATCACTTCTTCCAGCGAGGAATCATCTCTGCAGAAAATAACAAACAGTTATCAATAACTAATCTCTTCTAGAGAATATTCCCCCCCCCCCCACGACTTCTACACTACACCAGTTGAAGAAAAAAAGCGATATAGTGCCGTCCTGCACAGTAACAGGACCCCTCTTTTGTCTCATCCCATAGAAAATAATTTCCTAAAAAGTAAATTATATTACAGTAGTTATAATGTCCCTAATTGGACTCTAAAATAATAATGTTCCCCACTGTCCACCATAAACTAATAAAGTATGTTCTTCAATCTGGCCCCAAACAGTAATTAAGTCCCTTGTTCAGCCTGGCACCCCCATATATCCATCCTGGCCCCCCCTTCCCTGCATATATCCATCCTGACACCCCCCCATATATCCCTTCTGGCCCCCATATGTCCAGTGTGACCCCTCCATATATTTATCCTAGCCCACGTGTATCGAGCCTGCCCCCTCCCATATACCCATCCTAGTCCCCCATGTGGCCTACCTGCCCCCCCACATATCCATCCTGGCCTCCATGTTTCCAGCCTGCCCCCCGATATATCTGTCCTGGCCTCCATGTGTCCAGCCTGCCCCCTCCCATATATCCATCCTAAAGCCCCATGTGTCCAGCCTGCCCCCCATATATCCATCCTGGCTTCCATGTGTCCAGCCTGCCCCCCTACATATCCATCCTGGCCTCCATGTGTCCAGCCTGCCCCCCCCAATATATCCATCCAGGCCTCCATGTTTCCAGCCTGCCCCCCCATATATCCATCCTGGCCACCATATGTCCAGCCTGCCCCCTCATATATCCATCCTGCCCTTCCCCCCTGCATATATCCATCTTGACATCCCCCATATATCCCTTCTGGCCCCCATATGTCCAGCGTGGCCCCTCCATATATTTATCCTAGCCCACGTGTATCGAGCCTGCCCCCCCACATATCTATCCTAGCCCCCCATGTGTCCAGCCTGCCCCCCACATATCCATCCTGGCCATCAGGTGTCCAGCCTGCCCTGCCCCCATATATCCGTCCCCCCATATATCCATCCCCCCACATATCCATCCTGGCCTCCATGTGTCCAGCCTGCCCCACCATATATCCATCCTGCCCCCCCATTCCCATGTGTCCAGCCAGGCTCCCCCCTTATGTGTTCAGCCAGGCTCCCCCCCTCGTGTGTCCAGCCAGGGTTCCCCCTTGAGTGGCCAGCCAGGGTTCCCCCTTGAGTGTCCAGCCAGGGCTCCCCATTGTGTGCCCAGCTGGGCCCCCCTTGTGTGCCTGGGTGGGCCTCCCACCTTGGGTGTCCAGCCAGTGTTCCCCCTTGTGTGTCCAGCCAGGGTTCCCCCTTGTGTGTCCAGCCAGGGTTCCCCCTTGTGTGTCCATCCAGGGCCCCCCTTGTGTGTCCAGCCAAGGCTCCTCCTTGTGTGTCCAGCCGGGCTCCCCCCTCGTGTGTCCAGCTAGGGCTCCCCCTTGAGTGTCCAGCCACTGTTCTCCCTTGAGTGTCCAGCCAGGGCTCCCCCTTGTGTGTCCATCTGGGCCCCCCCTTGTGTGTCCAGCCAGGGTTCCACCTTGTGTGTCCAGCCAGCTCCCCCCTTGTGTGTCCAGTCAAAGTCTCCCCTTGTGTATCCAGCCAGAGTCCCCCCTTGTGTGTCCAGCCAGGGCTCCCACTTGTGTGTCCAGCCAGGGTTCCCCCTTGTGTGTCCAGCCAGGGCTCCCCTTTGTGTGTCCAGCAAGGCCCACCTTGTGTGTCCAGCCAGGCCCCCCCTTGTGTGTCCAGCCAGGGGCCCATCCCATTCTGCATATATCCACCCCCCCCACATATCCATCCTGGCCTTCATGTGTCCAGCCTGCCCCCCATATATCCATCCTGCCCCCCCTTTCCCATGTGTCCAGCCAGGCTCCCCCCCTTATGTGTCCAGCCAGGCTCCCCCCCTTATGTGTCCATCCAGACTCCCCGCACTTATGTGTCCAGCCAGGCTCCCCCCCCTTAATGTATCCAGCCAGCCCCCCTTATGTGTCCAGCCATGCTTCCCCCTCATGTGTCCAGCCATGGTTCCCCCTTGAGTGTCCAGCCAGGGTTCCCCCTTCAGTGTCCAGCCAGGGTTCCCCCTTGTGTGTCCAGCTAGGGCTCCCCTTGTGTGTCCAGCCAGGGCTCCCCCTTGTGTGTCCAGCCAGGGCTCCCCCTTGTGTGTCCAGCCAGGGCTCCCCCCTCGTGTGTCCTGCAAGGGCTCTCCCTTGAGTGTCCAGCCAGGGTTCCCCTTTGAGTGTCCAGCCAGGGTTCCCCTCTGAGTGTCCAGCCAGGGCTCCCCCTTGTGTGTCCAGCCAGGGTTCCCTCTTGTGTGTCCAGCCGGCTCCCCCCTTGTGCATCCAGCCAAGGTCCCCCCTTGTGTGTCCAAGCTGGGCCCCCCTTGTGTGTCTATCCGGGGCTCCCCCTTGTGTGTCCAGCCAGGGCTCCCCCTTGTGTGTCCATCCGGGCTCCCCCCTTGTGTGTCCAGCCAGGGTTCCCCCTTGTGTGTTCAGCCAGGGACCACCTTGTGTGTCCAGCCAGGGTTCCCCCTTGTGTGTCCAGCCAGGGTTCCCCCTTCTGTTTCCAGCCAGGGCTCCCCCTTGTGTGTCCAGCTGGGTGCCCCCTTGTGTGTCCAGCCAGGGTTCCCTCTTGTGTGTCCAGCCAGGGTCCCCTCTTCTGTGTCCAGCCAGGGTCCCCCCTTGTGTGTCCAGCCAGGGTCCCCTCTTCTGTGTCCAGCCAGGGTCCCCCCTTGTGTGTCCAGCCAGGGTCCCCTCTTCTGTGTCCAGCCAGGGTCCCCTCTTCTGTGTCCAGCCAGGGTTCCCCCTTGTGTGTCCAGCCAGGGCTCCCCTTTGTGTGTCCAGCAAGGCCCCCCTTGTGTGTCCAGCGGGGCCCCCCATTGTGTGTCCAGCCAGGGTTCCCCCTTGTGTGTCCATCCAGGGTTCCCCTTGTGTGTCCAGCCAGGGCTCCCCTTTGTGTGTCCAGCAGGGTGCCCCCTTGTGTGTCCAGCCAGGGTTCCCTCTTGTGTGTCCAGCCAGGGTTCCCTCTTGTGTGTCCAACCGGCTCCCCCCCTTGTGTGTCCAGCCAGGGTCTCCCCTTATGTGTCCAACCAGGGCTCCCCCTTGTGTGTCCAGCCAGGGTTCCACCTTGTGTGTCCAGCCAGGGCTCCCCTTTGTGTGTCCAGCAAGGCCCCCCCTTGTGTGTCCAGCCAGGCCCCACCTAAAGTGTCCAACCAGGGGCCCATCCCATTCTGCATCCACTCATATACATATACATACACACACACACACACACAGACACACAGATAACTCTTAACTTCCGGCGCTCCCATGCGGTGTCCTCCTTCTCCGGCGGCTGAGTTGTGCGCCTCCTTCACAGCATGACAATGACGTCATACGCTGGCCGGTGAAGGGAGATGCGCATCTTCAGCTGCTTCACTGGGACGTGCGCCGCGGCGGTTCAGGTAATGAACGCCGCGTGCGCGCGTCCCTGCATACACTGTGCCTGCGCTTTTAAAGGGCCCGTGCCCCTTAAAACCGCAGGGTTTTTTTTTTTTTCCATTCTCTTCTCCCCCTCTCCTCTGCAGCAGGGGGCGGGGCCCACCGGGAAAATTCCCGGTTCCCCCGCCAGCCCAGTCTGACCCTGTACGCAAGTACAAACAAGATGGGAATGTCCAGCCATCACATCGTTCAGGAAGGAGACGGGTTCTGTGTCCCAGAGATGAACGTTCTTTGTTCTGACATGTGCATATCAACCCAAGGACAAAAGCAAAAGACCTTGTGAAGATGATGGTGGAAGCTGGTAAGATTTTTGCCACAGTGAAACGAGTACTGTATCAACATGAACTGAAATGCCACTCTGCCAGGAAGAAGCCATTACTCCAAAATAAACATAAAAAAGCCAGATTAAAATTTGCAAATGCACACAGCAATACAGACCTTAATTTTTGGAGAGATGTCCTGTGATCTGATGAAACTAAACTAGAACTTTTTGGGCATAAAGACCATCGTTACGTTTGGAGGAAAACGGGAGAAGCTTGGAAGGCTAAAAACACCATTCCAACTGTGAAATGTAAGAGTGTGTATAGAGATATGTGTGTTGGTGATGACTGTGAGTGGAGGCCACATCTGTAACGATGACATCTGACCACTAGATGTCAGTGACACTCACTGTTGATCTAAATTTTATTAAGTGTTAAAACAATACTTGAATAATTTTATGAATGCTGCGATGCAAATAATAGAAGAACTGTGCAGTGAAAATGTAATTTTGCTGCTTAAGCTATAAAATACTTTCATTGCATCATTGCTCTGCCACTCAAGCTGAGGATGGATAAAGTTTGTTTGGTGGAGATGGGTTGGGTTGCCAGGGAGATGGAACCGAGACATGATGCGTGTGGTCTGGGAGCTCCTGGTGGATGAGAAAAAGAAGGAAGGTCCGGAGTAGGCGAACTTGGTTCCCCCTTGGAGTGCAGCGGTTTCGTGCTCCTGTGATTGGTGACGTCTGGGGCAATAATCCTCTATTTCAGTTCAGTGAAGAGCGCGGGGAAGTGCAACAGTGGGAAAACATTAAAAAGAGCCGGCCCGCCTTGTGAAGTGTGACACGGCACCCGCAAAGGGTAAAGCACCCTATGTTTTAAACAAGGATGAGGTACCTCATGTTCTTCTTCTTATGTTAAATTCTCCCTGACCGGTCCAACGAGTTAGTTAGGGTCAGCTAATTGATGAGACCAATCTAAATGACTAGTCTCTATGGGACGGTGTCATTGAGGCACGAACTGTGTTCATCTTGTCAACGACTGTTGATAGCGCGGTGCGAAGTTCAGAAAGGCCACAGTCCGGGGTGAAGCTCCCAAGGCACCCACCTGTCTGGATTGAATTTCCCGCAGAGCATGCTAATCAAATGAATTTGCTATCATCTGTGTTCTTGTAAATGGGAATTGAATATGGTTGTTTATTTTATATGTTATTCTTGTTATGTAAACTTGGGCTGTAATACGTTTAGCTGTACAGCTGAGTTTGGTCATATTGGGATCCCAGAAAGTTTATTGATTGGGAATAGTATTAAGATTGTGAACCCGGAGAAAAGACACATATTACGGCTTCCCTTAAGGAACTAGCCCTGTTTAAGTCCAGACACATTTAGGGGAGAGGGGTGGCATTGTTTGCCCAAGGGAAGACATTCCCTTACTGGGACCAGGGATATGTGGCTGTTCTCCTTGTAAGAAAAATAAAACAATTATTTTGTACGAGTTGTTGGATTAAAAATTTTACTGTTTATTTCATTCATTTTTCTTCACCATACAAACAGGGGCCAGTTTCGTTACAATAAATCTTGTTATTGTTTTACCACCGTTTTTCTTTTGAAGCTCATCTGTCCTGTCAGTGGCATCACTGTATCAAAACGGAATCTTACCACCGTCGTTAGTAGTCGATGCCTTTTACAACAGCATCATGTTGTGGGGTTGTTTTCCTGCAGGAGGGACTAGTGCACTTCACAAAATAGATGGCATCATGAGAAAAGAAGATTATGTGGCAATACTGAAACAACATCTCAAGACATCAGCCAGGAATTTAAAGCTTGGGCGGAAATGGGTCTTCCAAATGGACAATGACCCGAAGCATACTGTCAAAATGGTAACAAAGTGGCTTAAGGATAACAAAGTCAATGTTTAGGAGTGGCTATTACAAAGCCCAGATCTCAATCCTATTGAAAATTTATGGGCGACGCTGAAAAGGTTCATGCGAGCAAGGCAACCTACAAACCTGGATCAGTTACACCAGTTTTGTCAGGAGGAATGGGCCCAAATTCCGACCAACTATTATGAGAAGCTTGTGGAAGGATATCCTAAACGTTTGACCCAAATCATTCAGTTTAAGGGCAATGGTACCAAATACTAATGAAACCGGGAAAGGTTTATTCTGATTTCATGTCAGATATTGAGAAAAAGCATGCATATATGTCTTTTTATATAGTGTATGCAAACTTCTGGTTTCAACTGTACTTCAATACAAGTGATAGGGTTGGAGTCTGACCATTGTCGCTGATATCAATGTGTTTCCTGAAGCAGCAAAACGTACTAATCTAAAAAAAAAGCCCCATTGGCCTATGTGAAATTGCAAGATTTCTATTTTTATTTTTAATATAATAGTGATATGGGGAAAAGTTTGCCCCATTTTAAAAAAAAATATATTTAGCATAAAAACCTGACTTAAATTCTGGGTCATTTTGTGATTATACTTTTAGTAGAAAGCTGGCCAATTGCATAATTCAAGTCCTGATTGATCTCAGCAGCATCATAACTCAAATCCAAATCATGCTTCTTTTTCCCCTTTAAAATTAAAGAAAATAATTTTAAAAATAAGCATATTTGGTATGATTTTGTCCATAAAAGTCCAATGTATCAAAGTATAAAATTAATTAACCCATAAGTTGAACAATAAAAAGAGCAGAAAGTTAAAAAAAACAGAATTAGCCTATTTTGGTTTCACATATCTCTAAAAAAATGCAATAAAAAGTGACGAAAAATGCTGTTGCAGAAATGTTCATTTGTTGCTGAATGTTGCAAAGAAACTAACCCTCATGCAATTCCATTGACATAAAAATAAAAATTACGAGTCTCAGAAAATGACGACATAGATAAAAAAAAATTTGAACATACTTCTTATTTTTTTTACTTAATTAAATAAAACTATACAAGTTTGGTGTTTCTATAATCATACTGACCTGGAAAATCATGTTGCCAGGTCATTTTTACCAAACAATGAACACGTGAAAACAAAATAAATAAAACAAGACCCTTTTTAACCGTTTCAACGCACTTTGAATTTGTTTCTCAATTTTCCATGTACGGTAATATGATTGGTGTCATTCAAAACTATAACTCATCCTATAAAAAGTGAGCTCTCGTACAGGTTTGTTGATGGAAATATAATAACAACAAATGAACAAAAATAAAAAATCATCATCACAAAGAGGTTAAAAGAAGCAGATTGCCCTTATAGGTGAGTTTAGTCACAAATAGTAACAATGCCAATGCAGAACTAAATAATAAATAAAACATTGTATTAACCCATGAGCCTTCCAATTATAAAAAAAAAGCAAAAACTTCTTAAAATTAGATACGCATGAAGATGCATTGATGCCCCATAGGATTCTACTTGCATGAGTTCTAAGACATTGATAGGCTGTATAATGATATACTTATGTAAATATATGCAGAACACATTAGCATCTCATGCAACCTGTTTTCATTCATACAATATTCCACCATTATCAGCACCTAACGGGTTTATTATAAGAGTGACTTAAAAGAGGCACAGGCGGGTTTGTCATCAGCAGAATATGAATAATGACACTGACAGATCCACCTGTTCTCTGTCTCACTTGTTAAAACCAAAAATGAGTAAAGAGGTTTGTCAAAAGTAATGAATCAATGGCGATGTATCCCGTATCGCACAAGATGAATGGATTATTGAGAAATTGAAGATGGATAATTAAAATGATAAAAAATAAAGAAATAATCTTCTTCAGCAACCGTAGAGCTATAGCAATATATGAATAACAGATTAAATATTATGGCCCCCGAATCCTAAAACCATTATGCCAGAATTCTGGTGTAAATAGCTTTGAAAATTAGCACATTTTTGGCAAATCTTGAAGTTGCACAAAAAAATGTGCAACTTTTTCACAATTTCATGACGGTTTCACCCAGCCAAAATGGTTGGAGCTAGCACAAGGCGTGGGCATAACAGGGAGCGTGATGCCACTGTTCGTTTAACCCTTACCAACATCCGCTGTACATGTATGGTGTAAGTCAGTAGCGGGTGTATGGAGTGGGGTGAGCCCTATCCACACCCGGCAGATAATGGCTGTGACACACAGCCAGGAACTGCCTCTAACAGCCACTCCACCTATGATTGTTAACCTGTTAAATGCCGCAGTCAAGCTCTGACAGTAACATTAACAGCGCACCGGCACAGGGCTGTATAATTCTATGTGTCCCCAGGTGCACACGTGATGTAGGGTGCCAATGGACTGCTATGACAGCAAGAAATCTGTTAAAGACCTCCGTGCCTGTCATCACGGAACTCCTTTGACACACAGACCATGACTTTTATTATATATAGCAATATTGTGGTATTTCTGTGTATAGTACAAGTGATTAGACGATCGCTCTGACAGCAACATTAACAACACGCCGGCTTGGGGGCGTGTCATTCTATAGGCCACTGATGCGCCCCCTGGGCCGTGGGGTACCCGGTGCTGGGCCTGTAGATGCTGGAGGAATGTCACAGTGGCGGTGACCCGGTCCGTGACCCAGGGCGGTCAATAAAAGGGATTATATATAGGGGATTTATAGAGTTTTTATAGAGTTCGTGACGCCACCTGTGGAATGCGGCTAAAGGGAGCCGCCGCTGCGGAGCACTCCTCTGAAACTGATGTTACTACAGCAGGGATGGTGTGGCTCTCCACAGGAAGAGCTAGCTCCAGGGCAGTGTAGATGATGTTGCAGGTTGTGCTGGGCGCTGTGGTGCAGGGGTTGATGGTGCAGCAAGAAACACAGAGACAAGGAAGTGCATTCCCAGAGTCTTTACTGGTGCTGACTAAACAAGCCGGGACTAGAGTACTGGCTAGAAGTGGAAGTCCGGGCAGCCTGGAAGCAAGTAAAGAATCCTCCTTGCCAGGTGAAGTTGGAGGCCTTCCCTTTCCACTAAACTCTTTGACCCTGCTACTTGTAGCTGTGCAGTGGCCCTCGTCCATGAGTGCGGCGTTTCTGTGCTCACCCGTATGGCAGGCAGCTCGGGCCTTGCTGGCGCATCGCTCCTACGTGGCGGTGCTGGACCCTGCGGTGCTGCTGAGCCTCCGGGCGTCTCATGGGGCCAGGAGACCTGCAATCTCCTGCCCTCCGGTTTCTGCGGCTGGGCCTTCAGTGCCCCACAACCTCGGACTCCGGTGTCCGGTTCTTCTGTGCGTTACTTCTGGGGTGAGCTGCTGTGCAGCTCCAGTCCCCAGCTCCTGTCTCCTCGACGTCCTCTCCTCAACTCCTGACACTAAGACTAACTAACCCGCCCCCAGATCCCAGTTGCAAAGGGGAGGGACTCCCCTTGCTGGTCTGGAGACAGGAAAGTGTTCCATTTTTAGTATACCTGACTAGGGGACCCCTGCTTGCTTCCAGGCATGGCATTACCTCTTTTGAGGGAGGCAATGCCACTGTGGCAACCGGACCCCTGGGGTGCCACACCACCGTGACTCAATTATTATATTCAGCAATATTGTGTCATTTTTGTCTATAGTACAAGCGATTATATGATTGGAGATTCATGTCCCCTAAGGGGACTAATAAGTACAATAAAAAGATTGAAAAAAAATTAAAACATAAAAGATAGACTAGACGAAGAAGACGGGATTGTCGTAGGAACTCCATTTGGATTATGGCAGACCGGTGTGGATTATTATTATTTTTTATAAATGGGTGAAAGAGGGACATTGTCAAGGAGTGATTTTCTCAAATAAAGGATTTTTCTGTGTGTGTATTTATTTCTTTTGAATATGGGGTTAGTAATGGGCATGTCTGACAGACAACTCTCCATTACTAACCCATGGGCTTGATGTCAGCACCAGCTACTGACATCAACCCCACAATCCCATTACCCCAATTGCCACCGCACCAGGGCAATCGAGAAGAGCCAGAATTGGCACATCTAATGGATGCACCATTTCTGGAGCGGCTGAGGGCTAGTCTTATTAATCTGGGAATGGGCTAATATCCATGGCTGCCAGCTGTATGCTTTGCCTTAGTTGGTTATTAAAAGTATTGGGGACGCCACATCATTTTTTTAGGGTCTCCCCATTTTTAATAACGTGCAAAGGCAAAGCAGTCGGCTGGGGGCTGATATTAATAGGCTGGGAAGGTCCATGAATATTAGACCCTTCCCAGCATAATGAGAACAGCTCACAGCCATCTGCTTTCCTTTGGCTGTTTATTAAAAATAGGGGGGACCGCACATCATTTTTTAAAAATTATTTATCTATTTTACACTGTCAGGCTGGGTTACGTGGTGCATTACTTGGCATGGCAGTGATGGGACTGGAAGTGCCCACAGCCTTAAAGCTTGTTGATTGGCTGTGCTACAGCCTTTCAACAAGCTTTATTAGGCTGCCAAACTTGAACAGTAACACGGACATACAGTAAGAAGTCCATCTTCGGGATTCGGCAGTAGACACTAGGTGTCTGGTACGATCCCCGAACTTTACCATTTGGGTTCAATCGCCCCTACTGGTGAGGGTTGTAGGTTTATCTAACTGAGAAGATGAACTTATGGAATATGGTTTTTTTTTTGTAGTAGTGATAATATTTGGATGACCTAAATCCAAGCACCCAAATGTTTCCTGGCATCAGCAAATAGTTGCTTGTAATGTATTGCTAATGTCCGTCCAAAATTGCAGCAGAAAAAAAAATGTAATCTAGGAGTGTGAAACTCCAAAAGGATAATATAGACAGGAGAAAGGGAAAGTGAAATTATTTCCTGGAATCATCACATTTAAATGAAGGATGGTATTTTTTATTGAGATTTCCCTGTATCTGTTATCTGCAGAAAACCTGTTATTAACAAAAACATTTTGATAATCTTTTTGTTTCACGCACTGCCTGCATGAGGATTCTTCACAGATGCCTCTTCAATCAGTATTGTACAAATCTGTAATACCTCATCCATAGCCTGCTGTAGGTCCATTTTACAATTCACTGTATGTTACACAGAAGTTTTTCCTTATTTATTCACAGTTAAGAGCTAAAGTTTTAAGGTCAAAGAACCAAAGATTTAGTGACTTTATAAATAGGAAATACCCATCATAACTAGTACAAGACAACTGTCAGGACATGCTTTAAAGGGTTACGCTCAACATTTAAAAGTTATCACCTATACAAAAATGGGGGGTGCAACTATGCCAAGAACCCAGGTTCTGAAATGCCCCATTGGAATGGAATGGGAGCTGCGCATGTGTGTTAGGACTTAATTAATTGTCTATAGGATTACCACAATAAGACAAGCACTGTTGAATAGAGCATTGGGGTGTATGTGCATGCACCTCTCAGTTCAGATGGAAAATTTCATTGCTTGGAACCCCCTGATATGCAAGTTATCACCAATCTTGTCAATAAGTGTCAACTTTTAATTCATAAAACATAAAAATACTTTGGCACACAAATGATGAGAGTGAATATGCTGAATGTGAATTTTTATTGATCCGACCAATGTAAGCAGAAATATATTTCAACAGTTCGGCCATAAGAGGCCTTTTTCAAGTTTTTTCACAATAACAATACGAAATCCTAACCAGAAAAGAAATACCAATAGTATAAGACTAAATAAATGCCAATGAATACCACATAAACATAAGAAAACCAAAAATTGTATTAAAAAGATGTCAATGTCAATTAAGCAAAATCAAGATTTATTAAATACAAAGTCAGAAACGTAATGGAATAAAAACACAACAAACAATTTAAAAACACGAAATATAAAAATGAGGGGATCAGGGTGTATCAAAGAAGATATATATAATTGGCCTGCATACATATAATATGATGAAAGAATACACAATGTATCTAGAAAAAATATTAATCCAAAAGACTACATACTTGATTGATAAACAAGGACATTGCCTTCTTTTGAATGTATTTTTTGGTTTTCTTTTTCAAGTTTATCTTCACGTGGAGAGGTAGTCATTCAGAGCATTCTCTTGCATGATTGTGGAAAGGTAGAGGGAGGTAATACCTCATTGTTCTATTGTTCAGCTAACCTGCATATTTGTCCTCTAAGCTGTGTAGACTAGTAAACTGCAGAGGCTGATACAATATGTAATCAGCAGACATTCAACAAATTAACAACATTGATTGTTCAATTAGACTGCGTATTTGTCCTCCAAGGTCTGTAGACTAGTAAACTGCAGGGGCTGATACAATATGTAATCAGCAGGCATTCCACAGATTAAAATATAGAAAGAGTCAACGTAAAGGCTCCTATGAATAGGGTTGAGCGAGTATGTTCTGTCTGAGTATGCTCGGGCCGAGCTCCGAGTATTTACAGCTGCTCGGTAATAAGGTTAAATCGCTCCTGTGTGCATGATTTGCAACTGTTTGACAGCTTTATTACATGTGAGGAATGTGTAAGAAATAGACATTCCTCCCATGTAATAAAGCTGTCAAACAGTTGCAAATCATGCACACGGGAGCGATTTAACCTTATCACCGAGCAGCTGTAAATACTCGGAGCTCGGCTCGAGCATACTCGGCAAAAGGGTTAATAGAACATACTCGCTCAACACTACCTATGAACAATGGCTCATGTCCCTTGACCTACTGAACAATACGTCTGGCATAATTAAGAATAAACGCTGTGTCGTCACAATCACGTTCAGTATAATTACTCTCATCCTTTGTGTGCCGAAGTATTTTGATGTTTTATGATTGATGTTTTTGTTCTGGGCACCTACTTTGTTTGAGCAGTCAAGCAACCTTACCTTTTGTTCTATAACTTTTATTCCAAACATGTTTTTTTTTGTTTTAACATTTTAATTACAACATTTTGGAATATGAAGTAAAGTTCTAATAGGGAAGCAAGGGAGGGAGGGACGAGGGACAGTCTGGTGAGTAGAGAGAGGAAGAGGATTATATAAGCAAAGACTATTGAAACTAGAAATATTTCAACAATACTTAACTTGTGCATATTAATATCTATTGTATATGCTTCTTAATAATTAATTAACCTTTCTTTTGTATCTTCAAAGAACATCTGATGTGTTTTATAAAACTGAAAAAAACTCTTTTCCAAATAATGGAAATACCCACAAGAGAAAGAGTAAAAAATTGCACAGAATAGAAGAATAAATACATATGAAGTTTATTGATACATAAACAAAATAACAACATAGTGAGGTAAGGTCAAACTAAAAAGATGCTGTCAAGGGGTTATCGCGACAGAGAGGGGTCAGAATATTGCGGTGTCTGATACCCAAACTCCTGCACTGGTTAGACCTGCTTCACCATCATACTAAACAGTGCAGGTTCTCTTTGCTCTGGCATTGCTAGGGTTAATCAGTTCAGTTAATTTCATGAAGCTCTCCCTCATGGATTGCCTCAGCTGTTCTGTGTTGGACACTCCCCTCTGATATATACAGTGGGGAAAATAAGTATTTGATACAATGCCGATTTTGCAAGTTTCCCACCTACAAAGAACGGAGATGTCTGTAATTTTTTTCGTAGGTACATGCCAACTGTGAGAGACAGAATCTTAAAAAAATCCAGAAAATCACATTGTATGATTTTAACATAATTAATTTGCATTTTCTAGCATGAAATAAGTATTTGATCACCCACCAACCAGCTAGAATTCTGGCTCTCACAGACCTGTTAGTTTTTATTTAAGAAGCCCTCCTACTCTGCACTCATTACCTGTATTAATTGCACCTGTTTGAACTCATTACCTGTATAAAAGACACCTGTCCAGACAATCAATCACACTCCAGCCTCTCCACCATGGCCAAGACTAAAGTGTTGTCTAAGGACACCAAGGAAAAATTGTAGACCTGCACAAGGCTGGGATGGGCTACAGGACTATAGGCAAGTAGCTTGCTGAGAAGGCAGGAACTGTTAGTGTAATTATTAGAAAATGGAAGAAACCCAATATGACTTTTAATCTTCTTCGGTCTGGGGTTCCATGCAAGGTCTCACCTCATGGGGTAAGGATGATTCTGAGAAAGGTAAGGAATCAGCCCAGAACTACACGGGAGGACTTGGTCAATGACCTGAAGAGAGCTGGGACCACAGTCTCAAACATTACCGTTAGTAATACACTACACCATGGCTTAAAATCCTGCAGTGCACACAAGGTGTAGTGCTGACGTCCCTGCATGCTCACCACCCTAAAAAGACGCCAAATTACTCACCAGCCGTGCTCACCTACACCTGGCTGTGCCCACCTGAATACCAGATGTACCACCTGCACATGACTGTGCCCACCTATATACCAGTCATACCTGTCTGCACCTGCCAGTGTCCACCTGTATTCCAGCTGTACCCACCTGCACTTGATTCTTCCCACCTGTATACTAGCCGTACCCGCCTGTACCTGCCTGTACCCACCTGTATACCAGCCATACCTGCCTGCAACAGCCAGTGCCTGCCTATCTACCAGCCATGCCTGCCTGCACCTGCCAGTGCCAGTCTTTAAATCAGCCAACCTAGCCTGCACCTGCCGTGCCTACCTGTCTACCACCCGTGCTCACCAGCACCTGCTGTCCATGGTTTTCTGCGATGCCTGCCTGTACCAGAAACATTATACTTTGGGGGTGCTTTTCTTCAAAGGGGACAGGACGACTGCACTGTATTGAAGGGAGGATGGATGGGGTCATGTATCACAAGATATTGGCCAATAACATCCTTCCCTCACTAAGAGCATTGAAGATGCGTCGTGGCTGGGTCTTCTAGCATGACAATGACCTGAAACACACAGACAGGGCAACTAAGGAGTGGCTCCATAAAAAGTATTTCAAGGTTCTAGTGTGGCCTAGCCAGTCTCCAGACCTGAGCCCAATAGAAAATCTTTAAAGGGAGCTGAAACTCAATTTTGCCCTGTGACAGCCCCGAAACCTGAAAGATCTAGAGAAGATCTGTATGGAGGAGTGGTCCAAAATCCCTGCTGTAGTATGTACAAGCTTGATCAAGAACTGCAGGAAACATCTGACATCTGTAACTGCAAACAAAGTTTTCTGTACCAAATATTAAGTCCTATTTTTCTATTGTATCAAATGCTTATTTCATGCAATAAAATGCAAATTAATTATGTAAAAATCATACAGTGTGAGTTTCTGGATTTTTTTTACATTCTCTCACAGTTGAAGTGTACCTACGATAAAAATTACAGACCTCTCCATTCTTTGTAAGTGGGAAAACTTGCAAAATCGGCAGTGTATCAAATATTTATTTTCCCCGCTGTATGCTTGCCACTAGCATTTGGGAATTGCCAGTGATAGTTCATTTTACCTGGTTTGGAGTTGGAGGAGTTGTTCGGTGTTTGGAGAGTTTGGTGATCGGAGAGTTGTTCTGGAGATTTCTGCATGGAGTTTGTTTGCGTGTTCATTCTCATCCTCTCCTATTTGGTTTCACCTACCTTACCCTCCCTTGTGTTCTACTCTGTTGTTTGGAGAGTGTGTTTTGTATGATTGCAGTTTTCATTTATCCCTGTCTATCTTCACATCTCACACCTTCCTGGGTGGGGGAGGGAACAGATAAGGGTAAGTCAGGAGCACAGCAAGGCACATGACCCCGGCATCTCTGCCTTCTGGGGTAATCCGGGGGACAGGGATAGACTAGGGCACCTCCTAGTGTGAGGGGTAGGGAAGGAGCGGCTTACCAACGAGACATATTGCTAAAGTATTGTGACATTATCACTTGCCATACCTTTTCAGATCCATTTTGGATCCGATGGCTGCTCTGGCAAGGCAGCTACAACAACTTAGGGCAGCCCCTGGTGGAGCCCAAGATCGTTCCACCGGATATGTTCTCTGGGGGTCAGGATAAGTTTGTTGTTTTCAGGGAGGCCTGCAAACTTTATTTTAAGTTATGTCCTCACTCCTCATGTACTGAGGAGCAACTGGTGGGGATCGTAATTTCTGTCCTCCAGGGTGACCCCCAAGCCTGGGCATTCTCTCTCCTGTCTAACTACCAGTCGCTTCAGATGGTAGAGGAATTTTTTCAGGTTCTAAGTCAAGACTATGATGACTCCAACCGTGACTCTCTGGCTAAGTCTAAATTACATTGTCTTCAGCAAGGAGACTGGCCAGTGGAGGAGTATTGCTCTGAGTTCCATAGGTGGTCTACGGATACTAAATGGAACAACACTGCGCTCCGTAGTCAGTTCTGTCAGGGGCGTTCTGAGAGAGTACAGGATGCCTTTGCTCTGTATAAGACCCCAAATTCCCTGGAGGCATCCATGTCTCTGGCTATCCATGTGGACCACCATCTATGTAGAGACATAAAGAAAGGCCCCAATTTTTTTTACCAGCCGAGATCCATTTTGAAGAAAGTAAGGCGATTATTTATTGCCTTTCCAGATAGTGGCGTGGGGTTTAATCTGACTGACGCCTGGTTCATCCAAGACCAGGGACTCAATTCACATAAATTGTCTAGACCTATACCCATAATGGCTATAGACTCTGCACCCTTAAGCCAGGGGTATTTTACTCAGATCGTTCAAGAGATACATCTGCAGGTAGGGGGCATGCACTGAGAATCAATCCATTGTTATGTGCTAGAGGGCTTGCCCTGTCCTGTGGTTCTTGAACTACTTTGGCTAAAGTTGCACAATCCCATAGTGGGCTGGCAGATTCAAAAGGTAGTAAGATGGAGCGAGTACTATCAAGGACACTGCTTGGGCACCTGTTTACCCAGGGTTGATACCCAGTCTCTGCCAGAATACCTGTCTGACTTTGTGGTTTTGTTCTTGGAACAGGGGTTTCAAGAACCCTTCCCTCATCATCCTTATGATTGCACCATTAATCTAATTGCTGGGGTCAAATTGCCTAAGAGCAGGTTATATAATATTTCTGGTCCAGAGAGGCAGGCCATGAAGGACTATATTGCAGAAAGTGTAGCAAAGGGTCATATCAAACCTTCCTCATCTCCCATTGCAGCAGGTTTTTCTTTGTTAAGAAAAAAGACAGGGGGTTACGCCCCAGCCTAGATTTCTGTGAACTAAATCGGATCATGGTCCGGGATCCATATCCTCTCCCTTTCATTCCAGACCTCTTTAACCAGATTGTCGGGGCAAAATGGTTTTCTAAACTGGACCTCAAGGGGGCATACAATCTCATCCGTATAAAGAAGGGATGTGGCGACACAACATTTATTCTTAATTATTCCAGACGTATTTTTCAGTAGGTCAAGAGACATAAGCCATTTTTCATATGAGGTTGAACGTTGACTCTTGAATTGATGTTTGTTGATTTATTGAATGCTTGTTAACTACCTATTGTGTCCATTCCTGCAGATTATTGTTCTGCTGTCCTTGAAGGACAATGGCTCAGGTTTATTGAACAATTGAGGCTTGTTAAGTTTGTTAATGCCTGCTGACTACCTATTATGTCAGTTCATGCAGCTTGTTGTTCTGCAAACATTGAAGGACAAAATCTGCATGTTATTTGAACACTCGTACAATGAGAGTTGACCTCCTGCCACTTCCCTCCTAACCTGTGGATAATGGTCTGAATAACAGCAGTGATACTATAAAAGAGGGATCTGCCTCTGTTTTAGAGACTCAACATGACAGTAGCCAAGGCACCATGGCTCTAACCACAGGAATACAGATTTGAGACTCTAAGGGAAAACAGCTAAGGAAATATGGCACCAACCGGAGGAATATAGATTTGATTCACTGCCCATCGCTGAACCCATGGAGAAGTTTGGATAACCCAGGCTGAGACAATCAGGTCACCTGGCCACATACCTCAATGGACTCTGTCAGCTCCCTAAGCTAGGCTTGCCACTACCTACTCTCTGTTGGTGCCCACCAAAAGGTGGGTGCCACTGATTGGGGTAGTTGGCCCTGGAAGCCCCGAAGTCACAGGTGCTCTACTTCCCGGTGAGCCAGCGGAAGGGTGAGACTCATTTGCACCATCTTATGTACTTGCTGGGACTGAACTATATATTATTAACTGTTGTCGATCCAATAACCTTAGTGTGTTACCCTGAGAACATGCTTTCAGTGGTATGAGCCCTGGTCCATGCGGTCTTTCTAAAAACAGCCAGGTCAAGGGACGAGAGCACCCACTGACCATCGTGTCTCCTCAAGGAGGATGAGTGGAAGACTGCTTTTAATACACCTGCAGAACACAATGAAATTCTTACAAATACTTAGGGACAATAAATTATATGTCAAACTAGAGAAATGTATGTTTTCGGTTCAGGAGATCCCTTTTCTGGGTTATTACTTATCGTTCTCCGGTTTTTGCATGGATCCGGAGAAAGTCCGGGCGGTACTGGATTGGGATCGTCCTGATTACTTAAAAGCTTTACAAAGGTTTTTAGGGTTCATTAATTACTACCGTAAGCTCATCAAGAACTTTTCAGTAGTGGCCAAACCTCTGCTGGATATGACCAGGAAAGGGACAGATTTTTCAAAGTGGTCCAGTTCGGCCCATGAGGCATTTGCTACTTTAAAGAAATGTTTCGCTTTTCTGCCAATTCTTATACAGCGTGACGTCACTCAGCCATTCATTGTAGAGGTTAACGCATCAGAAGTGGGGTTGGAGTTGTATTGTTTCAGGGTTCATTTCTAAGTAAATGACGTCGGTGTGCATAGTTTTCAAATAAACTGTTGTCCGCTGAGAAAAACGATGACATTGGTAATAGGGAACTCTTGACAACAAAGTGGGCTTTTGAGGAGTGGCGACATTTTTTGGATGGGGCGGTTCACCCACTCATTGTAATTGTAACATCCCTGGCGGCGTGCTGGCATTGCTTACCATCTCCCACCATGCAAGACCGTCAACTTACCTATCAGTCCAGGCTGCACACTTTGCTCCATTACTTGCTGTATGCATGTCTCTTGTCTGATTGCTTAGGGCGGTGGTGCTGTTGCTTCCTGTTTCTTAAAGTTACAGTGTGCGCAGTACTAATGCATCCCCAGCCTATTGCTGCGAGTCACTGGATACTTAAACCCCCTCCACCCAGTAGGAGATGCCTGAGCAGCGCTTTCTTTCAGTGTGTTCTGTGCAACTGAGTTGCCAGGTCCGGTCCTGTATCTTGTCTGCTTCCGCCACCCTGGGGACTGAGTACCCAGACCTGTTACCTGTATCTGTGACTTCTAGTGTGTTTCTGCCTCCCTGGGGGCTGAGTACCCAGGCTCGTTCCTGTATCTTGTTCCAGGTTCAGTTCCTGTCTGAACTGTGTCCTAGCCCATTACCTGTTTGTCTCTATGTCCGATCCTTCCCTTTTCCTGCAGTGTCTGAACCTGCACCTAATTCCAACTCGTTGTCTCTGTACTTCTGTTTGTGAGTTTAGTGTCCACTCGTTACTTCATGCAAGTACCTTGTGTGTATCTGGTTCTACTTGTCCCGTTTCCCTGCCTCCGTTTCTACCTCCTGTGCTCTAACTATCTTCGTGTGTTTCCCAGTCTGTTCTATGTGAACAGATCCCTGTCCTTTCTGCCTGCACCTTCTGATCTGTTCTGCTCTACTTGCCCTCCGCACCTGCGGTTTCACTCTGCTCTGCTTGTCCTCCACACCTGCGGTTTCGCTCTGCTTGTCCTCCGCACCTGCGGTTTCGCTCTGCTCTGCTTGCCCTCCGCACCTGCGGTTTCTCTCTGCTCTGTTGCCCTCCACACCTGCGGTTTTTGCTTTGCTCTGCTTGTCCTCCGCACCTGCGGTTTTTGCTCTGCTCTGCTTGTCCTCCGCACCTGCGGTTTTCGCTCTGCTCTGCTTGTCCTCCGCACCTGTGGTTTTCGATCTGCTTGTCCTCCGCACCTGTGGTTTTCGCTCTGCTCTGCTTGTCCCCCGCACCTGCGGTTTCGCTCTGCTCTGCTTGCCCTCCGCACCTGCAGTTTCGCTCTGCTCTGCTTGTCCTCTGCACCTGCAGTTTTGCTCTGCTCTGCTTGTCCTCCGCACCTGTGGTTTCGCTCTGTTTGTCCTCGGCACCTGCGGTATTGCTCTGCTCCGCTTGTCCTCCGCACCTGCGGTTTTCGCTCTACTCTGCTTGTCCTCCGCACCTGTGGTTTTTGATCTGCTTGTCCTCCGCACCTGTGGTTTTCGCTCTGCTCTGCTTGTCCCCTGCACCTGCGGTTTCGCTCTGCTCTGCTTGCCCTCCACACCTGCAGTTTCGCTCTGCTCTGCTTGTCCTCTGCACCTGCAGTTTCGCTCTGCTCTGCTTGTCCTCTGCACCTGCGGTTTCGCTCTGTTTGTCCTCCACACCTGCAGTTTAGCTCTGCTCTGCTTGCCCTCCGCACCTGCGGTTTCGCTCTGCTCTGCTTGTCCTCCGCACCTGCGGTTTCGCTCTGCTCTGCTTGTCCTCTTCACCTGCGGTTTCGCTCTGCTTGTCTTCCGCACCTGCAGTTTCACTCTGCTCCGCTTGTGCTCCGCACCTGCGGTTTCGCTCTGCTCTGCTCATCCTCCACACCTGCGGTTTTCGCTCTGCTCTGCTCCGCTTGTCCTCCGTGCCTGCGGTTCTGCTCTGCTTGTCCACCGCACCTGCATCTCTGTTCTTGTATTCCAGTCTGTCCTGGTCCCTACCTGCTGTTAGAACTCTCCTGTTAGGTTTTTTTCTATTATGCTGGTCACATCACCGTTTTTGCCTATTTAATCCTGCTCCGCCCTTCTGGCCTTGCTGGACTTCATTGTAATTTCTACTCTTAAGCTAGCCAGGTGCTTTTTTACCCTTCTCAGTCAGTTTAGCTAGGTCTCTTGACCTCTATGTTCTATGTTGTTTGTTTGTCTTTTACTGCTACAATTTCTGCTAGGAGGTGTCCATCTTTCTCCCAGTCCCTAGTTCTTGTAGGGATCCCTCCCTCACATCTATAGGTCTTCGTTCAGACTAGCTGAGGACTTTAGCGGGTCTGATCGCAGGATCAGGTTCCCTGTTACATCGTAGGGATCTAGCTTAGTTCTATTGTAGGGACAGATCTCCTGTCTTTCCTTAGTGCTTGTAGCAGATCATAACAGTAAGACCAGCCCAAAAAATTTTTCTAAGGAAAGACCTCCAGTTTCCATCATGGTGTCGGTTCAGGATTTGGCTCAACGCCTGCAGGGACTCTCTCTGGAGGTGGCCGAGCTCCAACAACATATGAGTAACTGTTCTGGAGCGCATTTTGTGGAGCCAAAGGTACGATTGCCTGATTTATTTTTTGGTGAAAAACAAGATTTTTTTTCCTTTAAAAATGCTTGTTTATTGTATTTTAGTTTGAGACCCAGATCCTCTGGTGATGAATCACAGCGCATAGGGTTCATAATGTCACTTTTGCGCAAAGAACCTCAGGGATGGGCCTTTTCTCTCCAACCTAGTGATCCGTGCTTTAGATCAGTGGATAGTTTTTTTTCTGCTTTGGGGTTGTTGTATGATGATCCTGATCGTGTCTCATCAGCTGAGACGGAATTGAGACATTTGAGGCAGGGATCAGGTAATGTGGAAAATTATTATACTCACTTCCGTCGATGGTTTGCTCAGGTGGGGTGGAACGATTCAGCTCTGAAAAGTTTGTTTCTTGCTGGGCTAGGTGAAAGGGTTAAGGATCTGCTGATTGCTTATCCTACACCTGGAAACTTGCAGGAGGCAATGCAATTAGCTATACGGGTGGACAGGAGACTGCGTGCAAGGGTTAATGAGAGTAAATCCTCTGCCATGTCAGCTCCGAGTCTTGAGAGGGTCTGTACTGACTCTGGAGAGCCGATGGAGATTGGGGCGATGTCACCCCGCTCTCAGGAAAAAGACCGCAGGTTTTCAGAAGGTTTGTGCTTCTATTGCGGCAAATCTGACCATTTCATTAAGAACTGTGTGCTTCGTATGAACAAAGAAAAAAAAAAGGTCAGTTACGCCCGTATAGCCTGTTTAAATACTAAGAGGGTATTTCTTTCTGCTACTACCGCAGCTCAGGAAGAATTAATTGAATTTCGGGTATTTGTGGATTGTGGTTCAACTCTGAATGTGATTGATGGGGGATTCTTGGAAAAACTTAATTTAAAACCCAAACCTTTGTCAACCCTATTGCCGTGGTTTCTGTCGATGGCACTCCCTTGAAATGTGTTACTCACAAGGTTTATGAATTTCCCCTCACTATTAATGGTATTCACCAAGAAAATTTAGATTTGGTGGTATTAAATAATTTGCCTTCTCCAGTAGTTTTGGGGTTGCCCTGCTTAAAATTGCACAATCCTGTACTGGATTGGTCTACCAATGAAATTAAGTCCTGGAGCCCTAAGTGTTATGACAAGTGTTGTAACGGGCACATTGCTGCTGTGGATAAAGGGGAGTTACCTGTACCTATTCAGGATTTTTGGAAAGTTTTTTCTGAGGAGGAGTCGCAAATTTTGCCTCCCCATAGAGACTACGATTGTACCATTGAATTTGTCCCTGGAGCGACTCTTCCTAAAAGTCGTTTATTTAATCTTACTATTCCTGAGAGAAAGGCTTTGGAGGAATACATACAGACGAGCTTGGCCGCCGGTCATATCAGACCCTCTAAGTCACCTGTGGCTGTTGGATTTTTTTTTGTTTAAAAAAAGTACGGCGGTTTACGTCCTTGTTTGGACTTTCGCGAGATTAATAAAATTACTGTACGCAATCCCTACCCACTGCCATTGATTCCTGATTTGTTTAACCAGTTAGTGGGGGCCAAGTGGTTCTCTAAAATTGATCTCCGGGGGGCATACAATTTGTTGCGCATGAAGGAGGGTGATAAATGGAAGACTGCTTTTAACACTCCTGTGGGTCATTTTGAGAATTTGGTTATGCCTTTTGGTCTCACCAATGCACCAGCATTTTTTCAGAATCTTATTAATGACATCCTTAGACCTTTGATCGGCAAAAATGTGGTTGTGTATTTAGATGACATTTTGATTTATTCGCCTGACCTGGAGTCTCATTGGCAGAGCGTACGTGAGGTATTGCAGTTATTGATTGACAATTCGCTTTTTGCTAAGCTGGAGAAATGTGAGTTCGCTGTACAGAGAATTAGTTTTTTGGGCTACATTATCTCCAGCGAGGGCTTTGAGATGGACCCGGTGAAAGTTCAAGCTGTGCAGGAATGGCCTAGGCCTATTGGTTTGAAATCGATACAGAGGTTTTTGGGTTTCGCCAATTATTACAGAAAATTCACTAAAAAAATTTCTATTATTGTTAAACCACTGACCGATCTCACCAGGAAAGGTTCTAATACGGTTCAGTGGACTACTGAGGCCATTGAAGCTTTTGTGTTTCTAAAGGAGAGGTTCAGCTCTGCCCCCATCCTTATGCAGCCTGATGTGACTAAGCCGTTATTAGTTGAGGTTGATGCTTCTTCTGTGGGGGTCGGTGCGGTGTTGTCTCAGGAAAACAAGGATGGAGTACATCCCTGTGCCTTTTTTTCAAAAAAATTTTCTGAGACTGAACTTAATTACGATATTGGTAATCGGGAATTGCTGGCAATTAAACTCGCATTTTAACACTGGCGTCATCTCTTGGAAGGTGCTGATTTTCCCATTCAGGTTTTCACTGATCATAAAAATCTGATCTACCTTGATGCTGCCAAGCGCTTGAATGCCCGTCAAGCTAGGTGGGCACTTTTTTTTTCACGGTTTAATTTTTCTGTTACTTACATTCTGGGTACCAAGAATGTAAAAGCTGATGCTTTATCTCGCAGTTTTTCTCCCATGGTTGGTACTGAGGAGGAGGAGAGCATTTTACAAGAAGGTGTTGTGATAGCAGCATTGGACTCCGTTTTGGAAGATGGGATTCTGAAAGCCCAGGAGAATGCCCCATCTAACACTCCCCATGGGAGGTTGTTTGTGCCTAGGACCTTCAGGAAAGATTTGTTTGTTGAGTGTCATGAGTCTCGGTTGGCAGGTCATCCTGGAATTTCTGAGACCAAGAGACTTGTGGGTCGCAGTTTTTGGTGGCCTGGAAGGCAGAAGGAGGTCATTAAGTGGGTGCGTCAATGTACTGTGTGTGCTAGATCTAAGTCTTCGCATACTCCTGCTGCGGGGTTGCTTTCCCCTCTGGAGGTTCCTAATGCACCTTGGACACATCTGGCTATGGACTTTATTACTGACCTTCCCCCCTCTGAGGGTTTCACTGTCATCTGGGTGGTCGTGGACCGTTTTAGCAAGATGTGTCACTTGGTTCCCTTCATCAAACTGCCCTGCGCTAAGACACTCGCTAAGGCCTTTGTCAAGGAGATTGTCAGACTCCATGGTGTTCCTACTGACATTGTTTCTGATAGGGGACCTCATTTCGAGGCTCGTTTTTGGCGTGCCTTTTGTGACAGGTTGGGAGTTCATTTGTCATTTTCATCTGGATATCATCCTGAGTCTAATGGCCAGACAGAAAGGAAGAACCAGGATGTTGAGCAGTTCTTGCGTTGTTTTGTGGCATACAATCAAGAGGGGTGGTCTGAGTTTCTGCCGCTTGCTGGATTTGTTCTTAACAACCATACATCCTCTTCTGCTGGGTGTTCGCCTTTTTTTTGTTGTTTTGGGAGACATCCGTCTTTTGGGTCATTCTCCAAATTGGTATCGGCTGTGCCTGAGGAGGAGAGTTTTTCCGGTGATTTGGAAAGAGTTTGGACGGATGTGCGTGGTAATCTTCAGGAGGCTAACAAAAAATCCAAGAGGTACTTTGACAGGAAACGTCAAGAGGTTTTGTTTACGGTTGGTAACATGGTTTGGTTGTCCTCTAAGAATCTGTGGTTGAGGATTCCTTCTAAAAAATTGGGTCCCAAGTTTGTAGGGCCCTTTAAGGTGCTTCAGGTAGTTAACCAATCTGCTGTTAGGTTGGAGGTTCCTACCTCCTGGAAAATTAATCCGGTCTTTCATGTTTCTCTATTGAAAAAGCTTATGTATCAGATAGAGACACCACTGCCACTGTTCCTCCGGTGGTGGAGGACGGGGAATATGAAATTTCCCGCATCCTTAATTCTAGACGGTATAGAGGGAGTTTGCAGTATCTTGTCACTTGGAAGGGTTTCGGTCCCGAGGATAACTCATGGGTTAGGGCAGATGATGTTTCTGCTTCCAGACTTGTCAGAGCGTTTCACAAGAGGTTTCCTGATAAGCCTGGGCATAGGGGATCCGGAGGATCCTCATAGAAGAGGGGGTACTGTTAGAACTCTCCTGTTAGGTTTTTTCTATTATGCTGGTCACATGACCGTTTTTGCCTATTTAATCCTGCTCCGCCCTTCTGGCCTTGCTGGACTTCATTGTAATTTCTACTCTTAAGCTAGCCAGGTGCTTTGTTACCTTTCTCAGTCAGTTTAGCTAGGTCTCTTGACCTCTATGTTCTATGTTGTTTGTTTGTCTTTTACTGCTACAATTTCTGCTAGGAGGTATCCATCTTTCTCCCAGTCCCTAGTTCTTGTAGGGATCCCTCCCTCACATCTATAGGTCTTCGTTCAGACTAGCTGAGGACTTTAGCGGGTCTGATCGCAGGATCAGGTTCCCCGTTACATCGTAGGGATCTAGCTTAGTTCTATTGTAGGGACAGATCTCCTGTCTTTCCTTAGTGCTTGTAGCAGATCATAACAGTAAGACCAGCCCAAAAAATTTCTCTAAGGAAAGACCTCCAGTTTCCATCATGGTGTTGGTTCAGGATTTGGCTCAACGCCTGCAGGGACTCTCTCTGGAGGTGGCCGAGCTCCAACAACACATGAGTAGCTGTTCTGGAGCGCATTTTGTGGAGCCAAAGGTACAATTGCCTGATTTATGTTTTGGTGAACAACAAGATTTTTTTTCCTTTAAAAATGCTTGTTTATTGTATTTTCGTTTGAGACCCAGATCCTCTGGTGATGAATCACAACGCATAGGGTTCATAATGTCACTTTTGCGCAAAGAACCTCAGGGATGGGCCTTTTCTCTCCAACCTAGTGATCCGTGCTTTTGATCAGTGGATAGTTTTTTTTCTGCTTTAGGGTTGTTGTATGATGATCCTGATCGAGTCTCATCAGCTGAGACGGAATTGAAACATTTGAGGCAGGGATCAGGTAATGTGGAAAATTATTGTACTCACTTCCGTCGGTGGTCTGCTCAGGTGGGGTGGAACGATTCAGCTCTGAAAAGTTTGTTTCTTGCTGGGCTAGGTGAAAGGGTTAAGGATCTGCTGATTGCTTATCCTACACCTGGAAACTTGCAGGAGGCAATGCAATTAGCTATACGGGTGGACAGGAGACTGCGTGCAAGGGTTAATGAGAGTAAATCCTCTGCCATGTCAGCTCCGAGTCTTGAGAGGGTCTGTACTGACTCTGGAGAGCCGATGGAGATTGGGGCGATGTCACCCCGCTCTCAGGAAAAAGACCGCAGGTTTTCTGAAGGTTTGTGCTTCTATTGCGGCAAATCTGACCATTTCATTAAGAACTGTGTGCTTCGTATGAACAAAGAAAAAAAAAAGGTCAGTTACGCCCGTATAGCCTGTTTAAATACTAAGAGGGTATTTCTTTCTGCTACTACCGCAGCTCAGGAAGAATTAATTGAATTTCGGGTATTTGTGGATTGTGGTTCAACTCTGAATGTGATTGATGGGGGATTCTTGGAAAAACTTAATTTAAAACCCAAACCTCTGTCAACCCTATTGCCGTGGTTTCTGTCGATGGCACTCCCTTGAAATGTGTTACTCACAAGGTTTATGAATTTCCCCTCACTATTAATGGTATTCACCAAGAAAATTTGGATTTGGTGGTATTAAATAATTTGCCTTCTCTAGTAGTTTTGGGGTTGCCCTGGTTAAAATTGCACAATCCTGTACTGGATTGGTCTACCAATGAAATTAAGTCCTGGAGCCCTAAGTGCCTGCCGTGCCTGCCAGTACCCATCTGTCTGCATAAAAGCCGTGCCTGCCCGTTCCTGCATTCCCCGGTGTGGGTCAACAGCTGTGACCGGGGTCTGACCTGGAATAGTACCTGGGCCACCTCCCATGTCCCTCCTCGGACCACGGAGTCGATTAAGCCACCGTGTGTTCATGGTCGGATCTGGTGAGGCCCCTAGTCAAGCCCCTCCAGGCACTCCCCGGTTCGTGGCCCAGTGGGATCACTAACCATGCTCACGCCAGTCAGTCCAGGCGTGAGCGTAACAGTTTGCTGAGGCCATGGTCCCCGTTGAGCCCCACGGCCCTTCGTGATTTACGCACCAGCCCAAATGGAGCTATCAGCACTCGTTCTTGTGGATCCACCACGGTACTATGGGGATCCAAAACAAAGCTGTGCGTTTGTGGAGCAATGCATGCTGCATTTCAAATTCTATGCTCACTATTTTCCCACTGATAGGGTTACAGTAGCATTTCTGATGTCCTACCTAGCGGGTGATGCCTTGAATTGGATCACCCCCCTATGGGAAGCATGGGATCCTATCGTCTCTGACCTGCAGGCCTCCCTGATGGCCTTTCTAATGGTCTTCGATGACCCTAACCCTGAAGCTTCTGCTAAAGCTTCCCTTCCCAATATCCTGGAGCAGTCCCGATGGGTGATGCGTGTAGGTAGCCCACCAGTTTTCCAGCCTGAAGAGGCTGCTGCCCACACATAATCCACACAGGATGACAATGCTCTGCAGAATACTTCTCTTCCCAACCTCAACAGGCAGTCCAGACGTGCAAGGAGTAGAGGTAAACCGTCACGCCAAGTTCTGTCCTCCCAAAGACCTCCTGTTCCCCAGCCTGTAGAGGCAGCTATCCGCAAAGAATCCATGAAGGATGACCATGCTCGTCAGGCAAAGCAGAGGCCGGAACTCAGTCATAAAATCGGATTGCGGTCCCGCTGCAGTTGTTTGGGACACTCTGACTGTCTTTGTCCAGCGAAGGTTGGAGAATCCCAAGACATTAGGCCTGTAGGAGAGGCTGGCCTTAGCATTAGTGTTTCCTCTCCACAGATGACCATGACTGTCTTCATGGCAAGTGAAGGCCTCGGATTAACCGGAAGTTTCGGGCGTAAAGCCTTGAAGAGTCAGTGTCTGATTCCCATCCGACAACTCCAGAATCTGGTTTGGGCATTGTCAGTGGAAGGACGAGCCCTACTCAGAAACAGTCAAAATATGTCTGTACAAATTAAGCTCCAGTTTGGAGCATTACACAAGAAGAAGTGCACATTCCAGGTGCTGTCTGGTTTACCCACAGGTCGTCCAGAGCTGAGAGATCTTGTGCCCGCTCTGGTCTGGAGATCCTGCATGGTGTTTCCTGGGGGACTGCTGAGGTACAAGGGGTGTCCAGTCCCCATATCTTCAGGACAGTCAGCAATGTCTTCTTCTTCTTCTTCACCAGATCTGCTAGTCGCTGACTCGCTGTGCCCTGAAGTCTCTGAAGGAAGGGTAGCGGAGGCAATGTCCCCACACAGTCTCGATGATTGTACCAATGATCTGGCTTCAGGTACCGCTCCGCCTCACAGACGTGAAATCTCAGAAACCAGACTGAAGATGGTCCCCAAGCAAGGATCCTCCATCTCTAATAAATCTTGCAATAAGTCCATCAAGGCGGTGGCTACCTCCAAGTCTCTGCACCCCTCCAACCAGTCGGAGGACCTCCAGTTGTCCCCTGAATCCTCTGGGGTGCTACCTGATAACAAATGGAGAGAGACTTTCCTACACCCTGTACCTGGTACTTCACCCACTTCAATGGAGAGAGACTTTCCTACACCCTGTACCTGGTACTTCACCCACTTCATCCAGTAAGCTTGGCAAAGTGTACATCAAGGCGGTGGTTACTCCCGAGTCTCTGCACCCCTCCAACTCGGTGGAGGATCTCCAGTTGTCCCGTGAATCCTTTGGGGTGGTACCCGATTATAACAAATGGAGAGAGACTTTCCTGTGTCCTGTTCCTGGTACTTCGCCCACTTAATCTGATGCTGAAGATGGCTCGATGGGAGGAAGCATCCGATTCACCAAGATGGTGAGACCAGTCTCGTTCCCTCTAATGGACAGAAGCGGTAATCTTCTTGAAGAGAAGGATCGCCCTCCAAATTCTCTGCAGAAAATCCTTGCAGGCTTGAAGAAGATGGGGCGTAAAGGGGGGGTACTCTAACATCCCTGGCGGCGTGCTGCCATGGCTTACCATCTCCCACCATGCAAGACTGCCATCTTACCTATCAGTCCAGGCTGCACACTCTGCTTGCCCTCTGAACCTGCGGTTTTCACTCTGCTCTGTTTGCCCTCCACACCTGCGGTTTTCCCTCTGCTCTGCTTGTCCTCCGCACCTGCGGTTTTCGCTCTGCTTGTCCTCCGCACCAGTGGTTTCGCTCTGCTCTGCTTGTCCTCCACACCTGCGGATTCGCTCTGCTCTGCTTGTCCTCCGCACCTGCGGTTTCGCTCTGCTCTGCTTGTCCTCCGCACCTGCAGTTTCGCTCTGCTCTGCTCGTCCTCCGCACCTGCGGTTTTCACTCTGCTCTGCTCTGCTTGTCCTCCGTGCCTGCGGTTCTGCTCTGCCTGTCCACCGCACCTGTGGCTCTGTTCCTGTATCCCAGTCTGTACTGGTCCCTATCCAGCCTGTTTACCTACCTGCCAGTACCCACCTGTCTGCGTTCCAGCCGTGCCTGCCAGTACCCACCTGTCTGCATACCAGCCGTGCCTGCCACTACCCACCTGTCTGCATACCAGCCGTGCCTGCACGTTCCTGCATTCCCCGGTGTGGGTCAACAGCTGTGACCGGGGTCTGACCTGGAGTAGCACCTGGGCCACCTCCCATGTCCCTCCTCGGACCACAGAGTCGATTAAGCCGCTGTGTGTTCATGGTCGGATCTGGCGAGGCCCCTAGTCAGGCTCCTCCAGGCACTTCCCGGTTCGTGGCCCAGTGGGATCACTAACCACGCTCACGCCAGTCAGTCCGGGCGTGAGCATAACAGTAATCACCGATCATAAAAATCTTTTGTATTTGAAAACTACAAATCTTTCATTTCATTCTTTCATTTTCTTCCAGCTTTCATCCACAGTCTAATGGGCAAACTGAATGTGTGAACCAGAATCTTGAGACATATCTTAGGAGTTTTATGTCTGAGAATCAGGAGGATTGGGCATCTTACTTACCTCTAGCGGAATTAGCTGTGAATAACAGTTGTCATGAGTCTACTGGCAAGTACCCATTCTTTGGGCATACGCAATTCATCGTCCATTCTGCTCTTTCAATAGGAATCTTTCTTCAGGTGTACCAGAGGAGGTGTTCTTGATAATTTGAAGAAGATGAGGTCCAAATATAACAGTATGACTGATCAGAGACGTTCGGAGGGTCCGGACCTGTGTGTTGGTTATTTGGTGTGATTGTCCTTGAGGAACATTAAGTTGAAGGTTCCTTCTTGGAAATTAGGACACAGTTTTATCGGTCCCTATGAGATTGTGGCCGACATCAATCCAGTAGCATTTCGCCTTGCTTTGCCACCCACTTTTAGGGTTCATAATGTGTTTCACCGATGTCTACTCAAAAAATACATTGCTTTCTCTGAACCATCTACACCTCCACTTTCCCCAGTCATTGTTGATGGGAATCTGGAGTTTCAGATAGCTAAGATTATCAATTCTTGCTTGGTTCCTCAGTCTCTTCAGTATCTGGTACACTGGAAGGTTACGGTCCTGAAGAGAGAATGTGGGTACCAGCATCTGATGTTCATGCTATCAGGTTGGTCCAGTCTTTTAATGTGGCTCACTCAGATAAACCCAGCAAAGAGGTTCCAGAGGTCTTTCTTAGAAGGAGGGGTACTGTTATAGGATTACTCTGAAAGAGAGGGGCCAGATGATGGCAGCGTTTGGTTTCACAAACTCCTGCACTGGTTAGAAGTACTTCACCATCTTATTAAACAGTGCAGTTTTTTTCCTTGCTTGCTAGCAGTGCAAGGGCTATTCTGGTCAGTTGAAGCTCCTGGAGCTTTTCTATCTGGATTGTCTCAACTATTCAGTGTTGGCCATTTGCCTTTGCTATATATGTTCACCTCTGGCACTTAGGAATTGCCAGTGTTAGTTCTTACTGCCTGGTATGGAATCGGAGGTGTAATCTGTGGTCTGTGGTTAGAGTTGGCGTTTGGAGATTTATTCAGTACTTTTGTTTGTGTGCGCATCCCCATCCTCTCCTATTTGGTTTCTCCTTCCTTTAACTCCCTTGTGTTCCACTCTATTGTTTGTGAGTGTATTTTGTATGATTGTTATTTTAATTTATCCCTGTCCATCTTTCCTTGTTTGTCTGGTTAGTGTATTCCTTTAAACTTCAGCTTCACACCTCCCTGGGAGCATGGGGACAGATAAAAGTTAATTTAGGCGCTTAGTAAGTCACGTGAACATGGCGTCTCCACTTTCAATACTAATCCTAGGGACAGAGATAGACCAGGGCGCCACTAGGAACCTAGTTAGCGCCAACAGTCCCTAGGTACTGCGTGACACCCGACAAATCAACCTCAGCAGAAAATGACACGAAACATCCATAGACTTAGATATCTGTGTGATATTATGCTCACCAAAGATAACCTCTTTTTAAATTTATGGTATCAATGCAGTAATTTACTATGTATTTATTATTAAGGCTGTTATAGAGACATCTCTAAGGATAGCCTACGCTGAGTGGGGGCACCATTATCATTACTTATTAGGGTGCCAACCTCCATGGTCAGGTAGGGATTAGTGATGAGCGAGCATGCTTGTTACTCGAGATTTATGAGCATGCTCGGGTGGTTTCCGAGTATCTTCAGCGTGCTCAGGTGTTATGTTTGAGTCACACCGTGCACATGATTTGCAACTGTTTGACTGTTTCATAGGCATTCCTCCCATGTATTAAAGCTGTCCAACAGTCGCAAATCATGCATACGGCGTGACTATAACATAACACCCGAGCACACTGAAGAAACTCGGCGAGCACCCGAGCATGCTCGCTGAAAAAGTTAACAGAACATACTCGCTCATCACTAGTAGGGATCAAATTTTTCTACGGTCATTTATTAAATACAAATACATATATACATTATGGTAGTGTACCAAATCTAGGAACCTACAAAAAGATACATAACCAAAGAGTTTTTTAAATCTTACAGATGACCTTTATTAAACATAAGTTAAAAACATTACAAGGGGAAAATGCCACAGAAAAAAAATATAAAAATTTTATATAAACATCCAAAATTGTGAGAGGAATAAATGTAGAAGGTATAGATAAACACTATATCCTGCACATATCCTGTTGTGCCAAAAGAGCCCACAAGGAAAAATTATATGTATCGTCTAGCACTGTCAGGATACAGTGTGTGCACTATATCTGTCCTGGGGGGATACAGCATAAAATAATAAATAAAGTGCACTAGTGCATACATGTTATACCCATAACTATATTGAGATGTAAAAATGTAATATATCTGATAAATTGTATCGTAGAAAAATATATATACCAAAAAAGTGCACCAGTGTGTGCACAGTCAAAAATGCATGTACTGTAATGTTTTTATCTTATATTTAATAAAGATCATATATTTAAAGATTCAAAAAAACATTTGGTTATGTAACTTTTTGTAGGTGGCCAGGGTCATATTTTGGTATAATATTAGCCCCCCATACCAAGTTCCCTATAGTGACCTGATCAAATTTTTGCTCCACTATTTAGAGTAACTTTTATGGTGATGGCATGCTATGTAATTATTTATAGTCATACAGCAATATTTTCTATGATCATGACCTTCAAATATCTTGTTATGATCATATATTAGTGTTACTTCCTCTTTGGGATTTATCCAAACTCAGTATTTGTTTTGGGTTCCTTTTGATATATTCTTTGTGATATGGGTATGCTTTTAATAGTAATCAATAAAAATTGTTAATTTTAATGTTAAGTGAGTTGGTCAGCTCTATGATACTTGTCATTCAAAAGTACAACTTGTCCCGCAAATATCAAGCCCTCATAAGTCTGTGTGGTCAGAAAAAAAATGTTTGGCTCTTGGAAGAAGGAGAGCAAAAAAACAAAAAGGAAAAAATAGAAATTGGCCATTTCGGGAACAGGTTAATGCCACTGTCAATCTTTGACAGTGGCTTTTACTGTGAGCGGCCTGAGGACATGTTCCAAGTGATGTGACCCCGGGGTGCCGATTGGTTGATCTTCTAGAGACCCCTGTGGCTGTCATGATAGTACTCCTACAAAAACCAGCCAATCAGAACTAAAGATCAAGAGAATATCCCAAAATAGACCTCATCCCCATGTTAATGTAGCTCATTCATCTGTTTAATCAGAAATGCTGTTTACTTTAAACCAACCAAATCCTTTTATATCCACATTACATCAGAGCAGAGAAAATTTGCAAAGAAACACTTCTTTCCATGTGTTCAAATGCAATAATAAAGGATGATCATATCATTTTGCACATGCAGATGGTAATGTTTGAATGGGTATTCTAATCACATAGTAAGATGCTATAGTGAAAATTGTACAAATGTTCTTTTATTAAAATTCTGTATGCAAAAATAATCCCACCAAGAAATGCCTGACCCAAGTTTTACTCCATCAGCTTCATTTTCTCATGGCCATTTCTTATTCAGTATAAGTTGAACATTGTAAATGGATAGAATAAATAGTAAGATGCTGCTGAAAATATTATATGTATGTTAAAATACGATTAAAGATTTTTTTAGAAATATTATAAGCCAATTTTGTATAAACTTATACGTTTTTCACTTGATGCATCTCACTTTATTGGTTCTCAGTAGCTTCCTGGTCTTGTTCCTGTGACAGACATGCTTATTGATATGGAAGATAGAAAATCAAACAATAGACAGATTATGATAAAGGACAAAGAGTAATGAACAAAACTGCAGCAATCTGCAGTCAAGGTCAGGCATAAACTGAGGTTGACAAACAGTACAGACATACGCTAACAGAAAGCTAGGATTGAATGAGGTAAAAACAAGCGATCTAGAGAAATGCCAAATCATAGCCATGAAAAAGTAGCCATAGCTTTAAACCAGTTGATAGCAGAATCAGCAAGTCAGGAAAAAATTCTGTTATGGCCCAATAATATGATTCTTAATGTCTATTACAGATTGTAGACGGGATACAAGCTTCGACTGTGAATTATGCAAGCAAACACAAAAAATATTTTTAAATTAGCACTTCCATGAATACTATTTTTTCAATAAAAGGAACCTGTCAGCAGGATTTTGCTAAGTAAACTACAGGCAGTGTCATGTTGGGGCTGCTGCACTGATTAATGTGATACCTGAGGTGAAGAAATCCGTCTTGTGGTTCTTGTGTAATCAGTGTTTGCAGTTTTGAGTTAATGATATGCTCGTGCTCCGGGGCAGGACTATAGGCAGGGTCTTTCCTTTGTGTTCTAGGCCAGATCAGCAAGAAAAGACCTGCCCACTGCCCACAAAAATCATAAGACAGATTTCTTCATCTCAGGTATCATTTTAATCAGTGCAGCAGCCCCAACATGACAATGCCTGTAGTTTACTTAGCAAAATCCTGCTGACAGGTTCTCTTTAAATGTTTGTATATGTGTATGTAATGTAGTGTATTAATATACTCACCTACTGCTGCTCTCTCTGTGATCCACCATCCTTCTTCTCTTCTTCTCAGTGAGTTCACCAATCTGCAAACTGTCCCAGTGACACTGCGCTCTGTGTTACCTGGAAATAACCTTTACAATGAAAGCCTACAGTCCTGCTCATCATTATTGGCACCCATGAAGTTTAAGTACATAATGTGGCATATCTTCTGAAAAAAATGAATCAAATGAAACAGTCTTTTTGTATAGAGTACTCATGTTAAATACAAAAGAGCAAATTATAAACAATAATTTAAAACAAAACACAATGGGAGGGAAAAATAGAAAAACCTAAAGCTTGCTGTGTCACTGGTAATGTCACCCTTTACATTAATTTAGTATGGAAACACATTTTGACTTACCTGTGGTAAATCACAAAAGAGATCCACCTGTAATTGTCGGTGCCCATGTGACATAAATTAGCCAATGAATGATGACTTCAGTGTTTTAAAAAGTCACATGGTAGGCCTTGTTGCTTTGTCACAATGGTGAAGACAAAGAAACTGTCTAAGGACATCAGAACTGCTATTATTAGCAAACACAAGACTTCCAAAGGGTGAAAGGTCATCTCCAAAGATCTCGGTATCCCAGTTTCAACAGTGCGCAATGTTATTAAGAAGTTTGCCAAGCATGGAACCATCAAGAACCTCTCTGAATGTGGGGGAAAGAAGAAAAATGACAAGAGATGTATTTGAAGGTTGCTGTGAATGGTGGAAAAAACACCACATCAAACATCCAAAGACCTGAAGACTAACCTGAAACAGTCTGGGGTCATGGTTTTAGCAAGTACCATACGCCGCAAACTAAACAAATTAGAGTTTTATGGGTGAAGGCCTAGGAATAAAAGACATAAAAAGGAACCACTGATCTTTGCCAAAGAGTACCTTGACGTACCACAATGCTTCTGGGAAAATGTTCTGTGGACAGATGAAACAAAGATAGAGCTTTTTGGCAATGCAAAGTAACAGATTGTTTACAGACGGCGCAATGAAGCTTACAAGGAAAAGAACACCTTACCATCAGTTAAGCATGGTGGAGGATCCATAATGCTCTGGGCTTTGCTGCGTCTGGTACTGTAGGCCTCAACCATAGCACAGGAATTATGAAATCAGAGAATTATGAAGAGATTATATAGCAAAATGTCCTACCCAGTGTAAGAAAACTTGGTTTAAGTCGAAGATCATGGGTCCTCCAGCAAGACAATGACCCAAAGCACACATCCAATAATACACAGGAATGGTTGAAAAAGAAAAAATGGACTGTTTTAAAATAGCCAACAATGAGTCTTGACCTCAATCCCACTGAAAATCTTTGGGGTGAGCTGAAATCTGCCATTGGGATAAAGAACCCTGCAAAAATTCAAGAGCTTGAACAAACTGCAAAAGCAAGAGTGGGGGAAAATTCCAGCTGAGAAGTGCAAGAGGCTTAATGATGGCTACAAGAAAGGTTTGGAGGCCATAAACAATGCCAAAGGGTGTGCAATCAAGTATTAATTAGGGGTACCTTTATTGCTGCTGTAACATCCCTGGCTGTGTGCTTGCATGGCTTACCATCTCCCACCATGCAAGACCGCAATCTTACCTATCAGGCCAGGCTGCACACTTTGCTCCAGTACCTGCTGTTTGTATGTCTCTTGTCTGCTGGCTTAGGGCGTCGGCGCTTTTGCTTCCTGATTCCTAAAGCTACAGTGTGCGCAGTCCTAATGCATCCCCAGCCTATTGCTGTGAGTCACTGGATACTTAAACCCCCTCCATCCACTAGGAGGCGGCTGAGCAACACTTTCTTACAGTGTATTCTGTGCAACTGTGAGTTGCCAGGTCCTGTCCTGACTCTAGTCTGTTTCCGCCACCCTGGGGGCTGAGTACCCAGGGCCGCTACCTGTATCTCTGACTTCAAGTCTGTGTCTGCCACCCTGGGGGCTGAGCACCCAGGGCTGCTACCTGTACCTGTGACTTCTTGTCAGTTTCTGCCTCCCTGGGGGCTGAGTTCCCAGGCTCGTTCCTGTATCTTGTTCCTGATTCAGATATTGTCTGAACAGTGTCCTAGTCCATTACCTGTTTGTCTCTATGCCTGTATCTTCCCTTTTTCCTTCAGCATCTGAACTTGCACCTAACTCCAACTCGTTGTCTCTGTACTTCTGTTTGTGAGTTTTGTGTCCACTCGCTACTTCATTGCAAGTACCTTGTGTGTATCTGGTTCTGCTCGTTCTGTTTCCCTGCCTCTGTATCTAACTCCTGTGTTCCAGCTATCTTCTTGTGTTTTCCAGTCTGTTCCATGTGAACAGAGCCCTGTCCTGTCTTCCGCATCTGCGGGTTTTGCTCTGCTTTGCTTGTTCACCGCATCTGCGGTTTTGCTCTGCTTTCCTTGTTCACCGCATCTGCGGGTTTTGCTCTGCTTTGCTTGTTCACCGGATCTGCGGTTTTGCTCTGCTCCGCTTGTCTACCGCACTTGCTTGTTTTGCTTTGCTCTGCTTGTCTACCGCACCTGCGGGTTTTGCTCCGCTCTGCTTGTCTACTGCACCTGAGGCTCTGTTCCTGTATCCCAGTCTGTACTGGTCCCTATCCTGCCTATGTTCATAACTGCCAGCACCCGCCTGTCTGCATGTCAGCCGTGCCTGCCTGTGCCCACCTGTCTGCATGCCAGCCGTGCCTGCCAGTGCCCTCCTGTCTGCATACCAGCTGTGCCTGTCAATATCCACCTGTCTGCATACCAGCCGTGCCTGCCAGTACCCACCTGTCAATATGCCAGTCTAACCCACCTGTTCCAGCATTCCCCGGTGTGGGTCAACAGCTGTGACCGGGGTCTGACCTGGTGTAGCACCTGGTCCCTCTGCTCGGTTCCTCCCTGGTTCACGGAGGCGACTGAGCCGCCGTGCGACCTTGGTCGGATCGGGTTGATACTTAGTTACGCCCCTCCAGGCACTCCTCGGTTCATGGTACAGTGGGATCACTAATCACGCTCACGCCAGTCAGTCCGGGCGCAAGCGTAATAGCTGCACATGCTGTTTATTCTGTTTATTCTTTGAAATTGCAACATGGAAGTTGAAAAAAGGTGTTTTATTGTTGCATTACTTTGGACCACCAATTAACAAATCGTGGGGATATAACTTTGGTACATTTCCATCTATTTATGAAGATATTGTAACATCTATGAAAAAAATGAAGGGGTGCCAATAATGATGAGCAGCACTATATTTAGCATTAAACTGAGGCTCTATTGACTTACATTGTAATATAGACTTCCGGCTCACAAATAGAGAATAGAGTGACCTGGATAGTCTGAGGTGTGGTGACGTCACTGAGAAGAGAAGCAGAATAGAGCTGAATACTGGAGAAGGCGGTGATAGATGAGTACCATATATTAGTGCACTCACGCTTCATGCACATATACACACATTTGCTGAAAAAAATATTCATGGGAGGGCTTCTTTAATAACTATCAACATACTTTATGTAACCGAGAGGCAAAACTGCTAGGGACTGATTGGAATGTGCCTTAGGTAAGAAGGGAGCCATTAGTTGGTCTTCAGTTTATCTGACTGAAGCAGTCATAACTTGTAAACCCTACGTGACCACTGCAGCCAATAAAGTCTTTGGAATGCCCTTTTAACTTATTATTGCATAGACTTTTTCCATTACTGTTGCGCCATTATAATTTTTCTTTTGTCAGAGACTTTCTGCATCATCTTTAATAACCAAAAGGGGAAAATGTGATGCTTTTGTACTTACTGTATATTAGTGTCCAAAATGTCAGACAATCATGAATTCAGAATAAAAAAAAAATTGCACTAAATGGAAGAAATCTTATCTGGCTTGATGGAAGTAGCTATATTGTATTCCTAGAAGTTTTGAGGTGCCAATGTTGTATAGGCTGTAGTATATTACTGCTTAGTTGTAAAAGTCTTAGAATTTCCGTCTTTACAATTGTTTGAATTCTGTATTAATTTAGACTTTATTTTTGTTTTCAAAAGAAGTTCAATCTCAACCACGTAAAATAATCAAAAAGAATCTCTCAAAAAAATTGTTTATCAAATAAGTTTACCATCAAGTTTAACATTTAAGGAATTGCTTTAGTAGACCCAATGGGTCACTTTAGAGAAAAATAAACTACAAACATATTTTCCCTCAATGTTTTGATAAATTATCTCTTGACCTGGGTTTGGTGTAAATTTACACTTCAAACCTGTGAAGTATAAACTATACAGAGCATTTGATGTTAAAATAAAAATGAACTTCAAAGCTTGCGGTGTGCTCTAGTTGATGTTATTCTAGCAGATATCTAACAGAAAGTGATTATGCCATTCATTGCTTGTGCCCATTGTACTGACATCTCCTCTAACGCTTTGTAGAATGTAATCATTGTCTTTTGTTGACCACTACAATAGTGCAGAGGGCCTGCTGTATGCGCCTACAGCTTCACACAATACCTGCAAGTAAGTGGATAGTCTAATTGAAAAATAGAGCAAATCTGCAGGACTTCTGTAACAGAATAAATAATGAATAGCATCATAAAATGTCATCTATTGCTGGATATGTATTGTTACTTGGATGATGTTCCCTGCTACCACCATAATAAGACGAGGAGAGAAGAAAACACCCACTACTTCAAATAAGTACTGATTTTTCTTTACGTATTATTATTCATGCTTTTTTTTAACACCACCCTACTTCATGTTATAATTAGTTCTCCTTTATCCCTTTCGGAAAATAATACGTCTTAATTGACAGTGTAAGGAAGACGCAAGTTACAGTTCAGCTGTGATTCAGGAAAGGTATACAATATTGTTCTGGTTTCTCAGATTCTATAGTTAAGGTTTTATTTAAATTCATATATGAAAACACTTTATAAATTAACTCCTTTACTAACTTTTTGTGCTATCGTTTTTCCTGATCGTGTCATTTTCTGAAATGGATATTTTGCTATGAAAAGACAATGTTTTTATGTACAATGAGTAGGACTCCCCTATTAGAGGACCTCCAAAGGTCCCCAAGCATTAATCAGAAAGGAACCCCATTTAAAGCTGACTTTAGAAATAAAGGGGTCGTCCAGCATTCATTTTCTTTTCTAAGTCATGGGCTGGTTTTTGTGATGAGAGAATTTTCTAAAATTCAAAATCACAAGCTTCCATGAATTTTGTCAGGAAATTCAACTTATAACAAATCATTTAGTCGCAAATCAAAAGTATTCAAAGCCTACAATTACCTTGAAAAGATGTGTATGACACTCTGAGGTCTCCTAGGACTGTATCTAACCTCTTTCAAGCTCTTTAATGCAAAGAAAGACTTTTCAATGTCATATTAATGGATATCAACATAGAGTCATGGTCGAAAGAGTTGGCACCCTTGACATTTTTGGAGTTTTGTGTGAAATTCTGTCTTTTTTTCCTCAATTTTTTTGTGTTGTTTTAATACACGGAAAGGAAATAAAAGTGTTTAAAAAAACATGTAATTGCAATAATTTTCTGGGAGAAATGCCTAATTTTCTGGAACAATTTCAAGGGTGTAAACACTTTCGGCCATGACTGTATTTTAAAACATATCCTTAATTACTTTATTTTTTGTGACCTTAAGGGACTTGACCTGCAATCATATGATCGCCTGTGTTACATAATGCAGTACGAACGTATTGCATTATATAGTACAAATCACAATCACTTAGGAAGCCGAGCCACTGGATGGTTTTCAAAGGAGAACCTTCATGGCAGGTAAGGGGGCCTTCAGCAGGCCCCCGGCTGCCATGGCAACCCATCAGCACCTCGTGATTAAGTTGCGGCGGGACGGGATGGTCACATAAAACAGCGTTCCCCTTGGAACACGTGCTTTACATGCTGCCATCAGAGATTGATAGTAGCATTTACAGGGCTATTAGCAGAGCTCAAGTCTGTTCCCTGCTGATATAGGCAGATTTTGCTGCCTCATTTTCCAGGTAGAAGCCAGCGTCAACTACTGAACCTGTTTCAAATATGGGGAGCTAACAAATGTAAGGTTTTTCTCACTTGTGATGGATTCTCACATCCACTTGGTAATGACAGAGCGTTCTCTGACATTACTCTGGAGGCTAAACAAGGCAGTGCGCCAACAGTACAAAATGGTAAGTTCTTGCCATTGGTCCAGTTTTCTGACCTAGAAGTCCATAAGATGGGGGATCATGGTATCTGCCTGAGAAAGGACATAGTCTACTTTTGCTGAAGTGCGTCAGGTTTTTGCAATAACAGATAAAATATCTGGTTCATCATGTCAAAGATACTATAGCTGTTGCTGCTGCTGCCTCATCTATTTATTGTACTCTTAATACGGAGAAGGAGCATTTTGTCTGCAGGGGGCAGAGGGATCTGGTGGTCACTTGTGCAATTAGCAGGCATCTGAAAGCTTTGGAAACACAGATTTTCTGTTAGGAATCGTGGTTCTGTGCTCTCACGTAGGAACAAAGCAGGTCCAGTGCCATGATACTCCTGTCGCAGGCACCACCATTGTCCTCACCCTGGAGGTTACTACACATGCACGGAGACTGTCCCAATCTTATGGAGCTTCACGTTCTGGTGTTGTAGGATGTGAGATGATGCGGGGCGCTGTGTCTCTCACTGATTTCTCTGGTAGCCAGGCAATGCAGGATGCTGCGATGTGCTAGCACTATGCAGTGATGGGATATTGTCCATTCTGCTGTTCAAGCTAGCAGGGAGTGGCTGTCTGGGGATGATTGGGAGGTATTCAGCACCTGATCATTATGTGGACTATTTAATCCTGCTCCTTGCTCAGTCCTTTGCTGTTTATTACTATTTATTACTGTTATTGCAGTTCCTATGTGCTGTGGTGAGTGGTGCTGGCATTAGTGTTGCTATCTTTTCATAGGTTTTCTCATATTCTCTTCTGTTCACACTTGCTGGCGTTCTTGCAAAGTACTCACCTTGTTCTTGACTAGGCACCGACCGCGTCACCTGACGCCAGCTGTCCGGCGACAGTGGGCCTGGGAAAGACTCAGTCAAAGTCCCCCTTTTTATTTACTGGGAGCTGGGTGAAAGGTATTCCCGGCCGTCAAGGGCTCGCCTAGCTGGGCAGCTTGTGCCAAGTGCGTCTGTGGCTGCGCCTTTGCTGGTTTGGTGCCAGTCTTGCTGGCTCCCTCTGCAAAGCGCATAACATTTTCCTGATAAGCTCATTTCGATTTCCTTTTGGAAACCGGAAAAATTCCCCCATTTTGCTTTTATTGTGAGGGTCTAAAAACATAGCTATCCAGTAGTTATCCCTTTGCCTGATGGTAACAATATGCGTGTCATCTTTCAAGTATTCCAGCATACATTTTGCCATGCTGACCACCACAGCTAAGTGCCCAATGGTTCATTTATATTACTTTGCTATGATGGTTGGTTGTCATGGCCAGAATAGTCATCATCATGGTCATTTTCAGTCTGTCAGCCTCATCCCCCACCTTTGCCAACTCTTTGTCCCCATTCACTTCTATCTATTGCTGCTCATCCTATTCTAACTCCTCTTCCTCTAAATCCTGCTGCATGTCATAGGGCATGGACCCTATATAATTAATATGGACCAACAGACACAGGGTGGTGATGAACATTTGCAATTTGCTTTTCTTTCACCATTCTGGTGAGTGTTTGTCTAGGATAACATTGTCAATTTCACACTTGTCCCTACTGAGAAATTTTATTGCCTCTTTGAATGGCTTCAGTAGATGACATGAGACCCTTTTCAGCTGCCAATAGAGGATCTCAAAGTAACCCACATTCCAGTTGGGCTGCTGCATCACCGCTTTACACTTCTCATATAGATGCTTTAACATATGCAGCGTTGCATTTCAGCTGGTTGCGACTTCGCAAATCAGGCAGTGCTCTGGTAGACCATTCTGTGTTTGCAAAGCCAAGATGGGGGGCTTTGCTATGTAAGAATGGATATAATGAGGTGATAGACCCCTCCCTAACCATAGCCACCATCCTCCTCAAGTGGATCTATTTTGCAATTTTTAAAGAAATGTTGTACTATTAAATTCAGACATGAGCCATACAAGTAGCATGAGTTACTTTACCCGACTGTAGGGCAGCCAGAATTTTCCAAGCATTGTTGATCATGATAATTTCCATCTGCTGTTCATGGATAACCAGCTGGCTATAAGTCACTTTTGTCCCCCAGGCTTGCAAGCTGTAAAAGATTAGCAGCACTTTACCTTGCATAAGCGAAATTAGTGAGGTCAGTGTGTATTATATGGTTGTATCCTTTGGCTGTTGAGGATAAGGTCAGGTATGTTTAATAGGATTTAGAGAACCTGTAGAAGGAAACAGATAACCACACCCTGACAGTGGAAATAGTTGTAGGTCCCTGTCGCAGAGTCTTCATTCTCCAGCTATCCCAGTTATGGTGGTGCATCGCTGCTGCTACAAACTTTCATTCAATGGACCATGAAACTCATGCATTGTCCATGAAACTCATGCATTGTCCCTGCCCATAGTTGCTGCTCCAGATGTCTATGGTGCCGTGCACTTTGGGGCTCAAAAACAAGTCGAGAGAGTGACCTATGTTCTCTTGCAAAAACACAGAGTGCACATCCCTTTTCTGCTAGAAATAATGGTGGCTAAGTATCTTACAGCAAGACTGAGGGTATGCCATCATTTTTTTGTAAAGCAGCCAACTCCACATTGATTGCATTAACAGCAACTTGGCCAGATGAAAGTTTAGTTGGAAAACCAGCTGACGAAATTGGGAGTGTATGCCTGTTTTCTCGACACACAATCAGGGATGGATATTTACTCTTGTGATGAAGAAGGAGGAGGTGTACTCAGACTATGACAAGCAGTATTGATGGATGACATATTGCTGATAACACAAACCAGGTAATACATGAGGTTGTGGCCTGGCTATCAGAGAGTCAAATGTAACAAGAAGAGTGAGGAGGACAAATTGAGACTGCTCTAATTGTGGGCCATCTTGCTTTTCCGTAGTGAGATGATTATGTTGCTTCATGTGCTGATGGAGAGTTATGGTTCTTAATCTATGCATACAAGGACATCCACATTTCCTCTCATATAGCTTGCAAACTGCCAAAGAGTCTTCTGTCGGCAATATGAAAAATAACTCCCATATGAGTTGCCCTCACAAGACTCGCCTACACCGGCAATAGTCCTTTCAGGGTTTGTTGAGCCTCCTCCACCAACAGCACATATGGCATTATCTGCTCCAGAGCTAACCGTAAAACAAGAAGATTTTTTAGCCACACTTTGCCTGCACTGTGTATGGCCAAGGCAAACACTGTACCTCTCTGATGACATCAACTCTTGAGCACGCCTGTCTGGTTCTCAGCTTTTTTCCACCACAGAATCATCACCCTTATCATCATCCTGGATTCTGCTGATAGTTGCCTTTGTTTGGGAAATAGAATGAGTTTCTTGATGCCCCCACCAAGCCCTCTCTAATTGGCTGCACTAGACCATGTGATGTGATAGCTGAAGGGCATTATGAGGGAGACCACCTGACTGCACCTGATGTCATTTGCCTGCTTAGTGATTCTTCATCATTGTATGAAGTTCACTTTTTTGTTCGGTCAATCCACACAAATCAAATCGCAAACTGTTTGAATTCACAATGACCTATGAATTTCAGGAAATTTGACTCAAATTCAATTCTTTGTGGATCAATCCAATCATTTCTAGTTAGTACTTGTCTGGAGGCCCATTAGACAGGAAGGCTGTGAGACCCTGCTTATAGCAGAGCCTAACAGGACACCGTAGCTGGCAGCCTTGGAGGTCTAATACTTGTATATTGCAGCGTATTAGTCTTGTCAGAAGGCCTATTACACAGGAAGCTCAATAGCCCCTGCTTATGGACGGGCATAACAAGACACTGTAGCTCTAGTCCATTGGCTGTCCTCATGTTGCCACAGCGACCATCGACTTCCTATGATTGGGTAGCAGGAGGGGGGTTAAGGAAAGACAGAGGAAACATGCTTCCTTTAATAACAATTTTAAAATGGTCAATAGCAGCCACAGCATCTAGATGGTTAAATGGCCACAATCAGTGCTAGAACTATTCCATTCATAGGCATTGCAGCAGGTTGACAGCTGCAATGTTGATGACACCGGCACAGCTCCTTTCCTGCTGCACCGTACATGTATGACATACATGTCAGTATGGAATTAAGCTTGAAAATAGGAGCATAAAGTTGACCATTAATTTAAAAGCATTATGTTTTTTTATACAGGTGCATAGTGTTAGTTTTTTTTTGTCATAACATACTATAATACAGTGGGGAAAATTTATTACAGGGAACCTGACATCTGACATATGCTGCCCCATCAAAGGACAGCATGTAACAGCCAGGTATGTTTGACTCTGAAATGCTGTAATGTTTCAGTGAAAAATATACTTTGAAAGACACCGGGGACTGAGCAACATGGAAACTAATCAGACTGGTGGGTTCCCAGTGGCTTCTCCCCACCCATTGCCCTGGAGTGACAGATTTCTCTCTATGCTGTATGTATACTCAGGGAGAGACCTTTCACTCCAGGGGAGCAATCAGGGAGAAGCCTTGAGGGATCTGCCTGTCCAATTAGTCTCCCATGTGATTCAGTCCCCAGGGTTTTTTAAATCTTATTTTTCTCTGAAACACCGCAGAGTGTTTCAGAGTGAAATATATCTAACTGAAATCATTCAGCCAAGTTCCCTTTAATACTGGAATACTGGTTTTCCATCAGAACTGTGTCTTGGGGTCTCTTCCCTGTTCAATATATGATGCATTCACCAACAAAATACGTGCGGTCAAAAAGCGACACGATGTTGGATCTTAAAAATTATTCCTTAGTAACAGAAATAGATGAGTGCTTTTTTGCAAGGCACCTGTATCATCTAGAAATGCTTTTTACTTACAGATATAGTGATAATTTGCAGGTAAATAGTAGGGATGAGCGAACCCAAACTGTAAAATTTAGGGTTTGTACTGGTATCGAATCCCGAACACAGACTTTTTACTGGAAGTCCGGTTTACTGTTCATGTTTGAATGCCTAATAAAGCTTGTTGAAAGGCTGCAATGCAGCCAATCAACCAGCTTTTAGTCTGTGGGCACTTCCGGAGCCATCACAGCCATGTCAAGTATTGGCATGGCTGTGATTGTCCGGCACACCATGTGACCCGGACCGTATAAATGCTGGATCACGGGTGCCGCAGCCATTCTGCTCTGCTTAGTGTAAGGACAGAACGCTGCTGGAGTGAGGGACAGTATTAGGTTTTGTGTGTGCCCAGTTTGCAAAGAAGATTATTGGGAAAAGGGAAAAGAGGTGGAAAGGATGTAGATAAAAAATTACATTTATTAATTATTAAATAATAAAATATTAATAGTTTATTAATAGCAATTGTACATACATCCAATTAACCCCTTAAGCCCCGCGGGTGGTTTGCACGTTAATGACCGGGCCAATTTTTACAATTCTGACCACTGTCACTTTATGAGGTAATTACTCTGGAACGCTTCAACGGATCCCCCTGATTCTGAGACTGTTTTTTCGTGACATATTGTACTTCATGATTTTGGAAAAATTTCTTCGATATCACTTGCGTTTATTTGTGAAAAAAACGGAAATTTGGCGAAAATTTTGAAAATTTGGCAATTTTCAAAATTTGAATTTTTAAGCCCTGAAATCAGAGCGATATGTCACACAAAAGAGTTAATAAATAACATTTCCCACATGTCTACTTTACATCAGCACAATTTTGGAACCAAAATTTTTTTTTGTTAGGGAGCTATAGGGGTTAAAAGTTGACCAGCGATTTCTCATTTTTCCAACAAAATTTACAAAACCATTTTTTTAGGGACCACATCACATTTGAAGTCACTTTGAGAGGTCTTTATTAGTGTTGAGCCACCCCCGTAGTGTTCGAGTTCGGTTCGGTTCGTCGAACACCCGTGTGTTCGCCGAACTGTTCGTCGAACTGTTCGTCGAACACCTTCGAACACCGTTAAAACCAATGGCAGGCAAACAAAAACACATAGAAACACATAGAAAACACCTTCAAAGGTGTCCAAAAGCTGACAAACTGCTCAGAAGACACAACTAACACATGGAAAAGTGACAAGTACATATAGTCATGCGAAAAGAAAAGAGGTGGAGGAGTAAAAGGAGGGGGAGACACAGATATAGGCATGTCATGCCCTTCTAAAATCCAAAAAGTGAGAAGCCGAGACGGCCAGTCCGCTCCTGCCCGTGCCACCTTCCGTGTCGCCGGGTTTGTGCCAGAGCCGCGGTGAACCCTGACGGCCAGCCCCCCTCTCCCAATACTGGTGCCTGTCCGCTGGTGGGTCGAGAGAGCCCCCCTGTGGTGGAGGCAGCTCTAAGCTTTTTAATTTAAATTGTCCCTCTAATTTGAATGAATACACTTTAAATCCATTTACAAGGATCTATTGGAGGGCAAGTCTCATGCCAGCAGCCGCTTAATTCCAGCTCCAGTAGCGTCCACTAAAGCTGCTGCAGTTAAAAAGCTTTTATAAGGATCGAGCTCGGCTGTCCACCGCAAGGCATCCTAGTGCCAGTCCCAGCCCCTATGCCTTGGGGTGCCTCCTGATGCTCTTCACTAAGTATCCCGTGGTCCCGAAGCATTTCCTTTGAAAAAATTAAGTGTCCAAACTACAGGCGGTGTAGCTTGCTTAACAGCCGGGATAATCCGCTGACTAGCAGACACTGCTACTAGGCACAAAGTATTTCCTGGGCTAGATGCAGTTAAAAATTTGTAAGTAGATACTCTCGTTGGATGCTGAGAAAGCATTCCATAGAGTCTCCTGGCACGCCATATATAATTCTCTTAAAAAGCTTGGGGTAGGGGTCTAGGGGACCCTTTTATAGCCAAAATCACGGCCCTGTATCACAATACGTCACCTAGGCTGAAGATAAATGGAACTGTAGCACCGAGGGCTCGGTTGCTACAGACGTATTGCACCTCACCCAGAGGTGTGATATCTCACTCTCAGATAAGGATGGAGTGTGGATCAGGACCCGACACCTGCATGCATTACACCACATTGCCGTGGGGCAGGGCGACCAATATGCCCCTGAGATGGGCACGACAGTCCCTGTCCCTGGCTGGAGTGGGGGGAGGGAACACTGAGGAAGGGGAACCCTGCAGTGCAGGAGCAGGGAGGAAGCAGTTCCTGGGTGCATTGAGAAGGGAGTATAAAAGGTGGGCACCATCTTAGTTCAGTGCAGAGAAGTCTGAGCAGAAGTGGCAGGGAGCAGGGGCTCTGCATGAGCTCTGCTCCGGAGGCGGGCCTAGTAACAGAGGCCCAGGCCTGCAAGAGGGAGAAGGAAGGAAGAGGAGCGGAGAAGGCTCCAGGAACGAGGAATGAAGGGATCCCAAGGGTGCGGACGGGCGAGTCGCCACCGCACGCCCGAATCCACCTGCGTGGAGGGGTCAGGCCAAAGGGGGAGACCGGTCCCCGAACTAGTGGAGGCAAGAAATGACCCTCAGCTAGAAACCGGAGGCTCTGACATTTTATGTGGCGCAGCCCCTTGCTCCACCCGCTAGGAAGGCACCACATAGGGTCAGGGAAACTGGCGCCAAGTTTACCAAGAGGAGGCCCGAGGCAGCCGGACAGAAGTGTTGGTAAGAAAGGCCAGACAAAGGACACACAAAGGGGGTCCTGTGAAGCGCTCCAAAGTTATCTGGGAGTTGTCTGAGCCCCTCACCTGGTGAGCACAGTACGACGTGGGCAGCCGTTACCTGCAGACGTGGTCTGGATAATAAGAACTGTGAGTAAAGGCCCTGAACTGCATCACTGACTCCGTGTCGTTACTGCTGCTGCCCTGCACCATCACCCCCATCCTCCGCATACACTGCCCTGAGGCTATACTCCTCCCGTGGGGAGTTATGCTACGCTCTGCTGCACCCACAACACCAGCCTTAGCGGTCTGCCCTGTAGCGGCGGTTCACTCTGACCGCAATCCACGGGTGGCGTAGTCGGACATTTAAACATCAAAACCACATAAATAGTTCCGCCACTGGTTTGACAGCCCTGAGCCACGGAACCGGATCGCCGCCACGAAGACTACAACCACCAGCATCCACCAAAAAGGGTCCGGCTCCGGGTGTCCCAAGGCCCAGGGGGTGCGTCAGAACATTTTCATCACCTTTCACAATCACCAATGGGACAAGGCAGGGATGTCCTCTGTCCCCTCTCTTATACATCCTAGTGACGGAGCACATGCTCTCATCAATTCGCCATAACCCCAATATTAGGTGGATTGAGGTGGGAGGCACCGAGTACAAGTGCTCTCTATTTGCTGATGATGTCCTAGTATATATCACTCAATCACATATATCCATCCCTGCTGTTATGGCTGAAATAGATCACTTTGTTACATGGTAAAATTTTAAAATCAATGCAGCGAAGTCTGAGGCCCTCGATGTCTCCCTCCCTAAATCCATATAGGATTCCATCCAGTCCAACTTTCCCTTTGCCTGGCCCTCACAGGGTATCAAATACTTAGGAATTCCTATTCATAGAGACCTCTCCCATCTATGTTATCTTAATTTTGGGCCCTTTATTGAACAATTCCATACAGACCACGGTTGGCAAGTTAGAACTGTAAGATTCACTACGTGAACCACTGGTGTTTTGTGGAAAAGCACATGTACACCGCGTTCCAAATTATTATGCAAAAAGTGTTTAGGAGTGATAAGGGAAGAATTTGTTTGTTTGTCAGTTAAACTCATTGATGGTGATGTGTGTCAGGGCTCTTTATATCACTGTAAGCAATTGCAGACACCTGTGCTAATTAGTTTGGCAGGTGTGTCCAATGAAAGGCAAGACTACTTAAGAAGGCTCTCTCACATTATTAAGCAGCCTACATTTTCTGCCAAAATGGGAAAGAAAAAGGATGTGTCGGCTGCTGAGAAGCAACAAATTGTGGAGTGTTTAGGTCAAGGCATGACTACAATCAACATTGTGCGATGATCAGGATGAAGTGTCTTGGCAATCAAGAAGTATGTAGCTGATTCACAGTACACACGTGTGCGTGCTGATAAGGGCAAATTGAGGACTCTTTCCTACAGGCAATTACGTCAGGTTGAAAGAGCAGCGGCAAAAAAGCCTTGTCATAGCAGCAGACAAGTTTTTGAAGCTGCTTGTGCCTCCAACGTCCCCCGAACAACAAGATGCAGGGTCCTTCAGAGGTTTGCAGCTGTGCATACGCCATCCTGTCGACCTCCTCTATCCACTTCACACAAGCAGAAACGGCTCCAGTGGGCCAAACATTACATGAAGACTGATTTCAAAACTGTTTTGTTCACGGATGAGTGCCGTGCAGCGCTCGATGGTCCAGATGAATGGAGTGGAGGATGGCTGGTTGATGGACACCCCACGCAAACACGGCTACAGCGCCAACAAGGAGGAGGTGGAGTAATGTTTTGGGCTGGAATCATGGGGAGAGAGATTGTCGGCCCCTTTAGGATCCCTGAAGGCGCTAAAGATGAACTCCATAATGTATGTGGATTTTCTCAAACAGCACTTCCTGCCATGGTTCAAGAAGAAGAACCGTGTATTTCACAGCAAGATCATTTTTCTGCATGATAATGCACCATCTCATGCTGCACATAAAACATCTGCATCTCTGGCTGATATGGGCATAAAAGGGGACAAACTTATGGTGTGACCCCCATGCTCCCCTGACCTCTACCCCATTCAGAACCTTTGGAGCATCATTAAAAGGAGTGTCTATGATGGCGGGAGGCAGTTCACATCTAAGCAACAGCTCTGGGAGGGTATTCTGTCCTCATGCAAAACAATTGAAGCAGAAACCATCCAAAACCTGACAAATTCAATGGACGAGAGAGTTCAGAAGCTCCTTTCGAACAAGGGGTCCTATGTGAAAATGTAACATCACCTAGAATAAAGTTTTGAGTTGAAAACTGTTTGATTTCAGTTTCTAACAACCTGCTAATGCTTATAATTTCAAAAATGACCATTTTTTTGGTCTTTATTAAAATGAAAAGGTTGATCGAAAAGTTTGGGGGATCTAAGAGTGTGGCAACCCAGTAGTCATGATTACTTCGAATTCTGACAATATGAGGGTCATGCTGCAGGTAGTGCAGCAAGAAGGCACTTATGTGTCTTGCGCATCTCGGAGCCCCAAAATTATTTTCCGGGCTAGATGCAGCTAAAAATTATTTTTAATTTTAAATCTGGTGAAGCTTATTATAGATGGCCTAATAGGATCAGTGCTGCACACTGCTACAAAGCCCAAATTATTTTCCAGTCAAGATACAGATAAACATGATTAGTAATTTGAAAGCTTAAAACGGTTGGTAGGGTGATTTTAACCAATCATCAAGCTTTTACTCTCCCCAGGATGACACAAGGGTAGAAAAGTCGTTTCGGATCCATGATTTGTTCATCTTTATGAACGTGAGTCTGTCTACATTATCAGTGGAGAGCCGCGTGCGCTTATCTGTCAGCACACCACCAGCAGCGCTGAACACACGTTCAGACAGAACGCTGGCTGCGGGGCATGACAAGATCTCCAAGGCGTAAGTGGCTAGCTCCGGCCATTTATCCAGATTGGAAGCCCAAAAAGAGCAAGGGTCCAGTGACACAGTCGTGGCTTCAATGTTTACTTGGAGATACTCCTGTACCATCGTCTCTAGGCGTTGACTATGTGTCAGACTTCTTGTCTCCTGTGGCCTTGCAAAGGATGGGCTAAAAAAGTGGTGAAATGATTCCGCAAAATTGATGTTACCAGCAGATACTGTGGTTCTGTTACGGTTTGAGTGCTGAACACTTGACGGTCCCACGGTTGGCAAGTTGGAACTGTGAGATTCACTACGTGCACCACTGGTATTTTGTGGAAAAGCACATGTAAGATTCTGCAACAGTCTCTGCTGATACTCCTGCATGCGTGCATCCCTTTCTATGGCAGGAATAATTTCTGCAAATTTACTTTTGTACCGGGGATCTAACAGTGTGGCAACCCAGTAGTCAGGATTATTTCTAATTCTCACAATTCGAGGGTCATGTTGCAGGTAGTGCAGCAAGAAGGCACTCATGTGTGTTGCGCATCCAGGAGCACCAAGTCCCTGTTGTGTTGGTGGCGAGGTAACAATCATGCTTCCTTCCTCTGTCCTCTCCCCCCAACCTCGCACAACAGAAATGTGATCAAGGTCTCCCTCATCTGATGAGTCTTCCATCAGTTCGTCCTCCACTTCTTCCTGGGCTCCTGCACCTTCCTCACTAGTTTGGCTGCTACCATGCGCCCTGGTAAAATCATCTCCCCCACCCTCACATGCCTGCCGCCCTGGTGCTGCCGACCGTCTGGACCTTGCAGATGTTAGCCCTTCCGCATACAACTCCTCCTCCTCTACTTCCTCCACCTCCTCTTGTGCCACCACCTGACTCCGAATTCTGTTTAACATGTGCTCCAGCATGTAAATCACCGGAATAGTCATGCTGATAATGGCATCGTCAGCACTAAACATCTTCGTCGCCATTTCAAAACTGTGCAGAAGGGTGCATAGGTCCCTGATCTGAGACCACTCCTCCAGCGTGATTTGCCCCACCTCTGAATCTCGTTGGCCCAGGCTTTACGTCAGAACGTATTGCACCAGGGCTTGTCGGTGCTGCCACAGTCGCTGCAACATGTGCAGAGTTGAATTCCACCGGGTAGGCACATCGCATTTTAGCCGGTGAAGTGGCAGGCCCAACGACTTCTGTAGAGATGTAAGTCGCTGAGCTGCGGGATGCGAACGGCGGAAGTGAGCACACAGCGACCGTGCCCTCTGCAGAAGGCCATCTAGTCTGGGATAGTGGGCTAAAAATTGCTGGACAACCAGGTTCAACACGTGAGCCATACAAGGCACGTGTGTGACATTGCCCCGGCGAAGGGCCGCACCCAGGTTTGCAGCATTGTCGCACACGGCCTTCCCTGGTTTCAGGTCCAGTGGAGACAATCATTCATGAAATTGGTTCTCCAGAGCTGACCACAACTCCTCAGCTGTGTGACTCACATTTCCCAGACATTTCAATGTAAAAACCGCCTGATGACGTTGAGCCCTACTGCCAGCATAGTAAGGAGGTGTGCAGGATCCCTTCTGCGCAGTTAGAAAGCTTGTGGCATGACCAGACAGGCTTTGGGTGCAGGTGGAAGACCGAGAGGAGGTTGAGGAGGCAGAAGCAGTGGAGGAAAAATGACATAAAGAGGATTGACGCACAACTCGTGGGGACGGCAAGACTTGGACAGCAGCCCCTTGTCCTGCTGTCACCATAGTTACCCAGTGCCCAGTCAGCGACATGTAACGCCCCTGTCCATGCCTACTCGTCCAAGTGTCTGTGGTGAAATGCACCCTGTCACACACAGAGTTTCTCAAAGAAGCGGTGATGTTGTGTGCGACATGCTGGTGGAGCGCAGGCACACCTTTCTTTGAGAAGTAGTGCCGACTGGGCATCTGGTACTGGGGCACTGCGACGGACATAAGGTCTCGAAAATCCTCTGTGTCCACCAGGCGGAAAGGCAGCATTTCTGTAGCCAAGAGCTTGCAGATGGTGAAATTCAACCTCTTAGCTTTCTCATGGCTAGGAGGAAATGGTCTTTTACTTGTCCACATCTGAGGGACCGAGGGCTGGCTATTGTGCTTAGACGGGGTTGATAAGGGTGTCCCCGGCAAACTGCCGGTCTGTGAGGAAGATGCAGGCGGACATGTTAGGTTGCCTTGATCCAAAGGTGGTGCTATCGATGTCGGACAGCGCTCAAGACCAGCTGGTGTTACCACCTCCAAAGAAAATGATGACCTGCCAATCACGCTGGCTGTTGCGGGTAAAGAGGTGGCAGGTCTGCGCCCCAAAACAGGTGTGACTGCTGTCCCCCCAGTCACAGAGGATGAAGAGGCCGCGGATGCACAAGATATGGCAGACGGTGGTTGGCCCGGCCGGCTAGACCGCATTGTAGCACACTGAGCTTCCCACTGCAACTTATGCTTCATGTCCATGTGCCGGTTCATGCATGAAGTACTCAAACTATGTATTTTTTGGCCTCTACTTAGCTTTTGCTGACAAATGTTACAGATAACACGAGTTGGGTCATCTTTATCGATCTGAAAAAATGCCCAGGCTATGCAAGGCTTAGCACCCATGCGACCTGAAGAGCCACCACGACTTGTGGTGAGAGGCAGAGTTGTGTTTGAGGATGCAGTTGTTGACGTGCTTCCAGTACTACGTCTCTGTCCAGGAAGGCGCAACCTGACCTCGTCGTCACTAGCATCTTCCTCCACCTCCTCTGCTGACCTCATCTCTTGGCTGACTGTGGGTTGACAGTAAGTGGGATCTCCGACCTCATCATCATCACCCTGTGCGTTATCACACCCGTCGTCCTCAGAGCCAACCTGTTCCTGCCCTGACAAAAAACTAAAGTTGTCGCTCCAATCAGGTATTTGAGTCTTATCATCGTCTTCCTCATTGTCTCCACCAACAGGAGTTACAGTTTGGGAATGAGGGTCTACATTATGGTCAGAACCTTCTGCGTCTGGTCCTGGATCCGACTCATAAAGATTCTGGGCATCAGTGCAGATCATTTCCTCGTCTGGATTCACAGAAGCGCTGGAGTCGACCTCTGATTCCCAGGCTATAGTATGAGTAAACAGCTCTGCAGACTCAACCATCTGTTCTACCTCATACTCAGACGGGCAGCTGGAGATTTGGGAGCTGTGAGGAAGCAAGTGCGATTTGGGTGACACCTTTGAGGACTGGAGTATTTGTGATGTTGAAGTTGATGTGGAGGAGAGCCCACTTAAAGGAGCACTTGATATCCGTTGAAGCACCTGCTGTTTTTGTGCCTCATCTGGAATTTGTAGCGATTGGCGTGGCCGTAAGAAAGGGATCTTATCACATTGTCCGCTAAAAGAAGTAGACATTTTAGTTTGGCTGGAAGATGGTCTTTCTTCTGCACCTACCCCACGGACACAACCTTTTTTCCCCTTCCCAACACGCCTATTCCCCTTTCCACCAGCAGCAGGCCTTTTTCCACTCATTTTGGTGGTTAACTAATTCACAACTCTGGAGTTGTTTGCACAAAAAAACAATGGATGATAACCGAGCAGAGCTGAGTGGCCAAACTGTGGTATTAGGCCAAAACTATTGGCTGGGTTAGATGCAGAAAAAAATTATTTTTAATTTGCAACCTGATGGAGGTCAGTATAGATGGACTAATAGACCAAGTCCCACACACCGCTAGAAGCCCAAATATTTTTTCAGAGCTAGATGCAGAAAAAAATTATTTTTAATTTGCAACCTGATGGAGGTCAGTATAGATGGACTAATAGACCAAGTCCCACACACCGCTAGAAGCCCAAATATTTTTTCAGAGCTAGATGCAGAAAAAAATTATATTCAATTTGCAACCTGCTGGACGTCAGTATAGAAGGACTAATGGAACAAGTCCCACACACTGCTAGAAGCCCAAATATTTTTTCAGAGCTAAATGAAGAAAAAAATTATTTTTAATTTGCAACCTGATGGAGGTCAGTATAGATGGACTAATAGACCAAGTCCCACACACTGCTAGAAGCCCAAATATTTTTTCAGAGCTAGATGCAGAAAAAAATTATTTTTAATTTGCAACCTGATGGAGGTCAGTATAGATGGACTAATAGACCAAGTCCCACACACCGCTAGAAGCCCAAATATTTTTTCAGAGCTAGATGCAGAAATTTTTTTTATTCAATTTGCAACCTGATGGAGGTTAGTATAGATGGACTAATAGACCAAGTCCCACACACTGCTAGAAGCCCAAATATTTTTTCAGAGCTAGATGCAGAAAAAAATTATTTTTAATTTGCAACCTGATGGAGGTCAGTATAGATGGACTAATAGACCAAGTCCCACACACCGCTAGAAGCCCAAATATTTTTTCAGAGCTAGATGCAGAAAAAAATTATATTCAATTTGCAACCTGCTGGACGTCAGTATAGAAGGACTAATAGAACAAGTCCCACACACTGCTAGAAGCCCAAATATTTTTTCAGAGCTAAATGAAGAAAAAAATTATTTTTAATTTGCAACCTGATGGAGGTCAGTATAGATGGACTAATAGACCAAGTCCCACACACTGCTAGAAGCCCAAATATTTTTTCAGAGCTAGATGCAGAAAAAAATTATTTTTAATTTGCAACCTGATGGAGGTCAGTATAGATGGACTAATAGACCAAGTCCCACACACCGCTAGAAGCCCAAATATTTTTTCAGAGCTAGATGCAGAAAATTTTTTTATTCAATTTGCAACCTGATGGAGGTCAGTATAGATGGACTAATAGAATGATGCTATGCCCAAAAGATTTTACTTCACTAGGTGCAGTAAAAAAATTGGTATTCTATACACAGGTGGTATATCTTGCAACACAGATAGGCTACTCCACTGACTAACACACTCTGCAATAGGCCAAAAAGGATTAGCTTTGCTAGATTCAGCCAAATGCTGTGAAAAAAACTTGCACAGCACTGGCACAGACCTGCCTGGCAAAAACTGATAGGAACTGATGTAACCTAGTCCTGAAAAGGACTCCAATTACAATTAGTCTTTACTCCCACAATCTATCTATTTAAGAGCACAGACCTGCCTGATAAAAGTCGTAGGAAATGCTGTAACCTAGTCCTTAAAAGGACTGCAATCACAACTATTCCCTACTCCCAAGCTATCTGTATATTTGTGCGAAAATTGGCTTGAAATTAACAAGGTATAGCGCACACAGCAACAGCGGTGCCGTCTAACACGCAGCTGCAGCAGTGAGAAAATGGTGGCGACGGGGAAAATGGCTTGGTCTTATAGGGCAAGGACATGTGACATACACTGCCAATCACACATGCCCTTGCTTGTGTGAAAAAAAGCACTTCGCTCCGTGTGTGCGCTGCTGATAGGCTGACAGATTGCACCTCCCCACTGCAAATGCGGGAAAGAGAAAAAAAAATGGAGATCTTCATTGTTCCTGCAGAGATCCATCCCCTGCCCCTCCCCCCGCCCCGCTGTACACTCAAACTGCGTATTAACATTAATTTTCATCATTACTGAGAAAAAATCCAGTTATGATTTTGGTGCACGAACAGTTATCGAACATAACCTCGAACAGCCGAATTTTTCTCAAATTGTTCGTGTTCGCCGACCGGCTCGAACACCGCCCAAAACAGCTCGAATTTGAGATTGGCGAACAGTTCGAGTAGAACAACGCTCATCTCTAGTCTTTATGACAGAAAATACCCAAAAATGACACCATTCTAAAAACTGCACCCCTCAAGGTGCTCAAAACCACATTCAAGAACTTTATTAACCCTTCAGGTGCTTCACAGGAATTTTTTGAATGTGGAAGAAAAAAATGAACATTTAACTTTTTTCACAAAAATGTTACTTTAGACCCAATTCTTTTTATTTTCACAGGGGTAACAAGAAAAAATGGACCGCAAAATTTGTTGTGCAATTTCCCCTGGGCACGCAGATACCCAATATTTGGGGAAAAAACACTGTTTGGGCGCACTGTAGGGCTCGGAAGGGAAGGAGCGCCATTTGACTTTTTGATTGTAAAATTTGCTTGAATAATTAGCGAACACCATGTTGCGTTTAGAGAGCCCCTGTGTGCCCAAACATTGGAGCTCCCCCACAAGTGACCCCATTTTGGAAACTAGACCCCCCAAGGCACCTATCTAGATGCATAGTGAGCACTTGTAACCCCCAGGTGCTTCACAAATTGATTCGTAACAATGAAAAAGTGTTTTTTTTTTCACTTTTTCATTTTTACGAATCAATTTGTGAAGCACCTGGGAGTTGCAAGTGCTCACTATGCATCTAGATAGGTGCCTTGGGGGGTCTAGTTTCCAAAATGGGGTCACTTGTGGGGGAGCTCCAAAGTTTGGGCACAGAGGGGGTCTCCAAATGCAATGTGGTGTCCGCTAACAATTTGAGCCGATTTTCCATTCAATTTGTTAGCGGATACCATGTTGCATTTAGAGAGTCCCTGTGTGCCCAAACATTGGAACTCCCCCACAAGTGACCCCATTTTGGAAACTAGACCCCCCAAGGCACCTATCTAGATGCATAGTGAGCACTTGCAACTCCCAGGTGCTTCACAAATTGATTCGTAAAAATGAAAAAGTGAAAAAAAAAACACTTTTTCATTGTTACGAATCAATTTGTGAAGCACCTAGGGGTTCCAAGTGCTCACTATGCATCTAGATAGGTGCCTTGGGGGGTCTAGTTTCCAAAATGGGGTCACTTGTGGGGGAGTTCCAATGTTTGGGCACACAGGGACTCTCTAAATGCAACATGGTATCCGCTAACAAATTGAATGGAAAATCGGCTCAAATTGTTAGCGGACACCACATTGCATTTGGAGACCCCCTCTGTGCCCAAACTTTGGAGCTCCCCCACAAGTGACCCCATTTTGGAAAATAGACCCCCGAAGGCACCTATCTAGATGCATAGTGAGCACTTGCAACTCCCAGGTGCTTCACAAATTGATTCGTAAAAATGAAAAAGTGAAAAAAAAAAACACTTTTTCATTGTTACGAATCAATTTGTGAAGCACCTAGGGGTTCCAAGTGCTCACTATACATCTAGATAGGTGCCTTGGGGGGTCGAGTTTCCAAAATGGGGTCACTTGTGGGGGAGCTCCAATGTTTGGGCACACAGGGACTCTCTAAACGCAACATGGTATCCGCTAACAAATTGAATGGAAAATCGGCTCAAATTGTTAGCGGACACCACATTGCGTTTGGAGAGCCCCTCTGAGCCCAAACTTTGGAGCTCCCCCACAAGTGACCACATTTTGGAAACTAGACCCCCCAAGGCACCTTTCTAGATGCATAGTGAGCACTTGGAACCCCCAGGTGCTTCACAAATTGATTCGTAATAATGAAAAAGTGAAAAAAAAAACACTTTTTCATTTTTACGAATCAATTTGTGAAGCACCTAGGGGTTCCAATTGCTCACTATGCATCTAGATAGGTGCCTTGGGGGGTCTAGTTTCCAAAATGGGGTCAATTGTGGGGGAGTTCCAATGTTTGGGCACACAGGGACTCTCTAAATGCAACATGGTATCCGCTAACAAATTGAATGGAAAATCGGCTCAAATTGTTAGCGGACACCACATTGCGTTTGGAGACCCCCTCTGTGCCCAAACTTTGGAGCTCCCCCACAAGTGACCCCATTTTGGAAACTAGACCCCCCAAGGCACCTTTCTAGATGCATAGTGAGCACTTGGAACCCCAGGTGCTTCACAAATTGATTCATAAACATGAAAAAGTGTTTTTTTTTTCACTTTTTCATTATTACGAATCAATTTGTGAAGCACCTGGGGGTTCCAAGTGCTCACTATGCATCTAGAAAGGTGCCTTGGGGGGTCTAGTTTCCAAAATGGGGTCACTTGTGGGGGAGCTCCAATGTTTGGGCACACAGGGACTCTCCAAATGCAACATGATATCCGCTAACAATTTGAGCCGACAATTTGTTATCGGATATCATGTTGCATTTGGAGAGTCCCTGTGTGCCCAAACATTGGAGCTCCCCCACAAGTGACCCCATTTTGGAAACTAGACCCCCCAAGGCACCTATCTAGATTCATAGTGAGCACTTGGAACCCCAGGTGCTTCACAAATTGATTCGTAAAAATGAAAAAGTGTTTTTTTTTTCACTTTTTCATTATTACGAATCAATTTGTGAAGCACCTGGGGGTTCCAAGTGCTCACTATGCATCTAGAAAGGTGCCTTGGGGGGTCTAGTTTCCAAAATGGGGTCACTTGTGGGGGAGCTCCAAAGTTTGGGCACAGAGGGGCTCTCCAAACGCAATGTGGTGTCCGCTAACAATTTGAGCCGATTTTCCGTTCAATTTGTTAGCGGATACCATGTTGCATTTAGAGAGTCCCTGCGTGCCCAAACATTGGAGCTCCCCCACAAGTGACCCCATTTTGGAAACTAGACCCCCCAAGGCACCTATCTAGATTCATAGTTAGCACTTGGAACCCCAGGTGCTTCACAAATTGATTCATAAAAATGAAAAAGTGTTTTTTTTTTCACTTTTTCATTTTTACGAATCAATTTGTGAAGCACCTGGGGATTCCAAGTGCTCACTATGCATCTAGATAGGTGCCTTGGGGGGTCTAGTTTCCAAAATGGGGTCACTTGTGGGGGAGCTCCAAAGTTTGGGCACAGAGGGGCTCTCCAAACGCAATGTGGTGTCCGCTAACAATTTGAGCCGATTTTCCATTCAATTTGTTAGCGGATACCATGTTGCATTTAGAGAGTCCCTGCGTGCCCAAACATTGGAGCTCCCCCACAAGGGACCCTATTTTGGAAACTAGACCCCCCAAGGCACCTATCTAGATTCATAGTGAGCACTTGGAACCCCAGGTGCTTCACAAATTGATTCATAAAAATGAAAAAGTTTTTTTTTTTTCACTTTTTCATTTTTACGAATCAATTTGTGAAGCACCTGGGGATTCCAAGTGCTCACTATGCATCTAGATAGGTGCCTTGGGGGGTCTAGTTTCCAAAATGGGGTCACTTGTGGGGGAGCTCCAATGTTTGGGCACACAGGGGCTCTCCAAAAGCAACATGGCGTCCGCTAACAATTTGAGCCGATTTTCCATTCAATTTGTTAGCGGACACCATGTCGCGTTTGGAGAGCCCGTGATGTGCCTAAACAGTGGAGCTCCCCCACAAGTGTCCCCATTTTGGAAACTATACCCCTCAAGGATTTTATTAAGGTGTATAGTGAACATTTTGAACCCAGAGGTACGGCACAGAATTTGTTTACATTAGGTCATCATATTGAATAAGTTGTCATTATTCTTGAGCGCAAGTGCTCGCTACTTGAGTTTGCATCGGGTACTCAGGTATGCACCATGTACAGCGTGTGCTCGAGTGACATGCTCGAGTCCCTGCTCCGCATGTTTCACGGTTATTAGACACCCAAAAAAAAACATGCGGGGATCGCTCGTGCATGGCAGGCAATCCCCGTAAAGTTTTTTGGCTGCGAAGCATATGGGGCAGAGACTCGAGCATGTCACTCAAATACCCACGATACTCAATGCATACCAGAGCACCCGATGCAAACTCAAGTAGCGAGCACTTGCTCTCAACACTAGTCGCCATATCGTCATCTTTTTTTCTTACTTTTGAAAAAAATCTCAACCCCAGCCCTAACCCTAGCACAACCCTAGCCCCAGCACAACCCTAGCCCCAAACCCAGCCCTAACCCTAGCCCAATCCTAACCCAAGAGTTTATTTTTGACGCCGTTCCTTGTGCGGTATAAGTGATTAGACGACTTTATTCTTCGGGTCGGTGTGATTACAGCAATGCCAGAATCATATGGGGTTTTTATGACTGACAGCTGTCACACACTAAAAGACGCATTTTTTGTAAAATCTAGTTTTTGCATCGCCATATTTTGAGAGCTATAATTTTCCAGATTTTGGCAGACAGTCATGTGACGGCTCGTTTTTTGCGGGATGACTTGACGTTGTTATTGGTGCCATTTTCAGGCATGTGACATTTTTTGATCGCTTTCTATTCCGATTTTTGGGAGGCAGAATAAACAAAAACCAACAATTCAGGAATTGTTTTTTTTTTTTTTTTTAATTCTGTTCCGCGTGTGGTAAAATTGATGAGGTAGCTTTATTCTTCGGGTCAGTACGTTTACAGCGGTACCACATTTGTATCATTTTTCTATGTTTTGGCGCTTATACACAATAAAAGCTATTTTATAGAAAAAAATATTTTTTTGTATCGCTTTATTCTGAGAGCTATAACTTTTTTATTTTTCGGCTGATGGAGCTGTATGGTGGCTTGTTTTTTGCGGGACGCAATGACGTTTTCAGCGGTATCATTTTTATTTATATGCGTCTTTTTGATCGCGTGTTATTCCACTTTTTGTTTGGCGGTATGGTGATAAAGCATTGTTTTTTGCTTCGTTTTTTTTTTTTTTTTTACCGTGTTCACTGAAGGGGTTAACTAGTGGGACAGTTTTATAGGTCAGGTTGTTCCGGACGCGGCGATACCAAATATGTGTACTTTTATTGTTTTTTTTTTATTTTTTTTATAATAATATTTATTGATGGGTACATTATATTTTTATTTTTGGTGTATTATTTTTTTTATTTTTTTATAATATTTTTGCACATTTTTTTTTTTTTTTCCACTTTCACACAGTTTATACACTTTATTACTTTGTCCCACTCTGGGACTTTCACTTTTTTTTTTCTGATCGCCTGCATGGCACAGGAATGGAGCACCATCCCTATGCCATGAAGGCTGTCAGAAGTGCACAGTGTGAAGATTGCTTGGAGATGCACTGCGCATGTCCAAGCAATCTTCCTGCTCTCTGGTGACCCGGATGTTGTCATGACGACATCGGGTCATCATGGCAACACCCGGGAAGCCTTTGCAGACTGCGCTGGAAGCCGGAAAAGGAGGTGAGTATCGCCGATCACCTCCCCTTGCCCCCGCAATGCCGCGATCGACTTCGATCGCAGCATCGCGGGGGTTAATGTGCTGGGAACGGTGCAGGACCGCTCCCTACACATAGTACCGGGTGTCAGCTGTGACAATCAGCTGACACCCGGCGGCGATCGCGATGACGTACTAATACGGGTCTGGCTCTTAAGTCCCAGGGCACAGACGCGTATTAGTACGTCAGATGTTATTAAGGGGTTAAGGATGTATATTGGATCACAGTTGGTAGATTAGTATATGTTATTGGTGACCATGATCCACTAAAGTCCTGATAGAAACCAGATAGTAAGGATATAATAAATTATGGATCCTTAACCAGTGTCCCTACTTAAATTAATGGTTGGGTTTATAAATCCATATAGTAATTTCCATATATATAATTATTAGTGATGAGCGGGCATGCTCGCAACTGCTCTGTACTTGCCCGAGCGTCTCAGTGTTCGAGATGCTCGGCACTTGGCAAGTACTTCCTGAATGCTGGGGAGACCCGGTGACCCTATGCTCGTCACAGTATACCCTTCAGACCGGCAGAGTAGGGGGAGGTGCTGCTGAGCTAGTGAGAGTTGGCGGTTTATTTAGTTAGGTATTTCAGGGAAATGTACATCTCAACTAACAGTCCTTCTAAGGACTAATCCACATGCATTTCAATCCTGGTGATAGCAGGAGTTAGGCAGGCATAGTTTGTGGAGAGTGTATAGAGCTGTATAGAGCTGAAAAGGGTCCATTGCACGTTCTGTCTGCTGCTTTTACTGATATCCATAGCCCTACATATCAGGGCCAATATTCTTTTTGCTCTTAATCCTGATTATTTGCTTGAAAAGCAATATAATACACAATTTTAACTGCTACATTTGTTTTTTTGCAGCTTACAACCAGATTTATTTAATTTTATTCACATTGCTCTATTGTGGAAGCAGAGAAAATTGTCCATCATCTCAGGTGATCCGATATTACTGCGGTAATAATCCTGAAATTTATTGGGAACGTGACAAATATTATATGCCATTGAAAGTCTGCCAATTGTGTGTTGTTCAAACCTATTCACACTTGGTTGCTGACCAATACCATACTAATAGGCCACTGCCTAAAACCGTGGTCATCAGACGTGATCTGATATTACTGCGGTAATAATCCTGAAATTTATTGGGAACGTGACAAATATTATACTCCACTGAAAGTCTGCCAGTTGGGTGTTGTTCAAACCTATTCACACTTGGTCGCTGACCAATACTATACTATAAGCCACTGCCTAAAACCGTGGTAATCAAATGTGATCCCATATTACTGTGGTAATAATCCTGACATTTTTGGGAATGTGGCAAATATTATACTCCATTTAAAATGGGCAAGGCACATGGCAAGGGACAGGGAAGTGGACGTGATGGTGATGGTGCATGCAGAGGCCAAGGCCATGGGCAAGCTGAAATTGTGCCGGCTGAGGGAGCACAACAAGCACCCACATCATGTCATCCTACCTTCCTGTCCCACTTTGCAGGGAGCCATGCAACACCACTATTGAAGCCAGAGCAGTGTGAAAAGGTTGTTGGTTAGATAGCAGATAATGCTTCCAGTCAATTTGCCACCACCACCCTGTCTTCCACACGGTCGAGTCTCAGTAGCGGTGAGTCTGCACTACATATTCCTCGCCCTGATCCTCCTTCCTCCCACCATGCCGAGTGCCCGGAGACAACTGATCCCACACTTGGACACTCTGAAGAGCTGTTCACTTTTCCATTTATAGATTCGGTACTCTCTGGCAGGCCTTCTTCAAGCAGGGCAAGAGGAGATCGCATGTAGAGATGCCCAAAGGCGACGGTGGGGTGCAATTACTGTCGCAAGTGGAGGATGATGATGATGAGACACAATTGGCAGCAAGTCAGGAGGAGGGCCAGGGTGCATACGTGGAAGACTAGGTGGTGAATGATGAAGTCACTGACCCAACCTGGCAAGGTGACATGTATAGAGAAGACAGCAGGACAGATTGGGTGGGAGGTGTAGCACCACAACAGACAGGAACAAGTGTGGGGTGGCCACAGACACAAGGCAGGCAACTGTTTCCCAGAACACCAACATGAGGAAAGTTGCCAGCCCAACAATTAGGTCTTCGCGAGTCTGGCTCTTTTTTAAAGACTGTCAAGTTAACCCCAAAAAGGCCATTTGCAACATCTGCCATGCCAGCATCAGCAGGGACAGCAAAACTACCAGCCTGACTACCACCAGCATGCTCAGGCACATAACAACAAAGCACACGACTAGTTGGACCGAACGCCAGGGTCCAGAAACAGTGTCTGCAGGTGACACCAGTGCCTATTCCGCTGATGTGCATGCACGCCATGGCGCAGGTGAAGATGCCTCCCACCCTGCACTTGCAACCACCACTATCAGCAACCAATCCTTGCCCCAGCGCAGCATTCAGTTGTCGCTACCCCAGTCCTTTGAACGCAAGCGCAATTACGCAGCCAACCACCCACAGTCCACAGCACTAAACTGCCATATTTCTCAAATGCTTGCACTTGAAATGTTGCCTTTGAGGCTCATGGAGACGGAATCTTTCCGCAACCTCATGGCAGTGGCCATCCCTCGGTACTCAGTCCCCAGACGCCACTATTTCTCCAGGTGTGCCAGTCCCCACCTTACACAAGCACATGTTCCAGAACATTACCCGTGCCTTCACTAACGGAGTTACTGGGAAGGTCCACCTAACCATGGACACGTGGACAAGTGCTTGTGGCAAGGGATGGTACATCTCACTGATGGCACACTGGGTTAATATAGTGGAAGCCGGGACCCAGTCAGACCCTGGGATGGAACACGTCCTCTCGACACTGAGGATTGCAGGCCCTGGGTCAATCAGGGTTGCCCCCACATTCTACAGCTCCTGCACATTTTCCTCCTCCTCTTCAGCCTCCATCGCCACAATGACCACATCAGTCGGAAGCTGGAAGCACTGCAGAACTGCCTTGGCCAAGCGGCAACAGGCTGTGCTGAAGCTAATATGCTTAGGTGACTAACCACACACCGCTGCAGAGTTGTTGAAAGCTGTAACAGAGCAGGGAGATCTGTGGCTGTCACCGCTCAACCTACAGCCACGCATGGTTGTGTGTGACAATGGCTGGAACCTAGTGGCGGCTCTGAAGCTTGGCAAACTCACACACTTACCATGTATGGTCCATGTGCTCAACCTAGTGGTTCAGCGGTTTCTCAAAACTTACCCGGATCTTCCTGAGCTGCTTGTGAAAGTGTGCCGCCTGTGTGCCCATTTCAGAAAGTCACCTACAGCCTCTGCTGCCCTCGCCATGCTTCAACAGCATTTGGAGCTTCCAGCTCACCGACTGGTGTGTGATGTCACCACACGTTGGTATCCAGTGTTGCATATTTTGGGAAGGATTTGTGAGCAGTAGAGGGCAGTTGTTGAGTTCCAGCTTCAACATACCCATCAGTATTCAGGTCAGCCTCCGCTCATAAGAGCTGATGAGTGGGCATGGATGTCTGACATCTGTGCCGGCCTCCAAAACTTTGAGGACTCCACCAAGATGGTGAGTGGCGATGATGCCATAATTAGCGTCACCATCCTGCTTCTCTGTCTACTGAAACGCTCGCTACTCACAATTAAAGAGGAGGCATTGCAGGCGGAGCAGGATGAGATGGAGCAAGCAACTATACAGGGTGATGCCACACAGCCTTGCCTCATCTCAATTCGGATTGGGTGATAATCAAGAGGAGGATGAGGAGGAGGAACAGGAGTTGTTTTCCTGCGCTACAGACAGTACTACCCAAACAACTGTCATACCGTTTGTTCAGCGTGGATGGCCTGAGGATAGGGAGAACGAGGAGGAGGATCAGCAGGAGGATGAGGAGGAGGAAGAGAGCATGGACAGTCATTCTCTTTATCATTTGAAAACGCTGGCGGCAGAGGTCATAATTTGTTGGACAACCAAGGAGTACAGGCGAGGGAGACACAAATATGATGCAGCAGAGGCTGGGGAACACTATCAAGGGTCTGGGACAGCTTTCTCAGACCCTCCCAGCTCCCAGACCCTGATGCGTGGGGTACTCTGACAAGGAGGGAAAAGTTTTGGAAGATGCTGAAGGAGTACCTTGCCGACCGTACCAATGTCCTCCATGATTCCTCTGTGCCTTATAACCATTGGGTATCCAAGCTGGATATGTGGCATGAACTGGCTCTCTATACCTTGGAGGTCCTGGCCTGCCCTGCTGCTAGCATTTTGTCAAAGCGAGTTTTTAGTGCCGCAGAGGGCATTATAACTGATAGGCACATCCGCCTGTCAACTGAAAATGCTGACAGGCTGACTCTTATCAAGATGAACAAGGGCTGGTTTGGGCCAGATTTCTCAACACCACTGGATGATAGCAGCGGTACATAAAGTCAAATCCAGTGTTTTTTGGGGGGGGTCTATTCGCATGCACCTCTTCACACCCAGATATTGGTATTCGCTTCAGGATTTCATCTATTTTATGTTATCCTCCTACCTCTCCTTCTCCTCATCCTCCACCACCACATGACCAGGGTGACCGTGATGTAACACACACATAATTTTTTTAAGGGTGTTTATGATGCCCATAGGAAATATTTTCACATGCCTACCTCTTACATTCTGTATGTTATACAGTATGTTCATGTATACCCCCCAGGGGTAAATGTTTTTCAGCCCATGCACTTAGTGCATGGGCCTTACCACTATAGGAGACCCACTCCTTAATAATGGGAACAATTTTTTTAATAAGGCCCTCATCTATGTCTTTTCAAAGGGGTATTGCAGTGCGGACTAATTTTTGGCAGTCCTTGCAGTCACTGCATACGTAATAACGGTATAGAAGACTGACTCCTTTATAATGGGAACAACAAAGCATAGCCAGCTGATGGCACTCTAACAATAGTGACCGACAACTGCCGGCCCTCTAACAATAGTAAGAGCCGTCTGATGGCCTTGTAAAAATAAGCTTTGTGACTTTCAGAGTCCCTCCTTCATAAATAAAACAGGATGTGTCTGATCATGTCTCACACTCCACATGGCCAGATAAGGTAGTAAAATGTTAAAATTACATTTACTGGTGAATGTATTTTTCACGGTTGAAAGCAATGCAAATGTACAAAAATGCATCAAAAACGCTATGTATGAACATAGGCCAAGGTGTGGAGGAGCATTTTTGTTTTGGGATATTTATTTTGCCTTATATGCAAGTCATTACCCTGAAAAGAATGTTCCTTAACATTTTTTTCAAGGAAAATCCATTTTGAGTTCATTTTTGTACTTTTTATTGTCCGTAAAAGTGGCGTAATACTCTGGCAACATTGTTCACAGCAGTGACCTGGGAGTCAGACATGCTTCCAGGGGTCTTTCCCATGCTGTCTTTTGATCATCTTTTTTGAGTAATTTCTTTCAAGAAGTCTCCTTTTCAATTCCTGAGCTCTTGATTTAAAATCCACAAATGTAGAGCAATTCCGACGTATATAATATTGCTCTGAGGACAGAAAGAAAGGACCTTTTGATCCTTAAAAATCGCAACCAAAACCAAGAAAACTTAGAAAACTTAGTGAGATTATCAAGAAGACTTGCCAACAATGCTGAACATTTTAAATAAGCATTGGAACATCCTCAGGTCAGATTGTGACCTTCAGAAACACTTAACATAACAGGCCTCTTCCGAGTGCCGAAAAACAACATTCTTCGCGAGTCTCCTAGTATCTAGTCATTTTAGACATACGGATAAAGCAAAAACAACAAGAGATCCTGGATTTTTTCCTGTGCAAGGCCTGTCAAATTTTGATCCCTAAGTAATCCCTAACAGATGCCTTTGGAAAAGATTTTTATATCCGACACCATCTCAATTGCTCCTCGGTTGGAGTAATATACTCTGTGGAGGGTACTTGCAGGCTAAAATATGTGGGCAAGACCACTAGAGATTTGAGAACCTGCATAAGAGCATATTAGGAGTATCACTAATTTTGACAAAGATGAAAAAGTCAACCAGGAACAGAAAAAAGCATTTGTCCCCACTCCCATCGCTAAACATTTTAAAAATAAACATGGTCTACGGTGGAAAGAACTCAATGGATGGGCTATTCTCCAACATAAATTGGATATCAGGGGCAGAGACCTGGACTCAATACTTTTGAAGAAAGAGACCAAGTGGATATTCAGGCTCAACACCGTTAACCCTCAAGGATTGAATGAGAACTTCAACTTTGGTTGTTCTTAATAGTATCGAGACTCTCACTCACTAAGCTCTCTCTCCCCCTTTTCCTTTTGATGCGTTAGATCTTTTGCAATACATATGATACCATAGCATCACAACATGCAGTATGAGTTCCTGCATAAAATAACTTATTAAGAATTCATATATTTATGTATAGGACACTATACTATCATAATATGTAGTTTGAATTCCTGTATAAGATAATTTAGAATGAGAATTCAGATAGCAAAGATCTTTAAAAGATTCTAGTCTGTCATTGTTTGAGAGGCACAATAAATTTATACTGTGGACCATACCTATTCGTATATTAAAAATTTAACTAAAAAATTTAATTTCTCTTTTCCTTAAATGAGAGTTATATCATATCCGTCTTATTTACATCCTTAATTGCAAGAGTCATTGTATGCCCCAAATAATTTATCATGAGGATACATAATATAAAAGATTTCTAATAAGGCTAAGTACATTACCATTGATAATATAGTAGAATGAGAACATCTCTATGTGCCATCTAACCACTATACATAGAAGAATTCCTGATCACAAGAATTTAAAGGGAATTTGTCACCCCTTTGGCGATATCAGACCTCTACTCTGGGAATACAGGTGATAGAAAAGTAAATCTATACTTACCTGTATGGCCCATAGCAGAGGTCTGATTGCAGAGATATCTGGTTTTATAAAGTCTATTTTCCAGAGGCTTGGTGTCTGGGGGATGCCAAGCAAACCCCTCTATCTGCTTACTATTCCCCTAAATCGCCACATCTGTGCTAAATTACCATATTCCCCCCCTCCCATGCACGTCACAGGGCCCTATGACAGGCCCTGTGACGTGCCCTGCTCTGCCTCCCCTCCTGTGCATGCGCAAAGGAGCGCGCTTTGTTTCCCTCCAGCTCCGTTTAGCTGCGTACTGCCAGTGGAGCGGAAGTCTCAGTGACTCACCGTTGCTTGCACAATACAAGGCTGTGGCAGAGTACGCAGCCAAATGGGGCCGGAGGGAAACAAAGCACGCACCATGGAAGCGGCACTTTGCGTATGCGCAGGAGGGGAGGCAGAGTAGGACACGTCACAGGGCCTCCCCTCTCGTGCATACACAAAGCGCCGCTTTGGCTGCGTACTGCTTGGCGTCCCCCAGACACCAAGCCTCTGGAAAACAGACTTTATAAAACCAGATTTCTCTGCAATCAGACCTCTGCTATGGGCCATACAGGTAAGTATAGATTTACTTTTCTATCACCTGTATTCCCATAGTAGAGGTCTGATATCGCTCAGGGGTGGGGTGACAGATTCCCTTTAACATTATAGAAAAGATACATTATCATTAATGTTGAGCGATACCTTCCGATATCGGGAAATATCGGATCGGACTGGATCGGACCGATACCCAAAAAATATCGGATATCGCCGATTCCGATACTGGAAACCAATGCAAGTCAATGGGAAACAAATATCGGAATAAAAATAAACGCTTTCTTTCCTTGTAGGTTAATTCTACATGAAGGAAAACAACTAAAAATAATGTAGAATGTATTACATGAAAAGCCGGCAATTCAGCAGCGGCATACACCGGTACCCGACAATTTAGAACAGAAAGAATAGAGCATCACACATAGATAAGATAGATAGAAACATGTCAGTCACATATATAAGAAGTACAGTGACAGTGTTGCTTACTGTGCTTGTCATTTAGTGTTAAAGGATTTATTAAAAAAAATAATAGTGTTTTCATGCACCGTCTCTTTAAAAAAGCCGGCCGGCAATTCAGCATCGGTACCCGACATTTTAGAATAGAAAGAATAGAGCATCACACATAGATTAGATACATAGAAACATGTCAGTCACATATATAAGAAGTACAGTGATAGTGTTGATTACTGTACTTTTCATTTAGTGTTAAAATAAAGGATTTATTAAAAAAAAAATTGGCGTGGGGTTCCCCGTAATTTTAGTCTCTAGCAGACGTTGGCATTCTGATGACAGGCTGGATAGCAGGTGAGCACTGCCATCCAGCTTGTCATCCTTCAGAGACACTGCAGAGCGCAAGCATGCCTGCGCTCTGCAGTGTCTATGAAGGATGGCATGCTGGATGGCAGCGCTCAGCTGCGATCCAGCCTGTCATCTCAATGCCATCCCAGCGTGGGAGAATTCTCCTGCTCAAGCGCTGAGCGCAGGAGAATTTTCCCACGCTGTCAGTGACGTGCATGAGGTGAGCAGAGTTCATTGGACATGAACTCAGCTCATCTTTATGCCGTCACAGCCAGACACTGAGGAGCGCAAGCATGCCTGCGCTTCTCAGTGTCTGCAGCATGGCAAGCTGGATGGCAGCTTTCGGCTGCAATCCAGCCTGTCATGTGAATGTAGCAGAGCTGGAGCCGTCCTGGGAACCATGGAAAGGTAAGGATGAGGTTGCTTTATTATTTTACTTTTATTGCAGGAGATCGTTGGCTTTAGCTGGAATGGGCGTGATGGTAAGTATGGTTTAATTTAGAACAATAAAGAATTGTGTGCTTATTTCAATTAAAGGACTTTATTCTGGGTGTTTGTGTTTTTTTTTAACTTTGACTATGGGGTTAGTAATGGGGGTGTCTTATAGACACCTCTCCATTACTAACCTGGGCTTGATGTCAGCTGGCATTATAAGCTGACATCAACCCCAGCCCTATTACCCCACTGCCACCGCTACAGGGCAGTGGGAAGAGCGAGGCTAAGTGCCAGAATTGGCACATCCTATGGATGCGCCATTTCTGGGGCGGCTGACGGCTGGTGTTTCTAGCCTGGGAGGGGGCCAATATTCATGGCACCCTTCCTGGGCTATTAATATCAGCCCCCAGCTGTCTGCCTAGCCTTTGCTAGCTATTAAAATAGGAGGGACCCCACGTCATTTTTTGGGGTCCCCCATTTTAATAGCTAGTAAAAGCTAGGTATTCAGCTGGGGGCTGATATTAGTTGCCTGGGAAGCTCCGTGGGTATTACCCACTTCCCAGGCTTCAAACATCTGCCCCAGTCGTCTGCTTAACCTCCGCTAGAGACTAAAATTACGGGGAACCCCACGCCAATTTCTTTTTTAATAAATCCTTTATTTTAACACTAAATGATAAGTACAGTAATCAACACTATCACTGTACTTCTTATATATGTGACTGACATGTTTCTATCTATCTAATCTATGTGTGATGCTCTATTCTTTATGTTCTAAATTGTCGGATATCGATGCTGAATTGCCGCCCGGCTTTTTTAAAGAGACGGTGCATGAAAACACTATTATTTTTTTTTAATAAATCCTTTAACACTAAATGACAAGTACAGTAAGCTGAGCGCTGCCATCCAGCTTGTCATCCTTCAGAGACACTGCAGAGCGCAGGCATTATGGGAACTTCCGATTCCGGTATTCGATATTCTAAAAGTATCGGAACCCAGTATCGGAACTCCGATACCGTGAATATCGGTCGATACCCGATATTTCAGCATCGGAATGCTCAACACTAATTATCATATAGGATGGACATAAGAAAATTCCTGATTATAAGAATGTAAGATAATATTATAGTCAGGACATATCACTATACGGGATGGATGTGGATTGTCTCCAAGATGAATTGCTAATTTTCAATTCTTACTATGATTATTCAGTTTAATTTGCAATTCATGAACTTTGTGATATATAATCTTAATAATCTTGTGGATAAGGATACTTTTCTATCTACCCCTCTGTTCTAATCTTGTTATTTGGAGTATATAAACAATTTTATTCCTATTGGTCGTCATACCTGTCAATCAAGACAGGATGCATAAATAGTTTGAAAGTGTGGCCAACTCCACCCTTAGAAAAAGCTGGTACCCCGGCGAAACGCGTGTCAGGGTCTTTGCCCTGACAGTTAACCAGATAGTAAAAGTCAGATTTCCGTAACACCTCATTGCACGCTGCAGAGTGCAGTGTATTGATTGATATTGAGCCTGAGACCTAGACCAGTGAATGCTGCGTGTCGGGTCTCTCACACACCAGAGAGACTGAGAGCGCAGCTGCAACTTCCATATACGGTTTCTCCTGCTGGCCGCACAAACACATGTGCGGGCAACGTGGAAGGGTGTAAGCGGCAACGAGCACGAAACCGCATGAGATATGTGCCATTGATGCCCTATGACCATAGCACACATGAAAGTGGCAGAATATCCAATTATAGTGTCAATTTCATGATTTTCTTGGTAAGCACCATTGTACATTGCCCTGTCATGCAGAGAAATATGGAGATTAGTATTGTCTAGGCTTAATGGACTTTTTGCTTTTCTTAAATCCTGCATCATTCATTGGCTCTATGAGCTATATGTTTAACATCTCATAGCCCATATGAACAATCTGGGTCTAAGTTCACCTTGTGATACAGCACATTCCAACACTGGATATTATGTTGGTGACATAATTATTAGGGATGAGCGAGCACTAAAATGCTCGGGTGCTCGTTGCTTGGGTCGAGCAAATGGTAATGCTCAGGTGCTCGACCCGAGCAACGAACCCAATGTAAGTCAATGGGAAACTCTAGCATTTTTCCAGGCTTCCCCCCCTCCCCCGGAGGTCTGGAGGGGGCCTATAAATTGGACAAATCGATGGAAACAATGATCAAATGATATGGGAACAGCATGGAGAAGACCCCCGGAAGCATCTCTGACACCTAGGTCACTGCTGTGAACAATGTTTCCTGAGTATTACGCCACTTTTACGGACTCACAATAAAACGTACAAAAACGAAGCCAAAATGGATTTTCCTTGAAAAAATGTTAAGGAACATTCTTTCCAGGGTAATGACTTGTATATAAGACAAAATAAATAACCAAAAACAAAAATGGTCTTCTACATCTTGACGTAGCGTTTTTGATGAGTTTTTGTACTTTTGCATTGCTTTCAACCATGAAAAATACATTCACCAGTAAATGTAAGTATAACATTTTACTACCTTATCTGGCCATGTGGTGTGTGAGACATCATCAGACACATCCTGTTTCATTTACGAAGGAGGGACTCTTAAAGTGACAAAGCCTATTTTTGTAAGGCCTTCAGGCAGCTCTTACTATTGTTAGAGGGCCAGCAGTAGTCCCTCACTATTGTTAGCGGGCCATCAGTCGGCTATGCTTTGTTGTTCCCATTATTAAGGGTTTCCTTTACTGTTATTGCATATGCAGTCACTGCAAGGGCTGCCAAAAATAAGGACACATTCCAATAGCCCTTTAAAGAGACGTAGAGGAGGACCTCAGTAAAAAAAATGTTCTCATTATAAAGGAGTGGGTCTCCTATAGTGGTAATGCCCATGCAGTAAGTGCATGGGTTGAAAAACATTTACCCCTAGGGGGTATACATGAACATTTTGTATAACATGCAGAATGGTAGAGGTAGGCCTCTAAAAATATTTTCTACGGGCATCATAAACACTCTTACAAAAAAATATGTGGGTGTTGCATCACGGTCACCCTGGTAATATGGTGGTGGAGGATGAGGAGAAGGAGGAGGACAACATTAAATAGACAAAATCCTGGGTGTGAAGAGGTGCATGGGAATAGAACCCCCCCCCAAAAAAAAAACCACTGGATTTGACTTTATGTTCTGCTGCTATCATTCGGTAGTGTTGAGAAGTCTGTCCCAATCCAGCCCTTGTTCATCTTGATAAGAGTCAGCCTGTCAGCATTTTCAGTTGACAGGCGGAGGCGCCTATCAGTTATAATGCCCCCGATGGCACCAAAAACCCGCTCTGACAAAACGCTAGAGGCAGGGCAGGCCAGGACCTCCATGGCGTAGAGAGCCAGTTCATGCCCCTTGTCCAGCTTTGATACCCAATAGTTATAAGGCACAGAGGAATCACATAGAACATTGGTACGGTCGACAAGGTACTCCTTCAGCATTTTCCAAAACTTTCCCTCCTTGTCAGAGTACCCTGCGATTCAGAGCCTGGATGCAGGGAGGGTCTGATAAAACTGTCCCAGACCTTTGACACTGTTCCCCTGCCTCTGCAGCATCGTATTTGTGTCTCCCTCGCCTGTACTCTTTGGTTGTCCAACAAATTGTGACCTCTGCCGCCAGCGTTTTCAGATGGAAATTTTTTAAATTATTCTTCAACAAGGGCCTTCTAGTACTGCAACATTTTATTATACCTCTCCACCACGGGAACTAGAGATAGAAAGTTCTCCTTGTAGCGTGGGCCTAGAAGTGTGACCAACCAGTAATTAGTGTTGGCCTAAATGCGTACATTGCAAGGGTCACGGGAAAGGCAGCAGAACATAAAGTCAGCTGTGTGTGCCAGACTGCCAACAGCCAAGACTTCCCTGTACTGATCAAGAGGACGACTGTCCATGCTCTCCTCCTGGTCCTCCACCTCATTCTCCCTCTCCTCAGGCCATCCACGCTGAACAAATGATATGGGTAGTGTGTGGGTAGTACCGTCTGTAGCGCAGGAAAACAGCTCCTGTTCCTCCTCCTCTTCCTTCTCCTCTTCCTTCTCCTCATTATCACCCACTTCAGCTGTCGCGCGACCAGTCACATGACTAAATAACATTATGGAAGGTCCTTTTACACCATCGCGAGCCACCGGGGAGCCAGAACGCACCATACCGGAGACCGGGGGACGTCAGAAGGTGAGTATAATGTTTTATTTTATTTTAAATTCTGCTTTTTTTTACAGGTACTATGGTACTCGGGTCTGGAGAAAAGTCTCCTCTTCTCCAGACCCGGGTACCATCCGCACAGTGAATCACTTAATATCCGCATGTGCACATGTAGTCATGCGGATATTAACCCCTTTACACCCGAGGGTGGTTTGCACGTTAATGACCAGGCCAATTTTTACAATTCTGACCACTGTCACTTTATGAGGTAATTACTCTGGTACGCTTCAACGGATACCCCTGATTCTGAGATTGTTTTTTTGTGACATATTGTACTTCATGATTGAGGTAAAATTTCTTCGATATCATTTGCGTTTATTTGTGAAAAAAAATGGAAATTTGGCGAAAATGTTGAAAATTTTGCAATTTTCAAAATTTAAATTTTTATGCCCTTAAATCAGAGAGATATGTCACACAAAAGAGTTAATAAATAACATTACCCACATGTCTACTTTACATCAGCACAATTTTGGAACCAAATTTTTTTTTCGTTAGGGAGCTATAAGGGTTAAAAGTTGACCAGCGATTTCTAATTTTTCCAACAAAATTTACAAAACCATTTTTTTTAGGGACCACATCACATTTGAAGTCACTTTGAGAGGTCTTTATGACAGAAAATACCCCAAAGTGACACCATTCTAAAAACTGCACCACTCAAGGTGCTCAAAACCACATTCAAGAACTTTATTAACCCTTCAGGTGCTTCACAGGAATTTTTGGAATGTGGAAGAAAAAAATGAACATTTAACTTTTTTCACAAAAATGTTATTTTAGACCCAATTTTTTTTATTTTTGCAGGGGTGACAGGAAAAAATGGACCGCAAAATTTGTTGTGCAATTTCCCTTGGGCATGAAGATACCCCATATGTGGGAAAAACAACTGTTTGGGCGCACGGCAGGGCTCGGAAGGGAAGGAGCGCCATTTGACTTTTTGATTGTAAAATTTGCTTGAATAATTAGCGGACGCCATGTTGCATTTGGAGAGCCCCTGATGTGCCTAAACAGTGGAAACCCCCCACAAGTGACCCCATTTTGGAAACTAGACCCCCCAAGGCACCTATCTAGATGCATAGTGAGAACTTGGAACCCCTAGGTGCTTCACAAATTGATTCGTAAAAATGAAAAAGTATTTTTTTTTTCACTTTTTCATTTTTACGAATCAATTTGTGAAGCACCTGAGGGTTCTAAGTGCTCACTATGGATCTATATTGGTGCCTTGGGGGGTCTAGTTTCCAAAATGGGGTCACTTGTGGGGGAGCTCCACTGTTTAGGCACATCAGGGGCTCTCCAAACGCGACATGGTGTCCGCTAACAAATTGAATGGAAAATCGGCTCAAATTGTTAGCAGACACCATGTTGCGTTTGGAGAGCCCCTGTGTGCCTAAATATTGGAGCTCCCCCACAAGTGACCCCATTTTGGAAACTATACCCCTCAAGGATTTTATTAAGGGGTATAGTGAACATTTTGAACCCAAAGGTACGACACAGAATTTGATAACATTAGGTCATCATATTGAATAAGTTGTCATTACTCTTGAGCGCAAGTGCTCGCTACTTGAGTTTGCATCGGGTACTCAGGTATGCATCATGTATCACGGGTGCTCAAGTGAAAAACTCGAGTCCCCGCCCGCATGTTTCATGGTTATTAGACACCCCAAAAAAACATTCGGGAATCGCTCGTGCATGGCAGGCAATCCCCGCGAGGTTTTTTTGGCTACGAAGCATATGGGGCGGAGACTCGAGCACCCGTGATACTCAGTGCATACCTGAGCACCCGATGCAAACTCAAGTAGCGAGCACTTGCGCTCAACACTAGTCGCCATATCGTCATTTTTTTTTTTTTTTACTTTTGAAAAAAAAAACAACCCCAACCCTAACATTAGCACAACCCCAACCCCAGCCCTAGCGTTTATTTTTTACGCCGTTCCTCGTGCGTTATAAGTGATGAGATTACTTTATTCTTTGGGTAGGTGCGATTACAGCGATACCAGAATCATATGGGTTTTTATGATTGACAGCTGTCACACACTAAAAGACACATATTTTGTAAAATCTAGTTTTTGCATCGCCATATTTTGGCCGACAGTCATGTGACGGCTTGTTTTTTGCGGGATGAGTTGACGTTTTTATTGGTGCCATTTTCAGTCACGTGACATTTTTTGCTTTCTATTCCAGCTTTTGGGAGGCAAAATAAACAAAAACCAACAATTCAGGAATTGTGTTTTTTTACATTTTTTTATTCTTCTCCGGGTGTGGTAAAATTGATAAGGTAGCTTTATTCTTCGGGTCAGTACGTTTACAGCGGTACCACATTTATATCGATTTTTATGTTTTGGCGCTTTTACACAGCAAAAGCTATTTTATAGAAAAAATTATTCTTTTGCATCGCTTTATTCTGAGAGCTGTAACTTTTTGATTTTTTGGATGATGGAGCTGTATGGAGGCTTGTTTTTGCGGGACGAGATGATGTTTTTAGCGGTACCATTTTTATTTATATTCGTCTTTTTGATCGCGTGTTATTCCATTTTTTGTTTGGCGGTATGATGATAAAGCATAGTTTTTTGCTTTTTTTTTTTACCGTGTTCACTGAAGGGGTTAACTAGTGGAACAATTTTATAGGCCAGGTCGTTACGGACGCGGCGATACCAAATATGTGTACTTTTATTGTTTGTTTGGCTTTTTTTCATAATAATATTTATTGATGGGTACATTATATTTTTATTTTTAGTGGATTATTTTTTTTATTTTTTTTTTATATTTTTACAATTTTTTTTTTATTTTTTTTTTTCACTTTTTGGGAGTTTTTTTTACTTTTTTACTTTGTCCCACTATGGGACTTTCACTTTTTTTATTCTGATCGCCTGCACAGCATAGGGATGGAGCACCATCCCTGTGCTATGCAGGCAGTCAGCGCTGGACAGGGAGAAGATAGTTTGGAGATGCACTGCGCATGTCCAAACAATCTTCCTGCTGTCTGGTGACCCGGATGTTGTCATGACGACATCGGGTTGTCATGGCAACACCCGGGGAGCCGCGGCAGACAGCGCTGGAGGCCGGAAGAGGAGGTGAGTATACCGATCACCTCCCCTTGCCACGGCAATGCTGCGATCAACTTCGATCGCAGCATTGCGGGGGTTAATGTGCTGGGAGCGGTGCAGGACCGCTCCCTGCACATAGCATCGGGTGTCAGCTGTGACAATCAGCTGACACCCGGCGGCGATCGCGCCCGCACAGCTTGTGTGCACGCGCGATCGAGATGACGTACTAATACGGGTCAGGCTCTTAAAGCCCAGGGCACTGACGCGTATTAGTACGTCATGGGCTTTAAAGGGGTTAAGTGATTCAATGCTAGTCAATGGTGGCGAAAATGCCACGATTACGCAAAATTAATGGTAGTGCTGCTGATTTTTCCTCAATGATAATCCACAGCGGAAATTTCCGCAACATGTGCACAGCACATGCGGATTATCATTGGGGAACATTGCAGACCTTCTACCAAGCGTTTTCTAAGCGTTTTCGCGGCGGAATTGCCATTGCAGAAACGCTTAAAAAACGCATAGTGGGCATGCAGCTTGAGTGTATTTAAAGATCCAGCAAAGGTGTGTCAATTAGCAGCAGAAGGTGGAGATTACCGCTGGGTCCTAGAGAGGCAGGGATGATGAAAGGATCAAGAAGGTACCTGCAAGGAAAAAAAGCGCAGCAACCTTCTACAGCCAGATCCTGAATGACAGCCGTGACAGTGGGTGCTTGTTGTGCTCCCTCAGCAGGCACAATTTCAGCTTGTCTACGGCCTCGGTCACTGCGTGCACCATCACCATCATGTCCACTTCCCAGTCCCTTGACACGCATCTTGTCCATTTTAAATGGAGTATAATATTTTGCACGCTCCCAAAAATGTCAGGATTATTAATGCAGTAATATCGAATCACATCTGATGACCACGGTTTTAGGCAGTGGCCTATTAGTATGGTATTGGTCAGCGACCAAGTGTGAATAAGTTTTAACAACACACAACTGGCAGACTTTAAATGGAGTATAATATTTAGCTCGCTGTCAAAAATGTCAGGATTATTAACGCAGTACTATTGGATCACGTCTGATGACCACGGTTTTAGGTAGTGGCCTATTAGTATAGTATTGGTCAGCGACTAAGTGTGAATAGGTTTGAACAACACACAACTGGCAGACTTAAATGGAATATAATATTTAGCACGCTCCCAAAAATGTTAGGATTATTACCGCAATAATATCGGATCACATCTGATGACCACTGTTTTAGGCAGTTGCCTTATTGTATGGTATTGGTCAGCGACCAAGTGTGCATAGGTTTGAAGAACACACAACTGGCAGACTTTAAATGGAATATAATATTTGGCACACTCCCAAAAATGTTAGGATTATTACCGCAGTAATATTGGATCATGTCTGATGACCACGGTTTTAGGCAGTGGTATATTAGTATGGTATTGGTCAGCGACCAAGTATGAATAGGTTTGAACATCACAACTCGCAGACTTTCATTGGAGTATAATATTTGGCATGTTTCCAATAAATTTCAAGATTATTACCGCAGTAATATTGGATCACGTCTGATGACCATGGTTTTAGGCAGTGGCCTATTAGCATGGTATTGGTCAGCGACCAAGTATGAATAGGTTTGAACAACACACAACTGACAGACTTTCAATGGAGTATAATATTTGTCGCGTTCCCAATAAATTTTAGTGTTATTACCGCAGTAATATGGGATCACTTGAGATGATGGATAAGTTTCTCTGCTTCCACAATACAGCAATGCGAATAAAATCAAAGAAATCTGGCTGTATGCTGCTAACAAGCAAATTGAGAAGTGAAAATGTTGTATTATATTGCTTTTCAAGCAAATAATCAGGATTAAGAGCAAAAAGAATATTAACCTTGATATCTAAGGCTATGGATATCAGTAACAGCAGCAGACAGAATGTGCAATGGACCCTATTCTGCTCTATACACTCTCCAAAAACTAACTTTGCCTGCCTAATTCCTGCTATCACCAGGATTGATATGCATTTGGATTAGTACTTAGAAGGACTGTTAGTTGAGATATGTTGCTCTGGAATACCTAATACCTAACTAAATAAACTGCCAATTCTCTCCCTAGCTCAGTAGCACCTCTCGCTACTCTGCCTGTTTGAAGGGTAGACTGTGACGAGCATAGAGTCACCGAGGAATGGAGGAACCAAGACTGAAGGATTGCCCTCTTTTGGGCATTAGAAGGTTAATGCCAAAAATGCCAATCAACATGTTGTTTTTTAATTATATGATAACATGTACAAATGAAGGTTACAGATAAAGGATGCAATGATACATAAATTAACCTAAACAGGGTAAGAAGTCAAGCATCGTATTTTTTGGACGATAAGACGCACTTTTTTCCTCCAAAATTTTGGAGGAAAGTGGGGGGTGCGTCTTATAGTCCGATATATATATACTGTGGCTGTGGGTGGTGGAGGGTGTGGGGGGAGCAGCAGTGGCAGATGAGAAGGGCACAGGAAACAGCAGCCACCTACTACAGCCTACACTGTCCCCACTACTTAACTGTACCTGCAGTGCGGCTCCTGGTATGTATGGCGCCCTTCATCCCTCATCCTGGTATGTATGGCACCCTTCATACTTCATCCTGGTATATATGGTGTCCTTCATCCCTCTTCCTGGTATGTATGGCCCCCCTCATCCTGGTATGTATGGCACCCCTCATCCCTATTCCTGGTATGTATGCCATCCTTCATCCCTCATCCTGGTATGTATGGTCCCCTTTATCCCTCTTCCTGGTATGCTTGGCACCCCTTATCCTGGTATGCTTGGCACCCTCTGATCCCCATCATGCTGCACACAAAAAACAGGATGAGGGGTGTCATACATACTAGGATGAGGGATGAGGGGTGTCATACATACCAGGATGGGGATGAGGGGTGCTATACATACCAGGATGGGGATGAGGGGTGCCATATATACCAGGATGGGGATGAGAGCCACATATAACAGGAACGAGGGGGGCATATACACCAGGATGGGGGATCTTCTCTATACCGTTCTGTTCCTACTTTCTAATGGTACGTCACCCAACTTTCCCATGCTGACTTCCATGCCATCTTCTCTATAACGTTCTGGTCCTACTTTCTAATGGTACATCACCCAAGCTACACCAGCTACCCCCCACTTTCATTTATGACCTTGTTTACTCAGTCTTTGAGTATCCAGCATCTGGTTCAATCTAATCAGCTGATCAAGATGAGCACAGACCACTCCCATCTGGTTCACAGTTGAATGCATTCTGTTACAAATATATTGTGGGCCAGGAGTCTGTTAGACTTTAGTCTGTGTCCATCACCTTAAGTGTCCATTAGCTGAAGTGTCTGAAATTTGACTTAATCCTGAATTGAACCTGAAGGGAACTGAAGGTAACTGGATACTTTGTCAGAGTAAACAATGTTTGTGTTTGTTTTCACTCTCACCCCTTAATCCTTCACTTCTTACAACCACCCCTAATCCCTACACCTAGTAAGGAACTCTTCATCTCTCCCTCCATTCTACCCATCCATCTCACCTCCTCCTCAGAGCTATTCCTCAACATACAATCCTTTGCCTCCAAACACAAACAGCCACCTCATGCTCTCTTCTGCTGCCACCTACTAACGCTTTCTCTGCTCCTCCTTACTGCCGGCGACATCTCTCCACATCCCGGTCCTCCTCACCACATCCCTACACTCACTTCCACCTCCTACCCACAATCTATCCCAAACTCTCGTAACCCTTCTAACCTTATACCCATCCGCCCAGCCCCCGCTTCCCCAGTCCCACTAATAGGAGCTCTCCATCACTAACAAGCTTTCCTTCCTCTGCATCACTGAAACCTGGCTCACCCCCTCCGACACAGCCTCTCCTGCTGCACTTTCGTATGGCGGATTCCACCTCTCCCATACCCCGCGCCCCACCGGCAAGCACGGTGGAGGAATAGGTTTCCTCCTCTCAGAAAACTGCTCCTTCACCCATATCCCCCTCAATTACTCTCCCCTCTTTTGAAGTGCACTGCGTGCGCATCTACTCCCCATCCAACCTCCAACTGGCTGTCATCTACCGCCCCCCAGGATCAACCACCACTTTCTTTGACCACTTCACCACTTGGCTACTTCATTTCCTCTCCGTTGACATCCCCACTATCCTCATGGGCGACTTTAACATCCCCATTGACACTTCCCTCTCAGCTGCCTCTAAGCTTCTATCCCTCTCTTCCTCCTTTTGTCTTACTCAGTGGTCTTCCACACCCACCCACAAAGACGGCCACACACTGGACCTCATCTTCACCCGCCTCTGTTCCCTATCTAACCTCTCTAACTCACCTCTCCCTCTTTCTGACCACAACCTACTCACATTCTCTTCTCTCTCCTCCATGGGGCAACAATCCCCACTCCACAAACTTGCATACCCTCGCAGAAATCTCAAACACCTTCACCTACACTCACTTTCTGAATCCCTCCTCCCTCTTACAGACATTAGTTCCTTACATGATGCAGATGTTGCTACCACTTTATACAACACCACAACCGCTGCAGCTCTCGATTCGGTCGCCCCCCTCGCACATACCAAGGCTCGCACAATCAACAGACAACCCTGGCACACCAGCCTAACTAAAGAACTGCGACGGGCCTCCAGGGTTGCTGAGCGTAGATGGAAAAGGTCCCCCTCCCATGAGGACTTCATCTCATTCAAACAGTCCCTCACTACCTTCAAGTCCACACTCACTGCAGCAAAACAAACATACTTCACATCTCTCATATCCTCCCTGTCTCACAAACCCAAACAACTATTCAACACCTTCAATTCTCTCCTCCATCCCCCAGTGCCTCCTCCCTCTCCTCTTATTTCAGCCGAAGACTTTGCCTCATTCTTCAAGCAGAAGATTGACACCATCAGACAAAGCTTTAGCCTAAAGCCCTCACAGCCCCTCCCCACACCTACTCAACCCTCTTCCTCCAAAACCACCTTCTCCACCATTTCTGAAGATCAACTTTCCTCCTTACTCTCCAAATTACACCTCACCACCTGTAAACTTGACCCAATCCCGTCCCACCTCATCCCAAACCTTACCACTATCTTCATCCCAGCCCTAGCCCACCTCTTCAACCTGTCACTAACAACTGGTGTCTTCCCCTCATGCTTCAAACATGCCTCAATCACACCCATCCTCAAAAAGCCCTCCTTTGACCCATCCTATGTGTCTAGCTATTGCCCCATATCACTTCTCCCCTATGCCTCAAAATTACTGGAACAACATGTCCATTCTGAACTGTCCTCCCACCTCTCCTCCTGCTCCCTCTTTGACCGCCTACAATCTGGTTTCCGACCGCACCATTCTACTGAAACTACACTGACTAAAGTCACCAACGACCTACTAACCGCCAAATCCAAGCGACACTACTCTGTCCTCCTCCTCCTAGACCTGTCATCTGCCTTTGACACAGTGGACCATTCCCTCTTACTACAGACTCTCTCATCTATCGGCATCACAGACTTGGCCCTATCCTGGATCTCCTCATACCTAACAGACCGGACATTCAGTGTCTCCCACTCACACACCACCTCCTCATCTCACCCCCTATCTGTCGGTGTCCCCCAAGGTTCAGTTCTAGGACCGCTGCTCTTCTCCATCTACACCTTCAGCCTGGGACAGCTCATAGAGTCTCAAGGCTTTCATTATCACCTCTATGCTGATGACACACAGATCTACCTGTCTAGACCCAATATCACCTCCTTACCAACCAAAATCCAACAATGTCTGTCTGCTATTTCATCCTTCTCTGCCAGATTTCTAAAACTTAACATGGACAAAACAGAATTCATCATCTTTCCACCATCTCATTCAACCCCCCCAACTGACCTATCTATCAACGTCAATTGCTGCCCACTCTCCCCAGTCCCTCAAGCTCGCTGCCTTGGAGTAACCCTGGACTCTGAACTCTCCTTCAAACCACATATCCAAGCCCTTTCCACTTCCTGCCGACTCCAACTCAAAAATATCTCCCGGATCCGCACATTCCTCAACCATGAATCTGCAAAAACACTAGTGCACGCCCTCATCATCTCCCGCCTTGACTACTGCAACCTCCTGCTCTGTGGCCTCCCCTCTAACACTCTCGCACCCCTCCAATCTATCCTAAACTCTGCTGCTCGACTAATCAACCTGTCCCCCCGCTATTCCCCGGCCTCTCCTCTCTGTCAATCTCTTCACTGGCTCCCCATTGCTCAGAGACTCCAGTTCAAAACCCTAACCATGACATACAAAGCCATTCACAACCTGTCTCCTCCATATATCTCTGACCTAGTCTCCCGTTACATACCCGCACGCAACCTCTGATCCTCACAAGATCTCCTTCTCTACTCCCCTCTTATCTCCTCCTCCCACAATCGCTTACAAGATTTCTCCCGTGCTTCCCCCCTACTCTGGAACTCTCTACCCCAACGTATCAGACTCTCGCCTACCGTGTTAACCTTCAAAAGGAACCTGAAGACCCACCTCTTCCGACAAGCCTACAACCTGCAGTAACCACCGCTCCACCTTACCGCTGCACGACCAGCTCTACCCTCACCTACTGTATCCTCACCCATCCCTTGTAGATTGTGAGCCCTCGCAGGCAGGGTCCTCGCTCCTCCTGTATCAGTCGCTGTCACATTGTGTTCAAGATTATTGTAATTGTTCTTGTATTATACCCCTTTTCACATGTAAAGCGCCATGGAATAAATGGCGCTATAATAATAAATAGTAATAATAATATTAACAGAATTGGGGAACATTACCCCTATAATAGTTTCAGCAGCAGACCCCCTCCCCATTAACAGGGCATCATGACCACATTTTTTGCTTCATTTTTTTTTCTATTTTCCTCCTCTAAAACCTAGGTGCGTCTTATAGTCCGGTGCATCTTATAGTCCGAAAAATACGGTAATACATCAAATTTACAATTGCACAGTAAAACAAGGAAAAGGGAGCAGGTGGATGGGAAATGTTTCTCCTAGCTTTTCTGTGTAGGAGCAAGAGGAAAAGACAGTGAGACAGTAAGTTTTATTTTTTCATTAACTACTCCCTCCCAACAATAATACAAAACCAAGCACACAAATGGACTGCTGTTTCTAAAAGGGGAAACATCCAGTCTAATACAATCAATATAAATATAGATAATAAAAACTCCAGGATTTGAGGGTCCCCCCTTCCTACAGTTATGTGTCCTCTTCGCCTAGTACTCCGGGGAGTTCATAACAAATAGGATAATGTACATAATACATAATGCTGACACAAGGTGGCATGTGATACAAACTAGGAATATAATAATATAAGCATCCAATGTTAAAATAAGTAGTACAGTATAGTAGTATAGTATTAAAATGTAATGAAATGCAATGTTGGTAGAAACAAACAGCTAGCTATAGCAAAGACTGATAAAAACAATACTAGAATATTACCAACATTGCATTCCATTACATTTTAATACTATACTATTATTTTAACCAGTCTCTGCTATAGCTGTTTGTTTCCATCAGGTTTGTCTATGTAGTACTATAACTCCCAGCATTTTAGCATACCATAGTCATTTAAATTATCCAGTCTTTTACATTTCCCCTCCAACCGATAATACCTTATGTTTTTTCACATAAAATTGCTTTTTAGTACTCGGTATCCTGATCACCAAGTCTGCTTATACTGGTACTACAATTCTCACCACATGTACCTGCCTTCTCATTTTTTTTAAAATTGTAGTTTTAATTTATTATTCCTATATTATCACTTCCCTATTTGCACTGACCTCTGACCCCATTATGTCAGTGTGTGACCTTCTGCTAGTGCTTCCATTTTAACATGGGATGCTTCTATTTTATATTCCTAGTTTGTAAAGCACACCACCATGTGTCAGCATTATGTATTAGCCAACACTGTTCAGCCAATAAGTGGTCCGCGGCCACAAGCATAAGATAATGGAAATAGATAGGATAACTATTGGATACACAGTTATGCCAATTGAATAATCCTGATAGTCCTCACTACCTGCGCCTATATTGGAATTTTAATATAAATTACTACTATAATAAGGATTTAATTATTAAAAGTTAAGTTTTATAGAGCTTTAGTTGGGGGTTCTATTTGCCAACAGGCAATATGTTAATGAGCATTATGTATTATGTACGTTATCCTCTTTGTTATGTGAAATGACTCTTGAACCCATGATGTCAGTGTGTGACTCTTTTTCCTTCCTGATAATAATAATAATTAGTGAATCAACTATAAATAGTATGGCGGCCAAGTAGTGGACAGTAATGGACCGATCATTGCAATAATCAAGCAAGGGGGAGGGGGTGGAAATGATCAAAAAAGTCCAAAATGTATAGAAAACAGTATGAAGTTTATTAATTTACTAGGACATAACAACAGGCAAGGAACCTGACACATGTGCATGGTGTGCATAGGATGCACAGGACCGGAGTACAAATTATGATTAAAGTAAGTGGCACATACAGTAATTCATATTCGAAGCCCGCTATAATACAAGGCAATAACCCTTCCACATTGGCCACCATACAAAAATGATTGGTCATAATGTGACCACTAGGTCATTAACAGTAATGAGCCATGCATGTATAAAAATGGGTATAGAACTAACTCAAACTAATAAGGGGATACATTACCAATAGCGGGTACTCCGGCAACCTGCGCGTACACACACTACCATAAAATGTATTGTGTTGTTGTGGTCTAGGTGAGTGTTTACTGATGGGCCGCAGATATCATGCTACATTACTTATTCCAGGAGAGTAGCAGAGATGGTGACGCCAATGCAGAGGAAAGGCGCTGGTACAGGAGGTGAGTGCAGGTTTTATATTTTTAATTTCCCACCATGCACCTACACACGATAAATAAGTTTTAAAGTAGGGGAAACCTCTTTAATGTACAATACTTTGTTAAAGAAAATTAATATTCATTGCTTCCCACGCCTATAGTACCTCCCACCTCTATGCACTGAAGGCGGTGGTGGGAGGGACTATGGGAGTGGGGAGCAGTGAATATTATATTTTCTTAATAGTGGACAAACTGTTAGCATCAGCCACAGCTCCAGCAGCTGCTCGGCGATCACATGCTGCTGTTCAGTGATAACATGAAGCTGCTCATGAATATTCATTTTCCTTAATAGCGGACACACTGTTAGCTGCAGTAGCGGCTCCTGCAGCTGCTTGGCGATTAAGTGCAGCTGCTAAGCGATCACGTGTAGCTGCCCATCAATCCCGTGTGCCCTCTATTAAAGAGAATGAATATTCACTGCTCCCCATGCCCATGGGAGTGGAGAATAGTGAATATTCATTCTCTTTAATAGCGGGAACACGTGATCACCGAGCAGTTGCAGGAGCCGGCGGCTGCAGCTAACAGTGTATCCGCTATTTAGGAAAATGAATACTCATTGCTTCCCACGCCCATAGTCCCGGGCGTGGGGAGCAGTGAATATTCCGGCAGCTGACCTCAGTGTGTGTGGGTGCATGACATCATGCGCTGCTTACACGCTGGCATCAGCTGTTGGCATCAGAACAGGGATGGGGGCCATGTATTCCAGGATGGGGATCATGTATACCAGGATGGGGGGCCATATATATCAGGATGGGGATGGGGGCCATGTATACCAGGATGGGGATGGGGGCCTCCTATATCAGGATGGGGAGGGCATATATACCAGGATGGGGCCACGTATAACAAGAAGGGGGGGCATATATACCAGGATGGGGATATTAGTTCAGAATTGGGGGACATTACCCCTATAACAGTGTCAGCAGCAGACCCCCCCCATAACAGTGCGTCATGACCATAGTTTTTGCTTCAATTTTTTTTTCTATTTTCCTCCTCTAAAACCTAGGTGCGTCTTATGGTCCGATGTGTCTTATTGTCTGAAAAATAAGGTATGTTGTTTTTGAGGTACATCTTCAATTTCTTTGATAGAATTTTATTGTCAAAATTATTATACTTTATGTTTTCCAGAGCACTAAAATAAGGTGTGTGTGCAGATGTCCTTCTGAATTATCCACAGGATCAAGGTTCCTAACCTGAATTTTTCCTGGACAATTCATTAAAGAAAAATTATAGACAACTAACATTTTTTATGGACGAATTGGAAAGCAATAATGAATGACCAGATTGTGGTACATTTTGATAAAATAATAAAGGTCTCTGGCTGATATCAAATAATTAGCTGCATTTACTGTGAGATGTCAAAGAATGATATTTGCAATCAAAAGTGCCAACAGCCTCAAAAGGTAGCTATCTTGGTAGTTTCTGGTTCTTTGGTTGGGTTTTGTTTTTGTGATGTATTTAAGCTCATCTTCTCATGTTTAACAGCAAATATACTGTACATAAAAAGTAGAACATAGTGTACCATGCGCTTGTTATGCAGAGTTTGTCAAGTATAAACTTATTCAAAATGGTGGAATTTAATGTTTATCAGGGATAAGCTCTCATAATATTTATATATTCTGCATGTCTATGAAGAAATTGTAATTTTTTACGTGAGTTCTTGTCCTCAATTGGGCACAAATGCTTTACACTCTTTAGGGTCAGTTTTTTTTACTAAGACAATTAACTTATGTTTAGGTTTTTTAATTTATTCATCAATAGAAGAACAATTTTCTACCACTTAATTGAGTTTTCTGGTTGACAATGATAGCATATCAACAATACTACACCCACTTGATATATTCAAAAAGAAAACACATGGTTAACTAGTTCACAAAGCACAACTACAAATGTATATTATATATTAGTCAAGCTATTTATTATTCTAATGTTATATCTTTGTAATAATTTCTCAAAATGTGGAATGCAAATTGTTAACTACGATTTTTTTTTATTATTATTCTAATGAATTAAAATTATACTTTATACTATATACTAGGCTAGTAAATCAATAGAATTTTTTAAACAAAACATTTTCCCAAGAAAGGTAGTCACCTATTTTTAAAATATATATTGATTATTTTTTTTATTACTGTTTTTTAATAATGCAATATAGTAATAATGTAAAATTATTTTATAATTTCTCATCTACATTTTCTTTGTACTGTATGTATTTTACATTTTTAACTGTACCTATTTCATAACTTGTTCTTTGCACAACAGTTGAACAGTGTGTATGTCACTGACAATTACATGCCACAAAACTAACAAGGCAAACAAATGGGTTCATTATATTAATGAAGTGGCAGTGTGCGAATTGTATGGTTAATAGCAATGCCTTTTTATTTTGCTTAAGTATCTTTTTCTAAGACTTAAAGAAAAAAAGTAATGTCTGGTCTAATTTGTTTACCTAACAAAAAAATGTTCGATTAACTTAATTTTAATTAGAGTTTTAATTTCAGTTTAGAAAAGATTAACAACAAATTGGAAAACTTTAGGAAAGAGAAAGAAAAACAATAAGCTTACTCATTTTAAGTACAATGGATGAAGACTTCCAAGACTACTGTAGAGTAACCACCATAGCACAAAAATCATCTGTCATCACTTCTAAAAAATGCAAGAGTATTAATTTTTTCACAATAATTTTATAGATTTGTCACAGACTGTTAGTGTTATAATATGAAAAATTGGTCTTTACCTTTATTATTGAATCTTTATAATATTTTATGTATCATGTACAATCTGTAAAACAATTTTGGTAATTTAAAATGTGGTTTAAATCTGTTGACTATGCCAACAAAGAATATATTTTTTCCCAGTTTATAATTTTGCTCTGAAACATAAAAGAAAATTTCTATATGCTTTTTTTAGCGGTAATTATTAACATGTTTTAAGAGACATTTAAAATCCAAACAAGTAAACCTTGAATATAATTTGTTTCAGTTCCAATGTGCGTCAAACTATTTAATACACCAGAGGAAGATCTACGTAGAACAATCAGTTGTACATGCCAATATGCCTATCATTTAAAATGCAATGCAATGGTTAAAAATCTACATAAGTATTACATAGCCAATGCATATGATTACAACTCACCCATGTATGGGAATCTGTGGTTCTTTCATCTAAATTGTCATTCTGTGCAGCATCTGACCTTGAAATTTATAGCTTCCTTTTGTTGTGTCTCTTAGTCAATGATTCATTGAAATACTCCTTACTGTTATTCTCTATGGCAAAATATATATTTTCGATAGGTACAAAGCCTTGATATCAAAGAGCAGGAAATACAACTATCACATTATTCAATGTGATTATGCCTAATAATAATTCTAATAGTGATACATAAAATCAATCTGAAAGCTTGTCATGACATTAGTATGATATTAGGAAAAATCACCAAAATTAAGTCTGTGGATAATGAGATTCTTGACCATATGTGCTCTTATAAACCATTTTAATTTAATTAAATGTCTGTGTTGTGACCATACATATGAGATCACAACTCCAGGGGAATTATTTAAATGATACTTAAAGCTTTCACCAATATTTTTATTTGGCTCTAGACACACTCATTAGTTGAATAGTCTAATATAAAACTAAGAAATAAAAAGCTGCCATAGATAATTATTAGTGGTCCTGATGTCAGTTAGTCAAATCAACTAAAAGGCCAATTATTCCGATAAGACACAGGTTGAAGGGCTGGTTAAAAATAAGCTCAATGTTGCTATTAGGTCATGCTTACTGTATCACTTTTTTACAATATATTCCTGAATCAATTATTATAATTATTGGATTTCCTACATGCAAATTTCTACAATTATGTTATACTTATGTGTAATATGGTAATCATTGTGAACAGACATCCTGATCTGACTATACTGGTTGACTGACATTTGGAAATTTCCAGACTTTTTCTCGTTGACATTAAATAGGCATACGGATTACTGATGGTTGGACATTTTTGCCTATATTAACATAAAGTCATATATCAATGGAGAAAAAAATGCGGATTACTGATGGCCTGACATTTTTGCCTATATTAACATAAAATCATACATCAATGAAGAAAAAAAGACAACTACATGTTAAATTAATTTAATTTGTAGGTGTACTGATAATATACAGTAGATAAATTTTGTTTGCATTTTTCATCAGTGTATGATTCTATGTTAATATAGGCAAAGATGCCAACTGTCAGTAATCCATATGCCTATTTAATATCTATATGCATTTTACACATTTTCCTGGTATGTGAATTTATGTTAAGGTATGAGAGTATTATTAGATCAGCAAACAATAGATTAAGTATATTGGACTGTCTATTGTGTAGTTCATTTCTTTATATGTATTGTTCAAATATTAATTAAAGTTGCTCGGTAATTTTAGGTAAGAATATGAAATTAGAATAAACGTGAAAACCAACATGTACAATTATACAAGATTTGTATCCAATACCAGTCCTATTTGTTCAATCTCTCTGTTTATTATTGAGTAATAGTCCAATAATCAGTAGATTAATTCTATAAAAGAGCAAAGCGAGTTATTATTTAGATGAAAGACAACATGTAAAATGGTATAAGACTTGAATCCAATACCAGTCCTATTTGTTCAACCTTTTTGTTTATTATTGAGTAATAGTCCAACAATCAGTAGATTAATTCTATAAAAGAAAAAAAGTTTTTTATTACTTCTATTTTTATTATGCACAGTAAAAAAAAATTGGAGCTGATTTGAAAATATGAATTCACTAGGGAGCAGGCAGCAAGTTACCATTCCTGGTATGTCGAGAATTTGATTTAGGAGAATCATGCAGAAAACACAGCGAACCATATCACCACCCTAGCACAGGCATTTCGCCTGAGTCTAGTGCAACTGTAAAACTTGCTGTTAGTGTCTCCAGTGGAACAGCTGTAAGTCCTTCTGCATTTATTAAGAGTCCATGACCCCATAAGTAGCAACTTCTCTTTCATTCTGTATATATCTCACTTTAGTAAGTGTCAACAATTTCTGGCTGGCTGGCGATGCACCAGGGCTTACTCTGTATTTCTCCAAAACAAAAAGGCCATGTCATTCTTCTACAACTTAATCAGTGGCTACATATAGGAAAGCAACACTGAAGCCTTTTCTGATCATTTTAATGAGGACCCCTGGCTATTCAGTCATTGAAATATAATTGACTTGCTCCTCTCTTATTTTCATAATAGACACTCCAGCCAAGACTACATTTATTTTGCTATAAGAAATGTCAAGAAAGATTGGAAGTTTTCTGAGTGTCCCCATTAAAACTGAAAACATGCCACCCTGTCGTTTGCATGCGCTGCAATCACTCTGTATAGGGCTCATTATGCAGATAGAAGATGCAAATGTTTTATCTATCTCACATCTAACCAAACTGCAAGTGCCAAGAAAATAAGCACAGGGAAAATAATTTTCTCATTATGTACTGCATGGATTTTTTTTCCTTAGGAACCTGAGATTATTCAGATAATGCGAGGACAAAATCAACAGGATTTAATGCATGGATTTTACATGTGATGGCTTTTATAGGAAGTGACATAGCTCTCCATAATAACCAATCTACTAATAGAATTTTGTAACAAAGGAAGGCTAGACAGGTTTATGCAGGGATAATATATAGACAAATAGCACATTAGGAAAGATCTGCTGGCTATTATTCATGAAGCCATGAGCTTTTGTTTGACACAATCTCCAGATATATAAAATAGCTGTATCACAAGTAAACCTAAACATTTGGCTTAATGAGGTATTTTGCATGATTTTACTGCCACACTATTTGGGTGTCTATTTGTGTGTGTGTGTGCTTACATGCATATGCATCTGTATTCCCTTGTCTTAATCCTATTATCGACCCCCTTTCTGCTTCCTTGCCACCATTAATTTATTCATTTCTCTGTTACCAATGCTGTCCTAACATAAATACTGTGGGTCCTGCTCCCCTAGGCCTTGATCACACTGGCATAATTGTTCTCAAGCTCGAAAGTCACACCAAAAATGAATGCCTGTCAAAAACCTTTTGTGTTTACTGCTGCATTTGTGATACCCCCCAGGGGTATACTTGGTTTTGGTTTAGAATGTGCCTTATGCTGTTTTACATGTATGTTTCATTGTATGAATTGTGCCTCATGTTTATATTGTTATGTAATGGTAGTGCTGTTTGACCTGAGTATGTGGATCAGGATAGGCAAAATTTCAGACATGTAACCTTTAACTTTAACAGGCAGCATTGCCTGGAAACCCTGGGTGATGATTGCAATGAGCTGCCTGTCACAGGCATATCAAGTGTGACTGTCACGCAAGGTGTGAGAAAGACTTAGTGCAACACAAAGGGAAGAGGGAAAGGAAGCCCAGACTCTAGGGAAAGGGGGGAGTGAAGACCTTCTGGCTGATAGAATATCACCCTTTCTCCCCTAACGTCCCTATATTGGCTCTTCACCAATCGCCGCACAAGTCAATCCCCACTGACACTAAAGACAAAAAGGGGGACAAACAAAGGGGAATTGCTTAGCTTTAGACGACTCCAGACAACGGCACACACGTCCTCAACACCAGAGAGGAAGAAGTACTGCTCTTGCTCAAGCCTTCACAAGGAGTAATGAATATCGCCGGCACCTCCCTCTGGAACACAGCAGGTATTTATACACCCAGGCCAGGGTGTTAATTAGCTAGAGGAAGGTAGCCGCTGGGTCCTCTGAAAAGGTGTCTGTAATGCCAAACGTAGAGATCTCCTGCAACCAACTGCAGGGCAAATGTCTGTCACTTCTGACACACCCGTGACAGTGACAGACAGTCGCTCTGGATCTGACTGTAGAAGGTCACTGCACTTGGCATTGCAGACGCCTTCTTGATCCTCTCATGTCTGTAGTGTAGTGATATCCTCCTCCCTTTAGGACAAAGCAGCAACCTACACCTTCTGCTGCTAATTGACACACCCTTGATTGGTATTTAAAATTTCTCAATTTCCTCAGAGAGTCGCCGGTGATAGTTTCATGTTCCTCTATCCATGCCTGCAGTACTAGTAGTCGGCTAGTTTCTTCTTGGACTTCCCTTACGTCCTTGTCTGGATTTTCGTGAGATTAACAAAATTACTGTACGCAATCCTTACCCACTGCCATTGATTCCTGATCTGTTTAACCAGTTAATGGGGGCCAAGTGGTTCTCTAAAATTGACCTTAAGGGGGCATACAATCTGTTGCGCATGAAGGAGGGTGACGAATGGAAGACTGCTTTTAACACTCCTGTGGGTTATTTTGAGAATCTGGTTATGCCTTTTGGTCTTACTAATGCTCCTGCATTTTTTCAGAATCTTATTAATGACATCCTTAGACCTTTGATCGGCAAAAATGTGGTTGTGTATTTGGATGACATTTTGATTTATTCGCCGGATCTGGAGTCTCATTGGCGGAGCGTACGTGAGGTATTACAGTTGTTAATGGACAATTCGCTTTTTGCTAAGCTGGAGAAATGTGAGTTCGCTGTACAGAGAATTAGTTTTTTGGGTTACATTATCTCCAGCGAAGGTTTTGAGATGGACCCGGTTAAAGTTCAAGCTGTACAGGAATGGCCTAGGCCTATTGGTTTGAAATCGATACAGAGGTTTTTAGGTTTTGCCAATTATTACAGAAAATTCATAAAAAATTTTTCTAGTATTGTCAAACCTCTGACCGATCTCACCAGGAAAGGTGCTGATGCGGTTCAGTGGTCTTCTGAGGCTATTGAAGCTTTTGTGTATCTCAAGGAGAGGTTCACCTCTGCTCCCATCCTTATGCAGCCTGATGTGACTAAGCCGTTTTTGGTTGAGGTTGATGCTTCCTCTGTGGGGGTTGGCGCAGTATTGTCTCAGGATAACGGGGATGGATTACATCCCTGTGCCTTTTTTTCAAAAAATTTTTCGGAGACTGAACTGAATTACGATATTGGTAATCGGGAATTATTGGCTATTAAACTCGCATTTGAACACTGGCGCCACTTCTTGGAAGGTGCGGAATTTCCCGTTCAGGTTCTTACGGATCATAAAAATCTGATATATCTTGATGCTGCCAAGCGCCTGAATGCCCGTCAGGCTAGGTGGGCACTGTTTTTCTCGCGGTTTAATTTCTCCGTTACTTACATCCCTGGTACTAAGAATGTTAAGGCGGATGCCTTGTCTCGCAGTTTTTCTCCCATAGTCGGTGCTGAGAAAGAGGAGAACATTTTACAAGAAGGTGTTGTGATAGCTGCTTTGGACTCCGTTTTGGAAGATGAGATTCTTAAAGCACAGGAGAATGCCCCATCTAACACTCCTCATGGGAGGTTGTTTGTGCCTGGGACCTTTAGGAGAGATTTGTTTGTTGAGTGTCACGAATCTCGGTTGGCAGGTCATCCCGGAATCTCTGAGACCAAGAGACTGGTGGGTCGCAGTTTTTGGTGGCCTGGATGGCAGAAGGAAGTCATTAAGTGGGTGCGTCAATGTACTATATGTGCTAGATCTAAGTCCTCACATACTCCTGCTGCGAGGTTGCTTTGTCCTTTGGAGGTTCCCAGTGCTCCTTGGACACATTTGGCTATGGACTTTATAACTGACCTTCCCCCCTCTGAGGGTTTTACTGTCATCTGGGTGGTCGTGGACCGTTTTAGCAAGATGTGTCACTTGGTTCCTTTCGTCAAACTGCCCTGCGCTAAAACTCTCGCTAAGGCCTTTGTCAAGGAAATTGTCAGACTTCATGGCGTTCCTACTGACATTGTTTCTGATAGGGGTCCTCAGTTCGTGGCTCGTTTTTGGCGTGCCTTTTGTGACAGGTTGGGAGTTCATTTGTCGTTCTCGTCCGGATATCATCCTGAATCTAATGGTCAGACAGAAAGGAAAAACCAGGATGTTGAGCAGTTCTTGCGTTGTTTTGTGGCAGACAATCAATAGGGGTGGTCTGAGTTTCTGCCACTTGCTGAATTTGCTCTGAACAATCATACATCTTCTTCTGCTGGTTGTTCGCCTTTTTTTTGTTGTTCTGGGAGACATCCGTCGTTTGGGTCGTTCTCCAAGTTGGGATCTGCCGTGCCTGAGGAGGAGAATTTTTCCGGTGATTTGGAGAGAGTTTGGACGGATGTGCGTGGTAATCTTCAGGAGGCCAACAGAAAATCTAAAGACTACTTTGATAGGAAACGACAGGAGGTTTTGTTCGCTGTTGGTGACATGGTTTGGTTGTCCTCTAGGAATCTGCGGTTGAGGATTCCTTCTAAGAAATTGGGTCCCAAGTTTGTAGGGCCCTTTAAGGTGCTTCAGGTTGTCAACCAATCTGCTGTTAGGTTGGAGGTTCCTAGCTCCTGGAGAATTAATCCGGTATTTCATGTCTCTCTGTTAAAAAAAGCTGTTGTGTCGGATGGTGACGCCTCTGCCTCTGTTCCTCCGGTGGTGGAGGACGGGGAATATGAAATTTCTCGCATCCTTAACTCTAGACGGTATAGAGGTAGTTTGCAGTATCTTGTGGCCTGGAAAGGTTTCGGACCCGAGGATAACTCTTGGGTGAGGTCAGATGATGTTTCCGCGTCCAGACTTATCAGAGCGTTTCACAGGAGATTTCCTGATAAGCCTGGTCCTAGGGGATCCGGAGGATCCTCTTAGAAGGGGGGGTACTGTTAGAACCTTGCTCTTAGGTTTTTTCCTTTGCTGGTCACATGACCTTGTTGGCCTATTTAATCCTGCTCCGCCCTTCTGGCTTTGCTGGACTTCATTGTATAACTACTTTCTAGCTAGCCTGTGCTCTGTATCTAACTCTGTTAGTTTGCTTGGTCTACGGACCTCAGTGTTCTATATATTTTGTTTGTTTGTCTGTCTGCTACTATTTCTGTTAGGAGGTGTCCCATTTTCCTCCCAGTCCTTAGTACTTGTAGGGATTCCTTCCCCACATCTATAGGTCTCCGTACAGACTAGCTTAGGACTTTAGCAGGTCTGATCGCAGGATCAGGTCCCCTGTTACATCGTAGGGATAAAGCTGAGTTCTATCGTAGGGACAGATCTCCTCTCTTTCCTTAGCTCTGGTAGCAGAACATAACACCTTCACCCAGTAGAAGGTGCCTGAGCAACACTTTCTTTCAGTGTGTTCTGTCCAACTGAGTTGCCAGGTCCTGTCCTGTATCTTGTCTGTTTCCGCCACACTGGGGGCTGAGTACCCAGGCCTGTTAACTGCATCTGCGACTTCTAGTCTGTTTCCGCCACCCTGGGGGCTGAGTTCCCAGGCTCGTTCCTGTATCTTGCTCCTGCTCAGTTCCTGTCTGAACAGTGTCCTAGCCTGTTACTTGTTTGTCTCTATGCTCGTAACTTCCCTTTCCCTGCAGTGTCTGAACCTGCACCTAACTACAACTCGTTGTCTCTGTACTTCTGTTTGTGAGTTTAGTGTCCACTCGCTACTTCATTGTAAGTACCTTGTGTGTATCTGCTCTGCTTGTCTACCGCATCTGCGGGTTTTGCTCTGCTATGCTTGTCTACCGCACCTATGGGTTTTGCTCTGCTCTGCTCATCTACCGCACCTGCGGGTTTTACTCTGCTCTGCTTGTCTACCGCACCTGCGGGTTTTGCTCTGCTCTGCTTATCTACCGCACCTGCGGGTTTTGCTCTGATCTGCTTGTCTGCCGCACCTGCGGCTCTGTTCCTGTATCCCAGTCTGTTCTGGTCCTTATCCTGCCTGCATTCCTACCTGCCAGTACCCACCTGTCTGCATACCAGCCGTGCCTGCCAGTACCCACCTGTCTGCATGCCAGCTGTGCCTGCCAGTACCCACCTGTTAGTATGCCAGCCTAACCTGCCTGTTCCTGCATCCCCCAGTGTGGGTCAACAGCTGTGACCGGAGTCTGACCTGGAGTAGCACCTGGTCCCTCTGCTCTGTCCCTCCTTGGTTTACGGAGTCGACTGAGCCACCATGCAACCTTGGTCGGTCCGAGTTGATACTTAGTCACGCCCCTCCAAGCACTCCTCGGTTCATGGTCCAGTGGGATCACTAACCACGCTCACGCCAGTCTGTCCGGGCGTGTGCATAACAGTTTGCTCAGGCCATGGTCCCTGTTGAGCCCCACGGCCCTTCGCTCTCGGAGATATTTGAATTCTTGTCTGGTGAATACGTGCACCAAGGAAAAAAAATTTCTCAAGCTGAGGCTCAGGCGATTTACACACCAGCCCAAATGGAGCTATCAGCACTAATTCCTGCGGATCCACCACGGTACTACGGGGATCCAAAACAAAGCCGTGTGTTTGTGGACAATGTATGCTGCATTTCAAATTCTATGCTCACTATTTTCCCACTGATCGGGTTAAAGTAGCATTTATGATGTCCTACTTAGCGGGTGATGCCTTGAATTGGATCACCCCCTTATGGGAAGCATGGGATCCTATCGTCTCTGACCTGCAGGCCTTCCTGGTGGCCTTTCTAATGGTCTTTGATGACCCTAACCCTGAGGCTTCTGCTAAAGCTTCCCTTCCCAATATCCTGGAGCAGTCCCGATGGGTGATGCGTGTAGGTAGCCCACCAGCTCTCCAGCCTGAAGAGACTGCTGCCCACACAGAATCCACACAGAATGACAATGCTCCACAGAATACTTCTCTTCCCAACTTCAAGAGGCAGTCCAGATGTGCAAGGCGTAGAGGTAAACCATCACGCCAAGTTCTGTCCTCCCAAAGACCTCCTGTTCCCCAGCCTGTAGAGGCAGCTACCCGCACAGAATCCATGAAGGATGACCATGTTTGTCAGGCAAAGCAGAGGCTGGAACTCAGTCACAAAATCGGATTGCGGTCCCGCTGCGGTTGTTTGGGACACCCTGATGGTCTTTGTCCAGCGAACGTTGGAGAATCCCAAGAGATTAGGCCTGTAGGAGAGGCTGCCTTTGGCATTAGTGTTTCCTCTCCACAGATGACCGTGACTGTCTCCATGGCAAGTGAAGACCTCGGATTAACCGGAAGTTTCGGGCGTAAAGCCTTGAAGAGTCAGTGTCTGATTCCCGTCCGACTGCTCCAGAATCCAGTTTGGGCATTGTCAGCGGAAGGACGAGCCCTACTCAGAAACAGTCAAAATATGTCTGTACAAATTAAGCTCCAGATTGGAGCATTACACATGAAGAAGTTCACATTCAAGGTGCTGTCTGGTTTACCCACAGGTCGTCCGGAGCCGAGAGATCCAGTGTCTGCTCAGGTCTGGAGATCCTGCATGGTGTTTCCTGGGGGACTGCTGAGGTACAAGGGGTGTCCAGTCCCCATATCTTCAGGACAGTCAGCAGTGTCTTCTTCTTCTTCTTCACCAGATCTGCTAGTCGCTGACTCGCTGTGCACTGAAGTCTCCGAAAGAAGGGAAGCGGAGGCATTGTCCCCACACAGTCTCGACGATTGTACCAATGATCTGGCTTCAGGTACCGCCCCGCCTCACAGATGTGTCATCTCAGAAACCAGACTGAAGTTGGTCCCTAAGCAAGGATCTTCCATCTCTAATAAATCAGGCAATAAGTCCATCAAGGCCGTGGCTACCTCCAAGTCTCTGCACCCCTCCAACCAGGCGGAGGACTTCCAGTTGTCTCCTGAAACCTCTGGGGTGCTACCTGATAACAAATGGAGACAGACTTTTCTGCACCCTGTACCTGGTACTTCGCCCACTTCATCCAGTAAGCTTGGCAAAGTTTACGTCACCCCCGTTACCCCCGAGTCTCTGCACCCCTCCAACCCGGTGGAGGATCTCCAGTTGTCCCATGAATCCTTTGGGGTGCTACCCGATATTAACAAATGGAGAGAGACTTTCCTATGTCTTGTTCCTGGTACTTCACTCACTTCATCTGTTGCTGAAGATGGCTCGATGGGAGGAAGCATCCTAGTCACCAAGATGGTGAGACCAGTTTCGTTCCCTCTAGTAGACAGAACAGGTAATCTTCTTGAAGAGAAGGATCGGCTTCCAAATTCTCTGCAGAAAATCCTTGTAGGTTTGAAGAAGAGGGAGCGTAAAGGGGGGGGGGTACTGTAACATCCCTGGCGGCGTGCTGGCATGGCTTACCACCTCCCACCATGCAAAACCGCCATCTTACCTATCAGTCCCAGCTGCATACTTTGCTCCAGTACCTGCTGTATGTCTCTTGTCTGATTGCTTAGGGCGGCGGCACTGTTACTGCCTGATTCTTAAACTTACAGTGTGTACAGTCCTAATGTCTCCTCAGTCTATTGCTGTGAGTCACTGGATACTTAAACCCCCTTCACCCAGGAGAAGGTGCCTGAGCAACACTTTCTTTCAGTGTGTTCTGTGCAACTGAGTTGCCAGGTCCTATCCTGTATCTTGTGTGTTTCTGCCACACTGGGGGCTGAGTACCCAGGCCTGTTACCTGTATCTGTGACTTCTAGTCTGTTCCGCCACCCTGGGGGCTGTATACCCAGGCCCATTGCCTGTATCTGTGACTTCTAGTCTGTATCCACCACCCTGGGGGCTGAGTTCCCAGGCTCGTTCCTGTATTTTGTTCCTGGTTCAGTTCCTGTCTGAACAGTGTCCTAGCCCGTTACTTGTTTGTCTCTATGTTCGTATCTTCCCTTTTCCTGCAGTGTCTGAACCTGCACGTAACTCCAACTCATTGTCTCTGTACTTCTGTTTGTGAGTTTAGTGTCCACTCGCTACTTCATTGTAAGTACCATGTGTGTATCTGCTCTGCTTGTCTACTGCACCTGCGATTTTGCTCTGCTTTGCTTGTTTACCGCACCTGCGGGTTTTGCTCTGCTCTGCTTCTCTACCACACCTGTGGGTTTTGCTCTGCTCTGCTTGTCTACCACACCTGCGGGTTTTGCTCTGCTCTGTTTGTCTACCGCACCTGCGGGTTTTGCTCTGCTCTGCTTGTCTACCGCACCTGTGAGTTTTGCTCTGCTCTGCTTGTCTACTGCACCTGCGGGTTTTGCTCTGCTCTGCTTGTCTGCGGCACCTGCGACTCTGTTCCTGTATCCCAGTCTGCACTGGTCCCTATCCTGTCTGCGTTCCTACCTGCCAGTACCCACCTGTCTGCATACCAGTCGTGTCAGCCAGTACCCACCTGTCTGCATACCAGCCGTGCCTGCCAGTACCCACTTGTCTGCATACCAGCCATGCCTGCCAGTACCCACCTGTCAATATGCCAGCCTAACCTGCCTGTTCCTGCATCCCCCGGTGTGGGTCAACAGCTGCGACTGTGGTCTGACCTGGAGTAGCACCTGGTCCCTCTGCTCTGTTCCTCCTTGGTTCACGGAGTCGACTGAGCCGCCGTGCGACCTTGGTCGGACCGAGTTGATACTTAGTCACGCCCCTCCATGCACTCCTCGGTTCATGGTCCAGTGGGATCACTAACCACGCTCATGCCAGTCTGTCCAGGCGTGTGCATAACAAATTTCACACAAAACCCCCAAAAATTGGCTGGACAAATCTGTTGCCACCCTCAACTTAATATTTGGTTGCACACGCTGTAAATAAACTTACCAAATAGAGTGCTGGATTCTTGGACTTTTTATATGTAACGGTTTGGGATCCTATCGTTGCAACTAGATACAAAATGAGTTCCGTTCTTCTTCCCTAGTGTGGAACTTAAATGCAAGATATACCAGATATAGCCCAAGGAATTGAATGGTGCTATTTCTGGAGGAAAAGAATCAACTTCTTTGATCCTGCCCATCAACTGTGTCAATTTCTTTTGAGTTAGATAAAAGCATTTGTTGCAGAGGTTTTTTTGTTTCTGCTCAGGTTGTTTGTTTTGGTTTGATTTTAGATATTGTTAATGTTGGACAAAAAAATTCAAACTTTTAAATGATATAAGCCCAAGTAGTCTCTTCCAGAATTTTTACAACAATCTGCAGCTAGCAGGTTTTTGCCCCTCATCAGTCCAAAATAGGGTACTTGTTGGCAGTATGAGGGCTTTTGACAGCTGTCTGCAGATGCATTTGAAAGTGACTCATAGGGTAGCTACTTTTAAAGGGAATCTGTCAGTAGGTAATGCCCCCTTTCATTTAAAATAAGCTCTGGATGCAGATTCTATGCCCTGCCCATAGTCTTTAACAGCTAATGTACATTAAACAAAATGGGGATTTCTCTGGAATAAGGCATCGGATCGTAGATATCAAGGTATCATTTTATTCAGCTTCCTATGACATACATGCCCATATAGATGGCTTGGGAGGGTTGATCCTACTGACAGATTCCCTTTAATAGTTAGTGTTCTGGTAAAAATGTGGTGGTTATTTTTCCAGGGAGCATAAGCCTTAAAATTTCTTATGCCAGATAGCAAGGAGAATGTGTATCTCAGTGTGTATTCAGCTCCCAGTTGTCACAAGGATCTTTTTAGGGTGCAGTATCCTCATTAGGTTTGCCTCTTGGAGGTCATGCAGTATGAGGGTGCTTCATCAGGTTCTCCACCCTACTGTAATCATTTTTTTCTGTTTAAGATGAATCATTCTTGGACTATTTGGTTATTTGCAAAATAAAGTGAGGTGGCAGCCTAAAAGCAAGGCAAACTGTTTCATTAGCTTTCTGATCTGGAGGGTTGGGAAGATTTCTTTTTTCAGAGATGGCTTGCAATGAATACAAAGTTGTGTACTTTTTTATGTCGGAAACTGCACTATTGTGTGCTATTTAAAGAAAATCTGATTTTCTTATTTTAATAAAAATGCTGTCAGCAGGTAGGTGTCTTTACTTTTAGAAGAGTCTCTAGTTTGACTTATATCCTTACTCATGTTGCAAGGTCTGGTAAAGGGTCAGACACTAACGTGTAGGACATATTACATATAGATACCTCCACTCAGTAAGTCAGCTTTCACTGTTCCAGAGGAGATCTAATTTGCATACCTGTTTCTCAAGGAACATTTCCTGGCTTATATGAAGCCTCCTGGAGTTCCAGTGTCTAGTGGAGCAGTTAAGCTTCAGCTTCCACTTCGCTCCAGCTTTGATGGAGACCCCAAGGAGAGCCGCGGCTTCATTAATCTGTGTCAGATCTACTTCACACTCAGTGCTCATCTTTTTCCTTCAGACCAGACCAAGATTGCATTCATGGTTTGCAAACCCTATTTGGGAGTATGGTGGTCCCAAGACTCGTGACGCTGGGAGATTCTTGATGTTGCGGCCAGTATTTGAGGAACCAGGCAACAAGGATACTGTGACTCAGTATGCCTTATGCTTCTGCACCCTGGTGGTGGAGTTGGCCTGGAATGAAGAGGCTCTGGTGGCGACCTTCTGGCAGCACCTGTCCGGTCAAATTAAGGATAAGTTGGCAGGCAGAGCTCTATCATCCTCTCTGGATGCCCTTACACACCTCGCTACTAGGATTGATCTCATTTCCATGAGCAAGCTCTGGAACAGACTCAAGTGTCTTCTGTTTTCAGGGTACCTCCCAGGTGAGTTGCAACCTTTCAGTACCCTTAGCTGCCACAAGCTCCACCTACTGCTATAGAGCTGATGCAGGTAGAGTGAGCCAAACCTTCTGTACAAAAGCGACACCGAAGGTATTGTGACAATGTGTCCATGTACTGTGGTGGCAAAGGCCATTATGTTCATCAGTAATGTCTGGAGAACCCTCGCTTCTAGGGTTGGATGGAGAGGGGACCCTAGGTAAGAGAGATTGCTCTCCAAAACTGGTGACCAAAGTAACCCTGTCTTGGTAGGAGAGGTCCCTCTCTGAGGCTGCCCATCTGGATTCTGGCTCTGAGGGCAACATCATTCATTTGGATCTGGTCCGTCATCTTCAGCTGACTACGCAACAGCTGGATCACCTCCATTGAAGGACAACTCCTGGCAGAACCTATTTGTTCTATAACACTGCCAGACACCCTGCAGATCGGAACTCAGCTACCTCTAAGCTCAGTTCTTCTAAGTCTCCCATAGCTGCGTCGACATTCAACGGTTGTTAACTGTTCCAACGAGCAGGTGTTTCAATGGGGATTGTATTGTGCTACCAACAACCTTGCCAAGATTGTGCCCAAGATTCTGCCTTCCGTGCTTTTGGGCCTTTCCTCTCCACCCAGTGGCTGGATATTTCATCTGTTCGCTGCCCGAAACTCATGTCTTGTCTCCATCCTTTGATTTTTGTGATTCAGTGGAGGAACCACACCACTGTCCTTCAAAGGGACATTACTCTGAGTAAAACCATTGTTCTTTCAGCTAGGAGGAGGAGAAGTCTCCCCAGGGGACACAAATCCAAGCTGGTCAACCATGTGGGCTTACGCAAAGTGCCCCAGTAACAAGCCTACTAGGTCCCTTCTGCCTCGGTACAGTCCATTTTCTCCTGTTACCCTTTTGAAAATGCTAAATTTGGGGCTAAAGCAATTTTGTGGGAAAAAGTAAAATGTTTATTTTTTCCTTCCACATTGCTTTCATTCCTGAAGCCATTAAAAGGTTAATAAAGTTCTTGAATGATGTTTTGAGCACTTTGAGGGACGTAGTATTTAAAATGGTGTCACTTTTGGGTATTATCAGATACATAGGCCCCTCAAAGTCACTTCAAATGGGATGTGGTGCCTAAAAAAATGGTTTTCTAAATTTTTTCGGAAAAATTAGAAATTGCTCATAGAATTTTAACCCTTCTAATTTCCAAAAAAAAGTTTAAAAATGATGCTGATGTGAAGTAGACACGTGGTAAATGTTATTTAATAACTATTTTGTTTGTTATAACTATCTGATTTAAGGACATAAAAATTAAAAGCTTGAAAATTGCAAAATGTTCACATTTTTGTACACAGCCCATATCGACCAACATTTACCATTAATATGAAGTACAATGTGTCAAGAAAAAATTATCTCAGAATCACTGGGATTTGTTGAAGCATTCCAAAGTTATAACCTCATAAAGTGACACTGGTCAGAAAAGAAAAAAATGGCCTCCTCAGGAAGGTGAAAACAGGCTGGGGTGTGAAGGGGTTGAAAAGTGAGTGCTAATGCTGTGTTAAAAAATGATGCCTGAGAGAAAACATTTTATTTTTTGAAAATAATTGAGGTCTAGGAGAAAGTTTGTAGCTCTTCGGAACAGATGCCTGTATATCTTGCCAATCTTTCTAAGAGTCTTTTAGAAGGTGAGCCAAATTAAAAGGAATGTAGTTTGCTAGACATATTTGTGCACATTTCCTTTCAAAAACAGGTGATGACTCAATGAGAAAAAACATAAAAGTTGGAATTCTTACGAAACTGAACAGAAATGGGACGAATGGGGGATATTGTTAATGAACTCAACAAGATAGTGAAACCTTATGTGCCTTGTTGTAGAACTAACTAATCCAATGTATAGCTTTCTAAGATATTCTTCTAATGCACCCCTTAACCATATAATATCCTGAAAAAAAACAGGAAAAAAAATACAAAGTGAGATGGAATTTAAAAAAACAGCAATTCTGCCGGTGTATTTTTTTTGTGGGGGGGTTTACGATGATTACTTTGCAGTGAAAAAGACCTGGAAACTTTGATCTATGGGCCGGTACACTTATGGCCATCAAAAGTTTATATAGGCTTACATTTCATTACTAAAGAAAACTAAAAATAAGAGAGCCAGAACTTTTTTGTGGTGGGTGGGGGTCATTAAAATTGTATGAATGATTTTTGTTTTGGGTTTTTTTGTTACATGAGCTTTTTGTTTTATTGGTACCATTTTATTTATACAACTTTCCATGCAGGTTTGTGATCTTTTTTATTTGTGACAATATAACTATGACTTTTTTAAATTTATTTTATTTTTTGTTTCAATCCTCATCATATTGGTTCAATAGTTTTATATTTTATTAGTTCTGACAATTACACGTGCGACAATACCAAATATGTGATATTTATTTCTAGATTTTGCATTTTGAAAAAGGGGGTGGTTTTTAATTTCAACTTTTATATTTTTTCCTAAATATTTTTTTTATTTAATTTTTTTTCATTTTACACTCCTCAACATTGAAATTGTGACATCAAGAAGGAAAGGTCATGGAATTATTGGATCGATAGACATGTTAATGACATGCAAATTATGAAAAAATGGTAGGAAAAATGTAAAAACATCTCACTTTATTTATTATTAAACTTCATTCAATATTAAGCTTAAATGCCTTATCAGAAATACACATACATACACACATTGGCATGCTTGCAAAGTGGTTGTCTGAGAAATGTCATCCTACTCTAAATGCATTTGAGCAAGATACGCTGTTGGCATCTCCCTTCTCCAAAGTGACAACACCAGGCTTCATGTTGCTCATGCTACTATGAGCAGCCCGTGTCAGCTAAACGTACTACTATGGCTTCAGTACTTCTGGATTTGTATCCCATTGAGTACATCTGGAACACCATTGGTTGGCAACTGTAAAGGGAGCTGCCAGCAGTGGATCTTGATCATTTGTGTGTCCAAGTGCTTTCAGCGTTATAGAACATTCCTCAGACAGCCATTAATAACCTCATGGATGACATGCCTGTATTTCTGTAAGTCCCTGTATTTCTGTGTTTGGCACTCACACTCAATAATGAATAAATTGAGTTGTTTTTAAAATTTTGTTTCCATTTTTTCATTATGTGCATATCTTTAACATGTCTATCTATCCTGTGACTTCCATAATTCTATGACTCTTTCATATTGGTGTTGCAATTTCAAGGAGTAGAATCTGTTTGATCACCTACACAATCAGCTATTAGCATGAAACAATGCACTACACTAGGCAACTTATGGCACCCTGCAATCGCAATGGGGTGGATGATGGTCATCAGAAGCAATTCCCCATTACTAACCTCCTAAATGCTGCTAAGAGGTTAAGCTGTTGTGACCAGAGCTATCTCTATTCATTGTAGTTACTCTTGATTGCCATCTGCATCATTCAGTAAATGCACACATCTCTCGTATATATCTGGTGGATGTTGCCGAAGAGTTAAAATGTAAATATTGTTTTAAGACAACTTGCATCATGTTGTCTAATTCTGCCTTTAGCAGTAAAAAGTTACCATTAAGGATGGGCGGACCTGTGATGTTCGGGATCGGGTTCGGTCAAACTTTATAAAAAAGTTTGGTTTGGGTACCAGAATGGTACCCAAACTTGATCCTGAACCCGGACCCAGTTCAAGTGAATGGGTGGCCCGAACGTCAGGCGTTTCCCACGCTGACATCTATGTGACAGCATGAGAAACACTGGTTTTCATCAGTGGTAACCTTACTGAAGTTACCGCCAGTCACAGCATTGCAGTTTCCACGCTGTCACACAGAGGACAGCATGTGAGCCAGCAGCTGTGACAGGTGATGAAAAGATTACCGCTAGTCAGTCAGTGTGTGTGTAGCTTATTGTACATATATTTATTTTTAACATCCAGTTGAGGGAAAGCAGACAGCTGAGGGCTGGTTTTATTATTCTTGGAAGGGAGCAATAAACATGGAGCTTCCCAAGCTATTATTATCATCTCACAGCTGTCTACATAGTCTTTACAGGTTATTTAAAAGGGGATGACCCCCAAAAAAATGATGTGGGCCCCCCTATTTTTAATAGCCAGCAAAGGTTAAGCATAATGTCACAGTGTAGCAAAGACAAAGTGCAACATGAAGGGATTAAAAGGAAGGGAGCACAGACACTAGGGAAAGGGGGAGTGGAGACCTCCTAGGCTGATCTAAACTTGCCCAGTCTCCCCTACCATCCCTATATTGCTTCCTCACCAATCGCCGAACAGGAAACCTAAGCCCTGTAAATACCTAGAGCTAGGCCCTGGATAGGGAGGGGGGATGATGAGCACTGGTCTGTCCCCACTGTAAACTATAGACAATAAGGGAGACAAACAAAGGGAGGAAGAAACTTAGCTTGAGCCAACTTCAGAGAGATTACACCAAATGTCTTCCAAGCACCAGAGAGAAAGTAAGCAGACTGCAATAGCTTCAAGCCTTCACAAGGAAACATATGAATATCACCGGCGCCTCCCTGTAGCATACTGAAAGTATTTAAACATCCAGGCCAGGGTGTCAATCAAAGCAGGAGGTAGCCGCTGGGTCCTAAAGTAAGACAGATTTAAGAAGGCATAAGAAAATAATTTTGGTGAGTCCCAAAAATAATTAAAATCCTTAATTTATTGCAAAATAATTAAAAGATCATACAGGTTGGGAATACATCTCAACGCGTTTCTGTCAAAAAGCCCTTATTCACTGAGATACAGATTCTTTATGATACATGGTATAAAAACAAATGGTAACCAACCATTGATCAATAAACACATATGTTGACAATCAATCACATTTGAGAATAATTAGCATAATCACAAGGCTAAATCACAAGGAAAACTAGAAGGAGGAAAAAAAAAAGCATGCATTCAAATCCCTAAGATTTAATATAGGTAAAGAGTATCATCCCTCTGGTTCATGCCGTTGGGGTATTTTGTATCAAGTTTAGTGATCCAAAGTAATTCTCTTAGGAAGAGTTTTTTCCTTCAATCCCCTCCTCTAATAGGAATATCCACTTTTTTCTAGCCCATAGAATGAAAAATTGTTTAATTCCCCTTTATGTCTCTCTACAAAATGCTTACATGCTCTTGAATAGGATGCGTTTTTATTTTTGATGTTGGTAACATGTTCTGCCATTCTTTTCTTTAATTTACGTATTGTGCAGCCAATGTATTTTATTTTACATTCTTTGCAAAATATGCCATACACAACATAATTTGTATTGCAATTAATAAATCATTTAATATCATTGGCTGCATCAATTTTTTGAGTTTGCAATGTATATTGACTAGTGTTGATCGACCCGAGCAACGAGCCCAATGTTAGTCTATGGGAGACCCGAGCATTTTTGGCGCGGCACCCCCGGCAGTCTTTTAAAAGCCTAACAAGTGCCCAAAACGATAGTGACAGTGCTCAAATGACACGGGGACAGCATGGGGATCGCCCCAGGAAGCATTTCTGATGCCGAGGTCACTGCTGTCAACAACGTGGTCAGAGGTATTAAGCCACTTTTAAGGGCTCACAATAAAACGTTCAAAAACGAAACTGAAACTGCTTTCCTGTGAAATATGTTAAGGAACTTCCTTTCCAGGGTAAAGACTTGTGTATAAGGTAAAATAAATAACCCCCCCAAAAAAATACTCCTCCACACCTTGGGCTATGTTAACAAGTAGCATTTTTTATGCGTTTTTGCACTTTTGTATTGCTTTCAACTGTGACAAATGCATTCACCGGGCAATGTCATTTTAACATTTTACAACCTTATCTGGCCATGTGCTGTGTGACACATGCATACAGTGCTGAAAAGACATGGGAACAGCATGGGGAAGACCCCTGGAAACATCTCTGACACCCAGGTCACTGCCTAAAAGTGTGCCCATCAGAAGTCATACTTGCCACATCAGAAGATGCAGACTTGCAACTATCCCTGTGCAAGTTCTTGTCCCAGGGCACTGTTCAATTGTACCTCCCCCATTCCTTGCAATGCAAGTGCAAGTATGCAGCCTGCCACCCACCCTCCCCCAGGCTGCAATACCATACTGATTGCTTGCACTTGAAATTGGGCCTTTTAGGCATGTGGAGGCGGAATCTGGCCACCACGTCATGGCTGCGTTGGCGGCCTGGAATCCATACTCAGTCCCCAGCCGCCCAGCGGCCGGGTGTTCACACTCAGTCCCCAGCCGCCAGGGGGCGGCCAGGTGTCCATACTCGGTCCCCAGCCGCCCCGCGGCCGGGTGTCCACACACGGTCCCCAGCCGCCTGGGGGCAGCCGGGTGTCCATAAACGGTCCCCAGCCGCCCCTATTTCTCCTGTCAAGTTCCTTCCACACACTTTTCTTAGCTCGGCCTGCTTTAGGGCAGCATTGGACGAGACCACAAGAGAACCAGACTCCTCTGGTGGGCCCTGGCTTCTCCATCAGAGGAGTTGAGAGTGCCAAGGTGAGGAGCATGATGATGATGATAGAAGTTAGCATCTGCTTTGTTTTCTTTTAATGCAAGCATAAGGGTGCAGCTTGCCACCCACCCACTCCCAGGCTGCAATGCCATACTGCTAGCTTGCACTTGAAATGGGGTCTTTTAGTTAGGAGGAGGCCGAAGCTGGCCACTACCTCATGGCTGCTTCGGCAGCGAGGTATCCATACTCAGTCCCCAACCACCCCTATTTGTCCCGGTGTGCCTTATACATAAGATTAAGTGCGTATACCAAAACATTACCTGTGCCCTCCTCAGTGCATTTAGTGGGAAGGACAGCCTATTCCACTGTATTGTGTGCATGCCAAACCCCTGTTCATGTTACATACAAAGATGCCTCCCACCCTGCACCTGTCGTTGCAGACTTGCAACTATCCCCGTTCAAGTCCTTGTCCCAGGGCAGTGTTCAATTGTACCTCTCCCATTCCTTGCAATGCAAGCGCAAGTATGCAGCATGCCACCCACCCACCCCCAGGCTGCAATACCATACTGCTTGCTTGCACTTGAAATTGGGCCTTTTAGGCATGTGGAGGCGGAATCTGGCCACCACGTCATGGCTGCGTTGGCGGCCTGGAATCCATACTCAGTCCCCAGCTGCCCGGCGGCCGGGTGTCCACATTCGGTCCCCAGCCACCCCGCGGCCGGGTGTCCACACACGGTCCCCAGCCGCCTGGGGGCAGCCGGGTGTCCATAAACGGTCCCCAGCCGCCCCTATTTCTCCTGTCAACTTCCCCCCACACACTTTTCTTAGCCCGGCCTGCTTTAGGGCAGCATTGGACGAGACCACCAGAGAACCAGACTCCTCTGGTGGGCCCTGGCTTCTCCATCAGGGGAGTTGAGAGTGCCAAGGTGAGGACCATGATGATGATGATACAAGTTAGCATCTGCTTTGTTTTCTTGGAATGCAAGCGAATGTATGTAGTAGCAGCTAGGCCTGAGGTGGTCAGCATTTTGGCGCATATCCTACCTCCTCCGAGGATTGCTGGATGTTTTCCTGCTACTATCCCAGTTCTATGACTCCCGTTAAAGCAAAGCTTCAGGTGATACATGATGGATGAAGTAGTGGCAAAGGAGAAAGAGCAGGAGGAACAGGGACCATTCACATCAATATCAGGCCAGTCAACCACATATGTCTTGTAGGATATGTTTCTGTAACAAAAGGAGCGGTTCGGCTACACAGTTGAGTGCAATGCCAACCAAACATTTTGAGGCGCTCCAATGCCCGTTGGAAATGACATGGAGGTCAGAGGGCCTTAACTAAACCGTTTTTTCCATTTATACCAACTGGGTCTCCTGTACACTGTTAGCCTAAGCAGTGAATGGAAGGCTTTCCAAAAATTATAAGGAACTTGCAATTAGAGATGAGCGTTGTTCGACTCGAACTGTTCGCCAATCTCAAATTTGAGCTGTTTTGGGCGGTGTTTGAGCCGTTCGGCGAACACGAACGATTTGAAAAAAATTTGGCTGTTCGAGGTTATGTTCGATAACTGTTCGTGCACCAAAATCATAACTGGATTTTTTATAAGTAATGATGAAAATTAATGTTAATACGCAGTTTGAGTGTACAGCGGGGCGGGGGGAGGGGCAGGGGATGGATCTCTGCAGGAATAATGAAGATCTCCATTTTTTTTTCTCTTTCCCGCACTTACAGTGGGGAGGTGCAATCTGTCAGCCTATCAGCAGCGCACACACGAAGCGAAGTGCTTTTTTTCACACAAGCAAGGGCATGTGTCATTGGCAGTGTATGTCACATGTCCTTGCCCTATAAGACCCAGCCATTTTCCCCGTCGCCACCATTTTCTCACTGCTGCAGCTGCGTGTTAGACGGCACCGCTGTTGCTGTGTGCGCTATACCTTGTTAATTTCAAGCCAATTTTCGCACAAATCTACAGATAGCTTGGGAGTAGGGAATAGTTGTGATTGCAGTCCTTTTAAGGACTAGGTTACAGCATTTCCTACGACTTTTATCAGGCAGGTCTGTGCTCTTAAATAGATAGGTTGTGGGAGTAAAGACTAATTGTAATTGCAGTCCTTTTCAAGATTAAGTTACATCAGTTCCTATCAGTTTTTGCCAGGCAGGTCTGTGCCAGTGCTGTGCAAGTTTTTTTCACAGCATTTGGCTAAATCTAGCAAACCTAATCCTTTTTGGCCTATTGCAGAGTGTGTTAGTCAGTGGAGTAGCCTATCTGTGTTGCAAGCTACACCACCTGTGTATAGAATACCAATTTTTTACTGCACCTAGTGAAGTAAAACCTTTTGGGCATAGCATCATTCTATTAGTCCATCTATACTGACCTCCATAAGGTTGCAAATTGAATATAATTTTTTTTCTGCATCTAGCTCTGAAAAAATATTTGGCCTTCTAGCTGTGTGTGGGACTTGTTCTATTAGTCTATTTATACTGACCTCCATCAGGTTGCAAACTGAATATAATTTGTTTCTGCATCTGCCTCTGAAAAAATATTTGGGCTTCTAGCTGTGTGTGGGACTTGTTCTATTAGTCCATCTATACTGACCTCCATCACGTTGCAAATTGAATATAATTTTTTTCTGCATCTAGCTCTGAAAAAATATTTGGCCTTCTAGCATTGTGTGGGACTTGTTATATTAGTCCATCTATATTGACCTCCATCAGGTTGCAAATTCAAAATAATTTTTATCTGCATCTAGCTCTGAAAAAATATTTGGCATTCTAGCAGTGTGTGGGACTTGTTCTATTAGTCCATCTATACTGACCTCCATCAGGTTGAAATTGAATATAATTTTTTTCTACATCTAGCTCTGAAAAAATATTTGGCCTTCTAGCAGTGTGTGGGACTTGTTCTATTAGTCCATCTATACTGACCTGCATCACGTTGCAAATTGAATATAATTTTTTTCTGCATCTGGCTCTGAAGAAATATTTGGCCTTCTAGCAGTGTGTGGGACTTGTTCTATTAGTCCATCTATACTGACCTCCATCACGTTGCAAATTGAATATAATTTTTTTCTACATCTAGCTCTGAAAAAATATTTGGGCTTCTAGCTGTGTGTGGGACTTGTTCTATTAGTCCATCTATACTGACCTCCATCAGGTTGCAAATTGAATATAATATTTTTCTGCATCTAGCTCTGAAAAAATATTTGGGCTTCTAGAAGTGTGTGGGACTTGTTCTATTAGTCCATCTATACTGACCTCCATAAGGTTGCAAACTGAATATAATTTTTTTCTGCATCTACCTCTGAAAAAATATTTGGGCTTCTAGCAGTGTGTGGGACTTGTTCTATTAGTCCATCTATACTGACCTCCATCAGATTGCAAATTGAATATAATATTTTTCTGCATCTAGCTCTGAAAAAATATTTGGCCTTCTAGCAGTGTGTGGGACTTGTTCTATTAGTCCATCTATGCTGACCTCCATCAGGTTGCAAACTGAATATAATTTTTTTCTGCATCTACCTCTGAAAAAATATTTGGGCTTCTAGCTGTGTGTGGGACTTGTTCTATGAGTCCATCTATACTGACCTCCATCACGTTGCAAATTGAATATAATTTTTTTCTGCATCTAGCTCTGAAAAAATATTTGGCCTTCTAGCAGTGTGTGGGACTTGTTCTATTTGTCCATCTATACTGACCTCCATCACGTTGCAAATTGAATATAATTTTTTTCTGCATCTAGCTCTGAAAAAATATTTGGGCTTCTATCAGTGTGTGGGACTTGTTCTATTAGTCCATCTATACTGACCTCCATCAGGTTGCAAATTGAATATAATTTTTTTCTGCATCTAGCTCTGAAAAAATATTTGGGCTTCTAGCAGTGTGTGGGACTTGTTCTATTAGTCCATCTATACTGACCTCCACCAGGTTGCAAACTGAATATAATTTTTTTCTGCATCTACCTCTGAAAAAATATTTGGGCTTCTAGCAGTGTGTGGGACTTGTTCTATTATTCCATCTATACTGACCTCCATCAGGTTGCAAACTGAATATAATTTGTTTCTGCATCTACCTCTTAAAAAATATTTGGGCTTTTAGCAGTGTGTGGGACTTGTTCTATTAGTCCATCTATACTTACCTCCATCAGGTTGCAAACTGAATGTAATTTTTTTCTGCATCTACCTCTGAAAAAATATTTGGGCTTCTAGCAGTGTGTGGGACTTGTTCTATTATTCCATCTATACTGACCTCCATCAGGTTGCAAACTGAATATAATTTTTTTCTGCATCTACCTCTGAAAAAATATTTGGGCTTCTAGCTGTGTGTGGGACTTGTTCTATTAGTCCATCTATATTGACCTCCATCAGGTTGCAAATTGAATATAATATTTTTCTGCATCTAGCTCTGAAAAAATATTTGGGCTTCTAGCAGTGTGTGGGACTTGTTCTATTAGGCCATCTATACTGACCTCCATCAGGTTGCAAACTGAATATAATTTTATTCTGCATCTACCTCTGAAAAAATATTTGGGCTTCTAGCAGTGTGTGGAACTTGCTCTATTAGTCCATCTATACTGACCTCCATCAGGTTGCAAATTGAATATAATATTTTTCTACATCTAGCTCTGAAAAAATATTTGGCCTTCTAGCAGTGTGTGGGACTTGTTCTATTTGTCCATGTATACTGACCTCCATCAGGTTGCAAACTGAATATAATTTTTTTCTGCATCTAGTTCTGAAAAAATATTTGGCCTTCTAGCTGTGTGTGGGACTTGTTCTATTAGTCCATCTATACTGACCTCCATCAGGTTGCAAACTGAATATAATTTTTTTCTGCATCTACCTCTTAAAAAATATTTGGGCTTCTAGCAGTGTGTGGGACTTGTTCTATTAGTCCATCTATACTGACCTCCATCAGATTGCAAATTGAATATAATATTTTTCTGCATCTAGCTCTGAAAAAATATTTGGCCTTCTAGCAGTGTGTGGGACTTGTTCTATTAGTCCATCTATGCTGACCTCCATCAGGTTGCAAACTGAATATAATTTTTTTCTGCATCTACCTCTGAAAAAATATTTGGGCTTCTAGCTGTGTGTGGGACTTGTTCTATGAGTCCATCTATACTGACCTCCATCACGTTGCAAATTGAATATAATTTTTTTCTGCATCTAGCTCTGAAAAAATATTTGGCCTTCTAGCAGTGTGTGGGACTTGTTCTATTTGTCCATCTATACTGACCTCCATCACGTTGCAAATTGAATATAATTTTTTTCTGCATCTAGCTCTGAAAAAATATTTGGGCTTCTATCAGTGTGTGGGACTTGTTCTATTAGTCCATCTATACTGACCTCCATCAGGTTGCAAATTGAATATAATTTTTTTCTGCATCTAGCTCTGAAAAACTATTTGGGCTTCTAGCAGTGTGTGGGACTTGTTCTATTAGTCCATCTATACTGACCTCCATCAGGTTGCAAACTGAATATAATTTTTTTCTGCATCTACCTCTGAAAAAATATTTGGGCTTCTAGCAGTGTGTGGGACTTGTTCTATTATTCCATCTATACTGACCTCCATCAGGTTGCAAACTGAATATAATTTTTTTCTGCATCTACCTCTTAAAAAATATTTGGGCTTCTAGCAGTGTGTGGGACTTGTTCTATTAGTCCATCTATACTTACCTCCATCAGGTTGCAAACTGAATGTAATTTTTTTCTGAATCTACCTCTGAAAAAATATTTGGGCTTCTAGCAGTGTGTGGGACTTGTTCTATTATTCCATCTATACTGACCTCCATCAGGTTGCAAACTGAATATAATTTTTTTCTGCATCTACCTCTGAAAAAATATTTGGGCTTCTAGCTGTGTGTGGGACTGGTTCTATTAGTCCATCTATATTGACCTCCATCAGGTTGCAAATTGAATATAATATTTTTCTGCATCTAGCTCTGAAAAAATATTTGGGCTTCTAGCAGTGTGTGGGACTTGTTCTATTAGGCCATCTATACTGACCTCCATCAGGTTGCAAACTGAATATAATTTTATTCTGCATCTACCTCTGAAAAAATATTTGGGCTTCTAGCAGTGTGTGGAACTTGCTCTATTAGTCCATCTATACTGACCTCCATCAGGTTGCAAATTGAATATAATATTTTTCTACATCTAGCTCTGAAAAAATATTTGGCCTTCTAGCAGTGTGTGGGACTTGTTCTATTTGTCCATGTATACTGACCTCCATCAGGTTGCAAACTGAATATAATTTTTTTCTGCATCTAGTTCTGAAAAAATATTTGGCCTTCTAGCTGTGTGTGGGACTTGTTCTATTAGTCCATCTATACTGACCTCCATCAGGTTGCAAACTGAATATAATTTTTTTCTGCATCTACCTCTGAAAAAATATTTGGGCTTCTAGCTGTGTGTGGGACTTGTTCTATTAGTCCATCTATACTGACCTCCATCAGGTTGCAAATTGAATATAATATTTTTCTGCATCTAGCTCTGAAAAAATATTTGGCCTTCTAGCAGTGTGTGGGACTTGTTCTATTAGTCCATCTATACTGACCTCCATCAGGTTGCAAACTGAATATAATTTGTTTCTGCATCTGCCTCTGAAAAAATATTTGGGCTTCTAGCTGTGTGTGGGACTTGTTCTATTAGTCCATCTATACTGACCTCCATCACGTTGCAAATTGAATATAAATTTTTTCTGCATCTAGCTCTGAAAAAATATTTGGCCTTCTAGCATTGTGTGGGACTTGTTATATTAGTACATCTATACTGACCTCCATCAGGTTGCAAATTCAAAATAATTTTTATCTGCATCTAGCTCTGAAAAAATATTTGGCATTCTAGCAGTGTGTGGGACTTGTTCTATTAGTCCATCTATACTGACCTACATCAGATTGAAATTGAATATAATTTTTTTCTGCATCTAGCTCTGAAAAAATATTTGGCCTTCTAGCAGTGTGTGGGACTTGTTCTATTAGTCCATCTATACTGACCTCCATCACGTTGAAAATTGAATATAATTTTTTTCTGCATCTGGCTCTGAAGAAATATTTGGCCTTCTAGCAGTGTGTGGGACTTGTTCTATTAGTCCATCTATACTGACCTCCATCACGTTGCAAATTGAATATAATTTTTTTCTGCATCTAGCTCTGAAAAAATATTTGGCCTTCTAGCTGTGTGTGCGACTTGTTCTATTAGTCCATCTATACTGACCTCCATCAGGTTGCAAATTGAATCTAATATTTTTCTGCATCTAGCTCTGAAAAAATATTTGGGCTTCTAGAAGTGTGTGGGACTTGTTCTATTAGTCCATCTATACTGACCTCCATAAGGTTGCAAACTGAATATAATTTTTTTCTGCATCTACCTCTGAAAAAATATTTGGGCTTCTAGCAGTGTGTGGGACTTGTTCTACTGGTCCATCTATACTGACCTCCATCAGATTGCAAATTGAATATAATATTTTTCTGCATCTAGCTCTGAAAAAATATTTGGCCTTCTAGCAGTGTGTGGGACTTGTTCTATTAGTCCATCTATACTGACCTCCATCAGGTTGCAAATTGAATATAATTTTTTTCTGCATCTAGCTCTGAAAAAATATTTGGGCTTCTAGCAGTGTGTGGGACTTGTTCTATTAGTCCATCTATACTGACCTCCATCAGGTTGCAAACTGAATATAATTTTTTTCTGCATCTACCTCTGAAAAAATATTTGGGCTTCTAGCAGTGTGTGGGACTTGTTCTATTATTCCATCTATACTGACCTCCATCAGGTTGCAAACTGAATACAATTTTTTTCTGCATCTACCTCTGAAAAAATATTTGGGCTTCTAGCAGTGTGTGGGACTTGTTCTATTAGTCCATCTATACTTACCTCCATCAGGTTGCAAACTGAATGTAATTTTTTTCTGCATCTACCTCTGAAAAAATATTTGGTCTTCTAGCTGTGTGTGGGACTTGTTCTATTATTCCATCTATACTGACCTCCGTCAGGTTGCAAACTGAATATAATTTTTTTCTGCATCTACCTCTGAAAAAATATTTGGGCTTCTAGCTGTGTGTGGGACTTGTTCTATTAGTCCATCTATACTGACCTCCATCAGATTGCAAATTGAATATAATATTTTTCTGCATCTAGCTCTGAAAAAATATTTGGCCTTCTAGCAGTGTGTGGGACTTGTTCTGTTAGTCCATCTATACTGACCTCCATCAGGTTGCAAATTGAATATAATTTTTTTCTGCATCTAGCTCTGAAAAAATATTTGGGCTTCTAGCAGTGTGTGGGACTTGTTCTATTAGTCCATCTATACTGACCTCCATCAGGTTGCAAACTGAATATAATTTTTTTCTGCATCTACCTCTGAAAAAATATTTGGGCTTCTAGCAGTGTGTGGGACTTGTTCTATTATTCCATCTATACTGACCTCCATCAGGTTGCAAACTGAATATAATTTTTTTCTGCATCTACCTCTGAAAAAATATTTGGGCTTCTAGCAGTGTGTGGGACTTGTTCTATTAGTCCATCTATACTTACCTCCATCAGGTTGCAAACTGAATGTAATTTTTTTCTGCATCTACCTCTGAAAAAATATTTGGGCTTCTAGCAGTGTGTGGGACTTGTTCTATTAGTCCATCTATACTTACCTCCATCAGGTTGCAAACTGAATGTAATTTTTTTCTGCATCTAGCTCTGAAAAAATATTTGGCCTTCTAGCTGTGTGTGCGACATGTTCTATTAGTCCATCTATACTGACCTCCATCAGGTTGCAAATTGAATCTAATATTTTTCTGCATCTAGCTCTGAAAAAATATTTGGGCTTCTAGAAGTGTGTGGGACTTGTTCTATTAGTCCATCTATACTGACCTAAAACAGGTTGCAAACTGAATATAATTTTTTTCTGCATCTACCTCTGAAAAAATATTTGGGCTTCTAGCAGTGTGTGGGACTTGTTCTATTAGTCCATCTATACTGACCTCCATCAGGTTGCAAACTGAATATAATTTTTTTCTGCATCTACCTCTGAAAAAATATTTGGGCTTCTAGCAGTGTGTGGGACTTGTTCTATTATTCCATCTATACTGACCTCCATCAGGTTGCAAACTGAATATAATTTTTTTCTGCATCTACCTCTGAAAAAATATTTGGGCTTCTAGCAGTGTGTGGGACTTGTTCTATTAGTCCATCTATACTTACCTCCATCAGGTTGCAAACTGAATGTAATTTTTTTCTGCATCTACCTCTGAAAAAATATTTGGGCTTCTAGCAGTGTGTGGGACTTGTTCTATTAGTCCATCTATACTTACCTCCATCAGGTTGCAAACTGAATGTAATTTTTTTCTGCATCTAGCTCTGAAAAAATATTTGGCCTTCTAGCTGTGTGTGCGACTTGTTCTATTAGTCCATCTATACTGACCTCCATCAGGTTGCAAATTGAATCTAATATTTTTCTGCATCTAGCTCTGAAAAAATATTTGGGCTTCTAGAAGTGTGTGGGACTTGTTCTATTAGTCCATCTATACTGACCTAAAACAGGTTGCAAACTGAATATAATTTTTTTCTGCATCTACCTCTGAAAAAATATTTGGGCTTCTAGCAGTGTGTGGGACTTGTTCTATTATTCCATCTATACTGACCTCCATCAGGTTGCAAACTGAATATAATTTTTTTCTGCATCTACCTCTGAAAAAATATTTGGGCTTCTAGCAGTGTGTGGGACTTGTTCTATTAGTCCATCTATACTGACCTCCATCAGGTTGCAAACTGAATATAATTTTTTTCTCCATCTACCTCTGAAAAAATATTTGGGCTTCTAGCAGTGTGTGGGACTTGTTCTATTAGTCCATCTATACTTACCTCCATCAGGTTGCAAACTGAATGTAATTTTTTTCTGCATCTAGCTCTGAAAAAATATTTGGCCTTCTAGCTGTGTGTGCGACTTGTTCTATTAGTCCATCTATACTGACCTCCATCAGGTTGCAAATTGAATCTAATATTTTTCTGCATCTAGCTCTGAAAAAATATTTGGGCTTCTAGAAGTGTGTGGGACTTGTTCTATTAGTCCATCTATACTGACCTCCATAAGGTTGCAAACTGAATATAATTTTTTTCTGCATCTACCTCTGAAAAAATATTTGGGCTTCTAGCAGTGTGTGGGACTTGTTCTATTGGTCCATCTATACTGACCTTCATCAGATTGCAAATTGAATATAATATTTTTCTGCATCTAGCTCTGAAAAAATATTTGGCCTTCTAGCAGTGTGTGGGACTTGTTCTATTAGTCCATCTATACTGACCTCCATCAGGTTGCAAATTGAATATAATTTTTTTCTGCATCTAGCTCTGAAAAAATATTTGGGCTTCTAGCAGTGTGTGGGACTTGTTCTATTAGTCCATCTATACTGACCTCCATCAGGTTGCAAACTGAATATAATTTTTTTCTGCATCTACCTCTGAAAAAATATTTGGGCTTCTAGCAGTGTGTGGGACTTGTTCTATTATTCCATCTATACTGACCTCCATCAGGTTGCAAACTGAATATAATTTTTTTCTGCATCTACCTCTGAAAAAATATTTGGGCTTCTAGCAGTGTGTGGGACTTGTTCTATTAGTCCATCTACACTGACCTCCATCACGTTGCAAATTGAATATAATTTTTTTCTGCATCTAGCTCTGAAAAAATATTTGGCCTTCTAGCATTGTGTGGGACTTGTTATATTAGTCCATCTATATTGACCTCCATCAGGTTGCAAATTCAAAATAATTTTTATCTGCATCTAGCTCTGAAAAAATATTTGGCATTCTAGCAGTGTGTGGGACTTGTTCTATTAGTCCATCTATACTGACCTCCATCAGGTTGAAATTGAATATAATTTTTTTCTACATCTAGCTCTGAAAAAATATTTGGCCTTCTAGCAGTGTGTGGGACTTGTTCTATTAGTCCATCTATACTGACCTGCATCACGTTGCAAATTGAATATAATTTTTTTCTGCATCTGGCTCTGAAGAAATATTTGGCCTTCTAGCAGTGTGTGGGACTTGTTCTATTAGTCCATCTATACTGACCTCCATCACGTTGCAAATTGAATATAATTTTTTTCTACATCTAGCTCTGAAAAAATATTTGGGCTTCTAGCTGTGTGTGGGACTTGTTCTATTAGTCCATCTATACTGACCTCCATCAGGTTGCAAATTGAATATAATATTTTTCTGCATCTAGCTCTGAAAAAATATTTGGGCTTCTAGAAGTGTGTGGGACTTGTTCTATTAGTCCATCTATACTGACCTCCATAAGGTTGCAAACTGAATATAATTTTTTTCTGCATCTACCTCTGAAAAAATATTTGGGCTTCTAGCAGTGTGTGGGACTTGTTCTATTAGTCCATCTATACTGACCTCCATCAGATTGCAAATTGAATATAATATTTTTCTGCATCTAGCTCTGAAAAAATATTTGGCCTTCTAGCAGTGTGTGGGACTTGTTCTATTAGTCCATCTATGCTGACCTCCATCAGGTTGCAAACTGAATATAATTTTTTTCTGCATCTACCTCTGAAAAAATATTTGGGCTTCTAGCTGTGTGTGGGACTTGTTCTATGAGTCCATCTATACTGACCTCCATCACGTTGCAAATTGAATATAATTTTTTTCTGCATCTAGCTCTGAAAAAATATTTGGCCTTCTAGCAGTGTGTGGGACTTGTTCTATTTGTCCATCTATACTGACCTCCATCACGTTGCAAATTGAATATAATTTTTTTCTGCATCTAGCTCTGAAAAAATATTTGGGCTTCTATCAGTGTGTGGGACTTGTTCTATTAGTCCATCTATACTGACCTCCATCAGGTTGCAAATTGAATATAATTTTTTTCTGCATCTAGCTCTGAAAAAATATTTGGGCTTCTAGCAGTGTGTGGGACTTGTTCTATTAGTCCATCTATACTGACCTCCACCAGGTTGCAAACTGAATATAATTTTTTTCTGCATCTACCTCTGAAAAAATATTTGGGCTTCTAGCAGTGTGTGGGACTTGTTCTATTATTCCATCTATACTGACCTCCATCAGGTTGCAAACTGAATATAATTTGTTTCTGCATCTACCTCTTAAAAAATATTTGGGCTTTTAGCAGTGTGTGGGACTTGTTCTATTAGTTCATCTATACTTACCTCCATCAGGTTGCAAACTGAATGTAATTTTTTTCTGCATCTACCTCTGAAAAAATATTTGGGCTTCTAGCAGTGTGTGGGACTTGTTCTATTATTCCATCTATACTGACCTCCATCAGGTTGCAAACTGAATATAATTTTTTTCTGCATCTACCTCTGAAAAAATATTTGGGCTTCTAGCTGTGTGTGGGACTTGTTCTATTAGTCCATCTATATTGACCTCCATCAGGTTGCAAATTGAATATAATATTTTTCTGCATCTAGCTCTGAAAAAATATTTGGGCTTCTAGCAGTGTGTGGGACTTGTTCTATTAGGCCATCTATACTGACCTCCATCAGGTTGCAAACTGAATATAATTTTATTCTGCATCTACCTCTGAAAAAATATTTGGGCTTCTAGCAGTGTGTGGAACTTGCTCTATTAGTCCATCTATACTGACCTCCATCAGGTTGCAAATTGAATATAATATTTTTCTACATCTAGCTCTGAAAAAATATTTGGCCTTCTAGCAGTGTGTGGGACTTGTTCTATTTGTCCATGTATACTGACCTCCATCAGGTTGCAAACTGAATATAATTTTTTTCTGCATCTAGTTCTGAAAAAATATTTGGCCTTCTAGCTGTGTGTGGGACTTGTTCTATTAGTCCATCTATACTGACCTCCATCAGGTTGCAAACTGAATATAATTTTTTTCTGCATCTACCTCTTAAAAAATATTTGGGCTTCTAGCAGTGTGTGGGACTTGTTCTATTAGTCCATCTATACTGACCTCCATCAGATTGCAAATTGAATATAATATTTTTCTGCATCTAGCTCTGAAAAAATATTTGGCCTTCTAGCAGTGTGTGGGACTTGTTCTATTAGTCCATCTATGCTGACCTCCATCAGGTTGCAAACTGAATATAATTTTTTTCTGCATCTACCTCTGAAAAAATATTTGGGCTTCTAGCTGTGTGTGGGACTTGTTCTATGAGTCCATCTATACTGACCTCCATCACGTTGCAAATTGAATATAATTTTTTTCTGCATCTAGCTCTGAAAAAATATTTGGCCTTCTAGCAGTGTGTGGGACTTGTTCTATTTGTCCATCTATACTGACCTCCATCACGTTGCAAATTGAATATAATTTTTTTCTGCATCTAGCTCTGAAAAAATATTTGGGCTTCTATCAGTGTGTGGGACTTGTTCTATTAGTCCATCTATACTGACCTCCATCAGGTTGCAAATTGAATATAATTTTTTTCTGCATCTAGCTCTGAAAAAATATTTGGGCTTCTAGCAGTGTGTGGGACTTGTTCTATTAGTCCATCTATACTGACCTCCATCAGGTTGCAAACTGAATATAATTTTTTTCTGCATCTACCTCTGAAAAAATATTTGGGCTTCTAGCAGTGTGTGGGACTTGTTCTATTATTCCATCTATACTGACCTCCATCAGGTTGCAAACTGAATATAATTTTTTTCTGCATCTACCTCTTAAAAAATATTTGGGCTTCTAGCAGTGTGTGGGACTTGTTCTATTAGTCCATCTATACTTACCTCCATCAGGTTGCAAACTGAATGTAATTTTTTTCTGAATCTACCTCTGAAAAAATATTTGGGCTTCTAGCAGTGTGTGGGACTTGTTCTATTATTCCATCTATACTGACCTCCATCAGGTTGCAAACTGAATATAATTTTTTTCTGCATCTACCTCTGAAAAAATATTTGGGCTTCTAGCTGTGTGTGGGACTGGTTCTATTAGTCCATCTATATTGACCTCCATCAGGTTGCAAATTGAATATAATATTTTTCTGCATCTAGCTCTGAAAAAATATTTGGGCTTCTAGCAGTGTGTGGGACTTGTTCTATTAGGCCATCTATACTGACCTCCATCAGGTTGCAAACTGAATATAATTTTATTCTGCATCTACCTCTGAAAAAATATTTGGGCTTCTAGCAGTGTGTGGAACTTGCTCTATTAGTCCATCTATACTGACCTCCATCAGGTTGCAAATTGAATATAATATTTTTCTACATCTAGCTCTGAAAAAATATTTGGCCTTCTAGCAGTGTGTGGGACTTGTTCTATTTGTCCATGTATACTGACCTCCATCAGGTTGCAAACTGAATATAATTTTTTTCTGCATCTAGTTCTGAAAAAATATTTGGCCTTCTAGCTGTGTGTGGGACTTGTTCTATTAGTCCATCTATACTGACCTCCATCAGGTTGCAAACTGAATATAATTTTTTTCTGCATCTACCTCTGAAAAAATATTTGGGCTTCTAGCTGTGTGTGGGACTTGTTCTATTAGTCCATCTATACTGACCTCCATCAGGTTGCAAATTGAATATAATATTTTTCTGCATCTAGCTCTGAAAAAATATTTGGCCTTCTAGCAGTGTGTGGGACTTGTTCTATTAGTCCATCTATACTGACCTCCATCAGGTTGCAAACTGAATATAATTTGTTTCTGCATCTGCCTCTGAAAAAATATTTGGGCTTCTAGCTGTGTGTGGGACTTGTTCTATTAGTCCATCTATACTGACCTCCATCACGTTGCAAATTGAATATAAATTTTTTCTGCATCTAGCTCTGAAAAAATATTTGGCCTTCTAGCATTGTGTGGGACTTGTTATATTAGTACATCTATACTGACCTCCATCAGGTTGCAAATTCAAAATAATTTTTATCTGCATCTAGCTCTGAAAAAATATTTGGCATTCTAGCAGTGTGTGGGACTTGTTCTATTAGTCCATCTATACTGACCTACATCAGATTGAAATTGAATATAATTTTTTTCTGCATCTAGCTCTGAAAAAATATTTGGCCTTCTAGCAGTGTGTGGGACTTGTTCTATTAGTCCATCTATACTGACCTCCATCACGTTGAAAATTGAATATAATTTTTTTCTGCATCTGGCTCTGAAGAAATATTTGGCCTTCTAGCAGTGTGTGGGACTTGTTCTATTAGTCCATCTATACTGACCTCCATCACGTTGCAAATTGAATATAATTTTTTTCTGCATCTAGCTCTGAAAAAATATTTGGCCTTCTAGCTGTGTGTGCGACTTGTTCTATTAGTCCATCTATACTGACCTCCATCAGGTTGCAAATTGAATCTAATATTTTTCTGCATCTAGCTCTGAAAAAATATTTGGGCTTCTAGAAGTGTGTGGGACTTGTTCTATTAGTCCATCTATACTGACCTCCATAAGGTTGCAAACTGAATATAATTTTTTTCTGCATCTACCTCTGAAAAAATATTTGGGCTTCTAGCAGTGTGTGGGACTTGTTCTACTGGTCCATCTATACTGACCTCCATCAGATTGCAAATTGAATATAATATTTTTCTGCATCTAGCTCTGAAAAAATATTTGGCCTTCTAGCAGTGTGTGGGACTTGTTCTATTAGTCCATCTATACTGACCTCCATCAGGTTGCAAATTGAATATAATTTTTTTCTGCATCTAGCTCTGAAAAAATATTTGGGCTTCTAGCAGTGTGTGGGACTTGTTCTATTAGTCCATCTATACTGACCTCCATCAGGTTGCAAACTGAATATAATTTTTTTCTGCATCTACCTCTGAAAAAATATTTGGGCTTCTAGCAGTGTGTGGGACTTGTTCTATTATTCCATCTATACTGACCTCCATCAGGTTGCAAACTGAATACAATTTTTTTCTGCATCTACCTCTGAAAAAATATTTGGGCTTCTAGCAGTGTGTGGGACTTGTTCTATTAGTCCATCTATACTTACCTCCATCAGGTTGCAAACTGAATGTAATTTTTTTCTGCATCTACCTCTGAAAAAATATTTGGTCTTCTAGCTGTGTGTGGGACTTGTTCTATTATTCCATCTATACTGACCTCCGTCAGGTTGCAAACTGAATATAATTTTTTTCTGCATCTACCTCTGAAAAAATATTTGGGCTTCTAGCTGTGTGTGGGACTTGTTCTATTAGTCCATCTATACTGACCTCCATCAGATTGCAAATTGAATATAATATTTTTCTGCATCTAGCTCTGAAAAAATATTTGGCCTTCTAGCAGTGTGTGGGACTTGTTCTGTTAGTCCATCTATACTGACCTCCATCAGGTTGCAAATTGAATATAATTTTTTTCTGCATCTAGCTCTGAAAAAATATTTGGGCTTCTAGCAGTGTGTGGGACTTGTTCTATTAGTCCATCTATACTGACCTCCATCAGGTTGCAAACTGAATATAATTTTTTTCTGCATCTACCTCTGAAAAAATATTTGGGCTTCTAGCAGTGTGTGGGACTTGTTCTATTATTCCATCTATACTGACCTCCATCAGGTTGCAAACTGAATATAATTTTTTTCTGCATCTACCTCTGAAAAAATATTTGGGCTTCTAGCAGTGTGTGGGACTTGTTCTATTAGTCCATCTATACTTACCTCCATCAGGTTGCAAACTGAATGTAATTTTTTTCTGCATCTACCTCTGAAAAAATATTTGGGCTTCTAGCAGTGTGTGGGACTTGTTCTATTAGTCCATCTATACTTACCTCCATCAGGTTGCAAACTGAATGTAATTTTTTTCTGCATCTAGCTCTGAAAAAATATTTGGCCTTCTAGCTGTGTGTGCGACTTGTTCTATTAGTCCATCTATACTGACCTCCATCAGGTTGCAAATTGAATCTAATATTTTTCTGCATCTAGCTCTGAAAAAATATTTGGGCTTCTAGAAGTGTGTGGGACTTGTTCTATTAGTCCATCTATACTGACCTAAAACAGGTTGCAAACTGAATATAATTTTTTTCTGCATCTACCTCTGAAAAAATATTTGGGCTTCTAGCAGTGTGTGGGACTTGTTCTATTAGTCCATCTATACTGACCTCCATCAGGTTGCAAACTGAATATAATTTTTTTCTGCATCTACCTCTGAAAAAATATTTGGGCTTCTAGCAGTGTGTGGGACTTGTTCTATTATTCCATCTATACTGACCTCCATCAGGTTGCAAACTGAATATAATTTTTTTCTGCATCTACCTCTGAAAAAATATTTGGGCTTCTAGCAGTGTGTGGGACTTGTTCTATTAGTCCATCTATACTTACCTCCATCAGGTTGCAAACTGAATGTAATTTTTTTCTGCATCTACCTCTGAAAAAATATTTGGGCTTCTAGCAGTGTGTGGGACTTGTTCTATTAGTCCATCTATACTTACCTCCATCAGGTTGCAAACTGAATGTAATTTTTTTCTGCATCTAGCTCTGAAAAAATATTTGGCCTTCTAGCTGTGTGTGCGACTTGTTCTATTAGTCCATCTATACTGACCTCCATCAGGTTGCAAATTGAATCTAATATTTTTCTGCATCTAGCTCTGAAAAAATATTTGGGCTTCTAGAAGTGTGTGGGACTTGTTCTATTAGTCCATCTATACTGACCTAAAACAGGTTGCAAACTGAATATAATTTTTTTCTGCATCTACCTCTGAAAAAATATTTGGGCTTCTAGCAGTGTGTGGGACTTGTTCTATTATTCCATCTATACTGACCTCCATCAGGTTGCAAACTGAATATAATTTTTTTCTGCATCTACCTCTGAAAAAATATTTGGGCTTCTAGCAGTGTGTGGGACTTGTTCTATTAGTCCATCTATACTGACCTCCATCAGGTTGCAAACTGAATATAATTTTTTTCTCCATCTACCTCTGAAAAAATATTTGGGCTTCTAGCAGTGTGTGGGACTTGTTCTATTAGTCCATCTATACTTACCTCCATCAGGTTGCAAACTGAATGTAATTTTTTTCTGCATCTAGCTCTGAAAAAATATTTGGCCTTCTAGCTGTGTGTGCGACTTGTTCTATTAGTCCATCTATACTGACCTCCATCAGGTTGCAAATTGAATCTAATATTTTTCTGCATCTAGCTCTGAAAAAATATTTGGGCTTCTAGAAGTGTGTGGGACTTGTTCTATTAGTCCATCTATACTGACCTCCATAAGGTTGCAAACTGAATATAATTTTTTTCTGCATCTACCTCTGAAAAAATATTTGGGCTTCTAGCAGTGTGTGGGACTTGTTCTATTGGTCCATCTATACTGACCTTCATCAGATTGCAAATTGAATATAATATTTTTCTGCATCTAGCTCTGAAAAAATATTTGGCCTTCTAGCAGTGTGTGGGACTTGTTCTATTAGTCCATCTATACTGACCTCCATCAGGTTGCAAATTGAATATAATTTTTTTCTGCATCTAGCTCTGAAAAAATATTTGGGCTTCTAGCAGTGTGTGGGACTTGTTCTATTAGTCCATCTATACTGACCTCCATCAGGTTGCAAACTGAATATAATTTTTTTCTGCATCTACCTCTGAAAAAATATTTGGGCTTCTAGCAGTGTGTGGGACTTGTTCTATTATTCCATCTATACTGACCTCCATCAGGTTGCAAACTGAATATAATTTTTTTCTGCATCTACCTCTGAAAAAATATTTGGGCTTCTAGCAGTGTGTGGGACTTGTTCTATTAGTCCATCTATACTTACCTCCATCAGGTTGCAAACTGAATGTAATTTTTTTCTGCATCTACCTCTGAAAAAATATTTGGTCTTCTAGCTGTGTGTGGGACTTGTTCTATTATTCCATCTATACTGACCTCCGTCAGGTTGCAAACTTAATATAATTTTTTTCTGCATCTACCTCTGAAAAAATATTTGGGCTTCTAGCTGTGTGTGGGACTTGTTCTATTAGTCCATCTATACTGACCTCCATCAGATTGCAAATTGAATATAATATTTTTCTGCCTCTAGCTCTGAAAAAATATTTGGCCTTCTAGCAGTGTGTGGGACTTGTTCTATTAGTCCATCTATACTGACCTCCATCAGGTTGCAAATTGAATATAATTTTTTTCTGCATCTAGCTCTGAAAAAATATTTGGGCTTCTAGCAGTGTGTGGGACTTGTTCTATTAGTCCAACTATACTGACCTCCATCAGGTTGCAAACTGAATATAATTTTTTTCTGCATCTACCTCTGAAAAAATATTTGGGCTTCTAGCAGTGTGTGGGACTTGTTCTATTATTCCATCTATACTGACCTCCATCAGGTTGCAAACTGAATATAATTTTTTTCTGCATCTACCTCTGAAAAAATATTTGGGCTTCTAGCAGTGTGTGGGACTTGTTCTATTAGTCCATCTATACTTACCTCCATCAGGTTGCAAACTGAATGTAATTTTTTTCTGCATCTACCTCTGAAAAAATATTTGGGCTTCTAGCTGTGTGTGGGACTTGTTCTATTATTCCATCTATACTGACCTCCATCAGGTTGCAAACTGAATATAATTTTTTTCTGCATCTACCTCTGAAAAAATATTTGGGCTTCTAGCTGTGTGTGGGACTTGTTCTATTAGTCCATCTATATTGACCTCCATCAGGTTGCAAATTGAATATAATATTTTTCTGCATCTAGCTCTGAAAAAATATTTGGGCTTCTAGCAGTGTGTGGGACTTGTTCTATTAGTCCATCTATACTGGCCTCCATCAGGTTGCAAACTGAATATAATTTTATTCTGCATCTACCTCTGAAAAAATATTTGGGCTTCTAGCAGTGAGTGGGACTTGCTCTATTAGTCCATCTATACTGACCTCCATCAGGTTGCAAATTGAATATAATATTTTTCTACATCTAGCTCTGAAAAAATATTTGGCCTTCTAGCAGTGTGTGGGAATTGTTATATTAGTCCATCTATACTGACCTCCATCAGGTTGCAAACTGAATATAATTTTTTTCTGCATCTAGCTCTGAAAAAATATTTGGTCTTCTAGCTGTGTGTGGGACTTGTTCTATTAGTCCATCTATACTGACCTCCATCAGGTTGCAAACTGAATATAATTTTTTTCTGCATCTACCTCTGAAAAAATATTTGGGCTTCTAGCTGTGTGTGGGACTTGTTCTATTAGTCCATCTATACTGACCTCCATCACGTTGCAAATTGAATATAATATTTTTCTGCATCTAGCTCTGAAAAAATATTTGGCCTTCTAGCAGTGTGTGGGACTTGTTCTATTATTCCATCTATACTGACCTCCATCAGGTTGCAAACTGAATATAATTTTTTTCTGCATCTACCTCTGAAAAAATATTTGGGCTTCTAGCTGTGTGTGGGACTTGTTCTATTAGTCCATCTATATTGACCTCCATCAGGTTGCAAATTGAATATAATATTTTTCTGCATCTAGCTCTGAAAAAATATTTGGGCTTCTAGCAGTGTGTGGGACTTGTTCTATTAGTCCATCTATACTGGCCTCCATCAGGTTGCAAACTGAATATAATTTTATTCTGCATCTACCTCTGAAAAAATATTTGGGCTTCTAGTAGTGTGTGGGACTTGCTCTATTAGTCCATCTATACTGACCTCCATCAGGTTGCAAATTGAATATAATATTTTTCTACATCTAGCTCTGAAAAAATATTTGGCCTTCTAGCAGTGTGTGGGACTTGTTATATTAGTCCATCTATACTGACCTCCATCAGGTTGCAAACTGAATATAATTTTTTTCTGCATCTAGCTCTGAAAAAATATTTGGTCTTCTAGCTGTGTGTGGGACTTGTTCTATTAGTCCATCTATACTGACCTCCATCAGGTTGCAAACTGAATATAATTTTTTTCTGCATCTACCTCTGAAAAAATATTTGGGCTTCTAGCTGTGTGTGGGACTTGTTCTATTAGTCCATCTATACTGACCTCCATCACGTTGCAAATTGAATATAATATTTTTCTGCATCTAGCTCTGAAAAAATATTTGGCCTTCTAGCAGTGTGTGGGACTTGTTCTATTAGTCCATCTATACTGACCTCCATCAGGTTGCAAACTGAATACAATTTTTTTCTGCATCTACCTCTGAAAAAATATTTGGGCTTCTAGCTGTGTGTGGGACTTGTTCTATTAGTCCATCTATACTGACCTCCATCAGGTTGCAAATTGAATATAATATTTTTCTTCATCTAGCTCTGAAAAAATATTTGGCCTTCTAGCAGTGTGTGGGACTTGTTCTATTAGTCCATCTATACTGACCTCCATCAGGTTGCAAACTGAATATAATTTTATTCTGCATCTACCTCTGAAAAAATATTTGGGCTTCTAGCAGTGTGTGGGACTTGCTCTATTAGTCCATCTATACTGACCTCCATCAGGTTGCAAATTGAATATAATATTTTTCTACATCTAGCTCTGAAAAAATATTTGGCCTTCTAGCAGTGTGTGGGACTTGTTATATTAGTCCATCTATACTGACCTCCATCAGGTTGCAAACTGAATATAATTTTTTTCTGCATCTAGCTCTGAAAAAATATTTGGCCTTCTAGCTGTGTGTGGGACTTGTTCTATTTGTCCATCTATACTGACCTCCATCAGGTTGCAAACTGAATATAATTTTTTTCTGCATCTACCTCTGAAAAAATATTTGGGCTTCTAGCTGTGTGTGGGACTTGTTCTATTAGTCCATCTATATTGACCTCCATCAGGTTGCAAATTGAATATAATATTTTTCTGCATCTAGCTCTGAAAAAATAATTGGGCTTCTAGCATTGTGTGGGACTTGTTCTATTAGTCCATCTATACTGACCTCCATCAGGTTGCAAACTGAATATAATTTTATTCTGCATCTACCTCTGAAAAAATATTTGGGCTTCTAGCAGTGTGTGGGACTTGCTCTATTAGTCCATCTATACTGACCTCCATCAGGTTGCAAATTGAATATAATATTTTTCTACATCTAGCTCTGAAAAAATATTTGGGCTTCTAGCAGTGTGTGGGACTTGTTCTATTAGTCCATGTATACTGACCTCCATAAGGTTGCAAACTGAATATAATATTTTTTCTGCATCTACCTCTGAAAAAATATTTGGGCTTCTAGCAGTGTGTGGGACTTGTTCTATTAGTCCATCTATACTGACCTCCATCAGGTTGCAAATTGAATATAATATTTTTCTGCATCTACCTCTGAAAAAATATTTGGGCTTCTAGCTGTGTGTAGGACTTGTTCTATTAGTCCATCTATATTGAACTCCATCAGGTTGCAAATTGAATATAATATTTTTCTGCATCTAGCTCTGAAAAAATATTTGGGCTTCTAGCAGTGTGTGGGACTTGTTCTATTAGTCCATCTATACTTACCTCCATCAGGTTGCAAACTGAATATAATTTTATTCTGCATCTACCTCTGAAAAAATATTTGGGCTTCTAGCAGTGTGTGGGAATTGCTCTATTAGTCCATCTATACTGACCTCCATCAGGTTTCAAATTGAATATAATATTTTTCTACATCTAGCTCTGAAAAAATATTTGGCCTTCTAGCAGTGTGTGAGACTTGTTCTATTAGTCCATCTATACTGACCTCCATCAGGTTGCAAACTGAATATAATTTTATTCTGCATCTACCTCTGAAAAAATATTTGGGCTTCTAGCAGTGTGTGGGACTTGCTCTATTAGTCCATCTATACTGACCTCCATCAGGTTGCAAATTGAATATAATATTTTTCTACATCTAGCTCTGAAAAAATATTTGGGCTTCTAGCAGTGTGTGGGACTTGTTCTATTAGTCCATGTATACTGACCTCCATAAGGTTGCAAACTGAATATATAATATTTTTTCTGCATCTACCTCTGAAAAAATATTTGGGCTTCTAGCAGTGTGTGGGACTTGTTCTATTAGTCCATCTATACTGACCTCCATCAGGTTGCAAATTGAATATAATATTTTTCTGCATCTACCTCTGAAAAAATATTTGGGCTTCTAGCTGTGTGTGGGACTTGTTCTATTAGTCCATCTATATTGACCTCCATCAGGTTGCAAATTGAATATAATATTTTTCTGCATCTAGCTCTGAAAAAATATTTGGGCTTCTAGCAGTGTGTGGGACTTGTTCTATTAGTCCATCTATACTGACCTCCATCAGGTTGCAAACTGAATATAATTTTATTCTGCATCTACCTCTGAAAAAATATTTGGGCTTCTAGCAGTGTGTGGGAATTGCTCTATTAGTCCATCTATACTGACCTCCATCAGGTTGCAAATTGAATATAATATTTTTCTACATCTAGCTCTGAAAAAATATTTGGCCTTCTAGCAGTGTGTGGGACTTGTTATATTAGTCCATCTATACTGACCTCCATTAGGTTGCAAACTAAATATAATTTTTTTCTGCATCTAGCTCTGAAAAAATATTTGGCCTTCTAGCTGTGTGTGGGACTTGTTCTATTTGTCCATCTATTCTGACCTCCATCAGGTTGCAAACTGAATATAATTTTTTTCTGCATCTACCTCTGAAAAAATATTTGGGCTTCTAGCTGTGTGTGGGACTTGTTCTATTAGTCCATCTATACTGACCTCCATCAGGCTGCAAATTGAATATAATATTTTTCTGCATCTAGCTCTGAAAAAATATTTGGGCTTCTAGCAGTGTGTGGGACTTGTTCTATTAGTCCATCTATACTGACCTCCATAAGGTTGCAAACTGAAAATAATTTTTTTCTGCATCTACCTCTGAAAAAATATTTGGGCTTCTAGCAGTGTGTGGGACTTGTTCTATTAGTCCATCTATACTGACCTCCATCAGGTTGCAAATTGAATATAATATTTTTCTGCATCTAGCTCTGAAAAAATATTTGGCCTTCTAGCAGTGTGTGGGACTTGTTCTATTTGTCCATCTATACTGACCTCCATCACGTTGCAAATTGAATATAATTTTTTTCTGCATCTAGCTCTGAAAAAATATTTGGGCTTCTAGCAGTGTGTGGGACTTGTTCTATTAGTCCATCTATACTGACCTCCATCAGGTTGCAAACTGAATATAATTTTTTTCTGCATCTACCTCTGAAAAAATATTTGGGCTTCTAGCTGTGTGTGGGACTTGTTCTATTAGTCCATCTATACTGACCTCCATCAGGATGCAAATTGAATATAATATTTTTCTGCATCTAGCTCTGAAAAAATATGTGGCCTTCTAGCAGTTTGTGGGACTTGTTCTATTAGTCCATCTATACTGACCTCCATCAGGTTGCAAACTGAATATAATTTTTTTCTGCATCTACCTCTGAAAAAATATTTGGGCTTCTAGCAGTGTGTGGGACTTGTTCTATTAGTCCATCTATACTGACCTCCATCAGGTTGCAAATTGAATATAATATTTTTCTACATCTAGCTCTGAAAAAATATTTGGCCTTCTAGCAGTGTGTGGGACTTGTTCTATTAGTCCATCTATACTGACCTCCATCAGGTTGCAAACTGAATATAATTTTTTTCTGCATCTAGCTCTGAAAAAATATTTGGCCTTCTAGCTGTGTGTGGGACTTGTTCTATTAGTCCATCTATATTGACCTCCATCAGGTTGCAAACTGAATATAATTTTTTTCTGCATCTATCTCTGAAAAAATATTTGGCCTTCTAGCTGTGTGTGGGACTTGTTCTATTAGTCCATCTATACTGACCTCCATCAGGTTGCAAATTGAATATAATATTTTTCTGCATCTAGCTCTGAAAAAATATTTGGCCTTCTAGCAGTGTGTGGGACTTGTTCTATTAGTCCATCTATACTGACCTCCTATTAGGTTGCAAACTGAATATAATTTTTTTCTGCATCTACCTCTGAAAAAATATTTGGGCTTCTATCAGTGTGTGGGACTTGTACTATTAGTCCATCTATACTGACCTCCATCAGGTTGCAAATTGAATATAATTTTTTTCTGCATCTAGCTCTGAAAAAATATTTGGCCTTCTAGCAGTGTGTGGGACTTGTTCTATTAGTCCATCTATACTGACCTCCATCAGGTTGCAAATTGAATATAATATTTTTCTGCGTCTAGCTCTGAAAAAATATTTGGCCTTCTAGCAGTGTGTGCGACTTGTTCTATTAGTCCATCTATACTGACCTCCATCAGATTGCAAACTGAATATAATTTTTTTCTGCATCTACCTGTGAAAAAATATTTGGGCTTCTAGCAGTGTGTGGGACTTGTTCTATTAGTCCATCTATACTGACCTCCAACAGGTTGCAAATTGAATATAATTTTTTTCTGCATCTAGCTCTGAAAAAATATTTCGCCTTCTAGCTGTGTGTGGGACTTGTTCTATTAGTCCATCTATACTGACCTCCATCAGGTTGCAAACTGAATATAATTTTTTTCTGCATCTAACCCAGACAATAGTTTTGGCCTAATACCACAGTTTGGCCACTCAGCTCTGCTCGGTTCCCATCCATTGTTTTTTTGTGCAAACAACTCCAGAGTTGTGAATTAGTTAACCACCAAAATGAGTGGAAAAAGGCCTGCTGCTGGTGGAAAGGGGAATAGGCATGTTGGGAAGGGGAAAAAAGGTTGTGTCCGTGGGGTAGGTGTTAAAGCAACAGTAACATCTGCAGAAGAAAGACCATCTTCCAGCCAAACTAAAATGTCTACTTCTTTTAGCGGTCAATGTGATAAGATCCCTTTCTTACAGCCACGACAATCGCTACAAATTCCAGATGAGGCACAAAAACAGCAGGTGCTTCAACGGATATCAAGTGCTCCTTTAAGTGGGCTCTCCTCCACATCAACTTCAACATCACAAATACTCCAGTCCTCAGAGGTGTCACCCCAATCGCACTTGCTTCCTCACAGCTCCCAAATCTCCAGCTGCCCGTCTGAGTATGAGGTAGAACAGATGGCTGAGTCTGCAGAGCTGTTTACTCATACTATAGCCTGGGAATCAGAGGTCGGCTCCAGCGCTTCTGTGAATCCTGTCGAGGAAATGATCTGCACTGATGCCCAGAATCTTTATGAGTCGGATCCAGGACCAGACGCAGAAGTTTCTGACCATAATGTAGACCCTCATTCCCAAACTGTAACTCCTGTTGGTGGAGACAATGAGGAAGACGATGATGAGACTCAAATACCTGATTGGAGCGACAACTTTAGTTTTTTGTCAGGGCAAGAACAGGTTGGCTCTGAGGACGACGGGTGTGATAACACACAGGGTGATGATGATGAGGTTGGAGATCCCACTTACTGTCAACCCACAGTCAGCCAAGAGATGAGGTCAGCAGAGGAGGTGGAGGAGGATGCTAGTGACGACTAGGTCAGGTTGCGCCTTCCTGGACAGAGACGTAGTACTGGAAGCACGTCAACAACTGCATCCTCAAACACAACTCTGCCTCTGACCACAAGTCGTGGTGGCTCTTCAGGTCGCATGGGTGCTAAGCCTTGCATAGCCTGGGCATTTTTTCAGATCGATAAAGATGACCCAACTCATGTTATCTGTAACATTTGTCAGTAAAAGCTAAGTAGAGACAAAAAAATACATAGTTTGAGTACTTCATGCATGAACCGGCACAAGGACATGAAGCATAAGTTGCAGTGGGAAGCTCACTGTGCTACAATGCGGCCTAGCCGGCCGGGCCAACCACCGTCTGCCCCATCTTGTGCATCTGCGGCCTCTTCATTCTCTGTGACTGGGGGGACAGCAGTCACACCTCTTTTGGGACGCAGACCTGCCACCTCTTTACCCGCAACAGCCAGCGTGATTGGCAGGTCATCATTTTCTTTGGAGGTGGTAACACCAGCTGGTGTTGAGCGCTGTCCGACATCGATAGCACCACCTTTGGGTCAAGGCAACCTAACATGTCCGCCTGCATCTTCCTCACAGACCGGCAGTTTGCCGGGGACACCCTTATCAACCCCGTCTAAGCACAACAGCCAGCCCTCAGTCCCTCAGATGTGGACAAGTATAAGACCATTTCCTCCTAGCCATGAGAAAGCTAAGAGGTTGAATTTCACCATCGGCAAGCTCTTGGCTACAGAAATGCTACCTTTCCGCCTGGTGGACACAGAGGATTTTCGAGACCTTATGTCCGTCGCAGTGCCCCAGTACCAGATGCCCAGTCGGCACTACTTCTCAAAGAAAGGTGTGCCTGCGCTCCACCAGCATGTCGCACACAACATCACCACTTCTTTGAGAAACTCTGTGTGTGACAGGGTGCATTTCACCACAGACACTTGGATGAGTAGGCATGGACAGGGGCGTTACATGTCGCTGACTGGGCACTGGGTAACTATGGTGACAGCAGGACATGGGGCTGCTGTCCAAGTCTTGCCATCCCCACGAGTTGTGCGTCAATCCTCTTTATGTCAAAGTTCCTCCACTGCTTCTGCCTCCTCAATCTCCTCTCGGTCCTCCACCTGCACCCAAAGCCTGTCTGGTCATGCCACAAGCTTTCTAACTGCGCAGAAGGGATCCTGCACAACTCCTTACTATGCTGGCAGTAGGGCTCAACGTCATCAAGCTGTTTTTACTTTGAAATGTCTGGGAAATGTGAGTCACACAGCTGAGGAGTTGTGGTCAGCTCTGGAGAACCAATTTCATGAATGGTTGTCTCCACTGGACCTGAAACCAAGGAAGGCCGTGTGCGACAATGCTGCAAACCTGGGTGCGGCCCTTCGCCGGGGCAATGTCACACACGTGCCTTGTATGGCTCACGTGTTGAACCTGGTTGTCCAGCAATTTTTAGCCCACTATCCCGGACTAGATGGCCTTCTGCAGAGGGCACGGTCGCTGTGTGCTCACTTCCGCCGTTCGCATCCCGCAGCTCAGCGACTTACATCTCTACAGAAGTCGTTGGGCCTGCCACTTCACCGGCTAAAATGCGATGTGCCTACCCGGTGGAATTCAACTCTGCACATGTTGCAGCGACTGTGGCAGCACCGACAAGCCCTGGTGAAATACGTTCTGATGTATAGCCTGGGCCAATGGGATCCAGAGGTGGGTCAAATAACGCTGGAGGAGTGGTCTCAGATCAGGGACCTATGCACCCTTCTGCACAGTTTTGAAATGGCGACGAAGATGTTTAGTGCTGACGATGCCATTATCAGCATGACTATTCCGGTGATTTACATGCTGGAGCACATGTTAAACAGAATTCGGAGTCAGGTGGTGGCACAAGAGGAGGTGGAGGAAGTAGAGGAGGAGGAGTTGTATGCGGATGGGCTAACATCTGCAAGGTCCAGACGGTCGGCAGCACCAAGGCGGCAGGCATGTGAGGGTGGGGGAGATGTTTTTACCAGGGCGCATGGTAGCAGCCAAACTAGTGAGGAAGGTGCAGGAGCCCAGGAAGAAGTGGAGGACGAACTGATGGAAGACTCATCAGATGAGGGAGACCTTGATCACATTTCTGTTGTGCGAGGTTGGGGGGAGAGGACAGAGGAAGGAAGCATGATTGTTACCTCGCCACCAACACAACAAGGACTTGGTGCTCCTGGATGCGCAAGACACATGAGTGCCTTCTTGCTGCACTACCTACAACATGACCCTCGAATTGGGAGAATTAAAAATAATCCTGACTACTGGGTTGCTACACTGTTAGATCCCCAGTACACAAGTAAATTTGCAGAAATAATTCCTGCCATAGAAAGGGATGCACGTGTAGCACCCTGAGGATTCGGCTGCTACAGGGGTATTACACCTCAAGCCAGAGGTGTGGTATTCCACTCCCGGGTAAGGATGGAGTGTGGAACTGAGCTCAGTAGGCTGCATGCACTACATACATCCCATTTCCGGGGGACAGATCAATGGTACTCCCACTAGAGAAATGTGCAGGTACGACAGTGTCTGTCCCTGGCTGGAGTGGGAGGGGGTTGGAACATCCCAGTAGTGTAGGGGCAGATAGGGGGAGCAGTCTGGGTAAAGCTAGGAGCTCATTGGGTGCTGGTCACCTGAGCTCACACATAGAGGGAGTATATAAGGTGGGAACCATCTTAGAACAGGGTCTTTGTAGAGGTTTGGTCAGTCTGTCAGAGTCAGTCAGAGGAAGAGAGCAGAGGAGAAGAGCAGCTCCAAGGCCCAGAGAGAGAGAGGAGAAAGAAAGACCCAGAGGGGGAGAAGAGAGAACTCCAAGAACCCAAGATTAGATCAGAGGGTGAAGAGTTGGCACAAGGGTACCGGATCCCAAGCTGGTGGAGGGCATTAATCCTTAGCCAGAGACCGGAGGTCGTGGGCAGGATCTGCCACGACCACCCACTAAATCCACCCGGAAGGCACACCAAGAATAGGGTCAGGGAACCCAGAGACAAGGGTTTACCAACAAGAGGCCCGAGGGAGCCGGACTTAGGTGGATCCCTGGTGGGGAAGGCCAGAGAGAGAAGGAACGTCAGAAAGGGAGCTCAGGATCACGCTCCAGAATTACTTGGGAGTTGGCCGAGTCCAGGACCTGGTGGACGCAGCACGGCTCGGGCGGTCACTCAAGGCCGGAGTGACCAGCATAACAGCAGTAAGTAAAGACCCTGAACTGCACAGCCCGACTCTGAGTCTCATTACCATCCTCACTGCACCTCCACAACCACCATCCTCTACACCTGACCCCCTGAGGCTATACCCCTCCCGTTGGGGGTTATACTATCAGAGCTGCACAAACACCACCAGCCTCAGCGGACCCTGCTGCAGCGGCGGCCGTAGTGACCGCAAATCAACGGGTGGCGTAGTCGACACTAAAGAACATCCAGTAACATCTGTAGGACTGCCACACACTGAGCTTGACACCCTGGGCACGGACCGGGTCACCGCCACTCGGAGACTACAACCCCCATCTGATCCGGCTCCGGGTATCCCCCAAACAACACTGGCCCAGGGGGCGCGTCACACGCATGCAGGAGTATCAGCAGAGACTGTTGCAGAATCTTACATGTGCTTTTCCACAAAACACCAGTGGTGCACGTAGTGAATCTCACAGTTCCAGCTTGCCAACCGTGGGACCGTCGAGTGTTCAGCACTCAAACCGTGACAGAACCACAGTATCTGCTGGTAACATCAATTTTGCGGAATCATTTCACCACTTTTTTAGCTCATCCTTTGCAAGGCCACAGGAGACAAGAAGTCTGACACATAGTCAACGCCTAGAGACTATGGTACAGGAGTATCTCCAAGTAAACATTGAAGCTATGACTGTGTCACTGGACCCTTGCCCTTTTTGGGCTTCCAATCTGGATAAATGGCCGGAGCTCGCCACTTACGCCTTGGAGATCTTGTCATACCCCGCAGCCAGCGTTCTGTCTGAACGTGTGTTCAGCGCTGCTGGTGGTGTGCTGACAGATAAGCGCACGCGGCTCTCCACTGATAATGTAGACAGACTCACGTTCATAAAGATGAACAAATCATGGATCCGAAACGACTTTTCTACCCCTGTGTCATCCTGGGGAGAGTAAAAGCTTGATGATTGGTTAAAATCACCTCACCAACCATTTTAAGCTTTCAAATTACTAATCATGTTTATCTCTATATCTTGACTGGAAAATTATTTGGGCTTTGTAGCAGTGTGCAGTAATGATTCTATTAGGCCATCTATACTAAGCTCCACCAGATTTAAAATTACTAATCATGTTTATCTGTATCTTGGCTGGAAAATAATTTGGGCTTTGTAGCAGTGTGCAGTACTGATTCTATTAGGCCAACTATACTAAGCTCCACCAGATTTAAAATTAATAATAATTTTTAGCTGCATCTTGCCCGGAAAATAATTTTGAGGCTCCGAGATGCGCAAGACACATAAGTGCCTTCTTGCTGCACTACCTGCAACATGAACCTCAGATTGTCAGAATTCGAAGTAATCCTGACTACTGGGTTGCCACACTCTTAGATCCCCCACACTCTTCGATCAACCTTTTCATTTTAATAAAGACCAAAAAAATGGTCATTTTTGAAATTATAAGCATTAGCAGGTTATTAGAAACTGAAATCAAACAGTTTTCAACTCAAAACTTTATTCTAGGTGATGTTACATTTGCACATAGGGCCCCTTGTTCGAAAGGAGCTTCTGAACTCTCTCGTCCATTGAATTTGTCAGGTTTTGGATGGTTTCTGCTTCAATTGTTTTGCATGAGGACAGAATACCCTCCCAGAGCTGTTGCTTAGATGTGAACTGCCTCCCGCCATCATAGACACTCCTTTTGATGATGCTCCATAGGTTCTGAATGGGGTAGAGGTCAGGGGAGCATGGGGGTCACACCATAAGTTTCGATAAGTTTGTCCCCTTTTATGCCCATATCAGCCAGAGATGCAGATGTGTTATGTGCAGCATGAGATGGTGCATTATCATGCATGAAAATGATCTTGCTGTGGAATACACGGTTCTTCTTCTTGAACCATGGCAGGAAGTGCTGTTTGAGAAACTCCACATACATTATGGAGTTCATCTTTACCCCTTCAGGGATCCTAAAGGGGCTGACAATCTCTCTCCCCATGATTCCAGCCCAAAACATTACTCCACCTCCTCCTTGTTGGCGCTGTAGCCGTGTTTGCGTGGGGTGTCTATCAACCAGCCATCCTCCACTCCATCCATCTGGACCATCGAGCGTTGCATGGCACTCATCCGTGAACAAAACAGTTTTGAAATCAGTCTTCATGTAATGTTTGGCCCACTGGAGCCGTTTCTGCTTGTGTGCAGTGGATAGAGGAGGTCGACAGGATGGCGTACGCACAGCTGCAAACCTCTGAGGGACCCTGCATCTTGTTGTTCGGGGGACGTTGGAGGCACCAGCAGCTTCAAAAACTTGTCTGCTGCTATGACAAGGCTTTTTTGCCGCTGCTCTTTTAACCTGACGTAATTGCCTGTAGGAAAGAGCCCTCAATTTGCCCTTATCAGCACGCACACATGTGTACTGTGAATCAGCTACATACTTCTTGATTGCCAAGACACTTCATCCTGATCATCGCACAATGTTGATTGTAGTCATGCCTTGACCTAAACACTCCACAATTTGTTGCTTCTCAGCATTAGACACATCCTTTTTCTTTCCCATTTTGGCAGAAAATGTAGGCTTCTTAATAATGTGGGACAGCCTTCTTAAGTAGTCTTGCCATTCATTGGACACACCTGCCAAACTAATTAGCACAGGTGTCTGCAATTGCTTACAGTGATATAAAGAGCCCTGACACACATCACCATCAATGAGTTTAACTGACAAACAAACAAATTCTTCCCTTATCACTCCTAAACACTTTTTGCATAATAATTTGGAACACAGTGTACATGTGCTTTTCCACAAAACACCAGTGGTTCACGTAGTGAATCTTACAGTTCTAACTTGCCAACCGTGGTCTGTATGGAGTTGTTCAATAAAGGGCCCAATATTAAGATAACATAGACGGGAGAGGTCTCTATGAATAGGAATTCCTAAGAATTTGATACCCTGCGAGGGCCAGGCAAAAGGAAAGTTGGACTGGATGGAATCCTGTATGGATTTGGGGAGGGAGACATCGAGGGCCTCAGACTTCGCTGTATTGATTTTAAAATTTGACCATGTAACAAAGTGATCTATTTCAGCCATAACAACCTGCTGATGGATATATATGATTGACATCATCAGCAAATGCAGAGCACTTGTACTCGGTGCCTCCCACCTCAATCCACCTGATATTGGGGTTATGGCGAATTGATGAGAGCAGGTGCTCTGTCACTAGGATGTATAAGAGAGGGGACAGAGGACATCCCTGCCTTGTCCCATTGGTGATTATGAAAGGTGATGAAAATGTTTTGACGTGCCCCCTGGGCCTTGGGACATCCAGAGCCGGACCCTTTTTGGTGGATGCTGGTGGTTGTAGTCTCCGTGGCGGCGACCCGGTTCCGTGGTTCAGGGCGGTCAAACCAGTGGCGGAACTATTTATGTGGTTTTGATATTTAAATGTCCGACTACGCCACCCGTGGATTGCGGTCAGAGTGAACCACCGCTGCAGGGCAGACCGCTGAGGCTGTTGTTGTGGGTGCAGCAGAGCGTAGCATAACTCCCCACGGGAGGAGTATAGCCTCAGGGCAGTGTATGCGGAGGATGGGGGTGATGGTGCAGGGCAGCAGCAGTAACGACACGGAGTCAGTGATGCAGTCCAGGGCCTTTACTCACAGTTCTTATTATCCAGACCACTTCTGCAGGTAACGGCTGCCCCCGTCGTACTGTGCTCACCAGGTGAGGGGCTCAGACAACTCCCAGATAACTTTGGAGCGCTTCACAGGACTCCCTTTGTGTGTCCTTTGTCTGGCCTTTCTTACCAACCCTTCTGTCCGGCAGCCTCGGGCCTCCTCTTGGTAAACTTGGCGCCAGTTTCCCTGACCCTATGTGCTGCCCTCCTAGCGGGTGTAGCGAGGGGCTGCGCCACATAAAATGTCACAGCCTCCGGTTTCTAGCTGAGGGTCATTTCCCGCCTCCAATAGTTTTGGTGACCGGTCTCCCCCTTTGGCCTGACCCCTCCATGCAGGTGGATTCGGGCGTGTGGTGGCGACTCGCCCGTCCACACCCCTGGGATCCCTTCGTTCCTCGTTCCTGGAGCCTTCTCCGCTCCTCTTCCTTCCTTCTCCCTCTTTCAGGCCTGGGCCTCTGTTACTAGGCCCGCCTCTGGAGCAGAGCTCATGCAGAGCCCCTGCTCTCTGTCACTTCTGCTCAGACTTCTCTGCACTGAACTAAGATGGTGCCCACCTTTTATACTCCCTTCTCAATGCACCCAGGAACTGCTTCCTCCCTGCTCCTGCACTACAGGGTTCCCCTTCCTCAGTGTTCCCTCCCCCCCTCTCCAGCCAGGGACAGGGACTGTCGTGCCCATCTCAGGGGCATATTGGTCGCCCTGCCCCACGGCAATGTGGTGTAATGCATGCAGGTGTCGGGGTCCTGATCCACACTCCATCCTTACCTGAGAGTGAGATATCACACCTCTGGGTGAGGTGCAATACCTCTGCAGCAACCGAGCCCTCGGGGTGCTACAGTTCCATTTATCTTCAGCCTAGGTGACGCATTGCGATACAGGGCCGTATTTTGGCTATAAAAGGGTCCCCTAGACCCCAACCCAAGCTTTTTAAGAGAATAATATATGGCGTGCCAGGAGACTCTATGGAATGCTTTCTCAGCATCCAATGAGAGTATCTAATTACAAATTTTTAACTGCATTTAGCCCAGGAAATACTTTGTGCCTAGTAGCAGTGTCTGCTAGTCAGCGGATTATCCCGGCTGTTAAGCAAGCTACACCACCTGTAGTTTGGACACTTAATATTTTCAAAGGAAATGCTTCGGGACCACGGGATACTCAGTGAAGAGCATCAGGAGGCACCCCAAGGCATAGGGGCTGGGACTGGCGGTAGGACGCCTTGCGGTGGACAGCCGAGCTCGATCCTTATAAAAGCTTTTTAACTGCAGCAGCTTTAGAGGACGCTACTGGAGCTGGAATTACGCGGCTGCTGGCATAAGACTTGCCCTTCAATAGATCCTTGTAAAAGGATTTAAAGTGTATTCATTCAAATTAGAGAGACAATTTAAATTAAAAAGCTTAGAGCTGCCTCCACCACAGGGGGACTTGCTCGACCCACCAGCGGACAGGCACCAGTATTGGGAGAGGGGGGCTGGCCGTCAGGGTCCACCGCGGCTCTGGCACAAACGGAGATGGCACGGGCAGGAACGGACTGGCCGTGTCGGCTTCTCACTTTTTGGATTTTAGAAGGGCATGACATGCCTATATCTGTGTCTCCCCCTCCTTTTACTCCTCCACCTCTTTTCTTTTCGCATGACTAAATGTACTTGTCACTTTTCCATGTGTTAGTTATGTCTTCTGAGCAGTTTGTCAGCTTTTGGACACCTTTGAAGATGTTTTCTATGTGTTTCTATGTGTTTTTGTTTGCCTGCCATTGGTTTTAACGGTGTTCGAAGGTGTTCGACGAACAGTTCGGCGAACACAAGGGTGTTCGACGAACCGAACTCGAACACTACGGGGGTGGCTCAACACTACTTGCAATGCCCCTTACAAGAGCCATGCAGTACAGCATATTACAAATATAAGTCCCATTATTGGGGAGTGGGTCTCCCATAGTATTTGCTTATGCCTTCCAAGCAAAAGCTTCCAAAAATTAGGACGAACCAACTTGCAATGCCCCTTACAAGAGCCATGCAGTACAGCATATTACAAACATAAGTCCCATTATTGGGGAGTGGGTCTCCCATAGTATTTGCTTATGCCTTCCAAGCAAAAGCTTCCAAAAATTAGGACAGACCAATTTGCAATGCCCCTTACAAGAGCCATGCAGTTCAGCATATTTCAAACATAAGTCCCATTATTGGGGAGTGGGTCTCCCATAGTATTTGCTTATGCCTTCCAAGCAAAAGCTTCCAAAAATTAGGACAGACCAACTTGCAATGCCCCTTACAAGAGCCATGCAGTACAGCATATTACAAACATAAGTCCCATTATTGGGGAGTGGGTCTCCCATAGTATTTGCTTATGCCTTCCAAGCAAAAGCTGCCAAAAATTAGGACGGACCAACTTGCAATGCCCCTTACAAGAGTCATGCAGTACAGCATATTACAAACATAAGTCCCATTATTGGGGAGTGGGTCTCCCATAGTATTTGCTTATGCCTTCCAAGCAAAAGCTTCCAAAAATTATGACGGACCAACTTGCAATGCCCCTTACAAGAGCCATGCAGTACAGCATATTACAAACATAAGTCCCATTATTGGGGAGTGGGTCTCCCATAGTATTTGCTTATGCCTTCCAAGCAAAAGCTTCAAAAAATTAGGCGTAAATGCAGTGCCCGTTCGAAGACTCGTGGAGGTCCCAGTAGCTTAACAAGACGGTTTTAATGCCCCTTACAAGAGACGTGGAGGTCAGAGTGCTATAACAAGATGCTTTTAATGCCCCTGAGAAGAGACGTGGAGGTCAGAGTGGTATAACAAGACTCCTTTAATGCCCCTCAGAAGAGATGTGGAGGTCAGAGTGGTATAACAAGACTCTTTTAATGCCCCTTACAAGAGACGTGGAGGTCAGAGTGGTATAACAAGATGCTTTTAATGCCCCTCAGAAGAGACGTGGAGGTCAGAGTGGTATAACAAGATGCTTTTAATGCCCCTCAGAAGAGACGTGGAGGTCAGAGTGGTATAACAAGATGCTTTTAATTCACTTTACAAGAGACGTGGAGGTCAGAGTGGTATAACAAGATGCTTTTAATGCCCCTTAAAAGAGCCATAAAGTACAGCATCTTAAAAATATTATTCCCATTATTGGGGAGTGGGTCTCCCACAGTCTTTGCTTATGCCTTCCAAGCAAAAGCTTAAAAAAATTAGGAGGAAATGCAGTGCCCGTTCGAAGACTCGTAGAGGTCCCAGTAGCTTAACAAGACGGTTTTAATGCCCCTTACAGGAGACGTGGAGATCAGAGTGGTATAACAAGACTCTTTTAATGCCCCTTACATGACATGTGGAGGTCAGAGTGGTATAACAAGACGCTTTTAATGCCCCTCAGAAGAGACGTAGAGGTCAGAGTGGTATAACAAGACGATTTTAATGCCCCTTACAAGAGACGTGGAGGTCAGAGTGGTATAACACGACGCTTTTAATGCCCCTTACAAGAGACGTGGAGGTCAGAGTGGTATAACAAGACGCTTTTAATGCCCCTCAGAAGAGACGTGGAGGTCAGAGTGGTATAACAAGACCCTTTTAATGCCCCTCAGAAGAGACGTGGAGGTCAGAGTGGTATAACAAGATGCTTTTAATGCCCCTTACAAGAGACGTAGAGGTCAGAGTGGTATAACAAGACGCTTTTAATGCCCCTTACAAGAGACATACAGTACAGCATCTTAAAAATATTATTCCCATTATTGGGGAGTGGGTCTCCCACAGTCTTTGTTTATGCCTTCCAAGCAAAAGCTGACAAAAATAAGGACGGAGGAACTTTCAATAATGGCAACACGGACCACGGTCACCCTGGTGGTATAGTGGTGGTGGAGGCTGAGGATAAGGAGAAGAACATAAAACAGCCGAAATGAGGAAGCGTATACCCATGTGTGGGTGTGAAGCGGTGCATGGGAATACACCTCCCGAAATAACACAGTGGATTTGACTTTATGTTACTCTGCTGTCATTTGGTGGTGATAAGAAGTCTGGCCCAATCCAGCCCTTGTTCATTTTGATAAGGATCAGCTTGTCAGCATTGTCAGTTGACAGGCGAGTGCGCTTATCAGTTATAATTCCCCCAGCGGCACTAAAAACACGCTCCGATAACACGCTAGCGGCAGGGCAGGCCAGGACCTCCAAGGCGTACAGAGCCAGTTCATTCCCAGTGTCCAGCTTGGATACCCAATAATTAAAAGGCACAGAGGAATCACAGAGGACACTGGTACGGTCGGCAAGGTACTCCCTCACCATCTTTTGAAACTTTCCACTCCTTGTGAGAGTACCCCGCGCCTCAGGGTTTGCCCGAAGGGAGGGTCTGAGAAAACTGTCCCAGAATGTTGACAGTGTTCCCCTGCCTCTTCTGGACTGGAGTTGCCTCTCTCTCACTTGTACTCTTTGGTTGGTCAACGAACTGTAACCTCTGCTGCTAGCATGTTCAGATGGGATTTTTTTTAACAGTTCTGCAGCAAGGGCCTTCTGGTACTGGCCCATTTTTGTAGACCTCTCCACCTCAGGAATAAAAGAGTGAAAGTTCTCCTTGTAGCGGGGGTCTACAAGTGTCACCAACCAGTAATGACTGTCACCCAACATTTTGACAACGCGAGGGCCACGGTTAAGGCAGCGTAACATAAAGTCAGCCATGCGTGCTAGACTGCTAATGGGCAAGATTTCAGTGTCCTCACCAAGATGACGACTGACCTCCTCCTCCTCCCCCCTGTCCTCAGGCCACCCACGCTGAACCGACGGTATGACAGTTGTACAGGTACTACCGTCTACAGCGCATGATACCAGCTCCTGTTCTTCCTCCTCCTCCTCCTCCTCCTCTCCCTCATTGTCCCCCAATGCATGTTGGGATGAGATGAGGCTGGGCTGTTTGTAATCGCCCACTATGGCTTCTTGATCCATCTCATCCTACTCTGGCTGCAATGCCTCCTCTTTAATTCTCTGCAGAGAGCGTTGCAAAAGACAGACAAGTGGGATGCTGACACTAATGATGGCGTCATCGCCACTCACCATCTTGGTGGCCTCCTCAAAGTTTGTCAGGATGGTACATATGTCAGACATCCAGGTCCACTCATGAGGTCTTACGTGTGGAGTCTGACCTGAATATCGACAGCCTTGTTGCAGCTGGTACTCCACAACTGCTCTCTTCTGCTCACAAATCCTTTGCAACATGTGGAGGGTAGAGTTCCAACGTGTGGGGACATCACACACCAGTCTGTGTGCCGGAAGCTGCAAACGCTACTGCAACACAGCAAGGGCGGCGGAAGCTGTAGCCGACTTGCGAAAATGAGCTGACAGGCGGCGTACTTTCACGAGCAGATCTGGTAACTCGGGGTACGATTTAAGAAACCGCTGAACCACGAGGTTAAGTGTGTCACCCTGGCCTGGAAGCCACAAAATGTAATAAAGCTGTGTCTGAGAGCAAGGGGGAGGTTCTCTAGTCAGGGTAACATTAGCATGCAGTACCTCCTGTCTCAGGCCAGTAGGGGGAGCAGGCTGCCCCTATAAAAGCTGGAACTGGGGCATGGTTAGGGAGAACTGGATGACCTGTCTCAGCACTGAGACGTGTCCCGGAGCAGAGCAGGGACAGAAAGTTGTATTGCACCTAAGAGGAAGTGTGGCAGGAGGAGAGCCACCAGCCAGAGACAAGAGGCGAAGTGAGTCTGTCTTGGCAGATAACGGACTTAATTTACCAGACTTTGGTGTCTGAGGCTGGGAGGATTCTACATCCGCCAGCAGATAACCAGTCCGCAGGGGACTGTATATTCCTTGGCCTAAGAAGCCTGGAGGCCCTGCCACAACAGAAGGGACAAGCAAAGCCGTACAAGGCTGGGAGCAGAAAGGAACCCACGTCGCAGGTCATACAGGCGAGAATACACGGAGAGCTCGGAAGCGTGGGCTGTTACCCTATAAGGAGGAGATAGCCAGAAGGAGCGCAGGAAGCACGGTAGGCCTACACCCTCACCCTGACTAGGGCCAATTTCCCCATTGCTCTCAGACATCCAGATCCCCTCCTAGCCGGGACTGTTTGTGGGTCAGTTTACCTGTTCTAGTAAAGACCCTGGACTGCAACCTGTTGTCTGTGTGCTCCTTGCTCCTCCAGCACTATCAGCACCGGGACTCTCACCACCATCACTCCCACCATCCACTACACTGCCCTGGGGCCGCACTCTTCCCGTGGGGAGTCACACCATCCCAGCTGCATACATCATCAGCCCCAGCGGTCTGCCTTGCAGCGGCGGTTCCTAATGACCGCAAATCCACGGGTGGCGTAGTTGGACATAATCAACAGCACATAACGGACTACCACTGGCCTGACCACCCTGAGCCACGGAACTGGGTTGCCACTACTACTCCCATCGTTCCCCTATTGCCCGGATCCGAGTGCCCCACGGCCCAGGGGGCGAGTCATAAGCACATGAGCCAGGCATGGTACGTGTGTGATCTCGCCTCGCCTCAGAGCCGCCACCAGGCTACGGCCATTGTCACACACGACCATGCCTGGATGTAGGTTCAGCGGTCTCAGCCACAGATCTGCCTGCTCTTTCACAGCTGTCCACAACTCACAAGCAGTGTGAGGTTTATCACCTAAGCTTATGAGTTTCAGCACAGCCTGTTGCCGCTTGGCGGAGGCAGTACTGCAGTGCTTCCAGCTTGTAACTGATGTGGTGATATCTGAGATGGAGGCTGAACATGAGGAGGAGGAGGAGGAGGATGATGCGCAGGAGCTGTACACTGTGGGGGCAACTCTGACTGACATAGGGCCCGCAATCCTCGGTGTGGGGAGGATGTGTTCCGTCCCAAGGTCCAACTGGGTCCCGGCTTCCACTATGTTTACCCAGTGTGCCGTCAGGGAGATGTACCGTCCCTGGTCACAAGCACTTGTCCATGTGTCCGTTGTCAGGTGGACTCTCCCGGTAACTGCGTTGTTGAGGGCACGGCAAATGTTTTGGGACACGTCCTTGTGTAGTGCGGGGATGGCACACAGGGCAAAATAGTGTCGGCTGGGGACCGAGGGACGGCCACCACCATAAGGTTGTGGAAGGATTCCGTCTCCACCAGCCTAAAAGGCAGCATTTCCAACGAAAGCAGTCGTGAAATGTGCGAATTTAGGACTGTGGCCTGTGGGGCGTTAGCTGCGAATTTCCGCTTTCGTTCAAAGGTCTGGGATATGGACAATTGAACGCTGCGGTGGGACGTGGACGTGGACATTGATGCTGTTTCTTGAGAAACTGCCATAACAAGTGAAGACAGAGGAGGGGGCATCTTTACATGCAGTATGGACAGGGGATTGCCTTGCACACACAACAGGGGGTTCTATTGCATGCACAACAGTGGAAGAAGCAGTGGTGACACCCGCTGACACTGGTCGTGGACCCTGGGGTTTGCCCCACAAAGTCGGGTGCTTTGCTGCCATGTGCCTGATCATGCTGGTGGTGGTCAGGCTGGTCGTTTTGTCACCCCTGCTGATGCTGGCATAGCAGGGGGTACAAATGGCCTTTTTGGGGTTATCAGCAGAGTCTTTAAAAAAATTCCAGACTCTGGAAGACCTACCGTTTGTACTGGCAACGTCCCTCGTGTTGGTGTTACGGGGAATGGTTGCCCGCCTTCTGTCTGCGGCCACCACACTGCTTCTTCCTGTCTGTTGGGGTACTCTGCCTCCCCCCCCCCTGTGTGCTGCTGGCCTCACTCTGCATGTCCTCCTGCCACGTTGGGTCAGTTACTAGATCATCCACCACCTCCTCCTCTTCCACTTGCGCACCACGATGCTCCTCCTCACTTCCTGGCAATTGTGTCTCGTCATCGCCCACCTCTTGTGACAAATTTCCAGCGTCGACTTCCTGTGGCCGTGGCTGTTCAAATATTTGGGCATCGCTACATGGGATCTCCTCTTCCACCACTTCAAGCGTAGCAGGCGAGGAGCACAAATATGGAAATGGACCAGTAAACAGCTCTTCAGAGTGTCCAAGTGTGTGATCAATTGCTGTCTGACGACACTCGGCATGGTGGGAGGAAGAAGCATCAGGGTGAGGAGGAGTTTGCGGTCGAGATTCACGGCTACTAAGAGTTGACCATGTGGAAGACAGAACGGAGGTGGTGGTGCCCAGGTAACTGGAAGTATTATCTGCTATCCAATTAATAACCTGTTCACACTGATCAGTTCGCAATACTGGTGTTGTTCTGTGCTTCCCTAGTAATTTGGTCAAGAAGTGGGAGCGAGAAGATGTGGCTGTTGGTTGTGGCACATTTTCACCTTGGCCACGGCCCCGTCCTCTGCACGCACCATCACCAGAACGTCCAGTTCCACGTCCCTTGCCACTCGCCTTGCCCTTTGTAAAGGAAGTAAAATAGCTAACACTCGCACTATCAATGGAAAAAGGGTAATAAAAAGTAGATTAGAACCGTGGAAGAGGAAAACGACAGTTCTATTTCTCTGGCCTACACCCGACTCTATTAACCCCTTTCCAACCCTTGCCGTATTAGTACTTTCATTTGCGTACCCCCTGTTCAGTGAGGGCTGCTGCGCTGAGCCCTCACTGAACCAAGCACATGTCAGCTGATTCTTACAGCTGACATGTGCCCGCAACAGCCGTGGGTGGAATCGCGATGTTAAATGCCGCTGTCAATCTCCGACAGCGGCATTTAACGTGCGCTTTCGGGTTGCGCGTCATAAGCCCCGCCCATCGGCGACCCCGTCACGTCATCGCGGGTCACCGATGGGTGGGCATGATAACCCAGGGTCTGCAGCAGACGCCTGTGGTTGTCATGATCTCGTCGCTATGAGCGCCACCTAGTGGTCGGCGCTCATACCACAGGACCATTTCTGCTATATGCTGGGGATCTGCTGATTCCCTGTATGTAGCAGAGACGATCAGACAACTGCCGCTTCTAGTCTCCTATGGAGACTATTGAAGCATGCAGTAAGTGAAAAAAAAATGCTTTTAAAAATAATAAAAAAAATATAATAGTTTAAATCACCCCCCTTTCGTTCCATTCAAAATAAAATATAAAAAAAAAAAACCCACATACACATATTTGGTATCGCCGCATTCATAATCGCCCTATCTATCAATATAAAAAAAGAATTAATCTGATCGGTAAACGGTGTAACGATAAAAAAATTCTAAACGCCAGAATTACGTTTTTTGGTCGCCGCAAAATTGCAATAAAATGCAATAACGGGTGATCAAAACATCGGATCTACCCCAAAATGTTATCAATAGAAACGTCAGCCCGGCGCGCAAAAAATAAACCCTCACTCAGCCCCGGATGAAGAAAAATGGAGACGCTACAGGTCTCGGAAAATGGTGCTATTTTTTTTAGTTTTTTTTACCAAATTTTGGATTTTTTTTCACCACTTAAATATAAAATAACCTATAGATGTTTGGTGTCTACGAACTCATAATGACCTGGAGAATAAGAATGACAGGTCAGTTTTAGTATTCAGTGAACGTGGTAAAAAAAATAATTAAAAAACAACTGCGGTATTGCACTTTTTTTGCAATTTTACCGCACTTGGAATTTTTTTCCCATTTTCCCGTACATGATATGGTAAAACTAGTAATGGCGTTGAAAAGTACAACTTGTCCCGCAAAAAATAAGCCCTAACACGGCCATATTGTCCAAAAAATAAAGACGCTATGGCTCTGGGAACAAGGGGAGCAAAAAACGAAAAAGCAAAAACGACAAAACCCAAGGTTGCGAAGGGGTTAAACAATCAGAACAATCAGGGAGAAACTATTACTGTTTTTCCTTACGGAAAAAATACCAAAACCAGAATAATAGAGATTTTTTACCGTGGAATGGAAAACCACAGTTATTGTTTACTGGTTTATACCAGACTTTTTAAAATATATAGATATGCGACTGAACAGTGAGCGACACACTCTTTTTTTTTTTTTTTTAGATACCAAAGGCCCAAAACTGGATACTACACAGATTTTACCCGTTGAACTGCAAAACCACACTGGGATTTGTCAGGCGTACATAAGACTATTTTCAACAGATATATTTTTGTGTCAGAACACTCAGGAGACACTACTGTTTTTTTTTACTGCAAAAAATGCAAAAAGCATGATATTAGAGATTTTTTTACCGTGGAACAGCAAAACCACAGTTTTAATTTACTGGTGTATACCAGACTTTTTAAAATATATAGATTTGCGGCTGAACAGTGAGCGATACACTCAAACTGTTTTTTTTTTTTTAGATACCAAAGGCCCAAAACTGGATACTACACAGATTTTACCAGTTGAACTGCAAAACCACACTGGGATTTGTCAGGCGTACACCAGACTATTTTCAATAGATATATTTTTGTGTCAGAACACTCAGGAGACACTACTGTTTTTTTTACTGCAAAAAATGCAAAAAGCAGGATAATAGAGATTTTTTACCTTGGAACAGCAAAACCACAGTTTTAATTTACTGGTGTATACCAGACTTTTTAAAATATATAGATTTGCAGCTGAACAGTGAGCGATACACTCAAACTGATTTCTTTTTAGATACCAAAGGCCCAAAACTGGATACTACACAGATTTTACCCGTTGAACTGCAAAACCACACTTCTGTTTCTGTGGCCTATACCAGACTCTTTTCAACAGATATATTTGTGTCTGAAAAATCAGAGACACACTTTTTTTTTTTTGGTGGGGGGGGGACACCAATAGGTTAATAAGACGGGTATTTGTACAGTGTGTAGGAGGGAAAAAAAAGAGGATTTAGATGAAAAAAAAGGAATTTTACTGGCCCCCGAGACCTGCAGCTAAGTCCAGAAATTTCAGAAACAGGAGCACACAGGACTGTAATGCAGCGTTTGCTGGTATAACCCCACTGCATCTCCTATACAGCCTGCCTGCCTGCCTGATGTCTGGGATGGATATTAGTCCTGAGAAGGACTGTTTGTTTGTTCTGGCAGCCTTTACAGACCCTAAACTAACTATTTCGCGGCAAAAATCTCTCCCTAGCTCAGCACCGCTGTCCCTATACTGTCTGATCCGGAGAGTCTGTGTCCAAGATGGCGGCGCCTGGTTTTAAATACTCGAGGTGACGCTGTGCGGCCAGCCAATCACTGTAAAGCCCACAAACAACATGGCTGCCGCATTACAGTGACTGGCTGGCAATCCCTGCATGTTCATTGGCTCTGTAAAGAGCGCCAAACATGCAGGGCGGAGACCTGAGCTCCCGCCCGAGTAACCCGGAAATGCTCGGTGCTCGCCGAACATCCCGAGTAGCGTGATGCTCGGGCGAGTACCGAGCAGTGTCGAGCATGGTCGCTCAACACTAATATTGACACATCGTACATTTGGAACATGCACATTTAAAAAAACCTTTACAACTTAGCCAGGTTTTTTATCACTTTTTTGTGGCATGTATAGAATTGGGGAAAGTGTAGCACCTATTGATCTCCCTTTTCTCGGCACACATACTAATCCATTTTTCAGGATTTTATTTAAGTCCCGATCTTGGAATAATACAGGAACATATCTGTTTATAATATTTTTTATTTCCTGAAATTGGCCACTATATGGGGTACTGAAGATATTTTTTTTGTCCATATTATTTGATTTTATTGTTGTTGGTTTCTGGTTGCTGTTAATACCATCATCTCTGTTGTTTAAATGAGTATTTCTTACAAGAACTTTTTTTACTGCTGAATCAATATGTTTTTTCTTATACCCCTTTCCATTAATCTAGATGTTGCTACCTTTGCTTGTTCATTGAATAGTGTGATATCAGAGCTATTTCTATAAATTCTATTTAATTCACCATAGGGGATTGAATTCACAGTATGGGCGGGGTGGCAGCTGTCTGCCAGTCCGGCTACTGGTTGGAGACCCAGAACATTGTAAGACGGACTGAGTCATATAAATAGGACACGGTGAGGCTACTTTTTTGTTTATTTACCTTGTAGATTTAAGAAGGCATCTGCAATGCCAAATGAAGAGATCTTCTGCAGCCAACTCCAGAGCGACTGTCTGTCACATCTGACACACCCATGACATAAGCAGACAGCTGTGGACTGATATTAATAGTCTGGGAAGGGTTATCTAAAGTTATCGCAGTTCATAGTTAGTAATAAGAAATTTGTCATGCTGAGCGGTCACATTACTGATGTTATCGCACAGCATTGCATCTGGATGTAGCAGAGTCGGGGATCGTCATGGGACCTCATCATTATGGATTAACAGCAGACAGGTGAGAATTACTTTAATTTCTTATTTTTAATTTTATCTTAATAAATGGGTAAAAGAGGGGATTTGTCGGGGAGTGTTTTGTACAATTAAAAGACTTTTCTTTGTTGTGTCTTTCTTACTTTTATTAACCCCTTTCTGATGTCGGGCGTAATAATATGTAGCTGCGCACAGGGCCTATTGAACCAGATACATATTATTACACCCTGGTGCTTGCAGCTGCACAGAGGTTGTGCGGGCCCAATTGCCGCCGGGTTTCAGAAGATTCTAACAGCTGACACCCGGTACTATGAGCCAGGAGCGGTGCTGCACCGATCCCGGCACATTAACCCCGGAAATGCTGCGATCAAAGTCATCACAGCATTTCTGAGGCAAGCAGAGGTAAGAGAGCCACTCTTACCTTGGATCGGCGACCCGTGCTGTGAGCACGTGGTTCTGATCGTTGCCATGGTGACCCGATGTCGTCATCAGGAAGTTAGGTAGATCGTATTCAGTACACATTCTACCTATCTTGTGTCTGCAGGGCTGAAAGCCTGCATAGCATAGGGGATGCTGCTGCATCTCTATGCTGTGCAAGCGATCAGCCTGCAAAAAATGAAAGTCCCAGAGTGGGACAAAGTATAAAAATTTAAAAAATTAAAAATTATCCAAAAAAATAAAAATATACTGTACCCATGAATAAATATTATTCTGAAAAAAACCAACAAACCAATAAAAGTACACATATTTGGTATTGCCGCATCCGGACCGACCTGACCTATAAACTCACTAGTTAACCCCTTTATTGAACACGATAAAAAATAAAAATAAAAAGCAAAACAAAAAACAATGCTTTATCATCATACCGCCAAAAGAATGTAAATAAAAATGGTACCGCTGAAAATGTCATCTTGTCCCGCAAAAAAAAGCTGCCATACAGCTCTACCAGCAGAAAAATAAAAAAAGGTATAGGTCTCAGAATAAAGCGATACAAAAAAAAAATATTTTTTCTATAAAATAGTTTTTGTGTAAAAGCAGCAAAACATAAAAAAACAATATAAATGTAGTATTGCTGTAAACGTACTGACCCGAAGAATAAAGCTGCCTTATCAATTTTACTATATGTGGAATGGCATAAAAAAAAAAAAGCAATTCCTGAATTGTTGGCTTTTGTTTATTCTGTGTCTCAAAAATCGTAATAGAAAGCGATCAAAAAATGTAATTTGCCCTAAAATGGTACCAATAAAAACGTCAACTCGTCTTGCAAAAAGCAAGCCCTTACATGACTCTGTTGGCCAAAATATGGAAAAATGATTGCAAAAACTAGTCTTTGCAAAAAAAAACGTATTTTAGTGTGTGACAGCTGAGAAACATAAAGACTCGATATGGATCTGGTATCGCTGTAATCGCATCGACTCAAAGAAAAAAGTCATCTAATCACTTTTACCGCATGAGGATTGGCATAAAAAATAAACTCTAGGGTTAGGGTTGTGTTAGGGCTAGGGTTTTGCTAGGTTTAGGGTTGTGCTAGGGTTAGGGTTGTCCTAGGGTTAGGGTTGTGCTAGGGTTAGGGTTAGAGTTGTGCTAGGGTTAGGGTTGGGCTATGGTTATGGTTGTGCTCTGGCTAGGGTTGTGCTGGGGTTAGGGTTGTGCTAGGGTTAAGGTTGTGCTAGGGTTGGGGTTGCGCTAGGGTTGGGGTTGCACTAGGGTTGGGGTTGTATTACGGTTGGGATTGTATTATGGTTGGGGTTGTATTACGGTTGGGGTTGGTTTGGGTTAGGGTTGGTGTTGTATTAGGGTTGGGATTTTTTCAAAAGTAAAGAAAAAAAATTACTATGTGGCGACTATTGTTGAACACGAGAGCTCACTACTTTAGTTTAGATCGGGTGCTTGGGTATGCACCGAGTATCGCGGGGGTTCAAGTAATATGCTCGAGTCACCACCCTGCATGTTTCGCGGCTGTTATACAGCCAAAAAAAACTCGCAAGGATTGCCTGCCATGCACAAGTGATCCCTGCATATTTTTTTTGGGTGTCTAACAACCGTGAAACATGCGGGGCGGGTACTCGAGCATGTCAGTCGAGCACCCGCAATACATGGTGCATACCTGAGTACCCGATGCAAACTCAAGTAGCGAGCACTTGCGTTCAAGACTAATGACAACTTATTCAATATGATGACCTAATGTTATCAAATTCTGTGTCGTACCTCTGGGTTCAAAATGTTCACTATAACCCTTGAAAAAATCCTCGAGGGGTCTAGTTTCCAAAATGGGGTCACTTGTGGGGGGTTTCCACTATTTAGGCGCATCAGGGGCTCTCCAAACGCGACATGGCATCCGCACACGATTCCAGCCAATTTTGCGTTCAAAAAGGCACACAGTGCTCCTTACCTTCTGAACCCTGCCATGTGCCCAGTTTATTTTCCCCCATATGGGGTATCGGCATAATCAGGAGAAATTGCACAACAGTTTTTGGGTCCATCTTCTCCTTTTACCCTTGTGAAAATAAAAAATTTGATGCTAAAAATCATTTTCGTGGAAAAAGTTAGATTTTTTTATTTTCACGGCTCGTTATAAATCTAGATACGTTCGTTCCCTGAGGGGTCTAGTTTCCAAAATAGTGTCACTTGTGGGGAGTTTCACTGTTTAGGCACATTAGGGGCTCCCCAAAAGCAACATGGCATCAGCTAATTATTCAAGCAAATTTTACATTCAAAAAGTCAAATGGCGCTCCTTCCCTTCCGAACCCTGCCGTGCGCCCAAACAGTGGTTTTCCCCCACATATGGGGTATTGGCGTGCTCAGGAGAAATTGTACAACAAATTTTGGGGTCTATTTTTTCCTGTTACCGTTGTGAAGATAAAAACATTGGGGTCTAAAGTAACATTTTTTTGAACAAAGTTAAATGCTCATTTTTTTCTTCCATATTCCAAAAATTCCTGTGAAGCACCTGAAGGGTTAATGAAATTTTTGAATGTGGTTTTGAGCACCTTGAGGAATGTAGTTTTTAGAATGGTGTCACTTTGGGGTATTTTCTGTCATAAAGGCAAATTTTGTTGGAAAAATTAGAAAGCGCTGGTCAACTTTTAACCCTTATAACTTCCTAACAAAAAAAAAATTGGTTCCAAAATTGTGCTAATGTAAAGTAGACATGTTGGAAATGTTATTCATTAACTATTTTGTGTGACATATCTCTCTGATTTAAGGGCATGAAAATTAACATTTTGAAAATTGCTAAATTTTTACAATTTTGACAAATTTCTGATTTTTTCACAAATAAACGCAAGTCATATCGAAGAAAGTTTACCACTATATGTCACTAAAAAACATTCTCAGAATCAGTGGGATGTCTTGAAGCGTTCCAGAGTTATTACCTCATAAAGTGACAGTGGTCAGAATTGTAAAAATTGGCCTGGTCATTAACGTGCAAACCAACTTCGGGGGTAAAGGGGTTAATCGGGGATGTCTGGTAGACACCTCTCCATTACTAACCCCTGGGCTTGATGTCAGCTGACATTACAAAGCTGACATCAACCCCAAAACTATTACCCCACTTGCCAATGCAACAGGGCAAGCGAGAAGAGCCAGCCTAAGCGCTAGAATTGGTGCATCTAATGGATGCGCCATTTCTGGGACGGCTGAGAGCTTGTTTTATTAGTCTGGGAAGGGGCCAATATCCATGGTCCCTGACCAGCCTATTAATATCAGTCCGTTGTTGTCTGTTTAGCCTTTGCTGGTTACTAAAAATAGGGGTGACCCCACGTCTTTTTTTTTTTTGCTCCCCCATTTTTAATTACCAGTACAGGCTAAACAGACAGCTGTGAGCTTATATTCATAGGCTGGGAACCTTTATGGATATTGGTCACTTCCCAGAATAATAACACCAGCTCACAGCTGTCTACTTTCCTCAGCTACCTATTAAAAATAGGGGGGACTCACATATTTTTTTTTCATTTATTGATTTATTTACTAACAAGTAGAGTAAAATATACACTCAAGGTAACCTTAGTTCACAGCCTCCAAGTGTTCCAGCAGCTGGAAACTCCGGTTACCTTAAAGTCTCCCTTAAGGTCTCCCTTAATGTTTCCGTGCCTCACAGCTGCCGGGAAACCCAGTTGTGAACTTCGGTAAGTTACCTAACTTCACAGCCACCAAGTTTCAGGGTAGCTGGAGTGCCAGACTGATGAGTGCCAAAGTGCCGAGTGCCAGACTCGTGGTTGTTCATCAGTCCAACACTGGCACTGCAAGGCATGATAACCAGCTCTTATGAACTCAGGTGACTTTACAGTAAGGTTACCGCAGGTCACAGGCCGACTCACACAGAGGTTACCATGAGAACTACTGCCTGTGACCTGCGGTAACCTTAATTGCATCACGGCTCATCACTGCAGCTGGTGGCTCACTGTGTTCCGGACGCCGTGGTGAGCGGTTACTTTCCTGGTGTCACCGCTCACCACAGCATTCAGATGTAGAAGAGTCGGGGATCATCGTTAGACCTCATCATTATGGATTAACGGCTGACAGGTAATGATTATTTTGATTTTTAATTTTATCTTAATAAATGGATAAAAGAGGGAATTTGTAAGGGACTGTTTTGTCAAATAAAGGACTTTTCTCTGTGTCTGTCTTTCTTACTTTTGACTATGGGATTAGTAATGGAGAGTCTGATAAATGCCTCTCCATTACTAACCCCTGGGCTTGACGTCATCCTGACATTGCAAAGCTAACATCAACTCGAAAATATTATCCCACTTGCCAACACACCAGGGCAGGCAGGAAGAGCCCGACAAAGTGCCAAAGTTGGCGCATCTAATGGATGCGCCTTTTCTGAGGCGGCTGTGAGTGCTATTTTAAGGCTGGTGAGGGCCAAATATCCATGGGTTTCACAGCCTGAGAATACTGCAGGGTGGGCCATTTATATGGATACACCTAAATTAAATGGGAATGGTTGGTGATATCAACTTCCTGTTTGTGGCACATTAGTATATGGGAGGTGGAGAACTTTTCCAGATGGGTGGTGACCATGGTGGCCATTTTGAAGTTGGCCATTTTGGATCCAACTTTATTTTTTTCAATAGAAAGAGGGTCATGTGACACATCAAGCTTAATGAGAATTTCATAATAAAACAATGGTGTGCTTGGTTTTAACGTAACTTTATTCTTTCATGAGTTTTTTATAAGTTTATGACCACTAAAAAATGTGTTCAAAGTGCTGCCCATTGTGTTGGATTGTCAATGCAACCCTCTTCTCCCACTCTTGACTCACTGATAGCAACACCGCAGAAGAAATGCTAGCACAGGCTTCCAGTATCCATTGTTTCAGATGCTATCAGTGTGTCAAGAGTGGGAGAAGAGGGTTGCATTGACAATCCAACACAATGGGCAGCACTTTTAACACATTTTATAAGTGGTCATAAACTTATAAAAAAAACTCATGAAAGAATAAAGTTACGCTAAAACCAAGCACACCATTGTTTTTCTTATGAAATTCTCAATAAGTTTGATGTGTCACATGATCCTTTTCCCATTGAAAAAATAAAGTTGGATCCAAAATGGCTGACTTCAAAATGGCCGCCATGGTCACCACCCATCTGGAAAAGTTTCCCCCTCCCATATACTAATGTGCCAGGAAGCTTATATCACCAACCATTCCCATTTAATTTAGGTTTATCCATATAAATGGCCCACCCTGTAGATCCCAGGTTGCTGTATATTGGCTAGTTATCAAAAATGGGGGGGACCCCACTCTGTTTTTTAAGTTATTTATTTAAATAATTTAAAAATAGGGCGTAGGGGCCCCCCTATTTTTAATATCCAGCCAAGATAAACCAGACAGCTGAGGCTACAGCCCGCAGCTGTATGTTTTATCTGCACTAGTTATCAAAAATAAACGGGACTCCATGTTTTTGGGGGTTCGCCGGCGAATCACAGCCATGCCAATACTTGACATGGCTGTGATGAGGCCTGAAGTGCCCTAATTGGAAAAGCTTGTTAATTTGCTGCACTGTAGCCTTTTAACAAGCTTTGTTTGGCCAGCCGAATGCAAACAGTAACACAGACTTCCTGGAGAAGTCCATGTTCGGGGTATGTGCATGGACACTAGGTGTCCGGTATGGACCCCGAACTTTACCGTTCAGTTTGCTCATGTCTAGTTACCATTAAACATAAAAAATACATTTTAAAAGACATTCAGTACTAATAGGTACGGAATGTTGTGCATTTTCAGAGTAGGAACTCCATTTTTTTAAACCCTTTCCAACATGGCCAATATCCTTTTATTTGTTTTTATTTTTTCCTCCCCTTCTTACATGAGTTGTAACTTTTTTTATTTTTCTGTCCACATAGAGGAATGAGGGTTTGCTTTTGCGTGACGAGTTGAACTTGTGAATGACACCATTCATTTTATTACAGAGTTACTAGAAAATGGGAAAAAAATTCTTAGTGCTGTGGAATTGCAAGCAAAAAACATAATTCTGACATTATTTTTGTGAAATTGCTTTCAGGCCATATATTGTGTGGTAAAAATGACCTGCCAATATGATTCTCCTCATCAATGCGATTATGGCGATACAAAACTTTTCCAGATTATTTTTGTAGTGAAAAAAATGTCTAAATTTTGATAAAAAATTTGGGGAATTGTGTCGCCATTTTTCAAGACCCGTAACGTTTCCATTCATTCGGTTGATGGAGCTGTGTGTGGGCTTGTTTTTTTCCAGAAAGATATTGCAGATATTGATACCATTTTGGAATATATATGACATTTTGATCAGTATTGCTTGGACCAACAAAATTGCAATTTTGGCATTTTGAATATTTTTCTATTTATACTGTTTACCAATTGGGTTAATTATTTTTATATTTTGATACATTGGATATTTCTGGATGCAGCAATGCCACATATGTGTATTTTCTATTTTCTTCATTTTTAATGGGGGGAAAAGGGCAGTGATTTGACCTTTTATGATTTTTTATTTTTGCATATATTTTAAAACGTTTTACTTTTCACTCTATCCATGAGTTCCCTTAGGGGACTTGAGCATGCAATCTTCTGATTGTTTATTCTATATACAGCAATACCACAGTATTTCTGCATATAGTAAAAATCATGGTCTTTGAAGCACAGCTGATGCCCAGTTGTCATAGAAACCCATAGGCGCCCAGCGATCACGTCACAGGCGTGCCGACTAGTGATAGGCGAGCACTAAAATGCTCGAGTGCTCGATGCTTGGGTCGAGCAAATTTAAATGCTTGGGTGTTTGAACCGAGCAACGAGCCCAATGTAAGTCTATGGGAAACTCGAGCATTTTTCAGGCAGCTCCCCCCGGCGGTCTGCAGAAGGCCTAAAAATTGCCGAAATCGATGGGAACAGTGCTCAAATGACATGGGAACAGCATGGGGAAGACCCCAGGAAGCATTTCTGACTCCCAGGTCACTGTTGTCAACAACCTTGTCAGAGTTATTACGCCACTTTTACAGACTCACAATAAAACATACAAAAACAAAACCAAAATGGATTTTCCTGGGAAATATGTTAAGGAACATCCTTTCCAGGGTAATGACTTGAATATAAAGCAAAATAAATAACCAAAAACAAAAATACTCCTCCACACCTTGGGCTATGTTCACACGTAGCGTTTTTGATATGTTTTTGCACTTTTGCATAGCTTTCAACCATGACAAATGCATTCACCGGGAAATGTCATTTTAACATTTTACAGCCGTATCTGGCCATGTGGTGTGTGACACATGATCCGACACATCCTGTTTCATTCATGAAGGAGGGACTCTGAAAGTCACAAAGCCTATTTTTATAGGGCCATCAGACGGCCTTTACTATTTTTAGAGAGCCATCAGCCGGCTATGATTTGTTGTTCCCATTACTAAAGAGTGGGTCTCCTATACTGTTATTGCGTATGCAGTGAGTGGCAGGGTTGCCCAAAATTTGGATGCACCCCAATACCCCTTTGAAAATTTGTACGCACCCCAATACCGCTTTGAAGAGACTTAGAGGAGGGCCTCCTGAAAACAATGTTCCCATTATTAGGAAATGGGTCACCCATTGTGTTTGCCTATGCAGTGAATGCAAGGGTTGCCAAAAATTTGGAGGCACTCCAATGTCCCTTGGTATAGACGTGGAGTTCAGAGGGCCTTCTGAAAACAATGTTCCCATTATTAGGAAGTGGGTCTCCCATTGTGTTTGCCTATGCAGTGAATGCAAGGGCTGCCAAAAATTTGGAGGCACTCAAATGCCCCTAGGAAGATACATAGAGGGCCTCATGAAAAAATGTTCCCATTATTAGGACGTGGGTCTCCCATAGTGTTGGCCTATGCAGTGAATGCAAGGGCTGCCAAAAATTGGGAGGCACTCCAATGCCCCTTGGAAGAGATCTGGAGGTTAGAGGGCCTCATAAAAAATGTTCCCATTAGAAAGGAGCGGGTCTCCTATACTTGTAATGCCCATGCACTAAGAGTATGGGCTGACAAACATGAACATACTGTATAAAATTGTTTTTTATGGGCATCATAAACACCCTTTAAAAAAATTATGTGGGTGTTGCATCACGGACCACGGTCACCCTTGTGATATGGTGTTGGAGGATGAGGATGAGGAGAAGGAGGAGGACAAGAGCAAATAGCCAAAATCAGGAAGCATATACCCATGTGTGGGTTTGAAAAGGTGCATGGGAATACACCTCACAAAAAAAGACAGTGGATTTGAGTTTATGTTACGCTGCACTAAAAACCCTCTCTGATAAAACGCTAGAGGTTGGGCAGGCCAGGACCTCCAAGGTGTAGAGAGCCAGTTCATTCCACGTATCCAGCTTGGATACCCAATAATTATAAGGGACAGAGGAATCACGGAGTATGTTGGTACGGTCGGCAAGGTACTCCCTCAGCATCTTCCCAAACGTTGCACTCCTTGTGAGAGTACTCTCACGTCTCAGGGCCTGTGCGATGGGAGTGGCTGAGAAATTCTCCCAGAACTTTGACAGTGTTCCCCTGCCTCTGCTGGATTGGAGTTGTGTCTCTCTCGCCTGTAGTTCTTGGTTGTCCAATGAACTGTGACCTCTGCCACCAGTGTTTTCAGATGGGAATTTTTATAACAGTTCCGCAACAAGGGCCTTCTGGTACTGCCCCATTTTTGTAGACCTGTCCGCCTCAGGAATAAGAGATATAAAGTTCTCCTTGTAGCGTGGGTCTAGAAGAGTCACCCAAATTTTGAGAACGTGAGGGTCATGGGAAAGGCAGCGAAACATAAACTCAGCCATGCGTGCAAGACTGCTAACAGCTAAGACTTCCGTGTCCTCACTAAGAGTTTGACTGACCATGCTCTCCTCCTCCTCCTCTCTGTCCTGAGGCCATCCATGCTGAACAGACGGTATGACAGTTGTGCAGGTAGTACCATCTATAGCGCATGAAAGTAGCTCCTGTTCTTCCTCCTCCTCCTCTTCCTCTGGCTGTAGGTTCAGAGATGTGAGCCACAGATCTTCCTGCTCTTTCAGAGCTGTGCGCAACTCTTCAGCATTGTGCGGTTTGTCACCTAAGCATATTATCTTCAGCACAGCCTGTTGCCGCTTGGCAGAGGCAGCACTGCAGTGCTTCCAGCTTGTGACTGATGTGATCATTTCAGATATGGAGGCTGAAGAGGAGGAGGACGCTGAGGAGGATGAGGTGCAGGAGCTGTAGACTGTCCTCGCTCTGCAATGTCTTCCTGCCAGGTTGAGTCAGTTACTATATCATCCACCACCTCGTCTTTCACTTCCGCACCCGGTCCTCCTCCTGACTTTCTGGCAATTGTGTTTCATCATCGTCCACCTCTTGTGACACTTTCCCACCATTGCCTTTGTGTGACTGTGGCTACTCAAATATTTGGGCATCGCTACATGCGATCTCCTCTTGCCCCGCTTCAAGTGGACGGGGCGAGAGGCCTGAATCTATAAATGAAAAAGTGAACAGCTCTTTGGAGTGTCCAAGTGTGGGATCAGTTGTCTCCGGGCACTCGGCATGGTGGGAAAAAGGAGGATCAGGGTGAAGAATATGCAGTCCAGACTCATGGCTACTGAGACTTGACCGTATGTAAGACAGGGTAGTGGTGGTGGTGGCAAAGTGACTGGATGCATTATCTGCTATCCAACCAACCACTTTTTAACAGTGCTCTGGGTTCAGTAGTGATGTGCTGCGGTCCCCTAGGAATTGGGACAGGAAGGTCGGGCGAGAAGATGTGGGTATTTGTTGCGACACAATTTCAGCTTGCCCACGGCCTCGGCCTCTGCATGCACCATCACCATCACGTCCAGTTCCCCGTCCCTTGCTACGCGCCTTGCCCATTTTAAATGGAGGACAATATCTTCCACGCTCACTACAAATGGCTGAATTTGAAGAGAAGCTGTATGTGATCCGTGTGACGGAGAAACCACAGTTTTAAATACCTGGCCTGTAGGTAACTATTTTGAACAGCAAACTGGTGTCAAAAACTTCGCTGACACACTGAAACAAATTTTTAATGGAAGCCAGAAATGACAGTATTTTCCGAAAACTTATATGTGATGCGTGTGACGGAGAAACCAGTTTTAAATACCTGGCCTGTAGGTAACTATTTTGAACAGCAAACCGGTGTCAAAAACTTTGCTGACACACTGAAACAAATTTTTAATGCAGGCCAGAAATGGCAGTATTTTCTGAAAACGTATATGTGATCCGTGTGATGAAGAAACCACAGTTTTAAATAGCTGGATTTTTAGCACTGTAATATGGAAAGGACCTGGCTTTATTCCGCACTGCCAACATGCAAATGGTGCAGAAAAACAGTGTTCTCTGGATTGCTTTTTAAGCAAATAATGAGGATTAAGATACAAAAAAAAATTATTCCTGGCCCCTGAGAACTGGGCCTATGTCTAGAAATGTCTAACAGCAGCAGCAGACAGAACTGGAATGGAGCCTCTTGTGCTATATGCACTGCAGTCTGCTTTATACACTTCCTGCAAACCTATATACACTTCCTGCCTGATATCTCTGCAGATGGAATAGTCCTCAGAAGGACTGTTTATTGAGATGGATATGTGTAATATATGTGACACCCCAGGGGTCTGGTTGTCACAGTGATAGAGATATTACGTCTGAGAGCAGGTGGGAGGTCCTTTGGTCAGGGATCCTGTGCATGCCACACCTCCTGCCCAGCCTTGGGAGGGGAAGAACTTCCCCTGTATAAACCCGGGGCTGAGGCAGGGTTAGTGAGTCCAGGAAGAGTAGAGACAAGAGCAGCATAGGAAGCAGCAGAGTCACAAGGAGTCAGGGGCTGGCAGCTAAAGAGCTCGCCCTGACTAAGAAGATTCTTTACCGGACCCGGAGTCCGAGGCTGTGGGGACTAACTTCTACCCAGCAGCAGAATCCGTCAGGCAGGGGATTTCAGGTCCCCTGGCCCAGAAGCCCGAAGGCCCGGTCACACGCGTGGGACCAGCACTGCCATCGTGGAGCGGAAGCCATTAGAAGGCCCCGAGTCACCGGCCATACGGGTGAGCACCACACGGTACACTCAGGGACGTGGGCTACTTACATCAGCTTCTAGCAAGGTAGCCAGAAGAGTACAGTCAGCTTGGGAGGCCTACAACTACGCCTGGCCAGGGGAGATCCCATCTGCTCAAGGACTGACCAGGCCCCGTTCGCTAGCAAGTACTCCGGGAGGGTCTATCGTTGTTACCAGTAAAGACCCTGAACGCTACCATACCGTCTCTGAGTGGTTCCTGCTACCCCCATCATCCACGTCGGCTGCCCTGAGGCCATACCCCTCCCGTTGGGGGTTATACTATCACGCTGCACCATCCTTCCACCGGCCTCAGCGGTCTGCCCTGCAGCAGCAGCCCCCCTGGCTGCATTCAACGGGTGGCGTAGTCATCAACCATTTTCTACCGCTAACAGACTGCCGTTCAGTTTGACTCCCTGGGCACGGACCGGGTCACCGCCACGAGACTACAACCCTAAACAGATCCGGCTCCGGGTAAGCTCCCGCGTGCGCAACGCAGCGCGACACAGGCCCAGGGGCGCGTCAACTTTGGCGTAGTCGGCAGGATCTCGTGCCCGCAACCACCGGGTACTGCGTGCCTGAAAAAGAGACTTATCAAACTTACCAGTGGTGAAGATTCCAGCCATCTGTGAAGATTCCCGCCATCCGTGGAGTTTTCCCGCCATCCGGCGCCATCTTCTGCCTTCTTCCCGCCATCCGAGGAGTTTTCCCGCCATCCGGCGCCATCTTGGAGACGCCGCGCGGGAAGAAGAGGGGCGTGGACTCCGAAAGCGCGCGAGAACTGAAGCCCCGCCTCACGTCCGGACGTTGCGTAAGGTCCTGGAAGGAGCCCAGCAGACGCCGACGTCACAGGAGCGCGACGGAAGGTCCTCAACCCTGACGATCCACTGCGGAGCCGCGGCCTACGGAACAGGATCATCGCAAGGTAGGCCACGGTTCACTAGGGGGGAGGAAGATGTCGGATACGGAGGAGAGCTCCACTGCCTCAACCCCCGCCAGCGCTACCGCTGTTGCAGTTATGCCCTTCACCATGCCCTATATCCCGGGAGCAGCTTGGCTACCCCAGTACTCAGGGGAGTCACATACCCTGCATGACTTTAGAGAAAAGCTGGATAGCCTCTTCCAGGTGTACCCCCTCACAGAAGAGCAAAAAGTGAGCATCCTGGTGGCCCAACTAACTGGGGCAGCCAAAAGGGAAGTAAAATCCTGGCCACCTGGGAGGAAGACTGTCGCAGGGATACTAACCCGGCTGAAGGACACCTTTGATACCCGCACCTCAGCCGAGATTAAACTTAGATTCTACGGGTGCAAGCAGCGAGCGCATGAGAGTATAAGGGACTATGCACTCAACCTACAAGAGGCCCTGAGGGCCATTAAGCAGACCGACCCTAATGGAGTGGGAAACGAGGACAGGCTGTTGACCGAACAATTTATAGAGGGTTTATATTGCAATGCCCACCGCACCCAGTTGCGGGCAATGGCCTTACAGGACCCTCATCTAGAATTTGCACAGTTCAAGGACAGAGCCATCCGGGTGCTCCGAGAACCGGCACCAGGTGGCGTTGTGACCCACAGACGCCCCACTACCACTTACTACCAGGAGGCGGCGCCCTTGTCAGCAGGGCCTGTGGGAGCTGATGCGCAGGCTTTGGACAATGACCCGGCTCCAGACCTACACCATCAGGTCCAAGAGCTAGCTAAAAGCGTTGCTGCGCTAACCCGAACTGTGCAGTCTTTACAGGTTTCCACTCCAGGGAAGATCCAGCTGGCATCCGGACCGGAGGACATCCCGTGGCGTCGACCAAGGAGGACCCCACCGGCCAGAGGAAGACCCAGTGACCGATACAGCGAGGACGGACGACCCATCTGCCGCCGCTGCAATCAACCCGGACATATGGAAAGGTACTGTTCTTTAAACGGGCACAACCTGGGGTAGAGGGCCAACCCCCAGGAAAAAGATCACCAGGCCCATCGAACTGGCGCGACAGATATGTGGGAGGACGTCCAGTCTTGCCTGTGGTACTGGATGGCATTCCCATGAGTGCCCTACTGGACACCGGGTCACAGGTCACCACCATCCCGTACGTGCTCTTCAAGCAGTACTGGAATGACTCGGATATTACCCGCTACCCTGACGACGACTTGAGTATCATCGCCAGCAATGGTCAGCCCGTGCCACAGATCGGATTTAAAGAGGTGACCATCAAAATTGGTAGAGTCGAACTGGCCGCACAGGGACTGATCATTGTAGATATTGACAAACATGAGAGTCACCCAAAAATAACTCTAGGAACTAATGTAATTGAAAATTGTCTTGCAGAGGTGATTTTCCTTTTACAGCAGGTTGCCAAGAATGCCAGCTCCGGCGAGCAGCGGGTGCTCCAGAAAGAGATCCGGGCACTGATGCAACGGCAACAAGTGGAACTCTCCGGCGGTGAGATTGGTAGCGTAAGAATGTGTGACCCTTTTCCTATTGCCATGCCCCCAAAAAGTGAAATGATGATTTGGTGCCGGGCAGCTATTGGTCTGAGAGGTAGAGATTACCAGGCAATGGTAGAACCAGTTTACTCAGACAGTAGGCCCACCATTTTGACAGCACGGGGGGTGGTCAATGTACGCCATGGGAGGGTGCCCGTTCGCATAATAAATATCGGGGAGAGGGAAGTGTACCTGCCCCGGTATGCCACGCTAGCCAAATTATATACCACTAATCAAAATTCTATACAATCTGTGGAACCCTTGCCTCCATCTCACCCGGAGGAAGGTAACGGCTCTAAGAAAGACATGGAGGACTGGTGTCAGCAACTACATCTGGGTACTGACTCCACTCCCTCACACCAGAAACAAGGAGTCTATCGGGTGGTTCAAGAGTATGAGAGAGTGTTTAGTAAACACCCGTTAGACTTCGGGCGAGTCAAGGGGGTAGAACACCGCATCCCCACGGGAGATCATCCTCCCATAAAAGAGAGGTATCGACCCGTACCCCCTGCACATTACCAACACGCCAAGGGGATGCTTAGAGACATGAAGGAGGCTGGGGTAATCCGGGATAGCTGTAGCCCCTGGGCAGCCCCACTAGTTTTAGTCAAAAAGAAAGACAACACCATGAGGATGTGTGTAGATTACCGGAAAATCAACCGTATCACACACAAGGATGCGTACCCCTTACCAAGGATAGAGGAGTCATTGGCTGCTTTAAGATCTGCTAACTTCTTCTCTACCTTGGATCTCACTAGCGGGTACTGGCAGGTTCCTGTAGCAGAGGCGGACCGGGAGAAGACCGCATTCACCACCCCGATGGGACTTAGCGAGTTCACCTGCATGCCGTTCGGACTCTGCAACGCCCCAGGAACCTTCCAACGATTAATGGAGTGCTGTCTGGGCCACAGAAACTTCGAGACGGTCCTGTTGTACCTGGACGATGTCATCGTATACTCCAAAACTTATGAGGACCACCTGAAACACCTGGCGGAGGTGTTCGAAGCTCTGGCGAGTTACGGCCTAAAGGTGAAACCCTCCAAGTGTCACCTCCTGAAACCAAAGGTGCAATACCTGGGACACGTGGTGAGCGCTGACGGAGTGGCTCCCGACCCCGATAAGATCACCGCAATTAAGGGATGGCCAAGCCCCTCCAGCGTAAAAGAAGTGCGGCAGTTCCTAGGGTTGGTAGGCTACTACCGAAGGTTTATTCCCGGTTTCACCAAAAAGGCAGCACCTATGCAGGACCTCCTGATAGGCCAGTCCCGGAAGGCCAAGAACCAGAAGCCGCCCTTCAAATGGGAAAAGCTAGAAGAAGAGTCCTTCCGCCAGCTGAAGATGGCCCTCACGGGGGATGAAATCTTGGCGTACCCGGACTATAGCCAGCCCTTCATCCTCTACACCGACGCCAGTAACATCGGGCTAGGAGCCGTACTGTCCCAGATTCAGCAGGGGAGAGAACGAGTAATCTCCTATGCCAGCCGAAAACTGCGACCCACCGAAAGGAACCCCGAAAATTACAGCTCATTTAAGCTAGAGTTCCTGGCCGTGGTATGGGCAGTCACCGAGCGCTTTAGGCATTACCTCGCTTCTTCCCGGTTCACCGTATACACGGATAACAACCCGTTGACACACCTGGACACGGCAAGACTCGGTGCCCTGGAGCAGAGGTGGATGGCCCGTCTGTCCAACTACGAGTTCACAATTAAATACCGGGCAGGGCGCTCCAATACCAACGCGGACGCCCTGTCCAGGATGCCCAACCTGCCGGACGGAGGAGAAGATCCGGAGGGACTGGAAGAAGTTGAACTCCCTGCGTTCCACCGTCATGGGACTATCCAGTATTCCCACCGGGTAAGGAGTAAGCAGGCTGCTACGTTGAACCCCTTACCTCACTACAACTGGGCGGAAACGCAAGACAGCGACCCTGCCGTCCGACTGGTGAAGGAGATGCTGACTCGCCCGGAGGCTAGCCTGGAATCAGACGCTCCAGAGGAAGCCAAACAACTATGGGCAGAGAAGAGTCGACTGTTCCTTTACAAGGGGAAGTTGTGCCGCAGAATGGTTAACTCCAGGACGCATGAACTACTCTGGCAAGTAGTGGTGCCACGAAGAGACGCAGCCATGGTGATGGAGGCATACCACGACGGAGCTGGACACTTCGGGTGGAAAAAGCTGGAGTTCCTGCTGCGCGAGCGGTTCCACTGGGTAGGCATGAGGGGAACCATCGAGAAGTGGTGCAGAGACTGTGGCCCGTGCAATCTGAGAAGGAAGGACCGGGCCAGCCAGAAGACTCCCCTGCAGTCCATCGTCACCCGGCAACCGTTGGAACTGGTAGCCTTGGATCATGTAAAACTGACCCCCAGCAGAAGTGGCTACGTCTACGCGTTAACCATCGTGGATCATTACTCCCGGTTTCTGGTTGTCGTCCCCGTCAAGGACTTAACGGCTCGAACAGCAGCTAGAGCCTTCCAGCAGCACTTTTGCCGTCCACACGGGTACCCGGACCAAGTGCTGACGGACCAGGGACCTGCCTTTGAAGCGGAGGTCTTCCAGGAATTCTGCAATCTGTATGGCTGCCGGAAGATAAGGACGACACCCTACCATCCGCAAACTAATGGACTTTGTGAGAAAATGAACCAGGTGGTAATGGATCTTCTAAAAACGTTGCCCCTGGAAGAACGCAGTCTGTGGCCTGAGAAGTTGCCCGATCTGGTGGACCTATACAACCACATCCCGGTAGGTTCCACCAACTGTACCCCGGCTTACCTAATGAGGGCAAGACCTGGTAAGTTACCTGTTGACCTGGAAATGGGAGTCCTGACGCCCGAGGACACTTCACCAGAAACAGACTGGGACACAGAGAGGCAGCAGCAGTACCGGAAAGTACAGGAGAGCGTGGAGCGAAGTCTCTGTCAGGCTAGGGAAAGACAAGAGAAGACTTACAACCAGTATGCTCCCGCTGTTCCCCTGGTACCCGGAGAGCAGGTCTTGAAGAGGAAGAGACGGCTCCACAAGTTGGACGACCAGTGGGAGAAGGACCCGTACACCGTACTGCCATCAAGCCACGAGAACCCGAAGGTCTGTACCATCAGTAAAGACGGAGGGGAAACCACAGCCATTGTATCCCGGGACCACCTGAAGAAGTGCCCCGAACAACTGAGGAACCCTGAGGAGGAACAGGAAGACCATCGACCCGTGGAAGAAAGGGAAGATATGGTTAGTACCGTGCTCGGGGACTTCCCTCGGTCTTGGACTCAAGTCAATGGTGCAGTTGTGGTACCCGTACTCACCTTCCTCCAACCATCATCCCAAGAACCTACGGAGCAACGGGTAGAGCTGGAAGAGCAGCCGGTCCAGGAGGCAGAAGACTCCACCCAAGCGGAACAGGAGAATCCACCCTCTGCTTATAGTGAGCCTGCCGTACCCCTAGTGAGACAAAGAGCCGGTAGACAGCTGCCCAGTTTACCCTTGACAGCTCCTACACCCTGTAGTTCAGGGCCAGACAGTCAGCTCCGTAGGTCCACTAGGGCCACTAGAGGCCAGTTACCCGCACGTTGGAGGATCTAAATGTTTAAGTTGTTTTACAATGTTTACCTGTTTATTGTTGCTTGTGTGTAATTTTGTGTTTCTAGTTGTTTTTAGGAGTCTTCGGTGGATTTACCGGGAATCCTTTGTATATAGTTGGGGCGTAACCCAGGATGGACTAGAGACTGTTAAGGACTTGGGGTAGGACAGACCCCTACCTGGTTACGTCTCCCTGTGTTGGTGAAATGGACACCTTTGCTTTTCTTCAAAGACTGCACCCGGTTGCGGACATCCGTGACCATCTTATTGTGTTTCCTTATTGTATGTTATTGTTCTTTGATATACCTTGTTATATTTTTCTAAAAAGTGTTTAGTCCCGGAGTACTAAATTTCACTAGGGGGGAGTGTGACACCCCAGGGGTCTGGTTGTCACAGTGATAGAGATATTACGTCTGAGAGCAGGTGGGAGGTCCTTTGGTCAGGGATCCTGTGCATGCCACACCTCCTGCCCAGCCTTGGGAGGGGAAGAACTTCCCCTGTATAAACCCGGGGCTGAGGCAGGGTTAGTGAGTCCAGGAAGAGTAGAGACAAGAGCAGCATAGGAAGCAGCAGAGTCACAAGGAGTCAGGGGCTGGCAGCTAAAGAGCTCGCCCTGACTAAGAAGATTCTTTACCGGACCCGGAGTCCGAGGCTGTGGGGACTAACTTCTACCCAGCAGCAGAATCCGTCAGGCAGGGGATTTCAGGTCCCCTGGCCCAGAAGCCCGAAGGCCCGGTCACACGCGTGGGACCAGCACTGCCATCGTGGAGCGGAAGCCATTAGAAGGCCCCGAGTCACCGGCCATACGGGTGAGCACCACACGGTACACTCAGGGACGTGGGCTACTTACATCAGCTTCTAGCAAGGTAGCCAGAAGAGTACAGTCAGCTTGGGAGGCCTACAACTACGCCTGGCCAGGGGAGATCCCATCTGCTCAAGGACTGACCAGGCCCCGTTCGCTAGCAAGTACTCCGGGAGGGTCTATCGTTGTTACCAGTAAAGACCCTGAACGCTACCATACCGTCTCTGAGTGGTTCCTGCTACCCCCATCATCCACGTCGGCTGCCCTGAGGCCATACCCCTCCCGTTGGGGGTTATACTATCACGCTGCACCATCCTTCCACCGGCCTCAGCGGTCTGCCCTGCAGCAGCAGCCCCCCTGGCTGCATTCAACGGGTGGCGTAGTCATCAACCATTTTCTACCGCTAACAGACTGCCGTTCAGTTTGACTCCCTGGGCACGGACCGGGTCACCGCCACGAGACTACAACCCTAAACAGATCCGGCTCCGGGTAAGCTCCCGCGTGCGCAACGCAGCGCGACACAGGCCCAGGGGCGCGTCATATACATTTCTACCTACACTACCTAATAAACAAACAAATCTCTCCCTAGCTCAGCAGCACCTCTCCCTACACTGTTTGATTGCGGAGTAGACTGACGAGCACAGCGGCGCCACTTCCGATATAGACCTGATGACGCTGTGCGGCCAGCCAAATCACTGTAATGCCACAACCAACATGGCTGCGGCATTACAGTAAGTGGCAGGCAATCCCTGCATGTTCATTGGCTCTGTAAAGAGCGTCAAACATGCAGGGAGGGGACCCTAGCATCCGGCCGAGCATCTCGCAAGTACTCGGCGAGCTCCGAGCATCTCGAGTACTGAGATGCTCGGGCGAGTACCGTGTACTTGCGAGTATGCTCGCTCATCACTACTAGCAATCTTCGGCCTCACAACATGTGCCACTGCCAAAGTTGCCTTGTAGCTCCAGCTTTAGGAAACCCTGCAATCTTTTCCCACTGCATAATTGCCGAGTTGAACTGTCAGCTTAAAAAGTGGCAGTCAGCTTTGTCCTGCCTTGACATTGTTTTCCACTGGGAACCATCTCATTAATCAGTAGACATGAACATGACATGAATTACAAAAGGGTAACATTCAAAGTAATTACTCAATCAGTTTTCAATAACCATATATTTTCCTTCTTCTTCCATAGATGTTTATAAACAGCAATGGTCAACTCATTCCTCACGAAATGCAGATTTTACCTGTGAATTGAGCGTAAATGATCAGTCCAGTACAGGAATGAAGCGGATTTCTTTATTAAGATATACTGTATTACAAAGTTTCTTATTTTCATATGCACTTTTGATTTATGCAAAAATAAAACCAAGTGCACCTAGAAGTGCAGGCCCCCAAAATAGTCTCTAACTGGCAGGAACATGTTCGAACCAAACAGGAAAAAGAGTGGTGATTACCAGGCGCTGCCACAGAATGAAGGAAAGGGTGTATGTTCTCAGGATCTTTATTCATACAAACTTGGGGATAACATACAGGGGGGAAAAAAGTATTTAGTCAGCCACCAATTGTGCAAGTTCTCCCACTTAAAAAAGATGAGAGAGGCCTGTAATTGATATCATAGGTAGACCTCAGCTATGAGAGACAAAATAAGAAAACAAATCCTGAAAATCCAATTGTCTGATTTCGAAAGAAATTTTTTTTCAAATTTTGGCGGAAAATAAGTATTTGGTCAATTACAAGCAAGCAAGATTTCTGTCTCTCACAGACTTGTAACTTCTTCTTTAAGAGGCTCCTCTGTCCTCCACTCATTACCTGTAGTACTGGCACCTGTTTGAACTTGTTATCAGTATAAAAGACACCTGTCTGCAACCTCAAACAGTCACACTCTAAACTCCACTATGGTGAAGACCAAAGAGCTGTCGAAGGACACCAGAAACAAAATTGTAGCCCTGCACCAGGCTGGGAAGACTGAATCTGCAATAGGCAAGCAGCTTGTTGTGAAGAAATCAACTGTGGGAGCAATAATTAGAAAATGGAAGACATACAAGACCACTGATAATCTCCCTCGATCTGGGGCTCCACACAACATCTCACCCCGCTGAGTCAAAATGATCTCAATAATGGTGAGCAAAAATCCAAGAACCACAGCGGGGGACCTAGTGAATAGAGATGAGCGGTGTTCGACTAGAACTGTTCGCCAATCTCAAATTCGAGCTGTTTTGGGCGGTGTTCGAGTTGTTCGACGAACCCGAACGATTTGCAAAAAATTCGGCTGTTCGAGGTTATGTTCGATAACTGTTCGTGCACCAAAAGCGTGTCCTGCATGTCTGGCGCTATTTAGAGCACCAATCATGCAGGGATTGTCTGCCACTCACTGTAATGCCACAGCCATGGTGGTTGTGGCATTACAGTGATTGCCCAAATCGATGGGAACAGTGCCAACAGTGAAACATGAAAAGCCGGCAATTCAGCAGCGGCATACACCGGTACCCGACAATTTAGAACCGAAAGAATAGAGCTTCACACATAGATTAGATAGATATAAACATGTCAGCCACATATATACGAAGTACAGTGAAAGTGCTGCTTACTGTACTTGTCATTTAGCGTAAAGGATTTATCAAAAAAAATAATAGTGTTTTCATGCACCGTCTCTTTAAAAAAGCCGGCCGGCAATTCAGCAGCGGTACCCGACAATTTAGAATAGAAAGAATAGAGCATCACACATAGATTAGATAGATAGAAACATGTCAGTCACATATATATGAAGTACAGTGACAGTGCTGCTTACTGTACTTGTCATTTAGCGTAAAGGATTTATCAAAAAAAATAATAGTGTTTTCATGCACCGTCTCTTTAAAAAAGCCGGTCGGCAATTCAGCAGCGGTACCCGACAATTTAGAATAGAAAGAATAGAGCATCACACATAGATTAGATAGATAGAAACATGTCAGTCACATATATATGAAGTACAGTGACAGTGCTGCTTACTGTACTTGTCATTTAGCGTAAAGGATTTATCAAAAAAAATAATAGTGTTTTCATGCACTGTCTCTTTAAAAAAGCCGGCCGGCAATTCAGCAGCGGTACCCGACAATTTATAACAGACAGAATAGAGCTTCACACATAGATTAGATAGATAGAAACATGTCAGTCACATATATATGAAGTACAGTGATAGTGTTGGTTACTGTACTTGTCATTTAGTATTAAATTAAAGGATTTATTATTAAAAATATTGGCGTGGGGTTCCCCTTAATTTTAGGCTCTAGCGGAGGTTAAGCAGACGGCTGGGGCAGATGTTTGAAGCCTGGGAAGGCGGTAATACCCACGGAGCTTCCCAGGCTACTAATATCAGCCCCCAGCTGAATACATAGCCTTTACTAGCTATTAAAATGGGGGACCCCCCAAAAAAATGACGTGGGGTCCCCCCTAATTTAATAGCTAGCAAAGGCTAGGCAGACAGCTGGGGGCTGATATTAATAGCCCAGGAAGGGAGCCATGAATATTGGCCCCCTCCCAGGCTAGAAACACCAGCCGTCAGCCGCCCCAGAAATGGCGCATTCATAGGATGCGCCAATTCTGGCACTTAGCCTCGCTCTTCCACGCTGCCCTGGTGCGGTGGCAGGGGGTAATAGGGTTGGGGTTGATGTCAGCTTATAATGCCAGCTGACATCAAGCCCAGGTTAGTAATGGAGAGGCGTCTATAAGACACCCCCATTACTAACCCCATAGTCAAAGTTAAAAAAAACACAAACACCCAGAATAAAGTCCTTTAATTGAAATAAAGACACAATCCTTTATTGTTCTAAATTAAACCATACTTACCGTCACGCCCATTCCAGCTGAAGCCAACGATCTCCTGCAATAAAAGAAAAATAATAAAGCAACCTCATCCTTACCTTTCCATGGTTCCCACGACAGCTTCAGCTCTGCTACATCGAGATGACAGGCTGGACCGCAGCAGAACGCTGCCATCCAGCCTGTCATCCCGCAGACACTGAGAAGCGCAGGCTTGCTTGCGCTGCTCAGCGTCTCTCTGTGACGACAAACAGATGAGCCGAGTTCATGTCCAATGAACTCGGCTCACCTCATGCACGTCACTGACAGCGTGGGAAAATTCTCACGCTGAAGCGCTGATTGCAGGAGAATTTTCCCACGCTGTCAGTGACGTGCAGGAGGTGAGCTGAGTTCATTGGACATGAACCGCTCTGCTGCGGTCCAGCCAGTCATCTCGATGTAGCAGAGCTGAAGCTGTCGTGGGGGTGTCTTATAGACGCCTCTCCATTACTAACCTGGGCTTGATGTCAGCTGGCATTATAAGCTGACATCAACCCCAACCCTATTACCCCCTGCCACCGCACCAGGGCAGCGTGGAAGAGCGAGGCTAAGTGCCAGAATTGGCGCATCCTATGAATGCGCCATTTCTGGGGCGGCTGACGGCTGGTGTTTCTAGCCTGGGAGGGGGCCAATATTCATGGCTCCCTTCCTGGGCTATTAATATCAGCCCCCAGCTGTCTGCCTAGCCTTTGCTAGCTATTAAATTAGGGGGGACCCCACGTCATTTTTTTTGGGGGGTCCCCCATTTTAATAGCTAGTAAAGGCTATGTATTCAGCTGGGGGCTGATATTAGTAGCCTGGGAAGCTCCGTGGGTATTACCCCCTTCCCAGGCTTCAAACATCTGCCCCAGCCATCTGCTTAACCTCCGCTAGAGCCTAAAATTAAGGGGAACCCCACGCCAATTTTTTTAATAATAAATCCTTTATTTTAATACTAAATGACAAGTACAGTAACCAACACTATCACTGTACTTCATATATATGTGACTGACATGTTTCTATCTATCTAATCTATGTGTGATGCTCTATCTTTCTGTTCTAAATTGTCGGGTACCGCTGCTGAATTGCCGGCCGGCTTTTTTAAAGAGACGGTGCATGAAAACACTAATATTTTTTTTAATAAATCCTTTACACTAAATGACAAGTACAGTAAGCAACACTATCACTGTACTTATTATATATGTGACTGACATGTTTCTATCTATCTAATCTATGTGTGAAGCTCTATTCTTTCTGTTCTAAATTGTCGGGTACAGATGCTGAATTGCCGGCCGGCTTTTTTAAAGAGACGGTGCATGAAAACACTAATATTTTTTTTAATAAATCCTTTACACTAAATGACAAGTGCAGTAACCAACACTGTCACTGTGCTTCTTATATGTGTGACTGACATGTTTCTATCTATCTAATCTATGTGTGATGCTCTATTCCTTCTTGTCTAAATTGTCGGGTACCGGTGTATGCCGCTGCTGAATTTGCCGGCCGGCTTTTTTAAAGAGAGTGTCTTCTGAGCAGTTTGTCAGCTTTTGGACACCTTTGCAGGTGTTTTCTATGTGTTTCTATGTGTTTTTGTTTGCCTGCCATTGGTTTTAACGGTGTTCGACGGTGTTCTAAGGTGTTCGACGAACAGTTCGACGAACAGTTCCTCGAACATCCCGGTGTTCGACGAACCGAACCGAACCCGAACACTACGGGGGTGGCTCAACACTACTAGTGAATAACCTGCCGGGAGCTGGGACCAACATTACACAGGCTACCATCAGTAACACACTACGCCGCCAGAGATTCAGATCCTGCAGTGCCTGACGTGTCCCCCTTCTTAAGCCATTACATGTCTGGACCCATCTGAAGTTTTCTAGAGAGCATTTGGATGATCCAGAAGAGTACTGGGAGAATGTCACATGGTCAGATGAAACCAAAGTATAACTGTTTGGTAGAAATACAACTCGTCATGTTTGGAGGAGAAAGAATGCTGAGTTGCATCCAAAGAACACCATACCTACTGTGAAGCATTGGGGTGGCAACATCACGCATTGGGGCTGTTGCTCTGCCAAGGTTTCCAGGACGACTGATCCATGTACATGAAAGAATGAATGGGGCCATGTATCGTGAGATTTTGAGTTCAAACCTCCTTCCATCAGCAAGGGCATTGAAGATGAAACGTGCCTGAGTCATTCAGCTTGAAAATGATCCCAAGCACACCGCCAGGGCAACGAAGGAGTGGCTTCGTAAGAAGCATTTCATGGTCCTGGAGTGGCCTAGCCAAACTCCAGATCTAAACCCTATAGAAAACCTTTGGAGGGAGCTGAAAGTCCGTGTTGCCCAGTGACAGCCCCAAAACATCACTGCTCTAGAGGAGATCTGCATGGAGGAATGGGCCAACATACCAGGAACAGTGTGTGCCAACCTTGTGAAGACTTACAGAAAATGTTTGACCTCTGTGATTGTCAACAAAGGATATATAACAAAGTATTGAGATGAACTTTTGGAATTGACCAAATACTTATTTTCCACCAAAATTTGAAAAAAAATTCTTTCCAAATCAGACAATGTGATTTTCAGGATTTTTTCTCATTTTGTCTCTCATAGTTGAGGTCTATCTATGATGTCAATTACAGGCCTCTCTCATCTTTTTAAGTGGGAGTACTTGCATAATTGGTGGCTGACTAAATACTTTTTTTCCCCACTGTACTTGGAGCGCCTTTTCTCTTTTTTTTTCCAAACTGGTGGGAAGGCTGTAGTAACTTACAGTGCCTACAAGTAGTATTCAACCCCCTGCAGATTTAGCTGGTTGACACATGCGGAATTAACTTGGCATTGTGACATTTGTACTGTAGGTCAGCCTGGAAGTGGGAAATGCACTGCAGCAAATTTTTTTTTTTGTTGTTTTTGTTTTTTTTTTTTAAAAAAAACGTTAAAAGTTCATTCAGAGTGTCATTTATTATTCAACCCCTCAAACCACAAGAATTCTGTTTGGTCCCCCAAAAGTATTAAGAAGTAATTCAGGCACTAAGAATAATGAGCTTCACATGTGTGGATTAAAGATCTCTTTTGCCAGCCTTTTCTGACTATTTAAGACCCTCCCCAAACTTGTGAACAGCACTCAGACATGGTCAACATGGGAAAGACAAAGGAGCATTCCAAGGCCATCAGAGACAAGATCGTGGAGGGTCACAAGGCTGGCAAGGGGTACAAAACCCTTTCCAAGGAGTTGGGCCTACCTGTCTCCACTGTTGGGAGCATCATCCATAAGTGGAAGGCTTATGGAACTACTGTTAGCCTTCCACGGCCTGGACAGCCTTTGAAAGTGTCCTCCCGTGCCGAGGCCAGGCTTGTCCGAAGAGTCAAGGCTAACCCAAGGACAACAAGGAAGGAGCTCCGGGAAGATCTCATGGCAGTGGGGACATTGGTTTCAGTCAATACCATAAGTAACGTACTCCACCGCAATGGTCTCCGTTCCAGACGAGCCCGTAAGGTACCTTTACTTTCAAAGCGTCATGTCAAGGCTCGTCTACAGTTTTCTCATGATCACTTGGAGGACTCTGAGACAGACTGGGTCAAGGTTCTATGGTCTGATGAGACCAAGATCGAGATCTTTGGTGCCAACCACACACGTGACGTTTGGAGACTGGATGGCACTGCATATGACCCCAAGAATACCATCCCTACAGTCAAGCATGGTGGTGGCAGCATCATGCTGTGGGGCTGTTTCTCTGCCAAGGGGCCTGGCCATCTGGTCCGCATCCATGGGAAGATGGATAGCACGGCCTACCTGGAGATTTTGGCCAAGAACCTCCGCTCCTCCATCAAGGATCTTAAGATGGGTCATAATTTCATCTTCCAACAAGACAACGACCCAAAGCACACAGCCAAGAAAACCAAGGCCTGGTTCAAGAGGGAAAAAGTCAAGGTGTTGGAGTGGCCTAGTCAGTCTCCTGACCTTAACCCAATTGAAAACTTGTGGAAGGAGCTCAAGAATAAAGTCCACATGAGACACCCAAAGAACCTAGATAACTTGGAGAAGATCTGCATGGAGGAATGGGCCAAGATAACTCCACAGACCTGTGCAGGCCTGATCAGGTCTTATAAAAGACGATTATTAGCTGTAATTGCAAACAAGGGTTATTCCACAAAATATTAAACATAGGGGTTGTATAATAATTGACCCACACTTTTATGTTTAAAATTTAATAAAATTCAACTGAGCAACAAAACTTTTTGGTTTGTAAGATTTATGCTTCTGTTCATAAAACCTACTCTCGTTTGCAGTTTGAAGGCTCTAACTTATTTGCATCTTATCAAACCAGCTAAATCTGCAGGGGGTTGAATACTACTTGTAGGCACTGTATACAGATGCAAGGTCACAGGATGCTCAGTACCAGGAAGATGATCATACCTATGTGTATGTTAGGGAAAATTAAACACAAGAAACAAAGACAGAAATTCCAAAGACAGAAGGAAAAAAAACATTGCTTTCAGAAAGGTGAAACTAATTTTCTGTTCAGGTGAGGTCTGAAAGGCCAATCGGAATTTAAGTAGTTTGTCTGTTTTAATATCATCACATTGTGCTGGTTGCCTTAGCAAAGTGCCACCGGAGAGGAGCAGGACAGCAGCACTTGACTGCAGTTACTATCTCCTCCCTGCTACCTTCCATGCACAGAAACAAAAGTGAATTGTACATACTAACGTCAATGATTTTTTTAGAACTTTCTATTTTATTCTCATTTAAAGATTTTTCTGTATTTTCATGACTATGAAAATTGTACATTCACACTGAAGGCATCAAAACTATGAATTAACACATGTGGAATTATATACTTAACAAAAAAGTGTGAAACAACTGAAAATATGTCTTATATTCTTGGTTCTTCAAAGTAGCCACCTTTTGCTTTGATGACTGCTTTGCACACTCTTGGCATTCTCTTGATGAGCTTCAAGAGGTAGTCACCGGAAATGGTCTTCCAACAATCTTGAAGGAGTTCCCAGAGATGCTTAGCACTTGTTGGCCCTTTTGCCTTCACTCTGCGGTCCAGCTCACCCCAAACCATCTCAATTGTGTTCAGTTCTGGTGACTGTGGAGGCCAGGTCATCTAGCATAGCACCCCATCACTCTCCCTATTGGTCAAATAGCCCTTACACAGCCCGAAGGTGTGTTTGGGGTCATTGTCCTGTTGAAAAATAAATGATGGTCCAACTAAACGCAAACCGGATGGAATAGCATGCCGCTGCAAGATGCTGTGGTAGCCATGCTGGTTCAGTATGCCTTTAATTTTGAATAAATTCCCAACAGTGTCACCAGCAAAGCACCCCCACACCATCACACCTCCTCCTCCATGCTTCACGGTGGGAACCAGGCATGTAGAGTCCATCCGTTCACCTTTTCTGCGTCGCACAAAGACACGGTGGTTGGAACCAAAGATCTCAAATTTGGACTCATCAGACCAAAGCACAGATTTCCACTGGTCTAATGTCCATTCCTTGTGTTCTTTAGCCCAAACAAGTCTCTTCTGCTTGTTGCCTGTCCTTAGCAGTGGTTTTCTAGCAGCTATTTTACCATGAAGGCTTGCTGTACAAAGTTTCCTCTTAACAGTTGTTGAAGAGATGTGCCTGCTGCTAGAACTCTGTGTGGCATTGACCTGGTCTCTAATCTGAGCTGCTGTTAACCTGCGATTTCTGAGACTGGTGACTCGGATAAACTTATCCTCAGAAGCAGAGGTGACTCTTGGTCTTCCTTTCCTGGGGCGGTCCTCATGTGAGCCAGTTTCTTTGTAGCGCTTGATGGTTTTTGCAACTGCACTTGGGGACACTTTCAAAGTTTTCCCAATTTTTCGGACTGACTGACCTTCATTTCTTAAAGTAATAATGGCCACTCATTTTTCTTTACTTAGCTGCTTTTTTCTTGCCATAATACAAATTATAACAGTCTATTCAGTAGGACTATCAGCTGTATATCCACCAGACTTCTGCACAACACAACTGATGGTCCCAATTCCATTTATAAGGCAAGAAATCCCACTTATTAAACCTGACAGGGCACACCTGTGAAGTGAAAACCATTTCCGGTGACTACCTCTTGAAGCTCATCAAGAGAATGCCAAGAGTGTGCAAAGCAGTCATCAAAGCAAAAGGTGGCTACTTTGAAGAACCTAGAATATAATACATATTTTCAGTTGCTTCACACTTTTTTGTTAAGTATATAATTCCACATGTGTTAATTCATAGTTTTGATGCCTTCAGTGTGAATGTACAATTTTCAAAGTCATGAAAATACAGAAAAATCTTTAAATGAGAAGGTGTGTCCAAACTTTTGATCTGTACTGTACGTGTGGCAACCTTGTGCCACCCGTGTGCCGCATCAGTATCACATGTATCGGTGCCTGGGAATCAGCCGTATAGTTAGTGCTGTTCCCAAGCGCCGGGTGCTGAACGCTGCCCTCATCATTGTCCCCTGCCGGCGCTGCGATCAATGCTAGCAAGAGACAATGTTGACAGTAGTATTCTGCTTCCACTGTGTCTTGGTGTAAAAATAAAAATAAAATAAAAAAATCCTTATACTCACCTGTCCTAAGTTTCCCCCACTGTAATCAATCTGACCGCTCACGTCGAGGAGCCGGAAAGAATGACTCGCTACAGCAAGCGGGCCCCTGAACCGAGAGGTGCCCTGTCACTCACTGAGCTCAGCACAGAGCAGGGGCCCACTCTCTGCAGCAAGTCATTCTCCCCGTCTCCTTGGCATGAGTGGTCAGATGAATTACAGCGGAGGACACTTAGGACAGCTGAGTATAAGGATTTGTTTATTTTATTTTCACAGGCTTTGGACACAGCGGGAGCAGAACACTATTCTCAACATTGTCCCCTGCTGGCACTGATCACAGCGTTCAGCACCCGGTGCTTGGGAACAATGCTAACAGCGCTGATTCCCAGGCGCTGGTACGTGTCACACGGATGACACACACGGATATCATCCATGTGTCATCAGTGTGCACGTGTGTTGAACGTTTTGGTTAACTCTGACAGCAACACTGTCAGTTTGAGACAAAGTTTTGCATAGTACAGTCTGCCGTACTACAAATGACTAACAGGGATAATTTTTGCAACATTTTTTTTTTGTTTTATATTTTAAAAAAACATGAAAGGTCTGTCAGTGTGCTGTGTTATTAAATGGACTGTTGGTTACTATTGGGTTTCCATCCCTTTTCTATGGTGAGATCACTTTGACATTACTAAATCGGTGTTTGCATTAAAGAGATTGAAAGACGTTGGATGCAGTCTTTGGGGATTTCAGAGTGTTGTACACATCTTTTCAAGGCAATTGGAGTATCTGCGATTTGCGGCAAATTTATTTATCTCAAATCTAATCTACAAACCTCACAAATTCAAATGTCAATAGATTTGATCATCTTTAATTACAATCTCCAAACAGTGCAGCAGAGCATGATGAGGGTAAATAAAAGAATAAGACAGATTAAAGGAAACCTGTCACCATAAAAATGCAGTATAATCTGCAGCCATCATGTTATAAAGCAAGGGGATCTCAGCAGATTAATGCATAGTGTTGTGAGAAAAGACTAGGTATAACCTGTATTTTCATCATTTAATCCTCTGCTCTTTCTGACATTTTGGTCCAGTGGGCGGGGCTATCAATAACTGACAGCTATCTTTATATAAGTGTGCACACAGAGATAGCTGTCAGTCACTGATAGGACCGGCCACTGGACCGGAAATCCCAGAAAGAGCAGAGGTACATATTAATAAATCACAGGTTATACTGAATATTTTCTCACAAAATCACATATCATTCTGCTCCCCTCCTCCCTCTCTATAACATGGTGCCCACAGATCGCATTGCATTTTCTTGGTGACAGGTTTGCTTTAAATAAATTTTGGGCAAATGTATTTTGTAAACAATTTGCAAGCTTCACTTGCCTGTAAAACAGTAGAATTTCTTATTGTTACTGTGAGTTACCCCAATAATTGATAAATAATGGAGGGTAGATGTTTAATATGCTGAATTTGAAGAGTAGTCCCATACTCTCATGCAAGTCCCAGTAGCTTTATTTGATGCATATCTGGTTCGAACACAACCCTTATTTAAAATACTGTAAACCTACAGAATACAAATTCCCCAATATTTGTTATATAAAGCCCTACAGAAACCGAGGGTGCTTTGTAAATAAAGAATAATAGCCTTCTGTATTCAGAATCAGAATGCAATGTAAGGAGGCTTTATAGGTGAAAAACTGTGTGTTCCGATCTCATTTACTGTAATATTGTGACTATACCTTGTCTGTTTCCCAGTAAATAAAATATCAAGATAATTTGAGGTATATTAACATTAATGTTCTTTGGGTTGGAAAAATCATGTATTTGCAGAAAAACCTGTGGCAGAAATCTAAGTATTTACATTTTACGACCATACCTTAGTGGACTTACTGGTGTTCATATAGTCTTTGTTTTATTGCACAGTAAAGTGGGTTGTCTAGTTGCACAACCATATTGGCTCCCCAAAGGAGTTGTCCAATGAGTCTCACTATAAATGTGCAACATTTTTATTATGCTGATAGGATATGCCTTAAATGTCAGATAGATGCCATTCCCAATCCTTAGCAAGTTTGGGAGCTCCTATAGATAGAACAACATGGCTTGCTCTTCATTACTGACAGTGTGGGCCTTTCTCAAGATAGATTCAGGGCCAAGCAGTGGTGCCTACATTTGCTTAAGATCTATGGCATAGACATTGGTTCAGAAAGAAAACATTTGCGTTCCTGTAGAACTTGACGAACTTTTCTGTCAACTATAGGCTATGCAGTAGGGATGTGCTGCACCTCAATGGGGAGGGTGCAGATGTGCTGGGGGCATGAATAATTAGTGGACAGAGGAGCTTTTAAAATAGGATCTGTGGGGAGGAGTGGTGTTTGTGCAAAAAAGGGATAGAGCAGATAGAAAGTGGGATACAATAGGGGTTAATGATGATTTAGAGGGGGCTAGGACTAGCAAACAAAGACAAGGAGGGGACTGTATTAGAATTAAATTCAACTTAAGACCTGTGATCAATGTTGATATTTGGAGGGAGCTGTGACAATGTATAGTTGTTATGGGCAAATATACATGGGGATGGCAGTAATGTTAAGCTACTAGTTGGAGTTTACTATAAGCACCCTAACATAACTGAAAAGGTAGAGGATGAAATGCTGGAACACTGTGCTCAGGGTGCATGCGCTCCCTTCCTCTTAAAGGGGCCACGCGCTGTCCTATAGAGTCCCCGGCCAATGGCCGGAGGACTTCCATTATATAAGGCACCTCCTCCAATATGGAGGTGCCTGTGCAAGGTTGTTGTTCTGTGTGCTAACACTTGCTCCAGCCCTCAGGTCCCACTGCCTTTCAGTCCTGCCTGCCAGTCTGTCTGTCAGTCCAGTCCGCCAGCCTGTCTAACAGTTCTGTCCTCCAGTCTGTCTACAGTTGTGTTCGCCAGCCTGCTTACCTGGAGCACCTGTCTGTTAACTGTTGTGCCCGCCAGTCAGCCTACCTGGAGTACCTGCCTGTAACCTGCCGTGCCCACCAGCCAGCCTACCTGGAGCACCTGCCTGTTACCTGTCGTGCCCGCTTGCTTGTGACGCGCCCCCTGGGCCATATTCTTTAGGGGGAATATCCGGAGCCGGATCAGGTGGGAGTTGTAGTCTTCCGAGTGGCTGTGACCCGGTCCGTGCCCAGGGTGTCAAACTCAGTTGTATGTGGCAGTCCTACAGATGTTATAAGTTCTTAATGTCGACTACGCCACCCGTTGTATTGCGGTCACTGTGGCCGCCGCTGCAGCAGGGTCCGCTGAGGCTGATGGTGTAGGTGCAGCTTGTGATGGTATAACCCCCAACGGGTGGGGTATAGCCTCAGGGGGTCAGGCGCAGAGGATGGGGGTTGTAGTGGTGCAGCATAGATGTTAAAGGAAGACAGAGTCGGGTTGTGCAGTTTAGGGTATTTACTCACTGCTGATGTTCCGGTCACTCCAGCTTCAAGTGACCTCCCGAGCCGTGCTGCGTCCACCAGGTCCTGGATCCAGCCAACCCCCAAGCGAGTCCGGAGCGTGACCCTGAGCTCTCCTTCTGTCCTTTCTCTGGCCGTCCCCACTAGTGATCCACCCAGGTCCAGCTCCCTCGGGCCTTCTGTTGGGTGACCCTTGGCCTTGGGTTCCCTGACCCTCCGTGTGGTATGCCTTCGTGGTGGATGTGGTGGGTGGCCGTGGCAGACGCTGCCCACGGCCTCCGGTCTCTGGCTGGGGTGTGTTTTTGCCCCCACCAGCTTGGGTTCCGGTACCCTGATGCCGACTCTTCACCCGGTGCTTTTAGTTGGGGTCTTAGAGTCCTTTCTTCTGTTTCCCCCTCTGGGTCTCTCTTTCTTTCTCCTCTCTCTCTCTCTCTGGATCTGCTCTGCTCCTCTTCCTGTGACTCCTCTGCAAAGGCTGACAGACTGACTTGTTCTCTGCATCTGACCCTGTTCTTAGTTGGTGCCCACCTTATATACACCCTCTATGTGTGAGCTCAGGTGACCAGCACCCAATGAGCTCCTATCTTTACCCAGGCTGCTCCCCCTATCTGCCCCTACACTACTTGGGATGTTCCACCCCCCTCCCACTCCAGCCAGGAACAGACTCGGTCGTACCTGCACATTTCTAAGTGGGAGTACCGTCGGCCTGTTCCTCGGAAATGGGATGTGTGTAGTGCATGCAGCCTACCGAGCTCAGTTCCACACTCCATCCTTACCCGGGAGTGGAATATCACACCTCTGGGTTGAGGTGCAATACTCCTGTAGCAGCCGAATCCTCAGGGTGCTACATTCCCCCCTGGTAAATCACAGCACGTCCTCGGGCTGTAAAGACAAAAACACCAAAACATACAAAAATTTTTTTTTCCATATAAACATAATAAAACATATAAAACATTATATATATAAAACTTTTCATATAAACATTCTCGTAGTCGTTTCTTGTTTCAGGTTCCTCCTCCGGACACTGTGCAACGTGTGTCCGGGAAAAGTGCGACAGTCTCTTAGAAAAACTGGTTTTCCTATAAAACCGGTAGGGGGCGCTTTAGGACGCGCAACTATTTACAGGGATATGGCCGCTCTCAGTCCTCGGCCAGGTAATGGGAATAGGGATGACCGCTCTCAGTCCTCGGTCAGTGGGATTAAAGGGATAAACGGGTAAACAGTTCACACTTGCTGGTCCCAACGGGGACTATATTATCAACAGCAACAGTTTCAGTTTCAGTTTCAGTTTCAGTTTACTGTGCCCCGACGGGCAACTATATACAGCTCCTGCTTCGCTGTACTTAGCGACGGCGTCCTCCTGCTCTTTCTTTATTGTTACCTTTGGCTCTAGTTTCAGACCCGTCCGGGTCCTCTTGTTCTTCCTCCCCGCACCGCAGCTCTTCCTCCGTCAGACGATGCACATGGAGGGCGTAGGGTCCTTTGGCACACTTGTGCCGGGTGAAGGTGACCTCGTCCCCGATGTAAAGGTCACGACCTCTGTGTCCCTCCGGTAGGTGGGACTCAACGTCTCTCCTGGTCACGAAGACGTCGCCTAGGGTGCGGTGGTCTCGGATGAAGCCCCACCCATGCTGCATATTAAACTTTATCACAGTCCCGGTGGTGCGGGGACTATGCGCTGCACAGGGGTCTCTCCTGGCCCGGCTCTTCTGCTCCGCGCTCCTTATTTGAGCTTGCTGTTCCCGGACCCGCCTCTCTCTCCGCTCCCTCGCAAACTCCTCGAGCTGTTGGCGGCAGCACTCCGCACGCTCTGCTGCAGCTGCCCTAGTTTCCTGAGTGAACCCCATTAGATCTTCTCCGGTGGGGTCCCACTCAAACTGTGCTTCCGCTAGCGGGGGCGAGATCCTTATTACGGGCTTCGGAGCCGGAATCAGGGGTGCACACATGGCCCCAACCCTCCTCTGGTGCTCCAGTTCGTAATACTTCTGGGGCCAGATGAAAGGCTGCCCGTCCGGCCACGTGTGCTGGGCAAACAAGTCCTCTCCCAGACGCGGCACCCTTGGTTTTACGGGTGCGGGCGCGGTGGTGGTGGCGCCCGGGTTGCCCAGGCCTTGCGGCCAGGCCTGGGGCACCTGGAAGGTGAAGGGCACCGTTAGGACGGCGGCGCCCTGGGCTACCTGGCCTTGCGGCCAGGCCGGAGGCTCCGCGGAGGTAGGGGGCGCTGTTGGTGATTCGGCGCCCGGGGGTACTAGGCCTTGCGACCAGGCTGGTGGTATTTCCTGCTTTGTCACGCCCCGGGTCGAGGCGCGTAACGTCACAGGGGTCGCGGCGGCGGCTTCCGGTTGGGGCCTAGTCTGCGTCGGTGACATGGCGTTTTCGGGCACAGCAGGGGGACTTTCGGGCTCTGCGACGGGGAGCTGGGGCAGGTAAGCGGTGTCACGGCTTGGGGTATAGGCGTCCCCTTTACCTGCCTCCATGCGTTCGGCTCCCTTCTCGGCGCCGTCTCCGGCCTTGGGTCCTCCCGCGCCATCCTCAGAGGCGGTCTCCTTCCTCATCTCGGCTGGCGTGCTCCGGGTCTTGGTTTCAGCTTGCGTCTTGGTTTCAGCTTGCTGGGCCATCTCCCGGCTCCATTCCGCCAATATCTCGCGCTGTACCCGGGCCATCCTCCGTGCGAGGCCCTCCAGGGCAGTCTGCGCACACTCCCGGTCTCGGGGGAGCTGTGCAAGGACCTCCACTAGGCCTAGTGGGGTCGTGGTGTCCAGCAGGCTCCTGACCAACGGGTCGGTGCTGCTCTGCTCTTCTTCCAGCAGGCTCCTGGCCAGCGGGCCGGTGCTGCTCTGCTCTCTGGACATCTCCGGGTGAGCTTCTTTGCTGCTCCTCTCCAGACTTCTTGTCTCCGGGTGCGCTCGCTCCAGACTGCTCCAGGCGGCACCCATCTTTGTTCTCTCCTTTCGTCTCCTCCCACTTCGAGGGCGGTCCCGAGGCAACTCGGTGACTGTCAGCTCCAGGGGTAGTTCTTTCACGCTGACAGACACCTCCAGCATCACAGTCTCTGTTGGTGGGGGCGGTTTCCACTTTTGGCGCCATTTTCTGTCCTGGCCCACGATGGGAGGTGGCCTCTTGCTCTCCTTTGGCACGCCCATAATGGCGTCCGCTGCTCTTCCAAGGCGGGAAATCTGCGGTTTTGGCGGGAAGCGTCTTGTGATGGGGTCCGATGGCGTGGACCCTCCGGAACCGGCGGGAGACTTCTTTCTGAGGTAAACTTGCACTTTTCTTCAGGCACGCAGTACCCGGGTGTTGCGGGCACGTAATCCTGCCGACTACGCCAAAGTTGACGCGCCCCCTGGGCCATATTCTTTAGGGGGAATATCCGGAGCCGGATCAGGTGGGAGTTGTAGTCTTCCGAGTGGCTGTGACCCGGTCCGTGCCCAGGGTGTCAAACTCAGTTGTATGTGGCAGTCCTACAGATGTTATAAGTTCTTAATGTCGACTACGCCACCCGTTGTATTGCGGTCACTGTGGCCGCCGCTGCAGCAGGGTCCGCTGAGGCTGATGGTGTAGGTGCAGCTTGTGATGGTATAACCCCCAACGGGTGGGGTATAGCCTCAGGGGGTCAGGCGCAGAGGATGGGGGTTGTAGTGATGCAGCATAGATGTTAAAGGAAGACAGAGTCGGGTTGTGCAGTTTAGGGTATTTACTCACTGCTGATGTTCCGGTCACTCCAGCTTCAAGTGACCTCCCGAGCCGTGCTGCGTCCACCAGGTCCTGGATCCAGCCAACCCCCAAGCGAGTCCGGAGCGTGACCCTGAGCTCTCCTTCTGTCCTTTCTCTGGCCGTCCCCACTAGTGATCCACCCAGGTCCAGCTCCCTCGGGCCTTCTGTTGGGTGACCCTTGGCCTTGGGTTCCCTGACCCTCCGTGTGGTATGCCTTCGTGGTGGATGTGGTGGGTGGCCGTGGCAGACGCTGCCCACGGCCTCCGGTCTCTGGCTGGGGTGTGTTTTTGCCCCCACCAGCTTGGGTTCCGGTACCCTGATGCCGACTCTTCACCCGGTGCTTTTAGTTGGGGTCTTAGAGTCCTTTCTTCTGTTTCCCCCTCTGGGTCTCTCTTTCTTTCTCCTCTCTCTCTCTCTCTGGATCTGCTCTGCTCCTCTTCCTGTGACTCCTCTGCAAAGGCTGACAGACTGACTTGTTCTCTGCATCTGACCCTGTTCTTAGTTGGTGCCCACCTTATATACACCCTCTATGTGTGAGCTCAGGTGACCAGCACCCAATGAGCTCCTATCTTTACCCAGGCTGCTCCCCCTATCTGCCCCTACACTACTTGGGATGTTCCACCCCCCTCCCACTCCAGCCAGGAACAGACTCGGTCGTACCTGCACATTTCTAAGTGGGAGTACCGTCGGCCTGTTCCTCGGAAATGGGATGTGTGTAGTGCATGCAGCCTACCGAGCTCAGTTCCACACTCCATCCTTACCCGGGAGTGGAATATCACACCTCTGGGTTGAGGTGCAATACTCCTGTAGCAGCCGAATCCTCAGGGTGCTACACTTGCCTACCCGGAGCAACCATCTGGCTATCTGCCGAACCAGCCTGCTTATCCACACGGACCACCCGTCAGCCGTCCTGCCATGCTCATCTGCTGTACCGGTCAGCTCCTGCCATCTGACCCATAAGAGTCACCTGCTCTCACACAAAGTCGGTCCCTGGTCCACCTGCCCGGTCCCTCCATGGTTCATGGAGTCGACTAAGCCGCCGTGTGACCTTGGTCAGGCCGAGTAGGCACTTAGTCACGCCCATCTGGTCCCTCCTTGCACCGAAGCACAGATCCACCACCCGGATCCGTAACAGTTTGCACAGGCCATGGAACCCGGTGGCCTACAGGCTCTTTCACTCTCTGACCTGTACCAGGAGGTCTCATGTCAGAGATCCCAACAGGAGACTATCCTGTCCTATCTGCAGACTGTCAACTCCTGTCCACCCCGTCTGTGTCCGTCTCTAGCTGAGCGGAACCCGCTCCGGCGGCACCTCAACCTACTGGCGCTATGGAACCTGGCTCTGGACCCCGGCTCTCTCTGCCTCCACGTTTTGGTCGGGGCTTCTTAAATCTGTGCACGCTGCACTTTGAACTTCTGGCACATCAGTTCCCCTCCGACCGAGCCAGGGTGGCGTTCATCATGTATCACCTCACCGGGGAGGCATTGGCATGGCTAAACCCTCTGTGGGAAAGAGGGGATCCCCTGGTGTCCAATCTTCGGTCTTTCCTCTCTGCCTTCCGGAAGGTCTTCTACTGCCTCCTCACTTCTCCGTCTCCGCCAAGGGAGTCTCACCGTGGGCCAGTATGCCATATGTTTCTGAACCCTCACATCTGAGCTTGCCTGGAACAACGAGGCCCTGGTGTCTACCTTCTGGGAGGGTCTTTCCAGACGGATCAAGGATGAGCTCACTTCCACCCTGGACGACCTGGTGTCATTAGCTACCCGGATTGACATCTGTTTTCTGGAACGTGCTAAGGAGACTTCCCGGGAGAGAAGATTTCCGCGTCTCGCTCCTGTATTCCAAAAGCAAGCCTCGCAACCAGCAATTCCCCGGGCATAATCGCCTGAGCCAATGCAAATTGACCAAACCAAGATGGTCAAGTCTTGCCAGTAGACGCGCCGAGCCGAGGGGAGTTGCTTCTACTGTGGCAGTAAAGAGCATCTGATCCGTTCCTGCCCGGTGAGCCCGGGAAACTCCAGTGTCTAGGACCGCTCGGAGAGGTCGTCCTAGGCAAGAATAAATCCTCTCCGTCCTTGACTCTGTCTGTTTCTATTTCCAGTGGTTAGACCCGCTTCTTCGAGATTGGCCATCTGGATTCCGGAGCCGCTGGAAATCTCATTCAACAGGCTGTTGTGGAGTGGTATCAGACTCCTACCGTACATATGGCTGAACCGCTGGCGGTTGCCTCCGTGGATGGGAGGCTTCTTCCGGAGACCATCTTGCTCGTCACAGAGCCTTCAGGTGGGAATGCTGCACTTTGAGAAGCTCTCCTTTCATGTGCTGTCCAGTCTCTCTCACCCCCTCTTGCTTGGTCCCTGGTTACAAAGACATGAGCCCATCCTGAATTGGAGATCTGGTGAAGTGCTCCGTTGAGGTCAGGAATGCCATGAGTCCTGTCTGGTTCCGGTTCGTCTAGCTCAACCCCTGTCTACTCCGGTTAATCTACCTGGTCTGCCGGCACCCTATTGGTCCTATGTGGATGTCTTCGAGAAAAAGGAAGCAGAGACACTACCACCTCATAGGCAGTATGATTGCCCCATCAACCTGGTACCTGGTGCTTCTCCTCCCCGCAGGCGTATCTACCCCTTGTCGCTGGCTGAGACCCGGGCCATGTCTGAGTACATAGAGGAGAATCTTGCTAGGGGATTTATCCAGAAATCCACCTCTCCGGCTTGAGTAGGATTCTTCTTCCTCAAGAAAAAAGACGGCTCCCTACGTCCCTGTATCGATTACAGGGGTTACCATCAAAAATAAGTACCCCTTGCCTCTCATCTCGGAACTGTTCGACTGCCTTAAAGGCGCGAAGATCTTCACTAAGCTCGATCTTTGTGGGGCGTACAATTTGGTCCGGATCCGCCAGGGAGACAAGTGGAAGACGGCATTCAACACCCGGGACAGTCACTACGAATACCGCGTGATGCCCTTTGGTCTCTGTAATGCTCCAACCATCTTTCAGGAGCTGGTTAACGACATCTTCCGTGATCTTCTGTATTCTTGCGTGGTGGTGTACCTGGACGATATCTTGGTCTTCTCTCCGGATCTACCCTCACACTGGAGGGATGTTTGTCAGGTTCTGCTTAGGCTCCGGCAGAATCACCTATACGCTAAATTCGAGAAATGCCTCTTTGAGCAGACCCCTCTACCGTTCCTGGGCTATATTATTTCCGAGACTGGTCTGCGGATGGATCCCGAGAAGGTCTTAATGTGGCACCGACCGGAGGGGTTGAAGGCAATTCAGCGATTCCTGGGCTTCGCAAATTATTACCACCTCTTCATTCCTCATTTCTCCTCCCGGACTCCTCCCATCTTCGCACTCACCCGTGAAGGAGAAAATCCCAGGGAATGGACTTCCGAAGCGGAGGAGGCCTTCGTCTCCCTAAAACTAGCCTTCTCCTCTGCTCCTGTGCTACACCGTCCGGATTGCAACAAGCAGTTCTTCCTGGAGGTTGATGCATCCTCCTCTGGTGCCGGAGCGGTGCTCACCCAGAAATCCTCGTCCGGGAGAATGGTAACCTGCGGCTTCTTCTCCAAGCTCTTCTCCTCGTCTGAGCGCAACTACTCTGTAGGAGATAATGAGCTGCTGGCCATCAAATTAGCGCTGGAGGAGTGGCGCTACTTGCTGGAGCATGCTCTGCACCCGGTGGTCATCTACACTGACCTCAAAAACCTCGCTTATTTACAGAACGCCCAAAGACTAAATCCGCGCCAGGTCAGGTGGTCTCTATTCTTTGCCCGATTCTGCTCCATTCTGCATTACCGCCCAGTGGACAAGAACATTAAGGCTGATGCTCTATCCCGCTCATTCCTGTCTTACGACCAAGAGGAGGAGCCTCTACATATCATTGACTCCTCCAAAGTAATGACTGTGGCTCCGTTTGACCTGTCTCATCTTCCACCCGGTAAGACCTTTGTAGCGGTTCCAGATCATGAAAGAGTTCTACTCTGGGGCCATTCATCCAAACTAGCCGGTCATGCTGGCCAGAGGAAGTACTTTCTGCTCATCGCCCGACATTACTGGTGGCCTTCCCTGCGCAAGGATGTTGTGGACTTCGTCGCAGCTTATTCCTCCTGTACCCGTAACAAGGTTCCCAGGCACCTTCACATGGCCGTCTCCTTTCTCTTCCCGTGCCTTCCACTCCGTGGCAACACATTGCAATAGACTTCATTACGGATCTCCCTGTTTCTGCCGGTTGTACTGTCATTTGGGTGGTCGCTGACCACTTTTCTAAAATGGCCCACTTCATCCCTCTGCCTGGTCTTCCATCTGCATCTGTGCTGGCTAAGGACTTTATCCATCACATCTTTCGTCATCACGGCCTACCCCTCCACATTGTGTCTGATCGTGGGGTTCAGTTCACTTCACGCGTCTGTTCTGGAGAGCTACGTGTAAACTGCTGGATGTCTCCTTGTATTTCTCCTCTGCTTATCATCCTCAGTCCAATGGTCAAGTGGAACGTATCAACCAGGTCCTTACCAGCTTTCTTCGGCACTTTGTCAGCGCTCACCATAACCATTGGGTTGAGCTCCTGCCTTGGGCCAAGTTCTCCTATAACAACCATGAGAGCGAGTCTTCTTCTAAATCCCTGTTCTTTGTGGTCTACGGTCAACACCCCTGGATTCCGTTTCCCATGTCCTCTTCAGTGGACAATCCTGCCGCAGAGTCTCTGGTCAGCAAATTTTCAGCTATTTGGGAAGACACTAGATCTGCACTTCAGTCCTCCAAGCAGATGAAGAGACATGCTGATAAGAGACGTCTGTATCCGCCTCAATTCCGTCCGGGAGACAAGGTCTGGCTTTCCTCCAAATATGTTCATCTCAAGATACCTTCCTATAAGTTGGGTCTGCAGTTCATCAGTCCGTTCGAGGTTCTGAACCAAATCAATCCCGTGGCTTACAAGCTGAAACTCCCGGTCACCTTATGGATTCTCAACTCCTTTCATGTATCCCTCCTCAAACCTGTTGTCCTTAATTCTTTCTCTGACGATCCAGGTACCGCTCCAGCTCCAGTCTCTGCTGAGGATGTCTTTGAAGTAGAAAACATTTTGGTCACCAAGAGGGTAAGAGGAAAGACTTTCTTTCTTGTGGATTGGAAGGGGTTTGGCCCTGAGGAGAGGTATTGGGAACCCAGGGAGAACATTCATGCCCCTCAACTTCTTAAAAAATTTCTTGCAGGCCTAAAGAAGAGGGGGCGTAAAGTGGGGGTACTGTAGCATCGGCGTCTCTGCCTCCTGCCGGGCAGAGACGACATTCCCTTCACTGCCGCCGTCCAGGTCCGGCGCCCTCCCGGTCCCCTACTGCTGTGGCGCGCACCGCGCGCAGCTTCCCGGACACTGTGCTTAGGGCGCGCGCTCCCTCCCTCTTAAAGGGGCCACGCGCGCAGTCCTATAGAGTCCCCGGCCAATGGCCGGAGGACTTCCCCTATATAAGGCACCTCCTCCAATATGGAGGTGCCTGTGCTAGGTTGTTGTTCCGTGTGCTAACACTTGCTCCAGCCCTCAGATCCCACTGCCTGTCAGTCCTGCCTGCCAGTCTGTCTGTCAGTCAAGCCCGCCCGCCTGTCTAACAGTTCTGTCCTCCAATCTGTCTACAGTTGTGTCCGCCAGCCTTCTTACCTGGAGCACCTGTCTGTTACCTATTGTGCCCGCCAACCAGCCTACCTGGAGCTCCTATCTGTAACCTGCCGTGCTCACTAGCCCGCCTACGTGGAGCATCTGTCTGTAACCTGCCGTGCCCGCCTGCTTGCCTACCCGGAGCACCCATCTGGCTATCTCCCGAACCAGCCTGCTTATCCACCCGGACCACCCGTCAGCTGTCCTGCCATGCTCATCCGCTGTACCGGTCAGTTCCTGCCATCTGACCCGTGGGAGTCACCTGCTCTCACACAAGGTCGGTCCCAGAGTGGCACCTGGTCCACCGGCCTGGTCCCTCCCTGGTTCACGAAGTTGACTAAGCCGCCGTGTGACCTTGGTTAGGCCAAGTAGGCACTTAGTCACGCCCCTCTGGTCCCTCCTTGCACCGAAGCACAGAGGTTCCGCCACCCGGATCCGTAACAATATCAAGGTACTCGACTGTCTCTGTCAATTAGTCTGTTTTTACTGCATACCTCCATAGTATACTTTATGCATCTATCTCAGATTTTACATTGAAGTGATTTTCTCTCCCTAGTGGAAACACATGCATATTCAAATGTGGACACATGTTTTTAATTCCCCTTGGATACTGAGCTATTTCCTATCTGATTGGTCACCAGTATTTGTTATAAATTTATATTCTGGCTATTCTGGCTACATTTGTGTTCCTCCTGTGAGGCACCTTCTTACATGTTTTTAATATTTTCACATGTTCAATAAAGATTTAAATGAAAATTTTTCCATTGTACAGCTCAATTTATCCTTAACTTCGGTTCACACCTTTTCCCATTTTTTGTGCTGTTTAACAGTTGTCTGAAGTGCTAGAGTATAGCTATTTTTGGTTTAAGACTTGTGTTGTTATAACAAATGAAAAAGTCTGCAAATAAATAATATGGTCACTATTATGGGGGATTTTCAAGGGAATCTGTCACAAGGTTTTTACTACCCTATCTGAGAGCAGTTTGATTTAGAGGCAGAGACTCTGATTCCAGCAATGTGTCACTTACTGAGCTTCTTGCTGTAGGTTTGATAAAATAACTGTTTTATCTGTTGCAGATCTATCAGTTCTCTGAATGCTGAGCCCTGTATAACCCCACCCATACACACTGATTGATCACTTTCTGTTTACATTGTTCATAGGCAGAAAGCTGTCAATCACTGATGGAGGTGTGGTTGGACTATCTGCCAGCAAGCCAAGCAGTCCAATAGTGATTGTCTCCTACTTCCAAAACAATGATTTTATGAAAGCAACACTAAGCAGACCAATAAGTGATGCATTGCTGGAATCAGTGTCTTTGCCTCTACATTATGCTGCTCTCTGATTACAAAGCAAAAACCTGCTGACAGATTCCCTTTATTAATCCATACACTCAATGTGAGATAAAGTCTGCTGGTTGTGCTAAAAAGCTATGACTTTTATCCACATTTCAAGACAACTTCTACTCTCAGCTGGTTGACGAACCAACCAGAGGAGATCATTTGTTGGATCTGGTCAAATAGACCAGATGCAATATCGGATCTACATGTCCATGAGCACTTAAGCAACAGCAACCATAGTAAGTTTCAAATTAACATTCAACAAAACATTACAAAAGGGAAATACTGAAAACTGGAGCTTTATAAAGGTTAGAATCCATCGACTGAGACTATGTTCACACGGTCAGTATTTGGTCAGTATTTTACATCAGTATTTGTAAGCCAAAATCAGGAGTGGAACAATCAAAGGGAAAGTATAATATAACTTGTGCACCACTTCTACATTTTTACACTCTCCTGGATTGGCTTACAAATTCTGGCGTAAATACTGACCAAATACAGAACGTGTGAACATAGCCTAAGGGAAAAACTTAATCTTGTAGATTGGGATTATGTTCTGATGAATGAGGATACCGAACATAAATGGGGAGTATTTAAAGATATATTACTATAATTTTGTAAAATGTTTATACCCTCTAAAAACCAAATGTTCCATAATAAAAAGTAACCATTATTGTTAATGAAAGAAATGGCCAAAGGCATTTAAATAAATCCAAAGTAACTTTAAATATATTATGTTATAAAGAATAAATCCAATGGTATCCATCCTTCAAAAGATAATCATAGTAATGTAACAGTAGAGGATAAAGAAAAAGCTGAGATATTAAATACATACTTTTCATCCGTATTTACCAATGAACTTCCTGTGCCAGGTAATATTGAGGAAGACAGTAATCAATGTTCACCATCAAATATACCTAACAACACAAGAAGAAGTACAGCAGCGTCAGAGCAAATTAAATATTTAAAAAGCCAGATGAGATTCATCCATGGATATTGAGGGAGTTAAGCTAAGTGTAACATACCAGGCGGCGTCCTTGTATAGTGGTCCATCTCCCACTGTGCAAGAGCGCGCACTTGATTTCCAGTCCAGACTGCCACTCTGGCTTCTTTCTATACTGTCTGCTTTGCTCTGCTCTGGCTGCTTAGGGCGACGCCAGCTGAACTTCCTGTTTCTTGTAGCTGCTGCAGACACACCCCTAATGCGTCCTCAGCCTATTGCTGTCTGTCACCTGGTATTTAAACCAGCTCCTCCTTGGAATCCATGCCTGAGCATCTTGTTCTGTCAGTTGGCTTCTTGTCACTGATGTGCCAGGTCCTGTCTATTTTTCCTGCCTTGCGGTATCAGTTCCCGTGTCTGAACTGTGTCCTGTCTGTGTACTCTAGCCAGCTGTCTGTCTGCCTTCCTGGAGGCTGTATTTCCAGGCCTGTCTGAACACGCTCCTAGCCTGTTCATCTCGCCCTCTGGGGGCCGCATAACCAGACTCGCTCTTGTATTTGTTGCAGTACAGTTCCTGTCTGAACTGTCTCCTAGCTTCCTACCTGTTTTGTCTTTATGTCCGTTTGTTCCCTTTTTCTGCAGTGTCTGAACCAGCACTTGGCTTTACCTAGGCTCGTTCCTGCATTTTGTTGCAGTAACTGTTCTTGTCTGAACTGTCTCCTAGCTTCTTACCTGTTTTGTCTTTATGTCCGTTTGCTCCCTTTTTCTGTAGAGTCTGAACCTGCACCTAACTTCTACTCGTCATTGTACTTCGGTTTGTGAGTTGGAGTCCTTTCGCTACTTCTTTGCAAGTACCTTGTGTGTATCTGGTTCTGCCTTTCTTTTCCAGTCTGTTCCGTGTGAACAGAGCCCTGTCCCCTTTGCTTTATCTTTGTTTACCGCTTCGGCGATTTATCTCTGTCCTGTCTTACTTACGGCTTCGGCGGTTCCTGCCCGCTTAGCCTTGTCCACCGCACTTGCGGTTTTGCTCTGCTCAGTCTTGTCCACCGCGTCTGCGGTTTTGCTCTGCTCGGCCTTGTCCACCGCATCTGCGGTTTTGCTCTGTTCAGCCTTGTCTACCGCATCTGCGGTTTCGCTCTGCTCAGCCTTGTCTACCGCGTCTGCAGTTTCGCTCTGCTTATCCTTGTCTACCGCGTCTGCGGTTTCGCTCTGCTCAGCCTTGTCTACCGCATCTGCAGTTTCGCTCTGCTCAGCCTTGTCTACCGCGTCTGCGGTTTCGCTCTGCTCAGCCTTGTCTACCGCATCTGCGGTTTCGCTCTGCTCAGCCTTGTCTACCGCGTCTGCGGTTTCGCTCTGCTCAGCCTTGTCTACCGCGTCTGCAGTTTCGCTCTGCTCAGCCTTGTCTACCGCGTCTGCGGTTTCGCTCTGCTCAGCCTTGTCTACCGCGTCTGCGTTTTCGCTCTGCTCAGCCTTGTTTACCGCGTCTGCGGTTTCGCTCTGCTCAGCCTTGTCCACCGCGTCTGCGGTTTCATTCTGCTCAGCCTTGTCTACCGTGTCTGCGGTTTCGCTCTGCTCAGCATTGTCTACCGCATCTGCGGTTTTGCTCTGCTCAGCCTTGTCTACCGCGTCTGCGGTTTCGCTCTGCTCAGCCTTGTCTACCGCGTCTGCGGTTTCGCTCTGCTCAGCCTTGTCTACCGTGTCTGCGGTTTCGCTCTGCTCAGCCCTGTCCACCGCGTCTGCGGTTTTGCTCTGCTCAGCCTTGTCCACCGCGTCTGCGGTTTTGCTCTGCTCGGCCTTGTCCACCGCGTCTGCGGTTCTGCTCTGCTCGGCTTTGTCTACCGCACCTGCTGTTTCGCTTTGCTCTGCTTAATTGCCCCATCTGCGGCTCTGAACCCGTCTCCCAGTCTGTACTGGACTCTACCCAGCCTGCACTTTAGCCTGCCTGTTCCTGTATGGTGTGGGTCCCGGTGTGAGTCAACAGCCGTGTCCGGGGTCTGACCTGGAGTGGCACCTGGTCCCTCTGCTCGGTTCCTCCCTGGTGCACTGGCGTCGAATGCCGTCGTGCGAACTTGGTCGGATCGGGCAGATACTTAGTTACGCCCCTCCAGGCACTCTCCGGTTCATGGCACAGTGGAATCACTAATCACGCACACGCAAGTCAGTCCGGGCGTGTGCATTACACTAAGTACTTAATAGACAGACCACTTTATCACATCTTCTTAGACTCTCTTGTTCCGGGGTCGGGGCCACAAGATTGGAGGATGACTGATGTTGTACCAATATTCCAGACCCTTCAGAAATTTTATCCATGCAACTATCGTCTGGTATGCTTGACATCAGTGGTGTGCAAAATTTTTGAGAACATTATAAGAAATGTCCTGAAAAATATTTAGCAGAGAATAAAATAACTGACAACCAACATGGTTTCATAAAATACAAATTGTGTCTAACCAATATAATAACGAGGATTTAAGTGCGAATCTGGATGCTTGTCTTGTGATACAGGGACTGCCTTAGTCTAAATGGTGCAAAATTGCTCTTCGATGCCCCTCTCCTTATTTTTTACTCAAAACACATGAGCGGGCATCTTTGTACAGGAGAAAAAGCACTACATGATGTATGGAGCTATGGTCTGCTTCACTTCTGGCTGACCTGAGACCTGCTAACAGCTAAACATGGGGGTGACAAATCTCAATACCCAAAACACCTGATATTGATGACTATCCAAAGGATAAGGATATGCCATTAATATCTAAGTATTGGACAACCCCTTTAAGCTCTCTGATTAGTAAATGCTGAACAATTAAACAATTTTCAAAGACATCAATAAGAAGAGTTTTACAAGCGTTTTTTTATTGATTTTTAGGCTTTTTTTTTGGAGTCGATCTGGAGCCGATCTGCACTAAAGGACTTTTTAAAAAACCGTTGTGTACACATATTCTAAGCCTACCTTGTGTGTTCTGCCTGCTAAATTGTTGTCGCTGTTTTAGTTAAACCTGCCGTGTGTAGAGTAATGAACAAAGGCCAAAGTAATGGTATTGCTGTATTTTCATTAAATAGAAATATACTCGGAATTACAGATTAGGAGAAGGACTTGGATATTCTGGTTACAAGAAACCTACCAGAAAAATACCCAACAACTGTTGGAAAAACAGGGTATATAAGCTAACTAACAAACCAAAAGGCAGAAAGAATACCCATTAAAAAGTAACTTTTAATTTAGCATTTAAAATAGTGTACCAAATAGTACAATAAGGACAAACTACACATATTGAGAAGAGATATCTTATAATAAGGGGATGGTGGAGATAAACATATAGCAATCAACAATTAACCCTAAATGACCCTGGTAGAGGAGCTCTCCCTACCTGAAAGCAGAGTGTTTTCACCCTAGGGGTTCAAGTGGTGCCCCCGCTCCATGACGGCTGTCCCTCACCTATCCCTGAATATCCCTACTCAAACACACAATAAAACACACACATTGACCAATAACGTCCTAATTACCGAACTAGGTATATATCAGACACACAATATTTATGTCAATAGAGATAGTCAATCAATACATAGAGAAAATGATTGCTTAAAAAATAAGGGCAATCCTAAAAAGACAATAGCCAATTGAGACGTATACTGGTCAAACGATATATATGATTTCAAGCAGTGGACTTTTTCTTATTCAAATCTTTCTGAGGTTCCAACTGGTGTTAAGGCAAATATCCCCTTCAGCCCCACAGATTATGTGGCTATATGAACCAGGTCCAGGAAGTAATCCCAGCAGAACACATTCACAGGAAACTTCAAAAACACTTCAGGTGCCCTTAGTAGAGGTCCCTTAGACAGGTATAGAGTCACCAGCAGGTAACATGTCTCTTAAATATAGTCCCAAAATCATCAAAGGATCAAAAAGTCCCTTAAAATAGTCTTAATAATTTCAAAAATATATATAGCAAAGTCCATTGCTATATATATTTTTGAAATTTTTTTCAACCTCTGTGGCTATGTAACCAGGAGCAGGCTGGGCCATGGACCAAGGAGTCATTTGCCATACCTCCCAATTTTTTAAGAACAGAAAGAAGGACAATTTAAATTATGGGCGCTGTGGCAAATTTTGGTCATGCACCTGGCTACACTCCAATCCATGCCCATTTACCATTTCTTTCTACCCTGGCAGGAGGAGATGTCAGAGGGGTGGTGATAGTATGGGACATTCAGCAGACATCCAAGACTGCAGGGCGTAGACCCAAATCCAGGACTGTCTGCTGTATTCGGGACAGTTGGAACTAAAGATGAGCTGATTGACTCACAAGACTCCGGTCCAGGTCAGTGGTACCTGGTGGCTGGACCGGAGGCCGCGAATCTCTTACCACCCGGCGCAGCTTTTGATTAGCCAGGGTTGGCCGTTGTTATCTGTGAGACTCGCCCAGGGGGATATGGGGGAAAACTCGGTGCCCAGACCTTCATCTTCTGTGGGATGTCATGGCAGTCGGCTCCCAGGCCCGTACCCTGCCACTTATGCCCTGTAGCCACGCCCTACGTTGAGGGTTTTCGGACAGGTCCCTCATGCTACTCATGTTGCATCTTCACCAGTGAGATGGACACCTGGTTATGGGACTCACTGTAACTTTAAGAAGAATGCCTTATATGAAAAATGTTTTATATACTTGAAGAAAGTTTTATAATGTTTTGATAAAAGTAACCAGTAAAGTTTATGAAAAAGTGCCTCCCATAAAGGGAAGAAAGCGTTTGTTTATAATCTTATATGTGATGCATCTAAAAATTGCATGTCTGTAAAATACCCTGTTTTTACTCTGTTCCAGCCCGCGGACGTGCTGTGTTTTACCAAGGGGGTATGTGGCGCCCCTGAGGGTTCAGTCGCCACAGAGGTACTGCACCTCACCAAGAGGTGTGGCATCTCATTCTCTCAGGTAAGGATGGAGTGCTGCCCGGGACCCTAACACCTGCACCCAACACTACATTACTCCAGACTGGCTGGAAGGGCAAGATGCACTGCTTTCTGCTGGCCCCGTCCCTGGCTGGAGTGAGGGGAACCAAAGTGAGGGGGAACCATGTAGTGGGTGTGGGTGGAGTACGCAGACTAGGGGAGCACTTGAATCGGAGGTGTATATAAAGGGGAGCCATCTTTGTAGGAGAGGAGTGAGAGGACGAGAGGAGCAGAGGCTCTGCAGGAGCTCTGCTCGGGAGGCAGGCTCGGCCTGTCATTCCCAAGACTGAGAGAGGAGTGGGAGCAGGAGAGGAGCTCCAGGAACAAAAGGGATCCCAGGGGGTACAGTGAGTGCAGGACGGCACCCGTACGCCCGAATCTGCCAGGCGGTGGAGAGATCAGGCCGCAAGAAGGGAACCGGTCCCTGGACTAGCCGAGTTACTTTAGGTCTCAGCTAAAAACCTGAGGCTTCTGCACTTTCAAGGTGCAGTCGCCACATCTGCACCTAAGCCGCCGAAAAGGTCACCAAGTAAGATCCGGGAACTCCAAGTTGCCCAGAGGGATCCCAAGGTACCAGATCGGGACTTTGTTTGGCGGGGCGCAGGGCAGTAGGGAGAGACCCAGCGCGGGAAGTCGGCTAAGAAAAGAACATACAGAAATGGGTGCCGTTAAGTGTTCTTGAGATACTTGAGGGAGTGCTGAACCCCTGCCTGGTGAAGGCAGCGCAGCGTGGGAGGCTGTCACCTGTACAGTGCAACCTGAGGAACTTAACAACTGTGAGTAAACTCGGACGACTGCACCCCACTGTCTCTGTCAGTTATTGCTGCACTACAATGCGCAGCATCACCATTTACATCTGCACTGCCCTGGAGCTGAGCTCTGCCTGTGGAGAGCCGCACCAACCCAGCTGCCCTAACACCTGCTCCAGAGGACCTGCTACGCAGCGGCGGCTCATTTTTGGCCGCATGCAACAGGTGGTGCAGGTCTTAGGTTCCCGGGCAGCACTCAATCCTTACCTGAGAGAATGAGATGCCACACCTCTGGGTGAGGTGCAGTACCTCTGTGGCGACTGAACCCTCAGGGGCGCCACATGTGCGCCCTGCTTATCTCTAGTTATGAACTGTGGATTTATTTTTTGTTCATTTATTCACAGTTGGAGGAGCCAGAACTTTCTCATCTTTAGTAGTTTCACTATATGACATCTGGCTTTTTGGTGTCTGTAAAGCCGTGTTCACACGTTGCAACGTTGCATAAATATTGTGTTTTTTGTTTTCTGCAGGTGTCCGCACCAAACTATGCAATAACAGTCGTCTCTGGTTAATGCACCATTGCTGCATTTTTGTAGGCCCGGACCGGGCTCCCCTTCTTTTTGCTTCTGCTCACCGACTTCCTGCACGGCAACAGTTAACAGCCGCCAGCCAATCAGAGGCCGGCATGCACGTCGCCGGTGTATGACGTCACTGCCATGCGCCAGTGCCTCAAATGGATGAGGAAGAGGATGCCGCTGGATCATGGCCAGGTATAGAGAAACCTTTTTTTTTGTTTGTACTGAATGCTGAAATAGGGGGAAGGATGGTAGACACCTGGGGCAGGATGGACACACCTGTGGCAGGATAGAGACACCTAGGGCAATATGAAGACACATGGGGCAGGATGGGGAATCATATGGAGCAGGATGGAGACACATGGGGCAGGATGGAGACACATGGGGCAGGATGCAGACATATGGGAGAAAGATGGAGGCACATGGGGCAGGATGCAGGCATATGGGGGCAGGATGGAGGCACATGGGGCAGGATAAGAGATCATATTAGGCAGGATGGAGACACATGGGGCAGGATGGAGGCACATGAGGTAGAATGGAGACACATGGGGGCAGGATTGAGACACATTGGGCAGGATGAAGACACATGGAGCCAAGACAGAGACACATGGAGACAGGATGGAGACACATAGGGCAGGATGGAGACACATGAAGACAGGATGGAGACACATGGGGGCAGGATGGAGATACATGGGGGCAGGATGGAGATACATTGGGGCAGGATGGAGATACATGGGGCAGGATGGAGACACATGGGGCAGGATGCAGATATATCGGGCAGGATGGGAGATCATATGGAGCAGGATGGAAACACATGGGGCAGGATGGGAGACACATGCGGCAGGATGAAGATACATGGGGCAGGATGGGAGAAACATGGGGCAAGATGGGAGATCATATGGGGCACGATGGAGACCATATGGGGCAGGATGGAGAAAATATGGGGGCAGGATGGAGACACATGGAGTCAGGATGGGACATTATATGGGGCCAGGAATAATACACATGGGGCCAGAATTGGGGATAAAATTACAGGAAGGGGCCAGGATGTGGGACATTATTACTGTAGGGCTAATTAAGGGATATTATTACTGCTGTGATGTATTTTATTTTTGAGGATACTGTTTTCACTGGGGGTGGTCCTGTTACTGTGCAGGTGAACACTATGTTGCTTCTTTTCTTCATCTGGCGCAGTGCAGAAGTTGGGGAAAAATTGGGGAATGTGCTCTGGAAGCGGTGCTCTAGATATCTGTGTTATTTTCTGCCGATAAGTGCTGGCTGGAAGAAGTGATGGTGGTATGCGATGGTTGAAGTAGAAAAGCGAAGACTAGAGATGTCACTGGTAAGTCAGTGTGTTATCTGTACGCTTACACTGTACACTGTATACTATGTACAGAACTCCTGTGTATAGTGCCACTGTATTACCTGTACACTGACACTATATACAGAGCTCCTATGAATAATGTCTGTACACTATACATTATATACAGAGCTCTTGTGTAAAATGTTACTAGTGATCCCTGTATTACCTGTATACTATATACAGAGCTCCTGTGTATAATGCCACTGCTGATCACTGCATTACCTGTACACTTGCACGATACATTATATACTATATACAAAGCTCTTGTGCATAATGTCACCAGTGATCACTGTATTACCTGTACACTATACACTTTATACAGAGCTCCAGTGTATAATATTACCAGTGATCCCTTTATTACCTGTACACTATACACTATATACAGAACTCCTGTGTATAATGTCACTGGTGAGTCCCTGTATTATCTGTACACTTATTCTATACACTATGTACAGAGCTCCTGTGTATAATGGCACTTATGGTAATATTAGTATTGTGTTTATTTATTAATGATCAGTCATTTAGTATTTGGTCACTATATGGTGGTAATATGTGATCTGATCATGGTGTGGTGGTATTTGTTCCTTGTATGTGGTATTATTCGGTCACTATGTTGTTATAATATGTGGTTAAGGTCATGGTGTGATGGTATTTCTCCCTTGAATGTGGTATTCTTCAGTCACTATGTGATGGTAATATGTGTTCTGGTCTTGTTGTGACAGTGTTTGTCCCTTGTATGTGGTATTATTGGTCATTTTATAAAATGTATGTGACACATTCCCTTAAAGAAAAATAAATAAAAATATACCTAAAAAGAGTATTAGATTGTCACGGGTGTGTCAGAGGTGACAGACAGTCACCCTGCAGTTGGTTGCAGGAGATCTCTACGTTTGGCATTACAGACTTCTTATTAGAGGCTGGTTGTCTCTAGGACCCAGCAGCTACTTCCATCTGGCTAATTGGCTCCCTGGCCTGGGTGTATAAATACCTGGTGTGTCTGAGAGGGAGGTGCTGGCGATATTTATTACTACTTGTGAGGCTTTAGCAAGAGCAGTACTTCATACTCACTGGAGCTTGAGGCCATGTGCATATTTGTTTGGAGTCGTCTAAAGCTAAGCTTTTCCCCCCTGGTTGTCTACCCTTATTGTCTATAGAGTTTAGTGGAGATCAACTAGTGCTCATCTCCTTCCTTCCCTAGCCTTAGCCATATGCCAGGGAAAGTCAGGGCGAAGCATGCATGCGGCGATTGGTGAAGAGCCAATATAGGGACGGTAGTTGTGACAGGTTGAGACTAGACCAGACTAGGAGGTCTCCACTCCCCCCTTTCCCTAGAGTCTGGGCTCCCTTTCCCTCTTCCCTCTGTGTTGCACTTTCCCACACCTTGCGTGACATAGATATTTTAATACATGTTTAATAGGTTAGAGTAGACTAGGGTCCTGCCAAAAGAGTCTACCTTGTCATGGTGGCAGGCTTAAAAAATCTTTTGCCCAAATCAAAAGCTGATGGCTAGGTATGTGATACGGTGTTTAATGGGATCTGATTGGTGAAGATGTGGTGCAGAAGTGAAGATTTTCCAAGAGTGGGAGGTGAGTCTGTAGAAGGTTTGGGAGATGGAGGCGGAGCTGCGGTGGAGCCTGAGCCGAGTCTCAAGGGGGCCCAAATATGTTGCCAGTATGGGGCCCTAGTTGTTACGATTACAGGGACACTAAATATTTCCATGTTATTTGCTGATTTGTGATGTTTATTATTTTTTATAAATCGCATTAAAATTACATTTATGTAATTTTTTTTCATTATTTTTCAGTAATTTTATAAGAAGAAAAAAATCTTTCTTTTATTCTCCCTCTAGAATACAGAGACATAAAAATACAATGTTATATACAATGTATCTCTATGTCTCAGTATAATCTGCCTGTGCGGTTCGTGACTGCAATGCAGATCAAATACACAGAATTCTAACTGTGGCATCACCAGAACTTGTGGCTCAATACCTTTAGCTCCTGCCTACAATTATAGAGGTTATCGGTTCAAATACAGGGGAGACTCACAAAAATAAGAAAATTACTTTTTTGTAATTTATTTTCATTATTTTTAGTAGTATTATAGGAACAAAAATAATCAGACTTTTTCTTCACCTGTTGAATACAAATACATAGAAATACACTGCTGTATACAATGTATCTCTATTTATAATCTGCTTCTGAATTCACTGCCTGCAATACAGCTCAAGAGTACCAATTTCTCCTATCTACATCATTATGGGCTGTGGCTCAATGCTTGAGTTAATACCTGCGAACATGTGATTGTCAGGTTAAGTCTTGGGGAGAGCAGATCACAAGACAAGAAGGGGATCATTTAGTTTATGCATTGAGCAGAGATATGCAGCCCTGCCCCCGAGGAGGAGTAGCTACAGAGCGGTGAAGATGTCAGAGAGAGGTATTAGAAGCCGGGATAAATCCCTGACATGGCGGGACTGAGCACTCAAATAACGACAGTCCCGCTGAATCCAAGATGGTTGAGAGCTATGCATTTGCCCCCTGTGTTGGTTCCCAAGCTTATGCTCAGGGCTAGCATGGCTAATTTACATACCTTACTCAGAGGCAGCACCAGATTCAGACTTCCAAGCAATGCTCACTATCTATAGCACCCAAACAATGAAATCAAGCAGTGAAACTGCAAAAAAACAATGAGAAGAAGTGGGTGGGGCCAGAGTTATGAAGAGAATAAGACTTCGGAAGATAACAGCACTGTGCTTCTTCCATATCAGCTTCAGCGTTCCCTCCTCTGTTGTAATGTTACCGGTAGTCGAGATGGGAAAAAGTGAAGGAGGATCAGTGCTGGGACGGTGTGTGCAGCACCTTTTTTAGCAATGGACCTAAAATCCCTGCTGCTAGGAAGTAACCTTGTTTGATGAAGACATCCAGCTGCAAGCAGAAAAGAGTAAGTATATACCTGTATGTGTATGTATGCTCTGTGTGTGTATGTGCAAGCTATGTGTCTGTATTGTGTGTGTGTGTATGTATATACAGTACAGACCAAAAGTTTGGAGACACCTTCTCATTTAAAGATTTTTCTGTATTTTCATGACTTTGAAAATTGTACATTCACACTGAAGGCATCAAAACTATGAATTAATACATGTGGAATTATATACTTAACAAAAAAGTGTGAAACAACTGAAAATATGTCTTATATTCTAGGTTTTTCAAAGTAGCCACCTTTTGCTTTAATGACTGCTTTGCACACTCTTGGCATTCTCTTGATGAGCTTCAAGAGGTAGTCACCGGAAATGGTTTTCACTTCACAGGTGTGGACTGTCAGGTTTAATAAGTGGGATTTCTTGCCTTATAAATGGGGTTGGGACCATCAGTTGTGTTGTGCAGAAGTCAGGTGGATACACAGCTGATAGTCCTACTGAATAGACTGTTAGAATTTGTATTATGGCAAGAAAAAAGCAGCTAAGTAAAGAAAAATGAGTGGCCTTCATTACTTTAAGAAATGAAGGTCAGTCAGTCCGAAAAATTGGGCAAACTTTGAAAGTGTCCCCAAGTGCAGTTGCAAAAACCATCAAGTGCTACAAAGAAACTGGCTCACATGAGGACTGCCCCAGGAAAGGAAGACCAAGAGTCACCTCTGCTTCTGAGGATAAGTTTATCCGAGTCACCAGCCTCAGAAAACGCAGGTTAACAGCAGATCAGATTAGAGACCAGGTCAATGCCACACAGAGTTCTAGCAGCAGACACATCTCTACAACAACTGTTAAAAGGAGACTTTGTGCAGCAGGCCTTCATGGTAAAATAGCTGCTAGGAAACCACTGCTAAGGACAGGCAACAAGCAGAAGAGACTTGTTTGGGCTAAAGAACACAAGGAATGGACATTAGACCAGTGGAAATCTGTGCTTTGGTCTGATGAGTTCAAATTTGAGATCTTTGGTTCCAACCACCGTGTCTTTGTGCGACGCAGAAAAGGTGAACAGATGGACTCTACATGCCTGGTTCCCACCGTGAAGCATGGAGGAGGAGGTGTGATGGTGTGGGGGTGCTTTGCTGGTGACACTGTTGGGGATTTATTCAAAATTGAAGGCATACTGAACCAGCATGGCTACCACAGCATCTTGCAGGGGCATGCTATTCCATCTGGTTTGCGTTTAGTTGGACCATCATTTAATTTTCATCAGGACAATGACCCCAAACACACCTCCAGGCTGTGTAAGGGCTATTTGACCAAGAAGGAAAGTGATGAGGTGCTACGCCAGATGACCTGGCCTCCACAGTCACCAGACCTGAACCCAATCGAGATGGTTTGGGGTGAGCTGGACCGCAGAGTGAAGGCAAAAGGGCCAACAAGTGCTAAGCATCTCTGGAAACTCCTTCAAGATTGTTGGAAGACCATTTCCGGTGTCTACCTCTTGAAGCTCATCAAGAATGCCAAGAGTGTGCAAAGCAGTCATCAAAGCAAAAGGTGGCTACTTTGAAGAACCTAGAATATAAGACATATTTTCAGTTGTTTCACACTTTTTTGTTAAGTATATAGTTCCACATGTGTTAATTCATAGTTTTGATGCCTTCAGTGTGAATGTACAATTTTCATAGTCATGAAAATACAGAAAAATCTTTAAATGAGAAGGTGTGTCCAAACTTTTGGTCTGTACTGTATATATACATATATATATATGTACTTTGTGTTTTATGTGTGTGTATATGTACTGTATATGTGTGTATATAGTGCAACAATGCTACTCACTTGGGTGCGGGATGAGGTATCACAGCAATCATTTCTATTTAAAAGTCCAGCTGGTTTATTTCACTCCCCATAAACCACATCACAGGAAAACTTAAATTCAGCCTTTCCTGGCACAAAGTGAGACATAAAGTAAAAAGTCCATAGTAGTGTGGGTTCACCTGCTCGGGTTACAGTCCAGTTTCTTAGTCCTTTAGTAAAGACACACAATACTGTAGGTCTGCACACCTCCATACACAAACATGTGTGAGACAAATAAGTCCCATTTTCCCATGTGAACCACACCCAGGGGTAGTGTATGTGGGCAGCCAGACCCACTCATCTCTCTGACTGCCTGAAAACCTGGCCCAGATGTCCTACAAACCTCTTATTACTATGTGTACTAGAGCATTACTCCAGGTTTACATCACAGAGGACAACCACCTCCGTGATATATACTTCCAATCAACTATGTGTCCAGCAACCATCTGACATAACTCCCCTCTCTGCCTAAAGCCACGAGGCTTGCAACCTTCTACCACCAGACACGGGATTCTCAAAAGAGCATCGGCATTACCATGTAGCTTCCCCCCTCTATGTTCTTCATAGAAGTGGAAATCCTGCAGGGCTAGAAACCAGCGTGTAACTCTAGTATTTCTCCCCTTTGTCTCCCTCATCCAACTGAGTGGTCGGACACGTGTCAGCCCACGGCTATGCCACTTATAATGTTTACATTATTGAACGCCTCTTTTAGAGTTAGGTCTCTATGTTTGGCAGACTCAAAATTTTCTCCAGACACCCCTATCTCAGGAATGTCAGCCTCAGGGGATACTACCTCCTCATCCCTCACCATTACACAAAACAGAAACCTGTCAGACTCTGGGTATGGTGTGACTTCTTTAGGGGCAACCCATCTCTTATCCGAACAAGTGAGCCCTCTCCCCTTTCCCCACAAGTCCCAAAACTACACAAAGTCCCGGCCTATGATAATTGGGTGCAATAAATCCTGGCCCATGCCGACCTCATGGTTTTCAGTACCTCGGGCCATCTTAATGACTACTCTGGCCACCAGATAGTCTTTAACATCTCTGTGAATGCAGCGGATGCCCACTTTCTTCCCAGGGATCAGTTGTAGAGGGAGTGTGACCCTCACAAGAGTCACCAAACTCCCTGAGTCTAGTAATCCAGTCATTTGCATTCCATTCACTTTTACAGAACAATCTTGTGGCCCCTCACTCGGTGAACAGTCCACACTGCGGGCCGAATATGCATAGTATGAACACTGTCATCCAATGCTACAGTCCATCTGCTCAGTGGTCAAGGGACAACGGGCGGATATATGACTTGAGCCATGATATCTACATCAAATGGCAACCCAGGCTGAGACCTTCGGCATGACCTCTGCCGCCCCTTTGGACTTTGGACGCCACAACCCCTTTTGATCTTCCGCCCTCTGTTGGGACCCCCAATATGGAGTGGGTTGACTGCCCAAGAAACCCTCAACCCCCTGATAACTTTCGACCAGTCCGACCAGGTCATCGGCATTCTGGGGCAACCCAGATCTGAATCGGTCTTGGAATGGAGTGTACGAACCAATCCATTACAATTCACTCTACCATCTGCGAATTGTAGAGGACTCCGGCTGCAACCATTTCTGGACGAGATGCAGCAGGTCAAACATGTGGGATTGAGGGTGTTTGCCATGGTGATATGCCCAGCGGTGGATTCATTGTGCCTTGACAGTCATTGTCACCCCTAAGGGCACCAAAATTTCCATTTTTAACTTCGCATATTCATTAGCGTCCTGTAAGATTAAATCATAGTAGGCCTTCTATGACTCCCTGTTTCTCACTTTCGGCGACCCTTTCAAAAGTAGTTCAAAAAGCCCCTATGTCATCATCACCCGAAGTCATTTTCTGCAAGGCTCTCTTCACCGCCTTACGGATAGAAGAATAATCAGCTGATCTTAGAGTCTGAGCTGCCATCGTACCACGAACTGCCTCTGTGAGTAGTTCACACTGCTGCTGCTGGATCTGTTGTATAAACAGCTTATTTGTTTCTTGTTGTGCCTGCTGTTATTGTTGCTGGGTTTGCACCAGATGTTTAATCAGCTCTTCCATGCTGTCTGACGTTGCTTTCTGTCTTAAAGCTGCCTTCACCAAAGACATGCAGTACTTTTGTAGCAGTCACATGTGTTTCATGGGAACGCTGCCCGCACTTCTAATACCAAATTTAACAATGCTGCTCACTTGGATGTGGGATGAGATATCACAGGAACTGTTTATTTTTAGAAGTCCAGCTGATTTATTTCACTCCCCAGAAACTGCATCACAAGAAAACTTAAATGCAGCCTTTTTCTGGCACAAATTGAAGCATACAGTAAAAAATCCATACAGAAGTGCGTGTTCGCCCCCTCAGGTTAGAGTCCAGTTTCTTAGTCCTTTAGTAAAGACAAACAATCCTGGAGGTCTGCACACCTGGACACACAGACATGTGTGAGACAAACAAGCCCCATTTTACCATGTGAACCACACCTAGGGGTGGTGTATGTGGGCAGCCAGACCCGCCCATCTTTCCGGCTCCCTGAAAACCTGGCCTAGATGTCCTACAAACCTCTTTCTACTTTGTGTACTAGAGCATTACTGCAGGTTTACATCACAGAGGACAACCACCTCTGTGATACAAACTTCTCATCAACTATGTGTCCAGCAGCCATCCTACAATAGATATATATGTACTGTATATTTGTGTATGTATACAGTATTTACTGTAATGTTGCAGCCTCAAATCCCCCATAGCCATAACTTTTTATTTTTCCATCAACATAGCTGTGTGAGGGCTTGCTTATTTGCAGGTCGTGTTATACTTTTGAATGACACCTTCCAATTTATCATGTGATGCACTGGAAAGCAGGAAAAAAATTCCAAGTGTGGGGAAATAGCAAAAAAAATCACAATTCCACAATAGTTTTTGGCTTTTTTATTTACAGCATTCATTTTACAGTAAAAAAGACCTGGCAGTATGATTCTCCAGGTCAGTATGATTACGGAGATACCACACATGCATAGATTTTGTTTTATTTAAATAGTGAAAAAAAATTCAGAAATTTGTAAAAAAAAAAAAAAATGAAAATATTTGGCTTGTGATACCATTTTCCGCTCTGAGACCCATAACATTTTAAATTTCTGGCAATTTTCCGGAGCTGTATAAGGGCTTGTTTTTTGTGCCCAAGCTGATTCTTTTATTAATATAATTTTGGGGTAGATATGATGGTTTGATCACCTGTTATTACGTTTTTTTGTGTTGTTGCGGTGGCTGAAAAAAAATCACAATTCTGATGCTTTGATTTTTCTTCTCGCTACAACATTTACCAATCGGATTAATTTTATTTTATTTGGCTATCACAAGAGTACTATCATAATATCTTCAGCAGACCCCTGTCCATCATGGCAACCCATAGGCGTCCTGCGATAAAGTGACAGGAGTGCCGATGGGTGCATAGAACGGCATTTCCCCTTGCCAGCATGCTTTAAATGTCGCTGTCTCAGACTGACAGCGGTATTTAACAGGTTAACAGCCACAGGCAGAGCTTCACTACACTTGCAGCTTATAGAGGCAGATGATGGCTGATAATCACAGCCATCGCAGCTTATAGAGGCAGATGATGGCTGACTATCACAGCCATCATCTGCTGGCAAGCATGCAGGCTCAGCGTGTGAGCCAGCATTAAACTCGGGGAGACGACATATGGCGTACCAGTATGTCATATGTCGTTAAGGGGTTAAACACTTTATTTTTCTTTTCACTCTGATGGGGGTTTTTTTTGTTAGGTGGGGTCATTCTATGCTTTTGTTTTCCTTAGGTCCTATTCCCATGTCTGATTTTCCCATGTATGTGCTATATATTATTTTTAGCAGATAGCATACAGACATACTGTATATATTATAGACTAGGGTTGCATTCACGCATTCAATGGTTTTTAAAAAAGAAGAATCAGAGACATGTCCAGGTTTGGTCCGATTTGCATGAATGGATTTATTATGTGAAAAAAAGACAGAACAGGGTTTCCATTCATGTTGCATGTGTGTGTTGCCTGTTAAAAACACATATATTTAAATTTGACTTTAGGGTATGTGCAAACCACACAACGTCCTTTTCAAGCAGGTCTGCCCCAAAACTTGCCTGAAAAAGTGCTCAGAAAACGAGTGTCTTAACTACTTTAGGCTTCAAAAGACGCCAAGTGGTTAAAAGAAGTGACCGGTCAGTTCTTCTGACGTTTTCCGCTCTGAAGTCACTATGTACTTTACAGTACAAGTTAATGGGAAGGCTCAGAAGACAACTAGGCATCTTTATGTGCGATTTCCCAGTGTTTTTTTCCTTGTTAAATAGAGAAAAAAAGAAAAGACCAAAAAACACCAATAAAAAAGACAACCCAAAAACAATGAAAAAATGCTAGAAATACAGCCATCGGTCAAAAATAATGAAGCTAGTACTCAAGAAACTACCAAAAATATGCAAAAAAAAAGACCTATCAGAAAAGGGTATTCCTCTTGCAAAACAAGGTGGGTTCCCCCAAGTTTAAAATTAATTGGTTGCAACTTATTTCTATGTTTTTATGTGTACATATATGTGCTTATGTGTGTGTGTTTGTGTAGCACCCTGAGGATTCGGCTGCTACAGGGGTATTGCACCTCAACCCAGAGGTGTGATATTCCACTCCCGGGTAAGGATGGAGTGTGGAACTGAGCTCGGTAGGCTGCATGCACTACACACATCCCATTTCCGAGGGGCAGGCCGACGGTACTCCCACTTAGAAATGTGCAGGTACGACCGAGTCTGTTCCTGGCTGGAGTGGGAGGGGGGTGGTACATCCCAAGTAGTGTAGGGGCAGATAGGGGGAGCAGCCTGGGTAAAGATAGGAGCTCATTGGGTGCTGGTCACCTGAGCTCACACATAGAGGGAGTATTTAAGGTGGGCACCATCAAAGAACAGGGTCAGTCAGCCAGTCTTTGCAGAGAAGTCAGAGGAAGAGGAGCAGAGCAGCCCTAGCCCCAGAGAGAGAGTGGAGCAGAGAAGGAAAGACCCAGAGGGGACAAAGAAAGGACTCTGAGAACCCAAATTCAATCCCCGGGTGAAGAGTCGGCAATAGGGTACCGGATCCCAAACTGGTGGGGGCAAAAGCACACCCTAGCCAGAGACCGGAGGCCGTGGGCAGCGTCTGCCACGGCCACCCACCACATCCACCCCGAAGGCAAACCACGTGGAGGGTCAGGGAACCCAAGGCCAAGGGTCTCCCAACAGAAGGCCCGAGGGAGCTGGACCTAGGTGGATCACTAGTGGGGACGGCCAGAGGAAAGGACAGAAGGAGAGCTCAGGGTCACGCTCCGGACTTGCTTGGGGGTTGGCTGAATCCAGGACCTGGTGGACGCAGCACGGCTCGGGTGGTCACTTGAAGCTAGAGTGACCGGAACATCAGCAGTGAGTAAATACCCTAAACTGCACAACCCGACTCTGTCTTCACTTAACATCTATGCTGCACCACCACAACCCCCATCCTCTGCACCTGACCCCCTGAGGCTATACCCCACCCGTTGGGGGTTATACTACCAAAAGCTGCACCAACACCATCAGCCTCAGCGGACCCTGCTGCAGCGGCGGCCATAGTGACCGCAATACAACGGGTGGCGTAGTCGACATTAAGAACTTTATAACATCTGTAGGACTGCCACATACAACTGAGCTTGACACCCTGGGCACGGACCGGGTCACAGCCACTCGGAAGACTACAACTCCCATCTGATCCGGCTCCGGATATTCCCCTAAAGAATATGGCCCAGGGGGCGCGTCAACTTTGGCGTAGTCGGCAGGATAACGTGCCCACAACACCCGGGTACTGCGTGCCTGAAGAAAAGAATGAGTTTACCTCAAAAAGAAGTCTCCTGCCGGTTCTGGAGGGTCCCCGCCATCGGACTCCATCACAGGTCGATTCCAGCCGGTTGTCCGCCATTAACAGCGTTTTCCCGCCATCTGCAGAGTTTCCCGCCACTGGGAGACGATTCCCGCCATTTCCGAAGATTTCCCGCCTTGCCAGAGCGGACGCCATTATGGGCGTGCCAGAGGGTGGTGAGAGGCCGCCTCCCATCGTGGGCCAGGACCGAAAATGGCGCCAAAAGTGGAAACCGCCCCCACCAACAGAGACTGTGATGCTAGAGGTGTCTGTCAGCGTGAAAGGACTGCCCCTGGAGCTGACAATCACCAAGTGGCCCCGGGACCGCCCTCGAAGTGGGAGGACTGAGAAGAAGAGAGCAAAGATGGGTGTCGCTTGGAGCAGTCTGGAGCGAGCGCACCCGGAGGCAAGAAGCCTGGAGAAGAGTATCGGAGGAGCTTACCCGGAGATGGCGAGAAAGCAGAGCAGCACCGGCCCGTTGGCCAGGAGCCTGCTAGAAACAGAGGAGGGAGAGCAGAGCAGCACCGACCCGCTGGCCAGGAGCCTGCTGGAGACAACGGAAGGAGAGCAGAGCAGCACCGACCCGTTGGTCAGGAGCCTGCTGGAAACAACGACCCCACTAGGCCTAGTGGAGGTCCTAGCACAGCTCCCCCGAGACCGGGAGTGTGCACAGACCGCTCTGGAGGGCCTCGCAAGGAGGATGGCCCGGGTGCAGCAAGAGACGTTGGCGGCGTGGAGCCGTGAGATGGCCCAGCAGACCGAGACCTGTCAGCGGAGCACGCCACCCAAGACGAGGAGACAGACCGCCTCTGAGGATGGCGCGGGAGGACTGAAGGCCGGAGACGGCGCCGAGAAGGGAGCCGAACGAGTGGAGGCAGGTAAAGGGGACGTCTATACCCCAAACCGGGAAACCGCGTACCTGCCCCAGCTCCCCGTCGCAGAGCCCGAAGTCTATCCTGCCGTGCCCGTCGCTGCAACGTCACCGCCGCAGACTAGGCCTCAAACGGGAGCCGCGACCCCTGTGACGTCACACGCCTCGACCCCGAGCGTGACCAAGCAGGAAGTACCACCAGCCTGGTCGCAAGGCCTAGTACCCCCGGGCGCCGCAATACCAACAGCGCCCCCTACCTCCGCGGAGCCCCCGGTCTGGTCGCAGGGCCAAGTAGCCCAGGGTGCCGCCGTCCTTACGGTGCCCTTCACCTTCCAGATACCCCAGGCCTGGCCGCAAGGCCCGGGCAACCCGGGCGCTAACACCACCGCGCCCATAAGACCAAGAGTGCCGCATCTGGGAGAGGACCTGTTTACCCAACACACGTGCCCGGATGGGCAGCCTTTCATCTGGCCCCAGGAATATCATGAACTGGAACGGCAGAGGAAGGCTGGGGCCATGTGTGCACCCCTGATCCCGGCTCCAAAGCCCGTAAAGAGGATCTCGCCCCCGCTAGAAGAGACCCAGTTTGAGTGGGACCTGTAACATACCTGGCGGCGTCCTTACATGGTGGTCCATCTCCCACTGTGCAAGAGAGCGCACTTGATCTCCTGTCCAGAGTGTCTCTCTGGCTTCCCTCCATGCTGTCTGTTTGTGTCTGTCTCTGCTGCTTAAGGGCGGCGCCCGATCACTTCCTGCTTTTTGTACCTGCTGTGGGTCACACCCCTTGTGCGTCCTCAGCCTATTGCTGTCTGACACTTGGTATATAGCTCAGCAGCTCCCTTCTATCCCTGCCTGAGCATAGTGTTTCCTTCAGTGTGTGCTTGCACTCTGAAGGTGCCAGGTCCCGTCTTTGTTTCCTTGTCTGCCTTTCCTGGAGGCTGTATTTCCAGGCCTGTCTGAACTTAGTCCTGTATGTCTCCTGCTTTGCGGTATCAGCTCCCGTGTCTGAACTTAGTCCTGTATGTCTCCTGCTTTGCGGTATCAGCTCCCGTGTCTGAACTGTGTCCTGTATGTCTCCTGCTTTGCGGTATCAGCTCCCGTGTCTGAACTGAGTCCTGTATGTCTCCTGCTTTGCGGTATTAGTTCCCGTGTCTGAACTGAGTCCTTTCTGTGTATCTTGTCTGTCCTGTCTGAACACGCTCCTAGCCTGTTCCTCCCGCCTTCTAGGGGTCGATTACCTAGACCCGCTCCTGTATCTTGTCTGTCCTGTCTGAACACGCTCCTAGCCTGTTCCTCCCGCCTTCTAGGGGCCGATTACCTAGACCCGCTCCTGTATCCCGCTGCAGTGTCGGTCTCCTCCGTACACTCAGTTCCAGTCTGAACTCTCTCCTATCCTTTACCTGTTTTGCCTCTATGTCCGTTCCCTTCCTTTTTCTGCAGAGTCTGAACTCGTACCTAACTCCTGCCTGTTGTCTCTGTACTCCCGTTTGTGAGTTTGTGGTCCACTCGCTACTTCACTGCAAGTACCCTGTGGGTGTCTGGCTCTGTCTTTCCCTTCCTGTCTGTTCCGTGTGAACAGAGTCCTGTCCTGCCCTGCTTCTGCCCGCTGCTCCGGCAGTCCTGTCCTGCCCTGCTTCTGCCCGCTGCTCCGGCAGTCCTGTCCTGCCCTGCTTCTGCCCGCTGCTCCGGCAGTCCTGTCCTGCCCTGCTTCTGCCCGCTGCTCCGGCAGTCCTGTCCTGTCCTGCCTGTACCCCTCTGCCTGTAATGTTCATGAGTCCCAGTGTGTACTGGGCCCTATCCCGCCTGTGTTCCTACCTGCTAGTGCCTCCCTGTCTGCACTCTAGCCGTGCTTGCCTGTACCCCTTTGCCTGTATTGTTCCTGTGTCCCGGTGTGTACTGGGTCCTATCCTGCCTGTGTTCCTACCTGCTAGTGCCTCCCTGTCTGCACTCTAGCTGTGCTTGCCTTTACCCCCCTGCCTGCATACCCGCCTGCCTGCATACCAGTCGTGCCTGCCTATACCCACCAGTCTGTGTGCCAGCCTACCAGCCTGTTCCTGTATTCCCCTGTGTGGGTCAACAGCCGTGTCCGGGGTCTGTCCTGGAGTAGCACCTGGTCCCTCTGCTCGATTCCTCCTTGGTGCACTGGCGTCGTATGCCGTCGTGCGACCCTGGTCGGATCGGGTGAATACTTAGTCACGCCCCTCCAGGCATTCACTCTCCGGCACGGTCCAGTGGAATCACTACCAATCCCACGCACACGCCGCTTAGCCCGGGCGTGTGCATTACAGGACCCCACCGGAGAAGACCTCATGGGGTTCACTCAGGAGACTCGGGCGGCTGCAGCGGAGCGTGCTGAGTGCTGCCGCCAACAGCTCGAGGTCTTCGAGAGGGAGCAGAGAGAGAGGCGGGTCCGGGAACAGCAAGCTCAAATAAGGAGCGCGGAGCAGAAGAGCCGGGCCAGGAGAGACCCCCGTGCAGCGCATAGTCCCCGCACCACCGGGACTGTGATCAAGTTTAACATGCAGCATGGGTGGGGCTTCATCCGAGACCACCGCACCCCAGGCGACGTCTTCGTGACCAGGAGAGACGTTGAGTCCCACCTACCGGAGGGACACAGAGGTCGTGACCTTTACATCGGGGACGAGGTCACCTTCACCCGGCACAAGTGTGCCAAAGGACCCTACGCCCTCCATGTGCATCGCCTGACGGAGGAAGAGCTGCGGTGTGAGGAGGAAGAACAAGAGGACTCGGACGGGTCTGAAGCTAAAGGAAACCATAAAGAAAGAGCAGGAGGACGTCGTCGTTAAGTACAGCGAAGCAGAAGCTGTATATAGTTGCCCGTCGGGGCACCGTGAACTGTTACTGCTGCTATCATAGTCCCCGTTGGGACCAGCAAGTGTGAACTGTTTACCCGTTTAACCCTTAAATCCCACTGACCGAGGACTGAGAGCGGTCATTCCTCCCTAATACCTGGCCGAGGACTGAGAGCGGCCATATCCCTTGTAAATAGTTGCGCGTCCTAAAGCGCCCCCTACTGGTTTTATAGGAAAACCATTTTTCTAGAGAAACAGTTGCACTTTTCCCGGGCACACGTTGCACAGTGTCCGGAGGAGGAGCTAGAAGCGAAGAAAAGTCTACAAGAATGTTTTATATGAAAAGTTTTATTGATATATATATATATATATAATGTTTTGTATGATGTTTTATATGTTTATGCAAAAATTTGTATGTTTTGTGGTGTTTTGTTCTTACAGCCCGAGGGCGTGCTGTGATTTACCAGGGGGGAATGTAGCACCCTGAGGATTCGGCTGCTACAGGGGTATTGCACCTCAACCCAGAGGTGTGATATTCCACTCCCGGGTAAGGATGGAGTGTGGAACTGAGCTCGGTAGGCTGCATGCACTACACACATCCCATTTCCGAGGGGCAGGCCGACGGTACTCCCACTTAGAAATGTGCAGGTACGACCGAGTCTGTTCCTGGCTGGAGTGGGAGGGGGGTGGTACATCCCAAGTAGTGTAGGGGCAGATAGGGGGAGCAGCCTGGGTAAAGATAGGAGCTCATTGGGTGCTGGTCACCTGAGCTCACACATAGAGGGAGTATTTAAGGTGGGCACCATCAAAGAACAGGGTCAGTCAGCCAGTCTTTGCAGAGAAGTCAGAGGAAGAGGAGCAGAGCAGCCCTAGCCCCAGAGAGAGAGTGGAGCAGAGAAGGAAAGACCCAGAGGGGACAAAGAAAGGACTCTGAGAACCCAAATTCAATCCCCGGGTGAAGAGTCGGCAATAGGGTACCGGATCCCAAACTGGTGGGGGCAAAAGCACACCCTAGCCAGAGACCGGAGGCCGTGGGCAGCGTCTGCCACGGCCACCCACCACATCCACCCCGAAGGCAAACCACGTGGAGGGTCAGGGAACCCAAGGCCAAGGGTCTCCCAACAGAAGGCCCGAGGGAGCTGGACCTAGGTGGATCACTAGTGGGGACGGCCAGAGGAAAGGACAGAAGGAGAGCTCAGGGTCACGCTCCGGACTTGCTTGGGGGTTGGCTGAATCCAGGACCTGGTGGACGCAGCACGGCTCGGGTGGTCACTTGAAGCTAGAGTGACCGGAACATCAGCAGTGAGTAAATACCCTAAACTGCACAACCCGACTCTGTCTTCACTTAACATCTATGCTGCACCACCACAACCCCCATCCTCTGCACCTGACCCCCTGAGGCTATACCCCACCCGTTGGGGGTTATACTACCAAAAGCTGCACCAACACCATCAGCCTCAGCGGACCCTGCTGCAGCGGCGGCCATAGTGACCGCAATACAACGGGTGGCGTAGTCGACATTAAGAACTTTATAACATCTGTAGGACTGCCACATACAACTGAGCTTGACACCCTGGGCACGGACCGGGTCACAGCCACTCGGAAGACTACAACTCCCATCTGATCCGGCTCCGGATATTCCCCTAAAGAATATGGCCCAGGGGGCGCGTCATTTGTATGTATGTATGTATAAATAAGCCTGTTTATTTTTGTGTGTATATACGGTACTTTAAGGAGTGCCTATGAGTGTATATATTGGATGAAGGTGTAAAAGTGTGCATAGGTGTCTGTACTGTATTTTGTTAAAATGTATCACTCTGTGTGTGAGTGTTGTCACGATAAAAGCGTACATTTGTTAAGAAACATATTCAGATATCTGGGGTATATTTACTAATTCTGTAACACCATGTACTGTAAAACATTTACAAATTTGTCTATATTTTGTACAAAAAAGGGATGCAATTGCATACCATTTGTATGCTGTTTCTGGATAATCCATTTTTATTATATTTTTTTATTTTTTTTATGGATGAAGATATATTTTTGTTCTGACTCAATATAGCATTTGCAGTTTGTCTTAACATGACACATCCTTTTTAAATACAGCAGTTTCTAAATAATACACTGTCATAGAAAATATTAAGAAAATATATCTCTCCCCCTGAAACCTCTCATTCCCCCTCCTCTATACCATTTGTCAAAGAAGGTCACCAACTAAGGAGATGTTGCTATGCAAATTAGCACACACAGGAGAAGTGGCTAATAAGCAAATGCTAGTACAAAAGGAGCCCCTAACCTAATTAACAGAACAGACCTGTGATAAATATACACCTAGGTGAGAAGGATGCAGTTCATGGCTTCAAAAGAATTCTCTCTCACCCCCAGGGCATCCCCATTTGCTCAACAGAAATCTACCTCCTTGCTGGCACTGACATAAAATATGAATATCGGAAGTTCTATACTTCCGATAATAATGGGACGCATATTTTTAGTGGTAGGGTCAGCTAAGGAACAATACGCATAATTTTCCGAATCTGCACACCCTTTCGGTGAGCTCTAATGCACAAGTACAAAATAACAGACCCAGTTGTGCCATGTGTGGTCTCTAAAGAAAGGTAAAATTCGTAATGGGAAATATGGTATCACTCGCACGCCTCTGCGATCAACCCTTGAGGAGTTAACGAGGAAGTTAGATATCTTAATAAAAATATGAAGAGTGGAGCCCCGCCCACGTGATGTCATCACAGGGGGTGTGTGGGTAGGTCCCCCCTTCGGCATAAAACACCCAGCTGAAGATGGGTCCATACTTATGTTGGAAGTTACATATTTACGTGTAAGCAGGGGTCACGTTTCCTAAATGGGCATTGGAGTGCCTCCCTCCAGCTAGACTGAATTGTCTCTGCGATCTGTTGAGTAAGTTCTTCTTTAATTCCATTTTATTTGTGTAACTGTATATTCTGTATTGTAATGTCTCTCTTTGTAAAACCTTTTGTATATTTTTCATAAACACTGACTCCCTTTGGATTAAATATAAAATGTAATAGTTCTGTTTCTTTTGCACTGTAATTATTCTCTCCCTGAAGCCATACACTACCAGAAAGCAGGCGTCCGATAATGCATGCCCCGTAGTCCCCCATATAGTATAATGCGCCCCATAGTCCTCTGTATAGTATAATGCACACCCCTTAGTCCTCCATATAATATAATGCACTTCCCAAAAGTCCTCCATATAGTATAATGCACTCCACATAGTCCTCCATATAGTATAATGCACTCCCCATAGTCCTCCATATAGTATACACTGCGTGCAGAATTATTAGGCAAATGCGTATTTTGATCACTTTGATACTTTTTATACATGTTGTCCTACTCCAAGCTGCATAGGCTTGAGAGCCAACTACCAATTAAGTAAATCTGGTGATGTGCATCTCTTTAATGAGGAGGGGTGTTGACTAATGACATCAACACCCTATATAAGATGTGCTTAATTATTAGGCAACTTCCTTTCCTTTGGCAAAATGGGTCAGAAGTAGTGTTGAGCATTCCGATACTGAAATATCGGGTATCGACCGATATTCGTGGTATCGGAGTTCCGATACTGAGTTCCGATACTTTTAGAATATCGAATACCGGAATCGGAAGTTCCCATAATGCCTCTACAGTGTCTCTGAAGGATGACAAGCTGGATGGCAGCGCTCAACTTACTGTACTTGTCATTTAGTGTTAAAGGATTTATTTAAAAAAATAATAGTGTTTTCATGCACCGTCTCTTTAAAAAAGCCGGCCGGCAATTCAGCAGCGGCATACACCGGTACCCGACAATTTACAACAGAAAGAATAGAGCATCACACATAGATTAGATAGATAGAAACATGTCAGTCACATGAATCAGAAGTACAGTGACAGTGTTGCTTTCTGTACTTGTCATTTAGTGTTAAAGGATTTATTAAAAAAAATAATAGTGTTTTCATGCACCGTCTCTTTAAAAAAGCCGGCCGGCAATTCAGCAACGGTACCCGACAATTTATAACAGAAAGAATAGAGCATCACACATAGATTAGATAGATAGAAACATGTCAGTCACATATATAATAAGTACAGTGACATTGTTGATTACTGTACTTGTCATTTAGTGTTAAAATAAAGGATTTATTAAAAAAAAAATTGGCGTGGGGTTCCCCATAATTTTAGGCTCTAGCGGAGGTTAAGCAGACGGCTGGGGTAGATGTTTGAAGCCTGGGAAGGGGGTAATACCCACGGAGCTTCCCAGGCTACTAATATCAGCCCCCAGCTGAATACCTAGCCTTTACTAGCTATTAAAATGGGGTACCTCCCCCAAAAAATGATGTGGGGTCCTCCCTTTTTTAATAGCTAGCAAAGGCTAGGCAGACAGCTGGGGGCTGATATTAATAGCCCAGGAAGGGTGCCATGAATATTGGCCCCCTCCCAGACTAGAAACACCAGCCGTCAGCCGCCCCAGAAATGGCGCATCCATAGGATGTGCCAATTCTGGCACTTAGCCTCGCTCTTCCCACTGCCCTGTAGCGGTGGCAGTGGGGTAATAGGGCTGGGCTTGATGTCAGCTTATAATGTCAGCTGACATCAAGCTCAGGTTAGTAATGGAGAGGCGTCTATAAGACACCCCCATTACTAACCCCATAGTCAAAGTTAAAAAAAAAGCACAAACACCCAGAATAAAGTCCTTTAATTGAAATAAAGACACAATTCTTTATTGTTCTAAATTAAACCATACTTACCATCACGCCCATTCCAGCTGAAGCCAACGATCTCCTGCAATAAAAGTAAAATAATAAACCAACATCATCCTTACCTTTCCATGGTTCCCAGAACCGCAGGTGCAAGCAGACAGGACAGGGCTCTGTTCACATGGAACAGACTGGGAAACACAGGATAGCTAGAACACAGGAGGTAGATACGGAGGCAGGGAAACGGGACAAGCAGAACCAGATACACACAAGGTACTTGCAATGAAGTAGTGAGTGGACACAAAACTCCCAAACAGCAGTACAGAAACAACGAATTGGAGTTAGGTAACAGACTAGGACACAGTTCAGACAGGAACTGACTCTGGAACGAGATACAGGAACGAGCATGGGTACTCAGCCCCCAGGGTGGCAGGAATAGACTAGAAGTAACAGATACAGGTAACAGGCCTGGGTACTCAGCCCCTAGGGTGGCGGAAACAGACAAGATACAGGACAGGACCTGGCAACTCAGTTGCACAGAAGAAACTGAAAGAAAGTGTTGCTCAGGCACCTCCCACAGGGTGGAGGAGGTTTAAGTATCCAGTGACTCACAGAAATAGGCTGGGGACGCATTCGGACTGTGCACAATGTAGCTTTAACCGCTTCCCGACCGCCCACTGTATATAAACGTCAGCGCTGCTTGGGCTCTGTGCAGCGCCGACGTTTTATAAATGGTCGGTGGTCCCGCAGCACTCAGGACCCCCAGGGTCCTACAGGCGCTGCGGTTGCAGTTCAGATCAGTAGCAGTGACAGGGGACATCATCGGGACCTGACTGGATCAGGTCCCAATGATGTTAACCCTTTGCTATCTTCTAGATGCCGCGAACACCTTAATAATAATAAATAAAAAACGGAGCAAAAAACTATGCTTTTTCATCATATTGCCAAACAAAAAGTGGAATAAAATGCGATCAAAAAGCAAAATGGAAATAAAAATGGTACCGCTGAAAACGTCATCTTGTCCCACAAAAAAAATGCTGCCATACAGCTCCATCAGCCGAAAAATAAAAAAGTTATAGCTCTCAGAATAAAGCGATGCAAAAAAATTAGTTTTTCTATAAAATTGTTTTATTGTGTAAAAGCGCCAAAACATTAAAAAAAAATATACGGTAAGTGTAGTATCGCTGTAAACATACTGACCCTAAGAATAATGCTGCCTTATCACTTTTACCACACGCAGAACGGCATAAAAAAAAACCTTAAAAAACAATTCCTGAATTGTTGGTTTTTGTTAATTTTACCTCCCAAAAAACGGAATAGAAAGCGATCAAAAAATGTCACATACCCAAAAATGGTACCAATAAAAATATTAACTCGTCCCACAAAAAACAAGCCATCATATGACTCTGTCAGCCGAAATATGGAAAAATTATAGCTCTCAAAATATGGCGATGCAAAAACTAGATTTTGCAAAAAAAAGTGTCTTTTAGTGTGTGACAGCTGTCAATCATAAAAACACAATATAAATCTGGTATCTCTGTAATCGCACCGACCCGAAGAATAAAGTAATCTCATCACTTATACCGCACAAGGAATGGCGTAAAAAATAAATAAAACCAATTCTTCACCTGCTACTGATTTGTTTATTATGTCTCCCAAAGATCGCAGTAAGGCTCTGCTCACATTTATCCTGCGCTCTGCGCTGAGCACTTACACCAGAGTTTCCGTGTAAATCTCTGAAATACGTGATTCAGACGGAACCCATGACGGAAGATTCCCTGTAATGAAGCAGCTATAGGTACTGTGGATGCCGTCTGGCCTGTGATCCCACGGTGTCAGTTTTTTTAGGTGTGCATAAAAGTGTGGTTGGCCACAGTTTTGTGCACTTCTGAAAAAAAGGACACCGCTAAATAGAGGCCAGATGGAGTCCGAGTAACTCTGCTGCCTCATTACAGTGAATGGATCCCGCAGGGGTTTCATCTGAATTACATCACTTGGAAATTTAGATGGAAACCCCGATGTAAGTGCTCAGCATAGAGAGACGGATAAACAATATGTAAAATGTTCCCAATAAAAGCTTCAACTCAGGTCTGTTGTCTGTTAAAAATATAAGGGATTTCCAAGTTACTGGTAGCAGAAAGGCTCTGGAAAAGCGAAATGGCCCTTGCCCCCCAAAAGAAATTCAGAAAATTTTGCGCTCCCAAATCCAAATGCCTATTCTACAATAATTTGTTCTTCAATTGTCAAATAGCTCTCCGTCCCTCCCAGATCTTGCCGTATGGCTAGGCGGTACGGTACAGCCACATATGGGGTATTGCCACATTTAGAAGAAATTGTGTGACACATTTCAGCACCATTTTTAACCATTGCCTTGTGTGAAAATGTAAAATCTGAGGGTAAAACATTTTTTGTGGTAAAAATATAATTATGTTTTCTTCACTGCCCAATGGTATAAATTAAAAAATACTCACTACTTCCCTAGATGAATTCCTTGAGAGGTGTAGTTAACAAAATGGGGTCACTTGTGGGGGTTTCTGCTGTTTCGGCATGTCAGCAACTCTTCAAATGTGACATGGTGTCTGCAACCTATCCCAGCCAACATAGCGCTCCTTTCTCTTCCGAACCCTGCCGTACATCAAAACAGTGGTTTTCCCCCACATATGGGGTATCGAATTACTCAGGAGAAATTGCACAACAAATTTCATGGTGCAATTTCTCCTGTTATCCTTATGATAATGAAAAAATAGGGGATGAAAAACATTTTTTGTGGGGAAAAAGTGAAAATTTTATTTTTATGCCTCAATATTATAAACTTCTGTGAAGCACCTGGGGGTGCAAGGTGCTCACCACACATCTAGATAAGTTCCCTAACGGGTATAGTTTCCAAAATGGTGTCACTTGTGGGGGGTTTCCACTGTTTAGGCACATCAGGGGCTCCCCAAATGCAACATGGCGTCCGCTAATTATTCAATCAAATTTTACATTCAAAAAGTCAAATGGCGCACCTTCCCTTCCAAACCCTGCCGCGTGCCCAAACAGTGGTTTTCCTTCACATATTGGGTATCAGGGTGTTCAGATGAAATTGCACAACAAATTTCATGGTGCAATTTCTCCTATTACCATTATGATAATGCAAAATGAAGGGATGAAAAACATTTTTGTGGGAAAAATGTGAAAATTTTATTTTTACAGCTCAATATTATAAACTTCTGTGAAGCACCTGGGGGTTCAAAGTGCTCACCACACATCTAGATAAGTTCCCTAAGGGGTCTATTTTCTAAAATGGTGTCACTTATGGAGGGTTTCCACTGTTTAGGCACATCAGGAGCTCTCCAAACGCAACATGGAGTCCGCTAATTATTCAAACAAATTTTACATTCAAAAAGTCTAATGGTGCTCCTTCCCTTCCGAACCCTGCAGTGCGCCCAAACAGTGGTTTTCCCTCACATATGGGGTATCAGGGTGCTCATGAGAAATTGCACTACAAATTGTGTAGTCCATTTTTTCCTGTTACCCTTGTGAAAATAAAAAAAATTGGGTCTAATGTAACATTTTTGTGAAAAAAAGTTAAATGTTCATTGTTTTCTTCCACATTCCAAAAATTCCCGTGAAACACCTGAAGGGTTAATAAACTTCTTGAATGTGGTTTTGAGCACCTTGAGGGGTGCAGTTTTTAGAATGGTGTCACTTTTGGGTATTTTCTGTCATAAAGGCTCCTCAAAGTCACTTCAAATAAGATGTGGTCCCTAAAAAAATGTTTTTGTAAATTTTGTTGGAAAAATGAGAAATCGCTAGTCAACTTTTAACCCTTAGAACTTCCTAACAAAAAAAAATTTTGGTTCCAAAATTGTGCTGATGTAAAGTAGACATGTGTGAAATGTTATTTATTAACTATTTTGTGTGACATATCTCTCTGATTTAAGGGCATGAAAATTCAAAGTTTGAAAATTGCAAAATTTTCAAAATTTTTGCCAAATGTCTGATTTTTTCACAAAGAAATGCAAGTGATATCAAAGAAATTTTACCACTATCATGAAGTACAATATGTCACAAAAAAACAGTCTCAGAATCAGGGGAATCCGTTGAAGCGTTCCAGAGTAATTACTTCATAAAGTGACAGTGGTCAGAATTGAAAAAATTGGCCTGGTCACGAAGGCAAAAACAGGCTCTGGCACGAAGTGGTTAAGAATCAGGAAGTAACAGCGCCGCCGCCCTAAGCCGGCAGACAAGAGAGATGCACACAGCAAGTAAAGGAGTAAAGTGCACAGCCTGGACTGATAGGTAAGTTGGCGGTCTTGCATGGTGGGAGATGGTAAGCCATGCCAGCACGCCGCCAGGGATGTTACACACTTAACACCAGCCCTGCCTAGGGTACTGAAAGATATAGCAAAGGAAATTGCAGAACCACTAGCAAGAATCTTTGAAAATTCCTGAAAAACATGAGAAGTCCCAAAAGATTGGAGAAGGGCAAATGTTGTCCCTTTCTTCCAAAAAGAAATGAAGTTGGAGCCAGGAAATTAAAGGCTAGTGAGCTTTACTTCTATACCAGGAAAGATCTTTGACCAAATTATTAAACAGCATATATGTAAATACTTGGATAAGAATACAGTAATTAACCAAAGCCATCATGGGTTTGTAGCAAACAACTCATGCCAGGCTAATCTAATTTCCTTCAATGATTGAGTCACTGACTTGGTGGATCATGGAAATGCAAAAGATATAGTATATCTCGACTTCAGTAAAGCATTTGATAAAGTATTTCATACTATCCTTATTGAAAAAAATGACCAAATATGGGATTAACAAATATACGGTTAGGTGGATTCATAACTGCCTTAGTGATCACACTCAAAGAGTGGTAATAAATGGTTGCATATCCAATTTTAAGAGTGTTTCAAGTGGGGTACCACAAGTCTCTGTCCTGGCCCTAGTGTTGTTCAACATTTTTACAAGTGATCTACATAAGTGAACTGAAGATAGTGTACATCAGAACCAATCCAAAATTTTAAATAAACAAAAAATTCAAAAAAGGTAGATATAAATAACCAATCATTATTGACACAATATTAAAACATAAACACATTTAAAAAATGGGAAACCCACCAGGTGGCATCATAACCCGCAGCAGTAATGCATTAGTACAAGTCTAACCTGAAGGAGCTACAGTATACCACTTTGGAAGTGCATTGAGGTGAAGGGTGCATTGCTAGAAAAGGGAAAAAAAAAAAACTCTTTAAATCTCTTAATTTGCGAGTGTGAACGAGCTGAGTGTGACTGGAGCGTAAGTGCGAACGAAAGTAAGTGTGTGACTTGTTTGTCAGTAAAGAGGTATTTGGGATTCCTGCAGAAAATACCTGTGTGAATTGCGGTGAGTTGCTGCTTTGTGACCTGCATTGTGACCTGCTGAGTGCTTTTCTACCTGTTTAGATTTATTGGGCGTTTTAAGCTATTTTCTCACTACAGTTTTAGTTTCTTAGTTTACTACCTGTGTATTTAAGGATTAACTACATTGCACTAAAATCCTGAGGTGTAGCATTACTCACAAGGGGTTAATTAAGGGGAAGGGGTCATAATTAAGGGTTTATAAGGGGCAGCTGGTTGGGCATCCAGTCCTTTGAAAGTGCATTGAGGTGACTCTTTAAATCTCTTAATTTGCGAGTGTGAACGAGCTGAGTGTGACCAGAGCATAAGTGCGAACGAAAGTAAGTGTGTGACTTGTTTTTCCATGACTTGGATTCAGGGAGTTTGGAAGGGAGGACTTTGGACTGAATTGCTGTCTGTATTTCATTAATTCTTTACTTTTCTTTTTACTTAACATTCTGTCTATTGCAATCCCCATTAGGAAATGAGCTCCATTATTGACAATGCTATCCAGTGTACATCTTGCCACATGTATGCATTCCTTGAACAGCAGGTCGGGGTTGCTTACTGCTGCGTGAGATGTGTGCATGTTGTGCGTTTGGAAGCCCAGATACTGGATCAAAATGAGCAGCTGGCAACACTGAGATCCATTGACAACATGAAAAGGAGTCTGCTGCTCACTGAGCAGCAGCTCACTGGGGTAGATGTGGGGGAGGGTGGTAGTCAGGAGCTGCAGGACAGTGAGGTCGCTAGTTGGGTGACAGTTAGAAGGGGGGGTAGAGGGAAGAGTGCCAGGGAGGCTAGTCCTGATCTGGCACACCCCAATAAGTTTGCAAAGTTGGCAGATGAGGGGAGTGACGGTACAGGGGTAGCACTACTGCAGCAAGGCATGTCCCCTGAAAGCCAGAGGAGTGTCTGTGACGGGGTATGCGGCAGAGCAAGAAGAGACCACCGTACTAAGAATGCTCCAACGGGATTTATTAAGGCAGGCAGCATACCAAATCAAAAATCCATGTTATTCCTAAGGTTAATAATAAGTCCACAATCACCGACGGGCGTGAGGTCTTGCCGCAGCTAAGAGCCCCCACACTTCTTCCTCCAGAGATCTCCCAACACAACACTGGTCACGCATAAGTCCATTGTCTTGGGCTACCGGGAACAGCCCAAGGGTAGGGGAGGAGAGATTTCCCCCCTCCTAGTCGATGGTTTAGTCCATGGAATGGCTCCGATGTGTCTATAAAGAGGTGTACTGTGAGTTCTCCCCCTGCTTAAGAGAACAATGGGGAGTCCTCTAGCGGTGTTGACACAAGCCCAAGTTAAATTATGGTTGAGGAACAAAGATCTGGGAAAGAGCATGGGTATTTACATCACATCATGACATTTTATACAGAAATGCAGGACAGGGAAAACGATGTACCATGACAGTGTCAGCTCCAGTAAAGAGGGAAATAGGAGAGTAGGGCAGGCCAGGCAGGTGCTGGTAGTGGGGGACTCAATTATTAGGGGAACAGATAGGGCAATCTGTCACAAAGACAGGGATCGTCGAACAGTGTGCTGCCTACCTGGCGCTCGAGTCTGGCACATCGCTGATCGGGTTGACAGATTACTGGGAGGGGCTGGTGAGGACCCATCGGTCATGATGCACATTGGCACAAATGACAAAGTTAAAGGTAGGTGGAGGGTCCTTAAAGATGATTTCAGGGAATTAGGCTGCAATCTGAAAGCAAGGACCTCCAAGGTGGTATTCTCTGAAATACTACCGGTACCACGTGCCACACCAGAGAGGCAACGGGAGATTAGGAAGATAAATAAGTGGCTCATGAACTGGTGTAGGAAGGAGGGATTTGGGTTCCTGGAGAACTGGGCCGACTTCTCAGTTGGCTACAGACTCTACGCTAGGGACCTGCTGCACCTTAATGGGGAGGGTGCAGCTGTGCTGGGGGAGAAAATGGCTAGAAGGTTGGAGGAGTGTTTAAACTAGGGATTGGGGGGGAGGGTATTCATTTTATAGGTGGGGAAGATAGTGCAGATAGTGACCTGGGCACAAATAAAGAAATTGGGGGTGGGGTTAGAACAGTCAATAAAGCAAGAAGGAATAGAGGTACAGAGAGATACATAAAATGCATGTACACTAATGCCAGAAGCCTCACCAACAAAATGGAGGAATTAGAATTAATTTTGTTGGAAAATAATTATGACATGGTAGGGTTATCTGAGACGTGGCTGGACGAGAGCCATGACTGGGCAGTTAATTTACAGGGCTATAGTCTGTTCAGAAATGACCGTACAAACAAGCGAGGGGGGGGGGTGTTTATATGTCAAATCATCCTTAAAACCTGTCTTGCGAGAGGATATAGGTGAATCTAATGAAAATGTAGAGTCCCTGTGGGTGGAGATTAGGGGAGGGGGAAAAAATAATAAATTACTGATAGGGTTTGTTATAAGTCTCCAAAAATAATGGAAGTAGCGGAGAATATCCTCGTAAAGCAAATAGATGAAGCAGCGACTCAAGGAGAAGTCATTATTATGGGAGACTTCAACTACCCTGAAATACATTGGGGGACAGAAACATGTAGTTCAAGCAAAGGTAATAGGTTTTTGACAATTATGAGAGACAATTACCTTTCTCAACTGGTTCAGGACCCAACAAGAAGGGGGGCACTGCTAGACCTAATATTAACCAATAGGCCAGACCGCATATCAAATATACGAGTTGGGGGTCACTTGGGTAATAGTGATCACAAAATAATACGTTTTCATGTAACCTTTAATAAGATGTGTAGTAGAGGGGTTACAAGGACACTAAACTTCAGGAAGGCAAATTTCCAACGGTTGAGAGATGATCTTAGTGCAATAAACTGGGACAATATCCTGAGACATAAAGCTACACAAAGCAAATGGGAGACATTTATTAACATCCTGAATAGGACCTGTGCACAATATATACCCTTTGGGAATAAACATGCTAGAAATAGGAGGAAACCACTATGGCTAAATAGAGTTGTAAGGGGCGCAATAAGTGACAAAAAGAAAGCATTTAGAGAACTAAAGCAAGTAGGTAGTGAGGAGGCATTAAATAAATATAGAAAATTAAATAAATTATGTAAAAAACAAATCAAGGCAGCAAAGATTGAGGCAGAGAGAATCATTGCCAGAGAAAGTAAAAATAACCCCAAAATATTCTTTAACTACAGTACAGTCCAAAAGTTTGGACACACCTTCTCATTTAAAGATTTTTCTGTATTTTCTTGACTATGAAAATTGTACATTTACACTGAAGGCATCAAAACTATGAATTAACACATGTGGAATTATATACTTAACAAAAAGGTGTGAAACAACTGAAAATATGTCTTATATTCTAGGTTCTTCAAAGTAGCCACCTTTTGCTTTGATGACTGCTTTGCACACTCTTGGCATTCTCTTGATGAGCTTCAAGAGGTAGTCACCGGAAATGGTCTTCCAACAATCTAGAAGGAGTTCCCAGAGATCCTTAGCACTTGTTGGCCCTTTTGCCTTCACTGTGCGGTCCAGCTCACCCCAAACCATCTCGATTGGGTTCAGGTCTGGTGACTGTGGAGGCCAGGTCATCTGGCGTAGCACCCCATCACTCTCCTTCTTGGTCAAATAGCCCTTACACAGCCTGGAGGTGTGCTTGGGGTCATTGTCCTGTTGAAAAATAAATGATGGTCCAACTAAACGCAAACCGGATGGAATAGCATGCCACTGCAAGATGCTGTGGTAGCCATGCTGGTTCAGTATGCCTTCAATTTTGAATAAATCCCCAACAGTGTCACCAGCAAAGCACCCCCACACCATCACACCTCCTCCTCCATGCTTCACGGTGGGAACCAGGCATGTAGAGTCCATCCGTTCACCTTTTCTTCGTCGCACAAAGACACGGTGGTTGGAACCAAAGATCTCAAATTTGGACTCATCAGACCAAAGCACAGATTTCCACTGGTCTAATGTCCATTCCTTGTGTTCTTTAGCCCAAACAAGTCTCTTCTGATTGTTGCCTGTCCTTAGCAGTGGTTTCCTAGCAGCTATTTTACCATGAAGGCCTGCTGCACAAAGTCTCCTCTTAACAGTTATTGAAGAGATGTGTCTGCTGCTAAAACTCTGTGTGGCATTGACCTGGTCTCTAATCTGAGCTGCTGTTGACATGCGATTTCTGAGGCTGGTGACTCGGATAAACTTATCCTCAGAAGCAGAGGTGACTCTTGGTCTTCCTTTCCTGGGGCGGTCCTCATGTGAGCCAGTTTCTTTGTAGCGCTTGATGGTTTTTGCAACTGCACTTGGGGACACTTTCAAAGTTTTCCCAATTTTTCGCACTGATTGACCTTCATTTCTTAAATTAGTGATGGCCACTCGTTTTTCTTTACTTAGAATTTGTATTATGGCAAGAAAAAAGCAGCTAACAGTCTATTCAGCAGGACTATCAGCTGTGTATCCACCAGACTTCTGCACAACACAACTGATGGTCCCAACCCCATTTTATAAGGCAAGAAATCCCACTTATTAAACCTGACAGGGCACACCTTTGAAGTGAAAACCATTTCCGGTGACTACCTCTTGAAGCTCATCAAGAGAATGCCAAGAGTGTGCAAAGCAGTCATCAAAGCAAAAAGGTGGCTACTTTGAAGAACCTAGAATATAAGACATATTTTCAGTTGTTTCACACTTTTTTGTTAAGTATATAATTCCACATGTGTTAATTCATAGTTTTGATGCCTTCAGTGTGAATATACAATTTTCATAGCCATGAAAATACAGAAAAATCTTTAAATGAGAAGGTGTGTCCAAACTTTTGGTCTGTACTGTACATAAATAGTAAAAAACTAAAAAATGATAGTGTTGGCCCCCTTAAAAATAGTCTGGGTGAAATGGTGGATGAGGATGAGGAAAAAACCAATATGCTAAATGATTTTTTTTCAACCGTGTTTACACAAGAAAATCGCATGACAGAAAACATGATTAGTGATAACAAAAATTCTCCATTAAATGTCACTTGCTTAACCCAGCAGGAAGTACGGCGGTGTCTAAAAATCACTAAAGTTGACAAATCCCCGGGCCCGGATGGGATACACCCGCGAGTACTGCAGGAATTAAGTAACGTCATAGATAGACCATTATTTTTAATCTTTAAAGATTCCATAATAACAGGGTCTGTACCACAGGACTGTTGTATAGCAAATGTGGTGCCAATATTCAAAAAGGGGACAAAAACTGAACTTGGAAATTATAGGCCGGTAAGCTTAAGCTCTACTGTGGGTAAAATCCTGGAGGGTTTCCTAAGAGATGCTATAATAGAGTATCTGAAGAAGAATAACCTCATGACCAAATATCAACATGGGTTTACGAGGGACCGTTCCTGCCAAACTAATCTGATCAGTTTTTATGAGGAAGCAAGTTGTGGACTGGACCAAGGAAATGCAGTGGATGTTGTGTATATGGACTTTTCAAAAGCTTTTGATACGGTTCCACACAAAAGGTTGATACATAAAATGAGAACAATGGGGATAGGGGAAAATATATGTATGTGGGTTAAGAATTGGCTCAGTGATAGGAAACAAAGGGTGGTCATTAATGGAAAACACTCAGACTGGGTCTCAGTTAACAGTGGGGTACCACAGGGGTCAGTATTGGGCCCCCTTCTTTTTAACATATTTATTAATGACCTTGTAGGGGGCATACAGAGTAATATTTCAATATTTGCAGATGACACTAAACTCTGCAGGGTAATCAATACAGAGGAGGACAATTTTATATTACAGGAGGATCTATGTAAACTAGAAGCTTGGGCTGATAAATGACAAATGAGCTTTAATGGGGATAAATGTAAGGTAATGCACTTGGGCAGAGGAAATAAAATGTATAATTATATGCTTAATTGTAAAACACTGGGCAAAACTGTAACTGAAAAAGACCTGGGTATATTGGTGGACAACAAGCTCACGTTTAGTGGCCAGTGTCAGGCAGCTGCTGCAAAGGCAAATAAAATAATGGAATGCATTAAAAGAGGCATAGATGCTCATGAGGAGAACATAATTTTACCTCTATACAAGTCATTAGTGCGACCACACTTAGAATACTGTGTACAGTTCTGGTCTCCGGTGTATAAGAAAGACATAGCTGAACTAGAGCGGGTGCAGAGAAGAGCGACCAAGGTTATTAGAGGACTGGGGGGTCTGCAATACCAAGACAGGTTATCACACTTGGGGTTATTTATTGTGGAAAAAAGAAGGCTTAGGGTTGATCTTATTACTATGTACAAGTATATGAGGGGACAGTACAAAGACCTTTCTACTGATCTTTTTACTCTGAGGCCTGAGACGGGGACAAGGGGGCATCTTCTACGTCTGGAGGAAAGAAGGTTTAATCATAATCACAGACGGGGATTCTTTACTGTAAGAGCAGTGAGACTATGGAACTCTCTGCCGCATGATGTTGTAATGAGTGATTCACTGTTAAAATTTAAGAAGGGCATGGATGCCTTTCTTGAAAAGTATAATATTACAGGTTATAAATACTAGATTCCTTGATAGGGCGTTGATCCAGGGAACTAGTCTGATTGTCGTATGGAGTCGGGAAGGAATTTTTTTACCCAATGTGGAGCTTAGTGTTTGCCACATGGTTTTCTTTTGCCTTCCTCTGGATCAACATGTTAGGCTATGGGTTGAACTAGATGGACTTAGTCTTCCTTCAACCTTAAAAACTATGTTACTATGCTACTATGTTACATGTTGCAGTGTTTCACTCCACTAGAACCTGGAGCAGCATAGTGTGTGCACACACACCACCACACTGCTTCACATATCACTATAAGAGCTAGAAAAAGAAACAAGGTTACCTGCTATGGATTGGAGGGCGTCACAAACCCGACCCTATGTAAGTTTCAGCTCACTTAGCCTTCTTCCGGGGTACTGCCACACTAAAAACTGGGTCTCATTAAATACCCTACTGAAGCCAATCACCACAGAAACACACACCAAGTGCATATCATCATCACTCATACTAGAGCCTGGGAGGCACTACCATGCCTGTCACATCCCTCTCCTCCATACATGGCCATGCTCCTATACATCCCAGCGACATAACTCTTCCCAGTGGTGTCACTATGACCAAAACACTCCCTTTGAATAGTCCTGCCCCTAGGCCCTTCACCTACATGATGTCACCATTAGAACTATGCATCTATGTCTAACCATACATCTATGTTATCGCCCCACTATGTTCCCAACCGTGGCACACGTACCCCTGCTTGTCCAGAGGGGCGCATCCATGTATCGCGTCAAAGAGGTCGGTCCAGTGACGCAGCCCAACCATGCCGCCCCTAAGGACGGGTATTGGAGCGCGTCACCAGAGCACCACCGATAGAGACACCCCATGGATGCGCGCATCGGAGCAGCAGGGTAACCTTGTTTCTTTTTCTAGCCCTACAATCCACAGCAGGTAACCTTGTTTCTTTTTCTAGCCCTACAATCCACAGCAGGTAACCTTGTTTCTTTTTCTAGCACTTATAGTGATATGTGAAGCAGTGTGGTGGTGTGTGTGCACACACTATGCTGCTCCAGGTTCTAGTGGAGTGCAACACTGCAACATGTGATTATAGTTTTATAGCTCCTTCAGGTTAGACTTGTATTAATGAATTACTACTTCGGGTTATGGTGCCACCTGGTGGATTTCCCATTTTTTAAATGTCTTGTATGTTTTAATATTGTGTCAATAAAGATTGGTTATTTAAATCTGCCTTTTTTGAATTTTTTATTTATTTAAAATTTTGGATTGGTTCTGATGTACACTATTTTTTGATATGACGATTCTATATTTGGTGTATTGAACTACGTTATATATCCATGTAGTACTCTAGGCATACTATGTGCTTTTTCAAGTTATTATGTCGTGTGAGTGGACAATCTTAATCATAAGTGAACTGAAGGTAAACTAATCAAATTTGCAGACAATGCAAAGCTAGGAGGGATAGCTAAGGCTGCGTGCCCACTATGCATTTTTAAAGCGTTTTGCCATGGAATTTCCACAGCGAAAACGCTTAAAAAACAATTGGTAATACGTGCCCCATGGTCCCCAATGATAATCCGCATGTGTTGTGCACATGCTGCGGAAATTTCCGCTGCGGATTATCATTGATGAAAAATACGTAGCATGTCCTTTAATTTTGCGGACACGCAAAGTAATTGCCCCCATTGACTTGCATTGAAACGCATATTATCCGTGTCAGCACATTTGCACACACGGATATTATGCGATTCTATGTGCTAATGGTACCCAGGTTTGGAGAAGAGGAGAATCTCATCCAGACCCAGGTACCATAGAACCTGTTAAAAAAAGAATTTAAAATAAAAAATAAACATTATACTTACCTTCCGATGGCCCCCGGTCTCCTCAGCGATGCGTCTGGTCTGTTCTATGGGTCACGGTGGTGTGAAGGACCTGCCATGACGTCATTTAGTCATGTGACAGGTCACGCGACCGCTGACGGCAGCAGTCGCGTGACCTGTCACATGACTAAATTACATCATGGCAGGTCCTTCACACCACCGTGACCCATACAACAGACCAGACGGAGCAGAGAAAATACCGTGGGGCCATCGGAAGGTAAGTATAAACTTTATTTTTTATTTTTTACCATTCTTATTCTTTTTTTTAACTATTACTTGGTCACACTATATAAATCCATGCCGGTTGCATGGATTTATATAGTGTGACCAAGTTGTCAAGCACTTTTCCAAGTGATGCTAAAATCGCTTGGTAAAGCGCTTGACAACCCGCATGCAGAAATGCATGCAAAAACGCTTGACAAATGCTTCTACCTGGCAGGAAAAACGCATGTAAAATCTGCATGCGTTTTTCCTGTCAGGGAGAAGCGGAAAAAATTTGCAGCATTTCTGCATCGTGGGCACTTAACCTAACTCTAGAGAAGACAGAGAGAGGATTCAAAAGGATCTAGATAAGCTTGAACAATGGGCAGCGACTAATATAATGGTATTTAAAAGGGAAAAATGCAAGATTCTACATCTGCGGCAGAAAAATGAAAATGACATCTACAGAATGGGAGAAATAGAACTAGGCAACAGCACGTGTGAAAAAGATTTGGGAATTCTAATAGATCACAGACTGCACATAAGTCAACAGTGTGTTGCAGCAGAAAAAAAGGCAAACACAGTTGTGGGATGTGTTAAGAGAAGCATAGAGTCTACTGTAGCTTATGTGACGTAATTATCCCACTCTACAGTACACCTACTTGGTCAGACTTCATCTGTAATACTGTGTTCAGTTCGTTCTGGGCACCACATTTTTAAAAAGATATCGAAAAACTGGTGCAAATTCAGAGCAGATCTACCAGGATTGTGAGCGGACTGCAAACTATGTTCTAAGAGGAGCGGTTAAAGAATCTGGGAATGTTTAGCTTGCAAAAAAGAAGGCTAAGATGAGACTTAATAGCCATCTACAAATAGCTGAAAGGATGATACAGTGTACAGGGATCATCCTTATTCTCATTTGCACATGGAAACATGAGAAGCAATGGAATGAAACTGAAAGGGAGAAGATGCAGATTAGATATTAGAAAAAAACCTTTGGACAGTGAGGGTGATCAGTGAGTGAAACAGGCTGCCCTAGGAAGTGGTGACTTCAATGGAAGTCTTCAAACAGAGGCTGGACAGACATCTGTCTGAGATGGTTTAGTGAATCCTGCATTGAGCAGGGGAGTGTACACAATGACCCTGCAGGTCCCTTCTAGCTGTAACATGCTATGATTCTATGGTATTTTGTAGTAATGCGGGGGTGATGTTAGGAGGAGAAGTGCATAATTGGGTGTTATCAGCATAGAGATGGTACTGAAACACAGATCTGCTGATGGTTTGTCCATCAGTATACAGTATACAAAGTATACAAAGAAAAGAGGAGCGTTCATAGGACTGAACCCTGAGAAACCCCGACAGTAAGTGAAGAGGAGGGGAACAACAGTCAGCAATTGATACACTGTAGGAGTGGTCAGAAAGGAGGAACCAAGCGAGAATGGTGTCCTTGAGGTCGATAGAGTAGAATATAGTCAGGAGGAGTTTCTGTTCCACGGTGTCAAATGCTGCAAAGAGATCCAGGAGAATTAGCAGGGAACAGTGACCATTAAGTTTTGCTTTTAGTAGATCATTAGAGACTTTACAATCCAGGTTCCGCTCTTTACTCTCTACTGAAACTGAGAATAAATAAAAACAAGTGACAAAAAGTGGGTAAATTTATACGTATGCATATTTAAGTACAAATATATGTGCTCTGTTGATAAAAATAGTAAATCCATGACCCAACTGAGGACCAAATATAGAAGAGGGAAGAAAATCAAAGAAAAATATGGGAAAAAAGGCAAAGAAAAAACTTTAAAAAAAAGTCCAATATTGATTGTGGAATGACTTGATTCATCTGTTAATTTTGAATGACAACACAGGAAAACAGACAAGGGTATTAAAACAATGACAGAAAAAGTGTGCGCCACAGCAGGAAGTGTGACGGGAAGCTGGCATCCCGATTGTACATGATCCTATGTACTATGATGACCATAACACAATGTATAACTATTCCACAAATTGTAAGGTGCTGAGTGCCTTTGATATATCAAAAAACGTACATAGTTAATTACTTTAGCAGCCACATAATGTGGCATAGCTAATGTAATAATGCAAAATATAATCATGCTCAGGAAACATAGCATAGCATATAACTCTATGGGATAGATAAATGATCAAAAGCAGCCACATAGTGTGATATAACAATCTAAGGGATTCATGTGATACTCACAGCTTAAGGTAATGGCTCCTGCTACACAATGGCGCCCACTCTACTGAAACTGCCCTTATTTTTTTTTAATAATGGGTTTATGATGGCTTGTTTGAAGGGGGAAGGAAAATACAGGAAGAAAGAAAGAGGTTAAATATTTTAGTTAGGTGAGTAGTGACAGCCAGGGTGAGAGACTGAAGAAGGTGAGAGGGAATAGGGTCACTATTGCAGGTAGGATGAGAAGAAGCAAGGAGCCTGGTAACCTCTTCACTTGGTGAAATGCGGGAATAAAGTAGTTCCATGATATTGGGAAATTGGGAGAAAATTTCCAGTCGGATATGATTACTTTTTCCTTTGAAACAATTAACCAGTTCATCAGCGCTGACGTTGGTGGTTTGGACCTGCACTTTAGGACTGATGAGGGAGTGAAAAGTGTCAAATAGTCGTTTTGGATTGTTGGATAGTGAGGTGATAAGGGTGTTAAAAGTAGGCTTGTTTGGAGAGGTGAAGAGCAGAATTATGTTTTAAGTGTTGTGGTAAAGTGACTTGCTCAACTCTCACAAAGGCAGACACAGGAAACACTTCTTGGGTTAACTTCTTACTGGTCTATTAATACCCGGCCTAAACCACGGCAGGGTTCCACAAAATAAACACGGCCTCTCCGGGATAACAGGACAACAAAAAAGATAAAGTGTAGTATAGTTCATAGGTGAGTGGGGTTTTGCCCGCTTCGATTAGCACAACAAAGTTTCACCACAAAGTCCTTCTGTGAAGCTCTCTGGCTTCCACACACACAGTCTGGAAACTTCCTTCTCCAAACCACACCAGAGAGAAAAAAACTCAATGCTGGGAGACTTAACTTCTCCAGCCACATCCTTGAGGTAGAGATATGGTGAGTAGGTGTCTCGCCCATCTCACAACTACTCACAAAGAGCCTTACCCAAAATGGCTGATTAACCTCTTCAGCACCTAACATGCTGAAGCAAACTTCTAGGTTCAGTTCACTGAAACTAACACCCACAGTGAAACATATCTCCCGTCACATACATCACCAGTGACTCTGTCACAGTATATACATATAATGGATGAAATCTTCATCCAAAAAGAGATTTTCTCCTCAGATGTTCGGCACACTTGGGGCACCATATGCCAGGGTTGCTGACATCTGTGTCAAGTTATTCTGTGTATAAGGGGTGCAGCTTCATCAAGGAGAAGAAATTTCATGACAAATAGTGGGGGGTCCATATTCCATTTTTACCCTTGTAAAATTTTGGGATAAAAATAACATTTAAGAGGAAAAAAACTAATTTTTCAATTTTTTTCATTCCAATTTGAATTCATTTCTGTGAAATAGCTTAAGAATTACCAAACTTCCTGAATGTGTTATTAAATACTATGAAGCGTGCAATTCTTAAAATGGTCTCTTGTTTTCTGAAATATAGGCCCCTGAAAGTCACTTCAATAGTGAAGTAGTCCCTAAATGAATAGGTTTAGTAAATTTTGCCAAAAAAATATGAAAATTTTCTACTAAATCTAACATCCTAACAAGAAAAAAAGACATTGAAAAAATTAAGCTGACATAAAGTAGACGTATAGCACATGTTATTCGTTGGTCAAAATTCAAATTTCTGATACTTTCATAAATAAATGCAAATTATATCAACCTGTGTTTGCCATAAACATTGTATCATAAAAAAAAATCTCAGAATAATTGTGATTTACAAAAGTATTCAAAAGATATTACCATAAAAGAGACACAGGTCACATTTTTCAGAATTAACCTGGTTAGGAAGGTAAAAATTGTTTTCAGCTGGCAGGTATACATGTAGTTATTTTCAAAGATAGGCAGTGATGAAGAAGAGCAGTAGCATTGAGAACCAAAGTCTTTATAGTCTTTCAAAAGTGACGTGCAAAATAGATATTTAGCAAACACTGCGCCTATTCAATGTGTGATAGTGTTTAAAAAAATAAAAATACTGTATATGTTTTGTCATTTTTATACAAAATTTGGGTTTATATGTGCCCTTCTAAATTTCAAGTGTTGTTATCATTCGATTGTAGGTTGCTATTATTATGGCAAGCATAAAGCTTAGAATTTGCTGACATAATGCAAGATTGTGGATCTTAGCTATAGACATCGAAAGGAAAGCTATAATTCTCTTCGACAAGTTACTAGTAAAACCTAAATGCCAGCAGGATTTTATTTACTTTTTTATGGTGGCAATTTATCTGCTGTTGGTATTTGGTGTCATACAGTACATCATCACTGGCTTGTATTTCATAAGAACTTAATGTCATTGTTACCACCTATCCTTATATCTTATTGCCTGGGGCATCAAATAGAGGCATAGCTTCCTATTAAAAACTTAACTGTAAGACAACAAATGTCATACTATAGTCATAGTCTAGTCAGAGATAGTTGGATGCTTAGGTAATGAACACTGGCGTATAAATGACAGAATTGCACTACAGCTTATTTTATGTTGGGCAGTGTAAATGCCTGTCTGCTGCACTTGAAAAATATTTTTAACTAGGAGGATGAATGATACTAGCGCACAGTGACAATGTAGTGTATGATTGTGACTTTAATCCGAATTAGACATGCTAGCTTAGCGATTTTTCACCATAATAGTAAACTAGGGCTCTGTGAGAAAGAGTGTTATGTTAATGATCATGCTTGAAGGTGAAGAGCTTGTAGCATCACAACAAAAAGTCCACATTTTTTAACACAAATACAGATATTTCAGGATTTTGTTTAAAGTTAGATGTTAGAATATACTTTATGTTTAAAAGTCACCCAATCATTCCATTTTGACAGATTTTTACTTTTTATTCATCACAATATGCATTTTTTTTTGTTTTGAATTATTTATCAGAAAGAATAAAAAATGGTTTTGGAGCTACATGGGGAATTTCTATTGTGGCATGCAGAAGTAGCACTGTTGCTTTAAAAGTTGTTTACTGTCTGTCTGGAGCCAAAGAGAAAGGTGGTGTGTGTGTTCTGTATTTCACAGAGGCGCCCCTGCAAGTTTAAAGGCAGGGGTGAAGCTAAGCACAGGTCAGGTGGAGTTCCTGAACTAGCAGTGCAGAGTATTGTCAAGCAGAAAGATAAGGACTGGAAGAAATGGTGTCACAGGGATCATCTCCCTCACCAAACCATCCCCCCTCCTCCATCTCACTGTGCTGTAAAGAATGTTGTGTTCATTAATGTGCCTTTGCATTAGAACTGTGTTGTCCTGTACTACTGGAAAGACTGTGATCTGCTGTGCTGCTAAGGAAACTGCACTGTTTGTCACTGGAGCCTGTTGCTCATAAGACTTAACTTGCACTGGCTGTGCGGCTTCTTATTAAATTCTACTGTTCTACCATTTATGAGGACTCTTGTCAAGTGTGTCTGGTCAGCAAGTGAAACAACCTACGGGTCTGTGCGCAAAGGTCAATACCCCTGTGTGCCTGAGAAGCTGCAGCACATGGTCTATGGTCGCCCTGAGTAACGGTTCCACCAGGATTCCAAAGAATTCATGTAACCTGTCTCGCCCCTATCTGAACCTAGCGGCATGTGTGTAACACTCTCTTTTATGGCTTCATGTCTTAAAGGCAACCTTTCATCTGATTCATGCTGCACATAGTTTGTGACAAATAATAATAATCTTTTTATTTATATAGCGCCAACATATTCTGCAGCGCTTTACAATTCAGACAATTTACAGACATTATTGGCACTGTCACCATTGGAGCTCAAAATCTACATTCCCTATCAGTATATCTTTGGAGTGTGGGAGGAAACCGGAGACCCTGGAGGAAACCCACACAAACACAGGGAGAACATACAAACTCCTTGCAGATGTTGTCCTTGGTGGGATGGGAACCCAGGACCCAAGCGCTGCAAGGCTGCAGTGCTAACCACTGAGCAACTCATTTCTTTAGACTGGCCTATCACCTTAACACTTGTCTAACTGTCCCAGTTTGGCCCATATCAAAATTTTCTTCAAAATCATGTTCATACCATCCATGCACTGATTAGCCTCTGTCTGCACTGTACTGTACACATACTGGCTGGCGACCAGTCCATGTAGTGCTATGTACTTACCCTTTTTAGCATATTATGGCTGTATTATACAATATTTGTACATTTTACCTTTTGTGTCCCCCCCCTATTTCCTCATAGACTGTAAGCTTGCGAGTAGGGCCCTCACTCCTTTTATATCTGAGTTATGCTTATTTGGTAATGTCTTTTTGTCTGTTCAAGCCACCCCCCCTAAAATTGTAAAGTGCTGCGGAATATGTTGGCGCTATAAAAATAAAAATTATTATTATTATGGTGAACATACATAAAGCAGATTAGACTGCTGCTATAGGGTCCTTGGAAAGAGGAGACATAGTGTTGATTGGTCCCGCTACCTTTCCATTTTTGCTACTGGTTGGTAGTATCCTGTGCTGGACAAAGGTATGAAGCACTGTACCTTAAGTTACAGCAGGGTTCAGCAACATTCGGCACCCCAGCTGTTGTGCCAAAGGCTATTCGGCGGCTGGCAGAGCATGTTGGCAGTTTTAGTTTCACATGCATGTTGCTGATCTTTACCCCTTTTTTTGGGGGAAGGGGTTGCAAAAGGCTATCAATTTATGGTGAACGTCGCTAAATGCATAGATGCTATTGACGGAAGGCATGAATGTGGGCAGCAGCCACCATACTCAGGATCCAATGTCTTCATTTACATAAAGTATTACTTTCTGTGGTCTTGATGAGAGTGGCTGATGCCAGGTGTAAATATTTTGTGCTAGGTTGGCTCCTGTGTCAGGGTTCGCCTTGCAATTTTTGCACCAATACTGGGAGACATGGATATGATTAGCAATAGTCTACATTTTTTTATGGTAATTATCAGGATTAGACTGGAGACCTACCTACCGGCTATACAGTTGCTTTCTAGAGTCCAGAAAGAAGACATTATTACTTGCTATGCATTCGCATTGGTTTTTGCATTTTTTTTGTGGGGGGCAAATTTACCATCTAGAAGGGGCAATGGTAGGAACTAATATAACAGCAACGGACTCAGTACTGAGTTTGTGCGGGTTATAAATAGATGCATATGAGCTGTGGCTAGAAGATGTCTGATTAAGACGGAAAAGAAACAAAATATGAATGACCTCAGTAGACAGAACATCACCTGTGAGTCACTATAAAGTAATTAAGATAATTAAGTACACCCTGTTTGAATTCTTTGAATTTAATGGTTTTATGTATCAGGACATAATAAAAAAATCGTGTTCCTATACTGTCATGGAAATATTGAAAATCTTTCTTCTCCCCTGTCCTAGATATTAAGAAAATATTAAGAAATAGTAAGGATTTATAGCTGACCATCTAGGGAGCTGTCTGTATGCAAATTAGCACACATATGAGAAGTGGCTAAGAGGCAGATGCCAATACCAAGAGAAGTGGCAAACCCAATTAACATGTGAGTGGGTTTTCCAGTGACACAGACTTGCGATAAATCTACATCTAGGTGAGAAGGTGGTATTCCCAGAACTTCAGAAAACTTCTACAGAAATCTTTAGTCAGGCCGGCACCGGCGCAAAATATGGAATATCTGAAGTTCCATACGTCTGATAATAATGGGACCCATATTTTTACTGTCAGGGTCTGCCAAGGAACAATATGGATATTTTCCGTAGCTGTACGCCCCTCCGGGGAGCAGTAATACAAAAGTGCAAAATGACAGACTGCAGCTGTATCATGTGTGGTCTCTAGAGAAAGGTAAATTCATAATGAAAATTATGGTATCACTTCCGGGCTTCTGCGATAAACCAGCGAGAAATTATCACAGAAACCAGATATGCTAATATAAATAAGAAGGCTGGAGCCCAGCCCATGTGAGGTCATCACAGGGGTGTTTGGGCAGGTCTCTCCCTTTGTCATAAAAGACACAGCCAAAGGGGGGGTCAGTGCTCATTGCCGGGAGTATATGTTCCATAAGCAAGGGGTCACATTTGCTGAACGGTCATAGGAGAGCTCCTCTCCAATTATACGGAGTCTTCTCTGCGATCTTTATAGTAAGTTTCTGCTTTAATCCTGTTTATTTTGTGTAACTGTATATTCTGTACTGTAAATGTCCATTTGTAAATCCTTTTCTATATTTTTCCTAATCACTGCCTCCTTTTTGGATTAAATATAAAATTTAATAGTCCTGTTTGTTTTGTTCTGTAACCGTTCCCTCCCCCGAAGTCATACGTTACCAGAACGCAGGCATCCGATCCGGCCTGTATTATATTTCAAATTGGGTCGGTGGTGGCAGCGACTAATAATAATTGGGCTATCGTGAAGCTGGCAGTAACCGTACGGGGACGTATACACATATTCCATGCGTTGGAATCCGAAAGTGTGTATGCCATACAGCTTTCTGCTCGCTTGCCGATAGCTAAGTAGTAAGTAATCGGGATCGTGTGTTCACGAATCCCTGCTCAATCCTGACAGAGTGACGACAGCGGTGAGATATTGTGTGATCTCCCCGGTGTCATCGCTGTGAAACCCTGACAAATTGGTGGCAGCATTGGGATATTGTGTGATCTCCCAGGTGTCGTCGCTGTCCGTTTCTGACAAATTGGTGGCAAGCGGTGGGATATTACAGAACATCAGTGGCTGGATTGAGCAATCATTCCTGTCACTGAAAACTTGCACGGTTCTTGCGAGAATTCTGTGCAAAGTTTTAAGAAATCAGACTCAGTGTTTTAATATTTTTTATCTGGGACATTACTGTATGTGTAACAGTTGCATCCCCCTTCTCTTGTTTTTTTGTCCTATCTTTTATTTGGCAATGATGGCTATGCATGGAGAGCCCTGGTATCACCAGAAGTCAGCAGACACTATTACTGCCCACTGTGAGCTGAGACAGATTCACCCCACGGGCAAAACCAAGGCCCAAATGATTGCTGAACTGCTGCAAGGTGCTGCAGAACCCGTCCAACAGCAGAGCCCTGATTATGGGTCGGCCAGCAAAGGCCCGGATGGCGCTGCTGCAGGGGTCCCACCTGTGATTGTCAGCCAGACCCGCAGCCAGGGTAGTGTGAACACCCACCTGCAGATCGCCTTGGAGCAGCTCGATGCAGGCAACCGTGACGGATGACTGCAGCTGATCCTGAAATTCCAGGAGCGAGCAGAGCAATGGGCCCAAGCTGACCGAGAGGCTGCGGAGCGACAGTCCCAAGCCAATCGAGAGGCTGCTGAGCGACAGGCCCAAGCTGACTGAGAGGCTGCCGAGTGAGAGCGGCAAGAGAGGCGTCTCTACCAGCTGGAGATAGCTGGGATTCAAAAGGAGACATCCACCCATCAGATCCATGAGTCCAACAGTGTCAACTGCTTTAAACCCCGTCCAGAGCATTTTTATGTAATGGAAAAGGATGGGGACTTGGACATATTTCTGCGAGGATTTGAAAAACCCTGCGGACAGAACCAGCTGCCCACGGACCAGTGAGCCAGGTACTTACCTCCAGGTCTCAAAGGAAAATCTCTGGAGGTGTTTGCTTCTCTCCCTCAAGACTAAGATGGAGACTATGAGGCCATCAAGCAGGCCTTGATAAAAAATGGACCAGCTGACTCCGGAGGTTTACCCGAAGAGTTCAGAGCCCTCCATCGTGGACCTCATGATAACTACAGTGATGTGGTGGATGAGCTCAGGACCAACTTTGAGCAGTGGGTCCAGGGACTGTCAGTCACCACCTTCGAAGACCTGAAGAATCTGAAGGTGATGGACCAGTTTCTTCATCTTTGCCCTGTGAAAGTGAGACAGTTTGTGCTTGACTGGGAGCTGTAGGAAGCCGCCAAAGCAGCCCAGATCGCTGATGCCTGTAAGGCCAACCACAAACCAGAGGTGCAGAAGTCCGACGCCGCCAGCTGGAAAGGGGGTAAGCCTACAACCACCCCCAGTGTTTCAGGCAGCCAGACCTCAGCGGGTTCTGCCCCATCACCCAGCACCCGGCCTGCATTTGACTCCCATAAGTGTTATACTTGTGACCAACCGTGTCACATCAGCCTTGTCTGCCCGGAGAGGCAGAAGATGAACACCCCACCTGAGGCCCCAGGGCCTACTGCAGCCATTCTTTTTGTGGTTGGGGTGGTATGCCGGGTCCGTGAGAAATTGCAACCGGTTACTGTGGGCAACAGCGTTACTGTTGGCCTCAAGGACACTGGCGCAGAACGCACCCTCATTCGCCCTGAGTTTGTGTTACCAGAAGAACTCATTACTGGGAAGACCCTGACTGTCACAGGGTTTGGGGGTGTTCGCCGTCCCATACCGATGGCCCGAGTTTTCCTGGACTGGGGTGCGGGGAGGGGGTTAAGGGAAGTGGGAGTATCGAAGAATCTCCCCACTAATGTGCTGCTGAGAACTGATCTGGGATGGTTGGTTGCCCGATACATCCCTGACAACCCTCCCAGATCTGATATGTCATGTAATGCCACTGTCAGTAATATCAATATGATGCTTAATGAAAATGTGTGTTGTGGTAAAGGGGAACGCAGCCACATCACGCCGCGAGGTGATGCTGCTGTGGATCCCCTAAAACGAGCCAGCATAAGTGCTATCGGCAATGGGGGCAGGCATGGACACCAGGAAGCAGGTCGTCCCTTGCAGGTGACCAGTGTCACACCAGATGGTGACATGGTCGGTGGTAGCTGCCCCATGGCTAGCACAGCTCCAGAGGTAATGAGAAAGGATGGTGAGAAACATGGGGATCATAGGGAAAGTGGTCCCGTGCCACCGACCAGTGTCACGACGGACTGTGACATGGCTGGTCGCCGCTGCCCCAATGCTAGCACAGCCCCCAGGTAACAATGAGGGGTGGGAAGGTAAGCCCCACAAACAAGCAAGGTGAAAGAAATGTGTGTTCCACTGTCTGTCAGGAGTATGGGAAGAAGGTACCCATAGCCTGTCAGAGGGGTGGGAAGAATGTACCCCGAACCGGTCAGGGTGATCGGAAAGCTGGATCCCCAGTCGGTGGTGGGCAAGTTGGGTCCACGGCATGTTGGAGCAGCAGGGAGGGTGGGCCGCGAGTAGAGTTGAGCAACCCCCGTAGTGTTCAAGTTCGGTTCGGTTCGTCGAATACCCATATGTTCGCCGAACTGTTCGTCGAACTGTTCATCGAACACATAGAAACACATAGAAAACACCTTCAAAGGTGTCCAAAACCTGAGAAACTGCTCAGAAGACACAACTAACACATGGAAAAGTGACAAGTACATATAGTCATGCGAAAAGAAAAGAGGTGGAGGAGTAAAAGGAGGGGGAGACACAGATATAGGCATGTCATGCCCTTCTAAAACCAAAAAAGTGCGAAGCTGACACGGCCAGTCCGTTCCTGCCCGTGCAACCTCCGTGTCGCCGGGTTTGTGCCAGAGCTGCGGTGGACCCTGACGGCCAGCCCCCCTCTCCCAATACTGGTGCCTGTCCGCTGGTGGGTCGAGCGAGCCCCCCTGCGGTGGAGGCAGGTCTAAGCTTTTTAATTTAAATTGTCTCTGTAATTTGAATGAGTACACTTTAAATTCTTTTACAAGGATCTCTTGGAGGGCAAGTCTGATGCCAGCAGCCGCGGGAATTCCAGCTCCAGTAGCGTCCACTAAAGCTGCTGCAGTTAAAAAGCTTTTATAAGGATCGAGCTTGGCGGTCCACCGCAAGGCGTCCTACCGCCAGTCCCAGCCCCTGTGCCTTGGGGTGCCTCCCCGATGCTCTTCACTGAGTGTCCCGGGGGCCCAAAGCATTTCCTTTGAAAAAATTAAGTGTCCAAACTACAGGTGGTGTAGCTTGCTTAACAGGTGGGATAATCCGCTGACTAGCAGACACTGCTACTAGGTCCAAAGTATTGCCTGGGCTAGATGCAGTTAAAAATTTGTAATTAGATACTCTCGTTGGATGCTGAGAAAGCATTCCATAGAGTCTCCTGGCACGCCATATATTATTCTCTTAAAAAGCTTGGGGTAGGGGTCTAGGGGACCCTTTTATATTCAAAATCATGGCCCTGTATCGCAATCCGTCAGCTAGGCTGAAGATAAATGGAACATTTTCATCACCTTTCATAATCACCAATGGGACAAGGCGGGGATGTCCTCTGTCCCCTCTCTTATACATCCTAGTGATGGAGCACCTGCTCTCATCAATTCGCGATAACCCCAATATTAGGTGGATTGAGGTGGGAGGCACCGAGTGCAAGTGTTCTGCATTTGCTGATGATGTCCTAGTATATATCACTCAATCACATATATCCATCCCTGCTGTTATGGCTGAAATAGATCACTTTGTTACATGGTCAAATTTTAAAATCAATGCAGCGAAGTCTGAGGCCCTCGATGTCTCCCTCCCCAAATCCATACAGGATTCCATCCAGTCCAACTTTCCCTTTGCCTGGCCCTCACAGGGTATCAAATACTTAGGAATTCCTATTCATAGAGATCTCTCCCATCTATTTTATCTTAATTTTGGGCCCTTTATTGAACAACTCCATAAAGATCTTACTTGTTGGACGGTGAAGGATTGTTCCTGGTTCGGCAGAATAAGTATACTAAAAATGAACGTCCTACCTAAACTCTTATACCTCTTCCAAACCATTCCCGTGGTAATTCCCTCAAATTTTTGGAAAAGACTACGCTGTAGCTTTTAGTCTCCCCAGGATGACACAGGTGGGGCAGATGGTTGTTGTCCCGGCCCGCTAGGCCGCATTGTAGCACAGTGAGCTTCACACTGCAACTTATGCTTCATATCCATGTGACGGTTCATGCATGAAGTACTCAAACTATGTATTTTTTGGCCTCTACTTAGCTTTTGGTGACAAATGTTACAGATAACACGAGTTGGGTCATCCTTAGCGATCTGAAAAAATGCACAGGCTATGCAAGGTTTAGAGCCCATGCGACTCTGCTACTAGCAATACTATCAAATGATTGGCTGGGTTAGATGCAGAGCGTCTGGGTTTGGTTGGGGGTCCCCACAGTCTGCCTAGGCTAGATGCAGTTAAAAATTCTCATTAGATACACAGGCGGTGCAGCTTGCTTCGCAGCTGGGCTAATACGCCCAAAGTATTGGTAGACTCTATACTAAATAAGAAAGATTCACTGACTGTGGTGGCCCCTCCGTGGGCCGTGGTGATTGGTGGAGATTTGGTGGATGATTATAGGAGAAATCCAAAAATTTGTGGCACAGACACCACTTAAGTGGCATCAATTGCCCCAGAGTTGCTTAAAACGGTTGGTTAGAATGAGTACCACACACTGCTACTATGCCCAAAATTATTTTCCAGACAAGATGCAGCTAAAAATTATTAGTAATTTGCAAGCTGGTGGAGCTTAGTATAGATGGCATAATAGAATGAGTACCGCACACTGCTACAGGCCCAAAATTATTTTCCAGACAAGATGCAGCTAAAAATTATTAGTAATTTGAAAGCTTAAAACGGTTGGTGAGGTGATTTTACGAAATCCTCAAGCTTTTACTCTCCCCAGGATGACAGAGGGGTAGAAAACTCCTTGCGGATCCATGATTTGTTCATCTTTATGAACGTGAGTCTGTCTACATTCCCAGTGGACAGCCGCGTGCGCTTATCTGTCAGCACACCACCAGCAGCGCTGAACACACGTTCAGAGAGAACGCTGGCTGCGGGGCATGACAAGATCTCCAAGGCGTAAGTGGTGAGCTCCGGCCATTTATCCAGATTGGAAGCCCAAAAAGAGCAAGGGTCCAGTGACACAGTCATGGCTTTGATGTTTACTTGGAGATACTCCTGTACCATCGACTCTAGACGTTGACTATGTGTCAGACTTCTTCTCTCCTGTGGCCTTGCAAAGGATGGGCTAAAAAAGTTGTGAAATGATTCCGCAAAATTGCTGTTACCAGCAGATTCTGTTTTTCTGTTACGGTTTGAGTGCTGAACACTCGACGGTCCCACGGTTGGCAAGTTGGAACTGTGAGATTCACTACGTGCACCACTGGTGTTTTGTGGAAAAGCACATATAAGATTCTGCAACAGTCTCTGCTGATACTCCTGCATGCGTGCATCCCTTTCTATGGCAGGAATAATTTCTGCAAATTTACTTTTGTACCGGGGATCTAACAGTGTGGCAACCCAGTAGTCAGGATTATTTCTAATTCTCACAATTCGAGCAGGTAGTGCAGCAAGAAGGCACTCATGTGTCTTGCTCATCCAGGAGCACCAAGTCCCTGTTGTGTTGGTGGCGAGGTAACAATCATGCTTCCTTCCTCTGCCCTCTCCCCCCAACCTCGCACAACAGAAATGTGATCAAGGTCTCCCTCATCTGATGAGTCTTCCATCAGTTCGTCCTTCACTTCTTCCTGGGCTCCTGCACCTTCCTCACTAGTTTGTCTGCTACCATGCTCCCTGGTAAATCCATCTCCCCCACCCTCACATGCCTGCCGCCTTGGTGCTGCCGACCGTCTGGACCTTGCAGATGTTAGTCCTTCCGCATACAACTCCTCCTCCTCTACTTCCTCCACCTCCTCTTGTCGCACCACCTGACTCCGAATTCTGTTTAACATGTGCTCCAGCATATAAATCACCGGAATAGTCATGCTGATAATGGCATCGTCAGCACTAAACATCTTTGTCGCCATTTCAAAACTGTGCAGAAGGGTGCATAGGTCCCTGATCTGAGACCACGCCTGCAGCGTGATTTGCCCCACCTCTGGATCCCGTTGGCCCAGGCTATACGTCAGAACGTATTGCACCAGGGCTTGTCGGTGCTGCCACAGTCGCTGCAACATGTGCAGATTTGAATTACACCGGGTAGGCACATCGCATTTTAGCCGGTGAAGTGGCAGGCCCAACGACTTCTTTAGAGATGTAAGTCGCTGAGCTGCGGGATGCGAACGGTGGAAGTGAACACACAGCAACCGTGCCCTCTGCAGAAGGCCATCTAGTCTGGGATAGTGGCTTAAAAATTGCTGGACAACCAGGTTCAACATGTGAGCCATACAAGGCATGTGTGTGACATTGCCCCGGTGAAGGGCCGCACCGAGGTTTGCAGCATTGTCGCACACGGCCTTCCCTGGTTTCTGGTCCAGTGGACACAACCATTCATGAAACTGGTTCTCCAGAGCTGACCACAACTCCTCAGCTGTGTGACACATTTCCCAGACATTTCAAAGTAAAAACCGCCTGATGACGTTGAGCCCTGCTGCCAGCATAGTAAGGAGTTGTGCAGAATCCCTTCTGCGCAGTTAGAAAGCTTGTGGCATGACCAGACAGGCTTTGGGTGCAGGTGGAAGACCGAGAGGAGGTTGAGGAGGCAGAAGCAGTGGAGGAACTTCGAGATAAAGAGGATTGACGCACAACTCGTGGGGACGGCAAGACTTGGACAGCAGCCCCTTGTCCTGCTGTCGCCATAGTTACCCAGTGCCCAGTCAGCGACATGTAACGCCCCTGTCCATGCTTACTCGTCCAAGTGTCTGTGGTGAAATGCACCCTGTCACAAACAGAGTTTCTCAAAGAAGCGGTGATGTTGTGTGCGACATGCTGGTGGAGCGCAGGCACACCTTTCTTTGAGAAGTAGTGCCGACTGGGCATCTGGTACTGGGGCACTGCGACGGACATAAAGTCTTGAAAATCCTCTGTGTCCACCAGGCAGAAAGGCAGCATTTCTGTAGCCAAGAGCTTGCAGATGGTGAAATTAAACCTCTTAGCTTTCTCATGGCTAGGAGGAAATGGTCTTTTACTTGTCCACATCTGAGGGACTGAGGGCTGACTCTTGTGCTTAGACGAGGTTGAGAAGGGTGTCCCCGGCAAACTGCCGGTCTGTGAGGAAGATGCAGGCGGACATGTTAGGTTGCCTTGATCCAAAGGTGGTGCTCTCGATGTCGGAGAGCACTCAACACCAGCTGGTGCTATCACCTCCAAATAAAATGATGACCTGCCAATCACGCTGGCTGTTGCGGGTAAAGAGGTGGCAGGTCTGCGTCCCAAAACAGGTGTGACTGCTGTCCCCCCAGTCACAGAGGATGAAGAGGCCACGGATGCACAAGATGGGGCAGACGGTGGTTGGCCCGGTCCGCTAGGCCGCATTGTAGCACAGTGAGCTTCCCACTGCAACTTATGCTTCATATCCATGTGACGGTTCATGCATGAAGTACTCAAACTATGGATTTTTTGGCCTCTACTTAGCTTTTGGTGACAAATGTTACAGATAACACGAGTAGGGTCATCCTTTTCGATCTGAAAAAATGCCCAGGCTATGCAAGGCTTAGCACCCATGCGACCTGAAGAGCCACCATGACTTGTGGTCAGAGGCAGAGTTGTGTTTGAGGATGCAGTTGTTGATGTGCTTCCAGTACTACGTCTCTGTCCAGGAAGGTGCACCTCGTCATCACTAGCATCCTCCTCCACCTCCTCTGCTGACCTCATCGACTGGCTGACTGTGGGTTGACAGTAAGTGGGATCTGCAACCTCGTCATCATCACCCTGTGTGTTCTCACACCTGTCGTCCTCAGAGCCAACCTCTTCCTGCCCTGACAAAAAACTCAAGTTGTCGCTCCAATCAGGTATTTGAGTCTCATCATCGTCTTCCTCATTGTCTCCACCAGCAGGAGTTACAGTTTGGGAATGAGGGTCTACATTATGGTCAGAACCTTCTGCGTCTGGTCCTGGATCCGACTCATAAAGATTCTGGGCATCAGTGCAGATCATTTCCTCGTCTGGATTCACAGAAGCTCTGGAGCCGACCTCTGATTCCCAGGCTATAGTATGAGTAAACAGCTCTGCAGACTCAACCATCTGTTCTACCCCATACTCAGATGGGCAGCTGGAGACTTGGGAGCTGTGAGGAAGTAAGTGCGATTGGGGTGACACCTCTAAGGGCTGGAGTATTTGTGATGTTGAAGTTGAGGTGAACGAGAGCCCACTTAAAGGAGCACTTGATATCCGTTGAAGCACCTGCTGTTTTTGTGCCTCATCTGGAATTTGTAGCGATTGGCATGGCCGTAAGAAAGGGATCGTATCACATTGTCCGCTAAAAGAAGTAGACATCTTAGTTTGGCTGGAAGATGGTCTTTCTTCTGCAGATGTTACTGTTGCTTTAACACCTACCCCACGGACACAACCTTTTTTTCCCTTCCCAACACACCTATTCCCCTTTCCACCAGCAGCAGGCCTTTTTCCACTCATTTTGGTGGTTAACTAATTGACAACTCTGGAGTTGTTTGCACAAAAAACGATGGATGGGAACCGAGCAGAGCTGAGTGGCCAAACTGTGGTATTAGCCCAAAAGGATTGGCTGGGTTAGATGCAGTAAAAACAATTTTATTGCATACACAGGTCGTGGAGTTTAGTATAGATGGACTAAGAGAATGAGTCCCACACACTGCTACAAGCCCAAAATTATTTTCCGAGCTAGATGCAGATAAAAATTATTTGTAATTTGCAAGCTGGTGGAGCTTAGTATAGATGGACTAATAGAATGAGTCCCACACACTGCTACAAGCCCAAAATTATTTTCCAAGCTAGATGCAGATAAAAATTATTTGTAATTTGCAAGCTGGTGGAGCTTAGTATAGATGGACTAATAGAATGAGTCCCACACACTGCTACAAGCCCAAAATTATTTTCCGAGCTAGATGCAGTTAAAAATTATCTGTAATTTGCAAGCTGGTGGAGCTTAGTATAGATGGCCTAATAGAATGAGTATCACACACTGCTACTATGCCCAAAATTATTTTCCAGACAAGATGCAGCTAAAAATTATTAGCAATTTGCAAGCTGGTGGAGCTTGGTATAGATGGCCTAATAGAATGAGTACCACACACTGCTACTATGCCCAAAATTATTTTCCAGACAAGATGCAGCTAAAAATTAATTGTACTTTGCAAGCTGGTGGAGCTTAGTATAGATGGCCTAATAGAATGAGTACTACACACTGCTACTATGCCCAAAATTATTTTCCAGACAAGATGCAGCTAAATATTATTTGTAATTTGCAAGCTGGTGGAGATTAGTATAGATGGCCTAATAGAATGAGTACCACACACTGCTACTATGCCCAAAATTATTTTCCAGACAAGATGCAGCTAAAAATAATTTGTAATTTTCAAGCTGGTGGAGCTTAGTATAGATGGACTAATAGAATAAGTCCCACACACTGCTATAAGCCCAAAATTATTTTCCGAGCTAGATGCAGATAAAAATTATTAGTAATTTGCAAGCTGGTGGAGCTTAGTATAGATGGCCTAATAGAATGATACTATGCCCAAAAGGTTTTACTTGGCTACATGCAGTAAAAAAAATTGTATTCTATACACAGGTGGTGTAGCTTGCAACACAGATACACTACCCACTGACTAACACACACTGCAAGAGGCCAAAAAGGATTTGCTTAGCTAGATTTAGCCAAATGCTGTGAAAAACACTTGCACAGCACTGGCACAGACCTGCCTGGCCAAAAGTCCTAGGAAATGCTGTAACCTAGTCCTCAAAAGGACTGCAATTACAACTAGTCCCTACTCCCAAGCTGTCTATATAAGAGCACAGACCTGCCTGCTAAAAGTCGTAGGAAATGCTGTAACCTAGTCCTCAAAAGGACTGCAATCACAACTATTCCCTACTCCCAAGCTATCTGTATATTTCTGAGAAAATTGGCTTGAAATTACCACTGAAAGTATAGCGCACACAGCAACAGCGGTGCCGTCTAACACGCAGCTGCAGCAGTGAGAAAATGGTGGCGACAGGGAAAATGGCTGGGTCTTATAGGGCAAGGACATGTGACATACACTGCCAATGACACATGCCCTTGCTTGTGTGAAAAAAAGCAGTTCGGTCCGTGTGTGCGCTGCTGATAGGCTGACAGATTGCACCTCCCCACTGTAAATGCGGGAAAGAGAAAAAAAAATGGAGATCTTCATTATTTATGCAGAGATCCATCCCCTGCCCCTCCCCCCGCCCCACTGTACACTCAAACTGCGTATTAACATTGATTATAAGCATTACTGTGAAAAAATCCAGTTATGATTTTGGTGCACGAACAGTTAGTGAACATAACCTCGAACAGCCGGATTTTTTTCAAATCGTTCGTGTTCGCCGAACGGCTCGAACACCGCTCAAAACAGCTCGAATTTGAGATTGGCGAACAGTTCGAGTCAAACACCGCTCATCTCTAGCCGCGAGGTAAGCTAAGGGGCGATCGGTAAATCGGCCCCTACACTACCTCAAAGAGGGGGAGATGTCATGGAAATATTGAAAATCTTTCTTCTCCCCTGTCCTAGATATTATGAAATTATTAAGAAATATTAAGGATTTCTCTCTCCCTCTGAAAACCTTCTTCCCTCCTCCCTTATCAACCATTTCTCACAGCAGAAAGCTGACCATCTAGAGAGCTGTCTGTATGCAAATTAGCTACATCTAGGTGAGAAGGTGGTATTCCCAGAACTTCAGAAGAATTCTACAGAAATGTTTAGTCTGTCCGGCACCGGCACAAAATATGGAATATCTCAAGTTTCATGCGTCCAATAATAATGGGACCCATATTTTTAGTGAAAGAGTCTGCCAAGGAACAATATGGATAATTTTCCGTAGCTGTACGCCCCTCCGGTGAGCAATAACACAAAAGTACAGAATGACAGACCGCAGCTGTATCAAGTGTGGTCTCTGGAGAAAGGTAAATTCATAATGAAAAATATGGTATCACTTTCAGGCTTCTGCGATCAACCAGCGAAAAATTATCGCAGAAACCAGATATGCTAATAAAAATATGAAAGCTGGAGCCCAGCCCACGTGAGGTCATCACAGGGGTGTATGGGCAGGTCTCTCCCTTCGACATAAAAGACACAGCCGAAGGGGAGTCAGTGCTCATTTCTGGGGGTATATATTTCTTAAGCAAGGGGTCACAACTGAACGGTCATAGGAGAGCTCCCCTCCAAGTTTACTGAGTCGTCTTTGCGATCTTTATAGTAAGTTTCTGCTTTAATCCTGTTTATTTTTTGTAACTGTATATTCTGTACTGTAAATGTCCATTTGTAAAATCTTTTGTATATTGTTCTTAAACACTGCCTCCCTTTTGGATTAAATATAAAATTTAATAGTCCTGTTTGTTTTGTTCTGTAACTGTTCCCTCCCCCGAAGCCATACGCTACCAGAACGCAGGCATCCGACCCGACCTGTATTATATTTCAAATTGGATCAGTGGTAGCAGCAACTAAATAGTTGGGCTATCGTGAAGCTGGTAGTAACCGTGAGAGGGCGTATACACATATTCCATGCGTTGGAATCCGGAAGTGTGTATGCCATATGCTTTCTGCTCACTTGCCAATAGCTATGTAGTGAGTAATAGGAATCGTGTGTGCGCAAATCCCTGCTTAATCCTGACAGAGTGACGGCAGCGGTGAGATATTGTGTGATCTCCCCGGTGTCGTCGCTGTGAAACCTTGACATATACGGTGTTAAATTAGTTAAAAACAACCTCAGATGAGCAACAACAGATGCCAGATGACACTATCGTTATTTATATAAGAAAAACTAGGCCAAAATGCAGAAGATGTTGGTTACAATTAAGTACACTGGTCACAGATAACAGCCAGGAAAGTCACACAGATCCCATTGCTGCCACCAGTTTGTCATGGATGACACTAGAAAGATCATACAGATCCCACCGCTGTTACCACTTTCAGAGATACGCAACTCCTCTGCCTCCAATCATCAAAACAATTACGCTATTGACTGGCAAGTAATGGACGAGGCGGCAGTTGCTTCCACTACTAGGCCAGTTATTGGAGAACTCACAGTGAGCGTATGGCATACACACCTCCGATTGCAACAAATGGAATATGAGAGGAGATAAGAAGCCAGGCTGATCCTCCGCGCTGGTCCAGAGACACACAAGGGTTAATGATATATCTGAAGTTATATGGCTGAGTGGTCTGATGCTATGATATGGCTTGCATACTTTTGGAGTAATGTTGCCTCACGGGTTCGATCCCGGTGAACGTCAGAATTTTAATTTTTGAAAGATACTATTTTTTTATGGTTTACTAGAGATTCATCTCATTGTGAAAAATGTCATGCTTTTTATGATTAATTGTCTAATGTGTGAGTTTTTATGAGTATTTTTAGTTTTTAGAGTTTGCTGAGTACAATGTGGGCGTTTTCACAGGAAATTTCATCATGTGTGACACGTGTAATTATATGTTATATATATATATATATATATGTGGATTGTGACTGACTTGGTAGCCCTGAGGAAGTGGCAGTGTAGCCACGAAACGCGTAGGCAAAGTAATAAAGAAGGTTTGGTTTATCATTAACCCTTGTGTGTCTCTGGACCAGCGCGGAGGATCAGCCCGGCTTCTTATCTCCTCTCATTGTCTACTGATCAGCGGGGTCTCTTGCAGTGGCCATCTGACAGGTGCTTCACAGTTGGTTGTGACTCACACAACCTCAGAAGGTGAGTCAGACTGATTGTGGGACCTGGTATTTACTATTATACAGATAAAGCCCTATGTGCGCTGTCTTTTCTATCTCTTGCAACAAATGGAATATATGTATATACCCCAGTACGGTCAATGGCAACTCCACAATAGCAAAAATAACTACTAGCTGCTACCACCAATCATTAATGCAGGCCAATCAGACACCCATTACAGGTAGCGTATGGGTGCGGTTTACAGAGCAAGAGAAAGAGAGCTAATGTATCTCCCATAATTATCGGATCTATGTAAACCCCAATATTCATCACTGACCACTGTCTCCAAAAGGTCTAGGAGCCATACTTTCATAAGAGGAAGCCTCTGTGTAAACGAACCTCAGGCTTGGTGTCTTTTCCTGGAGCAAATCTCCTGTTGTCATTACATGTTCACTGCAGTAGGCCCCTATTTCAGTGAAGGTTGAATGTTAGTTATTTCTCACTTCCCCAGTTGTAATTAGTTTCTCTCTTCCCCAGCTATAATTAATCCCATATGTTCAATGTGGAGTCCTACTTCAATACAGAAGTGTTCTTAGTTCTTTCTCACTTCCAAAGCTATAATTAATCCCATATATAAAAAGACTCACCGTCACTTCCAAAACAGAAAACTGGTGTGTACAGGTGCTTACTAAGAGTAGCCATCTCCATATACAACTAACAAATAAAGTAGCACTCTGCAACGCTAAGTATGCAAACATGAAATATATGAAATTTGAATTGCATTGCTGCTCTAGAAAATAGAAATAGCTGAGAAATCTTGGCATCTCTTCACATTAGGTTCCTGGCAACGAGAAACGCCTTACCTTGGCTACCGGGTACACATGAATTGGCCAATTTATGTGCTAAGATTTCTCAGATAATTCTATTTTCCTGAGGAGTAATGCAATTCAAATTTCGTATATTTCATATTTGCATACTTAATGGTAGAGAGTGCTACTTTATTTGTTAGTAATGTAAACAGCAGCCTGTGCTGCTAAGTAAATGCCTTTGAAATGCATATAAAAGCAGAAGTTTTGGTAGTTCGCTGGTCGGAAGCATTCAGGCAGGGCTGAGAAGAGGGGTAGGCAGTGTAACATCCCTGGCGGCGTGTTGGCATGGTTCACCACCTCCCACCATGCAAGACCGCCATCTTACCTATCAGTCCAGGCTGCACACTTTGCTCCAGTACCTGCTGTGTGCATGTCTCTTGTCTGATTGCTTAGGGTGGCGGCGCGGTTACTTCTTGATTCTTATAGTTACTGTGTGCGCACTCCTAATGCGTCCCCAGCCTATTGTTGTGAGTCACTGGATACTTAAACCCCCTCCACCCATTTGGAGGTGCCTGAGCAACACTTTCTTTCAGTGTGTTCTGTGCAACTGAGTTGCCAGGTTCTGTTCTGCATCTTGTTTGTTTCTGTCACCCTGGGGGCTGAGTACCCAGGCCTGTTACCTGTATCTGTGACTTCTATTCTGTTCCTCCACCCTGGGGGCTGTATACCCAGGCCCGTTGCCTGTACATGTTACTTCTAGTCTGTTTCCGCCACCCTGGGGGCTGAGTTCCCAGGCTCATTCCTGTATCTTGTTCCTGGTTCAGGTCCTGTCTGAACAGTGTCCTAGCCCGTTACTTGTTTGTCTCTATGTTCGTATCTTTCCTTTTCCTGCAGTGTCTGAACCTGCACCTAACTCCAACTTGTTGTCTCTGTACTTCTGTTTGTGAGTTTAGTGTCCTCTCGCGACTTCATTGTAAGTACCTGTGTGTATTTGCTCTGCTTGTCTACCGAACCTGCGGGTTTTGCTCTGCTCTGCTTGTCTCCCGCACCTGCGGATTTTGCTCTGCTCTGCTTGTCTACCGCACCTGCGGATTTTGCTCTGCTCTGCTTGTCTACCGCACCTGCGGGTTTTGCTCTGCTCTGCTTGTCTACCGTACCTACGGCTTTTGCTCTGCTCTGCTTGTCTACCGCACCTGTGGGTTTTGCTCTGCTCTGCTTGTCTACAGCACCTGCGGGTATTGCTATGCTCTGCTTGTCTACCGCACCTGCAGGTTTTGCTCTGCTCTGCTTGTCCACCGCACCTGCGGGTTTTGCTCTGCTCTGCTTGTCTACCGCACTTGCGGGTTTTGCTCTGCTCTGCTCGTTTACCGCACCTGCGGGTTTTGCTTTGTTCTGCTTGTCTGCCGCACTTGCGGCTCTGTTCCTGTATCCCAGTCTGTACTGGTCCCTATCCTGCCTGCGTTCCTACCTGCCAGTACTCACCTGTCTGCATACTAGCCATCCCTGCCAGTACCCACCTGTCAGTATGCCAGCCTAACCTGTCTGTTCCTGCATTCCCCGGTGTGGGTCAACAGCTGTGACCGTTGTCTGACCTGGAGTAGCACCTGGTCCCTCTGCTCGGTTCCTCCCTGGTTCACGGAGTCGATTGAGCCGCCGTGCGACCTTGGTCGGACCGAGTTGATACTTAGTCATGCCCCTCCAGGCACTCCTCGGTTCATGGTCTAGTGGGATCACTAACCACGCTCACGCCAGTCTGTCCGGGCGTGAGCGTAACAGTTTGCTCAGGCCATGGTCCCCGTTGAGCTCCACGGCCCTTCGCTCTCGAAGACATTTGAATCCTTGTCTGGCGAATATGTGCACCAAGGAAAAAAATTTTCTCAAGCTGAAGTCCAGGCGATTTACACATCAGCCCAAATGGAACTATCAGCACTGGTTCCTGCAGATCCACCACGGTACTATGGGGGTCCAAAAGAAAGTCGTGCGTTTGTGGAGCAATGCATGCTGCATTTCAAATTCTATGCTCACTATTTTCCCACTGATCGGGTTAAAGTAGCATTTCTGATGTCCTACCTAGTTGGTGATGCCTTGAATTGGATCACCCCCCCCCCCCCATGGGAAGCATGGGATCCTATCGTCTCTGACCTGCAGGCATTCCTGGGGCATTTCTAATGGTCTTCGATGACCCTAACCCTGAGGCTTCTGCTAAAGCTTCCCTTCCCAATATCCTGGAGCAGTCCCGATGGGTGATGCGTGTTGGTAGCCCACCAGCTCTCCAGCTTGAAAAGACTGCTGCCCACACAGAATCCACACAGGATGACAATGCTCCACAGAATACTTCTCTTTCCAACCTCAAGAGGCAGTCCAGGCGTGCAAGGCGTAGAGGTAAACCGTCACATCAGGTTCTGTCCTCCCAAAGACCTCCTGTTCCCCAGTCTGTAGAGGCAGCTACCCGCACAGAATCCATGAAGGATGACCATGTTCGTCAGGCAAAGCAGAGGCCAGAACTCAGTCACAAAATCGGATTGCGGACCCGCTGCGGTTGTTTGGGACATCCTGACGGTCTTTGTCCAGCGAAGGTTGGAGAATCACAAGACATTAGGCTTGTAGGAGAGGCTGCCTTTGGCGTTAGTGTTTCCTCTCCACAGATGACCGTGACTGTCTCCGTGGCAAGTGAAGGCCTCGGATTAGCCGGAAGTTTCGGGCGTAAAGCCTTGAAGAGTCGGTGTCTGATTCCCGTCCGACAACTCCACAATCTGGTTTAGGCATTGTCAGCGGAAGGACGAACCCTACTCAGAAACTGTCAAAATATGTCTGTACAAATTAAGCTCCAGATTTGAGCATTACACATGAAAAAGTTCACATTCCAGGTGCTGTCTGGTTTACCCACAGGTCGTCCATAGCCGAGAGATCTAGTGCCCGCTCTGGTCTGGAGATCCTGCATGGTGTTTCCTGGAGGACTGCTGAAGTACTAGGGGTGTCCAGTCCCCATATCTACAGGACAGTCAGCAGTGTCTTCTTCTTCCTCTTCACCAGATCTGCTAGTTGCTGACTCGCTGTGTGCTGAAGTCTCCGAAGGAAGGGAAGCGGAGGCATTGTCCCCACACAGTCTCGACGATTATACCAATGATCTGGCTTCAGGTACTGCCCCGCCTTGCAGACGTGTCATCTCAGAAACCAGACTGAAGTTGGTCCCTAAGCAAGGATCCTCCATCTCTAATAAATCTGGCAATAAGTTCATCAAGGCAGTGGCTACCTCTAAGTCTCTGCACCCCTCCAATCAGGCGGAGGACTTCCAGTTGTCTCCTGAATCCTCCGGGGTGCTATCCGATAACAAATGGAGAGAGACTTTCCTGTGTCTTGTTCCTGGTACTTCACTCACTTCATCTGTTGCTGAGGATGGCTCAATGGAAGAAAGCATCCTAGTCTAGTGAGACCAGTTTCGTTCCCTCTAGTAGACAGAAGAGGTAATCTCCTTTAAGAGAAGGATCGACCTCCAAATTCTCTGCCGAAAATCCTTGCAGGCTTGAAGAAGAGGGGGCGTAAAAGGGGGGGGTATTGTAACATCCCTGGCGGCATGCTGGCATGATTTACCACCTCCCACCATGCAAGACCGCCATCTTATCTATCAGTCCAGGCTGCACACTTTGCTCCAGTACCTGCTGTGTGCATGTCTCTTGTCTGATTGTTTAGGGCGGCGGCGCGGCTAGTGCTTGATTCTTATAGCTACTGTGTGCGCACTCCTAATGCGTCCCCAGCCTATTGTTGTGAGTCACTGGATACGTACACCCCCTCCACCCAGTAGGAGGTGCCTGAGCAACACTTTCTTTCAGTGTGTTCTGTGCAACTGAGTTGCCAGGCCCTGTTCTGCATCTTGTTTGTTTCCGCCACCCTGGGGGCTGAGTACCCAGGCCCATTGCCTGTATCTGTGACTTCTAGTCTGTTTCCGCCACCCTGGGGGCTGAGTTCCCAGGCTCGTTCCTGTTTCTTGTTCCTGGTTCAGTTCCTGTCTGAAAAGTGTCCTAGCCCGTTACTTGCTTGTCTCTATGTTCGTATCTTTCCTTTTCCTGCAGTATCTGAACCTGCACCTAACTCCAACTCGTTGTCTTTGTACTTCTGTTTGTGAGTTTAGTGTCCACTCGCTACTTCATTGTAAGTACCTTGAGTGTATTTGCTCTGCTTGTCTACCGCACCTGCGGGTTTTGCTCTGCTCTGCTTGTCTACCGCACCTGCAGGTTTTGCTCTGCTCTGTTTGTCTACCGCACCTGCGGGTTTTTCTCTGCTCTGCTTGTCTACCGCACCTGCAGGTTTTGCTCAGCTCTGCTTGTCTACCGCACCTGCGGGTTTTGATCTGCTCTGCTTGTCTACCGCACTTGCGGGTTTAGCTCTGCTCTGCTCGTCTACCGCACCTGCGGGTTTTGCTTTGTTCTGCTTGTCTGTCGCACTTGCAGCTCTGTTCCTGTATCCCAGTCTGTACTGGTCCCTATCCTGCCTGCGTTCCTACCTGCCAGTACTCACCTGTCTGCATACTAGCCGTGCCTGCCAGTACCCACCTGTCAGTATGCCAGCCTAACCTGCCTGTTTCTGCATTCCCCAGTGTGGGTCAACAGCTGTGACCGGGGTCTGACCTGGAGTAGCACCTGGTCTCTCTGCTCGGTTCCTCCCAGGTTCACGGAGTCGATTGAGCCACCGTGCGACCTTGGTCGGACCGAGTTGATACTTAGTCACGCCCCTCCAGGCACTCCTTGGTTCATGGTCTAGTGAGATCACTAACCATGCTCATGCCAGTCTGTCCGGGCGTGAGCATAACAGGCAGGTTAGGCAGACACCTCTGGCACCAACTCATATCAAAAGGGGAGGAGCACAATTTTCCCTAACAAACTATTAACTTTTTCCACACACAGCGATTACTGTACTGTAAAGTGCATGGAATTACCTGCAGCGCTGAACAATGGCTTTATGGATGCCAATGCAGTTGAAAGCAATGATAAAAGTGTGAGCCATCAGCTGACGCTCCCTCCTCCATCATTCTCCCTCTGTGTCTCATGTCTCAGCACAGCGTGCGCGATTGTGGCGCCCCTGCGGGTTCAGTCACCACAGAGGTACTGCATCTCACCCAGAATTGTGGTACCCCTGTCCCAGGTAAGGAGGGAGTACTACCCGGGACCCATACACCTGCATCCAACACACTCCACTACAGTGGGGAAGGGCGAGATTGCTCCTAAGGGAGAGCACAGTCCCTGGTCCCTAGCTGGATGGTGGAACCATATAGTGGGTGTGAGTGGAGGAAATAGATCCTGGGAGCACCGTCAGTAGGAGTATAAGAGGAAAGGGAACCCTCTGGAAAGAGTTCAGTTCAGTCAAAGAGAGAGTTCAGAGCAGGAGCTCAGGAGGAGCTCTGCTCAAGAGGAGTGGAAAGAAGAGCGGGCCTAGTAAGAGAGGCCCAGGAGAGAGAGTGAGAGAGGACGGGAGCAGAGGAAAGGCTCCAGAGACAAAGGGGATCTCAGGGGCACGGTGAGTGCAGGAAGCCACCAGTGCGCCCGAATCTACACGGACGTGTAGGGATCAGGCCACAGAGAGGACCGGCCCCTAAACTAGTGGAGAAAAACCAGGCTCAGCTAGATAACCGGAGGCTGCTGTATTTGCATGGAGCAGCAGCCAACTACCACAATTACATCGCCGAAAAGGTGGCCGCATAGGGTCCAGGGGATTGCAAGTCGCCCGACAAGACCCGAGGCTACCGGCTTGGGACACTGATTGTGAGGCGCAGGGTAGGAGGGCGAGAGCCAGCGCAGGGAAGACGACCGAGAAAGGCACATAGAGCGGGGTCCCGTTTAAGTACTCCTGAGAGACTTGAGAGTTGCTGAACCCCTTCCCTGGTGGACACAGGACGACGTGGGAGGTTACATACTGGCCCTGGTAACCTGGAGTCTTGAATAACTGTGAGTAAACCCTGAAGACTGCACCCCACTGTGTCCTGGAATTATTGCTGCGCCATCACCAGCCCTGCACTACACAGCACCAACCACAACTACCTCATACCATTCTACATATACTGCCCTGGAGCTTAGCTCTGCCTGTGGAGAGCTGAACCAACTCTGCTGCATCACCATCAGCTCCAGAGGATCTGCACCGCAGCAGTGACTCCATATAGCCTCATGTCACATTTGGCGTCACGAACATTATTATCCTAAAAACTTTATTCCCCTTTTACTTCCCCTTTAATTGACCACCCTGGGTCACGGACCAGGTCACTGCCACCGTGACATCCCCCAGCACCAATCGGCCTGGCTACCGAGCACCCCACGGCCCAGGGGGCGCATCACGATGATGTCAATACATGGCGCCTGCTGCACTGAGATGTGCAGTACTTCAGAGCACACACTGAGGAAACTAGATCAGTGGTGAAAGAGGAGAGGTGAGTATTTATTTATTTTTTTAATCAATGATAACATTGTGGGGGCCTTTATACCGTTGGAGTGCTATGAGGGTGCATTATACTAAATGGAAGCCAATGTTTGGTGCACTATACTACATGGAAAACAATGTGGGAAGCATTACACTACATGGAGGACAAAATGGGATGCATTATACTACATGAAAGACAATGTGATGCACATTATCTTACATGGAGGACAATGTGAGGTGCATTACACTAGATAAAGCACTTTATGCTATATGGAAGGCAATGTGGGGCCCTTGATGCTATATGGAAGGCAATGTGGTGGCCATGATTATATTTAGAGGGCTATGTAGGGGCCATTATACTATATGGAGGGCTATGTGGGGCCCATTATACTATATGGAAGGCTATGTGGGGCCATTATACTATTTGCAGGGCTATGTGGGGCCCAATATACTATGTGGGGGCCATTATATTATTTGGAGGGATATGTGGAGGCCAATATACTATATGGAGTGCTATGCAGGAGCCTTTATACTATATGAAGGGCTATGTGGGAGCCTTTATACTTTATGGAGGGCTATTTGAGAGGCCATTATACTGTTTACAGGGCTCTTTGGGGATCCATTATACTATTTGCAGGGTTATGTGGGGTCCATTATACAGTTTGCATGGCTATGTGGGAGCCATTATACTGTTTGGATGGCTACGATGGGGGCCATTATACTGTATGTAAGAAACTATACAGTGTGAAAGTTTGTGTGGGTTCTATCATACTGTGTTGATGGCTGTGTGGTGCCAATTATGCTGTTTAGAGGGCTGTGTGGGGGCCATTACACTGTTTGGAGGGCTAGTGGAGGCCATCATACAGTGTATAGTGTTGATATTAGGCCATAATACTGTGTGGAGGGTTGTGTTGAGGCTATTATATTCTATGGAGGGCTATGTTATGGTCACAGTTGGGGCATCATACTGTATTGGGGTCACCATACTTTTCCTGGCGAGGGGGACAGTATGGTCATCCTACCATGTGTGTGGAGAACACTGTGTGTGAATTCACTGTGGGGGGTATCATTCTATGTTTGGGGGGCATATTTGTTGGCATCATGCTTTATGGGGAAATGAAAGTGGAATCTACAGGCTTCTATAGTAGGAAAATTACTTTGCTGCAAAGTTGTGAAATATGATCTACTGCGTCAAATATCCTTTTTTGGGGGGAAGAAGAGTGCCAATTTGAACTTCTGCTATGAGGATCCATGATTTCTATATAGGTCCCAGGCGCTGCAACAGGTGTGGGCATTGAAAAAGGAGGCATGTTATGCAGGAAGCAAGGAACACTGGCCAATGAACGCTTCCCCATCAGACTGATGAGAGCGCTAAGTGGCTGCTGGTGTCTCTATCCTCCTGCCCAGCGTGCCCAAATGGTGAGTATTTATATACTTAGGATATTAGGTGCACTGCTGCCACACAAGGGACAGAAGAGTGAAGGATGTCCAGCATGGCTTACATTGTGCTGGGTGCATCCTCCATTGTTGTCTTCTCTGGAAATCTCAGCATCTTTGGGTGAAAGAGTAGAGGATGGGGGAGGAGGGCTCCCAGCAAAGCATGACCAGCAAAGCTGTTATCAGTCATGTTTGTGCCATGTCCTCTCTTTCACAGAGATTTCTGCAGCTCCTGCTGTTCTGTTATCTTTTGCACTGGGAAAGTCAACTACATGTAGGCTCTGCTGAGTAAGGAGACTGTCCAATATTTCATAATATATAGAGTGTGTGTATGTGTGTGTATGTATATGTATGAATGTATGTACAGGTATGTGTGTATACAGTATATGTGTGTGTGTTTGTACATATGTGTGTATGAATTTACATGTGTGTATTTGTGAGTGAGTATGTATGCATGTGTATATGTGCTGCTATTGTGAGCTGTGTGCCTGGTTTCCTTTTACTCCTCATTCAGATGAAGCCTGGTTTGGCACATGGAGAGATAGGGCATTACTGTTAGGGACCATCCATATTTAGGTACACCTTGACAGTTTTTGATGGATTCTGTGCTATTTAATCAAAAAATGTTTAGTATTTTATGTTTTTAACATTTTCTGCAATATTGGAGTTCATCTATTCATTAATCGCAGTGTGCTGATGCATCGTGTATGTATATGTTTGTATATTGGCCACATAGCATATTTGTGCACGTGTACATTAATTTAATATTAAAGGTGTGTGGGTCCTATTTTTACTTTTTTGTAGTACATATTGGGGGATGTGCCCCCTCCAGGTGTCAGCACCTTTATCCACCCATCTTTCCCAAACAAGATTTTAATTGCAAGCCACTCCCCATTCAGATTTGGCATGTGGAGAGATAAGACATTAGTGTTTAGGGACCATCAATATTTAGGTACACCTTGACATGGTTGGATGGGTTTTGCACTCTTTGATCAAAAAAATGCTAACTAAGTGCCTTATGTTTTTAACGTTTACCACTGTATTGGAGTTCATGCATTCATTAGTGGCAGCGTGCTGACACATGATATATAGTTTTGTGAGAAAAGATTCAGTATAAGGGCTCGTGTAGACGATCGTCATAATCAGACGAGTGCTATCCGTCCCCATGCTATCCTATGAGGCAGTGCTGATGTCAGATTTTTCCTCGGACAGAGCCGGACAGAGGAAAAAAATCGCTGAATGCCCGAGTTTGATGGAAACCATCAGACTGCACTCGGATGACATCTGAGTGCAGTCCAATTTGGGGAAGATGGAGACATTTTTTTTCTCTATCTTCTCCATACCGGATCACACTATTCGCACACTCTGGTCAAACTCTGTTTGAGTTTGATTAGAGTGTGATGTGCATACTTGACCCGATTCTCTCGGATGTGGTAATACCCCATTTACTTTAAAATAAGCTTTGGAGGCAGATTCTCATGCAGATCAGTGTCCTGCCCATAGTCTTGAACAGCTCATCTATATATATATATAATCATCTAATTCTGTCTGTTTGTCTGTAACGGAAATCCCGTGTCGCTGATTGGTCGCGCCAGCTGCCCGTGACCAATCAGCGACAGGCTCAGTCGAATTGGTGCAGGATTTGAACCACGCTTCGCTGATTGGTCGTGCCCAGCCGGCCGCGACCAATCAGCGATATTGGCGGCGGCTACTTTAAATTAACCCCCCAATATATCCCCATGGGGCCCCTAATGAATTTAGTAAATACCTCATGTTGCCAGTACTGCCTGTGCGTGGCGCTATCGCTGACCGCGCACAGGCAGCACGTGACCCCCGGCTGCAGCCGGCTCTTGCTTCCGCTTATGTCACGACTATTTGTGGCTGCAGCCAGGGGTCTCCTGTTCCACGTTCCACGGTGAGTGACAGGTTGTGTGGTTATCCCCCATCGCGTCACACCCGGCATCCACCTCGCGCTCTCTCAATGAATGGGCGCACGAATGAACGAATGAACCAAAAACAACTTAAAGTTGAAGACTACTGCGTTCTTCAAGAACATTTGCAAAAACAATCAATTCAAAAGGGAATTCCACTTGGAAAAACAGTAATTCTCCCGTCGTCGTTTGAAGGTAGCCCCCGCAACATGCAGCAGCATTATCAAGATGCAATGGCAATAGTAACAAAGTATGGAAGACCTGACATTTTTGTGATAATGACCTGTAATCCTAAATGGCCGGAAATTAATGGAAATCTAGAACCCAGGCCGGACTTAGTCGCATGCGTATTTTCACTGAAACTCAGCAGCCTTTTGAAAGACATCAAAAATGGGCTTTTTGGGACAGTCGTAGCAATGGTATATGTCATAGAGTTTCAGAAACGAGGTCTCCCACATGCGCATATACTAATTACCTTAGACGCGGATTCCAAGTTTCGCACGGAGGAAGAAATAGACAACATAGTGTGGGCTGAAATTCCTAACCAAGAAAAGTATCCTGAACTGTATAATATTATAGTCTCTCATATGGTTCATGGCCCATGCAGTGTAGCAAATCCAAAAAGTCCATGCAAAGGAGTTCAAACTGTTAAAGACTTGGATGGCAGCCCATCCTACCGGCGACAACACATTGATAACATTGTTTGCAAGAAAAAAATATAAATAACTCATGGATAGTTCCATACAACCCGTACTTATCAAAACGCTACAACTGTCACATCAATGTAGAAATCTGTGCTTCAATAAAGAGTGTAAAATATCTTTTCAAGTACATCTACAAGGGGCATGACAAAGCTAACATCGAAATACAGCAGAAAACAGTCAGTCACGATGAATCATCAACTTTTGTTGACTCAAGATATGTGAGTGCTCCAGAAGCTGCTTGGAGGATATTTGCGTTTCCAATGCATTCACAGTCCCATGCCATTATATGTTTAGCTATTCATTTACCAAATCAACAGCAGCTTTATTTCTTTGAAGATGCTCAAGTCAAAAATGTCTCAAAAACTTTAAGCACTACGTCAACATTAATGGAATGGTTTTTGCTGAACCAACGTGACGAAAACGCAAAGCAGTATTTGAATCGAGAGATTCCAGAGCATTACGTTTGGAATAAAACTTGGAATCCAAGACAACGAGGACATAGCAGAATAATTGGACGCATGTATACTGTTAGTGTCAAGGATCAAGAAAGATATTGCCTTCAGCTGTTACTACTGCATGTGAAAGGAGCTACAAGTTATGACGATTTCAAAACAGTTAACGGAGTATTGCACGACACATTTAAAGCTGCAGCTTTGGCTTTAGGACTTCTATTGGATGATACTGTGTGGAGACTTACTTTAGAAGATGCAGTTACCCTACATATGCCTAAGCAACTTCGTGTAAGCAACTTCGTGAATTGTTTGCCTACATCTGCGTATTTGGACCGCCTACAAATCCGGCTCAACTTTGGACAACTTTCAAAGAACATATAATTGAGGATTACTGCTTACGTCTTCACAAAAGAAGTGTAAATTGTCAAAATTGCAAATCTTATGCCATGCAAGATGTCCAAAATGTCTTACTACTGCATGGAAAAAATGCTTTCAGACTTTAATTTTCCACAGCCTGCAATTCAAGTTCCACAAGTTCCAGAGTATGACGAAGCTTACGAATTATTGTTGGCAACAGAGCAGAGAAACTCCTTAAATGAACAACAACGGATTGCATATGACACTATTGTGAGCGCTATAGAAAACCAAGCAGATGCAAGGCCATAATGTTTCTTTATTGATGGAAATGAAAATTTACAGGGTGATTCCATAATTTTTTCCTCAGAATTGAGTGATTCCATAATTTTTTCCCTCTGCTTGGTCTGAAAAAAATTACCCTCACTGAGTGCCACATTTTTTGTCTTCATTTCTTTTAGTGTTTCTTAAAGCCCTAAAGTTGCCATTTGAAATGACTTTAGCTTTGTGCCATGTCTGTGATCTGATTTTTTTCAACAACATTAAACAATTGAATGAACATCCTCCGAACCCGGTGATTCAATAATTTTTGCCAGGGGTTGTAGACAATGAAGATGAACGAGAGCATTATCCAGTTGAATTTTTAAATAGTCTTACGCCATGAGCAATGCCATCCTACTGACTACAACTCAAAGTTGGAACAATCGTAATGTTGCTGTGGAATCTAAATACAAAAAATGGTCTATGTATTGGAACTCACCTTATTGTTACTGGACTCCATTCCCACGTAATTCAAGCAATAGTGATCACTGGATCAGCAAAAGGAGACGAAGTGTTCATGCCATGCATTGATTTATGTCCTTCGGTCACCGGTCTTCCATTTAGGCTTCGGCGTCGACAGTTTCCAGTAAAATCAGCTTTTGCCATGACAATAAACAAGTCACAAGGTCAAACTCTACACCTTGTTGGCATATATCTACCGGAGCCCGTTTTTGGTCATGGACAACTCTACGTTGCAATTTCAAGAGTTAAAATGAGATCCAACATCAAGGTGCTAGTTCTTCATACCCCTTTACAAGGAAAGTTGCTTATAGATAGTCAAAACGTATTCACAAGAAATGTGGTGTACAAAAATATTTTGGGTTGATATTGTTAACAAATATATTATAGGTTCGATGTACTTCTTTCGTCCAATGATTTATTTAAATACAGCTAGGTATTCATGTAATGGTTTATATATTTTGATGATCTGTTTAATAATTTTGTTCAGTTGTATTAAGTTCTATGAGCAATAAAATTTCATGATAATGTATATATTTTACCTGGAAAATCCTGTGTATTCATTGCATTATTCTTAAATCTTCATAAATAAACTACTGTAATGCTGCAGCTTGCTAGCATTACTGTAAATGGTCCAGGATGTGTTTTACCTGACCATGTACCTTCCCCTTTAACTGACTGGTCACATGACCGTGACATCACACAGGTCCTTATGCACACAGTTAAGGTCCTGTCAGTATGTGTGTGTGTGTGTGTGTGTGTGTGCACAGGATATATAAACCCTGGTAATTTGAGACAGGTGTGTTCGGTGTGAGGCGTGAGGCCTGTGCTCCGTGTGTGTGGGACACCGTTTGTGAGAGGCCTAGTGAGGCCGAGTGAAGCCTGGTGCCTGAAAAGGCAAAGCCTGGATCTTGTGTGGATGCTAGTGGCCTTGGAAGGCAGAGGTTTGCGGAGGAGTCCTGAAAGGCGCAGGCTGGATGTGAGTGAAGACATACCAGTAGCCTTCGGGGAATGATGGCTGGAGACCCCCACCTGGGAAGCCGCAAAGCCACAGTGGTGGTGGAGTAATGGACTGAGACAGCTAAACCCGGCAAAGGTAATACACTTTGTTACATGGACTGTGTTATGGACATTGCTATTTTATTACCTTGCTGAAGGCTGTTACTTGGGCCACTTGGACCTGTCTGCTACTTGAGAGACTCCCGGATGTTAAGTGTGTAAACATGCCGGTGGCGGACTAAGATGAACTGTGTGAACTGTGGTTTATGAAGTAATAAACTGCTGAGCATTGTTTAAAAACGGAAAGACATTGCACGTGTGCATTGATTGTCGCAGTAAAGCGAGTATTCCCCATTATGATTACTAGCGCTGCCTTACATATGGTTCGAGAATGCGGGCAACGGCAGCCCGGTTGCTAGCGGCAACGACAACCCGGTTGCTAGGGGCAACGGCATAGGACGACCAGGGTAGATAAAGCATCTTGCTGCAACTCGGCGGGGATGCGAAGATTGTCGTCGCACTCAAATGCGGTTGTTTGCTGCAACTCGGCGGGGTTGCGAAGATTGGCGTTGCACTCAAACCTGGTTTGCTGTGGCTCGGCGGGCTCACAAAATTAAAAGCATCTGGCTGCAACTCGATGGGGTTGCGAAGATTATCGTCGCACTGAAACCTGGTTTGCGGTGGCTCGGCGGGGCCACGAATATTTTTTCCGGGGAGAGCGGTGAAGTTCTGGTGTGAACAGTGCACCGCGATGGCTGTGAACGGAGCAGCAAATGGGTCTGATGAGTCGGACCGCATATATGAGAAACGTCTACTGGACATGAAACTGGACATGCTGCAGGAACCACAGGAGCTGTGGGCACCATATGGAATGGCGGCAGTGGACCATTCTATGAACTCTCCAGGGGCGCCAGTGTTGTCCCAGAGTGCCCGGGGAGGTGGTAAGGGATGTTGTGAATTGAGTCCTAAGACTACTGCTGATTTTTTGTGTAAAAATTACCCTGGCGGTGTGGTTGTTAAAAAGGGGGTGGGGTCTAAAAAAGGGGCGGATTTTCACAAGAGTGTGGACTGCAAAAAACTGGAAATTGTTGATGGTTGTGGGTTGGTACCTCCTAAAAATGACAATGTGACCGTTGATAACGGGGTAACTCCAGTAGAAGGGGGTGACGTCAAAGTGGGAGGTGACCTGTTAGTCCACAACACCATGGGGAGTGACACAGACCCCATAGCTGACTGTGACGCTATGAAAGTAAAAAGTGAGTTCGGTCAGGAGGGGCTAGACGAGGGGAGAGAGTCCCCCTCTCGTCGTCGACGGCGCAAGGGCCACAAAAAGGTCGCTCCGGTAGTACTCCCTGAAAATGAAAATAAAGAGAATATAGTACTGTGTGCCTATGCTTCAAGTGTGGATCCTCCTTTAGAGGTAGAAGAGGAGATGACGTTGCCAGTAGCAACCTCCGGTACGGTACTGAGACTGACGGGTCAGGATCCGACAGCCCTGAAAGGGGAGGCGGCCAGTCATGACCAAGAGCTGGAGCCTATCAGGCCGCAGTGTCAGATTGACGTGCAGCAGTTATATGAAAACCTGGGGAACGTGTCCTCAGACCAGCTGAACCTGGAGTCTGAGCAGCGGAAAATATACCAGGTTATGAGGACCTGGCAGCGAGACATGGAGGGAAGCAACGCGGAAATTAACCATTGGAAGGAAATGTTCTACGGAATTAAGGAGGACCGCCGTAAAATCAAGGAGGAGGTTTTTCAATTACAGATTGACAAAGCGGTGTATGAAGATGAGTTATGCGAGATGAAAGATCGCTTCTCCCTGGTACAGTTAGAGCTGTCTGCCCTCAAAGAGGCGCTGCAGCATGAAGTTGCAGGACGTGAACAAAACCTAGAACGATTGCGCGAACAGTTCAACCAGGAGCTGTGTGACTCCAAGAAGGAGTGTGATGAAAAGTTCGGTATGGAACTGCAACAACTTAAGAGAGATTATGAGGATCTCCTCAAGGTAAAAGAAAAACTAGAGGAGGATAAGGCGGGTGCAGAGCAAGTGCGCCAAGTGGGTGAGACCACTCTGCAAGAGACCCGTGAGGAGAATGATGATCACCGTGGAAAGACTCTAGGTCTGGAAGTTCAGGTGAAGGAGCTACAGATGTCCTGTGAAACTCTCCAGAGGGCGGAGACGTGCCTTAAAGAAACAGTCCGCAAGATGGAAGCTGAGCGGAAAAAGATGGAGGAGTCCATCGGAGAAGCCACAGACCAGGGCCAGGAGTTGGCCTCTGGTGAGGGGAGGTATGAAGCAGATAGCTCCTCGAGTGATGCGAGCTTGGATGATTCAGTGGAAGTAAGAGCCGAGATCAGGGAGCTCAAGGAATTGCTTCAGGCCCATTTGAAGCAAGAGAGGTCTGAGAGAACTCTACTGTTAAAAGAGCAGTTGAAGCAGGAAGAGCTTCAGAGACAGGCCGCTGAGAGGCGAGTGACGGAACTAGAGGAAGAGGTTTCCGGGCTCAAAAGTCACCTGACAAAGTATCACTCGGTGAGTGAGGCCTCCTTGGAGAAGGAAAAGGGCAAACACGTTGTACTCACTCCCTTATACCATGAGAAAGTGGACCTGAGGAGAGCTAAGAGCAGGGTAACAGAAGATAAATATGAAGTGGAAGTGGTCAAGACGAAAATTCGTGAATTTGTAGCTGTGAGTCAGCTCAGGGTAAGCATACAGGGGGAAGAAGCTGAAAGTCAGTTGTCCCTGGACCCTGAGCTGGCTGATCATCTGGAAACTACTGGTGAGTCCGAAACGTCTTGGTACAAATGCCTCATAGATGTACCGGAGGATTTGAGGGAAGAATGCACCCGTGAGTCCGTGCATGAAGAGTTTAAGAAGGCTGTGGGAGCCTGTAAGGTGTACTTGACAACCGAAGCTAAACAGCTGGTGGTTCTGTCCATAACCGAAGTCACAGTGAAGAGGGTGGCGATCCTAAGTGATATGCATTGGCGATGTATTCGCACGAAGCGGTTTCTCCGGTTGAAGACGGAACAAGCCGTTAGACAACTGGAGCTGATGAGGAAAGCTCACAGTATGCGTGAAGAGGTCAACCGGGTGCCTCATGTTCTGGTGAGAAAGCTCATTGGGAGAAGCGGTCGAGCCATGCAGATGATGGTCAAGAAGTCTGGTGTGGTGAAAGTAAGCAGTCCACGTGATCATCAGGACTGGATACCAGACAAAGACGGCATGGTGTCCTTCTCTGCTGTAGGAACAGAAGAAAGCCTAGAATATATACACATGCTGATTGAGTACCGAGTGACCTACCTGCAGGAGGTAGAACAATTGAATCTCGCTAGACTGCGAGTAGATAGACAGCATCATCTGAGCAGTAGTGTTGAGCATTCCGATACTGTAATATCGGGTATCGGCCGATATTCGCGGTATCGGAATTCCGATACTTAATTCCGATACTTTTACAATATCGAATACCGGAATCGGAAGTTCCCATAATGCCTGCGCTCTGCAGTGTCTGTGAAGGATGACAAGTTGGATGGCAGCGCGATCCAGCCTGTCATCAGAATGCCATCCCAGCGGGGGAGAATTCTCCTGATTGTTTAAAAGCCGGCGCGCGGTAAAAAGCCGCCGGCTTTTAAACAATCACACAGCTCGATACTGCTTCCCCGCAGCCTCCCACCCCGATCCTCCGCTCCCCTCGCCACCTCCAATCCCAATCGTAAATTAGGACCGGGCGGGGAGCGCAACACCAAGAAGCGAAGGACCCGGGCGGGGAAGCCGGCAGTGAAAAGACTTCACCGCCGGCTTTCCCGTTCTGTGCTGCGCTTTCCCGCCGGTTATTTCAAATGAACAGCTGAGGTATCAGGTGATGCCGATCAGCTGTTCATTTGAAGTAGCCGCGGTGCCCTCAGAGGGTTCATGTGAGTTCATGCTTGACTGCATGAACTCACATGAACTTTCCCACGGCCGCACAGGTCAGCCTCACCTCCCAGACGATCAGCCCGTCATGATTGGTGTGTGTGCGGGTGTGTGTGCGGGGTGTGTGTGCGGGGTGTGTGTGCGGGGTGTGTGTGCGAGGTGTCTGTGCGATGTTTGTGCGGGTGTGCGGGGTGTCTGTGCGATGTCTGCGGGTGTGCGCGGTGTCTGTGTGATGTGTGCGGGTGTGTGCGTGCAGGCAGACATAGGCCGATGTGACACTACTACTCCCATCGGCCTATGTCTGTCCCCCGTCCACTCGTGCCAGCAGGATCAGCTCGATGGGAGCAGTAGTTCCCATCAGCCTGATCCTGCTATTTAAATTGCCCTACTGTGTCCCCAATAAATGTTAGATACATGTCATTGGTGGCCAGTGGTTACCTAAAAGAAATTAGTTCATACATTACCTGTCCCCGCCGATTGCCACCTAAAATAAAGTAAAAAATAAAAAACTACACCTATACTCACCTAGACACCTAATTCCCCGAAGCCATCGATCTCCTGTAATAAAATATAAAATAATAAACCACAACCTTATCCTTACCCCTCCGTAGTAGTCCACGAGTGTCCCACGAAGATCTCCAGTTCAGAGCAGCCACATAGAATGTGACCACTCTGAACCGCTGCCGCCGCTAGAATGACGGGGCCGTAAGGGTTCACCGGAGTTCAGGCAGCGCTGCTCCGGTTAGCTCCTTTACGGCCCTGCTGTATCGTGAGAAATTCCCACGGTACAGCAGTGCCGTAAAGGAGGTCTCCGGAGCTGCGCTGACTGAATGCACTCCGGTGACCTCAGTCAGTGGCTCCCGCTGCCGGGAGCGGACGTGTTCCCGGCAGCGTGAGCTTACAGCAGCCATGCACAGCTGTCACCTTCTCCAGATGTGACAGCTGTGCATGGGAGATCAGCGCAGGAACGTGGACAGGTAACTATTATTTTTAGTAAACTAAGAATTAAATAAAATGGTGTGTTTTATTTCAAATAAATTATTTTTTTCTGGGTGTAGTGTGTTTTTTCTTTTTAACACTTTGTAGGTTAGTAATGGGGGTGTCTTATAGACGCCCATCATTACTAACCTGGGCTTCATGGCAGCTGGCGCTGACATGAACCCCACCACTATTACCCCCTGCCACCGCACCAGGGCAGCGTGGAAGAGCGAGGCTAAGTGCCAGAATTGGCGCATCCTATGGATGCGCCATTTCTGGGGCGGCTGACGGCTGGTGTTTCTAGCCTGGGAGGGGGCCATTATTCATGGCACCCTCCCTGGGCTATTAATATCAGCCCCCAGCTGTCTGCCTAGCCTTTGCTAGCTATTAAAATAGGGGGGCCCCACGTCATTTTTTTGGGGGGGGGGGTCCCCCATTTTAATAGCTAGTAAAGGCTAGGTATTCAGCTGGGGGCTGATATTAGTAGCCTGCGAAGCTCCGTGGGTTTTACCCCCTTCCCAGGCTTCAAACATCTGCCCCAGCCGTCTGCTTAACCTCCGCTAGAGACTAAAATTATGGGGGATCCCACGCCATTTTTTTTTTAAATAAATCCTTTATTTTAACACTAAATGACATTTGAGGAGTTAATAAAGATGCAGTTCCTAAATTATTATTTATTTTTTAATTAATTTTTCCCAAAACTTTTGACGTGGGCTTCGCCATATTTTTGTATGCCAGCCAGGTACAGCATCCAGCTTCTATGAACGCGCCATTTTCCGGGGCGGCTGCGGACTGCAATTTGCAGCGGGTGGGGCCCAGAAAGCTTGGGCCTCCCTGCGCTGCAGATTCCATCCCCCAGCTGCCTAGTTGTACCTGGCTGGACACAAAAATAGGGAGAAGCTCCACGTTTTTTTTTTTTTTAATTATTTCATGAAATTCATGGAATAATTAAGAAAAAAAGGGCTTCCCTATATTGTTGTGTCCAACCAGGTACAAATAGGCAGCTGGTGGTTGGGGGCAGCCCGTTCCTGCCTGCTGTACCTGACTGGACACAAATATAGGGCGAAGCCCCACATCAATTTTTTTAAATTATTTCATGAATTTCCTGAAATGATTTAAAAAAAATTGACGTGGGGCTTCGCCCTATATTTGTGTCCAGCCAGGTACAGCAGGCAGGAACGGGCTGCCCCCAACCACCAGCTGCCTATTTGTACCTGGTTGGACACAACAATATAGGGAAGCCCTTTTTTTCTTAATTATTTCATGAATTTCATGAAATAATTTAAAAAAAAAATACGTGAAGCTTCTCCCTATTTTTGTGTCCAGCCAGGTACAACTAGGCAGCTGGGGGATGGAATCTGCAGCGCAGGGAGGCCCAAGCTTTCTGCCCCCCCCCCCCCCCCCGCTGAAAATTGCAGTCCACGGCCACCCCGGAAAATGACGCGTTCATAGAAGCTGGATGCTGTACCTGGCTGGCATACAAAAATATGGCGAAGCCCACGTCAAAAGTTTTGGGAAAAATTAATTAAAAAATAAATAATAATTTAGGGACTGCATCTTTATTAACTCCTCAAATGTCATTTAGTGTTAAAATAAAGGATTTATTTTAAAAAAAATTGATGTGGGGCTTCGCCCTATATTTGTGTCCAGCCAGGTACAGCAGGCAGGAACAGGCTGCCCCCAACCACCAGCTGCCTATTTGTACCTGGCCGGACACAACAATATAGGGAAGCCCTTTTTTAAAAAAATGATTTCATGAAATAATTTAAAAAAAATTGACGTGGGGCTTCACACTATATTTGTGTCCAGCCAGGTACAGCAGGCAGGAATGGGCTGCCCCCAACCACCAGCTGCCTATTTGTACCTGGTTGGACACAACAATATAGGGAAGCCCTTTTTTTCTTAATTATTCCATGAATTTCATGAAATAATTTTAAAAAAAAATGCGTGGGGCTTCGCCCTATTTTTGTGCCCAGCCAGGTACAACTAGGCAGCTGGGGGCTGGAATCCGCAGCGCAGGGAGACCCAAGCTTTCTGGGCCACCCCCGCTGCAAATTGCAGTCCGCAGCCGCCCCAGAAAATGGCGCGTTCATAGAAGCGCCATCTTCTGGCGCTGTACCCAACTCATCCAGGGCCCTGGTGCGGTGGCTCACTGGGTAATAAAGGGGTTAAGGCCAGCTTGGCATTATCAGCTGGCCCTAAGCCCGAAATTCATGGGGTCACGCCAATATTAGACATGACCACCATGAATTTCTAGTAAAGTATTTAAAAAAAACACAAACACCCAGAAAAAAGTCCTTTAATTGAAATAAACACACAATTCTTTATTGTTCTAAATTAAACCATACTTACCGTCACGCCCATTCCAGCTGAAGCCAACGATCTCCTGCAATAAAAGTAAAATAATAAAGCAACCTCATCCTTACCTTTCCATGGCTCCCACGACAGCTTCAGCTCTGCTACATCGAGATGACAGGCTGGACCGCAGCAGAACGCTGCCATCCAGCCTGTCATCCCGCAGACACTGAGAAGCGCAGGCATACTTCCACTCCTCAGTGTCTGGCTGTGACGGCATAAAGATGAGCCGAGGTCATGTCCAATGAACTCAGCTCACCTCATGCACGTCACTGACAGCGTGGGAAAATTCTCCTGCACTCAGCACTTCAGCGTGAGAATTTTCCCACGCTGTCAGTGACGTGCATGAGGTGAGCTGAGTTCATTGGACATGACCTCACCTCATGTATGTCACTGACAGCGTGGGAGAATTCTCACGCTGAAGCGCTGAGTGCAGGAGAATTTTCCCACGCTGTCAGTGACGTGCATGAGGTGAGCTGAGTTCATTGGACATGAACTCGGCTCATCTGGATGACGTCACAGAGAGACACTGAGGAGCGCAAGCATGCCTGCGCTTCTCAGTGTCTGCGGGATGACAGGCTGGATGGCAGCGTTCTGCTGCGGTCCAGCCTGTCATCTCGATGTAGCAGAGCTGGAGCTGTCCTGGGAACCATCGAAAGGTAAGGATGATGTTGCTTTATTATTTTTCTTTTATTGCAGGAGATCGTTGGCTTCAGCTGGAATGGGCGTGATGGTAAGTATGGTTTAATTTAGAACAATAAAGAATTGTGTCTTTATTTCAATTAAAGGACTTTATTCTGGGTGTTTGTGTTTTTTTGTAACTTTGACTATGGGGTTAGTAATGGGGGTGTCTTATAGACGCCTCTCCATTACTAACCTGGGCTTGATGTCAGCTGGCATTATAACCTGACATCAACCCCAGCCCTATTACCCCACTGCCACCGCTACAGGGCAGTGGGAAGAGCGAGGCTAAGTGCCAGAATTGGCGCATCCTATGGATGCGCCATTTCTGGGGCGGCTGACGGCTGGTGTTTCTAGCCTGGGAGGGGGCCAATATTCATGGCACCCTTCCTGGGCTATTAATATCAGCCCCCAGCTGTCTGCCTAGCCTTTGCTAGCTATTAAATTAGGGGGGACCCCACGTTATTTTTTTGGGGGCTTCCCCCATTTTAATAGCTAGTAAAGGCTAGGTATTCAGCTGGGGGCTGATATTAGTTGCCTGGGAAGCTCCGTGGGTATTACCCCCTTCCCAGGCTTCAAACATTTGCCCCAGCTGTCTGCTTAACCTCCGCTAGAGCCTAAAATTAAGGGGAACCCCACGCCAATTTTTTTTTAAATAAATCCTTTATTTTAACACTAAATGACAAGTACAGTAATCAACACTATCATTGTACTTCTTATATATGTGACTGACATGTTTCTATCTATCTAATCTATGTGTGATTCTCTATTCTTTCTATTCTAAATTGTCGGGTACAGATGCTGAATTGCCGGCCGGCTTTCTTAAAGAGACGGTGCATGAAAACACTATTATTTTTTTAAATAAATCCTTTACACTAAATGACAAGTACAGTAAGCAACACTGTCACAGTACTTCATATATATGTGACTGACATGTTTCTATCTATCTAATCTATGTGTGAAGCTCTATTCTGTTTGTTATAAATTGTCGGGTAGCGCTGCTGAATTGCCGGCCGGCTTTTTTAAAGAGACGGTGCACGAAAACACTAATATTTTTTAAAATAAATCCTTTACACTAAATGACAAGAACAGTAAGCAACACTGTCACTGTACTTCATATATATGTGACTGACATGGTTCTATCTACCTAATCTATGTGTGAAGCTCTATTCTTTCTGTTGTAAATTGTCGGGTACCGGTGAATGCCGCTGATGAATTGCCGGCTTTTCATGTCATTCTACATTATTCTTAATTGTTTTACTTCATGTAGAATTAACCTACAAGGAAAGAAAGGGTTTATTTTCATTCCGATATTTGTGTCCCATTGACTTGCATTGGTTTCCGGTATCGGAATCGGCGATATCCGATACTTTTTGGGTATCGGCCCGATCCAATCCGATACGATATTTCCTGATATCGGAAGGTATCGCTCAACACTACTGAGCAGCAGAAGATGGAAGCCGTCTAGAAATAGTGAGACCCGACAGAGAAAGGGCCCCCTAAATAACAGAACAGCTACAGCTGGAGTTAGGGACCTTTCAAGATGTCCTGAGAGTAGTGGGCGTGGGTTTAGAGGTAGTGAGACCTCCAGTAACTCAGGTTTGAGCAGCCCATACAAACGACCCCATAGAGGACGGGACAGTACGGAGTCGAACCGGACCTTAGATACCAGGGCATGTGAGTCACTCTGCTGTATGACTGACCGCTGGGAGCGGGGGAGGTCTGACAAGATTATGACTGACCGCTGGGAGCGGGGGAGACCTGACAAGGCTACAACTGACCGCTGGGAGCGGGGTAGCTCTGACAAGGTTACGACCCGGAAAGGTGACCCGACGAAGTCAGTGACAGTGACAAATGGTAGGTCCCTAAGGAATGGGCTAATGTCATTGACTAATATTCCAGGGGCTGAACAGCGCAATTGACAAGTACATGGTCTCTGTATGAGCTGTGGGATATGAGGTGATTGTGTATATTATGTGTTCAACCCCACAAGTTTGAACAGAGGGGAGGGATATGTAATGCAGCAGCTTGCTAGCATTACTGTAAATGGTCCAGGATGTGTTTTACCTGACCATGTACCTTCCCCTTTAACTGACTGGTCACATGACCGTGACATCACACAGGTCCTTATGCACACAGTTAAGGTTCTGTCAGTATGTGTGTGTGTGTGTGTGTGTGTGTGTGCGCACAGGATATATAAACCCTGGTAATTTGAGACAGGTGTGTTCGGTGTGAGGCGTGAGGCCTGTGCTCCGTGTGTGTGGGACACCGTTTGTGAGAGGCCTAGTGAGGCCGAGTGAAGCCTGGTGCCTGAAAAGGCAAAGCCTGGATCCTGTGTGGATGCTAGTGGCCTTGGAAGGCAGAGGTTTGCGGAGGAGTCCTGAAAGGCGCAGGCTGGATGTGAGTGAAGACATACCAGTAGCCTTCGGGGAACGATGGCTGGAGACCCCCACCTGGGAAGCCTCAAAGCCACAGTGGTGGCGGAGTAATGGAATGGGACAGCTAAACCCGGCAAAGGTAATACACTTTGTTACATGGACTGTGTTATGGACATTGCTATTTTATTACCTTGCTGAAGGCTGTTACTTGGGCCACTTGGGCCTGTCTGCTACTTGAGAGACTCCCGGATGTTAAGTGTGTAAACATGCCGGTGGCGGACTAAGATGAACTGTGTGAACTGTGGTTTATGAAGTAATAAACTGCTGAGCATTGTTTAAAAACGGAAAGACATTGCACGTGTGCATTGATTGTCGCAGCAAAGCGAGTATTCCCCATTATGATGACTAGCGCTGCCTTACACTACATACATATATTCTAGAATACCCGATGCATTAGAATCGGGCCACCATCTAGTTTACATATAAGAAACATTTGGATTTCCCTGGCGTAACACTATGGATCGCAGATATCAAGGTATCATTTTATTCAGCCTCCTATGACCTACATGCCCATATAGACGGCTTAGGAGGTTTATTCATACTGACAGATTCCTTTTAAGCACTTGGGTGAAAATCTGATGTAGTTTTAAGTTAAATTTATATAATAAATATGTAAAATTCTGATTGGTTCACAAACTTTCAAATACCACTATATACAGTTGTATGAAAAAGTTTGGGCACCCCTATTAATCTTAAGCTTAATGTTTTATAAAAATTGGTGTTTTTGCAACAGCTATTTCAGTTTGATATATGTAATAACTGTTAGACACAGTAATGTTTCTGCCTTGAAATGAGGTTTATTGTACTAACAGAAAATGTGCAATCTGCATTCAATCAAAATTTGACAGGTGCATAAGTATGGGCACCTCACCAGAAAAGTGACATTAATATTTAGTAGATCCTTCTTTTGCAAAAATAACAGCCTCTAGTCGCTTCCTGTAGCTTTTAATGATTTCCTGGATCCTGGATGAAGGTATTTTTGACCATTCCTCTTTACAAAACAATTCCAGTTCAGTTAAGTTTGATGGTCGCCGAGCATGGGCAGCCCTCTTCAAATGATCCCACAGATGTTCAATGATATTCAGGTCTGGGGACTGGGATGGCCATTCCAGAACATTGTAATTATTCCTCTGCATGAATGCCTGAGTAGATTTGGAGCGGTGTTTTGGATCATTGTCTTGCTGAAAGATCCATCCCCTGCGTAACTTCAACTTTGTCACTGATTCTTGAACATTATTGTCAAGAATCTGTTGATGCTGAGTGGAATCCATGCGTCCCTCAACTTTAAAAAGATTCCCGGTGCCGGCATTGGCCACACAGCCCCAAAGCATGATGGAACCTCCACCAAATTTTACTGTGGGTAGCAAGTGTTTTTCTTGGAATGCTGTGTTTTTTTGCCGCCATGCATAACGCCTTTTTGTATGACCAAACAACTCAATCTTGGTTTCATCGGACCACAGGACCTACTTCCAAAAAGAAATTGGCTTCTCCAAATGTGCTTTTGCATACATCAGCCGACTCTATTTGTGGCGTGCTTGCAGAAACGGCTTCTTTCGCATCACTCTCCCATACAGCTTCTCCTTGTGCAAAGTGCGTTGCATAGTTGACCGATGCACAGTGACACCATCTGCAGCAAGTTGATGCTGCAGCTCTCTGGAGGTGGTCTGAGGATTGTCCTTGACTGATCTCACCATTTTTCTTCTCTGCCTTTCTGATGTTTTTCTTGGCCTGCCACTTCTGGCCTTAACAAGAACTGTCCCTGTGTTCTTCCATTTCCTTACTATGTTCCTCACAGTGGAAACTGACAGGTTAAATCTCTGAGACAGCTTTTTGTATCCTTCCCCTTAACAACTATGTTGAATAATCTTTGTTTTCAGATCATTTGACAGTTGTTTTGAGGAGCCCATGATGCCACTCTTCAGAGGAGATTCAAACAGGAGAACAACTTGCAAGTGGCCACTTTAAGTAGCTTTTCTCATGATTGCATACACCTGGCTATGAAGTTCAAAGCTCAATGAGGTTACAAAACCAAAAAAAGTGCTTTAGTAAGTCAGTAAAAAGTAGGTAGGAGTATTTAAAACAAGAAAATGATAAGGGTGCCCATACTTATGCACCTGTCAAATTTTGTTTGAATGCAGATTGCACATTTTCTGTTAGTACAATAAACCTCATTTCAAGGCAGAAACATTACTGTGTCCAACAGTTATTACATATATCAAACTGAAATAGCTGTGGCAAAAACACCAATTTTTATAAAACATTAAGCTTAAGATTAATAGGGGTGCCCAAACTTTTTCATATAACTGTAAATATATATACAGATGGATAGACAGATAGATACATGGTACTGTGAACTAATTTTAACCCGATGTGGAAACAAATACTGCATATTATAGATGCGTTCAAAAATATAACTGTTACCGTATTTTTCGGACCATAAGACGCACTTTTTTCCCTAATATTTGGGAGGAAAATGGGTGGTACGTCTTATGGTCCGAACGTTACTTGTGGTGGTGGTAGCGGTGGTGGTAGCGGCGGTGTCAGCGGCAGCAGAGGTGAGCGGCTGGGGCCGGCAACTGTGCCTGACCGGTACTGGGGCTGGGGCCGGTGTCTGGCTGTGAGTGGCGTGCGGCCTGCGCAGGTTTCCAGTTTGCGCAGCCATCTTCCTAGAGCTGTGAGCTACAGGAAAATGGCCGCCCGAGAAGGCGCATGCGTGGACCGGTAGCTCCGGCGGCCATTTTCCTGTAGATCACAGCTCTAGGAAGATGGCAGCACACACCGGAAACCTGCGCAGGCCGCACTGTTTCGCCACTCACAGCCCTGCACCGACCGCAGCCCGGTACAGGCCCCAGCCCGAGGCCCCTGCCTGAGACCCCGGCCCCAGCCCGAGACCCCGGCCCCAGCCAGAGGCCCCAGCCCCAGCCTGAAGCCCCGTCTTGGCGTTGGCCCCAGCCCAAGCCAGAGGCCTCAGCCTTGGCCCCAGCCAGAGGCCCCAGCCAGAAGCCTCGGCCTCAGCATTGGCCCCAGCCCAAGCCAGAGGCCTCGGCCCCAGCCCCAGCCAGAGGCCCCGACCCCAGCCAGTGGCCTCGGCCTCAGCCCTATCCAGAGGCCCCGGCCTCAGCCCCAGCCAGAGGTCTCCACACAGGAACCAGCCAGGCTAAGGGCCTCAGCCAGGCCCCGGCCCGGCATAGGCTCCACAGCATCTGACCCCTTCTGCTGCAGCTGCCGACTTCCTGAGGGACCCTGCTTCCTGTGACCCTAGCTCCACTGCCCCCCAGGTAAGATACTGTACCTATTCAGACTATAAGATAGACCCCCATCTTATAAAAAATATTTTTTTCTATTTTCCACCCCAGAATTTGGGATGCGTCTTATGGTCCGGTGTGTCTTATAGTCCGAAAAATACAGTAATTTATTTTTATCAATTAACAAAATGCAAAAATAATGAACAAATGAGAGATCCAAATCCAATCAATGTTTGGTGAGACCATCCTTTTCTTTCAAAATAGCATCAATTCTTCTAGGTACAGTTGAAGAAAGTCAGAGATTTTGTAGGATTATAGTCAGATGTATGAGTAACTAATAATACCAAGCAGGTGATAATGTAGTAATTTTCATAAGAAGGTTAAAAAACAGTCATTAAAAGGAAACTGTCAGAACAGTCCAAACCCCGAAACTTTTTATATGGTCAAGTTACTCTTAGAAAAAATATGTTATCCATACCTTTTCTTATGAAATCTGTTTCTCCCTGACTGAAAAATGCATGTCTCTATTCCCCACTAGTGTTGAGCCACCCCTGTAGTGTTCGAGTTCGGTTCGGTTCGTCGAACTGTTCGTCGAACACCTTTGAACACCGTTAAAACCAATGGCAGGCAAACAAAAACACATAGAAACACATAGAAAACACCTTCAAAGGTGTCCAAAAGCTGACAAACTGCTCAGAAGACATAACTAACACATGGAAAAGTGACAAGTACATATAGTCATGCGAAAAGAAACGAGGTGGAGAAGTAAAAGGAGGGGGAGACACAGATATAGGCATGTCATGCCCTTCTAAAATCCAAAAAGTGAGAAGCCGACACGGCCAGTCCGTTCCTGCCCGTGCCACCTCCGAGTCGCCGGTTTTGTGCCAGAGCCACGGTGGACCCTGACGGCCAGCCCCCCTCTCCCAATACTGGTGCCTGTCCGCTGGTGGGTCGAGTGAGCCCCCCTGTGGTGGAGGCAGCTCTAAGCTTTTTAATTTAAATTGTCTCTCTAATTTGAATGAGTACACTTTAAATCCTTTTACAAGGATCTATTGGAGGGCAAGTCTCATGCCAGCAGCCGCGTAATTCCAGCTCCAGTAGCGTCCACTAAAGCTGCTGCAGTTAAAAAGCTTTTATAAGGATCGAGCTCGGCTGTCCACCGCAAGGCATCCTACCGCCAGTCCCAGCCCCTATGCCTTGGGGTGCCTCCTGATGCTCTTCACTGAGTATCCCGTGGTCCCGAAGCATTTCCTTTGAAAAAATTAAGTGTCCAAACTACAGGTGGTGTAGCTTGCTTAACATCCGCTGACTAGCAGACACTGCTACTAGGCACAAAGTATTTCCTGGGCTAGATGCAGTTAAAAATTTGTAATTAGATACTCTCGTTGGATGCTGAGAAAGCATTCCATAGAGTCTCCTGGCACGCCATATATTATTCTCTTAAAAAGCTTGGGGTAGCGGTCTAGGGGACCCTTTTATAGCCAAAATCACGGCCCTGTATCTCAATACGTCACCTAGGCTGAAGATAAATGGAACTGTAGCACCCTGAGGGCTCGGTTGCTACAGAGGTATTGCACCTCACCCAGAGGTGTGATATCTCACTCTCAGGTAAGGATGGAGTGTGGATCAGGACCCGACACCTGCATGCATTACACCACATTGCTGTGGGGCAGGGCGACCAATATGCCCCTGAGATGGGCACGACAGTGCCTGTCCCTGGCTGGAGTGGGGGGAGGGAACACTGAGGAAGGGGAACCCTGTAGTGCAGGAGCAGGGAGGAAGCAGTTCCTGGGTGCATTGAGAAGGGAGTATAAAAGGTGGGCACCATCTTAGTTCAGTGCAGAGAAGTCTGAGCAGAAGTCACAGGGAGCAGGGGCTCTGCATGAGCTCTGCACCGGAGGCGGGCCTAGTAACAGAGGCCCAGGCCTGGAAGAGGGAGAAGGAAGGAAGAGGAGGGGAGAAGGCTCCAGGAATGAGGAACGAAGGGATCCCAGGGGTGCGGACGGGCGAGTCGCCACCGCACGCCCAAATCCACCTGCGTGGAGGGGTCAGGCCAAAGGGAGAGACCGGTCCCCGAAACTAGTGGAGACGGGAAACGACCCTCAGCTAGAAACCGGAGGCTGTGACATTTTATGTGGCGCAGCCCCTCGCTACACCCGCTAGGAAGGCACCACATAGGGTCAGGGAAACTGGCGCCAAGTTTACCAAGAGGAGGCCCGAGGCAGCCGGACAGAAGGGTTGGTAAGAAAGGCCAGACAAAGGACACACAAAGGGGGTCCTGTGAAGCGCTCCAAAGTTATCTGGGAGTTGTCTGAGCCCCTCACCTGGTGAGCACAGTACGACGTGGGCAGCCGTTACCTGCAGAAGTGGTCTGGATAATAAGAACTGTGAGTAAACGCCCTGGAGTGCATCACTGACTCCGTGTCGTTACTGCTGCTGCCCTGCACCATCACCCCCATCCTCCGCATACACTGCCCTGAGGCTATACTCCTCCCGTGGGGAGTTATGCTACGCTCTGCTGCACCCACAACACCAGCCTCAGCGGTCTGCCCTGCAGCTGCGGTTCACTCTGATCGCAATCCACGGGTGGCGTAGTCGGACATTTAAATATCAAAACCACATAAATAGTTCCGCCACTGGTTTGACCGCCCTGAGCCACGGAACCGGGTCGCCGCCACGGAGACTACAACCACCTGCATCCACCAAAAAGGGTCCGGCTCCGGGTGTCCCAAGGCCCAGGGGGCGCGTCAGAACATTTTCATCACCTTTCATAATCACCAATGGGACAAGGCAGGGATGTCCTCTGTCCCCTCTCTTATACATCCTAGTGAAGGAGCACCAGCTCTCATCAATTCGCCATAACCCCAATATTAGGTGGATTGAGGTGGGAGGCACCGAGTACAAGTGCTCTCTATTTGCTGATGATGTCCTAGTATATATCACTCAATCACATATATCCATCCCTGCTGTTATGGCTGAAATAGATCACTTTGTTACATGGTCAAATTTTAAAATCCATGCAGCGAAGTCTGAGGCCCTCGATGTCTCCTTCCCCAAATCCATACAGGATTCCATCCAGTCCAACTTTCCCTTTGCTTGGCCCTCACAGGGTATCAAATACTTAGGAATTCCTATTCATAGAGACCTCTCCCGTCTATGTTATCTTAATTTTGGGCCCTTTATTGAACAACTCCATACAGACCACGGTTGGCAAGTTAGAACTGTAAGATTCACTACGTGAACCACTGGTGTTTTGTGGAAAAGCACATGTACACTGTGTTCTAAATTATTATGCAAAAAGTGTTTAGGAGTGATAAGGGAAGAATTTGTTTGTTTGTCAGTTAAACTCATTGATGGTGATGTGTGTCAGGGCTCTTTATATCACTGTAAGCAATTGCAGACACCTGTGCTAATTAGTTTGGCAGGTGTGTCCAATGAAAGGCAAGACTACTTAAGAAGGCTGTCCCACATTATTAAGCAGCCTACATTTTCTGCCAAAATGGGAAAGAAGAAGGATGTGTCGGCTGCTGAGAAGCAACAAATTGTGGAGTGTTTAGGTCAAGGCATGACTACAATCAACATTGTGCGATGATCAGGATGAAGTGTCTTGGCAATCAAGAAGTATGTAGCTGATTCACAGTACACACGTGTGCATGCTGATAAGGGCAAATTGAGGACTCTTTCCTACAGGCAATTACGTCAGGTTAAAAGAGCAGCGGCAAAAAAGCCTTGTAATAGCAGCAGACAAGTTTTTGAAGCTGCTGGTGCCTCCAACGTCCCCCGAACAACAAGATGCAGGGTCCTTCAGAGGTTTGCAGCTGTGCGTACGCCATCCTGTCGACCTCCTCTATCCACTGCACACAAGCAGAAACGGCTCCAGTGGGCCAAGCATTACATGAAGACTGATTTCAAAACTGTTTTGTTCACGGATGAGTGCCGTGCAACGCTCGATGGTCCAGATGGATGGAGTGGAGGATGGCTGGTTGATGGACACCCCACGCAAACACGGCTACAGCGCCAACAAGGAGGAGGTGGAGTAATGTTTTGGGTTGGAATCATGGGGAGAGAGATTGTCGGCCCCTTTAGGATCCCTGAAGGGGTAAAGATGAATTCCATAATGTATGTGGAGTTTCTCAAACAGAACTTCCTGCCATGGTTCAAGAAGAAGAACCTTGTATTCCACAGCAAGATCATTTTCATGCATGATAATGCACCGTCTCATGCTGCACATAACACATCTGCATCTCTGGCTGATATGGGCATAAAAGGGAACAAACTTATGGTGTGACCCCCATGCTCCCCTGACCTCTAACCCATTCAGAACCTCTGGAGCATCATCGAAAGGAGTGTCTATGATGGCGGGAGGCAGTTCACATCTAAGCAACAGCTCTGGGAGGGTATTCTGTCCTCATGCAAAACAATTGAAGCAGAAACCATCCAAAACCTGACAAATTCAATGGACGAGAGAGTTCAGAAGCTCCTTTCGAACAAGGGGTCCTATGTGCAAATGTAACATCACCTAGAATAAAGTTTTGAGTTGAAAACTGTTTGATTTCAGTTTCTAATAACCTGCTAATGCTTATAATTTCAAAAATGACCATTTTTTTGTTCTTTATTAAAATGAAAAGGTTGATCGAAGAGTGTGGGGGATCTAAGAGTGTGGCAACCCAGTAGTCAGGATTACTTCGAATTCTGACAATCTGAGGGTCATGTTGCAGGTAGTGCAGCAAGAAGGCACTTATGTGTCTTGCGCATCTCGGAGCCCCAAAATTATTTTCCGGGCTAGATGCAGCTAAAAATTATTATTAATTTTAAATCTGGTGGAGCTTAGTATAGATGGCCTAATAGAATCAGTACTGCACACTGCTACAAAGCCCAAATTATTTTCCAGCCAAGAAACAGATAAACATGATTAGTAATTTTAAATCTGGTGTAGCTTAGTATAGATGGCCTAATAGAATCAGTGCTGCACACTGCTACAAAGCCCAAATTATTTTCCAGCCAAGATACAGATAAACATGATTAGTAATTTTAAATCTGGTGGAGCTTAGTATAGATGGCCTAATAGAATCAGTACTGCACACTGCTACAAAGCCCAAATTATTTTCCAGCCAAGATACAGATAAACATGATTAGTAATTTTAAATCTGGTGGACCTTAGTATAGATGGCCTAATAGAATCAGTACTGCACACTGCTACAAAGCCCAAATTATTTTCCAGCCAAGATACAGATAAACATGATTAGTAATTTGAAAGCTTAAAACGGTTGGTGAGGTGATTTTAACCAATCATCAAGCTTTTACTCTCCCCAGGATGACACAGGGGTAGAAAAGTCGTTTCGGATCCATGATTTGTTCATCTTTATGAACGTGAGTCTGTCTACATTATCAGTGGAGAGCCGCGTGCTCTTATCTATCAGCACACCACCAGCAGCGCTGAACACACGTTCAGACAGAACGCTGGCTGCGTGGCATGACAAGATCTCCAAGGCGTAATTGGCTAGCTCCGGCCATTTATCCAGATTGGAAGCCCAAAAAGAGCAAGGGTCCAGTGACACAGTCATGGCTTCATTGTTTACTTGGAGATACTCCTGTACCATCGTCTCTAGGCGTTGACTATGTGTCAGACTTCTTGTCTCCTGTGGCCTTGCAAAGGATGGGCTAAAAAAGTGGTGAAATGATTCCGCAAAATTGCTGTTACCAGCAGATACTGTGTTTCTGTTACGGTTTGAGTGCTGAACACTCGACGGTCCCACGGTTGGCAAGTTGGAACTGTGAGATTCACTACGTGCACCACTGGTGTTTTGTGGAAAAGAACATGTATTTTTCTGCCACAGTCTCTGCTGATACTCCTGCATGCGTGCATCCCTTTCTATGGCAGGAATAATTTCTGCAAATTTACTTTTGTACCGGGGATCTAACAGTGTGGCAACCCAGTAGTCAGGATTATTTCTAATTCTCACAATTCGAGGGTCATGTTGTAGGTAGTGCAGCAAGAAGGCACTCATGTGTCTTGCGCATCCAGGAGCACCAAGTCCCTGTTGTGTTGGTGGCGAGGTAACAATCATGCTTCCTTCCTCTGTCCTCTCCCCCCAACCTCGCACAACAGAAATGTGATCAAGGTCTCCCTCATCTGATGAGTCTTTCATCAGTTCGTCCTCCACTTCTTCCTGGGCTCCTGCACCTTCCTCACTAGTTTGGCTGCTACCATGCGCCCTGGTAAAACCATCTCCCCCACCCTCACATGCCTGCCGCCTTGGTGCTGCCGACCGTCTGGACCTTGCAGATGTTAGCCCTTCCGCATACAACTCCTCCTCCTCTACTTCCTCCACCTCCTCTTGTGCCACCACTTGACTCCGAATTCTGTTTAACATGTGCTCCAGCATGTAAATCACCGGAATACTCATGCTGATAGTGGCATCGTCAGCACTAAACATCTTCGTCGCCATTTCAAAACTGTGCAGAAGGGTGCATAGGTCCCTGATCTGAGACCACTCCTCCAGCGTGATTTGCCCCACCTCTGGATCTCGTTGGCCCAGGCTATACGTCAGAACGTATTGCACCAGGGCTTGTTGGTGCTGCCACAGTCGCTGCAACATGTGCAGAGTTGAATTCCACCGGGTAGGCACATCGCATTTTAGCCGGTGAAGTGGCAGGCCCAACGACTTCTGTAGAGATGTAAGTCGCTGAGCTGCGGGATGCGAACGGCGGAAGTGAGCACACAGCGACCGTGCCCTCTGCAGAAGGCCATCTAGTCCAGGATAGTGGGCTAAAAATTGCTGGACAACCAGGTTCAACACGTGAGCCATACAAGGCATGTGTGTGACATTGCCCCGGCGAAGGGCCGCACCGAGGTTTGCAGCATTGTCGCACACGGCCTTCCCTGGTTTCAGGTCCAGTGGAGACAACCATTCATGAAATTGGTTCTCCAGAGCTGACCACAACTTCTCAGCTGTGTGACTCACATTTCCCAGACATTTCAAAGTAAAAACCGCCTGATGACGTTGAGCCCTACTGCCAGCATAGTAAGGAGGTGTGCAGGATCCCTTCTGCGCAGTTAGAAAGCTTGTGGTATGACCAGACAGGCTTTGGGTGCAGGTGGAGGACCGAGAGGAGGTTGAGGAGGCAGAAGCAGTGGAGGAACCTTGAGATAAAGAGAATTGACGCACAACTCGTGGGGACGGCAAGACTTGGACAGCAGCTCCTTGTCCTGCTGTCACCATAGTTACCCAGTGTCCAGTCAGCGACATGTAACGCCCCTGTCCATGCCTACTCGTCCAAGTGTCTGTGGTGAAATGCACCCTGTCACACACAGAGTTTCTCAAAGAAGCAGTGATGTTGTGTGCGACATGCTGGTGGAGCGCAGGCACACCTTTCTTTGAGAAGTAGTGCCGACTGGGCATCTGGTACTGGGGCACTGCGACGGACATAAGGTCTCGAAAATCCTCTGTGTCCACCAGGCGGAAAGGCAGCATTTCTGTAGCCAAGAGCTTGCAGATGGCGAAATTCAACCTCTTAGCTTTCTCATGGCTAGGAGGAAATGGTCTTTTACTTGTCCACATCTGAGAGACCGAGAGCTGGCTGTTGTGCTTAGACGGGGTTGATAAGGGTGTCCCCGGCAAACTGCCGGTCTGTGAGGAAGATGCAGGCGGACATGTTAGGTTGCCTTGATCCAAAGGTGGTGCTATCGATGTCTTACAGCGCTCAACACCAGCTGGTGTTACCACCTCCATAGAAAATGATGACCTGCCAATCACGCTGGCTGTTGCGGGTAATGAGGTGGCAGGTCTGCGTCCCAAAACAGGTGTGACTGCTGTCCCCCCAGTCACAGAGGATGAAGAGGCCGCGGATGCACAAGATGTGGCAGACGGTGGTTGGCCCAGCCGGCTAGGCCGCATTGTAGCACAGTGAGCTTCCCACTGCAACTTATGCTTCATATCCATGTGCCGGTTCATGCATGAAGTACTCAAACTATGTATTTTTTGGCCTCTACTTAGCTTTTGCTAACAAATGTTACAGATAACACGAGTTGGGTCATCTTTATCGATCTGAAAAAATGCCCAGGCTATGCAAGGCTTAGCACCCATGCGACCTGAAGAGCCACCACGACTTGTGGTGAGAGGCAGAGTTGTGTTTGAGGATGCAGTTGTTGACGTGCTTCCAGTACTACGTCTCTGTCCAGGAAGGCGCAACCTGACCTCGTCGTCACTAGCATTCTCCTCCACCTCCTTTGCTGACCTCATCGACTGGCTGACTGTGGGTTGACAGTAAGTGGGATCTCCAACCTCATCATCATCACCCTGTGTGTTATCACACCAGTCGTCCTCAGAGCCAACCTGTTCCTGCCCTGACAAAAAACTAAAGTTGTCGCTCCAATCAGGTATTTGAGTCTCATCATCGTCTTCCTCATTGTCTCCACCAACAGGAGTTACAGTTTGGGAATGAGGGTCTACATTATGGTCAGAACCTTCTGCGTCTGGTCCTGGATCCGACTCATAAAGATTCTGGGCATCAGTGCAGATCATTTCCTCGTCTGAATTCACAGAAGCGCTGGAGCCGACCTCTGATTCCCATGCTATAGTATGAGTAAACAGCTCTGCAGCCTCAACCATCTGTTCTACCTCATACTCAGACGGGCAGCTGGAGATTTGGGAGCTGTGAGGAAGCAAGTGCGATTGGGGTGACACCTCTGAGGACTGGAGTATTTGTGATGTTGAAGTTGATGTGGAGGAGAGCCCACTTAAAGGAGCACTTGATATCCGTTGAAGCACCTGCTGCTTTTGTGCCTCATCTGGAATTTGTAGCGATTGGCGTGGCCGTAAGAAAGGGATCTTATCACATTGTCCGCTAAAAGAAGTAGACATTTTAGTTTGGCTGGAAGATGGTCTTTCTTCTGCAGATGTTACTATTGATTTAACACCTACCCCACGGACACAACCTTTTTTCCCCTTCTCAACACGCCTATTCCCCTTTCCACCAGCAGCAGGCCTTTTACAACTCATTTTGGTTGTTAACTAATTCACAACTCTGGAGTTGTTTGCACAAAAAAACAATGGATGGGAACTGAGCAGAGCTGGGTGGCCAAACTGTGGTATTAGGCCAAAACTATTGGCTGGGTTAGATGCAGAAAAAAATTATATTCAATTTGCAACCTGATGGAGGTCAGTATAGATGGACTAATAGACCAAGTCCCACACACTGCTAGAAGCCCAAATATTTTTTCAGAGCTAGATGCAGATAAAAATTATTTTTCATTTGCAACCTGATGGAGGTCAGTATAGATGGACTAATAGACCAAGTCCCACACACTGCTAGAAGCCCAAATATTTTTTCAGAGCTAGATGCAGAAAAAAATTATATTCAATTTGCAACCTGATGGAGGTCAGTACAGATGGACTAATAGAACAAGTCTCACACACTGCTAGAAGCCCAAATATTTTTTCAGAGCTAGATGCAGATAAAAATTATTTTTAATTTGCAACCTGATGGAGGTCAGTATAGATGGACTAATAGACCAAGTCCCACACACTGCTAGAAGCCCAAATATTTTTTCAGAGCTAGATGCAGATAAAAGTTATTTTTAATTTGCAACCTGATGGAGGTCAGTATAGATGGACTAATAGACCAAGTCCCACACACTGCTAGAAGCCCAAATATTTTTTCAGAGCTAGATGCAGAAAAAAATTATATTCAATTTGCAACCTGATGGAGGTCAGTATAGATGGACTAATAGAACAAGTCCCACACACTGCTAGAAGCCCAAATATTTTTTCAGAGCTAGATGCAGAAAAAAATTATTTTCAATTTGCAACCTGATGGAGGTCAGTATAGATGGACTAATAGAATGATGCTATGCCCAAAAGGTTTTACTTCACTAGGTGCAGTAAAAAAATTGGTATTCTATACACAGGTGGTGTAGCTTGCAACACAGATAGGCTACTCCACTGACTAACACACTCTGCAATAGGCCAAAAAGGATTAGCTTTGCTAGATTTAGCCAAATGCTGTGAAAAAAAACTTGCACAGCACTGGCACAGACCTGCCTGGCAAAAACTGATAGGAACTGATGTAACTTAGCCCTGAAAAGGACTGCAATTACAATTAGTCTTTACTCCCAACCTATCTATTTAAGAGCACAGACCTGCCTGATAAAAGTCGTAGGAAATGCTGTAACCTAGTCCTTAAAAGGACTGCAATCACAACTATTCCCTACTCCCAAGCTATCTGTAGATTTGTGTGAAAATTGGCTTGAACTTAACAAGGTATAGCGCACACAGCAACAGCGGTGCCGTCTAACACGCAGCTGCAGCAGTGAGAAAATGGTGGCGACGGGGAAAATGGCTGGGTCTTATAGGGAAAGGACATGTGACATACACTGCCAATGACACATGCCCTTGCTTGTGTGAATAAAAGCACTTTGCTCCGTGTGTGCGCTGCTGATAGGCTGACAGATTGCACCTCCCCACTGTAAATGCGGGAAAGAGAAAAAAAAATGGAGATCTTCATTATTCCAACAGAGATCCATCCCCTGCCCCTCCCCCTGCCCCGCTGTACACTCAAACTGCATATTAACATTAATTTTCATCATTACTGAGAAAAATTCCAGTTATGATTTTGGTGCACGAACAGTTATCGAACATAACCTCGAACAGCCGAATTTTTTTCAAATTGTTCGTGTTCGCCAAACGGCTCGAACACCGCCCAAAACAGCTCAAATTTGAGATTGGCGAACAGTTCGAGTCGAACAACGCTCATCTCTATTCCCCACCCAGCATCACTGTTCTCAGCTTGACTGACAGATCACTGGCTGTATAGTCTAGCCAGTGAGCTGTCAAAGAGGAATAGAGCTAGGGCAGGGAATTGAGCCAGGGAGGCAGAGGCTTGAAAAGTGTTTGACACTCCTAAAGCACTTAAGCCTCATTTGCATGTGAATTAAAACTGTGATTTTTCAGTCAGGTAGCAGCAGAATGCATAAATAAAGGCTTTAATGACATTATCCTTTAAAGAACAACATGACCAAACTGTTTTGGTGGTTGGATCTTTCGCACAGATTCACTTTAACTGAAATAGAAATAGCTGTAGAGAAAGCCTAAAATTGGGTGAGAAACAGTCAATCTCTGTTATAAAGGTGAGGTTGTGGAAGACAATTTCAAGTGACAGGTCATACACCATGGCAAGTTTAAGCACTGAAACACACAACATAGTTATACTTTATCAGCAAGGTCTCTCCCAGACAAAGATTTCAAAACTGACTTTTATTTCTACATGTGCTGTTCAATCTCTTTTGAAGAAACATAAAAAAATGGGAAAAAGGTGAGTACCATGAGCGCAATGGTTGGCCAAGGAAACAGTGCTGCAGATGAAAGACACATCATGTTTTGTTCCCTTTTAAATTAAAAGATGACCAGTGGTACCATCAGCTCAGAACTGACAGCAACCAGTGGGACCCAGCTTCACCCATCTACTATTCAGAGACATCTTGCCATAAGTGGTCATTATGGAAGTATGGCGCCTAAAAACCTTACCTTCAACTTTGAAACAAGGCAAAGCGACTCAAATATGCTTGAAAACATAGGAACTGGGGTGCAGAAAAGTGGCAGCAGGTACTTTGGGCTGACGAGTCAAAATTAGAGATATTTAACCAATATCAATAAGAGTTATCTTCAAGGTAAAGTTGTTTCAAAGAGTCCTGAAAGTGAATATATGGCCCCCACATCATTTCAAACAAAACCCCAAAAATGGGCCAGACAAAATTGTTGACATCTTTCCAAAATTGTGGGTAAACAACTTTGTTTCAAGCATGTGATTCATAGCATATGTTTCAAGCATATGAAAATCACACCTGAAACCAGATAAAAACGGGAGAAGTTGACTCAATCTTTGCATTGTGTGTCTGTGTGTGCTACACTAAGCATGGAGAACAGAAAAAGAAGAAAATAACTGTCTGAGGACTTGAAAACCAAAATTGTTGAAAAATATCATCAATCTCAAGGTAATAAGTCTATCTCCAAAGATCTTGATGTTCCTTTGGCCATGGTGCGCAACACAATAAAGACATTTACAACCCATAGCATTGTAGTTAATTTCCCTGGATGTGGAAGGCAGAGAAAAATTTATGAAAGGTTGCAACGCAAGATAGCCCAGATGGTGGATAAGCAGCCCCAAACAAGTTCCAAAGAAATTCAAGCTGTCCTACAGGCTCAGGGTTCATCAGTGTCAGCGCGAACTATCCGTCAACATTTGAATGAAATTAAATGCTAAGCCAGGAGATCCAGGGGAACCCCACTGCTGACACAGAGACATAAAAAATCTAGATTGCAGTTTGAGAAAAGGTATGTGAGTAAGCCAAAATTCTTTTGGGAAAGTGTCTTGTGGACAGATGAGGACAGATGAGACCAAGATAAAGCTTTTTGGTAAAGCATATCATTCTACTGTTTCCTGAAAACAAAATGAGGCCTACAAAGAAAAGAGCACAGTACCTATGGTCAGATATGGTAGAGACTCAAAGATGTTTTGGGGTTATTTTGCTGCCTTTTACACTGGATGCCTTGACTGTATGCAAAGCATCATGAAATCTGAAGATTATCAAATGATTTTGGGTTGCAATGTAGTGCCCAGTGTCAGAAAACTGGGTTTGCATCCAAGATCATGGGTCTTATAGCAGGACAATGACCCCAAACATACTTCAAGAAGCACCAAGAAATGGATGGAAACAAAATGCTGGAGAGTTCTGAAGTATCACTGTGTTATTGCTGTTAACTGACGGCAATAAGAGAGTTAGAAAATTAGTGAGCCATGATCTCAGCACAAGCACTATATTGTTCTCTCTTTGAACGATACATATAATCACGGGATTCATAAGAGTGGTGTGTCTAACTTTTCTGTATATGAATTTCTTTTTCTCTTCCATGAAATATCCCAATTTTTGGTCTGTGCACTGTTACTGATGACTCTCTCTGACCATTCCTTTTGTCCCCAGAGTGACTTTGCATCCTCTTTTTGCTCACCTCGTTTTTGACTAGTTTTTATGTGTGTAATGAATGTTTGTATAAATAATAAAGCATTGTTAATTGAATATATTGATGAAGCCAGCACTCTATATCTTTCTATTGTTAGAGTTCTGAAGTGGCAGCAATGAGTCTAGATCTAAATCTCATTGAACACCTGTAGGGAGATATTAAAATTGCTGTTGGGAGAAGACACCCTTCAAATATGAGAGACCTGGAGCAGTTTACAAAAGGAGAGTTGTCCAAAATTCCAGTTGAGAGGTGTAACAAGCTTGTTGATGGTTATAGGAAGCCATTGATTGCAGTTATTTATTCCAAAGAATGTGCAACCAAATATTAAGTTGAGGGTGCCAACAAATTTGCCCGGCCCATTTTTGGGGTTTTGTGTGAAATAATGTCCAATTTGCCTTTTTTCTCTTTTTTTTTTGTGTTGTTCCAATACACACAAAGGAAATAAACATGTGTATAACAAAACATGTGTCATTGCAATAATTTTCTGGGAGAAATACTTCATTTTCTGGAACAATTTCAAGGGTGCCAACACTTTCAGCCATTACTGTATATGTATACTGTACAGTGGCACGTCTCCTGTCCTGTTTGCTGGATGTATTTCTTAGTGTCTGTATTATTCTGCATATATGCTATACACTGCACAGTATCACTTCTCCTGTCCTGTATATTCAACAATTCTCAGGATCTGCTCTTATTCTGTACTAGTAGAATTACTTGACTTCGCATGCACCTATTTTATGTGGTTAAATATTGTGTTTGCTATGATATGAAGCCAACATATCGGTCCTAAGGAGTAGCAACCCAGTGTAAAAACTTCTAAAGTGCATGATTTACTTATGTTGTAAATTTGGGACAGATTGGTCCAGTCGTTTGGCTGTAAATAAATAATTACATTAGTGTTCTGTGGTTTTATTTTTTTGTAGAGGGGAGCAACTATCTTGAGAAAGTTCTATCACACTCTTTTGATAAAAATAGTGGCAACTAAGTACCCTACATTTTTTAGATGTACTATTCTATATTTACTTAGTGCAGGGTAACTACTCATTGTTTTTATTCTAGATTTTGTTTGCTAATGGCCACAGTATGAATGTGCACTTACACATTGTACTTATACTAGTATGCTCCATCATGTCTTTGGTTCTGCTTTTGTTTTTTGTTCTTGGACACTTGAGGAAGGGGCCGCTCCCCTTTGGGCTGTGCACTTTCTTTATTTAGCTTTCCACAAGATGGTTTAAAACAGTCAGGTCTTGGTCCTGCTCTGCCCCCATCTATTTTGAAGCCTGCTGGCACATAGAGAGCTGAGGTACTAATGTTAGGGAACCAACCTGGTTGGGTACACCTTGTAGTGGTGGGATGTATTTTACGTTCTTTTGATGAAAATAATGTCAACTAAGTTCCCTATGTTATTTACATGTACTAGTACTATTCGTTTATTTACTTACTGCAGTTTATCCACTCAATGCTTTTATTGTAGGTTTTCTTATTCTGTATTAGTAGAATTACTTGGCTTAGCACAGGTCTATTTGGATTAACTGTTTGTTGTTTATGCGTGATAAAAACTTTGAAGTCAACATATCATCCCTAGAGAGATGAAACCCAGTCCAAAAACTTACAAAGTGCATGATTTACCTACGTAAAAAATTCAGTCGTTTTGGCTGTAAATAAATATTTACATTGGTGTCACATTTTGGGGGGGGGTGGAATATCTTAACAATAGTAAGTTCTAGAGAGCTGAACATTGGTGCTTTTGTATTCCATTTTTGGTGAGTATCTCAAGAAACAGTAGGTCCGAGATAGCTGAAACCCAGTGTAAAACCTTGGAAGTGTCTGGTTTACCAATGTGCCAAATTTGGTGCAGATTGGTTCAGTCGTTTGGCCGTGCATAAAGAACAGGCATCAGATAACAGATAAAAGAAATTCATTTTTTGATAGATAGATAGATAGATAGATAGATGGACAGATATACAGATAGATAGACATAGCAAAGTAGCACTTCTCCTGTCCAGTATACTGGGTGTAATTCTTAGTATCTGCACTTATTCTGTATATGCTATATATTCTGCACAGTTTCACGTCTTCTGCCCAGTATGGAGGATGTAAATCTCAGTATCTGCTCTTATTCTATATGTCTTAGGTGGCATGGTCATTATTAAGGGGCATGGCAAATGTCTGTAAAAATGTTGAACCATCCGTGAATTTTTGTCTAGTTGGTCAGAAAAAAATTGAAATTGGCAACCCTGCGACCCTATTTTTATCAACTATGCAAAATGCAGTGCATGACAGAATTTTGAAGATTATTGACAGCTAGAGATGAGCAATTCGACTTATGCCTCCTTGTTCAGAAGTCCAGTCAACTGTGGTAGCCAGTCTTCACTTCTGTGTCCTCCACACTTAGCCTCGCATCCTGTACTCCTCTTGGTCTTACTAGGACCCTAGTCATAACTTTTCAGGACCTAGTAAAATTTAGAGGTACCCAGGATGCTGGATCAAAGATGTTGGTCTCAGAATTGAAAAGTGGCTGCCACAGTGGACCTCACTGCATGCTGGACCAGGGCAATGCAAATTAAATTGCTCATCTCTTTTGACAGCCTATATTATTAGGCCCTCAATGTCATGGAGAATAACTTTAACTGTCACCTTTATCAAGGCACCAGGCTATATATGATTATAAAAGAAGAGTTAATTCTGTGACAAGAGTACAAGGATATTCACACAAGGCAGGTCTCGTAACACAAGGCAGGTTTCGTAGCTAGTTACCGAGCAGACAATCACTGTTATGATAGCCATTGTTTGGTGTTCTGGAATCAGTCTATTAAAACACATTATTTCACCTCAAATAATACAGCAACTAATATTTTTTTGTTGGTGCACTAGGTAATTAGAGTTTAGGGATCTTTGTGCATATGATAACTGACAGGTGCATAAGAAAAGAATAGAATGGTCCAGGATATAACAGCCGCTAGCTGCTTTAGTATGGCAACCACAGTGTAAGGCACAATAAAGGGAGCAGACACTTTTTATTGTGTACAGCACATATTGTTTTTGTACAGAATTACTGGTGAGTTAGATATTTCTTTTTGGACAGGGGTTTTTCTTGCAAAACACAATAGTATACATAGCGTACATGTACCTTGTGGATTAGCTTTAGCCTTCATTATGTAAGAAAGACAACAGAAGAAATTCAGCTATTCAACTCATGAATCTTTTACTGTTGTAAATAAAATGTTCCTATTATGAGCATTTACGTATGAAAGAATTTTGAATTTGCTATTTCTATTATATACTGGTTTGCAGCTCTTTTGGAAAGTTGAGGATCATATTTGCGGCCTTCAAAATCTGATGTTTAGACAACGGTTTAGGGATGAATTATTGGCAAGGATACAAGCTTGTAGTTCTTATGTAATATACACATGCAATTTCCATGTACCTGAATTTCACACCATAAAGTGAGATTATTGGTTAGCGTGGTGGATACAGCCTGGATAGGAAGTGTATGAGCAAAATAGTTAGTGAGTGCAAGTGTGTGCAAAGATTGTGCTCGCATAGGTGGGTACTTGGGTAGGAAACCAAACTACCAAAAGAAACCTCAGCACTCACTCCAATTTGCCAGACAACAGATTAGGAATGAATAATTGCCAAGGTTGCAAGCTTGTAGGTATTATGTAACACACAAATGCTGTTGCAGCATGCAGCATTGCAGCATCCAGCTACCGAGGACCTGATGTTCACACTATAATGTGACAGACTCTTTATCAGCCAGGTTAGAGTAGGGAATACAGCCTGGATGGAAAGTGTATGGGTAAATTGCAACTGTGAGTGCAAAGATGTCCAAAGATTGTCTGTGCGGATCAGTCAGAGCCAAAAAACAGACAAGTCAGAGAGTTTAACCCGTAAACAATCTAAGATGCACATTTTCCACATAGATCAATTAGGAATGTATTAGGCCGGTCCAGGAGCTGAGCCATTTTCATACCAGGCATGTGTCGGCTGTATTACACCTCTGTTCACTGTAATCTATCCATTTAAATTCCACTGTCATCTCTGATAGCGTGGTTTAAATTATGTCATTGGCAGCCATGCGATGGTGGGGAAACCGCTGTGTTAACATGACTGCCAGGGCCATATTTTTTTTTTTTACATCCATTCACTTGGTGTTGGTGCTGTGTGGCAGCCAATATTGCTGTGGTGCTGTGCTAATGGAGTGGTGTGACATGAAGTCATGGGGACTCGCAGCATGGGTGCTGAGAGGCACTGTGCCTGTGACATAGGTTTGCGCACGGCGGAACACCTTTTAGTCTAGGGATCCACTGAGAGTTTCACCATGATGTGATAGTGGGCTTCATACAGTCTGATCAGAATGTTAAACTAAGAACCTCATTTTCAGTTTTGTACATTTTTGCCAAACAGCATTAGATCAATGTATGATTTTTAGATGTGCGGTCCATGTCTTTTTTTCTACAGTATATAGTATAAGAAATTGATCGCAGGATCAAGTCAATTAATGGGACTTAAATTAATTTAAAAAATATATAAAAAATAAATATAAAAAATTGTATCAACTCCCCTTTTCCCCATTAACCCTTTCATCCCGAAGTCTGTTTTCACCTTCGTGACCGGGCCCTTTTTTTTCATTCTAACCAGTGTCACTTTATGAGGTAATAACTTAACGGATCCCACTGATTCTGAGATGCTTTTTTCGAGACATATTGTACTTCAAGATAGTGGTAAAACCTTCGTTTTGACTTGCATTTATTTATTTGCAATTTTCAAACTTTTAATATTTATGCCCTTAAATCAGAGAGTTATGTCACACAAAATAGTTAATAAATAACATTTCACACATGTCTTCTTTATGTCCGCATAATTTTTGAAACTTTTTTTTGATAGGAAGTTAGAAGGGTTAAAAGTTGACCAGTTACTTCTCATTTGTCAAACAAAATTTACAAAACCATTTTTTTAGGGACCACATCACATTTGAAGTGACTTTGAGGGGTCTAAATGACAGAAAATACACAAAAATGACACCATTCTAAAAACTGGACCCCTCAAGGTGCTCAAAACCACATTCAATTATATTCAAGATTATTAACCCTTCAGGAGATTCACAGGAATTAATGGAATGTAGAAGGAAAAAATGAACATTTAACTTTTTCCCCAAAAAATTTTAATTTAGACCCAATTTTTTTTATTTTCACAAGGGTAACAGGAGAAAATGCACCATACAATTTGTTGTGCAATTTCTCCTGAGTACGCCGATACCACATTGTCATTAAACCCTTAGACAAGGGTGGCAATGCGGTTGTCCTTGATATCCCTCACTATAAGCAGATCTGTGAGGATCTCCTGAGTGATCGACAGGGTTAAGAGATCTTAGCATACGTTTCACCTTACCGGCGTGCGGGTCAGGGCCAGCATGCACCCTCTACATGGCCACATCTTTAAGTCTTATGGTGGCGAGTACCTATGGTGTATCTTGATCTATAAATTAGAATACTGATGCATGAGAGTTGGGGGTTGGACAGACCTAGACTACTCATCACCTGTTTGTCATTCACATTGATTAAGCCTGTTATATATCACTTGCATACACTTTACTCCATACCCATGCTGTGAGTGTAGTGGAGTAGACAATGGCTCTTATCTTAGCACTTTAGAACAGAACCCTTCTGCACCATGCATATATGTCCCCTGAGGAATCTTAAGGAATAAGAAACGTGTCGGGACACATGAGAGGCATTTTAAAGGCCAACTGACTATTGCAGTATTAGCTGTGGACTGCCCTTGTTAGGTCGGGAGCAAAGGGAAATCAGGGCAGTGCAGTACTTTGTTGAGCACTCTAAACGGGCAGAATCAGATGCCACTCCCTGTATGCTGCTGCAACTTTCCTGCTGTCTGCTCCTTTTCCCTCAGGAAAATCCACAGCACCTGACTGCTAGGAACTCAACTAACTGGTGAGGACATTCCAAAATCTTCTATATTTATTTTCTCATCTAATTCACCATTGGGGTGATTGATTATTGTGCATTTTCTACCTAACTGTGGAACACACATATGTGTAATCAGCGTCCACTTCTGTCTATATATTACTTGATACTTGTGAGACAGTTTTTCATGTTTATATATATCTGGCTCTAGATCTCTTCATTATACAGCTAGACATCTGTCTCTTATTTTTGTTACAATGCAATAACGCGTCCCTGGGTGGCATCATAAACACTTTTGGACGTTGATGCACTGTTTCAGTTCACCGCATGGGTCGTCCTGTTTTTATTAAGTGTTGTATAGTTTTTAAATATTAAGATTAAAAGATATATTTTATATTACCCTTGCTATTCCTTTGAGTAAGCCAATATCCAATATGTGGAGGAAAACTACTGTTTGAGCGTACAGCAGGGCTCGGAAGGGAAGGAGCGCCATTTGACTTTTTGAAAGCAAAATTTGCTGGAATCATTAGCGGACGTCATGTCGCATTTGGAGAACCTTTGATGTGCCTAAACAGTGGAAACTCCTCACAAGTGATCAAACTTTGGAAACCAGACCCCTCAAGGAACTTATCTTCATGTGTGGTGAGTACCTTGAAACCCAAGATGCTTCACAGAAGTTTATAACGTTGAGGAGTGAAAATAAAAAATCTAATTTTTAACACAAAAATGTTCTTTTAGCCCCAATTTTTTGATTTTTACTAGGGTAACAGGAGAAAATGCACAATATAATTTGTTGTGCAATTTCTTCTGAGTATGCCGATGCCCAATATGTGGAAGAAAACTACTGTTTGAGCGCACAGCAGAGCTCAGAAGGGAAGGAGCGCCATTTGACTTTTTGAATGCAAAATTTGGTAGAATCATTAGCGAATGCTATGTCGCGTTTGGAGAGTCTCTCATGTTCCTAAACAGTTGAAACCCCCACAAGTGACCCAATTTTGGAAACTAGACCCCTCAAGGAACTCATCTACATGTGTGGTGAGCACCCTGAGCTCACAGGTGCTTCACAGAATATTACAATGTTAAACTGTGAAAATGAAAAAAAGATATTTTTCCCACAGAAATTGTGGTTTAGCCCCAAATCTTTTCATTTTCACAAGGATAGCAGTAGAAAATGGACCCCAAAATTTGTTGTGCAATTTCTCCTGAGTACACTGATACCCCATATGTGGTAGAAAACTACCCTTGAGGCACAGTGAAAAGTTCAGAAGGGAAGAAGCGCCATATTGGAGTTCAGATTTTGCTAGACTGTTTTGAGGGTGCCATGTTACATTGGCAGAGCCCCTGGGGTGCTAGAACAGTAGAACCCCCCATAGGTGACCCCATTTTTCAAACTACACCTCTTAATGAATTCATCTAGGGGGTTAAGTGATCATATTGATACCATAAGTGGGTAACAGAATTTTATACTATTGGGCAGTGAAGAAAAAAATAATTACATTTTTACCACAAAAATTTTGTTTTAGCCCAAGATTTTACATTTTCACTCTGGGAAATGGGTAAAAATGGCACCAAAATTTGTTCCACAATTTCTACTGAATGAAGAAATACCCCATATGTGACTGTACAGTACTGATAAGCCCACAGTGAGACTCAAGAGGGACAGAGTGCTATTTGTCTCCTGGAGCGCAGATTTTCCTAGAATAGTATGTGGACTCCATATACAAAGCCCCTAAGTGCTAGAAGAGCAGAATACCCCATCAAGTGACCCCATTTTGGAAATTATGCCCCTTTGGGAATTTACAGTAGATACGGAAAGTATTCAGACCCCTTTTAATTTTTCACTCGTTGTTTCATTGCAGCCATTTGGTAAATTCTAAAAGGTTAATTTCTTTTTTCTCATTAAAGTACACTCTGCACCCCATCTTGACTGAAAAAAAACAGAAATGTAGAAATTTTTGCAAATTTATTAAAAAAGAAAAACTGAAATATCACATGGTCATAAGTATTCAGACCCTTCGCTCAGTATTGAGTAGAAGCACCCTTTTGAGCTAGTACAGCCATAAGTCTTCTTGGGAATGATGCAACAAGTTTTTATCACCTGGATTTGGGGAACCTCTGCCATTTTTCCTTGCAGATCCTCTCTAGTTCCGTCAGGTTAGATGGTGAACATTGGAGGACAGCCATTTTCAGGTCTCTCCAGACATGCTCAATTGGGTTTAGGTCAGGACACTGGCTCGGCCAGTCAAGAATGGTCACAGAGTTGTTCTGAAGCCACTCCTTTGTTATTTTACCTGTGTGCTTAGGGTCATTGTCTTGTTGGAAGGTGAACCTTTGGCCAAGTCTGAGGTCTAGAGTAATCTGGAAGAGGTTTTCATCCAGGATATCTCTGTACTTGGCCGCATTCATGTTTCCTTCAATTGCAACCAGTCGTCCTGTCCCTGCAGCTGAAAAACACCCCCATAGCATGTTGCTGCCAAAACCATGTTTCACTGTTGGGATTGTATTGGGCAGTTGATGAGCAGTGTCTGGTTTTCTCCACACATACAGCTTAGAATTATCACCAAAAAGTTCTATCTTCGTCTCATCAGCCCAGAGAATCTTATTTTGCATAGTCTGGAAGTCCTTCATATGTTTTTGAGCAAACTCTATGCGGGCTTTCATATGTCTTGCACTGAGGAGAGGCTTCGGTTGGGCCACAATGCCATAAAGGCCTGACTGGTGGTGGGCTGCAGTGATTGTTGACTTTGTGGAACTTTCTCCCATCTCCCTACTGCATCTCTGGAGCTCAGCCACAGTGATCTTGGGGTTATTCTTTACCTCTCTCACCAAGGCTCTTCTCCCACAATTGCTCAGTTTGGCTGGACAGCCTGGTCTAGGAAGACTTCTGGTGGTCCTAAACTTCTTCCATTTAAGGATTATGGGGCCACTGTGCTCTTAGGAACCTGGAGTAATGCAGAAATTCTTTTGTAACCTTGGCCAAATCTGTACCTTGCCACAATTCTGTCTCAGAGCTCCTTGGGCAGTTCCTTTGAGCTCATGATTCTCATTTGGTCTGACATGCACTGTGAGCTGTGAGGTCTTATATAGACAGGTGTGTGCCTTTCCAAATCAAGTCCTATCAGTTTAATTAAGCACAACTGAACTCCAATGAAGGAGTAAAACCATCTCAAGGAGGATCACAAGGAAATGGACAGCATGTGACTTAAATATGAGTGTCTGAGCAAAGGGTCTGTCGTCATGACAACATCCGGGTCACCAGAGAGCAGGAAGATTGCTTGGACATGCGCAGTGCATCTCCAAGCAATCTTCACACTGTGCACTTCTGACAGCCTTCATGGCATAGGGATGGTGCTCCATTCCTGTGCCATGCAGGCGATCAGAAAAAAAAAAGTGAAAGTCCCAGAGTGGGACAAAGTAATAAAGTGTATAAACTGTGTGAAAGTGGAAAAAAAAAAAAAAAAAAAATGTGCAAAAATATTATAAAAAAATAAAAAAAATAATACACCAAAAATAAAAATATAATGTACCCATCAATAAATATTATTATAAAAAAAATAAAAAAAAAACAATAAAAGTACACATATTTGGTATCGCCGCGTCCGGAACAACCTGACCTATAAAACTGTCCCACTAGTTAACCCCTTCAGTGAACACGGTAAAAAAAAAAAAAACCAAGCAAAAAACAATGCTTTATCACCATACCGCCAAACAAAAAGTGGAATAACACGCGATCAAAAAGACGCATATAAATAAAAATGATACCGCTGAAAACGTCATCTCGTCCCGCAAAAAACAAGCCGCCATATAGCTCAATCAGCCGAAAAATAAAAAAGTTATAGCTCTCAGAATAAAGCGATACTAAAAAATATTTTTTTCTATAAAATAGCTTTTATTGTGTATAAGCGCCAAAACATAGAAAAATTATACAAATGTGGTACCGCTGTAAACGTACTGACCCGAAGAGTAAAGCTGCCTCATCAATTTTACCACACGCGGAACAGAATAAAAAAAAAAAAAAACAATTCCTGAATTGTTGGTTTTTGTTTATTCTGCCTCCCAAAAATCGGAATAGAAAGCGATCAAAAAATGTCACGTGCCTGAAAATGGCACCAATAACAACGTCAAGTCATCAAAAAACGAGCCGTCACATGACTGTCTGCCAAAATTTGGAAAAATTATAGCTCTCAAAATATGGCGATGCAAAAACTAGATTTTACAAAAAATGCGTCTTTTAGTGTGTGACAGCTGTCAGTCATAAAAACCCCATATGATTCTGGCATTGCTGTAATCACACCGACCCGAAGAATAAAGTCGTCTAATCACTTATACCGCACAAGGAACGGCGTCAAAAATAAACTCTTGAGTTAGGATTGGGCTAGGGTTAGGGCTGGGTTTGGGGCTAGGGTTGTGCTGGGGCTAGGGTTGTGCTGGGGCTAGGGTTGTGCTGGGGCTAGGGTTGTGCTAGGGTTAGGGCTGGGGTTGGGATTTTTTTCAAAAGTAAGAAAAAAAGATGACGATATGGCGACTAGTGTTGAGAGCAAGTGCTCGCTACTTGAGTTTGCATCGGGTGCTCTGGTATGCATTTAGTATCGTGGGTATTTGAGTGACATGCTCGAGTCTCTGCCCCATATGCTTCGCGGCCAAAAAACTTTACGGGGATTGCCTGCCATGCCGAGCGATCCCCGCATGTTTTTTTTTGGGTGTCTAATAACCGTGAAACATGCGGAGCAGGGACTCGAGCATGTCACTCGAGCACACGCTGTACATGGTGCATACCTGAGTACCCGATGCAAACTCAAGTAGCGAGCACTTGCGCTCAAGAATAATGAAAACTTATTCAATATGATGACCTAATGTAAACAAATAATGTGCCGTACCTCTGGGTTCAAAATGTTCACTATACACCTTAATAAAATCTTTGAGGGGTATAGTTTCCAAAATGGGGACACTTGTGGGGGAGCTCCACTGTTTAGGCACATCACGGGCTCTCCAAACGCGACATGGTGTCCGCTAACAAATTGAATGGAAAATCGGCTCAAATTGTTAGCGGACGCCATGTTGCGTTTGGAGAGCCCCTGTGTGTCCAAACATTGGAGCTCCCCCACAAGTGACCCCATTTGGGAAACTAGACCCCCCAAGGCACCTATCTAGATGCATAGTGAGCAGTTGGAACCCCCAGGTGCTTCACAAATTGATTCATAAAAATGAAAAAGTGTTTTTTTTTTCACTTTTTCATTGTTACGAATCAATTTGTGAAGCACCTGGGGGTTCCAAGTGCTCACTATGCATCTAGATAGGTGCCTTGGGGGGTCTAGTTTCCAAAATGGGGTCACTTGTGGGGGAGCTCCAAAGTTTGGGCACACAGCAGCTCTCCAAACGCAACATGGTGTCGCTAACAATTTGAGCCAATTTTGCGTTAAATTTGTTAGCGGACACCATGTTGCATTTAGAGAGCCGCTGTGTGCCCAAATATTGGAGCTCCCCCACAAGTGACCCCATTTTGGAAACTAGACCACCCAAGGCACCTATCTAGATGCATAGTGAGCACTTGGAACCCTCAGGTGCTTCACAAATTGATTCATACAAATGAAAAAGTGTTTTTTTTTTCACTTTTTCATTGTTACGAATCAATTTGTGAAGCACCTGGGGGTTCCAAGTGCTCACTATGCATCTAGATAGGTGCCTTGGGGGGTCTAGTTTCCAAAATGGGGTCACTTGTGGGGGAGCTCCAATGTTTGGGCACACAGGGACTCTCTAAATGCAACATGGTGTCCTCTAACAAATTTAACGGAAAATCGGCTCAAATTGTTAGCGACACCATGTTGCGTTTGGAGAGCCGCTGTGTGCCCAAACATTGGAGCTCCCCCACAAGTGACCCCATTTTGGAAACTAGACCCCCCAAGGCACCTATCTAGATGCATTGTGAGCACTTGGAACACTCAGGTGCTTCACAAATTGATTCATAAAAATGAAAAAGTGTTTTTTTTTTTCACTTTTTCATTGTTACGAATCAATTTGTGAAGCACCTGGGGGTTCCAAGTGCTCACTATGCATCTAGAAAGGTGCCTTGGGGGGTCTAGTTTCCAAAATGGGGTCACTTGTGGGGGAGCTCCAAAGTTTGGGCACACATGGGCTCTCCAAACACAACATGGCGTCCGCTAATTATTCAAGCAAATTTTACAATCAAAAAGTCAAATAGCGCTCCTTCCCTTCCGAGCCCTGCCGTGCGCCCAAACAGTATTTTTTCCCCAAATATTGGGTATCTGCGTGCCCAGGGGAAATTGCACAACAAATTTTGGGGTCCATTTTTTCTTGTTACCCCTGTGAAAATAAAAAAAATTGGGTCTAAATTAACATTTTTGTGAAAAAAGTTAAATGTTCATTTTTTTCTTCCACATTCAAAAAATTCCTGTGAAGCACCTGAAGGGTTAATAAAGTTCTTGAATGTGGTTTTGAGCACCTTGAAGGGTGCAGTTTTTAGAATGGTGTCACTTTTGGGTATTTTCTGTCATAAAGACCTCTCAAAGTGACTTCAAATGTGATGTGGTCCCTAAAAAAATGGTTTTGTAAATTTTGTTGGAAAAATGAGAAATCGCTGGTCAACTTTTAACCCTTATAGCTCCCTAACAAAAAAAAATTTTGGTTCCAAAATTGTGCTGATGTAAAGTAGACATGTGGGAAATGTTATTTATTAACTCTTTTGTGTGACATATCGCTCTGATTTCAGGGCTTAAAAATTCAAATTTTGAAAATTGCAAAATTTTCAAAATTTTCGCCAAATTTCCGTTTTTTTCACAAATAAACGCAAGTGATATCGAAGAAATTTTTCCACAATCATGAAGTACAATATGTCACGAAAAAACAATCTCAGAATCAGGGGGATCCGTTGAAGCGTTCGAGAGTAATTACCTCATAAAGTGACAGTGGTCAGAATTGTAAAAATTGGCCCGGTCATTAACGTGCAAACCACCCGCGGGGCTTAAGGGGTTAATGAGAAAAAAATGAACTTTTTAGAATTTACCAAATGGCTGCAATGAAACAAAGAGTGAAAAATGTAAAGGGGTCTGAATACTTTCCGTACCCACTGTATCTAAAGGTGTAGTGATGATTTTAGGGTTCGAATTATACTACTCCCAGAAGGAAAACATAAAAGAGGGAATATTTATTATAGCGTACATGATTTTAGAGGAACACCATATTTGTGTCAAAAAACTATGATAAATGTAAAACCAAGGATTTATGTGTATATATGTGAAAAACAATATTATTTATAGATCTTGTGAATAACACAATACAAAGGAATAGTAATACAATAAGGAAGTAATTATGAAAATAGAAAAACTTATACATTAACTATAAAAAAACTTCAGAAAACATCATTCAGACCAAAGGGCTTAAGAGTATTCAGTCTGTATCAGGCCTTTGCTAACAAGAGCATTAATGAAACAGAGAAAAAATTCCTGACCATTAGGAGTCCCAATACCCCCTTCTTCTACCATCTACCCAAATTACATAAAAATCAAAAAAATCCCCCTGGTAGACCCATTATTTCAGGTATTGGCTCGCTTACGATTAAATTGTCTGAATACATTGATAAAATTATGAAAATACATGTATTGCATCTGGATAGCTTCCTTAGGGACTCTGCACATTTGATTAATTTAATAAAAGAGATCAAATGGAAAGACACTTATACTTTCATCACTTTAGATGTAGCATCTTTATATTCCAATATAGAACACACAATTGGCCTTGCGGCTTTTAGGCACTTCTTAGATCTAGATAATAGGCTTATGGTTACACAAAGGGATTTTTTACTTGAAGGGTTGTCGTTTATATTGAACACCAACTATTTCACTTTTAGAGATAAAATGTATAATCAGGTATCAGGTACAGCGATGGGGTCTAAAATAGCACCTACATACGCTAATCTTTTTATGGGTCTCTTCGAAAAAATATATATTTATAACTCCCCTTTTTTTGTGAACATCATTTTTTATAAACGGTACATTGATGACTTGATCATTATCTGGGATGCTGAACTTGTTGATCCGGCTGAGTTTCTAAATCATCTGAATGGAAACCTTTGGGGTCTCTCTTTTACACCCTATGTTAATCCTGAGACTATCAATTTTTTGGATCTCACATTATTTCCAATAGGAGAGAATATTTGCACAAAAACATATTTTAAAGATGTTGACACAAACAGCTATATTAATTTTAAAAGCGGCCATTACTCTAAATGGCTAAAAAATATTCCTAGAAACCAATTCTATAGGATTAGAAAGAATTGTACTCACAAAGATGATTTTATAGTGCAATCTAGCACTCTTATTAACAGGTTCAAAAACCAAGGATACCCCGGTAATCTAATCAAAAAAGCATATCAGGAGGCTTTAAATATAGAAAATAGGGATAGTCTATTGATAGGTAAAGAAAAAACTAAAAATGCCAAGGAGAGTAATTATTCCTTGAACTTCATAACTTCCTACAACAAATCTCATGGACAAATACGAAAAATACTAGAAGATAATTGGAAAATTCTTCTGGATGATCCCATACTGAAAAAGATCTTGCCTAAAAAAACGGGTATTACTTTTAGGCGTGCCCCCACACTAAGAAACATCATAGCTCCAAGTAGGATAAGGGATACGACAAAGAACAACAGTATGACTCCTGTAACATCCCGTAAAGGGGTTTTTAAATGTGGCAACAAAAATTGTCTATGCTGTAAAAGTATTATGCATGGTCTTACTCACTTTCAATCAAATACTAATATGGAGAGTTTTGAGATCAATAAATATCTCACCTGCAATTCTACCTTTGTTATTTATCTGATAGAATGCAGTTGTAATAAACAATATGTGGGGAGAACGATACAGCCCCTCCACCTACGCCTCAACTCCCATAGGCATAATGTTCTTAAAGGGTTTTTAAAACAAGGTCTTTCTAGACACTGCACAATGGTGCATAATAAAGATTTTCTGAATCTAAAAATCAGCCCTATTGATCAAATTCCCGAGAATTATCCTAATAGGCTCCAAGAACTAAACAGAAAGGAAATTTATTGGATTTACAGACTGAATACTCTTAAGCCCTTTGGTCTGAATGATGTTTCTGAAGTTTTTTTATAGTTAATGTATAAGTTTTTCTATTTTCATAATTACTTCCTTATTGTATTACTATTCCTTTTTATTGTGTTATTCACAAGATCTATAAATAATATTGTTTTTCACATATATACACATAAATCCTTGGTTTTACATTTATCATAGTTTTTTGACACAAATATGGTGTTCCTCTAAAATCATGTACGCTAGTATAAATATTCCCTCTTTTATGTTTTCCTTCTGGGAGTAGTATAATTCGAACCCGCATCGCAGCGCTCTGCTGGATGCTACTATCACACACCTCTCTCCTTCCACGCCACCGCACGTCAGGTGATTCACTACCTGTCTGTGTATCTCCTGTATTTAAGCCGCAGTCTTTATACTACATTGCGGCGTTTTCTCAGGATCCTATTACTACACATTAGGTCTCTACGTCACTACATGACATATGTCAGATAACCTGTTCCTTGCACTATTCCTCCGTTGACAGAGGATACTACTAGCTATATTTTATATGGGGGTACTTTTTATTTTTATTTTTTTATTTATTTATTTATTTATTTATTTTTTTTTTTTTTTTTTAATTTTTTTTTTTATTTTGTTCTTTCCAGTTCCATCTCCCTTTATGGAAGGATATCTGATGGGTGTATTCTCATTAGAGTTTTTAATGTTATACACATATTTATTTTGTTCTTACCTAATGTGTACACTTACGTGTTAGTAAGTAATATTGCTTTTATGTAATTACTCCATTTGACTGATACCTTTGATTATTTATACTTTTCTGTCCAACATTATCTTTTTGCCCCCTTTTTTTTTTTCTCTCTTTTGCACACGGCCTCAGGTGCAAAGGTTATGTTTGGTTTTTTTCTGCTCTTCCTTTTTGAACCCTTTTTTTTCATTTGCTGTCTATATATAAATGGAGTGTTTCAGTGCATACATTGATATATCTGTTGGTGCCCTGATGAAGGGGTGTGGAACACCCAGAAACGCGTAGGCATTTACCAATAAACAAGGATATTATTACATGTTCCTGACTTGAGGATCTTTCAGCGGCGCGGACGTATATCTCTACTTTCACCGCCTTTGGATTTATTCTGGTCCTGTGGGACACCCATTGGAGATCCGCTGCAGCTGCTTTTTATACGTTATGGTGGTTGTGTCCTTACACAACCAAACCAGGTGAGCACCACCTTTTTATTATTCATTCCTATGTCTACAGGTGAAACTCTATTGGTCTTTGCGCTCTCTCTCTCTTTGTATTCAGGAAGATCTTATTAGAAGATGAGGAGGAGAATACGAACGGAATAATAGATCTTCTTATTAGATGAAATATTGGAGTGATTGCTGTAATAAAAAGAATTTTATATTTATACACCAGTTAAATCTTCCTATAGATAACTCTATAGTGATGGTTTACATAAAAGAGCGTAATCCTAGATATTGGTTAAATACCCAGGGGTGTGTCTTCAGTTGATGAGTATATGCTTCTGTGGGGTTATGGAAGCTTAATTTGGGTTAAAAATGCTGGTAGAGCCTGTGGTTTTAGAACGATAAATAGAAATTAGGATTATAATTATAATTATGAACTATATGGGGCTTTTAATGAATGAATAGGGGTTTACCTGGTATAGTTCAGGTAAGCTGGTGGATGCATAGAAACCTGATCGGGGTGTTTATTTGGATCTGTAGAGGTAGAGCAACAACCTGTGTGGTAGGTAGTAATCCCCGTCAGATGAACCCTAAAACCAGGGGGAGTAGCTGTAGGTTGAGCTGCCCGCTGATGGCTGGTGTGGGTAGCTAATGAGAAAAAGAGGGGGGGTTATTCAATAAACATGAGTAGAAAACATGTATAATGGGGAAGTATATAAGAGGAAAAAACTCTATGTGTCCTTAGTGTTCAAAGTTCAACGCCGGTTGGTGATACAGTTCAGTACCTTAATGTATAGCCAGGACGTCTGATGGTTGCCTTGTAATATCCAGTGGTACTGGTCACTCAGTTGCGGGGAGCATACTTATCTTCTGCTTGAATCTTGCTGGGTGAGCAGAGAAAGAAAACGAGATGCAGGAGAAAAGAGGTGTCGGGGTCCCGGCCGGAGACTCCGACACCACAATGCAGCGTGCGGCGTGCAGCGTGCGGCGTGCAGCGAGCGCTTCCGGGAGGACGAGCTGAGAGAGAGCGAAAGGACCTTCGTGCAGGGCCTTGTGTGACGTCACGGGTAGCGATCACGTGCTACCAGCAGCAGAGAGGACCAAAAAGGCTTTTCCTACGCGTTTCGGATACGCGGTATCCTTCATCAGGGAGCTGGTTTCTATGCATCCACCAACTTACCTGAAACCACAGGCTCTACCAGCTTTTTTAACCCAAATTAAGCTTCCATAACCCCACAGAAGCATATACTCATCAACTGAAGACACACCCCTGGGTATTTAACCAATATCTAGGATTACGCTCTTTTATGTAAACCATCACTATAGAGTTATCTATAGGAAGATTTAACTGGTGTTTAAATATAAAATTCTTTTTATTACAGCAATCACTCCAATATTTCATCTAATAAGAAGATCTATTATTCCGTTCGTATTCTCCTCCTCATCTTCTAATAAGATCTTCCTGACATCCCAGGTAAACGCATGCCCAGTAGTTCTACAGAGAATCAACTAACCTATACAGGTCAGTAATCATAGTCCTTATTTGTCCCACTACAGGTCCCAAACAGCTCTGGATCCCTGGAGGAATTACCCAATGCACTATTTTTAACCCTTGTTTAATTACTAATATGTATCCATAACATTTTTAATATTGGTTCACAATAAAAATAAAAATATTAATATTCATCAACATTTGTATATTCTTCCATTACTACTCCTAGTAATCCTCACTTACTCCTCTCAGTACATCAGCGCAGTGGTTTTATATATTTTTGGAAGAACTGGTTTTATTTATTTTTTACGCCATTCCTCGAGTGGTATAAGCGATTATATTACTTTGTTCTTTGGGTCAGTGCGATTACAGGGATACCAGATTTATATTGTTTTTTTATTTTGGTTGCTTTCACACACTGAAGGACGTCATATTTTGAGAGCTATGATTTTTCCATATTTCAGCTGACAGAGTCATGTGACAGCCTGTTTTTTGCGAGAAGAGTTGACGTTTTATTGGTACCATTTTCAAGCACATAAAGTTTTTTATCGCTTTCTATTCTGATTTTTGTGAGGCTGAATGAACAAAAAAGAGCAATTCAGGAATTGATTTTTTTATGCCGTTTTGCGCGTGGTAAAATTGATAAGGTAGCTTTATTCTTCGGCTCAGTACGATTACAGTGATACCACATTAATATCTTTTTTTATGTTTTGTCGCTTTTACACAATAAAAACTATTTTATAGAAAAAATAATTATTTTTGCATTGCTTTATTCTGAGAGTTAAACTCTTTTATTTTTCTGCGGCTGGAGCTGTATAGCGACTTGTTTTTTGCAGGACAAGATGACATTTTCATCAATAATATTTTTATTTACATTCATCTTTTCATTTGCGTTTTATTAAACTTTTTGTTCAGCAGTATGATGATAAAGTATAGTTTTTTGCCACTGTTTTTAATTTTTTTTTACAGTGTTCACTGAAGGGGTTAACTAGTGGGACTGTTGTATAAGTCGAGACGCTCTAGACGCGGTGATACCAAATATGTGTACTTTTTTTTCCCTTTCCTTTTCCATAAATAAATGTAAAAAATTTGGATTAATATTTTTTCATTTTTTTCTTTATTTTGGGATTTTTTTCAAATATTTTTACAATTTTTAATAACTTATTTTTTAAACTTGTTTACAATGTCCCAGGATGGGACATCATCTTTCCCTGACCTGATCGCTGATTTGATACTCTGCAATGCTTCTGCACTGCAGGACGTCTGAGCAGCATCTCACAGGCAGGGAGTAGGTTTGTCAGCTCCTCCTCTGAGCAGGAGCTTACAGGCCACTGTCTCTGGGTGACACAGTGGTCATCTTGCAGCCTAGGGTCACCATGGAGACCATCAACACAACACGATCTCAATTGCGTTGTCGATGGAAGCAGACAGGGAGATCCCTCCCTCTGCGATGCTCCTCGATATCGCTGTCACTATTGACAGCGGCATCAGAGGGGTTAAACGCCCGCGATCAGTGCTAGGACCGATTGTGAGTGTTGCTGCAGAAAGTCAGCTCACATATAGAGCTGACACCCGCACTCGATCGCGGCGGTGCTCAGTGTGAGCCCGCGCGATCGTGAGGAAGTACCGTACATATACGGCTCATGTCGGGAAGGGGTTAAAAATAAAGAAATAAAAAAAAACATATTTGGTATCGTTGAGTCCAAAAAAGTCCAATATATCAAAATATTAAATTATTAAAACACTGAAAAGAAAACAAAATCAAACACTGGATTGATGCTTTTCATCCGCACCTCCCTCAAAAAAATTAAAAGTCCTATGTATCCTAAAATAATATTAATAGAAACATCAGCACAAAAACAAGCCCTTACCTAGCGCCATCAAAAACTAAAAATTGTCATGACATGTAAGGGGCACTGGAAATGCAACATTGTATTCTCAATCTATTCCAGCTACATATGTGCCCCATAAGTCTAATAGTATTCTTTCCCTTTCAAGCCCTGTTATATGCCAAAACAGTAATTTCCAACCACGCTATCAGCATGCTCAGGCAAGATTGCACAACAAATTATGGGGTTTATTTTCTCCTGTTACCCTTGCAAAAATTTAAATTTGGAACTAAAACAACATTTTAAGTGTTAAAAACATTATTTTTCATTGCAGGGGTGCAGTTTTGAATATGGGGTCTTGTTGGTAAATTTCTGACATTTAAACTCCTCAAGGTCACTTCAAAGTGATGAGATCCCTAAAAAACAGGCTTTTTCATTGAAGAAATGAAAAATTGCTGGTAAACTTTTAAACCTTTTAAAATACTAATAAAACAAAACAAACAAAAAAAAAACATTTTAAAAATGTTGCTGACTTGTGGGAAATGTTATTTATTAATTTGTGCGGTACGATTAGATTGTTTAAAGGGCATGAAAATTCAAAGTTTAAAAATTGCGCATTTTCTAAATTTTTGTCAAATTCTGATATTTTCATAAAGAAAAGCAAATCATATCAACCTACATTTACCATAAATATAAAGTACAATGTGTTACAAAAAAAAAAGAGTCTCAGAATGAATTGAATATGTCGAAGTTATTACCACATAAACTGAAGCGTTATACAGTATTTGAAAATGTTAACCTTGTCAAAAAAGGTGAAAATTGCCTTTGGTGAGAACAGGTTAATATCCTGTTTACACAGGCCGACCTTGCTTCAGATGTGCACAGATTGATAACTAATAGCTTGTTCTGTGCGCATAGGCAGTCATTGTCCTTGGCAGTACATGTCCTCTTTACATAGGACAATGTGCTGCCAAGAATTAAGATTTTTTTAAGCCATCCAAAATATAATTTCACCTGACAAACGAGTGTATTGCTCATTTGTAAAATGATCAATTTTAGGAAAGCTCGTTCCTGATAATCATCCTGTGTAAAATGTACCATAACAGTCACATTATCATTTATATAACATTTTTATTTTATGCTTTGACATCTTATTTACGTCTTATTTCTCGCTGAAAAGATGAGAGCAAATTACAATTTCTCATCTGTGTCTGAGGCAGAGAATACATTCAATTTCAAACATTTCATATCTGTTAGATGAGACTGTTGAATCTGAAGACACAAGCTTTAATCATTTCCAAAAACACAGATAAAGAGTTCAGCTATTGGAAAGGTTCGCCTCTGTCAACCTGTGGCCTGTCTGAAACCCTTAATTAGTTATAGAGATCATGATATAGAGCCACTTGAAGGCGGAAAGAGTGGTAGTTCGTTGTGGAGAAACAGAACAACCTTTTGTACCTGGTAATTTAAAGAGTAGCAACAGGCTAATATACAGACAACAGAGGGTGTAGCATGTGGTGTGGTTCTCATCAGAACAGCAGGCCTCTAATGAGGCCTAGTAGTGGATAGCAGCTGGTAAACTCTCTACTCAAAATACATGTCTCACAGAGCCTTTATTAGATAACAAAAGACAGCAAATTGCTCAAAGTCCTAAGTAGGCAGTGAGAACATGTTTATGTGTTGAACCCCAACATGTGAAAATTAAATTTGACAGTAAATCTTCCCAACATTGTTAAAATAGTAATATCCATGAAAAGGCTTCTATACATTTTACAATTTTAGCTCTTAGTGAAGTCATAATATAAATGTATTACATTGATTAACATACATCACATGTAAAACAAAGTAAATTAATATAAATATTAATAGTATTATTGGCTGTTAGTCATAGTGATTTAGACTTAGAGAATTGAAGAGACAAGCAGTTTCCAAATATATATACTATAAAGTGGCTCAGTGGTTAACACTGCAGCCTTGCAGCGCTGGGGTCGTGGGTTCAAATCCCACCAAGGACAACATCTGCAAGGAGTTTGTTTGTTCTCCCCGTGTTTGTGTGGGTTTCCTCTGGTTTCTTCCCACACTCCAAAGACATACTGATAGGGAATCTAGATTGTGAACTTCAATGAGGACAGTGCTGAAGTGATAATGTCTGTAAAGTTCTGGGGAATATATAAGTGAGTAAAATAAATAAATACATGATAATCCCTGAAAGATAGGAAGCCAGGGAAAGAATTTCTGTGGTCGTTGCCTGTTGGGCCCTGGTTTTAGACTTCATAATTCTTACTTTTTAGCCATCTTCTCCAAACACTTTTTTTTTCTATAGGTATACACACGTGGTCAAAACTGTTGGTACCCCTCATTTAATGAAAGAAAAACCCACAATGGTCACAGAAATAACTTGAATCTGACAAAAGTAATAATAAATGAAAAATCTTTGAAAATGAACAAATGAAAGTCAGACATTGCTTTTCTGCTTCCACAGAATTTTTAAAAAAATTAAACTCATGAAATAGGCCTGGACAGAAATGATGGTACTCTTAACTTAATATTCGACCATTGTGGGTTTTCTTACCAACAATTTTGACCACGTGTTTAGTTGTGTTTTTCTGCTGATTAAAGGAATTTTATTCTTGGCATCACTAATGCAGTGATCTTGCATAGCCAAAACTATGTTCATATGTGTTGATACTTATTCAGTAAAAATACCTTAAGACGCAAAGCTTTAAAAAAGAAATGTAGCGGGCCATCATTTTAATGAGTGATGATACCATGTTTGCTCACTTTTCACGTGTGCTTTCACCGCTCCCTTCAATCATATCTTGGCAGTGTTTAAGACTTCTGGATTGCTAGATTAGCAGCCAAGCAGTGATTGGCAACATTTGGAAGGGAGGGGTAAATGTGCACGCCCCCAGTGAAGACTCTAAAGAAATGCCCAATTGCACTACAAGCAAAAATTTCACATGCTGCATTCCAAAAGCAACACATGTGAAAATCTCTATAAGGCAGTGACACAGTCCAAAGGTATTTCATATTTTTTTTTAGGAAGTGACAGACCCTGTATAAAGCTAAATGTGGCCAAAAAAAATATATTTCAACACTTGCATCATATTTAGAGGCATGGTCTAATGTGCAATACTGTGTGCGAAAAATTGCATCCAAGTTGCAGTGCACATTTCAGGCCCAGGTACGACAACTAATAGGAGATATAAACTTAGGCTAGATGGTCATACATTTCACAGATTTGTCAAACAACATGAACCATTATGATAAATCTGATGAATTTTAAGACTGTCTAGTGACAGTCTACAATTACACTGTCTAACAAATAGGCAGTCTTAATAATAATGCTCCATTGTATCAGAATTTATCAACCCTTATTTTTAAAGAAGGTTTTTGGGCAAAATTTAAAAATGATGATGTACTTGCAAAGGTCCCTATACACACTAGATAGCTGTCAACCAAATTATCTAATTCTTTTAACTCCTGCATACACAGGTACGCCCAATTCAGCTGAACACTCTTTATGAGAGAGCCACTGATAGAGGAGTCTTATCTCCTGGGAGAGCAAAATATTTGGCAGCTGAAAATCAGCAGACCAGTCCGAATGACTTCTTCTGTCGCGGAGGAATTGGGAAGGGGTATGGATGGCAGAATCCCACTGATAGTGGCAGGTTTAGTTGACTTTAATGTTAATGGGTTATTTAAATCAGAAGTTTAAGCTGAGCTTTGGTAATTTTGTTTCTTTCATTCAGGGTAGAGTCCCATGACCGTTTTATCCACATCCCCAAAAAAATGGTCCCATTGTTCTGATTAGGTTTTCATCAGAGTTTGATTAGCGTTTGATCAGAGTGGCATCGTTTTTTCTCGGACTTGGAGAGAAAAAAAAGGTTCTCTATTCTGTCAGTCTGTGAAAATCAGATGTCATCCTAGTGCGGTCTGAGTTTGTTCATGGACCCATTTACTTGCACTGCAAATTTTTATCCGACACTCACGTATCACAAGAATTGTTTTGCACTATTAGGTTGCGTTATTATAAATTGTTCTTGAGTACTTTTGATAACAATTATTGCAAAACTATATTATCACATATTTATATACTGTATGTATTTATTTACATCTTTATTGCAGGATAGCTGTCATTTTTAAAATTCTTTTTGTGGAAATTTTTATCTTCATTTTTTTTATTTCTTTAGAAAAATTAGTATATTTGACAAAGATTTAAGCAGAGCTTGAGAACCTAATTAAATTCAGTGGTCATCTTGAATAATCACATGTTTGCAAGTTTGAAATATTAAAAAAGAAAAATATCTAGCCTAACTGATCATCATGACAGCAACAGTAGAATAATGAGACTATACTGGGAAGCAGTGACTTGGCTCTCATGTTCTGTATTTATGATTGCAAATGCTGTATTTGACAGAGGCAGTGAGGAGACAAGAAAAAGCAAATTGGCATCTGCAGACTCTTGCAGGCTATTGCAGTATATGTTATAGAAGAAACTTTCTCCCACCTACATTTTTTAAAAATTCGTCAATTCAGCATTTTTAGCCCAAGACTGCAATACTAGGTGTGTACTGTATAATATTTTAGTGTATGGAATTTGGGTGGGATTTTGGTTGGAGAATGTTCAATTTGTCATCAATGGCATTAATTTGTCATCAATGTGTTGATCTTTTGATCATATTCAATCTGAATTTTTATAAGGTGAACAGTAATCACTTTGTGTAAAATCGGTACTCCAAAGTTGTCGTTTGATAAAGATAATCTACATATATTGTGTGAATGCAGAAGCCAGCCATATACCGTATTTTTCAGATTATAAGACATACTTTTTTTCCTCTAAATTTGGGAGGAAAATTGGGGTGTGTCCCTTAATCAGAAATGAGCTTACCTGGGGGGCGGCGGTGGTAGAGAGGGGTCACAGGAGGCAGGGTCACTGCTAAAGGAGGCCAGCGGTGGCAGGAGCGCGACCATGCTGCGGTGCCTGGGATCTCAGAAGGTGTCGGCACCAGTGAGCGGAGTCCATTTTCCCAGTGATTTCCCTATGGTGGGCTTCGGGAGAATGGCCGCCGGAGGTGGCACGTGCACAGGTTGAGATCTTGGGAGACAAAATTTGGTGTGCGTCTTATGGTCCGGTGCATCTTATAATCTGCAAAATACAGTATTTATCAAGAATTCAGACTGCAGCAATGTTAAGAGCTCACCTGATGCGCTGGATTTTTTAAGCCATGAGTAAAGATGAACAATACAGAACAAAAGCAATGGCACAACAGGTAGGACTTGCCGGATGGCACATGGATCAGTAAGGACCAGGACAGTAAGGTATGAAGGACAGCAGGCAGACAAGTGAAGCAGGAAACACCAGAAGACACAGAGTTAGGAATGTAGGCATGCACAGAGACTATAGATTTATAGTGAGTTGGGACTTGAAGCAAACAAATAGTTAAATACAAAGTTGTATACTGTCAAGAAACAGATGGTCCTTGGCAGGTGTTGTAGACACCATTGATGAACAAGCAAACTGAATACTTTCTTATACAGAAAACATGCAGTTGCATTTGAAGTGTGAATAGCACCAGAGAAGAGTTTGTTATGCGAATGGTTAACTGCTGAGTAAGGAAGTAAACACAGATGGCTGAGGGGTATGAGTAGTCAGTGTTATCTTCAATTGTCTCCAGTCCTTGTTTGTTTGGGAGTTTGACATCATGTTCCTTCAGCTGTAATCATCTCTTCTAATTCCTGAGATTTCTACAAACTGCACCTGCTGGATAACGCATTGTTTGCTGTAAGCATTACTAACTGTTAGAGACTATTCGCATCTACTTCTCCTCAGACCTGTTGTTTAAAGGGAATTAGTCAGGTGATTCAAGCTTCCCAAACCACAGGCAGAATGAATCAAAGCCAGGCTGCACAATTGCAGCCACATATATTATTCTTTGACTTGCTCCAGCTTTGACAGATTTATTTCTTATGTATGCATAGGGAGAGACCGCTCAATCATCTAGAGCAGTACCGGGAAGAGCGGGCCGGAGGTGATGTCAGACTAGTCTGTTTTTTGGCTGTGGTCCCCAGCAGGATCTTCAAAGCAAATTTTCTCTAAAACCTAGCAGCATTTTAGAAAATAATATACCTGGCTGCAATCATGCAGCCAGGCTGTGATCCATGCTGCCCACTGTTTGGGCAACATGAATTGCTTCACAGGTTCCCTTTTACCTATTTTTTTTCTGCAAACATTACAAACTGTTATTTAGAAATGATTCATCTCTCGCTGTTATCTCTGCAATCTCCTGTATCTTCTGATGTGTCCTGTCTTGTCCTAGGCTTAATAAACTTTTAACAAATTAAAAAGTGCCTGACTGAAAAAGTCTGATGTAGTTTTTTCTATCTTACAGTAAGGAAATGAAATATACTCTAGCTAAGGGGAATTATAGTTTGCAACATTTCAGCTGTGCGGTTTATGCATAAATTGCATAATCATTGTTGGCCAATGTAACATAAAATTTTAGAGCTGCCAACATTAATGAATGATTTAATTAATTACTCAATGATATGAAAATATAGTTTTTGAACATAAAATGATCTCTTCAAGTTAGTGACTATTAAGTTCACAAAGAGTAGATTCATTGCAAAATATTCAATACATTTTATTCAAGGGTGCTTCGGCAGCACGTGCATGGATTTCTTCAAGTTATTTTAAGATAAATGGAACAGTTGCAGAAATCCTTGCAAATTTGTTGTGTATGAACATACCTTTGTGACAGAAACAGTAATATCAACACATCTCAGTTTTTCTTGACTAAATTAAAAAAAAATTGAGAAAATTTGATTCTCAGCTACTCAGGTTGCTGCAAATTATAAGTACTGTAAAGCCTCCAATTGCGTTAAAAATATGTTTTAACCCCTTTCAAGCTGTTTAATGTAAACAGTTATGGATGCCAATATAATATGAAGATATCCAAAATGGCGCTGGCTTCCTGCACCACACCAATGCTATGTGACTTTTAAGGAACTTACTTTATATTCTGCTTCTGATCATAAAAGACAATAATTGCGGCTGATCAATTGTATTAAAGCTTACGCACCCTTGGAAATACTGCAGGAGATTTGCTATAAATGTTATGTACTTCCTCAATAAATTAGAAGATCTTCTGTGTAGTGCCGGCATCCCTGCCCTCTGCTAGGCAGGGACGCTGTTCCCCTCACCGCTCTGCTCCGTGCCCGGCGTCCCTCTCCCGCTCTGCTGGCAGCGCGCGCCCTCCCTCCCTCTTAAAGGGGCCGCGCGCGCCGTCCTAAGGAGTCCCCGGCCAATGGCCGGAGGACTTTACCATATATAAGGCACCTCCTCCAAAATGGAGGTGCCCGAGCAATGTTGTTGCACTGTTCTACTCTGCTTCAGCCCTCAGGTCCCGTTGCCAGTTACCTGCCTGATTCCTGCCAGAGTCCTGCCAGTTTGCTGTCTGTTTCCTGCCTGTTATTCCTGCTACCTGCTTGCTAGCCTGAGGTCCGACGGTCTGCCTTACAACTCCTGTCAGTCTGTCTAAGGACCAGCTTGCCCGCTCACCTGGGAGCGCACATCAGCTACCTGCCTGCTTACTAGCCTGAGGTCCGACGGTCTGCCTTTCTACTCCTGTCAGTCTGTCTATGGACCAGCTTGCCCGCTCACCTGGGAGCGCTCCTCCGCTACCTGCCTGCTCGCCTGCCCGGAGGCTCCGCCGTCACGTGCTGTGACCGCCAGCTATTCCAGAGACTCTTGCCCGCTCACCTGGGAGCGCTTCTCCGCTACCTGCCTGCTTGCCTGCCCGGAGGCTCCGCCGTCACGTGCTGTGACCACCAGCTATTCCAGAGACTCTTGCCCGCTCACCTGGGAGCGCTTCTCCGCTACCTTCCTGCTTGCCTACCTGGAGGCCTCGCCGTCACGTGCTGTGACCACCTGCTATTCCAGAGACTCTCGCTTGCTCACCTGGGAGCACACATCCTCCATCTGCCTTGCTAGCCTACCTGGAGGTTCAGCCATCACAGGTCGTACCTACCCTTTACCTAGAGACTGCCCCGGTCACTTGCCGTGACCTCCAGCCCGTTCACCCAGAGACTGCCCCGGTCACTTGCCGTGACCTCCAGCCCGTTCTTCCAGAGACTGTCCCGGTCACTTGACGTGACCTCCTGCCCGTACACCCAGAGACTGTCCCGGTCACCAGCTGTGACTGCCTGCCTGGTCGCCACCCGCTCCCTTACAAGGACCGCCCCCTTGTATAGTAGCTCAGAGGTTCCGCCTCCCAGACCCGTTACATTCTGCATTTGATCTGGCTAGACTCAAGTGTCTTAATTCTCTTACTGTGTGCACACGTTATTATAACTAATTTGGCAGAAGACAATCAAGAAGGATTTGCGTACTCATAGTGGTAAAAGGAACCAAATCACTACAGTGCCAGATGTAGTTTATAGGGAGCCATCCAGCGTGAAATTTGCTGCTTGATGAAGAGGGGAAACTCACCCAATATCTGGCTTTTCTCGCCCAAGTTCATAAGCTGTAAAAAAAGCATGGCAACAGTTTAGGTTACAAGAACGAAAAGATTAACGTCAGGGAATAGATGCAACATTCCGTCCAGCTGCTGTTAGGGATGGGTTGATATCCATTGAGGAGCATGTAGAGGAGATATAGGATGGGGTTTAGGAGTAGGTGGGTAAGCATACCTGGCATTGGAATTAGACATAACGCCCAATAGTGGAGGCTTTACCAGCTGTCCTGGTTCCTACGATGCATTGCTGCTGCTCAAAATATTGACCTAGTAGTCCTTGCAAAACATGTACTGTCATTGTCCATAACAGCTGCCCCACATGTTGAAAGTGCAGTGCACTTTGAAGCTCAATCACAAGTCCAGGGAATGGACAAGGTTCTCCTGCATGTGAGAGCAAATAGCACGCATTCCTTTCTGCAAGAAATGATTGTGGCTGGATATCTTTCAGCAAGGATGAATGCAGTCCATCATTTCACAAAAGGAGGTGGACTACAGCACCAGCAACTTGATCAGGTGGGAGTTGAGTTAGCACATATTGAGCTGGCACATATTGGTGAGGATTGTTTCCTGGCCACACAAACAAGTATAAATATCTGACAGTGCGATGAGAAGGAGTAGGAGGAGAAGGAGAAGAAGTAGGAGTGCAAGAAGCAGTAGATGATGATGATGACACTGAACAGTTACTATCTCAGGATATTGACCAGTTACAACTTAAAGAAAACCTGTCATCAGATTGCTAAGTAAACTACAGGTAGTGTCAGGTTGGTGCCGTTAAACTAATTAAAATGATACCTGGGTTGATAAAATCCATCTTGTGGCTGTTGTTTAATCTGTGTTTGCAGTTTGGAAATAATGATATGCTCGTGTTCCAGGGCCGCCTGTGGGTGGGTATTTTCTTGATGCTCTGTTCTCATATTCATCCTTATGGGCTTAAATGACAGGTCACTGATCCTTCAGTGCCCTGCCACCTATTTTAAATACTGCGCTTGCGCATCATATTGTTGTCTTTCAAAAAAAAAATTTAACTTCAGCAAGCTATAGATGCTACTGCGCAAGCGTCTCCAGTGGCATCATTTTGTTAGAGGGAAAAAAAAATTAACTGCAGTAAAATGGCACCAGTGGCTGCGCATATGCAGGAGAATCTACCACTTGCCGATAGATGCTACTGAGCAAGCGCCACCGGTGGTGCCATTTTGCTTAAACCAAACTTTTTTTTCTCCAACTGCTCATGTGCAGTAGCATCTATAGCATGCCAATGGATACTACTAATGCGCAAGCACCAGCGGCGGTGCCATTTTGCTGCAGCCAATTTTTTTCTACTCCAACAAAACGGAGCTTGCGCAGTATCATCTATCGGCATGCGCAGCCATTTTGCTGAATGTACTTTTTTTTTTTGAAAGACCACAATATGAATTGTCACACAATATGTCACAATATTAACTGAAGAGTACTTAAAATAGGAGGCAGGTCACTGAAGGTTCAGTGACTTGTCATTTCAGCCCGTAAGGATGAATATGAGAACAAGATTAAACAACAACCACAAGACGGATTTCATCAACCCAGGTATCATTTTAATTAGTTTAATGGCGCCAACCTGACAATGCCTGTAGTTTACTTTGCAAAATCCTTATTACAGGTTTGCTTTAAGAATAATTGTGGCCTGGTTATGAGAAAAATAAGCAATCATGTGCTTTTTCTTTTCCACATGAGCACTGATATTATGGAGAGCCTTATTTCATAGTCTATTTGTGTCAGGAAGTCCACAACCTATTTTTCCATTGTAGAAAATCTGTCAGCCAGCAACATGGAAAAAAATTCCCTAAACTAAGAAGCCAGAATTTTCAGGCACTGTTGAGCCTCTTCCACCAGCAGCTGTCGTGACATCACCTGCTCCAGAGCTAACCCCAGAAAAGGAAGATATGCCTCTGGAAGATCTTTTGGCGGCACATTGGCTCCACTCTTTACTGCCAATATATTCTCATCACACTGATCTGGTTCCTTGGACTGGTTCACCATACAATCATCATCCTCATACCTGACTAAGCTTACAGTTGTCTCAGTAGCAGAAATGTCCTGAACTCCAGATTCACCAAAAAATGGCTGCTGCATTGCACTCCTCTGTTTTTATACAGGCTATGATAGTCCCAATCTGATTGGCTGTACTATTCAATGTGATGTGATAGCTGCAAGGCGATATGGAGAAGCCTGCCTGGCTACCCCCCAAAGGACATGTGAGCCTTTTCTATTCTGACGCAATCTTCTGTAATATATAAAATGGCTGCAGCCATTTTCTGGGCAATTTGCACAAAGCAGATTCTTAAAACTTCAACCCAAATTTCTTTTGCATTGAATTGATTCTCTCATTTCTAATATACATTCTTGCAAAATAACATTTTACCTCTGAAAACCATAATTTGTTGCAAATACTTTAATATGATAATTTAATATTCTAAATTTGTACAGTATTCAACAATGCAGCATATTGTTCCATTCCCGTTCTGTATTGACAGCCTCTCTTTCATTGTTTTTACATATAGTTTTTATTTTTATTTTTTATTTTTCAGATTTCTTTTATTTTCAATGTGAAATGCTTTTACAGAACCAAGAGATTACATTCTACACTTTGTTCATAATTTAACATCCATCATTTTGATATGCTGCTTTGAATTTCCTTTAGCCATTATATGCATCAAAGTGCTATGATGATGCTTTATTTCTACTGTCAAGACAACTGCTACCTCTTAAGCAAAAGAAGAATCAAAGACTTGCAACATGCCAGTTGAGTTTCAACCTCACACGGCAGGCACTAGCTGCAACCTTTACCGCACACCTGGCTCTCCCCACAAGGGCTCCATACTCAAGAAAATTGAGACTTCAAATGAGCTTTCACCTAACAAGCTGTAATTATTGTTCTTGAAAAAGGGCTTAGAGATTTCATCATGACAAGCCATTTGTTAAATAAGTGAGGAGGAGTTTAAGACTATTTCTAATGTAGTTCAAGACAAAAGCTTCATTTCATCTTATATACACTTATTCCCACTGTCCTGGTATTGAAAGCAACCTTTCACTGCAATCTTTTTTTTTTCCATTATAGAAGAGAGGAAATCATTAAAATAATTTCTCCAAAACTTTGCTCCACACTACTAAAGCCTTGATCTTTATGATTCAGACAAAGCAGATGACTTATAAAGGTCTGCAAACTTCATCTATATTATAAACCTGTAGATTTGCAGCATTTCCAGATGATAGAATCCATTAACTGTTATGACACTAATGCTTTTTCAGTGGAAGTAAGCTACATTGAGTTATTAGAGAGTAGCCTACTTGTCTATAGGGTCAGACTGAGATGGAAATTCAGCTCTGGCATTTTTAAAGCACATAGGTCCACGTGTTGCTCTCCCACACAAGTTTTCTTAAATTGGGGCCTCTATTACAAATATGGCCCTGCTAAGTGTTCGGGGAATTCAAAACTTAATGTAAATGTAATTCCTAAATACATAATTGGCCAGTTCTTTCCAGATTCATTATTATTATCCATAACAGGATATAAGGGTGCCCTGCTACAAACTCACAATGATGCATGATACAACCAATGCAGATGCTTGTTCTTCTCTATGAAAAAATGAATAAGTGAATATACAGTGGGTACGGAAAGTATTCAGACCCCTTTAAATTTTTCACTCTTTGTTTCATTGCAGCCATTTGGTAAATTCTAAAAAGTTCATTTTTTTCTCATTAAAGTACACTCTGCACCCCATCTTGACTGAAAAAAAATAGAATTGTAGAAATTTTTGCAAATTTATTTAAAAAGAAAAACTGAAATATCACATGGTCATAAGTGTTCAGACCCTTTGCTCAGTATTGAGTAGAAGTACCATTTTTAGCTAGTACAGCCATGAATCTTCTTGGGAATGATGGAACAAGTTTTTCACACCTGGATTTGGGGATCCTCTACCATTATTCCTTGCAGATCCTCTCCAGTTCCGTCAGGTTAGATGGTGAAGGTTGATGGACAGCCATTTTCAGGTCTCTCCAGAGATGCACAATTGGGTTTAGGTCAGGGCTCTGGCTGGGCCAGTCAAGAATGGTCACAGAGTTGGAAACTCAAAAGTCATTATCTCAGTAAATTATAATAATTAGCAAAAAACACCTGCAAAGGCTTCCTACGCTTTTAAAAAGGTCCATTAGTCTGTTTCAGTAGGTTCCACAATCATGGGGAAGATTGCTGACTGGACAGATGTTCAGAAGGCAGTCACTGACTCACTCCACAAGCTGGGTAAGCTACAAAAGGTCATTGCTAAAGAAGTTGGCTGTTCACAGAGTGCTGTATCCAAGCATATTAATGGAAAGTTGAGTGGAAGGAAAAAGTGTGGTAGAAAAAGGTGCACAAGCAACCGGGATAGCCGTAGCCTTGAATGAATTATTAAGCAAAGGCCATTCAAAAATTTGGGGGAGATTCACAAGGAGTGGACTGCTGCTGGAGTCATTGCTTCCAGAGCCACCACACACAGACGTATCCAGGACATGGGCTACAAGTGTCGCATTTCTTGTGTCAAGCCACTCATGACCAATAGACAACGCCAGAAGCATCTTACCTGGGCCAAGGAGAAAAAGACGTGGACTGTTGCTCAGTGGTCCAAGATGTTGCTTTCTGATGAAAGTAAATTTTGCATTTCATTTGGAAATCAAGGTCCCAGAGTCTGGAGGAAGAATGGAGAGGCACACATCCAAGCTGCTTGAGGTCTAATGTGAAGTTTCCACAATCAGTGATGGTTTGGGGAGCCATGTTATCTGCTAGTGTAGGTCCACTGTGTTTTATCAAGACCTAAGTCAGCGTAGCAGTCTACCAGGAAATTTTAGAGCACTTCATGCTTCCCTCTGTCGACAAGCTTTTTGGAGATGGAAATTTTATTCTCCAGCAGGGCTTGGCAACTGTCCACACTGCCAAAAGTACCAATACCTGGTTTAAAAACAACAGTATCACTGTGCTTGATTGGCCAGCAAACTCACCTGACCTTAACCCCATAGAGAATCTATGGGGTATTGTCAAAAGGAAGATGAGAGACACCACACCCAACAAGGCAGACAAGCTGAAGGCAGCTATCAAAGCAACCTGGGCTTCCATAACACCTCAGCAGTGCCACAGACTGATCACCTCCATGTCACGCCGCATTGGTGCAGTAATTCATGCAAAAGGAGCCCCGATCAAGTATTGGGTGCATTTACTGAACATACATTTCAGTAAGCCAACATTTTGGATTTTAAAATCATTTTTCAAGCTGGTGTTATAAAGTATTCTAATTTACTGAGATAATGACTTTTGTGTTTTCATTGGCTGTAAGCCATAATCATCAACTTTGACAGAAATAAACACTTGAAATAGATCACTTTGTTTGTAATGACTCTATATAATATATAGCATACCAGGATTGGGGGATGAGGGGTACCATACATACCAGAATTGTGGGGTGAGGGGACCATGCATACCAGGATGAGGAATGGGGTGCCATACATACCAGGATGAGGGGTACGGCACATACCAGGATTGAGGGGTGAGGGAACCATGCATACCAGGATTGGGGTGTGTGGGGACCATGCATACCAGGATTGGGGGCTGAGGGGTGTCATGCATACCAGCAATGGGAATGAGGGGTGCCATGCATACCAGAATAGGGATGAGGGGTACCATGCATTCCAGGATGAGGGATGGGGTGCTATGCATACTAGGATGAGGGGTACCATGCATACCAGAATAGGGATGAGGGGTACCATGCATACCAGAATAGGGATGAGGGGACTATGCATACCAGAATTGGGGGGTGAGGGGACCATGCATACCAAGATGATGAATTGGGTGCCATGCATACCAGGATGAGGGGTACCACACATACCAGGATTGTGGGGTGAGGGGACCATGCGTACCAGAATTGGAGGGTGAGGGGACCATGCATACCAGGATTGGGGGCTGAGGGGATTGTGCATACCAGGATTGGGGGATGAGGGGTGCCATGCATTCCAGAATAGGGATGAGGGGTACAATGCATACCAGGATAGGAATGTGGGATACCATGCATACCAAGATGAGGGATTGGATGCCATTCATACCAGGATAAGGGGTACCATACATACCAGAATAGGGATGAGGGGTACCATGTGCACCAGGATAGGAATGCAGGGTACCATGCATACCAGGATGAGGGATGGGGTGCCATGCATACCAGAATTGGGGGATGAGGGGTACCATATATACCAGGATTGGGGGGTGAGGGGTGCCATGCATACCAGGATTGGGGGATGAGGAGTATCAAGCATACCAGGATTGGGGGATGAGGGGTACCAAGCATACCAGGATTGTGGGGTGAGGGGACCATGCATATCAGAATTGGGGGGTGAGGAGAGGACTATGCATACCAGGATTTGGGGTGAGGGGACCATGCATACCAGGATGAGGAATGGGGTGCCATGCATACCAGGATTGGGGGGTGAGGGGACCATGCATACCAGGATTGGGGGGTGAGGGGAACATGCATACCAGGATTGGGGGTGAGGGGTGCCATGCATACCAGCAAGGGGATGAGGGGTGCCATGCATACCAGAATAGGGATGAGGGGTACCATGCATACCAGGATAGGAATGCGGGGTACCATGCATACCAGGATGAGGGATGGGGTGCCATGCATACCAGGATGAGCGGTACCATGCATACCAGAATAGGGATGAGTGGTACCAAGCATACCAGGATTGGGGGATGAGGGGTACCAAGCATACCAGGATTGGGGGATGAGGGGTACATCAAGACCAAAGACCAAAGTCAGCGCAGCCGTCTACCAGGAAATTTTAGAGCACTTCATGCTTCTCTCTGCCAACAAGCTTTTTGGAGATGGAAATTTTATTCTCCAGCAGGACTTGGCACCTGTCCACACTGCCAAAAGTACCAATACCTGGTTTAAAAACAACAGTATCACTGTGCTTGATTGGCCAGCAAACTTGCCTGACCTTAACCCCATAGAGAATCTATGGGGTATTGTCAAAAGGAAGATGAGAGACACCAGACCCAACAATGCAGACGAGCTGAAGGCTGGTATCAAAGCAACCTGGGCTTACATAACACCTCAGCAGTTCCACAGGCTGATTGCCTCCATACCACACTGCATTGATGCAGTAATTGATGCAAAAAGAACCCAAACCAAGTATTGAGTGCATTTACTGAACATTAGTGTTGAGCCACCCCCGTAGTGTTCGAGTTCGGTTCAGTTCGTCGAACAACCGTGTGTTCGCCGAACTGTTCGTCGAACTGTTCGTCGAACACCCTCGAACACCGTTAAAACCAATGGCAGGCAAACAAAAACACATAGAAACACAAAGAAAACACCTTCAAAAGGTGTCCAAAAGCTGACAAACTGCTCAGAAGACACAACTAACACATGGAAAAGTGACAAGTACATATAGTCATGCGAAAAGAAAAGAGGTGGAGGAGTAAAAGGAGGGGGAGACACAGATATAGGCATGTCATGCCCTTCTATAATCCAAAAAGTGAGAAGCCGACACGTTCAGTCCGCTCCTGCCCGTGCCACCCCCGTGTCGCCGGGTTTGTGCCAGAGCCGCGGTGAACCCTGACGGCCAGCCCTCCTCTCCCAATACTGGTGCCTGTCCGCTGGTGGGTCGAGCGAGCCCCCCTGTGGTGGAGGCAGCTCTAAGCTTTTTAATTTAAATTGTCTCTCTAATTTGAATGAATACACTTTAAATCCATTTACAAGGATCTATTGGAGGGCAAGTCTCATGCCAGCAGCCGCGTAATTCCAGCTCCAGTAGCGTCCACTAAAGCTGCTGCAGTTAAAAAGCTTTTATAAGGATCGAGCTCGGCTGTCCACCGCAAGGCATCCTACTGCCAGTCCCAGCCCCTATGCCTTGGGGTGCCTCCTGATGCTCTTCACTGAGTATCCCGTGGTCCCGAAGCATTTCCTTTGAAAAAATTAAGTGTCCAAACTACAGGTGGTGTAGCTTGCTTAACAGCCGGAATAATCCGCTGACTAGCAGACACTGCTACTAGGCACAAAGTATTTCCTGGGCTAGATGCAGTTAAAAATTTGTAATTAGATACTCTCGTTGGATGCTGAGAAAGCATTCCATAGAGTCTCCTGGCACGCCATATATGATTCTCTTAAAAAGCTTGGGGTAGGGGTCTAGGGGACCCTTTTATAGCCAAAATGACGGCCCTGTATCACAATACGTCACCTAGGCTGAAGATAAATGGAACTGTAGCACCCTGAGGGCTCGGTTGCTACAGATGTATTGCACCTCACCCAGAGGTGTGATATCTCACTCTCAGGTAAGGATGGAGTGTGGATCAGGACCCGACACCTTCATGCATTACACCACATTGCTGTGGGGCAGGGCGACCAATATGCCTCTGAGATGGGCACGACAGTCCCTGTCCCTGTCTGGAGTGGGGGGAGGGAACACTGAGGAAGGGGAACCCTGTAGTGCAGGAGCAGGGAGGAAGCAGTTCCTGGGTGCATTGAGAAGGGAGTATAAAAGGTGGGCACCATCTTAGTTCAGTGCAGAGAAGTCTGAGCAGAAGTGGCAGGGAGCAGGGGCTCTGCATGAGCTCTGCTCCGGAGGCGGGCCTAGTAACAGAGGCCCAGGCCTGGAAGAGGGAGAAGGAAGGAAGAGGTTCGGAGAAGGCTCCAGGAACGAGGAATGAAGGGATCCCAGGGGTGCGGACGGGCGAGTCGCCACCGCACGCCCGAATCCACCTGCGTGGAGGGGTCAGGCCAAAGGGGGAGACCGGTCCCCGAAACAAGTGGAGGCAGGAAACGACCCTCAGCTAGAAACCGGAGGCTGTGACATTTTATGTGGCGGAGCCCCTCGCTACACCCGCTAGGAAGGCACCACATAGGGTCAGGGAAACTGGCGCCAAGTTTACCAAGAGGAGGCCCGAGGCAGCCGGACAGAAGGGTTGGTAAGAAAGGCCAGACAAAGGACACACAAAGGGGGTCCTGTGAAGCGCTCCAAAGTTATCTGGGAGTTGTCTGAGCCCCTCACCTGGTGAGCACAGTACGACGTGGGCAGCCGTTACCTGCAGACGTGGTCTGGATAATAAGAACTGTGAGTAAAGGCCCTGGACTGCATCACTGACTCCGTGTCGTTACTGCTGCTGCCCTGCACCATCACCCCCATCCTCCGCATACACTGCCCTGAGGCTATACTCCTCCCGTGGGGAGTTATGCTACGCTCTGCTGCACCCACAACACCAGCCTCAGCGGTCTGCCCTGCAGCGGCGGTTCACTCTGACCGCAATCCACGGGTGGCGTAGTCGGACATTTAAACATCAAAACCACATAAATAGTTCCGCCACTGGTTTGACCACCCTGAGCCACGGAACCGGGTCGCCGCCACGAACACTACAACCACCAGCATCCACCAAAAAGGGTCCGGCTCCGGGTGTCCCAAGGCCCAGGGGGTGCATCAGAACATTTTCATCACCTTTCACAATCACCAATGGGACAAGGCAGGGATGTCCTCTGTCCCCTTTCTTATACATCCTAGTGACGGAGCACCTGCTCTCATCAATTCGCCATAACCCAAATATTAGGTGGATTGAGGTGGGAGGCACCGAGTACAAGTGCTCTCTATTTGCTGATGATGTCCTAGTATATATCACTCAATCACATATATCCATCCATGCTGTTATGGCTGAAATAGATCACTTTGTTACATGGTCAAATTTTAAAATCAATGCAGCGAAGTCTGAGGCCCTCGATGTCTCCCTCCCCAAATCCATATAGGATTCCATCCAGTCCAACTTTCCCTTTGCCTGGCCCTCACAGGGTATCAAATACTTAGGAATTCCTATTCATAGAGACCTCTCCCATCTATGTTATCTTAATTGTGGGCCCTTTATTGAACAACTCCATACAGACCACGGTTGGCAAGTTAGAACTGTAAGATTCACTACGTGAACCACTGGTGTTTTGTGGAAAAGCACATGTACACTGTGTTCCAAATTATTATGCAAAAAGTGTTTAGGAGTGATAAGGGAAGAATTTGTTTGTTTGTCAGTTAAACTCATTGATGGTGATGTGTGTCAGGGCTCTTTATATCACTGTAAGCAATTGCAGACACCTGTGCTAATTAGTTTGGCAGGTGTGTCCAATGAAAGGCAAGACTACTTAAGAAGGCTGTCTCACATTATTAAGCAGCCTACATTTTCTGCCAAAATGGGAAAGAAAAAGGATGTGTCGGCTGCTGAGAAGCAACAAATTGTGGAGTGTTTAGGTCAAGGCATGACTACAATCAACATTGTGCGATGATCAGGATGAAGTGTCTTGGCAATCAAGAAGTATGTAGCTGATTCACAGTACACACGTGTGCGTGCTGATAAGGGCAAATTGAGGACTCTTTCCTACAGGCAATTACGTCAGGTTAAAAGAGCAGCGGCAAAAAAGCCTTGTCATAGCAGCAGACAAGTTTTTGAAGCTGCTGGTGCCTCCAACGTCCTCTATCCACTTCACACAAGCAGAAACGGCTCCAGTGGGCCAAACATTATATGAAGACTGATTTCAAAACTGTTTTGTTCACGGATGAGTGCCGTGCAGCGCTCGATGGTCCAGATGGATGGAGTGGAGGATGGCTGGTTGATGGACACCCCACGCAAACACAGCTACAGCGCCAACAAGGTGGAGGTGGAGTAATGTTTTGGGCTGGAATCATGGGGAGAGAGATTGTCGGCCCCTTTAGGATCCCTGAAGGCGCTAAAGATGAACTCCATAATGTATGTGGATTTTCTCAAACAGCACTTCCTGCCATGGTTCAAGAAGAAGAACCGTGTATTTCACAGCAAGATCATTTTTTTGCATGATAATGCACCATCTCATGCTGCACATAAAACATCTGCATCTCTGGCTGATATGGGCATAAAAGGGGACAAACTTATGGTGTGACCCCCATGCTCCCCTGACCTCTACCCCATTCAGAACCTCTGGAGCATCATCAAAAGGAGTCTCTATGATGGCGGGAGGCAGTTCACATCTAAGCAACAGCTCTGGGAGGGTATTCTGTCCTCATGCAAAACAATTGAAGCAGAAACCATCCAAAACCAGACAAATTCAATGGACGAGAGAGTTCAGAAGCTCCTTTCGAACAAGGGGTCCTATGTGAAAATGTAACATCACCTAGAATAAAGTTTTGAGTTGAAAACTGTTTGATTTCAGTTTCTAATAACCTGCTAATGCTTATAATTTCAAAAATGACCATATTTTTGGTCTTTATTAAAATGAAAAGGTTGATCGAAAAGTTTGGGGGATCTAAGAGTGTGGCAACCCAGTAGTCATGATTACTTCGAATTCTGACAATATGAGGGTCATGTTGCAGGTAGTGCAGCAAGAAGGCACTTATGTGTCTTGCGCATCTCGGAGCCCCAAAATTATTTTCCGGGCTAGATGCAGCTAAAAATTATTATTAATTTTAAATCTGGTGGAGCTTAGTATAGATGGCCTAATAGGATCAGTGCTGCACACTGCTACAAAGCCCAAATTATTTTCGAGTCAAGATACAGATAAACATGATTAGTAATTTTAAATCTGGTGGAGCTTATTATAGATGGCCTAATAGAATCAGTGCTGCACACTGCTACAAAGCCCAAATTATTTTCCAGCCAAGATACAGATAAACATGATTAGTAATTTGAAAGCTTAAAACGGTTGGTAGGGTGATTTTAACCAATCATCAAGCTTTTACTCTCCCCAGGATGACACAGGGGTAGAAAAGTCGTTTCGGATCCATGATTTGTTCATCTTTATGAACGTGAGTCTGTCTACATTATCAGTGGAGAGCCGCGTGCGCTTATCTGTCAGCACACCACCAGCAGCGCTGAACACACGTTCAGACAGAACGCTGGCTGCGGGGCATGACAAGATCTCCAAGGCGTAAGTGGCTAGCTCCGGCCATTTATCCAGATTGGAAGCCCAAAAAGAGCAAGGGTCATGGCTTCAATGTTTACTTGGAGATACTCCTGTACCATCGTCTCTAGGCGTTGACTATGTGTCAGACTTCTTGTCTCCTGTGGCCATGCAAAGGATGGGCTAAAAAAGTGGTGAAATGATTCCGCAAAATTGATGTTACCAGCAGATACTGTGGTTCTGTTACGGTTTGAGTGCTGAACACTTGACGGTCCCACGGTTGGCAAGTTGGAACTGTGAGATTCACTACGTGCACCACTGGTGTTTTGTGGAAAAGCACATGTAAGATTCTGCAACAGTCTCTGCTGATACTCCTGCATGCGTGCATCCCTTTCTATGGCAGGAATAATTTCTGCAAATTTACTTTTGTACCAGGGATCTAACAGTGTGGCATCCCTGTAGTCAGGATTATTTCTAATTCTCACAATTCGAGGGACATGTTGCAGGTGGTGCAGCAAGAAGGCACTCATGTGTGTTGCGCATCCAGGAGCACCAAGTCCCTGTTGTGTTGGTGGCGAGGTAACAATCATGCTTCCTTCCTCTGTCCTCTCCCCCCAACCTCGCACAACAGAAATGTGATCAAGGTCTCCCTCATCTGATGAGTCTTCCATCAGTTCGTCCTCCACTTCTTCCTGGGCTCCTGCACCTTCCTCACTAGTTTGGCTGCTACCATGCGCCCTGGTAAAACCATCTCCCCCACCCTCACATGCCTGCCGCCTTGGTGCTGCCGACCGTCTGGACCTCGCAGATGTTAGCCCTTCCGCATACAACTCCTCCTCCTCTACTTCCTCCACCTCCTCTTGTGCCACCACCTGACTCCGAATTCTGTTTAACATGTGCTCCAGCATGTAAATCACCGGAATAGTCATGCTGATAATGGCATCGTCAGCACTAAACATCTTCGTCGCCATTTCAAAACTGTGCAGAAGGGTGCATAGGTCCCTGATCTGAGACCACTCCTCCAGCGTGATTTGCCCCACCTCTGGATCTCGTTGGCCCAGGCTATACGTCAGAACGTATTGCACCAGGGCTTGTCGGTGCTGCCACAGTCGCTGCAACATGTGCAGAGTTGAATTCCACCGGGTAGGCACATCGCATTTTAGCCGGTGAAGTGGCAGGCCCAACGACTTCTGTAGAGATGTAAGTCGCTGAGCTGCGGGATGCAAACGGCGGAAGTGAGCACACAGCGACCGTGCCCTCTGCAGAAGGCCATCTAGTCTGGGATAGTGGGCTAAAAATTACTGGACAACCAGGTTCAACACGTGAGCCATATAAGGCACGTGTGTGACATTGCCCCGGCGAAGGGCCGCACCCAGGTTTGCAGCATTGTCGCACACGGCCTTCCCTGGTTTCAGGTCCAGTGGAGACAACCATTCATGAAATTGGTTCTCCAGAGCTGACCACATCTCCTCAGCTGTGTGACTCACATTTCCCAGACATTTCAAAGTAAAAACCGCCTGATGACATTGAGCCCTACTGCCAGCATAGTAAGGAGGTGTGCAGGATCCCTTCTGCGCAGTTAGAAAGCTTGTGGCATGACCAGACAGGCTTTGGGTGCAGGTGGAAGACCGAGAGGAGGTTTAGGAGGCAGAAGCAGTGGAGGAACTTTGACATAAAGAGGATTGACGCACAACTCGTGGGGACGGCAAGACTTGGACAGCAGCCCCTTGTCCTGCTGTCACCATAGTTACCCAGTGCCCAGTCAGCGACATGTAACGCCCCTGTCCATGCCTACTCGTCCAAGTGTCTGTGGTGAAATGCACCCTGTCACACACAGAGTTTCTCAAAGAAGCGGTGATGTTGTGTGCGACATGCTGGTGGAGCGCAGGCACACCTTTCTTTGAGAAGTAGTGCTGACTGGGCATCTGGTACTGGGGCACTGCGATGGACATAAGGTCTCGAAAATCCTCTGTGTCCACCAGGCGGAAAGGCAGCATTTCTGTAGCCAAGAGCTTGCAGATGGTGAAATTCAACCTCTTAGCTTTCTCATGGCTAGGAGGAAATGGTCTTTTGCTTGTCCACATCTGAGGGACCGAGGGCTGGCTATTGTGCTTAGACGGGGTTGATAAGGGTGTCCCCGGCAAACTGCCGGTCTGTGAGGAAGATGCAGGCGGACATGTTAGGTTGCCTTGATCCAAAGGTGGTGCTATCGATGTCGGACAGCGCTCAACACCAGCTGGTGTTACCACCTCCAAAGAAAATGATGACCTGCCAATCACGCTGGCTGTTGCGGGTAAAGAGGTGGCAGGTCTGCGCCCCAAAACAGGTGTGACTGCTGTCCCCCCAGTCACAGAGGATGAAGAGGCCGCGGATGCACAAGATATGGCAGACGGTGGTTGGCCCGGCCGGCTAGGCCGCATTGTAGCACACTGAGCTTCCCACTGCAACTTATGCTTCATGTCCATGTGCCAGTTAATGCATGAAGTACTCAAACTATGTATTTTTTGGCCTCTACTTAGCTTTTGCTGACAAATGTTACAGATAACACGAGTTGGGTCATCTTTATCGATCTGAAAAAATGCCCAAGCTATGCAAGGCTTAGCACCCATGCGACCTGAAGAGCCACCACGACTTGTGGTGAGAGGCAGAGTTGTGTTTGAGGATGCAGTTGTTGACGTGCTTCCAGTACTACGTCTCTGTCCAGGAAGGCGCAACCTGACCTCGTCGTCACTAGCATCTTCCTCCACCTCCTCTGCTGACCTTATCTCTTGGCTGACTGTGGGTTGACAGTAAGTGGGATCTCCAACCTCATCATCATCACCCTGTGCGTTATCACACCCGTCGTCTTCAGAGCCAACCTGTTCCTGCCCTGACAAAAAACTAAAGTTGTCGCTCCAATCAGGTATTTGAGTCTCATCATCGTCTTCCTCATTGTCTCCACCAACAGGAGTTACAGTTTGGGAACGAGGGTCTACATTATGGTCAGAACCTTCTGCGTCTGGTCCTGGATCTGACTCATAAAGATTCTGGGCATCAGTGCAGATCATTTCCTCATCTGGATTCACGGAAGCACTGGAGTCGACCTCTGATTCCCAGGCTATAGTATGAGTAAACAGCTCTGCAGACTCAACCATCTGTTCTACCTCATACTCAGACGGGCAGCTGGAGATTTGGGAGCTGTGAGGAAGCAAGTGCGATTGGGGTGACACCTTTGAGGACTGGAGTATTTGTGATGCTGAAGTTGATGTGGAGGAGAGCCCACTTAAAGGAGCACTTGATATCCGTTGAAGCACCTGCTGTTTTTGTGCCTCATCTGGAATTTGTAGCGATTGGCGTGGCCGTAAGAAAGGGATCTTATCACATTGTCCGCTAAAAGAAGTAGACATTTTAATTTGGCTGGAAGATGGTCTTTCTTCTGCAGATGTTACTGTTGCTTTAACACCTACCCCACGGACACAACCTTTTTTTCCCCTTCCCAACACGCCTATTCCCCTTTCCACCAGCAGCAGGCCTTTTTCCACTCATTTTGGTGGTTAACTAATTCACAACTCTGGAGTTGTTTGCACAAAAAAACAATGGATGGGAACCGAGCAGAGCTGAGTGGCCAAACTGTGGTATTAGGCCAAAACTATTGGCTGGGTTAGATGCAGAAAAAAATTATATTCAATTTGCAACCTGATGGAGGTCAGTATAGATGGACTAATAGAACAAGTCCCACACACAGCTAGAAGCCCAAATATTTTTCAGAGCTAGATGCAGAAAAAAATTATATTCAGTTTGCAACCTGATGGAGGTCAGTATAGATGGACTAATAGAACAAGTCCCACACACAGCTAGAAGCCCAAATATTTTTTCAGAGGTAGATGCAGAAAAAAAATATATTCAGTTTGCAACCTGATAGAGGTCAGTATAGATGGACTAATAGAGAAAGTCCCACACACTGCTAGAAGGCCAAATATTTTTTCAGAGCTAGATGCAGACAAAAAATTATTTTGAATTTGCAACCTGATGGAGGTCAGTATAGATGGACTAATAGAGAAAGTCCCACACACTGCTAGAAGGTCAAATATTTTTTCAGAGCTAGATGCAGAAAAAAATTATATTCAGTTTGCAACCTGATGGAGGTCAGTATAGATGGACTAATAGAACAAGTCCCACACACAGCTAGAAGGCCAAATATTTTTTCAGAGGTAGATGCAGATAAAAATTATTTTTAATTGCAGCCTGATGGAGGTCAGTATAGATGGACTAATAGAGACAGTCCCACACACTGCTAGAAGGCCAAATATTTTTTCAGAGCTAGATGCATATATAAATTATTTTTAATTTGCAACGTGATGGAGGTCAGTATAGATGGACTAATAGAGAAAGTCCCACACACTGCTAGAAGGCCAAATATTTTTTCAGAGCTAGATGCAGAAAAAAATTATATTCAGTTTGCAACCTGATGGAGGTCAGTATAGATGGACTAATAGAACAAGTCCCACACACAGCTAGAAGGCCAAATATTTTTTCAGAGGTAGATGCAGATAAAAATTATTTTTAATTTGCAGCCTGATGGAGGTCAGTATAGATGGACTAATAGAGAAAGTCCCACACACTGCTAGAAGGCCAAATATTTTTTCAGAGCTAGATGCAGACAAAAATTATTTTGAATTTGCAACCTGATGGAGGTCGGTATAGATGGACTAATAGAGAAAGTCCCACACACTGCTAGAAGGCCAAATATTTTTTCAGAGCTAGATGCAGAAAAAAATTATATTCAGTTTGCAACCTGATGGAGGTCAGTATAGATGGACTAATAGAACAAGTCCCACACACAGCTAGAAGCCCAAATATTTTTTCAGAGGTAGATGCAGATAAAAATTATTTTTAATTTGCAACCTGATGGAGGTCAGTATAGATTGACTAATAGAGAAAGTCCCACACACTGCTAGAAGGCCAAATATTTTTTCAGAGCTAGATGCAGATATAAATTATTTTTAATTTGCAACCTGATGGAGGTCAGTATAGATGGAATAATAGAGAAAGTCCCACACACTGCTAGAAGGCCAAATATTTTTTCAGCGCTAGAAGCAGAAAAAAATTATATTCAGTTTGCAACCTGATGGAGGTCAGTATAGATGGACTAATAGAACAAGTCCCACACACAGCTAGAAGGCCAAATATTTTTTCAAAGCTAGATGCAGATAAAAATTATTTTTAATTTGCAGCCTGATGGAGGTCAGTATAGATGGACTAATAGAGAAAGTCCCACACACTGCTAGAAGGCCAAATATTTTTTCAGAGCTAGATGCAGACAAAAAATTATTTTGAATTTGCAACCTGATGGAGGTCAGTATATATGGACTAATAGAGAAAGTCCCACACACTGCTAGAAGGCCAAATATTTTTTCAGAGCTAGATGCAGAAAAAAATTATATTCAGTTTGCAACCTGATGGAGGTCAGTATAGATGGACTAATAGAACAAGTCCCACACACAGCTAGAAGCCCACATATTTTTTCAGAGGTAGATGCAGAAAAAAATTATATTCAGTTTGCAACCTGATGGAGGTCTGTATAGATGGATTAATAGAACAAGTCCCACACACAGCTAGAAGCCCAATATTTTTTCAGAGGTAGATGCAGAAAAAAAATATATTCAGTTTGCAACCTGATGGAGGTCAGTATTGATGGACTAATAGAGAAAGTCCCACACACTGCTAGAAGGCCAAATATTTTTTCAGAGCTAGATGCAGACAAAAAATTATTTTTAATTTGCAACCTGATGGAGGTCAGTATAGATGGACTAATAGAGAAAGTCCCACACACTGCTAGAAGGCCAAATATTTTTTCAGAGCTAGATGCAGATAAAAATTATTTTTAATTTGCAACCTGATGGAGGTCAGTATAGATGGACTAATAGAGAAAATCCCACACACTGCTAGAAGGCCAAATATTTTTTCACAGCTAGATGCAGAAAAAAATTATATTCAGTTTGCAACCTGATGGAGGTCAGTATAGATGGACTAATAGAACAAGTCCCACACACAGCTAGAAGCCCAAATATTTTTTCAGAGGTAGATGCAGATAAAAGTTATTTTTAATTTGCAACCTGATGGAGGTCAATATAGATGGACTAATAGAGAAAGTCCCACACACTGCTAGAAGGCCAAATATTTTTTCAGAGCTAGATGCAGACAAAAAATTATTTTGAATTTGCAGCTTGATGGAGGTCAGTATAGATGGACTAATAGAACAAGTCCCACACACTGCTAGAAGGCCAAATATTTTTTCAGAGCTAGATGCAGAAAAAAATTATATTCAGTTTGCAACCTGATGGAGGTCAGTATAGATGGACTAATAGAACAAGTCCCACACACTGCTAGAAGCCCAAATATTTTTTCAGAGCTAGATGCAGAAAAAAATTATATTCAATTTGCAACCTGATGGAGGTCAGTATAGATGGACTAATAGAATGATGCTATGCCCAAAAGATTTTACTTCACTAGGTGCAGTAAAAAAATTGGTATTCTATACACAGGTGGTATATCTTGCAACACAGATAGGCTACTCCACTGACTAACACACTCTGCAATAGGCCAAAAAGGATTAGCTTTGCTAGATTCAGCCAAATGCTGTGAAAAAAACTTGCACAGCACTGGCACAGACCTGCCTGGCAAAAACTGATAGGAACTGATGTAACCTAGTCCTGAAAAGGACTGCATTTACAATTAGTCTTTACTCCCACAATCTATCTATTTAAGAGCACAGACCTGCCTGATAAAAGTCGTAGGAAATGCTGTAACCTAGTCCTTAAAAGGACTGCAATCACAACTATTCCCTACTCCCAAGCTATCTGTAGATTTGTGCGAAAATTGGCTTGAAATTAACAAGGTATAGCGCACACAGCAACAGCGGTGCCGTCTAACACGCAGCTGCAGCAGTGAGAAAATGGTGGCGACGGGGAAAATGGCTTGGTCTTATAGGGCAAGGACATGTGACATACACTGCCAATGACACATGCCCTTGCTTGTGTGAAAAAAAGCACTTCGCTCCGTGTGTGCGCTGCTGATAGGCTGACAGATTGCACCTCCCCACTGTAAATGCGGGAAAGAGAAAAAAAAATGGAGATCTTCATTATTCCTGTAGAGATCCATCCCCTGCCCCTCCCCCCACCCCCCTGTACACTCAAACTGCGTATTAACATTAATTTTCATCATTACTGAGAAAAAATCCAGTTATGATTTTGGTGCACGAACAGTTATCGAACATAACCTCGAACAGCCGAATTTTTCTCAAATCGTTCGTGTTCGCCGAACGGCTCGAACACCGCCCAAAACAGCTCGAATTTGAGATTGGCGAACAGTTCGAGTCGAACAACGCTCATCTCTACTGAACATACATTTCAGTAGGCCAACATTTCAGATTAAAAAAAATTCAAGCTGGTGTTATAAAGTATTCTAATTTACTGAGATAATGACTTTTGCGTTTTCATTGGCTGTAAGCCAAAATCATCAACATTAACAGAAATAGTAACAAAGAAAATGACAGCACTTCCACTACAAAAACTAGGTGTGAACAGGTGCTTACTAAGAGCAGCTACCTCCATATACAATGAACAAATAAAGTAGCACACTGTAACACTGAGTATATAGATATGAAATATGAAATATGAATAGCTTAACTGCTGTAGAAAATAGAAATAAATGAAAAAAAATTTTTTGAAAAATTTTTTTTGCGCATGTAAATATGAAGTATGGAAAATGAATAGCATTACTGCTGTAAATAAATGAGAAATCTTAGCGCATAAATTGGCCAATTCATGTGTACCTGACAGCCGCGGTAAGGCGTTTCTCGATGTCAGGACCTATAATGTGAATACCTCTCTAAGAGACCTCCGTCTGCTTATGTGTGGGAAAGACAGATCCTGATGCATTTAAAACCACCTGCGGCATGGGGGTGGGGGTGGAGTGCTCAGTCAACGCTAAATCTAGTAACAAAGAAAATGACGGCACTTCCACTACAAAAACTAGGTGTGAACAGGTGCTTACTAAGAGCAGCTACCTCCATATACAATGAACAAATAAAGTAGCACACTGTAACACTGAGTATATAGATATGAAATATGAAATATGAATAGCTTAACTGCTGTAGAAAATAGAAATAAATGAAAAAAAATTTTTTGAAAAATTTTTTTTGCGCATGTAAATATGAAGTATGGAAAATGAATAGCATTACTGCTGTAAATAAATGAGAAATCTTAGCGCATAAATTGGCCAATTCATGTGTACCTGACAGCCGCGGTAAGGCGTTTCTCGATGTCAGGACCTATAATGTGAATACCTCTCTAAGAGACCTCCGTCTGCTTATGTGTGGGAAAGACAGATCCTGATGCATTTAAAACCACCTGCGGCATGGGGGTGGGGGTGGAGTGCTCAGTCAACGCTAAATCTAGTAACAAAGAAAATGACGGCACTTCCACTACAAAAACTAGGTGTGAACAGGTGCTTACTAAGAGCAGCTACCTCCATATACAATGAACAAATAAAGTAGCACACTGTAACACTGAGTATATAGATATGAAATATGAAATATGAATAGCTTAACTGCTGTAGAAAATAGAAATAAATGAAAAAAAATTTTTTGAAAAATTTTTTTTGCGCATGTAAATATGAAGTATGGAAAATGAATAGCATTACTGCTGTAAATAAATGAGAAATCTTAGCGCATAAATTGGCCAATTCATGTGTACCTGACAGCCGCGGTAAGGCGTTTCTCGATGTCAGGACCTATAATGTGAATACCTCTCTAAGAGACCTCCGTCTGCTTATGTGTGGGAAAGACAGATCCTGATGCATTTAAAACCACCTGCGGCATGGGGGTGGGGGTGGAGTGCTCAGTCAACGCTAAATCTAGTAACAAAGAAAATGACGGCACTTCCACTACAAAAACTAGGTGTGAACAGGTGCTTACTAAGAGCAGCTACCTCCATATACAATGAACAAATAAAGTAGCACACTGTAACACTGAGTATATAGATATGAAATATGAAATATGAATAGCTTAACTGCTGTAGAAAATAGAAATAAATGAAAAAAAATTTTTTGAAAAATTTTTTTTGCGCATGTAAATATGAAGTATGGAAAATGAATAGCATTACTGCTGTAAATAAATGAGAAATCTTAGCGCATAAATTGGCCAATTCATGTGTACCTGACAGCCGCGGTAAGGCGTTTCTCGATGTCAGGACCTATAATGTGAATACCTCTCTAAGAGACCTCCGTCTGCTTATGTGTGGGAAAGACAGATCCTGATGCATTTAAAACCACCTGCGGCATGGGGGTGGGGGTGGAGTGCTCAGTCAACGCTAAATCTAGTAACAAAGAAAATGACGGCACTTCCACTACAAAAACTAGGTGTGAACAGGTGCTTACTAAGAGCAGCTACCTCCATATACAATGAACAAATAAAGTAGCACACTGTAACACTGAGTATATAGATATGAAATATGAAATATGAATAGCTTAACTGCTGTAGAAAATAGAAATAAATGAAAAAAAATTTTTTGAAAAATTTTTTTTGCGCATGTAAATATGAAGTATGGAAAATGAATAGCATTACTGCTGTAAATAAATGAGAAATCTTAGCGCATAAATTGGCCAATTCATGTGTACCTGACAGCCGCGGTAAGGCGTTTCTCGATGTCAGGACCTATAATGTGAATACCTCTCTAAGAGACCTCCGTCTGCTTATGTGTGGGAAAGACAGATCCTGATGCATTTAAAACCACCTGCGGCATGGGGGTGGGGGTGGAGTGCTCAGTCAACGCTAAATCTAGTAACAAAGAAAATGACGGCACTTCCACTACAAAAACTAGGTGTGAACAGGTGCTTACTAAGAGCAGCTACCTCCATATACAATGAACAAATAAAGTAGCACACTGTAACACTGAGTATATAGATATGAAATATGAAATATGAATAGCTTAACTGCTGTAGAAAATAGAAATAAATGAAAAAAAATTTTTTGAAAAATTTTTTTTGCGCATGTAAATATGAAGTATGGAAAATGAATAGCATTACTGCTGTAAATAAATGAGAAATCTTAGCGCATAAATTGGCCAATTCATGTGTACCTGACAGCCGCGGTAAGGCGTTTCTCGATGTCAGGACCTATAATGTGAATACCTCTCTAAGAGACCTCCGTCTGCTTATGTGTGGGAAAGACAGATCCTGATGCATTTAAAACCACCTGCGGCATGGGGGTGGGGGTGGAGTGCTCAGTCAACGCTAAATCTAGTAACAAAGAAAATGACGGCACTTCCACTACAAAAACTAGGTGTGAACAGGTGCTTACTAAGAGCAGCTACCTCCATATACAATGAACAAATAAAGTAGCACACTGTAACACTGAGTATATAGATATGAAATATGAAATATGAATAGCTTAACTGCTGTAGAAAATAGAAATAAATGAAAAAAAATTTTTTGAAAAATTTTTTTTGCGCATGTAAATATGAAGTATGGAAAATGAATAGCATTACTGCTGTAAATAAATGAGAAATCTTAGCGCATAAATTGGCCAATTCATGTGTACCTGACAGCCGCGGTAAGGCGTTTCTCGATGTCAGGACCTATAATGTGAATACCTCTCTAAGAGACCTCCGTCTGCTTATGTGTGGGAAAGACAGATCCTGATGCATTTAAAACCACCTGCGGCATGGGGGTGGGGGTGGAGTGCTCAGTCAACGCTAAATCTAGTAACAAAGAAAATGACGGCACTTCCACTACAAAAACTAGGTGTGAACAGGTGCTTACTAAGAGCAGCTACCTCCATATACAATGAACAAATAAAGTAGCACACTGTAACACTGAGTATATAGATATGAAATATGAAATATGAATAGCTTAACTGCTGTAGAAAATAGAAATAAATGAAAAAAAATTTTTTGAAAAATTTTTTTTGCGCATGTAAATATGAAGTATGGAAAATGAATAGCATTACTGCTGTAAATAAATGAGAAATCTTAGCGCATAAATTGGCCAATTCATGTGTACCTGACAGCCGCGGTAAGGCGTTTCTCGATGTCAGGACCTATAATGTGAATACCTCTCTAAGAGACCTCCGTCTGCTTATGTGTGGGAAAGACAGATCCTGATGCATTTAAAACCACCTGCGGCATGGGGGTGGGGGTGGAGTGCTCAGTCAACGCTAAATCTAGTAACAAAGAAAATGACGGCACTTCCACTACAAAAACTAGGTGTGAACAGGTGCTTACTAAGAGCAGCTACCTCCATATACAATGAACAAATAAAGTAGCACACTGTAACACTGAGTATATAGATATGAAATATGAAATATGAATAGCTTAACTGCTGTAGAAAATAGAAATAAATGAAAAAAAATTTTTTGAAAAATTTTTTTTTTGCGCATGTAAATATGAAGTATGGAAAATGAATAGCATTACTGCTGTAAATAAATGAGAAATCTTAGCGCATAAATTGGCCAATTCATGTGTACCTGACAGCCGCGGTAAGGCGTTTCTCGATGTCAGGACCTATAATGTGAATACCTCTCTAAGAGACCTCCGTCTGCTTATGTGTGGGAAAGACAGATCCTGATGCATTTAAAACCACCTGCGGCATGGGGGTGGGGGTGGAGTGCTCAGTCAACGCTAAATCTAGTAACAAAGAAAATGACGGCACTTCCACTACAAAAACTAGGTGTGAACAGGTGCTTACTAAGAGCAGCTACCTCCATATACAATGAACAAATAAAGTAGCACACTGTAACACTGAGTATATAGATATGAAATATGAAATATGAATAGCTTAACTGCTGTAGAAAATAGAAATAAATGAAAAAAAATTTTTTGAAAAATTTTTTTTGCGCATGTAAATATGAAGTATGGAAAATGAATAGCATTACTGCTGTAAATAAATGAGAAATCTTAGCGCATAAATTGGCCAATTCATGTGTACCTGACAGCCGCGGTAAGGCGTTTCTCGATGTCAGGACCTATAATGTGAATACCTCTCTAAGAGACCTCCGTCTGCTTATGTGTGGGAAAGACAGATCCTGATGCATTTAAAACCACCTGCGGCATGGGGGTGGGGGTGGAGTGCTCAGTCAACGCTAAATCTAGTAACAAAGAAAATGACGGCACTTCCACTACAAAAACTAGGTGTGAACAGGTGCTTACTAAGAGCAGCTACCTCCATATACAATGAACAAATAAAGTAGCACACTGTAACACTGAGTATATAGATATGAAATATGAAATATGAATAGCTTAACTGCTGTAGAAAATAGAAATAAATGAAAAAAAATTTTTTGAAAAATTTTTTTTGCGCATGTAAATATGAAGTATGGAAAATGAATAGCATTACTGCTGTAAATAAATGAGAAATCTTAGCGCATAAATTGGCCAATTCATGTGTACCTGACAGCCGCGGTAAGGCGTTTCTCGATGTCAGGACCTATAATGTGAATACCTCTCTAAGAGACCTCCGTCTGCTTATGTGTGGGAAAGACAGATCCTGATGCATTTAAAACCACCTGCGGCATGGGGGTGGGGGTGGAGTGCTCAGTCAACGCTAAATCTAGTAACAAAGAAAATGACGGCACTTCCACTACAAAAACTAGGTGTGAACAGGTGCTTACTAAGAGCAGCTACCTCCATATACAATGAACAAATAAAGTAGCACACTGTAACACTGAGTATATAGATATGAAATATGAAATATGAATAGCTTAACTGCTGTAGAAAATAGAAATAAATGAAAAAAAATTTTTTGAAAAATTTTTTTTTTGCGCATGTAAATATGAAGTATGGAAAATGAATAGCATTACTGCTGTAAATAAATGAGAAATCTTAGCGCATAAATTGGCCAATTCATGTGTACCTGACAGCCGCGGTAAGGCGTTTCTCGATGTCAGGACCTATAATGTGAATACCTCTCTAAGAGACCTCCGTCTGCTTATGTGTGGGAAAGACAGATCCTGATGCATTTAAAACCACCTGCGGCATGGGGGTGGGGGTGGAGTGCTCAGTCAACGCTAAATCTAGTAACAAAGAAAATGACGGCACTTCCACTACAAAAACTAGGTGTGAACAGGTGCTTACTAAGAGCAGCTACCTCCATATACAATGAACAAATAAAGTAGCACACTGTAACACTGAGTATATAGATATGAAATATGAAATATGAATAGCTTAACTGCTGTAGAAAATAGAAATAAATGAAAAAAAATTTTTTGAAAAATTTTTTTTGCGCATGTAAATATGAAGTATGGAAAATGAATAGCATTACTGCTGTAAATAAATGAGAAATCTTAGCGCATAAATTGGCCAATTCATGTGTACCTGACAGCCGCGGTAAGGCGTTTCTCGATGTCAGGACCTATAATGTGAATACCTCTCTAAGAGACCTCCGTCTGCTTATGTGTGGGAAAGACAGATCCTGATGCATTTAAAACCACCTGCGGCATGGGGGTGGGGGTGGAGTGCTCAGTCAACGCTAAATCTAGTAACAAAGAAAATGACGGCACTTCCACTACAAAAACTAGGTGTGAACAGGTGCTTACTAAGAGCAGCTACCTCCATATACAATGAACAAATAAAGTAGCACACTGTAACACTGAGTATATAGATATGAAATATGAAATATGAATAGCTTAACTGCTGTAGAAAATAGAAATAAATGAAAAAAAATTTTTTGAAAAATTTTTTTTTTTGCGCATGTAAATATGAAGTATGGAAAATGAATAGCATTACTGCTGTAAATAAATGAGAAATCTTAGCGCATAAATTGGCCAATTCATGTGTACCTGACAGCCGCGGTAAGGCGTTTCTCGATGTCAGGACCTATAATGTGAATACCTCTCTAAGAGACCTCCGTCTGCTTATGTGTGGGAAAGACAGATCCTGATGCATTTAAAACCACCTGCGGCATGGGGGTGGGGGTGGAGTGCTCAGTCAACGCTAAATCTAGTAACAAAGAAAATGACGGCACTTCCACTACAAAAACTAGGTGTGAACAGGTGCTTACTAAGAGCAGCTACCTCCATATACAATGAACAAATAAAGTAGCACACTGTAACACTGAGTATATAGATATGAAATATGAAATATGAATAGCTTAACTGCTGTAGAAAATAGAAATAAATGAAAAAAAATTTTTTGAAAAATTTTTTTTTTTGCGCATGTAAATATGAAGTATGGAAAATGAATAGCATTACTGCTGTAAATAAATGAGAAATCTTAGCGCATAAATTGGCCAATTCATGTGTACCTGACAGCCGCGGTAAGGCGTTTCTCGATGTCAGGACCTATAATGTGAATACCTCTCTAAGAGACCTCCGTCTGCTTATGTGTGGGAAAGACAGATCCTGATGCATTTAAAACCACCTGCGGCATGGGGGTGGGGGTGGAGTGCTCAGTCAACGCTAAATCTAGTAACAAAGAAAATGACGGCACTTCCACTACAAAAACTAGGTGTGAACAGGTGCTTACTAAGAGCAGCTACCTCCATATACAATGAACAAATAAAGTAGCACACTGTAACACTGAGTATATAGATATGAAATATGAAATATGAATAGCTTAACTGCTGTAGAAAATAGAAATAAATGAAAAAAAATTTTTTGAAAAATTTTTTTTGCGCATGTAAATATGAAGTATGGAAAATGAATAGCATTACTGCTGTAAATAAATGAGAAATCTTAGCGCATAAATTGGCCAATTCATGTGTACCTGACAGCCGCGGTAAGGCGTTTCTCGATGTCAGGACCTATAATGTGAATACCTCTCTAAGAGACCTCCGTCTGCTTATGTGTGGGAAAGACAGATCCTGATGCATTTAAAACCACCTGCGGCATGGGGGTGGGGGTGGAGTGCTCAGTCAACGCTAAATCTAGTAACAAAGAAAATGACGGCACTTCCACTACAAAAACTAGGTGTGAACAGGTGCTTACTAAGAGCAGCTACCTCCATATACAATGAACAAATAAAGTAGCACACTGTAACACTGAGTATATAGATATGAAATATGAAATATGAATAGCTTAACTGCTGTAGAAAATAGAAATAAATGAAAAAAAATTTTTTGAAAAATTTTTTTTTTTGCGCATGTAAATATGAAGTATGGAAAATGAATAGCATTACTGCTGTAAATAAATGAGAAATCTTAGCGCATAAATTGGCCAATTCATGTGTACCTGACAGCCGCGGTAAGGCGTTTCTCGATGTCAGGACCTATAATGTGAATACCTCTCTAAGAGACCTCCGTCTGCTTATGTGTGGGAAAGACAGATCCTGATGCATTTAAAACCACCTGCGGCATGGGGGTGGGGGTGGAGTGCTCAGTCAACGCTAAATCTAGTAACAAAGAAAATGACGGCACTTCCACTACAAAAACTAGGTGTGAACAGGTGCTTACTAAGAGCAGCTACCTCCATATACAATGAACAAATAAAGTAGCACACTGTAACACTGAGTATATAGATATGAAATATGAAATATGAATAGCTTAACTGCTGTAGAAAATAGAAATAAATGAAAAAAAATTTTTTGAAAAATTTTTTTTTTTGCGCATGTAAATATGAAGTATGGAAAATGAATAGCATTACTGCTGTAAATAAATGAGAAATCTTAGCGCATAAATTGGCCAATTCATGTGTACCTGACAGCCGCGGTAAGGCGTTTCTCGATGTCAGGACCTATAATGTGAATACCTCTCTAAGAGACCTCCGTCTGCTTATGTGTGGGAAAGACAGATCCTGATGCATTTAAAACCACCTGCGGCATGGGGGTGGGGGTGGAGTGCTCAGTCAACGCTAAATCTAGTAACAAAGAAAATGACGGCACTTCCACTACAAAAACTAGGTGTGAACAGGTGCTTACTAAGAGCAGCTACCTCCATATACAATGAACAAATAAAGTAGCACACTGTAACACTGAGTATATAGATATGAAATATGAAATATGAATAGCTTAACTGCTGTAGAAAATAGAAATAAATGAAAAAAAATTTTTTGAAAAATTTTTTTTTTTGCGCATGTAAATATGAAGTATGGAAAATGAATAGCATTACTGCTGTAAATAAATGAGAAATCTTAGCGCATAAATTGGCCAATTCATGTGTACCTGACAGCCGCGGTAAGGCGTTTCTCGATGTCAGGACCTATAATGTGAATACCTCTCTAAGAGACCTCCGTCTGCTTATGTGTGGGAAAGACAGATCCTGATGCATTTAAAACCACCTGCGGCATGGGGGTGGGGGTGGAGTGCTCAGTCAACGCTAAATCTAGTAACAAAGAAAATGACGGCACTTCCACTACAAAAACTAGGTGTGAACAGGTGCTTACTAAGAGCAGCTACCTCCATATACAATGAACAAATAAAGTAGCACACTGTAACACTGAGTATATAGATATGAAATATGAAATATGAATAGCTTAACTGCTGTAGAAAATAGAAATAAATGAAAAAAAATTTTTTGAAAAATTTTTTTTGCGCATGTAAATATGAAGTATGGAAAATGAATAGCATTACTGCTGTAAATAAATGAGAAATCTTAGCGCATAAATTGGCCAATTCATGTGTACCTGACAGCCGCGGTAAGGCGTTTCTCGATGTCAGGACCTATAATGTGAATACCTCTCTAAGAGACCTCCGTCTGCTTATGTGTGGGAAAGACAGATCCTGATGCATTTAAAACCACCTGCGGCATGGGGGTGGGGGTGGAGTGCTCAGTCAACGCTAAATCTAGTAACAAAGAAAATGACGGCACTTCCACTACAAAAACTAGGTGTGAACAGGTGCTTACTAAGAGCAGCTACCTCCATATACAATGAACAAATAAAGTAGCACACTGTAACACTGAGTATATAGATATGAAATATGAAATATGAATAGCTTAACTGCTGTAGAAAATAGAAATAAATGAAACGCCTTACCGCGGCTGTCAGGTACACATGAATTGGCCAATTTATGCGCTAAGATTTCTCATTTATTTACAGCAGTAATGCTATTCATTTTCCATACTTCATATTTACATGCGCAAAAAAAATTTTTCAAAAAATTTTTTTTCATTTATTTCTATTTTCTACAGCAGTTAAGCTATTCATATTTCATATTTCATATCTATATACTCAGTGTTACAGTGTGCTACTTTATTTGTTCATTGTATATGGAGGTAGCTGCTCTTAGTAAGCACCTGTTCACACCTAGTTTTTGTAGTGGAAGTGCCGTCATTTTCTTTGTTACTAGATTTAGCGTTGACTGAGCACTCCACCCCCACCCCCATGCCGCAGGTGGTTTTAAATGCATCAGGATCTGTCTTTCCCACACATAAGCAGACGGAGGTCTCTTAGAGAGGTATTCACATTATAGGTCCTGACATCGAGAAACGCCTTACCGCGGCTGTCAGGTACACATGAATTGGCCAATTTATGCGCTAAGATTTCTCATTTATTTACAGCAGTAATGCTATTCATTTTCCATACTTCATATTTACATGCGCAAAAAAAATTTTTCAAAAAATTTTTTTTCATTTATTTCTATTTTCTACAGCAGTTAAGCTATTCATATTTCATATTTCATATCTATATACTCAGTGTTACAGTGTGCTACTTTATTTGTTCATTGTATATGGAGGTAGCTGCTCTTAGTAAGCACCTGTTCACACCTAGTTTTTGTAGTGGAAGTGCCGTCATTTTCTTTGTTACTAGATTTAGCGTTGACTGAGCACTCCACCCCCACCCCCATGCCGCAGGTGGTTTTAAATGCATCAGGATCTGTCTTTCCCACACATAAGCAGACGGAGGTCTCTTAGAGAGGTATTCACATTATAGGTCCTGACATCGAGAAACGCCTTACCGCGGCTGTCAGGTACACATGAATTGGCCAATTTATGCGCTAAGATTTCTCATTTATTTACAGCAGTAATGCTATTCATTTTCCATACTTCATATTTACATGCGCAAAAAAAATTTTTCAAAAAATTTTTTTTCATTTATTTCTATTTTCTACAGCAGTTAAGCTATTCATATTTCATATTTCATATCTATATACTCAGTGTTACAGTGTGCTACTTTATTTGTTCATTGTATATGGAGGTAGCTGCTCTTAGTAAGCACCTGTTCACACCTAGTTTTTGTAGTGGAAGTGCCGTCATTTTCTTTGTTACTAGATTTAGCGTTGACTGAGCACTCCACCCCCACCCCCATGCCGCAGGTGGTTTTAAATGCATCAGGATCTGTCTTTCCCACACATAAGCAGACGGAGGTCTCTTAGAGAGGTATTCACATTATAGGTCCTGACATCGAGAAACGCCTTACCGCGGCTGTCAGGTACACATGAATTGGCCAATTTATGCGCTAAGATTTCTCATTTATTTACAGCAGTAATGCTATTCATTTTCCATACTTCATATTTACATGCGCAAAAAAAATTTTTCAAAAAATTTTTTTTCATTTATTTCTATTTTCTACAGCAGTTAAGCTATTCATATTTCATATTTCATATCTATATACTCAGTGTTACAGTGTGCTACTTTATTTGTTCATTGTATATGGAGGTAGCTGCTCTTAGTAAGCACCTGTTCACACCTAGTTTTTGTAGTGGAAGTGCCGTCATTTTCTTTGTTACTAGATTTAGCGTTGACTGAGCACTCCACCCCCACCCCCATGCCGCAGGTGGTTTTAAATGCATCAGGATCTGTCTTTCCCACACATAAGCAGACGGAGGTCTCTTAGAGAGGTATTCACATTATAGGTCCTGACATCGAGAAACGCCTTACCGCGGCTGTCAGGTACACATGAATTGGCCAATTTATGCGCTAAGATTTCTCATTTATTTACAGCAGTAATGCTATTCATTTTCCATACTTCATATTTACATGCGCAAAAAAAATTTTTCAAAAAATTTTTTTTCATTTATTTCTATTTTCTACAGCAGTTAAGCTATTCATATTTCATATTTCATATCTATATACTCAGTGTTACAGTGTGCTACTTTATTTGTTCATTGTATATGGAGGTAGCTGCTCTTAGTAAGCACCTGTTCACACCTAGTTTTTGTAGTGGAAGTGCCGTCATTTTCTTTGTTACTAGATTTAGCGTTGACTGAGCACTCCACCCCCACCCCCATGCCGCAGGTGGTTTTAAATGCATCAGGATCTGTCTTTCCCACACATAAGCAGACGGAGGTCTCTTAGAGAGGTATTCACATTATAGGTCCTGACATCGAGAAACGCCTTACCGCGGCTGTCAGGTACACATGAATTGGCCAATTTATGCGCTAAGATTTCTCATTTATTTACAGCAGTAATGCTATTCATTTTCCATACTTCATATTTACATGCGCAAAAAAAATTTTTCAAAAAATTTTTTTTCATTTATTTCTATTTTCTACAGCAGTTAAGCTATTCATATTTCATATTTCATATCTATATACTCAGTGTTACAGTGTGCTACTTTATTTGTTCATTGTATATGGAGGTAGCTGCTCTTAGTAAGCACCTGTTCACACCTAGTTTTTGTAGTGGAAGTGCCGTCATTTTCTTTGTTACTAGATTTAGCGTTGACTGAGCACTCCACCCCCACCCCCATGCCGCAGGTGGTTTTAAATGCATCAGGATCTGTCTTTCCCACACATAAGCAGACGGAGGTCTCTTAGAGAGGTATTCACATTATAGGTCCTGACATCGAGAAACGCCTTACCGCGGCTGTCAGGTACACATGAATTGGCCAATTTATGCGCTAAGATTTCTCATTTATTTACAGCAGTAATGCTATTCATTTTCCATACTTCATATTTACATGCGCAAAAAAAATTTTTCAAAAAATTTTTTTTCATTTATTTCTATTTTCTACAGCAGTTAAGCTATTCATATTTCATATTTCATATCTATATACTCAGTGTTACAGTGTGCTACTTTATTTGTTCATTGTATATGGAGGTAGCTGCTCTTAGTAAGCACCTGTTCACACCTAGTTTTTGTAGTGGAAGTGCCGTCATTTTCTTTGTTACTAGATTTAGCGTTGACTGAGCACTCCACCCCCACCCCCATGCCGCAGGTGGTTTTAAATGCATCAGGATCTGTCTTTCCCACACATAAGCAGACGGAGGTCTCTTAGAGAGGTATTCACATTATAGGTCCTGACATCGAGAAACGCCTTACCGCGGCTGTCAGGTACACATGAATTGGCCAATTTATGCGCTAAGATTTCTCATTTATTTACAGCAGTAATGCTATTCATTTTCCATACTTCATATTTACATGCGCAAAAAAAATTTTTCAAAAAAATTTTTTTTCATTTATTTCTATTTTCTACAGCAGTTAAGCTATTCATATTTCATATTTCATATCTATATACTCAGTGTTACAGTGTGCTACTTTATTTGTTCATTGTATATGGAGGTAGCTGCTCTTAGTAAGCACCTGTTCACACCTAGTTTTTGTAGTGGAAGTGCCGTCATTTTCTTTGTTACTAGATTTAGCGTTGACTGAGCACTCCACCCCCACCCCCATGCCGCAGGTGGTTTTAAATGCATCAGGATCTGTCTTTCCCACACATAAGCAGACGGAGGTCTCTTAGAGAGGTATTCACATTATAGGTCCTGACATCGAGAAACGCCTTACCGCGGCTGTCAGGTACACATGAATTGGCCAATTTATGCGCTAAGATTTCTCATTTATTTACAGCAGTAATGCTATTCATTTTCCATACTTCATATTTACATGCGCAAAAAAAATTTTTCAAAAAATTTTTTTTCATTTATTTCTATTTTCTACAGCAGTTAAGCTATTCATATTTCATATTTCATATCTATATACTCAGTGTTACAGTGTGCTACTTTATTTGTTCATTGTATATGGAGGTAGCTGCTCTTAGTAAGCACCTGTTCACACCTAGTTTTTGTAGTGGAAGTGCCGTCATTTTCTTTGTTACTAGATTTAGCGTTGACTGAGCACTCCACCCCCACCCCCATGCCGCAGGTGGTTTTAAATGCATCAGGATCTGTCTTTCCCACACATAAGCAGACGGAGGTCTCTTAGAGAGGTATTCACATTATAGGTCCTGACATCGAGAAACGCCTTACCGCGGCTGTCAGGTACACATGAATTGGCCAATTTATGCGCTAAGATTTCTCATTTATTTACAGCAGTAATGCTATTCATTTTCCATACTTCATATTTACATGCGCAAAAAAAATTTTTCAAAAAATTTTTTTTCATTTATTTCTATTTTCTACAGCAGTTAAGCTATTCATATTTCATATTTCATATCTATATACTCAGTGTTACAGTGTGCTACTTTATTTGTTCATTGTATATGGAGGTAGCTGCTCTTAGTAAGCACCTGTTCACACCTAGTTTTTGTAGTGGAAGTGCCGTCATTTTCTTTGTTACTAGATTTAGCGTTGACTGAGCACTCCACCCCCACCCCCATGCCGCAGGTGGTTTTAAATGCATCAGGATCTGTCTTTCCCACACATAAGCAGACGGAGGTCTCTTAGAGAGGTATTCACATTATAGGTCCTGACATCGAGAAACGCCTTACCGCGGCTGTCAGGTACACATGAATTGGCCAATTTATGCGCTAAGATTTCTCATTTATTTACAGCAGTAATGCTATTCATTTTCCATACTTCATATTTACATGCGCAAAAAAAATTTTTCAAAAAATTTTTTTTCATTTATTTCTATTTTCTACAGCAGTTAAGCTATTCATATTTCATATTTCATATCTATATACTCAGTGTTACAGTGTGCTACTTTATTTGTTCATTGTATATGGAGGTAGCTGCTCTTAGTAAGCACCTGTTCACACCTAGTTTTTGTAGTGGAAGTGCCGTCATTTTCTTTGTTACTAGATTTAGCGTTGACTGAGCACTCCACCCCCACCCCCATGCCGCAGGTGGTTTTAAATGCATCAGGATCTGTCTTTCCCACACATAAGCAGACGGAGGTCTCTTAGAGAGGTATTCACATTATAGGTCCTGACATCGAGAAACGCCTTACCGCGGCTGTCAGGTACACATGAATTGGCCAATTTATGCGCTAAGATTTCTCATTTATTTACAGCAGTAATGCTATTCATTTTCCATACTTCATATTTACATGCGCAAAAAAAATTTTTCAAAAAATTTTTTTTTCATTTATTTCTATTTTCTACAGCAGTTAAGCTATTCATATTTCATATTTCATATCTATATACTCAGTGTTACAGTGTGCTACTTTATTTGTTCATTGTATATGGAGGTAGCTGCTCTTAGTAAGCACCTGTTCACACCTAGTTTTTGTAGTGGAAGTGCCGTCATTTTCTTTGTTACTAGATTTAGCGTTGACTGAGCACTCCACCCCCACCCCCATGCCGCAGGTGGTTTTAAATGCATCAGGATCTGTCTTTCCCACACATAAGCAGACGGAGGTCTCTTAGAGAGGTATTCACATTATAGGTCCTGACATCGAGAAACGCCTTACCGCGGCTGTCAGGTACACATGAATTGGCCAATTTATGCGCTAAGATTTCTCATTTATTTACAGCAGTAATGCTATTCATTTTCCATACTTCATATTTACATGCGCAAAAAAAAAAATTTTTCAAAAAATTTTTTTTCATTTATTTCTATTTTCTACAGCAGTTAAGCTATTCATATTTCATATTTCATATCTATATACTCAGTGTTACAGTGTGCTACTTTATTTGTTCATTAACAGAAATAAACACTTGAAATAGATCACTCTGTTTGTAATGACTCTATATAATATATAGCATACCAGTATTGGTGGATGAGGGGTACCATACATACCAGGATTGTGGGGTGAGGGGACCATGCATACCAGGATTGGGGGATGAGGGGGGGACCATGTATACCAGGATTGAGGGGTGAGGGGACCATGCGTACCAGGATGAGGAAAGGAGTGCCATGCATACCAGGATGAGGGGTACCACACATACCAGGATTAGGGGGTATGGGGACCATGCATACCAGGATTGGGGGGTGAGAGGCCCATCCATACCAGGATTGGGGGGTGAGGGGACCATGCATACCAGGATTGGGGGGGTGAGGGGTGTCATGCATACCAGAATAGGGATGAGGGGTACCATGCATACCAGGATGAGGGGTATCATGCATACCAGAATAGGGATGAGGGGTACCATGCATACCAGAATAAGGGATAGGGTGCCATGCATACCAGGATTGGGGGATGAGGAGTGCCATGCATACCAGGTTTCTAGGATGAGGAGGCCATACATACCAGAATTGGGATGATGGGTACCATGCAAACCAGGATGAGGGATGGGGTGCCATGCATACCAGGATGAGGGGTACCATGCATACCAGGATAGGGATGAGGGGTGCCATACATACCAGGATGAGGGATGAGGGGTGCCATGCATACCAGGATTGGGAGATGAGTGATGCCATGCATACCAGGATGTGGGATTGGGTTCCATACATACCAGGATTGGGGGATGAGGGGTGCCATACATACCATGATTGGGATGAGGGGTGCCATGTATACCAAATTTGGGATGAGGGGGCCATGCATACCAGGATGAGAGATGGGGTGCCATGCATACCAGGATTGGGATGAGAGGTGCAATGTATACCAGACTTGGGATGAGGGGTACCATGCATACCAGGATAGGAATGCGGGGTACCATGCATACCAGGATGAGGGATGGGATGCCATGCATACCAGGATTGGGGGATGAGGAGGCCATACATACCAGGATTGGGGGATGAGGGGTGCCATACATACCAGAACAGGGATGAGGGGTACATACCAGGATGAGGGATGGGTTGCCATGCATACTAGGATGAGGGGTACCATACATACCAGGATAGGGATGAGGGGTGCCATACATACCAGGATGAGGGATTGGGTTCCATACATACCAGGATTGAGGGATGAGGGGTGCCATACATACCATGATTGGGATGAGGGGTGCCATGTATACCAAATTTGGGATGAGGGGGCCATTCATACCAGGATGAGAGATGGGGTGCCATGCATACCAGGATTGGGATGAGGGGTCCAATGTATACCAGATTTGGAATGAGGGCTATCATGCATACCTGGATTGGGGATGAGTGGTGCCATGCATACCAGGATTGGGTATGAGGGGTACCATGCATACCAGGATTGGGGATGAGGGGGCCATGCATACCAGGATTGGGGATGAGGGGTGCCACGCATACCAGGATTGGGGATGAGGAGTGCTATGCATACCAGGATTGGGGATGAGGGGTGCCATGCATACCAGGATAGGAATGAGGGGTACCATGCATACCAGGATGAGGAATGGGGAACCATGCATACCAGAATAGGGATGAGGGATACCATCCATACCAGTATGAGGGGTAACATACATACCAGGATAGGGATGAGGGATGGGGTACCATGCATACCAGGATAAGACTGATGGGGCCATGCATACCAGGATTGGGTATGAGGGAGCCATGCATACCAGGATGAGGGGTGCCAGCAATACCAGGATTTGGGGTGAGGGGTGCCATGCATACCAGGATTGGAGGATGAGGGGTGCCATGCATACCAGGATAGGATGGTGGGGACTGGATGGGTGCAACACAAATACCAGGATGGGGGCAGCACAAATAACAGGAGGGGGGCAGCACATACCAGCATGGGAGACCATATACCATAGCTAGTATATATACACAGTACAGACCAAAAGTTTGGACACACCTTCTCATTTCAAGATTTTTCTGTATTTTCATGACTATGAAAATTGTACATTCACACTGAAGGCATCAAAACTATGAATTAACACATGTGGAATTATATACTTTACAAAAAAGTGTGAAACAACTGAAAATATGTCTTATATTCTAGGTTCTTCAAAGTAGCCACCTTTTGATTTGATGACTGCTTTGCACACTCTTGGCATTCTCTTGATGAGCTTCAAGAGGTAGTCACCGGAAATGGTCTTCCAACAATCTTGAAGGAGTTCCCAGAGATGCTTAGCACTTGTTGGCCCTTTTGCCTTCACTCTCCGTTCCAGCTCACCCCTAACCATCTCGATTGGGTTCAGGTCTGGTGACTGTGGAGGCCAGGTCATCTGGCGTAGTATCCCATCACTCTCCTTCTTGGTCAGATAGCCCTTACACAGCCTAGAGGTGTTTTGGGGGTCATTGTCCTGTTGAAAAATAAATGATGGTCCAACTAAACGCAAACCGGATGGAATAGCATGCCGCTGCAAGATGCTGTGGTAGCCATGCTGGTTTAGTATGCCTTCAATTTTGAATAAATCCCCAACAGTGTCACCAGCAAAGCACCCCCACACCATCACACCTCCTCCAACATGATTCACGGTGGGAACGAGGCATGTAGAGTCCATCCGTTCACCTTTTCTGCGTCACACAAAGACACGGTGGTTGGAACCAAAGCACAGATTTCCACTGGTCTAATGTCCATTCCTTGTGTTCTTTAGCCCAAACAAGTCTCTTCTGCTTGTTGCCTGTCCTTAGCAGTAGTTTCCTAGCAGCTATTTTACTATGAAGGCCTGCTGCACAAAGTCTCCTCTTAACAGTTGTTGAAGAGATGTGTCTGCTGCTAGAACTCTGTGTGGCATTGACCTGGTCTCTAATCTGAGCTGCTGTTAACCTGCGATTTCTGAGGCTGGTGACTCGGATAAACTTATCTTCAGAAACAGAGGTAACTCTTGGTCTTCCTTTCCTGGGACAGTCCTCATGTGAGCCAGTTTCTTTGTAGCGCTTGATGGCTTTTGCAACTGCACTTGGGGACACGGTCAAAGTTTTCCCCACTGACTGACCTTCATTTCTTAAAGTAATGATGGCCACTCGTTTTTCTTTACTTAGCTGCTTTTTTCTTGCCATAATACAAATTCTAACAGTCTATTCAGTAGGACTATCAGCTGTGTATCCACCAGACTTCTGCACAACACAACTGATGGTCCCAAACCCATTTATAAGGTAAGAAATCCCACTTATTAAACCTGATAGGGCACACCTGTGAAGTGAAAACCATTTCCGGTGACTACCTCTTGAAGCTCATCAAGAGAATGCCAAGAGTGTGCAAAGCAGTCATCAAAGCAAAAGGTGGCTACTTTGAAGAACCTAGAATAAGACATATTTTCAGTTGTTTCACACTTTTTTGTTAAGTATATAATTCCACATGTGTTAATTCATAGTTTTGATGCCTTCAGTGTGAATGTACAATTTTCATAGTCATGAAAATACAGAAAAATCTTTAAATGAGAAGGTGTGTCCAAACGTTATGTCTGTACTGTATATACTGTATATACATATAAAGGCAACAAAGCTATAAAATAAGGTAATAATAATAAACTTTATTTTTATATAGCGCTAACACATTCCGCTGCACTTTACATACATAATCATTGCTGACCCCATTGGGGCTTACAATATAAAATTCCCTATCAGTATGTCTTTCGGAGTGTGGGAGGAAACCGGAGAACCCGTAGGAAACCCACGAAAATACGGGGAGAACATACAAACTCCTTGCAGATGTTGTCCTTGGTGGGATTTGAACCCAGGACCACAGCGCTGCAAGGCTGCAGTGCTAACCACTGAGCCATTGTGATGCCAGTTTGTATACAAACGTATAATAAATAAGGTAGTTTGTGTACGTACACAGGGCAGGCTCCAGTTGTAGTCAGAAGACGCGGAAGAAACCGGAGCTGCATAGGCACGAGAAGAGGTAAGTACTGTGCCGGCCGGGGCCCTGAGCAAGCGGGGGTGGCGGAACTGGCATCGGACTCCTTCGCTCACAGGCCTCATAGCGCACCGGGGTGCCCGACGGCGACTAGGCCCCCCGCCTGCTCAGGGCCCCGGCACTTGCCCGGGTACGCCGGGTCTGTACGTACATATAATAAATAAGAAAATAAAAAATTGTCTAGAGCCATAAATGGGTAAGAGGTGTAATGCAGCGGCTTGCTGCATTGCTAAAATGTCCAGGGGGTGTGTTCTGGCTGACCATTTACCTCCCCCTCAGGTGACTGATCACATGACTGTGACATCATCACAGGTCCTGTGTGCACAAAAGGATATATAAATCCTGGTGGTTTTTGAAAATGGAGAGAGGCCTGGTGAGGCCTGGTGAAGCCTTGGAAGGCAGGAGGCCTGGTTCCTGTGTGGGACTCCACTAGCCGGGAAGGTAGAGGCTGGATCCCTGTGTTTGAGATACCAGTAGTCTTGGAAGGCAGGAGGCCTGGTCCCTGTGTGGGACTCCACTAGCCGGGAAGGCAGAGGCTGGATCCCTGTGTTTGAGATACCAGTAGTCTTGGAAGGCAGGAGGCCTGGTCCCTGTGTGGGACTCCACTAGCCGGGAAGGCAGAGGCTGGATCCCTGTGTTTGAGATACCAGTAGCCTTGGAGACTACGTCTGGGAAGCCTTAAAGCCACAGCTGTGGCAGAACCGAGCTGATAGAAGCAGCTGAGACCCGGCAAAGGTAAAATCGGCGCTTTAAGTGAATATTGTCGCTGTACCTTGCTGAAGTCTGTATTTGAAGCCAAGTGGGCATAGCTGCCACTGAAAAGGCTCTAGGATACATGTGTAACATTCCTGCGAGTCACTGAGATGGACTATGTTATGAGCGGTTTATGATATGTAATAAACTGCTGGTCTTCATATTACTGGAAAACATTGCATGTGTGCTTTAATTGATCCGGTGAAGCGAGTACCCCCAGCGTGATGAATAGGGCTACCTTACAGAGGACCATAGTTCTTCAAGAGCACCTGTCAGCAGGATTATGTTCAGTAAACTACACACACTGTCAGGTGGGCGACATTACACTGATTAAAATGATACCTTGGTGATGAAATCCGTCCTGTGGTTCTGTGTAATCTTTACTATCAGTTTGGAGATAATGATATGCTCGTGCTTCGGGGCGGCCTGTGAGGGAGGGCTCTATCTGGTGCTCTGATTACATATTCATCTGTATGCTCTTATGACAGCTCACTGTGCCTTCACTGACCTGGCTCCTATTTTACATAATGCATCTAGTAGTGCGGGGCTAGGTATAATAGGAGGCAGGCCAGTGAACAATCAGTATATATTGTAGATAGGCAGCAAGATGGTATCCGAGATGGAGTGCTGTGTCATTGAGGTACCGGGCCTCGGTGATATGACACCTGGAAAAGGCTCCAGTACTGATAGAGTGCTGAGTGGTTTTACTTAGTGGAGCAGCAAAGGGTTAAGGTGTCAGGAATGACTGGTAAGTGGTGGGCGGGACAGGTCATTCACATCCACCAATCCACCAATTCAGCAGGTGCAGCTGAGTTAAAAGGGCAGCTGACCTACTCATTCCTTGTCTCTGTATAGAGGTGGAAATATCTTTGAGACCTTTTCTCTGTGGGAACTGAGAGACCTCTTACTTCTAGTCAGACTGTGTGGTGAGAATCTGGGCAATATTGTGAAGGAGTAAGCCCTGTATAACTGTATGGATTATTTTGTTTTGCCTTAGGCTGAACAGCCATGTAGCGTCGGCGTCTCTGCCTCCTGCCGGTCCCGGTCCGGCACCCTCCGGCTCCCCTACTGCATCTGCCCGGGGTGCGTGCATCTCGCGCAGTTCCCCGGGCACTATACTTAGGGCGCGCATGCGTGCGCTCCCTCCCTCTTGAAGGGGCCGCGCGCGCCGTCCTAAAGAGCCCCTGGCCAATGGCCGGAGGACTGCCCTTATATAAGGCACCTCATTTAAAATGGAGGTGCCTGTGCAAGGTTTTGTTTGTGTGCTAACACTCTCCTCAGCCCTCAGGTTCCAGTGCCCACCAGCCTGTCTATCAGCCGTGCCAGTCTGCCTGTCTATCAGCCGTGTCCACCTGTCTGTCTAGCAGCCGTGCCCGCCAGCCTGTCTATCTGCCGTGCCCGCCAGCCTGTCTATCTTCCGTGCCCGCCAGCCTGTCTATCTGCCGTGCCCGCCTGTCTGTCTATCAGTCGTGTTCACCTGCCTAGCAGCCGTGCCGGCCTGCCTGTCTATCAACCGTGCCCGCCAGCCTGTCTGTCAGCCGTGCCAGTCTGCCTGTCTATCAGCCGTGTCCACCTGCCTGTCTAGCAGCCGTGACCGCCAGCCTGTCTATCTGCCGTGCCCGCCAGCCTGTCTATCTTCCGTGCCCGCCAGCCTGTCTATCTGCCGTGCCCGCCTGTTTGTCTATCAGTCGTGTTCACCTGCCTAGCAGCCGTGCCGGCCTGCCTGTCTATCAGCCGTGCCCGCCTGCCTGTCTATCAGCCATGCCCGCCTGCCTGTCTATCAGCCGTGCCCACCTGCCTGTCTATCAGCCGTGTCTGCCTGCTTGTCTACCCACATCACCTGCCTGTCTACCAGCCGTGCTCATCTGCTGTGCCTATCGGCTTCGGCCATTAGTCACGTGGGAGTCGCCTGCTCTCACACAAGGTCGGTCCCAGAGTGGCACATGGTTCACCTTTCGGGTCCCTCCTTGGTTCACGGAGTCGACTAAGCCGCCGTGTGGCCAGGGTCGGTCTGGGTAGGCACTTAGTTACGCCCCTCTGGTCCCTCCTTGTATCACAGCACAGAGGTTCCACCACCCGTATCTGTAACAAGCCGTTTATCTGTTTTGCTGGAAAAGATTTATAAACTTTAATAAATCTGCCTGCGTATACAAAGTAACTGCATACATGTGTGAACGCTGGCTAACGCTCACCTGAGCGAATCCCTTATCTTGCAGGCTTGTTGCATTTCATATAATATATATATATATATATATATATATATATATATATATATGTATATATGTATATATGTATATATATATATATAATATATACACATATATATATATATATATATATATATATATATTGTGGTAGAACGACTCGCTCAGCCACTTCCGGAAGTAGACTCAGGAACCCAGGTTTTCTTTGCAGGCTTTATTAAACAGCATAAAGCTCTGCACTCCAGCAAAATAAACACAGCCGTACTTGGCAAAACAGCAACACAAAAGATAAACTGTAGCACAGTCCATATATGTGTGTGCGGTTCGCCCACACAGGGTATGTCCAGCCTTCAGCTCCCCCCTGAGCTATGGCTGTCCAGTCTGGAGACCTTGCCTCTCCAAACACACACAGAGAAAAAAAAACAAAACTGAACATTTAAACGTTGCTCAGCCACACCCTGAGGTGGGGGTATGGGGAATGACGTCCCTCCCATCTCTATTTCATTCCCCTAAAACCACGCCCTTTAAGTGAGTTAACCGTTCAGCATATAACATGCTGGCAGAAAGTTTATTGGTTTCAGTTCACACAGGCTAGCAACCTGTGTGACACATACCTCTCCTCATACATCATGCCAATGACTCTGTCACATATTCCCCCCCTCTTCCCAAAGCCTTCCGATACCAGACAGGGAATTCTAGAAAGGGCATCAGCATTCCCGTGTAACTCCCCGGGCCTATGCTCTACGTGAAAGTTGAAGTCCTGAAGAGCTAGGAACCATCTAGTTACCCTGGCATTTTTACCACTCTTTTCCATCAACCATCTCAACGGGGCATGGTCTGACACCAACTTAAACTTCCGGCCTAGTAGGTAGTATCTTAGTGTATCTACGGCCCACTTTAAGGCTAAACACTCTTTTTCTACTATTGCATAGTTTTTCTCACAGGACGAAAGCATCCGGCTCAGATAGAGAATAGGATGCTCTTCTCCATTTATCTCTTGAGAGAGTACAGCTCCTAGACCAACCTCTGAAGCATCTGTCTGGACCACAAACTCTTTCTTGAAGTCTGGTGTGACCAGGACCGGCTGTTTACACAGTGCTGACTTCAACAGTTGAAACGTGGTCTCTGTTTACTCCGTCCACTTCACCATGGTTGATCTGGTGCCTTTTAGGAGATCGATCATGGCAATATTTGGGATATACCGCCGGTAATATCCCATCATTTCCAGGAACGCTCACATTTGCTTCTTGGAGAAGGGTTTCAGCCAGGTCTGGATTGCCTCCACTTTATTTACTTGTGGCTTTATTTCACCTCTTCCGACGACATAGCCCAAGTACTTGGCCTCCTCTTTTCCGACGGCACATTTTTTATCGGATTTATAGTAAATCCCGCCTTCCTTAGAGCATCCAGAACATCCTGTAGCTTAGGTAGATGACTAGTCCATCTGGGCTAAAGACTACAATGTCGTCAAGATAGGCTGCGTCATACTTCTTATGTGGGGCTAGGATCCGATCCATCACCCTCTGGAAGGTGGCTGGGGCCCCCTGTAGCCCGAATAGCATCCGAGTATATTGAAAGCACCCATCAGGTGTCGAGAAAGCCGTCATCTCCTTGGCCGTCTGGGAAATGGGGATCTGCCAGTAGCCCTTTGACAGGTCAAGAGTGGTGATGTACCTTGCCGGTCCAAGCCTCTCGAGTTCATCGAAACGGGACATCGGGTACGCGTCACACTTGGACACCTCATTCAGCTAGCGGTAGTCATTAAAAAACCTCAAGTCTCCATTGGGTTTTGGCACAAGGACGATTGAGCTTAACCACCCACTCTTTGACTCCTTTGTCACCCCGAGGTCTAACATCCTCTTTACCTCGTCGGAGATCACCTTCCGGCGTGCTTCTGGAATTCGGTACGGCTTCAGATTCACTATTACATGTTGCTCTGTCAGTACGTCATGCTCTACCATCTGAGTATGCCCCGGCAACTCAGACAACAACTCCCGATTTTGCTGTAGTAGTTCTCAACATTGTTGCTTCTGGGCCAGACGATAGAGTCTCTGCTATAGTGACCTCTTCCACCTTGCCTTCAGGAGCAGCTCCCAGGCAAGGAGTTTCCACTGGTTCCCGGTCCCGCCATGGCTTGAGCAAGTTCATATGATATACTTGGTGCTACATTCTTCGGCCAGGCTGGTGGACTCGGTAGTTCACTTCACTGAGTTTCTCCACCACCTCATATGGACCTTGCCATTTGGCCAGGAATTTACTTTCGACAGTGGGAATGAGAACCAGAGCGCGATCCCCAAACTGGAACTGTCTCAGCCTTGCCGACCGGTTATACACCCTCGCCTGGGCTTCCTGCGCCTGGAGGAGATGTTCCTTCACAATGAGCATCACTTTCTCTCCTGTAACTGGGTGACATGTTCGATGATGCTCCAGTGGGGGGTGACCTTGGCCTCCCAGGTTTCCTTGGTGATATCTAGGAGACCCCCTGGATGCCGGCTATTTAGAAGCTCGAACAGAGAGAAGCCAGTGGAAGTTTGGGGAACTTCCCTGATGGAAAACAGTAGAAATGGAAGCAGGTAGTCCCAGTCTCGACCATCCTTCTTGACGAACTTTTTGAGAATTGCTTTCAGAGTCTTATTAAAGCACTCCACCAGGCAATCGGTCTGCAGATGGTAAACCGAGGTTCGCAGCTGGGTAATTCGAAGCAGTTTACACAGCTCCTTCATGACCTTGCTCATGAATGGGGTTACTTGGTCCATCAGAATTTCCTTCAGCAGGCTGGTCCTGGCAAAGATGTGGACAAGTTCGCGAGCTATGCTCTTACTGGACGAGTTCCTTAAGGGTACCGCTTCGGGGGACCGGGTCGCATAGTCCATGATGACCAAGATATATTGGTGGCCCCGATTTAACTAAGGGGCCCACAAGGTCCATGGCAATCCTCTCAAAGGAAACTTCTATCACAGGTAGTGGAACTAAGGGGCTACGGAAGTGGGAGGTGGACACCACGGTTATCTGGCAGGTGGGGCAGGACCTACAACAGTTTAAGATCTCCCGGTAACATCTTGGCCAATAAAACCTCCTCACTATTCTCTCCTGAGTTTTTTCCACCCCTAGGTGTCCCCCCAGAATATGTGAGTGTGCCGTATCCAGTACTCTCTGTCGGTATGGTCCCGTTACTAACAGCTGTTCCACTGTCTCACTGCCCCTTAGTTTAGCCACCTGATATAGCAACTCCCCCTGAACTACAAAGTGGGGGAACCTGGTATCGGCCCCCGGCTCTTGGGCAACCCCATTACATACAGTAACCTGGTCAAACGCCCCCTTTAAGGCCAGGTCCCAAACTTGAGCAGTCCCAATGTTTTCTCCAGACACATCTAACTCAGGGAGGTCGGCCTCCTTGGTCACCGTCTCGCCCTCATCGCCGGCAAGGACACACAGTGGGAACTCACCCACTTGAGACTTCATCGTTCTTCTCCAGGGACCTGGCTTTTTCCCATACTACTTAGTCCGGTTCCCTTCCCCCACAAGTCCCAAAATAAAGAAAAATCAAGGCCCAGTATGACAGGATGTATCAGGTCCTTAACCGCTCCGACCTCGTGGGACTAGGCGCCACAGTCTGTTTTCACTGTCACTATGGCCACGGAATAGTCCTTGGTGTCACCATGGATGGACCGAATGCCCACAGTTTTGGAAGGGATCAACTGGTTGGGAAGGGTAGCTCTGATTAAGGTCACCAGACTCCCAGAGTCCAACAGTCCAAGCATCTTTACTCCATTAATGAATACGGCACATGCCTGCAGCCCCTTGCCAGGTCGACAGTCTTCACTGCAGGCTGGATAAGCATAACAGGAATCCCGTCTTCCCAGGCTGCAGTCCATGGGCTCAGGGGACATATGACAACAGACGACTACGTATCCAGGGTTGTGACACAGCCAACAGACTGTATCTTTATCAACAGTCCTTGTGGCACCTTCAGTGGGAGTGGGATGCCCCCCAGTGGTGGCTCCAGACCCCTTCTGAGGTGAACCCGCCCCTTTTTGGGTATCCCAGTACGGAGAAGTGACTTTATCCGGTTTCCCGAGGGATTTCTCAACTACCTGATTCCTCTCTACCAGGCTGATCAAGTCATCTGCATTCTGGGGATCGCCCTGGGCATGAATCTATCAATCACCACCCGCTCGACCATCTGGGCTGGAGTGGAGGACTCTGGCTGCAACCACTTCTGAACGAGATGCAGTAGGTCAAACATCTGTGAGCGAGGGAGTTTATCGCTGGCATATGCCCAGTGGTGGACTCGTTGGGTTCTCACCGCCGTATTCACTCCCAGGCGTGCTAAGATCTCTGTCTTTAGCTTGGCGTATTCCTTGGCATCCTGCAGTAAAAAGTCGTAATATGCCTTTTGGTGTTCACCCGACAAATATGGTGCCAGAACCTCTGCTCACTGTTCTGGTGGAAGTCTCTCCCGATCAGCCACCCTCTCAAAGACTGTCAGAAAGGCTTCTACATCATCCCCGGGGGTCATCTTCTGCATGGCCCGTCTTACCGCCTTCCTGACGTGGGAGTCATCAGTCGGCCCTGGGGTGGGGCAGCTGCCCTGTCCTGGATGGCATTCGCCAGAAGCTGAATCTGCTGCTCCTGCTGGTGCTGCTGCTGCGCCTTTTGTTGCAACTGGATCTGTTGCAGCAACAATTTGGTCGTCTCCTGGTGCTGTTGCAGCATGCTCTGCTGGCTCTGCAGGTGCTGCTGATGGTACTGCGCCTGCTGTTGAAGCATGTTCACAGTTTCGGACTCAGTCCTTTGTCTGCCCTTATTCACACATCGAGGTTAACTCTGACACATGATAAGGTTTTTAATATAAGACAGTGTAGGACCGTCCTGAAAGGGTTCACCTTGTCAATGGTGGGATGGCTTATATACTATTTTTGATCAAAAACAGTGTTACTGACCCAGACAGTTTCTGCCAAGAGAACCATATGCTGCTGATGCAACTGCTGGACTAGGAGTTTGTTGGTTTCTTATTGAGCATGCCGCTGCTGCTGCTGCTGCAGCCCCTACTGGCACTGCTGGTGCTATTGCTGCTGCTACTGCTGCTATCACTGCTGTTGCTGCTGCAGATTGGCTGGATGAGTTGCTTAACAAGCTCTCTCTTGCTTTCAGACTGTGTTTGCAATGCAGTAGCTGCATTTACCCAGGACATTAAGTCTTTAAACTATTATCACCTGTGCTCTTTGGGACTTGCTGCTTGCATCCAAAACACCAAATGTAGGGGTTCATGCTCTCAGGTAGCCGATTGGAACACATAGCCACAGGGTTTTTATATCAAAAACAAAATAATGTTTATTTCTTCTGATTGCACAGTACCGAAAACAAAAACCATAAATGTAAAATCACTAGCCTTGTGCATGTGCTTACTATACAATACAGACCCTGGCTACTCGGACACGGTTGAGCTAGTCTTCGTTCAGTCACACAAAACAGCTATCGTTCAAAGCAACCAATGATACTTGCAATTTGGTGCATACAGCCTGTGCAGTCTCTTAGAGAAAGTTTAGCTTGTCTCTCTCTAGCTACAACACAACCCACTCTGCTCAGATTGCCCCAGCTGACTGAGAACAGTCAACACATGGCCTGGTTCTAGTCATAGCTATCCATGTGCACCTAACCAGGACCTGTAGTGCTAGGATTAAACCCCAGCCTACCTGGCTTTTCTGCACAGGGTTAAAGTGATTCAGTGGCCACGTATGTGTTCCGATGTGAACCCAACCGAAACACTTATGGGAAGTTTTGAAGAGACAAGTTGAGCATCACTCTCCATCCATCATCTAGGCTCTAAAATAGATCGGTCTTAAACAATGGAAACAGATAGATGTTGTAATATGTCACCAGATATGTCATTAGATATAGTAGTTTTTGATGTGGGGAGTAATCATTTTTGCATCAACTATTTTGAATAAAACTGAAGATTTTATAAGGAAAGTTATATTATTAACCTTACTTTCAAGTTAGGGATTAATAATGTTAAAATAGTTCTCATGTTCAATGAGATATTGATTAAAATTGTACTTTTCAAAGCGATTGCACTTATTTATGCTGAGAACTGCTTCTGCATGATATCGGTATTATTTTGTGTATATGTACATATATATACAAAACAGATCAAAAGTTTGGACACACCTTCTCATTTAAGAGAATGCCAAGAGTGTGCAAAGCAGTCATCAAAGCAAAAGGTGGCTACTTTGAAGAACCTAGAATATAAGACATATTTTCAGTTGTTTCAAACTTTTATGTTAAGTATATAATTCCACATGTGTTAATTCATAGTTTTAATGCCCTCAGTGTGAATGTACAATTTTCAAAGTCATGAAAATACATAAAAATCTTCAAATGAGGTGTGTCCAAACTTTTGGTCTGTACTGTACCATACTCAGAGACTGCAGCAGATTCAGACTTCCAAGCAATGCTCACTATCTCTAGCACCCTAACAATGAAATCAAGCAGTGGAACTGCAAAAAATAATGAAAGGAAGTGGGTGGGGCCAGAGTTATGAAGAGAATAAGACTTCTAAATATAAATATATTTCTAAAGGTGCAATTGACATGAAATGCTCACCAGATGTTGGTAACAACCCATACAATCCACACAGGCAAAGAAATCAAATCATAGATGTCCATAAATTAAGGTATGTGTAATAATGACAAATGACACAGGCAAAAAGTATTGAACACATGAAGAGAGGTGCAAAAAGCCATGGAAAGTCATGACACCAGCTGAAATCTATCAGTAGTTAGAAAGCAATCCTGCCGCTTAGTGAAAAATAATATCCGCTGATTTAAGCGGTGGCCTATAAAAAGGTATCTCATTACCAAGGTGCCATCTCGTGATGGGTAAAAATAGGAAGCTGTCTCATGGCCTTCACAACCTTATTGTTACAAAACATATTGATGGTGATGGCATTGGTTACAGAACAATTTCAAAATTACTGAAGATTCCAGTGAACAATATTGGAGCCATAATCCGAAAGTGGAAAGAACATTATTTCACCTTAAACCGGTGTAATGCAGCGACTTGCGGCATTATGGTAATGGTCCAGGATGTGTTTTGGCTGACCACGTACCTCCCCCTCAGGTGACTGGTCACATGACTGTGACATAGCACAGGTCCTGTGCACACAGAATGTCTGATCACATGACTGTGACATCAGCACAGGTCCTGTGTGCATTGGAAGATATATAAACCCTGGTAGTTTTGAGACAGGAGGTGTAAGGCGTGAGGCCTGTTCCCGTGTGGGACACCGCTGGAGTGTGAGGCCTAGTGAGGCCTATTGAAGCCTGGTGAAGCCTTAAAGACGGAGGCTGGATCCTTAGGCGTAAGCGATCCCAGTAGCCTTAGAGGGCCAGAAGCTTGTAAAATAAGAGTCCTGGAGGGCAAAAGGCTGAATCCTTGTGTGAGAGATGCCAGCAGCCTTGGACGACAAAAGGGCTGGAGACCACGATTGGTAAGCCTTAGAGCCACAGTGGTGGCAGAACAAAGTGGACTGAAGCAGCTATGACCCGGCAAAGGTAAAAACACTGCTTTGATGTGGACATTGATATAAGTGACTTTGTTGAGGGATGTAACTGGAGCCAAGAGGGCCTGTCTGCCATTTGAAAGGCTCCTGAATGTTATGTGTGTAATATGCCGGTGAGCCACTAAGATGGACTGTGTTATAAGCAGTTATGAAGTGCAATAAACTGCTGGATGGTGAAAACTGGAAAATCGTGGCTGGCATGCATTAATTGACCTGGTGCAGCGAGTGTCCCCCAACATGATGACTAGCGCAGCCATACATGTGCGAGAGAATTGGGGCAACTGCAACTGCAGCCCGGTTGCTAGGGGCAACTGCAGCCCGGTTGCTAGGGGCAACTGCAGCCCGGTTGCTAGGGGCAACTGCAGCCCGGTTGCTAGGGTTAATGGCACAGGACGACGAGTGTGGATTAAAAGCATCTTGCTGTAACTCAGCGGGGTTACGAAAATTGTCCTCGCACTCAAACCTGGTTTGCTGTGGCACGGCGGGGTCACGAAAATTAAAGCATCTAGCTGTAACTCGGCGGGGTTACAAAAATTGTCCTCGCACTCAAACCTGGTTTGCTGTGGCACGGCGGGGCCACAAAAACTTTTTCTGGGGAGAGTGGTGTAAAGTGTCTAGTGTGGACAGTGTACCACAATGACTATGAATGGAGCAGTATCTCCAGACGGAATGGAGAAGGGGTTGGATGACCGAGTACAATCGCTCTTCGGCATAATGGAGTTTCCTGAATAAATGCAGGAGCTGATAAAGATGGCTGTGAAAGGAGCAGCAATTGAGACTGAAGCTATTGAGCGATTAAAGTGCCTGTCAAAAGCACAGCAGCAGGCATTTGAGAAAGTACAGCAACAGGACATGGTGCAGGAACGGCAGGAGCTGTTGGCACCGTATAGAATGGCGGCATTGGACCATTCTGCAAACTCTCCGGGGGCGCCAGTTTTGTCCCAGAGTGCCCGGGGAGGTGGTAAGAGATGTTCTGAACTGAGTCCTAAGAGTATTGCTGATTTTTTTTGTAAAAATTCCCCTACCGCTGTGGTGGTTCAAAAGGGGGCGGAGTCTAAAAAAGGGGAGGATTTTCACAAAAGTGTGGAGCATAGAAAGCTAAAGTTTGTTACTGGTTGTGGGTTGGTACCCCCTAAAAATGACAATTTGACCGTTGGTAACGGGGTAGCTCCAGTAGAAGGGGTTGACGTCAAAGTGGGAGGTGACCTGTTAGTCCACAACACCATGGGGAGTGACACAGACCCCATAGCTGACGGTGACACTACGAAAGTAGAAGGAGAGTTCAGTCAGGAGGAGCTAGACGAGGAGAGAAAGTCCCCCTCTCGTCGTCGACGGCGCAAGGGCCACAAAAAGGTTGCTCCTATAGTCTTTGCTGAAAGTGAAAATACAGAAAATATAATGCTGTATGCCTTTGTTCCAAGTGTGGATCCTCCTTTAGAATCAGAAGAGGAGGTGACTTTGCCAGCAGCAACCTCCGGTACAGTACTGAGACGGAAGGATCTGGATCTGACAGCCCTGAAAGAGGAGGCGGCCAGTCATGACCAAGAGCTGGAGCCTATCAGGCAGCGGTATCAGAGTGATGTGCAGCAACGAAGGGAAAACCTGGGGAACGTGTCCTCAGACCAGCTGAGCCTGGAGTCTGAACGGCAGAAAATAAACCAGGTTGTAAGGAACTTGCAGCGAGAACTGGAAGAAAGCAGCAAGGAAGTTAACCAATGGAAGGAAATGTTCCAGGAAATTAAGGAGGACCGCCGCAAAACCAAGGAGGAGGTTTTGCAGTTGAACCTTGAGAAGGAAGCGCGGCAGGATGAAGTTTCTGGGCGTGAACAAAACCTAGAACGACTGCGCAAACAGTTCAACCGAGAGCTGTGTGAATCCAAGAAGGAATATGGTGAACGCAGTCGGGAACTGCAACAAATTAAGAAAGACTATGAGGATCTCCTCGGGGTTAAAGAAAAACTAGAGGATGATAAGGCGGATGCAGAGAACATGCGCCAAGTGGTTGAGGCCACTCTGCAGGACGCCTGTGATGAAAATGATGATCTCCGCAGAAAGACCCTAGGTCTGGAAGCTCAGGTGAAGGAGCTGCAGACGTTCTGTGATAATCTCCAGAGGGCAGAGTCGTGCCTTAAGGAAAGAATCAGCAAGATGGAAGCTGAGCGGAAACAGATGGAGGAGTCTATCGGAGAAGCCACAGACCAGGGCCAGGAGTTGGCCACTGGAGATGGGAGGTATGAAGCAAATACCTCCTTGAATAATGCGAGCTCGGATGATTCGGTGGATGTAAGAGCCGAGATCAAGGAGCTCAAGGAGACACTACAAGCCTATTTGAAGCAAGAGAAGCTTGAGAGACTGGCTGTTGAGAGCCGAGTGGGCGCCTTGGAGACAGAGAGGTCTGAGAGAACTCTACTGTTAAAGGAACAGCTGAAGCAGGAAGAGCTTCAGAGATGGGCTGCTGAGAGGGGAGTAGCTGAGCTAGAGGAAGAAGTTTTCAAGCTCAAAAGTCGCCTGGCAAAGTATCACTCAGTGAACGAGGCCTCCTTGGAGATAGAAAAGGAAAAAAAGTTGCACTTACTCCTTTATACCATGAGAAGGTGGACCTGAGGAGAGCTAAGAGTGTGTCAACAGAAGATAAATATTAAATGGAAGTGGTCAAGACGAAAGTTCTTGAAGTTGTAGCTGTAAGTCAGTTGTCCCTGAAACCTGAGCAGGTTGATCGTCGGGAAACCACTGGTGAGACAGAATCGTCTCGGTACAAATGCCTCATAGATGTACCCAAGGATTTGAGAGAAGAGTGCACCAGTGAGTCCATGCATGAAGAGTTTAAGGAGGCCGTGGGAGCCTGTAAGGTGTACTCGACCTCAGAAGCTAAACAACTGGTGGTCCTGTCCACAACCGAAGTCACAGTTAAGAGGGTGGCGATCCTAAGTGACATGCACTGGCGATGTATTCGCACAAAGCAGTTTCTATGGTTGAAGACGGAACAAACCGCTAGACCACTGGAGCTGATGAGAAAAGCTCACAGTCTGCGAGAAGAGGTCATTCGAGTGCCTCATGTTCTGGTGAGAAAGCTCCTTGGGAGAAATGGCCAAGCCATGCAAGTGATGGTAAAGAGGTCTGGCATGATGAAAGTAAACAGTCCACGTGATCGACAGGACTGGATACCAGATGAAGATGGCATGGTGTCATTCTCCGCTGTAGGAAAGGAAGAAAATCTTGCATATATACACATGCTGTTGGAGTACCGAGTGACCTACCTGTGAGAGGTAGAACAGTTGAATCTCGCCAGACTGCAAATGGAAAGGCAGCATCACCTGAGCGGCAGAAGACGGCAGCTGTCTAGAAATTGTGAGACCAGACAGAGAAAGGGTCCCCTAAATAACAGAACAGCTACAGCTGAAGTTAGGGACCTTTCAAGATGTCCTGAGAGTTGTGGGCGTGGGTTTAGAGGTAGTGAGACCTCCAGGAACTCAGGTTTGAGAGGCCCCAATAGAGTACGGGACAGTACGGAGTCGAACCGGACCTTAGATACCAGGGCATGTGAGTCATCCTGCTGTATTGACCGCTGGGAGCGGGGGAGGTCTGACAAGGTTACGACTGACCGCTGGGAACGGGGGAGGTCTGACAAGGTTACAACCCGGAAAGGTGACTTGACGAAGTCGGTGACAAAGACGAATGGTAGGTCCCTAAGGAATGGGCTAATGTCATTGACTAAGGTTCCAGGGGCTGAACAGCGCAATTGTCAAGTACATGGTCTCTGTGTGAACTGTGGGTTATGATGTGTTTGTGTATATTATGTGTTCAACCCCACAAGTTTGAACAAAGGGGGGGAATATGTAATGCAGCGACTTGCGGCATTACGCTAATGGTCCAGGATGTGTTTTGGCTGACCATGTACCTCTCCCTCAGGTGACTGGTCACATGACTGTGACATAGCACAGGTCATGCGCACACAGAATGTCTGATCACATGACTGTGACATCAAGATTTCAGACAAAGGAACGAAAAGAGTTATCAGAAGAGTTGTCCAAGATCCAAGGACCACCTGTGGAGGGTTACAGAAAGACTTGGAATTAGCAAATGCAATTGTTTAAAAGAAAACTAGAAGTAATGCACTTAAACTCCACGGCCTGTATGCACGCTCACCATGCAAGATGCCAATACTGAACAAAAAACATATTCAAGCGCTTTTAACGTTTTCTCATTAACATTTAGACAAGCCTGTGAAATACTGGGAGAATATAGTCTGGTCAAATGAGACCAAAATTTAACTTTTTTGGATGACATAATACACACCATGTTTGGAAGCCAAAAGGCTCTGCATAACACCCCAAAAATGCCATACCAACTGTGAAGTTTGGTGGTGGGAGCATCATGATGTGTGGCTGTTTTTCAGCATATGGCACTGGCAAAATTAATGTAATTGAAGGAAGTATGAATGGACAAATATACCGAGACATTCTTGATAAAAAAAACTGCTGCATCTACCAGAATGATAAAGATAAAATGAGGGTGGACATTTCAGCAAGACAATGATCACAAACACACAGTCAAAGAAACTCTCAATTGGTTTCAGAAAAAGAAAATAAAGTTGCTCGAATGGCCCAGCCAATCACCTGACCTGAATCCAATAGAAATTTTATGGAAGGAACTAAAGCTCAGAGTACATAGAAGGAACCTATGGAACCTTCAGGATTTGAAGAGTGTTTGTGTGGAAGGATGAGCCATAATCACACCTGAGCAATACTTGTGTCTAGTTTCTCCATACAAGAGGCATTTTGAAGCTGTCAGCACCAACAAATGCTTTTGTATGAAGTATTAAATACATTTCAGTAAGCATGTTCAGTACTTTTTCCCTGAATCATTTGTCATTATTACATATAGCTTAATTTATGGACATCTATGGTTTAATTTCATTACCTGTGTGGATTGGATTGGTTGTTACCGACATCTGGTGAGAACTTCATATCAATAGCACCTTTATAAATATATTTATTTACAAAATAAGTGACATATTCAATAATTATTTCACCCGCTGTATATACGTATGTATATGTATATATATATATATATATATAATATATATGCACTGAATATCAACTAATACAAATTGGACATTTTTTAAATTTTGGTTCAACAAAAAAATAAAAAAACAACGAAAATGACCTGGACAAAATTCTGGTACCCCTAAAACGGATTGAATATAATTTAACCATAGAGACAGGTTAAACTAAGGTGTGCCATGCAACTAGCATCACAGGTGTCTACGAACTTGTAAGCCTGCCTACTTACAGGGTGAAAATTAATCACTGTGCTGTTTTCTTTTCATGGTGTGTACCACACTGAACATGGACCAAAGAAAGCTAAGGAGAGAGTTTTCTCAGGAGATTAGAAAGAAAATTATAGACAAAGTTATTAAAAGGAAAGGCTATAAAACCATCTCCAAACAGCTTGATGTTCCCGTTAATTCAGTTGTACATATTATTCAGAAGTTTAAGGTCTATGTAGCCAACCTCCCTGGATGTGGCCGCAAAAGGAAAATTTATTGCAAATTTAATAGATTGATAACACAAATGGTAACCCAGAACAACTTCCAAAGAGATTAGAGGTAAACTTCAAGGTCAAAGTACATCAGTGTCAGATTGCACCATCCATCGCTGTCTTGGCCAAAGTCGACTTCATGGAAGATGAGGAGGAAACCACTGTTGAAAGCGAATCATAACAAAAATGAAACTGAAATTTGCCAAAATGCATATTGACAAGCCACAAAGCTTGGAAAGGAAAATGTAATTTGGACAGATGGGACAAAACTGGAGATTTTTATAAAGTCACATAAGTTCTGTGTTCACAGACAAAATTGAAGCATTCAAAGAAAAGAATATTGTACTTATCGTGAAACATGAAGAACGCGTGCTTATGTTTTGGGGTTGCTTTGCTACACCTGGCATGGTATCTTGAATCTGTGCTGGATACAATGAAATCTCAATACTTTCAAGGCATTCTCGAGCAAAATGCACTCCTCAGTGTCAGAAAGTTAGGTCTGAGTCTCAGGTTATAGGTCCTCCAACAGGATAATAACCCAAAACACACAGATAAAAACATCCAAGAATGGCTAAAAGCAACGTATTGGACTAATTTAAAGTGGATTTTTACAGTATGTATGATTATAAATAGTGATGAGTGAGCACTAAAATGCTCGGGTACTCGTTGCTCGGGTTGAGCAAATTGGAATACTCGGGTGCTCGACCCGAGCAACGAGCCCAATGTAAGTCTATGGGAAACTCAAGCATTTTTCAGGCGGTTCCCCCCGGCGGTCTGCAGAGGCCCTAAAAATTGCCCAAATCGATGGGAACAGTGTTCAAATGACATGAGGACAGCATGGGGAAGACCCCTGGAAGCATTTCTGACTCCCAGGCCACTGCTGTCAACAACGTTGTCAGAGGTGTTACCCCACTTTTACAGACTCACAATAAAACATACCAAAACAAAACCAAAATGGATTTTCTTAGGAAATATGTTAAGGAACATCCTTTCTATGACATGTACAATGTATATAAAGCAAAATAAATAACTAAAAACAAAAATACTCCTCCACACCTTGGGCTATGTTCACACGTAGTGTTTTTGATGTGTTTTTGCACTTTTGCATTGCTTTCAACCAAGACAAATGCATTCACCAGGAAATTTCATTTAACATGTTACAACCTTATCTGGAAATGTGGTGTGTGACACATCATCAGACACATCCTGTTTTATTTATGATGGAAGGACTCTGAAAGTCATAAAGCCTATTTTTATAGAGACATCAGACGGCCCTTACTATTCTTAAAAGGCCAGCAGTCGGCCCTAGCTATTGTTAGAGAGCCATCAGCCGGCTATGCTTTGTTGTTCCCATTATTAACAAGTGGGTCTCCTATACTGTTATTGCGTATCCAGTGACTGCAAGGGCTGCCAAAAATTTGGACGCAACCCAATACCCCTTTGAAGAGACATAGAGGAGGGTCTCAGTAAAAAAAATGTTCCCATTATAAAGGAGAGGGTCTCCTATAGTGGTAATGCCCATGCTGTGACTGCAAGGGCTGCCAAAATTTTGGAAAAACCCCACTAAGAATTTAAAGACACATAGAGCAGGGCCTCAGTAACAAGGTACGACATGTTCCCAATAGAAAGGAGAGGGTCTGTGATACAGTTATAGGGTATGCAGTGAGTCCAATGGCTGACAATGTTAGGAAAAACCCCACTATGAATTTAAAGACTCATGGAGCAGGGCCACAGTAACAAGTACGACATGTTCCCATTAGAAAGGAGAGAGTCTGCGATACAGTTATAGGGTATGCAGTGAGTCCAACGGCTGACAATTTTAGGAAAAACACCACTAAGAATTTAAAGACACATGGAGCAGGGCCACAGTAACAAGTGCGACATGTTCCCATTAGAAAGGAGAGAGTCTGCTATACAGTTATAGGGTATGCAGTGAGTCCAATGGCTGAAAATTTTAGGAAAAACCCCACTAAGAATTTAAAGACACACAGAGCAGGGCCACAGTAACGACAAATTCCCATTAGAAAGGAGAGCGTCTCCCATAGTGTTGGCCTATGCAGTGAATGCAAGGGCTGCCAAAAATTTGGAGGCACTTCAATGCCCCTTGGAAGAGACGTGGAGGAAGGCTTCATAAAAAATGTACCCATTAGAAAAGAGAGGGCCTCCTATACTTGTAATGCCCATGCACTAAGTGTAGGGGCTGACAAACATTTACCCCTGGGGGGTATACATGAATATACTGTATAAAAAAAATTTTTACGGGCATCATAAACACCCTTTAAAAAAATTAGGTGGGTGTTGCATCACGACCACGGTCACCCTGGTGATATGGTGGTGGAGGACGAGGAGAAGGAGGAGGACAAGAGCAAATAGCCAAAATCAGGAAGCATATACCCATGTGTGGGTGTGAAAGGGTGCATGGGAATACACCTCCCAAGAAAAGACACTGGATTGGAGTTTATGTTACACTGCTATCATTCAGTGGTGTTGAGAAGTCTGGCCCAATCCAGCCCTTGTTCATTTTTATAAGAGTCAGCTTGTCAGCATTTTCAGTTGACAGGCGTATGCGCTTATCAGTTATAATTCCACAAGCGGCACTAAAAACCCGCTCTGATAAAACGCTGGCGGCAGGGCAGGCCAGGACCTCCAAGGTATAGAGAGCCAGTTCATTCCACGTATCCAGCTTGGATAACCAATAATTATTCGGCACAGCGGAATCACGGAGGACGTTGGTACGGTCGGCTAGGTACTCCCTCAGTATCTTCCCAAACTTTGCAGTCCTTGTGAGAGTACCCCGTGCCTCAAGGCCTGTCTGATGGGAGGGTCTGAGAAAACTCTCCCAGAACTTTGACAGTGTTCCCCTGCCTCTGCTGGATTGAAGTTGTGTCTCTCTCGCCTGTACTCCTTGGTTGTCCAACGAAGTGTGCCCTCTGCCGCCAGCGTTTTCAGATGGGAATTTTTTTAATAGTTCTGCAACAAGGGCCTTCTGGTACAGCCCCATTTTTGTAGACCTGTCCGCCTCAGGAATAAGAGATTTAAAGTTCTCCTTGTAGCGTGGGTCTAGAAGTGTCACTAACCAGCAATGACTGCCACACAAAATTTTAAGAACGCGAGGATCATGGGAAAGGCAGCGTAACATAAACTCGGCCATGCGTGCCAGACTACAAACAGGCAAGACTTCCATGTCCTCACCAAGAGGATGACTGACCATGCTCTCCTCCTCCTCCTCCTCTTCTCTGTCCTCTGGCCATCCACGCTGAACAGATTGTATGACAGCTGTGCAGGTAGTACTGTCTATAGTGCATGAAACTAGCTCCTGCCCTTCCTCCTTCTCCTCCCCTTCCTCATTGTCACCCAATCCACGTTGGGATGAGATGAGGCTTGGCTGTGTGTAATCACCCTGTATGGTTCCTTGCTCCATCTCATCGTGCTCCACCTGCAATGCATCCTCTTTGATTATGAGCAGAGATCATTTCAGAAGACAGAGGAGCGGGATTGTCACGCTAATTATGGCGTCATCGCCGCTCACCATCTTGGTGGAGTCCTCAAAGTTTTGGAGGATGGTACATATGTCTGACATCCATGTCCACTCCTGAGGTCTTATGTGTGGAGTCTGAACTGAATACCGACGGCCTTGTTGATGCTGGTACTCAACAACTGCCCTTTTCTGCTCACAAATCCTTCCCAACATCTGTAGTGTGGAGTTCCAATGCGTGGGGACATCACACACCAGTCTGTTAGCCGGAAGCTGCAAACACTGCTGAAACACTGCAAGGGCGGCAGAAGCTGTAGCTGACTTTCTAAAATGGGCACACAGGCAGCGTACTTTAACAAGCAGATCCCGCAGCTCCGGGTAGTATTTGAGAAACTGCTGAACCACGAGGTTAAGCACATGGGCCAGGCATGGTACGTGTGTGAGCTCGCCTCGCCTCAGAGTCGCCACCAGGTTCTGGCCATTGTCACACACGACCATGCCTGGCTGTAGGTTCAGCGGTGTGAGCCACAGATCTGCCTGCTCTTTCAGAGCTGTCCACAACTCTTCAGCATTGTGCGGTTTGTCACCTAAGCATATTAGCTTCAGCACAGCCTGTTGCTGCTTGGCCAAGGCAGTGCTACAGTGCTTCCAGCTTGTGACTGATGTGGTCATTTCGGAGATGGAGGCTGAAGAGGAGGAGGAGGCTGAGGAGGATGAGATGCAGGAGCTGTAGACCGTGGGGGCAACCCTGATTGACCTAGGGCCCGCAATCCTTGGCGTCGGGAGGACATTTTCCGTCCCAAGGTCCGACTGGGTCCCGGCTTCCACTATGTTAACCCAGTGTGCCGTCAGCAAGATGTACTGTCCCTGCCCACAAGCACTTGTCCATGTGTTCGTGGTTAGGTGGACTTTACCGGTAACTGCGTTGTTGAGACCACGGCTAATGTTTTGGGACACGTGCTTGTGTAATGCGGGGATGGTAAACGGGTAGAAATAGTGGTGGCTGGGGACGGAGTACCGAGGGACGGCCGCCGCCATCAGGTTGCGGAAAGCTTCCGTCTTCACGAGCCTAAAAGGCAGCATTTCGAGCGCAAGCATTCGTGAAATGTGAGAATTTAGTAGTGTGGCCTGTGGGGCATTGGCTGCATATTTGCGCTTGCGTTCCAAGGACTGGGGTATGGACAACTGAACGCTGCGCTGGGACAAGGCCATGGACGTGCTTCCTGATGCTGCTACTTGAGAGTGTGCAATGACAGGTGCAGGGCAGGAGGCATCTTCGCAAGCACCATGGACAGGGGATTGGCTTGCATGCACAACAGTGGAAGAAGCAATGGTGTCACTCGCAGACACTGTTCCTGGACCCTGGGGTTCGGCCCACAAAGTCGGATGCTTTGCTGCCATGTGCCTGATCATGCTGGTGGTGGTCAGGCTGGTCGTTTTGCCACCCCTGCTGATGCTGGCCTGGCAGGTGTTGCAAATTGCCTTATTGGGATTATCGGCAGAGTCTTTAAAAAACAACCAGACTCGGGAAGACCTAACAGTTGTACTGGCAACTTCCTTCGTGTTGGTGTTACAGAGAACGGTTGCCTGCCTTCTGTCTGCGGCCACCACACTGCTTCTTCCTGCCTGTTGGGGTGCTCTGCCTCCCCCTGTGTGCTGCTGTCCTCGCTCTGCATGTCCTCCTGCCAGGTTGGGTCAGTTACTATATCATCCACCACCTCATCTTCCACTTCCGCACCCTGGTCCTCCTCCTGACTCTCTGGCAATTGTGTCTCATCATCGTCCACCTCTTGTGACACTTTCCCACCATCGCCTTCATGTGACCATGGCTGCTCAAATATTTGGGCATCGCTACACGCAATTTCCTCTTTCCCCGCTTCAAGTGGACCGGGCGAGAGGCCCGAATCTATAAATGGAAAAGTGAACAGCTCTTCAGAGTGTCCAAGTGTGGGATCAGTTGTCTCTGGGTACTCGGCATGGTGGGAGGAAGGAGGATCAGGGTGAGGAATATGCGGTCCAGACTCACGGCTACTGAGACTTGACCGTGTGGAAGACAGGGTGATGGTGGTGGTGGCTAAGTGACTGGAAGCATTATCCGCTATCCAACCAATAACCTTTTGACATTGCTATGGGTTCAATAGTGGTGTGCTGCAGTCCCCTAGAAATTGGGACAGGAAGGTCAGCTGAGAAGATGTGGGTGTTTGTTGTGGCACAATTTCGGCTTGTCCACAGCCTTGTCCTCGGCCTCTGCATTCACCCTTACCATCACGTCCAGTTGCCCGTCCCTTGCCACAATCCTTGCCAATTTTAAATGGAGAACAGTATCTTCCACGCTCACTACAAATGACTGAGTTTGGAGCGAATTTATATGTGATCCATGTGACGGAGAAAACGAAGTTTTAAATACCTGGCCTGTAGGTAAGTAGTTTGACCAGCAAACTGCTGTGAATTGCTTCACTGACACACTGAAAGAAATTTTTAATGGAGTCCAGAAATGGCAGTGTTTTCTGACAACGTATATGTGAGCCGTGTGACGGAGAAAACACAGTTTTCAATACCTGGCCTGTAGGTAACTGTTTTGAACAGAAAACCAGTGTCAAAAACTTTGCTGACACACTGAAAAAAAAATGTAATGGAGGCCAGAAATGGCAGTATTTTCTGACAACGTATATGTGAGCCGTGTGACGGAGAAAACACAGTTTTAAATACCTGGCCTGTAGGTAACTATTTTGAACAGCAATCTGGTGTCAATTGCTTCACTGACACACTGAAAAAATTTTTTAATGGAGGCCAGAAATGGCAGTATTTTCTGAAAACGTATATGTAATCCGTGTGACAGAGAAAACACAGTTTTAAATACCTGGCCTGTAGGTAACTGTTTTGGACAGCAAACCAGTGTCAAAAACTCTGCTGACACACTGAAAAAAAAATTTAATGGAGGCCAGAAATGGCAGTATTTTCTGAAAACGTATATGTGATCCGTGTGATGGAGAAAACACAGTTTTAAATAGATGGATTTTTAGCGCTTTAATTTGGAAAGGACCTGGCTGTATTCAGCAGTGCCAACAAGCTAATGGCACAGAAAAACCGTGTTCTCTGGATTGCTTTTTAAGCAAATAATGAGGATTAAGATGCAAAAAAAATTATTCCTGGCCCCTGAGACCTGGGCCTATTTCCAGAAATATCTAACAGCAGCAGCTGATAGAACTGGAATGGAGCCTCTTGTGCTATATGCACTGCAGTCTGCTATATACACCGCCTGCCTATACACCCTGCCTGCCTGATATCTCTGCAGATGGATTAGTCCTCAGAAGGACTGTTTGTTAAGATTGATATGTGTAATGTACGGTTTTTCTCCCTACACTACCTAATACACAAGCAAATCTCTCCCTGACACAGCAGCAGCTCTCCCTATACTGTCTGATCCGGAGTGACTGTGACGTGCATGGCGGCGCCAGGTCTGATATACACCTAATGACACTGTGCGGCCAGCCAATCACTGTAATGCCCACAACCAAAATGGCTACGGCATTACAGTGCATGGCAGGCAATCCCTGCATGTTCATTGGCTCTCTAAAGAGCGCCAAACAAGTAGGGAGGGGACCCGAGTTCCCGCCCGAGCAACCCGGAAATATTCGCCGAGCTTGTCGAGCACCATGATGCTCGGGCGAGTATCGAGTAGTGGCGAGCACGTTCGCTCATCACTAATTAGAAACTGTTTAATAATAGACATACATTTACCAAACAATATCACTGTTCAGTGAACAACTTGTATCAACATACGTTTAGTGATTAAGACCCAGTGTATACCAAAGCCAATATTATCAATTAGTGATGAGCAAATTTGCAGAAATTCTAATTCGGCAGTTCGCTCCAATTTGATCAGGAAATTTGATTTGCATTCAATTTATTCAATGCGAATCGAATGTGCCTTTCATGTTATGGGGTCTCCACAGACTCCAGAGCATAATAAACATAGGGTGCAAAAAATATTTACCTCTCAAATCGATTGGACCCATAGAAGCTCAACTTACTGCGCGAAACGGCCATCATCCTCCTTCACTCCCACATCCCCCGTGCCCACCGCTTACATGTTTCCATGATCTGGATTAAAGGATTCTAGGACCAAGAGCCTGCGGTGAGTACTTTCGTTTCCTGCATTCTTGATCATGGTTCAGAATAATAATGACCAGCTGTAATTTTGCTGGCTTTGCACAAAGCAAATCATAAAAAATGTGCCTCTTCATAGTAATAGTGTCTCCTTCTGTGCCTCCACTTGGTAATAGTGCTTCCCTCTGTGCCTCATTGTAATGTTAGTGCCTTCTCTGTATCTCTTTATTCTAATAGTGTTGTTTCTGTGCCTGTTCATAGTAATAGTGCACCCTCTGTGTCTCTCCATAGAATTACTCGTCCCCTGTGTGCCTCTACATAATAATTCCTCCTTTGTGCTTCTTCATAGTAATAGGGCCCCATATGTGCCTCTTCATAGTAAGAATAACCCCCTGTGATTCTTCATAGTAAAAGTGACCCTTAGTGCCTATTCTTACTAAAGGTGTTCTCTCTATGCCTCTTCTGTGTATCTTCATAGTAAAAAAATATATGGATTAATATATATTAATATATATATATATTATATATATATATATAGTATAATATATTAATACCTCATCCCGCTTGCTGTGAGGTTAGACTGGCTCTTCATCCTCCCTACAGTCTACAGTATGATGACCTCATGAAGTGACATCATCACGGCACCCCACCTGATATCACCTGCATATTCCTGACCTTTGGCAGGCCAAAAACATAAAGCAGTCTGTGACCTGCCAGAGTAAGTGGCAAATCACGAGCAAATATTCTCTGCTCCATCATAGCTTTTAGCAGTATCTGCGTCCTGATATTGTTAAAAGTGATGAAGGACCACTGTCAGCACTGACCCATGTTGCATTTCCAGCAATTGCCCTATGGCTAGTTTGGCCCTGATTGTCTATAGAGCAGTGGTCCCCAACCTTTTTTGCACCAGGGACCGGCTTGAAGCAAGATCATTTTTCCATGGCCCAGCAAGGAGGGGGTGGGGTGGGCGGGGCTTTGGTCATATGGGGGCGGGGTAATGGAGGGATTTGGAGTTTAGTGCATACTTATCATATAGTGTAGACCAGGTCCCCGCCAGGAGCCCCACATAATGTGCTGTGCCAGGAGCCGCATCACTGAGGCCCCATCACGCCCTGCAGCAGGACAGGGCAGCTGTCCTGACAGCTGCTGTTCAGCTGCATTTACTTCATCCCAGGGGCGGACACAGACTGTAGTGGGCCCCTGTGCAAGAAATTTTTGGGGGCCCCCCCCACCCTTCATAAGGCAACAAAGTTATGTAAACATAACCCCCCCATGTGCATCTCTCACCCCCCCATGTGCAGCTCACCCCCGTGCATCTCTCATCCCCCTCCGTGCATCTCTCATCCCCCTCCGTGCATCTCTCATCCACCCCCCGTGCATCTCTCATCCACCCTCCGTGCATCTCTCATCCCCTCCGTGCATCTCTCAACCCCCCCGTGCATCTCTCACCCCCCCGTGCATCTCTCATCCCCCTCGTGCATCTCTCACCCCCCCATGTGCAGCTCACCCCCGTGCATCTCTCATCCCCCCGTGCATCTCTCACCCCCCCGTGCATCTCTCATCCACCCCCCGTGCATCTCTCATCCCCCCCGTGCATCTCTCACCCCCCCGTGCATCTCTCACCCCCCCGTGCATCTCTCATCCACCCCCCGTGCATCTCTCATCCCCCCGTGCATCTCTCACCCCCCCGTGCATCTCTCATCTCTCCCCTCCCTCCCATGTGCATCTCTCATCTCTCCCCTCCCCCCATGTGCATCTCTCATCTCTCCCCTCCCCCCATGTGCATCTCTCATCTCTCCCCTCCCCCCCATGTGGATCTCTCATCTCTCCCCTCCCCCATGTGCATCTCTCATCTCTCCCCTCCCCCCCATGTGGATCTCTCATCTCTCCCCTCCCCCATGTGCATCTCTCATCTCTCCCCTCCCCCCCATGTGGATCTCTCATCTCTCCCCTCCCCCATGTGCATCTCTCATCTCTCCCCTCCCCCCCATGTGGATCTCTCATCTCTCCCCTCCCCCATGTGCATCTCTCATCTCTCCCCTCCCCCCATGTGCATCTCCCATTCCCCCCACTCCTAGTTAATTGTATTTAAAAAAAAATAAAACTTGTTATACTTACCCCCATGCGATCCCTGCAGAATCCTGGCGCTCGTCCAAATCGCTGACACCAGGTTCTCCTGACTTCCGGCCATGTGACGGCGCCGTCACATGACCGGAAGTCAGGGGAATCATGAAGGTGCTGCCGCAGCAGCGCAGCGCTAAGATGTCCCGGACCCGGCGCTTAGCATGGGGCCCGGGGCCCCATGAGGAGAGAGACGCACAAGAGGGGGGCTCCGAGGGGGCTCCTACCGGCCGGGCCCCATACTGGAGTCAGGGCAGTCATGCCCTGATGGCGGCCCTGCTGGAGGTTGGAGGGGCCCCCTCTCCCCGCGGACCGGCTGAAAAACCCCAACGGCCCGGTCCTGGTCCGCGGACCGGCGGTTGGGGACCTCTGCTATAGAGGATATCCTTCAAATATATGTTCACTTTACTACAGATGATGAAAAGATGTTGTTCAATAGTTTGAGACCAGTTTGTCATTTAAGATGTATCCAATAATGTACAGCTCAATTGACAGAACAAAAATAAACTCTTAATTGGTAAAATAAAATAGTAGTTTCACACTTTGAGATACAAAATTAAAAGGATTGCCCAGTCATATGATATTGATGTTCTATCTTTAGGATATGTCATCGATATCAGATTGCTGGGGTCAAACACTGATACCCCCCAATCAGCTGTTGTTAGGTAGGTGTTAACATTGAATGTAACTGGACATCACACCTCTGTTCAATATGTAGCAGCCACTGCAGAGTGCTTCACATCAGTTACTATTCAAGAGAAAAAAGAGATGGAACTCCAGCACTGTTTTACACTGTAAAAATCTTGCATCTTTATTCATGAGAAATAAATATAAATACAGCTAACTCTAACATTCTAGCCATTGAATTTTTCCTTGATCATGACGACAAAGATTATGACAAACTCATTTCTTTAGATAAAAACTGTAGGGAAATAGAGCGCACCAGACCATAGAATGACACCTTTACCAAAAGATAAAAAAGATCCAGGTAATAGGCACAACACCTGTAAAAGCTCAATAACAGTTGCTGCTTCCCCATGGTTGGGGGGGTGGGTGAACTCCACCAAGATGCTTCAAGGAAAAGACAATTTAGGTTTTGGCAGTGCTAACCTTAAGATCCTTGATCCAGTAATATAAAGGATCATTTTTTTCCACAACGTATTTGTAGCGCTGGCGTCCCTGCCCTCTGCTAGGCAGGGACGCTGCTCCCCTCACCGCTCTGCTGTCAGCGCGCGCTCCGTCCCGGCGTCCTCTCCCCGCTCTGCTGTCAGCGCGCGCTCCGTCCCGGCGTCCTCCTCCTGCTCTGCTCTCAGCGCGCGCTCCTTCCCGGCCCCTGTGCTTAGGGCGCGCGCGCGCGCGCGCTTCCCTCCTCTTAAAGGGGCCGCGCGCCGCCCTAAAGAGTCCCCGGCCAATGGCCGGAGGACTTCATCATATATAAGGCACCTCCTCCAAAATGGAGGTGCCCGAGCAATGTTGTTTGCACCTGTGTCTCACCTGTGCTTCAGCCCTCAGGTCCCGTTGCCAGTTACCTGCCAGTTACCTGCCAGTTTCCTGCTAGTTACCTGCCTGATTCCTGCCTGAATACTTGTTACCTGTCTGCCAGTCTGAGGTCCGACGGTCTGCCTTACTACTCCTGTCAGTCTGTCTAAAGGACCAGCCTGCCCGCTCACCTGGGAGCGCATATCAGCTACCTGCCTGCTTGCCTGAGGTCCGACGGTCTGCCTTACTACTCCGGTCAGTCTGTCTATGGACCAGCTTGCCCGCTCACTTGGGAGCGCTTCTCCGTTTTCTGCCTGCTTGCCAGCCCGGAGGCTCCGTTGTCACGTGCTGTGACCACCAGCTATCTCAGAGACTCTTGCCCGCTCACCTGGGAGCGCATCTCCGTTACCTGCCTGCCAGCCCGGAGGTTCCGCCGTCACGTGCCGTGACCACCTGCTATTCCTGAGACTCTCGCTTGCTCACCTGGGAGCACACATCTACCATCTGCCTGCTAGCCTACCCGGAGGCTCTGCCATCACAGGTCGTACCTACCCCTTACCCAGAGACTGCCCTGATCACTTGCCGTAACTCCCTGTCCGTTCACCCAGAGACTGCCACCCGCTCCCTTACAAGGGCCGCCCCCTTGTATAGTAGCTCAGAGGTTCCGCCTCCCGGACCCGTTACAGTTTGCTCGGGCCATGGAACCCGGTGGCACCCAAGCTCCCTCGCTCTCGGACCTCTGTCTTGAACTGTCCCGTCAGAAGTCCCAACAGGAGGCCATCCTGGGTCATCTGCGGAATGTTAATACTCGCCTGAACACCCTGTCTGATCCTGCAACTACGGCCAGTACCATGGTATCCTTTTCCGGACCCCGGCTCTCTGCACCTCCTCGCTTCGGAGGCGACTCCGTCCTGGCTCGGGGCTTCATAAATCAGTGCACCCTGCATTTTGAACTATTGTCCCACCAGTTTAACTCCGACCGAGCCAAAATTGCATTCATCATGTCCCATCTCACCGGGGAGGCTCTGGCCTGGCTAAATCCTCTATGGGAGAGAGGAGACCCCCTGGTGTCCGACTTGCCTGCCTTTCTCACGGCTTTCTGGAAAGCCTTCGACGAACCCGGACGGAGGACCTCATCCGCATCATCTCTGCTACGCCTCCGTCAGGGAAGCCTCACCGTGGGTCAATATGCCATACGGTTCCGTACCCTTGCCTCGGAGCTGGCCTGGGATAACGAAGCTCTGGTATCCGTCTTCTGGGAGGGTCTGTCCGGCCGTATTAAAGATGAACTTGCTGGTCGGGACATTCCTACCACTCTCGATGACCTAATAACTCTTGCCACCCGGATTGACCTACGGTTCCAGGAACGTGCCAAAGAGGTCACCCGTGAAAAGGGGCTTCCACGTCTGGTTCCTACTTTTCTGAAACCCGTCACTCCTTCCGTTTCTCCCCAGGTACACTCTCCTGAGCCTATGCAGGTCGACCAGACCAAGATGGTCAAGACCCGTCAGGACTTTCGCCGTGCCGAGGGGAGCTGCTTCTACTGTGGCAGTAAGGAGCATCGGATCCGTGCCTGCCCGGAGAGGTCGGGAGAACGCCTGTGTCTAGGTTCGCTCAGAGGACTTGATCTAGACAAAAATAAATCCTCTCCATCCCTGCTGCTGTCTGTCTCAATCATCTGCGGGGAGAATCGTTATTCCGAACTAGCCCAACTTGACTCTGGAGCAGCCGGAAATCTTATTTCACTGTCCCTGGTGGAGAAATACCGCATCCCCACCAAACCTCTGGCTGTACCCTTGTCTGTTGTTGCCGTGGATGGGGGCCTCTTATCTCGCCCCATCCAATTCATCACCGAATCCATTACTCTGCAAGTGGGTATGCTGCATTCAGAGAGTATCTCCCTTCACGTTCTGCCTGGACTCTCTCACGCCCTCTTGCTAGGTCTGCCTTGGCTCCAGAGACATGCACCCGTGCTTGACTGGCAAACCGGAGAAGTCCTTCGCTGGGGACAAGACTGTCATAAAACCTGTCTGGTTCCCGTCCATTCCGTCCGTCCCTCTCCTATCCCAGCTAATCTACCTGGACTTCCGATTCCTTATTGGTCTTGTGCTGATGTCTTTGATATGGAGGAGGCAGAGACATTACCACCTCATAGACCATGTGACTGCCCCATCGATCCCGCCAGAGTAATGCAGGTGGCCCCCGTGAGTCTAAATTGTCTCCCTCCTGGTAAGACGTTCGTATCGGTACCTGATCGGGAGAGGATCCTACACTGGGGTCATTCGTCTAAACTAGCTGGTCACGCCGGTCAGAAAAAGACCCTCCAGCTTATTACCCGGCACTACTGGTGGCCTAACCTGCACAAGGATGTTATGGACTTTGTTTCTGCCTGTGTGTCCTGCGCCCGCAACAAGGTTCCGAGACACCTGTCGGCCAGCCGCCTTCTTCCTCTGCCAGCACCTGCTGCCCCCTGGCAGCATATAGCGATGGACTTCGTAACTGATCTGCCCGTCTCTGCCGGTTGTACGGTCATTTGGGTGGTCGCTGACCGCTTTTCCAAGATGGCTCACTTCATTCCCCTGCCAGGTCTTCCGTCTGCACCCGAGCTGGCTAGAGTCTTTATCCGCCACATCTTCCGTCTTCATGGCCTGCCCCGTCACATCGTGTCGGATCGAGGAGTACAGTTCACTTCTCGTTTCTGGAGAGCCACTTGTAAATTGCTAGACGTCACTCTGGACTTCTCCTCCGCTTACCACCCACAGTCTAATGGTCAAGTGGAGCGGATCAATCAGAACCTGACCAGTTACCTCCGGCACTTCGTTAATGCTCACCATTCTGACTGGGTGGATCTCCTGCCATGGGCCGAATTCTCGTACAACAATCACAAGAGCGAGTCTTCCTCCATATGGGAGAGTACCCGGTCCGCACTCCTTCTGTCAGCCGAGCGTATGAAAAGGCACGCTGACAAAGGACGTCTGGATCCTCCTCAATTCCGTCCTGGGGATAAAGTCTGGCTCTCGTCCAAATATGTCCGGCTCAAGATCCCTTCCTATAAGTTGGGGCCTCGGTTCATCGGCCCACTGGAGGTTATCAGTCAGATCAACCCGGTGGCCTATAAATTGAAACTCCCGGCCAACTTACGGATCCCTAACTCCTTCCATGTATCTCTCCTCAAACCTGTGGTACTTAACTCTTTTTCTAAGTCTACAGGTACGCCTCTTGCTCCGGTTTCTGCTGAGGACGAGTTTGAGGTAGAGAACATTCTTGCCACCAAAAGGGTAAGAGGAAAGACCTTTTTCTTGGTAGATTGGAGGGGGTTTGGTACTGAGGAGAGAACGTGGGAGCCCCGGGAGAATATCCATGCCCCTCTCATCCTAGCTAAATTTCTGTCTGGCCTAAAAAAGGGGGGGGGTACTGTAGCGCTGGCGTCCCTGCCCTCTGCTAGGCAGGGACGCTGCTCCCCTCACCGCTCTGCTGTCAGCGCGCGCTCCGTCCCGGCGTCCTCTCCCCGCTCTGCTGTCAGCGCGCGCTCCGTCCCGGCGTCCTCCTCCTGCTCTGCTCTCAGCGCGCGCTCCTTCCCGGCCCCTGTGCTTAGGGCGCGCGCGCGCGCGCTTCCCTCCTCTTAAAGGGGCCGCGCGCCGCCCTAAAGAGTCCCCGGCCAATGGCCGGAGGACTTCATCATATATAAGGCACCTCCTCCAAAATGGAGGTGCCCGAGCAATGTTGTTTGCACCTGTGTCTCACCTGTGCTTCAGCCCTCAGGTCCCGTTGCCAGTTACCTGCCAGTTACCTGCCAGTTTCCTGCTAGTTACCTGCCTGATTCCTGCCTGAATACTTGTTACCTGTCTGCCAGTCTGAGGTCCGACGGTCTGCCTTACTACTCCTGTCAGTCTGTCTAAAGGACCAGCCTGCCCGCTCACCTGGGAGCGCATATCAGCTACCTGCCTGCTTGCCTGAGGTCCGACGGTCTGCCTTACTACTCCGGTCAGTCTGTCTATGGACCAGCTTGCCCGCTCACCTGGGAGCGCTTCTCCGTTTTCTGCCTGCTTGCCAGCCCGGAGGCTCCGTTGTCACGTGCTGTGACCACCAGCTATCTCAGAGACTCTTGCCTGCTCACCTGGGAGCGCATCTCCGTTACCTGCCTGCCAGCCCGGAGGTTCCGCCGTCACGTGCCGTGACCACCTGCTATTCCTGAGACTCTCGCTTGCTCACCTGGGAGCACACATCTACCATCTGCCTGCTAGCCTACCCGGAGGCTCTGCCATCACAGGTCGTACCTACCCCTTACCCAGAGACTGCCCTGATCACTTGCCGTAACTCCCTGTCCGTTCACCCAGAGACTGCCACCCGCTCCCTTACAAGGGCCGCCCCCTTGTATAGTAGCTCAGAGGTTCCGCCTCCCGGACCCGTTACAGTATTGCCACGCCGGACTTGTATTGTACTGTACAGTTGGCATTTACACTTGAGAAAGGCGCTAGTCTGGAGTGGAAACGAGTTGTGGAATAAAAAACGCTCCTTACATTATTGGATCGAGGTTAACGCAGCCCAAAACTTTGAATTGTCTTTTCCTTCAAACTCACTTCTTTGTAACAGTTACCTAACACTGAAGCTGAACACAAGTTAAAACACATACAGTACAGACCAAAAGTTTGGACACACCTTCTCATTTCAAGATTTTTCTGTATTTTCATGACTATGAAAATTGTACATTCACCCTGAAGGCATCAGAACTATGAATTAACACATGTGGAATTATATACTTTACAAAAAAGTGTGAAACAACTGAAAATATGTCTTATATTCTAGGTTCTTCAAAGTAGCCACCTTTTGCTTTGATGACTGCTTTGCACACTCTTGGCATTCTCTTGATGAGCTTCAAGAGGTAGTCACCGGAAATGGTCTTCAAACAATCTTGAAGGAGTTCCCAGAGATGCTTAGAACTTGTTGGCCCTTTTGCCTTCACTCTGCGGTCCAGCTCACCTCAAACCATCTCGATTGGGTTCAGGTCTGGTGACTGTGGAGGTCAAGTCATCTTGCGTAGCACCCCATCACTCTCCGTCGTGGTCAAATAGCCCTTACACATCCTGGAGGTGTGTTTGGGGTCATTGTCCTGTTGAAAAAAAAATGATGGTCCAACTAAACGCAAACCGAATGGAATAGCATGTCGCTGCAAGATGCTGTGGTAGCCATGCTGGTTAAGTATGCCTTCAATTTTGAATAAATCCCCAACAGTGTCACCAGCAAAGCACCCCCACACCATCATACCTCCTCCTCTATGCTTCACGGTGGGAACCAGGCATGTAGAGTCCATCCGTTCCCCTTTTCTGCGTCGCGCAAAGATACGGTGGTTGGAACCAAAGATCTCAAATTTGGACTCATCAGACCAAAGCACAGATCTCCACTGGTCTAATGTCCATTCCTTGTGTTCTTTAGCACAAACAAGTCTCTTCTGCTTGTTGCCTGTCCTTAGCAATGGTTTCCTAGCAGCTATTTTACCATGAAGGCTTGCGGCACAAAGTCTCCTCTTAACGGTTGTTGAAGAGATGTCTCTGCTGCTAGAACTCTGTGTGGCATTGACCTGGTCTCTAATCTGAGCTGCTGTTAACCTGCGATTTCTGAGGCTGGTGACTCGGATAAACTTATCCTCAGAAGCAGAGGTGACTCTTGGTCTTCTTTTCCTGGGGCGGTCCTCATGTGAGCCAGTTTCTTTGTAGCGCTTGATGGTTTTTGAGACTGCACTTGGGGACACATTCAACTTTTTCCCAATTTTTCGCACTGACTGACCTTCATTTCTTAAAGTAATAATGGCCACTCGTTTTTCTTTACTTAGCTGCTTTTTTCTTGCCATAATACAAATTCTAACAGTCTATTCAGTAGGACTATCAGCCTTGTATCCACCTGACTTATGCACAGCACAACTGATGGTCCCAAGCCCATTTATAAGGCAAGAAATCCCATTTATTAAATCTGACAGAGGACACCTGTGAAGTGAAAACCATTTCCGGTGACTACCTCTTGAAGCTCATCAAGAGAATGCCAAGAGTGTGCAAAGCAGTCATTAAAGCAAAAGGTGGCTACTTTGAAGAACCTGGAATATAAGACATATTTTCAGTTGTTTCACACTTTTTTGTTAAGTATATAATTCCACATGTGTTAATTCATAGTTTTGATGCCTTCAGTGTGAATGTACAATTTTCATAGTCATGAAAATACAGAAAAATCTTTAAATGAGAAGGTGAGTCCAAACTTTTGGTCTGTACTGTATATGTTTCATGAACAGCAACAACAGAGAGAAATGATTGTATAATTACATACTTTCACTGAGACATTGTTATAAGATTATACAATTTCATACCTGATACATAATGAAATACTTCCACTGGTAATGAACAATACTTTAAATCATGTCTGTGATTCAAACTACTAAAAAAGCAAATATTCAAGGGGAAAAATCCAGAATGCCTTATGATTTAGTAGCAAGCATTTTCCTTCACTCCCTGTACTTGATAAGCTAACCCTTTCAATTCCAGTACAATGGAAGCCAGTTACATAACCATTCTGCTACTGGATAAAAAAGCTTTAATACTCCAGAGGGTTTACTTATAGATTTTTACTGTCTGATTAATTTTTGTCAAATTCTACACAACATGTTATCACATAAATTGTAATTAATCATAGATATAATCTTATGCTGTACACCATTAGATCTAGATTTAAGTGTTACCTGTGTCCGCATGACTACACGCTGTATATATTATGTGGCCACACTTATAATTAACATTTTTTGGAGAGACACGTTTTGATTTATTTTATTTCTCATTTTCAAACAGACTTGATGATAATATTTGTCCTATACTGCGTGACCTTTTAGAAATAACTTTTATTTCACCTTTAATGGTAACCCCATCCTATAATAAGATACATAGTACAGGACAATGTTCTTTGTGTGATTGAACTCAGCACTAAATGGTATTGTTAAAACCATTAACCCTGATTTGAACGTTCTCCTAAACTTTTCCTTGGCCACGTTGATCATCCTCTCAGGATAATCGGGCTGCCTCAACCTTCTACACACCTTAAGGCTCGTTCAGACGTCTGTGCCAATTGGTCCGAGTACAGACCGCTAATGCACCGAATAGCCACGGCTCTTCCCACCCAAATGTGACAATTCATGTATTTCTTGAAGCTTACATGCTCGGGTCAGGAGAGTCTCGGTCAGTCCATACTTTGTGGTCAGAAAAGCCCCAGCCAGTTCATGCTTTGCACAGACGTCTGAATGAGCCCTAAGTCTGTTACTTTTTCCATTCCAAGTTGGCAATGGGACAACTTCTACTTGCCCTTGCGCCAATGACGCCAGAGTCACCAATGAAAACAGATTTTTTAATGTGTCCAAGATGGCACAATTTGGCATACAGTAAAATTTTTCCTACAACCGATGTTCTGTGAGTGACTATAGTTATAGTTCCAATTCCACATTTTCCTTGATGCATAAATCCAAAAATATGATCTCAGTATCAAAAAACTCTCGCATAAATTAAAATTTTAAGGAATTGTAGAACAATTCCCTTTACCTGAAATTTACAGCTCTTTGATTCTCAGATGGAGCTTTGGTACAGAATGTGGGCTCCAGCATATGTCTAGAAGTACAGATTAGAAAACATTTATTGTACAGCATCTAAATGCAAGTAACCCCTCTACGGTATCAAAGCTTTTTTTATAGCATCTTAAGAGATAGGTAACAGGCTTCTGTTTTAGTGGAATTGAAAGGGTTAGCTTGACAAGTGAAAGGGAAGTGCTAAAAAATGCCTTTTACTAAGTCATTCTGGATTTTTTTCATGATTACTTACTTTCCGGACAGTTTTAATCATACTTGAACACTGTATCATTATTAATAAAGTATATCATTGTGTACCAGAGTGATTGTGTTTTTCTCTTCTTTTTACACTATTGCACATGCTCTTGTTTCTGTGCACCTATAGCAAGAGGAGAATGGACTTTAACTGTGGTGGGTTACCGGATATGGACTATGTATTCAAGAGAATCAGAGCTGATCTGTCTTAGTAGATATTGCATGCTAATAGTTTTGTTAAAGAAGGTAATGAACATTTTATACATGTGTCGAATACAGAATAAAGTGCAATGCACCTTTAGTCTCATGATCCATTTGTAAAAAACAAGATAAAATAATCACCCAATTTTTCAAACTATAAGATGCACCCAGGTTTAGCCACCGGAAAATAGGAAAAATATTTCAGACTTCTGTTTTCAGTATCAGAATGTATGAGTTGTCCTCTCAAGTCCTCATCACTCAAAATGTTACTTTCTCTCTCTCTCATTTAAAAAATTAACATCAGAACATTTTTCCTTTTCATTTCATAAGGCATAGTTGGTTCCCTCTATGGCATTAAAGATGATCTATGAAACACATATAGTTAAATTTAAATTAGACTCTTTTATATGCAATACTTCCAGATGATTTTATAGCTTTATTTCTACATTCTGTTGTTGCAATTATCAAAATGAAAACCTTGAGACTGTTAAAGACATTTGTTCGCAAGTTGAAACCTTGTTAGAAATTCTAGGACCCAAATATTTATTTTTATACTGAAGTTAGAGAATTGCCTTTTAGAATGGGGGGTTGTAGTTTTATGGTTTCTTTGTAATTAAATGTATTATTTTAAATGTACAGCAAAGGTTTTGCAAAACTTCAGCTGCACCTGCTTCAGAAATGAAAAGATGCCCTTGGAACATTTCCAATGCAGTAAAACAAACAATGTGTCTAACGAACCTGACATGTTCTTGTTTCAAAACTGATGTTAGAACACATCAATTGACGTTATGTTATTCAAAGAAACTTATGCTCATTTCTTCAGAAAATTACCTAGAAAATATCTGTAGCTTAACAGAAGTGGAACAAACCCACTGGTACTACATTTGTTGTGTTTTGGAGTAATTTGGGCATGTTTTGTTTAAAATAATTTTTTTGCAGAGATTGACCAAGATTAGAAAATTAAGAATGCAAAGAAAATGGTAGCACATCTGTCCACAGTTTGTGTTTGGTTATTGGAGCATAGTGCTATTCAACTTTAATTGAGTTATCTAGCCATAAAAAAAACACAATGGATAAGTGTAGTGCTGTTTCTTGGTTTTTAAAATTATACATATGTAATGTCATACTACTTTTTATGTAGTATAGTTTTTATATAGCACAGATATAGGATTATATCAGATTAAAAGTAAAAAACATTATATTACCTTACTATGCAAACTGAAAAAATAGACTTTACAGCAATAATTACATTTACGTTGTTTTAATTACTGCATCTCTTAAATTAAAGTTGTGAAGCCCCCTTAAGCATGAAAGGAAATGACATCATTCATTTAGTTAAATTACAGTCCACTCTGCAATAATGAGATTTTTTTTTCCCATGCTAGCCTAATGTGAAATGATGCATAGTTTCAAGAAGTATAGTGTAACTTTTTATTCTGTTGCTAAGGACCATGTTATGAATGTGCTGATGTTTTCATTTGCTTAAAGTATTTCAACTCTAGAATATGTTCTTTTTAAATTCAAATACAAGCAATTTTCTGTAGTGATGAATCCTAGTAATGTATCATTATAGTGATCAGAGCTCTATTTTTCTCTTATAGCATACAAAATCCCCTGCTTAGTTAGGGTAAATTATGCACTGTTAGGCTTCTAATGGTAGCAGTTAGGTGGGGATTGTTCCATTTCCTTTAAAGAGTTAATTAACTAAATTGTGGGTGACATGGCTGCATCGAAGGGCAGCCTGAGTCAGGGTTTGCATTAGGATATGTGGAAGCATGACAGAGAGCATAAAAGGTTCCTGTTCTGTCAGACACATGCAGACAAACTTATTTATTATGCGTTTCTTATATAGCGCCATCATATTCCCCAGTGCTTTACAGACATTATCATCACTGTCCCTATTGGGGCTCACAAAGTAAATTCCCTATCAGAATGGCCTTTGTATGTGGAAAGAAACCTACATAAAGACAGGGAGAACATATGTAAAAATTGCAGATTTTGTCCAGAGTGGGATTTTGAACCCAGGAGCCCAGTAATACAGCAATGCTAACCACTGAGTAATCGCGCTGCCCAGATAAACCTCCTAGAAAATGCAGAAGAGCTGTAGGGCCCAGCAAGCCATTTTTGGTCTAGTAAGTAGTGGGAGTGAGTAGAACTTGCTATATTTGGCTCTCTGGGTCAAGGTTTTAGAAAATGGGAAATTCTGGTTTATGGCGCTGTCATAAGTATATGTATCAGATATAAAAATATATCCAAGTTCCAGTCGAGCCAAACATCAGATCAAATACCAATACCATGAATACAGAAGAAAAATACCACCACCCACAAAATAATAAAAATAATAGCAATCAAAACAGGTATACAAAACAAAAAAATCACTATAATCACAACCACTGAGGAGAAAAAAACACAACTACTAAAAAGAAAAAAACAGACTGCTACAATGCAGCTCAGGAGTTGGGATCCTCAACTGGTGACACTGCATCATAATGTTAGATCAATGGTAGTACACCTCCAATTATTTCCACATGTGGACTATATAGTAGAGCGACTTAATTACTAATCAACAGCATACACAACAACCAAAAAAAAATGACGATCAAATAATCCCCAATAGTATTGGATATCATATAAAAAATATATAATCTTTATTAGAAATATTATTTAAATTTACAGGTAAGTGGAATTAGATTGAAGGAAAATAGACATGCACATATAAGAAAGGACATGCGTTTCACCAATAGGAATTAATACAATGGCTGAATATTACAGGTAGTAATACTAGGAAATACCCCTATGCATCAGTGTGCAAATTAGATCTTACTGGTATATTTGCTGAGGGATCAACGTGAACTATACAGACAATTTGCAAAGGGTGACCCCTATTGTATGAACAAGATGCTGCTGATTATCCATTCAAGTAAAAGCATAGTGTACCTGATACGATGTAATGAAGGGGTATGGAATTCCTATGGTGGACACACATCCACCCCTGCACACATTTTGGCATGGCCTTCGTCAGGGCAACACAGTAGTGTAGAGAACCATCTCATACCTAATGTTAAAATCTTAATTCCATGGATGTTTTTAGAAAGACCCACGTCACTGAAATTTTACCCAGTATACACCAAAAATCAGAAAGAATTTTCTCACCACAACTCTTATACCTAAACATATTGATATTATTCAACACATCAATAATACCCCTAAAGAAAAATTCCAAAATGTCAGCTGTAATATAGCCAGATATGATAAAATAACTTTGCCTAATATATTGTCTTTATTATGATCTCCACCTTACTCCCCATGTCACTGTTAGAACCCTCCTGTTTGTTTTTTCCATCTTGTGTTTTGCGGTCATGTGACCATCTGCCTTTATATTCCAGCTCCGCCCTTTTAGCTGTGCTGGACTTCAGTGTTGTTTGACTGTTTTGCTAGCCAGGTGCTTCGGAGCCTATCTCTGTCAGTTCACTTGGTCCTTATGGGACCTCAAGTACCTTTTTGTCACTTTATCTTTTTGTGTTCGGCAACAGCTTCTCTGTTTAGGAGGTGTCCCATTTTTGTCCCAGTCCTTAGTTCTTTTAGGGACCCCTCCCTTAATTCTATAGGTCTTCGTTCAGACTAGCCGAGGACTAAGGCGGGTCCAATCGCAAGGAACAGGCAGCCCGCTACATCGTAGGGATTCAGCTTAGTCTTACTGTAGGGACAGCTTTCCCCTTTCTTTCCTTAGTACTTATTGCAGATCATAACAGTAAGTCCATTCCAAAAAACTAAAAGAAAAGAAATACGGGGAGCTGTATTGCTTCCATCCAGGATTTAGCTCAACACTTGCAGGGATTGTCTCTGGAGGTGTCCGAGCTCCAGAAACACATGAGTAGCTGTTCTGGAGCGCATTTTGTGGAACCCTAGGTAGGACTGCCTGATGTTTTTTATGGTAAACAGCAAATTTTTTTTTCCTTTAAAAATGCTTGTTTGTTATATTTTCGTTTGAGACCAAGGTACTCTGGGAATGAATCACAGCGCATTGGTTTTATTATGTCGCTTTTGCGCAATGAACCACAGGGGTGGGCCTTTTCTCTCCAACCTAAGGATCCATGCTTAAGGTCGGTAGAAGAATTTTTTTTCTGCTATGGGTCTATTATATGACGATCCTGATCGAATCTCATCTGCTGAGGCAGAAATCAGGCGTTTGATTCAGGGGTCAGGTGATGTTGAAAATTATTGCACACACTTTAGAAGGTGGGCTTCTGAGGTCAAATGGAATGATCCTGCTCTGAAATGTCTATTTCTTGCTGGTCTGAGTGAAAGGGTTAAGGATTTTCTAATTGCATTCCCCGCACCTGAGACTCTGCAGGATGCCATGCAATTAGCTGCTTGTGTGGATAGGAGGCTGAGATCCAGGCAGAATGAGGAAAAGACTCCTGTAATGCCAGGTCCTAGTCCCCAGAAAATCTGCTCAGACGGCGGAGAACCGATGGAGGTTGGGGCGATGTCGCTCCGCTCTCAGGAAAGAAACCGGAGGTTCGCCGAGGGATTGTGTCTTTATTGTGGTAAAGCTGACCATTTGATTAACCGGTTCCCGACCGCCCACTGTAGATAAACGTCGGCGCTTGCCGGGCTCTGTGCAGTGCCGACGTTTAAAAACGGTGGGTGGTCTCGCAGTGCTCAGGACCCCCAGGGTCCTGCAAGCACTGCGATTCCGGTGCAGAGCGTTAGCTCTGACAGGGTACATCATCGGGACCTGATTAGATCAGGTTCCAGTGATGTTAACCCTTTGCTGTCTTCTATATGCTGTGATCTATAGTGATCGCGGCATATAGGAGACAGCAGGAAGAGAGGGGGTCGTCTTACTTACCTCCGAAGACCTCCGTTTCGTTTGAGGACCTGGGGTTGCTATGGCAGCTGGAGGTCACATGACCGCCTCCAGCTCTGCCATATATGGTGTCCTTCCTGTCTGACTTCAGCCTGTATGTAGCTGAAGTCAGACAGGAGACTCTGACTGAAACAGTCAGTGAAGATCTCATATAATGTAATATATGTGTATTACATTACATGAGATCAGTGATCAGAAAAATAAAAATTAATGTCCCATACAGGGACTAAGTAAAAATGTAAAAAAAAGTAAAAAAAAAGTTTTTAAACTATTAAAAAAAAAATCACAAAATAAATAAAAATAAATAAATAAAATATTAAACCAATAAATCCGTAAATTATTACAAAACCAAAAAAAGTACACATATTTGGTATCGCCGCGTCCGAAACAACCCGAGCTATAAAACTGTCACACTAATTAACTCCTTCTGTGCACACCGTAATAAAAATAAATAAAAAACGAAGCAAAAAAATATGCTTTTTCATCATATCGCCAAACAAAAAGTGGAAAAAAATGCGATCAAAAAGCAGAATAGAAATAAAAATGGTACCACTGAAAACGTCATCTTGTTCCGCAAAAAAAGCCGCCATACAGCTCCATCAGCCAAAAAATAAAAAAGTTATAGCGCTCAGAATAAAGCAATGCAAAAAAAATATTTTTTTTTATATAAAATTGTTTTATTGTATAAAAGCGCCAAAACATGAAAAAAATACAGTAAGTGTAGTATCGCTGTAAACGTACTGACCCGAAGAATAACGCTGCCTGATCACTTTAACCACACGCAGAACGGCATAAAAAAAAACTCAAAAAACAATTCCTGAAGTGTTTGTTTTTGTTAACTTTACCTCCCAAAAAACGGAATAGAAAGCGATCAAAAAATGTCACGTGCCCAAAAATGGTTCCAATAAAAATTTCAACTCATCCCGCAAAAAACAAGCCGTCACATGACTCTATGGGCCGAAATATGGAAAAATTATAGCTCTCAAAATATGGTGATGCAAAAACTAGATTTTGCAAAAAAAGCGTATTTTAGTGTGTGACAGCTGTCAGTCATAAAAACCCGATATAAATCTGGTATCTCTGTAATCGCACCGACCCGAAGAATAAAGTAATCTAATCAGTTATATCACACTAGGAACGGCATAAAAAATAAAACAAATATTATTCACCTGCTACTGATTTGTTTATTATGTCTCCCAAAGATCCCAGTAAGGCTCTGCTCACATTTATCCTGTGCTCTGCGCTGAGCACTTACACCAGAGTTTCCGTGTAAATCTCTGAAATACGTGATTCAGCCAGAACCCATGATGGAAGATTCCCTGTAATGAGGCAGATATAGGCCACTGTGGATGCCGTCTAGCCTGGGATCCCACGGTGTCATTTGTTTTAGGCGTGCATAAAAGTGCGGTTGGCCACAGTTTTGTGCACTTCTGAAAAAAAGGACACCACTAAACAGAGGCCAGACGGAGTCCAGAGTAACTCTGCTGCCTCATTACAGTGAATGGATCCTGCAGGGGTTTCATCTGAATTACATCACTTGGAAAATTAGATGGAAACCCCGATGTAAGTGCTCAGCCTAGAGCGCCGGATAAATGTTACGTAAAATGTTCCCAATAAAAGCTTCAACTCAGTCCTCAAAAAAAGCTAGTCCCCACTCAGGTCCATCATCTGTTAAAAATATAAGGGACTTCCAAGTTACTGGTAGCAGAAAGGCTCTGGAAAAGCAAAATGGTCCTTGCCCCCCAAAAGAAATTCAGAAAATTTTGTGCTCCCAAATCCAAATGCCTATTCTACAATAATTTGTTCTCCAATTGTCAAAAAGCGCTCCTTCCCCCTCAAATCTCACCGTATGGCTAAGTGGTACGATACAGCCACATATGGGGTATTGACACTTTTAGAAGAAATTGTGTGACATATTTCGGCACCATTTTTACCCATTGCCCTGTGTGAAAATGTAAAATCTGAGGGTAAAACATTTTTTTGTGGTAAAAATATAATTATGCTTTTTTCACTGCCCAATGGTATAAATTTAAAAATTAAAAAATGCTCACTACTTCCCTAGATGAATTCCTTGAGAGGTGTAGTTTACAAAATGGGGTCACTTGTGGGGGTTTCTGCTGTTTTGGCATGTCAGCGACTCTTCAAATGTGACATGGTGTCTGCTGCCTATCCCAGCCAACATAGCGCTTTTTTCTCTTCCGAACCCTGCCGTACACCAAAGCAGTGGTTTTCCCCCACATATGGGGTATCGGCGTGTTCAGGAGAAATTGCACAACAAATTTCATGATGCAATTTTTCCTGTTACCCTTATGATAATACAAAATTAGGGAATGAAAAACATTTTTTGAGGGAAAAATGTGAAAATTTTATTTTTACGGCTCAATATTATAAACTTCTGTGAAGCAGCTGGGGGTGCAAGGTGCTCACCACACATCTAGATAAGTTCCCTAAGGGGTCTAGTTTCCAAAATGGTGGCACTTGTGGGGGGTTTCCGCTGTTTAGGCACATTAGGGGCTCCCCAAATGTGACATGGCGTCCGCTAATTATTCAAACAAATTTTACATTCAAAAAGTCAAATGGCGCTCCTTCCCTTTCAAACCCTGCCATGTGCCCAAACAGTAATTTGCCTCCACATATGGGGTATCGGCGTGTTCAGGAGAAATTGCACAACAAATTTCATGGTGCAATTTATCCTGTTACCCTTATGATAATACAAAATTAGGGAATGAAAAACATTTTTTGAGGGAAAAATGTGAAAATTTTATTTTTACGGCTCAATATTATAAACTTCTGTGAAGCAGCTGGGGGTGCAAGGTGCTCACCACACATCTAGATAAGTTCCCTAAGGGGTCTAGTTTCCAAAATGGTGGCACTTGTGGGGGGTTTCCACTGTTTAGGCACATTAGGGGCTCCCCAAATGTGACATGGCGTCCGCTAATTATTCAAACAAATTTTACATTCAAAAAGTCAAATGGCGCTCCTTCCCTTTCAAACCCTGCCATGCGCCCAAACAGTAATTTGCCTCCACATATGGGGTATCAGCGTGTTCAGGAGAAATTGCATAACAAATTTCATGGTGCAATTTATCCTATTACCCTTATGATAATGCAAAATTAAGGGATGAAAAACGGTTTTGTGGGAAAAATGTGAAAATTTTATTTTTACAGCTCAATATTATAAACTTCTGTGAAGCACCTTGGGGTTCAAGGTGCTCACCACACATCTAGATAAGTTCCCTAAGGGGTCTAGTTTCCAAAATGGTGTCACTTGTGGGGGGTTTCCACTGTTTAGGCACATCAGGAGCTCTCCAAACGCAACATGGCGTCCGCTAATTATTCAGACAAATTTTACATTCAAAAAGTCTAATGGCGCTCCTTCCCTTCCGAACCCTGCCGTGCGCCCAAACAGTGGTTTTCCCTCACATATGGGGTATCAGCACGCTCAAGAGAAATTGCGCAAAAAAATTTGGGGTCCATTTTTTCATGTTACCCCTGTGAAAATAAAAAAATTGGGTCTAAAGTAACATTTTTGTGAAAAAAGTTAAATGTTAATTTTTTTCTTCCACATTCCAAAAATTCCTGTGAAGCACCTGAAGGGTTAATAAAGTTCTTTAATGTGGTTTTGAGCACCTTGAGGGGTGCAGTTTTTAGAATGGTGTCACTTTTGGGTATTTTCTGTCATAAAGACCCCTCAAAGTGACTTCAAATATGATGTGGTCCCTAAAAAAATGTTTTTGTAAATTTTGTTGGAAAAATGAGAAATCGCTGGTCAACTTTTAACCCTTATAGCTCCCTAACAAAAAAAAATTTGGGTTCCAAAATTGTGCTGATGTAAAGTAGACATGTGGGAAATGTTATTTATTAACTATTTTGTGTGACATATCTCTCTGATTTAAGGGCATGAAAATTCAAAGTTTGAAAATTGCAAAATTTTCAAAATTTTCGCCAAATTTCCGATTTTTTCACAAATAAACGCAAGTGATATCGAAGAAATTTTACCACTATCATGAAGTACAATATGTCACGAAAAAACAATCTCAGAATCAGGGGAATACGTTGAAGCGTTCCAGGGTAATTACTTCATAAACTGGCAGTGGTCAGAATTGAAAAAATTGGCCCGGTCACGAAGGCAAAAACAGGCTCTGGCGCGAAGTGGTTAAGTATTGTGAGCTTCATTTAAGTAAAGAAAAAAAAAGGTCAGGTACGCCCGTATTGCTTGTTTACGCTCTGCAGGAGTATTTCTTTCAGGGAGTACTACTTTGCAGGAAAATTTGATTGAATTTCAGGTATTTGTGGATTGTGGTTCAACACCTAATGTGATTGATAAAGGGTTTTTGGAAAAACTTAAATTGAAATCCAAACCTTTGTCATCACCTATTTCTGTGATTGCAGTTGATAACACTCCCTTGAAATGTATTACTCACAAGGTTGCTGCATTTCCCCTCACTATCAATGGAGTTCACCAAGAAATTTTGGACTTGGTTGCATTAGATAATTTACCCTCTCCGGTCGTTTTAGGTTTGCCTTGGTTAAAACTGCAAAATCCTTTGCTGGACTGGTCTACTAATGTGATTAAGTCTTGGAGTCTGAAGTGCTATGATAAATGTTGTAATGGTCGCATTGCGGCTGTGGAAAAAGGGGAATTACCTGTACCTATTCAAGATTTTTGGAGGATTTTTTCAGAGGAGGAGTCGCAAGTTTTACCTCCTCATAGGGATTATGATTGCGCCATTGAGTTTGTTCCTGGAGCTACTCTTCCCAAGAGTCGCTTATTTAATCTGACTATCCCTGAAAGAAAGGCCTTGGAGGAGTACATACAGACTAGCCTGGCGGCTGGTCACATTAGACCTTCTAAGTCGCCTGTGGCAGTTGGATTTTTCTTAGTTAAAAAAAAGGAAGGGGGATTACGTCTAGAGATGAGCGTTGTTCGACTCGAACTGTTCGCCAATCTCAAATTCGAGCTGTTTTGGGCGGTGTTCGAGCCGTTCGGCGAACACGAACGATTTGAGAAAAATTCGGCTGTTCGAGGTTATGTTCGATAACTGTTCGTGCACCAAAATCATAACTGGATTTTTTCTCAGTAATGATGAAAATTAATGTTAATACGCAGTTTGAGTGTACAGCGGGGTGGGGAGAGGGGCAGGGGATGGATCTCTGCAGGAATAATGAAGATCTCCATTTTTTTTTCTCTTTCCCGCATTTACAGTGGGGAGGTGCAATCTGTCAGCCTATCAGCAGCGCACACACGGAGCGAAGTGCTTTTTTTCACACAAGCAAGGGCATGTGTCATTGGCAGTGTATGTCACATGTCCTTGCCCTATAAGACCAAGCCATTTTCCCCGTCGCCACCATTTTCTCACTGCTGCAGCTGCGTGTTAGACGGCACCGCTGTTGCTGTGTGCGCTATACCTTGTTAATTTCAAGCCAATTTTTGCACAAATCTACAGATATCTTGGGAGTAGGGAATAGTTGTGATTGCAGTCCTTTTAAGGACTAGGTTACAGCATTTCCTACGACTTTTATCAGGCAGGTCTTTGCTCTTAAATAGATAGATTGTGGGAGTAAAGACTAATTGTAATTGCAGTCCTTTTCAGGACTAGGTTACATCAGTTCCTATCAGTTTTTGCCAGGCAGGTCTGTGCCAGTGCTGTGCAAGTTTTTTTCACAGCATTTGGCTGAATCTAGCAAAGCTAATCCTTTTTGGCCTATTGCAGAGTGTGTTAGTCAGTGGAGTAGCCTATCTGTGTTGCAAGATATACCACCTGTGTATAGAATACCAATTTTTTTACTGCACCTAGTGAAGTAAAATCTTTTGGGCATAGCATCATTCTATTAGTCCATCTATACTGACCTCCATCAGGTTGCAAATTGAATATAATTTTTTTCTGCATCTAGCTCTGAAAAAATATTTGGGCTTCTAGCAGTGTGTGGGACTTGTTCTATTAGTCCATCTATACTGACCTCCATCAGGTTGCAAACTGAATATAATTTTTTTCTGCATCTAGCTCTGAAAAAATATTTGGCCTTCTAGCAGTGTGTGGGACTTGTTCTATTAGTCCATCTATACTGACCTCCATCACGCTGCAAATTCAAAATAATTTTTTGTCTACATCTAGCTCTGAAAAAATATTTGGCCTTCTAGCAGTGTGTGGGACTTTCTCTATTAGTCCATCTATACTGACCTCCATCAGGTTGCAAATTAAAAAAAAAATTTATCTGCATCTACCTCTGAAAAAATATTTGGGCTTCTAGCTGTCTGTGGGACTTGTTCTATTAGACCATCTATACTGACCTCCATCAGGTTGCAAACTGAATATAATTTTTTTCTGCATCTAGCTCTGAAAAAATATTTGGCCTTCTAGCAGTGTGTGGGACTTTCTCTATTAGTCCATCTATACTGACCTCCATCAGGTTGCAAATTAAAAATAATTTTTATCTGCATCTAGCTCTGAAAAAATATTTGGCCTTCTAGCAGTGTGTGGGACTTTCTCTATTAGTCCATCTATACTGACCTCCATCAGGTTGCAAATTAAAAATAATTTTTTGTCTGCATCTAGCTCTGAAAAAATATTTGGCCTTCTAGCAGTGTGTGGGACTTTCTCTATTAGTCCATCTATACTGACCTCCATCAGGTTGCAAACTGAATATAATTTTTTTCTGCATCTAGCTCTGAAAAATATTTGGCCTTCTAGCAGTGTGTGGGACTTTCTCTATTAGTCCATCTATACTGACCTCCATCAGGTTGCAAATTAAAAATAATTTATATCTGCATCTACCTCTGAAAAAATATTTGGCCTTCTAGCAGTGTGTGGGACTTTCTCTATTAGTCCATCTATACTGACCTCCATCAGGTTGCAAATTAAAAATAATTTTTTGTCTGCATCTAGCTCTGAAAAAATATTTGGCCTTCTAGCAGTGTGTGGGACTTTCTCTATTAGTCCATCTATACTGACCTCCATCAGGTTGCAAACTGAATATATTTTTTTTCTGCATCTACCTCTGAAAAAATATTGGGCTTCTAGCTGTGTGTGGGACTTGTTCTATTAATCCATCTATACAGACCTCCATCAGGTTGCAAACTGAATATAATTTTTTTCTGCATCTACCTCTGAAAAAATATTTGGGCTTCTAGCTGTGTGTGGGACTTGTTCTATTAGTCCATCTATACTGACCTCCATCAGGTTGCAAACTGAATATAATTTTTTTCTGCATCTAGCTCTGAAAAAATATTTGGCCTTCTAGCAGTGTGTGGGACTTTCTCTATTAGTCCATCTATACTGACCTCCATCAGGTTGCAAATTAAAAATAATTTTTATCTGCATCTAGCTCTGAAAAAATATTTGGCCTTCTAGCAGTGTGTGGGACTTTCTCTATTAGTCCATCTATACTGACCTCCATCAGATTGCAAACTGAATATATTTTTTTCTGCATCTACCTCTGAAAAAGTATTGGGCTTCTAGCAGTGTGTGGGACTTTCTCTATTAGTCCATCTATACTGACCTCCATCAGGTTGCAAATTCAAAATAATTTTTTGTCTGCATCTAGCTCTGAAAAAATATTTGGCCTTCTAGCAGTGTGTGGGACTTTCTCTATTAGTCCATCTATACTGACCTCCATCAGGCTGCAAATTAAAAATAATTTTTATCTGCATCTATCTCTGAAAAAATATTTGGCCTTCTAGCTGTGTGTGGGACTTGTTCTATTAGTCCATCTATACTGACCTCCATCAGGTTGCAAACTGAATATAATTTTTTTCTGCATCTAGCTCTGAAAAAATATTTGGCCTTCTAGCAGTGTGTGGGACTTTCTCTATTAGTCCATCTATACTGACCTCCATCAGGTTGCAAATTAAAAATAATTTATATCTGCATCTAGCTCTGAAAAAATATTTGGCCTTCTAGCAGTGTGTGGGACTTTCTCTATTAGTCCATCTATACTGACCTCCATCAGGTTGCAAACTAAATATATATTTTTTCTGCATCTACCTCTGAAAAAATATTGGGCTTCTAGCTGTGTGTGGGACTTGTTCTATTAATCCATCTATACAGACCTCCATCAGGTTGCAAACTGAATATAATTTTTTTCTGCATCTACCTCTGAAAAAATATTTGGGCTTCTAGCTGTGTGTGGGACTTGTTCTATTAGTCCATCTATACTGACCTCCATCAGGTTGCAAACTGAATATAATTTTTTTCTGCATCTAGCTCTGAAAAAATATTTGGCCTTCTAGCAGTGTGTGGGACTTTATTAGTCCATCTATACTGACCTCCATCAGGTTGCAAATTAAAAATAATTTATATCTGCATCTAGCTCTGAAAAAATATTTGGCCTTCTAGCAGTGTGTGGGACTTTCTCTATTAGTCCATCTATACTGACCTCCATCAGGTTGCAAATTAAAAATAATTTTTTGTCTGCATCTAGCTCTGAAAAAATATTTGGCCTTCTAGCAGTGTGTGGGACTTTCTCTATTAGTCCATCTATACTGACCTCCATCAGGTTGCAAACTGAATATATTTTTTTTCTGCATCTACCTCTGAAAAAATATTTGGGCTTCTAGCTGTGTGTGGGACTTGTTTTATTAGTCCATCTATACTGACCTCCATCAGGTTGCAAACTGAATATAATTTTTTTCTGCATCTAGCTCTGAAAAATATTTGGCCTTCTAGCAGTGTGTGGGACTTTATTAGTCCATCTATACTGACCTCCATCAGGTTGCAAATTAAAAATAATTTATATCTGCATCTAGCTCTGAAAAAATATTTGGCCTTCTAGCAGTGTGTGGGACTTTCTCTATTAGTCCATCTATACTGACCTCCATCAGGTTGCAAATTAAAAATATTTTTTTGTCTGCATCTAGCTCTGAAAAAATATTTGGCCTTCTTGCAGTGTGTGGGACTTTCTCTATTAGTCCATCTATACTGACCTCCATCAGGTTGCAAACTGAATATATTTTTTTTCTGCATCTACCTCTGAAAAAATATTTGGCCTTCTAGCAGTGTGTGGGACTTTCTCTATTAGTCCATCTATACTGACCTCCATCAGGTTGCAAACTGAATATATTTTTTTTCTGCATCTAGCTCTGAAAAAATATTTGGCCTTCTAGCAGTGTGTGGGACTATCTCTATTCGTCCATCTATACTGACCTCCATCAGGTTGCAAATTCAAAATAATTTTTTGTCTGCATCTAGCTCTGAAAAAATATTTGGCCTTCTAGCAGTGTGTGGGACTTTCTCTATTAGTCCATCTATACTGACCTCCATCAGGCTGCAAATTAAAAATAATTTTTATCTGCATCTACCTCTGAAAAAATATTTGGCCTTCTAGCTGTATGTGGGACTTGTTCTATTAGTCCATCTATACTGACCTCCATCAGGTTGCAAATTGAATATAATTTTTTTCTGCATCTAACCCAGCCAATAGTTTTGGCCTAATACCACAGTTTGGCCACTCAGCTCTGCTCGGTTCCCATCCATTTTTTTTTTTGTGCAAACAACTCCAGAGTTGTGAATTAGTTAACCACCAAAATGAGTGGAAAAAGGCCTGCTGCTAGTGGAAAGGGGAATAGGCATGTTGGGAAGGGGAAAAAAGGTTGTGTCCGTGGGGTAGGTGTTAAAGCAACAGTAACATCTGCAGAAGAAAGACCATCTTCCAGCCAAACTAAAATGTCTACTTCTTTTAGCGGACAATGTGATGAGATCCCTTTCTTACGGCCACGCCAATCGCTACAAATTCCAGATGAGGCACAAAAACAGCAGGTGCTTCAACGGATATCAAGTGCTCTTTTAAGTGGGCTCTCCTCCACATCAACTTCAACATCACAAATACTCCAGTCCTCAAAGGTGTCACCCCAATCGCACTTGCTTCCTCACAGCTCCCAAATCTCCAGCTGCCCTTCTGAGTATGGGGTAGAACAGATGGTTGAGTCTGCAGAGCTGTTTACTCATACTATAGCCTGGGAATCAGAGGTCGACTCGAGCGCTTCTGTGAATCCAGACGAGGAAATGATCTGCACTGATGCCCAGAATCTTTATGAGTCGGATCCAGGACCAGACGCAGAAGGTTCTGACCATAATGTAGACCCTCATTCCCAAACTGTAACTCCTGTTGGTGGAGACAATGAGGAAGGCGATGATGAGACTCAAATACCTGATTGGAGCGACAACTTTAGTTTTTTGTCAGGGCAGGAACAGGTTGGCTCTGAGGACGACGGGTGTGATAACGCACAGGATGATGATGATGAGGTTGGAGATCCCACTTACTGTCAACCCACAGTCAGCCAAGAGATGAGGTCAGCAGAGGAGGTGGAGGAAGATGCTAGTGACGACGAGGTCAGGTTGCGCCTTCCTGGACAGAGACGTAGTACTGGAAGCACGTCAACAACTGCATCCTCAAACACAACTCTGCCTCTCACCACAAGTCGTGGTGGCTCTTCAGGTCGCATGGGTGCTAAGCCTTGCATAGCCTGGGCATTTTTTCAGATCGATAAAGATGACCCAACTCGTGTTATCTGTAACATTTGTCAGCAAAAGCTAAGTAGAGGCCAAAAAATACATAGTTTGAGTACTTCATGCATGAACCGGCACATGGACATGAATCATAAGTTGCAGTGGGAAGCTCAGTGTGCTACAATGCGGCCTAGCCGGCCGGGCCAACCACCGTCTGCCATATCTTGTGCATCCGCGGCCTCTTCATCCTCTGTGACTGGGGGGACAGCAGTCACACCTGTTTTGGGGCGCAGACCTGCCACCTCTTTACCCGCAACAGCCAGCGTGATTGGCAGGTCATCATTTTCTTTGGAGGTGGTAACACCAGCTGGTGTTGAGCGCTGTCCGACATCGATAGCACCACCTTTGGATCAAGGCAACCTAACATGTCCGCCTGCATCTTCCTCACAGACCGGCAGTTTGCCGGGGACACCCTTATCAACGCCGTCTAAGCACAATAGCCAGCCCTCGGTCCCTCAGATGTGGACAAGTAAAAGACCATTTCCTCCTAGCCATGAGAAAGCTAAGAGGTTGAATTTCACCATCTGCAAGCTCTTGGCTACAGAAATGCTGCCTTTCCGCCTGGTGGACACAGAGGATTTTCGAGACCTTATGTCCGTCGCAGTGCCCCAGTACCAGATGCCCAGTCGGCACTACTTCTCAAAGAAAGGTGTGCCTGCGCTCCACCAGCATGTCGCACACAACATCACCGCTTCTTTGAGAAACTCTGTGTGTGACAGGGTGCATTTCACCACAGACACTTGGACGAGTAGGCATGGACAGGGGCGTTACATGTCGCTGAATGGGCACTGGGTAACTATGGTGACAGCAGGACAAGGGGCTACTGTCCAAATCTTGCCGTCCCCACGAGTTGTGCGTCAATCCTCTTTATGTCAAAGTTCCTCCACTGCTTCTGCCTCCTCAACCTTCTCTCGGTCTTCCACCTGCACCCAAAGCCTGTCTGGTCATGCCACAAGCTTTCTAACTGCGCAGAAGGGATCCTGCACACCTCCTTACTATGCTGGCAGTAGGGCTCAACGTCATCAGGCGGTTTTTACTTTGAAATGTCTGGGAAATGTGAGTCACACAGCTGAGGAGTTGTGGTCAGCTCTGGAGAACCAATTTCATGAATGGTTGTCTCCACTGGACCTGAAACCAGGGAAGGCCGTGTGCGACAATGCTGCAAACCTGGGTGCGGCCCTTCGCCGGGGCAATGTCACACACGTGCCTTGTATGGCTCACGTGTTGAACCTGGTTGTCCAGCAATTTTTAGCCCACTATCCCGGACTAGATGGCCTTCTGCAGAGGGCACGGTCGCTGTGTGCTCACTTCCGCCGTTCGCATCCCGCAGCTCAGCGACTTACATCTCTACAGAAGTCGTTGGGCCTGCCACTTCACCGGCTAAAATGCGATGTGCCTACCTGGTGGAATTCAACTCTGCACATGTTGCAGCGACTGTGGCAGCACCGACAAGCCCTGGTGCAATACGTTCTGACGTATAGCCTGGGCCAACGAGATCCAGAGGTGGGGCAAATCATGCTGGAGGAGTGGTCTCAGATCAGGGACCTATGCACCCTTCTGCACAGTTTTGAAATGGCGACGAAGATGTTTAGTGCTGACGATGCCATTATCAGCATGACTATTCCGGTGATTTACATGCTGGAGCACATGTTAAACAGAATTCGGAGTCAGGTGGTGGCACAAGAGGAGGTGGAGGAAGTAGAGGAGGAGGAGTTGTATGCGGAAGGGCTAACATCTGCAAGGTCCAGACGGTCGGCAGCACCAAGGCGGCAGGCATGTGAGGGTGGGGGAGATGGTTTTACCAGGGCGCATGGTAGCAGCCAAACTAGTGAGGAAGGTGCAGGAGCCCAGGAATAAGTGGAGGACGAACTGATGGAAGACTCATCAGATGAGGGAGACCTTGATCACATTTCTGTTGTGCGAGGTTGGGGGGAGAGGACAGAGGAAGGAAGCATGATTGTTACCTCACCACCAACACAACAGGGACTTGGTGCTCCTGGATGCGCAACACACATGAGTGCCTTCTTGCTGCACTACCTGCAACATGACCCTCGAATTGTGAGAATTAGAAATAATCCTAACTACTGGGTTGCCACACTGTTAGATCCCCGGTACAAAAGTAAATTTGCAGAAATTATTCCTGCCATAGAAAGGGATGCACGCATGCAGGAGTATCAGCAGAGACTGTTGCAGAATCTTACATGTGCTTTTCCACAAAACACCAGTGGTGCACGTAGTGAATCTCACAGTTCCAACTTGCCAACCGTGGGACCGTCAAGTGTTCAGCACTCAAACCGTAACGGAACCACAGTATCTGCTGGTAATATCAATTTTGCGGAATCATTTCACCACTTTTTTAGCCCATCCTTTGCAAGGCCACAGGAGACAAGAAGTCTGACACATAGTCAACGCCTAGAGACGATGGTACAGGAGTATCTCCAAGTAAACATTGAAGCCATGACTGTGTCACTGGACCCTTGCTCTTTTTGGGCTTCCAATCTGGATAAATGGCAAGAGCTAGCCACTTACGCCTTGGAGATCTTGTCATGCCCCGTGTAACGGGTCTGGGAGGCGGAACCTCTGAGCTACTATACAAGGGGGCGGTCCTTGTAAGGGAGCAGGTGGCGACCAGGGAAGACGGGCAGGCAGTCACAGCAGGTGACCGGGACAGTCTCTGGGTGAACGGACAGGAGATCACGGCAAGTGACCAGGGCAGTCTCTGGATGAACGGGCAGGAGGTCACGGCAAGTGACCCGGGCAGTCTCTGGATGAACGGGCAGGAAGTCACGGCAAGTGACCGGGGCAGTCTCTGGATGAACGGGCAGGAGGTCACGGCAAGTGACCGGGGCAGTCTCTGGATGAACGGGCAGGAGGTCACGGCAAGTGACCGGGGCAGTCTCTGGGTAAAGGGTTGGTACGACCTGTGACGGCTGAGCCTCCAGGTAGGCTAGCAGGCAGATGGTAGACGTGAGCTCCCAGGTGAGCAGGTGAGAGTCACTGGATAAGCGGGTGGTCACAGCATGTGACGGCGGAGCCTCCAGGTAGACCAACAGACAGGCAGCAGATGAGCGCTCCAGGTGAGCGGGCAGGAGTCTCTGGACAGGCGGGTGGTCACAGCACGTGACGGCGGAGCCTCCAGGAAAACTAGCAGACAGGCAGCAGATGAGCGCTCCCAGGTGAGCGGGCAGGAGTCTCTGGACAGGCGGATGGTCACAGCACGTGACGGCGGAGCCTCCAGGTAGGCTAGCAGGCAGGTAGCAGATGTGCGCTCCCAGGTGAGCGGGCAAGCTGGTCCATAGACAGACTGACAGGAGTTGGAGGGCAGACCGTCGGACCTCAGGCTAGCAGGCAGGTAGCAGAGGTGCGCTCCCAGGTGAGCGGGCAAGCTGGTCCTTAGACAGACTGACAGGAGTCGGTAGGCAGACCGTCGGACCTCAGGCTAGCAGGCAGGTAAGCGGAATATCTGGCAGGAATCAGACAGCAAACTGGCAGGAATCTGGCAGGTAACTGGCAACGGGACCTGAGGGCTGAAGCAGAGTAGTGAACAGTGCAACAACATTGCTCGGGCACCTCCATTTTGGAGGAGGTGCCTTATATATGGTGAAGTCCTCCGGCCATTGGCCGGGGACTCCTTAGGACGGCGCGCGCGGCCCCTTTAAGAGGGAGGGAGCGCGCGCGCGCCCTAAGCACAGTGGCCGGGAAGGAGCGCGCGCTGCCAGCAGAGCAGGAGGAGGACGCCGGGCTCGGAGCAGAGGGGTGAGGGGAACAGCGTCCCTACCTAGCAGAGGGCCGGGACGCCGGCGCTACACCCCGCAGCCAGCGTTCTGTCTGAACGTGTGTTCAGCGCTGCTGGTGGTGTGCTGACAGATAAGCGCACGCGGCTCTCCACTGATAATGTAGACAGACTCACGTTTATTAAGATGAACAAATCATGGATCCAAAATCAATTTTCTACCCCTGTGTCATCCTGGGGAGAGTAAAAGCTTGATGATTGGTTAAAATCACCTCACCAACCATTTTAAGCTTTCAAATTACTAATCATGTTTATCTGTATCTTGACTGGAAAATTATTTGGGCTTTGTAGCAGTGTGTAGTACTTATTCTATTAGGCCATCTATACTAAGCTCCACCAGATTTAAAATTACTAATCATGTTTATCTGTATCTTGGCTGGAAAATAATTTGGGCTTTGTAGCAGTGTGCAGTACTGATTCTATTAGGCCATCTATACTAAGCTCCACCAGATTTAAAATTAATAATAATTTTTAGCTGCATCTAGCCCGGAAAATAATTTTGGGGCTCCGAGATGTGCAAGACACATAAGTGCCTTCTTGCTGCAGTACCTGCAACATGACCCTCAGATTGTCAGAATTCGAAGTAATCCTGACTACTGGGTTGCCACACTCTTAGATCCCCCACACTCTTCGATCAACCTTTTCATTTTAATAAAGACCAAAAAAATGGTCATTTTTGAAATTATAAGCATTAGCAGGTTATTAGAAACTGAAATCAAACAGTTTTCAACTCAAAACTTTATTCTAGGTGATGTAACATTTAGACATAGGACCCCTTGTTCGAAAGGAGCTTCTGAACTCTCTCGTCCATTGAATTTGTCAGGTTTTGGATGGTTTCTGCTTCAATTGTTTTGCATGAGGACAGAATACCCTCCCAGAGCTGTTGCTTAGATGTGAACTGCCTCCCGCCATCATAGACACTCCTTTTGATGATGCTCCAGAGGTTCTGAATGGGGTAGAGGTCAGGGGAGCATGGGGGTCACACCATAAGTTTGTCCCCTTTTATGCCCATATCAGCCAGAGATGCAGATGTGTTATGTGCAGCATGAGACGGTGCATTATCATGCATAAAAATGATCTTGCTGTGGAAAACACGGTTCTTCTTCTTGAACCATGGCAGGAAGTGCTGTTTGAGAAACTCCACATACATTATGGAGTTCATCTTTACCCCTTCAGGGATCCTAAAGGGGCCGACAATCTCTCTCCCCTTGATTCCAGCCCAAAACATTACTCCACCTCCTCCTTGTTGGCGCTGTAGCCGTGTTTGCGCGGGGTGTCCATCAACCAGCCATCCTCCACTCCATCCATCTGGACCATCGAGCGTTGCACGGCACTCATCCGTGAACAAAACAGTTTTGAAATCAGTCTTCATGTAATGTTTGACCCACTGGAGCCGTTTCTGCTTGTGTGAAGTGGATAGAGGAGGTCGACAGGATGGCGTATGCACAGCTGCAAACCTCTGAAGGACCCTGCATCTTGTTGTTCGGGGGACGTTGGAGGCAACAGCAGCTTCAAAAACTTGTCTGCTGCTATGACAAGGCTTTTTTGCCGCTGCTCATTTAACCTGACGTAATTGCCTGTAGGAAAGAGTCCTCAATTTGCCCTTATCAGCACGCACACGTGTGTACTGTGAATCAGCTACATACTTCTTGATTGCCAAGACACTTCATCCTGATCATCGCACAATGTTGATTGTAGTCATGCCTTGACCTAAACACTCCACAATTTGTTGCTTCTCAGAAGCCGACACATCCTTTTTCTTTCCCATCTTGGCAGAAAATGTAGGCTGCTTAATAATGTGGGACAACCTTCTTAAGTAGTCTTGGACACACCTGCCAAACTAATTAGCACAGGTGTCTGCAATTGCTTACAGTGATATAAAGAGCCCTGACACACATCACCATCAATGAGTTTAACTGACAAACAAACAAATTCTTCCCTTATCACTCCTAAACACTTTTTGCATAATAATTTGGAACACAGTGTACATGTGCTTTTCCACAAAACACCAGTGGTTCACGTAGTGAATCTTACAGTTCTAACTTGCCAACCGTGGTCTGTATGGAATTGTTCAATAAAGGGCCCAAAATTAAGATAACATAGATGGGAGAGGTCTCTATGAATAGGAATTCCTAAGTATTTGATACCCTGTGAGGGCCAGGCAAAGGGAAAGTTGGACTGGATGGAATCCTGTATGGATTTGGGGAGGGAGACATCAAGGGCCTCAGACTTCGCTGCATTGATTTTAAAATTTAACCATGTAACAAAGTGATCTATTTCAGCTATAACAGCAGGGATGGATATATGTGATTGAGTGATATATACTAGGACATCATCAGCAAAAAGAGAGCACTTGTACTCAGTGCCTCCCACCTCAATCCACCTAATATTGGGGTTATGGCGAATTGATGAGAGCAGGTGCTCCGTCACTAGGATGTATAAGAGAGGGGACAGAGGACATCCCTGCCTTATCCCATTGGTGATTATGAAAGGTGATGAAAATGTTCTGACGCGCCCCCTGGGCCTTGAGACACCCGGAGCCGGACCCTTTTTGGTGGATGCTGGTGGTTGTAGTCTCCGTGGCAACGACCCGGTTCCGTGGCTCAGGGCGGTCAAACCAGTGGCGGAACTATTTATGTGGTTTTGATGTTTAAATGTCCGACTACTCCACCCGTGGATTGCGGTCAGAGTGAACCGCCGCTGCATGGCAGACCGGTGAGGCTGGTGTTGTGGGTGCAGCAGAGCGTAGCATAACTCCCCACGGGAGGAGTATAGCCTCAGGGCAGTGTATGCGGAGGATGGGGGTGATGGTGCAGGGCAGCAGCAGTAACGACACGGAGTCAGTGATGCAGTCCAGGGCCTTTACTCACAGTTCTTATTATCCAGACCACGTCTGCAGGTAACGGCTGCCCACGTCGTACTGTGCTCACCAGGTGAGGGGCTCAGACAACTCCCAGATAACTTTGGAGCGCTTCACAGGACCCCCTTTGTGTGTCCTTTGTCTGGCCTTTCTTACCAACCCTCCTGTCCGGCTGCTTCGGGCCTCCTCTTGGTAAACTTGGCGCCAGTTTCCCTGACCCTATGTGGTGCCTTCCTTGCGTGTGTAGCGAGGGGCTGCGCCACATAAAATGTCACAGCCTCCGGTTTCAAGCTGAGGGTCGTTTCCCACCTCCACTAGTTTCGGGGACCGGTCTCCCCCTTTAGCCTGACCCCTCCACGCAGGTGGATTCGGGCGTGCGGTGGCGACTCTCCCGTCCGCACCCCTTGGATCCCTTCGTTCCTCATTCCTGGAGCCTTCTCTGCTCCTCTTCCTTCCTTCTCCCTCTTCCAGGCCTGGGCCTCTGTTACTAGGCCCGCCTCCGGAGCAGAGCTCATGCAGAGCCCCTGCTCCCTGTCACTTCTGCTCAGACTTCTCTGCACTGAACTAAGATGGTGCCCACCTTTTATACTCCCTTCTCAATGCACCCAGGAACTGCTTCTTCCCTGCTCCTGCACTACAGGGTTCCCCTTCCTCAGTGTTCCCTCCCCCCACTCCAGCCAGGGACAGGGACTGTCGTGCCCATCTCAGGGGCATATTGGTCGCCCTGCCCCACGGCAATGTGGTGTAATGCATGCAGGTGTCGGGTCCTGATCCACACTCCATCCTTACCTGAGAGTGAGATATCACACCTCTGGGTCAGGTGCAATACCTCTGTAGCAGCCGAGCCCTCAGGGTGCTACAGTTCCATTTATCTTCAGCCTAGGTGACGTATTGCGATACAGGGCCGTGATTTTGGCTATAAAAGGGTCCCCTAGACCCCTACCCCAAACTTTTTAAGAGAATCATATATGGCGTGCCAGGAGACTCTATGGAATGCTTTCTCAGCATCCAACGAGAGTATCTAATTACAAATTTTTAACTGCATCTAGCCCAGGAAATACTTTGTGCCTAGTAGCAGTGTCTGCTAGTCAGCGGATTATCCTGGCTGTTAAGCAAGCTACACCACCTGTAGTTTGGACACTTAATTTTTTCAAAGGAAATGCTTCGGGACCACGGGATACTCAGTGAAGAGCATCAGGAGGCACCCCAAGGCATAGGGGCTGGGACTGGCAGTAGGATGCCTTGCTGTGGACAGCTGAGCTCGATCCTTATAAAAGCTTTTTAACTGCAGCAGCTTTAGTGGACGCTACTGGAGCTGGAATTACGCGGCTGCTGGCATGAGACTTGCCCTCCAATAGATCCTTGTAAATGGATTTAAAGTGTATTCATTCAAATTAGAGAGACAATTTAAATTAAAAAGCTTAGAGCTGCCTCCACCACAGGGGGGCTCGCTCGACCCACCAGCGGACAGGCACCAGTATTGGGAGAGGGGGGCTGGCCGTCAGGGTTCACCGCGGCTCTGGCACAAACCCGGCGACACGGAGGTGGCACAGGCAGGAGCGGACTGGCCGTGTCGGCTTCTCACTTTTTGGATTTTAGAAGGGGATGACATGCTTATATCTGTGTCTCCCCCTCCTTTTACTCCTCCACCTCTTTTTTTTTCGCATGACTATATGTACTTGTCACTTTTCCATGTGTTAGTTATGTCTTCTGAGCAGCTTTTGGACACCTTTGAAGGTGTTTTCTATGTGTTTCTATGTGTTTTTGTTTGCCTGCCATTGGTTTTAACGGTGTTCGAAGGTGTTCGACGAACAGTTCGACGAACAGTTCGGTGAACACACGGGTGTTCGACGAACCGAACCGAACTCGAACACTACGGGGGTGGCTCAACAGTAGTAGGGACAGCTTTCCCCTTTCTTTCCTTAGTACTTATTGCAGATCATAACAGTCACCTCCTAGACAGCAAATATCACGATCCATAGCACCAGACTCATGCCAACTCAAGACTTAGTTATCAGTGTCTTTAATTGACCTATTTTTATAGACAACAATATAAATATCAAAAAATGTAAACCCAGGTAGGGGTATTATGTCCCTAGTTGTGCTACAATACATAAGAATACCAAAAACTAAAATGTGCCAGGACGATAGTAATCACACATGAAAATAAAAGTCAATAATTTTTATTTAATACAATAGGATTAAAACAGAATACATAAAAGACATTCCAAGATACAAGCACAAAGACTGAATGGTGGATGAGTGCTATGTGGAGCCCTGGTAATTTATATTAATACATGAGGAGTAACAAGTTCATAAAAGTAGGGAAAGAGGTCATTTTAAATCTAGGTTCAAAAAATTCAACAAGTTACCCAATACATACGGCCCCAGAAACAGACCATAAATAGATACATAACAAATGGTGATTCAGCCCACAGCTATTCATAGACCAGGTTTCCTGGTAAATACATACTACCACAAACCACAAACCACAGGAGTTTTTTGGCAATAATAAAAAGGCAAATATTTTATTAGACACTTAAAGACATAGGACATACAACAAGGAACAACCCGGCATAAAAAGTGGAACTGCATATATACATATATTCAGATTAGCTAAACGTAGAGAGTATAATTAACAATGGATAAAAAGAGGGGGTGCCACAATGTTTAACCCCTAGTGGGATAGTTGTCTAAGTGTTGCATACAGTAAAAATCTATAAAAATATGTATAAAAATATAAATCTGGGGATTTTTCTTGTGTGGCTGCTATTTAGCAATGGGTAAGCGTGCAATACTATGGTCTGAACATTGATTATAGGGGTTTATGTGCTGACTAGTGTTGAGCCACCCCCGTAGTGTTCGAGTTCGGTTCGGTTCGTCGAACACCCGTGTGTTTGCCGAACTGTTCGTCGAACTGTTCGTCGAACACCTTCGAACACCGTTAAAACCAATGGCAGGCAAACAAAAACACATAGAAACACATAGAAAACACCTTCAAAGGTGTCCAAAAGCTGACAAACTGCTCAGAAGACACAACTAACACATGGAAAAGTGACAAGTACATATAGTCATGCGAAAATAAAAGAGGTGGAGGAGTAAAAGGAGGGGGAGACACAGATATAGGCATGTCATGCCCTTCTAAAATCCAAAAAGTGAGAAGCCGACACGGCCAGTCCGCTCCTGCCCGTGCCACCTCCGTGTCGCCGGGTTTGTGCCAGAGCCGCGGTGAACCCTGATGGCCAGCCCCCCTCTCCCAATACTGGTGCCTGTCCGCTGGTGGGTCGAGCGAGCCCCCCTGTGGTGGAGGCAGCTCTAAGCTTTTTAATTTAAATTGTCTCTCTAATTTGAATGAATACACTTTAAATCCATTTACAAGGATCTATTGGAGGGCAAGTCTCATGCCAGCAGCCGCGTAATTCCAGCTCCAGTAGCGTCCACTAAAGCTGCTGCAGTTAAAAAGCTTTTATAAGGATCGAGCTCGGCTGTCCACCGCAAGGCATCCTACTGCCAGTCCCAGCCCCTATGCCTTGGGGTGCCTCCTGATGCTCTTCACTGAGTATCCCATGGTCCCGAAGCATTTCCTTTGAAAAAATTAAGTGTCTAAACTACAGGTGGTGTAGCTTGCTTAACAGCCGGGATAATCCGCTGACTAGCAGACACTGCTACTAGGCACAAAGTATTTCCTGGGCTAGATGCAGTTAAAAATTTGTAATTAGATACTCTCGTTGGATGCTGAGAAAGCATTCCATAGAGTCTCCTGGCACGCCATATATGATTCTCTTAAAAAGCTTGGGGTAGGGGTCTAGGGGACCCTTTTATAGCCAAAATCACGGCCCTGTATCGCAATACGTCACCTAGGCTGAAGATAAATGGAACTGTAGCACCCTGAGGGCTCGGTTGCTACAGACGTATTGCACCTCACCCAGAGGTGTGATATCTCACTCTCAGGTAAGGATGGAGTGTGGATCAGGACCCGACACCTGCATGCATTACACCACATTGCCGTGGGGCAGGGCGACCAATATGCCCCTGAGATGGGCACGACAGTCCCTGTCCCTGGCTGGAGTGGGGGGAGGGAACACTGAGGAAGGGGAACCCTGTAGTGCAGGAGCAGGGAGGAAGCAGTTCCTGGGTGCATTGAGAAGGGAGTATAAAAGGTGGGCACCATCTTAGTTCAGTGCAGAGAAGTCTGAGCAGAAGTGACAGGGAGCAGGGGCTCTGCATGAGCTCTGCTCCGGAGGCGGGCCTAGTAACAGAGGCCCAGGCCTGGAAGAGGGAGAAGGAAGGAAGAGGAGCGGAGAAGGCTCCAGGAACGAGGAATGAAGGGATCCCAGGGGTGCGGACGGGCGAGTCGCCACCGCACGCCCGAATCCACCTGCGTGGAGGGGTCAGGCCAAAGGGGGAGACCGGTCCCCGAACTAGTGGAGGCAGGAAACGACCCTCAGCTAGAAACCGGAGGCTCTGACATTTTATGTGGCGCAGCCCCTCGCTACACCCGCTAGGAAGGCACCACATAGGGTCAGGGAAACTGGCGCCAAGTTTACCAAGAGGAGGCCCGAGGCAGCCGGACAGAAGTGTTGGTAAGAAAGGCCAGACAAAGGACACACAAAGGGGGTCCTGTGAAGTGCTCCAAAGTTATCTGGGAGTTGTCTGAGCCCCTCACCTGGTGAGCACAGTACGACGTGCGCAGCCGTTACCTGCAGACGTGGTCTGGATAATAAGAACTGTGAGTAAAGGCCCTGGACTGCATCACTGACTCCGTGTCGTTACTGCTGCTGCCCTGCACCATCACCCCCATCCTCCGCATACACTGCCCTGAGGCTATACTCCTCCCGTGGGGAGTTATGCTACGCTCTGCTGCACCCACAACACCAGCCTCAGCGGTCTGCCCTGTAGCGGCGGTTCACTCTGACCGCAATCCACGGGTGGCATAGTCGGACATTTAAACATCAAAACCACATAAATAGTTCCGCCACTGGTTTAACCACCCTGAGCCACGGAACCGGGTCGCCGCCACGAAGACTACAACCACCAGCATCCACCAAAAAGGGTCCGGCTCCGGGTGTCCCAAGGCCCAGGGGGTGCGTCAGAACATTTTCATCACCTTTCACAATCACCAATGGGACAAGGCAGGGATGTCCTCTGTCCCCTCTCTTATACATCCTAGTGACGGAGCACCTGCTCTCATCAATTCGCCATAACCCCAATATTAGGTGGATTGAGGTGGGAGGCACCGAGTACAAGTGCTCTCTATTTGCTGATGATGTCCTAGTATATATCACTCAATCACATATATCCATCCATGCTGTTATGGCTGAAATAGATCATTTTGTTACATGGTAAAATTTTAAAATCAATGCAGCGAAGTCTGAGGCCCTCGATGTCTCCCTCCCCAAATCCATATAGGATTCCATCCAGTCCAACTTTCCCTTTGCCTGGCCCTCACAGGGTATCAAATACTTAGGAATTCCTATTCATAGAGATCTCTCCCATCTATGTTATCTTAATTTTGGGCCCTTTATTGAACAATTCCATACAGACCACGGTTGGCAAGTTAGAACTGTAAGATTCACTACGTGAACCGCTGGTGTTTTGTGGAAAAGCACATGTACACCGCGTTCCAAATTATTATGCAAAAAGTGTTTAGGAGTGATAAGGGAAGAATTTGTTTGTTTGTCAGTTAAACTCATTGATGGTAATGTGTGTCAGGGCTCTTTATATCACTGTAACCAATTGCAGACACCTGTGCTAATTAGTTTGGCAGGTGTGTCCAATGAAAGGCAAGACTACTTAAGAAGGCTCTCTCACATTATTAAGCAGCCTACATTTTCTGCCAAAATGGGAAAGAAAAAGGATGTGTCGGCTGCTGAGAAGCAACAAATTGTGGAGTGTTTAGGTCAAGGCATGACTACAATCAACATTGTGCGATGATCAGGATGAAGTGTCTTGGCAATCAAGAAGTATGTAGCTGATTCACAGTACACACGTGTGCGTGCTGATAAGGGCAAATTGAGGACTCTTTCCTACAGGCAATTATGTCAGGTTGAAAGAGCAGCGGCAAAAAAGCCTTGTCATAGCAGCAGACAAGTTTTTGAAGCTGCTTGTGCCTCCAACGTCCCCCGAACAACAAGATGCAGGGTCCTTCAGAGGTTTGCAGCTGTGCATACGCCATCCTGTCGACCTCCTCTATCCACTTCACACAAGCAGAAACGGCTCCAGTGGGCCAAACATTACATGAAGACTGATTTCAAAACTGTTTTGTTCACGGATGAGTGCCGTGCAGCGCTCGATGGTCCAGATGGATGGAGTGGAGGATGGCTGGTTGATGGACACCCCACGCAAACACGGCTACAGCGCCAACAAGGAGGAGGTGGAGTAATGTTTTGGGCTGGAATCATGGGGAGAGAGATTGTCGGCCCCTTTAGGATCCCTGAAGGCGCTAAAGATGAACTCCATAATGTATGTGGATTTTCTCAAACAGCACTTCCTGCCATGGTTCAAGAAGAAGAACCGTGTATTTCACAGCAAGATCATTTTTCTGCATGATAATGCACCATCTCATGCTGCACATAAAACATCTGCATCTCTGGCTGATATGGGCATAAAAGGGGACAAACTTATGGTGTGACCCCCATGCTCCCCTGACCTCTACCCCATTCAGAACCTTTGGAGCATCATTAAAAGGAGTGTCTATGATGGCGGGAGGCAGTTCACATCTAAGCAACAGCTCTGGGAGGGTATTCTGTCCTCATGCAAAACAATTGAAGCAGAAACCATCCAAAACCTGACAAATTCAATGGACGAGAGAGTTCAGAAGCTCCTTTCGAACAAGGGGTCCTATGTGAAAATGTAACATCACCTAGAATAAAGTTTTGAGTTGAAAACTGTTTGATTTCAGTTTCTAACAACCTGCTAATGCTTATAATTTCAAAAATGACCATTTTTTTGGTCTTTATTAAAATGAAAAGGTTGATCGAAAAGTTTGGGGGATCTAAGAGTGTGGCAACCCAGTAGTCATGATTACTTCGAATTCTGACAATATGAGGATCATGCTGCAGGTAGTGCAGCAAGAAGGCACTTATGTGTCTTGCGCATCTCGGAGCCCCAAAATTATTTTCCGGGCTAGATGCAGCTAAAAATTATTTTTAATTTTAAATCTGGTGGAGCTTATTATAGATGGCCTAATAGGATCAGTGCTGCACACTGCTACAAAGCCCAAATTATTTTCCAGTCAAGATACAGATAAACATGATTAGTAATTTGAAAGCTTAAAACGTTTGGTAGGGTGATTTTAACCAATCATCAAGCTTTTACTCTCCCCAGGATGACACAGGGGTAGAAAAGTCGTTTCGGATCTATGATTTGTTCATCTTTATGAACGTGAGTCTGTCTACATTATCAGTGGAGAGCCGCGTGCGCTTATCTGTCAGCACACCACCAGCAGCGCTGAACACACGTTCAGACAGAACGCTGGCTGCGGGGCATGACAAGATCTCCAAGGCGTAAGTGGCTAGCTCCGGCCATTTATCCAGATTGGAAGCCCAAAAAGAGCAAGGGTCCAGTGACACAGTCGTGGCTTCAATGTTTACTTGGAGATACTCCTGTACCATCGTCTCTAGGCGTTGACTATGTGTCAGACTTCTTGTCTCCTGTGGCCTTGCAAAGGATGGGCTAAAAAAGTGGTGAAATGATTCCGCAAAATTGATGTTACCAGCAGATACTGTGGTTCTGTTACGGTTTGAGTGCTGAACACTTGACGGTCCCACGGTTGGCAAGTTGGAACTGTGAGATTCACTACGTGCACCACTGGTATTTTGTGGAAAAGCACATGTAAGATTCTGCAACAGTCTCTGCTGATACTCCTGCATGCGTGCATCCCTTTCTATGGCAGGAATAATTTCTGCAAATTTACTTTTGTACCGGGGATCTAACAGTGTGGCAACCCAGTAGTCAGGATTATTTCTAATTCTCACAATTCGAGGGTCATGTTGCAGGTAGTGCAGCAAGAAGGCACTCATGTGTGTTGCGCATCCAGGAGCACCAAGTCCCTGTTGTGTTGGTGGCGAGGTAACAATCATGCTTCCTTCCTCTGTCCTCTCCCCCCAACCTCGCACAACAGAAATGTGATCAAGGTCTCCCTCATCTGATGAGTCTTCCATCAGTTCGTCCTCCACTTCTTCCTGGGCTCCTGCACCTTCCTCACTAGTTTGGCTGCTACCATGCGCCCTGGTAAAACCATCTCCCCCACCCTCACATGCCTGCCGCCTTGGTGCTGCTGACCTTCTGGACCTTGCAGATGTTAGCCCTTCCGCATACAACTCCTCCTCCTCTACTTCCTCCACCTCCTCTTGTGCCACCACCTGACTCCGAATTCTGTTTAACATGTGCTCCAGCATGTAAATCACCGGAATAGTCATGCTGATAATGGCATCGTCAGCACTAAACATCTTCGTCGCCATTTCAAAACTGTGCAGAAGGGTGCATAGGTCCCTGATCTGAGACCACTCCTCCAGCGTGATTTGCCCCACCTCTGAATCTCGTTGGCCCAGGCTATACGTCAGAACGTATTGCACCAGGGCTTGTCGGTGCTGCCACAGTCGCTGCAACATGTGCAGAGTTGAATTCCACCGGGTAGGCACATCGCATTTTAGCCGGTGAAGTGGCAGGCCCAACGACTTCTGTAGAGATGTAAGTCGCTGAGCTGCGGGATGCGAACGGCGGAAGTGAGCACACAGCGACCGTGCCCTCTGCAGAAGGCCATCTAGTCTGGGATAGTGGGCTAAAAATTGCTGGACAACCAGGTTCAACACGTGAGCCATACAAGGCACGTGTGTGACATTGCCCCGGCGAAGGGCCGCACCCAGGTTTGCAGCATTGTCGCACACGGCCTTCCCTGGTTTCAGGTCCAGTGGAGACAACCATTCATGAAATTGGTTCTCCAGAGCTGACCACAACTCCTCAGCTGTGTGACTCACATTTCCCAGACATTTCAATGTAAAAACCGCCTGATGACGTTGAGCCCTACTGCCAGCATAGTAAGGAGGTGTGCAGGATCCCTTCTGCGCAGTTAGAAAGCTTGTGGCATGACCAGACAGGCTTTGGGTGCAGGTGGAAGACCGAGAGGAGGTTGAGGAGGCAGAAGCAGTGGAGGAACTTTGACATAAAGAGGATTGACGCACAACTCGTGGGGACGGCAAGACTTGGACAGCAGCCCCTTGTCCTGCTGTCACCATAGTTACCCAGTGCCCAGTCAGCGACATGTAACGCCCCTGTCCATGCCTACTCGTCCAAGTATCTGTGGTGAAATGCACCCTGTCACACACAGAGTTTCTCAAAGAAGGGGTGATGTTGTGTGCGACATGCTGGTGGAGCGCAGGCACACCTTTCTTTGAGAAGTAGTGCCGACTGGGCATCTGGTACTGGGGCACTGCGACGGACATAAGGTCTCGAAAATCCTCTGTGTCCACCAGGCGGAAAGGCAGCATTTCTGTAGCCAAGAGCTTGCAGATGGTGAAATTCAACCTCTTAGCTTTCTCATGGCTAGGAGGAAATGGTCTTTTACTTGTCCACATCTGAGGGACCGAGGGCTGGCTATTGTGCTTAGACGGGGTTGATAAGGGTGTCCCCGGCAAACTGCCGGTCTGTGAGGAAGATGCAGGCGGACATGTTAGGTTGCCTTCATCCAAAGGTGGTGCTATCGATGTCAGACAGCGCTCAACACCAGCTGGTGTTACCACCTCCAAAGAAAATGATGACCTGCCAATCACGCTGGCTGTTGCGGGTAAAGAGGTGGCAGGTCTGCGCCCCAAAACAGGTGTGACTGCTGTCCCCCCAGTCACAGAGGATGAAGAGGCCGCGGATGCACAAGATATGGCAGACGGTGGTTGGCCCGGCCGGCTAGGCCGCATTGTAGCACACTGAGCTTCCCACTGCAACTTATGCTTCATGTCCATGTGCCGGTTCATGCATGAAGTACTCAAACTATGTATTTTTTGGCCTCTACTTAGCTTTTGCTGACAAATGTTACAGATAACACGAGTTGGGTCATCTTTATCCATCTGAAAAAATGCCCAGGCTATGCAAGGCTTAGCACCCATGCGACCTGAAGAGCCACCACGACTTGTGGTGAGAGGCAGAGTTGTGTTTGAGGATGCAGTTGTTGACGTGCTTCCAGTACTACGTCTCTGTCCAGGAAGGCGCAACCTGACCTCGTCGTCACTAGCATCTTCCTCCACCTCCTCTGCTGACCTCATCTCTTGGCTGACTGTGGGTTGACAGTAAGTGGGATCTCAGACCTCATCATCATCACCCTGTGCGTTATCACACCCGTCGTCCTCAGAGCCAACCTGTTCCTGCCCTGACAAAAAACTAAAGTTGTCGCTCCAATCAGGTATTTGAGTCTTATCATCGTCTTCCTCATTGTCTCCACCAACAGGAGTTATAGTTTGGGAATGAGGGTCTACATTATGGTCAGAACCTTCTGCGTCTGGTCCTGGATCCGACTCATAAAGATTCTGGGCATCAGTGCAGATCATTTCCTCGTCTGGATTCACAGAAGCGCTGGAGTCGACCTCTGATTCCCAGGCTATAGTATGAGTAAACAGCTCTGCAGACTCAACCATCTGTTCTACCTCATACTCAGACAGGCAGCTGGAGATTTGGGAGCTGTGAGGAAGCAAGTGCGATTTGGGTGACACCTTTGAGGACTGGAGTATTTGTGATGTTGAAGTTGATGTGGAGGAGAGCCCACTTAAAGGAGCACTTGATATCCGTTGAAGCACCTGCTGTTTTTGTGCCTCATCTGGAATTTGTAGCGATTGGCGTGGCCGTAAGAAAGGGATCTTATCACATTGTCCGCTAAAAGAAGTAGACATTTTAGTTTGGCTGGAAGATGGTCTTTCTTCTGCAGATGTTACTGTTGCTTTAACACCTACCCCACGGACACAACCTTTTTTCCCCTTCCCAACACGCCTTTTCCCCTTTCCACCAGCAGCAGGCCTTTTTCCACTCATTTTGGTGGTTAACTAATTCACAACTCTGGAGTTGTTTGCACAAAAAAACAATGGATGGTAACCGAGCAGAGCTGAGTGGCCAAACTGTGGTATTAGGCCAAAACTATTGGCTGGGTTAGATGCAGAAAAAAATTATTTTTAATTTGCAACCTGATGGAGGTCAGTATAGATGGACTAATAGAGAAAGTCCGACACACTACTAGAAGGCCAAATATTTTTTCAGAGGTAGATGCAGAAAAAAATATATTCAGTTTGCAACCTGATGGAGGTCAGTATAGATGGACTAATACAACAAGTCCCGCACACAGCTAGAAGCCCAAATATTTTTTCAGAGGTACTGTAGATGCAGATAAAAATTATTTTTAATTTGCAACCTGATGGAGGTCAGTATAGATGGACTAATAGAGAAAGTCCGACACACTACTAGAAGGCCAAATATTTTTTCAGAGGTAGATGCAGAAAAAAATATATTCAGTTTGCAACCTGATGGAGGTCAGTATAGATGGACTAATACAACAAGTCCCGCACACAGCTAGAAGCCCAAATATTTTTTCAGAGGTACTGTAGATGCAGATAAAAATTATTTTTAATTTGCAACCTGATGGAGGTCAGTATAGATGGACTAATAGAGAAAGTCCGACACACTACTAGAAGGCCAAATATTTTTTCAGAGGTAGATGCAGAAAAAAATATATTCAGTTTGCAACCTGATGGAGGTCAGTATAGATGGACTAATACAACAAGTCCCACACACAGCTAGAAGCCCAAATATTTTTTCAGAGGTACTGTAGATGCAGATAAAAATTATTTTTAATTTGCAACCTGATGGAGGTCAGTATAGATGGACTAATAGAGAAAGTCCGACACACTACTAGAAGGCCAAATATTTTTTCAGAGCTAGATGCAGAAAAAAATATATTCAGTTTGCAACCTGATGGAGGTCAGTATAGATGGACTAATACAACAAGTCCCGCACACAGCTAGAAGCCCAAATATTTTTTCAGAGGTACTGTAGATGCAGATAAAAATTATTTTTAATTTGCAACCTGATGGAGGTCAGTATAGATGGACTAATAGAGAAAGTCCGACACACTACTAGAAGGTCAAATATTTTTTCAGAGGTAGATGCAGAAAAAAATATATTCAGTTTGCAACCTGATGGAGGTCAGTATAGATGGACTAATAGAACAAGTCCCACACACTGCTAGAAGCCCAAATATTTTTTCAGAGGTACTGTAGATGCAGATAAAAATTAGTTTTAATTTGCAACCTGATGGAGGTCAGTATAGATGGACTAATAGAGAAAGTCCGACACACTACTAGAAGGCCAAATATTTTTTCAGAGCTAGATGCAGAAAAAAATTATATTCAGTTTGCAACCTGATGGAGGTCAGTATAGATGGACTAATAGAGAAAGTCCGACACACTACTAGAAGGCCAAATATTTTTTCAGAGGTAGATGCAGAAAAAAATATATTCAGTTTGCAACCTGATGGAGGTCAGTATAGATGGATTAATAGAACAAGACCCACACACAGCTAGAAGCCCAATATTTTTTCAGAGGTAGATGCAGAAAAAAATATATTCAGTTTGCAACCTGATGGAGGTCAGCATAGATGGACTAATAGAACAAGTCCCACACACTGCTAGAAGCCCAAATATTTTTTCAGAGGTACTGTAGATGCAGATAAAAATTAGTTTTAATTTGCAACCTGATGGAGGTCAGTATAGATGGACTAATAGAATGATGCTATGCCCAAAAGATTTTACTTCACTAGGTGCAGTAAAAAAATTGGTATTCTATACACAGGTGGTATATCTTGCAACACAGATAGGCTACTCCACTGACTAACACACTCTGCAATAGGCCAAAAAGGATTAGCTTTGCTAGATTCAGCCAAATGCTGTGGAAAAAAAACTTGCACAGCACTGGCACAGACCTGCCTGGCAAAAACTGATAGGAACTCATGTAACCTAGTCCTGAAAAGGACTGCAATTACAATTAGTCTTTACTCCCACAACCGATCTATTTAAGAGCACAGACCTCCCTGATAAAAGTCGTAGGAAATGCTGTAACCTAGTCCTTAAAAGGACTGCAATCACAACTATTCCCTACTCCCAAGCTATCTGTATATTTGTGCGAAAATTGGCTTGAAATTAACAAGGTATAGCGCACACAGCAACAGCGGTGCCGTCTAACACGCAGCTGCAGCAGTGAGAAAATGGTGGCGACGGGGAAAATGGCTTGGTCTTATAGGGCAAGGACATGTGACATACACTGCCAATGACACATGCCCTTGCTTGTGTGAAAAAAAGCACTTCGCTCCGTGTGTGCGCTGCTGATAGGCTGACAGATTGCACCTCCCCACTGTAAATGCGGGAAAGAGAAAAAAAAATGGAGATCTTCATTGTTCCTGCAGAGATCCATCCCCTGCCCCTCCCCCCACCCCGCTGTACACTCAAACTGCGTATTAACATTAATTTTCATCATTACTGAGAAAAAATCCAGTTATGATTTTGGTGCACGAACAGTTATCGAACATAACCTCGAACAGCCGAATTTTTCTCAAATTGTTCGTGTTCGCCGAACGGCTCGAACACCGCCCAAAACAGCTCGAATTTGAGATTGGCGAACAGTTCGAGTAGAACAACGCTCATCTCTAGTGCTGACACGATCTATTATACTAAGAATACATATTTTTATAGATTTTTACTGTATGTTGTGGTTTGTGGTAGTATGCATATTTATCTTATGGAGTGGCATAAGTTTCCACTTTTCCAATTTTTGGGAACCCATTTTGGGTAGAGTGGTTTGTTACAATGTACCTGATGAATATATGGTTAATTTCCTGGTAAATACAGTATTTCAAAGAGCCATAAGTTAAAGTTTGACTTGTTAAACATAGCTGGTAGATTTGTTTGGTTTGTAGTCGTGCATATGATGTTGCCAGCTGAAAAATGTTCTGTTACTCGTGAAGTTTGTCCGTTAACCTCTAGAACACTTGTTCTGTATACACTACAATTATCCCATTTTATTAGGCTTGCATTTTGGAGCGCATCACAGCACTAGATGGCTGTGTGGTGGTGGGGTTAGCGCTAAATATGTATATGTATTTATATAGTATATATATATATTTATATAGTGTATGTACCAGAGTAAATACACTGACAAGCAAAAGCGTAACAATGTTTTGAAGTTTTGACTTTCAGGCTTCATATCTCACCATCCACTACTGCTTAAAACGTGAGACTACCAGCCTTTTATAGACAATCATCTTGGCTATCTTGTACATAAATTTAACTTGCAACTATTTAGCATGCAATTAGTTATGAAGATTCTTGTCATGTCACAGCATTGCTACTGTTTTGCTCCTAAAAATCTAAATTTAAATTTTTTATATTTTGTCAGTATTTTGTAATTCCATCTTTGGTTTTCAACATTGCCTGAATCCTTCTGTGCATGCTCTTAATTAGATTCTAGCATGTTTTGACTGAAATCTGATACCAGGTCTTTTCTACACGTTCCCAAAGTTGTTGTGATGCGCCACGTTGTATACTGGTCACTTGGGTATGTATACAGCTTTTTCTTCAACTCTACCCACAGGTGTTCAATTGTGTTGGGGTCTGGGGACTGTGGGAACCAATCCAGCACCTCTACTTCATTGTCATTGAGCCATTTCTTTACTAATCTCAACATATGCTTTGGGTCGCTGTCTTGCTGGAACACTATGTCGTCCTTTTCATACCCATAGTACTCGAGTGTATGAAGCAACTTGTCTTGTAGGATACTCACATAAAACATTGAGACCACCATTGATCCTGGTCAAGTATCCAATGCCTTTGATTGTGAAACAACTCCATATCATCAGGCTTCCACCACCGAACTTGACAGTTCCTTTAATTTCTTGGCCTATTAGCCCCTTTTTCCCTTGTTTCTTCCAGACCCATTTACACCCATAAGAGCATAGTCTATTGATTTTCATCTCATCGCTCCAAATCACCTGTTTCCAATCTTCAACTGTCCACTTGTCATACTTTTTTGCAAACTCGAGCTGACGCTTCTTATGATATTGAAGTCGAGGTTTCTACTTCTTTTTTCAAGCCACTATTCCAGACTCTAGGTAACGTGCATCACACCATGCTTGCATGGACGTCTGTGATCTCACTATTACAAAGTATATAAGCCACCTCCATTGCCATGTTGTTGCGCCTAAACTGATAGACCTTGTGATGAGCAGACTTGTTGACACCGATATTTTGCCTGGACGTCCACCTTTTGAATTTTGAATGGATGGACGGACTTCATTTTGTATTCTTCCAACTGTCATGGCACTTATATGATACAGTTTGGCAATTTTCTTGGCCGACAGACAGCTATCAATGAGTTGGATGATGCTGTTTCTCTTTTCTTGGGAAATCTTCTTCATGAATGCTCCTCGATTCGAACCAGTGACCTTTCATTTGGGAATAAACCTAATAACCAAATAACACACTGAGCTATTAGGGAGTGTGAGAACAGGTTGTATTTTGTAATATACAGGAAGAAAAAAAATTTCTACCACCAGGAGCAAAACAGTAATAATGCAATGACATGACAAGAATCTGCATAACTAATCATATGCTAAATAGTTGCAAGTCAGATTTATGTATGAGATAGTCAAAATGATTGTCTTTAAAATGATGGTAGATTCATGTTTGAAGAAGTAGTGGATGGTGAGATATGGAGCTTGAAAGTCAAAAGTTCAAAAAATTGTTACCCTTTTGCTTGTCAGTGTATATACGTATATGTATACAGAGAGAGAGGGAGAGAAAAAGAGAGAGAGAGAGTACACTCAAAAATCTTGTACTTACTAATCGTCATTTTAAAGTCAGGTGTTAATATGTTGGCATATATATTCCCACGATGACTTTCTTGTGCTGTCTGTGTAAGTAGAATGCCTGTTGTCACAAAACAATGGCCTTTCCTGTACAAGAACAATGAGACATACTCGTTCATTGAGCGAGCCATTGAGTTCTATGTAGGCGTGTTACCACACTCTGTAGTTTGTGCTAAACTGCTTCCCAGTAGTAGAACTTCCTGTCTTGCAAGGTTCAAGTTCCTTTTTCATTCTGAAAGTGATCCATAAAAAACGGAAGGTATACGGATACTCTGTATAGGTTATAGGGTTTTTTATGCACCCATAGACTTGAATGGGCGAGTGACATCTGATTTTCATGAGAAACTAATGCATGCTGCAATTTTTTTTCACTTTCGGACACTGAAAAACATCATTCATTTGCACTGACTCATTCAATAACATTGTTCCTGAGAGCTGGAAATACATTTGTGTGAACGAGCCCTTAGTGCGCAAAAGTAGCAAAGCATAAGAAAACGATATATATCATAGAATCATAGAATCATAGAATGGTAGAGTTGGAAGGGACCTCCTAGGTCATCTGGTCCAACCCCCCGCTCAAAGCAGGATTCACTAAATCATCTCAGACAGATGTCTGTCCAGCCTCTGTTTGAAGACGTCCATTGAAGGGGAACTCACCACCTCTCGTGGCAGCCTGTTCCACTCATTAATCACCCTAACTGTCAAAAAGTTTTTTCTAATATCTAATCTGTGTCTCCTCCCATTTAGTTTCATCCCATTGCTTCTAGTCTTTCCTTGTGCAAATGAGAATAAAGATGATCCTTCTACAATGTGACAGCCCTTGACATATTTGTAGACAGCTATTAAGTCTCCTCTCAGTCTTCTTTTTTGCAAGCTAAACATTCCCAAATCCTGCAACCATTCCTCATAGGACATAGTTTGCAGACCAGTCACCATTCTGGTCGCTCTTCTCTGAACTTGCTCCAGTTTGTCTATGTCTTTTTAAAATGTGGTGCCCAAAACTGTACACAGTATTCCAGATGAGGTCTGACCAAAGAGGAGTAAAGACCGATAATGACTTCACGTGATCTAGACTGTATGCTTCTGTTAATACATCCCAGAATTGTATTTGCCTTTTTTGCTGCTGCATCACACTGCTGACTCATGTTCAACAGTCTATGATCTATTAGTATACCTAAGTCTTTTTCACATGTACTGTTGCTTAGCTCTATTCCTCCCATTCTGTATATGCTTTTTTCATTTTTATTGCCCAGATGTAGTACTTTGCATTTTTCCCTGTTAAAAACCATTCTGTTGTTTGCTGCCCACTGCTCCAGTTTATTTAGGTCTTTTTGAATCCTCTGTCTCTCTTCTCTAGTATTAGCTATCCCTCCTAGCTTTGTGTCATCAGCAAATTTAATCAGTTTACCCTCAATTCCTTCATCTAAATCATTGATAAAGATGTTGAACAATACAGGTCCCAGGACGGAGCCCTGTGGTACCCCACTTGAGACATTCATCCAGCTGGATGTGAAGCCATTTACAACCACCCTTTGAGTCCGATCACTAAGCCAGTTATGAATCCACCTAACAGTTGCCTGGTCCATTGCATACTTGGTCATTATTTCAATAAGGATGGTGTGAGATACTTTGTCAAATGCTTTGCTGAAGTCAAGATATACTATATCTACAGCATTTCCCTGATCCGCCCAGTCAGTGATTCTGTCATAGAAGGAAATTAAGTTAGTCTGACATGACTTGTCAGTTACAAACCCATGCTGACTCTGGTTAATCACTTCATTCTTATCCATGTACTTACATACATGTTGTTTAATAATTTGTTCAAAGATCTTTCCTGGTATAGAAGTCAGACTCACCGGCCTATAGTTCCCTGGGTCCACCTTCTTCCCCTTTTTGAAGATAGGAACAACATTTGCTCTTCTCCAGTCTTCTGGGACTTCTCCTGTTCTCCAAGAATTTTCAAAGATTATGGAGAGTGGTTCTAAAATTTCTTCTACGATCTCCTTCAGTACTCTGGGGTGTAATTCATCTGGACCTGGAGACTTGAACTCATTTATGTTAGCTAAATATTCCCTCACAATCTTTCTGTTTACAGATAACTTGGATTCTTCTATTCCTTTGAAAGGACAGTGAAGATCAGTTGATGTTACATTTTCTTTCTGAGAGAAAACAGATGCAAAATAGGAATTAAAAAGTTCGGCCTTCTCAACATCCTCTCTTACCATTTCTCCATTTTCATCCTGTAAAAATCCTATAGCATCTTTGACTTTTCTTTTACTTTTGACATACCCCCAAAATTCTTTTTTATTGCTTTTGACATATCTGTTATTGCTTTAGTAATAATGACCATCATTTTGGATACCTGAAACTCTAATGACCCATCGACTAGGACTGGAGGCGGTGGTAAGGAAAGAGAAGTTTCAGAAGCAACATATTGCTTTAAAAGAGACCTGTGAAAAACGTTATGGATTTTGAATGATGCAGGTAATCTCACACGGAAAGCAACAGGATTAATGACCACTGTAATTTTATATGGACCAATAAACATCCCAAATTTCGTTGAAGGTACTTTTAAGTTTAATTTTCTTGGTAGACAACCACGTTAATCTTTGGAACTCATGTCATGCAAATGTCACTGAACGCACTCCCCTGTAGATAATAAAGAAGAAACAAACTGATCCTCCCCATGTACCCCAATGAGTTCCCTTCCTACAATGTACAGAAATGAGAATGCCGACGATAAACACAGAAAAAGGGTGCTGCCCCAGTAGGTTCATGATAACAATTATTAATGGCAAATTCAACAAGAGAAAGAAAAGAGCACCACTCTTCCTGATTTTCAGATACAACTCAATGTAAATACTGCTTCAGTAACCGAGAACAAAAAGCTTTCCAGAATTCAGCAATAAACGGAGTTCCTCTATCTGAGACAATATTAGAAGGAATACTGTGGAGGGTAACAATCTCCTGAACAAACACATGAGCTAAAGACTTGGCTAAGGACTGCAAGGTGATAAAATATGTCATTTAAGAAAACCTATTAACAATCACCAAAATTACCGTATTACCAGCAGAAGAGGGTAAATCAGTTATAACATCCATACAAATGTCTGTGGTTGAGTGTCAATACCCAAAGGCTGCAAACACCATGAAGGACGAGAATGAGATGCCTTAGAACACGTACAGATGGTACAGGCAGAAACATAGGCTACCACATCCCCCCGAATGTTAAGCCACCAAAAGCAAAGCAATTTGAGATCAAGTGATCCTTTAAGCGCAGGATGACGAGCGAGTACTGAATCATTATTTTCCTCTAGGACTTTAAGACAAGATTCGGGGAAACAAATGATTTGTCCCTTGGATACCCACATGGTGCACTATATTGAGATTTTGCAATCTCAGACTGAACATCATAACAAAGTGCCGACACCACCACTCCCTTTTGAAGGATAGGCACAGGTTCTTCACAGGATTCCCCCTATGAAAACTCCTAGACAAAGTATCGGCCTTAATGTTTTTATAACGAAAGCGAAAGGTAACGAAGAAATTAAACCTATTGAAAAACAATGACCAATGAGCTTGTCTCGATGTAAGTTGTTTTGCAGACTCAAAGTATAGCAGATTCTTATGGTGTGTAATCACTGTAACAGAGTGGATAGCTCCCTCCAAAAAGTGCCGCCACTCCTCAAATACTAATTTGATTGCGAGTAATTCCTTATTACCAATATCATAATTGCGTTCAGCTGATGAGAGTTTCTTAGAGAAAAGGCGCATGGACGCAGCTTACCAAGAGACGGACCCTGAGATAATACCACCCCCCACGCACACCTCAGATGCATCAACCTCCACCGTAAAAGGCTGAAAGACATCAGGCTGTATTAGTACAGGTGCTGGCGAAAAGCACTCTTTAAGATGGTTAAAGGCATACAAAGCATCCTCAGACCATCTTGAGAAATACCCTTTTTAGTCATGTCAGTAAGAGGTTGAGATATGGTAGAAAAATTTTTAATAAATTTTCTGTAATAATTTACAAAACCCAAAAAATGTTGTAGTGCCCTTTGGGTTCCAGGATGGTCCCATTTCACTATAGCCTGTAATTTAGTGGAATCCATCCGAAAGCCAGCAGCAGAAATTGCATAACCCAAAAAAGGAACTTCCTGTACAGCACTTCTCGAGTTTAGCATATCACTTCCCAAAATGCAGTCGACTCCATTTGGTGGTATGACAGTGACTGCACCACTAGCAACTTCACTAGGTGGTAGTTTAGTTGAAATTCACATCAAATATACAGTTGAAACCAGAAGTTTACAAACACTATATAAAAAGACACATATGCATGTTTTTCTCAATATCAGACATGAAATCAGAATAAACCTTTCCCGTTTTAGGTTAATTAGGATTACCATAATTTTTAATATTTGCCAAATGTCAGAATAATGAGAGAGAGAATGTTTAAGGCATTTTTATTAGTAACTGCAAAGTCAAAAGTTTAAATACATTAAAATTACTATGCCTTTAAACAATTCTGGACTGACCATATGATGATGTCATGTGTTTGGAAGCTTCAGATAGTTTTTTTTGGCAACATCTGAGTTAATTAGAGACACACTTGTGGATGTATTTTAATGCACTCCTGAAACACACTGTTTCTTTGTGTAGCATCATGGGAAAGTCTAAAGAAATCAGCCAAGATATCAGCAAGAGAATTGTGGACTTGCACAAGTCTGGCTCATCCTTGGGTATGATTTCAAGATACATGAAGGTGCCTTGTTCATCTGTACAAACAATTATACGCAAGTACAAACAAGATGGGAATTTCCAGCCATCATGCCGCTCAGGAAGGAGACGGGTTCTGTGTCCCAGAGATGAATGTGCTTTGGTCCGACATGTACATACAAAAGCAAAAGACCTTGTGAAGATGATGGCGGAAGATGGAAAGATTGTGTCAATATCCACAGTGAAACAAGTACTGTATCAACATGGGCTGAAAGGCCACTCTGCCAGGAAGAAGCCATTACTCCAAAAGAAACATAAAAAAGACAGATTCATGTTTGCAAATGCACAGAGGAACACAGACCTTCATTTTTGCAGACATGTCCTGTGGTCTGATGAAACTAAAATTGAACTTTTTGGGCATAATGACCATCATTACGTTTGGAAGTAAAAGGCAGAAGCTTGGAAGTCTAAAACACTATTCCACTGTGAAACACTGGGGTAGCAGCATCATGTTGCGGGGTTTGTTTTTCTGCAGGAGGGACTGGTGCACTTCACAAAATAGATGGCATCCTGAGAAAAGAAGATTGTGTGACAATACTGAAGCAACATTGCAAGACATCAGCCAGGAAATTAAAGCTTGGGCGGAAATGGGTCTACCAAATGGAAAATGACACAAAGCATACTGCCAAAATGGTAATAACGTGGCTTAAGGATAACAAAGTCCATGTTTTGGAGTGGCCATCACAAAGCCCTGATCTCAATCCTATTTAAAATTTATGGGCAAAGCTGAAAAGGCAGGTGCTAGCAAAGCGACCTACAAACTTGGATCAGTTACACCAGTTTTGTCAGGAGGAATGGGCCCAAATTCCGACCAACTATTGTGAGAAACTTGTGGAAGGATATCCCAAGTCATTCCGTTTAAGGACAATGGTTTACAGTAAGTAATAAAAATACCTTAAAACATTCTTTCTCTCTCATTATTCTGACATTTGGCAAATATTAAAAATTATGGTAATCCTAATTAACCCAAAACAGGAAAGGTTTATTCTGATTTCATGTCTGATATTGAGAAAAACATGCATATGGGTCTTTTTATATAGTGAATGTAAACTTCTGGTTTCAACTGTATACCCATAAAGTAATCCTTTATTAGATGTACATTAAAATTATTAACCAATATCCCAAATCTTTCTTTATGTGTATAAAAAGGCAGCATGCTACCTGTGGAGAGATTACCCTACAGCAGGCATGTTCTCTGGAGCACAATGATTTTTATCATCCAGGCCCAATTCCCGGATGGCAGGACATCTCATAAACTAAGTAATCTGTGTGTTGAGCTGTTTCAGCCCTGATCATAGTTGTTTGCAGTGTTGGAGGGACCAAGAAACTATAATTCTAACATTTACATTTTTTTCTTCTTGACATCATTTACTGATCAGAATAGTTAATTTTATTTCTTGATAAATCTGACTTTTATGGATGCTTTGATTCCAAATTTGTAATTTTTTTATTTCTTTTTTTACATTTTTTTTTTTACTGGAGGAAAATGGTGTGTTTTGAATTGTTATGGGTTTTTTTAAAATATTTTTAAAAACTGTTTTACTTTTTACTTTATTTTTAGTTGTTTATACTATATACAACAACACCACATTATTGCTGCATATAGTAAAAATCACAGTCTCCTATGATGCCAAGCCTACAGCTTAATATCACAGGAGAATTAACTTGGCTGGCACAGGGGTCCTTCAGCTGGCTCCCAGTTGTCACAGCCAGGGCCGACGTTAGCACCCGGTGCACCCGGGCAAGTGCCGGGGCCCTGAGCAGGCAGGGGGCCCACTCGCCGTTGGGCACCCTGCCGCGCTATGGGGACCCATGAGAGGAGGAGAGCAGTGTCAGATCCCTCCCCCCCGCTTGCTCAGGGCCCTGGCAGCCGGTGCAATACTTATCTCTCCCCGTGCCTCCGCAGCAGCTCCTGTCTCTTCCGCGGCTGCTGCTCTGTGACTCCTCAGGTCAGAGGGCACGGTGACGTCTTTCCACGGTGCTCTGTCCTGAGCCGTCACAGCGCAGAGCGGGAAGACGTCGTGAGGATTCTGGAGCAGTGGCAGCAGATGAGAAGTGAGGTGGGTATTTGATTTTTTTTTTATTGTATGGAGGCATGGGGCATTATATGGTGGGTGGGGGGTGTGACATCCTGCATGGGGCATTATAAGGGGAGGGTGACATCCTGCATGGGGCATTATAAGGGAGGGGGGTGTGACATCCTGCATGGGGCATTATAAGGGAGGGGAGGATGTGACATCCTGTATGGGGCATTATAAGGGAGGGGGGGTGTGACATCCTGCATGGGGCATTATAAGGGGGGGTGACATCCTGCATGGGGCATTATATAGGGGGAACAGCCTGTGTGGGGAATTATGTGGGGGAACAGCCTGCATGAGGCATTATGTGTGGGGAACAGCTTGCATGGAACATCATGTGGGGGCACAGCCTGCATGGAGCGTTATATGGGGGCTAGTATTCTGTATGGAGCGTTATATGGGGGCCAGTATCCTGTATGGAGCATTATATGGGGGCCAGTATCCTGTATGGAGCGTTATATGGGGGCCAGAATCCTGTATGGAGCATTACATGGGGGCCAGTATTTTGTATGGAGCGTTATATGGGGGCCAGGCAATATTCTATATGGAGCGTTATATGGGGCCAGTATCCTGTATGGAGCATTCTATGGGGGCCAGTATTTTGAATGGAGCGATTCGCCGGTTTCTGAGCTATTGTAGAATTTACAATAGATATCACTCATGTAATGTAAGAAGTGAAATATTTGGCCTTGTACTATATATATATTTCTCTGCGGTATCTGTGCATCATGAATCGTGGTATGTGTTAAAGGGGCCCACTGAGACTCTTTCGCCCAGGGCCCACAAAAACCTGGAGCCGGCCCTGGTCACAGCAACCCATCGGCTCCACACGATTGCGTAAAGAGGGGGCTGAAGGTTACTCGAATGAACGCAGGGGCCAAATTGCGGTGCTTAAGAGAATTAACATTTAAAAGAAGCTAACAACAGCCATCAGCAGTAGCCCATCCACACATACTGACAAGATCAGTGAATGTAATAATATATCATGGAGCATTAAAGGGTTAAAACAAGTGTGTAAAGTTGCATTTAAATTTCTTGTATGTTGAGAATTTTCTTTTATCATTTTTTTAACATGACAAAAAGAAATGCAAAAAAAAAGTCTAAGGGGCAGCGGTTCTCCTTGCGGAGAGTGACTTGCTAGCCCTGGCATGACAATGTAAGGAGAATTATACACCATGTATGCTCCTCTGGGAAATTAAATATGCAAATTGCCTCTTCAGAGTGAAAGAAGACTAGAACACTTATAGTGGCACCTGTTGGAAGCAGCAATCCTAAAAGTCACTGTTGACCCTTTAACAGGCCTTGCAATATGACTTAAAATAAAAGCCAAACCAGAATCTCAATTTGCAGCAGCCCAGCAAGAAAAATCCCCAGCGCGCATTTTGCGTGGTGTGTTTAACAGCTTCCTCGGGGGAATGCAGAAAAGGACCTGGGTTTAATAGAGAAACATCGGCCACTGTCCTCGCTGCACCAATGTCTCTCACATGCTCCCTGATCACCGCCGATAGACCATGATATGATTGGTCCATTGTGACCATGTGATCGCAGGTCCTGACCGCATTTAAACAGGCATGGAAGGTCCTTTTCTGCATTCCCCCCGAGGAAGCTGTTAAACACACCACGCAAACCGCGAGTTGGGGATTTTTCTTGCTGGGCTGCTATATTTCTAACAATGGGTAAGAGTGCAATATTATGACTCAATGCATTATTGTATAGTTTGATGTGCTGACACGATTCTTGTGTTACTTTGAACAGACAATAAATTTATCTACTGGATTAGATAGTCGTGTGCAGCACTTAAAAAACTATTCCGTTTGGGAATAAGCACTGTTGCACTTTTTCCATTGTGGCATTTACCTTACAATATTAATACTAAAATACTTATATATGCTGCCTAGCTTTGGTGCTGGGTTGTCCTTTTTTATGTTACTCGTCCTTAAATGTTCAATAAAGTGTTGTGTTATTTTTTGCTAAAAAAACTCCTGGTTTTTCGTTTTTGCATATACATTTGCTTTATGGAGTGGCATAAATTACCACTTTCGCTGTTTTTGGGACCTTATTTTTGTTAGTGTGGTTTTATCACAATGTACCTAATGAATATATGATTATTTTTCCTAAGTATAAGGTAGTATTAAACCACAAAAGTCAGTAGATATACTCCCTTTGATTAATAAGTTATATCTTTATTGAAAGTACAAATCAAAACAAGAAAACAACATTAAAAACAATGAACAAGGATGTACTGCGGTAAACACAGGTAAATATGCATATAAATATTCTGGCCACTAACAAGGCCACTACGAGGAGTGCTAAAATATGAGACAGTCCAAATGATCAGATGCTCCAGCGCCCCAAACAAGCATACAAAACTGGTAAGTGGAGGAGCTTAGGAGCATCAGATCAAAAGGAAAGTTTCTATACATTTGCACTTTATTCATATATACGGTTGTTTGGGGCGCTGGAGCATCTGATCACTTGGACTGCCTCATATTTTAGCACTCCTCTTAGTGTCTTGATCTCACTATATAATATTTCTTTATGAGCACATGCACTTTATGATATAGGGATTATGTGAATCTACTTACCTGATGAAATGAGAACCTATACTTGGCCACTAGATGGAGACCTAATACTAATTCACAAGAAGGCGACGGTGGGAAACAACAAATGTTGTAAGAGGTGGATGATGATGAGACCCAATTGCCAGCAAGTCAGGAGGAGGACCAGGGTGCAAAAGTGGAAGACGAGGTGGTGGACGATGAAGTCTCTGACCCAATCTGGGAAGGTCACATGCAGAACGAGGACAGCAGCACAGAGGGGGAGGTATCCACAGCACTGCAACAGGCACGAAGAGACAGTGGGGTGGCCAGAGACACAAGGGGGTCAATTGTTACCCATATCACTAACATGAAGGAAGTTGCGAGTTCAAGGGGTAGGTCTTCGTCAGTCTGGCGCTTTTTTAAATACTGTACAGTTAACCCAAAAAAGACCATTTGCGACATCTGCCATGACAGCATCAGCAGGGACAGCAAAACTACCAGCCTGACCACCACAAGCATGCTTAGGCACATGACAGCCAAGCACCCGACTAGTTGGCCCGAACATCACGGTCCAGAAACTGTGTCTGCAGGTGACATCACTGCTTCTTCCCCTGTTCTACATGCACACCAATCCCTGTCCATGACGCAGGCGAAGATGCCTCCCACCCTGCACCTGTCGTTGCACACTTTCACCCACAATCAGCAACCACGTCCACATCCTTGTCCCAGCTCAGCGTTCAATTGTCCTTACCTCAATCCTTGAAATTCAAACACAAATACGCAGCCAACAACCCACAGGGCACAATACTAAACAGCCACATTTCCAGACTGCTTGCCCTAGAAATGTTGACGTTTAGGCTAGTGGAGATAGAAACTTTCCTCAAACTCATGGCGGCGGCTGTCCTCGTCTGACACTATTTCACCCAGTGTGCCGTCCCGGCCTTACACAAGCACGTGTCCCATAACATTAACCGTGCCCTCACCAACGAAGTTACAGGGAAGGTCCACTTAACTACCGAACCACCGACACGTGGGAAAGTGCTTGTGGCTAGGGACACTACATTTCCCTGACAGCACACTGGGAGAATATTGTGGAAGCTGGGACCCAGTTGGACCCTGGGAAGAAACATGTGCTACTGACACCAAAGATTGCGGGCCCTTGTTCACTCATGGTTGACTCCACCCTCTACAGCAGTTCCTGCACCTCCTCATCCTTCTCAGCCTCCATCTCAGAAATGTCAACATCAGTCGCAAGCTGGAAGCACTACAGCACTGCCTTGGCCACACGGTAACAGGCTCTGCTGAAGCTAATCTGCTTAGGTAACAACTGCACACCGCTGCAGAATTGTTAAAAGGTCTAACAGACAAGACTGATCAGTGGCTCTTGCCCCTAAATCTACAGCCAGGAATGGTCGTGTGTGGGAATTGCCAGAACCTGTTGGCAGCTCTGAAGCTTGGCAACTTCGCACACATACCATGCCTGGCCCACGTGCTCAACTTGGTAGTTCAGCGTTTTATCAAAGCCTACTCTGATTTGCCTGAGCTGCTTGTGAAAGTACGCCATGTGTGTGCCCATTTCCGCAAGTCACCTACTGCTTCCGCTGCCCTGGCTGTGTTTCAGCAGCATTTGCAACTTCCCGCTCACCAATTGGTGTGCGATGTCACTACGCATTGGAACTCAATGTTGCATATGTTGGCAAGGCTTTGTAAGCAGCAGAGGGCAGTAGTTGAATACCAGCTTCAACATGCCAGTCGGTATTCTGGTCAGACTCCGCACATAAGAGCAGATAAGTGGGCATGGATGTCTGACATCTGTGCCGTTTTCCAAAATTTGAGGACTTGACCAAGATGGTGAGCGGTGATGACGCCATAATCAATGTCACCATCCCGTTCCTCTGTCTACTGAAACGCTTGCTGCTCTCAATTAAAGAGGAGAATTTGCAGGTGGAGCAAGTTGAGATGGAGCAAGAAACTATACAGGGTGATGCTACACAGCTCAGCCTCATCTCATCTTCTCAATGTGGATTGGGTAATAATGAGGCGGAGAAGGAGGAGGAACAAAAGCTGGTTTCCTGTGCTACAGGAAGTACTACCCACACCACCTTCATCCTGTCTGTTCAGTGTGGACGGCCTGAAGAGGAGGAGGAGGAGAGGAATGACGAGGAGGAGGATGAGGAGGAGAACTAGGACAGTCATTCTCTTGATGGGGACAGAGAAGTCTTGGCTGTTGGCAGTCTGGCACTGATGGCTGAATTTATATTCTGCTGCCTTTCCCGTGACCCTTGCATTGTGTGTATTTTGGCCAACACTAATTACTGGTTGGTCACCTTTCTAGACCCACGCTACAAGGAGAACTTTCTATCTCTCCTTCCCCTGGCGGAGAGGTCTGCGAAAATATTGCAGTACCAGAAGGCCCTAATTGAAGAATTATTAAAAAAAATCCCATCTGACAATGCTGGCGGAAGAGGTCAGAGTTGCTTGGACAACAAAGGAGTATAGGCGAGGGAGACACATACCAGATGCAGCAGAGGCAGGGAACACTCTCAAAGGTCTGGGACAGTTTTCTCAGGCCCTCCCAGTGCTCACGCCCTGATACGTTGGGTACTCTGACAAGGAGCGAAAAGTTTTGGAAGATGCTGAAGGAGTACCTTGGTGACCATATCAGCATCGTCCGTGATTCCTCTGTGCCTTACAACTATTGGGTATCCAAGCTGGACATGTGCTATGAACTGTCTCTCTATGTCTTGGAGGTCCTAGCCTTGACTACCACTAGCGTTTTGTCAGAACGGGTTTTTAGTTCTGCCAGGTGTATTATAACTAATAGGCGCATCCGCCTGTCAACTGAAAATGCTGACAAGCTGACTCTTATCAAAATAAACAAGGGCTGGATTGGCCCAGACTTCTCAACACCACTGGATGACAGATGCGGAACGTAAACTCAAATCCATTTTTTTTGTCTGGTCTATTACCATGCACCCCTTCCCACCCAGACTTGGGTATACTCTTCAGGATTTCGTCTTTTTTATGTCGTCCTCCTTCTCCTCATCCTCCACCACCATATCAGCAGGGTGATCATCATGCAACCCCCCCATTAATTTTTTCAAGGGTATTTATTTTGCCCGCATGAACAATTTTTAGAGGCCTACCTCTAGCATTCTTTAATATATATATATGTATACCCCACAGGGCTAAATGTTTTTCAGTCCATGCACTTAGTGCATGGGCATTACCAGTCTAGGATACCCAATCCTTAATAATGGGGGGAAAAATTTCTGAGGCCCTCCACTACGTCTCTTCAAAGGGGTATTGGAGTGCCTCTTTCTAATTTTTGACATCCGTTGCACTTAGTGCATACTCTTTATCAGTCTAAGAGACTCACTCTTTACTAACGGTAAAAATGCTTTTCGGAGGCTCCACCTTCTAGTATTGGGAACATTTCTGGAAACCAAAAGAGCTGGAGGGTTCTATTAGCTCATATAATCCAGTGCCTTTTTATGGGCTGTCAGGTGATCGTCACATATGGAGTTTTCACACTGCATAAAGAATTTCACAGCTGTGACAGAAGACTTTGTACAGTAAGTACAGAAGATCCTGGTCTCCTCCATATCAGGCTAAGTAGATGCGAAACGCTTCACTATATTCCTCAGCAAGGTTCATGAAATAACAGTCATTGGTGGTGCAATTGAAAAAAAAAAAAACATGTCTATTCTATTTCTTATTAATACCGCTGATAGCTGCATTTAGTGTAGGGATAGGTACTAGGTATCATAAGCTGGAAATGAGTGACAATTCTGGTGACATACATCTCTTCCACTGTCCATAACTTGATTGCTTTTTTCTGTACTCAGAAATTCATCTAAGCAGGCAGGGTTGCTTGCTTTCCTCCACAGTTTGCCACTGGGATGTAAAAAAAAAAAAAACTTTTCACGGCAGACTTAAATCTATTCTATATTCTACAATATTTCCTCTCTTATCTGCAATTTGTGTACATTGAGCCGACACTCTAGGGTTAGCGCATCTAGTCAGAGATTATTGCCTTATAATCCTTGCTGCTGAAACTGAACAAAAAAAACATAAAAGAATGTTTATTCTATTCCCTATTAGTACCGCTGTTTGCTGTGTTTAGTATAGAGACAGGCGCTAGGTATCATCTGCTTAAAATTTGTGTTCATTGTCATCACACACATCTCTTCCACTGTCTATAAAAAAAATCATTGATAGATTCATAATTTTTACGGTAATTTGTACTCAGAAATTCATCTAAGAAGGCAGGGCTGCTTGCATTCCTCCACAGTTTGGTGTTGCAACGTCCAAAAAAAAACTATTTTCAGGGCCGATTCAAATCTATTCTATATTCTACAATATTTCCTCTCTTATCTGCAATTCGTGTACGGTGAGCTTTCGTACTAAGGATAGCGTCTTACAGGCATCTAGTCAGGGATTATTGCCTGATAATCCTTGCTGCTGCAGCCAATACCCCCCCCCAAAAAAGAAAAAAAAGTCTATTCTATTCCCAATCAGGGTTGTCCCCACCTTCTTCAGCAGTTCCTGCACCTTCTCCTCCTCCTCACCCTCTATCTCAGAAACGTCAACATCAGTAGGAAGCTGGAAGCACTGCAGCACTACATCAGCCGAGCAGCAACAGGCTCTGCTGAAGCTAATCTGCTTAGGTGACAAAACTGCACACCACTGCAAAATTGTTAAAAGGTCTAACAGACCAGACTGATCTGGGGCTCTCGCCACTGAACCTACAGTCAAGCATGGTTGTGTGTGACAATGGCTGGAACCTGGTGGCGGGTCTGAAGCTTGGCAACCTCGTACACGTACAATGCCTGGCCCACGTGCTCAACTTAGTGGTTCAGCGGTTTCTCAAAACCTACCCTGATCTGCCTGAGTAGCTTGTGAAGGTGTGTGCCCAATTCTGCAAGTCAGCTACAGCTTGCACCGCCCTGGCAGTGCTTCAGCAGCGTTTGCAACTTCCAGCTCACCGACTGGTGTGAGATGTCACCACACGTTGGAACTCAAAGTTACATTTGTGTTGGCAAGGCTTTGTGAGCAGCAGAGGACAGTAGTTGAATACCAGCTTTAACATGCTTGTCAGTATTCCGGTCAGACTCTGCACATAAGAGCTGGGCATGGATGTCTGACATCTGTGCCGTTCTCCAAAACTTTGAGGACTTGACCAAAATGGTGAGTCGCGTTGACGCCATAATCATAACAATGACACTATCGCACAAGGAATAGCATAGTTGTCACGGGTGTATCAGAGGTGACAGACAGTCGCCCTGCAGTTGATTGCAGGAGATCTCTACGTTTGACATTACAGACATCTTCTTAGATGAGAGGCTGTCTTTAGGACCTAGCGGCTACCTCTCTCTGGTAATTATCTCCCTGGCCTGGGTGTATCTGAGAGGGAGGTGCTGGCTATATTCATTTCTACTTGTGAAGTCTTAGCAAGAGCAGTACTTCATCCTCTCTGGAGCTTGAGGCCGAGTTCGCATTTGTCTAGAGTCATCTAAAGCTAAGCATTCTCCCCCTGTTTGTCTACCCTTGTTGTCTATAGAGTTTAGTGGAGATCGACTAGTGCTTATCTCCTCCCATCCCTAGCCTTAGCCATATGCCAGGGAAAGACAGGGCGAGACACGCGTACGGCGATTGCTGAAGAGGCAATATAGGGATGGTAGTTGAGACAGGGTGACACTAGACCAGACTAGGAGGTCTACACTTCCCCCTTTCCCTAGTGTCTGGGCTCCCTTTCTCTCTTCCCTCTGTGTTGCACTAAGTCTTTCCTGCACCTGGCTTGATATTATAGCTGGCCAAGCACGTATTGAAAAAGGAAAAGAAAAAAAACTGACTTTTTTTTTTCTGTGTGTTTTTGGGCGTGCACCTTTTTTTTCCTTTCTCCCTTGGTATGGGTTCAGTTGCAGAGCTTGCAGAGTAGCTGCACAGGCTGTTTCTGGAGGTGAATGACCTTCGCGGTGAGGTACAGCAGCAGCATCAGCGGTTACAGGTCTCCAATGTGGGGGTCTCAGCAGGTGGGCCTGTCCAGCCTGAACCCAATGTTGCACTACAGGATCGGTTTTCAGGAGGTAGGGACAAGTTTTTTGTATATAAGGAGGCATGAAAATCGTATTTCAAACTTCGTCCTTACTCCTCCGGTAATGAGGAGCAACGGGTTGGTATTGTGATCTCTCTATTGCAGGGAGATCCTCTGTGGAGTCTGTGGAGGGGTTTTTCAGACCTTTGGCCCTCATCTATGATGACCCTGACCGAGTCACCTTGGCTGAGTCTAGGCTACGTCGTCTTCAGCAGGGGAATCGGTCAGTGGAAACGTACAGTTCGGAATTCCGTAGATGGGCAACAGATTCCAAATGGAATGACTCAGCCCATAGAAGTCAATTTTGTGAGAGGCTTACTGAAAGGTTGAAAGATGCCTTGGCAGTATATCAAACCCCTCTGTCCTTGGTGGCTGCCATGTCTTTGGCCATACGTCTTGATAGACGCCTTCGGGACAGACAGGTGAGACCACCTTCTCCGGGGCCTCATTGTCGGGGTTGTGTACCTCTGCCAGGGGAGCGGTCAGGGGGTGAACCAGTAGTGGGGGAGGTGGAGGAACCCATGCAGTTAGGGGGTGTCTCTACATCATACATCTCCCCAGAGATTCACAAAAAAAAAGGTGTATGTTTTTTTGTGGGAAAAAGGGACATTTTGTTGGGACCTGTCTTCAATTCCTAAACAAAAGGAGACTCGATTAACTCTTGGTAGTCTAGAGTTGGATAAACAAGGGGTGCATTTGTGGCCAAACTGCAGTTCCCGCTTTGTCCTGACAGCTGAGGTGGTGCTAGAGAGCAAAACCGAGAAAATTTCTGTGTTTGTTGACAGTGGAGCCGGAGTCAGCATGGTTGATGCTGAGTTTGTGAAAACTCATGGTCTTGCTTGTTGTGCTTTAGCTGAATCTATTTCCATCTTTGCCATTGATTCAGCGCAACTTACACAGAAAGCATTTACTCAGATTGTACATAATGTAAAACTGAGGGTGGGGTCATTTCATTCTGAAATAATTCCTTGCTATGTTCTGGACAATCTTCCCGTACCGATTGTTTTAGATATACCTTGGCTTGTTATCCGCTGATGGATTGGCAAGCCGGGGAGATTATTGAATGGGGAGATTACTGCCATGAGAACTGTTTAGAAATTTCCCTTGCTACTGTCTCTATGGAAATTTTACCTACTTTTCTGTCTGGTTTTGAGGATGTTTTTTCTGAGAGGGGGTGTCAGGATTTGATTCCTCGTCGTGCTTATGGCTGTCCTATTAACCTGACCCCCCGGAGCTAAACTACCGAAGTCCAGACTGTATAATCTTTCTGACCCTGAGAGACAAGCCATGAAGGATTTCATTGCGGAAAGTCTGGAGAAGGGACATATCAGACCCTCATCTTCGCCCGTGGTGACAGGGTTCTTCTTTGTGAAGAAAAAAGATGGCGGTCTACGTCCCTGTTTAGATTTCCGGAAATTAAATCAAACTAACATCCGTGATCCATACCCTCTTCCTCTGATTCCTGATTTGTTCAGACAGGTTGTGGGAGCTAAGGTATTCTCCAAGTTGGATTTAAGGGGAGCCTACAACCTGGTTAGAATCAGAGAAGGGGACGAATAGAAAACAGCATTTAATACCCCGGAAGGACATTTCAAGAGTCTGGTTATGCCTTTTAGTTTGACCAATGCAACTTTGGTATTCCAGCATTTCATAAATGGTATTTTCCATCATTTGGTGGGGAGGTTTGTGGTGGTCTATCTGGACAAAATTTTGGTTTACTCACCTGATTTTGAGACTAATCGGGGGCAGGTTAAGCAAGTGCTCCAGATATTAAGGGATAACAAACTTTATGTCAAACTAGAAAAATGTGTTTTCGCTGTTCAGGAGGTGCAATTTTTGGGGTACTTGTTTCATCTTCGGGTTTTCGGATGGATCCGAAGAAGATCCGTGCAGTCCTTGACAGGAAACGTCCCGAGAACCTGAAGGCTCTATAACATTTTCTGGGCTTTACTAATTGTTATCAGAAATTCATCCAAAATTACTCTGTTATTGTGAAACCCATTACTGAAATGACTAAGAAGGGATCTGATTTTTCCAAATGGTCGGATGCTTCCCTCCAGACTTTTTCTTCCTTAAAGAATCATTTTGCCACTGCAACTATACTCAGTCAGCCCCATTTTTCTCAACCCTTAATTGTGGAGGTTAATGGGTCGGATGTCACGGTTGTATTGCCTCAGGGTTCGTCCCCTGGTAAATGGTGTCCATGCGTCTTCTTTTCTAAAAAATTGTCTTAGGCTGAGAGATACCCTAAGATACCCTGAGGGTAATAGGGATCTTTTGGCGATCAAATTGGCGCTCGAGGAATGGCAACATTGGTTGGAGGGTCCATCCTATTACTGTCATTACTGACCATAAGAATCTGTCACATCTCCAGTCAGCTAAACGTCTCAACCCTAGGCAAGCCAGATGGTCCTTGTTTTTTATTAGGTTTAACTTTGTTGTCACTTTTTGTCCAGGGGTCAAAAATGTCAACGCTGATGCTTTGTCCCGGAGCTTCCCTGGTGGTGGTGACCATGAGAGCCCTGTCCCGATATTACAGAAAGGGGTAGTCATTTCGGCACTTTATCCAGAACTGGAGGGTGAGATGTTGCAGGCACAGGGGGACGCCTCTGCCTCCTGCCCTTCAGGAAAGTTATTTGTACCATTGGTCTGCACTGCAAAGTAATTAAAGAACATCATAACTCTGTGCTTGCTGGGCATCCAGGTGGTAAGGCAACGGGGAATCTCCTCTCTCGTCATTTTTGGTGGCATCAGGATGTGATTGAACATGTAGCTGCTCGTAGTATTTGCACGTGTTCTAAAGTTTTGCATGCTCGTCCGTCTGGTACTCTTCTTCCGCTACCTATCCATGGTAGGACATGGACACACTTGTCCATGGATTTTATTACTGACCGGTTTGTGCAGGCAAAACGGTGGTTTTGGTGATAGTATATGGGTTCTGTAAAATGGTTCACTTTGTCGGATTGCCTACACTTCCAAATGCCAAGACACTTGCTCAGGTGTTCATAAATGAGATTGTGAAGCTTCACGGGGCTCCCTCCGATGTGGTGTCAGATCAGGGGACCCAGTTTGCTTCCAAGTTCTGGAAGGCATTCTGTTCTTGACTGGGGGTGTAGCTGTCCTTTTCCTCTGCCTTCCACGCTCAGTCTTATAGTCAAACCGAGGGTGTCAATCAGAACTTGGAGACTTACCTCAGGTAACCACTGGAAGAATTTGTCATTAATAATCATCGGCAAGAATCCACTGGCAGGTCACCGTTCTTCGGTGCATATGGTTATCACCAATAGTTTGGTACCTTTAGTGGGGGAGGAGCTTCAGGAGTTCCTGAGGAGGAACAGTTTGCTTCGTTGCTGTCCTCGGTATGGCAGGGTGTTCTGAGTAATTTAAAGATCATGGGAGACAGGTATAAATATATGGCTGACAGAAAACGCTTGCCAGGTCCGAACCTGAATGTGAATGACTTTGTGTGGTTGTCTACATGGAATATAAGGCTGTTGTGGAGCGTTACCAGATTCCTACCGTATGTCTGGCTGAACAGTTGGCGGTTGCCTCCATGGATGGGAGGCTTCTTTCTGAAACCATCTTGCTTGTCACATAGCCTGTAACCCTTCAGGTGGGAATGCTGCACTCGGAGAAGATCTCCTTTCATGTGCTGCCCGGTCTCTCTCACCCCCTCTAGCTTGGTCTACCCTGGTTACAAAGACATGAGCCTGTCCTGAATTGGAGATCTGATGAAGTGCTCCATTGAGGTCAGGAATGCCATGAGTCCTGTCTGGTTCCGGTTCGTCCTGCTCGACCCCTGTCTACTCCAGCTAATCTACCCTACTGGTCCTATGCGGACGTCTTCGAAAAGAAGGAAGCAGAGACACTACCACCTCATAGGCTGTATGATTGCCCCATCGACGTGGTACCTGGTGCTTCTCCTCCCCGCAGGTGTATCTACCCCTTGTCGCTGGCTGAGACCCGGGCCATGTCTGAGTATATTGAGGAGAATCTTGCTAGGGGATTTATCCAGAAGTCCACCTCTCCGGCTGGAGCAGGATTCTTCTTCGTCAAGAAGAAAGACAGCTCTCTACGTCCCTGTATCGATTACAGGGGTCTTAACCAAATTACCATAAAAAATAAGTACCCCCTGCCTCTCATCTCGGAGCTGTTCGACCGCCTCAAAGGCGCGAAGATCTTCACAAAGCCTGATCTTCATGGGGTGTACAATTTGGTCGGGATCCGCCAAGGAGACGAGTGGAAGACGGCATTCAACACGACGGTCACAACGAATACCGCGTAATGCCCTTTGGTCTCTGTAATGCTCCAGCCGTCTTCCAGGAGCTGGTTAACGACATCTTCCGTGATTTCCTGTATTCTTGCGTGGTGGTGTACCTGGACGATATCTTGGTCTTCTTTCCGGATCTTCCCTCACACCGGAGGAATGTTCGTCAGGTTCTGCTAAGGTTCCCGCAGAATCGCCTATATGCTAAATTCGAGAAATGCCTCTTTGAGCAGACCTCTCTACAGTTCCTGGGCTATATTATCTCTGAGACTGGTCTGCGGATGGATCCTGAAAAGGTCTCTGTCGTCTTAAAGTGGCCCCGACTGGAGGGATTGAAGACGATTCAGCGTTTCCTGGGCTTCCAAATTATTACCGCCTCTTCATTCCTCATTTCTCCTCCCGAACTGCTCCCATCTCCGCGCTCACCCGTAAAGGAGCAAATCCAAGGGAATGGACTCCAGAGGCGGAGGAGGCCTTCGTCTCTCTAAAACAAGTCTTCTCCTCCGCTCCTGTGCTACACCGTCCGAATTGCATCAGCCAGTTCTTCCTGGAGGTTGATGCATCCTCCTCCGGAGCCGGAGCAGTGCTCACCCAGAAATCCTCATCCGGGAGAATGGTAACCTGCGGCTTCTTCTCCAAGCTCTTCTCCTCATCCGAGCGCAATTACTCCATAGGAGATCGTGAGCTGCTGGCCATCAAATTAGCGCTGGAGGTGTGGTGCTACTTTCTGGAGGGGGCTCTGCACCCGGTGGTCATCTACACTGACCACAAAAACCTGACTTATTTGCTGAACGCCCAAAGATTAAATCCGCGTCAGGAAAGGTGGTCTCTATTCTTTGCCCAGTTCTGCTTCTCTCTGCACTACCGCCAGGCAGACAAGAACATTAAAGCTGATGCTCTATCCCGCTCATTCCTGTCTTCCGACCAAGAGGAGGAGCCTCTATATATCATCGACCCCTTCAAAGTAATGACTGTGGCTCCGTTTGACTTGTCTCATCCTCCACCCGGTAAGACCTTTGTAGTGGTTCCGGATCATAAGAAGGTTCTACTCTGGGGCCATTCATCCAAACTGGCCGATCATGCTGGCCAGAGGAAGACCTTTCTGCTCATAGCCCGACATTACTGATGGCCTTCCCTACGCAAGGATGTTGCGGACTTCATCGCGGCTTGTTCCTCCTGTGCCCGTAACAAGGTTCCCAGGCACCTTCCATCCAGCCATCTTCTTCCTCTTCCCGTGCCTTCCTCTCCGTGGCAACACATTGCAATGGACTTCATTACGGATCTCCCTGTCTCTGCCGGTTGCACTGTCATTTGGGTGGTCGCTGACTGCTTTTCTAAGATGGCCCACTTCATTCCTCTGCCTGGTCTCCAGTCTGCATCAGTGGGGGCTAAGGATTTCATCCATCACATTTTTCGTCTCCACGGCCTTCCCCTCCACATTGTGTCTGATCACGGGGTTCAGTTCACTTCGCATTTCTGGAGAGCTACGTGTAAACTGCTGGATGTCTCATTGGATTTCTCCTCTGCTTATCATCCTCAATCCAATGGTCAACTGGAACGTATAAATCAGGTCCTTACCAGCTTTCTTGGCCACTTTGTCAACGCTCACCATAACGATTGGGTTGAGCTCCGGCCCTGGGCCGAGTTCTCCTATAATAACCATGAGAGCGAGTATTCTTCTAAATTCCCGTTCTTTGTGGTCTATGGTCAACACACCCGGATTTCATTTCCAGCTTCCTCTTCTGTGGACAATCCTGCCGCGGAGTCCCTGGTCAGCGAATTTTCAGCTATTTGGGAAGACACTAGATCTGCACTTCTTCAGTCCTCTGAGCGGATGAAGAGACATGCTGATAAGAGACGTCTGGATCCGCCTCAATTCCGTCTGGGAGACAAGGTCTGGCTTTCCTCCAAATATGATCGTCTCAAGATACCTTCCTATAAATTGGGTCCGCGGTTCATCGGTCCGTTCGAGGTTCTTAACCAAATCAATCCCGTGGCTTGCAAGCTGAAACTCCCGGTCACCTTACAAATTCCCAACTCCTTTCATGCATCCCTCCTCAAACCTCTTGTCATTAATTCTTTCTCTGACGATCCAGGTACCGCTCCAGCTCCAGTTTCTGCGGAGGACGTCTTTGAGGTAGAAAACATTTTGGCCACCAAGAGGGTAAGAAGAAAGACTTTCTTTCTTGTGGATTGGAAGGGGTTTGGCCCTGAGGAGAGGTCTTGGGAACCCAGAGAGAACATTCATGCCCCTCATCTTCTTAAAAAATTTCTTGCAGGCCTTAAAAAGAAGGGGCGTAAAGGGGGGTAGTGTAGCATCGGCGTCTATGCCTCCTGCCGGTCAGAGATGCTGGCGTACTCCCGCTCCCCTGCTGCTGTGGCATGCACTGCACGCAGATTCCCGGGCTCTGTGCTTAGGGCGCGCTCCCTCCCTCATAAAGGGGCTGTGCGCGCCATCCTATAGAGTCCCCGGCCAATGTCCGGAGGACTGTCCCTATATAAAGCACCTCCTCCAAAATGGAGGGGCCAGTGCAAGGTTGTTGTTCCGTGTGCTAACACTTGCTTCAGCCCTCAGGTCACGCTGCCTGTCAGTCCTGCCCACCAGTCTGCCTATCAGTCCTGCCCGCCAGTCTGCCTGCCAGTTACCTGCCGTGCCCGCCAGCCTGCTTACCTGGAAGCACCTGTCTGTTATCTATTGTGCTCACCAGCCTGCTTACCTGGAGCACCTGCCAGTCACCTGCCGTGCCCGCCAGCGTGCTTACCTGGAAGCACCTGTCTGTTATCTATTGTGCTCACCAGCCTGCTTACCTGGAGCACCTGCCAGTTACCAGCCGTGCCCGCCAGCCTGCTTACCTGGAAGTACCTGACAGTTACCCGTTGTTCCCGCCAGCCTGCCTACCTGGAGCACCTGCCTGTTACCTGTCGTGCCCGCTAGCTTGCCTACCCAGAGCACCCGTCTGGCTATCTGCCTTTCCAGCCTGCTTATCTACCCGGACCACCTGTCAGCCTTCCAGTCAGGCTAATCTTCTGTACCGGTCAGTTCCTGCCATCTGATCCTTGGGAGTCACCTGCTCTCACACAAGGTTGGTCCCAGACTGGCACCTGGCCACCCTGCTTGGTCCCTCCCTTGTTCACGTAGTCGATTGAGCCTCCGTGCAACCTTGGTCAGGTCGAATAAGCACTTAGTCACGCCCCTCTGGTCCCTCCTTGCACCGAAGCACAGAGGTTCCACCACCCAGACCCGTAACAATTTCTACTTGTGAAAGCTTAGCAAGAGCAGTACTTCGTCCTCTCTGGAGCTTGAGGCCGAGTTCGCATTTGTCTGGAGTCCCTATATAAGACCTGGCGCCGCTATGCTCATCACAGTCTACCCGGAAACAGGCAGAGTAGGGAGATGTGCTGCTGAGTCAGGGAGAGATTTGCTTGTTTATAGTTAGTATAGGTATTCTACAACATATATATATATCCATCTGAACTAAGAGTCCTTCTGAGGACTAATCCAGGTGCATATTTTCAGTGGTGAAGGTGATAGCAGGAGTTAGGCAGGCAGGCAGTGCATATAGTGCAAGAGTGTCCATTGAATGTCCTGTTAGTATAGATATTCCACAACATATATATATATATATATATATATATCCATCTGAACTAATAGTCCTTCTGAGAGCTAATACAGCTGCATATAATCAGTGCTAGGCAGGAGTTAGGCAGGCAGGCAGTGTATGTGGCAGACTGCAGGGCATAAAGCTCAAGAGGGTCCATTGAATGTCCTGTCTGCTTCTGCTGTAATAATTACAGATATTTGTAGACATAGCCCCAGATATCAGTGGCCAGGGCAATTTTTTTATCATCATCCTGGTTATTTGCTTAAAAAGCAATCCAGAGAACACCATTTTTCTGCTCCATTTGCTCGTTAGCACTGCAGAATACAGCCAGATCTGTTCCATATTTCAGAGATAAAAATCCAGAAATTTGAACTGAACGTGGAAAATATTGGCCTCCTTTTCCATTTTGTTGCAGTGTGTTGGTCAAGCTATTCACACTAGATCTCTGTGTAGAATAATATTAGTAAATTACAGGCCTGCTATTTAAAACCATGGTTCTCTGTTAGACATATCACCTATAACATTGTTCCAAGATCAGCCATTTCTGCCTTCCATTTCATTGCAGTGTGTTGGTCAAGCTATTCACACTAGGTCTCTGTAGAATAATATTAGTAAATTAAAGGCCTGCTATTTAAAACCGTGGTTTTCTGTCAGACATATCACCTATAACAGTGTTCCAAATTCAGCCATTTCTTCCATTTTCATTTCGTTCCAGTGTCTCGGTCAAGCTATTCACACTAGGTCTCTGTGTAGAATAATATTAGTAAATTACAGGCCTGCTATTTAAAACCTTGGTTCTCTGTCAGACGTATCACATATAAGTGCATTCCAAAGTCAGCCATTTCTTGTGAATGTGGAAAATATTGCCCTCCATTTAAAATGGCAAGGTGCATGGCAAAGGACAAGGAAGTGGACGTGATGGTGCATGCAGAGGACAAGGACGTGGCCGTGGGCAAGCTGAAATTGTGCCACAACAAACACCAACATCTTGTCTCTCGACCTTCCTGTCCCAATTACTAGGGGACCGCAGCACACCACTATTGAACCCAGAGCAGTGTCAAAAGGTTGTTGGTTGGATAGCAGATAATGCTTGCAGTCACTTTGCCACCACCACCACCTTGTCTTCCACACGGTCAAGTCTCAGTATCCTCTCTCTGATCCTCCTTCCTCCCACCATGCCGAGTGCCCAGAGACAACTGATCCCACACTTGGACACTCAGGAGAGCTGTTCACTTTTCCATTTCTGGTTACGGGCTTCTCGCCCGGCCAGCTTCTCATCCCAACGTGGATTGGGTGACAATGAGGAAGAAGATGAGGAGGAGGAAGAACAGGAGCTAGTTTCCTGCGCTATAGACGGTACTACCTTCTCAACTGTCATACTGTCTGTTCAGTGTGGATGACCTGAGGACAGGGAGGAGGAGGAGGAGGAGGATGAGGAGGAGAGCATGGTCAGTCGTCCTCTTGGTGAGGACACAGAAGTCTTGCCTGTTAGCAGTCTGGCACACATAGCTGAGTTTATGTTACGCTGCCTTTCCCGAGATCCTTGCATTGTCCAAATTTTGTGTGACAGTCATTACTGGTTGGTGACACTTCTAGACCCATGCTACAAGGAGAACCTTCTGTCTCTTATTCCCTTGCAGGACAGGCATTATAAAATGGTGCACTACGAGAAGGCCCTTGTTGCGGAATTATTTCCCATTACCAGATTCCCATCTGAAAACGCTGGCGGCAGAGGTCACAGTTCGCTGGACAACCAAGGAGTACAGGCGAGAGAGACACAAATGCAATCCAGCAGAGGCAGGGGAACACAGTCAAAGTTCTGGAACAGTTTTCTCAGACCCTCCCATCGCACAGGCACTGAGGCGCGGGGTACTCGCACAATGAGGGAAAAGTTTCTGAAGATGGTGATTGAGTACCTTGCCGATCGCACCAACATCCTCCGTGATTCCTCTGTGCCTTAAAATTATTGGGTATCCAAGTTGGACACGTGGCATGAACTGGCTCTCTACGTCTTGGAGGTCCTGTCCTGCCCTGCCGCTAGCTTTTTGTCAGAGCAAGTTTTTTGTGCCACCAGTGGAATTATAACCGATAGGCACATGAAAATGGCAAATGAAAATGAATGGCAAATGAAAAGGCTGACAGCCTAACTCTTATAAAAATGAACAAGCGCTGGACTGGGCCAGACTTCTCAACACCACCCAATGATAGCAGCGTACCATAAACTCAAATACAGTGTGTTTTTTTGGGAGGTCTAACTCTATTCCCATGCACCTCTGTCTTCACACCCAGACATGCGTATACGCTTCCTGATTTTGTCTATTTGCTCTTGTCCTCCTCCTTCTCCTCATCCTCCACATCCTCCTGCATATCACCACCATATCTACCATATCACCTTATCTACGTCTTGCAAGGTACATTGCAGTTACTCCAAATTTTTGCCAGCTGTTGCTTCACTGCATAGGCAAACAGTATGGGAGACCCACTTCCTAATAATGGGAACATTGCTTTTAGGGGGTCCCCTGACCTCTGCGTCTCTTGTAAGGGGCATTGGAGTTCCTTCAAATTTTTGGCAGCCGTTGCATTCACGCCATAGGCAAACAGTATGGGAGACCCACTCCTTTTTAATGGGAACATGTCGTACTCATTACTGTAGCCCAGCTCTATGTGTCCTTAAATTGTTAGTAGGGTTTTTCCTAAATTTTGGCAGCCATTGGACTCACTGCATACACTATAACTTGATAGCAGATCCTCTCCTTTCTAATAGGAACATGTCAATACTGTGGCCCAGCTCTTTGTGTCTTTAAATTGTTAGTGGAGGTTTTCCTAAATTTTGACAGCTGTTGGACTCACTGCATACCCTATAACTGTATATCAGACCCTCTCCTTTCTAATGGGAACATATCTTTACTGTGGCCGAGCTCTATGTGTCTTTAAATTGTTAGTGGGATTTTTCCTAAATTTTGGCAGCTGTTGGACTCACTGCATACCCTATACCTGGATAGAAGACCCTCTCCTTTCTAATGGGAACATGTCGTTACTGTGGCCCAGCTCTATGTGTCTTTAAATTGCTAGTGGGGTTTTTCCTAAATTTTAGCAGCCGTTGGACTCACTGCATACCCTATAACTGTATAGCAGACCCTCTCCTTTCTAATGGGAGCATGTCGTTACTGTGGTCCAGCTCTACGTGTCTTTACATTTTTAGTGGGGTTTTTCCTAAATGTTGGCAGCCTTTGGACTCACTGCATACCCTATAACTGGATAGCAGACCCTCTCCTTTCTAATAGGAACATGTCGTTACTGTGGCCCTGCTATATGTGTGTTTAAATTGTTAGTATGGTTTCCCTAAATTTTGGCAGCCGTTGGACTCACTGCATACCCTGTAACTGTATAGCAGACCCTCTCCTTTCTAATAGGAACATGTTCTTACTGTGACCCAGCTCTATGTGTGTGTAAATTGTTAGTGTGGTTTTTCCTAAATTTTGACAGCTGTTGGACTCACTGCATACCCTATAACTGTATATCAGACCCTCTCCTTTCTAATGGGAACATATCTTTACTGTGGCCGAGCTCTATGTGTCTTTAAATTGTTAGTGGGATTTTTCCTAAATTTTGGCAGCTGTTGGACTCACTGCATACCCTATACCTGGATAGAAGACCCTCTCCTTTCTAATGGGAACATGTCGTTACTGTGGCCCAGCTCTATGTGTCTTTAAATTGCTAGTGGGATTTTTCCTAAATTTTAGCAGCCGTTGGACTCACTGCATACCCTATAACTGTATAGCAGACCCTCTCCTTTCTAATGGGAGCATGTCGTTACTGTGGTCCAGCTCTACGTGCCTTTACATTTTTAGTGGGGTTTTTCCTAAATGTTGGCAGCCTTTGGACTCACTGCATACCCTATAACTGGATAGCAGACCCTCTCCTTTCTAATAGGAACATGTCATTACTGTGGCCCTGCTATATGTGTGTTTAAATTGTTAGTATGGTTTCCCTAAATTTTGGCAGCCGTTGGACTCACTGCATACCCTGTAACTGTATAGCAGACCCTCTCCTTTCTAATAGGAACATGTTCTTACTGTGACCCAGCTCTATGTGTGTGTAAATTGTTAGTGTGGTTTTTCCTAAATTTTGGCAGCCGTTGGACTCACTGCATACCCTATAACTGGATAGCAGACCCTCTCCTTTCTAATGGGAACATGTCGTACTTGTTACTGTGGCCCAGCTCTATGTGTCTTTAAATTGTTAGTGGGGTTTTTCCCAAATTTTGGCAGCCCTTGCAGTCACAACATGGGCATTACCACTATAGGAGACCCACTCCTTTATAATAGGAATATTTTTTTTTACTGAGACCCCCTCTATGTCTCTTCAAAGGGGCATTGGGTTGTGTCCAAATTTTTGGCAGCCCTTGCAGTTGACGCACCCCCTGGGGCCGTGGGGTACTCGGTAGCTGGGCCGGTCCTTTTCGGGGTAGCCACGGTGGCAGTGACCGGGCCCGTGGCCCCGGGCGGTCAAATAAAGATACAGTGAAAGTCAATTTTGGGGATAATATTCGTGACGCCACCCTTGGTATGCGGCTATGCGGTGCAGATCCACTGGAGCTGATGGTGACGCAGCAGAGTTGGTTCAGCTCTCCACAGGCAGAGCCAAGCTCCAGGGCAGTATATGATGAATTGTGGAGGTAGAAGTTGTTGGTGCGGTGTAGTGCAGGGCTGAGGGCGCTGATAATGACCAGACAACAAATTAATGGCGGTTTCCTCTACCTTTACTTGCGGTTTGTCAGAGCAGACCGGGGCACTGGTACTTGCTGGTGCTGGAGGTCCGGACAGCCTAGAAGCAATTTGGGGATCCACCTCGCCAGGTGGAGTTGTAGGCCTTCCCTCTGTGCTATCATCTTTGGCCCTGCTGCTTAAAGCTATGCTCCGGCCCTCGTTCCTGAGCAAAACGTATATTCCTCACCCGTATGGCAGGCAGCTCGAGCCTTCTTCAGGTGTCGCTCCTTCGTGGCGGCGCTGGGTCCTAGGATGCTGCTGAGCCGCCAGGCGTTTGGTGGGGCAGGAGACCTGCAGTCTCCTGCCCTCCGGATTTAGCTGCCAGGCCTTCAGTGCCCGGACAACCATGGACTCCAGTGTCTGATTCATTGCGCTTTTTCCTCTGGGGTGAGCTTTATCATAGCTCCCTTCCCCAGGCTCTTCCTTGTCATTCTCCTGCCTACAACTCCCTTCAACTGACTTTTCTAACCCCGCCTCCATGTTCCAATATAAAGGGGAGGAGCTCCCCCTTCTGGTCTGGAGCCAGGAAAGTGTTGGATGCTGGTATACCTGATCAGGGGACCCCTCCTTGCTTCTAGGCATGGCATCACCCCCTGTGAGTGAGGCAATGCCAATGTGGCAACCGGACTCCTGGGGTGCCACACAGTCACTGCAAATGCAATAAACAGTGTAGGAGACCCACTCTTTAATAATTGGAACAAAGCATAGCCAACTGCTGGCCCTTTATGAATAGTAAGGTTGTAAAAATAGTGTTTGTGACTTTTACAATCCCTCCTTCATAAATGAAACAGGATGTGTCTGATGATGTTTCACACGCCACATGGCCAGATAAGGTTGTAAAATGTTAAAATGACATTTCCCGGTGAATGCATTTGTTGAAAGCAATACAAAAGTGCAAAAACGCTACATGTGAACATAGCCCAAGGTGTGGAGCAACATTTTTGTTTTTGGTTATTTTTTTTGCCTTATATACAAGTCATCACCCTGGAAAGGATGTTCTTCAATATATTACCCAGGAAAATCCATTTTGGTTTCGTTTTTGTATGTTTTTTTGTGAGTCCGTAAAAGTGGCGTAATACCTCTGACAACATTGTTGACAGCAGTGGCCTGGGAGTCAGAAATGCTTCCAGGAGTCTTTGCCATACTATTCCCATGCCATTTTAGCACTGTTCCCATCAATTTGGGCAATTTTTAGGCCCACTGCAGACCGCCGGGGGAGCCGCCGGAAAAATGCTTGTGTTTCCCATAGACTTACATTGGGCTCGTTACTCGGACCGAGCACTCAAGCATTCCAATTTGCTCAGCCCGAACATCAAGCACCCGAGCATTTTAGTGCTTGCTCATCACTAATTACAATTTAAAAAATTTAATTTACATGTGAATTTATTTTTCACCGCAACCTGGAATTCAGAGAGACTTCCAGGGGTCTTCCCCGTGCTGTTCCCATGCCATTTCAGCGCTGTTTCCATTGATTTGACCAATTTTTAGACCCCCTCCAGACCTTCAAGAGTGACTGCTGAAAACATGCTCTAGTTTACCATTGACTTCCATTATACCCTTTTACTCGGGTCGAGCATCCGGGCACTATGATTTGCTAGACCCGAGTAACAAGTACCACAGCATTTTAGTTCTCACCTATCACTAGCTGAGATGCTTTAGGCATTTGTTAAAGAAAAAAGGGTCCAGCACATTGAAATTCAATATATCTAACATTTGCACTCTCTCAAGTGTACATGGATGCTAGGAGAAATAGTTGTTGGATAAGTTGTAACTTGAAAATCAGTAAAAGGTAGCGTGGGAGAACTGGAGGGGCGATATATATATATATAGTAGATCTAGAATAATGACATAAGGAGCCCAGCTGTCACAACCATGAGTGGTGCATGCACAGATCCCAGCTGTTTAACCTTGTAAATGCCGCAATCGATATCAATCGCAAGGGCCCGATGGTCGTCATGGCAATTTCAGGTCATCATGACAAAATCAGGGTCTGTCACCGATGGCGACCTGCTTAGACCATGCCAGAAGCATGGCCTGAGAGGTTTTGCCAGAGTAATACTGACATGAATAATGCATTGCAATGCTGGCACATTGCAATGCATTATACCGGCGATCAGAGTAATAAAAGTTAAAGTCCCATTAGTAGAACTAAGTAAAAAAAAGGTTTTAAAAAAATTGTGAAAATATTTTAAAAAATCACAAAATAAAAAAAATTCAAAACAATATTATGTATCTTTTTGTAAAAACAAAAATAAACAAACAACAGTACACATATTTGGTATTGCCGCTTCCAGAACAGCCTGATTTGTAACACTGTCACACTAGATAACCCCTTCAGTGAACAGCACGAGAAAAATAAATAAAAAAGTTGTAAAAAATTATGTTTTTTCATCATACCAAAAAAAGTAGAAAACAACACGATCAAAAAGTCAAATGTAAATAAAAATGGTATCACAATACAGCTTTGTCAGTGGAGAAATAAAAAAGCTACAGCTGTCAGAATATAGTGAAGCAAAACAATCCTTTTTTCTATAAAATAGTTTTTATTTTGTAAAAGCGCCAAAACATAAAAAAGATATAAATGTGGTATCTCTGTGAACACCCCTAGATTAATTCCTCAAGAGGTGCAGATTCCAAAATGGGCTCACTTGTGGGGGTTTCTGCTGTTTTGGCATTTCAGAAGTTCTTCAAATTTGACATGGCATCCGCAATCTATTCCAGCCAAAATTGAGCTCCAGAATTCAATTGGCGCTCCTTCCCTTCCGAGCCCTGCCGTGCGCCCAAACTGTAGTTTTCCACCACATATGGTTTATCAGCGTGCTCAGGAGAAATTTCACAACAAATTGTATTGTCCATTTTCCTTTTACCCTTGTGAAAATGCAAAAATTGGCACTAAAACAACATTTTTGTGGGAAAAAGTAACATTTTTACTTTTTCATCCACATTGCTTTAATTCCCGTGAAGCACCTGAAGGATTAATACACAACTTGAATGTGGTTTTGAGCACTTTGAGGGGTGCAGTTTTTAAAATGGTGCAACTTCTGGGTATTTCTGTCATATAGGCCCCTCAAGGTCACTTCAAATGTGACATAGTCTCTAAAAACAGTGGTTTTGTACATTTTATTGGAAAAATGAAAAATTGCTGATAAACATTTAACCCTTCCAACTTCCTAACAAAAAATTATGTTTCAAAAATTATGCTGCTGTAAAGTAGACATGTGGGAAATGTTATGTATTAATTATTTTGTGTGACATAACTAACTGATTTAAGAGCATAAAATGAATAGAGACTGCAAACGCTGTTGGGTGTTGGACTCCCACAAATCTTTAATGGCAAAGGCTTCAACTTTTTGCTTCATTAAAATTCAAGAGAAGTCATTTCTGGATGATAACTAACCTAAGCAAATCTAGAAAAAATATATACATCTATGAGTGTCTTCATGAGGATGTGGACAAGACATAGGCATTTATCTTTGCTCAATATATTAGGTTTATTTTTCTTCTTGCATAAAACTATGTTATGCTTATTTATGAAACCTTAACCTCCTAAAGAAGATTTTTTTCCTCATTTTCTAAATAAAAAACATCAAAGCAATTTCTCAAGCAATTATATCTAACAAATAGGAAACCCATGAATCTCCATTATAATTCGCCAAGTGATGTGAGCTTTATTATCTAGTAATGTTTTTTCAATTTTTAATAAAAAAAATCATCATTTGGTAAAAAAAGCAAGTTTGTGGGTCAAGGACCACTTTCTTTTTATGTAAGTAAAATTCCCAGAATTCCCATTTCCATGGGTTTGACATAATAGCAATATAGCCAGCTGGCTTTCACATATCAGGGAAAAATTGTAAACCATGCCATACAGCAGCTGCTTCTGCCTCCCCAACCAGCCAGGAATAAGCTGAAAAGAACAAACCTTGAATGAAAACACCTTGACTTTTTACACAAGGACAATAGGTTGTCATTATGCATACCAGGAATGTTCTTTTATAACTGGTAATTACATATAAATTAGAGACACACAATACAAAAAAAATGATTTCTCTTCATTTACCTAAATGTAATTTCTGCAGTCATTACATAATTACTGATATTTTTCTGTAGTATTATTAAGAAAAAAAAACTGTTTCCAAAATTATCTCTATACACAAATACGGAAAGTTACTTATTATAACTAATCACTGGAAATGGAGGGGAGATGTAATTTCTTTAAGACTGGAAAATTAACTTTTAAGTGAAGAAGAACCTTTACATGTTTATAAATAATAATGAGGATGATAAATACGAATCTTCTTCAACCTTAACTTTGTCCCTTGAAAATACCATGTATTAGGTGGATAAATGAGCACTAAACAATGTGCAGGGTCGTAGATTTGTTTGGCATGCCCTACTTTGCTCTGTAAAAATATAACTACATTGTAATTACAGTCTGCCTTTTCAACCATGAATATGTCATCTATCCCCATACATATAAGCAAGCTGTAAAAGAAAAGACATTTCTGCAACCTGAGGTAGTGAGTGCATATTTAAATTATAATTTTCTGGAGCCACTGATCCATTCTGGAAGGGGCAGTTTTAGCCTTAAAATATGCAAAATATAGCTTATTAAATAAATCTTATTCATAGGAGTTAGAATTTTTACTGCATTTATGATATGCTTGTTGATTTATATATATATATATACACTGCTCAAAAAAATAAAGGGAACACTTAAACAACAGAATATAACTCCAAGTAAATCAAACTTCTGTGAAATCAAACTGTCCACTTAGGAAGCAACACTGATTGACAATCAATTTCACATGCTGTTGTGCAAATGGAGTAGACAATAGATGGAAATTATTGGCAATTATCAAGACACCCTCAATAAAGGAGTGGTTCTGCAGGTGGGGACCACAGACCACATCTCAGTACCAATGCTTTCTGGCTGATGTTTTGGTCACTTTTGAATGTTGGTTGTGCTTTCACACTTGTGGTAGCATGAGACGGACTCTACAACCCACAGAAGTTGCTCAGGTAGTGCAGCTCATCCAGGATGGCACATCAATGCGAGCTGTGGCAAGAAGGTTTGCTGTGTCTGTCAGCATAGTGTTCAGAGGCTGGAGGCGCTACCAGGAGACAGGCCATTACACCAGGAGACGTGGAGGGGGCCGTAAGAGGGCAACAACCCAGCAGCAGGATCGCTACCTCCGCCTTTTTTGCAAGGAGGAACAGGAGGAGCACTGCCAGAGCCCAGCAAAATGACCTCCAGCAGGTCACAAATGTGCATGTGCCTGCACAAACGGTTAGAAACTGACTCCATGAGGGTGGTATGAGGGCCCGACGTCCACAGATAGGGGTTGTGCTCACAGCCCAACACCGTGCAGGACGCTTGGCATTTGCCACAGAACACCAGGATTGGCAAAGTCGCCACTGGCGCCCTGTGCTCTTCACAGATCAAAGCAGGTTCACACTGACCACATGTGACAGACGTGACAGAGTCTGGAGATGCCGTGCAGAGCGATCTGCTGCCTGCAACATTCTTCAGCATGACTGGTTGGCAGTGGGTCAGTAATGGTGTGGGGTGGCATTTTTTTGGAGGGCCGAAAAGCCCTCCATGTGCTCACCAGAGATAGCCTGACTGCCATTAGGTACCGAGATGAGATCCTCAGACCTCTTGTGAGACCATATGCTGGTGCGGTTGGCCCTGGGTTCCTCCTAATGCAGGACAATGCCAGACCTCATGTGGCTGGAGTGTGTCAGCAGTTCCTGCAAGATGAAGGCATTGAAGCTATGGACTGGCCCACCAGTTCCTCAGACCTGAATCCGATTGAACACATCTGGGACATCATGTCTCGCTCCATCCACCAATCCACCAACGTCACATTGCACCACAGACTGTCCAGAAGTTAGCGGATGCTTTAGTCCTGGTCTGGGAGGAGATCCCACAGGAGACCATCCGCAACCTCATCAGGAGCATGCCCAAGCATTGTTGGGATGGTCATACAGGCACGTGGAGGCCACACACAATACTGAGCCTCATTTTGACTTGTTTTAAGGACATTACATCAAAGTTGGATCAGCCTGTAGTGTGTTTTTCCACTTTAATTTTAGGGGTGACTCCAACTCCAGGCCTCCATTGGTTAATAAATTTTATTTCCATTGATGATTTTTGTGTGATTTTTTTGTCAGCACATTCAACTTCGTACAGAACAAAGTATTCAATGAGAATATTTCATTCATTCAGATCTAGGATGTGTTATTGAGTGTTCCCTTTATTTTTTTGAGCAGTGTATATATATATATATATATATATATATATATATATACACAATGCTGGCCAAAAGTATTGGCACCCCTGCAATTCTGTCAGATAATACTCAGTTTCTTCCTGAAAATGATTGCAATCACAAATTCTTTGGTATTATCTTCATTTAATTTGTCTTCAATGAAAAAACACAAAAAGAATTGTCCTAAAGCCAAATTGGATATAATTCCACACCAAATCTAAAAAAGGGGGTGGACAAAAGTATTGGCACTGTTTGAAAAATCATGTGATGCTTCTCTAATTCGTGTAATTAACAGCACCTGTAACTTACCTGTGGCACCTAACAGGTGTTGGCAATAACTAAATCACACTTGCAGCCAGTTAACATGGATTAAAGTTGACTCAACCTCTGTCCTGTGTCCTTGTGTGTACCACATTGAGCATGGAGAAAAGAAAGAAGACCAAAGAACTGTCTGAGGACTTGAGAAACCAAATTGTGAGGAACTTCCCTAGATGTGGACGGAAAAGAAAAATTGACGAGAGATTTCAACGCAAGATTGTGCGGATGGTGGATAAAGAACCTCGACTAACATCCAAACAAGTTCAAGCTGCCCTGCAGTTCAAGGGTACAACAGTGTCGACCCGTACTATCCGTCGGCGTCTGAATGAAAAGGGACTGTATGGTAGGATACCCAGGAAGACCCCACTTCTTACCCCGAGACATAAAAAAGCCAGGCTTGAGTTTGCCAAAACTTACCTGAGAAAGCCTAAAATGTTTTGGAAGAATGTTCTCTGGTCAGATAAGACAAAAGTAGAGCTTTTTGGGAAAAAGCATCAACATAGAGTGTACAGGAAAAAAAAAGAGGCATTCAAAAAAAAGAGCACGGTCCCTACAGTCAAACATGGCGGAGGTTCCCTGATGTTTTGGGTTTGCTTTGCTGCTTCTGGCACTGGACTGCTTGACCGTGTGCATGGCATTATGAAGTCTGAAGACTACCAACAAATTTTGCAGCATAATGTAGGGCCCAGAGGTCATGGGTCTTCCAGCAGGACAATGACCCAAAACACGCTTCCAAAAGCACTATAAAATGGTTTGAGAGAAAGCACTGGAGACTTCTAAGGTGGCCAGCAATGAGTCCAGACCTGAATTCCATAGAACACCTGTGGAGAGATCTCAAAATGGCAGTTTGGAGAAGGCACCCTTCAAATATCAGGGACCTGGAGCAGTTTGCCAAAGAAGAATGGTCTACAATTCCAGCAGAGCATTGTAAGAAACTCATTAATGGTTACTGGAAGCGGTTGTTCGCAGTTATTTTGGCTAAAGGTTGTGCAACCAAGTATTAGGCTGAGGGTGCCAATACTTTTGTCCGGCCCTTTTTTGATTTGATTTTTGCTTCATTCTCTTTTGTGTTTTTTCCTTGCAAGCAAATTAAATGAAGAGAATAAGACCAAAGAATTTGTGATTGCAATCATTTTCAGGAAGAAACTGAGTATTATCTGACAGAATTGCAGGGGTGCCAATATTTTTGGCCAGCACTGTATATACACATACACATTTACAAACATAAATATATGTATATATATATATATATATATATATATATATATTTATATATAAAAAAAATGACCCCCTTACTGCTATATTCAATTTTGGCCTTTACGAACCTACTTTCTGAGGGCTGTGACAAAGTCACTGGTAGTGTGTCGGAAGGGAGATATATTTCACTAAGGCTTTTAGCCTCAGTGATGTAAAACATGGAAGTTTCTCCTGCACAATTAGGTGCAGAGAGGGTTAACAACCCAGGTTTGCAAGGGCCATATTTTTAGTGGATGGCGAAGAGCAGGGCAGGACGTCATCCACCATATCTCTAATCCAGGGAGTGGTCTGGGCTTTAAATAGCCAGCCTTTACACTCAGGTGGTGGTCAGTGTCTGCAAAAACCTGCTCCAGAGAGGAGCTCGCATGTGCTGCGCTGAACTGTGAGGGACTAACCCTGAGTGGCCAGACGCCGGCCGATATACGGACTGTGCTGCAACTTTCTATTTTAATTTTGCCTTTATGCCGAATGGGCTGTTTTCTTTATGGACTCCAGGTTAGTTTATGACGCTAAATAAACTAACCTGAAATTTAAAAAGACAGTGTTACTGGTCTACCTCCGCACACAGCCGAGCAAGTCGCTTTACCACAGGGCCATAACTAATTTCTCAGTCAACATAGTCATTTGAGGGATTTTATTTATTTTCTAGTTACCCAATTTTTATGTACATATAACTTATTGAGCTAGCAGGGATGGATGGGTGTACTAGTCCTGGAAACCATTGTCTGTCCCCCTGCTGCATAGCAGCCCATTAACACCCAGCTATAGTATCATACAAGGAGTTTAACAGACTGATCCTTTAGCAACTTAGATGTCACAGTCACTTTAACATCAAGAGGATCAAGTAGCCTGGATCATAGTTATCTATGCTTCCACTCTATGCTGGCAGCTGACTTTCGGGATATTGCTGGCTCAGTTCCTACAACTTCCTAGCACTGTATGTGTATAGCGTTAAGTGGAAAGCTCTTCCTGACAGTGCTGTTTTTATATACACCAAACTTTGGCAAAGGATTAAAGGCCCAGTTTCAGAGTATTAAGCATCATGTTTAAGGTTATATCTAAACATCCCTGTTAAAAAAAATTTTGTTTGAATTAGTATTGGCAGCGTAGAAAGCTTATATCTTAAGGAAGAAAATGTACTCTCTATTTAATGTGTGTAAATACAGTACTTAGTCCTCCAGAGATTGCCACTCATTGTAGCCACTTACTGTTCTGATAAAACAAGATTTTTAACAAAGTGGCCTTCCAAATTTCCTTTTTAAAATATTCGAAAATGAGACTTCTAAACCAGATAACCCATTTAACAACCATGTTATAATATTTGTTTTAAGTAGTCTAATAGTGCAAAAGAGTGCTAATAGCATAAAATATTTCTGTGTATTTGTTCACCCACCTTTTGAGGAATGACCACAAGTTCTCAACAGTATTGGAATCTGTTAAGTTTCCTGTCGATGGACCCAAAATGTTTTGTTTAATGAGTCACTTAGTAATCACTTTTGCCTTGAGACATGGTGCTCCACCAAGCTGGGAAACATATTGTTCATCACCAACTTGCTCCTGGATCATTGAGAGAAGTTGAGGTTGTTTAGATACCTTTTTATATACCGCATTTTTCGGATTATAAGACACACTTTTTTTCCCAAAAATTTGTGGGGGGAATAGGTGTGCGTCTTATAATCCGAACTGGAGCTGCAGTGGAGCTTTAAGCTGTGGTGGAGCGGGGTCCCAGGGTCGCTGCTGCCGGAAGGTTCTGGCAGGGGTGGAGGCAGGAGTCGGGCGATGGCTGCAGGCGCCATGCTGGTAGGACGAGATGTGCGGCGGTGCAGGGGCTCCGCCGACATTTTTCGACAGCCTAGAGTCCCGTACTTTCCATACTCTTCTATGCGGTGGACCCGGGGAAAATGGCCGCCGAAGGCGGCGCATGCTCAGATTGAGATCTCAGCACCGAGATCTCGGCTCCCGAGATCTAAATTGACCATGTGCCGCCTCTGGCGGCCATTTTCCCAGAGTCCACTGAATAGAAGAATATGGAAAGTGCGGGCTCCGGGTTGTCACAAAATGTTGGCAGAGCCCCCGCACCACAGAACACTTCGTTTTACCAGTATGGGGCCCGCAGCCATGGCCCCACTGCTGCTTCCGCTAAACACGCTGTCCTGCCAGCCTGGGGCTCTGCAGCCATGGCCCCACTGCTGCCGCCGCTAAACACCCTGTCCTGCCAGCCTGGGGTCCGCAGCCATGGCCCCACTCCTGCCACCGCTGCCAAACACCATGTCCTACCAGCCTGGAGCCTGCAGCATCTCCTGCCTCTGCCAGCAGCGACCCTGCCACCGGGGACCCCGCTCCACCACCGCTGCCCCCTAGGTAAGCTACCAGAAGAGCGGATTATAGCACACACCATTTTATTTAAAAAAAAAAATTTTTTTCCTATTTTCCTCCCCAAAATTTGAGGTGCGTCTTATAAACAGGTGTGTCTCATAATCTGCAAAATACGGTATATGCAAAATTGAGTGTGAGCCCACTCTCTTGGATGAAAAGAAACCGAACATATGAATTGTATGACTTCACTGCCCATATTAAATAAAATCAATCGATTTCAGTCAATCCGAAAGGTTAATAAAATTGAAATCCTAACATTTAAGAAAGTGAGGTTTTGTCTTTCTAAGGGTTCATTCAGATGTCAGTGATTTTCTCATATGAGAAAATTGATTCATGTTTAAGCAGACACTTTGATCAGAGTTTCATTAGATTTTCATCAGAATTTCATTAGTTTTTCACTGATGAGAAAAAAAATTCTCCATCTTCTCCTATATCAGTCCATGAAAAACAGACAGCACACGGCAGGCATTTCAGTGCTGTCCAATTTTTTCACGGACCTATGGACTTTCATTGCTGAGTTTGACCCAACGCTCAGATCAATGTCAGACATGTATCCGCGAATTTGCACAGACCACTTGATCTGCAAAAAGTCACAAACATCTCAACAGCCCCATAGACGAGCGCTCTCTGTGAAAAACATGGACAACAGCACTCGTATGTGAAAAACTGATGTGTGAATGAGTCTTTAGGAGAATATCTACTGTATGTGTGCATAATTATTGGGCAACTATTATTGTGCAGAATTATTATGCAACTAAGTGAAAAATGTAAATTTTCAAATCTAAAATGTTTATTTTCATCTGTTGAAGTGAGAATAATAACCAAAGAACTCAAAATGTCCAAAAATAAATTTCTGACATTCAAAAAAAAAATATCAGGGATTAATATAGGCACCCTTCTTTTCAGTATCAGTCATAAGTCTTCCATCCATGGAGTCTGTCAGTCTGTCAGTTTATTATTGTGTTGACAATCAACTTTTTGGGCAGCAGCAACCACAGCTTCCCAAACACTGGTCAAAAAGGTGTACAGTTTTCCTTCATAGTAAACCTCCTGTATAAAAATGGCCCACAAGTTTCAATAGGTCTTTAGTCAGGTGATGAAGAGGTCATGTCATTATTCTTTCATCTTTATGGACTTTACTGGCTAGCCAAGCAGTGGAGACTTTAATGCATGCAATGAAGCATTGTCCTGCATAAAAATCATGTTTTTTTTGGGAGATGCCTACTTTTTCCCGTACCACTGCAAGAAGAAAGTTTGGGAGTTGATTTTGAGTGCATCTTCAGCCCAAAAAGGTACGACCAGCTCATCTTTAACAATACCAGCCCATAACAATACCCAACCCCACCTTGCTGGCGTCCAAGTCGAAATGGAGGTCTGTGCCCTTTACTGATCAAGTCACAGGTCCATCCATCTGGTCCATCAAGAGTCAATCTCATCTCATCAGTTCATAAAACCTTTAAAAAAAATCTGTGTTAAGAAGTTTCTTGGCCTATTTATGACATTTCAACTTCTGTGTCATATTCAGTGATGGTAGGGTTTCAGCCTGCCTTATCTTAGCCATGTCTCTGAGCACTGAACACCTTATACTTCTTGGCACTCCAAGGAGGCTGCAGTTTTGGAATATGACAGGGCTGAAGGTTAATGGGTTCCTGGTCGCTTCACGTTTAATTCTTCTCAAATCTTTGGCAGTTAATGTGCGTCACTTTTTCTCAAAACATTTTTTGTGACCCTCTTGACTATTTCCAACAAAATATTTGATGGTTCTGGGATCATGCCCAATATCTCTGCAATTTCAAGAGTGCTGCGTCCCTTTGTAAGACTTTTATCAATTTTTGACTATCCAGATTCAGATAAATCTGAATATATTTTTGGCCCATTTGCCTGAGGACAACAAGCTGCCAAATACTTCTGCACACATTGATAAAGTGTTGAGGTCCTTCGGCCTCACCTTCCCTCATTACATAAATACACATCACTTCACATGCTTCATCCAATAAGCATTTAAGTTTGTACAGCTTGGAGTTGGAAAATATGCATAAAAATGATGATATGGTCAAAATACTCACTCGCTCACAGCACACACAGTCTACTGACAAAATTGCTAACATGTGAAAGGGGCATTCGGATGTAACAGACATGGAGGAAGGGTTGAGCTTGTGTTTCTCTTGGCCTTCACAGGAACTATTCAATACTCTAAATCCAATCTTGCACCCATAGATTGAACCACTGCAACATTATTCAAAGCTATCTCCAGTGTTTCTTTCTTCTGAATGCATTCTTGCCATACCAATATATAAAGCCAGTGCATAGACCTTTCACTAACAATGCCACCTCTGTTCCTGTCTTATAGCTGGAAAATGCTAAAGACTAAAAAGCCAATAAAAATGCAGGCAAATTAGTCCTAGACTAGACCTCAGTCAGGATATTAAAATGAGCTGTTTTGTATAGCCTTTTTTAAACTTTGCAACCAATTATGAAACAGAATATCGTATTAAATTTTTAAATTTTTCAAGCTGATGCTGAACTATAGAAAATATATATACTTTGAAGGAATAGAAAGAAACAAGCTTCCTAACCAATATATCCTGCAATTTGGTTAGTGTTTAAACTAGTGAATGACATACAGATAAAGAGAAAAAGTGGTAATGTGAATTGACTGGCAAGTAGAGAAGATGAACAAATCTCCCAAAATTTGATTCAGACAGATTAGCTCGAATCAGCCTGCAGACCCACAGATTCCATTTGGGTCAAATAAATTCATTATGAATCTAAAGTGCCCCTAATGACAATTTTTTTTTCTGTCCCCCAAAGCATAATAAACTAATGAAGGGAAAGGGTTTATACATAAGAAAACACCTATCAGTTCCTTGCTTGTTTTTATTTTTTTTCCAGCAGTGAGGCCAGTGATTGGCCCCACATAGTTATGTGGGCTGGAGGGCACACATCTTTCACATCAATGACGTGTATCACGCACACATGACCACATGGGGCCTCATCAGCGAAAGTATCAAAGACAGGAGTGGAGGGTTGGGGAGCTGCGGCAGAGGTGGTTTAAAGAAGAAATGGTGTTAGTCAAGTGGGGGCCTAAGGGAGGTGAGTATAATGTGTTTTATTATTTTAACCCATTCTCAGCATTCAAAATATCCAGAGAAATTAGCTAAATGTGTGTGAATTGAACGCCAAAATATTAGATTTGTTGAAATCTAAAATTTTCAGAAACGTCACAACTAATTTGATTCACTCCTGGCCAATTTGCTCATCTTTATTGGAAAGGACTAGTTTTGTACAGGAGATATCTGTTAAGTTGTATAGTCTTTTACACTGCATTCTAAATTATCATACAAATGCTATTTTTCTCTGTTTTTCCTAAATGGTCGCTGCAAATGAGTCAGTATAATGTTCAAATCATCCACCGTTAGAGTATAAATCACAATATATTGCACAAACCTCAAAATGATAACAGTATTTTTTTTCAAAACTAAAAAAGACTCAAGAGGCACTGTTCCGAATTATTAAGCACAATGGAGTTTCCAAACATTTTATAGGTTGTAAAGAACTGAAAATGGTCATTTGTTGAATTTGCAGCATTAAGAGGTCACATTTAGTGAAATCAAAAGCTTTTTTAATCAAATCAAATCTTAACAGGCCAAGTTACATGTTATCATATGACCCCTTCTTTGATATCACCATCACAATTCTTGCATCCATTGTGAGTTTTTGGATAGTTTCTGCTTGAATTTCTTTGCAGGATGTCAGAATAGCCTCCCAGAGCTCCTGTTTTGATGTGAACTGCCTTCCGCCCTCATAGATCTTTTCCTTGCGGATACTCCAAAAGTTCTCAAAAGACTTGAGGTCAGGGGAGGATGGCGGCAACACCATGAGTTTGCCTCAATTTATGCCCATAGCAGCAAATGACTCATAGGTACCCTATGCAGTATGAGATGGTGCATTGTCATACATGAAGATGATTTTGCTACAAATGGTTCTTCTTTTTATACCAGTGAACTGTCAGAAACTCTATATACTTTGAAAATGTCTGTTTCACAGCTTCAGGTACCCAAAAGGGATCTACCAACTCTCTCCCCATGATTCCAGTCCAAAATATGACTCCACCACCACCTTGCTGATGTTGCAGCCTTGTTGGAACATGGTGGCCATCCACCAACCGTCCACTACTCCATCCATCTGGACTATCCAGGGTTGCACTGTGTCACGCCGGTAACTCACAAACCTTCTCAGTGCCATCCTTTTCACTGTGTTCATTGCTCTGCTCCTCTTATTGTCAGGCCATTGCGCTGAACTGTCTCGGACAGTCTGGTCTTGTCTCTTCCTTTGCCCTCGTCACTTTGTGTTGTGCCTCCGATCCTTCGGTCAGCTGCTGCAGGTCCAGGGACTGCCCTGGAGTGGCCCCTGGTGAGTACCCAAATGGCCTAAGCCTATCCTGACCATCAAAGGCTCTAGTGAAGACCAGGTAGTCACTTAGACACGCCCCTCCAGGATAAGCCCGGCCAGTGGCCCAGTGGGTCTACACCCACTGTCATCAGAACCATCACTCATCAGTAAACAAGAATTTAAAATTAATCTTCATGTATGTCTAGTCTACTTCAACCATTTCTGCTTGTGAGCAGAATAGTAAGTTTATACACAACTGCAAGCCTCTGGAGGATCCTTCATCTTGAGATTTGCGGGACTTCAGGGGCACCAGCAACTTCAAATACCTGTTTGCTACTTTGTAAGGCTATGTTCACACGTTGCTTTTTTGTTGATTTTTTCTGAAGCTAAAACCTGATTTCTTGGCAGTAAGAAAGCTGCAGGCAAAAAGCATGTTTTGCTGCTTTTCTTGCTGAGTTTTTGCTGTCTTTTTCAGGATCCCAAAGTTCAGCTTTGCTTTCACCATGCAAGCATGAACAATACAAGCAACCAATTTAAGACATATGTGAAAACATTTTTGTAAAAAAGGGCAATTTGAAAAAATTATTTAGTGGAAAAAGTTTTTTTATATTTGAAAACATAGTGACTATTCTGAACAAAAAGTTCATATGAGTTCATGAAAAAAATCCACAATTGCAAATGTAAAAACAGAATTTGTCGGGAATAGTTTACCTAAAACATTACAGTGGGTACAGAAAGTATTCAGACCCCTTTAAATTTTTCACTCTTTGTTTCATTTCAGCCATTTGGTAAATTCTAAAAAGTTCATTTTTTTCTCATTAAAGTACACTGTGCACCCCATCTTGACTGAAAAACACCAAAAATGTAGACATTTTTGCAAATTTATTAAAAAAGAAAAACTGAAATATCACATGGTCATAAGTATTCAGACCCTTTGCTCAGTATTGAGTAGAAGCACCCTTTTGAGCTAGTACAGCCATGAATCTTCTTGGGAATGATGCAACAAGTTTTTCACACCTGCATTTGGGGATCCTCTGCTATTCTTCCTTGTAGATCCTCTCCAGTTCCATCAGGTTGGATGGTGAACATTGGTGGACAGCCATTTTCAGGTCTCTCCAGAGATGCTCAATTGGGTTTAGGTTAGGGATCTGGCTGGGCCAGTTAAGAATGGTCACAGAGTTGTTCTGAAGCCACTCCTTTGTTATTTTAGCTGTGTGCTTAGGATCATTGTCTTGTTGGAAGGTGAACCTTTGGCCAAGTCTGAGTTCCAGAGCACTCTGGAAGAGGTTTTCATCCATGATATCTCTGTACTTGGCCGTATTCCTGTTTCCTTCAATTGCAACCAGTCGTCCTGTCCCTGGAGCTGAAAAACACCTCCATAGCATGATGCTGCCACCACCATGTTTCACTGTTGGGATTGTATTGGGCAGTTGATGAGCAGTGACTGGTTTTCGCCACACATACCGCTTAGAATTATCACCAAAAAGTTCTATCTTTGTCTCATCAGACCAGAGAATCTTATTTCTCATAGTCTGGGAGTCCTTTATGTGGTTTTGAGCAAACTCTATGCGGGCTTTCATATGTCTTGCACTGAGGAGAAGCTTGCGTCGGCTCACTCTGCCATAAAGGCCCGACTGGTGGAGGGCTGCAGTGATAGTTGACTTTGTGGAACTTTCTCCCATCTCCCTACTGCATCTCTGGAGCTCAGACACAGAGATATTGGGGTTCTTCTTTACCTCTCTCACCAAGGCTCTTCTCCCATGATTGCTCAGTTTGGCTGGATGGCCAGGTCTAGGAAGGCTTCTGGTGGTCCCAAACTTCGTCCATTTAAGGATTATGGAGGCCACTGTGCTCTTAGGAACCTTGAGTAATGCACAAATTCTTTTATAACCTTGGCCAGATCTGTGCCTTGCCACAATTCTGTCTCAGAGCTCCTTGGGCAGTTCCTTTGAGCTCATGATTCTCATTTGGTCTGACATGCACTGTGAGCTGTGAGGTCTTATATAGACAGGTGTGTGCCTTTCCAAATCAAGTCCTATCAGTTTAATTAAACACAACTGGACTGCAATGAAGGAGTAGAACCATCTCAAGGAGGATCACAAGGAAATGGACAGCATGTGACTTAAATATGAGTGTCTGAGCAATGGGTCTGAATACTTATGACCATGTGATATTTAAATTTTTATTTTTTAATAAATTTGCAAAAATGTCTACATTTCTGTTTTTTTTCAGTCAAGATGGGGTGCAGAGTGTACTTTAATGAGAAAAAAATGAACTTTTGAGAATTTACCAAATGGCTGCAATGATACAAAGAGTGAAAAATTTAAAGGGGTCTGAATACTTTCCGTACCCACTGTAGCAGAGCATTGAGTAGGTCTGGCACTGTTTACTTTCATACATTGGTAGGGCCATTAGCTTAGTCAGGTATTGTTTACTTTCACACATTGGTCAGGCATTGAGATGGTCAGGTTTTGTTTACTTTACACATATCACTAATTTAATTAAACTGTACTAATCCTAACAGCCATGCTCAGGTGAGGATACCAAGACATTTTGGTTTAAATTTAGTAAAATCACAAAAATAAATTTGTTTCACATTCTGTTGTACCTGCATTTTTTTAACTAAAAGCGCTGCAAAAACTTTGTACTGCGTTTTTGCTACTTTTTTGCACTTACTTATTGTTTTCTATGGGTGAAAAAACACTGCAAAAATGATGCAAGAATTGGCGTGTTACAGTTTTTTTTAAAAAAGGAGCAGTTTTCCAATTCAGTCAGAAAAAAAAATCACGCTTGTTCATGTGATTTCTAAAATCTCCTAACCTTTGCTGGTACTGTAAAAAACAGCTTTTAATTTGCATTAAAAAAGTTAAAAAAAACACAATGTGTGAACATATCCTAATAGTATTTTAGCAGCTTCTCTCTTAATCTGATGAATCTGTCTGGCAGAAACCTTCCTCATTATGGCTTTATCTGCACAAATTGTCTGTGCTCTGTATCTGCCACAAATTTCTTCACAATGCAATGATCACACTTAAGTTTTCATGAAATATCTAATGTTTTACCTTTTCTAAGGCATTACACTATTTGATGCTTTTCGGCAACAAAGAGATCCTTTTTCTTTCCATATTGCTTGAAACCTGTGGCCTGCTTAATAACGTGGAATGTCCTTCTTAGGCTACGTTCACACGTTCAGATTTGGTAAGTATTTTACATCAGTATTTTGTAAGCCAAAACCAGGAGTGAGTTAAAAATGCAGAAGTGGTGTATGTGTTTCAGCTATACTTTTCCCCTGATTGTTCCACTCCTGGTTTTGGCTTACAAATACTGATGTAAATTAATGACCAAATACTGAGCATGTGAATGTGGCCTTAAGTAGTTTTCCTTTATTTGGGCTCACCTGGCAAACTAATTATCACAGGTGTTTGGAATTGAGGTCAGTGATCCAAAGAGCCCTGAGACACAACACCATCCATGAGTTTATTGGGAAAATTACATCTTTATGACACAAATCGAATCTTCATAATAATTTGGAACATGGTAGAAAGTTAAATAGAACATTTCCAGAACAATTAGTTGTATAAGTCTGACCTCAAGAATAATAAGAACTATGTTTGGAGATGAAGCATAAAACACAGTTTTACTAACGGATGCCTAAATCATTCTTTCCTTTTTAAATTCTTTAAAGTTTTCAAATAATAAGGAAAGTCACAAGATACAAAGATCTTAGCCATAAACAATGTATAATTAAATGTAAATGTTACAGGTTCCAAAATATTATTTCAACACTGACATTATTTTTAATATTTTAATATTGTCAATGATAATTACAACATTACATCACAAAAGGGGTAGAAAATAGGGTGGGAGGTCTATAACCTGTCTATTAGTAAGCCTGAAAGTGTAAAAAAAGACATCAGAGGGAAGGTATTTTCCCTCTCAACCTCTTCACGACATTTGGCGTACTTATAGAGCGCCATGGGAAGTGCGTTCCCGCAAACTGAAATCGGTACAATCATCAGCCAGCATCAGCTATATATTATAGCTGACACTCTACAGAAATGGTCATGATCGGTGCTAGCAACGATCTTAGGCGTTTAACCCTTCTGATGCCGCTGTCAATAGTGACAGCGACATCGATCGGCATCACAGAGGGAGGGAGCTCCCTCTCTGTTACGATCGGCACAATGCTATTGTGTGTCACTTATGGTCTCCATGGTGACCCCAGGCTGAAAGATGGCCGCAGGGTCATCCAGGTACAGTAGGCTGTAAGTTTATGCTCTGAGTAGGAGCTGACACGCCTTCTCCCTGCAAAAAGCATTGCATAGTATTAGGTCAGCAATCAGGGCAGAGAAAGTTCATGTCCCATCATGGGACAAGGTAAAAAGGTAAAAATAAAATTAAAAAAAAAATTGTAGAAATATTTTAAAAAACAAAATAAAGAACAAAAAAATTAACAAAAATATTACACAAATAAATACCGTACATATGGTATATTTAATGTAAAGCTAAGAATAAACAAAGTACACATATTTGGTATTGTCACATCCAGAATGACCTGTTCTATAAAACTGTCACACTAGTTAACCCCTTCAGAGAACACCGTAAGTAAAAAAGAAGTGTCAAAATCAATGACTTTTCATAATACCGCCGAGCAAAAAAGGGAATAAAACGTAATCAAAAAGTCGAATGTAAATAAAAATGGAATAGCTGAAGACATCATCGTGTCCTGCAAAAAAACAAGCTGCCAAGCAGCTCCATCAACAGAAAAATAGAAAAGTTATAGCTCTCAGAATATAGCAATGCAAAAAAAAATCCTTTTTCTAAAAAAATACTTTTTATTGTGTAAAAGAAGCAAAGCATTAAAAAAAGGACACATATTTGGTATTGCCAAGTCCGGAATGAACCAATCAATAAAACTGTCTCACTAGTCAACCCCTTCAGTGAACACCGTAAAAAAATAAAAATAAAAAAATGGCAAAAAAACTATGCTTTTTCATCATACCGCCAAACAAAAAGTGGAATAAAACACAATCAAAAAGGCAAATGTAAATAAAATGAAATCGCTGAAAACGTTATCTAGTTCTGCAAAAAAAGCCGCCATACAACTCCAACAGCAGAGAAATAAAAAAGCTATTGCTCTCAGAATATAGCGATGTAAAAACAATAAATTTTTTTTATAAAACAGTGTTTTTATTTTGTACAAGTGGCAAAACTAAAATAAGACATAAATGTGGTATCATTGTAATCACACCGACCCGAAGAATAAAGCTGTTATATCACTTTTTCCACATGGTGAACGGCATAAAAAAAACAGTTGCTGAAATGCTGGTTTTTGTTATTTCTGCCTCCTAAAAATCGGAATAGAAAGCGATCAAAAATGTTATGTGGCCAAAAATTATACCAATAAAAATACTGACTCATCCCGCTAAAAACAAGCCCTCACATCACTCTAGAACTATAGAAAATTATAGCTCTCAAAATATGGTGATGTAAAAACTTGCTTTTGCAAAAAAATCATTTATACCGCACTAGGAACGGCATAAAAAATAAATAAAACCAACTCTTCACCTGCTGTTAATTTTTTCATTCTACCTCCCAAAGATCACAGTAAGGCTCAGCTCACATTTGTCCTGCGCTGAGCACTTACACCAGAGTTTCCGTGTAAATCTCTGAAATACATGATTCAGACAGAACCCATGGTGGAAGATTCCCTATAATGAGGCAGATGGAGACACTGTGCATGCCGCCTGGCCTGTGATCCGGTGGTGTCCGTCTTTTTAAGGGTGTATAAAAGCGCGGTCCGTCACAGTTTTGTGCACTTCTGAAAAAAAGGACAGCACTGAACAGAGACCAGCTGGAGTCCAAAGTAATGCTGCTGCATTATTATAGTGATTAGATCCGTCGGGGTTGTCATCTGAATCACGTAATTCGGAGATTTAGATACGGACACTGTGATGTAAATGTGATCCAAAATGTTATCTAAAATTTTCCCAGTAAAACATTCAACTCAATCCACAAAAAACAACAAGTCCCCACTCAGGTCAATCATCTGGTAATGGAAATATAGGGGCTTCAACATTAGTGGTAGTACATAGGCTCTGGAAAAGTGAAAAGGCTCCCCCCAAAAGAAATCCAGCAAATTCTGTGCTCCGAAATCGAAATGTTCCCCTCCCATCTGAGCCTCAGTGTGTCTAAACCACATTTATAGTCCATGTTTCTCAGTACTGTAGCGATGAGAGCATGCTTAATTTACAGGGTGTGTGTCTCCAGAAACATGAGCTGGGCACAATGTATGTGCACTACAACGTACTTGGCACTAAAATTCCAGATTTGCAATTTTCACTCAGCAATTTCTATTGCTGCTTGCTTCTGGAAAACACTCATGGAGTCAAAATCGTCACTGCACCTGTAGATAAAATTCCAGAGGGGTGTAATTTCCAAAATGGGGTCACTTGAGGGGTGATTTTGTTGTTCTGGAACCTATGGGGCTCTGTATATGGAGTCCACAAACTATTGTAGGGAAATCTGTGCTCCAAGAGTCAAATAGCGCTCCTTCCCGCCAGAGTCTCGCCGTTTGGCTAAGAAGTACTGTACAGCCACATATTGGATATTACCGCATTCACCAGAAATTGTGTAACAAATTTTAGTGCCATTTTTACCAATTTCCCTATGTGAAAATGTAAAATCTGGGGCTAAAACAACATTTTTGTGTAATTATTTTTTCTTCATTGCTCCATGGTATAAGCTTATGTGACACACTTGTGTTGTCAATATTATCACTTCACCCTTAGATTAATTAATTGAGCGTAGTTTGCAAAATTGGGTCACTTAAAGGGGTTTCTGCTGATCTGGCACCTCAGGCGCTCTGCCAATGTAACATGGCTTCCGCAAACCATAACAGCAAAATCTTCACTCTAATATGGCGATGCGTCCCTTCTGAACTTTGTACTGTGCCTCAGAAGTAGTTCTTGAGCACATATGGGGTATTAGCGTACACAGGGGAAATTGCACAATTTGCTTTTTCCTGTTTAACCTTGTGAAAATGAAAAATGTGGGGCTAAAGCAACATTTTTTGTGCAAAAAAAAGTATTTTTTTTATTTTCACGGCTCAACGTTATAACATTTTGTAAAGCACCTGTGGATTCAAGATGCTCCCTATACCTCTAGATAAATTCCTTGAGGGGTGTAATTTCCAAAATGGGGTCATTTGTTCAGGGTTTCCACTGTTTAGGCATATCACAGGCTCTCCAAACGCAACATGGCACCCACAGACCATTTCATCAAAGTCTGCACTCAAAAATAGCGCTCCTTCCTTTCAGAGCTCGACAGTGGGACCAAACAGTAGTTTCCCACCACATAAGGGGTATCGGCGTACTCAGTGGAAATTGCACAACACATTTTGGGGTCCATTATTTCTATCTACCTTTGTGAAAATTAAAAATTTGGGGATAAAGCAACATTTTCTAAGAAAAAAAAAGTCATACATCATAGACATCATATATATTATATCTAGTTGTTACTGATGCCTCTCCTTTTTATTCATATTTTAATCAAGTCTTTATGTTTTTTTATGAATGTCTGTCATGTGGTGTCTTCAAAGAAGTTGATTTTGTTCAAAACTATCATGTTATAGATCTTTTTTTACATATGTTTTAGTCCCAAATAGTTCTCTAGTATAAATGCCGTGTTTCTAGCTATTTGGGCTATGCTGCATTGCACCTTTATCTTTGTTTTGCCTGCACTAAAGTCTGTTTTGTTTGCATTTTCCTTTTGAATTGTTTATGAAGATAATAAATCATTACGGACATTTAAAGGAACATGCCTCCTGTTTGCCTCAAACCACACCTGAGTGAGTACCATCCCTACAATTGGTGTTAGACGTATGGGCAACATTCCCAGCAGAGACGTGTGACTGCTAGAGGAAAGACCGCATGTCCTGAGTCAAGTCTGTCACAAGCCAGCAAGCATCGCCAGACAAAACGGAGGACCTGCTGAAACACTTGGTCCAGTCGCAGCAGCAGCAGCAGCAGGTGAACAACCAGCTGTTGTTACAGCAGATCCAGCAGCACCAGCAGGAACAACGGCAGCAGATGCAGCTTCTGGCAACTGCCATCCAGGGCAGGACGAGCACCCTTCCTCTCCAACTGATCCCGGAGAAAAAAGTTGGCTTACGGTGCATCCACGGTGATGCTAAGGACTACCCTATGGCCAGACTGGACATTGAAACGGCGCACGGTACTGAGTCCCACGAGGTCGGCATCATTCAGGACTTGTTGCACCCTATAATTATAGGCCAGGACTTTTGTTTATTTTGGCACCTGTGGGGGAAGGGTTCAGGGTTCGCTGGTTCAGATAGGAAACCAGTTAACGTGATGAGTTGTCACCACACCCAGAGTCAGACAAGTTTCCTTTTTGTGTCCTTGTGGGGGATGAGGAGGTACTGTCCCCTGAATCTGATATTCCAGAGTTAGGGTTGACCAGTGAGAATTTCGGATCTGCCCAACATAGGGACCTAACTCTGAAGGAAGCCTTCAATAATGTCACGGTCATAAATGTAGTTGCACAGGAGCCTGGGACTGACATATGGTTTCCCTATCTTAAGTTGAATGGGGAATTGTTGTACCATGTTCCGAAAGTAAGGGAGGAGCTGGTGGAACAGTTATTGGTGCCGGGGCCCTGTAGACTGAAAGTGTTGGACATGGCCCATTCATATATCTTGAGGCGACATCTAGGGGTGGTAAAAACGCAGGAACGGATCATGCAGAGGTTCTTATTGGCCCGTGTGTCACTTGGAAATATTAAAGTATTGCAGGTCCTGCCCTCCATGTCATTTAACCACCCCCACCTCTCACTTTCAAAGTCCTCTCATGCCATTGCCCATTACTGAAGTGCCATTCGAGAGAATTGCCATGGATTTGGTTGGTCCCTTGGTTAAATCTGCTCGTGGGCATCAATATATTTTGGTCATCTTGGACTATGCCACCCGCTATCCTGAAGCGATCCTGCTGAGAAACTCCTCCCCCAAGACTATAGCCCATGAGTTAGTCCATGCTTTCTCCCTGACAGGGTGGCCAAGGGAGATCCTGACTGACCAGGGAACACCCTTTATGAGTAAGGTGATGAGGGAATTGTGTAAGGCCCTGCAAATTTCCCAACTGAGAACATCAGTGTACCATCCTCAGACAGATGGCCTCATAGAGAGGTTCAACAAAATTCTGAACAGTATGCGGAGGAAGGCCATAGAAAAGGATGGGAGAGACTGGGACTGCCGTATCTGTTGTTCTCTATCCGAGAGGTTCCACAGGCCTCTACGGGATTCTCGCCATTTGAACTCCTGTATTGCCGACATCCGTGGGGTCTCCTGGACGTAGCAAAGGAAACCTGGGAAGCCGAAGTCATGCCCATATGAGGTGGTGGAAAAGATTGGTGAAGTGAATTATAAGGTTCACCAACCGGGACGACGTAAGCATTACCACGTTAGCCTCATCAATCCATGAAAAGACAGGGAGGCTGTGGAAGCTCCATGCTTCCTGGGCAAGCCAGAGGGTGACGTTGGGGGAGGCATAATAGCGGAAACGCTAATGAAGGCCCAGAAACAGCAGTGTTGGGAGTTACTGCAGAAGAACTGGGATCTGTTCTCGGAATTGCCGGGCTGCACGAGCCTCATAGAACATGAGGTTCTGACAGAGCCACATGTGCGGGTGAACTTGAAGCCCTATCGGATACCTGAGGCCCAACGAGAGTTGATTTCAAAAGAGGTGGCGCGTATGGTCGAGCCCGATCGTCTTGGTCCCAAAGCCCGATGGTAAGTGGAGATTTTCCAATGACTATCGGAAATTGAATGAAGTCTCCAAATTTGACCCATATCCCATGCCACACGTCGACTAGCTGATTGAGAGGATTGGGCCAGCAAGGTACATAACCACCTTAGATCTGACGAAAGGATATTGGCAGATTCTCATGGCACAGAGAGCCAAGGAGAAGACGGCATTTTCTACGCTGGAGGGATGCTTCTAGTATGTCCAGATGCCGTTTGGACTGCAGGGGGCCCCTGCAACCGTCCAGAGAGCTATGGATCGAACTCTTGAACCCCATAAGCAATATGCTGCGACATACCTGGACGATATTGTTATCTTCAATCTGGACTGGAAGAGTCATCTGGAAAAGGTCCAGGCAGTGTTTGATGCTCTCAGGAAGGCGAGGTTTTCAATAAACCCAAAGAAATGTGCCATGGTGAAAGAAGAAGCCAAATACCAGGGTTATGTGGTTGGTAGAGGCGAGATCAAACCCCAAATCAGTAAAATTGAGGCAATCCAAACCTGGCCGAGACTTCTGTAAAAAAAAAAGGTTAGAGACTTCCTGGGGATCATGAGATATTACAGGAGGTTCATCCCAAACTTCGCCATGATGGTGGCACCCCTGACTGATCTCCTTAAGGGGAAGAAATTGGCTATGGCCAAGTGGACTGCAGAGGTGTAGTCAGCCTTTCAAGAAATGAAGGTGGCGCTGTGTAAGCAACTGGTCCTGGTAGCCCCCGACTTTAAGAAAAAGTTTATACTCCAAACGGACACCTCAGATATCGGTTTGGGAGCAGTCCTTTCCAAGGAGATAGGGGGAGGAAGGAGCACCCTGTCCTCTACCTGAGTAGAAAGATGTCCTCCTGTAAGAAGAATTATTCGGTCATAGAGAAGGAGTGCTTGGCCATAAACAGGCAGGTGGACACTTTTTGGTACTACCTCTTAGGTCGAAGGTTTAGACTAGTATCCGACCATGCCCCACTCAGATGGATGAGGGAAACAAAGGGAAAAAATGCCAGGGTCACCCGCTGGTTTTTAGCCCTACAGCATTTCAACTTCCATGTAGAACACAGAGCAGGGAAGCTACATGGTAATCCTGATGTCCTCTCGAGAATCCCCTGTCTAGTGGTAGAAGGCCCCACGGCTTTAGGCTGATGGGGGAGGTATGTAAGGTGGCTAATGGTCGTGTAGTCGATGGAATGTATGTATCACAGAGATGGCTGGTCTCTGTGATGTAACCCGGTATATTTTCTCTAGTGCACGCATGCACTAAGAGGACTAATTGTTGCATCTGAGAGCCGGGGTACGGGTTGCTAGGAGAGAATGGGTGGGTCCAGCAACCCACATACCTCACGTCTGGGTGTGGTTAACAGCCTATAAAATGGAGGCTGTTGTTTGGCACATGGTCTGTGTGCTTGAAGGGAGAAGGCCTCCTGTCTATGTTTTGTCTCCAGACCAAGCCAGGACACTGGACGCTACACCAGCCTGTGTGACCACAGCACTGGCCATCCAAAGACTTTGATAAAAGAACTGTTATCTTTGTTTTGCCTTCACTAAAGGCTGTTTTGTTTGCATTTTCCTTTTGAATGGTTTATGAAGCTAATAAACAATTAAGGACATTTAAAGTAACATGCCTCCTGTTTGCCTCAAACCGCACCTGAGTACCATCCCTACACTAGGAACAATACATGAGTTTCACAGCTCCTCGGGTGAATGTTTCCAGTAGCAGCGATGCACCACCACATCTGAGATAGGAGATAGACACAATGTTTCCATGCCTGTGACTTCATTAGGGCTACAAGTGGCCAAGGCAGCAGTAACACCTACAGTATATTTGACATGATGGACCAGATGTTTATTCTGCCATTGTGACAACCTAGCGCACTTCAGAAAACACAAATACATCAACTGAAAAGCCAGGTTCAGTCGTACCTAGACTGTGTTCTTTCTCAGGCAGATACCCTGAGCATTGATCCCATGGATTTCTAAGTTAACAAAATGAACCAATGGCAAGAATTGGCCCAGTTTGCTATAGGCGTACTGTTGTGCCCAGCCTCCAATGTCAAGTCAGAGAGAGTACTAAGTGCCACCAGTGGATTTGTAATACCAAAGTGAACCAGGTTATCTATCACAAGCATGAAAAACCTAACATTTGTCAAAATGAATCAGGCATGGCTCAGTGAAGATTTTCATGCACCAACAACTGATGTCATTGATTAAATCAGCCATACCATTTCTCTAGCTGCCTGTCCGTTGACTGTCTTCTACGCAGTTCTGCTGCTGCCAGTGCTGATGGACCACACTCTGCTGGTCATCTACTCACTGTCCATCATGTCATCTATACTGTACTACTGCTATTGCCGGTGCTGCCATTGTGGACCCTAAACAGCCAAGCATCTTCTTGCCTGTCCCATCTTAACTCTTTACTGTGTTACTTCTGCCATAGCCACTCCAGTCACACATCTCCTGTTTGCCCACTGTGTTTCATAGTGCTTCACTGTACTGCTGCTGCCTTGTCTGCCTTTGCTGGCCTTAAATTAGCAAGGATTTCCTTGCCTGCCTCATCTTAACTCTCTATCGTGCTCCTCCTGCCACAGCCACAAGACAGCAACTTTAGGCACACACCTCTTGGCTGCCCACTGTGTTTCATAGTGCTTGACTTTACTGCAGCTACCAGGGCTGCCATTGCTAGCCCTAAGCTGCCAAGCATCCCCTTGCCTGCCCAGTCTTAACTCTCCGCCATGCTGCTCCTGCCACAGCCACTGAACAGCAGCGCTAGCCATACACCTCCTGGCTGTCCACTATGTTTCATAGTGCTGGACTGTACTACTAGGGTCGCCATCAGGACAATACTGCCCTTACTGCTGTATGGGGCCCCGTGAGCAGAAGTACAGTGAGCCTAGTTGGGGGCCCCCTCTTGTGCTTCTGCTCACAGGGCCCTATACCGTAACAAAGTGTCGAGCACCGGGCGTGCGCCACTAAAGGTGGCGCACACCTCGGTGCTGAGTTCCTTACCAGAGCTCCACAGCCACGCAGCTCCAGCAGCTCACTCATACTTCTCCTGATTTCTGGTCAGGTGACATTGCGTATGCTTTGTCACCTGACCATAAATCAGGAGAACCCGGCGGCATACCTCTCCTCGGCTCAGGGATCCAAGGAACGCCAGGATGCTGCAGACTGCTGCAGGGATCGTATGAGAGGTAAGTATGACAACTTTATTTATTTAAATAGAAATAATTAAACGGGAGTGGAGGATGAGCACATGGATAGTGGGAACAGCACATGGGGAATTGGGAGTGGGGGGGTGAGCACATGGAGAATTGGGAGTGGGCGGGATGAGCACATGGGGAATAGGGAGTGGGGGGATGAGCACATGGAGAATTGGGAGTGGAGAGTGGGAAGAGCACATGGAGAATTGGAAGTGGGTGGGCTGAGCACATGGAGGATTGGTAGTGGGGGGGTGAGAACATGGAGGATTGGTAGTGGGGGGTGAGAACATGGAGAATTGGGAGTGGGGGGATGAGCACATGGAGAATTGGGAGTGAGGGGTGAACATATGGAGGATTGGGAGTGGGGGGGGTGAGCAAATGGAGAATTGGGAGTGGAGGGTGGGAAGAGCACATGGGGAATTGCGAGTGGGGTGATTTTTTTTAATAGAATTAATTAAATGGGAGTGGAGGATGAGCACATAGAGAGTGGGAAGAGCACATGGGGAATTGGGAGTGAGGGGTAAGGATATGGAGAATTTGGAGTGGGGGAGTGAGCACATGAGGAATTGGGAGGAAGGGGGATGAGCACATGGAGAGTGGGAAGAGTACATGGGGAATTGGGAGTGGGGGGATAAGCACATGGAGAATTGGGAGTGGGGGGATGAGCACATGGGGAATTTGGAGTGGGGAGGGTGAGCAGATGGAGAATTGGGAGTGAGGGAGATGAGCACATGGAGAATTGGGAGTGGAGGGTGGGAAGAGAACATGGAGAATTGGGAGTGGGGGGTGAGCAAATGGGGAATTGGGAGTGGGGGGTGAGAACATGGAGAATTGGGAGTGGGGGGTGAGAACATGGAGAATTGGGAGTGGGGGGGTGAGCACATGGAGAATTTGGAGTGAGGGGGTGAGCACATGGAGGATTGGGAGTGGGGGGTGAGCACATGGAGAATTGGGTGTGGGGAGATGAGCACATAGAGAATTGGGAGTGGAGGGTGGGAAGAGCACATGGGGAATTGCGAGTGGGGTGATGAGCACATGGAAGATTAGGAGTGGGGGGTGAGCACATGGAGAATTGAGAGGGGAGGGTGGGAAGAGCACTTGGAGAATTGGGAGGGGAGGGTGGGTAGAGCACATGGAGAATTGGGAGTGATGGGTGGGGAGAGCACATGAAGAAATTGGGAGTGGAGGGTGGGACGAGCAAATGGTGAATTGGGAGATGGGAGTGGGGAGAGCACGTGATGAATTGGGAGTGGGGGGTGGGGAGAGCAAATGGTGAATTGGGTGTGGGGGAGAGTAAATGATGATGAATAGAGGGTGCGGGTGAGGAGAACATGGACATGACATAATGAATTGGAGCAGAGGGTGCATGTAAATATAATGAATCAAGGGAGCAGGAGGTACAGAGTAGGGGGCGTTGATGATGCAGGAGTGTGACTGGTAATAAATTGGGGAAAGAGTACAGGTTCTAATTTATTTATATATTTATTAGGTGAGGAAGTGGCTATTTACAATTAGTGGGGGCACAGTGCTGGATTACAATTTATATTTGGAATGGTGGGCTGCATAATGACTAATTATATATTAATGGTGGGTGCACATTTGTATTCAACTGTGTAATGTAAAAGTTGGGGAGTGTGCTCTAGATAACTATGTGTTATTTTATGCAGACAAGACCTGCCTGGAAGAAGTGATGGCAGTCTGTGCTGGATGAAGGAGAAAAGCGAAGATGAAGGACTTCACCTAGAGATGTCACCGGTGAGTCAGTGTGTTATCTGTACACTGACACTATACACTATATACTATGTATAGGGCTCCTGTGTATAATGTCACTGGTGATCACTGTATTACATGTACATTATATATAGAGCTCCTGTGTATAATGTCACTGATGATCACTGTATTACCCGTACACTGACACTATATACAAAGCTCCTGTGTATAATGTCACTGGTAATCACTATATTACCTGTACACTTACATTATACACTGTATACCATGTACAGAGCTCCCATGTATAATGGCACTTATAGTAATATTAGTATTGTGTTTTTTTATTAGTGATCAGTATTGTAGTATTCGGTCACTATGTGGTGGTAATATGTGGTCCAGTCATAGTGTGGTGGTATTTGTCCCTTGTATGTGGTATTATGTGGTGACAATGTGGTGGTAATATGTGGACTGGTCATGGTGTGGAGGATTTTGTCGCTTGTATGTGGTATTATTCGGTCACTATATGGTGGTAATATGTGGTCTGGTCATGGTGTGGTGGTATTTGATCCTTGTATGTGGTATTATAGGTCATTTTTAAAAATGTATATGACACATTCCCTTAAAGAAAAATAAATATACCTAAAAAGAGCATTGGATATTTTAAGAAATGTTTAATAGGTTACAGTAGAGTAGGGCCCGGCCAGAAGAGTCTACCTTATCGTGGTGGCGGCTTTAAAAATATTTTGGCCAAAGCAAAAGCTGATGGCTATGTATGTGATGTGGTGTTCACTGGGAACTGGTAATGTATGATTGGTGAGGACATGGTGCAGAAGTGGAGTTTTTCCAAGAGTGGGCGGTGGGACTGTAGAAGGTTCGAGGGACGGAGGCGGAAATAGGGTGGAGCCTGGGCGGAGTCTCAAAGGGGCCCGAAAATTTTTCCAGTATGGGGCCCTGAAATTCCTGGTGGTAGCCCTGTGTACTACTAATGCTGGGAAACATAGTCCCATGTTTTTGTGCCCTCAAGAAGTAGCTCTCAAAACAGGGCTAATTTTTGAAAATACTTTATGACAACAAGCCAGAACATCTTCATGTTTAAAACAGTGCCACTCTTTTGTCTATAGAGATAATGGGATCATTTTTAGATGGTTTGATAAAAATGTTTTGTAATAGTCTAATAATTTAGTGATTAGCAAAGCAATTGCAGACCACAAAAACAGGATAATATTTTTTACTTCTGGTTGAGAGGCCATTACTTCGCCACATCTAAAACAATACAGTACACCTGTTTTGTCTCCCTATTAAATAGATACTTTTTGGACAGGTTATAAAATGGGTTATTGCCTCTTCATTTAGCAGACTGCAAAGTTCTTTATACTCCCCCCAAACAGAGATAATTGTTGAACCTGACCATGTGAAAATTCCACTGCTTCTTCCGTTTGTACCGCCAGTCGATAAACAACAGCAATGCATAAATCTGCCCCTCCCCCCAATGGATAATTTTTATACAGTGTGTTGTTAAATACACTTTTGGTTATCTCTTGTTACCATCCGTATTCCCTTTTCCAGATAGGTGGAAGTCATTTGGACACTAAAAAGACTGTATTTGCATTACTGAGCTCAATACATGTCCAATTGATTTCAAGGGGAACTCAGTTTTCTACATATCTTTTCCAGGCTATTAGAGGCTTTTAATAATGTGATTTGCGCAAATTTATTTGCCACAAATCTAATTTTGGGGGGAAATTCATCCAAGACAGCGAATTTGAATTCCAAAACATTCACTCATCTCTAATATCAACATACTGCGTATTGCCTGGAATATCATGCATCATTATTGTATTATTTTGTGCAGCAGCTATTAAAACATAGCCAATGTCCTAGCTTGTTCTTCCATTTTCAAAGCCTGATAAAAATATTTGTATGAACAGAAAATATATATAAAGCCAAAGAATTCATTTAGTGAGCCTTCATCAGTTCAGAGTTGCATTCATATTCTTCTATTATACATTTTGTTATGATTTACCTTAGCTGCTTATATGTTCTAATATTTTCCTTGTGTCTGAAATGTTACAATTTAGAATTAAACCTATTAAGAAAAAAGTGTGAAAATAAGCTGCGGCCATTTACAGTAATGGCTGAAATTGTTGCCACCCTTGAAATTGTTCCAGAAAATGAAGTATGGGGAATTGGGAGTGGGGGGGATGAGCACATGGAGAATTGGGAGTGGAGAGTGGGAAGAGCACATGGAGAATTGGAAGTGGGTGGGCTGAGCACATGGAGGATTGGTAGTGGGGGGGTGAGAACATGGAGAATTGGGAGTGGGGGGATAAGCACATGGAGAATTGGGAGTGAGGGGGTGAGCACATGGAGCACATGGAGGATTGGGAGTGGGGGGGTGAGCACATGGAGAATTGGGAGTGGAGGGTGGGAAGAGAACATGGGGAATTGCAAGTGGGGTGATTTTTTTTAATAGAATTAATTAAATGGGAGTGGAGGATGAGCACATGGAGAGTGGGAAGAGCACATGGGGAATTGAGAGTGGGGGAGGTGAGCGTATGGAGAATTTGGAGAGGGGGATGAGCACATGAGGAATTGGGAGTGAGGTGGATGAGCACATGGAGAGTGGGAAGTGTACATGGGGAATTGGGAGAGGGGGGATGAGCAGATGGAGAATTGGGAGTGGGGGGATGAGCACATGGGGAATTGGGAGTGGGGGGTGAGCACATGGAGAATTGGGAGTGAGGGAGATGGGCACATGGAGAATTGGGAGTGGGGGGGTGAGCACATGGAGAATTTGGAGTGAGGGGGTGAGCACATGGAGGATTGGGAGTGGGGGGTGAGCACATGGAGAATTGGGAGTGAGGGAGATGAGCACATGGAGAATTGGGAGTGGAGGGTGGGAAGAGAACATGGAGAATTGGGAGTGGGGGGGTGAGCACATGGAGAATTGGGAGTGAGGGGATGAGCACATGGAGAATTTGGAGTGAGGGGGTGAGCACATGGAGAATTGGGAGTGGGGGGATGAGCACATGGAGAATTTGGAATGAGGGGGTGAGCACATGGAGGATTGGGAGTGGGGGGTGAGCACATGGAGAATTGAGAGGGGAGGGTGGGAAGAGAACTTGGAGAATTGGGAGGAAGGGTGGGAAGAGCACATGGAGAATTGGGAGTGATGGGTGGGGAGAGCACATGGAGAATTTGGAGTGGAGGGTGGGACAAGCAAATGGTGAATTAAGGGTGGCGTGATGAGCACATGGAAGATTGGGAGTGGGGGGAGCAAATGGTGAATTGGAAGCGGGGGGTGGGGAGAGCAAATGGTGAATTGGGAGATGGGAGTGGGGAGAGCATGTGATGAATTGGGAGTGGGGGGTGGGGAGAGCAAATGGTGAATTGGGCGTGGGGGAGAGTAAATGATGATGAATAGAGGGTGCGGGTGAGGAGAGCATGGACATGACATAATGAATTGGAGCAGAGGGTGCATGTAAATATAATGAATCGAGGGAGCAGGAGGTACAGAGTAGGGGGCGTTGATGATGCAGGAGTGTGACTGGTAATATATTGGGGAAAGAGTACAGGTTCTAATTTATTTATATATTTATTACTTGAGGAAGTGGCTATTTACAATTAGTGGGGGCACAGTGGTGGATTACAATTTATATTTGGAATGGTGGGATGCATAATGACTAATTATATATTAATGGTGGGTGCACATCTGTATTCAGCTGTGTAATGTAAAAGTTGGGGAGTGTGCTCTAGATAACCATGTGTTATTTTATGCAGACAAGCCCTGCCTGGAAGAAGTGATGGCAGTCTGTGCTGGATGAAGGAGAAGAGCGAAGATGAAGGACTTCACCTAGAGATGTCACCGGTGAGTCAGTGTGTTATCTGTACACTGACACTATACACTATATACTATGTATAGGGCTCCTGTGTATAATGTCACTGGTGATCACTGTATTACCTGTACACTATATATAGAGCTCCTGTGTATAATGTCACTGGTGATCACTGTATTACCTGTACACTATATATAGAGGTCCTGTGTATAATGTCACTGGTGATCACTGTATTACCTGTACACTGACACTATATACAGAGCTCCTGTGTATAATGTCACTGGTAATCACTATATTACCTGTACACTTACATTATACACTGTATACCATGTACAGAGCTCCCATGTATAATGGCACTTATAGTAATATTAGTATTGTGTTTTTTTATTAGTGATCAGTATTGTAGTATTCGGTCACTATGTGGTGGTAATATGTGGTCCAGTCATGGTGTGGTGGTATTTGTCCCTTGTATGTGGTCTTATATGGTGACAATGTGGTGGTAATATGTGGTCTGGTCATGGTGTGGCGGTTTTTGTCCCTTGTATGTGGCATTATTCGGTCACTATGTGGTGGTAACATGTGCTCTGGATATGTTGTGGTGGTATTTGATCCTTGTATGTGGTATTATTGGTCATTTTAAAAAATGTATATGACACATTCCTTTAAAGAAAAATAAAGAAAAATATACCTAAAAAGAGCATTGGATATTTTAAGAAATGTTTAATAGGTTAGAGTAGAGTAGGGCCCGGCCAGAAGAGTCTACCTTATCGTGGTGGCGGCTTTAAAAATATTTTGGCCAAAGCAAAAGCTGATGGCTATGTATGTGATGTGGTGTTCACTGGGAACTGGTAATGTGTGATTGGTGAGGACATGGTGCAGAAGTGGAGTTTTTCCAAGAGTGGACGGTAGGACTGTAGAAGGTTCGAGGGACGGAGGCGGAAATAGGGTGGAGCCTGGGCGGAGTCTCAAAGGGGCCCGAAAATTTTTCCAGTATGGGGCCCTGAAATTCCTGGAGGTAGCCCTGTGTACTACTAATGCTGGGAAACATAGTCCCATGTTTTTGTACCCTCAAGAAATAGCTCTCAAAACAGGGCTAATTTTTGAAAATGCTTTATGACACCAAGCCAGAACTTCTTCATGTTCAAAACAGTGCCACTCTTTTGTCTATAGAGATAATGGGATCATTTTTAGATGGTTTGATAAAAATGTTTTGTAATAGCCTAATAATTTAGTGATTAGCAAAGCAATTGCAGACCACAAAAACAGGATAATATTTTTTACTTCTGGTTGAGAGGCCATTACTTCGCCACATCTAAAACAATACAGTACACCCGTTTTGTCTCCCTATTAAATGGATACTTTTTGGACAGGTTATAAAACGGGTTATTGCCTCTTTATTTAGCAGACTGCAAAGTTCTTTATACTCCCCCCAAACAGGGATAATTGTTGAACCTGACAATGTGAAAATTCCACTGCTTCTTCTGTTTGTACCGCCAGTCGATAAACAACAGCAATGCATAAATCTGCCCCTCCCCCCAATGGATAATTTTTATACAGTGTGTTGTTAAATACACTTTTGGTTATCTCTTGTTGCCATCCGTATTCCCTTTGCCAGATAGGTGGAAGTCATTTGGACACTAAAAAGACTGTGTTTGCATTACTGAGCTCAATACATGTCCAATTGATTTCAAGGGGAACTCAGTTTTCTACATATCTTTTCCAGGCTATTAGAGGCTTTTAATAATGTGATTTGCGCAAATTTATTTGCCACAAATCTAATTTTGGGGGGAAATTCATCCAAGTCAGCGAATTTGAATTCCAAAACATTCACTCATCTCTAATATCAACATACTGCGTATTGCCTGGAATATCATGCATCATTATTGTATTATTTTGTACAGCAGCTATTAAAACATAGCCAATGTCCTAGCTTGTTCTTCCATTTTCAAAGCCTGATAAAAATATTTGTATGAACAGAAAATATATATAAAGCCAAAGAATTCATTTAGTGAGCCTTCATCAGTTCAGAGTTGCATTCATATTCTTCTATTATACATTTTGTTATGATTTACCTTAGCTGCTTATATGTTCTAATATTTTCCTTGTGTCTGAAATGTTACAATTTAGAATTAAACCTATTAAGAAAAAAGTGTGAAAATAAGCTGCGGCCATTTACAGTAATGGCTGAAATTGTTGCCACCCTTGAAATTGTTCCAGAAAATGAAGTATGGGGAATTGGGAGTGGGGGGGGTGAGCACATGGAGAATTGGGAGTGGAGAGTGGGAAGAGCACATGGAGAATTGGAAGTGGGTGGGCTGAGCACATGGAGGATTGGTAGTGGGGGGGTGAGAACATGGAGAATTGGGAGTGGGGGGATAAGCACATGGAGAATTGGGAGTGAGGGGGTGAGCACATGGAGCACATGGAGGATTGGGAGTGGGGGGGTGAGCACATGGAGAATTGGGAGTGGAGGGTGGGAAGAGAACATGGGGAATTGCAAGTGGGGTGATTTTTTTTAATAGAATTAATTAAATGGGAGTGGAGGATGAGCACATGGAGAGTGGGAAGAGCACATGGGGAATTGAGAGTGGGGGAGGTGAGCGTATGGAGAATTTGGAGAGGGGGATGAGCACATGAGGAATTGGGAGTGAGGTGGATGAGCATATGGAGAGTGGGAAGTGTACATGGGGAATTGGGAGAGGGGGGATGAGCAGATGGAGAATTGGGAGTGGGGGGATGAGCACATGGGGAATTTCGAGTGGGGGGTGAGCACATGGAGAATTGGGAGTGAGGGAGATGAGCACATGGAGAATTGGGAGTGGGGGGATGAGCACATGGAGAATTTGGAGTGAGGGGGTGAGCACATGGAGGATTGGGAGTGGGGGGTGAGCACATGGAGAATTGGGAGTGAGGGAGATGAGCACATGGAGAATTGGGAGTGGAGGGTGGGAAGAGAACATGGAGAATTGGGAGTGGGGGGGTGAGCACATGGAGAATTGGGAGTGGGGGGATGAGCACATGGAGAATTTGGAGTGAGGGGGTGAGCACATGGAGAATTGGGAGTGGGGGGATGAGCACATGGAGAATTTGGAATGAGGGGGTGAGCACATGGAGGATTGGGAGTGGGGGGTGAGCACATGGAGAATTGAGAGGGGAGGGTGGGAAGAGAACTTGGAGAATTGGGAGGAAGGGTGGGAAGAGCACATGGAGAATTGGGAGTGATGGGTGGGGAGAGCACATGGAGAATTTGGAGTGGAGGGTGGGACAAGCAAATGGTGAATTAAGGGTGGCGTGATGAGCACATGGAAGATTAGGAGTGGGGGGAGCAAATGGTGAATTGGAAGCGGGGGGTGGGGAGAGCAAATGGTGAATTGGAAGATGGGAGTGGGGAGAGCATGTGATGAATTGGGAGTGGGGGGTGGGGAGAGCAAATGGTGAATTGGGCGTGGGGGAGAGTAAATGATGATGAATAGAGGGTGCGGGTGAGGAGAGCAGGGACATGACATAATGAATTGGGGCAGAGGGTGCATGTAAATATAATGAATCGAGGGAGCAGGAGGTACAGAGTAGGGGGCGTTGATGATGCAGGAGTGTGACTGGTAATAAATTGGGGAAAGAGTACAGGTTCTAATTTATTTATATATTTATTAGGTGAGGAAGTGGCTATTTACAATTAGTGGGGGCACAGTGGTGGATTACAATTTATATTTGGAATGGTGGGCTGCATAATGACTAATTATATATTAATGGTGGGTGCACATCTGTATTCAGCTGTGTAATGTAAAAGTTGGGGAGTGTGCTCTAGATAACCATGTGTTATTTTATGCAGACAAGCCCTGCCTGGAAGAAGTGATGGCAGTCTGTGCTGGATGAAGGAGAAGAGCGAAGATGAAGGACTTCACCTAGAGATGTCACCGGTGAGTCAGTGTGTTTTCTGTACACTGACACTATACACTATATACTATGTATAGGGCTCCTGTGTATAATGTCACTGGTGATCACTGTATTACCTGTACACTATATATAGAGCTCCTGTGTATAATGTCACTGGTGATCACTGTATTACCTGTACACTATATATAGAGGTCCTGTGTATAATGTCACTGGTGATCACTGTATTACCTGTACACTGACACTATATACAGAGCTCCTGTGTATAATGTCACTGGTAATCACTATATTACCTGTACACTTACATTATACACTGTATACCATGTACAGAGCTCCCATGTATAATGGCACTTATAGTAATATTAGTATTGTGTTTTTTTATTAGTGATCAGTATTGTAGTATTCGGTCACTATGTGGTGGTAATATGTGGTCCAGTCATGGTGTGGTGGTATTTGTCCCTTGTATGTGGTCTTATATGGTGACAATGTGGTGGTAATATGTGGTCTGGTCATGGTGTGGCGGTTTTTGTCCCTTGTATGTGGTATTATTCGGTCACTATGTGGTGGTAACATGTGCTCTGGATATGTTGTGGTGGTATTTGATCCTTGTATGTGGTATTATTGGTCATTTTAAAAAATGTATATGACACATTCCTTTAAAGAAAAATAAAGAAAAATATACCTAAAAAGAGCATTGGATATTTTAAGAAATGTTTAATAGGTTAGAGTAGAGTAGGGCCCGGCCAGAAGAGTCTACCTTATCGTGGTGGCGGCTTTAAAAATATTTTGGCCAAAGCAAAAGCTGATGGCTATGTATGTGATGTGGTGTTCACTGGGAACTGGTAATGTGTGATTGGTGAGGACATGGTGCAGAAGTGGAGTTTTTCCAAGAGTGGACGGTAGGACTGTAGAAGGTTCGAGGGACGGAGGCGGAAATAGGGTGGAGCCTGGGCGGAGTCTCAAAGGGGCCCGAAAATTTTTCCAGTATGGGGCCCTGAAATTCCTGGAGGTAGCCCTGTGTACTACTAATGCTGGGAAACATAGTCCCATGTTTTTGTACCCTCAAGAAATAGCTCTCAAAACAGGGCTAATTTTTGAAAATGCTTTATGACACCAAGCCAGAACTTCTTCATGTTCAAAACAGTGCCACTCTTTTGTCTATAGAGATAATGGGATCATTTTTAGATGGTTTGATAAAAATGTTTTGTAATAGCCTAATAATTTAGTGATTAGCAAAGCAATTGCAGACCACAAAAACAAGATAATATTTTTTACTTCTGGTTGAGAGGCCATTACTTCGCCACATCTAAAACAATACAGTACACCCGTTTTGTCTCCCTATTAAATGGATACTTTTTGGACAGGTTATAAAACGGGTTATTGCCTCTTTATTTAGCAGACTGCAAAGTTCTTTATACTTCCCCCAAACAGGGATAATTGTTGAACCTGACCATGTGAAAACTCCACTGCTTCTTCCGTTTGTACCGCCAGTCGATAAACAACAGCAATGCATAAATCTGCCCCTCCCCCCAATGGATAATTTTTATACAGTATGTTGTTAAATACACTTTTGGTTATCTCTTGTTACCATCCGTATTCCCTTTGCCAGATAGGTGGAAGTCATTTGGACACTAAAAAGACTGTGTTTGCATTACTGAGCTCAATACATGTTCAATTGATTCCAAGGGGAACTCAGTTTTCTACATATATTTTCCAGGCTATTAGAGGCTTTCAATAATGTGATTTGCGCACATTTATTTGCCACAAATCTAATTTTGGGGGGAAATTCATCCAAGTCAGCGAATTTGAATTTCAAAAGATTCACTCATCTCTAATATCAACATACTGCGTATTGCCTGGAATATCATGCATCATTATTGTATTATTTTGTACAGCAGCTATTAAAACATAGCCAATGTCCTAGCTTGTTCTTCCATTTTCAAAGCCTGATAAAAATATTTGTATGAACAGAAAATATATATAAAGTCAAAGAATTCATTTAGTGAGCCTTCATAAGTTCAGAATTGCATTCATATTCTTCTATTATACATTTTGTTATGATTTACCTTAGCTGATTTTATATGTTCTAATATGTTCCTTGTACCTGAAATGTTACAATTTAGAATTAAACCTATTAAGGAAAAAGTGTGAAAATAAGCTGCGGCCATTTACAGTAATGGCTGAAAGTGTTGCCACCCTTGAAATTGTTCCAGAAAATGAAGTATTTCTCCCAGAAAATTATTGCAATTACACATCTTTTGTTATACACGTTTATTTCCTTTGTGTGTATTGGAACAACACAAAAAAACAGAAAAAAAGGCAAATTGGACATATTTCACACTAAAACCCCAAAATGGGCCAGACAAAATTGTTGGCACTTTTCCAAAATGTGGATAAACAACTTTTATTCAAGCAAGTGATGCTCGTTCAAACTCCCCTGTGGCAAGTAACAAGTATGAGCAATATGAAAATCACACCTGAAACCAGACAAAAAGGTGTGAAGTTGACTCAATCTTTGCATTGTTTGTCTATGTGTGCCACACTAAGCATGGAAAAAAGAAAGAGAAGAGGAGAGCTTTCTGATGACTTGAGAACCAAAATTGTTGAAAAATATCAAAAATCTCAAGATTACAAGTCCATCTCCAGAGATCCTGATGTTCCTTTGTCCACGGTGTGCAACGTAATCAAGAAGTTTACAACCCATGGCACCGTAGCTTATCTCCCTGGTTGTGTATGGCAGAAAAAAATATTTGTTCAAAGGTTGCAACGCAGCATGGTTTGGATGGTGGATAAGCAGCCCCAATCCAGTTCCAAAGAAATTCAAGCTGTCTTGCAGGCTCAGGGTGCATCAGCGTCAGCACAATTTATCCATCGACAATTGAATGAATTGAAACATTATGGCAGGAAACCAAGGAGGACGCCACTGCTGACATAGAGATATAGAAGAGGTAGACTGCAGTTTGCCAAAATGTACGTGAGTAAGCCAAAATCTTTCTGGGAAAGCATCTTGTGGACAAATGAGACCATAAGGGCTGTTTGGTAAAGCACGTCATTCTACTATTTACCGAAAACAGAATGAGGCCTACAAAGATAAGAACACAGTACCTACAGTCAAATATGGTGAAGGTTCAAAGATGTCTTGGAGTTGTTTTGCTGCATCTGGCACTGGGTGCTTTTACTATGTGCAAAGCATCATGAAATCTGAAGATTACCAACGGATTTTGGTACAATGTAGAGCCAAGGGTCAGAAAGCTGGGTTTGCATCCTAGGTTATGGGTCTTCCAGCAGGACAATGACCCCAAACATACTTCAAGAAACACCTATAAATGAATGGAAATAAAGTGCTGGAGAGTTTTGAAATGGCCAGCAATAAGTCCAGATCTAAATCTCATTGAACACCTGTGGATAGATCTTAAAATTGCTGTGGGGAGAAACCATCCTTCAAATATAAGAGACCTGGAGCAGTTTGCAAAGGAAGAGTGCTCCAAAATTTCAGTTGATAGGTGTAAGAAGCTTGTTGATGGTTTTAAGAAGTAATTGATTGCTATTGATTGTTATTTATTCCAAAGGGTGTGCAGTCAAATATTAAGTTGAGGGTGGCAACAATTTTGTCCTGCCCATTTTAGGGGTTTGGTGTGAAATTATGCCCAATTTGCCTTTTCTTCTCTGTTTCTTTTTGTGTTGTTCCAATATAGACAAAGGAAATAAACATGTGTGTAGCAAAACATCTGTAATTGCAATAAAGTGTCACAGCGGTAACTTGTATGCCTCCTCGCCACCCTACTCACTGTGGTCATTATGTGGCTCGTAGAATTTTGCCTCTAGCAGCACTGCTGCATCTTAGAGTGGTTTGCATTTTGCCTTAGGGGGGCGTGGTCAGTCTCTAAAGGAATTTGACCCTGCTGTGTCCTACAGACATTAAGTTCCCCAGCCTATTCCATGCCGGCAAGTACTATATTAGGCAGCTCCACCAACCACTCTCTGCCTGAACGTTGATTCCTAGCCAGTTTGTTCTGCTAATGATCAGTTTGAGCTTGTATATTTCTGTTTCCCTATTACTGACACAGCTTGCCTACCCATCCTGTCTGACCTCTTCACGCCTGACCTCAGCTACGTATCCTGAACCTGGGTTGCCTGCCCTGAGATCAGACCATAAGACCACGTCTTTGCCTTTGCCCTCCTGTACCACATACCCAAGCCTCTGACCTTCCGGTCAGCTACTGCAGTCCCAGGGACTGCCCTGGAGTGGCACCTGGTGTCTACCAGCAGCCAAGCCTATCCTAATTGACGCGCCCCCTGGGCCAGTGTTGTTGGGGATACCCGGAGCCGGATCAGATGGGGGTTGTAGTCTCCGAGTGGCTGTGACCCGGTCCGTGCCCAGGGTGTCAAGCTCAGTGTGTGGCAGTCCTTATGATGTTACTAAAGTTCTTTATGTCGACTACGCCACCCGTTGAATTGCGGTCAATACGGCCGCCGCTGCAGCAGGGTCCACTGAGGCTGATGGTGTTTGTGCAGCTTAGGTGGTATAACCCCCAACGGGAAGGGTATAGCCTCAGGGGGTCAGGTGCAGAGGATGGTGGTTGTGGAAGTGCAGGGAAGATGGTAATGAGAGTCAGAGTCGGGTTGTGCAGTTCAGGGTTCTTTACTTACTGCTGTTCTTGTACCGGTCACTCCGGCCTTGAGTGACCACCCGAGCCGTGCTGCGTCCACCAGGTCCTGGACTCGGCCAACCCCCAAGTAGTTCTGGAGCGTGGTTCTGAGCTCCCGTTCTGACCTGTCCTCGTCTCTGGCCTTCCCCACCAGGGATCCACCTATGTCCGGCTCCCTCGGGCCTTCTGTTGGTAACCCTTGACTCTGGGTTCCCTGACCCTACGCGTGGTCTGCCTTCCGGGTGGATATGGTGGGTGGCCGTGGCAGATGCTGCCCACGGCCTCCGGTCTCTGGCTGAGGTATGCTGTAGCCCCCACCAGTTTGGGATCCGGTACCCTGTTGCCAACTCTTCACCCTGTGGTTGTATTTGGGCTCTTGGAGTTCTTTCTTTCTCCCCCACTGGGTCTTTCTTTCTCCTCTCTCACTCTTGCTCTGGGGCTGCTCTGCTCCTCTGCTCTCATCCACTCCTCTGCAAAGACTGATGTCTCTCTGACTTCTCACAGACTGACTGTGGCTGACTGACCCTGATCTAAGATGGTGCCCACCTTATATACTCCCTCTATGTGTGAGCTCAGGTGACCAGCACCCAATGAGCTCCTAGCACTACCCAGACTGCTCCCCCTATCTGCCCCTACACTACTGGGATGGTCCACCCCCCTCCCACTCCAGCCAAGGACAGACTCGATCGTACCTGCACATTTCTAAGTGGGAGTACCGTTGGTCTGCCCTCCGGAAATGGGATGTGTGTAGTGCATGCAGCCTTCTGAGCACAGCTCCACACTCCATCCTTACCCGGGAGTGGAATATCACACCTCTGGGTTGAGGTGCAATACCCCTGTAGCAGCCGAATCCTCAGGGTGCTACATTCCCCCCTGGTAAATCACAGCACGTCCTCGGGCTGTAAGATATAAAAAACATCCACAAACATACATTTTTTTCATAAACATAAACATATAAACATATAAAACATCACATATATTATCAGCAATAAACTTTTCATATAAATAACATTTTTGTAAACATTCCTGTCTCTGGTACCTCCGGTCACGGTGCAACTTGTGACCGGGTAAAATGCGACAGTCTCTTGAAGAAACACGGTTTCCTATAAAACCGGTAGGGGGCGCTTTAGGAAGCGCAACTATTTACAAGGGAATTATGGCCGCTCTCAGTCCTCGGCCAGTGGGAATAGGGACACACGGGGTTAACAGTTCACTCTTGGCTGGTCCCAACGGGGACTATATTTTAACTAAGTAACAGTTCTTATACCCTGACGGGCAACTTTATACAGTCTCTCTCTACCGTACTCAACGACGGCGTCCTCCTGCTCTTTCTTTGTGGACAGTTTCAGTTTCAGACCCGTCCGGGTCCTCTTGCTCCTCCTCACACCGCAGCTCCTCCTCCGTCAGGCGATGCACATGGAGGGCGTAGGGTCCTTTGGCACACTTGTGCCGGGTGAAGGTGACCTCGTCCCCTATATAAAGGTCACGACCTCTGTGTCCCTCCGGTAGGTGGGACTCAACGTCTCTTCTGGTCACGAAGACGTCACCTGGGGTGCGGTGATCTCGGATGAAGCCCCACCCGTGCTGCATATTAAACTTGATCACAGTCCCGGTGGAAGGGGGACCATGAGCTGCACGGGGACTCCTCCTGGCCCAGCTCTTCTGCTCCGCGCTCTTTATTTGGGCTTGTTGTTCCCGGACCCGCCTCTCTCTCCGCTCCCTCTCAAAGACCTCGAGCTGCTGGCGGCAGCACTCTGCACGCTCCGCTGCGGCTGCCCGGGTCTCCTGAGTGAACCCCATGAGATCTTCTCCGGTGGGGTCCCACTCAAACTGTGCCTCCTCTAGCGGGGGCGAGATCCTCTTTATGGGCTTTGGAGCCGGGATCAGGGGTTCGTCTAGGGGTCTCTCTTTCCGGAGTCGAGGATGGTGAAACTCCGGTGGCCACATGAAGGGCTGCCCATCCGGGCACGTATGTTGGGCGAACAGATCTTCTCCCAGATGCGGCACTCTTGGTTTTATGGGCGCGGTGGTGGTGGCGCCCGGGTTGCCCAGGCCTTGCGGCCAGGCCTGGGGCACCTGGAAAGTGAAGGGCACCGTAAGGACGGCGGCGCCCTGGGCTACTTGGCCCTGCGACCAGGCCGGTGGCTCCGCGGAGGAAGGGGGCGCTGTTGGTATTGCGTCGCCCGGGGGTACTAGGCCTTGCGACCAGGCCGATGGTACTTCCTGCCTGGCCACGTTCGGGGTCGAGGCGTGTGACGTCACAGGGGTCGCGGCTTCTTTTTGAGGCCTAGTCAGCGGCGGTGACGTTGCAGCGACGGGCACGGCAGGGGATACTTCGGGCTCTGCGACGGGGAGCTGGGGCAGGTACGCGGTTTCCCGGTTTGGGGTAGAGACGTCCCCTTTACCTGCCTCCTTTCGTTCGGCTCCCTTCTCGGCGCCGTCTCCGGCCTTCAGTCCTCCTGCGCCATCCTCAGAGGCGGTCTGTCTCCTCGTCTCGGGTGGCGTGCTCCGCTGACGGGTTCTTGTCTGCTGGGCCATCTCACGGCTCCATTCTGCTAACGTCTCTCGCTGCACCCGGGCCATCCTCCGTGCGAGGCCCTCCAGCGCAGTCTGTGCACACTCCCGATCTCGGGGGAGCTGTGCCAAGACCTCCACTAAGCCTAGTGGGGTCGTTGCTTCTAGCAGGCTCCTGACCAACGGGTCGGTGCTGCTCTGCTCTCCTCCCGCTGTCTCCAGCCGGCCTTCTGGAATGGCGACCGGCAACAGGCTCCTGACCACTGGGTCGGTGCTGCCTGGAGTGGCGGCCCGCATCAGGCTCCTGACCACTGGGTCGGTGCTGCCTGGCTCTCCCTCCATCTCCGGGTAGGCTCTTTCTGGACTCTCCTCCAGACGTCTTGTCTCCGGGTGCGCTCTCTCCAGACTGCTCCAGGCGACACCCATCTTTGTTCTCTTCTTCTGTCTCCGCCCACATCGAGGGTGGTCCCGGGGCAACTTCAATTCCAGGGGCAGTTCTCTTACGCTGATGGACACTTCCAGCATCACAGTCTCTGTTGGTGGGCGCGGTTTCTGCTTTTGGCGCCATTCTTCGACCTGGCCCACGATGGGAGGTGACCTCTTGCCACCCTCTGGCACGCCCATAATGGCGTCCGCTCCCCCAAGGCGGGAAATCTTCGGAAATGGCGGGAATCGTCTCCCAGTGGCGGGAAACTCCATGGATGGCGGGAAAAAGCTGCAAATGGCGGACAACCGGCGGGAAACGACCTGTGATGGGGCCCGATGGCGGGGACCCTCCGGAACCGGCAGGAGACTTCTTTTTAAGGTAACGATGTACTTTTCTTCAGGCACGCAGTACCCGGTTGTTGCGGGCACGTAATCCTGCCGACTACGCCAAAATTGACGCGCCCCCTGGGCCAGTGTTGTTAGGGATACCCGGAGCCGGATCAGATGGGGGTTGTAGTCTCCGAGTGGCTGTGACCCGGTCCGTGCCCAGGGTGTCAAACTCAGTGTGTGGCAGTCCTTATGATGTTACTAAAGTTCTTTATGTCGACTACGCCACCCGTTGAATTGCGGTCAATACGGCCGCCGCTGCAGCAGGGTCCACTGAGGCTGATGGTGTTTGTGCAGCTTAGGTGGTATAACCCCCAACGGGAAGGGTATAGCCTCAGGGGGTCAGGTGCAGAGGATGGTGGTTGTGGAAGTGCAGGGAAGATGGTAATGAGAGTCAGAGTCGGGTTGTGCAGTTCAGGGTTCTTTACTTACTGCTGTTCTTGTACCGGTCACTCCGGCCTTGAGTGACCACCCGAGCCGTGCTGCGTCCACCAGGTCCTGGACTCGGCCAACCCCCAAGTAGTTCTGGAGCGTGGTTCTGAGCTCCCGTTCTGACCTGTCCTCGTCTCTGGCCTTCCCCACCAGGGATCCACCTATGTCCGGCTCCCTCGGGCCTTCTGTTGGTAACCCTTGACTCTGGGTTCCCTGACCCTACGCGTGGTCTGCCTTCCGGGTGGATATGGTGGGTGGCCGTGGCAGATGCTGCCCACGGCCTCCGGTCTCTGGCTGAGGTATGCTGTAGCCCCCACCAGTTTGGGATCCGGTACCCTGTTGCCAACTCTTCACCCTGTGGTTGTATTTGGGCTCTTGGAGTTCTTTCTTTCTCCCCCACTGGGTCTTTCTTTCTCCTCTCTCACTCTTGCTCTGGGGCTGCTCTGCTCCTCTGCTCTCATCCACTCCTCTGCAAAGACTGATGTCTCTCTGACTTCTCACAGACTGACTGTGGCTGACTGACCCTGATCTAAGATGGTGCCCACCTTATATACTCCCTCTATGTGTGAGCTCAGGTGACCAGCACCCAATGAGCTCCTAGCACTACCCAGACTGCTCCCCCTATCTGCCCCTACACTACTGGGATGGTCCACCCCCCTCCCACTCCAGCCAAGGACAGACTCGATCGTACCTGCACATTTCTAAGTGGGAGTACCATTGGTCTGCCCTCCGGAAATGGGATGTGTGTAGTGCATGCAGCCTTCTGAGCTCAGCTCCACACTCCATCCTTACCCGGGAGTGGAATATCACACCTCTGGGTTGAGGTGCAATACCCCTGTAGCAGCCGAATCCTCAGGGTGCTACATAATAACCAGAGGTTCTAGTGAAGACCCGGTAGGCACCCAGTCACCCCTCTCAAGAGTAAGCCCGGCCCGTGGTGCAGTGGGTCTACATTCACCATTGTTACATTCGCAAGCCAGCGTAACTCAAAGGAAATAAACATATGTTTACCAAAACATGTGTAATTACAATAATTTTCTGGGAGAAATACTTCATTTTTTGTAACACTTTCAAGGGTGCCAACACTTTTAGCCATGACTGTATAACCAGTTTATAATATTTGAGGAGAGTAACAAGTTCTGTAAAGTATGTTCTATTAGACATTTACACATAGTACATATTGAAACAATATACCACCATGTATTGTATACTTTTAAATCAAATATTGCAAATTAATGAAAATAAATTCTTATTTACTTCTTCAATAAGAATCAGTACCTTAAAAGTTGTAGCTTTACAATGCATTTACAAAATAAGTGTAATTGCTCAATGATTATCCTGAGAACACAACGCTTACTTATTGAATTCATTTCATTACATTAATAGTTCAAAGCAAAAAACACACCTTGGTTCACATGTTCAGTGACCTTTTCCGTTACCTTGAATTAATTTAATTTTTTTGTCCTATAATGTTTGCATTCTACTAATATGTTAGAGTGACAATCAAAAGTGCATTTAAATAACACCTCGGCGCTGAGTTCCTTACCAGAGCTCCACAGCCGCGCAGCTCCAGCAGCTCCCTCATACTTCCCCTGATTTCTGGTCAGGTGACAACGCGTATGCGTCGTCATCGTCACCTGACTATAAGTCAGGAGAACCCGACGGCATGCCTCTCCTTGGCTCAGGGACCCTAGGAACGCCAGGATGCTGCAGACTGCTGCAGGGATCGTATGAGAGGTAAGTATGACAACTTTATTTATTTAAATAGAAATAATTAAACGGGAGTGGAGGATTAGCACATGGAGAGTGGGAAGAGCACATGGGGAATTGGGAGTGGGGGGGGTGAGCACATGGAGAATTGGGAGTGGGGGGGATGAGCACATGGGGTATTGGGAGTGGGGGGATTAGCACATGGAGAATTGGGAGCCGAGAGTGGGAAGAGCACATGGAGAATTGGGAGTGGGTGGGCTGAGCACATGGAGAATTGGTAGTGGGGGGCTGAGAACATGGAGAATTGGGAGTGGGGGGATAAGCATATGGAGAATTGGGAGTAAGGTGGTGAGCACATGGAGGATTGGGAGTGGGGGGGTGAGCACATGGGGAATTGCAAGTGGGGTGATTTATTTTTTTAATATAATTAATTAAATGGGAGTGGAGGATGAGCACATGGAGAGTGGGAGAAGCACATGGGGAATTGGGAGTGGGGGGGTGAGCATATGGAGAATTTGGAGTGGGGGGATGAGCACATGAGGAATTGGGAGTGAGGGGGATGAGCACATGGAGAATTGGGAGTGGGGGGATGAGCACATGGGGAATTGGGAGTGTGGGGTGAGCACATGGAGAATTGGGAGTGAGGGAGATGAGCACATGGAGAATTGGTAGTGGAGGGTGGGAAGAGAACATGGAGAATTGGGAGTGGGGGGTGAGCACATGGAGAATTGGGAGTGGGGGGATGAGCACATGGAGAATTTGGAGTGAGGGGGTGAGCACATGGAGGATTGGGAGTGGGGGGTGAGCACATGGAGAATTGGGAGTGGGGGGATAAGCACATGGAGAATTGGGAGTGAGGGTTGAGCACATGGAGGATTGGGAGTGGGGGGGTGAGCGCATGGAGAATTGGGAGTGGAGGGTGGGAAGAGCACATGGGGAATTGCAAGTGGGGTGATTTTTTTTAATAGAATTAATTAAATGGGAGTGGAGGATGATCACATGGAGAGTGAGAAGAGCACATGGGGAATTGGGAGTGGGGGTGTGAGCATATGGAGAATTGGAAGTGGGGGGGATGAGCACATGGGGAATTGGGAGTGGGGGGATGAGCACATGGAGAATTGGGAGTGGAGAGTGGGAAGAGCACACGGAGAATTGGGAGTGGGTGGGGTGAGCACATGGAGGATTGGTAGTGGGGGGGTGAGAACATGAAGAATTGGGAGTGGGGGGATAAGCACATGGAGAATTGGGAGTGAGGAGGTGAGCACATGGAGGATTGGGAGTGAGGGGGGTGAGCGCATGGAGAATTGGGAGTGGAGGGTGGGAAGAGCACATGGAGAGTGAGAAGAACACATGGGCAATTGGGAGTGGGGGGGTGAGCATATGGAGAATTTGGAGTGGGGGGATAAGCACATGAGGAATTGGGAGTGAGGGGGATGAGCACATGGAGAGTGGGAAGAGTACATGGGGAATTGGGAGTGGGGGTGTGAGCATATGGAGAATTGGAAGTGGGGGGGATGAGCACATGGGGAATTGGGAGTGGGGGGATGAGCACATGGAGAATTGGGAGTGGAGAGTGGGAAGAGCACACGGAGAATTGGGAGTGGGTGGGGTGAGCACATGGAGGATTGGTAGTGGGGGGGTGAGAACATGAAGAATTGGGAGTGGGGGGATAAGCACATGGAGAATTGGGAGTGAGGAGGTGAGCACATGGAGGATTGGGAGTGGGGGGGGTGAGCGCATGGAGAATTGGGAGTGGAGGGTGGGAAGAGCACATGGAGAGTGAGAAGAACACATGGGCAATTGGGAGTGGGGGGGGTGAGCATATGGAGAATTTGGAGTGGGGGGATAAGCACATGAGGAATTGGGAGTGGGGGGATGAGCACATGGGGAGTTGGGAGTGGGGGGGTGAGCACATGGAGAATTGGGAGTGAGGGAGATGAGCACATGGAGAACTGGGAGTGGAGGGTGGTAAGAGAACATGGAGAATTGGGAGTGGGGGGGTGAGCACATGGAGAATTGGGAGTGGGGGGTAAGAACATGGAGAATTGGGAGTGGGGGGATGAGCATATGGAGAATTTGGAGTGAGGGGGTGAGCACATGGAGAATTGGGAGGGGGGATGAGCACATGGAGTATTGGGAGTGGAGGGTGGGAAGAGCACATGGGGAATTGCGAGTGGCGTGATGAGCACATGGAAGATTAGGAGTGGGGGTGAGCACATGGAGAATTGAGAGGGGAGGGTGGGAAGAGCACTTGGACAATTGGGAGGGGAGGGTGGGAAGAGCACATGGAGAATTGGGAGTGATGGGTGGGGAGAGCACATGGGGAATTGCGAGTGGCGTGATGAGCACATGGAAGATTAGGAGTGGGGGTGAGCACATGGAGAATTGAGAGGGGAGGGTGGGAAGAGAACTTGGACAATTGGGAGGGGAGGGTGGGAAGAGCACATGGAGAATTGGGAGTGATGGGTGGGGAGAGCACATGGAGAATTGGGAGTGGAGGGTGGGACAAGCAAATGGTGAATTAAGGTTGGGGGAGCAAATGGTGAACTGGAAGCGGGGGGTGGGGAGAACAAATGGTGAATTGGGAGATGGGAGTGTGGAGAACACGTGATGAACTGGGAGTGGGGGGTGGGGAGAGCAAATGGTGAATTGGGCGTGGAGGAGGGTAAATGATGATGAATAGAGGGTGCGGGTGAGGAGAGCATGGACATGACATAATGACTTGGGGCAGAGGGTGCATGTAAATATAATGAATCGAGGGAGCAGGTGGTACAGAGTAGGGGGCGTTGATGATGCAGGAGTGTGACTGGTAATAAATTGGGGAAAGAGTACAGGTTCTAATTTATTTATATATTTATTAGGTGAGGAAGTGGCTATTTACAATTAGTGGGGGCACAGTGGTGGATTACAATTTATATTTGGAATGGTGGGCTGCATAATGACTAATTATATATTAATGGTGGGTGCACATCTGTATTCAGCTGTGTAATGTAAAAGTTGGGGAGTGTGCTCTAGATAACTATGTGTTATTTTATGCAGACAAGTCCTGCCTGGAAGAAGTGATGGCAGTCTGTGCTGGATGAAGGAGAAAAGCGAAGATGAAGGACTTCACCTAAAGATGTCACCGGTGAGTCAGTGTGTTATCTGTACACTGACACTATACACTATATACTATGTACAGGGCTCCTGTGTATAATGTCACTGGTGATCACTGTATTACCTGTACACTATATATAGAGCTCCTGTGTATAATGTCACTGGTGATCACTGTATTACCTGTACACTATATATAGAGGTCCTGTGTATAATGTCACTGGTGATCACTGTATTACCTGTACACTGACACTATATACAGAGCTCCTGTGTATAATGTCACTGGTAATCACTATATTACCTGTACACTTACATTATACACTATATACCATGTACAGAGCTCCCTTGTATAATGGCACTTATAGTAATATTAGTATTGTGCTTTTTTATTAGTGATCAGTATTGTAGTATTCCGTCACTATGTGGTGGTAATATGCGGTCCAGTCATGGTGTGGTGGTATTTGTCCCTTGTATGTGGTATTCTTCGGTGACAATGTGGTGGTAATATGTGGTCTGGTCATGGTGTGGTGGTATTTGATCCTTGTATGTGGTATTATTGGTCATTTTAAAAAATGTATATGACACATTCCCTTAAAGAAAAATAAATAAAAATATACCTAAAAAGAGTATTGGATATTTTAAGAAATGTTTAACAGGTTAGAGTAGAGTAGGGCCCGGCCAGAAGAGTCTATCTTATCGTGGTGGCGGCTTTAAAAATCTTTTGGCAAAAGCTGACAGCTATGTATGTGATGTGGTGTTCACTGGGAGCTGGCAATGTGAAATTGGTGAGTACATGGTGCAGAAGTGGAGTTTTTCCAAGAGTGGGCGGTGGGACTGTAGAAGGTTCAAGGGATGGAGGCGGAGATAGGGTGGAGCCTGGGCGGAGTTTCAAAGGGGCCCGAAAATGTTTCCAGTATTTGTGCCCTGAAATTCCTGGTGGCAGCCGTGTGTGCTACTAATGCTGGGAAACATAGTCCCATGTTTTTGTACCCTCAAGAAATAGCTCTCAAACCAGGGCTAATTTTTGAAAATGCTTTATGACAACAAGCCAGAACTTCTTCATGTTCAAAACAGTGCCACTCTTTTGTCTATAGAGATAATGGGATCATTTTTAGATGGTTTGATAAAAATGTTTTGTAATAGCCTAATAATTTAGTGATTAGCAAAGTAATTCCAGACCACAAAAACAGGATAATATTTTTTACTTCTGATTGAGAGGACATTACTTCGCCACATCTAAAACAATACAGTACACCTGTTCTGTCTCCCTATTAAATGGATACTTTTTGGACAGGTTATAAAACGGGTTATTGCCTCTTCATTTAGCAGACTGCAAAGTTCTTTATACTCCCCCCAAACAGGGATAATTGTTGAACCTGACAATGTGAAAATTCCACTGCTTCTTCTGTTTGTACCGCCAGTCGATAAACAACAGCAATGCATAAATCTGCCCCTCCCCCCAATGGATAATTTTTATACAGTGTGTTGTTAAATACACTTTTGGTTATCTCTTGTTACCATCCGTATTCCCTTTGCCAGATAGGTTGAAGTCATTTGAACACTAAAAAGACTGTGTTTGCATTACTGAGCTCAATACATGTTCAATTGATTCCAAGGGGAACTCAGTTTTCTACATATCTTTTCCAGGCTATTAGAGGCTTTTAATAATGTGATTTGCGCAAATTTAATTGCCACAAATCTAATTTTGGGGGGAAATTCATCCAAGTCAGCGAATTTGAATTCCAAAACATTCACTCATCTCTAATATCAACATACTGCGTATTGCCTGGAATATCATGCATCATTATTGTATTATTTTGTACAGCAGCTATTAAAACATAGCCAATGTCCTAGCTTGTTTTCCATTTTCAAAGCCTGAGAAAAATATTGTTATGAACAGAAAACATATATAAAGCCAAAGAATTCATTTAGTGAGCCATCAGTTCAGAGTTGCATTCATATTCTTCTATTATACATTTTGTTATGATTTACATTAGCTGCTTTTATATGTTCTAATATTTTCCTTGTATCTTAAATGTTACAATTTAGAATTAAACCTATTAAGGAAAAAGTGTGAAAATAAGCTGCGGCCATTTACAGTAATGGCTGAAAGTGTTGCCACCTTGAAATTGTTCCAGAAAATGAAGTATTTCTCCCAGAAAATTATTGCAATTACACATCTTTTGTTATACACGTTTATTTCCTTTGTGTATATTGGAACAACACAAAAAAAAACAGAGAAAAAAAGGCAAATTGGACATAATTTCACACTAAAACCCAAAAATGGGCCAGACAAAATTGTTGGCACTTTTCCAAAATGTGGGTAAACAACTTTGATTCAAGCATGTGATGCTCGTTCAAACTCCCCTGTGGCAAGTAGCAGGTATGAGCAATATGAAAATCACACCTGAAACCAGACAAAAAGGGGTGAAGTTGACTCAATCTTTGCATTGTTTGTCTATGTGTGCCACACTAAGCATGGAAAAAAGAAAGAGAAGAGGAGAGCTTTCTGATGACTTGAGAACCAAAATTGTTGAAAAATATCAAAAATCTCAAGATTACAAGTCCATCTCCAGAGATCTTGATGTTCCTTTGTCCACGGTGTGCAACGTAATAAAGAAGTTTACAACCCATGGTACCGTAGCTTATCTCCCTGGTTGTGTATGGCAGAAAAAAATATTTGTTCAAAAGTTGCAACGCAGCATGGTTTGGATGGTGGATAAGCAGCCCCAATCCAGTTCCAAAGAAATTCAAGCTGTCTTGCAGGCTCAGGGTGCATCAGCGTCAGCACAAACTATCCATCGACAATTGAATGAAATGAAACATTATGGCAGGAAACCAAGGAGGACGCCACTGCTGACAGAGTTATAGAAAAGGTAGACTGCAGTTTGCCAAAATGTACGTGAGTAAGCCAAAATCTTTCTGGGAAAGCATCTTGTGGACAGATGAGACCATAAGGGCTTTTTGGTAAAGCACGTCATTCTATTTACCGAAAACAGAATGAGGCCTACAAAGAAAAGAACACAGTACCTACAGTCAAATATGGTGAAGGTTCAAAGATGTCTTGGAGTTGTTTTGCTGCATCTGGCACTGGGTGCTTTTACTATGTGCAAAGCATCATGAAATCTGAAGATTACCAATGAATTTTGGTACAATGTAGAGCCCAAGGTCAGAAAGCTGGGTTTGCATCCTAGGTTATGGGTCTTCCAGCAGGACAATGACCCCAAACATACTTCAAGAAGCACCCATAAATGGATGGAAATAAAGTGCTGGAGAGTTTTGAAATGGCCAGCAATAAGTCCAGATCTAAATCTCATTGAACACCTGTGGATAGATCTTAAAATTGCTGTGGGGAGAAACCATCCTTCAAATAAAAGAGACCTGGAGAAGTTTACAAAGGAAGAGTGGTCCAAAATTTCAGTTGATTGGTGTAAGAAGCTTGTTGATGGTTTTAGGAAGTAATTGATTGCTATTGATTGTTATTTATTCCAAAGGGTGTGCAGTCAAATATTAAGTTGAGGGTGGCAACAATTTTGTCCTGCCCATTTTAGGGGTTTGGTGTGAAATTATGCCCAATTTGCCTTTTCTTCTCTGTTTTTTTGTGTTGTTCCAATATAGACAAAGGAAATAAACATGTGTATAGCAAAACATCTGTAATTGCAATAAAGTGTCACAGCGGTAACTTGTATGCCTCCTCACCACCCTACTCACTGTGGTCATTATGTGGCTCGCAGAATTTTGCCTCTAGCAGCACTGCTGCATCTTAGAGTGGTTTGCATTTTGCCTTAGGGGGGCATGGTCAGTCTCTAAAGGAATTTGACCCTGTTGTGTCCTACAGACATTAAGTTCCCCAGCCTATTCCATGCCGGTAAGTCCTATATTAGGCAGCTCCACCAACCACTCTCTGCCTGAATGTTGATTCCTAGCCAGTTTGTTCTGCTAATGATCAGTTTGAGCTTGTATGTTTCTGTTTCCCCATTACTGACACAGCTTGCCTACCCATTCTGTCTGACCTCTTCACGCTTGACCTCAGCTACGTATCCTGAACCTGCGTTGCCTGCCCTGAGATCAGACCATCAGACCACTTCTTTGCCTTTGCCCTCCTGTACCACATACCCATGCCTCTGACCATCCGGTCAGCTACTGCAGTCCCAGGGACTGCCCTGGAGTGGCACCTGGTGTCTACCAGCAGCCAAGCCTATCCTAATAACCAGAGGTTCTAGTGAAGACCAGTAGGCACCCAGTCACCCCCCTCAAGAGTAAGCCCGGCCCATGGTGCAGTGGGTCTACATTCACCATTGTTACATTCGTAAGCCAGCGTAACTCAAAGGAAATAAACATATGTTTACCAAAACATGTGTAATTACAATAATTTTCTGGGAGAAATACTTCATTTTTTGCAACACTTTCAAGAGTGCCAACACTTTTAGCCATGACTGTATAACCAGTTTATAATGTTTGAGGAGAGTACCAAGTTCTGTAAAGTTTGTTCTATTAGACATTTACACATAGTACATATTGAAACAATATACCACCATGTATTGTATACTTTTAAATCAAATATTGCAAATTAATGAAAATAAATTCTTATTTACTTCTCCAATAAGAATTAGTACCTTAAAAGTTGTAGCTTTACAATGCATTTATAAAATAAGTGTAATTGCTCAATGATTATCCTGAGAACACAACGCTTACTTATTGAATTAATTTCATTACATTAATAGCTCAAAGCAAAAAACACACCTTGGTTCACATGTTCAGCGACCTTTTCCGTTACCTTGAATTAATTTAATTTTTTTGTCCTATAATGTTTGCATTCTACTAATATGTTAGAGTGACAATCAAAAGTGCATTTAAATACCATAGGGTTCTTAGTAACACTGTTTTTGATCAAAAATAGTATAAAAGCCATCCCACCACGGCACGGTGACCCCATTCGGGATGGTCCTACACTGTCTAATATTTAAAAACATATTTTTGCATTCAGTGCAAGGGTGTGGCCTCCCTTCCTTGAGCTGGTAATCACATTTATATACAGTACAGACCAAAAGTTTGGACACACCTTCTCATTTAAAGATTTTTCTGCATTTTCATGACAATGAAAATTGTGCATTCACACTGAAGGCATCAAAACTATGAATTAACACATGTGGAATTATATACTTAACAAAAAAGTGTGAAACAACTGAAAATATGTCTTATATTCTAGGTTCTTCAAAGTAGCCACCTTTTGCTTTGATGACTGCTTTGCACACTCTTGGCATTCTCTTGATGAGCTTCAAGAGGTAGTCACCGGAAATGGTTTTCTCTTCACAGGTGTGCCCTGTCAGGTATAATAAGTGGGATTTCCTGCCTTATAAATAGGGTTGGTACCATTAGTTGTGTTGTGCAGAAGTCTGGTGGATACACAGCTGATAGTCCTACTGAATAGACTGTTAGAATTTGTATTATGACAAGAAAAAAGCAGCTAAGTAAAGAGAAACGAGTGGCCATCATTACTTTAAGAAATGAAGGTCAGTCACTCCGAAGAATTGGGAAAACTTTGAAAGTGTCCCCAAGTGCAGTTGCAAAAACCATCAAGCGCTACAAAGAAACTGGCTCACATGAGGACCGCCCCATTAAAGGAAGACCAAGAGTCACCTCTGCTTCTGAGGATAAGTTTATCCGAGTCACCAGCCTCAGAAATCGTAGGTTAACAGCAGCTCAGATTAGAGACCAGGTCAATGCCACACAGAGTTCTAGCAGCAGACACATCTCTTCAACAACTGTTAAGAGGAGACTTTGTGCAGCAGGCCTTCATGGTAAAATAGCTGCTAGGAAACCACTGCTAAGGACAGGCAACAAGCAGAAGAGACTTGTTTGGGCTAAAGAACACAAGGAATGGACATTAGACCAGTGGAAATCTGTGCTTTGGTCTGATGAGTCCAAATTTGAGATCTTTGGTTCCAACCACCGTGTCTTTGTGCGACGCAGAAAAGGTGAACGGATGGACTCTACATGCCTGGTTCCCACCGTGAAGCATGGAGGAGGAGGTGTGATGGTGTGGGTGTGCTTTTCTGGTGACACTGTTGGGGATTTATTAAAAATTGAAGGCATACTGAACCAGCATAGCTACCACAGCATCTAATCTGTGCTTTGGTCTGATGAGTCCAAATTTGAGATCTTTGGTTCCAACCACCGTGTCTTTGTGCGACGCAGAAAAGGTGAACGGATGGACTCTACATGCCTGGTTCCCACCGTGAAGCATGGAGGAGGAGGTGTGATGGTGTGGGTGTGCTTTTCTGGTGACACTGTTGGGGATTTATTAAAAATTGAAGGCATACTGAACCAGCATAGCTACCACAGCATCTTGCAGCGGCATGCTATTCCATCCGGTTTGCGTTTAGTTGGACCATCATTTATTTTTCAACAGGACAATGACCCCAAACACACCTCCAGGCTGTGTAAGGGCTATTTGACCAAGAAGGGGAGTGATGGGGTGCTACGCCAGATGGCCTGGCCTCCACAGTCACCAGACCTGAACCCAATCGAGATGGTTTGGGGTGAGCTGGACCGCAGAGTGAAGGCAAAAGGGTCAACAAGTGCTAAGCATCTCTGGGAACTCCTTCAAGATTGTTGGAAGACCATTTCCGTTGACCACCTCTTGAAGCTCATCAAGAGAATGCCAAGAGTGTGCAAAGCAGTCATCAAAGCAAAAGGCGGCTACTTTGAAGAACCTAGAATATAAGACATATTTTCAGTTGTTTCACACTTTTTTGTTAAGTATGTAATTCCACATGTGTTAATTCATAGTTTTGATGCCTTCAGTGTGAATGTACAATTTTCATAGTCATGAAAAATCTTTAAATGAGAAGGTGTGTCCAAACTTTTGGTCTGTACTGTAGCTACCCTGGGCTAGTGTCCAGAGTTCGGGACCCAGTCCTTTGTTTGCCCATATTCACACACTAAAGTCAACTTTGACACATGGTAAGGTTTTAAATATTAGGACCATCCCGAATGGGGTCACCGTGCCATGGTGGAATGGTTTTTATACTATTTTTGATCAAAAACTTTAGTACAAAATGACAGCACTGGGGTTACCATATGTTTAAGGGGCCATAGCCACACTAGGTAAATGACGGTTATGTTACATAGTTAGCATTTGTCTCATGAGAGGCTGTAGCTGAGCTCTAATGGCTACTGTTACCCATTTAGATTCCACTGTCAATCTCTGACAGATGCATTTAATTGAATCAATTGATGATCCGTGCATACATTAGCTACCCTCAGCCCAACTCGACATGATTCTCAGGCACAAATGGGTTATCATGGCAGCCAGTGCCTGCTTAAGGCCCTATAGCTGCCATCTTGGTACTCCTGTGAAGCGCAGTCATGGTGCCATCCTTGAGTGGGGAGCTATTTTAGGAGTCCAAAACGTACCCTGTTAAAAGTGTATGGATAGTGTTTTCATACCAACAGAGTTCAAAATTTATCATATATATTTATATCCTTCACGTCATAGCTATTTTCCATTTTTGCGTTTTCATTTTTCCACTCATTCCAAGGCCCATAACTTTTTCATTTTTCTATTAACATAGCCATATGATGACTTGTTTTTTGCAGGAAAAGTTGTACTCTTTTAAATGACACCATTTATTTTATCAAATGATGTACTCGAAAAAAATTCCAAGTGCAGTAAAATTGCAAAAAAAAGTGCAATTCCACAATTGTTTGAGATTTTTTATTTCTAGTGTTCCTTATACAGTAAAATTACTCTCCAGGTCAGTATAATCATGGGGATTCCAAACAAGCATAGTTTTGGGGGGTTTAAAAAAATAATGAAATTTGTAAAAAAAAAAAATGTGCTTATCTCCCCATACTCCGATACCCATAATGTTTTCAATATTCGGTCGATGAGGTTGTGGGACACCATGTTTTTTTGCACCGTGAGCTGACATTTTTATTGGCACCATTTTGTAGTGTAGTGTGTTACAACAAATTTTTTTTTATTTCTTTATTTTTAACTAGATGGTGGCCCGAATCTAACTCATCCGGTATTCTAGAATATGTATGCGGCCGACCGGGCGCAATCAGCAGAACGTTGTTTAAAATTTGGTGCCAAAATCGCTGATTGGTCGCGGCCGGCAACCGCGACTAATCAGCAAAACGGTGTTTAAATTTGGCGGCAATATCGGTTATTGGTCGCGGGGTGCGGCCGCGACCAATCAGCGAACTGTGTTAGTAAGGACCGGAGAGCTTGTTTAAATTTGGCGATAAAATCGACCAATCAGCAGAGCGTTGTTTAAGTTTGGCGCCAATCTCGCTGAATGGTCGCGGCCGGCCACCGCGACCAATCAGCACAGCGATGTTTCAATTTGGCGCCAATCTTGCTGATTGGTCGCGGTCGCCACCGCGACCAATCAGCAGAGCGGCGTTTGAATTTGCAGCCTATATCGATGATTGGTCGCGGCCGGCCACCGCGACCAATCATCAGATCGGAGTTTAAATTTGCGGCCCGTCTCGCTGATTGGTCGCGGCCGGCCACCGCGACCAATCAGCAGAGCGGCGTTTAGATTTGCCGCCCATCTCGCTGATTGGTCGTGGTGGCCGGCCGCGACCAATCAGCAGAGCGGCGTTTAAATTTGCCGCCCATCTCGCTGATTGGTCGCGGCCGGCCACCGCGACCAATCAGCAGACCGGCGTTTAAATTTGCGGCCCGTCTCGCTGATTGGTCGCGGCCGGCCACCGCGACCAATCAGCAGAGCGGCGTTTAGATTTGCCGCCCATCTCGCTGATTGGTCGCGGTGGCCGGCCGCGATTAATCAGCAGAGCGGCGCTTAAATTTGCCGCCCATCTCGCTGATTGGTCGCGGTGGCCAGCCACGACCAATCAGCAGAGCGGCGTTTAAATTTGCCGCCCATCTCGCTGATTGGTCGCGGTGGCCGACCGCGACCAATCAGCAGAGCGGCGTTTAAATTTGCAGCCCATCTTGTTGATTGGTCGCGGTGGCCGGCCACGACCAATCAGCAGAGCGGCGTTTAAATTTGCCGCCCATCTCGCTGATTGGTCGCGGTGGCCGACCGCGACCAATCAGCAGAGCGGCGTTTAAATTTGTAGCCCATCTTGTTGATTGGTCGCGGTGGCCGGCCACGACCAATCAGCAGAGCGGAGTTTAAATTTGCCGCCCATCTCGCTGATTGGTCGCGGTCGGCCACTGCGACCAATCAGCAGAGCAGCGTTTAAATTTGCCGGCCATCTTGCTGATTGGTCGCGGCCGGCGACCGCGTCCAATCAGCAGAGCGGCGTTTAAATTTGTCGCCCATCTCGCTGATTGGTCGTGGCCGGCCACCGTGACCAATCAGCAGAGCGGCGTTTAAATTTGCCGCCCATCTCGCTGATTGGTCGCGGTGGCCGACCGCGACCAATCAGGAGAGCGGCGTTTAAATTTGCCGGCCATCTCGTTGATTCGTCGCAGTCGGACGGCCGCGATTAATCAGCAGAGCGGCGTTTAAATTTGCCGCCCATCTCGCTGATTGGTTGCGGTCGGCCGGCCGCGATTAATCAGCAGAGCGGCGTTTAAATTTGCCCCCCATCTTGCTGATTGGTCGCGGTGGCCGGCAGCATCCAATCAGCAGAGCGGCGTTTAAATTTCCGCCCATCTCGCTAAATTGTCACGGCCGGCCACCACGACCAATCAGCAGAGCGGCGTTTAAATTTGCTGCCCATCTCGCTGATTGGTCGGGGCCGGCCGCGATTAATCAGCTCAGCGGCGTTTAAATTTGCCGCCCATCTCGCTGACTGGTCGCGGTGGCCGACCGTGACCAATCAGCAGAGCGGCGTTTAAATTTGCCGCCCATCTCGCTGATTGGTCGTGGTGGCCGGCCGAGATTAATCAGCACAGCGGCGTTGAAGTTTGCCGCCCATCTCGCCGATTGGTCGCGGTGGCCGGCCGCGACCAATCAGCAGAGCGGCGTTTAAATTTGCCGCCCATCTCGCTGAATTGTCGCGGTGGCCGCCCACGACCAATCAGCAGAGCGGCGTTTAAATTTGCCGCCTTTCTCGCTGATTGGTCGCGGTGGCCGGCAGCGACCAATCAGCAGAGCGGCGTTTAAATTTGCCGCCCATCTCGCTGAATTGTCGCGGTGGCTGGCCGCGACCAATCAGCAGAGCGGTGTTTAAATTTGCCGCCTTTCTCGCTGATTGGTCGCGGTGGCTGGCCGCGACCAATCAGGAGAGCGGCATTTAAATTTGCCGCCCATTTCGCTGATTAGTCGCGGCCGGCCACCGCAACCAATCAGCAGAGCGGCATTTAAACTTGCCGCCCATCTCGCTGATTGGTCGCGGTTGTCGGCCGCAACCAATCAGCAGAGCGGCGTTTAAATTTGCCATCCATCTCGCTGATTGGTCGCGGCCGGCCGCGATTAATCAGCTCAGCGGCGTTTAAATTTTCCGCCCATATTGCTGATTGGTCGCGGTGGCCGGCCACGACCGATCAGTAGAGCAGCGTTTAAATTTGCCGCCCATCTCGCTGATTGGTGGGGGCCGGCCACCGCGACCAATGAGGAGAGCGGCGTTTAAATTTGCCGCCCATCTCGCTGATTGGTCGCGGTTGTTGGCCACGACCAATCAGCAGAGCGGCGTTTAAATTTGCTGCCCATCTTGCTGATTGGTCGCGGTGGCCGACCGCGACCAATCAGCAGAGCGGCGTTTAAATTTGTCGCCTTTCTCGCTGATTGGTCGCGGTGGCCGGCCGCGACCAATCAGCAGAGCGGCGTTTAAATTTGTCGCCCATCTTGCTGATTGGTCGCGGTGGCCGGCCACGACCGATCAGTAGAGCGGCGTTTAAATTTGCCGCCCATCTCGCTGATTGGTGGGGGCCGGCCACCGCGACCAATGAGGAGAGCTTCGTTTAAATTTGCCGCCCATCTCGCTGATTGGTCGCGGCCGGCCACCGCGACCAATCAGCAGAGCGGCGTTTAAACTTGCCGCCCATCTCGCTGATTGGTCGCGGTTGTCGGCCACGACCGATCAGCAGAGCGGCGTTTAAATTTGCCGCCCATCTCACTGATTGGTCGCGGTGGCCGGCCGCGACCAATCAGCAGAGCGGCGTTTAAATTTGTCGCCCATCTCGCTGATTGGTCGAGGTGGCCGGCCGCGACCAATCAGCAGAGCGGCGTTTAAATTTGCCACCCATCTCGCTGATTGGTCGCGGCCGGCCACCGCGACCAATCAGGAGAGCGGCGTTTAAATTTGAAGCCCATCTCGCTGATTAGTGGGGGCCGGCCACCGCGACCAATAAGGAGAGCGGCGTTTAAATTTGCCGGCCATCTCGCTGATTGGTCGCGGTCGGCCGGCCACCGCAACCAATCAGCAGAGCGGCGTTTAAATTTGCCGCCCATCTCGCTGATTGTTCGCGGTGGCCGGCCGCGATTAATCAGCAGAGCGGCGTTTAAATTTGCCGCCCATCTCGCTGATTGGTCGCGGTGGCCGGCCATGACCAATCAGCAAAGCGGCGTATAAATTTCCCGCCCATCTCGCTGATTGGTCGCGGTTGCCGACCGCGACCAATCAGCAGAGCGGAGTTTAAATTTGCCGCCCATCTCGTTGATTGGTCGCGGTGGCCGGCCACGACCAATCAGCAGAGCGGCGTTTAAATTTTCCGCCCATCTTGCTGATTGGTCGCGGCCGGCGACCGCGACCAATCAGCAGAGCGGTGTTTAAATTTGCTGCCGATACCGCTGATTGGTCGCGGCCGGCCACCGCGACCAATCAGCAGAGCGGCGTTTAAATTTGCCGCCCATCTCGCTGATTGGTGGGGGCCGGCCACCGCGACCAATGAGGAGAGCGGCGTTTAAATTTGCCGCCCATCTCGCTGATTGGTCGCGGCCGGCCACCGCGACCAATCAGCAGAGCTGCGTTTAAACTTGCCGCCCATCTCGCTGATTGGTCGCGGTTGTCGGCCGCGACCAATCAGCAGAGCGGCGTTTAAATTTGCTGCCCATCTTGCTGATTGGTCGCGGCCGGCCACGATTAATCAGCTCAGCGGCGTTTAAATTTGCCGCCCATCTCGCTGATTGGTCGCGGTGGCCGGCCACGACCGATCAGCAGAGCGGCGTTTAAATTTGCTGCCCATCTCACTGATTGGTCGTGGTGGCCGACCGCGACCAATCAGCAGAGCGGCGTTTAAATTTGTCGCCTATCTCGCTGATTGGTCGCGGTGGCCGGCCGCGACCAATCAGCAAAGCGGTGTTTAAATTTGTCGCCCATCTCGCTGATTGGTCGCGGTGGCCGGCCGCAACCAATCAGCAGAGCGGCGTTTAAATTTGCCACCCATCTCGCTGATTGGTCGCGGCCGGCCACCGCAACCAATCAGGAGAGCGGCGTTTATATTTGCAGCCCATCTCGCTGATTGGTGGGGGTCGGCCACCGCGAAAAATAAGGAGAGCGGCGTTTAAATTTGCCGCCCATCTCGTTGATTGGTCTCGGTGGCCGGCCACGACCAATCAGCAGAGCGGCGTTTAAATTTGCCGCCCATCTCGCTGATTGGTCGCGGTGGCCGACCGCGACCAATCAGCAGAGCGGCGTTTAAATTTGCCTACCATCTTGATGATTGGTCGCGGTCGGCGACCGCGACCAATCAGCAGAGCGGCGTTTAAATTTGCCGTCGATATCGCTGATTGGTCGCGGCCAGCCACTGCGACCAATCAGTAGAGCGGCGTTTAAATTTGCCGCCCATCTCGCTGATTGGTCGCGGCCGGCCACCGCGACCAATCAGCAGAGCGTCGTTTAAATTTGCCGCCCATCTCACTGATTGGTCGCGGTGGCCGACCGCGACCAATCAGCAGAGCGGCGTTTAAATTTGCCGCCCATCTCGCTGAATTGTCGCGGTGGCCGGCCGCGACCAATCAGCAGAGCGGCGTTTAAATTTGCCGCCTATCTCGCTGATTGTTCGCGGTGGCCGGCAGCGACCAATCAGCAGAGCGGCGTTTAAATTTGCCGCCCATCTCGCTGATTGGTCGCAACCGGCCACCGCGACCAATCAGCAGAGCAGCGTTTAAATTTGCCGCCCATCTTGCTGATTGGTCGCGGCCGCCCGCGATTAATCAGCTCAGCGGCATTTAAATTTGCCGCCCATCTCGCTGATTGTTTGCGGTGGCTGGCCGTGACCAATCAGCAGAGCGGCGTTTAAACTTGCCGCCCATCTCGCTGATTGGTCGCGGTTGTCGGCCGCGACCAATCAGCAGAGCGGCGTTTAAATTTGCTGCCCATCTTGCTGATTGGTCGCGGCCGGCCGCGATTAATCAGCTCAGCGGCGTTTAAATTTTCCGCCCATCTCGCTGATTGGTCGCGGTGGCCGGCCACGACCGATCAGCAGAGCGGCGTTTAAATTTGCCGCCCATCTCGCTGATTGGTCGCGGTAGCCGACCACGACCAATCAGCAGAGCGGCGTTTAAATTTTCCGCCCATCTCGCTGATTGGTCGCGGTGGCCGACCGCGACCAATCAGCAGAGCGGCCTTTAAATTTGTCGCCTATCTCGCTGATTGGTCGCGGTGGCCGGCCACGACCAATCAGCAGAGAGGCGTTTAAATTTGTCGCCAATCTCGCTGATTGGTCGCGGTGGCCGGCCGCGACCAATCAGCAGAGCGGCGTTTAAATTTGCCGCCCATCTTGCTGATTGGTCGCGGTGGCCGGCCGCCACCAATCAGCGAGATGGGCTGCAAATTTAAACGCCGCTCTCCTGATTGGTCGTGGTGGCCGGCTGCGACCAATCAGGAGAGCGGCGTTTAAATTTGCAGCCCATCTCGCTGATTGGTGGCGGCCGGCCACCGCGACCAATCAGGAGAGCGGCGTTTAAATTTGCCGGCCATCTCGCTGATTGGTCGCGGTCGGCCGGCCACCGCGACCAATCAGCAGAGCGGCGTTTAAATTTGCCGCCCATCTCGCTGATTGGTCGCGGTGGCCGGCCGCGATTAATCAGCAGAGCGGCGTTTAAATTTGCCGCCCATCTCGCTGATTGGTCGCGGTGGCCGCCCACGACCAATCAGCAGAGCGGCGTTTAAATTTGCCGCCCATCTCGCTGATTGGTCGCGGTGGCCGACCGCGACCAATCAGCAGAGCGGCGTTTAAATTTGCCGCCTATCTCGCTAATTGGTCGCGGTGGCCGGCAGCGACCAATCAGCAGAGCGGCGTTTAAATTTACCACCTATCTCGCTGATTGGTCGCGGCCGCCACCGCGACCAATGAGGAGAGCGGCGTTTAAACTTGCCGCCCATCTCGCTGATTGGTCGCTGTTGTCGGCCGCGACCAATCAGCAGAGCGGCGTTTAAATTTGCTGCCCATCTTGCTGATTGGTCGCGGCCGGCCGCGATTAATCAGCTCAGCGGCGTTTAAATTTGCCGCCCATCTTGCTGATTGGTCGCGGTGGCCGGCCACGACCGATCAGCAGAGCGGCGTTTAAATTTGCCGCCCATCTCGCTGATTGGTCGCGGTGGCCGGCCGCGACCAATCAGCAGAGCGGCGTTTAAATTTGTCGCCCATCTCGCTGATTGGTCGCGGTGGCCGGCCGCGACCAATCAGCAGAGCGGCGTTTAAATTTGCCACCCATCTCGCTGATTGGTCGCGGCCGGCCTCCGCGAACAATCAGGAGAGCGGCGTTTAAATTTGCAGCCCATCTCGCCGATTGGTGGTGGCCGGCCACCACGACCAATCAGGAGAGCGGCGTTTAAATTTGCCGGCCATCTCGCTGATTGGTCGCGGTGGCCGGCCACCGCAACCAATCAGCAGAGCGGCGTTTAAATTTGCCGCCCATCTTGCTGATTGGTCGCGGCCGGCCACCGCGACCAATCAGCAGAGCGGCGTTTAAATTTGCCGCCCATCTCGCTGATTGGTCGCGGTCGGCCGGCCACGACCAATCAGCAGAGCGGCGTTTAAATTTGCCGCCCATCTCGCAGATTGGTCGCGGTCGGCCGGCCACGACCAATCAGCAGAGCGGCGTTTAAATTTGCCGCCCATCTCGCTGATTGGTCGTGGTGGCCGACCGCAACCAATCAGCAGATCGGCATTTAAATTTGCCGCCCATCTCGTTGATTGGTCGCGGTGGCCGGCCACGAGCAATCAGCAGAGCGGCGTTTAAATTTGCCGGCCATCTTGCTGATTGGTCGCGGCCGTCGACCGCGACCAATCAGCAGAGCGGCGTTTAAGTTTGCCGTCGATATCGCTGATTGGTCGCGGTCAGCCACCGCGACCAATCAGCAGAGCGGCGTTTAAATTTGCCGTCGATATCGCTGATTGGTCGCGGCCAGCCACCGCGACCAATCAGCAGAGCGTCATTTAAATTTGCCGCCCATCTCGCTGATTGGTCTTGGTGGCCGACCGCGACCAATCAGCAGAGCGGCGTTTAAATTTGCCGCCCATGTCACTGATTGGTCGCGGCCGGCCACCGTGACTAATCAGCAGAGCGGCGTTTAAATTTGCCCCCCATCTCGCTGATTGGTCGCGGTGGCAGGCCGCGATTAATCAGCACAGCGGCGTTGAACTTTGCCGCCCATCTCGCTGATTGGTCGCGGTGGCCGGCCACGACCAATCAGCAGAGCGGCGTTAAAATTTGTCGCCCATCTCGCTGATTGGTCGCAGTGGCCGACCGCAACCAATCAGCAGAGCGGCATTTAAATTTGCCGCCCATCTCGTTGATTGGTCGCGGTGGCCGGCCACGAGCAATCAGCAGAGCGGCGTTTAAATTTGCCGGCCATCTTGCTGATTGGTCGCGGCCGGCGACCACGACCAATCAGCAGAGCGGCGTTTAAATTTGCCGTCGATATCGCTGATTGGTCGCGGCCAGCCACCGCGACCAATCAGCAGAGCGTCGTTTAAATTTGCCGCCCATCTCGCTGATTGGTCTTGGTGGCCGACCGCGACCAATCAGCAGAGCGCCGTTTAAATTTGCCGCCCATGTCACTGATTGGTCGCGGCCGGCCACCGCGACCAATCAGCAGAGCGGCGTTTAAATTTGCCGCCCATCTCGCTGATTGGTCGCGGTGGCCGACCGCGACCAATCAGCAGAGCGGCGTTTAAATTTGCCGCCCATCTCGCTGAATTGTCGCGGTGGCCGGCCGCGACCAATCAGCAGAGCGGCGTTTAAATTTGCCGCCTATCTCGCTGATTGTTCGCGGTGGCCGGCAGCGACCAATCAGCAGAGCGGCGTTTAAATTTGCCGCCCATCTCGCTGATTGGTCGCAACCGGCCACCGCGACCAATCAGCAGAGCAGCGTTTAAATTTGCCGCCCATCTTGCTTATTGGTCGCGGCCGCCCGCGATTAATCAGCTCAGCGGCATTTAAATTTGCCGCCCATCTCGCTGATTGTTTGCGGTGGCTGGCCGTGACCAATCAGCAGAGCGGCGTTTAAACTTGCCGCCCATCTCGCTGATTGGTCGCGGTTGTCGGCCGCGACCAATCAGCAGAGCGGCGTTTAAATTTGCTGCCCATCTTGCTGATTTTTCGCGGCCGGCCGCGATTAATCAGCTCAGCGGCGTTTAAATTTTCCGCCCATCTCGCTGATTGGTCGCGGTGGCCGGCCACGACCGATCAGCAGAGCGGCGTTTAAATTTGCCGCCCATCTCGCTGATTGGTCGCGGTAGCCGACCACGACCAATCAGCAGAGCGGCGTTTAAATTTTCCGCCCATCTCGCTGATTGGTCGCGGTGGCCGACCGCGACCAATCAGCAGAGCGGCCTTTAAATTTGTCGCCTATCTCGCTGATTGGTCGCGGTGGCCGGCCACGACCAATCAGCAGAGAGGCGTTTAAATTTGTCGCCAATCTCGCTGATTGGTCGCGGTGGCCGGCCGCGACCAATCAGCAGAGCGGCGTTTAAATTTGCCACCCATCTCGCTGATTGGTCGCAGCCGGCAACCACGACCAATCAGGAGAGCGGCGTTTAAATTTGCAGCCCATCTCGCTGATTGGTCGCGGTGGCCGGCCGCCACCAATCAGGAGAGCGGCGTTTAAATTTGCCGGCCATCTCGCTGATTGGTCGCAGTCGGCCGGCCACCGCGACCAATCAGCAGAGCGGCGTTTAAATTTGCCGCCCATCTCGCTGATTGGTCGCGGTGGCCGGCCGCGATTAATCAGCAGAGCGGCGTTTAAATTTGCCGCCCATCTCGCTGATTGGTCGCGGTGGCCGCCCACGACCAATCAGCAGAGCGGCGTTTAAATTTGCCGCCCATCTCGCTGATTGGTCGCGGTGGCCGACCGCGACCAATGAGCAGAGCGGCGTTTAAATTTGCCGCCTATCTCGCTAATTGGTCGCGGTGGCCGGCAGCGACCAATCAGCAGAGCGGCGTTTAAATTTGCCGCCTAACTCGCTGATTGGTCGCGGCCGCCACCGCGACCAATGAGGAGAGCGGAGTTTAAACTTGCCGCCCATCTCGCTGATTGGTCGCTGTTGTCGGCCGCGACCAATCAGCAGAGCGGCGTTTAAATTTCCTGCCCATCTTGCTGATTGGTCGCGGCCGGCCGCGATTAATCAGCTCAGCGGCGTTTAAATTTGCCGCCCATCTCGCTGATTGGTCGCGGTGGCCGGCCACGACCGATCAGCAGAGCGGCGTTTAAATTTGCCGCCCATCTCGCTGATTGGTCGCGGTGGCCGGCCGCGACCAATCAGCAGAGCGGCGTTTAAATTTGTCGCCCATCTCGCTGATTGGTCGCGGTGGCCGGCCGCGACCAATCAGCAGAGCGGCGTTTAAATTTGCCACCCATCTCGCTGATTGGTCGCGGCCGGCCTCCGCGAACAATCAGGAGAGCGGCGTTTAAATTTGCAGCCCATCTCGCTGATTGGTGGTGGCCGGCCACCACGACCAATCAGGAGAGCGGCGTTTAAATTTGCCGGCCATCTCGCTGATTGGTCGCGGTGGCCGGCCACCGCAACCAATCAGCAGAGCGGCGTTTAAATTTGCCGCCCATCTCGCTGATTGTTCGCGGTGGCCGGCCGGCCGCGATTAATCAGCAGAGCGGCGTTTAAATTTGCCGCCCATCTCGCTGATTAGTCGCGGTGGCCGGCCACGACCAATTAGCAAAGCGGCGTATAAATTTGCCGCCCATCTCGCTGATTGGTCGCGGTTGCCGACCGCGACCAATCAGCGAGATGGGCGGCAAATTTAAACGCCGCTCTGCTGATTGGTCGCGGTGGCCGGCCGCGACCAATCAGCAGAGCGGCGTTTAAATTTGCCGCCCATCTCGTTGATTGGTCGCGGTGGCCGGCCACGACCAATCAGCAGAGCGGCGTTTAAATTTGCCGCCCATCTTGCTGATTGGTCGCGGCCGGCCACCGCGACCAATCAGCAGAGCGGCGTTTAAATTTGCCGCCCATCTCGCTGATTGGTCGCGGTCGGCCGGCCACGACCAATCAGCAGAGCGGCGTTTAAATTTGCCGCCCATCTCGCAGATTGGTCGCGGTCGGCTGGCCACGACCAATCAGCAGAGCGGCGTTTAAATTTGCCGCCCATCTCGCTGATTGGTCGTGGTGGCCGACCGCAACCAATCAGCAGATCGGCATTTAAATTTGCCGCCCATCTCGTTGATTGGTCGCGGTGGCCGGCCACGAGCAATCAGCAGAGCGGCGTTTAAATTTGCCGGCCATCTTGCTGATTGGTCGCGGCCGGCGACCGCGACCAATCAGCAGAGCGGCGTTTAAGTTTGCCGTCGATATCGCTGATTGGTCGCGGTCAGCCACCGCGACCAATCAGCAGAGCGGCGTTTAAATTTGCCGTCGATATCGCTGATTGGTCGCGGCCAGCCACCGCGACCAATCAGCAGAGCGTCGTTTAAATTTGCCGCCCATCTCGCTGATTGGTCTTGGTGGCCGACCGCGACCAATCAGCAGAGCGGCGTTTAAATTTGCCGCCCATGTCACTGATTGGTCGCGGTCGGCCACCGTGACTAATCAGCAGAGCGGCGTTTAAATTTGCCCCCCATCTCGCTGATTGGTCGCGGTGGCAGGCCGCGATTAATCAGCACAGCGGCGTTGAACTTTGCCGCCCATCTCGCTGATTGGTCGCGGTGGCCGGCCACGACCAATCAGCAGAGCGGCGTTAAAATTTGTCGCCCATCTCGCTGATTGGTCGCAGTGGCCGACCGCAACCAATCAGCAGAGCGGCATTTAAATTTGCCGCCCATCTCGTTGATTGGTCGCGGTGGCCGGCCACGAGCAATCAGCAGAGCGGCGTTTAAATTTGCCGGCCATCTTGCTGATTGGTCGCGGCCGGCGACCACGACCAATCAGCAGAGCGGCGTTTAAATTTGCCGTCGATATCGCTGATTGGTCGCGGCCAGCCACCGCGACCAATCAGCAGAGCGTCGTTTAAATTTGCCGCCCATCTCGCTGATTGGTCTTGGTGGCCGACCGCGACCAATCAGCAGAGCGGCGTTTAAATTTGCCGCCCATGTCACTGATTGGTCGCGGCCGGCCACCGCGACCAATCAGCAGAGCGGCGTTTAAATTTGCTGCCCATCTCGCTGATTGGTCGCGGTGGCAGGCCGCGATTAATCAGCAAAGCAGCGTTGAACTTTGCCGCCCATCTCGCTGATTGGTCAAGGTGGCAAACCGCGACCAATCAGCAGAGCGGCGTTTAAATTTGCCGCCCATCTCGCTGAATTGTCGCGGTGGCCGGCCGCGACCAATCAGCAGAGCGGCGTTTAAATTTGCCGCCTATCTCGCTGATTGGTCGCGGTGGCCGGCAGCGACCAATCAGCAGAGCGGCGTTTAAATTTGCCACCCATCTCGCTGATTGGTCGCGGCCGGCCACCGCGACCAATCAGGAGAGCGGCGTTTAAATTTGCCGCCCATCTCGCTGATTAGTCGCGGCCGGCCACCGCGACCAATCAGCAGAGCAGCGTTTAAATTTGCCGCCCATCTTGCTGATTGGTCGCGGCCGGCCGCGATTAATCAGCTCAGCGGCGTTTAAATTTGCCGCCCATCTCGATGATTGGTCACGGTGGCCGGCCACTACCAATCAGCAGAGCGGCGTTTAAATTTGCCGCCCATCTCGCTGAATTGTCGCGGTGGCCGGCTGCGACCAATCAGCAGAGCGGCGTTTAAATTTGCCGCCCATCTCGCTGATTGGTCGCGGTGTCCGGCAGCGACCAATCAGCAGAGCGGCGTTTAAATTTGCCGCCCATCTCGCTGATTGGTCGCGGCCGGCCACCGCGACCAATCAGGAGAGCGGCGTTTAAATTTGCCGCACATCTCGCTGATTAGTCGCGGCCGGCCACCGCGACCAATCAGCAGAGCAGCGTTTAAATTTGCCGCCAATCTTGCTGATTGGTCGCGGCCGGCCGCGATTAATCAGCTCAGCGGCGTTTAAATTTGCCGCCCATCTCGCTGATTGGTCACGGTGGCCGGCCACGACCAATCAGCAGAGCGGCGTTTAAATTTGCCGCCCATCTCGCTGATTGGTCGCGGTGGCCGACCGCAACCAATCAGCAGAGCGGCGTTTAAATTTGCCACCCATCTCGCTGATTGGTCGCGGTGGCAGGCCGCGATTAATCAGCACAGCGGCGTTGAACTTTGCCGCCCATCTCGCTGATTGGTCGCGGTGGCCGGCCACGACCAATCAGCAGAGCGGCGTTAAAATTTGTCGCCCATCTCGCTGATTGGTCGCGGTGGCAAACCGCGACCAATCAGCAGAGCGGCGTTTAAATTTGCCGCCCATCTCGCTGAATTGTCGCGGTGGCCGGCCGCGACCAATCAGCAGAGCGGCGTTTAAATTTGCCGCCTATCTCGCTGATTGGTCGCGGTGGCCGGCAGCGACCAATCAGCAGAGCGGCGTTTAAATTTGCCACCCATCTCGCTGATTGGTCGCGGCCGGCCACCGCGACCAATCAGGAGAGCGGCGTTTAAATTTGCCGCCCATCTCGCTGATTAGTCGCGGCCGGCCACCGCGACCAAACAGCAGAGCAGCGTTTAAATTTGCCGCCCATCTTGCTGATTGGTCGCGGCCGGCCGCGATTAATCAGCTCAGCGGCGTTTAAATTTGCCGCCCATCTCGATGATTGGTCACGGTGGCCGGCCACTACCAATCAGCAGAGCGGCGTTTAAATTTGCCGCCCATCTCGCTGAATTGTCGCGGTGGCCGGCTGCGACCAATCAGCAGAGCGGCGTTTAAATTTGCCGCCCATCTCGCTGATTGGTCGCGGTGTCCGGCAGCGACCAATCAGCAGAGCGGCGTTTAAATTTGATGCCCATCTCGCTGATTGGTCGCGGCCGGCCACCGCGACCAATCAGGAGAGCTGCGTTTAAATTTGCCGCCCATCTCGCTGATTAGTCGCGGCCGGCCACCGCGACCAATCAGCAGAGCAGCGTTTAAATTTGCCGCCCATCTTGCTGATTGGTCGCGGCCGGCCGCGATTAATCAGCTCAGCGGCGTTTAAATTTGCCGCCCATCTCGCTGATTGGTCACGGTGGCCGGCCACGACCAATCAGCAGAGCGGCGTTTAAGTTTGCCGCCCATCTCGCTGATTGGTCGCGGTGGCCGACCGCAACCAATCAGCAGAGCAGCGTTTAAATTTGTCGCCTATCTCGCTGATTGTTCGTGGTGGCCGGCCACGACCAATCAGCAGAGCGGCGTTTAAATTTGTCGCCCATCTCGCTGATTGGTCGTGGTGGCCGGCCGCGACCAATCAGCAGAGCGGCGTTTAAATTTGCCACCCATCTCGCTGATTGGTCGCGGCCGGCCACCGCGACCAATCAGGAGAGTGGCGTTTAAATTTGCTGCCCATCTTGCTGATTGGTCGCAGCCGGCCGCGATTAATCAGCTCAGTGGCGTTTAAATTTGCCGCCCATCTCGCTGATTGGTCGCGGTTGTCGGCCGCGACCAATCAGCAAAGCGGCGTTTAAATTTGCTGCCCATCTCGCTGATTAGTCGCGGCCGGCCACCGCGACCAATCAGGAGAGCGGCGTTTAAATTTACCGCCCATCTCGCTGATTGGTCGCGGCCGGCCGCGATTAATCAGCTCAGCGGCGTTTAAATTTGCCGCCCATCTCGCTAATTGGTCGCGGTGGCCGGCCACGAACAATCAGCAGAGCGGCGTTTAAATTTGCCGCCCATCTCGCTAATTGGTCGCGGTGGCCGACCGCGACCAATCAGCAGAGCGGCGTTTAATTTTGTCTCCTATCTCGCTGATTGGTCGCGGTGGCCGGCCGCGACCAATCAGCAGAGCGGCGTTTAAATTTGTCGCCTATCTCGCTGATTGGTCGCAGTGGCCGGCCGCGACCAATCAGCAGAGCGGCGTTTAAATTTGCCGCACATCTCGCTGATTGGTCGCGGCCGGCCACCACGACCAATCAGGAGAGCAGCGTTTAAATTTGGAGCCCATCTCGCTGATTGGTCGCGGCCGGCCACCGCGACCAATCAGGAGAGCGGCGTTTAAATTTGCCGGCCATCTCGCAGATTGGTCGCGGTCGGCCGGCCACCGCGACCAATCAGCAGAGCGGCGTTTAAATTTGCCGCCCATCTCGCTCATTGGTCGCGGCCGGCCACCGCAACCAATCAGTAGAGCGGCGTTTAAATTTGCCGCCCATCTCGCTCATTGGTCGTGGCCGGCCTCCGCGACCAATCAGCAGAGCGGCGTTTAAATTTGCCGCCCATCTCGCTGATTGGTCGCGGCCGGCCGGCCACCGCGACCAATCAGCAGATCAGCATTTAAATTTGCCGCCCATCTCGCTGATTGGTCGCGGCCGGCCACCGCGACCAATCAGCAGAGCGGCGTTTAAATTTGCCGCCCATCTCGCTGATTGGTCGTGGCCGGCCGCGATTAATCAGCTGAGCGGCGTTTAAATTTGCCGCCCATCTCGCTGATTGGTCGCGGTGGCCGGCCACGACCAATCAGCAGAACGGCGTTTAAATTTGCCGCACATCTCGCTGATTGGTCGCGGTGGCCGGCCGCGACCAATCAGCAGAGCGGCGTTTAAATTTGCCACCCATCTCGCTGATTGGTCGCGGCCGGCCACCGCGACCAATCAGGAGAGCGCTGTTTAAATTTGCAGCCCATCTCGCTGATTGGTCGCGGCCGGCCACCGCGACCAATCAGGAGAGCGGCTTTTAAATTTGCCGGCCATCTCTCTGATTGGTCGGCGTCGGCCGGCCACCACGACCAATCAGCAGAGCGGCGTTTAAATTTGCCGCTCATCTCGCTCATTGGTCGCGGCTGGCCACCGCAACCAATCAGCAGAGCAGCTTTTAAATTTGCCGCCCATCTCGCTGATTGGTCGCGGTCGGCCGGCCACCGCGACCAATCAGCAGAGCGGCGTTTAAATTTGCCGCCCATCTCGCTGATTGGTTGCGGCCGGCCACCGCGACCAATCAGCAGAGCGGCGTTTAAATTTGCCGCCCATCTCGCTCATTGGTCGCGGCCGGCCACCGCAACCAATCAGTAGAGCGGCGTTTAAATTTGCAGCCCATCTCGCTCATTGGTCGTGGCCGGCCTCCGCGACCAATCAGCAGAGCGGCGTTTAAATTTGCCGCCCATCTCGCTGATTGGTCGCGGCCGGCCGGCCACCGCGACCAATCAGCAGATCAGCATTTAAATTTGCCGCCCATCTCGCTGATTGGTCGCGGCCGGCCACCGCTGATTGGTCGCGGTGGCCGGCAGCGTCCAATCAGCAGAGCGGCGTTTAAATTTGCCGCCCATCTCGCTAATTAGTCGCGGCCGGCCACCGCGACCAATCAGGAGAGCGGCGTTTAAATTTGCCGCCCATCTCGCTGATTGGTCGCGGCCGGCCGCGATTAATCAGCTCAGCGGCGTTTAAATTTGCCGCCCATCTCGCTAATTGGTCGCGATGGCCGGCCATGACCAATCAGCAGAGCGGCGTTTAAATTTGCCACCCATCTCGCTGATTGGTCGCGGGCGGCCGGCCACCGCGACCAATCAGCAGAGCTGCGTTTAAATTTGCCGCCCATCTCGCTGATTGGTCGTGGCCGGCCGCGATTAATCAGCTGAGCGGCGTTTAAATTTGCCGCCCATCTCGCTGATTGGTCGCAGTGGCCGGCCACGACCAATCAGCAGAACGGCGTTTAAATTTGCCGCCCATCTCGCTGATTGGTCGCGGTGGCCGACCGCGACCATTCAGCAGAGCGGCGTTTAAATTTGCCGCCTATCTCGCTGATTGGTCGCGGTGGCCGGCCTCGACCAATCAGCAGAGCGGCGTTTAAATTTGTCGCCCATCTCGCTGATTGGTCATGGTGGCCGGCCGCGACCAATCAGCAGAGCGGCGTTTAAATTTGCCACCCATCTCGCTGATTGGTCGCGGCCGGCCACCGCGACCAATCAGGAGAGCGCTGTTTAAATTTGCAGCCCATCTCGCTGATTGGTCGCGGCCGGCCACCGCGACCAATCAGGAGAGCGGCTTTTAAATTTGCCGGCCATCTCTCTGATTGGTCGGCGTCGGCCGGCCACCACGACCAATCAGCAGAGCGGCGTTTAAATTTGCCGCCCATCTCGCTCATTGGTCGCGGCTGGCCACCGCAACCAATCAGCAGAGCAGCTTTTAAATTTGCCGCCCATCTCGCTGATTGGTCGCGGCCGGCCACCGCTGATTGGTCGCGGTGGCCGGCAGCGTCCAATCAGCAGAGCGGCGTTTAAATTTGCCGCCCATCTCGCTAATTAGTCGCGGCCGGCCACCGCGACCAATCAGGAGAGCGGCGTTTAAATTTGCCGCCCATCTCGCTGATTGGTCGCGGCCGGCCGCGATTAATCAGCTCAGCGGCGTTTAAATTTGCCGCCCATCTCGCTAATTGGTCGCGGTGGCCGGCCACGACCAATCAGCAGAGCGGCGTTTAAATTTGCCACCCATCTCGCTGATTGGTCGCGGGCGGCCGGCCACCGCGACCAATCAGCAGAGCGGCGTTTAAATTTGCCGCCCATCTCGCTGATTGGTCGTGGTCGGCCGCGATTAATCAGCTGAGCGGCGTTTAAATTTGCCACCCATCTCGCTGATTGGTCGCGGTAGCCGGCCACGACCAATCAGCAGAACGGCGTTTAAATTTGCCGCCCATCTCGCTGATTGGTCGCGGTGGCCGACCGCGACCATTCAGCAGAGCGGCGTTTAAATTTGCCGCCTATCTCGCTGATTGGTCGCGGTGGCCGGCCTCGACCAATCAGCAGAGCGGCGTTTAAATTTGTCGCCCATCTCGCTGATTGGTCATGGTGGCCGGCCGCGACCAATCAGCAGAGCGGCGTTTAAATTTGCCACCCATCTCGCTGATTGGTCGCGGCCGGCCACCGCGACCAATCAGGAGAGCGCTGTTTAAATTTGCAGCCCATCTCGCTGATTGGTCGCGGCCGGCCACCGCGACCAATCAGGAGAGCGGCTTTTAAATTTGCCGGCCATCTCTCTGATTGGTCGGCGTCGGCCAGCCACCACGACCAATCAGCAGAGCGGTGTTTAAATTTGCCGCCCATCTCGCTCATTGGTCGCGGCTGGCCACCGCAACCAATCAGCAGAGCAGCTTTTAAATTTGCCGCCCATCTCGCTGATTGGTCGCGGTCGGCCGTCCACCGCGACCAATCAGCAGAGCGGCGTTTAAATTTGCCGCCCATCTCGCTGATTGGTTGCGGCCGGCCACCGCGACCAATCAGCAGAGCGGCGTTTAAATTTGCCGCCCATCTCGCTGATTGGTCGCGGCCAGCCACCGCGACCAATCAGGAGAGCGGCGTTTAAATTTGCCGCCCGTCTCGCTGATTAGTCGCGGCCGGCCACCGCGACCAATCAGCAGAGCAGCGTTTAAATTTGCCGCCCATTTTGCTGATTGCTCGCGGCCGCCCGCGATTAATCAGCTCAGCGGCATTTAAATTTGCCGCCCATCTCGCAGATTGGTCGCGGTGGCCGGCCACGACCAATCAGCAGAGCGGCGTTTAAATTTTCCACCCATCTCGCTGATTGGTCGCGGTGGCCGACCGCGACCAATCAGCAGAGTGGCCTTTAAATTTGTCGCCTATCTCGCTGATTGGTCGCGGTGGCCGGCCACGACCAATCAGCAGAGAGGAGTTTAAATTTGTGGCCCATCTCGCTGATTGGTCGCGGTCGGCCGGCCACCGCGACCAATCAGCAGAGCGGCGTTTAAATTTGCCGCCCATCTCGCTGATTGGTCGCGGTGGCCGGCCGCGATTAATCAGTAGAGCGGCGTTTAAATTTGCCGCCCATCTCGCTGATTGGTCGCGGTGGCCGCCCACGACCAATCAGCAGAGCGGCGTTTAAATTTGCTGCCCATCTCGCTGATTGGTCGCGGTGGCCGCCCACGACCAATCAGCAGAGCGGCGTTTAAATTTGCCACCCATCTCGCTGATTGGTCGCGGTGGCAGGCCGCGATTAATCAGCACAGCGGCGTTGAACTTTGCCGCCCATCTCGCTGATTGGTCGCGGTGGCCGACCGCGACCAATCAGCAGAGCGGCGTTTAAATTTGCCGCCCATCTCGCTGAATTGTCGCAGTGGCCGGCAGCGATTAATCAGCTCAGCGGCGTTTAAATTTGCCGCCCATCTCGCTGATTGGTCACGGTGGCCGGCCACGACCAATCAGCAGAGCGGTGTTTAAATTTGCCGCCCATCTCGCTGATTGGTCGCGGTCGGCCGGCCACGACCAATCAGCAGAGCGGCGTTTAAATTTGCCGCCCATCTCGCTGATTGGTCGCGGTGGCCGACCGCAACCAATCAGCAGAGCGGTATTTAAATTTGCCGCCAATCTCGTTGATTGGTCGCGGTGGCCGGCCACGAGCAATCAGCAGAGCGGCGTTTAAATTTGCCGGCCATCTTGCTGATTGGTCGCGGCCGGCGACCGCAACCAATCAGCAGAGCGGCGTTTAAATTTGCCGTCGATATCGCTGATTGGTCCCGGCCAGCCACCGCGACCAATCAGCAGAGCGTCGTTTAAATTTGCCGCCCATCTCGCTGATTGGTCTTGGTGGACGACCGCAACCAATCAGCAGAGCAGCGTTTAAATTTGTCGCCTATCTCGCTGATTGTTCACGGTGGCCGGCCACGACCAATCAGCAGAGCGGCGTTTAAATTTGTCGTCCATCTCGCTGATTGGTCGTGGTGGCCGGCCGCGACCAATCAGCAGAGCGGCGTTTAAATTTGCCACCCATCTCGCTGATTGGTCGCGGCCGGCCACCGCGACCAATCAGGAGAGCGGCGTTTAAATTTGCAGCCCATCTCGCTGATTGGTGGCGGCCGGCCACCGCTACCAATCAGGAGAGTGGCGTTTAAATTTGCCGGCCATCTCGCTGATTGGTCGCGGTCGGCCGGCCACCGCGACCAATCAGCAGAGCGGCGTTTAAATTTGCCGCCCATCTCGCTGATTGGTCGCGGTGGCCGGCCGCGACCAATCAGCAGAGCGGCGTTTAAATTTGCCACCCATCTCGCTGATTGGTCGCGGCCGGCCTCCGCGAACAATCAGGAGAGCGGCGTTTAAATTTGCCGCCCATCTCGCTCATTGGTCGCGGCTGGCCACCGCAACCAATCAGCAGAGCAGCTTTTAAATTTGCGGCCCATCTCGCTGATTGGTCGCGGCCGGCCACCGCTGATTGGTCGCGGTGGCCGGCAGCGTCCAATCAGCAGAGCGGCGTTTAAATTTGCCGCCCATCTCGCTAATTAGTCGCGGCCGGCCACCGCGACCAATCAGGAGAGCGGCGTTTAAATTTGCCGCCCATCTCGCTGATTGGTCGCGGCCGGCCGCGATTAATCAGCTCAGCGGCGTTTAAATTTGCCGCCCATCTCGCTAATTGGTCGCGGTGGCCGGCCACGACCAATCAGCAGAGCGGCGTTTAAATTTGCCACCCATCTCGCTGATTGGTCGCGGGCGGCCGGCCACCGCGACCAATCAGCAGAGCGGCGTTTAAATTTGCCGCCCATCTCGCTGATTGGTCGTGGTCGGCCGCGATTAATCAGCTGAGCGGCGTTTAAATTTGCCACCCATCTCGCTGATTGGTCGCGGTAGCCGGCCACGACCAATCAGCAGAACGGCGTTTAAATTTGCCGCCCATCTCGCTGATTGGTCGCGGTGGCCGACCGCGACCATTCAGCAGAGCGGCGTTTAAATTTGCCGCCTATCTCGCTGATTGGTCGCGGTGGCCGGCCTCGACCAATCAGCAGAGCGGCGTTTAAATTTGTCGCCCATCTCGCTGATTGGTCATGGTGGCCGGCCGCGACCAATCAGCAGAGCGGCGTTTAAATTTGCCACCCATCTCGCTGATTGGTCGCGGCCGGCCACCGCGACCAATCAGGAGAGCGCTGTTTAAATTTGCAGCCCATCTCGCTGATTGGTCGCGGCCGGCCACCGCGACCAATCAGGAGAGCGGCTTTTAAATTTGCCGGCCATCTCTCTGATTGGTCGGCGTCGGCCAGCCACCACGACCAATCAGCAGAGCGGTGTTTAAATTTGCCGCCCATCTCGCTCATTGGTCGCGGCTGGCCACCGCAACCAATCAGCAGAGCAGCTTTTAAATTTGCCGCCCATCTCGCTGATTGGTCGCGGTCGGCCGTCCACCGCGACCAATCAGCAGAGCGGCGTTTAAATTTGCCGCCCATCTCGCTGATTGGTTGCGGCCGGCCACCGCGACCAATCAGCAGAGCGGCGTTTAAATTTGCCGCCCATCTCGCTGATTGGTCGCGGCCAGCCACCGCGACCAATCAGGAGAGCGGCGTTTAAATTTGCCGCCCGTCTCGCTGATTAGTCGCGGCCGGCCACCGCGACCAATCAGCAGAGCAGCGTTTAAATTTGCCGCCCATTTTGCTGATTGCTCGCGGCCGCCCGCGATTAATCAGCTCAGCGGCATTTAAATTTGCCGCCCATCTCGCAGATTGGTCGCGGTGGCCGGCCACGACCAATCAGCAGAGCGGCGTTTAAATTTTCCACCCATCTCGCTGATTGGTCGCGGTGGCCGACCGCGACCAATCAGCAGAGTGGCCTTTAAATTTGTCGCCTATCTCGCTGATTGGTCGCGGTGGCCGGCCACGACCAATCAGCAGAGAGGAGTTTAAATTTGTGGCCCATCTCGCTGATTGGTCGCGGTCGGCCGGCCACCGCGACCAATCAGCAGAGCGGCGTTTAAATTTGCCGCCCATCTCGCTGATTGGTCGCGGTGGCCGGCCGCGATTAATCAGTAGAGCGGCGTTTAAATTTGCCGCCCATCTCGCTGATTGGTCGCGGTGGCCGCCCACGACCAATCAGCAGAGCGGCGTTTAAATTTGCTGCCCATCTCGCTGATTGGTCGCGGTGGCCGCCCACGACCAATCAGCAGAGCGGCGTTTAAATTTGCCACCCATCTCGCTGATTGGTCGCGGTGGCAGGCCGCGATTAATCAGCACAGCGGCGTTGAACTTTGCCGCCCATCTCGCTGATTGGTCGCGGTGGCCGACCGCGACCAATCAGCAGAGCGGCGTTTAAATTTGCCGCCCATCTCGCTGAATTGTCGCAGTGGCCGGCAGCGATTAATCAGCTCAGCGGCGTTTAAATTTGCCGCCCATCTCGCTGATTGGTCACGGTGGCCGGCCACGACCAATCAGCAGAGCGGTGTTTAAATTTGCCGCCCATCTCGCTGATTGGTCGCGGTCGGCCGGCCACGACCAATCAGCAGAGCGGCGTTTAAATTTGCCGCCCATCTCGCTGATTGGTCGCGGTGGCCGACCGCAACCAATCAGCAGAGCGGTATTTAAATTTGCCGCCAATCTCGTTGATTGGTCGCGGTGGCCGGCCACGAGCAATCAGCAGAGCGGCGTTTAAATTTGCCGGCCATCTTGCTGATTGGTCGCGGCCGGCGACCGCAACCAATCAGCAGAGCGGCGTTTAAATTTGCCGTCGATATCACTGATTGGTCCCGGCCAGCCACCGCGACCAATCAGCAGAGCGTCGTTTAAATTTGCCGCCCATCTCGCTGATTGGTCTTGGTGGACGACCGCAACCAATCAGCAGAGCAGCGTTTAAATTTGTCGCCTATCTCGCTGATTGTTCACGGTGGCCGGCCACGACCAATCAGCAGAGCGGCGTTTAAATTTGTCGTCCATCTCGCTGATTGGTCGTGGTGGCCGGCCGCGACCAATCAGCAGAGCGGCGTTTAAATTTGCCACCCATCTCGCTGATTGGTCGCGGCCGGCCACCGCGACCAATCAGGAGAGCGGCGTTTAAATTTGCAGCCCATCTCGCTGATTGGTGGCGGCCGGCCACCGCTACCAATCAGGAGAGTGGCGTTTAAATTTGCCGGCCATCTCGCTGATTGGTCGCGGTCGGCCGGCCACCGCGACCAATCAGCAGAGCGGCGTTTAAATTTGCCGCCCATCTCGCTGATTGGTCGCGGTGGCCGGCCGCGACCAATCAGCAGAGCGGCGTTTAAATTTGCCACCCATCTCGCTGATTGGTCGCGGCCGGCCTCCGCGAACAATCAGGAGAGCGGCGTTTAAATTTGCAGCCCATCTCGCTGATTGGTGGTGGCCGGCCACCACGACCAATCAGGAGAGAGGCGTTTAAATTTGCCGGCCATCTCGCTGATTGGTCGCGGTGGCCGGCCACCGCAACCAATCAGCAGAGCGGCGTTTAAATTTGCCGCCCATCTCGCTGATTGTTCGCGGTGGCCGGCCGCGATTAATCAGCAGAGCGGCGTTTAAATTTGCCGCCCATCTCGCTGATTGGTCGCGGTGGCCGGCCACGACCAACCAGCAGAGCGGCGTTTAAATTTGCCACCCATCTCGCTGATTGGTCGCGGCCGGCCTCCGCGAACAATCAGGAGACCGGCGTTTAAATTTGCAGCCCATCTCGCTGATTGGTGGTGGCCGGCCACCACGACCAATCAGGAGAGAGGCGTTTAAATTTGCCGGCCATCTCGCTGATTGGTCGCGGTGGCCGGCCACCGCAACCAATCAGCAGAGCGGCGTTTAAATTTGCCGCCCATCTCGCTGATTGTTCGCGGTGGCCGGCCGCGATTAATCAGCAGAGCGGCGTTTAAATTTGCCGCCCATCTCGCTGATTGGTCGCGGTGGCCGGCCACGACCAACCAGCAGAGCGGCGTTTAAATTTGCCACCCATCTCGCTGATTGGTCGCGGCCGGCCTCCGCGAACAATCAGGAGACCGGCGTTTAAATTTGCAGCCCATCTCGCTGATTGGTGGTGGCCGGCCACCACGAACAATCAGGAGAGCGGCGTTTAAATTTGCCGGCAATCTCGCTGATTGGTCGCGGTGGCCGGCCACCGCAACCAATCAGCAGAGCGGCGTTTAAATTTGCCGCCCATCTCGCTGATTGTTCGCGGTGGCCGGCGGCGATTAATCAGCAGAGCGGCGTTTAAATTTGCCGCCCATCTCGCTGATTGGTCGTGGCCGGCCTCCGCGACCAATCAGCAAAGCGGCGTATAAATTTGCCGCCCATCTCGCTGATTGGTCGCGGTTGCCGACCGCGACCAATCAGCAGAGCGGGGTTTAAATTTGCCGCCCATCTCGTTGATTGGTCGCGATGGCCGGCCACGACCAATCAGCAGAGCGGCGTTTAAATTTGCCGCCCATCTTGCTGATTGGTCGCGGCCGGCCACCGCCACCAATCAGCAGAGCGGCATTTAAATTTGCCGCCCATCTCGCTGATTGGTCGCGGTCGGCCGGCCACGACCAATCAGCAGAGCGGCGTTTAAATTTGCCGCCCATCTCGCTGATTGGTCGCGGTCGGCCGGCCACGACCAATCAGCAGAGCGGCGTTTAAATTTGCCGCCCATCTCGCTGATTGGTCGCGGTGGCCGACCGCAACCAATCAGCAGAGCGGTATTTAAATTTGCCGCCCATCTCGTTGATTGGTCGCGGTGGCCGGCCACGAGCAATCAGCAGAGCGGCGTTTAAATTTGCCGGCCATCTTGCTGATTGGTCGCGGCCGGCGACCGCAACCAATCAGCAGAGCGGCGTTTAAATTTGCCGTCGATATCGCTGATTGGTCCCGGCCAGCCCCGCGACCAATCAGCAGAGCGTCGTTTAAATTTGCCGCCCATCTCGCTGATTGGTCTTGGTGGCCGACCGCGACCAATCAGCAGAGCGGCGTTTAAATTTGCCGCCCATGTCACTGATTGGTCGCGGCCGGCCACCGCGACCAATCAGCAGAGCGGCGTTTAAATATGCCGCCCATCTCGCTGATTGGTCGCGGTGGCAGGCCGCGATTAATCAGCACAGCGGCGTTGAACTTTGCCGCCCATCTCGCTGATTGGTCGCGGTGGCCGGCCACGACCAATCAGCAGAGCGGCGTTAAAATTTGTCGCCCATCTCGCTGATTGGTCGCGGTGGCCGACCGCAACCAATCAGCAGAGCGGCATTTAAATTTGCCGCCCATTTCGTTGATTGGTCGCGGTGGCCGGCCACGAGCAATCAGCAGAGCGGCGTTTAAATTTGCCGGCCATCTTGCTGATTGGTCGCGGCCGGCGACCGCGACCAATCAGCAGGGCGGCGTTTAAATTTGCCGCCCATGTCACTGATTGGTCGCGGCCGGCCACCGCGACCAATCAGCAGAGCGGCGTTTAAATTTGCCACCCATCTCGCTGATTGGTCGCGGTGGCAGGCCGCGATTAATCAGCACAGCGGCGTTGAACTTTGCCGCCCATCTCGCTGATTGGTCGCGGTGGCCGACCGCGACCAATCAGCAGAGCGGCGTTTAAATTTGCCGCCCATCTCGCTGAATTGTCGCAGTGGCCGGCAGCGATTAATCAGCTCAGCGGCGTTTAAATTTGCCGCCCATCTCGCTGATTGGTCACGGTGGCCGGCCACGACCAATCAGCAGAGCGGCGTTTAAATTTGCCGCCCATCTCGCTGATTGGTCGCGGTCGGCCGGCCACGACCAATCAGCAGAGCGGCGTTTAAATTTGCCGCCCATCTCGCTGATTGGTCGCGGTGGCCGACCGCAACCAATCAGCAGAGCGGTATTTAAATTTGCCGCCCATCTCGTTGATTGGTCGCGGTGGCCGGCCACGAGCAATCAGCAGAGCGGCGTTTAAATTTGCCGGCCATCTTGCTGATTGGTCGCGGCCGGCGACCGCAACCAATCAGCAGAGCGGCGTTTAAATTTGCCGTCGATATCGCTGATTGGTCCCGGCCAGCCACCGCGACCAATCAGCAGAGCGTCGTTTAAATTTGCCGCCCATCTCGCTGATTGGTCTTGGTGGACGACCGCAACCAATCAGCAGAGCAGCGTTTAAATTTGTCGCCTATCTCGCTGATTGTTCGCGGTGGCCGGCCACGACCAATCAGCAGAGCGGCGTTTAAATTTGTCGTCCATCTCGCTGATTGGTCGTGGTGGCCGGCCGCGACCAATCAGCAGAGCGGCGTTTAAATTTGCCACCCATCTCGCTGATTGGTCGCGGCCGGCCACCGCGACCAATCAGGAGAGCGGCGTTTAAATTTGCAGCCCATCTCGCTGATTGGTGGCGGCCGGCCACCGCTACCAATCAGGAGAGTGGCGTTTAAATTTGCCGCCCATCTCGCTGATTGGTCGCGGTGGCCGGCCGCGATTAATCAGCAGAGCGGCGTTTAAATTTGCCGCCCATCTCGCTGATTGGTCGTGGACGGCCACCGCGACCAATCAGCAGAGCGGCGTTTAAATTTGCCGCCTATCTCGCTGATTGGTCGCGGTGGCCGGCAGCGACCAATCAGCAGAGCGGCGTTTAAATTTGCAGCCCATCTTGCTGATTGGTCGCAGCCGGCCACCGCGACCAATCAGCAGAGCGGCGTTTAAACTTGCCGCCCATCTCGCTGATTGGTCGCGGTTGTCGGCCGCGACAAATCAGCAGAGCGGCGTTTAAATTTGCCGCCTATCTCGCTGATTTGTCGCGGTGTCCGGCAGCGACCAATCAGCAGAGCGGCGTTTAAATTTGCCGCCCATCTCGCTGATTGGTCGCGGCCGGCCACCGCGACCAATCAGGAGAGCGGCGTTTAAATTTGCAGCTCATCTCGCTGATTGGTCACGGTAGCCGGCCACGACCAATCAGCAGATCGGTGTTTAAATTTGCCGCCCATCTCGCTGATTGGTCGCGGTGGCCGACCGCAACCAATCAGCAGAGCAGCGTTTAAATTTGTCGCCTATCTCGCTGATTGGTCGCGGTGGCCGGCCACGACCAATCAGCAGAGCGGCATTTAAATTTGTCGCCCATCTCGCTGATTGGTCGTGGTGGCCGGCCGCGACCAATCAGCAGAGCGGCGTTTAAATTTGCCACCCATCTCGCTGATTGGTCGCGGCCGGCCACCGCGAAGAATCAGGAGAGCGGCGTTTAAATTTGCAGCCCATCTCGCTGATTGGTGGCGGCCGGCCACCGCGACCAATCAGGAGAGCGGCGTTTAAATTTGCCGGCCATCTCGCTGATTGGTCGCGGTCGGCCGGCCACCGCGACCAATCAGCAGAGCGGCGATTAAATTTGCCGCCCATCTCGCTGAATTGTCGCGGTGGCCGGCCGCAATTAATCAGCAGAGCGGCGTTTAAATTTGCCGCCTATCTCGCTGATTGATCGCGGTGGCCGGCAGCGACCAATCAGCAGAGCGGCGTTTAAATTTGCCGGCCATCTCGCTGATTGGTCGCGGTCGGCCGGTCACCGCGACCAATCAGCAGAGCGGCGTTTAAATTTGCCGCCCATCTCGCTGATTGGTCGCGGTGGCCGACCGCGACCAATCAGCAGAGTGGCGTTTAAATTTGCCGCCTATCTCGCTGATTGATCGCGGTGGCCGGCAGCGACCAATCAGCAGAGCGGCGTTTAAATTTGCCGCCCATCTCGCTGATTAGTCGCGGCCGCCCACCGCGACCAATGAGGAGAGCGGCGTTTAAATTTGTCGCCTATCTCGCTGATTGGTCGCGGTGGCCGGCCGCAACCAATCAGCAGAGCGGCGTTTAAATTTGCCACCCATCTCGCTGATTGGTCGCGGCCGGCCACCGCGACCAATAAGGAGAGCGGCGTTTAAATTTGCAGCTCATCTCGCTGATTGGTGGCGGCCGGCCACCGCGACCAATCAGCGAGATGGCCGGCAAATTAAAACGCCGATCTCCTGATTGGTCGCGGTGGCCGGCCGCCACCAATCAGCGAGATGAGCTGCAAATTTAAACGCCGCTCTCCTTATTAGTCGCGGTCGGCCGGCCACCGCGACCAATCAGCAGAGCGGCATTTAAATTTGCCGCCCATCTCGCTGATTGGTCGCGGTGGCCGGCCGCGATTATTCACCAGAGCGGCGTTTAAATTTGACGCCCATCTCGCTGATTGGTCGCGGTGGCCGGCCACGACCAATCAGCAGAGCGTCGTTTAAATTTGCCGCCCATCTCGCTGATTGGTCGCGGTGGCCGACCGCGACCAATCAGCAGAGCGGCGTTTAAATTTGCCGCCCATCTCGTTGATTGGTCGCGGTGGCCGGCCACGACCAATCATCAGAGCGGCGTTTAAATTTGCCGCCCACCTCGCTGCTTGGTCGCGGTGGCCGACCGCGACCAATCAGCAGAGCGGCGTTTAAATTTGCCGCCCATCTAGCTGAATTGTCGCGGTGGCCGGCCGCGACCAATCAGCAGAGTGGCGTTTAAATTTGCCGCCTATCTCGCTGATTGGTCGCGGTGGCCGGCAACGACCAATCAGCAGAGCGGCGTTTAAATTTGCTGCCCATCTTGCTGATTGGTCGCGGCCGGCCGCGATTAATCAGCTCAGCGGCGTTTAAATTTGCCGCCCATCTCGCTGATTGGTCGCGGTGGCCGGCCACGACCAATCAGCAGAGGGGCGTTTAAATTTGCGGCCCATCTCACTGATTGGTAGTGGTGGCCGGCCGCGACCAATCAGCAGAGCGTCGTTTAAATTTGTCGCCCATCTCGCTGATTGGTCGCGGTGGCCGGCCGCGACCTATCAGCAGAGCGGCGTTTAAATTTGCCACCCATCTCGCTGATTGGTCGCGGCCGGCCACCGCGACCAATCAGGAGAGCGGCGTTTAAATTTGCAGCTCATCTCGCTGATTGGTGGCAGCCGGCCACCGCGACCAATCAGGAGAGCGGCGTTTTAATTTGCCGGCCATCTCGCTGATTGGTCGCGGTCGGCCGGCCACCGCGACCAATCAGCAGAGCGGCATTTAAATTTGCCGCCCATCTCGCTGATTGGTCGCGGTGGCCAGCCGCGATTATTCAGCAGAGCGGCGTTTAAATTTGCCGCCCATCTCGCTGATTGGTCGCGGTGGCCGGCCACGACCAATCAGCAGAGCGGCGTTTAAATTTGCCGCCCATCTCGCTGATTGGTCGCGGTGGCCGACCGCGACCAATCAGCAGAGCGGCGTTTAAATTTGCCGCCCATCTCGTTGATTGGTCGCGGTGGCCGGCCACGACCAATCATCAGAGCGGCGTTTAAATTTGCCGCCCATCTCGCTGCTTGGTCGCGGTGGCCGACCGCGACCAATCAGCAGAGCGGCGTTTAAATTTGCCGCCCATCTCGCTGAATTGTCGCGGTGGCCGGCCGCGACCAATCAGCAGGGGAGCGTTTAAATTTGCCGCCCATCTCGCTGATTGGTCGCGGCCGGCCACCGCGACCTATCAGGAGAGCGGCGTTTAAATTTGCCGCCCATCTCGCTGATTAGTCGCGTCCGGCCACCGCGACCAATCAGCAGAGCGGCGTTTAAACTTGCCGCCCATCTCGCTGATTGGTCACCGTTGTCGGCCGCGACCAATCAGCAGAGCGGCGTTTAAATTTGCCAACCATCTCGCTGATTGGTCGCGGCCGGCCACCGCGACCAATCAGCAGAGCGGCGTTTAAATTTGCCGCCCATCTCGCTGATTGGTCGCGGCCAGCTGCGATTAATCAGCTCAGCGGCGTTTAAATTTGCCACCGATCTCGCTGATTGGTCGCGGCCGGCCACCGCGACCAATCAGGAGAGCGGCGTTTAAATTTGCAGCCCATCTCGCTGATTGGTCGCGGCCGGCCACCGTGACCAATCAGCAGAGCGGCGTTTAAATTTGCCGCCCATCTCGCTGATTGGTCGCGGTGGCCGGCCACGATCAACCAGCAGAGCGGCGTTAATATTTGCCGCCCATCTCGCTGAATGGTCGCGGTGGCCGACCGCAGCCAATCAGCAGAGCGGCGTTTAAATTTGCCGCCCATCTCGCTGAATTATCGCGGTGGCCGGCCGCGACCAATCAGCAGAGCCGCGTTTAAATTTGCCGCCTATCTCGCTGATTGGTCGCGGTGGTCGGCAGCGTCCAATCAGCAGAGCGGCGTTTAAATTTGCCGCCCATCTCGCTGATTAGTCGCGGCCGGCCACCGCGACCAATCAGGAGAGCGGCGTTTAAATTTGCCGCCCATCTCGCTGATTGGTCGCGGCCGGCCGCGATTAATCAGCTCAGCGGCGTTTAAATTTGCCGCCCATCTCGCTGATTCGTCGCGGCCGGCCACCGCGACCAATCAGGAGAGCGGCGTTTAAATTTGCAGCTCATCTCGCTGATTGGTGGCGGCCGGCCACCGCGACCAATCAGGAGAGCGGCGTTTTAATTTGCCGGCCATCTCGCTGATTGGTCGCGGTCGGCCGGCCACCGCGACCAATCAGCAGAGCGGCATTTACATTTGCCGCCCATCTCGCTGATTGGTCGCGGTGGCCGGCCGCGATTATTCAGCAGAGCGGCGTTTAAATTTGCCGCCCATCTCGCTGATTGGTCGCGGTGGCCGGCCACGACCAATCAGCAGAGCGGCGTTTAAATTTGCCGCCCATCTCGCTGATTGGTCGCGGTGGCCGACCGCGACCAATCAGCAGAGCGGCGTTTAAATTTGCCGCCCATCTCGTTGATTGGTCGCGGTGGCCGGCCACGACCAATCATCAGAGCGGCGTTTAAATTTGCCGCCCATCTCGCTGCTTGGTCGCGGTGGCCGACCGCGACCAATCAGCAGAGCGGCGTTTAAATTTGCCGCCCATCTCGCTGAATTGTCGCGGTGGCCGGCCGCGACCAATCAGCAGGGCGGCGTTTAAATTTGCCGCCCATCTCGCTGATTGGTCGCGGCCGGCCACCGCTACCTATCAGGAGAGCGGCGTTTAAATTTGCCGCCCATCTCGCTGATTAGTCGCGTCCGGCCACCGCGACCAATCAGCAGAGCGGCGTTTAAACTTGCCGCCCATCTCGCTGATTGGTCGCGGTTGTCGGCCGCGACCAATCAGCAGAGCGGCGTTTAAATTTGCCAACCATCTCGCTGATTGGTCGCGGCCGGCCACCGCGACCAATCAGCAGAGCGGCGTTTAAATTTGCCGCCCATCTCGCTGATTGGTCGCGGCCAGCCGCGATTAATCAGCTCAGCGGCGTTTAAATTTGCCACCGATCTCGCTGATTGGTCGCGGCCGGCCACCGCGACCAATCAGGAGAGCGGCATTTAAATTTGCAGCCCATCTCGCTGATTGGTCGCGGCCGGCCACCGCGACCAATCAGGAGAGCGGCGTTTAAATTTGCCGCCCATCTCGCTGATTGGTCGCGGCTGGCCGGCCACCGCGACCAATCAGCAGAGCAGCGTTTAAATTTGCCGCCCATCTCGCTGATTGGTCGCGGCCGGCCACCGCGACCAATCAGGAGAGCGGCGTTTAAATTTGCCGTCCATCTCGCTGATTAGTCGCGTCCGGCCACCGCGACCAATCAGCAGAGCGGCGTTTAAATTTGCCGCCCATCTCGCTGATTGGTCGCGGCCGGCCGGCCACAGCGACCAATCAGCAGAGCAGCGTTTAAATTTGCCGCCCATCTCGCTGATTAGTCGCGGCCGGCCACCGCGACCAATCAGGAGAGCGGCGTTTAAATTTGCCGCCCATCTCGCTGATTGGTCGCGGCCGGCCGCGATTAATCAGCTCAGCGGCGTTTAAATTTGCCGCCCATCTCGCTAATTGGTCGCGGTGGCCGGCCACGACCAATCAGCAGAGCGGCGTTTAAATTTGCCGCCCATCTCGCTGATTGGTCGCGGTGGCCGACCGCGACCAATTAGCAGAGCGGCTTTTAAATTTGTCGCCTATCTCGCTGATTGGTCGCGGTGGCCGGCCGCGACCAATCAGCAGAGCGGCGTTTAAATTTGTCACCCATCTCGCTGATTGGTCGCGGTGGCCGGCCGCGACCAATCAGCAGAGCCGCGTTTAAATTTGCGGCACATCTTGCTGATTGGTCGCGGCCGGCCACCGCGACCAATCAGGAGAGCAGCGTTTAAATTTGCAGCCCATCTCTCTGATTGGTCGCGGCTGGCCACCGCGACCAATCAGGAGAGCGGCGTTTAAATTTGCCGGCCATCTCGCTGATTGGTCGCGGTCGGCCGGCCACCGCGACCAATCAGCAGAGCGGCGTTTAAATTTGCCGCCCATCTCGCTGATTGGTCGCGGTGGCCGACCGCGACCAATTAGCAGAGCGGCGTTTAAATTTGTCGCCTATCTCGCTGATTGGTCGCGGTGGCCGGCCGCGACCAATCAGCAGAGCGGCGTTTAAATTTGTCACCCATCTCGCTGATTGGTCGCGGTGGCCGGCCGCGACCAATCAGCAGAGCGGCGTTTAAATTTGCCGCACATCTCGCTGATTGGTCGCGGCCGGCCACCGCGACCAATCAGGAGAGCAGCGTTAAAATTTGCAGCCCATCTCGCTCATTGGTCGTGGCCGGCCTCCACGACCAATCAGCAGAGCGGCGTTTAAATTTGCCGCCCATCTCGCTGATTGGTCGCGGCCGGCCGGCCACCACGACCAATCAGCAGAGCAGCGTTTAAATTTGCCGCCCATCTCGCTGATTGGTCGCGGCCGGCCACCGCGACCCATCAGCAGAGCGGCGTTTAAATTTGCCACCCATCTCGCTGATTGGTCGCGGGCAGCCGGCCACCGCGACCAATCAGCAGAGCGGCGTTTAAATTTGCCGCCCATCTCGCTGATTGGTCGTGGCCGGCCGCGATTAATCAGCTGAGCGGCGTTTAAATTTGCCGCCCATCTCGCTGATTGGTCGCGGTGGCCGGCCACGACCAATCAGCAGAACGGCGTTTAAATTTGCCGCCCATCTCGCTGATTGGTCACGGTGGCCGACCGCGACCATTCAGCAGAGCGGCGTTTAAATTTGCCGCCTATCTCGCTGATTGGTCGCGGTGGCCGGCCTCGACCAATCAGCAGAGCGGCGTTTAAATTTGTCGCCCATCTCGCTGATTGGTCACGGTGGCTGGCCGCGACCAATCAGCAGAGCGGCGTTTAAATTTGCCACCCATCTCGCTGATTGGTCGCGGCCGGCCACCGCGACCAATCAGGAGAGCGCTGTTTAAATTTGCAGCCCATCTCGCTGATTGGTCGCGGCCGGCCACCGCGACCAATCAGGAGAGCGGCTTTTAAATTTGCCGGCCATCTCTCTGATTGGTCGGCGTCGGCCGGCCACCACGACCAATCAGCAGAGCGGCGTTTAAATTTGCCGCCCATCTCGCTCATTGGTCGCGGCTGGCCACCGCAACCAATCAGCAGAGCAGCTTTTAAATTTGCCGCCCATCTCGCTGATTGGTCGCGATCGGCCGGCCACCGCGAGCAATCAGCAGAGCGGCGTTTAAATTTGCCGCCCATCTCGCTGATTGGTTGCGGCCGGCCACCGCGACCAATCAGCAGAGCGGCGTTTAAATTTGCCGCCCATCTCGCTGATTGGTCGCGGGCGGCCGTCCACCGCGACCAATCAGCAGAGCGGCGTTTAAATTTGCCGCACATCTCGCTGATTGGTCGCGGCCGGCCGCGATTAATCAGCTCAGCGGCGTTTAAATTTGCCGCCCATCTCGCTGATTGGTCGCGGCCGGCCACCGCGACCAATCAGGAGAGCGCTGTTTAAATTTGCAGCCCATCTCGCTGATTGGTCGCGGCCGGCCACCGCGACCAATCAGGAGAGCGGCTTTTAAATTTGCCGGCCATCTCTCTGATTGGTCGGCGTCGGCCGGCCACCACGACCAATCAGCAGAGCGGCGTTTAAATTTGCCGCCCATCTCGCTCATTGGTCGCGGCTGGCCACCGCAACCAATCAGCAGAGCAGCTTTTAAATTTGCCGCCCATCTCGCTGATTGGTCGCGATCGGCCGGCCACCGCGAGCAATCAGCAGAGCGGCGTTTAAATTTGCCGCCCATCTCGCTGATTGGTTGCGGCCGGCCACCGCGACCAATCAGCAGAGCGGCGTTTAAATTTGCCGCCCATCTCGCTGATTGGTCGCGGGCGGCCGTCCACCGCGACCAATCAGCAGAGCGGCGTTTAAATTTGCCGCACATCTCGCTGATTGGTCGCGGCCGGCCGCGATTAATCAGCTCAGCGGCGTTTAAATTTGCCGCCCATCTCGCTGATTGGTCGCGGCCGGCCACCGCGACCAATCAGGAGAGCGGCGTTTAAATTTGCAGCCCATCTCGCTGATTGGTCGCGGCCGGCCACCGCGACCAATCAGGAGAGCGGCTTTTAAATTTGCCGGCCATCTCTCTGATTGGTCGGCGTCGGCCGGCCACCACGACCAATCAGCAGAGCGGCGTTTAAATTTGCCGCCCATCTCGCTCATTGGTTGCGGCTGGCCACCGCAACCAATCAGCAGAGCAGCTTTTAAATTTGCCGCCCATCTCGCTGATTGGTCGCGATCGGCCGGCCACCGCGAGCAATCAGCAGAGCGGCGTTTAAATTTGCCGCCCATCTCGCTGATTGGTTGCGGCCGGCCACCGCGACCAATCAGCAGAGCGGCGTTTAAATTTGCCGCCCATCTCGCTGATTGGTCGCGGGCGGCCGTCCACCGCGACCAATCAGCAGAGCGGCGTTTAAATTTGCCGCACATCTCGCTGATTGGTCGCGGCCGGCCACGATCAATCAGCAGAACGGCGTTTAAATTTGCCGCCCATCTAGCTGATTGGTCGCGGTGGCCGACCGCGACCATTCAGCAGAGCGGCGTTTAAATTTGCCGCCTATCTCGCTGATTGGTCGCGGTTGCCGGCCTCGACCAATCAGCAGAGCGGCGTTTAAATTTGTCGCCCATCTCGCTGATTGGTCACGGTGGCCGGCCGCGACCAATCAGCAGAGCGGCGTTTAAATTTGCCACCCATCTCGCTGATTGGTCGCGGCCGGCCACCGCGACCAATCAGGAGAGCGGCGTTTAAATTTGCAGCCCATCTCGCTGATTGGTCGCGGCCGGCCACCGCGACCAATCAGGAGAGCGGCGTTTAAATTTGCCGGCCATCTCTGTGATTGGTCGCGGTCGGCCGGCCACCGAGACCAATCAGCAGAGCGGCGTTTAAATTTGCCGCCCATCTCGCTCATTGGTCACGGCTGGCCACCGCAGCCAATCAGCAGAGCAGCTTTTAAATTTGCCGCCCATCTCGCTGATTGGTCGCGGCCGGCCACCGCGACCCATCAGCAGAGCGGCGTTTAAATTTGCCACCCATCTCGCTGATTGGTCGCGGGCAGCCGGCCACCGCGACCAATCAGCAGAGCGGCGTTTAAATTTGCCGCCCATCTCGCTGATTGGTCGTGGCCGGCCGCGATTAATCAGCTGAGCGGCGTTTAAATTTGCCGCCCATCTCGCTGATTGGTCGCGGTGGCCGGCCACGACCAATCAGCAGAACGGCGTTTAAATTTGCCGCCCATCTCGCTGATTGGTCACGGTGGCCGACCGCGACCATTCAGCAGAGCGGCGTTTAAATTTGCCGCCTATCTCGCTGATTGGTCGCGGTGGCCGGCCTCGACCAATCAGCAGAGCGGCGTTTAAATTTGTCGCCCATCTCGCTGATTGGTCACGGTGGCTGGCCGCGACCAATCAGCAGAGCGGCGTTTAAATTTGCCACCCATCTCGCTGATTGGTCGCGGCCGGCCACCGCGACCAATCAGGAGAGCGCTGTTTAAATTTGCAGCCCATCTCGCTGATTGGTCGCGGCCGGCCACCGCGACCAATCAGGAGAGCGGCTTTTAAATTTGCCGGCCATCTCTCTGATTGGTCGGCGTCGGCCGGCCACCACGACCAATCAGCAGAGCGGCGTTTAAATTTGCCGCCCATCTCGCTCATTGGTCGCGGCTGGCCACCGCAACCAATCAGCAGAGCAGCTTTTAAATTTGCCGCCCATCTCGCTGATTGGTCGCGATCGGCCGGCCACCGCGACCAATCAGCAGAGCGGCGTTTAAATTTGCCGCCCATCTCGCTGATTGGTTGCGGCCGGCCACCGCGACCAATCAGCAGAGCGGCGTTTAAATTTGCCGCCCATCTCGCTGATTGGTCGCGGGCGGCCGTCCACCGCGACCAATCAGCAGAGCGGCGTTTAAATTTGCCGCACATCTCGCTGATTGGTCGCGGCCGGCCGCGATTAATCAGCTCAGCGGCGTTTAAATTTGCCGCCCATCTCGCTGATTGGTCGCGGCCGGCCACCGCGACCAATCAGGAGAGCGCTGTTTAAATTTGCAGCCCATCTCGCTGATTGGTCGCGGCCGGCCACCGCGACCAATCAGGAGAGCGGCTTTTAAATTTGCCGGCCATCTCTCTGATTGGTCGGCGTCGGCCGGCCACCACGACCAATCAGCAGAGCGGCGTTTAAATTTGCCGCCCATCTCGCTCATTGGTCGCGGCTGGCCACCGCAACCAATCAGCAGAGCAGCTTTTAAATTTGCCGCCCATCTCGCTGATTGGTCGCGATCGGCCGGCCACCGCGAGCAATCAGCAGAGCGGCGTTTAAATTTGCCGCCCATCTCGCTGATTGGTTGCGGCCGGCCACCGCGACCAATCAGCAGAGCGGCGTTTAAATTTGCCGCCCATCTCGCTGATTGGTCGCGGGCGGCCGTCCACCGCGACCAATCAGCAGAGCGGCGTTTAAATTTGCCGCACATCTCGCTGATTGGTCGCGGCCGGCCGCGATTAATCAGCTCAGCGGCGTTTAAATTTGCCGCCCATCTCGCTGATTGGTCGCGGCCGGCCACCGCGACCAATCAGGAGAGCGGCGTTTAAATTTGCAGCCCATCTCGCTGATTGGTCGCGGCCGGCCACCGCGACCAATCAGGAGAGCGGCTTTTAAATTTGCCGGCCATCTCTCTGATTGGTCGGCGTCGGCCGGCCGCCACGACCAATCAGCAGAGCGGCGTTTAAATTTGCCGCCCATCTCGCTCATTGGTTGCGGCTGGCCACCGCAACCAATCAGCAGAGCAGCTTTTAAATTTGCCGCCCATCTCGCTGATTGGTCGCGATCGGCCGGCCACCGCGAGCAATCAGCAGAGCGGCGTTTAAATTTGCCGCCCATCTCGCTGATTGGTTGCGGCCGGCCACCGCGACCAATCAGCAGAGCGGCGTTTAAATTTGCCGCCCATCTCGCTGATTGGTCGCGGGCGGCCGTCCACCGCGACCAATCAGCAGAGCGGCGTTTAAATTTGCCGCACATCTCGCTGATTGGTCGCGGCCGGCCACGATCAATCAGCAGAACGGCGTTTAAATTTGCCGCCCATCTAGCTGATTGGTCGCGGTGGCCGACCGCGACCATTCAGCAGAGCGGCGTTTAAATTTGCCGCCTATCTCGCTGATTGGTCGCGGTTGCCGGCCTCGACCAATCAGCAGAGCGGCGTTTAAATTTGTCGCCCATCTCGCTGATTGGTCACGGTGGCCGGCCGCGACCAATCAGCAGAGCGGCGTTTAAATTTGCCACCCATCTCGCTGATTGGTCGCGGCCGGCCACCGCGACCAATCAGGAGAGCGGCGTTTAAATTTGCAGCCCATCTCGCTGATTGGTCGCGGCCGGCCACCGCGACCAATCAGGAGAGCGGCGTTTAAATTTGCCGGCCATCTCTGTGATTGGTCGCGGTCGGCCGGCCACCGAGACCAATCAGCAGAGCGGCGTTTAAATTTGCCGCCCATCTCGCTCATTGGTCACGGCTGGCCACCGCAACCAATCAGCAGAGCAGCTTTTAAATTTGCCGCCCATCTCGCTGATTGGTCGCGGAGGCCGGCCACCGCGACCAATCAGCAGAGCGGCGTTTAAATTTGCCGCCCATCTCGCTGATTGGTCGCGGCCGGCCACCGCGACCAATCAGCGTCGTATTAGTGTGGGCCCGGAAGCAGCGCTGCTTGTGCGGCTCCGTATTAGCGGGGAGCGGCGCTGCCTGTGCGGCTCCTTCTGCTGCGAGAAGCCGGGAGATGAGCGGCTGCTCGCAGCAGAAGCATCCTGACCGGCAGCGCCGCTCCCCGGTCCTCCGTTCACACTTGCTGTCGGGAGATCAGCGGGCCAAGCCGCTGATCTTCCGTCGTTAGCCGCATGGAGGTCAGCGGTGCCGGTCGGGGTAGTTCTGCTGCTAGCGCCGCTCATCTCCCCGCTGCATCGCCGCTGACCTCCGTCTGGCAGATAAGCCGCTAACGGCCGCCATCTTTTTTCAGAAATCCCGCAGCGCTGATTGGCCGCTGCCGGACCAATGAGCGACGCGGGATTTCCAGGACAGACAGAAAGACAGACAGACAGACAGACTGACGGGATAAGACGATTATATATATAGATGAGGGAAAAGGGTGGTGATTTGAACTTCTATATTTTCTTTTTTTTCTTCATAACCTTTATTTTTCACTTTTCACTTCTTTATTTAGTCCTCCGATTGTCTGTATTATACCCAGTAATTCTACAGTACTGTTGTGTACAGCACAAATCACAAAGCCACAAGCTGCTCGTGTACAGGAGAACAGCCATGACAGGCAGGGGATCTTCAGCAGACCCCCTGTCGTCATGTCAACCCATCATCGCCGAGGCAATTGTATCACAGGAATGCCAATGGGCTGTTATAACAGAGTGACCCTCTGCCAGTGTGCTGTATATGCCACTGTCAGAGATTGGCAGGAGCTTCTAACAAGTTAATAGCCGTGGGTGGAGCAATGCACGGCTGTTAGAGGCAGGTGATGGCTGAATATCATAGCCATCATCGGCTTGGAAACATGCGGTCTCGGCTTGCAAGTCTGCATCAAAGTCAGGGAGCCACAATAGGACATAACTGTGTGCCCTATTGTGGCAAATGGTTAAAGGGGTTGTCCAAAGTCAAACTAAATTTCATTCTAAATCCCTCTCTATTTCGTGCCATAATCTAAGCTATTTTCTTATATATTTGTATTAAAAATTCCCTATCATTCCCTAACTACACTATCTAACTGCAATTCTATTTCTTCCCCTATTTCGTGATGACGCTTTTATTTTCTATCATACTTGTATTAAAAATTCCCTACCATTCCCTAACTACACTATCTAACCCGCTATTATATTTTTTCTCCCTAGGGGCATTCAGTAAACCAGTGACGTCACTTGCGGGGACAGCACTAGTCTCCTGCACGTTGGGTATTCTGACACCGCTTTGTTTCCAACTGATTATTATTGATCTGAGCCGACCACAGAGCGGACGCTGTCACTGTGCTGATCACACAGTGCACAGCTCACAGGGAGGGACACAGCAGGGATTAGCAAAGCCCCTGAAATGAGCCTCACCTTCGTCTAAAGGCCCCGTCACACTTAGCGACGCTGCAGCGATCCCGACAACGATACGACCTGTCAGGGATCGTTGCTGCGTCGCTATGTGGTCGCTGGTGAGCTGTCAAACAGGGAGGCTCACCAACGATCAGGGGAGCAGCAACATCGTGGAAAGAATCTTTCCACGATGTCCTGCTCCTGGTTACCAGCCTGCTGAAGCAGGATCAGGCTGGTAACCATGATAAACAGCGGGTTACTAGGGGCACACGCGCACCTATTAACCCGCTGTTTATCATGGTTACCACTCTGCTGTGGTGAGCGGGAGGTTACCGCTCACCGTAGCAGAGTGGTAACCATGATAAACAGCGGGTTACTAAGTGCGCGTGCGCCCCTAGTAACCCGCTGTTTATCATGGTTACCAGCCTGATCGCTGCTCCCGCTGGTCACACACAGCGATGTGTGCTGACCAGCGGGAGGGTAACAACCAAAAAAAGGTCCAGGACATTCTGCAGCGATCAGCGACCTCACAGCAGGGGCCTGATTGCTGCAAAGTGTCACACATAGCGACATCGCTGATGAGGTCGCTGTTGCGTCTCCAAAACCTTGACTCAGCAGCGATCTCGCTATGTGAGACGGGGGCTTAACTTATATTGGCACTAAATAGATAGGGATTTAGGATGAAATTGTTTGACTTCAGACCACTACTTTAAGAGAAATTTCTATAAGACTTTTGATTGGTTTAGAAACACAATCAAATTTCATATCTGAACTACGGTAAGTAATATCATACAATGTATCCATTGGCAGCTGGTGTAATAAAGCAGCTAAAGACAGAACAATATTTTGAAGAATTTTGCAAACTATAATACAGAATTGTCTTTTATTGTAAACGAAATAAAACAATACAATCCCTTTATTTAAGGATATTCGATGTTTTCTTTATTGCTTAAAGAAAGATGTTTAACATCTAGCTAGCAACATTTAGACACAATCTTTCATTGTATAGAAACATGGACTGAAACATATCTACAGTACACTGCTTTTATGTAAAACACCCACCACAATAAGATGGAATCAAGACCTTGAAAATGTTCACAAATACCTGTGAATGGTTAGCAAGCACCTTGGTAACATTACACGGATACACGAGTGGCACCGCATCCACAGTGTAATAAACATCACAGGTGCAAAATCAAAGCATTTGTTACTTCCCACTTCACAGAGAAAGAACCAATTATTTTACTCCATACACAGAACTCGTGTACATCTTTATGAATTGTGCCAGATATTCTTTTGGTATGCATTCAATGAAAAGTAGCTCTAAACAACATAATGCTTGATTATACCTTTTGAGTTTTATCTTGTGATGATAATAATGATTATGAAATAAAAGAAGCTAAAATGAGTAAGCAAACATTCATTGTTAAACTCAAGATCATAGTTGAGACCTCGGAGACATCATCATGAAAAATCAAATATCTGAATAAAACTTTTGGAAGCAAAGAAATTAAAATGTTCATCGCAAATGAAAATAGGGACTATTGAGAGTTCAGTGCAAGTAGAGAGTTCAGTAGAATTGCCAAGAAAAAGGCGAAATTCAACAAATATGAGAATGTATAAATGACTAGTTCTCATCGTCTGCTATTCAAATAGAAATGTAACTTTGCCTCCTCAGAAGGCAGAAACAAACATCAGGAAAGCCCTAACAGCATAAATGTTGTGCAGATTTTCTGGATCATTTCCAAGTGCCCGTAAATGAATTTCAAACACTTAATGGGAATCTGTTTGCATGATCAACCCTCCTAAGCAGTCTATATGGGCACATGTAGGTCATAGCTTATCACCAGTGTGAGACATGTAATGACTGACAGCCTGCCCTTCTGATCTACAAGTCCCACACTGGTAATGCCTCCTTTCATTTAAAATAAGCCCTGGAGACAGATTCTCAGGGACGTCTGTGTCCAGTCCATAGATCTCAACGGCTCATTTACATATTAAAAAAAACATGAATTTCTTTGGAATAAGAATCAAGGTATCACTTTATTCAACTTCATCAGATGGCTTAGGAGAATTGATCCTACAGACAGATGCCATTTAAATAGGTATTCTCTAGTCCGGAAAATTATCCACTATACCTTGGGTTAACTTCTCAGTCGCTGTGGGTCCGACTGCTGAGACTACAACTGATCCCAAGAACCAGGATTAAATGGAGCACTGGTCAATTATGTGCACTGTTGCTCAATGCATTCTTAATGGGACCGCTGGAGACAGCTGAGCACTCCGCTCAGCTCGTGATTGGCACTCCTGTAAGAATGAAAGGCGCATATGATTGACCACCTCTTCAGATCCCGAAATCTCGTGATCGGTGGCTGTCCCAACAATCAAACCCCGACCCCAGTGACCGAGGAGTTATTTCAATACCAATCAAAAAGAAAAAACTTCCAAAGTTGAAAATGCCTCTTTAAGTCTTCTACTCCTAAAACATCTGAATCTGTAGTATTGTGAACAAAATATGGCCATAAGAGATTTCCAAATCCATTCTTGATTTACATTTTACACAGCATTATAACTTTTTTTGGATTTGGGTTTGTAGCGGTGTCCAAAGAACACCGCAAGCCAAGATTCAAGTATGGCACAGCAGACAAGAAGGCTTCAACAAAACTCCAGCTTTATTATGTACAAAGGAATTATGTGTCGGGAGATGAAAATAACAATATTTACAATAATGATATTGCCAACATGAACATAGGAAGATATAGCTGGAGCAAGTTACAAACTATGCTCCAGCTTTGGCAATGAAACCTCAGAACAAACAGTACACAACAAGTTTCACAAACAACTCTGAGCTAATTCTCTATCTGGCTTTCCGCTAGTCAGCCCACGCTGCTACAGCGTCCTAGCTACAGAAAACTATGCTAAACCTAACAGTTCACGCTGATGGGTTACTCACGGTTGCGCAGATCAGGTGCAGATGGCGGCCGCCGCTTGTTTCTGGTGTGAAAGAGCCGGATGAATTCACTTGAGTCCTTTTCTCGTATGCGGGATCTCTTTCTTCCAGCTGGCAGGCAAACCTTGTATCACTATCACAGAAATGGCTGACTCTCTTTGTTGTGTTTTATCTCAAGTTCTCAATCTCCAGGGAAAACGTTGTTCAAGAAAAGGATACATTTTTCTATTCCTTGACACAGTCCCAAACAACAAAACTTGCTATAGTCAGTAATTTTCTCTTTCCATAGAGTAAAAGTGTCTTCTTTATAGTCTCTGGTGATCAGGGAAGCTGACAGGGTCTCCCTGTTACCCCAGACACACAGCCACATCCAAGGTGTCTACTTCCTGGTTCTTCTCTCTCCCTCTCTCAGCACATACCAACCACAGCAGGGGGAGGCGACTTGTCCAAACACAAGACTCAGAGGGGAACATGATGCCTTAAAGTCACAATGTATTCAATGTCCAGTAAGGGCCAATCCCCTACATGCCTCCCCACTTAAAGACGGACATCCTCAGTCTCACTGTACAGCTATGAAAGAAATAAAGGCTTCATGCAGCAGTATACTGTACAACACAGGACCACTTTCATCACAATACATATGAGTGGACAAAATAAACTGATCAGCATTGTACGTTTCTGGTGGAATCCCTACATTAGGCCTACTGGATCTCCGGAGATCTTGACTGTCCTTCATAGGCATAACGGCTGTGTGACTGTCCTCTTCAACTGAATGTTTGGCTGCAGCTGTGGTTCCCTCCTCTCCGCGAGCTGGCAATGCATTCATGTTGGGAATGTCAACTCTCACTGACTGGTGTCACGGGTGTGTCAGATGTGACAGTCACCCTGCAATGGTTTGCAGGATATCTCCACGTTTGGCAATGCAGACAGAGGCTGTGTTTAGGACCCAGCAACTACCTCCTTTTAGTCTGGGTGTATATATACCTGATGTGTCTAGGTGGGCATCGCCGGTTATACTCATTTCTACTTGGAGCTTGGCTGAAGCAGTATCACGTCCTTTCTAAAGCCTTGAGGCCGTGTGCCCTGTTGGAGTTCTTCTAAAGCTGAGTTGTTGTTCCCCTGTGTTGTCTTCCTCTTTTGTCTGTAGAGTGCTAGCGGAGGTTGACTAGTGCTCATCTCCTTCCTCCCCCAGCTGTAGCCTTATGCCAGGGATAGTAGGGTGAGGCACGTGATCGGCGACAGCTGCAGAGGCTATATAGGGACATTAGGGGGAGACAGGGTGGTGGTAGTCCAGATTAGGAGATCACCTCTTCCTCCTTTCCCTAGTGTCTGGGCTCCCTTTCCCTTTCCCATCTGTGTTGCACTCACACCTGGCGTGACTCTCTGTGTTGCACTCACACCTGGCATGACATTATAAACGGCTGAGCACGTTTTGGGGGGAAAAAAAAGGAAAAGAAAAACGACACAAGATTGACATTTTGTTTTTTTTTTTTCTTTTTGTGTTTTTGGGCGTGCACCTTTTTTTTTTTCCTTACTCCCTTTAGTATGGGATCAGTTGCAAAGATTGCAGAGGAGTTCTGCTGTCTGTCTCTGGAGGTGAATGACCTCCACTGTGAGGTTCAGCAGCGGTTACAGGCTGCCAATGTGGGGGTCTCTGCAGGTAGGGCTGTCCAGCCTGAACCCAAGGTTGCCTTCCCGGACAGGTTTTCAGGAGGTAGGGACAAGTTTTTTGTGTTTAAGGAGGCATGCAAATTGTACTTCAAACTTCGTCCCTACTTCTCCGGTAATGAGGAGCAACGGGTTGGTATTGTGATCTCTCTACTGCAGGACAATCCTCAGTCATGGGCGTTTTTGTTACCGCAGAACTCAGTTTGTCTCCAGTCTGTGGAGGTGCTTTTTGGAGCTCTTGCCCTCATCTATGATGACCCTGACCGAGTCGCTTTGGCTGAGTGTAAGCTACGTCACCTTCAGCGGGGGATTCAGTCAGTGGAAACGTACAATTAGGAATTCCGTAGATGGGCAACAGATTCCAAATGGAATGACTCAACCATTAAAAGTCAATTTTGTGAGGGGTTTACTGAAAGGTTGAAAGATGCCTTGGCTGTATATGATACCCCTCAGTCCTTGGAGGCTGCCATGTCTTTGGCCATACGTCTGGATAGGCGCCTTCGGGATAGACGGGTGCAACCTTCTTCTCCGGGGCCTTCTTGTCGGGGTTGTGTACTTTTGCCAAGGGAGCTGTTTGGGGGTGAACCAGTACTGGGGGAGGTGGAGGAACATATACAGTTAGGGGGTGTCTCTACATCATACATCTCCCCGGAGATCCGCAAGAAATAAGGGAAAAAGGGACACTTTGTTGGGACATGTCCTTCAATCCCTAAACACAAAGAGACTCGATTAACTCTGGGTAGTCTGGACTTGGATAAACAAGGGATGCATTTATTGCCAAACTGCAGTTCCCGCTTTGTCCTGACAGCAGAGGTGGTGCTAGAGAGCAAAACCGAAAAAATGTCTGTGTTTGTTGACAGTGGTGCCAGGGTCAGCATGGTTGTTGCTGAGTTTGTGAAAACTCATGGTCTCTCTTGCTGTGCTTTAGCTGAACCTATTCCCATCTTTGCTATTGACTCGGCGCCACTTGTACAGAAAGCATTTACTCAGATTGTACATAATGTAAAACTGAGGGTGGGGTCAGTCATTGTGAAATCATCCCTTGCTATGTTTCGGAAAATCTCCCTACTCTGATTGTTTTAGGTATTCCCTGGCTTGCTAAACATAATCCGTTGGTGGATTGGTAAACCGGGGAGATTACTGAATGGGGAGATTATTACCATGAGAACTGTCTGAATGTTTCTATTGCTGCTGTCTCTATGGGGATACTGCCTGCTTTTCTGTCTGGTTTTGAGGACGTTTTTTCTGAAAATGGGTGTCAGGATTTGCCTCCTCATCGTGCTTATGACTGTCCTATTAACCTGACCCCCCGAGCTAAACTACCAAAGTCTAGACTATATAATCTTTCTGGCCCTGAGAGACAAGCCATGAAGGTTTTCATTGCGGAAAGTCTGGAGAAGGGACATATCAGACCCTCATCTTCGCCCATGGCGGCAGAGTTCTTCTTTGTGAAGAAAAAAGATGGCGGTCTACATCCCTGTTTAGATTTCCAGAAATTAAATCAAATTACCATCCATGATCCATACCCTCTTCCTCTGATTCCTGATTTGTTCAGCCAGGTTGTGGGAGCTAAGGTATTCCCCACATTGGATTTAAGGGGAGCCTACAATCTGGTTAGAATCAGAGAGGGGGACGAATGGAAGATCATTTCGAGAGTCTGGTTATGCCTTTTTGTTTGACCAATGCACCTGTGGTATTCCAGCATTTCATAAATGATATTTTTCATCATTTAGTGGGGAGGTTTGTGGTGGTCTATCTGGCCGATATTTTGGTTTATTCACCTGACTTTGAAACCCATTAGGGGCATGTTAAGCAGGTGCTCCACATATTAAGGGATAACAAACTTTATGCCAAACTAGAAAAATGTGTTTTTGCTGTTCAGGAGGTGCAGTTTTTGGGGTACTTGTTGTCATCTTCAGGTTTTCGGATTGATCCGGAGAAGATCCGTGCAGTCCTTGACTGGGAACGTCCTGAGAACCTGAAGGCCCTACAACATTTTCTGGGCTTTACTAATTTTTACAGGAAATTCATCCAAAATTACTCGGTGGTAGTGAAACCCCTTACTGACATGACTAAGAAGGGGTCTGATTTTTCCAACTGGTCGGAGGCTTCCCTCCAGGCTTTTGTTTCCTTAAAGAATCATTTTGCCACTGCACCTATTCTCAGTCAACCCGATGTTTCTCAACTCTTTATTGTGGAGGTCGATGCTACGGATGTCGGGGTTGGGGCTGTGGTTCGTCCCCTGGTAAATGGCGTCCATGCACCTTCTTTTCTAAAAAATTGTCTTCGGCTGGGAGAAATTATGACGTGGGTAATAGGGAACTTTTGGCAATAAAATTGGCGTTCGAGGAATGGCGACACGGAGCTTCCCTGGTGGTGGTGACCTTGAGAACCCTGCCCTGATATTACAGAAAGAAGTAGTTATTTCGGCTCTTTTTCCTGAACTGGAGGGTGAGGTGTTGGAGGCTCAGGGGGACGCCCCTGCCTCTTGCACTTCAGGAAAGTTATTTGTACCACCTGATCTGCACCGTAAAGTAATCAAGGAACATCATAACTCTGTGCTTGCTGGGCATCCAGGTGGTAAGGCAACCTCGGACTTCCTCTCTCATTGTTTTTGGTGGCCGGGGTTGCACCGGGATGCAATTGAACACGTAGCTTGTAGTATTTGCGTGCGTTCTAAGGTTTCACACACCCGTCCGTCTGGTAGTCTTCTTCCTCTACCTATCCCTAGCAGGCCATGGACACACTTTTATTACTGACCTACCAGTTTCTCCAGGCAAAATGGTGGTTTTGGTAGTAGTAGATAGGTTCAGTAAAATGGTTCACTTCGTCGCTTTACCTGTATTTCCCAATGCTAAGACACTTGCTCAGGTGTTCATAAATGAGATTGTGAAGCTTCGTGCGATTCCCTCCGATGTGGTGTCTGATCGGGGGACCCAGTTTGTTTCCAAGTTCTGGAAAGCAATCTGTTCTCGACTGGGGGTGCAGCTGTCCTTTTCCTTTGCCTTCCACCCTCAGTCGAATGGTCAGACCAAGCGGGTCAATCAGAACTTGGAGACATACCTCAGGTGCTTTGTCTCCGAAAATCAGGATTGGGCATCCTACTTACCGCTGGCAGAATTTGCCATCAATAATCATTGTCAAGAATTCACTGGCAGGTCACCGTTTTTCGGTGTATAAGGTTATCATCCACAGTTTGGTACTTTCAGTGGGGGAGGAGCTTCAGGAGTTCCTGAAGAGCAACGGTTTGCTTAGTCGCTGTCATGGGTGTGGCAGGGTGTTCTGTGTAATTTGAAGACCATGGGTGACAGGTATAAACGTATGGCTGACAGAAAACGCTTTCCAGGTCCGGACCTGAATGTAAATGACTTTTTGTGGTCATCTACCAAGAATATAAGATTGAAAGTTCCTTCTTGGAAGCTGGGACCTAGGTTTATTGGTCCCTACAAAATTACCGCCATCATTAACCCAGCAGCGTTTCGTCTTGAACTTCCTCGGGCCCTTAAGGTTCACAATGTGTTCCACAGGTCCTTACACAAAAGGTACATAGAACCTCTTGAGCCCACACCTCTACCACTGCCCCCAGTAATGGTTGATGGTAATTTGGAGTTTGAGATTTCGAGGATAGTAAATTCTCGTCTCCAACGTCGTTCTCTGCAAAACTTGGTGCACTGGAAAAGCTATGGTCCGGAGAGGACGTGGGTTTCAGCGTCAGAGGTGAAAGCTCCCAGATTGGTTCGCTCTTTTCACACATCTTTTCTTGAGAAACCCGGTCCTAAGTGTCCGGAGGCCACTCGTAGAGGGGGTGTACTGTCATTGGTGTGTCAGAGATGACAGACAGTCACCCTGCAATGGTTTGCAGGAGATCTCCACGTTTGGCAATGCAGACAGCTGCCTAGATAAGAGGCTGTGTTTAGGACCCAGCGACTACATCCCTTTATTCTGGGTGTATATATACCTGGTGTGTCTAGGTGTGTCTAGGGGGAGACAGGGTGATGTTAGTCCTGATTAGGAGGTCACCTCTTCCTCTTTTCTCTACTGTCTGGGCTCCCTTTCCCTTTCCCCTCTGTGTTGCACTCACACCTGGCATAACTCTCTGTGTTGCACTTACACCTGGCGTGACATTGGGGACCTTCCGCGGACTCAGGAACGGTCCTCCAGTCTTCAACAAAGTCACTGTCAGGGAAAACCGATCTTGGTGAAGGAGCAGGAAGAGTAACTCTTGGGACAGGTGTTGGATCCTCTGAGCAGTTTATTTGTAACATATTCCTATGTAGAGTTCTCCGACCAGACTCCTCATTTTCAGTTTGCACTTCGTACACTGGACCGTTGGGATAAACTCTCTTGATCACTTTGTATGGTTGTACCTCCCAACGTCCACTCAGCTTTCCTTTGGGGCGTTTTTCCCGCACCAGCACTCGGTTTCCAGGCTGGATCAGAACTTCCTGAATTGGCAGTTGACTGCTGTGCACCTTCTCTTGTAACTGCTGGCCTGCTAACAGGCGGATTGTCTGAAATTGTCGCCGATTCTCTTTCATCCAGGAGGTGGTAGATCGGCAGGACCGCTGGGGGATGATATTGAGGACCTTGATAACACAGCCAACCCACAGACGTTGTAGGCGGGGGGACCGTAAGGGTTCAACGGACCAGTGTAGAGGGGTCTAGGTTCAGCGGCCTGAGGGAAGGTCTGATAAGGATCTGTTAGGGTCGGGTATGTGATCTCAGTGGCAGAGCTGGCTCCCATCCTCTTTTCCATTTGTGTCAGTTTTTCTTGCATAGTATTCAGGGAACTCTGCAGATTCCCTCCGCCCCCGACAGTTGTGACGGCCTGAGTACACACCACTCTGGAGGCATCAACGTCCTTCACGGCAGCCAGCTAGTTGGATGTCAAGGGCCCCTCCCACACGCGGATGAAGAGAGGGACGTCAGGTTGCATAGTTCTGGCGATGTGGAAGTGAAAGACATTTTGCTAGAGAATGTCGGAATGATTTGCAGGGATGTCCAGCGCCGCCGTTAAACTTCCAGCTCCTGCAGTAGTCGGGCGTACTGCAGGGGGGTTAGTAGGACAAACCACCCAGCACAATTCTGGACATCTGGTTGCAGGCTTTCACATCCTGCGAGCTGAGTTCGAAGGAATCCCAGTGACTGTTTGGTGGATACCAGATCACAGGTGACGACTATGCCCGAGTCATACTTCAATCGCTACTTCCAGGCGATGGCCAAGCCAGAGCGGGAGACGTTAATTCAGGTGACGGCGGCTAATCAGCAACTGATCCCAGTCACAGGGGTCGTGTGGATGAACGTGCGGTTATGTGGACAAGATGTGGAAAGGAAAGGTATCCTGTTGGTCCCTGAACCATTCAAAGAAGATGTACCGGTGATAATGGGTATGAATATTCTGTGGGAGTTAGACCAGATCATGTTCACTAAACAGGGGCCTGGCAACTGGAAACAGGCCACCCCGCATAAGCCCACTCAGAAAGAGTTTCAACGGCTGATCCCTGTTTGTGGGACTCAGAAGAGCGTCCTCCCTCCTGGTCAGGAGACCATTCTCCCACTGCCCGTGGGAACTTTCCACAACCTTGAAGGTGTGGAGGTGGCTATTGAACCAGTGGGCTTAGGTGAAATAGACCAGAATGTTCTGGTGGCTCGGACACTGGCAGTGGTCCAAGAAGGAAGAGTACCTATCCGAGTCATGAATATGGGGCAGAGAGAATTCCATTTACCACCGAGAGTGGAGCTGGCCCGGGTGTACCTACATTGAAGGGAAGTGTTGAGTCAGAGAGAAATTACCCTGGCCCCAGTAGATGATGCAGTCTGGACTCTGGCCTTCATGGCCGAAGAGAAGGGGGCACTGACTCCAGAATGGAATGGGCAAGCTCTCCTGACTCATATAGGGGTGGATGTGAAAGCCCTAACTACGGATCAGATACAAGAAGTGGAAGCAATGCTGTGGGAGAATCAGGCTGCGTTCGCCCGTCATGCTGATTACTTTGGCTGCACAACGCTATCACCCATGAGAAACCAATGGCAGTCTTCATGGACTAGGAGCAGTCCTCTGGCAGATTCAAGACAGGCATGAAAGAGTCATCGCCTATGCCAGTAGGTCCTTGAGGGATACGGAGCGGAACCCCCATAACTACAGCTCCTCTGGCTGGAACTCCTCGCCCTAGCATGGGCCATGACTGAGAAATTCGCAGAGTACTTAACGGGAGCCAAGATCCAAGTGCGAACGGATAACAACCCTTTGGCCCATCTGGATACTGCCAAGCTGGGGGCCATGGAGCAGAGTTGGGTTGCCCATCTCGCAAAATTTGACTTTTTGATTCGCTTCTGCTCTGCCACGGAGAATACCAACGCTGATTGATTGTCAAGAGTAACCTTCTAGACTCCATGAGAAGACCGTGATGAGCACCAAGAAGAAGAGGAGATCCCAGATTTCCACAAATTCACACCCTGCTCGCAGTGCCACTTGTAGCGGTGTCCAAAGAACACCGCATGGCAGGATTCAAGTACGGCACAGCAGACAAGAAGGCTGAAGCAAAACTCCGGCTTTATTATGTACAAAGGTATTATATGCTGGGAGATAAAAATAACAATATTTACAATAACGATATTACCAAGATGAACATTGGAAGATATAGCTGGAGCAAGTCACAAACTATGCTCCAGCTATGGCAATGAAAGCTCAGAACAAACAGTACACAACAACTTTCACAAACTACTCTGAGCTAATTCTCTATCTGGCTTTCCGCTAGTCAGGCCACGCTGCTACAGCATTCTAGCTATGGAAACCCCTAACAGTTCACGCTGATGGGTCACTCATGGTTGCGCAGATCAGATGCAGATGACGGCCGCCGCTTGTTCCTTTTGTGAAAGAGCCGGATGAATTCACTTGAGTCCATTCCTTGTATACGGGATCTCTTTCTTCCAGCCGGCAGGCAAACCTTGTTTCACTCTCACAGAAATGGCTGACATGCTGTCTTGTGTGTTATCTCAAGTTCTCAATCTCCAGGGAAAACGTTGTTCAAGAAAAGGATAAATTTCTCTATTCCTTGACACAGTCCCAAACAACAAAACTTGCTATAGTCCGTAATCTTCTTTTTCCATAGAGTAACAGTGTCTTCTTTATAGTCTCTGGTGATTAGGGAAGCTGACAGCATCTCCCTGTTACCTCAGACACAGCCACACCCAAGGTGTCTACTTCCTGGTTCTTCTCTCTCTCTCAGCACATACCAACCACAGCAGGAGGAGGCGACTAGTCTAAACACAAGACTCACAGGGGAGCATGATGCCTTAAAGTCAGTGTATTCAATGTTCAATAAGGGCCGATCCCCTACAGGTTTGTACTTTAATATTATAACCAATCCAATAAAAGAATTTTCCAATTCATTGTTTTTCAGTTTTACTGAAATGTAATGATGGAACATGACTTGATTTTATTTTACATTTATAAGGAATCCAACAAAAAAACTCTAATGGCTCCTGTATGGAATCTGAGAAATTACAATAAAAGCCCTGAAATATATATGAGAGCTTTATTGCAGCTTCATAAACTCAGAGGTAGTATGAAACAATAATTTGACCATGTAGTCAGGTCCTTGAGATTTATAAAACAATGCCATATTACTGAGTTGTGTGAAAATTAACCGTTTAAATAATCATAATACTATTGCAAGGGAAGACTTAATTGTACCCTACCATACAAAATCGAAAATAATGAATAAGAATGTCATTAATTGTAGGCAATCAGTGGCAGGGAACAAAGATTACCAAAGAGCAGGAGACGACATGGATCATTGAAATCGTTTATTATAAATTATCATGATCTAACAATTGTGTGAATATGGGTAAAAAAAATATATATATATATATATATATATATATATACAGTATATCATAAAAGTGAGTGCACCCCTAACATTTTTGTATTTATTTTATATCTTTTCATGGGACAACACTGAAGATATGACACTTTGATACAGTGTAAAGTAGTCAGTGTACAGCCTTATATAACTGTGTAAATTTGGTGTGATCTCTAAATAACTCAACATACAGCCATTAATGGCTAAGCCGCTAGCAACAAAAGTGAGTACACCCCTAAGTCAAAATGGCAAATTGTGACCAAAGTGTCAATATTTTATGTGGCCACCATTATTTTCAAGCCCTGCCTTAACTCTCTTGGGCATGAAGTTCACTAGAGCTTCACAGGTTGCCACTGGAATCCTCTTCTTCTCCATGATGAGATCACGGAGCTGGTGGATATTAGAGATCTTGCGCTCCTCCACCTTATGTTTGAGGATGCCCCACACATGCTCAATAGGATTTAGGTCTGGAGACATGCTTGGCCAGTCCAACACCTTTACCATCCATTTATTTGGCAAGGCAGTGCTCATCTTGGAGGTGTGTTTGGGGTTGTTAACATGTTGGAATACTGCCCTGCGGCTCAGTTTCCAAAGGGAGGGGATCATGTTCTGCTTAAGTATGTCACAGTACATGTTGGCATTTATGGTTCCCTCAATGAACTGTAGCTCCCCACATCTTACAGCACTCATGCATCCCCAAACCTTGACACTCCCTCCATCATGCTTGAGCGTAGGCAAGACACACTTGTCTTTGTACTCCTCACCTGGTTGCTGCCACACATGCTTGGGTCCATCTGAACCAAATAAGTTTATCTTGGTCTCATCAGATCACGGGACATGATTCCAGTAATCCATGTCCATAGTCTGCTTGTCTTCAGAAAACTGTGGGCTTTCTTGTGCATCATCTTTAGAAGAGGCTTTCTTCTGGGAAGACAGCCATACAGACCAATTCGATGCAGTGTGCGGTGTATGGTCTGAGCATTGACAGGCTGACCCACCACCCCTTTAACCTCTGCAGCAATGCTGGAAGAACTCATACGTCTATTTTGAAAAGACAATCTCTGGATATGACACTGATCACATGCACTCAACTTATTTGGTTAACCATGGCGAGGCCAATTATGAGTGGAACCTGTCTTGTTAAACTGCTAAGTGGTCTTGCCCACCATGCTGCAGCTGTCATGGGTGTGTCAGAAGTGACAGACAGTCATTCTGCAGTTGGTTGCAGGAGATCTCTTTATTTGGCATTACAGACACCTTCTTATAAGCTGTCTCTCTAGGACCCAGTGGCTACCTTCCTCTTGCTAATTAACACCCTGGCCTGAGTGTATAAATACCTGCTGTTTGCTAGAGGGAGGGGCCGGCAATATTCACATGACCCTTTGTAAAGGCTTGAGCAAGAGCAGTTCTTCTTCCTCTCTGGAGCTATGAGGACGTGTGTTCATCTCTCTGAAGTCGACTAAAGCTTAGCTATCTTCCCTTGTTTGTTCCCCCATGTTGTTTTTAGTTATCAGTGGGGATCGACTAGCACTCATCCCCTCCCTTCCCTAGCTAGGGCCAAACGCCAGGGAAAAGCAGGGCAAGGTTCCTGTGCGGCGATTGGTGTGGAACCAATATAGGGACGTTAGGGGAGACAGGGTGATATAAGGTCAGCCTAGGAGGTCTCCACTACCCCCTTTCCCTAGAGTCTGGGCCCCCTTTTCCCCCTTCCCTTCGTGTTGCACTTAGTATTTCCTACACCTTGCGTGACAGCAGCTCAGTTTCAGAGTGTTGGCAATCCTCTTATAGCCTAGGCCATCTTTATGTAGAGCAACAATTCTTTTTTTCAGATCCTCATAGAGTTCTTTGCGATGATTCACCAAATTGAACTTCTAGTGATCAGAATGAGAGAGTGTGAGAGTGATAACACCAAATTTAAAATATCTGCACCCCAATCACACCTGAGACCTTGTAACACTAATGAGTCACATGACACCAGGGAGGGAAAATGGCTAATTGGGCACAACTTGGCCATTTTCACTTAGGGGTGTACTCACTTTTGTTGCCAGCAGTTTAGACATTAATGGCTGTGTGTTGAGTTATTTAGAGGGCACACCAAATTTACACTGTTCTACAAGCTGTACACTGACTATTTTACATTGTGTCAAAGTTTTCTTATTTCAGTGTTGTCCCATGAAAAGATGTAATAATAAAATATTACAAAAATGTGAGGGGTGTACTCACTTTTGTTATATACACTATATTCATATTCTTTATCTGGAAAACTGCAAATTTGGGCATTTTTAAGTATGCAAATGAGATCTGAAGGCTTCGCAGTTTATCGCAGTGATATTATTAAAAGTGTTTGGATGTGTTCATTAAAGGGGTTTTCCCATGAACCAAGTTAATTTTAATCAACATTTTAATCAATAGATCTTTGAATAATAATAAGTTTCACAATTGGATATGTTTAAATAAAATGTTCCTGTGCTGAGATAATCTTATAAATGTTCCCCTGCTGTGTACTGTGTAATGGCTGTGTCTGACCGTACAGGAACAGGGTCTGATCATACCACAGCTCCTGGGCAGGGGAGGAAGAAAAAGAGTATACAGATATTACAGCAGGGGATCACAGCTGATTCTTTCTGTGAGGTAAAACATTGCTTAAAAACAGGCAGTGAAATGTTTTGCCTCACAAAAAGAATCACCTGCGCTCCCATGTTGTAATGTCTGTATACTCTTTCTTTCCCCCCTGCCAAGGAGATGTGGTACGACCAGACCATTTACCGGCATGGTCAGACACAGCCATTTCACAGTACAGTGCATAGCTGGGCCACATTTATAAGATTATCTCAGCACAGGAACATTTTTTTAAACACATCCAATTGTGGAACTTATTTTTATTCCAAGATCTATTAATTAAAATGAATTTTGTTCGTGGAAAACCCCTTTAAGCCTTTATTTTGCTTGAGTGATCATTTTGAGTTCAATCAATACTTTCTATGGTAATGTCTTTATGTATGAAAGAAGATTGAAATGCAGATATACAGATAGATAGATAGAGTCAGGACTCGAACCCAGCAGCTCTTGTGCACCAAGTGGCAGCTCTTTCCATTGAGCTATTCAGCTCCATGGACAGTTCCTGGCTAACTTAGATTCTAGTACCTGTATTGTTCCTTAGCAGCTCCACCCTATGTTGTTCCTGATTTGCTTCATCCTGATTGAACACCCTACTTAAACTTGGCCTGGCACCTACTTATTTGTGAGATTATTGAGCTCCCAGCCTCTAGTCAAGTTCTCCCTTCTCCTGCTGTTTTCATACAAGATTATACTGCTTTTACTGTGCACCGATTCCTGGCTTCCCTGACTACGCTACTTGCTAAACCCTTCAAGATTACACTGCTTTCCTGTGTACCAATTCCTGGCTTTCCTGACTATGCTACCTAACGGTGCTGCCCCTAGTGGTTGCAATATCACTACTCCAACCCAGGTCAGTTCCTAATAGATAGATAGATAGATAGATAGAGTTATATAGTCTTGATTAGTTTTAGTAATATTGTAAGGTAGAGGATATTCAAAATATATTTATTAACAATGTATTTTAACTGAAGCTACATGGATAGTAATTAGGGATACCTCTATCTGGGTGGGCTTTTTCTATTGAATAAACACTTGAACTTTTGTTACTTTATAAATCAGAATGTTCAAGAAGCTATCAGAAATAAATGAGAAGCGCTAATGGAGTTATTTTCTTTCTTCTTGTTAGCAGTAATTAAAATGATAAATGAAACTATGTTGCAATGTATTCTTTGACTAAATAAGGATATTTGGCCTAACATGATGAATTGCAAGTAGCGTGCTCTTAGCACAAACATGTTGCAGGTCAATTGTTTTAAGAAGGTGATGAAGCTGAAAATGTTTGCTCAAGTTCAATGTAGCCATGTAGTAATAGACTCGTATGTGGTTAAGGAAAGACACTTCCACTGCAAAGTCACAACAATTCACATTGGAATGAAAATGTTGTTAAACAATGCCAGAATTAATGAAGTCAGAGGAGTGCTAGATACACAGGTATTCTGGATAGAAATAAACAATGGAAGTTTTCATTTAATAAATACTGAATTTTACTTGCTTTTTTTCTGTGATCTTTGTACCTTTTTTTTTCAAAACTGGAGTTTTTGAATTTTCTTTATTTAATTTTTTTAACTGCATTTTTTATTAAAAGTAATGTGATTACCGTATTTTTTGGACCATAAGACGCACTTTTTCCCCCCCAAATTTGGGAGGAAAATGGGGAGTGCGTCTTATGGTCCGAACACAACTTACCGGTGGTGGTGGAGTGGGATCGCAGGGCGGTGGTGGAAGAAGAGGTGAGGCATGCCCATATCTGGCTGGGGGCCAGGCCTGGCCGGGTACCGGGGCCGGTGTATTGCTGTGAGCGGAGTGGCAGAGCAGAGTGAGCGGCTTCCGGTGGCCACGGCCATGTTTCTGAAGCTGTACTCTACAGGAAAATGGCCGCCGGAGTCGGCGCATGCACTCTGCCGAGTCGGCCATTTTCCTGTAGATCACAGCTTCAGAAAGATGGCCGCGGACACCGGAAACCGCTCACTCTGGTCTGCCACTCTGCTCACAGCAATACACCGGCCCGGCACCCGGCCCCCAGCACCCCAGGTACGAGGCCACTAGGACCAGGGCACCAGACTACCAGCACCCCAGCTACCAGGCCCCCAGGTACCAGGCAACCGGCCCCCAGCACCCCAGGTACCAGGCCCCCAGTACCCCAGGTACCAGGCCCCCAGCTACCAGGCACCAGCACCCCAGGTACCAGGCCACCAGCACCTCAGCCCCCAGGCACCAGCACCAGGCCACCAGCATCCCAGGTACCAGGCCACCAGCACCCCGGCCCCCAGCACCCCAGGTACCAGGCCACTAGCACCCCAGGTGCCAGGCCCCCAGCACCCCAGGTACTAGGCACCAGCACCCCAGGTACCAGGCCACCAGCACCCCGGCCCCAGCACCCCAGGTACAAGGCCACCAGGACCAGGGCACCAGACTACCAGCACCCCAGGTACCAGGCCCCCAGGTACCAGGCCACCGGCCCCCAGCACCCCAGGTACCAGGCACCAGCACCCCAGGTACCAAGCCCCCAGCACCCCAGGTACTAGGCCCCCAGCACCCCAGGTACTAGGCCCCCAGCACCCCAGGTACCAGGCCCCCAGCACCCCAAGTACCAGGCCCCCAGCACCCCAGGTACCAGGCCACCAGTATCCCAGGTACCAGGCCCCCAGCTTCCAGGCACCAGCACCCCAGGTACCAGGCCACCAGCACCAGGCCACCAGCACCCCAGGTACCAGGCCAGCAGCACCCCGGCCCCCAGCACCAGGCCACCAGCACCCTGGCCCCCAGCACCCCAGGTACCAGGCCACTAGCACCCCAGGTACCAGGCCCCCAGCACCCCAGGTACTAGGCATCAGTCCACCAGCACTCCAGGTACCAGGCCACCAGCACCCCGGCCCCCAGCACCCCAGGCCCCAAGAACCCCAGGTACCAGGCCCCCAGCACCCCTGGCACCTGGCCACCAGCACCCCAGGTACCAGACCACCAGCACCCCGGCCCCCAGCACCCCAGGTACCAGGCCCCCAGCACCCCGGGTACCAGGCCCCCAGAACTCCAGGTACCAGGCCACCTGCACCCCGGCCCCCAGCACCCCAGGCCACCAGCACCAGGCCACCAGCACTCCGGCCCCCAGCACCCCAGGTACCAGGCCACCAGCACCCCAGGTACTAGGCACCAGTCCACCGGCACCCCAGGTACCAGGCCACCAGCACCCTGGCCACCAGCACCCCAGTGCCAGGCACCAGCACCAGGCCACCAACATCAGGCCCCCAGCACCCCAGGTACCAGGGCACCAGGCCCCCAGGTACCAGGCCACCAGCACCCCAGGTACCAGGGCACTAGGCCCCCAGGTACCAGGTCACCAGCACTCCAGGTACTAGGCACTAGTCCACCAGCACCCCAGGTACCAGGCCACCAGCACCCAGCGCCAGGCACCAGCACCAGGCCACCAGCACCAGACCCCCAGCACCCCAGGTACCAGGGCACCAGGCCCCCAGGTACCAGGGCGCCAGGCCCCCAGGTACCAGGGCGCCATGCCACCAGGTACCAGCATGCCTCCACTTCCGCCCGCTTCCTGAAGGACCCAGCCTCCTGTGACACCAGCTCCACCGCCCCCAGGTAAGATACCTATTCAGACTATAAGACGGACCCCCATCTTATAAAAAATATATTTTTTCCTATTTTCCACCCTAAAATTTGGGGTGCGTCTTATGGTCTGGTGCGTCTTATAGTCCGACAAATACGGTAACTGATTGTAGATTTTTATTTTGAAATCAATTAAATTTTAAATAAAAAAATGCAATCCAAAAAGCAAAACTAATTAGCAAATGAGCATGTGCATATGCAATATGACTTTAGTCATTTTTATATACGGTACATACAGATATGACACATTTTTAGATTAGATTTATGCTTTTTATCATTTTTTTATTAAATGACCATGTTCTTTAACTAGTTGATCATGTGATATAATTTAGTCATTGTTACTTTTGAATATAAGATTTAGGCCACTGCCCCACTATCAGTATTTGCTCAATATTCAGTCAGTGTTTTTTCTCAGGAGTGGGAGACAAAACCAGGTGAGGAACAATCAGAGAAAAGGTATAATAGAAACAAGTCACCAATTCTGTATTTATCACCCATTCCTGGTTTTGGCTCCCACTCCTAAGAAAAAATACTGACCAAATACTCCCTATTGCCCGGATCCGAGTGCCCTACGGCCCAGGGGGCGAGTCAGCTTTGGCGTAGTCGGCAGGATTTCGTGCCCGCAACCACCGGGTACTGCGTGCCTGAAAAAGACTTTTGTAACTTATCTGTGGTGAAGTTTCCCGCCGTCCGGAGTCGTTTCCCGCCATCCGGAGCCGATTCCCGCCATCTTGGACCTTTTCCCGCCGTCTTCTGCCGTCTTCCCGCCATCTGCAGCTGTTTCCCGCCATCGGACGCCATCTCCAGGACGCCGCGCGGGAAGAAGAGGGGCGTGGACGTCAAAACCGCGCGAGATCCGAAGCTCCGCCCCACGCACCGACGCTGCGCAAGGTCCTGGAAGGGAGAGAGAGCGACGCTGACGTCATCGGAGTGCGACGCCAGGTCCTCGTCCAGAGCAGCAGCGGAGCCGCGGCCTACAGAAGAGGATCGTCGGAAGGTAGGCCACACTTCGCTAGGGGGAGAGGAAGATGTCGGACACAGAGGCGCCCACTACCACCAACGCAGCTGCAGCAGCGGTGATGCCCTTTTCCTTGCCCTACATCCCTGGAGCGGCCTGGCTGCCCAAATACTCAGGGGAGCCCCATGCCCTAACTGACTTCAAGGAAAGGCTATACAGTTTGTTCCACATTTACCCCCTGACAGAGGAACAGAAGGTCAGCATATTAACAGGGCAGTTAACTGGAGCAGCCCAAAGGGAGGTAAAATCATGGCCCATTGAGGAGAAAGGGACTGTGAAGGGTATTCTGGCCCGGCTGCGGGGTACCTTTGATACACGTACCTCCGCTGAAATTAAAATGAGGTTCTATGGATGTAAGCAGCGGGCACAGGACAGCATCAGAGACTATGCCCTAAATCTGCAAGAAGCCTTGAGGGCTATTCAACAAACTGACCCTGGCAGTGTGCAGGAAACCGATAAGCTGCTAACAGAACAATTCATAGAGGGTCTGCTGTCCAGCGCCCACAGGGCCCAGCTGCGCCTCATGTTCTTCCAGAACCCCGACCTGACCTTTGCCCAATTTAAGGACAGGGCCATAAGGGTGCTCCGTGAATCTGCAACCAGTGGCGCTATAAACCCCCGGCGCCCTGCTATCACCTACCACCAGGAGGCGGCGCCCTCCTCTATGGACTCCGTGGAGGCTGATGCACAGGCCCTGAACCAAGCCCCGTCGAAAGGCCTGCACCACCAAGTCCAGGAGCTGACCAGGAGCGTCGCGGCGTTGACCAGGACCGTCCAGGCGTTGCAAGTGGACCCGTCAAGACCCATCGAGCTGGCTTCAAGTCCGGAGGATGTCCCGTGGCGTCGACAGAGGAGGATCCCGTCGTTCCGAGGGAGGCCCACAGACCGCTACGCAGAGGATGGACAGCCCATTTGACGTCGATGCAACCAGCCCGGACACATTTCCAGGTGCTGTAATTTAAACGGGTCCAACCTGGGGCAGAGGGCCGACCCCCAGGCATAAGATCACCAGGCCCTTATAATTGGCGTGATAAGTACGTTGGGGGGCGCCCGGTTTTACCCGTGGTGCTGGACGGTATCCCCATGAGCGCCTTGCTGGATACTGGGTCGCAAGTAACCACAATCCCTTATGTACTTTTTAAGCAGTATTGGACTGATGCTGATATCACACGGTATCCAGACAGTAACTTGAGCATCATCGCCAGTAATGGCTTACCCGTGCCGCAGATGGGGTTCAAGGAGATGACCATTAAAATTGGTAAAGTTGAACTGCCGGCACAGGGAGTGATTATTGTGGACATTGACCGTCATGAAAGTCACCCTAAAATAACTGTGGGTACTAACATCATTGAAAATTGTCTTTCAGAAGTAATTGTAATTCTACAACAGGTGGCGGTGAATGCTAGTTCCAGCCAAAAGAGAGTCCTCAACAAGGAGATAAAAGCCATGATGAGACGGCAGCAGGTAGAACTGTCTGGTGGTGAGATCGGTAGCGTAAGACTCAGTGATCCCTTCCCCATTTCCATGCCTCCCAAAAGTGAAATGATGATCTGGTGTCGGACTGCAATCGGGTTGAGAGGTAGAGACTACCAAGCCATGGTAGAACCCGTGTACTCAGACAGCAGGCCCACCATTTTGACAGCCCGGGGGGTGGTTGATGTCCGTCATGGGAGGGTGCCCGTCCGCATCCTCAACATTGGGGAGAGGGAAGTACACTTACCCAGGTACGCTACACTCGCCAAACTGTTTGTTGTCGAACATCAAGCTATCAGGGCCGTGGAACCCTTGCCTCCATCTCCTCAGGCGGAGGGTAATGGCTCCCAGAAACAAAAGGAGGACTGGTGCCAGAAACTCCACGTGGGTGCTGACTCCACTCCCCTGCACCAAAAACAAGGAGTCTACCGGGTGGTACAGGAGTACGAGAGAGTCTTTAGTAAGCACCCGCTAGACTTCGGCAGAGTAAAAGGGATAGAACACCACATCCCCACAGGGAGCCACCCACCAATAAAAGAGAGGCACAGACCTGTACCCCCTGCACATTATCAGAACGCCAAGGGTATGCTGCGGGAAATGAAAGAAGCTGGGGTCATTAGAGATAGCTGTAGCCCCTGGGCAGCCCCCTTGGTTCTGGTGAAAAAGAAAGACGGCACCATGAGAATGTGCGTGGACTATAGACAAATCAACCGTATTACCCACAAAGACGCATATCCGCTGCCTAGAATAGAAGAGTCTTTAGCCGCACTAAAATCAGCTAACTTCTTTTCTACTTTGGACCTTACTAGCGGGTACTGGCAGGTTCCTGTGGCAGAGGCTGACAAGGAGAAGACCGCCTTCACCACCCCGATGGGACTGAGCGAATTCAACTGCATGCCTTTCGGGCTCTGCAACGCACCAGGGACCTTCCAGCGGCTGATGGAATGCTGTCTAGGGCACCGAAACTTCGAGACGGTCCTCCTTTACCTGGACGACGTGATCGTCTATTCGAAAACCTACGAGGACCACCTAAAGCACCTGGCCGACGTGTTCGAAGCCCTGGCAGGCTATGGCCTGAAGGTAAAACCATCGAAGTGTCACCTGCTGAAACCAAAGGTCCAGTACCTAGGGCACGTGGTAAGCGCGGAAGGAGTGGCCCCCGACCCTGACAAGGTCACGGCAATCAAGAGCTGGCCAAGCCCCTCGAACATCAAAGAGGTGAGACAGTTTCTCGGGTTGGTAGGCTACTACCGAAGGTTCATCCCCGGGTTCACTAAGATGGCAGCTCCTATGCAGGACCTCCTGATCGGACAGTCCAAGTCCAGAAGTCAAAAGCCACCCTTCAAGTGGGATAAACCGGAAGAGGAGTCCTTCCGCCAGCTAAAGTTGGCCCTCACTGGGGATGAGATCCTGGCCTACCCTGATTACGGCCAGCCTTTCATTCTCCACACAGATGCCAGTAATGTGGGACTGGGAGCCGTACTGTCCCAAAACCAACAGGGCAGAGAACGGGTGATCGCATACGCCAGCCGGAAGCTGAGGCCCACTGAGAGGAACCCGGAGAATTACAGCTCCTTCAAGCTAGAATTCTTGGCGGTGGTGTGGGCCGTGACGGAACGCTTCAAGCATTACCTGGCCTCCGCAAAGTTCACCGTGTACACGGACAACAACCCGTTGACACACCTGGACAATGCAAGACTGGGTGCCCTGGAACAGCGGTGGATGGCCCGTCTCTCCAACTATGACTTCGTGATCAAGTACCGGGCAGGCAAAACCAACGCGGACGCCCTATCAAGGATGCCTCACTTACCTGAAGGTGACGAAGACCCACAAGAGCTGGAGGAGGTAGAACTCCCCGCGTTTCACCGGTATGGAGCCGCTCAACACTCTCACTGCGTGAAGGAGGAGGATCTAACAACTGTGATGATGAATCCCCTACCTCACCACAGCTGGGCCGAGACCCAAGATAGTGACCCTGCAGTCCGCCTGGTGAAAGATCTGCTGACCCGGGAAGACGCCCGCCTAGATCCAGATGCCCCAGAGGAAGCCAAGCAGCTATGGAAGGAGAAGAGCAAGCTTTTCCTCTACGAAGGCAAGTTGTGCAGAAGGATTGTCAACCACCGGACGCACGAGCTGACCTGGCAAGTCGTGGTCCCAAGGCGGGATGCAGCTATGGTCCTGGGGGCTTACCATGACAGAGCGGGGCACTTCGGTTGGAAGAAACTGGAGTTCCTACTAAGAGGAAGGTTCTTTTGGGTCGGCATGAGAGGAGCAGTAGAAAAGTGGTGCAGAGACTGTGGCCCTTGTCACCTGAGGAGGAAGGACCGCACCAGCCAGAAGACACCCTTGAGGCCCATCGTCACCACGCAGCCTCTTGAGCTGGTAGCTCTGGACCACGTCAAATTGGCTCCAAGCCGGTCTGGATACATCTATGCCCTGACAATCGTGGACCACTATTCCCGTTTTCTAGTGGTGGTCCCGGTAAAGGACTTGACAGCCCAAACAGCGGCCAGAGCCTTCCAGCAATACTTCTGCCGTCCACATGGGTATCCGGAACAGGTCCTGACAGACCAGGGTCCAGCGTTTGAAGCTGAAATCTTCCAGAAGTTCTGCAACCTCTATGGCTGTAAGAAGATTCGTACAACGCCTTACCACCCCCAAACCAATGGGATGTGTGAGAAGATGAACAATATAGTCATTGATCTCCTGAAGACGTTGCCCCTGGAGGAACGCAGCCTGTGGCCAGAAAAATTGCCGGACCTGATAGACATGTACAACAATATCCCGGTGAACGCTACAAACTGCACCCCGGCTTACCTGATGCGAGCCAGACCGGGTAAGCTGCCCGTAGACCTGGAGATGGGAGTCCTAATACCTGAGGACACCTCCCCGGATGCGGACTGGGATACGGAAAGGCAACTGCAGTACAAGAAGGTACAGGAGAGTGTGGAGAAGAGCCTGGCCCAGGTGAGAGAGAAGCAAGAAAGACTCTTCAATCAACACGCCCCTGCTAGTCCCCTAGAACCTGGTGAGCAAGTCCTAAAGCGAAAAAGAAGGCTACATAAGTTGGACGACCAGTGGGAAAGGGAACCCTACACCGTACTGCAGTCTGACCACGACAACTCAAAGGTGTGCGTAATCACCAAGGACGGAGGAGAAAACACTAGTGTCGTCTCCAGAGACCATCTCAAAAGGTGCCCCGAGCAGCTCCGTAGTGCAGAAGAGGATCAGAGTGACCTTGAACCCGCAGCGGACAAGGAAGAAATGATCAGCACCGTTCTCGGAGAGTTCCCTCAGTCCTGGACTCGCATAAATGATGCCATAGTGGTACCTGTCCTGCATTTCCTGCAACCGGCCCAGCAACAACCAACACGAGAGCCGGAAGGTGAAGAGGAACAAGCGGTTCCAGAGGCAGAAGAGCCTGTTCCAGCAGCCCAGGAGAGTCAACCCTCTGCTGACAGTGAGCCTGCCATGCCTGCGGTAAGCCAAAGGACCCGCAGACAGCTGCCTGCCTTACCTGTACACCCAGCTGGTAGCTGTACCCCTAACGCTAGTGGGGAAAGCCAGGTTGGTCCACCACCAGACAGTGGGTTAAGGAGGTCAACCAGGAGCACAAAGGGACAGATACCCGCTCGCTGGAGAATATAGAGTGTACTAAATTGTAAATAACCCTGTTGCCAAATGTTGAATTGTTTGCCAAGTTACATGCATGTTCGGTAATTCTGTGTTTCAGTCTCTTGCAGCAACCGTAAGGACTCACAGGTTATGGACTTTTTATAACCGGGACCTTGTATGGACTGCGTTCGGAGCTTAACCCAGGAATGAACTAAGACTGTAAAGGACTTGGGGTAGGACAGACCCCCACCTGGTTAAGGCTCCCCGTTGTTTTGGTGATATGGACACCCGGTCACAGGCCACACTGTGACCTAAAGAACTCAATTTGTGCGCCGTCTGTCTATTAATGTTTTATTGTTATGCATATTGTCTTTGTTTATTGTTTAGTCCCGGAGTACTAAATTTCACTAGGGGGGAATGTGTCACCCTACCTGGATGCCACAAGTGTAATAAAGCTGTGTCTGAGAGCAAGGGGGAGGTTCTCTGGTCAGGGGAACATTAGCATGCAATGCCTCCTGTCTCAGGCCAGTAGGGGGAGCAGGCTGCCCCTATAAAAGCTGGTACTGGGGACAGGGTTAGAGAGAACTGGATTGCCTGTCTCAGCTTTGAGACGTGTCCCAGAGTGGAGCAGGGACAGAAAGTTGATTGCACCTAAGAGGAAGTGTGGCAGTAGGAGAGAGCCACCAGCCAGAGACAAGAGGCGAAGAGAGCCTGTCTTGGCAGAGAAAAGACTTCATTTTACCAGACTTTGGTGTCTGAGGCTGGAAGGATTCCACATCCCCCAGCAGAGAACCAGTCCGCAAGGGACTGTACATTCCTTGGCCTAAGAAGCCTGGAGGCCCTGCCACAACCGAAGAGACCAGTAAAGCCGTACAAGGCTGGGAGCAGAAAGGAACCCACGTCGCAGGCCATACAGGCGAGAATACACGGAAAGCTCGGAAACGTGGGCTGTTACCCTATAACAAGGAGATAGCCAGAAGGAGCGCAGAAAGCACGGTAGGCCTACACCCTCACCCTGACCAGGGCCAATTTCCCCGTTGCTCTCAGACATCCAGGTCCCCTCCTAGCTGGGACTGTTTGTGGGTCAGTTTGCCTGTTTAGTAAAGACCCTGGACTGCAACCTGTTGTCTGTGTGCTCCTTGCTCCTCCAGCACTATCAGCACCGGGACTCTGACTACCATCACTCCCACCATCCACTATACTGCCCTGGGGCCGCACTCTTCCCGTGGGGAGTCACACTACCATAGCTGCACATATCATCAGCCCCAGTGGTCTGCATGCAGCGGCGGTTCCTAATAACCGCAATCCACGGGTGGCGTAGTCGGACATAATAAACAACACATAACAGACTACTACTGGCCTGACCACCCTGAGCCACGGAACCGGGTTGCCACTACTACTCCCATCGCTCCCTATTGCCCGGATCCGAGTGCCCTACGGCCCAGGGGGCGAGTCATTTACACACATTCAAATTTTATTCTAAGAACAAGCGCTAACTTATCAGACTTTCTGGATAAGAATATGCCATAGGTCCGGTTTGGGGTCGAAAATGTGTTTTTCAATCTGGCACTTGGACAACCCTTTCTCATTCCTCATTCTCATTTAACAGGGCCAAACATGAGGAATGAGAAGGGATTGTCCAACTGGTGGACATCTCTTTTAAGATCTGGAATCTCAATTAAATAATGGTTCTGGGGTCTGAACTTAGAGGTTTGATTTGGGTGTGAATACATTTTTAGGTGAGGCCTGGGGAATAAAATTTATTTATGTGGCAATGGTTAAGTGCAGTCATCTTATGGTAGTCTGGAGTGGATGAAGAAAAAAAAGGAAAGAGAAGAAAAAACAATCAGTGAAGATGTCATGCATGAGTCATTAGATTTATAGTGGACAGTTCACCTCTCCCTACATGTCTGTTTTAGTAAATGGAGAAAAAAAGTAAAGCTGCACTCACCGTACCATTAAAAGAAATAATCCTTTATTTCATATCCATATAAAAATAATGGAGCACAGGGAGTGCGGGGAGGAGGAGGACGGACGACTGCTGTTTCGCTCTGAATCAAGCGCTTCCACAGGTAATTAGTGACGCTACATCACTTCCTTAAATAGGTGGCTACCAGCCTAAGTCACATGTTAAAAACAAAAATTACATGTTCATAAAAACATGGAGAAATCTGAACGGTCATTTAATCCCAAAGGACCATTTCAAATATTTTATGGACCTCATGAGATTGGTCCTTAAAAGAAATGAGAAAGCACATGCAGCTATTAAAGATGAGTTGGAGTTGGCTGAAGCAGAGATTCGCTCCAGATTATCTGCCTCTCAGGCATCAACCTTTTTCTCCAAACTGGATAAGAAACTTGTACCCCATTCAAGCTGAAATCAAATCTAAAAAAAAGACAAATTTATTCGTGACAAAAATGACTTTGATACTGGCTGTGTTTTTTCTTGGGATAAAAAGAAAAATAATTACAAAAAGAATAGATATTTTCGGGTTTCTAATCAAAGTCCTGGATCAAAGAAAAACTGGTCTAAGAATAAAAAACGTCCGCAAGAAGGGTGGACTACTGACTCCGACTCTAGTGCAGCAGATGAAAAAAAGTGATCATATGGACACAGCAACTATCTCACCATCTTCTCTTTATCAATGTGCCCCTTTAGAAGGAAGATCAGAAGAGGTGGAAAGAAATGGAAAAAATCCCCTGGGACAGAAGAGAAAACAGGTGTCTTGGAGAACCTGATTGCCCCAGACTCTATTATTAATTTGACTAACCATATTCTCTCCCCTAACCATATTTCTGTTCTTTCTAAAGGATTGAATTTTTGTCTTCCAGAAGAGTATGATTTGGTGGAGTTTAAAATAGATCTGTTTAAGGCAACCAGAAAAATCCATCTACATAAAGCGTTTGCACAAAAATATCCCGTTTCACTTTCTTCCTCTGTTTTTGAGGGTGAGGTCCCCTGCTATTCGGGTTCTTTAGGTTTTTTGTTAGTAACCAACAGGACTGTCAAACGCTTAAGGATCCTGCTTTTTAACATTCCTTAAATTCCGACTAGGAAATTGCATCTGTTTATTGTCAGGATGACGGTATGGTTAGTGATTTGGATTCTTCTGTTTCACCATTTACAGTGGAATTGCCTCTACTTATATGCCTCCCATCACCCCTGGTAATATTATCAATAATTTCCAGGAGAGGGTGATTCGTGATGTGGAATCTTTGATTTTCAAATCCACGGTCTCTAATTTGACCACTGATGAACATAAAGCCCTGAATGAGATAAAAAAATGGGATGATGTGATCATCCAAAAAGCTGATAAGGGTGGTAACTTAGTCTTACAAACAAAAGAGGCTTGTGTAGCAGAATCCCTTTCACAGCTATCAGATTCCTCAACATATTTATTGTTATCATGTGATCCCACCTTTAAAGATAAAAATTTATTGAGCTCTTTATTGCGAAAATATGTTGAAAAGGGTATTTTATCCAAAAAATGTGCCGAAAAACTCTTTCCTGAGTACCCAGTAAGACCTTATTTGGTATACGATACCAAAAATACACAAATCTATTAAAAATCCTCCCGGCCGTCCTATTATCTCGGGAGTGGGCTCCCTGCTGGAGACCCTCTCAAGATATTTGGATTGGATATTAAAACCTTTATTAAATAAAATTCCATCATTTATAAAGGACACGTGTGATTTCCTGATAGCTTTAAAAGAGATTGAATGGCAACCCGATTATTCTTTAGCCTCCTTAGACATTGCCAGTCTATATACCAGGATACCTCATGGTCTTGGACTAGAAGCTATAAAAAACATGTTATCAAATTCTGACAAAAACGATGATTTTTCTGCTTTTGTCATTGAGAGTTTGGAATTTATTCTCTCCCACAGCAGCTTTCAATTCCTCGACAAGTGGTACAAACAATGAGTGGCCACTGCCATGGGCACCCCGGTAGCTTGCGTTTACGCAAATCTTTTTCTGGCTGTTTTTGAAGCACAATACATTACTACTATCACAAACCCCTATATTAGGTATATTAAGTCGTATTTTCGTTATATAGACAATATATTTATAGTATGGGCCGGGTCGGCTACACAATTTTCCGAATTTGTGACATATCTGAATGATGTCAACACAGCCAATATGAAATTTACCTCATCATTTGAGTCCTTACTCCTTAATTTTCTGGATGTAGAGATTTCCATCATAAATAGTAATATTTATGCCAAAGTTTTTAAAAAACCTACTGACAGTAATTCTTTGTTGCATTATCAGAGTGCACATCTGCCGCATACGAAAAAGTAGTGTTGAGCGAGTATGTTCTATTAACCCTTTCGCCGAGTATGCTCGGGCCCAGCTCCGAACATTTATAGCTTCTCGGTGATGTGGTTGAATCGCTCCCGTGTGCATGATTTGTAACTGTTTGACAGTTTTATTACATGTGAGGAATGTCTATTATTTACACATTCCTCACATGTAATAAAACTGTCAAACAGTCGCAAATCATGCACACGGGAGCGATTCAACCATATCACCGAGCAGCTATAAATACTCGGAGCTCGGCCCGAGCATACTCGGACAGAACATACTCACTCAACACTAGAAAGCAGGGCTTCCAAACAGCCAGTTCTTGCGGTTTAGGAAAATAAATAATTCTGACCAAATATTCTTAGAACAAGCGAATGAACTTAAAAATAGCTTTTTGGCAAGTGGTTACCCAGGTCGGGAATTGGATGCTGCTTTGGAGAGAGCAAAAAAATTCTCTCAACATGACTTGCTCTATAAGAAAAAAACTAAGACTAATGAAATGAATAGATTCATTTTTCATTTTAAACACAGTCCTGTTAATAACACTATCCGCAAAGCCATATATAACAACTGGCACCTATTGGAGACAGATAAAGATTTAGCAGAAACCACTATGAATAAACCACTTATTTCATATAAAAAATGCCACAATTTAAGTGACATAGTTAGTACACATAGACTAACAAATAAATCTAAAAATTGGTTACGAGATTTTAGACCGAAAGGCAACTTTAAATGTGGATCATGTTCTTTTTGCGACTTCCATTTGACTACTAATCCGTTACGCATTGGCCCTATTAGCCATTTTATTAAAGATTTTATTTCCTGTAGATTTAGATTTATTGTGTATGTGATGTTTTGTCCCTGCGGTTTCTTTTATATTGGAAAGACAATTCGCCCACTGTTCGTCCGTATAAGGGAACATTTGCATTCAATTGAGACACAAAAAGGTTCTCAAAGATTAATATCACATATGATTAATCATCACGGTGCAAATCCTAAACTTCATAATTTTGCTGGGATTGAACAAATAAATTTTCCTTCAAAAGGTGGTAACCATAATAAATTGCTCCTGCAAAAGGAAGCTAAACGGATTGCCCGAGTGAATGCTAATGGTCCTTTGGGATTAAATGACCGCTCAGATTTCTCCATGTTTTACAAATATGTAAATTTTGTTTTTAACATGTGACTTAGACTGGAAGACACCTATTCAAGGAAGTGATGTAGTGTCACTAATCACCAGGACCTGTGGAAGCGCTTGATTCAGCGCAAAACAGCTGTCGCCCGTCCTCCTCCTCCCCGCACTCCTTGCACGCCATTATTTTTATATGGATATGAAATAAAGGATTATTTCTTTTAATGGTACGGTGAGTGCAGCTTTTCTTTTTTACTCCATTATTATTCTATCTTCTATTTTCCAAAGCATTGCACCACCATAACCATATTTGCAGATTTATGCTTAAATTACGGGTTGTGTGTTCCTCCTGCTATATAGGTGGTGCAGGTATTCTTTCACTTGTTTTAGTAAATACTTGCATGCTCCATTTTCCCATTTCTCCAACATCTTTATTTAGAACTTCGTGTTGTAATTTTTATCTTGTAATGCATGACAGCGCAATACTTACGCTAGATAATTGCTCATCTATTGGTTTCTAAAAACATGACCAGAAAAGGTGATAAGGACTTGGGACTTCTATGCTTACATTCCTCACCTCTCAGTAAGTGGTCATTGAGAGAAAAGTGGCAAGGAGATGTCAATAGGTGAGACTACAGGTAGTGACGCGTGACGTCTGGAGCTTCTGACCTCTAAATGAACCACTTTGCTTGTACTCCAGTAGCACCAATTTAGAAGTCAAGTTCTCTTATTAATTACTTTGCGTTGAGGCTATCATTCTGCTTCTGTGGGGCTTTGTATCGTGCCTGCTTATTTTATATGTTTAACCCTTTCATGCTAGAGCCTGTTTTCACCTTTGTGACCAGGCCAATTTTTTAAGTTCTGACAAGTGTCAGTTTACAAAGTAATAACTCTGGAACGCTTCAATGGTTCCCAGTGATTCTGAGATTGTTTTTTTGTGACACATTGTATTTCATGTTAGTGGTAAATTTAGTACGATATCTTTTGTGTTTATTTGTGAAAATATCAAAAAATTGGAGAAAATGTAGAAAATTTTGCAATTTTCAAATTAAAATGTTTATGCTTTTAAACCAGAAAGTTAGGTCACACAAAATAGTTAATAAATAATATTTACCACATGTCTACTTTAAATCAGCACCATTTTTGAAACATCATTTTTTTTGTTAGGAAGTTAAAAGGGTTAAAAGTTTATCAGCAATTTCTCATTTTTCCAACAAAATTTGCAAAACCATTTTTGCATGGACCACAACACATTTGAAGTGACTTTGAGAGGCCTATATGACAGAACAAAACAAAAGTGTATTAAACAAACCCTTTAGGGATGAACAATTCTTACCAACAAATTACCCGTGAAGGGCAAAAGAACCCTATCTTAGTGATTGCAAATAAAACTTGACACTTATTTAATCAATATAGATAAGTCTAGATTATTTAAAATCACAAATGTGGTCCTGTATTAGTATATTTTAATATTAGTGGTGCCCTATATTTTAGAGATCTATACCCTATCTGCTACTAACATTGGATTAATATCCTAACTAAATCATGGCTGCAGTCCGTGAACTGGCATTAAGCTGTAGGGTAAGTATATTTGTCAATAGACACAAGGCTACACAAGCTGCTAAAAATAGTTTATAGCCTCCCCAACATGTTTCACCTAATTAGGCATCATCAGGGGACTGAGGCTAGAATGAGCCATAGTATAGGAGATCAGACCTTTTAAAGCCTTTGCTGTGACATCATCCTTCCATGAACCAATGTGGGTACTAAGTTTAGAATGACCAATAAAAGTTACCCTAGTATAAACTAATTTATTCTTCCCCAGAGCCAATTAAGTCTCATCATACATATTGCGCATTTACTGATAGGGTAGATATATCCACACTGACCTCCCTATTTGTCGCGTCACCAATATAAAGGATTTAATAGCCAAAATGCTTCTTTAGCATCAGACACCGTTCACGTCATTCTATACGTCTCATCGCTCAAACCACTCATCTATTTGCTAAGCTTTCTGTCTAATCAGATCGAGTGTGTGACGTCCACAAATGGCAACTTGAAAGACATATAAAGAGAGCATTAAATAAATTAAGACAAGAGACAGTTCTCTGTGTGACCCGGCGAGAGCGGTGATGTCAGAAACATTACTGACGTTATCACCACTCTCGCCAGGTCTTGAGGAGCACAGCCTGACCGGGAGTGACCTATGAAGCTTCGCTCTCAGAACGAGGCTCCATAGGTTTTACTACAGAATCGCTGGACGTCGTGGGATCGCCATGGATTACATCGGAGCTGTGGGGTTTTCTATTGATCTAATAAATTGCTGAACAAGGGACTGTCTCTTGTCTTTATTTATTTAATTTTCTCTTTTTACAGTATGTCCTTCAGGTTGCTATTTGTGGACTACTTCGGAATCCTTGGACTACTTCAGACATGAACGGCTTTTTTCTTTTTTTATTAAGAAACTGGTGAACCAAGGAGTCGGGGAGTTTTTTTTTAAATAAAATATTTTTGTCTTTTAACTTACTGTTTTGTAATGGCCGTGTCCGATAGACGCCTCTCCATTACTAATCCATGGGCTTGATGCCAGCTGACACTACACAGCTGACATCTACCAGAAAAATATTACCCCAATTGCCAACGCACCAGGACAATTGGGAAGAGCCAGGCAAAGTGGCAGAATTGGCGCATCGATTGTGATGTGCCAATTCTGGGGTGGCTGCGGGCTGGTATTTTTAGGCTGGGAAGAGACCAATATCCATGGACACAAATGCCACACTGATGCCACACAGATGTCACGGATTATGCATACAGACACAAGGACACACGGACACTGATAGCACCGGTTACTGGTTTTTCCAGTACTAGAAATTTCAGGACGTGTGAATGGGGCCTAAGAAAGGGTTCTTTTGCCCTTCGAGGTAATTTGTTAGTAAGATATGTGACAGAAAATACCCCAAACTTACACCATTTTAAAAACTGCAAACCTCAAACTAATCAAAGCCACATTCAAGAAGCTTATTAAAGCAATGTGGAAGAAAAAAAAAATACTTTTTACCACAAAAAAATATGTTTTAGCTGCAAATTTTGCATTTTCACATGAAAATGAACCATACAATTTCTTGCGCAATTTCTCCTGAGTACACCGATACTCCAAATGTGGTTGAAAACTACTGTTTCGATACATAGCAGGGATCAGAAGGGAAGGAGCACCATTCGACTTTTGAAACACAAAATTGTCTGGAATTAATATCGGATGCCATGTCGTGTTTGGAGAGCCCCTGAAATGAATAAACAGTGGGAGGCCCCCACAAGTGACCGTATTTTGGAAACTAGGAATTTATCTAGATGTGTTTGTGAGCACCTTGAACCCCCAGGTGCTTCACAGAATTTTATAACGTTAAGCCGTGAAATTAAAAAATCACATTTTTCCCACAAAGATGTTGTTTAAGCAACATTTGTTTTATTTTCACAACTGTAACAGGAGGAAATGGACACCAAAATTTGTTGTTCAATTTTTCCTGAAAACGTCAATACCCCATACGTAGTCGAAAACTATTGTCTGCGTGCAAGGCAGGGCTTGGAAGAGAAGGAATGGCATTTGACTTTTGGAAAGCAAAATTGTCTGGAATAGATAGCAAATGCCATGTCACGTTTGCAGAGCCCCTGATGTGGAAAACCCCCACAAGTGACCCATTTTGGAAACTTCACCCCTGAAGGAATTCATATAGATGTGTGGTAAGCAGGGGTGGATTAAGGTTAGCCAGGTCCCCGGGCAATGTAGAATTCGTGGTCCCCCAGGTACCCAATAAATCATGTGATAGGTCATGTGAGTAACACACAGGTGTTCTGGTACACATCTGTAGATGGAAAAAGACAGAGATAGTGGTGTGCAGAGCACTATGCATAACATAGCGCTACATAAAATAGAGCAGGGGTGGGAGATTAATTTTCCCAAGGGGCCACATGAGAGACCGTGACTGTTGTGGAAACCAAACCAATAGGCTGAAATTAATTCTGACCAATATTAATATTAACATATTAATTATAATTATTTTTTGTACATTAATTGTATGACTTAATATTAAGCACAATTAAATATGCTGACATCCCCCTATATACAGTATGAGCCACCACATAGCCCCATACATGCAGTATGAGCCTGCACATAGCTCCCTATATAAAGTATGATCTCCATATAGCCTCCTATATACAGTATGAGCCTCCATATAGCCTCCTAGATACAGTATGAGCATCATATAGCCTCTTACATACAGAATGAGCCCGCACATAGCCCACTAGATACAGTATGAGCTCACACATAGCTCCCAAGATACAATATGAGCCCCCCCACACAGCTCCCTAAATACAGTATGAGCCCCCATATAGCCTCCTGTATACAGTATGAACCTGCATGTGGCTCCCTAGATTAAGTATGAGCCCCCATATAGCCTACTATATACAGTATGAGTCCATACAAAGCTCTCTATATACAGTATGAACCCCCACATAGCCTACTATCTACAGTATGAGCCAGCACATAGCTCCCTAGATACAGTATGAGCCCCCACATTTTCTCCTAGATACAGTATGAGCCCCCGCATAGCTCCCTAGGTACAGTATGAGCCCCGCATAGTCTTCTAGAAACAGTATGAGCTCCCGCATAGCGCCTTAGATACAGTATGAGCTCCCGTATAGCCTCCTAGATACAGTATGAGCCCCCACACAGCCTCCTAGATACAGTATGAGCACCCGCATAGCTCCCTAGATACAGCATGAGCCCCCACATAGCCTCCAAGAAACAGTATGAGCCCCCGCATAGCCTCCTAGATACAGTATGAGCCCGCACATAGCCTCCTATATACAGTATGAGTCCCCGCATAGCTCTCAAGATACAGTATGAGCCCCCACATAGCCCCCTCATACAGTGTGAACTCCCACATAGCTCCCTATATACAGTATGAGCATGCACATAGCTCCCTATATACAGTATAAGCCCCCATATAGCCTCCTAGATACAATATGATTCCCCATATAGCCTCCTAGACACAGTATGAGCATCATATAGCTTCCTATATATAGTATGAGCCCACACATAGCCTCCTATATACAGCATGAGCCCACATATAGCCTCCTAGATACAGTAAGAGCTCACACATAGCTTCCTAAATACAATATGAACCCGCACAAAGCTCCCTAAATACAGTATGAACCTCCATATAGCCTCATATACAGTATGAACCTGCACGTGGCTCCCTAGATGCAGTATGAGCCCCCATATAGCCTACTATATACAGTATGAGCCCATACAAAGCTCCATATATACAGTATGAACCCCCATATAGCCTACTATATACAGTATGAGGCAGCACATAGCTCCCAAGATACAGTATGAAACCCGCATAGCTCCCTAGATAAAGCATGAGCCCCGCATAGCCTTCTAGATACAGTATGAACTCCCGCATAGCTCCCTAGAAACAGTATGAGCCCCCGTATAGCCTCCTACATACAGTATGAGCCCCAGCATAGCCTCCTAGATACAGTATGAGCCCCCACATAGCTCCCTAGATACAGTATGAGCCCCACATATCTTCCTAGATACAGTATGAACCACCGCATAGCCTCGTAGATACAGTTTGAGCTCCCACATAGCCACCTAGATAAAGTATGAGCCGCACATAACCTCCTAGATACAGTATGAGCCCCCGCATAGCTCCCTAGATACAGAATGAGCCTGCACATAGCCTCTTAGATACAGTATGAACCCCCGCATAGCCTCCTGCATACAGTATAAGTCCTCACATAGTTCCCTAGATACAGTATGAGCTCCCGTATAGCCTCCTAGATACAGTATGAGCCCCCGCATAGCCTCCTAGATACAGTATGAGCCTCCACATAGCCTCCTAGATATGGTATGAGCCACCGCATAGATTCCTAGATACAGTATGAGCCCCCGCATAGCTTTGTAGATACAGTATGAGCCCCCCATAGCCTCCTAGATACAGTATGAGCCCGCACATAGCTTCCTAGATACAGTATGAGTCCCCGCATAGGTCCCTAGATACAGTATGAGCCCCCACATAGGCCCCTACAACAGTGTGAACCCCCACATAGCTCGCTATATACAGTATGAGCCTGCACATAGCACCCTAAATACAGTATGAGCCCCCATATAGCCTCCTAGATACAGTATGAGCCTCCACATAGCCTCCTAGATACAGTATGAGCCCCCGTATAGATTCCTAGATACAGTATGAGCCCCCGCACAGCTCAGTAGATACAGTATGAGCCCCGCATAGGTCCCTAGATATAGTATGAGCACCCACATAGCCCCCTACATACAGTGTGAACCCCCACATAGCTCGCTATATACAGTATGAGCCTGCACATAGCTCCCTAAATACAGTATGAGCCCCCATATAGCCTCCTAGATACAGTATGAGCCTCCACATAGCCTCCTAGATACAGTATGAGCCCCCGTATAGATTCCTAGATACAGTATGAGCCCCCGCACAGCTCAGTAGATACAGTATGAGCCCCGCATAGGTCCCTAGATATAGTATGAGCACCCACATAGCCCCCTACATACAGTGTGAACCCCCACATAGCTCGCTATATACAGTATGAGCCTGCACATAGCTCCCTAAATACAGTATGAGCCCCCATATAGCCTCCTAGATACAGTATGAGCCTCCACATAGCCTCCTAGATACAGTATGAGCCCCCGTATAGATTCCTAGATACAGTATGAGCCCCCGCATGGCTCAGTAGATACAGTATGAGCCCCGCATAGGTCCCTAGATACAGTGTGAGCACCCACATAGCCCCCAACATACAGTGTGAACCCCACATAGCTCGCTATATACAGTATGAGCCTGCACATAGCTCCCTAAATACAGTATGAGCCCCCATATAGCCTCCTAGATACAGTATGAGCCTACACATGGCTCCCTAGATACAGTATGAGCCCCCGTATAGATTCCTAGATACAGTATGAGCCCCCGCATAGCTCAGTAGATACAGTATGAGCCCCGCATAGGTCCCAATATACAGTATGAGCCCCCACATAGCCCCCTACATACAGTGTGAACCCCCACATAGCTCGCTATATACAGTATGAGCCTGCACATAGCTCCCTAAATACAGTATGAGCCCCCATAGAGCCTCCTAGATACAGTATGAGCCTACACATGGCTCCCTAGATACAGTATGAGCTCCCAAATACCCTCCTATATACAGTATGAGTCCCCATATAGCCTCATAGATACAGTATGAGCATCATATAGCCTCCTATATACAGTATGAGCCCCCACATAGCCTCCTAGATACAGTATTAGCCTACACATGGCTCCCTAGATAGAGTATGAGCCCACGCATACCCTCCTAGATACAGTATGAGCCTCTGCATAGCTCTCTAGATACAGCATGAGCCCCCACATAGCCTCCTAGATACAGTATGAGCCCCCGCAAAGCCTCCTAGATACAGTATGAGCCCCTCATAACTCTGTAGAGACAGTTTGAGCCCCCGCATACCCTCCTAGATACAGTATAAGCTCCCGCATAGCCTCCTAGATACAGTATGAGCCTGCACATAGCCTCCTAGATACAGTATGAGCCCCGCATAGCTCTCTAGATACAGTATGAGCTCGCACATAGCCTCTTAGATACAGTATGAACCCCCACATAGCTTCCTATATATAGTATGAGCCCCCACATAACTCCCTAGATACAGTATGAGCCCCCGCATAGACTCCTAGATACAGTATGAATGCCTGCATAGCTCCCTAGATACAGTATGAGCCCCCTCCATGGGTGTTTTCCAGAAACAAGCAACAATGGATGTTGCTTAGTGAAAATTGCAAATCTGCCATTGTAGTGCCCAGTACATTGTAGTGCCCATACATTGTGCCCAGCTCGTGCTTCTGGAGACACGCACTCCATAAATTAAGCGGCTTCCGTCGCTACAAAAATGCCAAACATGTGGATGCTAAATGTGGTTTAGGCACACTGTGGGGCTCAGAAGGAAGGAGAGCATTTGGATTTGGGAGTTCAGAATGTGTTGGATTTAATTTTTTTTTAGAGGAGAAGGAGCTCTTTTCCAAAGCCTTTGTGCTACCTGTAACATGGAAGCCCCCTATATTTCCATTACCAGTTGATGGATCTGAGTGGGAAATTGTTTTTTTTTTTGTGGGAGTTGAAGCTTTTGTTGGGAACATTTTACATAATATTTGAGATCACATTTATCCTGCGCTCTATGCTGAGCACTTACATCGGGGTTTCCATCTAAATCTCCATGTGCTGTGATTCAGATGAAACCCCCAAGGGATCCATTCACTATAAAGAGGCAGCAGCATTGCTCTGTACTCCGTCTGGCCTCTGTTCAGCAGTGTCTTTCTTTTCAGAGGTGCACAGAACTGTATCTGACAGTGCTTTTATGCACGCTTAAAAAGACAGACAGTGCCCAATCATAGCACAGAGTCCTCCGTGTCTCCATCTGACTCATTATAGGGAATCTTCCATCAAGGTTTCTGCTTGAATCACGTATTTCAGAGATTTACAACTGAGACCCCAGTGTTAGTCCTCAGTATAGAGCGTAGAATAAATAGCCAAGCCTTACTGCGATCTTTGGGAGCCAGAATGAACAAATCAACAGCAGGTCAAGAATGGGTTTTATTTATTTTTTATGCTGTTCACTGTGCGGTATAATTGATTAGACGACTTTATTCTTTGGGTCGGTGCGATTACAGCGATACCAGATTTATATACTTTTTTTATGTTTGGCTGCTATCATACACTAAAAGATGCTTTTTATACAAAAAGAAAGTTTTTGCATCGCCATGCTTTGAGAGCTATAATTTTTCTATATTTCTGCTGAAAGAGTCATGTGAGCGCTTATTTTTTGCGGGACAAGTTTATGTTTATATTGGTACCATTTTTGGGCACATGTGGAAATAAGGTGGGGTTTTCTTGCGCTGCTGATAGAATTCCACATATGAACTCAGGAGATGGAAATGAATGAAGTGAGTTTTTTATGGAGCGGTTATAATATCTACTCATTTTGAAGTTATCCAACTTCTCCCTCAGGACACAACCACAGTAAGGATCCGTTTGCTGACAGACGGTTATATAGGATGCACTCATGCAAGGACAGATGACGTGTCAAAGTTCAACCACAGTCCATTGATAGTCAGTCCAAAGAAATTGTACAAGGAGTAAGAATAATAACATACAAAAACATATTGAATGAAAATTAAATAATACACTTGAAAACATTGATTATTCTTGTGAAAGTGAAGGAATGATGAAAAGTTTAATTAAATTGTTTTTGGATGGAGGGATAGTGCTTAAAGAGAACCTGTCAGCAGGATTTAGGCTTATAAACTAAAGAAATGGCTATAATGGCACTGTGATGCTGATTAGTATGATACCTGATGTGAAGGGATCCACTCAGTGGCAGATGAAGCTTTCAGAAAATGACGTTTTCTGTGCTTCGGGGTGGGACGTGGAGGCAGGGTCTTCTTCTCGTTCTCCGCCCTCCCACCAACCTCTTCTGTTCCTTGAGCAGGTCACTGATTATTCAGTGACCTGCCTCCTTTTTAAAATACCGCACTGCTGCCATCATTGTGTTGGAGGCATGTGCGCAGTGGGAGACAGCATTCTGTGTGCAGGACATAAATAAAATGGCGCCATAGGTGGCGCATGTGACGCGCCCCCTGGGCCATATTCTTTAGGGGAATACCCGGAGCCGGATCAGATGGGAGTTGTAGTCTTCCGAGTGGCTGTGACCCGGTCCGTGCCCAGGGTGTCAAGCTCAGAGTATGTGGCAGTCCTACAGATGTTATAAAGTTCTTAATGTCGACTACGCCACCCGTTGTATTGCGGTCACTATGGCCGCCGCTGCAGCAGGGTCCGCTGAGGCTGATGGTGTTGGTGCAGCTTTTGGTAGTATAACCCCCAACGGGTGGGGTATAGCCTCAGGGGGTCAGGTGCAGAGGATGGGGGTTGTGGTGGTGCAGCATAGATGTTAAGTGAAGACAGAGTCGGGTTGTGCAGTTTAAGGTATTTACTCACTGCTGATGTTCCGGTCACTCCAGCTTCAAGTGACCACCCGAGCCGTGCTGCGTCCACCAGGTCCTGGACTCAGCAAACCCCCAAACAAGTCCGGAGCGTGACCCTGAGCTCTCCTTCTGTCCTTTCCTCTGGCCGTCCCCACTAGTGATCCACCTAGGTCCAGCTCCCTCGGGCCTTCTGTTGGGAGACCCTTGGCCTTGGGTTCCCTGACCCTCCACGTGGTTTGCCTTCGGGGTGGATGTGGTGGGTGGCCGTGGCAGACGCTGCCCACGGCCTCCGGTCTCTGGCTAGGGTGTGCTTTTGCCCCCACCAGTTTGGGATCCGGTACCCTATTGCCGACTCTTCACCCGGGGATTGAATTTGGGTTCTCAGAGTCCTCTCTTTGTCCCCTCTGGGTCTTTCCTTCTCTGCTCCACTCTCTCTCTGCAGGCTCATCTGGACCTCTGCTTCTTACTCTGACAGACTGACCCTGTTCTTTGATGGTGCCCACCTTATATACACCCTCTATGTGTGAGCTCAGGTGACCAGCACCCAATGAGCTCCTATCTTTACCCAGGCTGCTCCCCCTATCTGCCCCTACACTACTTGGGATGTACCACCCCCCTCCCACTCCAGCCAGGAACAGACTCGGTCGTACCTGCACATTTCTAAGTGGGAGTACCGTCGGCCTGCCCCTCGGAAATGGGATGTGTGTAGTGCATGCAGCCTACCGAGCTCAGGTCCACACTCCATCCTTACCCGGGAGTGGAATATCACACCTCTGGGTTGAGGTGCAATACCCCTGTAGCAGCCGAATCCTCAGGGTGCTACATTCCCCCCTGGTAAATCACAGCACGTCCTCGGGCTGTAAGAACAAAACACCACAAAACATACAAACTTTTGCATAAACATATAAAACATCATACAAAACATTATATATATATATATCAATAAAACTTTTCATATAAAACATTCTTGTAGACTTTTCTTCGCTTCTAGTTCCTCCTCCGGTCACTGTGCAACGCGTGACCGGGTAAAGTGCGACAGTCTTTTCTTGAAAAATGGTTTTCCTATAAAACCGGTAGGGGGCGCTTTAGGAAGCGCAACTATATACAAAAGGGGTAGTGGCCGCTCTCAGTCCTCGGCCAGGTATTAGGGAGGAATGACCGCTCTCAGTCCTCGGTCAGTGGGATTTAAGGGATAAACGGGTAAACAGTTCACACTTGCTGGTCCCAACGGGGACTATGATAGCAGCAGTAACAGTTCACGGTGCCCCGACGGGCAACTATATACAGCTTCTGCTTCGCTGTACTTAACGACGACGTCCTCCTGCTCTTTCTTTATGGTTTCCTTTAGCTTCAGACCCGTCCGGGCACGTATGCTGGGCAAACAGATCTTCTCCCAGATGCGGCACTTTAGGTTTTATGGGCGCGGTGGTGGTGGCGCCCGGGTTGCCCGGGCCTTGCGGCCAGGCCTGGGGTATCTGGAAGGTGAAGGGCACCGTAAGGACGGCGGCGCCCTGGGCTACTTGGCCCTGCGACCAGGCCGGGGGCTCCGCGGAGGTAGGGGGCGCTGTTGGTATTGCGGCGCCCGGGGGTACTAGGCCTTGCGACCAGGCTGGTGGTACTTCCTGCTTGGTCACGCTCGGGGTCGAGGCGTGTGACGTCACAGGGGTCGCGGCTCCCGTTTGAGGCCTAGTCTGCGGCGGTGACGTTGCAGCGACGGGCACGGCAGGATAGATTTCGGGCTCTGCGACGGGGAGCTGGGGCAGGCACGCGGTTTCCCGGCTTGGGGTAGAGACGTCCCCTTTACCTGCCTCCTTTCGTTCGGCTCCCTTCTCGGTGCCGTCTCCGGCCTTGAGTCCTCCTGCGCCATCCTCAGAGGCGGTCTGTCTCCTCGTCTTGGGTGGCGTGCTCCGCTGACGGGTCTCGGTCTGCTGGGCCATCTCACGGCTCCACTCCGCCAACGTCTCTCGCTGCACCCGGGCCATCCTCCTTGCGAGGCCCTCCAAAGCGGTCTGTGCACACTCCCGGTCTCGGGGGAGCTGTGCTAGGACCTCCACTAGGCCTAGTGGGGTCGTTGTTTCCAGCAGGCTCCTGACCAACGGGTCGGTGCTGCTCTGCTCTCCTTCTGTTGTCTCCAGCAGGCTCCTGGCCAGCGGGCCGGTGCTGCTCTGCTCTCCCTCCTCTGTTTCTAGCAGGCTCCTGGCCAACGGGCCGGTGCTGCTCTGCTTTCTCGCCATCTCCGGGTAAGCTCCTCCGAAACTCTTCTCCAGGCTTCTTGCCTCCGGGTGCGCTCGCTCCAGACTGCTCCAAGCGACACCCATCTTTGCTCTCTTCTTCTCAGTCCTCCCACTTCGAGGGCGGTCCCGGGGCCACTTGGTGATTGTCAGCTCCAGGGGCAGTTCTTTCACGCTGACAGACACCTCTAGCATCACAGTCTCTGTTGGTGGGGGCGGTTTCCACTTTTGGCGCCATTTTCGGTCCTGGCCCACGATGGGAGGTGGCCTCTTGCCATCCTCTGGCACGCCCATAATGGCGTCCGCTCTTCCAAGGCGGGAAACCTTTGGAAATGGCGGGAATCGTCTCCCAGTGGCGGGAAACTCTGCAGATGGCGGGAAAACGCTGTTAATGGCGGACAACCGGCGGGAATCGACCTGTGATGGAGTCCGATGGCGGGGACCCTCCGGAACCGGCAGGAGACTTCTTTTTGAGGTAAACTCGTTCTTTTCTTCAGGCACGCAGTACCCGGGTGTTGCGGGCACGTAATCCTGCCGACTACGCCAAAGTTGACGCGCCCCCTGGGCCATATTCTTTAGGGGAATACCCGGAGCCGGATCAGATGGGAGTTGTAGTCTTCCGAGTGGCTGTGACCCGGTCCGTGCCCAGGGTGTCAAGCTCAGAGTATGTGGCAGTCCTACAGATGTTATAAAGTTCTTAATGTCGACTACGCCACCCGTTGTATTGCGGTCACTATGGCCGCCGCTGCAGCAGGGTCCGCTGAGGCTGATGGTGTTGGTGCAGCTTTTGGTAGTATAACCCCCAACGGGTGGGGTATAGCCTCAGGGGGTCAGGTGCAGAGGATGGGGGTTGTGGTGGTGCAGCATAGATGTTAAGTGAAGACAGAGTCGGGTTGTGCAGTTTAAGGTATTTACTCACTGCTGATGTTCCGGTCACTCCAGCTTCAAGTGACCACCCGAGCCGTGCTGCGTCCACCAGGTCCTGGACTCAGCAAACCCCCAAACAAGTCCGGAGCGTGACCCTGAGCTCTCCTTCTGTCCTTTCCTCTGGCCGTCCCCACTAGTGATCCACCTAGGTCCAGCTCCCTCGGGCCTTCTGTTGGGAGACCCTTGGCCTTGGGTTCCCTGACCCTCCACGTGGTTTGCCTTCGGGGTGGATGTGGTGGGTGGCCGTGGCAGACGCTGCCCACGGCCTCCGGTCTCTGGCTAGGGTGTGCTTTTGCCCCCACCAGTTTGGGATCCGGTACCCTATTGCCGACTCTTCACCCGGGGATTGAATTTGGGTTCTCAGAGTCCTCTCTTTGTCCCCTCTGGGTCTTTCCTTCTCTGCTCCACTCTCTCTCTGCAGGCTCATCTGGACCTCTGCTTCTTACTCTGACAGACTGACCCTGTTCTTTGATGGTGCCCACCTTATATACACCCTCTATGTGTGAGCTCAGGTGACCAGCACCCAATGAGCTCCTATCTTTACCCAGGCTGCTCCCCCTATCTGCCCCTACACTACTTGGGATGTACCACCCCCCTCCCACTCCAGCCAGGAACAGACTCGGTCGTACCTGCACATTTCTAAGTGGGAGTACCGTCGGCCTGCCCCTCGGAAATGGGATGTGTGTAGTGCATGCAGCCTACCGAGCTCAGGTCCACACTCCATCCTTACCCGGGAGTGGAATATCACACCTCTGGGTTGAGGTGCAATACCCCTGTAGCAGCCGAATCCTCAGGGTGCTACACATGCGCAGATCAAGATTTTGGCTCTGAACTAAGCCAAAATTTTGATCAGCACATGCGCCGCCTCCAGTGCCATTTTATTGATGTCCTGCGCATAGGACGCCGGCTCCCACTGCACACACGCCAGCCACACAGTGATGGCGGTACGGTATTTTAAACAGGAGGCAGGTCACTGAATAATCAGTGACCTGTACAAGAAACAGAGGAGGCTGGTGGGGGGGGGGGGGGCAGAGAACAAGAAGACCCTGCCCTCATGTCCCACCTCGGAGCACTCAAGACGTTATATTCTGAAAACTTCATAAGATGAGTATTCAACAGCCACTGAGGGCTCAATACTGCTGACAGGTTCTCTTTAAACCTCGGAAAACACAGGAGGAAACACTGTATTCACACTACTGAGGTGGAACAGTGATGTAGGCGTGGGAATTAGTTAATTGACAAAACTCCCTTGATACATCTGTATCAATTGGAAAGTTCCTACCACTGCTTACAAATGTAGGTCAGTGGTGAGCGTGAGAACTGGGTTAAATGTTTTCTAGTCTACAAAGACTTGTGAACCTCATGTACCGTGATCGAGCTGAAGTGAGGAGGTGCTCTTGTACGTTCTGAATGACAGATTATTTTTACATATTTCAATAGGTAAGGTTAAATGACAATTATAGAACAATGAAAGTGTCTAATGTATATATACAATAATGAAAATTATTAGAAAAAATTAATACCAATGATTTGAGTGTATCCTTCACTATCCTTCACCCCCATCATTAATCAAGAAAATATAAATTTTTTGATTTTAATTTCCAATAACCACATCTGCACAACCCAGTTCTCCCGCTTACCACTGACTTACATTTGTAAGCAGCATTAGGGACTCTCCATTGGACTTTCCAATTGATACAAATAATTAACTTTTTAAAAACATTTACTGTAAAAACTCCAAAAAACAGGCGTATTGAATGTAGCATTTTTACTACCACTGGAGTAGGTTTTGGCTGCAGAAAAAAACGCAGCAAAAAACATTGCGTGTGAACATGGTCTAAGTCTACACAAACCTGAAAGTCATGACAAGTCTATAGTGATACATTTTGTAATGAATCTCCATAGATCTGGCAGATCCCATTGACTTATGTTTGTTCTACAATTTTATGTCTACAAGCAATAGAAAGCTCTTGTTGGTAGATGGCATTGTGGGAATTTTGTGATAATACAGCTTCTATGAAAAAAAAAGTAAAAGTCTGGTTTGCAGACACTTTATTATTATAGCTAATATTATGCCATAGCAGTACAGTATGTGCGATAATTACACATACCAAACTGTAGCTGCATTGAAAAATCTACCATCATACTATGTAAATTTCTGGGTGACATGACCCTGAGGAGTAGAGGTACTGTATTTATTCACATCAGTATTGACTGTCTTTTATGTCTGATAATGAGACCCTATAGAATAGATGCTAGACATTATCAAATCAATTTAATACAAATCGAATTTAACTTAACTTTGATGAAATTCGGATGTCCCAGTAAATTTGAACAATTCAATTTATGCGATAGGCCAAGAAAAATGTCCGCCAACTTTTTACATATTGCATAAGATTGCATTAGCCACAGAAGGCTGATATGACCTCAGGTGCAACCTTGTCGGCTTTCCTAAAATGACTTGCAGTATTACATTACATAGTTTAGTGATGCCAATCAGGAGAAATCATCATAGCCTGTATAAAAGCTTAGACTGGGAATGCAGTAGCCATTTTAAGCTATAGAAAAGTATAATAGAAGCACGTCACCACTTCTGCATTTTTTACCCACTCCTGGTTTTGGCTTGCAAATACTGATGTAAAATACTGACCAAATACTTAGCATGTGAACATGGCCTAATCAAGAGGTTCAATTGATTGGGGAAGAGAGCGATAGGAGAGGTGTCAACAACACCAGTACCTGTCATAGTGTGATTGATCAGTGTTATGGTATAGCTAGCATTTGTCCTGCTGCATTTGAATTACTATTGCACATTTCTTTTCTTCATTCATAATGCACTAGAAGCCAGAAGTAATGCAGCGAAATATATTTTAGAGAAAAAAAAATGAAATCAGTGTTTTTCATGGATAGCACTGGTACCTATGATAGTCTATGGTACTCTTCACATGTCTGATTTTTTCCATGGACCGAGTGGTCCTTTTAAAAAACGGAGGCATGTCCAATGTTGATCCGATGGTCAGATCAAAATCGGCAATGAAGTCTATTGGTCCATTAAAAAATTGGACATCTGAGTGCGATCTGATTTTCACAGACTTTCGGAAAGGTGAACAACTGAGGCACTCTGATCAAAGTCTGATCCCCCTACTGAAGAAAATATTGGCTGAAATTTCAGTCGTAATTATCTTTCTAATTCTGCAGTGTATTGTTTGTAAATTTTAAGGTAGTAAAGACATGTGCAAAAGACCCTGGCAGGGGACTGGTAATTCACATAATTTATGAGCACAATTTTGCACTAGGGTAAACTAATACCTGTGTTTAACTGCTCTGCAGTTGCAGCTTTATTAACTTTAGCGGCATATTTCACCTAGTAAAAATGCTAAACTTTATGAATCATCATTGGGCTTAAAAACATCAATTTTTTAAACAAACTAGTAAAAAACACAAAACTAGTGTAGTATTGTGATGATCGAGCACTAAAATGCTCAAGTGCTCGGTACTCAAATCAAGCAGGTCAGACACTCGGACGGGCTCGACTCGAGTACCAAGTAGAATTGAAGTCAAAGGGAAACTCGAGCATTTTTCCAGGAGACCCTGACAGGAGGGTTGGGGTGGCAGGAAAATCTGTGAAATTGATGGAAACAGCACTCAAATGGAATGGGAACAGCATGGGACGCATCTCTGATTACCAAGTCGCTCCTTGAGTATTACTCCACTTTTACGGACTGACAATAAAACATACAAAGCCGAAGATAAATTGGATTTTACTGGAAAAAATATTAGGAAACATTCTTTCCTGTATAGTGACTTGTACATAAGGCAGACTTAAAAAAAGAAAAAAAAACATGCTCCACCCTTTAATAGCTGGGCCATCTCACCATATTTCCCCGTCGCCTAGGACTACAGTAGATGACACAGTAGAGGGGGAAATAAAACTACACCCACCGGTAGTCACCCGTAAATGTAATTTTAACATTTTACTACCTTATCTGGGCATGTGGTGTGTGTGACATTATCGGACACATCCTGTTTAATTTATGAAGACGGGACTCTGAAACTCACAAAGCCTGTCACAGTTCCACCCCTCACTGTGTCTGGGATGCAGTTACTGACAGCTCAGCCGTCCAATCTTGTACAGGGCTGGAACTGTCTGTACTGTGATTGACAACTCGACCATCCAATCTAGTACAGGGGCGTGCAATAGCTTTCAGTATGGTGATTGACAGCTCGGCTGTCCAATCTGAGACTGGGAGGCACTGGCTATCTTCAGGTATTCATTATTCCGGTTGAATGCCTGCCTACTTAACTGAGCTGTTTTCCACAGATCTCTGCCAGACGTACATTCAGCTATTGTATGGTTTGTTCTCTGTGCCTTGAGTTCTGTTTATTGATCTTCTGTTGCCTGACCTTGGATTTTGTTCTGACCATCCGTCTATTTAACCCCTTCTGCTCTGATCTGCTTTCTTCCTGGTATTCTGATCTACGGTACGTTACCTGACTACTCCTTTGCCTCTTCCCTCTTTTTATTACGTACCCTCCTGGCTTTGACTTTGGACTCCTTGACTATCCCGTCTCACGGCCTCAGCATCATATTATGTCTGGCCCATATGTTTTTCTTTTTCGCCTGTATGGAGACTGTTCACACGCTCTGTGACCAGATGGCGAATGTGAAGCTGATGACTCAGGATCTGGCTAAGGAATACCAGTGTCTGGAGTCATCACAATGTCAGCTGCAGGGTCAGATAACTAATATAATGAAAACCTCAGATGTCACAACGACTGCCGGCAGTGAAGGGCTGTCAGTACTCATTGATGTACAGTTGGTCTCTCCAGAACCTGTAATAGACCTCCCTGATAAATTTTCTGGAGAGAGAGACCAGTTTAGGGTCCTTGTCCCCACAGGCCCCAGAATGGTTTTCTGTTGACACCTTCTCTGACAGTTTAGGACTGATATATGATGAACCCGACAGGATCCAGGTCACTGAGGCTAAGATCACGAACCTGGCACAAGGGTATCGTACAGCTGAGGACTACTGTACTGAGTTCCGGCAGTGGTCCACTGCAGTTCTGTGGAATGATGCAGCTCTCAGGTGCCTGTTCCGCAAAGGTCTTTCTGAAACCCTTAAGGATGCCCTAGTCCTCCATGATGCTCCTTGTTCTCTGGCGGAGGCTATGACAGAGGCTATACGAATGGACCATAGAATCCATGAGAGACGTGATGAATGGCAGGCTGCCCGCTACATTTGCCTGGAGCAAGGCCATTTAATGAAGGTGGAACCATTGGAGATCAGAGTTGCCAGTCTTGGTGTTGTGGAGAGAAGACGCAGACAAGATCTCGGACTTTGTCTGTACTGTGGTCTCTCTGGACATTTTCTCAAGGGTTTCCCTACTCATCCTCAGGCTCGCAACCATCAGGAGAACGTCTGAGTCTGGGTGACGGCCGAGGAGGTCACCCAGACTCCCAGGTACCTTTTTCTTCCTCCTCCAGGGTACTGATAAATACTGTATTCTCCTTCGTGAACCAGATGTTATCAACATTGGCGTTCATCGACTGTGGGTCTGCTGCTAACTTTATTGATTCAGTACTGTCAGAGGGAGATTGTTAAATGGGGCCCTAATTGTTGCAAGAAATGTCTAAAAACTGTACAAATATGCTCCGCTAGTCTGAAGGGTCTGCCGGCGTACCTGAAGGACTTTGGAGATGTGTTCTCGGAAAAAGAGGCAGCGATACTACCTCCCCATCGTCCTTATGATTGTGCTATTGAGCTTATTCCTTGTGCCAAACTGCCATAAGCTTGCCTTTACAATTTGTCTGGGCCTGAACGTGCCACCATGAAAGAATATGTTAAAGAAAGTTTGAGGAAGGGTCACTTCCGTCCTTCTTTCTCTCCGGTAGCTGCCGTTTTTTTCTTCATAAAAAAGAAAGATGGGGGTCTCGATTTCAGGGAACTAAACAAAATCATGGTTAAAAATACGTACCACTCATCCCCGACCTATATAATCAGCTTCTAGGTGCCAGGGTATTCGCTAAACTTGATCTTAGAGGGGCTTACAATTTGATACGCATCCGGGAGGGTGATGAGTGGAAGACTGCATTTTTAATGTCTGAGGGTCTGTTTGAAAACCTTGTCATGCCTTTTGGGTTATCCAATGCACCTGCTGTGTTTCAAAATTTTATGAATGATATTTTCTCTGACTGCATTGGAAGATATGTTGTAATTTATCTGGATGATATTTTAATTTTCATGCCAGATTTGGACTCTCACCAGGAACATTTCCGGGTTGTGTTACAAAGGTTAAGGGAGAATTCTTTGTTTGCTAAATTGGAAAAATGTGTTTTTTCTGTTCAGGAAATTTCGTTCTTGGGGTTCATCTTGTCTGCAGAAGGGTTTGAGATGCACCCTGGGAAGGTACAGGCCATAATTGACTGGGTTCAGCCTCGTGATTTTAAGGCTTTACAGCATTTTCTGGGATTCGCCAACTATTATAGGAAATTTATCAAGGGGTTTTCTCAGATTGTTAAACCTCTTACTGACCTTACACGTAAGGGAGCAAATCTCAAGATATGGTTGCCAAGTGCTATCATGGCTTTCGAAAAAATTAAAAGAGTGTTTCATGTCTGCCCCCATTCTAATCTAAACGGATCTCAAAGAACCATTCAATGTAGAGGTGGATGCTTCAGAGGTCGGAGTAGGGGCGGTTTTGTCGCAGGGGCCAAAACTCTGACTTGTGTCCATGTGCTTTTTTGTCTAAGAAATTTTCACCGGCAGAAAGAAATTATGATGCTGGGAATCGTGAGTTACTTGCTGTAAAATTAGCCTTTGAGGAATGGAGGCATTTTTTGGAGGGTACGGTTCATCCACTTACTGTGGTCACTGATCACAAGAATCTAGCCTATATTGAGTCAGCTAAAAGGTTAACTCCTAGACAAGCCAGATGATCCTTCTTTTTCTCAAGGTTTAATTTTTCGATTACATTCAGACCGGGGTCTAAGAATGTGAAAGCTGACGCATTGTCTCATAATCTTGATCCAGTTTCTCCTCCAGAACCCCCATTCTCCATTATTCCTCAGGGTATTGCAGTTTCTATGATAACCTCAAAGTTGGAGGAGGAGATCCGTAATGCCCAATCTTTGGCTTCTCCCGCTACTCCTGGGTCTAAATTATTTGTGTCTGTGTACCTAAGATTGTGTGTGTTACAGGAATTTCATGATTCCGTCTTGAGTGGTCATCTTAGGGTTACTGCTACACGGAAAGCCATTGCCTGACTTTTTTGGTGGCCATCCATGTTTTATGATATCAAAGATTTTGTATCTGCTTGTGAAGTCTGCGCACGTGCTAAAAGTCAGTCATAGTCTGCCGGCCGGGGAATTGGCTCCATTGCCAATTCCAGAAAGACCATGGACTCATATGTCCATGGATTTCATCACTGATTTGCCTCTGTCTGATGGGAAAACTGCTATTTGGGTGGTAGTGGACCGATTCAGCAAACAAGCTCATTTTGTTCCCTTGTCTGGATTACCTAATGCGGAGACACTCTCCAGGTTGTTTATTTCCCATATTGTAAGGTTACATGGTATTCCTCTTAACATTGTGTCCGATAGGGGAGTACAATTTGTCTCTAAATTCTGCAGAGCTTTTTGTTGTAAACTCGGGATTGACTTGTGATTTTCATCTGCCTACCACCCTGAGACCAACAGTCAGACTGAGAGGACAAATCAATCTTTGGAACAAATTTTAAGGTGCTTTGTGGCAGCTCAGCAGGAGGACTGGTCTTCGTTTTTACCTCTCACTGAGTTTTCCTTTAACAGTCGAGTGAATCAGTCTACTGGAACCTCTCCATTTTTCTGTAATTATGGGTTTCATCCCCATTTTGGTGAATTTTCTAGGTTTAGTTCTGAATGTCCTGGGGTGGAGGTCACCGTACAAAGACTTGGGGATGTTTGGAATGCGGTTCAAAAGAATATTGGGACTGCTCAGACTCGCCAAAAACTGAAGGCCGATAGAAGACGTTCAGTGGGTCCTGTTTTTAAGATTGGGGATAAGGTTTGGTTGTCATCCAGGAATGTTAAACTTAAAGTGCCGTCGACAAAGTTGGGTCCAAAGTGTATTGGTCCTTATGAGATCCTTGAGGTGTTCAATCCAGTGGCATTCAGATCAAAGATCCTCCATCTCTTCGCATCCCTAACATCATCCATAAATCCTTATTAAAGGAGTTTGTTCCCTCGGTATTGTCTCCCTCCTCCCTGCCTCCTCCAGTTTCAGTCGACGGTGGCTTAGAGTATGAGGTTCAGAGAGTGGTGGGTTCTTGTGGGGTCCGTAATTCCCTCCAATACCTCATCCACTGGAGGGGATATGGACCAGAGGAGAGATCATGGGTTCCTGCTCGAGATGTGAAGGCCGATCGGTTAGTCAGGCCCTTCAATCTAAAGTTTCCTGGGAAGCCTGGGGGTCTGATGGTCCCCCTTAGAATAGGGGGTACTATCACGGTTCCACACCTCACTGTGTCTGGGATGCAGTTACTGACAGCTTAGACTTCCTATCTTGTACAGGGGCGTGCTGGAGCTGTCAGTACTGTGATTGACAGCTCGACCATCCAATCTGGTACAGGGGCATGCAATAGCTGTTAGTGTGTTGATTGACAGTTCGTCTGTCCAATCTGAGACTGGGAGGCACTGATTATCTTCAGGTGTTCATTATTCCAGTTGAATGCCTGGCTACTTAACTGAGCTGTTTCCCTCAGATCTCTGGCAGACGTACATTCAGCTAGTGTGTGGTTTGTTCTCTGTGCCTTGAGTTCTGCTTATTTATCTTCTGTTGCCTGACCTTGGACCTTGTTCTGATCATCCGTCTGTTTAACCCCTTCTGCTCTGATCTGCTTTCCTCCTGGTATTCTGATCTGCGGAACGTTACCTGACTACGTCTTTGTCTCTTCCCTCTGTTTATGATGTACCCTCCTGGCTTTGACTTTGGACTCCTTGACTGTCCCATCTCATGGCCTGGCTGTGAAAAGTAACTCAGCGTCACAAAGCCTATGCGGACAATGCAAGAACTGCCAAAAATTAGAAGGAAGAGGGACTCCGATACATCCTGTATTAGACATAAAGGACATAAAGGAGGGTCTCGTATACTGTGTTTCATCATATCTACCTCTTGAGACACTAATTGCTGTTCCCCACCCTCGTATTCTTCTGACCGTGGCTGCTCAAATATTTGGGCATCACTACACCCAAGCTCCTCATGTCCCTCTTGAAACGTGCAGGCCGTGAAGCCAGAATCAATAAATGGAAATGTAAAGAGCTCCTCGGAATGTCCGAGTGTGGAATCACTTGTCTTCTTGGACTCGCCATGGTGGGAGAAAAGAGGATCAGGGTGAGGATTATGTGGTCCGGACTGTAGGCAATAAACCCTGTCTATATACCTCTAATCCAAAACTATCCCTCCTCCACCAGCTATCCCTACACTGAATGCAGGTAACAGTGGTTTTACTAGAGAAAGGACAGTATATAGCCCTGAAAAGGACTTTTGTTTTAATGGTGCAGCAGCGGTATACAAGTACTGCAAAAAATTAAACACTGCCTATATGCCTGCTCTAATCTAAGCTCTCCCTCCTATATCAACTCTCCCTGAACTTTTTCCAGAGGAGAGCATGCTGAGCATTGCTTCTCCGGTTCTTATATAAGATCCGACGACGTAATGCGGCCGGCTAATCATAGTAATGCCTGTAGCCAACATGGCTACAGCATTACCGTGTATGGCAGACAATCCCAGCATGTTTATTGGCAGCTGCAAAACATGCGGGGCGGGGACTCGAGTATGGCGCTCAAGCACCCGCGATACTTGATCGAGTAACAAGTGTACCCGAGCACCCCAATGCTCGATTGAGTATCGAGTGGCAAGGACGTTCGTTAATCACTAGTGTAGTGTCTTTTACTGGAACTAAGTCTGTGGTTATGAGCACATACACAGCAGATAAGAAGGTGCACTGCAGACATTCGTTCGGATACAGTTAAGAAGGAATCTGTCAGCAGTGGTGGGAGCGGGGTAATACAGAGCTCTTGAATATGGTAGACTACATGGCAGCAGGTTTAATAGTCCTCTAGTACTTATCTCCTGCTGATAAAACAATGATTTTATCAAAACTACAGCATGCAGTCCTGTACATGACACATCTCTTTTTCTCTCTTTCTCTCCTATTTTAATTAAACTCTCACAGATATGACATTTCCTATTTTAAAATGCAAGCTGTATGCTAGTTTCGACCTGCCTGAAGCTGGGTTGCCATATATATGTGATCCTAGAGGGGTGCATGGACGGATTCCTCCACAAGAGGCCCTCACAGCATACACACACCTCCACCTTCCACCTCAGACCACCAGAGGTGGTCAGTCTGGAGTCCACAGAGAGTGAGGTCTGTGAGAAAATTCAGCCCAGCCCAGACTCAGGGAGCTCAGGTTAGTGAGCCCAAGGCGTGCCGACGCCATAAGAGCGGTGAGGAGTAGCGAGGCCTACTGTCAGTGTGAAGCCTAGTGAGGGCCCCCGAGTGTGGCCGAAGGCAAGTGGAGTAAGCGAGCTACATAGGGGGCAGAGGAGCTTGGCCATCTCACCCCAAGACCATATACCGGACACCGGGTCCGTGTCTGCAAGGATCTCTAGGACCAGCAGAAACAACTGGAACCCCTGGCGAACTACATGTCCCAGGAACACCAGGAGCTGACCGTTATCCCAGGGTCAGGAATCACAGAGGCCCAAGAGACCAGGGAGTGTGATCTCCAACAGAAGGCCCTACCACCAGGTCAGCAGGTGCAAGACAGAGACCAAGTTAGGCCTAGCTCCAGGCAGGTCATAAACTTATCAGGAAAATGCAAGAAACAGGAAGCCCCACACCCACTCACTGGGGAGAGTCCTGAAATGCACCCTTCACCCTACAGTGCCCTGGATTGTGCCTGAAACACCACCAGTAAAGGTACTGAAGTGAACTGTCGTGTGTGTGCCATATTCTTCCTCCTACCCGGCTGGGTCCCCTCTGTCCTGCATCCCTTCTCCTACGCTGCCCTAAGGCCCCGCTCCACCTGTGGGGAGCCGCACCAACTAAGCTGCCGGACCACCGGCCTCAAAGGACTGTAGCAGCGCTGGTGATCCTCACCAGACACCACGGGTGGCGTCACGAACTTTCCCTATCCCATATAACTTTCCCCATTCCTTGCTTTTTAAGAGTGACCCCAGGGTACGGCCTCGGGAGCCAGCCACCAAAAACTAACAACAAGGCCCGGGTGCCGAGTCGTCCCCATCCCCTGGGCGCGTCACATGCAGCCACAGCAACGCAAACATATTTTTCGAGACTGCTGAAGACACTTTGCTAGCACCCGAGCGTGCTCGGATAACACCTTATCTAAGCACGTTCGCGCATCACTAGTGTCAAATACAACTGATGACAAAGGAATGCGCTTATGCACCAGTTAGGCATCCATAGGTGAAATCATTACATGCAACATCTTTAGATTCATATCTAGGATTACAGATAATGGGAACAATCCCATTGTAAATATAGGATCTGGCATTCGCTGCCCTACAATGCTAGAACAAAACATGATATGCCTGCATGCTTTGGGACTAGGTCTTAAAGGCATTGTTTCTTTCTAGCAACAGTACTACTTCTGTCAAAAACCATAGGTGGTAATTGTAGTTGTGCCCGCCCCATACACTTATACAGATACCAGTTCTGTTGGCATGCTATCATCCCCCAGCATGTAACCCTAATTTAATAATTTTTAGCAAATGCCGCTAATTTAAAATAATCTTGCCTTCTTGCAAAAAATATTTCTGAAGTGTCTATTTATTACAGCATACATTAAATCTTTGTGAGCCCAACTAATGGGTTTTTCATTGTGACATCACACTGCACACCCTCTTGTACTCTTTCAATGTCTCCCAAACCAAATATTTGGCTGACCCTCCATATACTCAGTGAGACTAGGGTTTTCATACTTTATTTTGGTGGCATCCTTCAAATGAATCTTCACATTTCCTCTAAATACTCATTCAAATTTGCCATGAATTTATCATGGTAAGTCCTTCTTCTTGTGAAATATTGGAACAGGTCATAGGGAAAAGCATTTACTAACATTAATTTATCCAGAGTACTTCACTTCAGGTTTAACTTGTTTTCATCAGCAGGAGTAGTTATATAAATAACCTAATTGTAGGAGTTTTGAAGCACCCACTTCAGGTACATACAGACATGGTCGATAGTGTTGGCACCCTTGAAATTGTTCCAGAAAATGAAGTATTTCTCCCAGCCCAGAAAATTATTGCAATTATACATGTTTTGTTATATGCATGTTTATTTCCTTTGTGGGTATTGGAAAAACACAAAAAGCAAAGAAAAAAAAGGCAATTTGGACATCATTTCACACAAAATCCCAAAAATGGGCCAGACAAAATAGTTGGCACTGTTCCAAAATTGTGGGTACACAACTTTGCTTCACGCATGTGATGCTCAATCAAACTCACATGTGGCAAATAACAGGTGTGGGCAATATGAAAATCATGCCTGAAACCAGATAAAAAGGGGCGAAACTGACTCAATCTTTTCATTGTGTGTCTGTGTGTGCAACCCTAAACATGGAAAATAGAATGAGAAAAGAACTATCTGAGGACTTGAGAACCAAAATTGTTGAAAAATATCAACAATCTCAAGGTTACGAGTCCATCTACAGAGATCTTGATGTCCACGGTGCGCAATATAATCAAAAAGTTTACAACCCATGGCACTGTAGCTAATCTCCCTGGACATGGACGGCAGAGAAAAATTGACCAAAGGTTGCAACACAGGATAGTCCAGATGGTGAATAAGCAGCCCCAATCAAGTTCCAAAGAAATTCTAGCTGTCCTGCAAGCTCAGGGTGCACCAGTGTCAGCGGGTACTATCTGTCGACATTTGAATGAAATGAAACACTATGGCAGGAGACCCATGAGGACCCCACTGCTGACACAGAGACATTAAACAGCAAGACTACATTTTGCTAAAATGTATGTAAGCCTAAATCCTTCTGGGAAAACATCTTGTGGATATATGAGACCAAGATAGAGCTTTTTGGTAATGCACATCATTCTACTATTTACCAAAAACAGAATCAGGCTTACAAAGAAAAAAACACAGTATCTATAGTCAAATATGGTGGTGGTTCAAAGATGTTTTGGTGTTGTTTTCCTGTGTCTAGCACTGGGTGTCTTGGCTGTGTGCAAGGCATCATGAAATCTGAAGATTACCAACGGTTTTTGGATCACAATATAGTGCTTAGTGTCAGAAAGTTGCATTTGCATCCTAGGTCGGGGCTCTTCCAGTAGGACAATGACCCCAAACATACTTCAAGGAGCCCCCAAAAATGGATGGAAACAAAGCACTGGAGAGTTCTGAAATGACCACCAATGAGTGCAGATCTAAATCCCATTGAACACCAGAGATTTTAAAATTGTTGTTTGGGGAAGGCACCCTTCAAATATGAGAGACCTGGAGCAGTATGCAAAAGAAGAGTGACCCAAAATTCCAGTTGAGAGGTGTAAGAAGCTTGTTGATGGTTATAGGAAGCAATTAATTGCAGTTATTTATTTCAAAGGGTATGCAACCAAATATTACGTTGAGGGTGCGAACAATTTGGTTTAGCCCATTTTTGGAGCTTTGTGTGAAATGATGTCCAATTTGCCTTTTTTTCTCTGCTTTTTTGTGCTGTTCCAATGCACACAAAGGAAATAAACATGTGTAAATGCAATAATGGGTGCGAACACTTTCGGCCATGACTCCATCATATTCATAGTCTACGAATTTAAGTGTAAACAATTCTGCAAATTGAATTTATGCTTATTTTAAAAAAAAACATTACAAGGGTCTCTATAAGACAGAACTCTTTGAAAGGCAATCTGTACTTACATCTCTAGAGGAGATCTGCATGGAGGAATGGGCCAACATACCAGCAACAGTGTGTGCCAACCTTGTGAAGACTTACAGAAAATGTTTGACCTCTGTCATTGCCAACAAAGGATATATAACAAAGTATTGAGATGAACTTTTGTGATTGACCAAATACTTATTTTCCACCAAAATTTTAAAAAAAATTATTTTCAAATCAGACAATGTGATTTTCAGGATTTGTTTTCTCATTTTGTCTCTCATAGTTGAGGTCTACCTATGATGTAAATTACAGGCCTCTCTCATCTTTTTAAGTGGGAGAACTTGCACAATCGGTGGCTGCCTAAATACTTTTTTTCCCACTGTACACGTGAGACAGTGTGGCGAGAGGTTGTGTGTCGCTCTATATTGTTAAACATACTTCGAAAGTCTGTATACAAGGGTTAGCAGAATTTATTTTTTATTTACACACGTATTTCCTTTCTGTCAGATCATATATGTCTCTGCTATTTCTTATTGTAAGTGCTTAAACAGCCCTAATTCCTTTTGTTATACCTGTGGCAGTTTCACCATTCCCAGTCAAAGGACAAACATCAGCACATTTGTCAATCAAGCCTATTTTGCATATTTCAAAGTAAAACTTGATGATCAAGATAAGTCTTGGGCCCCTCACAAGGTGTGCAAGCAATATGTGGAGAGTTTACAGATGTGGAAGAAGGGAACACGTGATAAGATGCCATTTGGTATACCTATGGTTTGGCGAGAGCCAAGAGATCATTCCAGTGACTGTTACTTTTGTAAAGTGAAAACTTCAGAATATAAAAAGAAAAATAAATATAAAATAGAGTATCCTAGTCTATCATCAGCTAAATGTCCAGTGCTTAATTTAGGGGAAATTCCAGTGCAAGTTTTCCTTGAACTACCATATTTTCAAGAACAACAGGTTGGAGAACTGGCTTTGTTGGTTGGAGAACTAGAAGTTCCAGGGACTCTAAGCAAGGCTGCTGAACGGAGTGGGGACTGCATTTTAAGTCCGGGGCTGCAGATAAGTGCATAGTTAAACACAATATCATAGTTTAACAAAGTTTGGTGTTTTCCTTACTAGGTTTCCATTGTTTTTTTCTTTTATCTGTACTGTTTATCTCCTGACAGGGTCACTGGCAATGTAAGTGAGGGGACATATGTGTCACGAAGATTGTTATCTTCCGTGATGTTAAAAACCCAGAAGTTTTTTTCCTGCATGTTATGTGCTGAGTGGGGTTAATCGGCAATGAGAGGGTTAGGCTTTTTTGTGAATGGCTGGAAGAGATGGGCAGGACTGCCACTGACCATATCCCCACCCCATGGGTGTGGTTCAGCATGTTAAATGTACAGCCACTGAGTTTTTTTCTCTGTCTGTATATCTGGACGCAGGAAGCTCCAGAAAAGTGTTTGTGTGCAACTGTGCTCGACTCGGTTGATTGTACCCTGAGCAGGCGGATTCCTGCAGACATATGGATTGTGCTATACGTTATCTTTTTGTTTCCCGGTTATGTTTGAAAGGCCATGTTTATTTTTGTTGGACCCTGCATTAGTTTATGCCGTGATTTAAGTAAACCAGCAGAAGAAACATTCCTGTGTCTACCTCTGTGAGCAGCTGAGTGAGTCGCATTATCACACCCCATTTAATATGCTCTCCATGGACAATGCTATCAGGTGTGCATCTTGTGAGATGTATGTGACGCGCCCCCTGGGACATATTCCTTTTTGAGGGGAATACCCGGCACCGGATCAGATGGGGGGTTGTAGTCTCCGAGCGGCTGAGACCCGGTCCCGTGCCCAGGGCGTCAAGCTATGTGTTATGTGGCAGTCCTTACTGATGTTATAAGAGTTCTTTTGTGTCGACTACGCCACCCGTTGTAATGCGGTCACTGTGGCCGCCGCTGCAGCAGGGTCCGCTGAGGCTGATGGTGGATGTGCAGCTTGGTGGGATAACCCCCAACGGGAGGGGTAAAGCCTCAGAGGGGACAGGCGCAGAGGATGGGGGTTGTGGTGGTGCGGTGCAGCCGGCAATGAAGACAGACTCGGGTTGTGCAGTTAAGGGAGTTTACTTACTGCTGATGTTTCGGTCACTCCAGCTGTTAGTGACCACCCGAGCCGTGCTGCGTCCACCAGGTCCTGGATCCGGCCAACCCCCAAACAAGTCCGGAGCGTGGCCCTGAGCTCTCCCTCTGTCCTTTCTTCAGCCGTCCCCACCAGGGATCCACCTAAGTCCAGCTCCCTCGGGCCTTCTGTTGGGCAACCCTTGGCCTTAGGTTCCCTGACCCTCCATGTGGTATGCCTTCAGGGTGGATGTAGTGGGTGGCCGTGGCAGATGCTGCCCACAGCCTCCGGTCTCTGGCTAGGGATGTTTTTGCCCCCACCAGCTTGGGTTCCGGTACCCTTGTGCTGACTCCTCACCCGGTGCTCTAATTTGGGTTCTTGGGTCCCTTCTGCTGTCCCCCCTCTGGGTCTTTCTCTTTCTTTCTCCTCTCTCTCTCTCCAGGGCTGCTGTTTTCTTCTCTCTCCTCTCCAACTGACTTGTTCTCAGCGTCTGACCCTGATCTAAGTTGGTGCCCTCCTTATATATCCCTCTATGTGTGAGCTCAGGTGACCAGCACCCAATGAGCTCCTATCACTACCCAGACTGCTCCCCCTATCTGCCCCTACACTACATGGGATGTACCACCCCCCTCCCACTCCAGCCAGGAACAGGCTCGGTTGTACCTGCACATTTCCAAGTGGGAGTACCGTCGGCCTGCTCCTCTGGAATGGGATGTATGTAGTGCATGCAGTCTATCTGAGCTCAGTTCCACACTCCTTCCTTACCCGGGAGTGGAAAATCACACCTCTGGGTTGAGGTGCAATACCCCTGTAGCAGCCGAATCCTCAGGGTGCTACATTCCCCCCTGGTAAATCACAGCACGTCCTCGGGCTGTAAGACATAAAACACCAAAACATACAAAATTTTCATATAAACATATAAACATTATATATATATAAAACTTTTTATATAAACATTCTCGTAGACTTCTCTTGTCTCTGGTTCCTCCTCCGGACACTGTGCAACGTGTGTCCGGGAAAAGTGCGACAGTCTTTCTAGAAAAATGGTTTCTCTTATAAAACCGGTAGGGGGCGCTTTAGGAAGCGCAACTATATACAGGGAAAGTTGGAAGTTGGCCGCTCTCAGTCCTCGGCCAGGTAGAGGGAAGGGAATGGCTGCTCACAGTCCTCAGCCTGTAGGATGAAGGGGTTAACGGGTAAAACAGTTCACTGGTCCCAACGGGGACTATTTTAGCAGCAGTAACAGTTCCAGTTTCTATATACCCCGTTTGGGTAACTTATTTACAGCACTTCTCGGCCGCACTCAACGGCGTCTTCCTCCTGCTCTTTGCTTGTAGCTGGTGGTAACTTCAGACCCGTCCGGCCATGTGAGCTGGCTGAACAAGTCCTCTCCCAGACGCGGCACCCTTGGTTTTACGGGTGCGGGCGCGGTGGTGGTGGCGCCCGGGTTGCCCAGGCCTTGCGGCCAGGCCTGGGGCACCTGGAAGGTGAAGGGCACCGTTAGGACGGCGGCGCCCTGGGCTACCTGGCCTTGCGGCCAGGCCGGAGGCTCCGCGGAGGTAGGGGGCGCTGTTGGTGGTGCGGCGCCCGGGGGTACTAGGCCTTGCGACCAGGCTGGTGGTACTTCCTGCTTTGTCACGCTCCAGGTCGGGGCGCGTGACGTCACAGGGGTCGCTGCGGCGGCTTCCGGTCGGGGCCTAGTCCATGGCGGTGACCTGGCGGCTACGGGCACAGCAGGGGGACTTTCGGGCTCTGCGACGGGGAGCTGGGGCAGGTAAGCGGTGTCACGGCTTGGGGTATAGGCGTCCCCTTTACCTGCCTCCATGCGTTCGGCTCCCTCCTCAGCGCCGTCTCCGGCCTTGGGTCCTCCCGCGCCATCCTCAGAGGCGGTCTGCTTCCTCTTCCAGGGTAGCGTGCTCCGTTGACTGGTCTCTGCTTGCTGGGCCATCTCCCGGCTCCACTCCGCCAGTATCTCGCGCTGTACCCGGGCCATCCTCCTTGCGAGGCCCTCCAGGGCAGTTTGTGCACACTCCCGGTCTCGGGGAAGCTGTGCAAGGATCTCCGCTAGACCTAGCGGGGTTGTGGACTCTAGCAGGCTCCTGACCATCGGGTCGGTGCTGCTCTGCTCGGCTTCCGGCAGGCTCCTGGCCAGCGGGCCGGTGCTGCTCTGCCCTCCTTCCTCGGTCTCTAGCAGACTCCTGGCCAGCGGGCCGGTGCTGTTCTGCTCTCTTTCCATCTCCGGGTCAGCTTCTCCGCTACTCCTTGTTAGACCTCTTGCCTCCGGGTGCGCTCGCTCCAGACTGCTCCAAGCGACACCCATCTTTTCTCTTCTCTTTCGTCTCCTCCCACTTCGAGGGCAGTCCCGGGGCAACTCGGTGACTGTCAGCTCCAGGGGGAGTTCTTTCACGCTGACAGACACCTCCAGCATCACAGTCTCTGTTGGTGGGGGCGGTTTCCACTTTTGGCGCCATTTTCTGTCCTGGCCCACGATGGGAGGTGGCCTCTTGCCCTCCTTTGGCACGCCCATAATGGCGTCCGCTGCTCTTCCAAGGCGGGAAATCTGCGGTTTTGGCGGGAATCGCTTCCCAGTGGCGGGAAACTCTGCAGATTGCGGGAACAAGTTGGAAATGGCGGACAATCGGCGGGAAACGACTGGTGATGGAGTCCGATGGCGTGGACCCTCCGGAACCGGCGGGAGACTTCTTTCTGAGGTAAACTTGCACTTTTCTTCAGGCACGCAGTACCCGGGTGTTGCGGGCACGTAATCCTGCCGACTACGCCAAAGTTGACGCGCCCCCTGGGACATATTCCTTTTTGAGGGGAATACCCGGCACCGGATCAGATGGGGGGTTGTAGTCTCCGAGCGGCTGAGACCCGGTCCCGTGCCCAGGGCGTCAAGCTATGTGTTATGTGGCAGTCCTTACTGATGTTATAAGAGTTCTTTTGTGTCGACTACGCCGCCCGTTGTAATGCGGTCACTGTGGCCGCCGCTGCAGCAGGGTCCGCTGAGGCTGATGGTGGATGTGCAGCTTGGTGGGATAACCCCCAACGGGAGGGGTAAAGCCTCAGAGGGGACAGGCGCAGAGGATGGGGGTTGTGGTGGTGCGGTGCAGCCGGCAATGAAGACAGACTCGGGTTGTGCAGTTAAGGGAGTTTACTTACTGCTGATGTTTCGGTCACTCCAGCTGTTAGTGACCACCCGAGCCGTGCTGCGTCCACCAGGTCCTGGATCCGGCCAACCCCCAAACAAGTCCGGAGCGTGGCCCTGAGCTCTCCCTCTGTCCTTTCTTCAGCCGTCCCCACCAGGGATCCACCTAAGTCCAGCTCCCTCGGGCCTTCTGTTGGGCAACCCTTGGCCTTAGGTTCCCTGACCCTCCATGTGGTATGCCTTCAGGGTGGATGTAGTGGGTGGCCGTGGCAGATGCTGCCCACAGCCTCCGGTCTCTGGCTAGGGATGTTTTTGCCCCCACCAGCTTGGGTTCCGGTACCCTTGTGCTGACTCCTCACCCGGTGCTCTAATTTGGGTTCTTGGGTCCCTTCTGCTGTCCCCCCTCTGGGTCTTTCTCTTTCTTTCTCCTCTCTCTCTCTCCAGGGCTGCTGTTTTCTTCTCTCTCCTCTCCAACTGACTTGTTCTCAGCGTCTGACCCTGATCTAAGTTGGTGCCCTCCTTATATATCCCTCTATGTGTGAGCTCAGGTGACCAGCACCCAATGAGCTCCTATCACTACCCAGACTGCTCCCCCTATCTGCCCCTACACTACATGGGATGTACCACCCCCCTCCCACTCCAGCCAGGAACAGGCTCGGTTGTACCTGCACATTTCCAAGTGGGAGTACCGTCGGCCTGCTCCTCTGGAATGGGATGTATGTAGTGCATGCAGTCTATCTGAGCTCAGTTCCACACTCCTTCCTTACCCGGGAGTGGAATATCACACCTCTGGGTTGAGGTGCAATACCCCTGTAGCAGCCGAATCCTCAGGGTGCTACATATGCATGCCTTGAACTGCCGTTTGAGGGTGAATGTATCTGTGCTCGATGTCAGCAAGTTACATGTTTGGAAACCCAGGTAGTGGATTTAAATGTGCAGCTTGCAACACTCAGGAGCACTGCAAACCTGGAGGGGAGTTTAGAGCTTACTGAGCATGCTCTGGCTGGGGCCAGTGATATGGAGGAGGGTGGAGGTGGGGAAGATCAGGACCCAGAAGTAGGTAGTCGGGTAACAGAAGAAGGTGTAGGGGGAAAAGAGCCATGTAGCCTAGTCCCGATCTGACACAACCTAGTAAATATGCCTGTTTGGCTGATATTAGGAATATAAGGCCAGGACTGAGATCACTACAGGTAGCAGGACATTGCTCCTAGCAACGAGGAAGATGACTGCTGTAGGAAGGAGGGAAATAAGAATGCAGCAAAGGCCAGACAGATGTTGGTAGGGGACTCTATAATTAGGTGGACCGACAGGGTCATCTGCCGCCCAGACCATGAATGTCGAACAGTGGGTCTGCCAGGTGCTCGGGTTCGGCATATTGCAGATTGGATATACAGATTGTTGGGTGGGACTGGGGAAAACCCAGCAGTCATGGTACACAATGGTACCAATGACAAAGTTAGAGGGAGGTGGAAGGTCCTTAAAAATGACTACAGGGAACTAGGAGAGAAGCTGAAGCCCAAGACCTCCAAGGTGTTGTTTTCAGAAATACTGTCGGTTCCACGAGCGTCGATAGAACAGAGAGAGGGAGCTTAGGGAGATAAATAAGTGGTTTAGAAATTGGTGCAGGAAGGAAGGGTTTGGGTTCATGGAGAACTGGGCCGACTTCTCTGTCGACTACAGGCTCTACGGTAGGGACAGGTTGCACCTCAATGGAGAGGGTGCAGCTGTGCTGGGGGGGAAAATGGCCAGACGGATGGAGGAGCTTTTAAACTAGGATCTGGGGAGAGGGAGAGTGGTTGTGCGAATAAGTGGATCGATAGAGTAGACAGAGAGAGAGTGAGACATTAGAGTTGAATGAGGATTTAGGGGGAGCTGGGATATACAAAGAAAGTAGGGAGGTGAGTAGGAATACTAAATGTGCTAATAGTATTAAATGCCTGCTGGCAAATTCAATAAGTCTTGCAAACAAAATGAATGAATTGGAGACTCTTATGTCAGCAACAGAATACGATGTGGTGGGCATTACGGAAATCTGACTTGACGAAAGCCATGACTGGGTGACAAACGTAGAGGGTTACACTACATTCAGAAAGGACAGGAAAGACAAAAAAGGTGGAGAGGTGTGCAGGGTCTGACTGGCCTTGCGGGGTACCGGTGGAATTCCCGGTGGGCCCCAGAGAAAGAAGGAGAGGGAGGGGAAGAGTAAAAAAAAAATTTTTCAGGCTCACAGGCCCTTTAAAAGCACAGGAGGCAGGGGCGCGCGCTCGCATGCAGACCGCACCCGCCGTGTTGACCACGGCCGGCGTCACCACCCGGCACACCCAGGCAAGTGCTGGAGAAAGGGACACCGGCATGCTATTGGACCAATGAATCAGGGGAGGGAGAGCCCTCCCCAGAGGAAGAATATGAACCCCCCACTGAGTACATCGGACATGCAGGGAATGGGAGAGTTGAGTATTTGATTTTTTTTTTTATGTATACAGCATCATGGGGCCCATATACAATATGCAGCATCATGGGGGCCAAAGACCGTATTCAGCATTCCATGGGGCCAAATAGCGTATGCAGCATTCCATGGGGCCAAGTATTGTATACAGCATTCCATGGGGCCAAATACCGTATTCAGCATTCCATAGGGCCAAATACCATTTGCAGCATTCCATGGGGCTAAATACTGTATGCAGCATTGCATGGAGCCAAATACCGTATGCAGCATTGCATGGGGCCAAATACCGTATGCAGCATTCCATGGGGCCAATATATACTGTATGCAGCATTGCATGAGGCCCATTATACGCCGTTTGCAGCATTACATGGGGTCCATTATACACCATCTGCAGAATTACATGGGGCTCATTATACACCGTCTGCAGCATTACATGGGGCCATTATACACCGTATGCAGCTTACATGGGGCTCATTATATACTTTATGCAGCATTACATGTGGCCCATTATACACCATCTGCAGCATTACATGGGGTCCATTATACACTGTCTGCAGCATTACATGAGGCTCATTATACACTGAATGCAGCATTACATGGGGCCCATTATATACTGTATGCAGCATTACATTTGGCCCATTATTCACCGTCTGCAGCATTACATAGGGCCCATTATACACCGTATGCAGCATTACATGGGGCCCATTATACACCGTATGTAGCATTACATGGGGCCCATTATACACCATCTGTAGCATTACATAGGGCCCATTATACACCATATGCAGCATTACATGGGGCCCATTATATACTGTATGCAGCATTACATGGGGCCCATTATACACTATCTGCAGCAATACATGGAGCCCATTATACACTATCTGCAGCATTACATAGGGCCCATTATACACCGTCTGCAGTATTACATGGGGCCCATTATACATTATTTGCAGCATTACATGGGGCCCATTATACACCATCTGCAGCATTACATGGGGCCCATAATTCTGTATTGAAGACAATGTGGGGCCCATAATTCTGTATGGAGGACCATGTGGGGCCCATAATTCTGTATGTGGGGCCCATAATTCTGTATGGAGGACCATGTGGGGCCCATAATTCTTTATGGAGGACCATATGGGGCCCATAATTCTGTATGGAGGTGGTCACTGTATTACCTGTATATATCTGTATTACAGCATATACAGGTACTCTGTATATGCTGTAATGTCGCTGGTGATCACTGTATTACCTGTACACTTAAATTATACATAAAGCTCCTGTGTGTAATGTCCCCAGTAGTAATATTAGTGTTATTAGTATTCTGTTTTTTATTAATGATCAGTATTGTATTATTCGGTCACACTGTGGTGGTAATATGTGGTCTGGTCATGGTGTGGCGGTATTTGTTCCTTGTATGTGGTATTATTCGGTCACTATGTGGTGATAATATGTGGTCTGGTCATGGTGTGGCAGTATTTGTTCCTTGTATGTGGTATTATTCGTTCATTATGTGGTGGTAATATATGGTCTGGTCATGATGTGATGGTATTTATCCCTTGTATCTGGTATTATTCGGTCACTATGTGGTGGTAATATGTGATCTGGTCATGGTGTGGCGGTTTTTGTTCCTTGTATGTGGTATTATTCGGTCACTATGTGGTGGTACTATGTCGTCTCATCACAGTGTGGCGGTATTTATCCCTTGTATGTGGTGGTATTGGTCTTGGTATAGTGGATTGTGTTGTGTAAGGCAGCCATTTGTTCTCTATGATATCAATAAGGGGACGATTCTTGATTTCCTATAGAGATTAAATAGTTGGATGTTTAACCCCTCCCTGTTCTGTGACTATTACACAGTAGCAAATATGCACTTACAGGTGGTCAGTATTTCACATCCGTATTTGTAAGCCAAAACCAGGAGTGGGTGATAATACAGAAGTGGTGACGTGTTTCTATCATACTTTTCCTCTGATTGTACCACTTCTGGTTTTGTCTTACAAATACTAATGTAAAATACTGACCAAATACTGAACCTGTGAACGTGGCCAAACGATAAGTGATAAATTATTGATTGGAGGGGGTCTGACTGCTGGGACCTGCACCAATCTGCAGAATGTGCGACTTTTATCCTCATTATTATGGAGTCGCATGTATGACTCAACCATTGATCCATTCATTCCCTCAGTGGCTGCACTTGGCTTTTTCTTGAAGCCCCCAAAGAGGATGAATGGAGCTGCGGTCAGACATCCCACCTTCCACTCTATTTTAAAATGTGGATAAAAGTTCCCCATTCTTCCGATCGGTGCAGTTTCCAATGCTCGGATTTCAGTGATCAATAAGTCATCACCTACATAACCTGTGGATCGGTGATGACTTGTTTTCATCAAATAACCCTTTAATGAAAACTACCATAACTGTACATCTCAGTTATGGTGGCGCAAAGTAGATGTGCAGAAGCTGCCTGTGTTTTACAGTCAATGCTCCACTATAAGGCACTATATGTGCCAACGATGCCGATTTGAAGCAGAAATTTCCTGAGCATTTCTGCATCTCCTTGGCAGAAAAAACGCATGTGGATTTTACATGCGTTTTTTCAGCATTTTTTAAGCGTTTTTAGGCTGTGTGCCCACTATGCGTTTTTTAAGCATTTCCGCAGCGTCAATTCCGCCGCAGAAACGCTTAAAAAACGCTAGGTAGAAGGTCTGCAATGTCCCCCGATGATAATTCGCATGTGCTGTGCACATGCTGCGGAAATTTCCGCTGCGGATTATCATTGCGAAAAAATCCGCAGCACTACTAATTATTTTGCGTAAGCGTGGCGTTTTTGCTGCCATTGACTTGCATTGAAACGCTTAATATCCGCATGACTACATGTGCACATGCGGATATTAAGCGATTCAATGTGCCAGACCCGGGTACCATAGTACCTGTAAAAAAAAAGATTTTAAAATAAAAAATAAACCTTAAACTTACCTTCTGATGGCCCCCGGTCTCCTTAGCGATGCGTCCTGGCTCCCCGGCACCTCGCGATGGTCTAAAAGGACCTTCCATGACGTAATTTAGTCATGTGACAGGTCACGCGACCGCTGAAGTCGGCGGTCGCGTGACCTGTCACATGACTAAATGACGTCATGGAAGGTCCTTTTAGACCACCGCGAGCCGCCCAACACACCGGACGCACCGGAGGAGACCAGGGGCCATCGGAAGGTGAGTATAATGTTTATTTTTTATTTTTTACCATTCTTTTACTATTAACTTGGTCACACTATATAAATCCATGCCGGTTGCAATGGCCAGTTGAGGGCAATGGCCTTACAGGACCCCGACCTGGACTTTGCACAGTTCAAGGACAGAGCCATCCGGGTGCTCCGAGAACCGGCACCAGGTGGCGCTGTGACCCACAGGCGCCCTGCTATCACTTATCACCAGGACGCGACGCCCTTGTCTGCAGGGCCTGTGGGAGCTGATGCGCAGGCTTTGAACAATGACTCGGCTACAGACCTGCACCATCAAGTCCAAGAGCTGACTAAGAGCGTTGCCGCGCTAACCAGAACTGTGCAGTCTTTACAGGTCTCTTCTCCAGGAAAGATCCAGCTGGCATCCGGACCGGAGGACGTCCCGTGGCGCCGACTGAGGAGGACCCCACCGGCCAGAGGAAAACCCAGCGACAGATACAACGAGGACGGACGACCCATCTGCCGCCGCTGCAATCAACCCGGACATATGGCAAGGTACTGTCATTTAAACGGGCACAACCTGGGGTAGAGGGCCAATCCCCAGGCATAAGATCATCAGGCCCATCAAACTGGCGTGACAAATACGTAGGGGGACGTCCGGTCTTGCCTGTGGTACTGGATGGCATTCCTATGAATGCCCTACTAGACACCCGGTCACAGGTCACCACCATCCCGTACGTGCTCTTCAAGCAGTACTGGAATGACGCGGACATAACCCGCTACCCAGATGATGACCTGAGCATTATCGCCAGCAATGGTCAGCCCGTGCCACAGATAGGATTTAAGGAAATGACCATCAAGGTTGGTAAAGTTGAACTGCCGGCACAAGGACTTATCATTGTGGACATTGACCATCGCGAGAGTCACCCAAAAATCACCCTAGGTACTAACGTAATTGAAAACTGTCTTGCAGAGGTGATTCTTATTTTGCAACAGGTTGCCAATAACGCCAGTTCCAGCCAGCAGCGTGTGCTCCAAAAAGAGATCCGGGCACTGATGAAGCGGCAACAAGTAGAACTATCTGGTGGTGAGATAGGTAGCGTGAGAATGTGTGACCCATTCCCTATCGCCATGCCCCCAAAAAGTGAGATGATGATTTGGTGCCGGGCAGCTATTGGTCTAAGAGGTAGAGACTACCAAGCAATGGTAGAACCCGTCTACTCAGACAGTAGGCCCACCATTTTGACAGCACGGGGGGTGGTCGATGTACGCCATGGGAGGGTCCGCATCATCAATATCGGGGAGAGAGAAGTATACCTGCCCCGGTATGCCACGCTAGCCAAATTGTTCACCATCAACCAGAACTCTGTACAGGCCATGGAACCCTTGCCTCCATCTCAACCAGAGGAAGGTAACGGCTCTAAGAAACCAATGGAGGACTGGTGTCAGCAACTGCATTTGGGTACTGACTCCACTCCCTCACACCAAAAACAGGGAGTCTATCGGGTGGTTCAAGAGTACGAGAGAGTGTTCAGTAAACACCCGCTAGACTTCGGGCGAGTAAAGGGGGTAGAACATCACATCCCCACGGGAGACCATCCTCCCATAAAGGAGAGATACCGACCCGTACCCCCTGCACACTATCAACACGCCAAGGGGATGCTAAAAGACATGAAGGAGGCTGGGGTAATTAGGGACAGCTGTAGCCCCTGGGCAGCTCCACTAGTCTTAGTGAAAAAGAAAGACAACACCATGAGAATGTGTGTAGACTACAGGAAGGTCAACCGTATCACACACAAAGATGCGTACCCGTTACCAAGGATAGAAGAGTCCTTAGCTGCATTAAAATCTGCTAACTTCTTCTCTACTTTGGATCTCACTAGCGGGTACTGGCAGGTTCCTGTAGCAGAGGCAGACCGGGAGAAGACCGCATTCACCACCCCGATGGGACTCAGCGAATTTAACTGTATGCCGTTCGGGCTCTGCAACGCACCAGGAACCTTCCAACGGTTGATGGAATGCTGTCTGGGACACCGGAACTTCGAGACCGTCCTATTATACCTGGACGACGTCATCGTCTATTCCAAGACCTATGAGGACCATCTGGAACACCTGGCAGAAGTGTTTGAAGCCCTGGCGAACTATGGCCTAAAGGTAAAACCCTCAAAGTGTCATCTACTGAAGCCAAAGGTACAGTACCTGGGACACGTGGTGAGTGCTGACGGAGTAGCCCCCGACCCTGACAAGATCACCGTAATTAAGGACTGGCCAAGACCATCCAGTATAAAGGAAGTGCGGCAGTTCCTTGGGTTGATAGGCTACTACCGAAGATTCATTCCCGGTTTTACCAAGAAGGCAGCTCCTATGCAGGACCTCCTGATAGGCCAGTCCAGGAAGGCCAAAAACCAGAAGCCACCCTTCAAATGGGAAAAGGTGGAAGAGGAGTCCTTCTGCCAGCTGAAGATGGCCCTCACGGGGGATGAAATCCTGGCGTACCCTGATTACAGCCAGCCCTTTATCCTCTACACGGACGCAAGCAACATCGGGTTAGGAGCCGTACTGTCCCAGATCCAGCAGGGGAGAGAACGGGTAATTGCTTACGCCAGCCGAAAACTGCGACCCACGGAAAGAAACCCTGAGAATTACAGCTCGTTCAAGCTAGAGTTCCTGGCAGTGGTGTGGGCAGTAACCGAACGTTTCAAGCGTTACCTTGCCTCTTCCAGGTTCACCGTGTACACGGACAACAACCCATTGACACACCTGGACATTGCAAGACTGGGTGCCCTGGAGCAGAGATGGATGGCCCGCCTGTCCAATTTTGAGTTCACGATCAAATACCGGGCAGGACGCTCCAATACCAACGCAGACGCCCTGTCCAGGATGCCAAACCTACCGGACGAAGGGGAGGATCCTGAAGAATTGGAAGAGATCGAACTCCCTGCATTTCACCGTCATGGGATTACCCAATATTCCCACCGTGTAAGGGGCCAGCGATCCGCTACGTTCAACCCCTTACCCCACTACAACTGGGCGGAGACGCAAGACAGTGACCCCGCAGTCCGTCTGGTGAAGGAAATGCTGACCCAGGCTGACGCCCGCCTAGACCCAGACGCTCCGGAAGAGACCAAGCAACTGTGGACGGAGAAGAGCAGACTGGTCCTCTACAAGGAGAAGTTGTGCCGCAGAATGGTCAATTCCCGGACACATGAGCTGATCTGGCAGGTGGTGGTACCGAGACGGGACGCAGCTATGGTGCTGGAGGCCTACCACAATGGGGCAGGGCACTTCGGATGGAAGAAGCTGGAGTTCCTGCTGCGTGAACGGTTCTACTGGATAGGCATGAGAGGAGCCATTGAGAGGTGGTGTAGAGACTGTGGCCCGTGCAATCTAAGAAGAAGGGACCGTGCCAGCCAGAGGACTCCCTTGCAGCCCATCATCACCAGGCAGCCGCTGGAACTGGTCGCTCTGGACCATGTTAAACTGGCTCCAAGCAGAAGCGGGTATGTCTACGCCCTAACCATCGTCGATCACTACTCCCGGTTCCTGGTGGTGGTCCCTGTCAAAGACCTGACGGCTCAGACAGCAGCCAGAGCCTTCCAGCTGCACTTCTGCCACCCACATGGGTACCTGGACCAAGTGCTGACGGACCAAGGACCAGCCTTCGAAGCAGAGGTCTTCCAGGAGTTCTGCAACCTGTATGGCTGCAAGAAGATAAGAACAACGCCCTATCACCCCCAAACCAATGGACTCTGCGAGAAGATGAACCAGGTGGTGATAGATCTGCTAAAAACATTGCCCCTGGAAGAACGCAGTCTGTGGCCTGGGAAACTGCCCGATCTGGTGGACCTGTATAGCCACATCCCGGTAGGTTCCACCAACTGTACCCCGGCTTACCTAATGCGAGCAAGACCTGGTAAGCTGCCTGTTGACCTGGATATGGGAGTCCTGATACCCGAGGACACCTCGCCAGAAGCAGACTGGGATACAGAACGGCAGCAGCAGTACCGGAAAGTACAGGAGAGCGTCGAGCGAAGTCTCTGTCAATCAAGAGAAAGGCAGGAGAGGACTTATAACCAACATGCTCCCGCTGTTCCCCTGGTACCTGGAGAGCAGGTCTTGAAAAGAAAAGGGCGGCTCCATAAATTGGACGACCAGTGGGAAAAGGACCCATACACTGTACTGCCCTCAAGCCACAATAATCCAAAGGTGTACGTCAGCAGCAAGGATGGAGGAGAGACCACAGCCACTGTCTCCAGAGACCACCTGAAAAAGTGCCCCGAGAAGTTGCAAAGCACAGATGAAGATCAGGAAGACCTTCAACCCGTAGAGGAAAAGGAGGAAATGATCAGCACCGTACTCGGAGACTTTCCCCGGTCCTGGACACAAGTAAACAATGCTATCGTGGTACCCATCCTCACCTTTCTCCAGCCAGCCCCTCAAGTGCCTACAGAAGACCAGGTAGAGCTGGAAGAGCAGCCGGCCCAGGAGGCAGAAGAATCCACACCAGCAGCACAGGAGAATCAACCCTCTGCTAGTAGTGAGCCTGCCGTGCCCCTAGTGAGCCAAAGAGTGCGCAGACAGCTGCCCAGCTTGCCCATAAAACCTCCTACACCCTGTAGTGCAGAACCAGTTAGTGAGCTCCGTAGATCCACTAGAGTCACTAGAGGTCAAATGCCCGCTCGCTGGAGAATCTAAACTAATGCACTGTAAGTTTACCTGTTTCTTGAAAATGTTTATGGTTTATGCTTGTTGCCTGTTATTAATTATGTTTCTCAATTACCCTGCAGATTTATTTGGACTAACAGGTTATGGACACTGGAAAACCGGAACAATCTTGTAGATAGTTGCACCATTTGTGCCTCTTGTGAAGACGGCCGCGGAAGAGAAAACCTGTCTGGCGTGGCCTACTTGCGGCCCAAAGTAGCTAGCTCCAGCCTTGCAGCCACGCCCAAGGACAACGCAAGGGGTTTGCTTTGGACAGGTCCCCTACTTCGCTTAAAGCTTCACCTTGGGTGATATGGACACCCGGTTGCGGACACGCCGAGACCTTTAAAGAACTAAAGCTTCTTGTAAATATGTTATTGTATTATTGTTATACCCTGTATTTATGTTTCTTTAAAAAAAAAAATGTGTTTAGTCCCGGAGTACTAAAATTTACTAGGGGGGAATGTGACACCCCAGGGGTCTGGTTGCCACAGTAATAGAGATATTATGTCTGAGAGCAAGTGGGAGGTTTCTCTGGTCAGGAGCCCTAAGCATGCAACACTGCCCGCCCAGACCTGGGAGGGGAGGAATCTGCCCTTATCAACTGGGTCTGGGGCGGGATTAAGTCAGTCAGAGCCTGGAGTGAAGTTCCAGACACAGGGAAAGTGACAACAGGAGCTCTGTAGGAGCAGGAGCGAGTGCCAGAGGCTGGAAGCTAGAAAGCTCGCCTTGGCTGAAGACATTAACCCGGACACGGAGTCCGAGGCTGTGGGGACATCCAGGTCCAGCAGCAGAATCCAACCGGCAGGGGATTCCATGTCCTCTGGCCTTAGAAACCCGAAGGCACGGTCACAAGCAAGGGACCAGCACCGCCATCGTGAAGCGAAGGCTGACGGAAGGCCCCAAGTCACCGGCCATACGGGTGAGCACCACACGGTATACTCAGGGACGTGGGCTACTTCTACCCGCATAGAGCAAGGTAGCCAGGAAAGAGTGCAGATAGTCGGAGAGGCCTACAACTCCACCTGGCCAGGGGAGATCCTGCTTGCTCACAGACTGACCAGGCCCCTACTGCTAACCAGTACTCCCGGGAGGGTCTGCTTTATACCATCAGTAAAGACCCTGAACTGCACCACACATCTCTGTGATTCCTTGCCGCACCAGCACCATTACTACTGGGACGCTCACACCATCACTCCCATCATCCACATTAGCTGCCCTGAGGCATTACTTCTCCCGTGGGGAGTTATCCCATACTCGGCTGCGCAAACTACATCAGCCTCAGCGGTCTGCAGCGCAGCGGCGATCCCCACTGACCGCAATCCACGGGTGGCGTAGTCGGACAATTACAATACCAATAGACTGCCACTGGTTTGACCGCCCTGGGCACGGACCGGGTCACCGCCACGGAGAACTACAACCCCCAGCGATCCGGCTCCGGGTATCCCCCCTGCACAGCACAGGCCCAGGGGGTGCGTCACATGCGTTTTTTTCAAGCTGTTTTCCAAGCGATTTTGAGCATCACTTGGAAAAGGACTTGACAAGTTTGGCACACAATATAAATCCATGCAACAATAAAAGGGGGCTTAAAGAAAAGGGAATAGAGTTTCTATATATAATGTTCGTGATGCCACCCGTGGTATGTGGCTATATGGAGCCGCCGCTGCTGTGCAGATCCTCTGGAGCTGATGGTGATGCAGCAGAGTTGGGACAGCTCTCCACAGGCAGGGGTTCAGCAATCTCCCAGGTGTTTCAGGAGTACATAACGGGATCCCATTCTGTGTGCCTTCCTCGGTCGTCTTCCTGCGCTGGCTCTCACCCTCCTGCCCTGCGCCTTGCAACCAGTGTCCCAAGCCAGTAGCCTCGGGTCCCGGGCAGTACCCCATCCTTACCTGAGAGTGGGATACCACACCTCTGGGTAAGATGCAGTACCTCTGTGGCGACTGAACCCGCAGGGGCGACACATACCCCCCTGGTAAAACACAGCACGTCCGCGGGCTGGAACAGAGTAAAAACAAGATATTTTAGACATACAAAATTTTTAGAATGCATTCACATATAAGAATTATCAAAACTTTTTCTTCCCTTTATGGGAGGCACATTTTCTTAAACATTACAGGTTTCTTTATCAGCTTACAAAACATAAAACTTTCTTCAATAAAACTTTCTTCACATCAATAAAACATTTTTCCATATCAAACATTTTACAATAAACTACAGTGAAATCTATAGCCGGGTGTCCATCTCACTGAAGAAGGTGCAATTTGAGGGACCCACCCGAAAACCCTCAACGTAGGCCCTGGGAGTGGCTGCAGGGCATAGGTGATCCAGCTGTTGGACCACGTCTTTGGCCACGCCAAACTGGTTTTTGTTCTGTGGTCTGTATAAAACCAATAAGAAGCACTTTAAGAAGTGCAAACGTCACAGTTTTTAGCTGCTCACAGTCCTCAGCCTGACAGTTCTTTGTGCCTTAACCGAGTACACTAGGCAAATAAACAAAACTTTTCAAACATGCAGCATTCCTGCTTTACCCTTCCGGGTAACTATATACAGTCTCTTTATTTTTAAACTAAGCAGTTCAGTAGTGGGGCCCCCTCCGGGGAAACATTGACCCACCACTAGATGGCCCAGCCAGGTCATCTTCTTCGGATGGCAAGGATGCACTCTCCTCCTCCACCACCCTGTGAACATGGATAGCGTACCAGCCTCGCTCTCCTCTGTGCCTGGTGTAGGTGACCTTGTCACCAGGGTACATATCCCATGCTGGATGTCCCTGCTGTAAATGGGATTCCACGTCCCACCAATTTACGAAGAGGTCCGTGCCAAGTTGAGGTTCCCGGATAAAGCCCCATCCTACATCCAGGTCGAACTTGACCACGATTCCCTCTACTCGTGGATCAGGTGTGGCTGGCTTTGCTTTGTGGGCCCGGGTTTTCTCTTCCATATTGCGGGCCTCCATCCTCTCCCACCGCACCCACCGGGTCTGCCGCTCCGCCTCTAGGTGGAGGAGTTCCCGCCTGCAGTGTTCCTCTCTGCGCGCGGCCTCCTTTTGGGTCTCCCTGGGGAATCCCATCAAGTCACCTACCGGGTTATCCCATCTATACTGCTCTCCTTCATTTCTATGGGCAACCAGGGGTGCAGGAGCGGGCAGCAAAGGGAGGCTCTGGTCCTCAATCTTCGCGGACCAATCCCAGTCCGTACGTCCATGCACCCATTCAGGTGTGGGGGCAGGCGGCTCTTGCAGGGGGCCCAGGAGCAGGTCGGTGTCAGACGCGCCTGGATAAGGAGACTCCTGTAGGGGGACCAGGAGGAGATCAGCGCCATCGGCGCCCGGGACAGGGATGCCGCTCTTACCTGCTTCCGCGGTCGCTCCGGCACTATCCGTTGCCTCCCACTCCAGGAGGGGCTCCGCCGGGGCTGGGGCACTGCTGATGTAACTCAGCGCTGACTGCTGCCGGGTCACCAACTTCTTCAGCAACTCTCTTCTCCATATGGCGACGGCAGCTTGCTGGGCCTCCTCCATCCGCCGGCCCAGCTCTTGTACCTCTTCACGGAGGAATCCTGTATCCTCCAGGGACAATTTAGCCACGACTCCCTCCAGGTTGAGGTATACTGCTGCAGGCGGCAGGCCACGGGCCGGAGTTTGAGGCTGGTCTCCCTCCATCGTGCCTGCCGGGTGCGGTCTGGCTGCTCTGCTGGATACCCCGCCCTGTCTCCAAGGTTTCTCTTCTCCTCTCCCCTTTCTGGGGCAGTCCCATGGCTGCTTGCTGTCGGCCACACCTGGGGACAGCCTCCCCAGACTGATGGACAGTTCTAGATATATGGCCACAGTCGCAGGGGGCGAGCTACGCTTTTGGCGCCATTCTGGGACCTGGTCCACGATGGGAGGTTTCTTGTTCTCTTTTTCCAGGCACATAATGGCGCCCGTTCTTCTGGGGCGGGCGCCACATTAAGTATATAACACAGTCTCTAGGCGCACAATACCCGGTTATAACAGGTTGGTTCATATCCTGTTCACAGCGCCAAGTTGACGCGCCCCGTGGGCAGTGGGGTACTCAGTAGCCGGGCCGGTCGATGCTGGGGGATGTCACAGTGGTGGTGACCCGGTCCGTGACCCAGGGCAGTCAATAAAAGGGGGCTTAAAGAAAAGGGAATAGAGTTTCTATATATAATGTTCGTGACGCCACCTGTGATATGCGGCTATATGGCGCCGCCGCTGCGGTGCAGATCCTCTGGAGCTGATGGTGACGCAGCAGATTTGGGACAGCTCTCCACAGGCAGAGCTAAGCTCCAGGACGATGAAGGGATGATTTAATGAGGTAGATGTTGCTGTGCTGTGTGGTGCAGGGGATGGCGCAGATAATAATTTTAGGACACAGTGGGGTGCAGTCTTCAAGGTTTACTCACAGTTGTCAGACTCCAGGTTCCCAGCACCAGGGTAACCTCCCACGCCGTCCTGTGTTTACCAAGGCAGGGGTTCAGCAATCTCCCTGGTGTTTCAGGAGTACATAACGGGATCCCATTCTGTGTGCCTTCCTCGGTCGTCATCCTGCGCTGGCTCTCGCCCTCCTGCCCTGCGCCTTGCAACCAGTGTCCCAAGCCAGTAGCCTCGGGTCTCGGGCAGTACTCCATCCTTACCTGAGAGTGGGATACCACACCTCTGGGTGAGATGCAGTACCTCTGTGGCGACTAAACCCGCAGGGGCTCCACACAGGTCCGGGAGCATTTGGGAAACGGTAACCATAATATGGTAAGTTTCAATGTAATCTTCAATGAAACATTTCAAAGTTTCAAAGACAAATGCAAAAACCTGAAACTTTAGGAAAGCTAATTTCAACAAATTAAGAGCTTAATCGTGTAGACTGGGGCCATGTCATGGTTCCTGGGGATACTGAACATAAATAGGGCATGTTAGATAATACTAGAATCCTGTAGAAAACTTATACACTCTGGTAATAAAATGTCCAGGAATAAAAAGACACCATTATGGATAAATAAGACGGTGCAAAGTTTAATAAGACAAAAACAAGGGGCATTCAAAATCTTGAATGCAGAGAAAACAGAAATAGCATTTCAGGAGTGTAAAGATCTCAATAAGAAATGTAAAAAATAAATCAAGCTAGCAAAATTATCTACAGAGAAACAAATCGCCAGCGACATTAAAATAAATCCCCCTAAAAATTATAAATTCATCAATGCCAAAAAGAAAAAGACGGATGTTATCACCCCTTAAAAGATGATTGTAACATCCTGGCCAGCGTGCCTGCATGGCTTCCCATTCCCCCCACCACGCAGGGATATCGACTTACTCACTAGTCCAGGCTGTGAAGTATGGTCTTTATCTTCTTATTGTGGTGCTTGCTTCCTGGCTGCATGCTTAGGGCGGCCGCGCCTGCACTTCCTGAGTCTTAAAGGTGCAGTGTGTGCTTTCCTAATGTGTCCCCAGCCTATTGCTAAGAGGCATTTGGTACTTAAGGCACCTCCACCCTTTGGGAGATGCCTGAGCAACACTTTCTTTCAGTGTGTTTATGCAACTGCTGAGTTGCCAGGTCTTGTCCTGTTTCTACCACCCTGGGGGCTGAGTACCCTGGTTTGAACCCTAAACCTGTTTGTACCTCTGTCTGAATTAGGACCTATTCCTGTACCTGCCTGTATCTGTCTGATCTTTCCCTTCACCTCTTGTGTTTGTTCCAGTATCTTTTTCATAACCTTCAGTGTCTGAACCCTCGTATCTCCAACCTGTTGTCTCTGTACTACATTTTGTGAGTTGTGTGTCCACTCGCTACTTAATAGAAAGTACCCTGTGTGAATCTGACTCTGTCTGTCCAATGACCCTGTCCTTGTATTTATCCTCTGCGTACTTCTATTGTTCTGTGCTAACCTGACCCTGTCTGTTCCATGTGAACCGAGCCATGTCATGCCTGACCGCACCTTCGATTTTCTTGCCTGTCCGCGCCTGCGGTTTCCTCCCCTGTCCTCGCCTGCGGTTTCCTCGCCTGTCCACGTCTGCGGTTTTCTGTCCGTGCATGCAGCTCCGCTCCTGTCAGCGCCTGCGGTTCCGCTCCTGTCCGCACCTGTGGTTCCGCTCCTACAGTATCTGCACCTGTGGTTCCATTCCTGTATTCCAGTCTGAACTGGGCCCTATCCATTTATGTATTCCTGTCGTACCTGCCAGTGACTCAGTTCTACCTAAAGCTGGTTCTGTAAATTCAGCCTGTCTATCTGCTGTGCCCACCTGCCTGTCTCTATAACAGCCATACCCACCAGCACCTACCTGCCTGTCTGTATACCAGCTGTGCCCACCAGCCCCTACCTGCCTGTCTATATATCAGTCATGCCCGCCAGCACCTACCTGCCTGTCTGTATAACACCCATGCCCGCCAGCACCTACCTGCCTGTCTGTATAACAGCCATGCCAACCAGCACCTACCTGCCTGTCTGTATACTAGCTGTGCCCGATAGTACATGCCTGCCTGTGAATTAGCCTTACCAGTCAGTATCTCTGATGCACCTGACGCGCCCCCTGGGTACCGTGGGTGCCGAGCCAGTCGTTGCTAGGGGAGATGTCACAGTGGCGGTGACCCAGTCCGTGACCCAGGGCGGTCAATAAAAGGGGATTTATTTACAGGGGATTTATAGTTTTTATATACAGTTCATGACGCCACCTGTGGTATGCGGCTATATGGAGCCGCCACTGCGGTGCAGATGCTCTGGAGCTGGTGGGAATGCAGCAGAGTTGGTTTAGCTCTCCACAGGTAGAGCTTAGTTCCAGGAAATTGTAGATGTTGCTGTTATGGTGTAGTGCAGAGGATGGCGCAGATAATGATCACAGAGACAGTAAGGTGCAGTCCTCAGGGTTTACTCACGGTTTTCTTAGACTTCCAGTTACCAGTACTAGAGTAACTTCCCACGGCGTCCTGTGCTTACTCAGGGAGGGGTTCAGCAAACTCCCAGGTCTCTCCGGAGTATGTAACGGGACCCCCTTCTGTGTATTCCCTCTGGTCGTCTCCCTGCATCTCACACCTAGTGTCCCAATCCAGTGACCGCGGACCTTGCCGGGCGACGTCTTCTCTGTCCCCTGGGTCCTCTATGGCCACCTTCTTGGTGAGACAGATGTGGCTTGTGGCTGCAGTACCTGAAATACTGCAGCCTCCGGTTTCCTAGTTGAGGCTTAAAGAACTCTGCTAGTTTAGGGACCAGTCCCCTCTGTGCGACCTGACCCCCTCCACCTCCTGGTAGATTCGGACGTACGGGTGGCCTCCAGCACTTCCCATACCCCTGGGGTCCCTTCCACGTTCCTGGAGCCTTTCCTGCTCCTCTCTCTCTCTCTCCAGTCTTGGGCCTCTATGGCTAGGCCCTCCTCCAGAGCAGAGCTCCTACAGAGCTCCTGCTCCCTCTACTTCTCCTCTCAGACTGATCTGTCCTTTCAGGGTGGCTTCTCTCTTTATACTATCCCTAAAAAGTGTTCCCCTGATTTACTTCCTCCACCCACACCCACTACATGGTTCCCCCTACTTTGGTTCCCCCCACTTCAGCCAGGGACCAGGAACCTGCCCGCACCTGCCAGTGCTTATCTGCATACCAGCCGGACCTGCCCTCACCTGCCAGTGCTTATCTGCATACCAGCCGGACCTGCCCGCACCTGCCAGTGTTTGTCTGCATACCAGCCGGACCTAGCTACACCTGCCAGTGCTTATCTGTATTCCAGCCGGACCTGCCTGCACCTGCCAGTGCTTATCAGTGCATACCTCATTGAGCCATGTGTACGAGGTCTGCCCTGGTGTAGCACCTGGTCTACCTCCCTCGTCCCTCCTTGGATCATGGAGTCATCAAGTCGCCGTACATCCGAGGTCGGATTTGGTGAGGTCCCTAGTCACGCACTCCTTGGTCTCTGACATGGTGGGACCACAATCCACGCTTGCGCTAAACAGTCTGAGCGCAAGCATAACAATGATAATAACAAGATATTAATAGAGGACAAAGAAAAGGCTGAGATATTAAACAGGCACTTTTCATCCGTGTTCATCAATGAACTGACTGTTCCAGGGATCATTCAACAAGGCAAAAATCAAAGTTCACCACCTGATATAATTAGTTTAACACAGGAAAAAGTACGCCTGCGTCTGAGCAGCTTAAACATTGACAAATCCCCCAGCCCAGATGACATTCATCACCGGATATTGAGGAAATTGAGCTCAGTAATTGACAGACTGATGTATCTCATATTCTTAGACTCTATTGTAACACGGTTGGTGCCACAGGATTAGAGGATGGTTTATGTGGTACCGATATTTAAGAAAGGTAAGAAGGTGGATCCAGGCAACTACCATCCAGCAAGTCTGACATCAGTAGTGTGCAAAGTTTTTGAGGGCATTATAAGAGATGACCTACAGAGATATATTACAGAGGATAATATAATAAATGACAACCAGCATGGATTCATGAAGAATAAGTCATGTCCAACTAACTGAGGCGGTAAGTGCAAATCTGGATGTTGGCAATGCCACGGATGTGATTTATCTGGACTTTGCAAAGGCATTTGATACTGTGCCACATGACAGCCTTATACTGAAGCTACAGAAGCAGGGACTGGGGGAAACTATATGCAGATAGGTAAGTTACTGGTTAAAAGATGGGAAACAAAGAGTCATCGTAAGGCTATGTGCCAACGATGCAGAAATGCTCCGGATTTTATCCTGAGCGTTTCTGCATCTCCCTGGCAGAAAAAACGCATGCGGATTGTACATGCGTTTTCTTGCCAGGGACAAGCGGATGTGAAGCGTTCTTCACATGCATTTCCGCATGCGGGTTGTCAAGCGCTTTCCAAGCGATTTTAGCATCACTTGCAAAGTGCTTGACAACTTGGTCACACTATATAAATCCATGCAAACGGCATGGACTTATATAGTGTGACCGTAAAGAATGTTATAAAATAAAAAAATAAATATATACTTACCCTCCGATGGCCCCCAGAGTCTTTATTCAATCCGTCCTGGCTTGCCAGCAGTTCGCGGTACACTGAAGGACCTGCCGACGTCAGCGTCGTGTGACCCGTCACATGACTAAATGACATCAGCGCAGGTCCTCCAGTTCATCGCGATCTGCCGGCATGGGAGGACAAGCACACCGCGGGCCATCAGAAGGAAATATAATATTTATTTTTTATTTTATTCTTTTTTTTTACAGGTTCTATGGTACCCGGGTCCGGAGGAGAGTCTCCTGTCCTCTAGACCCAGGTACCATCCGCACATTGAAACGCATGGAATGCGCATGTACAGATGCAGTGATGTGTAATCCATGCGTTCCAATGCAAGTCAATGGCGGCGAAAACGCAGCGCTTCCGCAAAATAATTGGTAGTGCTGCATTTTTTTCCGCAATGATAATCCGCAGCGGAAATTACCGCGCATGTGCACAGCACATGAGGATTATCATTGGGGAACATGGCAGACCTTCTACCAAGCGTGTTTTAATCGTTTCTGCAGTGGAATTGCCGCTGCTGAAATGCTTAAAAAACGCATCGTGGGCACACAGTCTAAATGGTACATTCTCTAAATGGGATATAGTCAGCAGTGGGGTGCCGCTGAGATCTGTGCTAGGACTGATTCTTTTTAATCTCTTTATTAATGACCTTGTGGATGAGATTGAGAGTAAAGTGTCAGTCTTTGCTGACGACACCAAACTATGTAGGAAATTAAAATGTGATCTTGACATTAAAATATTGCAAAATGATCAGGATAAGATGTCTGAATGGGCAAACACTTGGCAGATGAGGTTGAATGTAGATAAATGTACAGTAATTTACCTAGGACGAAGTAATCCTATTGCTGCATACACATTAAACGGGAATATACTCGGGATTACAGAACAGGAGAAGGACTTGGGTATTCTGGTTACAAGTAAGCTGAGCAGCAGTACTCAATGTCAAGCAGCAGCGGCAAAAGCAAACAAGATTTTAGGATGTATGAAAAGAGAGATAAAATTCCGTGATTCCAATGCATTGTTACCCCTTTATAAATCACTGATGAGGCCACATCTGGAATATGGGATCCAGTTTTGGGCTCCACATTTTAAAAAGGATATTCAGAAGTTAGTCAGTTCAAAGGCGGGCAGGTTGGTAAAGTTGGGCTTGTTTAGCTTAGAAAAAAGACGTCTCAGAGGAGATATCATTTATATGTATAAATACTGTAGATAGATAGACAGATAGATATGTATCAAGAATCAACATAATAACAGATAAACAGTTACTTGTTTTTTCAAGACATTACTCACATATACTGCTGCTCATTTGAAGCCATTTACAATAGGAACAGTTTTTTTTGCAATTTGTCATCAAGTTGTGTGCCAGTCCCCTTCCATGCTGTATAAAAATAACACTCCTGACATTATTTATATCAATGTTGCTCAGTAGTGCATTGTCTGAGCCTTACATTGCCTGTACCCTGAACTGCTTATGATTTTTGCTCTTGGTGTCTGGCTTTTCATTTCGTTTCTTTCCCTTGATTGCACATTTTTCTGGCAATCGTTCCAATCTTCCCTAGTACTTCAGTAGATCTATTATCTGATTATGTTTACATCTACTCTTGACTTGACCCTTCCCAGCTATGTTCACCACTACAGCCACTGTCTATTTGTTACCCTTCCCTGGCAGTCAGCAGGCAACTATTTTAACCCCTTCACACCATGGCTATTTTCCTTTTTTTTTCTTTTTCGTTTTTCCTCCCCCTCTACCAAGAACCATAACTTTTTTTTTTCTATCAATATAGCTGTATGAGGGCTTGTTTTTTGCAGGAGGAGTTGTGCTTTTTAATGACACTGTTCATTCTACCACATAGCGTACTGGAAAATGGTAAAAAAATTCAAAGTGAGTTGAAATTTCAAAAAAAGTGCAATTCCACATTTGTATTTTTGGGTGTTTGTTTTACCATTTTCACTATATGGTAAAACTGACCTGACAGTATGATTCTCCTGATCAGTGCGAGTACAGAGATACCAAACATGCATAATTTGTCTTTTTTATTCAAGTGATGAAAAGAAAATCGGAAATTTGTAAGAAAGAAAAGTTTGCTTTTGTCTCAATTTTCCAAGACCCATAACATTTTAATTTTTCAGGATCTGGGGCTGTGGAAGGGCATATTTTTTGTGCCCTAAGCTGACGTTTTTACTGATAGCATTGCCTCTTATTGCATTTTATTTCAATGTTGCAGCGTCCAAAAACACATAATTCTGGCGTTTTGATTTTTTTTCGTTATGCCGTTTACCGATCAGATTCATTTATTTTATATTTTGATATATCGGACTTTTACAAATGCAGCGATAACAAATATGTGTATTTTTTATTATTTGTTTAATGGGGCAATAGGGGGATGATTTGAACTTTTGTGGTGTTTTTTTTTTCATATTTTTAAAAACTTTTTTTCTCACTTTTTATTAGATTTAAGTTTCCTTAGGGGACTTGAAGCTGCAATCATCTGATCTCTTTTACTATACACAGAAGTGCATAAGCCACAGGTTTGCTTTCACAGAAGGATCGTAATGACAGGCACAGGGGTCTTCAGCAGACCCTCGGCTGTCATGACAACCCATCGGTGTCCTGCGATCACTTCACGAGCGCGCCGATGGGAGCGTGGAACGACATGTGCCCCTGTCGGAGCGTGATAAATGCCGCTGTCAGAGACTGACATGGGATTTAACAAGTTAACAGCCGTGGGCTGAGTTCCACTACACCAGCAGCTATTACAAGCACATGATGGTTGAATAAATCAGCCATCATGTGCGGGGACAGATGCAGGTGACGCGCCCCTGGGCCTGTGCTGAGTAGCGTTGCGCACGCGGGAGCCTACCCGGAGCCGGATCTGATAGGGGTAGTAGTCTCGTGGCGGTGACCCGGTCCGTGCCCAGGGAGTCAAGCTGAGTGGCAGTATATTAGCAGTAGATGTAGGACGACTACGCCACCTGTTGAATGCAGCTATGGAGCTGCCGCTGCAGGGCAGACCGCTGAGGCCGGTGGTAGGATAGTGCAGCGTAGATGGTATAACCCCCAACGGGAGGGGTATGGCCTCAGGGCAGCCGACGTGGATGATGGGGGTAGCAGGAACCACTCAGAGACGATGCGGTGTAGTTCAGGGTCTTTACTGGTGACAAAGATAGACCCTCCCGGAGTACTGGCTAGCGGTCAGGGCCTGGTCAGTCTTTGAGCAGATGGGATCTCCCCTGGCCAAGCGGAGTTGTAGGCCTCCCCAACTAATTGTACTCTTCTGGCTACCTTGCTAGAGGCGGGTAAAAGTAGCCCACGTCCCTGAGTGTACCGCGTGGTGCTCACCCGTATGGCCGGTGACTCGGGGCCTTCTAGTGGCTTCCGCTCCACGACGGCGGTGCTGGTCCCACGCGTGTGACCGTGCCTTCGGGTTTCTTGGCCAGAGGACCTGAAATCCCCTGCCGGGCGGTTTCTGCTGCTGGGTCTGGGTTAATCCCCACAGCCTCGGACTCCGGGTCCGGTGGTAACTCTTCAATCAGGGCGAGCTCTTCAGCTGCCAGCCCCTGATTCCTTTTAGCACTGCTCCCACTGAGCTCCTGATCTTTCTTTCCTATGCTGCTCCTCTTCTTCTCTCTACTCTTCTCTACTCACTAACCCTGCCTCAGCCCCAGTTTTATATAGGGGAAGTTCTTCCCCTCCCAGGACTGGGCAGGAGGTGTGGCATGCATAGGATTCCTGACCAAGAGACCTCCCACCTGCTCTCAGACGTAATATCTCTATTACTGTGGCAACCAGACCCCTGGGGTGTCACACAGGCATGACGTGAAAGCTTGCATCAAAGTCAGGGAGCCGCCATATGATGTACAGGTACTGTACGTCATATGTCGGGTAGGGGTTAAAGGGAATCTTTCAGAAGAATTCCACACCCCAAACAATTTATAAGCATATGTAGATCTTTCACAGACAAGTCCAGCAAGACCTTTACATGGCCAGTCTGTTCCTCTATTACTGAGAAATCAGAGTTTGAATTAATATGCAAATGAGGCTGTAGATCAGAAGCCTCTGTCACTCCAGCTCTATTCCCCACCCAGCACAATCTTCTGCTGCTTGACTAACAACTCCTTTGCATGAATCCATATAGCATAGAGGCTGTCAGCCAAGAACGAAGATGCAGCACTGGATGGGAATAGAGTTGGAGTGACAGAGGGCTCATATCATAAACATATCAATTCAAACACATTTCTCAGTAACAGCGGTACAGACTGGCCACGTAACGGTACTACTGGATTAATTTTTGAAAGGACTACATGTGCATGGTTGTGGGGGAGGGTAAAATCCTGCTGACAGATTCCCTTTAAGACTTTCAATTTGGGATTTGCTTTGCAACAAAGTACAAACCCAACTTCATCGTCAATTCTAAAATCTTATTTAGCCGTTTCACTGTAGTAATTGCACAGGGGGCTCACTACATGTTTTGTAACAATATGGGTATACTATAATGCAAAAATGACAAAAAAATCTGTTGCCACGCATGGCAAAAAATTAAAGAGGATGTGCAAAATCTTTCAGTTTCTTACATTTGTCGCCTAAGCAAAGATTGTGTCCAAAAAGTATCACAATGTGTCCTTAAATTGTTAAAAAAAATGCACCATTCTTTGGTTAGAGGTATAAACTGAATGAACCAGAATGAACTAGAATTATTATAATATTGTTAAACTAAAAATGCATAAAAACCTATAAAATACATGAAAAGAGATTTACTAGTGCAAGTATTCCAGCCTTATTTGCAGTGAAAGCATGACATTTGTCAGGAATACCATATTTAAGTAGCAGCCCACATATACCTATAGATAAGAAGTGATGAGCTTTCCATTATCATTTCAGAGCGTCAAGGTGATGTCTTAATACCTTGTGTTCTATGACATGACAAGTTCTGTTCACTCAATGGGACATATTTATCACTACTGTCTAATTCTTAGACAGTGTAAACTTAGTGTGTGTTTACATGATGTGGTCGTTTAATAGTCTTTTTATTCAGGCCGACCCATCTTCAGATGCGCACTGAATAATCAGTAATAAATTGTTTTGTGTCCATAGGCTAACATTTATCTGGACAGCGTAGGTCCTGTTTACATAGGACAATGTGCTACCAAGAGCGATAATCTATTAGTCAAGTCAAAAGATCATTTCACCTGACGAACGAGCTTTTTGCTTGTTCATTCGGTGCTCAGCGGTGTGATTAGACTTCATGATTATCATTGAAGAAGTATTCTTAAGAATGCTCTTTCAAAATAATTGTGCAGTGAAAATGAAGTGGTTTATGCCATTTGATAATTCTAATTATAACAATATCTAGTGTAAGGTTACACCAACCACCTATTAGTTGACTGACTTTGCGCCAAAAATATGCGCCACAATTTTGGTGCATTTTTTTGGTGCATTGTGTGCAACTTTAAACCATGCCCCTTTTAATGAGACCCCGTCCCTTTCAACAAGATCATGCCCCCTAGTTAGACAAGGAGTAAAAAGTGCCTCAAAACACATCATAAATATGGTGCAGGTTATGAAAGACAGTTTTTTGTTTTTTTTACAAAAATGACTCCAGGGTGCTCTCGCTTTTAGCTTCAAAAATGTGCAAAATTGAGTTTTCACACACTTATATATGCATGACTGTGAAACGGATATTCTGGGTTTTTTAGCTACTTAAAAGTAATACAATTATCAAGTATACAGTACGTTCTTTATCAATTCCTCATAGGTTTTATGATACTGTTCAAAGTTTCCTCTAAGAGGCCAATTCATCAAGACTGATGTAGCACACTCTGGCACTATGCCAGTCTTGCTGGAGTACTAGGCTCCAGATTAATTAAAAGGCACACACTACTTGATGAGTTTGGTGCTTCTTATGAGTGTCGTGTGCCGCGCCAGAAATGATACTACAGTAAGCAGTATCATACTGGAGCATCATATCTGGGATACAAAACACTGCCACATTTGAGTAACTTGAGGAGCAGGCATGGCCCTCCCCAGCTCTTTACCTGCTCCACCCATTTCACCAGACCTGATTCAAACTGCTGTGAAAATGGCCATAGTCACAAAAATTTTGCAAAACTCTCTTCTGCATAAAATTGTATTTAATATACCCCAAACAGAGTTATTGTGTTGTGGAAGGACTTCACGTTTAAAGAGAATATGTCATCAGGTTTTTGCTATCCCATCCGAGAACAGCATGCTGTATAGGCAGATACACTAATTACAGAGATGTACAGTGGGGAAAATAAGTATTTGATACACTGACGATTTTGCAAGTTTTCCCACCTACAAAGAATGGAGAGGTCTGTAATTTTTATCGTAGGTACACTTCAACTGTGAGAGACAAAATCTTAAAAAAGAATCCAGAAAATCACATTGCATGAATTTTACATAATTAATTTGCATTTTATTGAATGAAATAAGTATTTGATACGATAGAAAAACAGAACTTAATATTTGGTAAAGAAACCTTTGTTTGGAATTACAGAGGTCAGACGTTTCCTGTAGTTCTTGACCAAGTTTGCACATACTGCAGCAGGGATTTTGGCCCACTGCTCCATACAAATCTTCTCCAGATCTTTCAGGTTTCGACGATGTCATTGGGCAACATTGAGTTTCAGATCCCTCCAAAGATTTTCTATTGGGCTCAGGTATGGAGACTGGCTAGGCCACTCCAGGACCTTGAAATGCTTCTTACGGAGCCACTCCTTAGTTGCCATGGCTGTGTGTTTCGGGTCACCGTCATGCTGAAAGATCCAGCCACAACTCATCTTCAATGCTTTTACTGAGGGAAGGAGGTTGTTGGCCAAAATCTTGCGATACATGATCCCATTCATCCTCCCTTCAATACGATGCAGTCGTCCTGTCCCCGTTGCAGAAAATAACCCCCAAAGTATGATGTTTCTTCCGCCATGCTTCACAGTTGGGATGGTGTTCTTGGGGTTGTACTCATCCTTCTTCTTCCTCCAAACACGGCGAGTAGAGTTGATACCAGAAAAGTTCTATTTTGGTCTCATCTGTCCACATTACCTTCTCCCATGCCTCCTCTGGTTCATCTAGATGGTCATTGGCAAACTTTAAACTGGCCTGAATATGTGCTGGCACGAGCAGGAGGACTTTGCTTGCCCTGCAGGATTTTAATCCATGATGGCAAAATACGTTATTAACGGTATTGTTTGAGACTGTGGTCCCAGCTCTCTACAGATCATTGACCAGGTGCTCCCATGTAGTTTTGGGCTGATTCTTGTCCTTTCTCAGAATCATCCTTACCCCACGAGGCGAGATCGTGCATGGAGCAACAGACCGAGGATGATTGACAGTCATCTTGTGTGTCTTCCATTTTCTAACAATTGTGCTAACAGTTGTTGCCTTCTCACCAAGCTGCTTGCCTATTGTTCTGTAGCCCATCCCAGCCTTGTGCAGGTCTACAATTTTGCTCCTCGTGTCCTTAGACAGCTCTTTGGTCTTGACCATGTTGGAGAGGTTAGAGTGTGATTTAATGAGTGTGTGGACAGGTGTCTTTTATACACATAACGAGTTCAAACAGGTGCAGTTAATACCGATAATGAGCGCAGAGTAGGAGGGCTTCTAAAAGAAACTAACAGGTCTGTGAAAGCCAGAATTCTTATTGGTAGGTAGGTGATCAATTACTTATTTCATGCAATAAAATGCAAATTAATTATGTAAAAATCATACAATGTGATTTTCTGGTTTTTACTTTTAGATTCTATCTCTCACAGTTGAAGTGTACCTACGATAAAAATTACAGACCTCTCCATTCTTTGTAGATGGGAAAACTTGCAAAATTGTCAGTGTATCAAATACTTATTTTCCCCACTGTATCGCTTACTTGGTTGCTTCTTGCAGATTTGATAAAATCAGTGTTTAATTTGCTGCAGATCTAGAAGTTCTCTAAATGCTAAGCCCTGTATAACCCTGCCCACCACATTGATTGACAGGATTTTGTGTATGCTGTGCATAGGCAGAAAGCTGCCAATCAGTCATAGAGGCATGGTAATGCAGAGCTCATGAATATGAAGGACTACAGGTTTACTATTATAATCCAAAACTGGATCAAAAAACTAGACTAATTGAATGAATGATACAATTTGATAGAGTTCCAAAAATAGAGTATACACCTACAAATAACTCAGAACAAAATCCACAAAAATAGAAAATACCAAAAAATTCCTTTATCCAAATTGATCATAATTTTATTGATTATAATACACAAAACAGAAGAGAATTGATAAAAACACCCAGACAGTGTGGTCAGAGGAAATTCACATTGTGGCATTCCAAATATAATATAAATAAATAATAAATAATAATAAATTCATGAAGAAAAAACAATAATATGGGAAATAATAACAATAATAAAATAATAATAAAGTATTAAATAAAGGAATCAAAAACTTAATTGGCCAAAGAAAATTGTAACACTAATTAGCAATCACTAACCCCACAGAAAGTATCCAAATAATAAACAATAATAGCTAAATATAATTTGATGACACAAATGACCCCTAGATAGTATTAAAGTGCAATAGTGCAGGGACTCCTTACCCACCAGCAGACGCCATAGTAAATGTAAAAAAAGTGACAGACCAAACCACCCAAGATCCTGACAAAGCTAACGCGTAACGCGCGTAGGGGTGCTGGGCAGTGAGGTCTGATTCCTTGAATTTATTTATTATTTTGTACAAAGTGGCTTCCTCTTCCCCCTATTATTGTTTTTTTTCCTTTATAAATTTATTATGATTTATTATTTCTTTATATTATGTTTGGAATGCCATAATGTGACCTACCTCTGACCACACTGTTGTTTTTTATGGGTTTTATGGGGTGTTTTTATCGATTAATTCTGTTTTTGTGTATTATAATCAATAAAGTTCAATAATGAATTTGGATGAAGGAATTTTTTGGTATTTTCTATTTTTCTCAATTGTGATGAGTTATTTGTAGGTGTATATAGCAGGTTTACTAGTGATTTTATCAAGACTACAGCAAGCAACCCAATAAATGATACATTGCTGGAATCAGGGTCTCTTTCTCTATATTATTCTGCTCTAAGATAAGGTGGCAAAAACCTGATGACAGATTTCCTTTAACCCCATAACGCTCAATGACGGACACTGCAAGGCATGAGCGGGTGTAAGTTACTGCTCCTTGCCGTGCAGTGTCCGTCATAGCTTTGAACTGGCACAGCGTATAAACAGGCTGTGCCAGTTCAGTGCCGACAGCTGTCTGTGACAGCTGAGCAGCACGAGAAGGGGTGCAGGGACCCATGCCGTCGGTCCCTGCACCCAGATCGCTGCGATCAGTCAGTCAATCTGACTGACCGATCACAGCATGATGAAGCAGGAGACGCTGATATTTCAGCATCTGCTGCTCTATCAGTGCCGGAGCTCAGCGCTGCCAGTGGCTGAGCTCCGGCATTAAATAGCCAGGAGTGGTGTCAGCGCCGCCCCTGGCTGTTAACCCCCTGAATGCTGCGATCGAGCGCGATCGCAGTGTTCAGGAGACAGGCAGGGGGCTGGGAGCTCCCTCTGCCTTCAGGTCGGTGCCTCCGTGACATCATCGCGGGGGCCCGACCGTTGCCATGGTGACTAGTGCATTGCGATACATTATATCTGTGAAAAAAGTGAAAGTCCCATAGTGGGACTAAGTAAAAAAAGTTTAAAAAAAAATTTGTAAAAATCTAAAAAAAAAATGTAAAAAAAATATATATATATTACACTAATAAATACAGATTTTTAGGTAAAAAAAATAATAAAAAAGTACACATATTTGGTATCGCCGCGTCCGGAACGACCCGATCTATCAACGTGTCACACTAGTTAACCCTTTCAGTGAACAGCGTAAAAAAAAAAAAAACACGAGAAACTGAGTTTTCATCATACGACTGGAAAAAAGTGAAATAAAACGCGATAAAAAAGACGGATGAAAATAAAAATGGTACCACTGAAAACGTCATCTTGTCCCGCAAAAAACAAGCTGTCACATGACTGTCGGCCGAAATATGGAAAAATTATAGCTCTCTAAATATGGCGATGCAAACATTAGTTTTTGCAAAAAAAAGCGTCTTTTAGTGAGTTACAGCTGTCAATCATAAAAACCCAATATGAATCTGGCATCGCTGTAACCGCACCGACCCGAAGAATAAAGTCGCTTAATCACTTTTATACTGTACGCGAAACGGCGTAAAAGATAAATAAAACCAATTCTTCACCTGCTGTTGATTTGTTTATTCTGCCTCCCAAAGATCGCAGTAAGGCTCGGCGCACTTCTATCCTGCGCACTGCGCTGAGCCCTTACACCGGGGTTTCCGTGTAAATCTCTGAAATAAGTGATTCAGACGGAAACCCCCAGCGGAAGATTCCCTGTAATGAGACAGATGGAGGCACTGTGGATGCTGTCTGACCTATGATCCGGTGGTGTCCATCTTTTTAGGCGTAGATTAAAGCGCGGTTGGCCACAGTTTTGTGCATCTCTGAAAAGAAGGATAACACTGAGCAGAGGCCAGACGGAGTCCAGAGTAACTCTGCTGCCTCATCTCATTATAGTGAATAGATCCCTCAGGTGTTTCATCTGAATCACGTCATTCGGAGATTTAGATGGAGACCCCAAAGTAAGTGCTCAGCGTAGAGCGCCGAACATATGTGATCTAAAATGTTATGTAAAATGTTCCCAATAAAAGCTTCACATAAAAGCCCCCACTCAGGTCTGTCATACGTTAATGGAAATATAGGGGGCTTCCACGTTACGGGTAGTACAAAGGCTCTGGAAAAGCTAAATGGCTCCTCGCCCCCCAAAAGAAATTCAGCAAATTCTGCGCTCCCAAATCCAAATCCCCCGTCCTTCTGAGTACCGCAGTGTGTCTAAACCACATTTAGTGTCCACATGTTTGGCAGGGGTATTATTTCCAAAATGAGGTCACTTGAGGGGGGATTCGGGTCTTCTAGCATTTAGGGGCTCTGTATATGAAGTCCGCAAACTATTCTAGGAAAATCTGTGCTCCAGGAGGCAAATAGCCCTCCCGAGTGTCGACGTGTGGCCAAGCAGTACTGTGCAACCACATATAAGGTGTTGCCACATTCAGCAGAAATTATGGGACAAATTTTGGTGCTATTTTTATCCATTATCCCAGTGTGAAAATGTAAAATCTGGGGCTAAAACGAAATTTTTGCGGTAAAAATGTAATTATTTTTTCCTCACTGCCCAATGGAATAAAATTCTGCGACACACCCGTAGTGTCAGTATGATCACTGCACCCCTAGATGAGTTCATTGAGAGGGTGTAGTTTGTAAAATGGAGTCATTTATGGGGGAATCTGCTGTTCTGGCACCTCAGGGGATCTCCTAGTGGGTCATGGCACCCTCAAACCATAACAGTAAAATCTGTACTATAATATGGTGCTCCTTCCTTTCTGACCTTTGCACTGTGCCTCAAAAGTAGTTGCCAATTACATGTAGGGTATTGGAGTACTCAGGAGAAATTTCACAACAAAATGAGAGGTCTATTTTCTCCTGTTACCCTTGTGAAAATAAAAAATTTGGGGGTAAAAGAAAATTTTTGTGATTTTTTTTATTTTCACGGCTCTACATTATAAACTTCTGTGAAGCACCTGGTGGTTCAAAGTGCTCATCACACATCTAGATAAGTTCATTGAGGGGTCTAGTTTCCAAAATGTGGTCACTTGTTGAGGGTTTCCACTGTTTAGGCACAACAGGGGCTCTCCAATTGCAACATGGCGTTCACTGATTATTCCTGCAAATTTTGAATTCAAAAAGTCAAATGGCTCTCCTACCCTTCTGAACCCTGCCGTGCGCCCAAAGAGTGGTTTTCACCCACATATAGGATATCAGCGTGCTCAGGAGAAATTGCACAACAACTTTTTGGGTCCATTTTCTCCCGTTACACTTGTGAAAATAAAAAATTGGGGGCTAAAAGAAAATTTTTGTGATTTTTTTTTTTTCACGTCTTTATGTTATAAACTTCTGTGAAGCACCTGGGGGTTCAAAGTGCTCATCACTCATCTAGATAAGTTCATTGAGGGGTCTAGTTTCCAAACTGGGGTCACTTGTGGGGGGTTTCCACTGTTTAGGCACATCAGGGGCTCTCCAATTGCGACATGGCGTTCACTGATTATTCCTGCAAATTTTGAATTCAAAAACTCAGATGGTGCTCCTTCCCTTCCGAACCCTGCCGTGTGCCCAAACAGTAGTTTTCCGCCACATATTTAGTATCCGCATGCTCAGGAGAAATTGCACAATACATTTTGGGGTCCATTTTTATCTGTTACCCTTGTGAAAATAAAAAAAATTTGGTGTAAATTTTATATTTTGTGAAAAAAAAGTTAAATGTTAATTTTTTTTCTTCCTCATTGCTTCAGTTCCTGTGAAGCACCTGAAGGGTTAATAAACTTCTTGGATGTGGTTTTGAGTTCCTTGAGGGGTGCAGTTTTTAGAGTGGTGTCACTTTTGGGTATTTTCTGTCATATACACACCTCAAGGTCACTTCAAATGTGATGTGGTCCCTAAAAAAATGGTTTTGTATATTTTGTTGGAAAAATTAGAAATTGCTGGTCAACTTTTAACCCTTATAGCACCCTAACAAAAAAAAATTAGACATGTGGGAAATATTATTTATTAATTATTTTGTGTGACAATTCTCTCTGATTTCAGGGCATAACAATTCAAATTTTGAAAATTGCTAAATTTTCTAAATTTTCGCCAAATCTCCATTTTTTTCACAAATAAACGCAAGAGTTATCGAATAAATTTTACCACTATCATGAAGTACAATATGTCACGAAAAAACAGTCTCAGAATGAGGGGGATCCGTTGAAGCATTCCACAGTAATTACCCCATAAAGTGACAGTGGTCAGAATTGAAAAAATTGGCCCAGTCATTAACCTACAAAGTGGCTCGGTCCTTAAGGGGTTAAATAACAGTGGTAATGTATATTGATTTTTGGATGTGCATTTCTTGTCATTTTCTACAGTTCTAGCATATTGCATACTGTCCCCTCCTTTTTGTTTTACTTGGACTAGCACTCCTCCTACGTATTTTGTAGATTCAGATGGAAACCCCGATGTAAGTGTTCAGCAAAGAGCACAGGATAAATGTGAACTGATCCAAAATGTTTTGTACCCCAAAATGGCACCAATAAAAGCCTCTACTCAACCCACAAAAAGAAGTCTACACTCGGGTCCATCATGTGTTTACGGAAATATAGGGAGTGTCCACATTACTGGTAGCACAAGGGCTCTGGAAAAGTGACATGGCTCCCACCAAAACAAATCTAGTGAAATCTGCTCTCCAAAATCAAAATGCCCCCCTCCTCCTGATCCCCATACTTAGTGTCCACATGTTTGGAATTACTGTAGCGAGGACAGCGGGGTGCGTGTCTCCAGAAGCACAAGCTGGGTACAACGTACTGGACACTACAATGTATTCAGCACTTCAATTTACAGACACCACAATGTACGGATACTACAATGTGTTGGGCACTACAATGTATGGGCACTACAATGTATGGGCACTACAATGACATATTTGCATTTTCACTCAGCATTCCATTGCTGTTTTTTTCTGTAAAACACCCATGGACTGAAAATCATCACACCACCCATAGATATATTCCCAGAGGGGTTTAATTTCCAAATTGGGGTCGATTGAGGGAGGTTTCTGATCTTCTGGCACTTAGGGGCTCTGCAAATGGAGTCTGCAAACTATTCTAGGAAAATCTGCACTTCAAAAGTCAAATAGCTCTCCTTTCCTCCCGAGTCTTGCTGTGTGGCCGAATAGTACTGTACACCCAACATATGGGAATTGACACATTCACGAAAAATTGTGCAACAAACTGTGTGGTCATTTTTACCAATTTTACCTTGTGAAAATATAAAATCTGGAGCTAAAACAACATTTTAGTGGTAGAAATGTAATTATTTTTTCTTCACCGCTCAATGGTTTAATTTTTTTGAAACACATGTGGTGTCAATATGCTCACCGTACTACTAGATGATTTCTTTAACTCCTTCACTCCCGGGACATTTTCCGCTTTTTGCTACCCTTCTTCCCAGAGCCATAACTTTTTTTATTTTCCCCTCAATATGGCCGTGTAAGACCTTTTTTTTTGCTGGAAAAGTTGTACTTTTGAACACAATCATTGGTTTTATGATATCATGTACTGGAAAACGGCAAAAAAATTCCAAGTGCGGTGAAATAGCAAAACAAGTGCAATTCCACAGTTGTTTTTTTGGGGGGGGGTTACTATGTTCACTATATGGCAAAACTAACCTGCCATTATGATTTTCCCTGTCATTATGAGTTCATAGACACCAAACATGTATATGTTCTTCTTATTTAAGTTGTGAAAAAAAAATCAAAAATTTGTTTAAAAAAAAAAGTTGCCATTTTCCAAAACCGGTAGCGCCTCCATTTTTTGGAATCTGGGGCCGGGTGAGGGCTTATTTTTTGCAAGCCAAGCTGACATTTTTATTGATACCATATGGGGTAGATACGATGTTTTGATCGAAAAAAAGGGAGGAATTCCAGCTTCTGAAGTGCAGCAGACAAAACTTTATTCTATAAAAACAGATTCCATGGTTAAAACAGGATTAGCTTACGCGTTTTGAACACTCCAACCTGCGTTCTTTTTCAAAGCCTTTGAAAGCTGGAATTCCTCCCTTTTTTTCCTGCTATTTGCTGGCGAGTGGTTCCACGTCTATTCCGTGCTTCGGGGCACCTGAGTCAGGGTGAGCTGGTGTTTGCTTTCTTTTTGTGTTTTTACAATGTTTTGATCGCCCATTATTGCAATGTCCAAAAAAAACGTAATCCTGGTGTTTTGATTTTTTTTCTCATTACGCCATTTACCAATCGGATTAATTATTTTTAAATATTGATAGATCAGTTTATTCTGAACCTGGCAATACCAAATATGTGTAAATTTGATTTTTTTTTATTGTTTACTTTTGAAAGAGGGGCGATTTAAACTTTTATATTTTTTTAATATTTTTAAAAACTTTTTTTTACTTTTTACATGCTTCAATAGTCTCCATGGGAGACTAGAAGCTGCGATGTTCTGATCGCCTGTGCTATACACAGGCGATAATCAGATCACCTGTATGTAGCAGAATTGCTCACTTGCTAGGAGCGCATGCCAACCCATCGGTCATGTGACACGGGCGTCGATGGGCGGGACAGAGATTGACAGCAGCATTTAACATGTTAACAGCCCTGGGTGGATCGCGATCCCACCCCGGCTGTTAGGGGCACATGAACATGACAGCTGATCAGATCAGCTGTCATGTCCCCGGAAAGGTGTACGCTCCACAAAAGGAGAGACATGACATGCGCCGTACATGTACGGCACATGTCAGAAAGGGGTTAATAGGTGTAACTTGTAAAACAGGGTCACTTATGGGGGTTCTGCTGTCCTCACATCTCAGAGGCTCTGCCAATGGGGCATGGCATCCAAAAACCATTTCAAGTAAATCTGCAATCCAATATGGCACTCCGTCCCTTTTGAGCTTTGCAATGTGCCTAAAATGTAGTTTTTGACCCCATATGGGGTATTGCTGTACTTTGGAGAAATTACGTAACAAATTTTGTGGTCCATTTTCTCCTATTAGCACTTTCGAAAATTAAAACCTTGGAGCTAAAACAACATTTTAGTGGAAAAATTTAATTTTTCATTTGCACAGCCCAATGTTATACAATTCTGTGAAATACTTGTGGATTTAAAATGCTCACTACACCCCTAGAGGAATTCTTCTAGTGGTTGCAGTTTCCAAAATGGGGTTACTTGTGGGGGCTTCTGCTGTTTTGGAACTTCGGCGGCTCTCAATGCGACATGGCGTCCGCAATCTTCCAAACTCTACCATGTGCCCAAACAAGTTTCTGACCACATATGGGGTATCCCTGTACTCAGGAGAAATTGCACAACAAATTAGGTGGTCCATTTTCTCCTGTTATCTTTGTGAAAATGAAAATAAAAAATGTGGTGCTAAAACAACAATTTTGGGAAAAATACATAATTTTAATTTTCACTGTCTAATGTTTTAAAATCAGTAAAGCACCTATTGGTTCAAGGTGCTTATCACACCTCTAGATAAATTCCTTAAGGGATGTTGTTTACAAAATGGGTCAGGGGGGTTTCCACTGTTTAGTCACATCAGGGGCTCTGCATACACGATATGGCGTCCGCTATCTATTCAAGCCAATTTTGCGCTCCAAAAGTCAAATGGTGCTCCTTCCCTTTCAAGCCTTAGCGTGTGCTCAAACAGTAGTTTTCCACCACATAAGGGGTATTTGTGTACTCAGGAGAAATTGCACAGCAAATTTTATTGTCCATTTTCTCCTGTTACCCTTGTGAAATTTAAAATTTGGGGTTAAAGCAACATTTTTGTGGGAAAAATGTATTCTTCTATTTTCAAGGCTCAACGTTATAAAATTCTGTGAAGCACTTGTGGGTTCAAGGTGCTCACCACACCTTTAGATCAATTCATTGTGGGGTGTGGTTTCCAAAATGAGGTCACTTGTGGGGGTTTTGCAGTGTTTATGCACATCAGGATCTCTGCAAACATGACATGGCATCTGCTATCAATTCCAGACAATTTTGCACTCCAAAAGTAAAACGGTGCTCCTTCCCTTCTGAGCCCTGCCATGTGCCCAAACAGTAGTTTTCCACCACATATGGGGTATCAGTATACTCAGAAGAAATTGCATAACAAATTGTACCTTTCATTTTCTCCTGTTACCCTTGTGAAAATTAAAATTTGTAGCTAAAGCAACATTTTTGTGGGAAAAATTTTAATTTTCATCTTTTCCTTCCACATTGTTTTAATTCCTGAGATAAAGGATTAATAAACTTCTTAAAGATGTTTTTGAGCACTTTGATTAGTGCAATTTTTAGAATGGTGTCACTTTGGTGTATTTTCTGTCATATAACCCCTTATAGTCATTTCAAATGCGCTGTGGTATCTAAAAAAAATTGGTTTTGTAAATTTTGTTGGAAAAATGAAAAATTGCTGATCAACTTTTACCCTTCTAACTGCCTAACAAAAAATAATAATGATGCAAAAATTATGCTGATGTAAAGTAGACATATGGGAAATGTTATTTATTTATTAATTATTTTGTGTGGTATATCTGATTTAAAGACAAAAAAAATAAAAGTTTATAAATTGCAAAATTTTCACATTTTTGATATTTTAATAAACAGTCGCAAATCACATCGACCAATATTTACCACTAACATGAAATACAATGTGTCATGAGAAAAACATTCTCAGAATCACTGGGATATGTTGAAGCGTTCCAGAGTTATTGCCACATAAAGTGACACTGGTCACTGGCCCGGTCCTTAAGGGGTTAAATAAGGCAATGTGTTGCTGACTACAATAGTTTTATGCCGACATAAACTGTCGGCGATGAATTTCATAACATATTTTTTAATTGTTTGGAGCTCCATGTGTCTGAGAAAGAGCTCTGAGGCTAGCTTTCCATGTATCTGAGCTATCAGGAAACAAAACTAGTCAGTCAAATGGAAAAATGCAACAAATTTTCTGATCCAGCTCCTTCAAGAGTCTGGTGCAGCAACAAATGTCCTGCTTCCATGTGAATTATCTGATGGCAAAGTAAAGGATCAGTTCTTGCATCAGGCTGGGAAGAGAAATAAAGCCTAAATCATCTACTTATGTTCACATATGGATAGATACAGAGGCAGACAAAGACTGAACAGGACCACAGTACAATAAGAGTACATGGGCCCATTTATGTGTCTGTGACAGAAGCTGCATACTTCCATTGAGGTGGAAATGGGTCCCTGTATCTCTTGGGCCCCTGTGTGACCTAAAAAGAGAAATAATTTTCATAGTGGGAACTCTCACATGGCTGAATACGAAAACTGCATACATCTCCCAGGAGCAGATTTTAAAGAGGATTTGTCATATAGTGCAATATCCTATTTATTGTATAAAATTATGAGTACACATTAAATCACATTTGCAGATCTATTTGCTATTTCATAGGAGAATGTAATCTTCCCTATATTCTGTTTTCAGGTTCAAGTCCCCTAAGCAAGCAAAAAATGTGTATATATATATATATATTTATTTATTTATTTATTTATTTATTTATTTATTTTATTATTTTTTTATGTTTAAAAAATATATATAAAAGTTGAAATCACTCCCCTTTTATGAGTTAAGAATTAAAGAAATATAAAATAAACATATTTAGTTTTGTCAGAGCCAAAATAATCCGGTTGATCAAAATATAAAATTATTTAGACTGCATGTTAAATGCCAAAGTGAAAGACAAATTAAACCTCCAGAATTGTTGTTTTTCTTTCACCACATTTCCATAGACAATGCATTAGAAAACTATTATAATGTTGTAGCAATAATAACACCAGCTCTGTATGAATAAAAAATCAAGCCTTCACACAGTTTCATCAATGGAATATGGAAAAAAAATAAAAAGTTATGGGATTCAGAATATGGCGACACAATCCACATTTCTTTTCATTAAGTTCTGAATATTTATTTTTAACCTATAAAATATATAAAAAAAAAGTTTTGGCATCACCATAATTATACTAACCTGAAGAATCATATTGCCAGTTCATTTTAATAGCAAAATGAATGCTGTAAAAACAAGTAGTATAATTCTATTTTTTCACTATTGCACTGTTTTCCACTTAGATTTATTTTTCCTTATTTCATAACATTATGTTGTAAAGTGACTGGTGTAAGTCAAAACCAGAACTCATTCCGCAAAAAAATAATAGCATTGTATATTCTCCCCATATACTGTATGTGTGGGTTTCCTCCGGGTATTTCAGTATCCTCAATACTCCAAAGAAATACTGATAGGGAAATTAGATTGTGAGCCCCAATGGGGACAGTGATGATAATGTCTGTAAAGCTGAGGAATTAATGGCGCTATATAAGTGAGTAAATAAAATAAATATGGCTATGTTGATGAAAGAAATAAAGTCCTGGTTCTTTGAAGAGTAGGGGGGTGCAAAAATGGAAAATCACCTAGTCATGCAGTGGTTAAATCATTTTTCCCATCAGATTTTATTATTTTAATATATTCTTTAATGTTTATATATGTATATATGAGAACCATAATGACAAATCGCAGAAATAAATGTTAATGAATGTCATGTCAAAGGTTTGGTTACCACAGCATGTGGGTGGGTTTTTGCAACCCTATTTCAGATGAATAGCACAGTAGCAATAACTTCTGCAAATGAATCTGTTGTGTGTGATTGCACATTGGTGTAAATTTACTAATCTTCTCTAATATATAGACAGTCTAAAAATGAGCCAAATTTATCATAATGACTCATGCTAAATGATAAAATTGCACAATTTTTGTACACAATGTCTCATTTCAAGCCATGCCCATTTTTTCAGACAAACCACAAAAAAATGCAAAAAAGGAAAAAAAATTACATCTGGTTTGAGGTATGTACACTGATTTTTTGGCACACATTTTACCAGCTTTGTGGTGCATTTATCTTGGTAAATGTGTCCCTAATGTTTTAACCAATCATTTAATTATTGGATATCCTTTAATTTGAAACTATCATTCACAGATGCAAAAAAAGTAACAATAATTTGTCATCTTATATAAATCGATACTCATCTTTATCTGTTTTATCTCTGCCTATAATTGAGGCAATTAATTGAGTGAATTACTTTACAAGTATGTTCATTAAGAGAGTAAACAGCAAATATTGTTCGTTATCCCCATATCAATTGTGATCACCTAAGAATTATATGTCCTTAAATATGTATTCCAAAACATTAATCTTCAAATTATTGAAAAGAATGATGGATATTGTATGTTAGTATATTCTTGTGTGCTTAATGGATTTAAAATGGATTCAATACAAGCCAGTGATTATAACTGTATTGCAGGAGGGAAGCAGCCTGTGAGATCTTTCACAAGGATCCATGTTCTCCCAGATTCCGATTACATTTAGTGATACCCTCCTGAATAAGATCCTGATTGATTTACTAATATTTATGAGCAATCAAATAAAGGAACACAACATTGTTACAATTTAAACACCATTTCATTTCCAGAAGACAAACATGAGTTTGTCAATAAGTTTATTTAAAAAAAAAAATCGCATAACAAACTGAACCAAGACCAATAACTGTATCCACTGTATCTACACAACCCTTATGATATTTAAGAGTATTCTGTTACAACAATTTAGTATCTGACTATCTGGATATAGATTCAGATCATTTCTTGTCAATTTGTCACTGTAGAATCAAAAATAGTTTCATCATCTCAAGATTTTCGATTAAAAAATTCACAATTAAATGGGAGTCTAAGTTGAAGTGAGAGTGTTGCACTGCAAATATTTGAGTTGTTGAAATGGTATTTTTCGGAAAAAAAAAATACAAAGGCACAAAATTTAGTGAAATGTAGAACATCAGGAAGGAGGAAACTGAGTGCCCAAACCCATCTGTCCTGTTGTATTATCTGTCCTGTTGATTACAGCACAGTTCTGGAGGCTGCTAACCATACCCTGATAAAGTGGTGGACATCAATGCTGCATACGCTCCAATATCATTGATTCTTAATAAATGTGCCACTTACTTTGATCACAAATTCTCTATGATACAGTCACACACTTCATTATTTATAAGTCCTTGCTTGTCAACGTAAAATACAAGTCATTATGTAGAGAAACACATAAATAGATACACCCTATTAAATCCCGTATACTTATATACATCTGCATATATTTATATATAATTATTAGATTTCATGATATAAAGTCCTCAGTGCTCTTTGCTGCCTCCTGTGTCCTGGTCACTTTGCTCATCAGTGAAACACACGTCCACATCACTGTCATTGTCCTCACTCTTGGGCTCTGGTGGTTGGTAGGAAGGGTCACTATTAACCTCTTCCTTCGTGCTAAGGCTCTGGCCAGGATGCCTTGATTTGACATGTCTCTCAAGGTCCCTTCTTCTGACCAGCACCTTGCCACAGTGCTCACATCTGTATGGAGTGTTGCCCTCTGCATGCAGACGGATATGTTTATTCAGGTTACTGGGATCCCCAAAGGGCCTCAAACATACTTTACACTTGAGTGGCTTGTAGCCTGTATGAGTCCTCATGTGGATCTTCAGGCCATATTTCCTAGAATAGAGCTTGCCACAGTACAGACACAAGTGGCCTTTCTTGGGCTTCCCACTGGCTGAGGTTGTGGTCCCTGCTAAAGTCTCTAGTCTTCCAGTCCTGCTCTTCTCTGCAGCTATTTCAGAGAGCTGATGGTTATGCATGGCTATCTCACGATCTATGCTGGTAGTGATGGAGCCCAATTCTGGGGTGATAGCTGGCCCAGCATTGAAGTAAGACATAGACTCTGGGTACTTGATAAGGTTACTGAAGTGGAGCTTGAATGGATAATATGGTGTGCTGTACAGAAGCTCTCCATTATACACAGTGAAAGGCATAACTGGGATATTACATTCCGCAGAGTAAGACTTGATGCCTTCAAACTGGGGGATGGAGAACCTCTCTGTAAAGTGCAGTCCTGTTTGTGGGCTCTGGTTGTAGCGGCTGCTGGAAGATAAACTACTGTGAAGACCCCTCTCCACATGCTTGAATGCTGATGTTTCCTCTAAGTGAGATAAAATAGGAAAGCCCCTCAGGCCAGTGGTACAGGACAAGACACTATTTGGGCCATCACTTGGTATCAAGCACTTGGAATGGTGGTTATTGATTAGAGTTTCATTTCCTGACCGACTTGACTTGATGGTCCCCAAAATTTTACTAAAGCCCAGGCTGCTTGATTTTGGGTCCTCCCGTGTGGCATCGGAGTGAGATAACTTTGACAGTCCAGTGGGTTTAAATGCTGACCTCAATCCCGGATAAAAAGTCATCCCATTCCCACCACATGTGTTTCCCACCAGGCCTACAAATGGCCCATGGCTTCTTGCAGAGCTGACGCTCATGTCCAGGGCTCTGTCCTGCTCCTCCTTGCCAACGGCCTTTTTGATGACTCCTAGTTTGTTCAAAGCTGGGGATAAGGGGGACTCCCTCTTAATGGGGTCTCTGGTTGCACCGTTGGCCTGCTGATGGTTTCCTCTTAGTGGTGGGGTGGGATTAGACACCCCATCCACGGCTTTGGGAGAAAGGTTGAAAATGTCTGCGCTTCTGATGTGCTCATTATTGAGAAACCCTCTGCCATTACTTAGGGCACAGTGAAAATGAATATGAGCTTTCAAGGTGTTTGGAAACTTGAAGGTTCTCCAGCAATACCAGCATATGTAGCGTTCTTCACCTGGAGGATGAAACAACAATCATTTAATGACCAGCTCTACAGGACTGCAGTATCCTTACAGCTACTGTGCAAATAGTCCAAGGCTGCCCTACTAGAGGTCACCCTACAAAGAATAGACAGTGAATGTGCAAACAGTGATGAGGTTCATTCTCTAATCCTGCTGAACTCTGCTGTCTTTTCCCTATTAACCCCCCTGTTCCCAGCACACAGCTGTTGTAATGGGATCACTGGGATCTGGCCCATCTGTTGACATTGGAAGAATAGGTAGCGTATGTTGGCTAGTTGTGCACTCATTCCAATAACAATGGGTGCATGTAATGATGATGATCTCCCGCTAACACAGTGCTACACAATCATTGCTGTCACTCCTACAACCGGCAGTGCAACAGCCTCATCTATCTGCGATCTGAGACATCTGTGGATAGCAGAAGCTAGCAATTAGGTGCCTCGTGTATGTGTGAGTGTGTAGCGTGTATGTGTATACATGTGTGTGTTTGTGTCTGTGAGTGTGTGTATATGTGTTTATATCTGTATATGTGTGTGTAGTGTGTATGAGTCTGTGTGTGCATATGTGTGCGTATGTGTGTTTAGTGTGTATGTGTCTGTGTGTGCGTATGTGTGTTTAGTGTGTATGTGTCTGTGTGTGCATGTGTGCGTTACCTTTTGTCTGATTGTCTTTATTTATTGCAATTATTTAACTAATTAATATGTATTAAAGTATGTATATATATATATATATATACATATGATACTATACTTCATCTGTGCATTTATTTCAATTAATGCGTGTATCTATTTGTTTATGTCTTTAATTCAATAAATTAATGTGTGTATCTATCTTCTTATCGTTTACCTGTTTACGACTTTATTTATTTTTAATTGATTTTAATTAATTTTTTTTATTTATTTGGTGTGTGTGTGTGTGTATGTGTGTGTGTGTGTATGTGTGAATATGTGTGTGTGTGTGTGTGTGTGTGTGTGTGTGTGTGTGTGTGTGTGTATGTGTGAATATGTGTGTGTGTGTGTGTGTGTATGTGTGAATGTGTGTGTGTGTGTGTGTGTGTGTGTGTGTGTGTGTGTGTGTGTGTGTGTGTGTGTGTGTATGTGTGAATATGTGTGTGTGTGTGGTTGCGGAGCCCTCTTGTGCTATGGCGCAGCAGGATTAAGAAAGCAGGATGGGGGTTGTAATCCTGTTATAAGCGCTGCTGGTGTGGCCGGATAATATGGGCTTTTCCATGTAAAGCACTTGTTCAAGTGTCAGCTGAAATCTTTTTGGCTGAAATTGGCAGGACCCCTCCATATCCTCCCATTCATGATCATCATATTGATGATGATAATAAAATAAAGGCATAATGCTAATACTATAAAGCAGCTAGAAAACAGCAGCAGGGCCATCCCGAGGTGTCTTCACTGTGCAGAATCCGCAGCAAAACTGCGAAAGTCGCAATAATTTAGGGATTTTGGGGAGAGGTTATGCAAGGGCAAAAATAAAAATCGCAATTCAGAAGCTTTTCCGCAATATTTCGGGAGATCACAGTGTGCGGTGCAGTAATCCGTCCTTAGTACACGGAGGGCACCCGCGTATTGTATCCGCAAAGTTATAGATTTTACTGCAGAATGTGGACATTTAGCTCAGTCTTTCAATGCGATATTTTTCTAAGATTGTCCGTTACTGATTGTATAAAATATGAAGGAATAATCATATATATTATACGCCAGCAGGGAATGGGTGAACAATGCACAAAGGACACAAGAGAGATCCACAAACAGCAATAATAATAAAATAATAACAACAATAATAATAACTCCCATTAGTGACAATTGTTACCTTTCTCATCGTGTGTTGGGGTAGCTGTGGTAGAGATATCGAAGCACTGGGCGAGCGAGTTAGAGTACCAAGCAGTGAGCTCCTCGCCAGCCTGCACCTCCCGCAGGGTCCGGTAATAGATCTATGGAGGGAGAAGAGAATGCCAGGGTTAATGGGTGAGAAGGGAAGGAGGCAGCGAAGGCTTCTCTAGGAGCACTGCCTGTATACCGTGCTAATGATGATGATAATAATAATAATAATAGTCATTTTACCGCACAAGAATCCCCCCACAATCAACAAGTATCCTCCTAAAGTGTGTATGTACCTGTCCCCCTGGTAAATCAGAGAACGCTTCCAAGTTTTGTTCTTGATTGTTTCTGGCCGCTCGGATTAACCCTATCCATTCCGAGGCTGGACCCCCTGATTCATCCACAAGTTCCCCTCGCACAAATCGCACCTGAAATATAAAGACGTCTCGTCATCTGGCTGTTCTCATCCTACAATGTGTTCACATTAGTGACAATGTGACAATATACTAAACATTAACAGATTGAGGGACCCGCAATTATTTAGATAGATAGATAGATAGATAGATAGATAGATAGATGTAGACGGATGAGATATATACACTCATAATCATTGAACCTCAGATTAAATTTAAATATATAAATATATATATACATATATATGTATATATATATGTTTATTTATATTCACATATATATAGATAGGGAAGAGAGAGACAGGCAGAGATGAAGAGAGAAGTAAGATATCAGATAAATAGGCATAGATCGATAGATAGATCTCTCTAGTTTTATATATATATATATATATATATATATATATATATATATATACATATATTTATGTACATTTATATATATATATAAACATTTTTGATGTTAGATGAATTGTCAATACCCCATCTCTTCCCCATAGGGACCAATATAGTAATATACCATATCAATGTGTCTGAATGGGCATGTAATAAAAGTCATTAGGACAATACAAGCTAATGTGAGAACCCAATGGAGGCAGATGATGAGGAATAAATTTGGAGAGTCTGGCAGGGCGTTTAAATACAATTAAAAGACATTAAAAATCAAAGCGGAACGTGTGACAAAAGCTATTGATCTGCGACTATTGTACATCATGGCAATTATTTACCAGTAACTGTTTTATACTCCCTTATGTGTTTTTTTTAGGTTAATGTATTTGATAGCTTCCTTTAACATAACCCGATTAATCGTAAACTATGCATCTGTCTCTAATTTGCATGCTTTCATTGCTAAAAACTCTATTTTTTAATGAAGCTCAATGAGTAAATGCATTTTTTTTTCTTTCTATAATATAAGTATTACCTGTAATAAAAGTATTTTATAGATGTACTTACATTTCAGCATAAATTTGTGTATGTCCGTATGTATATTTGTGTGTATGTCTATATGTGTGTATATATTATATCGTTAAATAAAAAAAGAATGTCTGTGTCAATGTATATAAATACACATATATATATATATTTCTGTGCGTGTTTATAGATATATCTATCTATCTATATATGTATATACATAGATACGCGTGTCTGTATATATGTACATATATATATGTGTGTGTGTATGTATATATATATGTGTGTGTGTGTGTGGATTTTTGTGTGTAAATATATAGATGCATGGCGTATATAATTATATAGCATTCTAATAATAATTTCAGTTCTTTAGTTAAAACCAAATTAATTAAAATGCATTTCAAATAGTGCATAAGATAACCTCCAGACCTCTGCAAGTTTCTAGCATAACTGACTAGTTTTGGGATGAATAGGAGGCACCCAGCTGTAAGCCTCCACTGTAGGCTACCAAGTGCTAGCCATGCATGTGGTGAGGGGATGCTGGCACTGGGGTGGCACTTGGGGTCCCTGATTGGACTGCTGATTACCTTTTTCTTGGGTCCAGGCTCCCTGCGGTCTGACAGGTACTTGCCCAGTTTGAAGCTGCCCAGGACGGGTCCCAGGCGCAGGCTCTGCGGGATGCTGGTGTCGGCGCTGACGCTGATGGCCGGAGCCCGGCTGGGGTGCATGGTGAGCAGTGTCAGGGCTGGAGTGGCAGAGGAGGCTGAGGACTGGCAGCTCACCCTGGCTATCTCCGCCCGCACAGTGACGCGCTGCTTACTGCACGCCGGCTTTTCTATGGGCTCGGGAGGGCTCCCCCTTGGCACGATGATGCTCTAGGGCGCAGAGTTTGGTGAGAGAGTTGAGCTGCCCTAGCAGCTGCACAGTTCCATCCAAGAGGGTCACATGGATACTTTCCCTAACCCTCCTGCATAATCAGCCCCTATGAATGGGGGGCAGACAATGGTCCAGGCGACCTTCCCATTCCTAAAAACCCAATTTGTCAAGGGCAGAGAAAAGCCCCTGGTGAATGAGAGGTCTGGAGGGACCATTAATCCTCAGCATGGGGCTTTGTCCCCTGGACACTTACGATATTTTAAGTGACAAATCCACTGTATAATTTCTCCATAAATTCTACCTCCCTGTATTGTCCAGCGACAAACCAGCTCTGCAGAAGAACGGACTGTTTCAAGTCTACTTGGCTGACTCCTTTCAGCTTTAATAGACTTCAAAGATCTTTAATTCTCTTCCCTTGGCTTTATGGCAAAGGACTGTTTAACAAAGGGACCAGGAATGTTTAAGGACTTGTTAACTCCTATTGATTCCTGGCGTGTGCCAAACAAAACTTGGACAGGTACTTGATGGGGAAACACCAGAAATACCTACAAGTTTTCCTAAATAACCATCATTTCATATGCTTCACTGACTGACTACTAAGGAAAGGTTATCTATTAAGAACTGAGGGTTCAGTGCAAGACATTGCTTCTCCCAAACATGTGGAAGAAGAACCTTAATATGCAGCAAAAATCAAAATGGACAAACAGTAGAATATCATTGTATGGTCTCACCCATCATAAAAACTGTTTACAGCACCACTTATTCTGATACAAAAACAGTTTCCAAATATCGTTCTATGTTTTTGTTGCATGTGAAATTGCCTGAATTGCATAATGCACATAATGGTGATGAAGAATAGAGACAGATAGATAGATAGATAGATAGATAGATAGATAGATAGATAGATAGATAGTGTAAAAAGATGAAGGCAGCACACCATTTTTTTAAGAAAAAAAAATAGAAATGTAATTTAATAGCCCATAGGAGCTCAGCGTCATTTCGGTTCAACTGAGAACTTTTTTTCAGGCTTGAAAAAGGGTTCTCAGTTGAACCGAAACGTCGCTGAGCCAGTATTAGCTATTACACAACATATCTATTAAAAAAAAATTGTGTGCTGCCTTCATCTTTTTTTCCTTATTTGGAGGATTGGTCTATGCCTGGAAGGTTTGGCACCCAAACATTAACACTGTTTGCTAGTGCTGCTTTCACATCTCTTTTTTCTGGATTGATAGAGAGAGATAGATAGATAATAGATAGATATTGATAGATAGATAGATAGATAGATATAGATTGATAGATAGATAGATAGATAATAGATAGATAGATAGATAGATAGAGGGATAGATAGATAGAGGGATAGATAGATAGATAATAGATAGATATTGATAGATAGATAGATAGATAGATAGATAGATAGAGAGATAGATAGATAGAAAGATAGATAATAGATAGATAATAGATAGATAGATAGAGGGATAGATAGATAGAGGGATAGATAGATAGATAATAGATAGATATTGATAGATAGATAGATAGATAGATAGATAGATAGATAGATAGATAGAGAGATAGATAGATAGAAAGATAGATAATAGATAGATAATAGATAGATAGATAGAGGGATAGATAGATAGAGGGATAGATAGATAGATAGATAGATAGATAGTTAGATAGATAATAGATAGTATTTTTATATTATCCACTGACCAACGTAGATATCTCTTTCTTGTTTTTCTTTATTTGTTTTATTATACAGAAAGTGCCTACTTCCCATCTCAAGGCTCACATCCTTATTATCCCCTGTCAAATGTTGGCTATAACATGATTGACATAAAACCATCATTGATCTTTAAACTATATTTCATGACCAGTTCAACAGTTATGTCATGAACCTAACAGTACAGATGACAGGTTATCAATATCTGTAATATGGTTATTTTTATGTATTGCCCTCAGTACATGAAAGTTTGTGGACACAAACTAAAGCTTAGCTATGTATTCTCCTGGTATGACATATAATAAAAGCTGCTATTGTGACACTTGTTGTATCCTTATGTATATTTTATGTTATATGATTCTTGATTGTTATTTTATCTGGATGCCAATGAAGTGGACTTCTGTACGATCATCCACCTTCATTCTCCAAGACATTGACACTGCAGGCTCCACCATGAGCACAAGGAAACTCAGATGACCTCTTTGATCATCCCCATTAATGGTCCATGGAGAGTTGGAGGGCAATAAAGTGAAGCAGTGAACATGTCCTGGTAACCTCTGGCCTGGCCATTCTGTGATGGCACAGGTTCATTTACACGAGTGGAGGTAAAGGTGCCCTACTGCTTCATTTAGGGACAGTCTCCATCCAGGGCTTAATGAGTCAAAGGGCGTGAACGACACGCGAGGCTTTCTATCAATGGGAGCATGTAATGCCCGGCTGTGAGGAAAGTTATTTATTAATATAGCCAATTGTGACTGGTTCCCATCCAGGGAGAATAGAAAAGGCTGCTCTGGAAGCTTTCACACCAGCTACTCCATTTTTATTCTGTCCTGTAGCTCAAAGTTGAAGTTCCCCAAGTGAAATGACAAAAGGCAATAGGAACACATTTTCTTTCCCTTAAAAAGCAAGGGTGAAAGCAATCTAATGTGCCCAGTGGAGCACAATGCAGCATGAAAGGATGGGTGTTAAAAGTAAGGGCAGTGTTTGCAGCAAATGGGATGGAAAATGAAATGAAATTAAATAGCTTGAACGACCGTATTGTCCCTTATTAAAAAGACACATTAATTACATGGTTTCAGCTTTATTCCAGGACAATGTTTGGACTCAATCAAAACATTCCACCATGGGTTTTATAGACTCCAGCTAAGAATCTGGAAGTCTCGTTAACGCAGATAAACCTGGGCACAAAGATGACTTTGAAAGATATTTTATTGGTGGAGCCCTGTTTATGCCAAGCACTGAACTGTCTATGCCCCTCAGTAGCAGACTGGCACTGTGAGCGTTTTAGTTAACAGGTTGCCCCATAATGAGGCATGAATGTTAAGAAACAACAGTCATCTACAGAAGAACAGTTGCTCAAAGCAAAGTCCCACCAGGGAGTTCTATTCAGAGAAGCAAACTGCTCCAGATCAGAGGACTGTAAGCTCTGCAGGGAGACCAACATCAGGGCATGGGCACTGGGCAGCCTCTGCCAGTCTATCACACACAAACACAATCATCGGCTTCAGGTTTAAAAAAAATCTGATAATCATTATTTTTTTTTTATAAATGAATAGTGCTATCAAGTGTTATACTTGTGCAAATATATCTGACTCCTGTTAATACTCTTGAAGAATAAAGCTACTTATTTTTATCTATTCAGTAACAATGCTGTATGTTTTAAATATGTTTTAGATTTACGTATGTATATTCATGTATATGTATTTGTTCATACATTTTTTCCATATATCCTAGTGCAAGCGTTTCTCTCAGCCATAAGACTATTCAATGATTCTATCTATCTATCTATCTATCTATCTATCTATCTATCTATCTATCTATTATCTATCTATTTATCTATCTATCTATCTATTATCTATCTATCTATCTATTATCTATCTATCTGTCTATTATCTATCTATCTGTCTATCTATCTCTATCTATCTATATGTGTGTGACATAATGTATAGTATATTTCCATACATATATACATATTGATAGATGGATTTGTATATTTGTATATCTAATATTTTATATATAGTGTAGGTCAATTGTGTTTGTCCTTTAATTCATCATTTAGACATATACGCGTATTATATACATATCATCCTAGACATACACATATTATATTTAATCCAAACCGAAAAATAATATAAACTATATATAGATATATATATATATATATATATATATATATATATATATATATATATATATATAAGTGTGTATGTGTGTGTGTGTGTGTGTATAAAAATATATAATTATGTACATCATCTAGGCATAGACATATATAAATAGATCTATATATACATCTATATCAATTACATAGGCTGCACATATAGACTATATTATATCTATAGTTTATATATAGTTATATATATTATATACAGTTTACATAAATGTACGTTTTGGATTAAGTCTAATCACTATGATTATTATTGTAAATCTTTATCAAACACCAGCTAGTACTCTTTCTATGGTGTGAATTGGGAACCTGCTAGCCATCCTGTGTTCCAGCAAGGGGACGAGGGGGACACAAGAGGTTATGGTCTGTGAATAGCGAGCATATCCCGACCAACTGTGCAGCGAGTAGGAGAAGCGGGTGGGATATGAAGCAGCCTTTGAATAGTAATTAAGTTTCTATGGGAATCCTAGCAGATGACATGTTAAATCCAGTGTGGATATGTGTATTATTAATTGCACAGCACATTAGTGTTGATGATCACATAGGGATCCAGTGCCATAGTCATCCAGTGTTAACATGGTTAGAATTAGGAGAGTAGAGACAGAATCCCTTTGTGCTGTGTGCATTGTGCTCTGCTCCTCTCGCTTGACATGCTGCAGATAAAAGTCGCATGAATGCCTATGTTTCGCTGTACCTTATAAATTCATACCTCTTCTCCCCGCATCCCCATAGAATAAGCCACTGACTCAATTCGATTTTCCTTGCTGCTGGGCACATTTAAGGGAGTCTCTATTGGTGAAGTTCATTTCTAGGCAAATGTATTCAGGGCCTGATTGGGATGAATAGGACCGTGTGTCAGCCGCCCCTAATTGGGATTAAAGCACTTAGAAGCATATGCAGAGAGTGACAGAAATTCTCAGGTCGCTTTGTGCTCAGTCTTCCACCCGCCTGGACACTCTTCCAGCCCTGAGATTTATAAAGATCTCAGCAGAATACAGCACAAGAGGAGGACGGGAAATGAGCAGACTAATGGCTCTCTGTGGGGCAGCTATGATACCCCCGAAGATGCCTCCTGGGCTACAGCATGTGGGCTTATAGGGTGCAAGGAAGGGTTGTGAAAACTTCTGCAAATAGGTGGAAGCACCTTACAAGGGAACAATCTCTCTACATTTCTGAATAGGATTTGTAAAAATCACATAAATAACACATGCTGCAAAAAAAAAAAAAAAACAGTACTCAGATGTATGGAGCAGATTTTTTCCCCTGCAAAATAGTATTTGTAGAAATCACATAAATAACACATGCTGCAAAAGCAGCAGCATTCAGATGTATGGAGCCGATTTTTTTTCTGCAAAATAGGATTTTTAAAAATCACACACAAAAAAAACCATGCAAAAGCGACTGCAGTTAGATGTATGGAGCTGATTTTTCTGCTACTGAAATTTTTGTAACAAATGTATCCCACGTGAAAATGCACTAACCCATACATTTATCTTGCCCTTCAGAGGACATTTCTGATCAGCACAAGCAAAATGGCCCCACAAAAAGTCTTCTATAAAACTCCCAAATTACAATCCCAGTTAGTGACAGAGTCCTGAAGGTATAAGTAATTGCCTAGAAGAATCTAAAAGAAATAGAAAAACTACATAGGAAGCTGCTCTGCCATCACAATCTGATGACACCAGCCCAAACAGTATCAATATGAAGACTCCTTAAATGCACTTGAAAATGACCCTAATTTGGCAGAGGAAGAGTCCTGAGCTGAGGAAATGCCTCCAGGCAAAACCGTTTAAAAAGATATCTTGGCATTTTCTTTATTTGCCAATGACATGAACATGCCCAGCCTCTCACTTGCAACCAGGGGACACAGAGCCTCCTACTGTTGGTAACTGGAGGTCCCAGCATAGAAACCCCACAAACCTACATTTATAGCACATTCTGTTGGTATGCTATATACAATATGTTTATGGTGGAACGATGTAATTAAATTCACATATAATATAGATTATTTAAATGTTGCAATTATATTAATAATCATATTTTTAAGACTGTTAGATAAAAACTTTAAAGTGTACCAACATTCCTAACATGATATTAGTGCAGTTTATTTTCTTGGTTGTACTGTCTTTAGTCAATGGCACATTGTCATGGACAGAAGAACAGATCCAAATAGGCACAATTGCAGTGCACAATTCTGAAAAACAGCCCAGTGATAGAGAGAACTCCAAACCCTGTAGTTCACCCCAAAAAGGAGTTTGTCAGGGAACTAATAGTCCTAACACCTCTAAATGTCTAAACATCTAAATACATTATTAATATTGGCTGTCGAGAAACAGAGTATTGATGACCTATTGATGTAGATCATCAATATAATGTGAGCATAGGATAGGTCGTAAATATGAGATCATGTGGGTCCAACACCCTACACTCCCACTATTCAGCTATTATTTGCTCCACTGTTGGCCATATGTAAGCCCTTTGAACAGAGCTGCAAAGTGCAGCTTCATTCAGTGTGCAGAGGCTGCTGCCTGGTATTGCAGATCAGCTCCTATTATTCTTGTAGCTCTTTTGAATATAATTTGTTCTGCAGTAACCGGCAGCAGCCACTACACATTAAATGGAATTATGCTTTGCAACTCCATACAAAGTGTTTACATCTAGTCTCAGCTGGAGCTAATATCATTTTGGGTTGCAGAATGGGTCCTCCCCATGAGGTCCTGCAGCTGTAATATTTTATTGACTATCATACCTTGTACAGTAGTGGTCATTACCTGGGACATCAACCAACAGTTTCCAGTGATTCAAACTTTGTACCTCAGAGTTGTTTTCAATCTCCAGAATCACTGGGTAAGGCTCTCTCTGCTATAATGTGTAAGCTCTTATGGTCAGAGGGGTTCTCACTCTCTCTCTCCACTCCCCAAGGTGTATTTTCTGAGCAATTATAAACTTTCCAGTATTGAGATTCAATTGGATTTATTTGCTGCAATTCATTTCAATTTTTGGGGGGAATATTTGTCCAAGTCCAATTTGAAAAAATCCACTCAACTCTACTTAGAAGCATTTTACCAGTTTACATGATGTCCTGCTTTGGATCACTTTTGCTGTACTATCCTCTGCATACCAGGAACACCCCAGAAGACCTATCATTTTAGAGAAGCTCTAATCCAGTCATCTATCCATCACAATATGGGCCTTGATCCCTGGTCCTTTATCCAAAATTGCTACGCTTGCATATACAGTACAGACCAAAAGTTTGGACACACCTTCTCATTTAAAGATTTTTATGTATTTTCATGACTATGAGAATTGTACATTCAAACTGAAGGCATCAAAACTATGAATTAACACATGTGGAATTATATACTTAACAAAAAAGTGTGAAACAACTGAAAATATGTCTTATATTCTAGGTTCTTCAAAGTAGCCACCTTTTGCTTTGATGACTGCTTTGCACACTCTTGGCATTCTCTTGATGAGCTTCAAGATGTAGTCACCGGAAATGGTTTTCACTTCACAGGTGTGCCCTGTCAGGTTTAATAAGTGGGATTTCTTGACTTATAAATGGGGTTGGGACCATCAGTTGTGTTGTGCAGAAGTCAGGTGGATACACAGCTGATAGTCCTACTGAATAGACTGTTAGAATTTGTATTATAGCAAGAAAAAGCAGCTAAGTAAAGAAAAACGAGTGGCCATCATTACTTTAAGAAATGAGGGTCAGTCAGTGCGAATAATTGGGTAAACTTTGAAAGTGTCCCCAAGTGCAGTTGCAAAAACCATCAAGTGCTACAAAGAAACTGGCTCACATGAGGACCGCCCCAGGAAAGGAAGACCAAGAGTCACCTCTGCTTCTGAGGATAAGTTTATCCAAGTCACCAGCCTCAGAAATCGCAGGTTAACAGCAGCTCAGATTAGAGACCAGGTCAATGCCACACAGAGTTCTAGCAGGAGACACATCTCTACAACAACTGTTAAGAGGAGACTTTGTGCAGCAGGCCTTCATGGTAAAATAACTGCTAGGAAACCACTGCTAAGGACAGGCAACAAGCAGAAGAGACTTGTTTGGGCTAAAGAACACAAGAAATGGACATTAGACCAGTGGAAATCTGTGCTTTTGTCTGATGAGTGCAAATTTGAGGTCCTTGGTTCCAACCACCGTGTCTTTGTGCGACGCAGAAAAGGTGAACGGATGGACTCTACATGCCTGGATCCCACCGTGAAGCATGGAGGAGGAGGTGTGATGGTGTGGGGGTGCTTTGCTGGTGACACTGTTGGGGATTTATTCAAAATTGAAGGCATTCTGAACCAGCATGGCTACGACAGCATCTTGCAGCGGCTTGCTATTCCATCCGGTTTGCGTTTAGTTGGACCATCATTTATTTTTCAACAGGACAATGACCCCAAACACACCTCCAGTCTGTGTAAGGGCTATTTGACCAAGAAGGAGAGTGATGGCGTGCTACGCCAGATGACCTGGCCTCCACAGTCACCAGACCTGAACCCAATCGAGATGGTTTGGGGTGACCTGGACCGCAGAGTGAAGGCAAAAGGGCCAACAAGTGCTAAGCATCTCTGGGAACTCCTTCAAGATTGTTGGAAGACCATTTCCGGTGACTACCTCTTGAAGCTCATCAAGAGAATGCCAAGAGTGTGCATAGCAGTCATCAAAGCAAAAGGTGGCTACTTTGAAGAACCTAGAATATAAGACATATTTTCCATTGTTTCACGCTTTTTTGTATAGTATATAATTCCACATGTGTTAATTCATAGTTTTGATGCCTTCAGTGTGAATGTACAATTTTCATAGTCATGAAAATACAGAAAAATCTTTAAATGAGAAAGTGTGTCCAAATTTTTGGTCTGTACTGTATGTTCTGCTTCCAACAAATACATTCAGCTGTAATATACAAATTAACCAACTAAAACTAACAGTTAAAATAAAAATTACAATACTTCTGTGTGTTTTTAGTCTATATTTCCAACACTTGAAGTATGTGGAAGGCAACTGAGACATAAAATGTAATGTAGTCTATTCATAAATCATGAGGTCAATATCAATACACAGTACTTAGCGATACCACCATGCAAAAGCCATTCCTATTCTGATCTTCTCACAGCTATAAACATTGACTACGAGTTCTTTTAGCTTCTTCTCCAGCAAAGAACTTTCACAAATTCAAGAGGCTTTGGATTCCTGCTGATTTTGGTCATTTTTCAATCTGCTAATCTATATGCCACTTTTAGTCCCTGGGAAGAGAGCAGATGTGAGTTTTATTATGTACCCACCAACAACTTTCCATCAAAGTGAATCAATGTAGATATCTAGGCCAAGTCATCCCACTCTGGTAGTAGATGATAAGAATGGGTTCACACCAGTTCACACCACCGGAGCTGTATTCATCTTCAGGTTAACTGGTATGGACAATGGTGTGTTTATTGCCTTACATAATGCAACAAAAAACACAACTAAGTTATATTAGTTAAGAGTCTCACATTCATTATACTAAATCTGTTTATTAACCGGTAAAAAGAAAAGATCTATCGCTTGTTCATGACTTTATGGGATAAAACAGATCTTTGTCCTATCTGAAAGAGAACATCAACAAAAGGTGGAATAAGTTTCTTTTCAAAAGCCTTCAGAATAAGAAGTGCAATAGAATGGATGATGAGAACTGAGGCACAGACAGACTTGAACATAGCAGATGCATGCACTAATTTAGGTCTAAGCTTACCTCGTTAAACCCTTACCGACACAGCCTATTCTAATTGACTTCTTCTCACTGATACTATGGCTACTGTGAACATTGGAGACTACTGACCCCCATGCATCTTCACATACCTACTAAAATTCTTGATTATTCCTTAGTGCTTTTGGACTGAAAAAGTTGAATGTTTTGCTATGCATAGTCTTCCTGAGATGAAAGGAGATACCTAAATCACATCATGGTGCTGACAGTGACAGCACTGCCATGGACATGAAGATGTAAGAGGGATATTGATGGAACAGCTCTATTCCCTACTATAAAGAGCCGCTAGAGTAAATGTGGTTGCACTTGTTGAATAGAGGCATTGAAGTGGCATTGTAAAGCCAGTAAGCAGAGTTACTTCCAGGCATTCAGCACCACTGACAGCTCCTTGCACACAAATAACCTCTATTCACAAGCACTCACTGCAGGTCCCTAGCAGTGGCCATACACAAACACTTTGCCTCCACTGTGACACACAGTTAATCACCTGGTAAATCGGGTAAAAGCCTTTTAAGAAAGTCTTATTGAGGTATTCATTGGCATTTATAACCTCCAAACACTTTAAAAAAAGAATGTGTTAAACCTCCCTGGCAATGTCTACAAGTGAATTAATCTACTGGTTCAATGTCATTGTCTACAACAGACTTAAGTAACCAGGGTATTAATCATTCATATGATTAAAAGGACTTCAAGAGCCATTTACATAGATGCTACATCTCCTTGCCTATAAATCACATGTATCATTATATAAGCAACATAATGTAGAACTACCATGCTGAAACAGATGGATTTTATTGGTCTGTGAATTCACAGGCTGCATATAAGCTTGGTGAGTGATTATGTTTTTCCTGCATGAACATATTGCCTGAGTGGATGAGGAGCCAGCGCTGGATGCGTGAGAAATTCTTGCTTTAAAACATCAGGGAGACTCCAATCTTCAGCTGCTTCTCCTGAATCAAAAGCACTGGAGCATATGGGTTAACAACCTCCCAGCTTCCCTGTGCATCCCTATACCATCGCAAATGGCCAGACGCCTGGTGATGTGTAATCACATCCTACATACAGAATTGTACTGCACACTCTATTATATGTACTGCAGGTACTTTGTAGTATGTTTACATGAAAATATAATCAATCCAGTCTTGTAATTTTGCTGATATGTGTCACCATCTGGTTAGATAAATCATAACTCAATGAGTAAAAAGCTGAAAAAAAAATTAATATATATATATATATATATATATATATATATATATATATATATATGTATATCTATATATATATTTAAGAATATCCAGTTTAAAATCTTAGCATACAGTGGTGGCCAAAAGTATTGGCACCCCTGCAATTCTGTCAGATAATACTCAGTTTCTTCCTGAAAATGATTGCAATCACAAATTCTTTGGTATTATTATCTTCATTTAATTTGTCTTCAATGAAAAAACACAAAAAGAATTGTCCTAAAGCCAAATTGGATATAATTCCACACCAAACCTAAAAAAGGGGGTGGACAAAAGTATTGGCACTGTTTGAAAAATCATGTGATGCTTCTCTAATTCGTGCAATTAACAGCACCTGTAACTTACCTGTGGCACCTAACAGGTGTTGGCAATAACTAAATCACACTTGCAGCCAGTTAACAAGGATTAAAGTTGACTCAACCTCTGTCCTGTGTCCTTGTGTGTACCACATTGAGCATAGAGAAAAGAAAGAAGACCAAAGAACTGTCTGAGGACTTGAGAAACCAAATTGTGAGGAAGCATGAGCAATCTCAAGGCTACAAGTCCATCTCCAAAGACCTGAATGTTCCTGTGTCTTCCGTGCGCAATGTCATCAAGAAGTTTAAAGCCCATGGCACTGTGGCTAACCTCCCTAGATGTGGACGGAAAAGAAAAATTGACGAGAGATTTCAACGCAAGATTGTGCGGATGGTGGATAAAGAACCTCGACTAACATCCAAACAAGTTCAAGCTGCCCTGCAGTCCGAGGGTACAACAGTGTCAACCCGTGCTATCCATCGGCGTCTGAATGAAAAGGGACTGTATGGTAGGATGCCCAGGAAGACCCCACTTCTTACCCCGAGACATAAAAAAGCCAGGCTGGAGTTTGCCAAAACTTACCCGAGAAAGCCTAAAACGTTTTGGAAGAATGTTCTCTGGTTAGATGAGACAAAAGTAGAGCTTTTTGGGAAAAAGCATCAACATAGAGTGTACAGGAAAAAAAAAAGAGGCATTCAAAGAAAAGAACACGGTCCCTACAGTCAAACATGGCGGAGGTTCCCTGATGTTTTGGGGTTGCTTTGCTGCCTCTGGCACTGGACTGCTTGACCGTGTGCATGGCATTATGAAGTCTGAAGACTACCAACAAATTTTGCAGCATAATGTAGGGCCCAGTGTGAGAAAGCTGGGTCTCCCTCAGAGCTCATGGGTCTTCCAGCAGGACAATGACCCAAAACACACTTCCAAATGCACTATAAAATGGTTTGAGAGAAAGCACTGGAGACTTCTAAGGTGGCCAGCAATGAGTCCAGACCTGAATCCCATAGAACACCTGTGGAGAGATCTCAAAATGGCAGTTTGGAGAAGGCACCCTTCAAATATCAGGGACCTGGAGCAGTTTGCCAAAGAAGAATGGTCTACAATTCCAGCAGAGCATTGTAAGAAACTCATTGATGGTTACCGGAAGCGGTTGCTCGCAGTTATTTTAGCTAAAGGTTGTGCAACCAAGTATTAGGCTGAGGGTGCCAATACTTTTGTCTGGCCCATTTTTGGAGTTTTGTGTGAAATGATCAATGATTTGATTTTTGCTTCATTCTCTTTTGTGTTTTTTCCTTGCAAGCAAATTAAATGAAGATAATAATACCAAAGAATTTGTGATTGCAATCATTTTCAGGAATAAACGGAGTATTATCTGACAGAATTGCAGGGGTGCCAATACTTTTGGCCACCACTGTATATATTCTTTATTTATCGATGCCCAAATATCTGTAGCAACTCAATTATACATGCAAAAACGGAGAACCAAGAGTCCATGCTACTTGTTAAAACATTGATTTTATTGAAAATACACTGCTTAAAAAAATGTAAAAAAATAAAGGGAACACTTAAACAACAGAATATAACTCCAAGTAAATCAAATTTCTGTGAAATCAAACTGTCCACTTAGGAAGCAACACTGATTGACAATCAATTTCGCATGCTGTTGTGCAAATGGAATAGACAATAGATGGAAATTATTGGCAATTATCAAGACACCCTCAATAAAGGAGTGGTTCTGCAGGTGGGGACCACAGACCACATCTCAGTACCAATGCTTTCTGGCTGATGTTTTGGTCACTTTTGAATGTTGGTTGTGCTTTCACACTCGTGGTAGCATGAGATGGACTCTACAACCCACAGAAGTTGCTCAGGTAGTGCAGCTCATCCAGGATGGCACATCAATGCGAGCTGTGTCAAGAAAGCTTGCTGTGTCTGTCAGCGTAGTGTCCAGAGGCTTTAGGCGCTACCAGGAGACAGGCCAGTACACCAGGAGATGTGGAGGGGGACGTAAGAGGGCAACAAAACAGCAGCAGGACCGCTACCTCTGCCTTTGTGCAAGGAGGAACAGGAGGAGCACTGCCAGAGCCCTGCAAAATGACCTCCAGCAGGCCACAAATGTGCATGTGTCTGCACAAACGGTTAGAAACCGACTGTGTGAGGGTGGTATGAGGGCCCGACATCTACAGATGGGGGTTGTGCTTACAGCCCAACACCGTGCAGGATGCTTGGCATTCGCCACAGAACACCAGGATTGACAAAGTCGCCACTGGCAGGGCCGGCGTCAGCACCCGGCGCACCCGGGCAAGTGCCGGGGCCCTGAGCAGGCAGAGGGGCCCACTGGCGGTCGCGCACCCCGCTGGGCTATGGGCGGAGGAGAGCGGTGTCAGCGCCCGCTCTTCTCCGCCGCTTGCTCAGGGCCCCGGCAGCCGGATACTTACCTCTCCCCGTGCCTCCGCAGATCAGCTGTCTTCCTGGTGCGCGCTCCCTGTGACGTCTCAGGTCAGAGGGTGCGGTGACGTCTTTACACCGCGCCCTCCCCTGAGCCGTCACAGGGAGCGCTGAGCGGGAAGACGCCGACAACGCTGGAGTCCGGACCCGAGCAGCGGGCAGCAGGTAGCAGGTGAGGAGGAGGGAGGTGAGGGTGAGTATTTGATTTTTTTTTTTTAATGTATGGAGGCATGGGGCATTATAAAGAGGGGGGGGTGGCATCCTGCATGGGGCATTGTAAAGAGGGGGGGTGGCATCCTGCATGGGGCATTATAAAGAGGGGGGGTGTGACATCCTGCATGGGGCATTATAAAGAGGGGGGGTGGCATCCTGCATGGGGCATTATAAAGGGGGGGTGGCATCCTGCATGGGGCATTATAAAGAGGGGGGGTGGCATCCTGCATGGGGCATTATAAGCTGGGGAACAGCCTGCATGGGGCATTATAAAGGGGGGGGAAGCCTGCATAGTGCATTATGTGGGGGGAACAGCCTGTATGGAGCATTATAAAGAGAGGGGGTGACATCCTGCATGGGGCATTATAGAGAGAGGAGGTGACAGCCTGCATGGGGCATTATAAGGGGGGGGGAGACAGCCTGCATAGTGCATTATGTGGGGGGAACAGCCTGCATGGAGCATTATAAGGGGGGGCAGCCTGTATGGGGCATTATGTGGGGGGTAACAGCCTGCTTGGAGCATTAAAAGGGGGGGACAGCCTGTATGGGGCATTATGTGGGGGGTAACAGCCTGCATGGAGCATTATAAGGGGGGGACAGCCTGTATGGGGCATTATATGGGGGGTAAAAACCTGCATGCAGCGTTATATGGGGGCCAGTATCCTGTATGGAGCTTTATAAGGGGACCAGTATCCTGTATGGAGCGTTATATGGGGGCCAGTATCCTGTATGGAGCTTTATAAGGGGACCAGTATCCTGTATGGAGCGTTATATGGGGGCCAGTATTCTGTATGGAGCCTTATATGGGGGCCAGTATTCCGTATGGAGCCTTATATGGAGGCCAGTATTCCGTATGGAGCCTTATATGGAGGCCAGTATTCCGTATGGAGCCTTATATAGTAACATAGTTTGTAAAGCCGAATAAAGACTTGCGTCCATCAAGTTCGACCTGTTAGTTCTGTAATTGCTAAAGTTGATCCAGAGGAGGGCAAAAACCCCAAATGATTTGGCCAATCTTCACCTGAGGAAAAATTCCCTCCCGACTCTGAAACCAGCAGTCAGAATAAATCCCTGTATCAACCTACTATTTTATTTTATTTTTAAGTATATGCTGAAATCTGCCTGGTATCTAGAAATGCATCCAGTCCCCGCTTGAACTGGTGTAGTGAATCCGACATTACCGTCTCCTCACTCAGTGAATTCCATATTCTCACTGCTCTTACCGTAAAGAACCCCTTCCTATGCTGGTGCTGAAACCTTTTCTCTTCCAGTCTTAGTGAGTGCCCTCTTGTTACCGTAATATTCCTCCTTTTGAACAAATCCCGGGCAAGATCTCTATACTGTCCCCTAACATATTTGTACACATTTATTATGTCCCCCCTCAACCTTCTCTTTTCCAGGCTGAATAGTCCTAGTTTTGCCAACCTCTCTGGGTATTGCAGTCCCTCCATTCCCTTTATTAATTTTGTGGCCCTCCTTTGTACCTTTTCAAGCTCATTTATATCCTTTCTATATATTGGGGCCCATAACTGAGCACAGTATTCCAAGTGTGGTCTGACCAGTGCTTTGTACAGTGGAAGAACAATGTTCTCATCCTTTGCAGCTATACCTCTTCTGATACATCCCATTACCCTGTTTGCCCTTACAGCAGCGGCCTGACTTTGGGCACTCCAATTTAGTTTGCTATCAATCAAGATGCCCAAATCCTTCTCCATCTCTGAATTCCCCAATGATTTCCCATTCAGTGAGTACTGGTGACTTCCATTTTTCCTTCCCATATGTATGACCTTACATTTCTCCTCGTTAAACCTCATTTGCCATTTAATGCTCCACCTACCCAGCTTATCCAAATCCCTCTGTAGGTCTGCACTGTCCTCTTTTGTATTAATTGTTTTACATAACTTTATGTCATCTGCAAATATTGATATTTTACTATTTATCCCGTTGACTATGTCGTTAATAAAGATATTAAATAACGCTTTTGAGAAGTCGAGATACACGACATCCACTGGTTCCCCCTGATCTACTCGAGAGCTAACCTCCTCGTAGAAGTCAATCAGGTTTGTTTGGCAGGAGCGATTCCTCATGAATCCGTGTTGGTTCGGGGTTAATAGATTATTAGCGTCAAGATGCTCCATGATTGCCTCATTAATAAAGCCTTCAAAAATTTTGCCCACAACGGACGTCAGACTCACCGGCCGATAGTTTCCGGTGTTACTTTTTGCTCCCTTTTTGAATATTGACACTACATTCGCCTGTCGCCAATCAAGTGGTACAGACCCAGTCTCAACAGAGTCCTTAAATATAAGATATAACGGTCTGTCTATCACATTACTTAGTTCCCTTAGTACCCGTGGGTGTATGCCATCAGGTCCTGGTGATTTGTTTATTTTAATGTTACTGAGGCGTTTCTGTACCCCAGCTTGGGTTAGATTTGTCATACTTAGTGGAGGATTAAGTTTGTCACTTCTCATTTCTCCTGTTAGTTCGATTTCCTTTGTGAAAGTTGTCGAAAAAAAATTATTTAATAGATTAGCTTTATCCTCATCTTTCTCTATGATTTTGCCTTCCTCACTTTTTATCGGTCCAATATTATTCGATTTAATCCTTTTACTATTTATATACGTAAAGAACAGTTTGTAATTTGATCTACTTTCCCTAGCAATACGTCTCTCTGTTTCCTCCTTTGCTATTTTTATTTGTTTTTTGCAGGTTCTCGTTTTTTCCTTGTAACACATTAGTGCCTCCTTACTGTTTTCCTGTTTTAATCTCTTGAATGCCTCTTTTTTGCTATTTAACGCCCCTTTTACGTTCTTGTTCAACCATATTGGTTTCCTCTTATTTCTGGCCCTTTTATTCCCATACGGTATATACCTCTCGCACTGAGTATTCAGAATTCTTTTGAAGGTTTCCCATTTACTATTCGTATTCCTTTGATTAAGAACTTTGTCCCAGTCAATAAGTTGAAGGTTTTCTTTCAGCTGATCAAACTTCGCCCTCCTAAAGTTTAATGTTTTTGTTGTTCCCTTATTGATAACCCTACTGAAGGGCATTTTGAAGTCGATAATATTATGGTCGCTATTACCTAGGTGCCCCCCTATCTGTACCTCAGTTATTCTATCAGGCCTATTAGTCAATATTAAGTCCAACACGGCCTTCCCTCTCGTTGGTTCCTGCACTAGTTGGGAGAGATAATTATCCTTAATATTTGTCAAGAACCTTTTTCCTTTCTGAGATCTACAGGTTTCTGTTTCCCAGTCAATATCCGGGTAGTTGAAATCCCCCATTACAATCACTTCATTATGTTTTGCTACTTTGTCTATTTGTCCTAATAGCTGATTCTCATTCTCCTCTGTTATATTGGGTGGCTTATAGCAGACCCCCAGTAATATTTTATTATTATTTTTAGTTCCCTCTATCTCTACCCACATGGACTCGACCCCCTCTTCTCCCTCTCCTATATCTTCCCTTAGTCTGGGTTTTAGACATGACTTTACATATAAGCAGACTCCTCCGCCTTTCCCCTGTTTCCGGTCCCTTCTAAATAAACTATAATCTAATAAATTTACTGCCCAGTCGTAGCTATCGTCTAGCCAAGTCTCTGTTATACCTACGATGTCATACCTCTCCTCCGATATAAGCGCCTGCAGCTCATCCGCCTTATTGGTCAGGCTTCTTGCGTTGGTCATCGGGGCCAGTATTCCGTATGGGGGCCAGTATTCTGTATGCAGCCTTATATGGGGACCAGTATTCCATATGGAGCCTTATATGGGGGCCAGTATTCCGTATGGGGCATTATATGGGGGCCAGTATTCCGTATGGGGCCTTATATGGGGGCCAGTATTCCGTATGGAGCCTTATATGGAAGCCAGTATTCCGTATGGGGCCTTATATGGGGGCCAGTATTCCGTATGGAGCCTTATATGGGGGCCAGTATTCCGTATGGAGCCTTATATGGGGGCCAGTATTCCGTATGGAGCCTTATATGGAAGCCAGTATTCCGTATGGGGCCTTATATGGGGGCCAGTATTCCGTATGGAGCCTTATATGGAAGCCAGTATTCCGTATGGGGCCTTATATGGGGGCCAGTATTCCATATGGGGCATTATATGGGGGCCAGTATTCCGTATGGAGCCTTATATGGGGGCCAGTATTCCGTATGGAGCCTTATATGGGGGCCAGTATTCCGTATGGAGCCTTATATGGAAGCCAGTATTCCGTATGGGGCCTTATATGGGGGCCAGTATTCCGTATGGAGCCTTATATGGGGGCCAGTATTCCGTATGGAGCCTTATATGGGGGCCAGTATTCCATATGGAGCCTTATATGGGGGCCAGTATTCCATATGGAGCCTTATATGGGGTCAGTATTCCGTATGGAGCCTTATATGGGGGCCAGTATTCCGTATGGGGCCTTATATGGGGGCCAGTATTCCGTATGGAGCCTTATATGGGGGTCAGTATTCCGTATGGAGCCTTATATGGGGGCCAGTATTCCGTATGGGGCCTTATATGGGGGGCCAGTATTCCTTATGGGGCCTTATATGGGGGCCAGTATTCCGTATGGGGCCTTATGTGGGGGCCAGTATTCCTTATGGGGCCTTATATGGGGGCCAGTATTCCGTATGGGGCCTTATATGGGGGCCAGTATTCCGTATGAAGCGTTATATGGGGGCCAGTATTCCGTATGGAGCCTTATATGGGGGCCAGTATTCTGTGTGGAGCGATTCACCGGTTTCTGAGCTATTGTGGAATTTACAATAGATATCACTCATGTAATGTAAGAAGTGAAATCTTTGCATTGCACTATATATATATATTTCTCCGCCGTATCTCTGCATCATGAATCGTGGTATGTGTTAAAGGGGCCCACTGAGACTCTTTCGCCCGGGGCCCAGAAAAACCTGGAGCCGGCCCTGGCCACTGGCGCCCTGTGCTCTTCACAGATGAAAACAGGTTCACACTGAGCACATGTGACAGATGTGACAGAGTCTGGAGATGCCGTGGAGAGTGATCTGCTGCCTGCAACAACTTTCAGCATGACCGGTTTGGCAGTGGGTCAGTAATGGTGAGGGGAGGCATTTCTTTGGAGGGCCGCACAGCCCTCCATGTGCTCGCCAGAGGTAGCCTGACTGCCATTAGGTACCGAGATGAGATCCTCAGACCCCTTGTGAGACCATATGCTGGTGCGGTTGGCCCTGGGTTCCTCCTAATGCAGGACAATGCCAGACCTAATGCCAGACTTCATGTGGCTGGAGTGTGTCAGCAGTTCCTGGAAGATGAAGGCATTGAAGCTATGGACTGGCCCGCCTGTTCCCCAGACCTGAATCCGATTGAGCACATCTGGGACATCATGTCTCACTCCATCCACCACAGACTGTCCAGGAGTTGGCGGATGCTTTAGTCCAGGTCTTGGAGGAGATCCCACAGGAGACCATCCGCAACCTCATCAGGAGCATGCCCAGGCGTTGTAGGGAGGTCATACAGGCACGTGGAGGCCATACACAATACTGAGCCTCATTTCGACTTGTTTTAAGGACATTACATCAAAGTTGGATCAGCCTGTAGTGTGTTTTTCCACTTTAATTTTGGGGGTGACTCCTAATCCAGGCCTCCATTGGTTAATAAATTTGATTTCCATTGATGATTTTTGTGTGATTTTGTTGTCAGCACATTCAACTTTGTACAGAGCAAAGTATTCAATGACATCATTTAATTCATTCAGATCTAGGATGTGTTATTTGCGTGTTCCCTTTATTTTTTTGAGCAGTGTACATTAAAAACAACAAGAGTAAGTGGACATATACATAATATCAGTGAAAAACCCAGAATGAAGGTTGGGAATACTGTCTGTATGCAAACAATCTAGGATCTGCAGAAAAAATGAACCTGATGTTTTATTATCAAAGAATGCCTATGGCATATTAATAAGAAGTTTATGCTTTTGGAAGTCATGTAAATCTGAACAATATTAATTTGACATATAATTGTACATAAGCCATCAATGTAAAACTGCTTGATTGCAAAGGCAAGTTACTTGCATGTATGGCTTGGGAGATATTTGTATGACTGAATTAAAGTCATATATAATATATGCTTAATAATATCAAATCAGTCTATGTCTTCAATATCATACTGCAGATTACATAGAAAAAAGGGACAATAAGGAGCTTTTAAACAGATTCAGCATTACAGAGAATAAGTACCAATATCAGTATTATATTGCAGTTCACAAAGACAATAGGCAAAGATATATAAAGCAGATTCAACATAATGAAAGGTAAGTACCCATTGTTGCAGTCACGACAGTATATCAGCCTGTCTACCCAACGCGCGTTTCGCGTGTGTTGCTTCCTCAGGGAGTGTCATATATATTTGCATATATATATTTTTACAACAGTCTATAAATTGTCTGAGAAGTGAGGAGCCCAATTGCTGGAGTTTTGGGGGAGAAATGTTATCCCATTCTTGTCTGATGTAGGCATCTTTGCATGATAGAGCTTTAAGTTGCATTTGTGAATTGCGTGGCAAACTGTGTTTACAGTCAAGTATTCCTGAGCACATGCAGTAATTTTTAAGACCAAACCAGGCCACCCGAGGGCATAACAATCACAAGCATCTAATATTGGCAGTCAGCCTTCTTCCTTGTGCACATAAATTTCTCAAACCTTTGATGATATCATATACTTTAGATAGTGTGATATTGAAAGTCTTTACAATTTTACATTAACATTTTTCTCCTATTGTTTTATAATTTTTAGATGCAGTTGAACTTCTGACCATCTTTGCTTCTAAGAGACTTTTTATACACATTCATGTGACATAGTTGAAAATTGACCTTCCAGCTGTTTTTCATTGGTATCACTTACTTTTCCAGCCTTCTGTTAACACTGTCCCATCTTTTATAAAACATGTTGCTGCCATCAATTTCAAAATGAATTGTTGTTTTTTTTTTAAATGAAATGGAAAAAATTAAATTAATTTTCTGATATGTGTAAATTCTGAATGAAATATGGCTAAAAGAGATCTCCAAATGATTGCATTTTTATTTCCCTTTTCCTCTACATTTTATACAGGTCCCATGTTTTTTGAATTGGGTTTATTCAATGCTAAGAATAAATGAGTGCACCTCCTTTGAAAAGTAAAATTTTAATCAATATTTCACTGGACAGAAGAATATCTAAAATTTTGACAGATGATGGAATGAACAAGCTGGCAACATATGGCAGCAGCTATCTTTCTTCATTCTTCAAGAACGACCTCTTTTAGAGCCTGGATGCTGGATGAAGAGAGATGCTCAACTTGTCTCTTCAGAATTCCACAGAGTTGTTCTATTTAGTTCAGATCAGGAGACACTTGGCCACTGAATCACTTTTACCCTGTACTTCTTCAGAAATGCAACAGAAGTGTGTTTTGGATCATTGCCATGTTGGAAAAGTACACATCTAGCAAGGGCACAGAGTGATGGTAGTGATACCCATGTCAGTGATATCCATGGAGTGATACCCATGTCAAGGGTATCAATGAATTTTTCCTCTATATTTTTAATTCTTTTTAGATTTTGTTCTCTGGTAATAGTGTGTTAGAGAATGCAAAATGTGAAGAAAAAAAATTCTAGATATATTTTTTTTTTTTCCGTTAATTTTCAAAGTTTTGAAAAAATGCGTTTTTCTGTGTGGCATATCTTTACATTTCACCTCAAAACTCAGGCCAGAACCATGATAGATAAACGGGAAAAACACAATTCCACTCAGAACTGTACAGGCTTTCACCCTGTTAATATTTTACCCATGTGGACTCGAATGTAAAATTTTGAAAAGCATTTTCAAAAAAGCTGTATGATATAAAAATGTAAAAAAATTCACATGTGCCTTCTATGCTCCTAGCCACATCTGTACCAAAATTCAAGTTGGGATCTCAAAGGGATCATACTTCAAAAAATAACTATATGAACAGTGTCAATTTAAAAATCTCGAATTCAGATCTGCTCAGTCTGTGGTGTAAAAATGGAGGCTCTATGCTTTCCAAATAAAATAAAATAAAAATGTTTCATGTCTTGTCCTGATCTTAAACCATACAAATCATTAGATAAGTCTATAGTGGATACAGTGAAAAGTCTTTACAATAGTGATGATGTGAGCTGAATTATACAAGATAGACTGTGTGTCTATGAAAGGGAACGGTAAGAAAACTTATGTCCAAAAGAGGCTGGCTCTTGCCAATTTGTAAGTAAATTTCAATTAATAAATCTTTAAAAACTAACAACTTTTGTAATTCAAGTCAGGGTAAAATTCCCTACCATTCACTCTTTACTACAACTTAGAGTTCTGTCAATATTACCCCTTCCTATGACGATTCGTTTGAGAATCCTTGGTGCATGATGGGACAAAGGACAAAGAAATCATCACCGCTGGCTGAAACTGCTGTCACTCCCCTTTCTGCCCTGAAATGAAGTGTCATCTAAGGGGAGGGGGCTGGGATATCCCGACAACCCACTTGCTTTGTTTGCCACCCTGAAACGAAGTGTCATCAGTGATGCTTGTTTCAGGGGCTGGTCCCTGTGGTGTGTCCCTTGTACAATGTCTCCCCCCTGTGCGATGAGCGCAGCGTCCGGTCTGTTCTCTGCTTAAGCCAGCTCTGCTTACAGTCAGAAATAAAATACAAAAGTGTAGTTATCATTAGTGTTTAGCAAATTTGTTCGGCATTTCAAATTTGTGTTCGTGTGCGGGGTCCCGAATTGTTCGCGCCCAAAAATCGTCTCAGCCCATGAACTTCCCTGATTTGAAGTGAAGTCCATGAAGTAATTGAAGGTGGCACAAAATTGGCAATGGATGACATAACTGGTTATGTGACCTGTGAATATGATCGGCACTGGTGGCTGGCTGTATTTAGAAAGGTGTTAAAAATATTGATACCTTTAATTTAGTATTAAACATATGATTAGGATGAGACTGCATTTAAAAAATCACGCTTCGAAATATGATCCTACAGAGATCCCAACTTGAATTCCAGAACAAATGTAACCAAGAACACAAGTAACACATATGCATTTTTTTTTTAATTTATAACATATAGTTTTTCCGAAATCACCCATCAAAATTTAGCATTTGACTCCTCAAAAACAAAATATCAACAAACATAGTCTTGTGACATATCACAATTACAACCTGTACAATTCTGAACAAAACGATGCCTCTCCCATCTCTTTATCTTAATTCTTGCCCGAGATATGATAACAAATGTAAGGTCATACAAGCCCAAAATTCAGTTTTTTCAAACCTTTAGAAATCTATGAAAAATTAACTAATGAAGATAAAAATTCAAAGCGTATTACTTTTAATTCACTAAAGTAGCACTTCAAAAAACACCAAAGAAAATAAATATCCTAAGATATCAGGTAAAAACAATATTCAGATTTTGATAACTTGAAATGGAATGACCCGGTAGAATCTTCTCTTTCAATATAGAGCAATACATCTGTAAATTCATGACACTATCAATGCTCCCCAACACCAGGAGCATACACGTTTCCATGTAGGCACCATGCATTTAGGAAAAGTGAAGAATGGAAAAAGATAGATGTTGCAATATTTCACCAACTTGTTCATTCCATGCCTAGGATACTTTCCTTAAAACTCATGGCGGTCATACAAAATACTAGATGTAGTAGTTTTTGTATCAGGGTGTATTCATTTTTCCATCAAACAATTTGAGTAAAACTGAAGATTTTGTAATGAAAGCTATATTATAAACTTTACTTTCATGTTATGGGTTAAAAAATGTTCTGTGAAACTCAGTCTTGTCAAAATTTTTTAAATTGTTCTTGTATTCAGTGAGATATTGTAATAGTGTATTTGTAATGTGCCAGAGGTGGGTAGCCATGGTCGAGCTGTAGCACCATGTCGCCCTAGCACTTTACAGGAAAACCGTGTCCCAGTCCCAGTGTGCTGTATAAGGTGGGGTGCGTTAAACTCACTTGCAGGCCGCAGGCCTCCGCTGTCCTCTGGTCTCCATCATCAGGAACAGTCTCACACAAATCAGGGGATACCCAGATTGTTTCAACAGTCAACAGTTTACTGAGCAGTTCAAGTACATCAGATTGTAGCACGCAGTATTGGGCACAGGGCCCTCCATTTCTTCTTTCAGTAATGCAGTACATGTCCCGCTTTACTTACCGTTCTTCCTGAGCTATCCCTACATCCACTGATCCTGTCAGCCCCAGGGATTTCCCGTTTAGTCCCGCAGTATATCCCAGATCTGTTACATTTCCCTCGTGGAGTTCCACGTCCATCTTCCATTGTATGGAGGGGGTTAAGTTGATCTCCATAGCACCTGTATCAAGCTGTAGGCTCTGGGCGTTGCAGGAATGTCTGCAGGGAGTCTTGTAAGGCCTCATGCCACCCAGAACACTTTGTACTCACTTCTGCTTCAGCCCACTGCACCTTAAACTTTACCTTGTCACTTGCAAACTCTCCTCTAGAAATAGGAAGCAGTCTTCTTTTTACTGGCCTTAACCCCTCCCAATGTGGACTAAACCAAACACTTAACTATATCTTGCCCTAATGTACCTACAGTCACTATCTTTCTTTAACCTAAGCACTAAACTGTGTGTTATCCTATGCTTACCCTATACTAATGCTGGAGTGTACCTTACTCACACCAGGCATTACCTTTACAGTACCTACACAGCAGCACCATAACCTAAAACATTATGCATTATTACACATTACATTCGTAAAATGCATGACATAGTTCACACTTCACATATCACAATACATGTACAAAAGCGCATGACACTATTCTGTGGATTTAATGGTGCTACAGTGAAGGAAATAATTATTTGATCCCTTGCTGTTTTTGTAAGTTTGCCCACTGACAAAGACATGAACAGTATATAATTTTAAGGGTAGGTTAATTTTAACATTGAGAGATAGAATATCCCCAAAAATTCAAGAAAATCACATTGTATAAATTAGATACATTTATTTGCATTTTGCAGTGAGAAATAAGTATTTGATCCCCTACAAACTATTATGAGTTCTGGCTTCCACAGACCAGTTAGACGCTTCTAATCAACTCGTTACCTGCATTAAAGACAGCTGTCTTACATAGTCACCTGTATAAAGGACTCCTGTCCACAGACTCAATTAATCAGTCAGACTCTAACCTCTACAACATGGGAAAGACCAAAGAGCTTTCTAAGGATGTCAGGGACAAGATCATAGACCTGCACAAAGCTGGAATGGGGTACAAAACCAAAGGTAAGACGCTGGGTGAGAAGGAGACAATTGTTGGTGCAATAGTGAGAAAATGGAAAAAATACAAAATGACTATCAATCGACATTGATCTGGGGCACCATGCAAAATCTCACCTCGTGGAGTATCTTTGATCATTAGGAAGGTGAGAGATCAGCCTAAAACTACATGGGGGGGGGGGACTTGTTAATGATCTCAAGGCAGCTGGGACCACAGTCACCAAGAAAATCATTGGTAACATATTACGCCTTAAAGATTTAAAATCCTGCAGTGGCCGCAAGGTCCCCCTGCTCAAGAAGCACATGTGTAGGCCCATCTGAAGTTTGCCAATGAACAATTGGATGATTCTGTGAGTTATTTGGAGAAGGTACTGTGGTCAAATAAAACAAAAATAGAGCTCTTTGGCATTAACTCAACTCGCCGTGTTTGGAGAAAGAGAAATGCTGTCTATGACCCAAAATACACCATCCCCACTGTCAAGCATGGAGGTGGAAACATTATGTTATGGGGGTGTTTCTCTGCTAAGGGCACAGGACTGCTTCACAGCATCAATGGGAGAATGGATGGAGCCATGTATCGTAAAATCCTGAGGGACAACCTCCTTCCCTCCGCCAGGACATTAAAAATGGGTCGCGGCTGGGTCTTCCAGCAAGACAATGACCCAAAACATGCAGCCAAAGCAACAAAGGAGTGGCTCAAAAAGAAGCACATTAAGGTCATGGAGTGGCCTAGCCAGTCTCCAGACCTTAATCCCATAGAAAACTTATGGAGGGCGTTGAAGCTCCGAGTTGCCAAGCGACAGCCTCAAAATCTGAATGATTTAGAGATGATCTGCAAAGAGGAGTGGACCAAAATTCCTCCTGACATGTGCGCAACCCTCATCGTCAACCACAAAAAACGTCTGACTGCTGTGCTTGCCAACAAGTGTTTTGCCACCAAGTATTAAGTGTTGTTTGCCAGAGGAATCAAATACTTATTTCTCACTGCAAAATGCAAATAAATTTATCTAATTTATACAATGTGATTTTCTTAATTTTTTTGGGATAACATCTCTCAAAGTTAAAATTATAGACTGTTCATTTCTTTGTCAGTGGGCAAACTTACAAAAAACAGCAAGGGATCAAATAATTATTTCCCCCACTGTATATAAGAAAAAGCACAAGGCAATATATAAGCAAAAATACAAGGCAAAAATATCAATTTAACAGAAATAAGAGAGCTAAGTGTTCCCTATTTTGCAGAACGTTATTGGGCTACTTCCTCGAATTTGTCTAGTGCACTGTTTTTATTGGTGTTGTATGTGCTCATGATATAAATGAATACAAAATAGCAAACTTTACAAGCAGAGGTTTAGGGAACTAAAATCACATCTTCAATCAGTTTATTCAAGTTGCTCTTAAATTTATTCTACTCATAATAGTTTTTGCTTTTTTTCTGGAGGGAATATTTATTAAAATGATCTAATGTGTATCAGAGCACATCTGCAGAAAAGGAAGACGTGGTGCCATGTTGGATTTTGGGAGATACATTGCTGCAAGAGGAGTCTAGGAGCATTTTGCCGCTCCTTCACATACTGTATATCAGTTATGCTGCTGATCAATTTGTTTTTTTTTTCTAAGCTGGATACCATCGACCCAAACATTATACACATGTTGCATCTTTCTGACACCCAAAGACTTAGTAGCATTAAACTTTTCTATATTTAGCCAGTGCCGATATCAAGCAGTAAAATTTAATCCATAGAGTACCAAGCAGATCAGATAGGAAACTGTGGGTCATCAGTGTCTCTATGGTTTTTTTGTTCTCCATTGAAGGGACAATAAGACTAAAGGGACTTTGACATAGAAAAGATGATTTTTACAATGTAATGGTTACTTCAAAGATAAAAAATTGCACAGAGTTGTAACATCCACCCTTTTATTCAATTTCAGATCTCTCCTTGTAATTGAGTTTGCAAAATATTCCTAGTTTCAAATTATTTTTTATGTGATTTTATCTCTCCCAGAAATACACGATAGATGTGAGTTCTGTGTGAGCAGAATGCTGTTGCCTTCACAAACTCTCATATACAAGTATAGCTTCGTTCCTGTACTGATTTCTTCCTCTACAGCCCCTGAGGGATTTCTTTTTCCTTGTGCTGGCAGACAATAATGCTTACCTGTCAGCTCTCCTGATGTTTTTAGAAATATTTGTATACCACGGAAATAACAACTCTGAAAATTTTTTAGATCTTCATGTTTTGCCGTTTTTCTGTTATTCCTCCTAAAAATTTAGGAACAAACTAAGAACTTGTAAGGGGGTCCCAGTCCCTATGCAGTCTGATGCTGACAACACTGATTGGACAATGGCAACACATAATCCCTTGGGGTTACCCAGAAGGATAAAACAAGTGCAAGATATAAAACACTTCTTTATGGAAATATTTTTAAAAAATTTGAATTAAACAAGATTAAAAGGCAAGTTTACCTCAAGTGATACAAGTGGGTCAGGCTATGTATAATTATTTAGCACATGTGACTTTCATTTCATAGTAATGATATATTACACTAATAAGATCAGTAGTCAACCTCAATACATGTATGCAAAATGCACAATGCTGAACCCAAACTGAAATTAGTAAGGAGTTAACAGCTGGTATAATATATAGGACAATAGGTAGCAATCAGTGATATTATGTTAAAACTATAGTACTAAGACCAACAGTTTCTGGCATGGAATCTATCCTACCAGCTTACTATGTCCATGTATATTAGCCACATATGGAAAAACAAAGTAACAGGACTGTACAAAAAAATGTAAAAAGGATGGTTGATAATTACATTCTGTGACAGAGTGACTGTTGTTATATACGAGGGGAGGTATGTGTCACTCCGGCTGCTAGCCTGTGTGAACTGAAACCTACAAACTTTTGCAAGCATGTTATATGCTGGGGGTTACCTCACTTAAAGGATGTGTTTTTTTGTGAATGGCAAAGAGGGTGAGAAGCCATTCACACTACCTCCACTCAGGGTGTGGCTGAGCAAGTTTAAATGCTCAGTCACTGTTTTTTTTCTGGAGTGTGTGGTCAGGAGAGGGAAGTCTCCAGGCTGTGTTTGGTGAAGCCAGAGAGCAACACAGAAGGACTGGTGTTTGGTGAGACTTCACTGTGCTACCCGGAGCGGGCGAAGGCTCGCTCGCTAATGGACTCTGTTATACTTTATCTTTTGTTTTTCCGTTACCCCGGGGAGGGCCTGTTTATTTTTGCGGAACTCTGCTGGAGACTATGCCATCTAAATAAACCAGCAGGAAGTTAACTCGAGACGTGTGTCCTGTGTCTGCTACTGGGAGAGCCGAGCAATTTGTTTTACCACAGTTGTTGTGAGAGTGCTAGCAAGATTCCAGGAACACGTGTACCTGCCACAGAGAACGGTGGATGTCCTGGGTGAAGGCCGTCAGCCAGCCTGAGATGTCTAGCAGCATGGAGGAGCTCCTCAAACACTTGCTTCAAAGCCAACAAGCGCAGCACCAACAACACTTGCAGAGCCAGCAGAGCATGCAGCAGCAGCATTGGGAGCAGTTACAGCAATACCGGGAGCTACAGCAGCAGCAAGCTCAACAGTAAACGACCAAACTGTTGCTGCAACAGATCCAGTTGCAGCAAAAGGTGCAGCAGCTGCACCAGCAGGATCAGCAATAGCAGATACAGCTTCCGGCGTCCGCCCCACCCCCAAGGCTGACTGATGACTCACACGTCAGGAAGGCGGTAACACGGGCCATGCAGAAGATGACCCCCGGGGATGATGTAGAAGCCTTTCTGACAGTCTTTGAGAGGGTGGCTGATCGTGAGAGACTTCCAACAGAACAGTGGGCAGAAGTTTGGGCGCCAAATTTGTCGGGTGAACCCCAAAAGGCATATTATGACTTGGCACTGCAGGATGCCAAGGAATATGCCAAACTAAAGACAGAGATCTTGGCACGTCTGGGAGTGAATATGGAGGTGAGAACCCAATGAGTCCACCACTGGCTGTATGCTAGCAACAAGCCCCCTCGCTCGCAGATGTTTGACCGACAGCATCTCGTTCAGAAGTGGTTGCAGCCAGAGTCCTCCACTCCAGCCCAGATGGTTGAGCGGGTGGTGATTGATAGATTCATGCACTCCCTTCCCAAGTCGGTACAGACTTGGGTTGCCCAGGGCAATCCCCAGAACGCAGATGACTTCATCAGCCTCATAGAGAAGTACCAGGTGGTTGAGAAATCCCTGGGGAAACTGGATATAGTCACTTCCCCTTACTGGGATACCCAAAAGGGGGCGGGTTCACCACAGAAGGGGTTTAGAGCCATTACTGGAGGGCGTCCCACTTCCACTGAAGGACTGTTGTTAAGGATATAGTCTGTTGGCGGTGTCACAACCCTGGACACGTAGCCGCCTGGCGTCATATGTCCCCTGAGCCCATGGACTGCAGCCTAGGCAAACGGTGTTCCTATTATGCTTATCCAGCTTGCAGTGTGGACTGTCGACCCTTTGAGGGGGGCGGAAGCGTGTGTCGTATCCATTAATGGAGAAAAGGTGCTTGGACTGTTAGACTCTGGGAAGGTATTTATTCCGCCATCCCAAAACACACAACATTTCGACCCTGTGTGGGTCTTTGTCGTACTATACAAGGGGAGGTATGTGTCACTCCGGCTGCTAGCCTGTGTGAACTGAAACCTACAAACTTTCTGCCAGCATGTTATATGCTGAGGGTTAACTCACTTAAAGGGTGAGTTTTTTTGTGAATGGCAAAGAGGGTGGGAAGCCATTCACACTACCTCCCCTCAGGGTGTGGCTGAGCGAGTTGAAATGCTCAGTCACTGTTTTTTTTCTGGAGTGTGTGGTCTGGAGAGGGAAGTCTCCAGGCTGTGTTTGGTGAAGCCAGAGAGCAACACCGAAGGACTGGTGTTTGGTGTGACTTCACTGTGTTACCCGGAGTGGGCGAAGCCTCGCTCGCTACTGGACTCTGTTATACTTCATATACCCCGGAGAGGGCATGTTTATTTTTGTGGAACCTTGCTGGAGCTTATGCCGTCTAAATAAACCAGCAGGAAGTTAACTCGAGATGTGTGTCCTGTGTCTGCCTCTGGGAGAGCCGAGCAAGTCGCTTTACCACAATACCTATATAAAGAGAGGTTCGCCTGACCAACAGTGTCCCAAGTCCCAACGCGCGTTTTACCCTGCTTCCTCAGAGGGCGTGTAGGTATGTAATTATTAACCATCTGTTTTACATTTTCACAAGATGAGATGTTTAATGGCCATTAAACGTCACATCTTGTGAATAGTCTGGTCTCCTCCATCGCAGAGCCCAGAGTATATCCGCTCCCCTCTTTTTCCTTTTTCCTCCTGGATTATAATATGAGGTAAGTCATGATAGACATGAGGTACAACAGGATTCTTACTGATATTATTTAATGCAAACCTATTACAACTCTTTAAAGGGATTTTCCAGGCTTTAAACAAAGCAGGAGAATGTAATTGTCACGTGACCACAAATATGCAAATCACATACTCGAGGTCATATGACCACAGCTTTCATGCACTGGGAATACGGGGAAATCATGATAATTGAAAAAAAGTATTCATGCAGCTCACCTGAAAAATCTTCTGTTCCACCGTAGTGCAGGGATGTGAAGCTTAAGTTGGCAAGAAGGCAAGATATGGTTTCAAGGAGTATATCCAGCAACAATTCCAGGGTGAATTTCAATTACTTAAAAACAACCTTTTATTTTAAAAAATTATTTTAAAAAATTCATGATGTTTAAAAAAATGCTATACTATGATTAAGAACATTCAGTTCGAAACGCGTAAGGGGGAATCATGATAGTATGCAATATGCACATTGTCTTGTTTTGGCAATTTGTAGTCACATAGAGTGAGTGCAAAAATTTTTCTAGAATCCGGATGTTATAGGGATGTAAGCACATTTCCAGGATATATTTTATATCTAAAGCTTTCTTTTTATTTTGAATCTGACATAGTTACAGTGTTTTTTCATCACCTCAAATGTATTGCTTGTAACAATCTTTATGCCTGTAACAATCTGTATATTCACCCTAGACTTCTTTGGGCCTACATATTAATATACAATAGCACATTGGGTATCTATCTATCAGTGTGAATTCAGTGGGTGGAAAACACATTTTTCTTACATTGTTGCAGATAATAAGTGAATTTGTATCTGCATAAATGATGCTTAACTTGAAATATCACAATTAAGGATGAGCGAACCAGAACTGTAAAGTTGTGTGTCCTGTGCTGAACTCCAAACAAGGACTTCTCCTAGGAGTCCGTGTTACTATTCAGAGTTCGGATGCTTAACAAAGCATGTTGAAAGGCTACAGCACAGCCAATCAACAAGCTTTTAAGCTGTGGGCACTTCTGGAGCCATCACAGCTATGTCAAGCATTGGCATGGCCGTGATTGGCGGTGCCACCTGTGACTCGGCCTGTATAACTGCCAGATCACGAGTGGGCAACGCTGCTCGAGTGAGGGACAGTGTAAAATAAATAAATAATTGAAAAAAATTACGTGCCCCCCCCCCCTATTTTTAATAAACAGCCAAGGGAAAGAAGACAGTTGTGAGCTGGTCTTATTTGCTGTGAAGGGTCCAGCCTATTAATATCTGCCCCCAGCTGCCTGCTTTGCATTTGTTGGTTATTAAAAATGAGGGGACCATAGAAAATATGATGTGGGGTCACCCCTATTTTTAATAACCAGTTAAGACAAAGCAGACAGCTGGAGAATGATATTAATAGGTTGGGAAGGGTCATGGATGTTGGCCCTTCCCAGCATAATAACACCATCCCTCAGTCCCCCCAGAAATTACACCCCCATTACTAACCCTGTAGGCAAAAGAAATAAACACACACACAAAAGTGATTTTTACAAATAAAGAAATTTTTTGTGTGTGTTTATTTCTTTTGACTAAAGGGTTAGTAATGGGGATGTCTGATAGAAGCCTCTCTATTACTAACCCATGGACTTGATGTCAGCGCCAGCTGTTGACATCAACCCACAATCCCATTACCCCGATTGCCAATGCACCAGAGCAATCAGGAAGAGCTGATGCTAAGTGCCAGAATTGGCGCATCTAATGGATGCGCCATTTCTGGGGTGGCTGAGGGATGGTCTTATTAAGCTGGGAAGGAGCTAATATCTATGGCCCTTCCCAGCCTATTAATATCAGCCCACAGCTGGTTATTAAAAATAGGGGGGATCCCATGTCATTTTTTGGGGGTCCACTCATTTTTAATAGCCAGCAAAGGCAAAGCAGACAAATCTAGTTTGAAATTAATATGGCCCCTTCCTAGCATAATAAAACCAGCTCATAGCTGTCTGCTTTCCCTTGACTGGTTATTAAAAATAGGGGGAACCCAAAGTCGTTTTTTTTTTTCTTTTTTTTTTATTTATTAACAAATACAGTAAACTACACAAGCAATGTACTGCTCCACTCCTCGACTTGGACCTCCCCCTCCTGGTTTAAGATTATTTTTGATTTTTTATTATATGTTATTTTAAGTAATTTCCCTATCTACATTTGTTTGCAGGGCAATTGTCCTTCTCTTACCCCCTTTTTGCTTCTTTTTTCAGCAGCCTAGCCCTTACTACAACCACTTTACAGCCATTTTACAACACCAAAGTTCTGGTCGCCATTGACTTATATAGGGTTCAGGTCCGTGCTCAAGTTCGGGTCAAGTTCTGGTAACCAAACCGAACTTTGAACTAAAGTTCGGCAGAACCGGACGAACCCAAACTTCTAACTTCTACGGGTCCGTTTTTCTCTAGCTGTTGGTGCCTTGTATCAGCACTAGTGTACATGAACTTTGCATTAAAATTAAAAATGTAAACAACACATGGACATTAGCCAGATTTGGGTGCATGCGTTGACGGCGTCATTGACTATAATGGTGCCAACAGAATCAACATGTCATCTATTGTGCATCATTTTCAGACTGTTCATACTACACAAGAACAATCTTGGACTTTGACTTCTACAAACCCCCAGACACGCTAGTTAACCCATTATTAGAGTCTGTTCACATTAGCTATTTAATGCCCATTGTTTACTTTACATTACCTATTTAAAACCCATTGTTTACTGCAAGCATCATGAACTGTTATTAGAGACTCCCCTTAGAGAAAGCGAAACACGCGTCAGGGATTTCCTGTGGCTACTATACAGGTTTTGTATTGACTGAAATATTTACTTACCATCATTTACCTTCATTTACCATGTTACCTTCTAAAGATACCCTTGTAAATGTCTGCTAAGTATAACTTTGGAATGGTTATATTGATCCCTTAAGACCTTTGATCTTATTATAAACTTATGGTTGTTATGGGTTACATTACATACTAACCCACTGCATATTAGGCATATTTATTAGTAGGCGCTTCTTATCCATTTGTATTGTGTAGGATGTATTTCCACTAAATACTTTATATGTAGCCTCCTTCAAGTACTTATAACATAATATTGCTATATATTTGTATATATACTGTGTTGGTAATTTATCTTGGGGTTTGCCTGTGTTGTTAAAGCCTTTGTCTGACATTCTCCTTTTTAATTGCATTTTACTATGTGTTCACATTTTAATTACTTGTACCAATAAAATATATTTTAATATAACTTTGGCTATCACTCCTAATTTCAATAAAGGATTTCTTGTTATTAGATACAGTTTGCACTACGTTACAATCTAATGTGGATTTTATAACCTGCATCAGTTCTGATTAACCCATCATTTGCTGTGAGCATCAAAAACTTTTATTGGAGTCTGTCCACATTACATTGCTGCCTGCTGTGGACTTTGATGCCTACATCTATGTGCTGCTGCAGACCTGCCATTTTCCTCTTCTTCAATCATCTGTGGCCTCTGGAGTGTCACAGAATCCACAGGAGATTGTAACACAGTGATAAAAGTCTCTAATACCAGTTCATGATGCTTGAAGCAAACAATTTCTTAACCAGCAGTAGAGGTAAGAAACTGAACACAGTATTATCTTAATACTCAGACAAAGGGGTGTGTCCAACTAGGCATTAATAGCCTTAGAGAGATGATATCACTGACACATGCCAGATAACATGTAATGCCCAAGCATGGAAAAGGACAATAGCCATAGTGGAAGGAGCAAAGCATGGCCTAGAAACCAAGAAAAGTGAGTAACACATTCATGGTCAGATAAAAAAAAAAACGCTGCATTTAGCATTTCCCAATCCGGCTCTAAGACAAGTTTGTTGCAACAACTGATGCAATGGATGACTGGAAACAATCCCATAGAAATCTATGGGATCAGTTCTGGCATCTGCTTCCCTCTGGCTTTTCTGCATCACACCAGAAGGAATAAAACAATGGACAGCTGTATAAATAGAAACAAGGCCTTATTTATCTTTTACACATTATATAGAAGTTTAGTATAGTACCATGAAGAGCTGTCCCATAAAATATTTATTTGATGAATGATTTATAAATAAACTCAGACGAGGTTGATGCTAATGTGTTTATTGCGCAAAGCTAGAAAAAGGTGATCGTGCATGACAAAGCTGAGAATTAAAACTAGAAGATAGTCCAGAGCACAGAGCAGATATAAAAGCTAAAGCTAATGAGCCACAGGACGAGTCTTTAGGAGCACTTGCCAGGTCTTTAGGAGCACTTGACAGGTCTTCAGCAGCACTTGCCAGGTCTTCAGCAGCACTTGCTAGGTAACACTTTCATACTTTCTTTTCACCTGCTTTAACTGTTGTTTATCAAAAACAGAGAAAACAGGAATGGTTAAATGAATACTGTGAGACTGGAATGATTTCTATCTGCCACCAGAGAGCTATACTCACTTGATAAGGACAGTTGTCCTTTCTTTCCGTTCCAAAGTCTGAGAGACACTTTCAGTGGAGCTCACATGTGTGACTCCAGACACTTTACTCTGGTGGAGAATTCCACTCACTGATGTAGCAAGTCTGCTGTCCTCTCCTTCAATGAGCTTTCTGCAAAGAGAAGACAAAACATATACCTAAATGTATAGTCGAGACGTCTTTTACATTTATATAAGTAGACTAAGTATTCTTTTGCAAACTTTGTTATTTTGTTCCATTGTTTATAAAATAAAATATGAAACAACCAAAAAACTTGTTCAAAATTAATCTACTGTGTTAAATATACAGCCCCTATCTGCTCTATGTATCTTTAAGGTCACAGAGTACCAGCATATCTTGTAACATGATTAGGCTTAAGTGATGGGTTTTTCATGTTTTTGTTCAGTGTAGCATGATACATGCTTGCATTGTATTATACACCTGTCAATATAGTTGACTTTCAACTTTTGTGTGCATCATTATGATTATGTCCAATTTGTGTACATCAGACTAGCCTGATTCCAATGACATTCTGAGCACCTGTGATAGCCTTCAGCCCGTTTGTGTGTCCGTCATGCACTTTACTGTTATTTATGTATTATGTATGTATTTTTTAATATTTGTACTCATTAAAGATTATCCTATTTCTGAAGCATTTTGAGACTCCAATCTTTCTCCTTTTGTGACTAGCATATATCTTGTTTGTAGTTTTATACTACAGTCCTGTCTTAAATAGAAAGATATACAAATTACTGAGGATTAACTAACATATAACAGGAAAAATATATATCTTTGTACCGTGTTAGCCAGTAGATAGAAAAATATTTAGATTTGAGAGTCCTCAGTGGTTGATACCTTTTAATGGCTAACTGAGAAGATGGTAACAAATTGCAAGCTTTCGAGACTGCTCAGGTCTCGTCATCAGTATGCCTTACTATGCCTGATGAAGAGACCTGAGTAGTCTCGAAAGCTTTAAATCTGTTACTATCTTTTCAGTTAGCCGTTAAAAGGTATCAGCCACTGAGGACTCTCAAATCTAAATATTTTTCTAACTTATAACATCAGTAACGGGTCTTGGCAGGTTCACTTTCTACTTGAGCTCGACGAAGCAAAGCATTTCCTACGTCAGCACGCAACCAGTGCTTTGTATGAAGGGGTCTGGATGAGTGACTTGTTTCACCATATATACAGAGAAGAGGGCTGTCTTAATCATTGAAATGTGCCAGTCAGCCAGCCCCCTTCACAGCATTGGTCACAGTGTCCACAGAGGAAAGTTTGAGCACAAAACAAGAATTGACTAGCCAGAAATCCCAGGATCTATTTCAAATGCTGATATCTTGAGAGATGACCCAATTACCATTGGTGTGCAAGGAAGTGGAATTGTGGATAAGATTGAGAACAAAAACTTTAAAGGGAGTCTGTTAGCCCAAACTGAGACTATAAACTAAGCACATAGCCTTGTAGTCCATTGTAGATCCTCTCCCAAATTTACTAAAAGTGTGCTACAGTGTTTTGGCTTAAAAAAGTGGTATAAATGTAGATGTAGGCAATCTAAAAAATGTACCAGGTTTATTATCCAGCATATATTTAAGGCATTTTAAATTTGGTGTATTTTACGATTGTTTGGTCTACGTTTATGTTATTAGGATTAGTAAATCTGCCCCAAGGTGGTGTAAAAATTAGGCATGACTTTCAATAAGAAGGGTGAGTCTACACTTCTATGTCCTTCTTCTCAGTTCCTATTGTCTAATATGCCATGAAATTAAAGAGAAACTTATTGTCTATATGGACGCTATTGTAATCAATAGGACTTCACTTTGTACCAAATGCAGCCAAAGAGATCAAGTTCCATGCCTGTAATCTTTTTTTTTTCAAACATAGGAAAAAATAATTATTCCTATCAAATACCTATACAAACACTTAGTAGGACAGAAATAATACTCCTGTTACCTATATGTGGCAATCTCAATATCCAATGCCATCTTTACACTCAGTAAGTCTTGATATTCCCGTAAGTGTAATGCAATTTTTTCCTTCAGAGATTTTAAATCATCTTCAAATTTCCTGATTTTCTCCTAATTATTGAAATTAAAAATAAATTAAACCATTGGGAATGTGAACAGGATAGGAATAATTACCACTGCTACTAGACCTACTGACTATAAGCCAATACCTACCTGTAGCTCCTCTATCTCAAGTTTATTCTTTTCTTGAGTCTCTTTCACTTGGGCCTCCAGCGCTGCATTTTTGTTTTTAAGGGATTCTAGTTCAGTTTCTTTGCCTTTAATCTGCAATGAACCCCCTCAATCAGAAACATATTTGTGACATTTCCTTTCACTTATTTTTGTACAGACAAATAAAAACTGTATTAGAGCTACTGATAATTCTGTAGATGCCAAATTACCATTGGTAAGGTTATGGCACCTGTTACACAGATATGTGATGATATGACTAGTCAGTCCTGCACTGAGACATATGCGCATGATAAAAACTATGAAGATTGTTTCATATACGTAGAGTGACATAAATAATTGGTGAGGAATAAGAGATGGACTGGGTAACCTCATTGTTCCTTGTCTATTCAACTGCTATCATGAACTTCAAGGAAACAGAGTAAGAATCACCAGCTCAAGGTACCAAGAGAACTTGCCCCATTTCTGCCTTTCTTCTCTGTCACTTAAAAAGGCATCAGAACTTCCTGTAAGATTTAATTTAAAGATTCGGACTCTCGCTCACATAGAATGCATTTCACTCACATGCTTTTCATTGAAGGAAAAGATACTAATTTCTATCACAGTTACTGATGATGATTAGATAGATTTTATCACATCTTAATCACATTTTAATCTCTAAAGATGGCTATGGGACAAGGGAAGGGGGTTGTAATAAATATTTGTTCATAATGGAGGTTTCTTATAAGAAGCAGAAAGAGTGGGAGGATAACTGGAAAAAAATAGAACCAAGGAAAAAATGAAAACAAAAACCCCTTTTAATGGTAGCTATTTGCCATCATAGGACAATGAAAAAGATACCTGGTCCATCTCCTCAATTCCCATGCGTTTGTTTTCCTTCTTCCACTTTAAAATAGTTGAAGTGCTGTCAATTTCATTCACAGAGTATGTATAGAATAAGGCTATATTGAGGTTATCTGAGTTTCTCAGAACTAAGGCATAACGTAAAGACTTAAACATCTTAAAGGACTTATATCATTACACAGTGTCAGCTGGGGTGCCAAGGGCCTGCCAGTGGCATCGAATCTAGGAGCCCATTGTTCAGCAACATACAAAAATTTCTATAACCTCATTTATAAACTTATATAATAATAAACTAGGCAGGTTGTTTTATGAATGACGAAATTCTGCTTCTGTCCGTACATAGTGAATCAAGTGTATTGTGCCATCTACTACTCTTATAGGATGGTAGGGAGTCCACTCTTGCAGGGGGGTCACCAGGGGATTCACGTGTTTACCTGTGGGCCAGTACAAGGGTGCCATTTCAGTGTAATTGCCCATTCAGGACCAACTATGAAAGAAAAATGTTGACCGTAGACAAAATGTGTCAGATTTAAAAAAAACAATGATCTCACATGCATATGGAAGACTATCAGTACTGCCATTTGATCTTGACATATTGGTAACTGCATTGTCTGAATGGGTCTTTAATTAGCTGCCTCCAACCTATGGAGATTTTTAGACATGAGAATTTGAGACTGTATAATGCACAGCACAGAAGATAGTAGTCACATTCCAAATGTTAGGGACATCACAAGATAGGCTCCACAAGAAGTGACATCAATGGGCTCCAAGGCCTTTGCAGCCCCACTTACGCTTCTCTTGCAGTTTGCCATGTCTCCTCTATAATGTCTCACGTTTTCAGCATGCTTTGTAGAAGCTTGACTGAAGTCAACAAATTTGCTTTTGTACCACTCGTCCATCTCCTAAGGGTAAGAGCAGCAGAAGACATAATAAGCATGGGGATGTAGACGTGTAGTGTCAGGTCTTCACAAAGGAAGGTTCATTAAGGTCTTATGAACACCAAACTCTTTAATTAACCACCTTGCAGCAAAATGACTGCAGAACAGGGGAACCCTCCAGCTTTCCATTTCCAATAGAGGAATGAGTGTGTTGGGCTATGTAGGGGTTAATAGAGCAAGCTAGGAATGAGATTTGTGTGCATCAATCTATGAGGACTGTCAGGGATGTCCAATGGCTACATTCTGATTTACCGTATACAAGATAAACAAGCTTTTTAGGTTGCCACAAATATTAAGCAGAATCTGACATCTAATTCGATATTTCCCCAAACAGGATGTGCTCTAATTTTAACCTGCAGGTTCTTGGCTGCAATTTCTTCATATTCTGTCTGTATGTCCCTTAGAGCAGCAGCGAAGTCTGGGATGGAGAATGCCAGGTCACAGGAGGCGCCCATGTTGTAGATCTGCTTCATCAACTCCTCAATCTCCTGCATTGACAGAGAGGGGCCTGGGTTACATTGCGCGCCCCATACAGAAGAGTGGAAGAGTTCTCAATGTGAATGTGTCCTTACCTCCCCGTGAACTCGCTGCAGAAACGCAATCTCTGTCTCTAAAGTTTTCAGCTGTTTTTCCAATGCAATCCGTCCTGCAGTGGCCGCATCCACATCCTACAGGAGACACCACAGCAAAGCAATAGTATCAACTGCAGGCTGCAAATCCACAGTCTTCACAATGCCTATATATTCTATAGGTCTGGGCACACATAACTATAGGTGATATATTCTAGTCCAGTCCTCATGACATTTACCATTGCTCATTTATACATACAGCACATTATCATTTAAAGAAGTTATACACTACTTTATATTACCCCCCAATGTATCCCCCCGGGGGCCCTTAGACTTTTTGTAAATACCTTATGTTGCTGATAATGCCTGTGAGCCGTGCTATCGGTGGCTGCTCACAGGCATCACATGACCCCGCGTTGACGTCACAACAAGTGAGGCGTAACTCAGCGCTGGGGTCCCCGCGGTGGCTGCTGGGTTGTGGGCGGGGCTACCCCCTGCATCACACCCAGCATCCACCGCGCACTTTCCCAATGAATGGGGAGAGGGAGAGCGCACGGTGGCCCACAACCCAGCAGTCACCGGTGGAACGCAGAAGACAAAGAACCCCGGCTGCTGCCAGCACTTGTCGTGACATCAGCAGATGTCAGAGCCGGCTGCAGCCGGGGGTCACATGATGCCTGTGAGGGGCCAGTGATAGCGCCTCTCACAGGCAGTATCTGCAACGTAAGATAATTACAAAAAGTCTTAGGGGCCCCGGGGGGATACATAAAGTACTGGACAAACCCTTTAAGTAAATACATTCTAACAGTATTGTGCAACTGTAGAGCTGGTAATGTGTTGGATTATAGCAGATCAGTTGATAGCAGAATAGATCCAGCCTCTGAAGTATGCAAAATTCAAGCTTTATTAGATAAAGATTAAAAAACATGTATCTCACGGCAATATGTCACAACCCCAGGGAGGGGGTAGAAAATTCCTGGGCATACGCCTTTCAGACCATAGGGTTCTTACTCATTGCAATGACTAAGGACCCTATGGTCTGAAGCACGTCTGCCCAGGAATTTTCCTTCCTCTCCCCCCTTCTGGGGGATTGTGACATATTGCTGTGAGATACATGTTTTTTAATCTTTATCTAATAAAACTTGGATTTTACATACTTCTGAGGCTGGATCTATTCTGCTATCGATTGGTTTTCCTGCTGCACTGCTGGTGTTCTGTGCCTTGGATTCTACAATGGGTGAGCTGACTTAAATCCTTTTTTATCTTCCACAGCAGATCAGTAGGTTATGACTCAAATAGGCAGGGTCAAAAAGTACACAATAGCAAAGATAGTCAACCTTATGTGTATGTTGTAGCCTCCATTTCTGTGTTGATCGATAGATACAGATAGATAGATAGATAGATACAAGTAGATAGATAGATACAGATAGATAGATAGATAGATAGATAGATATGGGATAGATAGATAGATAGATAGATAGATAGATAGATAGATAGATAGATAGATAGATATGGGATAGATAGATAGATAGATACAATCTCCAATCCTCACGGCCCCCCACAGGTCATGTTTTCAGGTCTTCCATAGTGTTGCACAGGGTAAGGCTATGTGCCCACGATGCAGAAATGCTGCATATATTTTCCGCTTCTCCCTGGCAGAAAAAACGCATGCGGATTGAACATGCGGATTGTACATGTGGATTGTACATGCGTTTTTCCTGCCAGGGACACGCGGATGTGAAGCGTTCTTCACATGCATTTCCGCATGCGGGTTGTCAAGCACTTTTCCAAGTGATTTTAGCATCACTTGGAAAGTGCTTCTCAACTTGGTCACACTATATAAAACCATGCAACCGGCATAGATTTATATAGTGTGACCAAGTTAATAGTTAAAAAAAAAGAGAAAAAATGGTAAAAAATAAAAATTATACTCATCTTCTGATGGCCCCCGGTCTTTTCCCCGCTGCGTCCAGTCTCTTGTACAGCCCGCAGTGGTGTGAAAGGACCTTTCATGACGTCTTTTAGTCATGTGACCTGTCACATGACTAAATGACGTCATGGAAGGTCCTTTTAGACCATCGCGAGCCGCCCAACACACCGGACGCATCGCTATGGAGACCGGGGAACATCGGAAGGTGAGTATAATCTTTATTTTTTATTTTCAATTCCTTTTCTCAAATGGTACTATGGTACCCGGGCTGAATGAGAGTCTCCTCTTCTCCAGACCCGGGTACCATCCGCACATTGAATCGCTTAATATCCACATGTGCACATGTAGTGATGTGATTATTAAGCGTTTCAATGCAAGTCAATGGTGGCAATTACGCTGCGTGTCCGCAAAATTAATGGACATGCTGCGTATTTTTCCGCAATAATAGTGGAAATTTCCGCAGCATGTGCACAGCACATGTGGATTATCATTGGGGACCATGCGCACGTATTACCAAGCGTTTTTTAAGCATTTCCGCAGCAAAAACGCTTGAAAAATGCATAGTGGGCACGCAGCCTAAGAGAACTCCTGATGCATTGATGATCATTTCATCACCTGTGCAATACTAAGGAAATCCTGAAAACATGACAAATAAATAGTCAAAACCATGTGAGTATAAAGTTAGCCAATATTATATGTTAAATATGTTCTAGTATTATCTAATTCTGCATTTTGTAGTATCAGAAGCAATAGTACTTAGATGATCATCAGTATCATCCCTATTGTGATAATGCATTATAATTATTATTATAAGGACCTGAGCAGTAGTGCATTTATATTATATTATAATATATATATATATATATTTATATATATTATAATATAATATATTATATTAAAAATTAGAAGCACAATATTGATAGTAGAATAATTTGCATTTCTAAGTCTGTATATTATTATCATCATCATCATAGTAATAGCAGCCACAGTAGTAGTAGTAGTGATACTAGTCATAGTAATAGTGGTAGTAATGTAAGTAGTATTAAAAGTAGCAGTAGTAATGGGCAGCATTGTGGCTCAGTGGTTAGCTCTGCAGCCTTGCAGCACTGGGTCCTGGGTTCAAATCCCACCAAGGACAACATCTGCAAGGAGTTTGTATGTTTTCATGTGGGTTTCCTCCTGTTTCTTCCCACACTACAACGACTTACTGATAGGGAATCTAGGTTCTGAGCCCCAATGGGGACAGTGATGATAATGTCTGTAAAGCTGAGGAATTAATGGCGCTATACAAGTGAGTAAAAGAAATAAAAAAAGTAGTAGTAGAAGAAGTGGTAGTGGTATTAGCAGTAGCAGTAGCAGTAGCAGTAGCAGTAGCAGTAGCAGTAGCAGTAGCAGTAGCAGTAGCAGTAGCAGTTACACACTATGTGGTATAAAATTGTTATGTCTCCTGCACAGGTACAACAACACTGGTGTAAAACTGAGACTATTCCTCCAGTAGAGACTTGAGTACAATATGTTAGAATTGCTATTGGGACAGTATTCTAGTGTGAATTGTCACACATCAAGAAAGAAGAACAGGTGAACCAAATTTCCCTGAACAGGCCATCCTAGAATTGAGCCTAGAATCCCATCGGAGGGGGCACATTGCTGGCTCCCTGATACTGGGGGGAGTCATGCTGTGTGACACAGGGATCTGTTCTCACCCTTGTGTCGTCCTGTGCTGTACACACTGCAGACAACTCTGGCGGTTCCCTGTAGTGATTAGAATGAATTAGGGAAATGTGGGGAATCGTGTGTGGCATCTCTCCTGGCCCCAAGGCTCTTCTACTCCACAATCAGGCAGGCTGTACAGGAGAGAACTGATGCTCCCACATCACACAGTGGCCTCTGGCTGATCAGAAAGAAGTGCACTAAGGTGCCAGACCATCACTCTAGATTAGTTCTAGCCCCCCATTTACCCCATGCCCCCCTCCCCCTCCTGGAGTACAAAGCGCATGGAGCTGGACAGCAGTGCAAACTGATTTCGCCTCCTGGTTTGTTGCTGGCAGTTAGGGGGTTAAGGCTGACCATCATTTCCATAAGCAGATGACATATGTGTGTGAAAAGACAATGCCTGAGCTGCAGTATAATAGGTGAGTGAGTATGGCACAGACAGCTCCTCACAGGGCGGAAAGCTTCGATGTCCCCTTCAGCCTTTTTCCTCCCCTCCACTGCTTCTTCGTAGCGTTTCTTCACGGCGCTGAGTTCTTCAGACACTGATGACTTGGCAGCCACTGCTAGATCCTGTTAAATAAAGCAGAGTCTTATGCCTGGCTAACCTGCAGCATTCCCTTCTGCCCAGCCATTGCCAGGGGTCTCAGTGCATCCCATCCACAGTGCTCCAGTCTGTGCATTCTCCAACACATCTCATCTCCAGCACTGACCTAAACCCAGGCACATTGTTGGATACTTCTATTCAATATATTTTTTCTTCCAACAGTCAGTTAGGACTTTAGTCCAGTAATTCCCTGACCCCTCTGATCAGTACTTTATAACTGCAGATGTGATAAAATGTAGTTCATGTATTAATCTTTCCACACTAATGTCACTTTTCCTCTAAGACAAAGCAGCCCCATTATTATCTCACTTCTCCCACCAGGCTGTGCTAAATGCTTAACTTATTCCTTAACCAACTTGTTTCCTAGCAACTGGATAAACAATCCAACCCAATGGGGGGAACTGGAGACAAAACATCCTACCAGTCACACAAAGCTTTCCCCAGCCAGGATCTGCATGATGATCAGGGGTGAAGCCAGCTGAGGAGAAGTGACATGTGGCCCAACAATGCCTAGAACTTTCCATACACTGGCCTCACACAGACTCCCAGCAATTCAAGATTTATAGACCCCCTTATCCTCAACAGATTGAAGGTTAAAAGGCCAATGCACTTGTGTACTACACCAGGCGCCAGAGCCCAGCACTGTGGATTTTATGTGAATACAAAGAAAAAGTACTGCAGATATATGGAGCAGTGCATAGCAAGCCCTGGCCAGTGCATGACTCCAACTGTAAGAGCTATAACTGCAGTGCATAGCAAGCCCTGGCCAGTGCAAGACTCCAGCTGTAAGAGCTATAACTGCAGTGCACAGCAAGCCCTGGCCAGTGCATGACTCCAGCTGTAAGAGCTGTAACTGCAGTGCATAGCAAGCCCTGGCCAGTGCATGACTCCAGCTGTAAGAGCTGTAACTGCAGTGCATAGCAAGCCCTGGCCAGTGCAGGAGTCCAGCTGTAAGAGCTGTAACTGCAGTGCATAGCAAGCCCTGACCAGTGCAGGAGTCCAGCTGTAAGAGCTATAACTGCAGTGCATAGCAAGCCCTGGCCAGTGCATGACTCCAGCTGTAAGAGCTATAACTGCAGTGCATAGCAAGCCCTGGCCAGTGCAGGTCTCCAGCTGTAAGAGCTATAACTGCAGTGCATAGCAAGCCCTGGCCAGTGCAGGTCTCCAGCTGTAAGAGCTATAACTGCAGTGCACAGCAAGCCCTGGCCAGTGCATGACTCCAACTGTAGGAGCTATAACTGCAGTGCATAGCAAGCCCTGGCCAGTGCAGGAGTCCAGCTGTAAGAGCTGTAACTGCAGTGCATAGCAAGCCCTAGCCAGTGCATGACTCCAGCTGTAAGAGCTATAACTGCAGTGCATAGCAAGCCCTGGCCAGTGCAGGTCTCCAGCTGTAAGAGCTATAACTGCAGTGCATAGCAAGCCCTGGCCAGTGCAAGACTCCAGCTGTAAGAGCTATAACTGCAGTGCACAGCAAGCCCTGGCCAGTGCATGACTCCAGCTGTAAGAGCTATATCTGCAGTGCATAGCAAGCCCTGGCCAGTGCATGACTCCAGCTGTAAGAGCTGTAACTGCAGTGCATAGCAAGCCCTGGCCAGTGCATGACTCCAGCTGTAAGAGCTGTAACTGCAGTGCATAGCAAGCCCTGGCCAGTGCATGACTCCAGCTGTAAGAGCTATAACTGCAGTGCATAGCAAGCCCTGGCCAGTGCATGACTCCAACTGTAAGAGCTATAACTGCAGTGCATAGAAAGCCCGGGCCAGTGCATGACTCCAGCTGTAAAAGCTATAACTGCAGTGCATAGCAAGCCCTGGCCAGTACATGACTCCAGCTGTAAGAGCTATAACTGCAGTGCATAGCAAGCCCTGGCCAGTGCATGACTCCAGCTGTAAGAGCTATAACTGCAGTGCATAGCAAGCCCTGGCCAGTGCATGACTCCAGCGGTAAGAGCTATAACTGCAGTGCATAGCAAGCCCTGGCCAGTGCATAACTCCAGCTGTAAGAGCTATAACTGCAGTGCATAGCAAGCCCTGGCCAGTGCAGGAGTCCACCTGTAAGAGCTTTAACTGCAGTGCATAGCAAGCCCTGGCCAGTGCATGACTCCAGCTGTAAGAGCTGTAACTGCAGTGCATAGCAAGCCCTGGCCAGTGCATGACTCCAGCTGTAAGAGCTTTAACTGCAGTGCATAGCAAGCCCTAGCCAGTGCATGACTCCAGCTGTAAGAGCTATAACTGCAGTGCATAGCAAGCCCTGGCCAGTGCATGACTCCAGCTGTAAGAGCTATAACTGCAGTGCATAGCAAGCCCTGGCCAGTGCATGACTCCAGCTGTAAGAGCTGTAACTGCAGTGCATAGCAAGCCCTGGCCAGTGCATGACTCCAGCTGTAAGAGCTATAACTGCAGTGCATAGCAAGCCCTAGCCAGTGCATGACTCCAGCTGTAAGAGCTTTAACTGCAGTGCATAGCAAGCCCTGGCCAGTGCATGACTCCAGCTGTAAGAGCTATAACTGCAGTGCATAGCAAGCCCTGGCCAGTGCATGACTCCAACTGTAAGAGCTATAACTGCAGTGCATAGAAAGCCCGGGCCAGTGCATGACTCCAGCTGTAAAATCTATAACTGCAGTGCATAGCAAGCCCTGGCCAGTGCATGACTCCAGCTGTAAGAGCTATAACTGCAGTGCATAGCAAGCCCTGGCCAGTGCATGACTCCAGCTGTAAGAGCTATAACTGCAGTGCATAGCAAGCCCTGGCCAGTGCATAACTCCAGCTGTAAGAGCTATAACTGCAGTGCATAGCAAGCCCTGGCCAGTGCAGGAGTCCACCTGTAAGAGCTTTAACTGCAGTGCATAGCAAGCCCTGGCCAGTGCATGACTCCAGCTGTAAGAGCTGTAACTGCAGTGCATAGCAAGCCCTGGCCAGTGCATGACTCCAGCTGTAAGAGCTATAACTGCAGTGCATAGCAAGCCCTAGCCAGTGCATGACTCCAGCTGTAAGAGCTATAACTGCAGTGCATAGCAAGCCCTGGCCAGTGCATGACTCCAGCTGTAAGAGCTATAACTGCAGTGCATAGCAAGCCCTGGCCAGTGCAGGAGTCCAGCTGTAAGAGCTATAACTGCAGTGCATAGCAAGCCCTGGCCAGTGCATGACTCCAGCTGTAAGAGCTATAACTGCAGTGCACAGCAAGCCCTGGCCAGTGCATGACTCCAGCTGTAAGAGCTATAACTGCAGTGCATAGCAAGCCCTGGCCAGTGCATGACTCCAGCTGTAAGAGCTGTAACTGCAGTGCATAGCAAGCCCTGACCAGTGCATGACTCCAGCTGTAAGAGCTATAACTGCAGTGCATAGCAAGCCCTGGCCAGTTCATGACTCCAGCTGTAAGAGCTGTAACTGCAGTGCATAGCAAGCCCTGGCCAGTGCAGGAGTCCCGCTGTAAGAGCTATAACTGCAGTGCATAGCAAGCCCTGGCCAGTGCAGGAGTCCAGCTGTAAGAGCTATAACCACAGTGCATATCAAGCCCTGGCCAGTGCATGACTCCAGCTGTAAGAGCTATAACTTCAGTGCATAGCAAGCCCTGGCCAGTGCATGACTCCAACTGTAAAAGCTATAACTGCAGTGCATAGCAAGCCCTGGCCAGTGCATGACTCCAGCTGTAAGAGCTATAACTGCAGTGGATAGCAAGCCCTGGCCAGTGCATGACTCCAGCTGTAAGAGCTATAACTGCAGTGCATAGCAAGCCCTGGCCAGTGCATGACTCCAGCTGTAAGAGCTATAACTGCAGTGCATATCAAGCCCTGGCTAGTGCATGACTCCAGCTGTAAGAGCTATAACTTCAGTGCATAGCAAGCCCTGGCCAGTGCATGACTCCAACTGTAAAAGCTATAACTGCAGTGCATAGCAAGCCCTGGCCAGTGCATGACTCCAGCTGTAAGAGCTATAACTGCAGTGCATAGCAAGCCCTGGCCAGTGCATGACTCCAGCTGTAAGAGCTATAACTGCAATGCACAGCAAGCCCTGGCCAGTGCAAGACTCCAGCTGTAAGAGCTATAACTGCAGTGGACAGCAAGCCCTGGCCAGTGCATGACTCCAGCTGTAAGAGCTATAACTGCAGTGCATAGCAAGCCCAGGCCAGTGCAAGACTCCAGCTGTAAGAGCTATAACTGCAGTGCATATCAAGCCCTGGCCAGTGCAGGAGTCCAGCTGTAAGAGCTATAACTTCAGTGCATAGCAAGCCCTGGCCAGTGCATGACTCCAGCTGTAAGAGCTATAACTGCAGTGCATATCAAGCCCAGGCCAGTGCAAGACTCCAGCTGTAAGAGCTATAACCGCAGTGCATATCAAGCCCTGGCCAGTGCATGACTCCAGCTGTAAGAGCTATAACTTCAGTGCATAGCAAGCCCTGGCCAGTGCATGACTCCAGCTGTAAGAGCTATAACTGCAGTGCACTGCAAGCCCTGGCCAGTGCATGACTCCAGCTGTAAGAGCTGTAACTGCAGTGCATAGCAAGCCCAGGCCAGTGCATGACTCCAGCTGTAAGAGCTATAACCGCAGTGCATATCAAGCCCTGGCCAGTGCATGACTCCAGCTGTAAGAGCTATAACTTCAGTGCATAGCAAGCCCTGGCCAGTGCATGACTCCAGCTGTAAGAGCTATAACTGCAGTGCACAGCAAGCCCTGGCCAGTGCATGACTCCAGCTGTAAGAGCTATAACTTCAGTGCATATCAAGCCCTGGCCAGTGCATGACTCCAGCTGTAAGAGCTATAACTGCAGTGCATAGCAAGCCCAGGCCAGTGCATGACTCCAGCTGTAAGAGCTGTAACCTGTGACATGGAGCTCCTGAATATATGGCAGGGGGTAAAGTCTATAATACCATATGGGTTACTCTTGGATATTAGCAGTATTGTACCCGCTGCATCCTGGCTTGTTCCGCCTCCCTGCGCAGCTCCTGCAGCTGCTCCTCATACAGGGCGCGCAGAGCCGAAGGTCTGTTGCTGCGACTGCGGAGCGCGTCCAGTTCCACCTGCACACTGGCGTTCTGCTGCTCCAGGTCACGGACCTGCGGCACACATAGGATGATAGGTAGACCCTCACAACACAGCGCCTCCAGAGGCCATCATTATATTGCATACAACAATCGCATTATGAAAGTAGGAATACAGCATTGTCGCAGCGACAGGCTTGACCAAAGGCTGCCAGGACTTGTCTAGCTCTAACTCACAATATGTTCAGTGGAAATGTAGGATTTTATATTTTGTTTATACGACATGTACATGATATTTAAGTACTTACATAATAAAAATTGAGTGAATACACTATATATCAATATATTTGTGTTTATATAAATATTTATATAGCTAGCTCACTGTCTCTCTGTGTTCTCTGACTGTCAGTCTGTCTCTCTCTCTCGGTATATATATATGTATATATGTATGTCTATATCTCTCTCTGTGTATATCTGTATGCATACACATAAAGATATATATATATATATATATATATATATATATATATATATATATATATATATATATATAAGTGAGACCTTTTTGCATAGACAAGGGTATAGATTTGTTTTGCATATGCTTCAGTAGATATACACATACAGATATATATATATATATATATATATTTTTTATATATAGTTTATGTAAACTTATATACAGTGTATTAACCAAAGCGTAAGACTGTGTATGAGAAATGTACGATATATATATATATATATATATATATATATATATATGTACATAATATGTATATTAGATGGGACATTTTTTTCTCGTTTTAATTTTCATAAGTTTGTTGTTAATATACATTACATATTTTGCTATACATTTTATAGAGGAAGTATACATTATATTTCCATAGTTTATTTATATTTCCTTGTCTATTATATGTACAGGTGCATTACGTCTTCTGTGTACCCCCTCCCCCCCCCCGCACACGCACACACACCTTAACAAATGTGAATTATATATTATATATATATATATATATATATATGTACTTTCTATTCAGGAAATTTTTCCTAGAAAATAAATAGGTGAAGTATACACTGTGTTTATGAACTGTAAGTAGGAAATGCAGATTTTATCTTTGCAATTTATGTAAATTGTTTGTGATAAGTCAAATATGCACAACTGGGATTTTTGACTTCCCACATAATCCTATCAGAATTTCCTGTGTAAAGTTGTATGGAGGAGAGGTATATATAAGAATTCGCTGTCAGTATGGAGAGGAGGTAAAGAAGCTGTACCCTTTCGATGTATTTAGTCAGACGGTCATTGAGAACGATCATTTCACGTTTTTCGTTGCTCCTGACGCTTAGAAACTCTTGGTTTGCTGCGCTGGCCGCTTCCAGATCCACTGGGACAAAGGCAGCTGCAAAACTCTGAGCGACCATACTGTCGGGAGAACAACACAGCAATCACAGAAAGCACTCATCTCCCATGGACCATTGTCTTTTTATACAAGTATGAGTAGTGGATTTATTATTAGTAGTAGTTATTATTAATTATTATTATTAATAACAATAACTATAATAACATCACTCGTATTATTATTATTAGTAGTAGTAGTAGTAGTAGCAGCAGCAGAAATAATAACTGTATTTATTTATAGTAATACAAATACAACCACAATAATCTATCGATTATTTATTTTATATAAATATATATATATATATATGTATACATATATATATATATATAATATATAACATATACTATTTATATATCATTAATTTATCTATAGCTATCATTTATTATCTATCTAACATATACTATCTATCATTTATTATCTATCAATCTAATATGCAATATATACAATCTACCTATCATTTGTTATTTTTCTACATCTATCTATCTATCTATCTATCTATCTACCAGCTGACTTGTGTTACCTCTCTATAACTAATCGTCTACTAAATACATACTAAAAATAATATCAATTCTCCACTGTTTGAACTCAGTTTTTGCATAGGAAAGCCTAATCCGTGAGTGTTTAGTCCCAGATAATTCATACACAGCACATAACACTCATCTTACTATACTACTAACTAATCTGACCAAGCAATGTCCCTCTCAGCTGAACTAGTCGGCTCCAGCATTGTGGCAACAGGTATAGTCATGCAGCTGGAATAGCAAATGGTATCATATAATGAATGCGTGAGGATGCAAAGTATTCCAAATGAGTTTCTGAACAGAAGCATAGGACAGTATATTCAGTACTGGAATTCAATGGTGCTGAATCGTGCTGTAATTGCAGAGATTTGGAGATGGAGAAAACTGTCTTTTTATGTGGTTGCGATTCCTCTCTGCGTTTAGATCATTCATGAGAAACGTAAAAAAATCTATGTTTTCGTAGAGCTGCAGAGTTTGGCCATTTTCACAAGTCTTTGAGCTTGTGCACTAGTTATATAACTATATTTATCTGCTAATTATCTGTTTTTCACGCAATAAATATGACACAAAATTTACTTTAGCATCATATATAATCGTATCGGCATCGAGTTGTTGTTTTTTAAATCACGCTTGATGTCTAAGCCTGTTAATAAAAATATGGACACATAAATCTTAATATATAGATAGATAGATAGATAGATTAGATAATAGATAGATAGATAGATTAGATAATAGATAGATAGATTAGATAAGATAGATAGATAGATATGAAGATAGATTAGATAATAGATAGATAGATCGATAGATAGATATGGGATAGATAGATAGATAGATAGATAGATAGATAGATATGGGATAGACAGACAGATAGATAGATAGATAGATAGATAGATAGATAGATAGATAGATAGATAGATATGGGATAGATAGATAGATAGATAGATAGATATGGGATAGACAGATAGATAGATAGATAGATAGATAGATAGATAGATAGATAGATAGATAGATACGCTCGATAAAGACTTCAATTGAGAAGCTGAATCATTGCATGTATCTAAAGTCCACTCATTTTCACCTATGGAGTGCGGCTTCTGCTCTCTGTTTTATCTCCATCAGCACAGAAATGTATTGTAATATACCGAATATTAATTAAAGATTGTTATATAGACTTCTCTATACTAACATGGCATATAATTAATTAAAAGGGTAGCATTATTTTTCTTTACCATAACCAATTCGATTTCTGGTCGTGTAAATAAGGATTTTAAAAAAGCAAATTATCGAAAACATGAAAGAATAAAAAAAAGGTATGTAAGTACTCGGAGAGATCAGTTGCTGTATATCTGAGAAGTTCGAGGTAAATTGCTACATTGATTTATAAAAAAAAATTGTAACGTGTTCTTGTAGTTATTCTGACGGTCAGTGCTACACAAATAGTATTCATACTTATTAATTTTCTGATAAATATACTAATATAGACTAGAGGCTCAGATTCTGCAGCTCACAGAAATGGATGTCTCTTTCTCTTTGGATTCCTTTATAACAAATAAAGATTCTGAAAAATATAAGCAAAGTTCATACAAACAGCATCACTAGAACATCTATCAATTATTAAGTCATTTTGGATTTAGGACATATCTAATAACTAGTTATAATAACAGAGCATTCTAACAAATGTCAGCATTTGCTAATAAAGCATATACACTATACACATAAATGTAAACCTATTCATTATATAAGATGTGACTAATAATGAGCAATATGTCTTTCCACATTGTAAGGACCTCTTCCCTGCTTTGGACATGTGATCTCTGAAAAATACCCATTTCAGTGCTAGGTCAACCTAGAAATGGAAGAATTAAAATGCTAATCAGTGTCCACTGAGAAAGGGCAAGAAACCTGGAGCAAGATCTACATTACTAACAGACTACCCTAATTCAGAATAAAACAGTGCCAGTTGGCTAAAGTACATTAATATTGTGCCATACTAGTCTCAAGATAGGTGACTAGCTGTACGATAAAGATGTATTGGCCCATAAATCTGTCTTCGCTTTGGTATAACTTGTATTATTAATTTCAGATATTTCCCTACTATGCAAATACATTTTTTTTCATTGTGCACTTTATTTAACCTATCAAAAAAATAGTCAAGACCCCCATGATGTAATATTGATGTATACAGTAGTACAAATTAGGCTTATTTACATAATGAAAACATTCAGTTCACCTATGAGCGTAAAGGCAAACACTTGTCCAATTTTGTAACTAATGAAATTAGATTTTAACACCTAATTTATGCATTCCTTAGCATACTTTATGGTTAGCTTTTTTTAACCACCATAAAGTGTAGTCCTCAGACGTAATTGTACATACATGATCTGTATATGAAACATGCATGTAATTTCAATGAAGAGAGGGGAATAAACAGTGCCAGACCTCTCAGCAATGGCTTATCTCTGTTGAAAGAAAGCATCAGAATATTGAAATCCAACATGGTCATTCCTTCTATCTTCCAAAATGTGCTGTGCAAAAATCTGATCTACCCATAGTGTATTTAGATTACTAATGGATGCCACCGAAATTGACTGACTTTCATCTTAAGAGTCTATGAATCTTAGGTTTAGGGTGTGCTTCTACCTGGAAAGGTCAGAAACTGCAAGTGTTCAGTATTAACATTAAGGAAGAAGTACACATATGTAGTCTAAATATATATATATATATATATATATATATATATATATATATATATATATATATATATATAACTCCTAATATGTAGAAGGAGTTCCCAATACAAAGGTACTAGACTTCAGGGCCAGTTCTTTACTGGTGTGATAGTCATTTGTTAACATTTAGCTCATTTTAGACTGTTTAAACAATGTTTAGCCCAGGAAAGCTGTCTCTGATTGAATAGAGAAAATGGTGTAAGGGGACATATTTTATAGAGGAATGTCATACTCCACAAGTTATCATCTACCCACAGATTGGACAGGTTGCTGACTGCTGGGAACCTCACTGACCCAGATAACAGAGCTCCTAAATGCTCCATTAGGATTGGTAAATGGCAGTGAATGCGAACCACACTGCTTCATTCATTGACTGTATGACTTGTGGAGATAGCAGAGTGTTGTATTCAGCAATCTCCAGCAGTCAAAAAGACAATAAATGGAGCAGCAGTGCACGTGTGCCTACTACTCTGGTCTAAGCAGTTAGACCCCCAATGATCAGCAAGTATCCCTTATTTTGTGGATAGGTGGTGACATGTGTAGTTGAGAATAACCTTCCAAGGCAATGTCAAAATAGATGACCCTCATAGCTGATGTTGCTCTCTTTTGTTTTAAAACTTCTCTGGATTTGAAGCAAAAAGTTGAGAGAACTAAAACTGGACATGACTTCAAGATTAGGATCCAATGGAGCCTACTAATGATAGTTGGATCATAAATAGGAGGGGCCCTTACAGCCTTCCATGTGTATATTGACTGCAGTCTTTGAAATGTCCTGGCACACAGGTACAACAAGCTCAGGACTAAGTTATGTAATTACATAATTATTGTCCTCTTTTCTGATGAGTTCTCCAAAGTGAATTCAGCCACTTCTATGTCAAGAAAATCCATTATCTATAAGTGTAAATTAGGGAGGCACTGGAGATCTTTCCTCTACCACAGTTTTGACCCCCACCCTGTACACCCACTCTTTCCTATTGCTCCCTTCTTTCATTAATATTGGTTATAGCTGTGATTACAAATATCTACTGTACTGATGTTACTGGTCTGGATATTAATATAATGCTACAACATTGCTGTATGTTACAATTAGCATTTCTAAAAAAAAATACTCTCAAAAGTCTAAAGTGATGTAGCACAAAAGACTTTAAAGTCATAGATACATGTGTTTCCATGCCTATGTCATAACTTTTCCAAGTCATTGCCTCTGGTCACCCACTTCATGACATGATGACTGATATAACAGCAAGCAGATGTGATAGCTGCAATGTGGATCTGTCACGATTACACATAAGAGGGATATAGAATTTGGGAAGAACCGTAACAAGTAGTGGACAGGTTATCACAAGTAGCCACATGGGCAACCAATAACACCCCCTGCTGTACAAGCGCTAGCTTGATAGATTATATAGTGAGGATGGTACATAGATAGTAAATAGATAGATGATAGGTAATGGATAGATAGATAGATAGATAGATAGATAGATAGATAGATAATAGATAGATAGATAGATAGATAGATATGGGCTAGATAGATAGACAGATAGATAGATAGATAGATAGATAGATAGATAATAGATAGATAATAGATAGATTGATAGATTGATAGATAGATAGAGAGATAGATAGATAGATAGATAGATAGATAGAGAGATAGATAGATACATAGATAGATAGATACATAGATAGATAGATAGAATAGATGATAGATATATAGATAGATAGATAGATAATAGATAGATAGATAGATAGATATGGGCTAGATAGATAGATAGATAGAGAGATAGATAGATAGATAGATAGATAGAAAGAATGGAATATAGCACAAATAGAGGCACAATATATTGGATCCTTTGGAGTGTTGCCTCTATTTTTCTTAGCTGATAGATAGAAAGATGATATATAATGGATAGATACATATATAGATGATAGATAGATATATGGATAAATATATATATATATATATATATATATATATATATATATATATATATATATATATAGATAATGGATAGATAGATAATACATAGATGATAGATAGATACATATATAGATGATAGATAGATAGATCGATAGATAGACAGATAATACATAGATACATAGATGATAGATAGATATATGGATAGATAGATAGATAGATAGATAGGTAGATAGATAGATAGATAGATAGATCGATAGATAGACAGATTTGGGATAGATAGATAGATAATAGGTAGATAGATGTATAGATAGATAATAGATAGGTAGATAGATGTATAGATAGATAGATAATAGATAGATTTGGGATAGATAGATGATAGATAGATAGATAGACAGATAGATAGATAGATAGATAATAGATAGATAGATAGATAGATAGATAGATAGATAGATAGATAGATTTGGGATAGATAGATAGATTACACATACAGATGGGTGTCCTGTGGACCACTATCCAGATCTCACCCTGTCGCTGGCCATCAGTAGTGAGTTAGGAGTTCTGCTGGGACCTGTATCATGTACAGAAGGCTCTTGGTGCCCCCTTTACCTGCGGGGTCTCCTGGTGGCGGAGGCGCTCCTTCTCCCAGCACTGTGGACCTCACACGTGTCCCGGCTGCAGCTCGTTGACCTCCTGTACCGGGGAGGAGAGGGGCTGCTCACCCGGAGCCGGACCACCGAGCTGCTGGCGTACTCATCAAAGTGGCGGCGGTAGGACGAGATCCTTTCGGGGCTGATACTCATGTTGTACAGAGCAGGGAGCTGTCCGAGGTGCTGATCGTTCTGCAGCTGGAGAGATCGTGCTGCTTCCCGGCCCGGCTTCCTTATATAAAGCCGGGCACAGAGCCGGGCAGGCAGATGCACAGGAATGCACACACGCCCTTCACTCCTGAGTGGCAAAGTCACGGGAAGAGGCCAAATTCCCAACTACTGAAGGATCGCAGGCATCTTGTAAAGCATTCATGCTGATCTAATGACCCAGGCGCGGCAAGCCTGAAAATAATGGAGAAAATGACCATGGAGCATATGCATCTAGCCCTATAATGAGATCGGATCGGAAGCCTAGGATGACAATTATTCCTGAATATTAACCCGTGCACGGTACACAGCAGAACAGAGGAGCTGCAGCAAAGTATGGAAGGCGTATAGGGATCAGAATATACCTACATTTATTATTTCATGTATTACTTACCAAACTAGTTATCCATTGGCTACCTTTATATATCTATAGTCCATCATTATCTATCTATCTATCTATCTATCTATCTATCTATCTATCTATCTATCACATATCTATCTATCTATCTATCTCTATCTATCCATTTATCTATCTATCTATCTATCTATCTATCTATCTATCTATCTATCTATCTCATATCTATCTATCCCATATATATCTATCTCTATCTATCCATTTATCTATCTATCTATCTATCTATCTATCTATCCATTTATCTTTCAGCTATATTATCTATTATATGGCATTTTTCTATCTATCTCTGTCAAATAAAGAAAAGATCATCCACCATCTAAAATATAATTATAACAACAAAATAAGAAGAGAAGTCAAACTCACACATTGCTATAGACTATACATATTTTTTGCCATCAATTAGTAAATTTATAGGTTCTACCACTACATAACTAATAACCAAAGATACTCACATTCACATGGAAGAAGTATATTATTTTATTGCATATCCCTATTTTTACATAGAAGCATAGATTGATTTAGTTCTTTAGTAGAACATTTGCAGGTGATCGGTACAAACAATTGCATCCAGCATACAATCAGTGATGTGCTGCAGCATCTCTAGATACAGGCTATGGCCTCCTAATTGATGCACTCCATCATGCTGACTAGTTAATAAGATCTGGACTGTTAGTCATTTGATGAATAGATTTAACAGGCTGGTGATTTTGCATTCACAAAATGTTTCACTAGGCATAGAACTAGGAGGGTAGAATAAGGAGACACATTCCACTGCTTTCCAGCATGGTTCATGTTGCAGGTATGTCTTGTTATTGTCATGTTTCTGTTTAATTAATACACCAATTAAATCATTTCTTAAATGTAAAATAGAACAGAAGGCTAAAAAGTCAGTAAGTGGTGTACTCAATAGAATGCCATTTTTACATTGGCATGTTGTTATTTATACCTGTGGCTTACTTATACATCATACATAAAGTAAATATCGTACAGATCATTAGATGCATTATTTCCATTACCAATGATACATTCTTAATTAATTTTAAACAATACAATGCTATGGACAATCTAAAGAAACAAAACTAAAGGGGGAATTTAGAAATGTAGAAAATATATACAGTACATATAAGGTATATATAAGGAATGCATGCAGATTCCTGCTTGAGTACATAAACCATATTTGCTTGAAATAAGTGTATACTTCCCAGAGTCCTATATCAACAGTATATGCCCATACTTCGGTATCGAAACATGTACAAGCAATGTTAATTTCTCTAAAACACTATTATGGTAATATACTAGGAGGGAGTATTTCAGTAACACCATGTGTGTCCAACGCAGAGGTGGAGAGAACGTCACAGTTAGCACCAAATTTATTGTGTGGTTTTGCTATATTTTTCATTAGCTTTGACAGTTTTGAAAAGTCCATAAAAGACGAATCATAAAATGTGTCAAATGAAATCATGTGAACAAAATTTTGACAAACCAGCTTTGTGTTATAATAAACAGGTAAAAAAGGAAATGTATAATACTATTAATATATCATGAGCCACATTATTAGAAAAGAAACACGAGAATACATAAGGACTACAATAAGACTGGTATAGCAAAATATTAAAGGATCTAGCTTCAAGGACCTATGTATGGTTACAGCAAAATACAGCATTACATGTTACCATACATGGCCAGAAGTATGTGCACACCTCACTATCACATCTATATGAGCATGTTAGACATCCCAATCCAAAACCATAACCCCATATTAAAGCTAGACCAGCCTTCACTTTTCTGGGAAGACCTTCTATAAGATTGGAGTGTGTCTTAGGGAACTTTTGTCCTTTCAGCCAAAAGAAAATTCGTGAGATCAGGCAACAATGTTGGACAAAAAGCTCTGGCGAACCAATTTTTTTTTCTAACCGCCTTTGCCTTGATCTCAAGCCATGGCGACTTGATGGATGAACGCTCTGTGGGAAGATCAATCTTGTGCAGCCTAGATAGGTCCACAGGGTCTTCTCCACCGTTATCGTGATAGTATCAAGTCATCGAGTTGCTGGTCTTCCTCTTCACTTTGTTCCTTCTATTCTTACGACCATTATGTCTTTCTCCAGTGATTGCTCTCTTCGTATGATGTGTCCAAAGTAGGCAAGTCGTAGCCTGGTGATCCTTGCTTCGAGTGCCATGTCTGGCTTGATTTGTTCAAAAATTGATTTATTTGTACTTCTTGCCATCCATGGTATCGATAAAATCTTTCACCAGCACCACATTTCCTAGACGTTGATTCTTCTTCTGTCCTGTTTCTTTATTCAAGTTTTGAATCCATATGTTACCACAGAAAAGACCAGACTACGTACGAGCCGTGTCTTCATCGCCAGTGAAATATTCCTCGATTTGAAGACCTTGTCCAATGACTTCATTGTTGATTAGTGCTCCAATTAATGTGAAAGGTGTTTGATAGGTTTTAGAACAGGGCTTTATGCAGGCCCCTTGAGTTCTAACACATCAAAATTATTAAACCAAATTCTTCCACATATCATTGTCACAAAGTTGGAAGCCATAATGCTCTGCTATAACATTACCCATTACTAGAAAAAACAAAAGGCCTAGCCTAAACCATTTAAACCAGCCCCATATTATTTTCTCTTCTGCACTAAATCTTCCAGTAGGCAGAACTGTTCAGGTATCCAATAATGGGAACCTTCAGCTGATTCATGATGCCTAAACCATGGGGCACATAAATTTGAGCCTGCCTGTATGATTTGAGCCAGGTATATGTTTCTCTGAAATGCTTGGAGAAAAGATAGTTTGAAGATCCGGCGGGGATATATAGGCAAAGGGGAGACTAGTCCAGTGTCGCTCCTGGCTGGGTTTTCACCCAGGTGTTTGGCAGGTCTATTCTTACATACCCAAATGGGAGAGATCTGTCAATCAACTACAGTGGTGCTGGGAGAAGCCAGCTGAAGTGGAGCTGGACTAGTCTTGTCTTCAGCAATGTATCCTGGCCGGATCTTCAAACTATATGTTCTCTGAAAAGCCACAGAGTTTCAGAAAAAAATATACCTGACTGCAATCATGCAGGCAGGCTCTGATTCATGCTACCTGATGTTTGGGCAGCATGAATCATCTGACAGGTTCCCTTGAAATCCAGGTTTATCCATCAAAGTGTCATATAGTGAAACCAAGTTTGTCATTCAAGCTTGACGAGAGGAGCAGATCTAGTAGATCAGGAATTTTACAGAATGATTTGTGACAATGGTGGCATTCAACCGTGCCATGATTAAAGTTTTTTTTTAGTACAACCTATACTATTACCAATGTACTTCTATGGAGATTAGAGATGCGTGCTTGTATACAATGAGTGGGACATAACACAATAATTAGGGGAGGGGGGGTGCAAATGCTTGAATCCGTGCAAAGATTATCTCAAAGCAACAACTAGGTAATATCTGTGATGTTGGAAATTGATCAAAATTGTACAGAATACAAGACTCTCAGAATATTTAAGAATTGTTTTAATGTTGCAAATTTTGGTTTGTATGCTACCATAATTGCAATATCTTCAAGACAGTTAGCGTGTCAACCCTTCAATGTGACTGGGGAGTCTGAGATGGTCGGATAATGTCCATGCTGTGCTGTACCATCAGGAATATAATAGATGCAGCAGTGTGCCAGTGCAATCATGTGGAGAGCACAGGGCTGTCAAAGCTCTGTGCCAGGGAAACCCAACAGGCAGTAACAGATGCTTCATAGGTGAATGCAGTTTGTCAACTAACCAATTACTCAAAAACTCATTGGACTGGGTTGACTAACAAGTCTGTTTTATACACAGCAGTTACCTGAAAATACCTTCCTTGGAATGGTTAGAGAACATATTCTATTGGGGAACTGTCTGGAAATACTTCAGAGCTTATGTACATGGCAATGCTGTGTGCCCTTACTCTGTGTGTTGGCCCATAATGTCTATAGCCTTAACGGTAGACAAGGCATTGTAAAGAGTTCCATTGGTCAGTATTAGTGTCCTTGGTAGCAATGCCTCAAGATGAATGACCTCCATACTTTGGAATGTGATGGATTTCACCAAACTATTATCTATACAGAAAAAAATCTCCATGTGCCCTACACATATTTTTATTCGATAATATTAACAACCAATAAAACTGTAAATCATAGAAGATGTAATGAAAAGATTTCCACTGGTCAGAAATATCAGATTTTGGTACCGTGATGTAACGACTAATATTAACATGGTTTTCTGGCTTTAGGCTACAAGTCTGCAGTCACTGTGAGTATTCTCCGGTGGCGGTTTGCATACATGCGTCACATGCCGACTAGATGTGCGTGTCCTCGATCAATGCAAGTTTATTGAGCGAGGATGGACATGTCTAGTTGGAATGTGGCTGGAAGTATACAAATCGCATACTTGCTGTCACATTACTGCCCGCTCCTGGCGCAGACAGTGGAGAATTGTCACGGTGCACAGTGCGAGCGATGTGAGGATTCCCAAGTTTGTAGTCACATAGAGTCACTGCAGACTTGTAGCTTAAGACTGGACAATCCCTTTAACAATGCTAAAATTTGTCTTAACAAAAATCATCATGTATTGTGAGCTTTACAGTATCTTAAGGAGTGAAATGTAGCACAAACATTTTCACAGTATGCACCCTATGATAGTTTTCTAGTAAGTCAACATTAATATACATCCTACATAAATATGGATAGACAGCCAAGGGTATGTAACTATACTTACATATCAGCAGACAAACAGGGGTTCAAAAACACTGTTCACACAATGACACGGCAGCCAACTTGACTTTTTATTTTTTTCTGGACAGCTTATCAAATAATCAGGATCAGACATTATTTTTTCACGGACAAATTGAAAAACCTTAACACCTTAGTGACCAGGCCAAATTTTTAAAATCTGACATGTGTTACTTTATGTGGCAATAACTCTGGAATGTTTCAACATATCATAGTTATTTTGAGATTGATTTTCTTGACACATTATATTTTATCATAATGGTAAATTAAAGTCGATTTGTTTTGTGTTTATTTCTAAAAATATCAGAAATTTGACCAAAATGTCTAAAAATTAGCAATTTTCAAACTTTGAATGATTATCCCTTTAATCCAGACAGTCATACCACACGAAATAGTTAATAAATAACATTTATGTCTGTTTTTCATCAGCACCATCTATAAAATGTTATTTAGGATGTGAAGCTTTAAAAATGTAGAAATAATTTTTCATCTTTTTCAAGGAAATTTACAAAACGTATTTATTTTTTAGGGACCTATTGAGTTTTGAAGAGACTTTTGGGGGACCTATATATTGGAAAAACCTCAAAAGTGATACCATTTTAAAAACAGCAACCCTCAACATATTCAAAATTGCTTTCAGGTAGTTTATTAACCCTTCAGGTGCTTTTCAGGAATTAATTCAAGGTGGCATGACAAAGAAGAAAAATTGTATTTTTTACCACCTATGGTAAATGTTGCTAGTCCTTCAGGAGTCGATCCCTTGAAAGGGGTTTTGTCTTGAAAATGGTGAACAGAACATCAGTGCTGCCTAATATGAAACATTATAAAGCAGCAGAATTCAAGAGAGAAAGGGACACACAATAGACAAAAGGGAAAAATAGAGGGGAGAAGAAACCCTAATCCCAATGAAATGTCATGTACTGTAGGGGAAGCACAGCAGCATTAATTCGACATGACGGTATATCATTTTTGGTCGTATTTTAACTTGATATTTTGTTTTATGCACTAGGATTCACATGATTAGGAGCTCGGGCGCAGCAGGGAAATAATAAAAATGACATATTTCACTATGGTTCAATTTACAGAAAAGTCATGAAAAATCATGATGAGTTTAAAAATACTTAAAGGGAAGGCTAATATTCCTTGGAGTATAAAATGTATGGGTCTTGAGGCTTCACTCATCATTTTAGGTCCCTGCAGGATTGCAAATGTGCCATAGGTATGTTCAGTAGTATGCTGCAGCTGATGTCAGGAGCCAGAGGGAAAACACACACAGGCAGATGGAGAGGAGGTCCCTGTGATATGCTGGTCCCAGTCCCTGACTGTCCATGGTTTCCAGTCTAGTACCGCAATGCTCACTTGTTGTTTAACCCATTCACATTGAAGAGAAGGATTTTCTGTAGAAAAGACAAGTTTACACTGAAAGTAGAACAGAAATAATATATTCATATTTACTGAGTACAACAATATGGTGCCAGCGTCACTGATCACGGCTCTGATCACAATGCATTGCATCCATTGTATAGTTTTATTTTTGTTACAGTATATAACATATCTGTAAAAAAAAAGCTCACGAGTAAAGATTTAATTTGTCACATAGCTTTCATTGTAAAAAAAGACCATGCTTTTCAGAATAAAACTGACACTTGAAACAGGATGATGGATAAAAAAAAGGATGCCGACAAATGTCATCGTATTCATCAGTCATTCCCATGGGTCTAATTTAATGAGTAAAAATTAGAAATGGTGGAGTTTTTTTAAAATATTAACATATTAAATGCAATATTTCATTGTCCATGTGCAAAGTTCATCAATAACTGATGACTGATGCCTCTTTGTAAAATGTGATCCCCATCATCCATTATGACGGACATTTCTAAAAGATAAAAATGGACAGAGGAGAAAAGTTGTGAATAAAGCCTTATCCGTATAATCCACCATGTGGTATATGTGCAACCTATGGTCCCGACGTGAAGCTGAACAGGACGTAAGCTGTATGCCCATAGACCTCCATTGTACAACCACACAATGTAAGTATATGCAGGATGACTCATGTGAACTCATGACTCATGGGTGAAAACAACAACCAATTTCCAGATAGAATAAAGGCTGTTTAACCCCTTTACAACCCAAGGTGGTTTGCACGTTAATGACTAGGCCAATTTTTACAATTCTGACCACTGTCAATTTATGAGGTAATAACTCTGGAATGCTTCAATGGATTCCCGCTGATTCTGAGATTGTTTTTTCGTGACATATTGTACTTCATGATTGTGATAAAATTTATTCGATATCACTTGCGTTTATTTGTGAAAAAAACGGAAATTTGGTGAAAATTTTGCAGTTTTCAAAATTTGAAATTTTATGCCCTTAAATCAGAGAGATATGTCACACAAAATAGTTAATAAATAACATTTTCCACATGTCTACTTTACATCAGTACAATTTTGGAACCAAATTTTTTTTTTTATTGGGGAGCTATAAGGGTTAAAAGTTGACCAGTGATTTCTCATTTTTCCAACAAAATTTACAAAACCATTTTTTTTAAAGTCACTTTGAGGGGTCTTTATGACAGAAAATACCTCAAAGTGACACCATTCTAAAAACTGCACCCCTCAAGGTGCTCAAAACCACATTCAAGAACTTTATTAACCCTTCAGGTGCTTCACAGGAATTTTTGGAATGTGGTAGAAAAAAATTAACATTTAACTTTTTTCACAAAAATGTTACTTTAGACCTAATTTTTTGATTTTCACAGGGGTAACAGGAAAAAATTGACCCCAAAATTTGTTGTGCAATTTCCCCTGGGCACGCAGATATCCCATATGTGGGGAAAAAACACTTTTTGGGCGCATGGCAGGGTTCGGAAGGGAAGGAGCGCCATTTGACTTTTTAAATGTAAAATTTGCTTGAATAATTAGCGGACGCCATGTTGCATTTGGGGAGCCCCTGATGTGCCTAAACAGTGGAAACCCCCCACAAGTGACACCATTTTGGAAACTAGACCCCTCAGGGAACTTATCTAGATGTGTGGTGAGCACCTTGAACCCCCAGGTGCTTCACAGAAGTTTATAACATTGAGCCGTAAAAATACAATTTTCACATTTTTCCCACAAAAATGTTTTTCAGCCCCCAGTTTTGCATTTTCATAAGGGTAACAGAAGAAATTGCACTATGCAGTTTGTTGTGCAATTTCTCCTGAGTTAGCAGATACCCCATATGTGGGGAAAAACACTGTTTGGGCGCATGGCAGGGTTCGGAAGGGAAGGAGCTCCATTTGACTTTTTGAATGTAAAATTTGCTTGAATAATTAGCGGACGCCATGTTGCATTTTGGGAGCCCCTGGTGTGCCTAAACAGTGGAAACCCCCCACAAGTGACACCATTTTGGAAACTAGACCCCTCAGGGAACTTATCTAGATGTGTGGTGAGCACCTTGAACCCCCAAGTCCTTTACAGAAGTTTATAACATGGAGCAATGAAAATAAAAAAATCAAACTTTTTCCACAAAAATGATGTTTTAGCCCCAATTTTTTTATTTTCACAAGGGTGAGAGGAGAAAATGGACCCCAAAAACTTTTGTGCAATTTCTCCTAAGTACGCCAATACCCCATATGTGGGAAAAATACAGTGTTTCGGCGCACGGCAGAGTTCAGAAGGGAAGGAGCACTGTGTGACTTTTTGAACGCAAAATCGTCTGGAATCGAGAGCGGACGCCATGTCGCGTTTGGAGAGACCCTGATGTGCCTAAATAGTGGAAACCTTCCACAAGTGACCCCATTTTGGAAACTACACCCCTCAAGGATTTTATCAAGGGGTATAGTTAACATTTTGAACCCAGAGGTACGACACAGAATTTGATAACATTAGGTCATCATATTGAATAAGTTGTCATTAGTCTTGAGCGCAAGTGCTCACTACTTGAGTTTGCATCGGGTACTCAGGTATGCACCATGTATCACGGGTGCTCAAGTGAAATGCTCGAGTCCCCGCACGCATGTTTCACGGTTATTAGATACCCCCAAAAAAACATGCGAGGATCGCTCGTGCATGGCAGGCAATCCCCGCGAGGTTTTTTTGGCCGCGAAGCATATGGGGCGGAGACTCGAGCACCTGCGATACTCAATGCATACCCAAGCACCCGATGCAAACTCAAGTAGCGAGCACTTGCGTTCAACACTAGTTGCCATATCGTTATCTTTTTTTTTTTGTGTTTTACTTTTGAAAAAAAAAACAACCCTAACCCCAACCCTAACCCTACCCTAGCCCAACCCTAACCCCAACCCTAACATTGGCACAACCCTAACCCCAACCCCAGCCCTAGCGTTTATTTTTTTACGCCATTCCTAGTGCGGTATAAGTGATTAGACGACCTTATTCTTCGGGTCGGTGCGACTACAGAGATACCAGAATCATATCGGGTTTTTATGATTGACAGCTGTCACACACTAATAGACACATATTTTGTAAAATCTAGTTTTTGCATCGCCATATTTTGAGAGCTATAATTTTTCCATATTTTGTCCGACAGAGTCACGTGGTGGCTTGTTTTTTGCGGGATGAGTTGACGTTTTTATTGGTGCCATTTTCAGGCACGTGACATTTTTTGATTGCTTTCTATTCCAGCTTTTGGGAGGCAGAATAAACAAAAACCAACAATTCAGGAATTGTTTTTTTTTTTAAATTTTTATTCTACTCCGCGTGTGGTAAAATTGATAAGGCAGCGTTATTCTTTGGGTCAGTACGTTTACAGCGGTACCACATTTATATCGTTTTTATATGTTTTGGCGCTTTTACACAATAAAAGCTATTTTATAGAAAAAAATATTTTTTTGCGTCCCTTTATTCTGAGAGCTATAACTTTTTGATTTTTCGGATGATGGAGCTGTATGGCAGCTTGTTTTTTGCAGGACAAGATGACGTTTTCAGCGGTACCATTTTTATTTATATTTGTCTTTTTGATCGCGTGTTATTCCATTTTTTGTTTGGTGGTATGCTGATAAAGCATTGCTTTTTGCTTCGTTTTTTATTTTTATTTTTTACCGTGTTCACTGAAGGGGTTAACTAGTGGGACAATTTTATAGGTCAGGTCGTTCCGGGCGTGGCGATACCAAATATGTGTACTTTTATTGTTTTGTTTTTTTTTTTTCAGAATAATATTTATTGATGGGTACATTATATTTTTATTTTTGGTGTATTATTTTTTATTTATTTATTTATTTTCACTTTCTGACAGTTTTTTTTATTTGTTTACTTTGTCCCACTATGGGACTTTCACTTTTTTTTATTCTGATCGCCTGCATAGCATAGGGATGGAGCACCATCCCTGTGCTATGCAGGCTGTCAGCGCTGCACAGTGAGAAGATAGTTTGGTCATGCACTACGCATGACCAAAAAATCTTCCTGCTGTCTGGTGACCCGGATGTTGTCATGACGACATCGGATCATCATGGCAACACCCGGGAAGCCGCGGCAGACAGTGCTGGAGGCCGGAAGAGGAGGTGAGTACCCCGATCACCTCCCCTTAGCAACCGCAATGCTGCGATCGACTTCGATCGCAGCATTGTGGGGGTTAATGTGCCGGGAGCGGTGCGGGACCGCTCCATGCACATAGTACCGGTTGTCAGCTGTGACAATCAGCTGACACCTGGCTGTGATCGCGCCCACACAGCCTGTATGCGCGCGTGATCGCCATGACGTACTAATAAGGGTCAGGCTCTTAAGTCCCAGGGCACAGACACGTATTAGTACGTCATGGGCTTTAAAGGAGTTAAAAGTCATCTGAAATTGCCAATTATGGATCCAAAAAGAGTTTTTGATGTTCTACTGTTTTAAAAGACTTTGATATTGAGCAAAATGGGGTTCATTCCCAGTACCGGTTCATGGTTATGACAGCAGTTTGGTACTTGTTGATCCTCCTAATTCTTGCAGAACAAAGGGACTTTTGGACTTATTTCTCATCTTGGAATATGTGCACACAATGCCTTTTTTCAGGCAGATTCCACTATGGAAACCATCTGAAAAAACTCTCAGAAACTGCTCAAAAGAATGAACATCTGCATTTTCATGTAAAAACCGGAAGAAGCAAGCGGGCGAAACGCGCGTTGGGGTGAAGGGGGACAACGTCGTGCACTGGTTCTGGCTACTCCTTATCTTGGCTCATCTCTTGGCATAACCTTTATCAGAACCTACAAAAGACAAAAAATATATCTCATACCCTACCATCATTAGATATAAATGTAAAGCAAAGTTGCATATTAAATATGGGGGACTTAGTGAACTATTTTTGATCAAAAAAGTATACAAGCCGTCCCACCAGCGACAAGGTGACCCTAAATTGGGACGGTACCTACACTGTCTATATTAAAAACCTTACTGTATATCAAAGTTGAAGTAATGCATATAAAAGGGTAGACAAATAGGACCGGGTCCCAACTTCAGACCACCTAGGCCCGTGGTAAGCTACATATATACTAATCAGCTCAACAAAGGGGATGCCACACCCTTAATTTGCACAGAATGCAAACAAGACAAAAAACCAAGCAATGTGAACTGAGGTCTAAGATGGTACACATGCAAGAAATAGGAGCATGTTCACACTAGCAAAAAGAAGCAAAACCTACAAAGACAAAAAATATATCTCATACCTTACCATCATTATATATAAATGTAAAGCAAAGTTGCATATTAAATATAGGGTACTTAGTGAACTATTTTTGATCAAAAAAAGTATACAAGCCGTCCCACCAGCGACAAGGTGACCCTAAATTGGGACGGTACCTACACTGTCTATATTAAAAACCTTACTGTATATCAAAGTGTAGGTACCGTTGGGTGGGACGGCTTGTATACTTTTTTACTTTAAGGAAGTCTTTAGCAATACTATATATATGATAGTTACTTATAAGCCTCCATTGATATTATATTCCTTGGCAGGAGCTAGTCCCCTGTACTGAGCACTCTGTTTTTTAGCCATATGTTTTTTTGTATGTTATATTTTTATTGATTGACGAAATAAAATTGACTATTTTATATTAATGGATCTCTTTGTTTCTCTGCACTAGTAGTTTAGCGCAGGTGTGGTGGTTTAATATTTTTATGTAAAAACCCCTTGCTGTGCATATGTTCAGCCTTTTGAACGTCTTTTAACCGCTTTAGGTTTCCAAAGACACCAAGGAGTTGGAAGAAGTCACCTGACCATTCTTCTAGCATTTTCATCTTGGAAAACTCTCTATACTTTACAATACAAGTCAATGGGAGAGCTCAAAAGACTCCTGAAAGACACACACAAGATTTTTGGAGCGTTTTGCAATAGTTTTTGCTTACATAAACATTAGCGGTTACCCTAAAAAAAAACATCCAAAAAATGTCCAGAAAACAAAAAAACAATATACAACTTACTTCAGTTAAAAAAGCCAGAGTTTCCTGAAGCATCTTATGCTTGAAAAATTCAGCAGGCTCGCCTGAGTTTAGCAGTCGGCGTGTGCACATACCCTAACTCACTAAAGTGAAGGGGAGGGAGCCCTGTGAGAGTGGACAATCTGCACAGAAAAGAAAGATTTTGCCAATAGAAAAAGGACGGAGCTCACCACGCTTGCTGGTCAGATGAAATGGCTGAGAAATGGAAACCTCGTGGGTGCCATATCCTGCTGGTGAGGCACAGCAAAAGCAACGATGAGGAAGGGAAGATTCGGCACACCCATCTGCTAATATAAAAATCGGAATCTTTATTGTTATTCCATAAAAAAAAAAGGATCCATGAAGAGATTAAAACCTGACGCGTTTCTGGTGCTAGGTGCACACTCAACCATAAAGGAACCATGAGAACCTATTTTGAATACATTGGAGCAAATCAGATGTGTTCAGAGAAAAAGAATATTAACCCATGAAGGAAAAAAGCTCTCATATCGTATACAAACAATTACACAAAGGGAAATGTAGAAAACCATCAATATATAAAAAAAAAAATCATTCTTAAAGTTCATGCCCAGGGTCGTTAGAGGCACGCCGACTAGGCATCTGCCTAGGGCCCCCACTCGCCCAGAGGCCCCCAGCCAGTGGCATGCTGCTAATAGCGGCACACCACATGGCCGCTATGGGGCCCGTGAGTCGGGGGCCCTGCACCAGCACCGCCCCCCCCCCCCCGCATTGCGTCTTCAACTGTATCAGCATCATATCATAGATGTCGATACAGTTGAAAACAATGATGGAAGAGGGAGCGCCATGTAACACTCCCTCTCCCATCATTCCCCCTCTGCCTCTGATGCAGTGGTACAATGACGTCGCCACGCTGTATCGGGCAGTGGAGCTGCTGAGACGCGCTGCAAGGTCCGGAGCATCAAGGGAACGAGGAGAGGTAAGTATTGTGTTTGTTTTTATATATATATCAGTGAGTACATGGTGGCCATAACACTGCAGGACTGTGGTGGCTGCATTATACTCTATGAGGGGGGGCATTATACTCTGAGGGGGGCTGCATTATACTTTATGAGGGGGCTGTATTATACTTTATGGGGGAGTATTATACTCAGAGGGGGCTGCATTATACTCTATGAGGGGACTGCATTATACTCGGAGGGGAACTGCATTATACTCTATGTGGTGGCTGCATTACACTTTATGGTGGGCTGCATTATACTCTATGAGGGGCTACATTAGACTTTATGAGGGGGCTGCATTGTACTCTATGGGGTGGCAGCATTGTACTCTATGGGGTGGCTGCATTATACTCTATGGAGTGGCTGCATTATACTCTATGGAGTGGCTGCATTATACTCTATGGCAGTGTTTCTCAACTCCAGTCCTCAAGACCCACCAACAGGTCATGTTTTCAGGATTTCCTTAGTATTGCACAGGTGATGGGATTATTGCCTGTGCAATACTAAGGAAATTCTGAAAACATGACCTGTTGGTGGGTCTTGAGGACTGGAGTTGAGAAACACTGCTCTATGGGGTGGCTACATTATACTCTATGGGGTGACTGCATTATGGGGCTGCAGTATACTCTATGGAGTGGCTGCATTATACTCTATGGAGTGGCTGCATTATACTCTATAGGGTGGCTGAATTATACTCTATGGGGTGGCTGCATTATACTCTATGGGGTGGCTGCATTATACTCTATGGGGTGGCTGCATTATACTCTATGAAGTGGCTGCAATATACTCTATGAATTGGCTGCATTATACTCTATGAAGTGGCTGCATTATACTCTATGGGGTGACTGCATGATGCTCTATGGGGGGCTGCATTATACTCTATGAGGGGGGCTGCATTATACTCTATGGGGTGGCTGCATTATACTCTATGGGGTGGCTGCATTATACTCTATGGGGTGGCTGCATTATACTCTATGAAGTGGCTGCATTATACTCTATGAAGTGGCTGCATTATACTCTATGGGGTGGCTGCATTATACTCTATGAAGTGGCTGCATTATACTCTATGAAGTGGCTGCATTATACTCTATGAAGTGGCTGCGTTATACTCTATGGGGTGACTGCATGATGCTCTATGGGGGGCTGCATTATACTCTATGAGGGGGGCTGCATTATACTCTATGAGGGGGGCTGCATTATACTCTATGAAGGACTATGGGGTGCATTATACTATATGTATTATATGGGGGCTTCATTATACTTTATGGGGGCTGCATTATCCTTTATCAATGACTATGGGGTGCATTATACTATGGCGAGTGCATTGTACTATATGGAAGACTATAGGGGTACATTATACAATATGGAGGACTGTGGGGGAGTACATTATACTATAGGAAGGATATGGTGCTGTACATTATACTACAGTCTTGTTCATTGTTATTGGCACCCCTTAATTTTTTTTCATAGACTGTACAATATCTTCAGAAATTAATGGAAATGTACCAAAGTTATATTCTCAGAATTTTTTAATTAGTGGTCCAAAGTAATACAACAATAAAACATTGTTCAAAGAAGAAACAGAATTAGCAGCATGTGCGGCAATAAAGTCACCCCTAATTAATACTTGGTTGCACACCCTTTGGCATTGATGACAGCCTCCAAACGTTTCTTGTAGCCATCTATAAGCTTCTTGCACTTCTCAGCTGGAATGTTCTCCCACTCTTCCTTTGCAGTTTGTTCAAGCTCTTGAATGTTTGCAGGGTTATTTTTCCCAATGGCAGATTACAGCTCACCCCAAAGATTTTCAAAGGGATTGAGGTCAGGACTCATTGCTGGCCATTTTAAAACAGTCCATTTTTTTCTTTTTCAACCATTCCTGTGTACTTTTGGATGTGTGCTTTGGGTCATTGTCTTTCTGGGGGACCCATAAGCTTTTACTCAAGCCAAGTTTTCTTACACTGGGTAGGACATTTCGCTCTAAAATCTCTTGATTATTCATGGATTTCATGATTCCTGTGATACGGGTAAGACTTCCATTACCAGACGCAGCAAAGCAACCCCACAGCATTATAGATTCTCCACCATGCTTAATTGTTGATAACGTGTTCTTTTCCTCATAGATGTTCTTTTCCTTCATTGCACACTCTGCAAACAAACTGTTACTTTGTATTGACAAAAAGCTCTATTTTTCTTTCAGAACGTTTTCCGTTCACCGTGCACCTTGGATAGAGCTGCATCCCTGGCCGATGAAGCCCTTACTGTCCGACCGCAATGGAGGAGGCTTCTGGACAATAAACCACACCCTGCTCCCACACTCAGGTGTGATACTGGAGAAGGACCCCATGACATTTATCATTTGCTCTTTTGTGTTTAACACGAGTGCTCTATACAGAAAAACACTTTCACTTGATTCATTTATTTTCAGGAGATATTCCACATTATGTACTTAAACTGCCATGGGGAGTATATTATCCTATATGGGGGACTATGGGGCACACTATACTATACTGAGGGCTATGGGGCACATTATACTATATGGAGGACTATATGGTGTGCATTATACTATGTGGAGGACTATGGGGTACATTATACTAAACAAGCAAAATGCTGTCTATTCATCGAGTGATTGGATTGTTTATGCCGGAACAAAAATCATTGTTCTCAGCAGCACATCGCCAGGTGGAAACTGCAGATGTGCTGCTGATGACATGATACTGTATGGGGACAGATTGATCTATTAGTGATTGTTCTGTCCCCATCATTCTTCCTCAACCGATGTAAAGAGGCCGGGAAACAAGCATCGAACGACTTCAGTATGGTCGATCATGCTCGTTTAACGGCTTGAACTCAGGGAATGTAAATGTTACCATTTGGGGCCCCACTTTAAACTTTTACCCAAGGCCTTACTTTGTCTAAAACCGGCCCTGTTTATGCCATAAGGCTACTTGGTACTTAGGGTGAGAATCCAAAAAGTCTCACGCAAAGTGAGGCTTTTCTGCCAACTACTCCACCTCTTGGGACATACTACTTTTTCAATCCCTTAAAAACTGAAATATGAAATATCGCCAGCATGTGCAGCAGGGCCGGCTCCAGGTTTTTCTGGGCCCCGGGCGAAAGAGTCTCAGTGGGCCCCTTTAACACATACCACGATTCATGATGCAGAGATACAGCGGAGAAATATATATATAGTACAATGCAAAAATTTCACTTCTTACATTACATGAGTGATATCTATTGTAAATTCCACAATAGCTCAGAAACCGGTGAATCGCTCCACACAGAATACTGGCCCCCATACAAGGCTCCATACGGAATACTGGCCCCCATATAACGCTTCATACAGGATACTGGCCCCCATATAACGCTCCACACAGAATACTGGCCCCCATATAACGCTCCACACAGAATACTGGCCCACATATAAGGCTCCATACGGAATACTGGCCCCCATATAAGGCTCCATACGGAATACTGGCCCCCATATAACGCTTCATACAGGATACTGGCCCCCATATAACGCTCCACACAAAATACTGGCCCCCATATAACGCTCCATACAGGATACTGGCCCCCATATAACGCTCCACACAGAATACTGGCCCCCATATAAGGCTCCATACGGAATACTGGCCCCATATAACGCTTCATACGGAATACTGGCCCCCATATAAGGCTCCATACGGAATACTGGCCCCCATATAAGGCTCCATACGGAATACTGGCCTCCATATAAGGCTCCATATGGAATACTGGCCCCCATATAAGGCTCCATACAAAATACCGGCCCCCATATAACGCTCCATTCAGGATACTGGTCCCCTTATAAAGCTCCATACAGGATACTGGCCCCCATATAATGCTCCATACAGGATACTGGTCCCCTAATAAAACTCCATACAGGATACTGGCCCCCATATAACGCTCCATACAGGATACCGGTCCCCTATATAATGCTCCATACAGGATACCGGTCCCCTTATAACGCTCCATACAGGATAAGGGTCCCCTTATAACTCTCCATACAGGATACTGGCCCCCATATAATGCTGCATGCAGGCTGTTACCCCCCACATAATGCCCCATACAGGCCCCCCCCTTTTAAAGCTCCATGCAGGCTGTTACCCCCCACATAATGCCCCATACAGGCCCCCCCCTTTTAATGCTCCATGCAGGCTGTTACCCCCCACATAATGCCCCATACAGGCTGCCCCCCTTATAATGCTCCATGCAGGCTGCCCCCCCCCTTTATAATGCCCCATGCAGGATGTCCCCCCCCCTTTATAATGCCCCATGCAGGATGCCCCCCCTTCTCTTTATAATGCCCCATGCAGGCTGTCCCCCCCCTCTATATAATGCTCCATGCAGGATGTCCCCCCCCCCCTTTATAATGCCCCATGCAGGATGCCCCCCCTTCTCTTTATAAAGCCCCATGCAGGCTGTCCCCCCCCCTCTATATAATGCCCCATGCAGGATGTCCCCCCCCCTTCATAATGCCCCATGCAGGATGCCCCCCCCTTCTCTTTATAATGCCCCATGCAGGCTGTCCCCCCCCTCTATATAATGCCCCATGCAGGATGTCCCCCCCTCTTTATAATGCCCCATGCAGGATGTCCCCCCCCCTTCTCTTTATAATGCCCCATGCAGGCTGTCCCCCCCCCCTCTATATAATGCCCCATGCAGGATGTCCCCCCCCCTCTATATAATGCCCCATGCAGGATGCCCCCCCCTTCTCTTTATAATGCCCCATGCAGGCTGTCCCCCCCCTCTATATAATGCCCCATGCAGGATGCCCCCCCCTCTTTATAATGCCCCATGCCTCCATACATTAAAAAAAAAATCAAATACTCACCTCCCTCCTCCTCACCTGCTACCTGCTGCCCGCTGCCCGCCGCTCGGCTCCGAACTCCAGCGTTGTCGGTGTCTTCCCGCTCAGCGCTCCCTGTGACGACTCAGGGGAAGGCGCGGTGTAAAGACGTCACCGCGCCCTCTGACCTGAGACGTCACAGGGAGCGCAGAGCAGGAAGACAGCGGATCTGCGGAGGCACGGGGAGAGGTAAGTATCGGGCTGCCGGGGCCCTGAGCAAGCGGGGGGAAGGGCAGGCGCTGACACCGCTCTCCTCCGCCCATAGCCCAGCGGGGTGCGCGACCGCCAGTGGGCCCCTCTGCCTGCTCAGGGCCCCGGCATTTGCCCGGGTGCGCCGGGTGCTGACGCCGGCCCTGATGTGCAGTAAACAAAGTGTTTAACTGCGCCAGAGTAAGATCCATTCTTATTACCAATGTTTGCAGGATGCTCTGCAATGAGTCTTTTCAGCTTTTTGGTAGTACAACCCACATAATGTACCTGACATGAACATATCACAAATGCAAACAACAGAAACCTGGGCATCAGCAGAGGGCTGGCTCTGATCTCGGGGACGGTAAGTAATACTGAGATTGTTATTTTTTTAACTATTGCATCATATAGCAGAACATTTTCTTAAAGGAGATAATCCCTAACATACTCTATTAGAAGAGAGCAGAGGGCAGGGTTTGGGAGCCTTCAGTGCAGGACAAAGAGCTGAGACACTGCACACAGAGAGACCGCCAACTGGGCACTTATAATTGAAATGCAAGGGGAATTAAAACTTCTCTGTCATGGACGTAGGTATGTTTCCATCACTCTCCCTGTCAACTATAAAGCACTGTTAGCAGTTCTGACAAAATCCCTGAACTGATCAGTCCATACCTGAACAGGGTTAGATAGGCCTACCAAAAATATCCAGCAGAAGACAACTCTTTTAGGAGATAACCCCGGGGTCAATCACTTCCCCCCAGGGTCCATTTAGATAGGTTGATTCATAATTAGACCTTACTGATGATATGTCCTATCTGTGCAATGACTGGCATGTTCTGCATAGATGGAATACATGTACAGTATACAGGAAATGCCAGTGGCTCAAAGAGAACCATTTTTGTGATTAGACTTATAGTGAATGTCCAATACTGTCTGAATGGAAAATGTAAAACACATTGTCAATGCTTTCTCCAGGCTACTGCATCCGTTATTGCAAATGCAATATGGATATTCATTCCTAAAGAGGGTGCAAAGTACTATTTGCCCAGGCCTGGCACAGTTACAAATGTTGGTTACTTACGCAAAAACTATGCAACTATAAAGCAAATTAAGCTGAAATGATAGATTAGGCTCGAGATGATTGATAGCAAGGATTATGTTATCTCATTCAACTGCATAGGATATATAGATTAAGACCCAATAGTGATGGTCCTAACCTCTAGCATTAAAACCTTACCATGTGACACAAATGATCTCAATGTGAATAAGGGCCGAACATGTACGGGGCCAACCTATGGACACCCAGAAACAGGGCCGGCATGAAGGGTAGTCAGGGTAGGCACCTGCCTAGGGTGCTACCTCATGCCTACTCGAGGTGGGCGCATTTCGGGGAAACACCCACCCCCAACATTGCTGAATGCCTGCAGCTGCCCGACACTGTCCGCAGGCCGCAGGCATTCAGCACAGTGATGTGCCGGGGTGTGGGCACACAGGGGAGCAGTGTCAGTTACTGACACCGCTTACCCCTCTCTCTGCCTGCACCTCAGCTGTCACTTCTTCTCCGCATTCAATTGTATTTGCGTCTGTAACAGCTGGCTGTGGGGACATTTCAAGAAGGGCTGGCTATCAGGACATAAGGGGTTGGCTATGGGAACATTACAAGAGGGGCTGGCTTTGGGGACATTACAAGAGGGGCTGTGCGGACATAACAAGAGTGACCATACTGTTATGGGTGCTGTTGGGTACCTTATTTTGGGGGCTGTGGCGACCATATTGAATAGGAGGCTGTGCAGGACATTATACTGTATAGTGGGGGTTGTGATGGATATCATACAGTGAGGGGTGCTGTGGGGGACATTATACTGTCTATAAGGCACTGTGGGGCCATTATACTGTATCGGTGACTGTGGGCCATAGTACTGTATGGGGTGCTGTGGGGACCATCATACTATATAATGGGGGCTGTGGTGGACATCATACTGCATGGGGGACTGGGATGGACATCATAACGTATATTGGGGGCTGTTGTGGATATTATACTGTATGGACGGCTGTGGTGAACAGCATACTGAGTAGGACAAAAGTGTGAATATGAAGAGGGGGCATAGTGAAATGGGGGCACAATGTGGAGAGAGGATAACATAGTTGGGGGGACAGTGTGGAGCTGTCCAGAGTGTAAGGGAAAACAGTGGAGAGGGGGCAGTCATGGTATAGGCCGTGGTTCATAGGGGCAGACGATATGGCGGTTATAGCTGATACTAGCAAACAGTGGGGCGCTTATACTTCATTAAGGCGGACAGTGTGGTGGGTGTGGCTCATAAGGACAGACAGGGTGTAGGCGATGTGCTGCAGAATACCAGAGAAGAGGGAAGTCTGCAGTGAACAGCTGTGGATGTGAAAAGTCACCATGGCATCTGGTCAAGATGGAGACGAAAAAGAAGAAACTACTCAATCAGAGAAGATGTCACCTATAAGGTACCTGATAAAAATGTTTACTTGTTGATACTGGCTACGTCTCATCAATACTGTGGTTCCTGTATGGTCCACAGTCAGATAATAACTGATAACAACACTCCCAGCTTACTATTGTTAAGAACATACTGGGAGTTCTAGGTTCATGAGATTTAAATGTATATTGGCCTGACTTGACATTACAATTGATCGCTGTACTAAGCTTGGTAATGTATTCATGCACTGATGGTGATTCTGGTGATGTATTCAGGTACTGATGGTGATTCTGGTGACATATTCATGTACAGATAATGGCACTGGTGTTGTATTTATTTACTGACAGTTCTTGTGATGTATACATGTACTGATGGAGGTTCTGGTGATGCATTAATGTTCTGGTGATGTATTCATGTACTGATGGTGGTTCTAATGACCTATTAATTTACTGATGATGGTTCTGGTGCCATTTGTATGTACTTTTCATGGCTCTGGTGATGTATTCATGTTCTGATGATGATTTTGGTTGTGTGTTCATGTACTGATGATAGTTCTGGTGATGACTACAGCACCAGAACCATCATCACTAAGTGACTACATCACCAGAGCCATCAATAGTGCATGAATACAGGACCAGAACAACCATCACTAACTGAAGATATTACCACAACCACCATCAGTAGAGGAATACAAGACCAGAAATACCATCACCACATGAATACATCACCAGAACCCCTATCCATACATGAATATGGCACCAGAACCATCATCAGTTTTGTTGCAAACTGTATTTGTTGCATGATGGATATAAAAACCATCATACATATCCCTTTATAATGGGGTCTGGTTAGCTTTCATTGGGGTGTCCGCCAAATGCTGCACACCTTAAATTGAAACCAAATGGTCCCCATTATAGTTATGTAATATTGGTTTCCATGACTGTCCTTGGGTTTGACACTTAAAATATAGGATGTCAGGGATGAATATCGCGATTGTGTACATGGATGAGCCGGACCGCTCATTATTACTCAATAGTATATCATGGGCTGTGTAATCTGACACCTCACTGTGCTGGCAGTCCATCTTGTTTTGTGCAAAAGGGAATTGAGCTATTTTTTTTCAAAGTGGATGACAAGTTCAGGAGGCAGGGGAAAAGTGTCTATACATGGGGAAAGAAGCAGATTTCACTGATAAAATATATTAAAAATTTCTTATTTTTGCCCCTACTATTCATTTGTGCAATTTAAAGAACAGTTGCCATTTAAGTATTTTGAAGAAGTCTCAGTTCTAAATAAGACTACTGTAAAATAATAATAATGTTTTTCCTGAAGAGAATAAAAGGGATTAATCTGCAGGTTAATAGCGTTCTGACACAGTGCCAGCACTGAGAGCCCCGCTGCCGGGAGGAAGTGAACTTTATTCCTCCGTTAGTGTTCGGCTTTCAGTCACAGGGTTGGCGCCAGCACGGTTTCAGTCACCGCTGAGTGCATAGAGAGTGATGGCTGTAACCAAGTCCCAGCACTGACTGACAACTGGCCCTAATGCTGAGCTGCTGTCAGTCAGTGCTGGGGGTGCAGTTACAGCTGCCGTTCTCTATAAACAGAGTGATGACTGAACCTGCGCCGGCGCCACCCCCGTGTCTGAATGCTGCCAGGAGGAATAAAGTTAATTTCCTCCCCGCTGGCTGGCCTGAGGGCAAGCGCCGGCCAGATTCAGAGCGCTCCAAACGCGACATGGTGTCCGCTAACAAATTGAATGGAAAATCGGCTCAAATTGTTAGCAGACACCATGTTGCGTTTGGAGAGCCCCTGTGTGCCTAAACATTGGAGCTCCCCCACAAGTGACCCCATTTTGGAAACTAGACCCCCCCAAGGCACCTATCTAGATGCATAGTGAGCACTTGGAACCCCCAGGTGCTTCACAAATTAATCCGTAAAAATAAAAAAGTGTTTTCTTTTCCACTTTTTCATTTTTACGAATCAATTTGTAAAGCACCTGGGGGTTCCAAGTGCTCACTATGCATCTAGATAGGTGCCTTGAGGGGTCTAGTTTCCAAAATGGGGTCACTTGTGGGGGAGCTCCAATGTTTAGGTACACAGGGGCTCTCCAAACGCGACATGGTGTTCGCTAACAATTTGATTTTCCATTCAATTTGTTAGCGGACACCATGTCGCGTTTGGAGAGCCCCTGTGTGCCTAAACAGTGGGAACCCCCCACAAGTGACCCCATTTTGGAAACTAGACCCCTCAAGGATTTTATCAAGGGGTATAGTGAACATTTTGAACCCAGAGGTACGACACAGAATTTGATAACATTAGGTCATCATATTGAATAAGTTGTCATTAGTCTTGAGCGCAAGTGTTCGCTACTTGAGTTTGCATCGGGTACTCAGGTATGCACCATGTACTGCGTGTGCTCAAGTGACATGCTCGAGTCCCTGCCCCGCATGTTTCACGGTTATTAGACACCCAAAAAAAAACATGCGGGGATCGCTCGTGCATGGCAGGCAATCCCCGCAAAGTTTTTTTGGCCGCGAAGCATATGGGGCGGAGACTCGAGCATGTCACTCAAATACCCACAATACTCAATGCATACCAGAGCACCCGATGCAAACTCAAGTAGCGAGCTCTTGCGCTCAACACTAGTCGCCATATCGTCATCTTTTTTCTTACTTTTGAAAAAAATCCCAACCCCATCACAACCCTAACTCCAACCCTAACCCCAACCCCAGCCCTAACCGCAGCCCAACCCTAACCCTAGCACAACCCTAACCCTAGCACAACCCTAACCCGAGAGTTTATTTTTTACGCCGTTCCTCGTGCGGTATAAGTGATTAGATGACTTTATTCTTCGGGTCGGTGCGATTACAGCAATACCAGAATCATATGGGGTTTTTATGATTGACAGCTGTCACACACTAAAAGACGCATTTTTTGTAAAATCTACTTTTTGCATCACCACATTTTGAGAGCTATAATTTTTACATATTTTGGCAGACAGAGTCATGTGATGGCTTGTTTTTTTGCGGGATGAGTTGACGTTTTTATTGGTGCCATTTTCAGGCACGTGACATTTTTTGATCGCTTTCTATTCCGATTTTTGGGAGGCAGAATAAACAAAAACCAACAATTCAGGAATTGTTTTTTTTTTATTCTGTTCTGCGTGTGGTAAAATTGATAAGGCAGCTTTATTCTTGGGGTCAGTACGTTTACAGCGGTACCACATTTATATCGTTTTTCTATGTTTTGGCGCTTTTACACAATAAAAGCTATTTTATAGAAAAAATTATTTTTTTGCATCGCTTTATTGTGAGAGCTATAACTTTTTGATTTTTCGGATGATGGAGCTGTATGGCGGCTTGTTTTTTGCGGGACAAGATGACGTTTTCAGTGGTACCATTTTTATTTATATTCGTCTTTTTGATTGCGTGTTATTCCATTTTTTGTTTGGCAGTATGATGATAAAGAATTGTTTTTTGCTTTGTTTTTTTTTACCGTGTTCACTGAAGGGGTTAAATAGTGGGACAGTTTTATAGGTCAGGTCGTTCCGGACGCGGCAATATCAAATATGTGTATTTTTATTGTTTGTTTCCTTATTTTTCATAATAATATTTATTGATGGGTACATTATATTTTTCTTTTTGGTGGATTATTTTTTTTAGTTTTTTTAAAATATTTTTACAATTTTTTTTTTTTCACTTTCTGACAGTTTTTACACTTTTTTACTTTGTCCCACTCTGGGACTTTCACTTTTTTTACTCTGATCGCCTGCATAGCATAGGGATGGAGCACCATCCCTGCGCCATGCAGGCAGTCAGCGCTGCACAGTGAGAAGATTGTTTGGTCATGCACTGTGCATGACCAAACAATGTTTCTGCTGCCTGGTGACCAGGATGTTGTCATGACGACATCGGGTCATCATGGCAACACCCAGGAAGCCGCGGCAGACAGCGCTGGAGGCCGGAAGAGGAGGTGAGTATTGCCATCACCTCCCCTTGCCACTGCAATGCTGCGATCGACTTCGATCGCAGAATTGCGGGGGTTAATGTGCCAGGAGCGGTGCGGGACCGCTCCCTGCACATAGTACCAGGTGTCAGCTGTGACAATCAGCTGGCACCCGGCGGCGATCGCGCCCGCACAGCCTGTGTGCACGCGCGATCGCGATGACGTACTAATACGGGTCAGGCTCTTAAGTCCCAGGGCACAGACGCGTATTAATACGTCATGGGCTGTAAAGGGGTTAAAAACAGGCAGGGAAATGTTTTACCTCACAAAAAGAATCAGCTGTGATCCCCTGCAGTAATGTCTGTATACTCTTTTCCTCCATGGTCAGACATGGCCATTACACAGTACACAGCTGGGGCACATTTATAAGATTATCTCAGCACAGGAACATTTTATTTAAACACATCCAATTGTTCAAGTTATTATTATTCCAAGATCTATTGATTAAAATGAACTTCTGTTTGTGGGAAAACTCCTTTAAAACTAGTGTTGCATCATCAATATACCATTCCACTGGCAGACACAGACAGAAGAGGCCCTGTGCATGAATAATATCATAATGCACAATTCCACATATTTTATCTCTTGGGCCCTGTACAGCTACACAGGCTGCACCAATATGTCCGCCCCGTGCCATTAGTAATCTGTCCCAGTGAGCTGGAATTATAATTTCATTATTAACCCCTTAATAACATCTGACGTACTAATACGCGTCTGTGCCCTGGGACTTAAGAGCCAGACCCGTATTAGTACGTCATGGCGATCGCGCGCGCACACAGGCTGTGCGGGCGCGATCGCCGCTGGGTGTCAGCTGATTGTCACAGCTGACACCCGGTACTATGTGCAGGGAGCGGTCCTGCACCGCTCCCAGCACATTAACCCCCGCGATGCTGCGATCGAAGTCGATCGCGGCATTGCGGGGGCAAGGGGAGGTGATCGGCGATACTCACCTCCTCTTCCGGCTTCCAGCGCAGTCTGCAAAGGCTTCCCGGGTGTTGCCATGACGACCCGATGTCGTCATGACAACATCCGGGTCACCAGAGAGCAGGAAGATTGCTTGGGCATGCGCAGTGCATCTCCAAGCAATCTTCACACTGTGCACTTCTGACAGCCTTCATGGCATAGGGATGGTGCTTCATTCCTGTGTCATGCAGGCGATCAGAAAAAAAAAAATGAAAGTCTCAGAGTGGGACAAAGTAATAAAGTGTATAAACTGTGTGAAAGAGGAAAAAAAAAAAATGTGCAAAAATATTATAAAAAAATAAAAAAAAATAATACACCAAAAATAAAAATATAATGTACCCATCAATAAATATTATTATAAAAAAAAAAAAAACAATAAAAGTACACATATTTGGTATCGCCGCGTCCGGAACAACCTGACCTATAAAACTGTCCCACTAGTTAACCCCTTCAGTGAACACGGTAAAAAAAAAAAAAAAAAAACGAAGCAAAAAACAATGCTTTATCACCATACCGCCAAACAAAAAGTGGAATAACACGCGATCAAAAAGACAAATATAAATAAAAATGATACCGCTGAAAACGTCATCTCGTCCGGCAAAAAACAAGCTGCCATACAGCTCCATCAGCCGAAAAATAAAAAAGTTATAGCTCTCAGAATAAAGCGATGCTAAAAAATATTTTTTTCTATAAAATAGCTTTTATTGTGTATAAGCGCCAAAACATAGAAAAATGATACAAATGTGGTACCGCTGTAAACGTACTGACCCGAAGAATAAAGCTACCTCATCAATTTTACCACACGCGGAACAGAATAAAAAAAAAAAAAAACAATTCCTGAATTGTTGGTTTTTGTTTATTCTGCCTCCCAAAAATCGGAATAGAAAGCAAACAAAAAATGTCACGTGCCTGAAAATGGCACCAATAACAACGTCAAGTCATCCCGCAAAAAACGAGCCGTCACATGACTGTCTGCCAAAATCTGGAAAAATTATAGCTCTCAAAATATGGCGATGCAAAAACTAGATTTTACAAAAAATGCGTCTTTTAGTGTGTGACAGCTGTCAGTCATAAAAACCCCATATGATTCTGGCATTGCTGTAATCACACCGACCCGAAGAATAAAGTCGTCTAATCACTTATACCGCACAAGGAACGGCGTCAAAAATAAACTCTTGGGTTAGGATTGGGCTAGGGTTAGGGCTGGGTTTGGGGCTAGGGTTGTGCTGGGGCTAGGGTTGTGCTGGGGCTAGGGTTGTGCTGGGGCTAGGGTTGTGCTAGGGTTAGGGCTGGGGTTGGGATTTTTTTCAAAAGTAAGAAAAAAAGATGACGATATGGCGACTAGTGTTGAGAGCAAGTGCTCGCTACTTGAGTTTGCATCGGGTGCTCTGGTATGCATTGAGTATCGTGGGGATTTGAGTGACATGCTCGAGTCTCTGCCCCATATGCTTCGCGGCCAAAAAACTTTACGGGTATTGCCTGCCATGCACGAGCGATCCCCGCATGTTTTTTTTTGGGTGTCTAATAAACGTGAAACATGCGGAGCAGGGACTCGAGCATGTCACTCGAGCACACGCTGTACATGGTGCATACCTGGGTACCCGATGCAAACTCAAGTAGCGAGCACTTGCGCTCAAGAATAATGACAACTTATTCAATATGATGACCTAATGTAAACAAATTCTGTGCCGTACCTCTGGGTTCAAAATGTTCACTATACACCTTAATAAAATCCTTGAGGGGTATAGTTTCCAAAATGGGGACACTTGTGGGGGAGCTCCACTGTTTAGGCACATCACGGGCTCTCCAAACGCGACATGGTGTCCGCTAACAAATTGAATGGAAAATTGGCTCAAATTGTTAGCGGACGCCATGTTGCGTTTGGAGAGCCCCTGTGTGCCCAAACATTGGAGCTCCCCCACAAGTGACCCCATTTTGGAAACTAGACCCCCCAAGGCACCTATCTAGATGCATAGTGAGCACTTGGAACCCCCAGGTGCTTCACAAATTGATTCGTAAAAATGAAAAAGTGAAAAAAAAAACACTTTTTCATTTTTATGAATCAATTTGTGAAGCACCTGGGGTTCCAAGGGCTCACTATGAATCTAGATAAGTGCCTTGGGGGGTCTAGTTTCCAAAATGGGGTCACTTGTGGGGGAGCTCCAAAGTTTGGGCACAGAGGGGCTCTCCAAACGCAATGTGGTGTCCGCTAACAATTTGAGCCGATTTTCCATTCAATTTGTTAGCGGATACCATGTTGTATTTAGAGAGTCCCTGTGTGTCCAAACATTGGAGCTCCCCCACAAGTGACCCCATTTTGGAAACTAGACCCCCCAAGGCACCTATCTAGATGCATAGTGAGCACTTGGAACCCCTAGGTGCTTCACAAATTGATTCGTAAAAATGAAAAAGTGTTTTTTTTTTCACTTTTTCATTTTTACGAATCAATTTGTGAAGCACCTGGGGGTTCCAAGTGCTCATTATGCATCTATAAAGGTGCCTTGGGGGGTCTAGTTTCCAAAATGGGGTCACTTGTGGGGGAGCTCCAAAGTTTGGGCACACAGGGGCTCTCCAAACACAACATGGCGTCCGCTAATTATTCAAGCAAATTTTACAATCAAAAAGTCAAATGGCGCTCCTTCCCTTCCGAGCCCTGCCGTGCGCCCAAACAGTGTTTTTTCCCCAAATATTGGGTATCTGCGTGCCCAGGGGAAATTGCACAACAAATTTTGGGGTCCATTTTTTCTTGTTACCCCTGTGAAAATAAAAAAAATTGGGTCTAAAGTAACATTTTTGTGAAAAAAGTTAAATGTTCATTTTTTTCTTCCACATTCAAAAAATTCCTGTGAAGCACCTGAAGGGTTAATAAAGTTCTTGAATGTGGTTTTGAGCACCTTGAGGGGTGCAGTTTTTAGAATGGTGTCACTTTTGGGTATTTTCTGTCAAAAAGACCTCTCCAAGTGACTTCAAATGTGATGTGGTCCCTAAAAAAATGGTTTTGTAAATTTTGTTGGAAAAATGAGAAATCGCTGGTCAACTTTTAACCCTTATAGCTCCCTAACTAAAAAAAAATTTTGGTTCCAAAATTGTGCTGATGTAAAGTAGACATGTGGGAAATGTTATTTATTAACTCTTTTGTGTGACATATCGCTCTGATTTCAGGGCTTAAAAATTCAAATTTTGAAAATTGCAAAATTTTCGCCAAATTTCCGTTTTTTTCACAAATAAACGCAAGTGATATCGAAGAAATTTTTCCACAATCATGAAGTACAATATGTCACGAAAAAACAATCTCAGAATCAGGGGGATCCGTTGAAGCGTTGCAGAGTAATTACCTCATAAAGTGACAGTGGTCAGAATTGTAAAAATTGGCCCGGTCATTAACGTGCAAACCACCCGCAGGGCTTAAGGGGTTAAAGGGGTAGTCCAGTACTTTATATTACCCCCCCCAATGTATCCCCACGGGGCCCCTAAGACTTTTTGCAAATACCTTCCTTTGCAGATACTGCCTGTGAGCGGCACAATCACTGGCCGCTCACAGGCATCACGTGACCCCCGGCTGCAGCCGGCTCTGACATCTGCTGATGTCACGACAAGTGCTGGTGTGGCCCGCCTTGTGGCAACAGTAGCAGATGAATTCTCCCGGAGGGCGACTGTAGCATCGGCGTCCCTGCCCTCTGCTAGGCAGGGATGCCGTCCCTCTCATCTCCGCGCTCCTCACGTGGGTCCCTCCAGTGCTCCCCTCTCTGTCGTCGCAGCGGCGTCTCTGCCCCATGTCAGACAGGGACACCGTCTCTCTCGCCCCCCGGCTTCTCCCTGTGCTCCGTTCCCTGCTGTGGCCGGCACGCGTTCCTCCTTCAGCAGAGTGCTTAGGGCACTCCCCCCCTCTTAAAGGGACTGCGCGCGTCTTCCTAAAAAGTCCCCGGCCAATGGCCAGAGGACTTCCCACATTTAAGGCACCTCCTCCAAAATGGAGGTGCCCGAGCAACAGTTGTCGCACTGTGTCTTCACCTCTGCTTCAGCCCTCAGGTCCCTCCGCTAGCCTGTCTAGTCCAGCCTGATTCCTGCCTGTCACCTGTCTGCTACCTGCCGGCACCTGCTGTATCTCTCTACCTGCTTACCTGGAAGCACCTGCCAGCACCCGCTGAGTTTATCTACCTGCTTATCCGGAAGCACCCGCCAGCACCTGCCGCGGCTATCCACCTGCTTACCCGGAAGCACCTGCCAGTACCTGCCGTGTCTATCTGCCCGCTGGGTTGAAGGTACCTGCCGTCTACCCAGAGACTGTCCCCGTCACTTGCCGTGACCTCCTGCCTGTCTACCCAGAGTCTGTCCCCGTCACTTGCCGTGACCTCCTGCCTGTCTACCCAGAGACTGTCCCCGTCACTTGCCGTGACTTCCTGCCTGTCTATCCAGAGACTGTCCCGGTCACTTGCCATGACCACCTGCCTGACTACCCAGAGACTATCCCCGTCACTTGCCGTGACCACCTGCCTGCTTACCCAGAGACTGTCCCCGTCACTTGCTGTGACTTCCTGCTTGCCTTCCCTGGGAGTCACCCGCTTCCTTACAAGGACTTCCCCTTTGTATTGCAGCTCAGAGGTTCCACCTCCGGATCCGTTACAGCGACGTTGGTCGTTGGTCCTCCCACGGGGTGGCGTTGTCCTCCTACGGGGTGGCGTTGTCCTTCTTCTTCTCCTCATCCAGGGGACATCCTCAGGACTGTCGGCGAGTAGGATCCTTCCCTCCGGCTCGGGCTCCGCCTGTAGCTGCAGGGCGCTCAGGACAGTGGTCAGGGTTTTACTTAGCTGACGCACTTCAGAGCGCAGGCTGTCCAGCTCGCTAGGGGGCACTGTTTGTGACGCGCTCCCTGAGCCGTGGGGTACCCGGAGCCGGGCCTTGTGGATGCTGGGGGTTGTAGTCACCGTGGCGGTGACCCGGTCCGTGACTCAGGGCGGTCAAACCAGGGTAGTCTATGTGTCTCTGTTCTATATAGTCCGACTACGCCATCTGTGGATTGCGGTTATTGGTAACCGCCGCTGCGGGGCAGTCCGCTGAAGCTGGTGGTATGTGCAGCAAGGTGATGTGACTCCCCACAGGCGGAGTGTAGCTTCAGGGCAGCGTATGCAGATGATGGTGGTGATGGTGCAAGGTGTCACGGTGCAAGAATAATCACAGAGTCCACACGATGCAGTCCCAGATCCTTTACTCACAGTTTAAACAGTTCCACGTACAGGGCCAGTGTAAGAGCCCACGGAGTCCTGTGCTCACGCAGTGAGGGGCTTGGTCGACCCTCAGGTAACTCCGGAGTATTTTCCAGGACCCCCTTCTGTGTGTCCTCTCTTCTTGTACCTCACACCTAGCGGCACCTCTGTCCAGTGTCCTCGGGCCTTGGCGGGTGACGTGTGTTCCGTCCCCTGGCCCTATGTGGCTACCTTCCTAGTGGCTGGTGTGGATGGCCTGCTGTACTTGAAGTGCTGCAGCCTCCGGTTCCCAGTTGAGCCCTGTAGTCTCTGCTGGTTGGGGGACCCGGTTCCCCTCTTCTGGCCTGACCCCCCCTACCTCCTGGCAGCGGCGGGTGTACGGGTGGCTTGCTGCACGGCCCGTACCCCTGGGGTCCCTTCTCTCCTCGTCCTGCTCCCACTCCTCTCTTCTCCTTCCAGGCTCAGGCCTCCTGGCTAGGCCCGCCTCTGGAGCAGAGCTCATGCAGAGCCTCTGCTCCTGTCACTTTCACTCTCCACCACTGTACTGATGAACCAAGATGGTTCCTTCCTTTTATACCTCCTACTCCAATGCTCCCAGGATTTACGTCCTCCACCCATCCACTACATAGTTCCCCCTCTCTAAGTGGTTCCTCCCCACTCCAGCCAGGGATCAGGGACACTTGTGCTCTCCTGTAGGAGCATTATCGCCCTGTCCCCTGGAAATGTGGTGTAGTGGATGTAGTGTTAGGGTCCTGAGCCATACTCCTTCCTTACCTGAGAGTGAGATACCACACCTCTGGGTGAGATGCAATACCTCTGTGGCGACCGAACCCTCAGGGGCGCCACATTTGCATCTTTGTTTCAGCCGTTAATGAAGGAGCAGTGGGTGCTGCGGGCACTGGGGTGGCCCCACCCTGGTACCGCTGGATAGCAGTATCTGATGGTTCCAGGGGCTGCAGACCCTTAATAGCCATGTCCTTCAGGGCGTCAAAGGTGGCATTTGGATGATCTAAGGCCCACCACCGTACGGTTCTGCTCTCTTCCTGGGATCTCAACCCCCGGATGAACTGTTCTGTCAGCATTTTGTCCTCACCATGTATGCTGGCTGGACTAGCCTGTTTCAGGGCCCGCAGGGCTTCCTGTAAGCGCCAGGCATAGTCCCGGATACTGTCCTCAGGTTTCTGGGCACAGTGGTAGAACCTCATCCGGAGATCTGTCTCAGTGCGGTTTTCAAAGACAGTTTGCAGTCTCTTAAAGATAATGGATACTGATTCCTGGTCTGCGGCTGGCCAGGTTTCAACTTCCCGCTCTGCGGCACCAGTCAATTGTCCCAGCACAACAGCGGCTCTCTGCTTACCAGTCATTGAGTACATATCCAGTACACCGCATATTTTCCTTTTGAATCCAGACAGGGTGTCTGGTTTGCCGTCATACTGGGGAAGCCATTTTGCTCCAGAGATATACGGTAGGGCCATGGGTATTAACGGAGTCATGATCCCTGCTGGTGGGGCGGCCGCTCTGGCCTGAGCAGCGCCGGGCGCAAGTTGAGCATCGAGAGCGTTATCCGGTGCTCCGGCGTCTTGCTGGCTGTCGGCCATGGTTGCGCCCCCCTAGTAAACCGTAGCCTACCTCCTGTTTCTTTTTTGGGTAGGCCGAAGCTCCGCAGACAACGGTCTCCTTCCAGGACCTGACGCTTCCTGGTGCTGCGTCAGAGCGCGAGGCGGGGCTTGAGATTCGTGCGCTACCAACGGTCAAGCCTCTCTGGTTCCCGCGGTTACGCCCCTCTTCTTCCCGCACGGCGGCGCGGTAATGGCGGCGATGTTGTTCACCACAGTTCAAATACAGTTCAATACGGCACACAGTACCCGGTGGCAACGGGCACGAAATCCTGTTTGTGACGCCAGAAAGAGAGATGTGTCACCCAGTGGGATATAGGGGGACTCGGTACCCGGGCCTTTTACCTTGCTTAGGATGTCACGGCAGTCGGCTCCCGGGTCCGTACTCTGGGGTCTCTCTTAAAAAGGGGTTTTTAGTGTATAGTTTGTTTCTTGACGCCACCTGTGGTTTCCGGTAATGGTTACCGGCGCTGCTGCAGACCTCCGGGGGTGATGAAATGGCAGCTGGGATGTTTCTGCTCCCCACAAGCGGAGCGGACCCCCGGGGCAGAGTTGATGGAAGGATGCAGGTGAAAGATGACCAGGTCAAGGGGAATGACGGACACGCACACAGGGGGTTTGCTTCAGTACCTTTACTGGAGTAATGGCAGGTATGGTCCAGGGTACTTGCTAGGAAGGATGCACTTCAGGACTTCTCCCCAGTGAGCGGGTATAAGGCCTCCTGATCCTTGTCTCTCTCTCTCTAAGCTTCTAGCCAGCCTGGAATTTGGCCTAGCTTCTGTGTTGTGTTGCTCTCTCACCTGACCGCTTGGTAGTAGGACCTTTCTTTGGCAACCACTATCCCTGGACGCCGTGGCCTTCATGGTTCCTAGTCCCGTTATTGCTGGTAGTTTCAGGATAACCAGGGGTCTGGAAGCCTCCTGGTATGCCGGTTGTCCCTACTGGGTATACAGGACCCTGTAGGCACGGACCCGGTGTCCGGTTTGTGTCTTGGGGTGAGCCTATGATGCTCCTCTGCCCCCTTAACTCCTCTTTGCCTCCGGCCACACTTGGGCCCTCAATACAGCAGCAGACGTGCTGCGTCTTCACTGCTCTCAGTGGCAGCACACTCTCTGATCTCTCTCACTAAACTGAACTGCCTGGCTCCACCCTCCATATATATATATATCCCTAACAGGGCTCCCTCTGGTGGTATGAGGTGGAAGGGTGGAGGTGTTTGTTTGTAATGAGGGCCTCTTGTGGAGAAGTCCATCCATGCACCCTTTTGGGTCCTGTGGTACCTGTAGTAGCAGGGTGCCCCACTGGCAGCAGCCGGGGGTCTTTGTCTTCCTGGTTCCACGGTGGCTGCTGGGTTGTGGGCAGGGTTACCCCCTGCGTCACACCCGGCATCCACCGTTAGCTCTGCCTCTCCCCATTCATTGGGAAAGTGCGCGGTGGATGCTGGGTGTGACGCGGGGGCTAACCCTGCCCACAACCCAGCAGCCACCGCGGGGACCTCAGCGCTGAGTTACGCCTCACTTGTAGTGTTGAGCATTCCGATACTGAAATATCGGGTATCGGCCGATATTCGCGGTATCGGAATTCCGATACTTAATTCCGATACTTTTACAATATCGAATACCGGAATCGGAAGTTCCCATAATGCCTGCGCTCTGCCGTTTCTCTGAAGGATGACAAGCTGGATGGCAGCGCTCAGCTGCGATCCAGCCTGTCATCAGAATGCCATCCCAGCGTGGGAGAATTCTCCTGATTGTTTAAAAGCCGGCGCGCGGTAAAAAGCCGCCGGCTTTTAAACAATCACACAGCCCCATACTGCTTCCCCGCAGCCTCCCACCCCGATCCTCCGCTCCCCTCGCCACCTCCCATCCCGATCGTAAGTTAGGACCGGGCGGGGAGCGCAGCACTAAGGAGAGGGGAGCGAAGGACCCGGGCGGGGAAGCCGGCAGTGAAAAGACTTCACCGCCGGCTTTCCCGTTCTGTGCTGCGCTTTCCCGCCGGTTATTTCAAATGAACAGCTGCGGTATCAGGTGATGCCGATCAGCTGTTCATTTGAAGTCGCCGCGGTGCCCTCAGAGGGTTCATGTGAGTTCATGCTTGACTGCATTGCATGAACTCACATGAACTTTCCCACGGTCGCACAGGTCAGCCTCACCTCCCAGACCCGTCATGATTGGTGTGTGTGGGTGTCTGTGCGATGTGTGCGGGTGTGCGCGGTGTCTGTGCGATGTCTGCGGGTGTGAGCGGTGTCTGTGCGATGTCTGCGGGTGTGTGCGGTGTCTGTGTGATGTGTGCGGGTGTGTGCGTGCAGGCAGACATAGGCCGATGTGACACTACTACTCCCATCGGCCTATGTCTGTCCCCCGTCCACTCGTGCCAGCAGGATCAGCTCGATGGGAGCAGTAGTTCCCATCAGCCTGATCCTGCTATATAAATGGCCCTACTGTGTCCCCAATAAATGTTAAATACATGTCATTGGTGGCCAGTGGTTGCCTACAATAAATTAGTTCATACATTACCTGTCCCCGCCGATCGCCACCTAAAATAAAGTAAAAAATAAAAAACTACCTATACTCACCTAGACACCTAATTCCCCGAAGCCATCGATCTCCTGTAATAAAATATAAAATAATAAACCACAACCTTATCCTTACCCCTCCGTAGTAGTCCACGAGTGTCCCACGAAGATCTCCAGTTCAGAGCAGCCACATAGAATGTGACCGCTCTGAACCGCTGCCGCCGCTAGAATGATGGGGCCGTAAAGCAGCCCCGTCATTGCATAAGCGGGTTCACCGGAGTTCAGGCAGCGCTGCTCCGGTCAACTCCTTTACGGCCCTGCTGTATCGTGAGAAATTCCCACGGTACGGTACAGCAGTGCGGTAAAGGAGGTCTCCGGAGCTGCGCTGACTGAATGCACTCCGGTGACCTCAGTCAGTGGCTCCCGCTGCCGGGAGCGGACGTGTTCCCGGCAGTGTGAGCTTACAGCAGCCATGCACAGCTGTCACCATCTCCAGATGTGACAGCTGTGCATGGGAGATCAGTGCAGGAACGTGGACAGGTAACTATTTTTTTTTAGTAAACTAAGAATTTAATAAAATTGTGTGTTTTATTTCAAATAAATTATTTTTTTCTGGGTGTAGTGTGTTTTTTCTTTTTAACACTTTGTAGGTTAGTAATGGGGGTGTCTTATAGATGCCCATCATTACTAACCTGGGCTTCATGGCAGCTGGCGCTGACATGAACCCCAGCCCTATTACCCCCTGCCACCGCACCAGGGCAGCGTGGAAGAGCGAGGCTAAGTGCCAGAATTGGCGCATCCTATGGATGCGCCATTTCTGGGGCGGCTGATGGCTGGTGTTTCTAGCCTGGGAGGGGGCCAATATTCATGGCACCCTTCCTGGGCTATTAATATCAGCCCCCAGCTGTCTGCCTAGCCTTTGCTAGCTATTAAAATAGGGGGGACCCCACGTCATGTTTTTGGGGGGGTCCCCCATTTTAATAGCTAGTAAAGGCTAGGTATTCAGCTGGGGGCTGATATTAGTAGTCTGGGAAGCTCCATGGGTATTACCCCCTTCCCAGGCTTCAAACATCTTCCCCAGCCGTCTGCTTAACCTCCGCTAGAGACTAAAATTATGGGGGATCCCACGCCAATTTTTTTTTTAAATAAATCCTTTATTTTAACACTAAATGACATTTGAGGAGTTAATAAAGATACAGTCCCTAAATTATTATTTATTTTTTAATTAATTTTTCCCAAAAATTTTGACGTGGGCTTTGCTATATTTTTGTATGCCAGCCAGGTACAGCATCCAGCTTCTATGAACGCGCCATTTTCCGAGGTGGCTGCGGACTGCAATTTGCAGCGGGGGGGGGGGGGCCCAGAAAGCTTGGGTCTCCCTGCGCTGCAGATTCCAGCCCCCAGCTGCCTAGTTGTACCTGGCTGGACACAAAAATAGGGCGAAGCTCCACGTATTTTTTTTTTTAATTATTTCATGAAATTCATGAAATAATAAAGAAAAAAAGGGCTTCCCTATATTGTTGTGTCCGGCCAGGTACAAATAGGCAGCTGGTGGTTGGGGGCAGCCCGTTCCTGCCTGCTGTACCTGGTTGGACACAAATATAGTGCAAAGCCCCACGTCAATTTTTTTTTAATTATTTCAGGAAATTCATGAAATAATTAAAAAAAAATTGACGTGGGGCTGCGTCCTATATTTGTGTCCAGCCAGGTACAGCAGGCAGGAACGGGCTGCCCCCAACCACCAGCTGCCTATTTGTACCTGGCCGGACACAACAATATAGGGAAGCCCTTTTTTAAAAAAATTATTTCATGAAATAATTAAAAAAAAATTGACGTGGCGCTTCGCACTATATTTGGGTCCAGCCAGGTACAGCAGGCAGGAACGGGCTGCCCCCAACCACGAGCTGCCTATTTGTACCTGGCCGGACACAACAATATAGGGAAGCCCTTTTTTTCTTAATTATTTCATGAATTTCATGAAATAATTAAAAAAAAAAATACGTGGGGCTTCGCCCTATTTTTGTGTCCAGCCAGGTACAACTAGGCAGCTGGGGGCTGGAATCTGCAGCGCAGGGAGGCCCAAGCTTTCTGGGCCCCACCCGCTGCAAATTGCAGTCCGCAGCCGCCGCGGAAAATGGCGCGTTCATAGAAGCGCCATCTTCTGGCGCTGTACCCAACTCATCCAGGGCCCTGGTGCGGTGGCTCACTGGGTAATAAAGGGGTTAAGGCCAGCTTGGCATTATCAGCTGGCCCTAAGCTCGAAATTCATGGGGTCACGCCAATATTAGACATGATCGCCATGAATTTCTAGTAAAGTATTTAAAAAAAACACAACACCCAGAATAAAGTCCTTTAATTGAAATAAACACACAATTCTTTATTGTTCTAAATTAAACCATACTTACCGTCACGCCCATTCCAGCTGAAGCCAACGATCTCCTGCAATAAAAGAAAAATAATAAACCAACCTCATCCTTACCTTCCCATGGATCCCACAACAGCTTCAGCTCTGCTACATCGAGATGACAGGCTGGACCGCAGCAGAACGCTGCCATCCAGCCTGTCATCCCGCAGACACTGAGAAGCGCAGGCATGCTTGCGCTCCTCAGTGTCTCTCTGTGACGGCATAAAGATGAGCCGAGTTCATGTCCAATGAACTCAGCTCACCTCATGCACGTCACTGACAGCGTGGGAAAATTCTCCTGCACTCAGCGCTTCAGCGTGAGAATTCTCCCACGCTGTCAGTGACGTACATGTAGTGAGCTGAGTTCATTGGACATGAGCTCACCTCATGCACGTCACTGACAGCGTGGGGAATTTCTCACGCTGAAGCGCTGAGTGCAGGAGAATTTTCCCATGCTGTCAGTGATGTGCATGAGGTGAGGTCATGTCCAATGAACTCGGCTCACCTCATGCACGTCACTGACAGCGTGGGAAAATTCTCCTGCACTCAGCGCTTCAGCGTGAGAATTCTCCCACGCTGTCAGTGACGTGCATGAGGTGAGCCGAGTTCATTGTCGGCTCATCTTTATGCCGTCACAGAGAGACACTGAGGAGCGCAAGCATGCCTGCGCTTCTCCGTGTCTGCGGGATGACAGGCTGGATGACAGCGTTCTGCTGCGGTCCAGCCTGTCATCTCGATGTAGCAGAGCTGGAGCCGTCGTGGGAACCATGGAAAGGTAAGGATGAGGTTGCTTTATTATTTTTCTTTTATTGCAGGAGATCGTTGGCTTCAGCTGGAATGGGCGTGACGGTAAGTATGGTTTAATTTAGAACAATAAAGAATTGTGTGTTTATTTCAATTAAAGGACTTTATTCTGGGTGTTTGTGTTTCTTTTTTACTTTGACTATGGGGTTAGTAATGGGGGTGTCTTATAAATGCCTCTCCATTACTAACCTGGGCTTGATGTCAGCTGGCATTATAAGCTGACATCAACCCCAGCCCTATTACCCCACTGCCACCGCTACAGGGCAGTGGGAAGAGCGAGGCTAAGTGCCAGAATTGGCACATCCTATGGATGCGCCATTTCTGGGGCGGCTGACGGCTGGTGTTTCTAGCCTGGGAGGGGGCCAATATTCATGGCTCCCTTCCTGGGCTATTAATATCAGCCCCCAGCTGTCTGCCTAGCCTTTGCTAGCTAGTAAAATAGGGGGGACCCCACGTCATTTTTTTGGGGGGGTCCCCCATTTTAATAGCTAGTAAAGGCTAGGTATTCCGCTGGGGGCTGATATTAGCAGCCTGGGAAGCTCCGTGGGTATTACCCCCTTCCCAGGCTTCAAACATCTGCCCCAGCCGTCTGCTTAACCTCCGCTAGAGACTAAAATTACGGGGACCCCACGCCAATTTTTTTTTAAATAAATCCTTTATTTTAACACTAAATGACAAGTACAGTAATCAACACTGTCACTGTACTTATTATATATGTGACTGACATGTTTCTATCTATCTAATCTATGTGTGATGCTCTATTCTTTCTGTTGTAAATTGTCGGGTACCGGTGTATGCCGCTGCTGAATTGCCGGCTTTTCGTGTAATACATTCTACATTATTCTTAGTTGTTTTACTTCATGTAGAATTAACCTACAAGGAAAGAAAGGGTTTACTTTCATTCCGATATTTCTGTCCCATTGACTTGCATTGGTTTCCGGTATCGGAATCGGCGATATCCGATACTTTTTGAGTATCGGTTCGATCCAATCCGATACGATATTTCCTGATATCGGAAGGTATCGCTCAACACTACTCACTTGTCATGATGTCAGCGCGGGGTCATGTGATGCCTGTGAGCGGCCAGTGATAGCGCCGCTCACAGGCAGTATCTGCAACATAAGGTATTTACAAAAATCCTTAGGCCCCGGGGCGTGGGGGAATCTAAAGTACTGGACAACTTCTTTAATGAAGTTTTCCAGAATTTTAGTTGCAGGATTTTAAAAATTTGAGAAGTAAATCTAATAAAGGGTGCAAACCATAGAACTGATCCCTCTCCATAGAGGTTGTGATCAGTGGGCAATACAGCAAGAGACAGCGCCTTCAGCGGAGCAGCTAGGAGAGGCCGGAGTAGCGGGAAGCTGCTGTCACTGGTTCCCGGCGCTGCTGTTTCCGCACGGACGTGTTTGCAGGGTGCACGCCGGCTCTCTTCCTGGAGTCATTGCTGCAGCTCTTTGCACTTTGCGGTCGGCGGCGCAGAGCGGCGGATCCGGGCTCGCAGTGACGTCACTCTGTGCTCGGGCTCCCGGTGTGGCGCTCATGGCGGGGAACTTCTGGCAGAGCTCTCACTAGTAAGTGCGGCGGGAGCCCGGGCCTCCGGAGAGCAGGGAGCAGGGCTGTCCTGAGCGGGCTCACTATGGTGTGCGGTCACACAGGCGGCTGCTGCCTATGGGCGCTGGTGTGACGGCGGTGTCCTGGCCGCCGGGGCTCTTGCTGGGGACAGCCCGGTGCCTCCTCTCCTTCCAGGACCTGCTGCCTTAGCTGTCGGCCGGCAGAGCTGCAGCAGGGCTTGTTCTTCCTGCACCAGCTCTGGTTTTCTTGTTCTTCCTGCACCAGCTCTGGTTTTCTTGTTCTTCCTGCACCAGCTCTGGTTTTCTTGTTCTTCCTGCACCAGCTCTGGTTTTCTTGTTCTTCCAGCACCAGCTCTGGTTTTCTTGTTCTTCCTGCACCAGCTCTGGTTTTCTTGTTCTTCCTGCACCAGCTCTGGTTTTCTTGTTCTTCCTGCACCAGCTCTGGTTTTCTTGTTCTTCCAGCACCAGCTCTGGTTTTCTTGTTCTTCCAGCACCAGCTCTGGTTTTCTTGTTCTTCCTGCACCAGCTCTGCTTTTCTTGTTCTTCCTGCACCAGCTCTGCTTTTCTTGTTCTTCCTGCACCAGCTCTGCTTTTCTTGTTCTTCCTGCACCAGCTCTGCTTTTCTTGTTCTTCCTGCACCAGCTCTGCTTTTCTTGTTCTTCCTGCACCAGCTCTGCTTTTCTTGTTCTTCCTGCACCAGCTCTGCTTTTCTTGTTCTTCCAGCACCAGCTCTGCTTTTCTTGTTCTTCCAGCACCAGCTCTGCTTTTCTTGTTCTTCCAGCACCAGCTCTGCTTTTCTTGTTCTTCCAGCACCAGCTCTGCTTTTCTTGTTCTTCCAGCACCAGCTCTGCTTTTCTTGTTCTTCCAGCACCAGCTCTGCTTTTCTTGTTCTTCCAGCACCAGCTCTGCTTTTCTTGTTCTTCCAGCACCAGCTCTGCTTTTCTTGTTCTTCCAGCACCAGCTCTGCTTTTCTTGTTCTTCCTGCACCAGCTCTGCTTTTCTTGTTCTTCCTGCACCAGCTCTGCTTTTCTTGTTCTTCCTGCACCAGCTCTGCTTTTCTTGTTCTTCCTGCACCAGCTCTGCTTTTCTTGTTCTTCCTGCACCAGCTCTGGTTTTCTTGTTCTTCCTGCACCAGCTCTGGTTTTCTTGTTCTTCCAGCACCAGCTCTGGTTTTCTTGTTCTTCCTGCACCAGCTCTGGTTTTCTTGTTCTTCCTGCACCAGCTCTGCTTTTCTTGTTCTTCCAGCACCAGCTCTGCTTTTCTTGTTCTTCCAGCACCAGCTCTGCTTTTCTTGTTCTTCCAGCACCAGCTCTGCTTTTCTTGTTCTTCCAGCACCAGCTCTGCTTTTCTTGTTCTTCCAGCACCAGCTCTGCTTTTCTTGTTCTTCCAGCACCAGCTCTGCTTTTCTTGTTCTTCCTGCACCAGCTCTGCTTTTCTTGTTCTTCCTGCACCAGCTCTGCTTTTCTTGTTCTTCCTGCACCAGCTCTGCTTTTCTTGTTCTTCCTGCACCAGCTCTGCTTTTCTTGTTCTTCCTGCACCAGCTCTGCTTTTCTTGTTCTTCCTGCACCAGCTCTGCTTTTCTTGTTCTTCCTGCACCAGCTCTGCTTTTCTTGTTCTTCCTGCACCAGCTCTGCTTTTCTTGTTCTTCCTGCACCAGCTCTGCTTTTCTTGTTCTTCCTGCACCAGCTCTGCTTTTCTTGTTCTTCCTGCACCAGCTCTGCTTTTCTTGTTCTTCCAGCACCAGCTCTGCTTTTCTTGTTCTTCCTGCACCAGCTCTGCTTTTCTTGTTCTTCCTGCACCAGCTCTGCTTTTCTTGTTCTTCCTGCACCAGCTCTGCTTTTCTTGTTCTTCCTGCACCAGCTCTGCTTTTCTTGTTCTTCCTGCACCAGCTCTGCTTTTCTTGTTCTTCCTGCACCAGCTCTGCTTTTCTTGTTCTTCCTGCACCAGCTCTGCTTTTCTTGTTCTTCCTGCACCAGCTCTGCTTTTCTTGTTCTTCCTGCACCAGCTCTGCTTTTCTTGTTCTTCCTGCACCAGCTCTGCTTTTCTTGTTCTTCCTGCACCAGCTCTGCTTTTCTTGTTCTTCCTGCACCAGCTCTGCTTTTCTTGTTCTTCCTGCACCAGCTCTGCTTTCCTTGTTCTTCCTGCACCAGCTCTGCTTTTCTTGTTCTTCCTGCACCAGCTCTGCTTTTCTTGTTCTTCCTGCACCAGCTCTGCTTTTCTTGTTCTTCCTGCACCAGCTCTGCTTTTCTTGTTCTTCCTGCACCAGCTCTGCTTTTCTTGTTCTTCCTGCACCAGCTCTGCTTTTCTTGTTCTTCCTGCACCAGCTCTGCTTTTCTTGTTCTTCCTGCACCAGCTCTGCTTTTCTTGTTCTTCCTGCACCAGCTCTGCTTTTCTTGTTCTTCCTGCACCAGCTCTGCTTTTCTTGTTCTTCCTGCACCAGCTCTGCTTTTCTTGTTCTTCCTGCACCAGCTCTGGTTTCCTTGTCCATTTGACTTTCTGATCTTTTATTCCTTTTTTATTTTGGGAGGTGATGTTATTTTTACACTTTGCGTTCTAACAGGAGGAGGAATATGAACTGATAGAATTAATCATCTATCATATTCCCCCACAACATTTTAAATGCTGTTACAATTGACAGCGGCATGTAAGAGGTTAAATTGCTGTGATCATACATATCTCCGGAGTCCGCTCCATAAACGCAGTGCACAAATTTCAAAGTGCGCCCCTCAAACTCACCGGATATGGCCGGTATCCCTGATGACCGGTCTCACGGTGTGACTGTGCATATTAAAGGGGTGGTCTGCTTTACAAAACCCAGTTTCACATGCCCTATTGGAGAGTTGGGCACAGTTTCCATCTGAGCTAGTAACTTCCCTCCATGGGTTTCCATTACACAAACAGAAGTGTAAAATAATGGCAGTCCTGGACCTCTTGCACGTCAGACACCGGCAGTGCCTGACTGACCCCATTGACTATATTGGGGTCTGTAGGTTTCCCGTCATGATGGCACATTAGGGCTCCATTAGGGTTAGTGCATTTTACTGGAACAAATGGAGCTGATCGCTGTATTAGGGTTTGTTCCGGTAAAAGTAACAGAATCAATCTGAAATTAAGCCTCCATTGCAGGTGAGAATAAAGGCTTAGAGTAGCTCACGTATACCGTACATCCCTGATACGTTCTCATTGTCTTACCAAGAGACACGATTGATGGGAAAAGTTTAGTCCAGCTGTACAACTCCCCTATAGAGACTGGACGGGGACTTACTGTCTATATACTTCTTCCTATACAAGTCCTTTATGTTACCATAGGGAATCTTCATCCAAAAGTTCTCTGGATGTCCACTCTAGGCCATGTTCACATGTTCAGTATTTGGTGAGGTTTTTACATTCGTATTTGTAAGCCAAAACCAGGAGTAGGTGATAATACAGAAGTGGTGACGAGTTTCTATTATACTTTTCCTCTGATTGTTCCACTTCTGGTTTTGGATTACAAATACTGCGGTAAAATACTGACCACATACTGAAAGTGTGCACATGGTCATAAAATAATGCTTCTCTTATCCCAATCCTGGCCGTCCTCAGTATATAAACACTTTTCTTATATTCATCCATACTTTTGTTTTTCCCAGCTTGCAGTGGATACTGGATAAACAAGATTTATTAAAGGAACGACAAAAAGACCTGAAATTCTTAAGTGAGGAAGAGTATTGGAAGCTGCAGATATTTTTTACAAATGGTAAGCAGGTTAATGCAGGCACATGAACTTAATGTACTGCTATCTTTTAGGAGTCCAATTATTCATTATGAGATGTTTTGTGATGGATCTGGTTGACTTACGTGGTTTGAAAAACAGGGCTGTGTTAAAAACAAGCAACACCTGTTTATGGTTTGTATCTGGTATTGCAGCTGCAATGCCATACACAACCTGTGGACCGATGTGGCACTGTTATATGATGAAAGCAGCCAAGCTTTTCCACTGCTATACAGTCGATTTACAATTTGACATTTTCTTTAGCCCCTTGATGACATGGGACATGCATGTGTGGCGTACGTCAGGTGTATGGAGCAGGCTCAGGGCTGTTTTATAGAGCCAGCACTTGCCTGTAAAAGACAGTGATTGGTGCCAACTCTGATCACTGCTGTGTAAAAACACATAAATGTCTCTGTCAATCTCTGACAGCGTGTGATGTAACTATTCTGGCACTTGTTTGCCCTGCTATGAGGGCATGGGTATTATTTGCCATGACAGAGAAAAGGCCCTCCCGTCACTTCCATAAAGGCCTTCCTTATGCTGGGCTGGGCTTCATAAAAGATTGACCGCACTCAGGCCAAAAATACACTCATTGGCCAGCCTGATCAGTAAGTTATATCACTTACTCTTAAAGCTCACTTGTTCTTTTTTGGGGCTAGACAACATGTCTTAGGCCTGTTACTTATCTCTGCTAAGAATTAACTTATCCAACTTGCTACCTCCCAAACAGTAGCCATAACTGAGGGAGCAGAGTTCTGGAGAGAGGGCCACACTTTCCGATGAATTGCGAATACTTCCATCCACGTTCTCTTGACTAGAATCACCTATGTACTTCAGTTGTGGGGCGGGTCTTGCAATCAGCTTTAATGTCTTCTCTAACACTTAAAGCATACCTACACTTACAAAAGAAAAGTGACTATAGTGTACGACTGCCCTATAATTATGTTTTCTAAATCAGTCTGTTTTTACTGATGACCCGCAGCAAGGACCACCCAAAGTCTGTGCTGGAGGCTGCTCTACCCTAGGCATTGTCCTTCTCCTGCTGCTAGGCTGCTGTCTTCATTGCTGGAGGGAACGTCATGGGTTTTAGGCTGTGTGCCCACTATGCGTTTTTTAAGCGTTTCCGCAGCGGCAATTCCGCTGCAGAAACGCTTAAAAAATTCTTGGTAGAAGGTCTGCCATGTTCCCCAATGATAATCCGCATGTGCTGTGCACATGCTGCGGAAATTTCTGCTGCGGATTATCATTGCAGAAAAATCCACAGCACTACCAATTATTTTGCGGAATCGCAGCGTTTTTGCCGCCATTGACTTGCATTGAATCGCTTAATATCCGCATGACTACACGTGCACATGCGGATATTAAGCGATTCAATGTGCGGATGGTACCCGGGTCTGGACAAGAGGAGACTCTCCTCCAAACCCAGGTACCATAGTACCTGTAAAAAAAAAGAATTTAAAATAAAAAATATGCATTATACTCACCTTCTGATGGCCCCCGGTCTCCATAGTGATGCGTCCTGGCTTCCCAGCAGCTCGCGATGGTCTAAAAGGACCTTCCATGATGTCATTTAGTCATGTGATTCCAAGTGTGTTGAAATTGAAAAAAAAGTGCAATTCCACAATTGTTTTTTGGGTTTTTTATTTACCATGTTCACTATACCTGGCAATATGATTCTCCAGGTGAGTATGATTATGTTGATACCAAACTTGTATAGTTTTTATTTATGTGGTGAATTTTTTTTGGGAGATTTGTAAAAAAAAAAAAAAAAAAATATATATATTTTTTTGCTTGTCGCCATTTTCCAAAACCTGTATCATTCTCAATTTTCTGGATATGGGGCTGTATGAGGGCTTATTTTTTGCTCCCTGAACTGACGTTTTTACTGACACCATTTTGGGAGAGATACAATGTTTTGATTGCATCTTATTGGATTTTATTGCAATGTTGCAGCAGACCAAAAAAATGTAATTCTGGGGTTCCAATTTTATTTTTCTGGTTACGCAGTTTACCGATCGCATTAATTTATTTTAGCAAAATTTACAAACTCTTTGCAATAAACCGGAATTGAGTTCTTCAAATTCAACACGTTGACCCCGATTCATCAGTGTTTATGGCATAAGCACTTTAAAAAATTGCTAACATTTTTGCACAACATGAAGCTGGCGACTTTTGCTGTTTTCTCGCCAATTTTGGGGAGAAGCCGGGGACAGGGCTTAGCTACGCCCACCCACTAAACTCATGGAAAGTGGTAATGTTTCTTACTCCAGAAATGTTACTACAGTCCCCATCCCTGATAAGATGCGACAAATTCATTAAGTGGTGGGTGCCTCCAAATGAATTCAGCACATCATAGTTTTGCATGCCCCTCATACGAAATGCCAGTCTTAATATTGCAGTCTCTGAGTTGTTAAACCCCTGATTAGAATCCCTAGCTCTCATTCACAGACCAAGTGTTGGCTGAAGCAGTCAAGGGTTTCATTAGCTGCATCAGTTGTGTTTGAGAATAAAACACATCCAATACCTGGACTAGCTAGGGGTTGTTAACTGTGATGTTTGATTGCATGATAGAAATATGGCCAAGTAAGAGAATAGATGATTCCTTTGCACTAACAAGGAAAATAGTATAAAAATATAGCATTGTATGATCCTAGACCAGGGATGGCAAACACACACAGAGGGCCAAAATGAAAATCTTGGATAAAGTCGGAGGCCAAACAGTACATAGTATAATGGCTCCCACATAGTCCTCCATACAGCATAATGGCTCCCACATAGTCGTCCATACAGTATAATGGGCCCCACATATTCCTCCATACAGTATAATGGGACCCACATAGTCCTCCTTATAGTATTAAGAGCCTCACATTGCCTTCTATACAGTATAATGGGACCCACAAAGTCCTCTTTACTGAATAATGGCCCTATATAGGGGTGGTGGTTCTGGTGTCACGGGCCTTATATAATCACCCTGCGGACCAGATTTTGACATTTATGTTCTAGAGATACAGCTGGAAGCGGAGTATACAAGTCCAAGGTTAAAAAAACACAGGCTACACTACCAAGATGTGGCAAATGAGGAAGCCATCACCAGCGACCCCCAGACTCCTGAGGAGGCAGGTGGCCAAAAAACCTTTGTTGACCTCAAAAGACCTGCAGCAGGATTTGGTTGCAGCAGGCACAGAGGATCAGTTTGTACATGTATCTAAAATTAGTAAGGCAGTAGCGTTTCCACCAGTGAATTTAGTGAGACAGTGACCCAGGCAACTTAAGTAAAACGTCCTTTATTATTCAAATACTGCACTCTCGAAATAGCTCCGGATCGCAGCCGGGAACGTGTAGATAAAGTCCAGTGCCTCTGGCACTTGCACCCCCGTAAGGTTTTCGGGTGCCCATGTCGCTGGCTCTGGGCTGTATTAGCTTCACATAGCCAGGCATACGTCCACAGCACCTTCAGCTCTGCTACATGTGAAATCCAAACACAAACTGACATACCCAATCCTTAACTGCAGGTTTAAATGAAAACCGTGGCCATGTGCCACAAGACCCAGACTGGAGGGCGAGATCTGTCCCACTACCATCCTACAGATCTCTCCAAAAATAAAGCCCAATGTATAGTGAAAATCACGATCTTCTATGAACGCCAGATACAGGCTGGCTTTCACAGGAGAATTGTCATGACAAGCACGGAGCTCTTCAGCAGACTTCCGGCTGTCATGGCAACCCATCGGCGCCCCTTGATGATGTCACAGGCGCGCCGATAGGTTGCCATGACAGCCGGAAGCTCCACTCCACCCGTGGCTGTTAGAGCCAGATTATGGCAAATTAGCCATCATCTGTCGGGAAAGATGCAGGCTCGGCATGCGAACCCGCATCAAAGTCAGGCTGGGACATGACATTTTTACATAGCCCCTTCATGACATCTGATGTACAGTTAATACCAATAAAGTATTTTTTGGTTATAAGGGCCCATTCAGATGTCACTGACCCGACTCCCCCACCTCTCCACCCCCAGGAGCTGTGGTATGATCAGATCATGTGCCTCTACGGATGCACATTTATAAGATTATCTCAGCACTGGAACATTTTATTTAAACACATCCAATTGTGGAACTTATTATTATTATTATTATTATTATTCAAAGATCTATTGATTAAAATTAACTTTTGTTCACGAGAAAACCCCTTTAACCCCTTTACCTCCGAGAGTGGTTTGCACATTAATGACCAGGCCAATTTTTACTATTCTGACCACTGTCACTTTATGAGGTAATAACTCTGAAACGCTTCAACGCATCTCACTGATTCTGAGATTGTTTTTTCATGAAATATTGTACTTCATGATAGTGGTAAAAGTCTTCAATATCACTTGCGTTTATTTGTGAAAAAATTGGAAATTTGGCAAAAATTTTGAAAATTTTGCAATTTTCAAAATTTGAATTTTCATGCCCTTAAATCAGAGAGAGATGTCACATAACATAGTTGGTAAATAGCATTTCCCACATGTCTGCTTTACATCAGCACAATTTTGGAACCCAAATTTTTTTTTTGTTAGGAAGTTATAAGGGTTAAAAGTTGACCAGCGATCTCTCACTTTTCCAACAAAATTTACAAAACAATTTTTTTAGGGACCACATCACATTTGAAGTGACTTTGAGGGGCCTTTATGACAGAAAATACCCAAAAGTGACACCATTCTGAAAACTGCACCCATCAAGGTGCTCAAAACCACATTCAAGAAGTTATTAACCCTTAAGGTGCTTCACAGGAATTTTTAGAATGTGTAAAAAAAAAAAAAAATTAACATTTACATTTTTTTCACAAAAATGTTACTTTAGAACCCAATTTTTTTTATTTTCGCAGAGGTAACAGGAAAAAATGGACCCCAAAATTTGTTGTGCAATTTGTCCTGAGCATGCCAATACCCCATATGTAGGGGAAAACCACTGTTTGGGAGCACGGCAGGGCTCTGAAGGGAAGGAGCGCCATTTGACTTTTTGAATGTAAAATTTGCTTCAATAATTAGTGGACGCAATGTCGCGTTTGGAGAGCCCCTGATGTGCCTAAACATTGGAAACCGCCCACAACTGACCCCATTTTGGAAACTATACCCCTCAGGGAACTTCTCTAGATGTGTGATGAGCACCCTGAGCCCCCAGGTGCTTTACAGAAGTTTATAACGTAGAGCCGTGAAAATAAAAAAAATCTAACTTTTTCCACAAAAATTATCTTTTAGCCCCAAATTTTTTATTTTCACAAGGTTAAGAGGAGAAAATGGAGCCCAAAAACTGTTGTGCAATTTCTCCTGAGTACGTCGCTACTTCATATGTGGGGAAAATACACTGGGCACACGGCAGGGTTCAAAAGGGAAGGAGTACTGTTTGACTTTTTGAGTGCAAAATTGACTGGAACCGAGAGCGGACGCCCATGTCGTGTTGTTTGGAGAGCCCCTAATGTGCCTAAATAGTGGAAACCCCCCACAAGTGACCCCATTTTGGAAATAAAATCCTTGAGGGGTGTAATCAAGGGGTATAGTGAACATTTTGAACCCAGCGGTACGACAGAATTTGATAACATTAGGTCATCATATTGAATAAGTTGTCATTAGTCTTGAGCGCAAGTGCTCGCTACTTGAGTTTGCATCGGGTACTCAGGTATGCACCATGTATCGCGGATACTCGAGTCCATGCCCCGCGTGTTTCACAGTTATTAGAAACCCAGCAAAAAAACATGCGGGGATCGATAATGCATGTCAGGCAATCCCTGCAGGATTTTTTTGGCAGTATAACAGCCGCAAAACATATGGGGCAGAGACTCGAGCATGTCACTCGAGCACCCGAGATCCTCGGTGAATACCCGAGTACCCAATGCAAACTTAATTGCTCTCAACACTAGTCGTCATATCGTGATCATTTATTTTTCTTTACTTTTGAAAAAATCACAACCCTAACCCTAGAGTTTATTTTTTACGCTGTTTCTCATGCAGTATAAGTGATTAGACAACTTTATTCTTCGGGTCGGTGCGATTACAGCGATACCAGATTCACTAAAAAATCCCTTTTTTTTTTTTTTTTGCAAAGGCTAGTTTTTGCATTGCCATATTTTGAGAGCTATAATTTTTCCATATTTCGGGCACCAGAGTCATGTGATGGCTTGTTTTTTGCGGAACACATTGACGTTTTTATTGGTACCATTTTCGGGCACGTGACATTTTTTGATCGCTTTCTATTCCCATTTTTGGGAGGCAGAATAAACAAAAGCTAACAATTCAGGAATAGGTTTTTTTTTTTTTTTTTTATGCCGTTCTGCGTGTGGTAAAATTGATAAGGCTGCGTTATTCTTTCTGTTAGTACATTTACAGCGCTACTACATTTATATAATTTTTTTATGTTATGGCGCTTTTACACAATAAAAACTATTTTATAGGAAAAAATCTTTTTTTTGTATACCTTTATTCTGAGAGCTATAACTTTTTTATTTTTCGGCTGATGGAGTTGTATGGCGGCTTGTTTTTTGCGGACAAGATGACGTTTTCAGCGGTACCATTTTTATTTACATTCGTCTTTTTGATCACGTTTTATTCCATTTTTTGTTTGGCGGTATCACGATAAACCATCGTTTTCTGCCATCGGGTCACCATGACAACTACCGGGACCCGGCACAGACAGCGCGGGACGCTGGAGAGGAGGTAAGTAAGTGGCGCTTACTCCCCCCTTGCTCCCGGAATGTTGCGATCGGCTTCGGTCGCAGCATTTCGGTGGTTAATGTGCTGGGAGCGGTTTTTGACCACTCCTGGCACATAGCATCGGGTGTCAGCTGTGAGAATCAGCTGCCTCCCGGAGGCAATCGCAGCCACACAGCCTGTGTGCGGGCATGATCGCCGGTCAGTAATAGTACGTCCCTGGTCCAATTGGTCCAAGTCGATACGACGTACTACTGCTGACCACATCAGAAAGGGGTTCAGCCTTTGGCTTTCATGACAACATATCGGTGCCCTAAAGTTGCTTTGCAGGGTGACCAAAGGAGCCTGACTCTCAGTTGCCCTAGAACTTCTACAATGATCATACAAGCTCACCTTCTGAGCCATGCGATCATCATGATGAAAGAGTACGTCTAGGCATGCAAACAAGACTTTTGGAACATTTTTATATGAATTTGATTTATGGGACAAAGACGTATTCCGGCTCTGCTCACTTCTGCATCCAGGGTACAAGAGCTGCACATGACCCAGCAGCATTCCGTAGATGTGACGTGAGCGGCCCTGCTTATATCCTGAAAACAGGCGTGAGTGGAGTTGAAATACCTCTTTAAAAGGCACTTTGTAACGTCAGTGTAGCATGCAGTGTTTTCTTTGTGCTGTGTGACATGCATATAGTTGATTTATTCTTATGGTTCTTTTATTTCTTTAGTCATCCAAGCTTTAGGGGAACATCTTAAATTAAGACAGCAAGTCATCGCTACCGCTACTGTTTACTTTAAAAGGTTCTATGCTCGGTAAGTTTATTAACTTCATATTCCTTGTGTCTTGGTGTGTTACTCATTACATAGTAATTAATCATCTTGAGCTGACCATAGGCAATCAGTCACAAGGATGGGTGGGGTGCACTGCTCATCTATCAGTTGGCACCATACATTAGATGTCTGTGCTCCTACTAGTCTGCCTATAAACCTTTCTGCAAGGGGTTACAAAATGAGATTGTCTGTTACCTGACTGTACTAGCAATGCACTAGAGGATGCTTTTATGGTACTCCTACAGAGTTTGTCCTGTGGTATTGTGCTGAAAATGGTGGCTCTTAGATTGTTACAATAGGAACAAAAATATTATCTTAGTTATTCAAAGGAATAAGGGACTCTGCCTCTGTAATAATTTAAGGAGGTTTTCCAAGTTAATTAAAAGCAGCATACAGTCTACAATAAAGGTAAAATAAGGAAATAATGTATACTCGCCCATTCTATCCCTGCCATTTCATCTTTTCCTAACTTCTTCCTTTCTTCCTGCTGGTCTTATGTTTAACTTGGCTGTAGCATTCACATCCTATATACCCCATGTAACTGTTGTGGCTTTATCACCTTTCATCCGCTGCAACCCCATTCCTCCCTGCTGATACTTTGGGATTAGTGGTCACATCCCATTTACCCCATGATGAATGTAGCCAGGATACACAAAAGACCAGCAGGGAGGAATAGGAAAAGTACACTAGAACAGTAGGGGCGAAATGGATAAGTAATTAAACAGGACTGATAAAAGGCATGTCAGGAGCTGAGAGGAAGGGAGGTGAGCAGCTAACTGCTGTATCAAAATCAATGGGCTGAAGAGAGCTGACTGGGATCTCCTGAAATGTAACTACACCACTTGCTTGGATAGGCTTTTGGTGGATGAGCTCCTTGGAAACAAGCTGTACACTATGTAAGATGAAAGCAGAAGAATCACAGATAATAGAAAAATCAAGTCAGATGAAAAATTATTTCCATGCTGTCTAACTATTGAATGCAATTTAATAATTTAAGAATATCTGTTTTAAGGTATTGCCTATGTCTGTACAGTTGCCTCAGCTGCTTATTCTCTTTCATCATTTATCCAAATCTTTGACACAGGAGATCTGAGCACTTCTCATATATAAAACAGACCAGAAAAAACAAACAATAATGCTGTATAGAGATATTCTGTAACAATTCTGTAACAAATTGCTTGCCTTTCCATCATCTTAGTAAGTGAATCTTCTTTTTTTTTTCGCAGGTATTCTTTAAAAAGTATAGACCCTGTATTAATGGCACCTACCTGTGTCTTTTTAGCATCCAAAGTAGAGGTAAGGCAAAAAACATGAATGCATGTAACGACTCAAATTATTATTTTTTGCACAACCTCGCATTGTGCAAAAATATACTTTTCAAAGTGTCTTATGCCAGCAAAGTGTAAACATTATGATGAATCGGGGCCACCATGTTCTTTAGTTCCATCTCCATATTGTGATTAAGCTTTTATGGGGCTTGATTAGAATAATGCTTTTTTTCCCCATTTCAGGAATTTGGTGTTGTTTCAAACACAAGGTTAATTTCTGCTGCTACTTCTGTATGTAAGTATTTATTGGTGACCATTACAGGGGTGAAAGAGGTATCAGAGATGCCCGAAAACTGCTACAATTGGGGATCCCAGTGTATCTGTGCATTACACAGGGCACATTTATTTCAGTATGAACATGTAATGCTTTAGTGTGAGGTCTAATCACAGGGGGTCTCAGTAGAAAGTCTCCTTCTTGACTAGCTTATCTGTAAAAATGTGTTGTCCAAAGGCAAGATTAATTGGTATCTGTGGAGCATACAGCCGCATAAGTTAAAAGGAGTTATCTGGGTCTTTTATTGTTTTTTTGTTTAAGACTAAGAGCTGTCATACCTGCGATTTCTCCTCCTTCCAGTGACATCACTTCTTCTCTTCAGCTCTGCTCTTTTGATGGGGTAATCACGTCATTCTGATTGACAGCTGTCAATCACTTGATGTCTGCAGTGACTCCCTGTTGACAGCGGAAGAGGAAGAGCTGCTCTGTTGACAAGAGTTGAAATGAGGGGGAATCGCTGGCACAGCTCGACATCGTGCAGAACTGGCCTGCCTGTTAGTTCTTAGCATACACACAAATAATAAGTCTTGGATAATCCCTTTTTATTGCCTTTATAGTCTTAAAAAAGGACAATTGTCCATCAGGCAGAATTTGGTGGTATCTAGCATATCACTGTATTTATGATATTCTTTTTCATCTGATAGCCTTTACTTGTTCTGTTATTGCATGTATAGTTATATATAGTTTAACCACCTTTTTTGGGTTCGTCTTTTATTGTATTTTGACCTCCCATGAGCTAAACCTGGTACATATATAAGGTTTTCAGTAGTCCCACCTCCATTTTTTTATCTTGGGTATTTTCAATAAAGGTTATGACATTTTGCATCATAGTTGTGTTATTTGGTTGCTTTCTTGCTTCCTATATGGGTTTTGTCCCAAAATATCAGTGAGTTATTTTTAGTTTTTGAGGTCCTTAATCCGTTACCTATTTTAGTGTTATGTAAAACATGATTTTAATATTAAATATTTTCGTCTTTTTACAGTAAAAACTAGGTTTTCATATGCATTTCCTAAAGAGTTTCCCTACAGGATGAATCATGTAAGTAGGAGATAGCCTTGTTTTTATATTGTTCTATAGATGTAAGATTACCTGATGTGTTTGTTGCTGCCCTTTTCTTATGTCATGATTAGTGTTGAGCATTCCGATACTGTAATATCGGGTATCGGCCGATATTCGCGGTATCGGAATTCCGATACTTAATTCCGATACTTTTACAATATCGGATACCGGAATCGGAAGTTCCCATAATGCCTGCGCTCTGTAGTGTCTGTGAAGGATGACAAGTTGGATGGCAGCGCGATCCAGCCTGTCATCAGAATGCCATCCCAGCGGGGGAGAATTCTCCTGATTGTTTAAAAGCCGGCGGGCGGTATAAAGCCGCCGGCTTTTAAACAATCACACAGCCCCATACTGCTTCCCCGCAGCCTCCCACCCCGATCCTCCGCTCCCCTCGCCACCTCCCATCCCGATCGTAAGTTAGGACCGGGCGGGGAGCGCAGCTCCAAGGAGCGGGGAGTGAAGGACCCGGGCGGGGAAGCCGGCAGTGAAAAGACTTCACCGCCGGCTTTCCCGTTCTGTGCTGCGCTTTCCCGCCGGTTATTTCAAATGAACAGCTGAGGTATCAGGTGATGCCGATCAGCTGTTCATTTGAAGTCGCCGCGTTGCCCTCAGAGGGTTCATGTGAGTTCATGCTTGACTGCATGAACTCACATGAACTTTCCCACGGCCGCACAGGTCAGCCTCACCTCCCAGACCCGTCATGATTAGTGTGTGTGCGGGGTGTGTGTGCGGTGTGTGTGCGCGATGTTTGTGCGGGTGTGCGCGGTGTCTGTGCGATGTGTGCGGGTGTGTGCGGTGTGTGTGCGTGCAGGCAGACATAGGCCGATGTGACACTACTACTCCCATCGGCCTATGTCTGTCCCCCGTCCACTCCTGCCAGCAGGATCAGCTCGATGGGAGCAGTAGTTCCCATCAGACTGATCCTGCTATTTAAATTGCCCTACTGTGTCCCCAATAAATGTTAAATACATGTCATTGGTGGCCAGTGGTTACCTAAAAGAAATTAGTTCATACGTTACCTGTCCCCGCCGATCGCCACCTAAAATAAAGTAAAAAATAAAAAACTACACCTATACTCACCAAGACACCTAATTCCCCGAAGCCATCGATCTCCTGTAATAAAATATAAAATAATAAACCACAACCTTATCCTTACCCCTCCGTAGTAGTCCACGAGTGTCCCACGAAGATCTCCAGTTCAGAGCAGCCACATAGAATGTGACCGCTCTGAACCGCTGCCGCCGCTAGAATGACAGCATAAGCGGGTTCACCGGAGTTCAGGCAGCGCTGCTCCGGTTAGCTGCTTTACGGCCCTGCTGTATAGTGAGAAATTCCCACGGTACAGCAGTGCCGTAAAGGAGGTCTCCGGAGCTGCGCTGCCTGAATGCACTCCGGGGACCTCAGTCAGTGGCTCCCGCTGCCGGGAGCGGACGTGTTCCCGGCAGTGTGAGCTTACAGCAGCCATGCACAGCTGTCACCATCTCCAGATGTGACAGCTGTGCATGGGAGATCAGCGCAGGAACGTGGACAGGTAACTATTATTTTTAGTAAACTAAGAATTAAATAAAATTGTGTGTTTTATTTCAAATAAATTATTTTTTTCTGGGTGTAGTGTGTGTTTTTTCTTTTTAACACTTTGTAGGTTAGTAATGGGGGTGTCTTATAGACGCCCATCATTACTAACCTGGGCTTCATGGCAGCTGGCGCTGACATGAACCCCACCACTATTACCCCCTGCCACCGCACCAGGGCAGCGTGGAAGAGCGAGGCTAAGTGCCAGAGTTGGCGCATCCTATGGATGCGCCATTTCTGGGGCGGCTGACGGCTGGTGTTTCTAGCCTGGGAGGGGGCCAATATTCATGGCACCCTTCCTGGGCTATTAATATCAGCCCCCAGCTGTCTGCCTAGCCTTTGCTAGCTATTAAAATAGGGGGGACCCCACGTCATTTTTTTTGGGGGGGTCCCCCATTTTAATAGCTAGTAAAGGCTAGGTATTCAGCTGGGGGCTGATATTAGTAGCCTGGGAAGCTCCGTGGGTTTTACCCCCTTCCCAGGCTTCAAACATCTGCCCCAGCCGTCTGCTTAACCTCCGCTAGAGACTAAAATTATGGGGGATCCCACGCCATTTTTTTTTTAAATAAATCCATTATTTTAACACTAAATGACATTTGAGGAGTTAATAAAGATGCAGTCCCTAAATTATTATTTATTTTTTAATTAATTTTTCCCAAAACTTTTGACGTGGGCTTCGCCATATTTTTGTATGCCAGCCAGGTACAGCATCCAGCTTCTATGAACGCGCCATTTTCCGGGGCGGCTGCGGACTGCAATTTTCAGCGGGGGGCAGAAAGCTTGGGCCTCCCTGCGCTGCAGATTCCATCCCCCAGCTGCCTAGTTGTACCTGGCTGGACCCAAATATAGTGCAAAGCCCCACGTCAATTTTTTTTTAATTATTTCAGGAAATTCATGAAATAATAAAAAAAAAAAAAATACTTGAAGCTTCTCCCTATTTTTGTGTCCAGCCAGGTACAACTAGGCAGCTGGGGGATGGAATCTGCAGCGCAGGGAGGCCCAAGCTTTCTGCCCCCCCCTGAAAATTGCAGTCCGCAGCCACCCCGGAAAATGGCGCGTTCATAGAAGCTGGATGCTGTACCTGGCTGGCATACAAAAATATGGCGAAGCCCACGTCAAAAGTTTTGGGAAAAATTAATTAAAAAATAAATAATAATTTAGGGACTGCATCTTTATTAACTCCTCAAATGTCATTTAGTGTTAAAATAAAGGATTTATTTTAAAAAAAGTTGACGTGGGGCTTCGCACTATATTTGTGTCCAGCCAGGTACAGCAGGCAGGAATGGGCTGCCCCCAACCACCAGCTGCCTATTTGTACCTGGTTGGACACAACAATATAGGGAAGCCCTTTTTTTCTTAATTATTCCATGAATTTCATGAAATAATTAAAAAAAAAAATGCGTGGGGCTTCGCCCTATTTTTGTGCCCAGCCAGATACAACTAGGCAGCTGGGGGCTGGAATCCGCAGCGCAGGGAGGCCCAAGCTTTCTGGGCCACCCCCGCTGCAAATTGCAGTCCGCAGCCGCCCCAGAAAATGGCGCGTTCATAGAAGCGCCATCTTCTGGCGCTGTACCCAACTCATCCAGGGTCCTGGTGCGGTGGCTCACTGGGTAATAAAGGGGTTAAGGCCAGCTTGGCATTATCAGCTGGCCCTAAGCCCGAAATTCATGGGGTCACGCCAATATTAGACATGACCACCATGAATTTCTAGTAAAGTATTTAAAAAAACACAACACCCAGAAAAAAGTCCTTTAATTGAAATAAACACACAATTCTTTATTGTTCTAAATTAAACCATACTTACCATCATGCCCATTCCAGCTGAAGCCAACGATCTCCTGCAATAAAAGTAAAATAATAAAGCAACATCATCCTTACCTTTCCATGGCTCCCACGACAGCTTCAGCTCTGCTACATCGAGATGACAGGCTGGACCGCAGCAGAACGCTGCCATCCATCCTGTCATCCCGCAGACACTGAGAAGCGCAGGCATACTTCCACTCCTCAGTGTCTGGCTGTGACGGCATCCAGATGAGCCGAGGTCATGTCCAATGAACTCAGCTCACCTCATGTACGTCACTGACAGCGTGGGAAAATTCTCCTGCACTCAGCACTTCAGCGTGAGAATTTTCCCACGCTGTCAGTGACGTGCATGAGGTGAGCTGAGTTCATTGGACATGAACTCGGCTCATCTGGATGACGTCACAGAGAGACACTGAGGAGCGCAAGCATGCCTGCGCTTCTCAGTGTCTGCGGGATGACAGGCTGGATGGCAGCGTTCTGCTGCGGTCCAGCCTGTCATCTCGATGTAGCAGAGCTGAAGCTGTCGTGGGAACCATGGAAAGGTAAGGATGAGGTTGCTTTATTATTTTACTTTTATTGCAGGAGATCGTTGGCTTCAGCTGGAATGGGCGTGATGGTAAGTATGGTTTAATTTAGAACAATAAAGGATTGTGTCTTTATTTCAATTAAAGGACTTTATTCTGGGTGTTTGTGTTTTTCTTTAACTTTGACTATGGGGTTAGTAATGGGGGTGTCTTATAGACGCCTCTCCATTACTAACCTGGGCTTGATGTCAGCTGGCATTATAAGCTGACATCAACCCCAACCCTATTACCCCCTGCCACCGCACCAGGGCAGCGTGGAAGAGCGAGGCTAAGTGCCAGAATTGGCGCATCCTATGGATGCGCCATTTCTGGGGCGGCTGACGGCTGGTGTTTCTAGCCTGGGAGGGGGCCAATATTAATGGCACCCTTCCTGGGCTATTAATATCAGCCCCCAGCTGTCTGCCTAGCCTGTGCTAGCTATTAAATTAGGGGGGACCCCACGTTATTTTTTTTGGGGGGTTCCCCCATTTTAATAGCTAGTAAAGGCTAGGTATTCAGCTGGGGGCTGATATTAGTAGCCTGGGAAGCTCCGTGGGTATTACCCCCTTCCCAGGCTTCAAACATTTGCCCCAGCTGTCTTCTGCTTAACCTCCGCTAGAGCCTAAAATTAAGGGGAACCCCACGCCAATTTTTTTTTAAATAAATCCTTTATTTTAACACTAAATGACAAGTACAGTAATCAACACTATCACTGTACTTCATATATATGTGACTGACATGTTTCTATCTATCTAATCTATGTGTGATTCTCTATTCTTTCTATTCTAAATTGTCGGGTACAGATGCTGAATTGCCGGCCGGCTTTCTTAAAGAGACGGTGCATGAAAACACTATTATTTTTTTAAATAAATCCTTTACACTAAATGACAAGTACAGTAATCAACACTGTCACAGTACTTCATATATATGTGACTGACATGTTTCTATCTATCTAATCTATGTGTGATTCTCTATTCTTTCTATTCTAAATTGTCGGGTACAGATGCTGAATTGCCGGCCGGCTTTCTTAAAGAGACGGTGCATGAAAACACTATTATTTTTTTAAATAAATCCTTTACACTAAATGACAAGTACAGTAAGCAACACTGTCACTGTACTTCTTATATATGTGGCTGACATGTTTCTATCTATCTAATCTATGTGTGAAGCTCTATTCTGTCTGTTATAAATTGTCGGGTACCGCTGCTGAATTGCCGGCCGGCTTTTTTAAAGAGACGGTGCACGAAAACGCTAATATTTTTTTAATAAATCCTTTACACTAAATGACAAGTACAGTAAGCAACACTGTCACTGTACTTCATATATATGTGACTGACATGTTTCTATCTATCTAATCTATGTGTGAAGCTCTATTCTGTCTGTTGTAAATTGTCGGGTACCGGTGAATGCCGCTGCTGAATTGCCGGCTTTTCATGTCATTCTACATTATTCTTAGTTGTTTTACTTCATGTAGAATTAACCTACAAGGAAAGAAAGGGTTTATTTTCATTCCGATATTTGTGTCCCATTGACTTGCATTGGTTTCCGGTATCGGAATCGGCGATATCCGATACTTTTTGGGTATCGGCCCGATCCAATCCGATACGATATTTCCTGATATCGGAAGGTATCGCTCAACACTAGTCATGATATGAAATCTCATTTGGGTGAAGGAGTAGATCCCGTAGCTGATTAAGTACCCTATTTTTCGCACTATAAGACACACTTTTTTCCTCCAAAATTTTGGAGGAAAGTGGGGAGTGCGTCTTATAGTCCGAACATATGTTCTGTGGGTGGTGGGGGTGCTGGGGGGGAGCAGTAGCGGCGGAGGAGTGGGACACAGGAGGCAGTGAATAGTTGTAGTGAATATTCATGGTCTTTAATAGCGGGCACACCGACCAGCGAGCGCAGCAGGAGCCGCTCTGCGGCTACAGTGTGCCTGCTATTGAATAAAGTGAATGGTCACTGCTCCCCGCGCACAGAATCCCGGCGCGGGGAGCAGTGACTATTCCGGCACAGCACTTCACTGTGTGAGGGCGCATGGCACAGTGAGAGTGTCGGCAGCAGAGCGGGATGCAGTGCTGGAGCAGAGAGGAGGTGAGTATGATTGTTTATTTTTTTTTGTACGCAGCGTGATGGGAATCGGGATGCCATGCATACCAGGATGGAGGGGTGCCATGCATACCAGGTAGAGTGATGGAGGGGTGCCAGACATAGCAGGATGAGGCGGATTACGGGGTGCCACGCATAGCAGGAAGGAGGAGCCATACATTTCAGTATAGAGGATATTAACAGAATTGGGGGATATTACCCCTATAACATTGTCAGCAGCAGACCCCCTCCCCAATAACAGGGCATCATGACCACATTTTTTGCTTCATTTTTGTTTCTATTTTCCTCTTCTAAACCTAGGTGCGTCTTATAGTCTGAAAAATACGGTAATTTTTTAGAAAAACCAGAGCAATGAATATTGTGCGTATTGTTGGTTCATATGACTGGTCCCTATTGACGGCTTATAATGAGGAACAAGCTGCTAATTAACCAATTCAAGACCAGGCCGTTTTCCTTCGTTCATGACCAGGCACGTTTTTTTTTTTTTTGTACATGAGCATTTAGCAGCTCTGAAAAATGTTTCCTGTTTGGATATTCAAATAATTTTTGCCTCTTTTTCCGCAATACATGTTACCTAATTTTTATATTCCATAATTTTTTTTTAATTCACAAGCTGTGAAAAGAATGTGTTCAAATGCTGCCAGAGGTCTTTTGCGGGGAAGGGGGCATTTTAACATATTAATACATTCTTTTTGTTGATTGTGATTTATTCCCCTATAGCTGGGGCTTGTGCATTGACCCCAGTTATACATGAAATTCAGGCTCTTGGCTGCATAGCAGATCTGACTGATTCTCCTAGGACCCAGCAGCTCCTGCTCTCTTTCCTACACTCAAAGATCACATGATCACTGGTTCTGGAGGAGGAAGCACTAGCAGTGCTTTATACTGTATACAAAGTGCTTGGTCAGTATTGTGTTTACAATATCCAGGAAGGCAGACCTAGTAATAAAATATCTCTTCTTTAATGTTAGTCTGGCTGTGTCAAACAACATGTTCCCCACTCCCACAGCTATACATACTCCTGCAAGCTGCATACTCTTTATTGACATTTTAGAACATCAATCCAGAATATAGTGTGGACCAGCCATATGCATGAAGTCTATGGGTGGTGTAAAAATGGTTAAAGGGATTTTCCATTTATAATTATTTAACCCCATTGGCTTGCAGTAGATAATGCTAAAATCCTCTATTCACACTTTCACTTGATACAATGCCTTCTTTTCGCTCTGCAGCTGCACCTGACCATTGTTGGACTGCAGTGGTGATGTCACTTCTACAGTACTCGTGACCACTGCAGCCAGTCACTTGGCTCACCAGCCTGTGCCCACTGACTGTTGTCCCACGCTTGAACTGGCAATTGTGAGGGCTCGCAAAGGTGGGGAGAGGGTCTAATTTTATTTATCTCCACCAACATTGACCATTTTACTGGTCCCACGTGAAAGCAGTTGAGATGAAGCAGAAATTGCAGAGTGTTGGCACTAGCTTGATAATTTTATGAGTAAAATTAATAATGTTAAAGGAGTTGTCCACTACCTGACAACCCCTTTGTATATCATTAATGTGCATAATAAAAACAAACAAAACATAGTTACTGGACAGGCTTCACTCGGAGCGCTCTGTCCCCTGGCAATATTGATTGTAACATGAGCACTGCAGTTTATGGTCGCTGATGGGTTGCATCCTACGCTTCCATCAGACGTGTGACAGCTGCAACTGGGCAGCCACTGATGGGCTGCAGTGCTCACGTGACAAACCATTTCCAAAGATCTCCAGGGGACACGGTGCTCTAAGTAGTGCCTGTCCAGGAAGGATGCTCTTGTTTTTTTATTTTACTAGGGACATTGAAAAGGAGTTGTCAGATAGTGTACAACCTCTTTTAATAAGCACTTGTTTCATATTTTTCCTTTTTAGATACTGGAATGTGAATTTTATCTACTAGAACTAATGGTAAGTGGTTGTATGATTTGATGTGCCTCCCCATTTCTCCCCTACCTCCTTGGTATGAAAAGTTTTGTGACAGGTGCTGGTATTAAACCTCTGCTACACTAAATCCCTGAAGTATTAATTGCGCTTAGAATTAATCAGGTAAGATCGTTTGATGTATATGAAAGTTCTTATTTCTACACACTTTGGGTGATTTTTGAGACTAACTATATAATGTATAATCAGTAATCTAACTATAATCCATATAAGATCGTGGGGGGAGACCGACACCTGGCACTCCCACTGATCAGCTCTTTTTAGATCTGGCAGGGACTGGATTTAAATGGTTCACAGAGGTAGAGCAGCACAGCCCTGTTCCCGTATACTGCCAATAAGCTCACTTCAGTAATAGCTGAGCTTTATGATCTGAGATTGGCCACTACACGATGTAAATTGCTGTGCTATTTCTGCTCTGTTCACCGTTTGTTTGCATCCCGCTTCTTCTGGAGTTCAAAACGGTTGATCGGTGGAGGTGCTGGGTGTTGGACCCCCACTGACCTGATATAATGACTTCAATAGTGTAAGGCATATTGCCTCTTAGTCCCGTGCCTAGTCTGGTGATGTCCCCTACTATAGATGGGGTGTTGTATGCAGTTTTTGTATTTCACAGTATAGTCCATTGATATTTAAAGAGGTTGTCCACTACTTCTACATTGATGGCCTATATTTTGGATAAGTCATCCATTTCTGATCGGCCGGTGTCCGACACCTGACACCCCGTTGATCAGCAGTTATTGGTGCTGCCGGACGGAAATACTAATACTTGCTTGCGGAGCTGGCAGTCTTCTGGTAGTAGCTGCCGCAGGGTATTACACATCCGCTTCCTATTGATTTGAATAGGAGTTGGATGTGGAGTATCAAGCCTCGCCCACTACCAGAAGACGGAGGAGCTCTGCAAGTGAGTACTTCTGCCGGCAGCACTGATAACAGCTGATCAACGGGGGTGCTGGGTGTCTAACCCTGGCCGATCAGACATTGATGACCTATCCTAAGGATAGGCCATCAGTGTAAAAGTAGTGGACAACCTCTTTAAGTCAAACAGCAATTTCTCATTAGTGGAGGAACGGACTGGCTATGTAAAGGTATTGCTGGGCTTGTCTGTGAAAGATCTACATGCACATAGGAACACTTAGGGGCTGAAGTTCTACTGACAGGTTTACTTTTTTTCCATTAAGTAGTCTTGACATGTGCAACTTTACATAACATAGTTACATTTGTAGATGGGGTGAATTATTGAAGCACACATTTGGAATACAGATTATGCAATGGTTTTAAAGTACTGCAGAATGTCATGGCAGTAGTTATTCATACCCTTATCATTTTGTCGCCCTTTTGTCTACAGGATTGTTGCTTGATAGTTTATCATCCGTATAGACCCTTGTTACAATATGTGCAAGATATGGGACAAGAAGACATGTTGCTTCCACTGGCATGGTAATGCTACATTATAGTGACTCTACAAAGCCTTCATGTGTTTCATGCGTATTGTATGCTGCATCTCAGTTGTGCACGGTGTGTGGTTGTCCAGAATATTTAATCCAGCCCTGATACATTACACTTCAAATGTCTCCTGGGACTCCTGGCAACTAATACATGAAACTGACAAGCTTTATTTCCAGGCGTTATTTGCTTGGATCCATACCTATGGAATGAAACGCGTCAGAAAAACCACTTGGCTCTTTCAAGATCAAGGACTGCATAAGATTATATGTCCACAGCAAAAAAAAAAAACCTTTCAGAACAACAACTTCTAAGAGCTTAGATCCAATCACTGGGGCCCCTCACTGATTGCTGAACTTGGGGCCTGTGTCCTTAGTTGAAGTAGAGTCCCAGTTGTCATTTGCTGCCGCCTTATTTGAAAGGGTTTTACGACATATGTTATGTTCCACTGTCCCAAGAATGGGGCTCTGCAGAGCAATCTCTGAATGGAGTGGAGATTGAGCATGAGTAGCTCTGCACAATTCATTCCACTGTGGGCCAGTCCGAGCCTGGTGCTGGTGACGCTGCATTCATAGGGACAATCTGTAAAGTGATATCTTATCCAGTGGCTCCCAGGACATTTTGTCACTAAGAAGTAGACATAACTTTGTCCTAGAGATAACACTGTGCTGCAAAGCTTTCCATTTCCCATACATATTAGGCTATGACAGCCGAACCCACCAATATTAATGGGTTCAGACGACGGTCTAATGTGTATTGGGGTCCTGGACAACTGATTGTTGGAGGAGTTGAGCATCCCCCATGTTCAAATTCAGATTGCCAATCCATTTGTTCTCCCTAAGATAAGCTGCTCTCTGATAGTGAACACAATAGTGCTTGGCCGATTGAGTTCTCCATTGTGTGGGAGAGACAACAGATGGTTGCCAGCTGATTTCTCGTTAGGCCAACGGCTATCTAATGTCTATTTCGAATGACTTAAATCTTTCATATACACTGCTCAAAAAAAATAAAGGGAACACTTAAACAACAGCATATATCTCCAAGTAAATCAAACTTCTGTGAAATCAAACTGTCCACTTAGGAAGCAATACTGATTGACAATCAATTTCACATGCTGTTGTGCAATTGGAATAGACAATAGATGGAAATTATTGGCAATTATCAAGACACACTCAATAAAGGAGTGGTTCTGCAGGTGGGGACCACAGACCACATCTCAGTACCAATGCTTTCTGGCTGATGTTTTGGTCACTTTTGAATGTTGGTTGTGCTATCACACTCGTGGTAGAATGAGACGCACTCTACAACCCACAGAAGTTGCTCAGGTAGTGCAGCTCATCCAGGATGGCACATCAATGCGAGCTGTGGCAAGAAGGTTTGTTGTGTCTGTCAGTGTAGTGTCCAGAGGCTGGAGGCGCCACCAGGAGACGTGGAGGGGGCCGTAGGAGGGCAACAACCCAGCAGCAGGACTACTATCTCCGCCTTTGTGCAAGGAGGAACAGGAGGGGCACTGCCAGAGCCCTGCAAAATGACCTCCAGCAGGCCACAAATGTGCATGTGTCTGCACAAACGGTTAGAAACAGACTCCATGAGGGTGGTATGAGGGCCCGACGTCCACAGATAGGGGTTGTTCTCACAGCCCAACACCGTGCAGGATGCTTGGCATTTGCCACAGAACACCAGGATTGGCAAAATCGCCACTGGTTCCCTGTGCTCTTCACAGATGAAAGCAGGTTCACACTGAGCACATGTGACAGACGTGACAGAGACTGGAGACGCCGTGGAGAGCGATCTGCTGCCTGCAACATCCTTCAGCATGACCGGTTTGGCAGTGGGTCAGTAATGGTGTGGGTTGGCAATTCTTTGGAGGGCCGCACAGCCCTCCATGTGCTCGCCAGAGGTAGCCTGACTGCCATTAGGTACCGAGATGAGATCCTCAGACCCCTTGTGAGACCATATGCTGGTGCGGTTGGCCCTGGGTTCCTCCTAATGCAGGACAATGCCATACCTCATGTGGCTGGAGTGTGTCAGCAGATCCTGCAAGATGAAGGCATTGAAGCTATGAACTGGCCCGCCCGTTCCCCAGACCTGAATCCGATTGAGCACATCTAGAACATCATGTCTCGCTCCATCCACCAACGTCACGTTGCACCACAGGCTGTCCAGGAGTTGGCGGATGCTTTAGTCCAGGTCTGGGAGGAGATCCCACAGGAGACCATCCGCAACCTCATCAGGAGCATGCCCAGGCGTTGTAGGGAGGTCATACAGGCACGTGGAGGCCACACACAATACTGAGCCTCATTTTGACTTGTTTTAAGGACATTACATCAAAGTTGGATCAGCCTGTAGTGTGTTTTTCCACTTTAATTTTGGGGGTGACTCCAAATCCAGGCCTTCATTGGTTAATAAATTTGATTTCCATTGATGATTTTTTTGTGATTTTGTTGTCAGCACATTCAACTTTGTACAGAACAAAGTATTCAATGAGAATATTTCATTCATTCAGATCTAGGATGTGCTATTTGAGTGTTCCCTTTATTTTTTTGAGCAGTGTATTTTTCCCCATGTAAAATATAAATAGGGCATTCCAGTAATATTAAACCCTTCTCGTCATAGGACATAATAGTACGTCTTATGTTGGGTTCATAAGTATGGAGGCAGATGGTGGCTATGCAGGGATATGATTGTGCACACAGTTTTTTGAGGATTTTGTTGTTTTTTTTTTACTATGATTGCTCCAATAAACACATGAAAAATAGCTAAAAATGCTTGAAAGACTCTTCTATGGTAACTACCACGTTTCTCTTCTTATATTCAGTCTTTTGAGCATTTTTTTCCCCTTCAGGTTCTGAAAAGAGCCGGGTCACTTCTTTTGAAGCGGCTCCTGGTGGGATCCAGGGTAAACTAGGCACTGTCCAATCAGAAGGCTGCAAAAAATGCTTCAGGAAAAAACTTTTCAAAACCACCAAAAACCTTCAACCAAGAAAAACTCATTAAAAAGCATGTGGCTGGGCTTCAAGATCAAGTCCCCTATAAAGCTCAAGTTCTAGTAGTTCCAGTTGCCGACTAAATTTTTTTTATTTTCAATTAACCCCCCATATTCCCGTGCTTTCACCTTTTAATGATAAAGAAATACAAAATAAGCAGATTTGGTGTCAGTAAAAGATCAATCCATCAAAATATTGAATTGTAAAGCGGAAAAATAAATGTAAACTCCCGCTTTGCAGTTTTTCGGTCATGTCACCTTTTTAACAAAATGCAATATAAAGTGATAAAAATGTTGTATGTACTCAGAATGGTATCAATAAGATTGTCGACAAAAAGAAAAAAGCTCACACAGTTCGTTGGATAGAAAATGACCTATTTTTGTTTTGAATGTATTTTTTCTGACGTTTTTTTTTTTCTTTGTCACAATCTGTAAAAAAAAAAAAAAAAAAAAAAGCAATAAAAAGCTTGCAATTTTCATACTTTACAAAAACAAAAGATTCCTTCTTCCTGTCCTTTTAGGAATAGTAAGGCAGCGTTCCCATGATGAGTATGAGGATGAGATGTTGCAGTGTTTCTGCACCTATTAGCTAACTTAAGTTACTTGCATTGTTTTCCTTTACGTTTTTGTGTGGGTTTTTTTTGCATGCGGATTTATCACATTTTTGTCTGTGGTTTTTGTCTGTTTTTGGTGTCATGTTTCAAATAAAGCTGTTGTGTTTTTGTTACTGCCGGATATTTGGCTTTGACAAAACTTTGATAGCCATTTGTGGATTACTTGCGTATTTATGCGTTTCCCTACTAAAAAAAAAGCATGTTTTTTTTTACCTGCGGATTTTCTGCATTTAATACAATACTATGAGGAAAACTCACACAGAAAACTCAGCGTATCCGCAAGAGAGGTTAACATGTTGTGGATTTGAGACATGCACCGTAGGTCAGTTTACATTGTATGGGGGAAAAAAAAGCACAGTGGGCATGAGATTTCTAAAAATCCCATTCACTATGGGGGAAGTGTAAGAAGCTGCTTTTTGTCCACAGCGAAAATACGCAGCGTCAACTACTCCTTGTAGGCGCACAGCCTAGCACCACTGTATGCTCCGCTAATAACATGGGATCCACCATTCACAATAGGTGATGTCACAGCTGACCCTGCTTCCCCTCCTGACCTTTGCACCCAATCATTAGATGCATCCATACAAAAGAGAGGCTTGGATTTAGTCTTTTGCTGCTAATGTTCATGTGAATGTCCTGAAAGTATAAGTTTAGAATAGCCCCAGTGACCAGTGTGAATATTGCAAGATTTCTCATTTTTCATAAAGCGTGTGACACAGGGAAAAAAGCGTTGGCAAAAATAAAAAATACATGTTACGCAAAAGCCTGGTTTAAATAATTTCTCATTTCTGATAACAGATTCCCTTTAACCACTTCACGACATTTAACATACCTATACGTCATGGTTGGATAAGGGTTCCCGACCGATGACTTTTATAGGTATGTCATGGCGATTGTGTGTAGCACAGGAGCTGTGCCTGCACCGGCCTTGGCTATTTAACCCCCTAAATACCTTCATCAATATCGATCGCAACATTTAGGAGGCTAGAAGAGGGAGGGGGATCCCTCTCCCTTACGATTGGCGCCCCCGCGACTTCATCCCGAGGGCCTGATTATTGTCATTGCAACCCAAGGTCGTCATGATGGCCTTTAGGGTCTGCCTGAGACGATGGCCTGCTTACACCATGCCAGAAGCATGGTCTAAGAGGCTTCTGTCAGTGCAGCTCTGACAGGTATAATGCAGTGTACCAGCGATCAAAGTAATGAATGTTAAAGTCCCATAAAAGGACTAACTAAAAAAAATTATAGAATTTTTTAAATCACAAAATAATAAAAAAAATGAAAAATATGCCCATATATTTGTGCAAAAAAATTAAACAAAAAAGTACACACATTTGGTATCACACATTCTGCCTCCGAAAAATCAGAATAGAAAGCTATTAAAAAATGTTGTCCGAAAATTTTACGACTAAAAAACCATCAACTTATCTCACAAAAAACAAGCCCTCAGATGACTGTCGGCAGAAATATTGAAAAATTATAGCTTTCAAAATATGGCTACGCAAAAAAATGTGTCTTTTAGTGTGTGATAGCAGCCAAACATAAAAAAAGAAAGATATAAATCTGGTATCGCTGTAATTGCATCGATCCGAAGAATAAAGTCGTCTAATCACTTATACCGCACAAGGAATGGCGTGAAAAATAAATAAAACCAATTCTTCACCTGATGTTGATTTGATCATTCTGCCTCCCAAAGATCACAGTAAAGCTCAGCTCACATTTATCCTGAGCTCTACGCTGAGCGCTTGCACCGCGGTTTTCCATGTACAGTGGTGTGCAAGAGGGTTTGCCCCTTCCTGATTTCTTATTCTTTTGCATGTTTGTCATACTTAAATGTTTCAGTTCGTTCACAAAACAAATTTAAATATTCGACAAAGATAACACAAGTAATCATAAAGTGCAGTTTTTAAATGAAGGTCTTTATTATTAAGGGAAAGAAAATCCAAACCTACAGGGCCATGTGTGAAAAAGTGATTTTGCCCTAAACCTAATAACTGGTTGGGCCACCCTTAGCAGCAACAACTGAAATCAAGTGTTTTCGATAACTGGCAATGAGTCTTTTACAACACTCTGGAGGGATTTTGGACTACTCATCTTTGCAAAATTGTTGTAATTCAGCTACATTGGACGGTTTCAAGCTTGAACCGCCTTTTTAAGGTCATGCCACAGCATCTCAATCAAATTAAGATCAGGACTTTGACTAGACCACTCCAAAGTTTTTAATTTTGTTTTTCTTAAGCCATTTAGAGGTACACTTGCTGGTGTGTTTTGGATTATTGTCCTGCTACATAACCCAAGTGAGCTTCAGCTTGAGGTCACAAACAGATGGCCGGACATTCTCCTTCAGGATTTTTTGGTAGACATCAGAATTCATGGTTCCATTTAGCACAGCAAGTCTTCCTGGTCCTGAAGCAGCAAAACAGCCCCAGACCCATCACATGATCACCACCATATTTTATCGTTGGTATGATGTTCCTTTTCTGAAATGCTGTGCTACTTCTACGCCAGATGTTTGGAAGGGACATACATCTTCCAAAAAGTTCAACTTCATCTCTAGGTTTTCAGTCACTGTCAATCAAATGGTTTTTGAAATTCTCCCCAGTGTATTCTTATTCCTTCCCGTCACTTCAATCTCCCAGCAGATCCCCCACCCTGCCCCACTCGCGCGCGCTTGCGCAATGACTCTCAGCTTTTTGGCCATGCCCACTGAATCTTTGTGTACGTCCCAGCATCATATTCTATATGCGCATGCTCTGGAGCCGCTGAGCGTCAGCGCGGGAAGCCAGGCGTGCATAGCGTACACGCTCACAAACTGTTATGTGGCCACTGACTCTCAGCAGGCCTGTGTGTGGCTAAGGAAATAAAGCTCCACTTCCCAAAGATGTGATAAACCACAGTTTATTTATGTTTTAAGGGTCGGGGAGGCAATCACTTTTTCACACAGGGCCCTGTAGGTTTAGATTTCTTTTTTTTACCTTAATAAATTCATTAAAAAACTGCATTTTGTGTTCACTTGTGTTATCTTTGTCTAATATTTAAATTTGTTTTGTGATCTGAAACATTTAAGTGTGACAAACATGCAAAAGAATAAGAAATCAGGAAGGGGGCAAACACTTTTTCACACCACTGTAAATCTCTGAAATACTTGATTCAGACGGAACCCCCGGCAGAAGATTCCCTGTAATGAGTCAGATGGAGAGACACTAGACTCTCTGGCCTATGATCCTGCGGTGCCTCTTTTTAAAAGTGCAAAAAAGTGCGGACGACTTCAGTAGACATGTAGTAAATGTTATTTATGTGACATAACTCTGATTTAAGGGCATAAAAATTCAAAGTTTGAAAATTGCAACATTTTTGCCAAAATACCAATATTTTCACAAATAAACGCAAAAAATATCGAGCTAAATTTACCACTAACATAAAGTACAATGTGTCACGGAATATCGTTCTCAGAATCACTGGGATATGTTGAAATAATCCAGAGTTATTACCTCATAAAGTAACACTGGTCAAAATTGTAAAATTGAAGGTTAAGGGTCATAGGAAAAGCTACAATTTGTCTCCCCCAAAAATACCAAATCCTCATGCATTGAGTCTTGAAAGAGGGGGGGGGGGGGGGGATGAAAGCTCAAAAATTAAGATTGTCTGCAGCGGGACAGTTTAATATTGAGGATATAACCAGCTGTGCATTTCCTTTCTTTGCCACTGATATTGTTTGTTCTCTTACTCCAGGAGAATAGTAAATGACACCTACAGGACAGATCTGTGTCTGCTGTACCCTCCTTTCATGATTGCCCTTGGTAAGTGTAAAGGCATTTATTACACAATAAAAAATCTTTATCTGTTATGTTATCTCTAAATTAATTAATAAAAAATTTGTGATTAGAACAAAACTCAGAATTCTTTACATATTTTCCACAAAACTGCTGAGTCAAGGTTTTGGAGACGCAACAGCGACCTCATCAGCGATGTCGCTATGTGTGACACTGCAGCGATCAGGCCCCTGCTGTGAGGTCGCTGATCACTGCAGAATGTCCTGGACCATTTTTTGGTCATTTCCCTCCCGCTGGTCAGCACACATCGCTGTGTGTGACCAGCGGGAGCAGCGATCAGGCTGGTAACCATGATAAACATCGGGTTACTAGGGGCACACGCCCACCTAGTAACCCGCTGTTTATCATGGTTACGAGCCTGCTAAAGTGAGCGGTAACCTCCCGCTCACCGTAGCAGAGTGGTAACCATGATAAACAGCGGGTTACTAGGTGCGCGTGTGCCCCTAGTAACCCGATGTTTATCATGGTTACCAGCCTGCTCCTGCTTCAGCAGGCTAGTAACCAGGAGCAGGACATCGTGGAAAGATTCTTTCCACGATGTTGCTGCTCCCCTGATCGTTGGTGAGCCTGCCTGTTTGACAGCTCACCAGCGACCACATAGCGACGCAGCAACGATCCCTGACAGGTTGTATTGTTGTCAGGATCTTTGCAGCGTCGCTAAGTGTGACGGGGCCTTAAGGCGACGGCTCCACTATCAATATTTGATCAGTATTCGGTCAGTATTTTTTCTCAGGAGTGGGAGCCAAAACCAGGAGTGGGTGATAAATGCAGAATTGGTGACTTGTTTCTATTATACCTTTTCTCTGATTGTTCCTAACCTGGTTTTGTCTCTCATGCCTTAGAAAAAATACTGACCTAATACTGATAGTGGGCCGTGGCCTAAAAGTCACTATCGACCCTTTAACGAACTTTGTCACATGGCTTAGGATAAGAAGCCAAACCAGAAACTCCATTTACAGACACATGTTTCGGGGTGTTGCCCCTTTTTGGTGCAAAGTAGGAGATTTGATTTGATTTGACTGTGGATCTAAGAGAGGATGTTTTTCCTTTCAGAGAGTGCCAAGCCGGTGTAAGGAGACCTATAGGCCATACAATGCTCCACTGAGAGTATCTGGAGAGGCAATTTGCATATTTATGGAGTACTTGATCTCTGGCTTCACCTATTGGTTGTAGCAATCCTAAAAGACAATATTCAGCAATAAGTCAGGGACAACTAGGCAAGCAGTGGGGAAGGAAGAGTCAGTTGTCAGTCATTTCTTGTATATAGAGTGCCACTGCTATTGGTCTGTGATCACATAATCTCCGGGATGACTATTAAATGACAGGATTGTGGAGTATGCCTAGAACCAGCATAGCCCAGATTTTGACAACATGTGGGTTATGTGGAGGGAAATAATAATAAAAAAAAAGTTATGGCTCTTGGAAGAAAGGGAGGGAAAACAGAAATAAGTCCCGTCAGGAAGGGGTTAGTGCAAGCTGCCATTGCAGTTAGTTCTTCTAGGCTTGTCATTGTCATGCTTGCCATCATTTTTATTGAATGTTTTTTTTTGGTTTGTTTTTTAGAATATTCTATCTACAGAGGGGTTTAGATATATTAACTGATATGTATTATAAAAATGTCTACTTATCTTTCAGCCTGCTTGCACGTGGCATGTGTTGTTCAGCAGAAGGATGCGCGCCAATGGTTTGCAGAACTTTCCGTAGACATGGAAAAGGTGTCCATCCTATCATTTAAGTTCCTTTATTATATTATTCTGTTTTTGCTGTTTGCCATCTTAGACTTATGGTATCTTCTAATTTTATTATTTCCAGATCTTAGAAATTATTAGAGTTATTCTGAAGCTTTATGAACAGTGGAAAAATTTTGATGAGCGGAAAGAAATGGCTGCCATTCTTGGTAAAATGCCAAAACCAAAGCCGCCACCCAACAGGTGCCTGGAAATCGGACTACATTTTAGCAGAAAGTTCACTAAATGAATATGTTGGATTTTGGGGAACCTATACGTTACAGCTAAAGTTCAAAAGCTACTTTTTGTGGGGGGAGACTATAGTTACAGAGGAGGGGAAAAAAAAAGGTTGAATTGTATGGATTTCTTCCAACTATTTTATACCTTCTCTGTCACTAGATTATTTACAACCCACAATGTAATTTGTTGATATAAATGCATCCAGCCCCCCCCACTTCCCCTTTTTTTTAAAAAAAAAAAATAAAATATGCCAATATAGTATCCGCCATTACTGCCTTTTTTGGTAGGGCATTCCACAGTCTGACTGCTCTGTGAAGAGCCCTTTCCGAATTAATGCTGGAATCTCCTCTTCTCCACATGAAATATTAAAACGTTATGTCTCTCACAATAAGGCTATATGTTCACACACGTTGGGTTTTTTTACGCCACAAATCTGCAGAAAAATTGATTTCTGGCAGGAAATCAGCTGCGTCAAAAACGCCGGTTTTGCTGTGTTTTTTGATGCGTTTTATTATTTGTTTTTTTAGCGTTTTTTTCACTGTCCTTCTGTCTCTATTTATGCATGTACCTAAAGTTCTGTGAAAAAAAAAGAACCCCATTCTATTTTGCCATTAAAAACGCTGATGCAAATTTTGGTGTGTTTTTTGATGCGTTTTTTTTCACCACTCATTACTTCCTATGGGTGAAAAAAGGCTGAAAGAAGTGACATTCTCTATTTTCCAAAAACCCAACCAAGGCACAAAATACGCAACAACAAAAAAAACATGATGTGTGAACAGAGAATTCTGGTTTCTCATAGACTTTGCTGGTAATGCAGCTGAAAATGTGCAGCAAATAACGCTGAAAAACACAACATGTGTGAACATAGCCTAAGACATCCAGAAACTTAAGAATTTTTTTTTGAGAACAGATGAATTTTAAGCAGGTCTGTAGAGTCGGTTTAAAATGGACTGACTCCGACTCCTAAAATATATAATGAATTGAGTACAGTAATACAATACAGGATGTGCTGTAAATGTTTTCATAAGAATTTGGGAAAGTTATGAGATGTCCTATAAATGTCTGTTCTGTTCCTGATCTAAGGATCTCGGCTTTTAGTTGAGATGAATCTGTGCTGCACTTTATGTACATGCTCTGTAGTGAGGCCGAGCTGTGGAGTCGAGAGTCGGTGGTTTGGCTTACCGACTCCACAACCCTGATTTTAAAGGGGTCAAAAGTGATAAGTCTGCAGTCACTCTGTGTGACTGCAGACTTATGAATCCCCGCAGCGCATGCACTGTGCACTACGGGGATTTGCCGATTTCAGACCCGGGACCGGAGGGTATGTATAAGTTATACATACCCCCGGGCAGTGGGCATGGCCTCGCTCTCCTTACACTTGTATGGAGTGAGGCCATGCCCTGTCTAGTGACGTGGACGGCCAGTGGGCACGTCCAGCTAGAAGGCGCAGCCTCGCTCAATACAAGTGTATGGAGAACGAGGCCATGCCCACTGCCCGGGGGTATGTATAACACATGCATACCCTCTGGTCCTGGGTCTGAAACCGGCGAATTCCCGCAGCGCTGCTGGGAATTCATAAGTCTGCAGTCACACAGTGTGCAGACTTATCACTTTTGACCGGACAACCCCTTTTAAGAATAAGTAAATTGCGAATGTGCTTGTTTTCAGAAGCACTTTGTAATGTTACCTATCTAAGAAGATGGAAATAATCCTTTTTTAAGATATTCTTTTGTTTAGAAAATTAGTAACCTAAAATGCTAATATTTCAACTTTTTTTTTTTTTCCTTTTTCTTTTCGGTTTTTGTTTAACTAGTGAAGGTGATCAAGGACCAAATGGAAGTCAAAGCTCCAATTACAGCCAGTCATGAAAATCTGCAATTATCCAGGACTGGACCAAACTAGATTCAGATTTTGCCATAGTGATCCCCCACCATCTTTACTGAAGTAGTATTCTTGACCAGTCGGCTACACAGTCTGCCTTCTCACTCATGAGAGGAAAAACTAGTTGAACTTTTTTATGAGTAAGGATTTTCAAATGTGAGCGCACTGTTGCTGAAACCTGATTTCAGATCTCAAATAATTGCACATTATTTTATTTTTTTTTGCCTGCAGCTAGGTGACAGGTTTTAATATCCAGATCTTGGCCATCTGGACTGCAATCTTCTAAACAATTAAATGATATTGTGGTATGCTGGTCTTTGTTTCGCATTATTTCATAAAGGTTTTCTTTGAAATGACTACCAAATACACTGAATGTTTGGTGCTGAATCTGATCTTCTCAAAAAGAAGAGATCGTCTGCCTGTTCTGCCCCGTGACGATCTGTCCGTTCCTACTGGCAATTCTGCTGCTTGACATCAACAGAGCTGCCCTGTCGATGGGCCGTCTCTGCCGACGTCATGCTAGTTGAGCAGAAGACAAGCAGCTGCTCTGTCGATGTGACGATGTGACAAAATTGCTGGCAGGAGAGAGGGAGAGAGAGATAATAGGCAGGTAATTGGCAACTACCTTCCTGTAAATTCTTAGGGCCACGCAAAAAATAAAATAAAATTGTCCCGGATAACCCATTTAAGTGGGAAGAGGAGGACATCTGATTTATCTGCAGAACAGAAGACTTATGTTGAAATCGACAATGTTTGATCTATGTTTCCACTGTCATCAGGGTCCTAGTAAACATAGATTAGGTTTTTGTGAGGTTGTGATTTGTAAGGGCAGCCGTGTTCAGACCTGTAAATATTAACATTTTAATTATAAGGTAAACCAAGGCTCTGTACACACTGCATGTTAGCCCTACATCTGGTGTATACATCAAACTTGTACATAGCCACAAATGCTCTTATGGGAGGGATCTGGCGGCATGACATGGACGTGCCGCTCAAGGGCTCCTCCTCCCTGAGCACCTGAGCTCCCCACTACCTCGTGCAATAGGACTCCTCCTCCCTGAGCTTCCCACTACCCTGTGCAATAGGACTCCTCCTCCCTGAGCTCCCCACTACCCTGTGCAATAGGACTCCTCCTCCCTGAGCTCCCCACTACCCTGAGCTCCCCACTACCCTGTGCAATAGGACTCCTCCTCCCTGAGCTTCCCACTACTCTGTGCAATAGGACTCCTCCTCCCTGAGCTCCCCACTACCCTGTGCAATAGGACTCCTCCTCCCTGAGCTCCCCACTACCCTGTGCAATAGGACTCCTCCTCCCTGAGCTCCCCACTACCCCCGTGCAATGTGAAGCTCGTTTCTTTCCTCTCTGACTGTACCTGTTCTCTTCTGTGTGGTTATGGCATATTGCATCTTCACTCCTCTGGTCTATTGTCCTTCTGTCATTGCCACTGTTTACTGACGATTGTTTTCTTTCTGGGTGGTGTATGGCCCTCTCCTGATTTCATCAATCTGCTCTGAACCCTGTCCTGCAGATCTGATTGTTTATGGATGATGGTACTGAGATATAGGACAAGCATCTACTGCTTGAAGCAGTATTAAAGACTAGTGCGATCACCTTGAGCTGAATTTATTCTTCATATTTATAGTCTGGGAAGTCAAGAAGGTTCTACTTGGCTATAGTGATCTTTTATTAATCGAATTGCTTAGCAATCTCAATAGTGAACACTTAGAGACATATATGCAATTGTTTCTGTAACTGCAATACAATCTGTGGTTATTCTTATGGTTTCAAAGCTAAAGCTGGGAAATCTGAAGGTGTTCCTCTCCAAAGGACAACTGGGCAGCGAAATTCGATGGGTCAAATAAATGTGAGAGCTTCCTGAAATCCCCTCCAACTTTTGTACACCTCTGTCTGCTGTTACCCAGGGCAGATAATTTCTTTAGATAAAGAAAGTGGGGTAGAATAATAATTTTGTTCTTCTTGCTAGTCCATTATGGATTAATGATCAGATCTGTAATCTCATTGATGTACTTATTAATGAGTTAATTTGGGGCCGTAGGTGTCAGGATTAAGTTAGAATATTTAAACCTGTTAGTGATGGAGTTCTTTATTATCGAGGGGATGTCTTGGCACAATGGTCGCACAGCTTATTAGACTAGAGCCATTTGAGAGTTTTAATGTCGTTAATTGTTAGATCGAGTTTCCTGTTTACCACTATTTCAGCCGGCGCCTGTGCTCACAGGAAAAAAATAAGTTGAAATAAAAATAAAAAACAACTAACTTACGGCACCGCCGCTGCTTGAGAAAAGTCTCACACAGCGGTGGTGCCGTAAGTGAGGTCACCGGGGCTCATCAGCTGATGAACTCCTGTGACCTCTCATGTCAGCTCAGCGCTGACACAGGAGCGATTACACTCCTGTGTCAGTGGTTTGGCTTCAGAGATTAGACGTTAGGTAAGTATACTGTGTTTTTTTATTTTCAAATAAATGAGTAAAACTGTGTGGACTTTTATTTCAAATAAAGAATTTTTTTATGCCATGTGTTTTATTTCCAGACTTTTCTATGGGGTTAGTAATGGGGGTGTCTTATTGACGCCCTCCATTACTAACCTGGGCTTCATGTCAGCTGCCAATACAAGGCTGTAATGATCCCCAACCCTATTGCCCCACTTGTCACCACACCAGGGCAAGTGGGAAGAGCGACGCTAAGGGCTGATGTTATTAGCCTCAGAGGGAGCCAGTATCCATGGCCCCTTCTCTGGCTATTATTATCCTGCAGCTGCCTGCCTAGTCTTTGCTGGTTAAATTTTATAGCGGGACCCTAGATCAATTTTTTCTGGGGTCATCCTGTAAACTAGCCAGTAAAGGCTAACCAAACAGCTGTGAGCTGTAATTAATAGCCAGGGAACATTTGGAAGTAATAGCCTCTTCCTTGGCTAAAAATACCAGCCCTCAGCTGCCAAAGAAATGGCACTTCATATTTGAAGTGCCAATTCTGACACATCCCGGGCTCTTCCTGATGCCCTAGTGCAGTTGCTTCGGGGTAATGGGATTAGGTGTAGCTGGCACCAGGCCCTAGGTTTAGTAATGAAGAGGTGTCAGCCAGACACCCTCATTACTAAACCTGTAAGTAAACCGTTAAATAAACACACACCGAGAATAAAACAGACACATTCTTTAATCATTTAAATTAACCTAATATACTCACCCCAGGTCCGACGGTAATCCAAGGATTAAAATGATGTCCCACGTTTCATTTTTCAAATATATTTAGCTCCAAAAAGCATTCATTGCTGTACAAAAACGCCCCAAAAATGTGCGTTTTTTTCCACAGCGGTTTTGCTGCAAACAAGTTCCTAGACATGCAGAAATGTTGCAGAAATTTCTGCAATGAAACACTCAATGTGTGCACATACCCTAAAAGGCATCCCAATGCGACAAGGTGTACCCAATCAGGACAGCCCTATCCTGTCTCTAGTATTAAAACCTTTGTGTCAGCTGACGTTCATGTACAACCCCTGGCAAAAATTATGGAATCACCAGGCTTGGAGGATGTTCATTCAGTTGTTTAATGTTTTGAAAAAAAGCAGATCACAGATATGGCACAAAACTAAAGTCATTTCAAATGGCAACTTTAGGGCTTTAAGAAACACTAAGAGAAATCAAGATAAAAAATGTGGTACTCAGTAAGGGTAATTTCTTTCAGACCAAGCAGAGGGAAAAAATTATGGAATCACTCAATTCTGAGGAAAAACAAACACACAAAAGAACACTCCAATACATCACTAGTATTTTGTTGCACCACCTCTGGCTGTAATAACAGCTTGCAGTCTCTGAGGCATGGACTTAATGAGTGACAAACAGTACTCTTCATCAATCTGGCTTCAACTTTCTCTGATTGCTGTTGCCAGATCAGCTTTGCAGGTTGGAGCCTTGTCATGGACCATTTTCTTCAACTTCCACCAAAGATTTTCAATTGGATTGAGATCTGGACTATTTTCAGGCCATGACATTGACCTTATGTGTCTTCTTTCAAGGAATGTTTTCACAGTTTTTGCTCTAGGGCAGGATGCAATATCATCTTGAAAAATGGTGTCATCATCCCCAAACATCCTTTCAATTGATGGGATAAGAAAACTGTCTAAAATATCAATGTAAACTTGGGCATTTATTTAAGATGTAATGACAGTCATCTCCCCAGTGCCTTTACCTGACATGCAGCACCATATCATCAATGACTGTGGAAATTTGCATGTTGTCTTCATGCAGTCATCTTTATAAATCTCATTGGAACGGCACCAAACAAAAGTTCCAGCATCATCACCTTGCCCAATGCAGATTCACGATTCATCACTGAATATGACTTTCATTCAGTCATCCACAGTCCACGATTGCGTTTCCTTAGCCCATTGTAACCTTGTTTTTTTCTGTTTAGGTGTTAATGATGGCTTATGTTTAGCTTTTCTGTATGTACAGGAGGAGCGAGGACCCTGCCCGCGAGAGCTCACAGTCTACAAGGGATGGGTGAGGATACAGTATGTGAGGATACAGCTGGTTGTGCAGCGGTATGGTGGAGCGAGGGTTACTGTAGGTTGTAGGCTTGTCGGAAGAGGTAGGTCTTGAGGTTTCTTTTGAAGGTTTCCACGGTCGGCGAGAGTCTGATCTGTTGGGGTACAGAGTTCCAGAGTAGGGGGGATGCACGGGACAAATCATGTATATGATTGTGGGAAGAGGAGATAAGAGGGGAGTAGAGAAGGAGATCTTGTGAGGATCGGCAGTTGCGTGCAGGTATATACCGGGAGACTAGGTCATGGATGTATGAAGGAGACCGGTTGTGGATGGCTTTGTATGCCAAAGTTAGGGTTTTGAACTGGAGTCTCTGGGCAATGGGGAGCCAGTGAAGGTGTGTACTACTCTCAAGTTGAAACAAAAAAATCAGAGAGCATGTCAGAGATGCCTCTGACCCTAACGCACCTAATCCATGTCCAGGCACTTTCTGCAGACACATGCGGGGGATTTAACTCACTTTTCCTTCTGTGCCATTGATTGGGTTTACAGGCCGGTCCGGGGGATCACAAGGAAGGAGGATCACAAGGAAATGGACAGTATGTGACTTAAATATGAGTGTCTGAGCAAAGGGTCTGAATATTTATGACCATGTGATATTTCAGTTTTTCTTTTTTAATAAATTTGCAAAAATTTCTACATTTCTGTTTTAATTCAGTCAAGATGGGGTGCAGAGTGTACTTTAATGAGAAAAAAAATGAACTTTTTAGAATTTACCAAATGGCTGCAATGAAACAAAGAGTGAAAAATGTAAAAGGGGTCAGAATACTTTAAGTACCCACTGTATAATTGTATTATTATATATTTTTATACTTTACTTTCAGGGGATAACAATCTGTCCCTGCGATGTGATGATCACAGAGGTGCCATGCAGTAATTATCAGAGCTGTCTTTTGATAAACCGTGTCCCTGTACGTTCACCACATTACTAGGACAGATTGCTATCCTATAGAAGTATTCATATATAATAATTGCAAGCAGAAAGCTTGAAAATCATGAATAAATGAAAACATTTTTCTGAATGTTCCAAAAACTACTTCTATATTGGCAAAAATAATTCCACTTGAACAACTACATAATTGATAATGATAATCTTGTGTAAACCTACCCTTGTATTCCAGAATATTACCTTATTCAGATGCCAGGTCATTGAGGGAGCCCTACATTTAGAGTCAAGAACAGGGTGAGATCTCAGATCTCATCAGGATAAGGCAGGAAGCCTTTAACTATAATTAAACTTTGGTAAAAGATTTTTCTTTTTCTGCACTTTCCTGTTGGGATCTGATCCCATTTTTTTTAAATGACAGCTGCATCTCCCAATCTAAAAGAGTAAAAGAGCCATTTAAATAATCCATTAGGAAAGTCTCACAAACCCGTATCTTCTGTACATGTTCCATTTCCCCCCAAAAAAGAAAAAAAGAGTCCTATTGAGAAAAGATTTCTATGAATTCTACTCCTGGGATCCGTTCCTTATCTTGTACAAGGCAGGAGCATGAAAAGAACAATTAACCTTAAAAGTGTAATATTTCACACTCGCTCTGTATGCCATTAAACATTTATTGATGACATGGCTGGAGTAAGAAAGTTCATGATTGTTTTTCTGGCAACTCATGCCTTGTCCAGTCCTGAAAGCCTCCTGTATAGTGATGAACACTGAAAAAAGAAAGAAATGCTTTGTAAGAAATCGTACAAGAACTGGAAAATGCTATTGGTATTGTAAACACTTGTGTGCTGATTTATCAAAGGGTTTACGCCAGAAAATAGTGAAAAACAAAGTTACTCATGACGGGAGTAACATTTCTGGTAAGGTTCACACAGCTAATAAGATGCAGTCATTAAGTGGGGTACGCCTCTTAGTGAATGCGATACATCTTATTCATGCATGCTCCTCATTAAGAGTGATGTATGAAAAACCAATGAATCAGGGCCTTGGTAATTTTTTTTATTTAGAATAAAGGGAATTTGATAGCAGGTTTTTGCTATGTAATCTGAAAGCAGCATGCTGTAAGGGCTGAGAGCCTGATTCCAGTGATGTGTCTCTTACTGGGCTGTGTATTGCTGTTTCAATAAAATCAGTGTTTTATCAGCAGGAGATTATCATTACAGGACTAGTTGTCTCATGCCTCCTAGTCAGCTGCTCTGTGTAACCATTCCCCCACCACTGATTGGCAGCTTTCTGTCACTGTATAGTGTACACAGAAAGCTGCCAATCAGTGATGTGGGTGGGGTTATACAGAGCTCAGCATTCAGAGCACTGCTAAATCTGCAGCAGCGAAAACAGTGATTTTATCAAAATGATAGCAAGCAGCTCAGTAAGTGATACATTGCTGGAATCAGGGTCGCAGCCCCTACAGCATGTTGCTCTCCAATTGCATAGCAAAAACCTATTGCCGAATTTCCCATAAAGAGTAAATTTCCCATATGAAAGCAGCATAATGTAGGGGAGAGACCCTGATTCCAGGGATATGTCCCTTACTGAGCTGCATGCTGTCATTTAAATAAAATCACTGTTTTATCTGCTGCAGATCTATCAGTTCTCTGAATGTTGAGTGTACAGTGTGCGCAGGAAGCTGCCAGAACAGAGCTCATGAATATGGAGGACTACCTGGCAGCAGTCCTCTAATGATAATCTCCTACTGATAAAAGTGATTTTATCAAAACTACATCAAGCAGCCCAATAAGTGATACTTCCCTGGAATCAGGGTCTTGGTCTCTTCCTGATGCTGCTCTTAGATTAGGTGTCAAATACCTGGTGACAGATTCCCTTTAAGTTTGCAAACTGCATTAATGAGGAATTCTGTTTAGGAAATAATACTTCAATAATATGGACTCGGTAGTACTGACATTTAGGAACTCTAAGCATGCAGCTCCCGTGCAAAATGACGACTTAGGACCATTTAAATGAGCCAATAATCAAGAGAAGAGTATTCATTGGAGCGTTCATTCCTAACTATCGGCCCATCTAAACAGGCCGGCAGACACCCAACAAACAAGTGAAATGTCCATTCATATTAAATATTGTTCCGTGCACATACAATTGTGATTGGCCTGTTTATTTGTACCATTAATTAACAGATTGTGCTGAGATACTTCTCCACTACTATAGCAGCTAATCATGTGGTTGATCCCTGGACCGTTCATGTTAGGGACCATTTAATAAAGGCCAATAATCGGGGAAGGACAATTCCTAGGTAGCCTCGTTCCTGCCTAATAGGAGAAACAAACAAGCAAATTGCTCAATAGTCGGGTGTATTTATTTTTAAGCAAACTTGGTCCCTTCAAGACATGGCGATTTTCTATTTTTGCACTTTGTTTTTTCCCCCCTCTTTCTTCCAAGACGCATACATTTTTTATTTTTTTGATGATCTAGGTGTAGGAGGGCTTATTTTTTGGAGGAATAATTTTTGTTTTGAATGATACCATCCATTTGCCTTTATAACGTACTGGAAAAACCTTCCAAGTGCAATGAAATTGCAAAAAAAAGTACAATTCTGCAATTGTTTTTTGGGTTTTGTTTTTGCAGTGTTCATTATGCGATATAAATGACTTGGTAATTGGCATCACCTGACCTGGAGAATCCGAACATGCATAGTTTTTTTTTTTTTATTTAAGTAGTGAAAATAAAAAATTGTAAAAAAATAAATAAATTCACTTGTGTTGTCATATTCCGGGACCTGTAAAGTTTTTATTTTTCCATTGATGGAGCTCTGTAGCGGGTTTTTTTTGCGCGTGGCGAGCTGATGCTTTTAGTGATAGAATTCGGAGGTAGATATAACATTTTTCACTGCATTCTCTTGTAGTGTTGCAGAGGCTGAAAAGCTACAACTTTGGCATTGATTTTTTTCTATTTACGGTGTTTAGCGATGGGGTTAATTCATTTTCTATTTTGATAGATCATACTTTTAAGGACGTGGAGATACCACATGTGTATTGTTTATTCATTTATTTTATTTCTAAAGGAGGAAAATGAGGCTGATTTGAACTTTTATATTTTGTTTTTCATATTTTTAAAAACTTTTTACTGTATTACTATATATAGCAAAAATTGCAGTCTCCTATGACAGCCAGTCATAAGCTGACCTTAATAGGAGTACCATCACAAAAGGCACAAGTATCTTCCAGAACCCATCGAGGCCCCACTATCGCACCGCGGCAAGTCGGAAGGCCCGTGAGACAGCATACCCCAGCCTGTGCGCTGCAAATGCCGCTGGCAGAGATAGATAGTGACATTTAACATGCTCTACTTGCGGCTGTTCAGGGCAGATGATGGCTGAATAACACAGCCATCATCTGCTCAGCAAAATGTGGGCTCAGCTCCTAAACCCATATCAAAGAATGGGATTAGACGTATGCAAAATATGGGCTCAGCGCCTAAGCCCATATCAAAGAATGGGATTAGACGTATGCAAAATGTGGGCTCAGCGCCTAAGCCCATATCAAATAATTGGATTAGACGTATGCAAAATGTGGGCTCAGCTCCTAAACCCATATCAAAGAATGGGATTAGACGTATGCAAAATGTGGGCTCAGCGCCTAAACCCATATCAAAGAATTGGATTAGACGTATGCAAAGTGTGGGCTCAGCGCCTAAGCCCATATCAAATAATTGGATTAGACGTATGCAAAATGTGGGCTCAGCGCCTAAGCCCATATCAAAGAATTGGATTAGACGTATGCAAAGTGTGGGCTCAGCGCCTAAGCCCATATCAAATAATTGGATTAGACGTATGCAAAATGTGGGCTCAGCGCCTAAGCCCATATCAAAGAATGGGATTAAACGCACTTGTAAATCCAGGGACATTAAAAAGATCACTGTTATCTGCAGCATATGGCACTATTATAAACAGGTAATGTGCTGCTGGGAACATGATGCGGAGAATGTGGTCAGTATGTCTTAACAGGCTATTACATGACTGCATATAATCGATTAGCAATTATTTAACCCCTTCACGCAATGCTTATTTTTATCTATTGTTGTGTTTTGTGGAATTTCACAAATAGCTTTCTTTCCCACTTACCTATTGTAACCAAGTGAAGTTGCTACACCTAAAGCTCTTCCACTTCGAATACCAGCAAGACAAGAAAAGACCAAGGTGTTGGATTTCTCTGGGAACTTCTTTTCATATTTCTTCTCAAAATCCTCTGGAGTCATTTGAAGTGCGGCCCCTAGATCTCCCACTAAATATACAAAAATAGTTCAAAGAACAGATACCAGTAATCATGACTATCAGCATATAGAAGACAGAAGAAATCTACAGCTTGTACAAAGAAGCAGCTTTGCAATTTACCACTTACTAAAAATTTTCTCTGTTCTCAAGAAGAGGAAATGTTACTTTTATAATGTACTGCACATAGTAACGCAGGTTGAATAAAGACCTAGGTCCACCAAGTTCAACCTTCCTCCCTCAATTGTACTCCCTACACTAACACCACACTAACTTACTGGGACTAGGCCTCACAATGTATTATTATTATTGCTAGGGTTACTGACCGCCTCTGCCGTCTATCAGCAGCGAGAAGTGCAGTGCTTACAGACTCTTCGGGGCCCCTGCACGCTTCTGATGCTCCAGAGACAAAGTTCTCTCTGCTTGTGGCATCGGATATTGCACAGTTCAGGCCAGCAACGCCACCATTATTCGTCAATTAACAGAAGCGCACCACCCTCCGGCATGCAGGAATCCAGGAGGCTTGGGAGCGGTGTGCTCCAGAACACAGAACATGGGATAAAATCTTAAAGGGGTTTTCCCAAGAATAAAAGTTCATTTTAATCAATAGATCTTTGATTAATAATAAGTTCCACAATTGGATGTGTTTAAATAAAATGTTCCTGTGCTGAGATAATCTTATAAATGTGCCCCTGCTGTGTACTGTGTAATGGCTGTGTCTGACCGTACAGGAACATGGTAAACACATACCACAGCTCCTGGGCAGGGGAGGAAGCAAAAGAGTATACAGATATTACAGCAGGGGATCACAACTGATTCTTTCTGTGAGGTAAAACATTGCTTAAAAACAGGCAGTGAAATGTTTTACCTCACAAACAGAATCAGCTGTGATCCCTGGCTGTAATGCCTGTATACTCTTTTGCTTCCTCCCCTTCCCAGGAGATGTGGTATGATCAGACCCTGTTCCGTACACGGTCAGATACAGCCATTACACAGTACACAGCAGGGGCACATTTATAAGATTATCTCAGCACAGGAACATTTTATTTAAACACATCCAATTGTGGAAGATATTATTATTCCAAGATCTGTTGATTAAAATGATCTTTAATTCGTGGGAAAACCCCTTTAAGGACACAAGAGTAATAATTTATTGGACACCCACAGTCCAGTACAAATATATACATTTTCAAGTCCACTAATCAACAAATCCACAGTGTCAAAAATCTACTTTCAATAATGCAAAAGGCTGAGACAAGTCAAAAGTTCTCCCTACATACACATTAGATTAAAAGTGTCTGGGATTGTGATATCTGCTGGAGAAGTCATCAGTATCAGTGATGGGAGTCAGAACCTTACCGATCAGCTCTGGCGGAGACCGTATTTATACAATGAATGAAGCCGGAACCGCACAGCTCTTCAATATACACTGCTCAAAAAAATAAAGGGAACACTCAAATAACACATCCTAGATCTGAATGAATGAAATATTCTCATTGAATACTTTGTTTTGTACAAAGTTGAATGTGCTGACAACAAAATCACACAAAAATCATCAATGGAAATCAAATTTATTAACCAATGGAGGCCTGGATTTGGAGTCATCCCTAAAATTAAAGTGGAAAAACACACTACAGGCTGATCCAACTTTGATGTAATGTCCTTAAAACAAGTCAAAATGAGGCTCAGTATTGTGTGTGGCCTCCACGTGCCTGTATGACCTTCCTACAACGCCTGGGCATGCTCCTGATAAGGTTGCGGATGGTCTTCTGTGGGATCTCCTCCCAGACCTGGACTAAAGCATCCGCCAACTCCTGGACAGTCTGTGGTGCAACGTGACGTTGGTGGATGGAGCGAGACATGATGTCCCAGATGTGCTCAATCAGATTCAGGTCTGGGGAACGGGCAGGCCAGTCCATAGCTTCAATGCCTTCATCTTGCAGGGACTGCTGACACACTCCAGCCACATGAGGTCTGGCAATGTCCTGCATTAGGAGGAACCCAGGGCCAACCGCTCCAGCATATGGTCTCACAAGGGGTCTGAGGATCTCATCTCGGTACCTAATGGCAGTCAGGCTACCTCTGGCGAGCACATGGATGGCTGTGTGGCCCTCCAAAGAAATCCCACCCCACACCATTACTGACCCACTGCCAAACCAGTCATGCTGAAGGATGTTGCAGGCAGCAGATCGCTCTCCACGGCATCTCCAGACTCTGTCACGTCTGTCACATGTGCTCAGTGTGAACCTGCTTTCATCTATGAAGAGCACAGGGCGCCAGTGGCGACTTTGCCAATCCTGGTGTTCTGTGGCAAATGCAAAGCATCCTGCACGGTGTTGGGCTGTAAGCACAACCCCTATCTGTAGACGTCGGGCCCTCATACCACCCTCACGGAGTCGGTTTCTAACCGTTTGTGCAGACACATGCACATTTGTGGCCAGCTGGAGGTCATTTTTCAGGGCTCTGGCAGTGCTCCTCCTGTTCCTCCTTGCACAAAGGCAGAGGTAGCGGTCCTGCTGCTGGGTTGTTGCCCTCCTAAGGCCCCCTCCACGTCTCCTGGTGTACTGGCCTGTCTCCTAGTAGCGCTTCCAGCCTCTGGAAACTACGCTGACAGACACAGCAAACCTTCTTGCCACAGCTCGCATTGATGTGCCATCCTGGATGAGCTGCACTACCTGAGCAACTTCTGTGGGTTGTAGAACCAACATTCAAAAGTGACCAAAACATCAGCCAGAAAGCATTGGTACTGAGATGTGGTCTGTGGTCCCCACCTGCAGAACCACTCCTTTATTGAGGGTGTCTTGATAATTGCCAATAATTTCCATCTATTGTCTATTCCATTTGCACAACAGCATGTGAAATTGATTGTCAATCAGTGTTGCTTCCTAAGTGGACAGTTTGATTTCATAGAAGTTTGATTTACTTGGAGTTATATTCTGTTGTTTAAATGTTCCCTTTATTTTTTTGAGCAGTGTATATTGGTGGTGTCTGAGAACTGCAGATCTGCTTCTATTTAATTCAACAGGAGAGGAGCTGCAGCTCTCAGCACCACTAAATACACAGTGAACAGAGATGTGTGGCTCTAAACACTGTTAATATCCAGCTGTATCAGTGCTGATGAAAGCTGATCGTCAGAGTGCTATGTGTAGAACCTCCACTATTATATGGATAGTTGTCCAATATCAGCATGTTCAGCTTTAAGCGTGCCCAAAAAGCATATTTCTTTAGACTGGCTTATCACTCCACCTCACTTATCTAATTATCCCATTTTGCCCTTCCAACATTTCCCTCAGAATCTGGACCCTCATAGCATCTGCTTAGCCACCTTCCAAGCACTGATTGGCCCTCTGTATCTGTACTTGTATACATAGTGGCTGTTGACTGGTTCATGCAGCATTATGTGAACACCCTATTTATTACATTGATGGTTCACCACACAAGCAATTGTTACCATCCACCTTTCATCTCTCCCCTATTTCCTCATAGACTGTAAGCTTGCGAGCAGGGCCCTCACTCCTCTTGGTATCTGGTGATTTAGGTGATTATTGTTATTCTGTAATGTCGTTATTGTCTGTACAAGTCCTCTCTAAAATGTAAAGTGCTGCGGAATAAGTTGGCGCTATAGAAATAAAAATATTATTTTTAGCTGGGGGCTGACTAAGCTTAATATATTATTATTTATCCAAAAGGTCAACCATTTTAAAGTTGGCTGAATGTGCCGATATTGGATGACCATGTAATGAGCTTCCCGACTCATCCCTGATAGGTGTCGGACAGCAAACCTCTCCTCTCACGGGATTACCGCGACAGAGAGGAGCCAGAAGACTGCAGTGTCTGAGTTCACGTACTCCTGCATTGAATAGAAGCACTTCTCCCTCTTATTAAACGGTGCTGGTTTCTTTCAGCAGTGCAGGAGTTAAACTGCTCAGCTTTTAGTCTCTGTAGCTTCCTTCTTGGAAGTTCTCAGCTGTGCAGTATCAGCCACTTCCCTCTCCTATATAATCTCTGCTCTGGCAATCTGGATTGCCAGTGTTAAGTCTTTTACAGCCTGGTGAGGAGTGGAGGATTCAGTGTTCGGTAAAGGTGTTTAAGGAGAGTTGTTTTGTGACTGTTGCTGGGTGTTTTGGCTGTGTACATAGTTCTCTTCCTCTTCTGTTTTTGTTTACCTTCCTAATCCCTTCGACGTTTCCTGCTGTTGTCTGTGAATGCATGTTTTGTATGTTTGGTATTTTCATTTATCCCTGTACATCCTTCCTTGTTTGTCTGGTTTGTGTATTTACATATACTATTCATCCCTGCTTCCCTGGGTGGGGGAGGGAACAGATAAGGGCTGATTCAGGAGAACAGCAAGGTACAAGTCCCCAGCATCTTCACCATCAGAAGTAACCTGGGCAGCAGGGATAGCTAGGAGGATAGAATAGGAAGGAGCCCCTGGTTCTGGGTTATCAGTCAACAGTATCGTGACATCTCCTCTTTGAAAAGACATGGATGCTTAGCTGAGCTGAAAGTTCATGTGTATGGAAGAAGGGGGCAAGAGAGATAGTAATTTAAGGCAAGATTTAAAGACACAAAACCTCTTAAAGATACAGAAATCAATGTACCATCTCCTTTCAAAAAAAAAAAAAAAAAAAAATTATATATATATATATATATATATTTCTTATTTTTGTTAGTGTCACCATATGAGTGCGTGTTTCTTGCAGATTATTTTTTCTTTCAATGGTCCCATAAAATATATTTCTCTCTGGAGCATACTCTTAAATGAGCTGTATGTTACAGCTGACGACAACTGAGGATCACTTGGGCACGGCTCCTGTGTAATTTTTGGTGCTTGGCGTCAATTATCCTGTGCCAATACTGTAGATTTAAGGAAGATTGCAAAGGACTTTACAATGGGTACACAGGCACAACAGTGTTCCATCTCTTCTCCATAGACACAGCACACCCATACTGTCATGGCGGCTGGGATTCCTCCACAGAAACTGATATTTAAAGAATTTATTTTCTTTTTTTGCATAAATCTTTTTCAGCACAGCCAGGTTAAATCTGAACTTCATGGAACTAAAAACTAATTGTGTCAAAATTTGCTACGGTTTAAATTACTTACATGGGATGTTCATTGATCCCTTAATAACGCCATACTCTTTAATTTCCCATGGCTCCCGAACATCTATATGTACAACGCCATCCTTTTTCAGCAAGTCTTTCAGTTCTTCATAGTTGATGGTTATGCCAGAGCTGACAGAAGAGCTGTGGACAACAAGCCATTGTGGACTCCAAGCTGTGACATAAGACAAAAAAGAGCAGAAATTAATATATACCATGATCTGGAAGCAAAACTAACACTTTTGTTGCTCGAAATCGTTTATTTGACATTGAGTATCTCAGACGATTATCCGGGACTGTGCAATGGACTGCACACAGACCAATGTAAGTCAATGTGCTAGCTGTGCCGAAGTGTGGGGAGGCCGAGAGGGGCTGTTACCCCGAGAGCAAAAATCTAAGGGGGCACAAAATTACGCTCCCTGCCCCCAGTGCAGCTTCTTCTTGGAGTGGTGCAGAAGCCCAGAGAGTGCCTGCTCAATGGTCGGCAAGTTGATAAGTAAAGCGGTCAGAGGCTGCTTTGACACTTCAGTCGGTGCCACAAGTTCCTATACCGCGAACCTTTGATAGAGTCACGGCAGTCTCAGTTCCTGCCTATGAACAGCGCAGCAGATATGAGATGCTCATCAGCTGCTGTGATCTGTATAGGCAGCGATTAAAGTGAACTTTGTCATCTCGGTCACTGCCTGTGCATAGTGCGGCAAGCCAAAGCAAACACATCTTGAATGCAGGGCTCTGCATCGGCAGTGATTGAGATGACAAAAGGTTGCACTGTTCTCTCCCATAGCTCTCTGCCTCGCTCTTGTAGTTCTGTGAGAAGAGAGACAGAGACCTGCAGGGGCAGCTCTACCAAATATATAAAAATGTTCCCTGTAAAAAAACAAACCACTAACATTATAAGACTATGTTCACACGTGGCGTTTTTGCTGCGTTTTCCGCAGGCAGAACCTGCTCTCTTGGCAGTAAAGAAGCTGCTTACAAAAAGCAGTTTTTGCTGCGTTTTTGTCAGGTACATTTGTGCATACTGATATAGTTTACTGCATAAAAAAGCAGGATTCAACTTCCTCAGGTTTTTGCACCCCCCCCAAAAAAAGCACTGCAAAAACACTGAAAGAAGTGACATGCTGCAGTTTTCAAAAACACAGCAGTTTTCCAAATCAGTCAGGAAAAAACATCCAAGCTGTGTGCATGAGATTTCTGAAATCGCATAGCCTTCGCTGGTACTGTAAAACGCAGCTTAACAATTGCATAAAAAAACACAGCAAAAACGCAGCCTGTGAACATAACCTTATAAAGTTTTTTATAAACCTAACTGGGGCTTTCTGGGTGATGGGGCAGATTTGCCAGCACTGGGTCTTTCTGGGTGATGGGGCAGATGTGCCAGCACTGGGGTTTTCTGTGTGATGGGGCAGATGTGCCGGCACTGGGGCTCTCTGGGTGATGGGGAAGATGTGCCGTGGTACTGGGGCTTTCTGGGTAATGGGGCAAATGTGCCAGCACTGGGGCTTTCTGGGGCACATGTGCCGGCACTGGGGCTTTCTGGGTGATGGGGCAGATGTGCCGGCACTGGGGCTTTCTGGGTGATTGGACAGATGTGCTGGCACTGGGGCTCTCTGGGTGATTGGACAGATGTGCCGGCACTGGGGCTCAGACTCTGGGTGATGGGGAGGATGTGCCGGCACTGGGGCTCAGACTCTGGGTGATGGGGAGGATGTGCAGGTACTGGGGCTTTCTGGGTGATGGGGAGGATGTGCAGGTACTGGGGCTCTCTAGGTGACTGAACAGATGTGCTGGCACTGGGGCTCAGACTCTGGGTGATTGGACAGATGTGCCGGCACTGGGGCTCAGACTCTGGGTGATGGGGAGGATGTGCAGGTACTGGGGCTTTCTGGGTGATGGGGAGGATGTGCAGGTACTGGGGCTCTCTAGGTGACTGAACAGATGTGCTGGCACTGGGGCTCAGACTCTGGGTGATTGGACAGATGTGCCGGCACTGGGGCTCAGACTCTGGGTGATGGGGAGGATGTGCAGGTACTGGGGCTTTCTGGGTGATGGGGAGGATGTGCCGGCACTGGGGCTCAGACTCTGGGTGATTGGACAGATGTGCCGGCACTGGGGCTTTCTGGGTGATGGGGAGGATGTGCAGGTACTGGGGCTCTCTGGGTGATTGGACAGATGTGCTGGCACTGGGGCTCTCTGGGTCATGGAGAAGCTTTGTCAGCACTGGCACGTCCTGTAACCTGGCACATACTTGTAGAAAGTGATACCCATGAGATCTCACCCTGGCGAGCTGCTGCTGCCCTCTGCACGGTGCCAGCTCTGTTCACAGCACTCACTGCCATACACAAGCGCCCGAGCCAAGCAGACATGGTGCCGGTCACTGGTGTCCCCTCCACCGGGCGGAAACGTCCCGCTACAGAGGGAGGGAGCGCCCCGGAAATTCCTGCACGCCGTCACGTTAACCAGACAGTAATAATCCAGCACCGGCCCCGCTGTACGGTGACTTGTTAGGGAGAGCCTGTCCATACCGAGCACGGCTATTATTATCACCGGCAAGGAAATGTCAAAGCTAAATACAGCAGCTCCAGTGTGAGGCTCGCGGCTCCTGCCGGCTTCCGTAGCCGTGTTATTGCTGCAGTGTGGACTCGTCTCCAGGAGGACACGTGGGTGGTGAAGGTACACAACCGGGAGCGGACTGCTGTGCTGTAGGTAGGCGCTGTACCCGGCTGTACCCACTGCCTTGCTCCTAGTTATGTGCATGAGAGGGGGAGACCACCAGGGGTTATGTGGGCGCAGGGAATGCCATGTAGTTGCTTAGTATTATGCTCTGGTGCCCATATACAGCAGCCTGTGTGCATGAGCTGTAACCAGGGGACTGTAGATTGCCTCAGATTATGTCCCCTGTGCTGTATTTTTGCCCCTATATCCGTGTCCCTGTACACCCATTCCTGCCCATTTACTGTCCCCTTGGGAAGAAGATGTGTATGTGCCCATCTTCTACCTGCTCATGTACTGGTGCTTATTTTACCTGAATCCTTTTTTTTTTTTGTATAATCTTTTAATCTTTATTTTTTTATATAGCGCTAACATATTCCGCAGCACTTTGTATCTTTTCAGTTATTTTTTTCCTCCGTCTTTGCCATCAGTTTTGTCTTTTTTTAAACTTGTGTTGTATAAAACAGCGAGCGGCTTCCAAGCCGAAACCGCCAGGTCGACGATCGTGGAGATTACTCCAACCACTTGTCGTCTTTGGAAACGTGAATCGGTTAAAAGAAGCCCAAGAGGCTGAACGTGTGAACAGCCCGTAGCTTTTACATCACAGGACATGTACTCCTCCTTGTTACAGTCTATTTTCCAGGGCGCTTATGGAGTGTGCCCTAAAGCCGCCCTGCGCCACCTTCACCTTTGGGATCAAGGTCATATAGAAGGTTTATTATGTAAGATTCCACAGAAATCGAGAAACAGATTGTGGACTCTGATGTTAAGGGAAGAATATGTTCGTTCTCCGAGTCTGACAGCCCTTGTACAGCAGTGCACAGAGCCGTCCTGAGGAGCTGCCGACACACCGCTCTCCTGTGTGCATGAACCAAGCCACCAAAGACTGGATTCACATAACCATGTTTCATGGTCTGATGTTCAGACCGGCTGTGGGTCTCCAGACCTGGACTTGATAGCCTCGTATATGCCTGTGAGGCTGTGAAGTTAGGGCCAGGATACTTGTGTTTAGCATCTGGACCTAAAGCCACGGCCCCACTATCAGTATTTGGTCAGTATTTCTCAGGAATGGGAGCCAAAACCAGGTGAGGAACAATCAGAGAAAAGGTATAATAGAAACAAGTCACCAATTCTGCATTTATCACCCACTCCTGGTTTTGGCTCCCACTCCTGAGAAAAAATACTGACCGAATACGGACCAAATACTGATAGTGGGGCCGTGGCCTTAGTGTAAGTGCACACATTGTTTATTAGTGTTACATGCAGTCAGCACCAACCGCTGGCTCCCAGACACTGTTCATAGAGGTGTACTGTTTTCCTTCACTGTAAATCTCCCTTTTAGAAGGGCCTACAAGTTCTCAATAGGGTTTAGGTCAGGTGAGGAAGGGGCATGTCATTATTCTCTCCTCTTTAAGGCCCTGGACAACCCCTTTAAGTACAACCCTGGAGTACTTCGCTGCATGCGATGGAGCATTGTCCTGCATAACAATCTTGTTTTTTTTTTTTTTAAATATGCAGACTTTTTCTCATACCACTGCTTGAAGAAAGTGTCTCCTAAAAACTTAGAGTTGATTTTTGAGTCCATCCTTAAGCGGAAAAGTTCCAACTAGCTCATCTATAATAATACCAGCACCTCATCTCCACCTTGCTGAATTGAAGTGGAGATCTGTGCCCATTACTGATCCAGCCTCGGGCCCATCCATCTGGTCTGTCGAAAGTCGCTCTCGTTTCATCAGTCCACAAAACCATAGAAAAATCTGTCTTCAGATATTTCTTGGCTCAGTCTTGATGTTTCACCTAATTGTCTTGTTCAGTGGTGGTCAGCACTGAACACGTTGTACTTCTGAGCACTCCAGGGAGGTTTGGTCTGGAATACGACAGCACTGGAGGAATAAGGTTTCTGGTCACCTCACATTTGATTCTTCTCAAGTCTTTGTCAGTTTATATACATTTTTTTTTTTTCAACACAATTTTTGACTATTTACAACAAAACTCTTGATGGTTTTGTGATCACATCCCAATATCAAAAGCGCAGTATTCCTCTGCAAGACTTTTAACAATTTCTGCGGCGGTAACGCTTGTTAATAGGTCTGCCAGCTATAACAATGGTAATCCTGATGTGCTGTGCACATGATGCGGAAATTTCCTCTCAGGATTACCATTGCGGCAAAAAACCACAGCACGACCATTGTGCCGGCGTTTCCGCCGCAAATTTGCACCCATTGACTTGAATTGAACCGCAGGCATAATATTTATACCTGCGGATTTGCTGCGTTTCAATTAAAGCCAATAGGCGCAAATTCGCGGCGGTAACGTGGTACAGGTGGTTCCCGGGTCGGGAGAGGAGGACTACTACTCCTCTCATCCAACCGCCGCTCCCGCTGATAACAGCGAGAGCTGCGCGGCTGGGGGGAGCAGTAGTCTGCTCTGCCAAGTCGGCGTGCCAACGGCTAAAAAAAATAAATAAAAATAAACAAATTATACTCACCTGTCTGGCGCCCCCCCCGGTGTCCTCCTTGTCCTCGGTCCCAGCGATGCTCTCCTCCCAGCGGCCTGGGGTATACTGCAGGGAGCGCGCTCGCTCCCAACAGTGTACTGCGCTGCCAGGACCTGCGGTCACATGAGTGATCAGCTGATCGCTCACGTGACCTCACCGTGGGAACATTATGAAGATTGTTCTCATGGTGGTGAGCTCACCGGGGCTGATCAGCTTATCTTCAGCTGATGAACCCCAGTGACCTCCTTCAACATGTACACTTAGAGGAATGATTTTACACTCCTGTCAGTGTACATTGCTGTCTTCTACAGCAGTGACATCAGTGATTGCAGATGTCACTGCTGTAGAAGTGACCTGGATCGCCGAGGGACAATCTTGGACTGTGTCGTTGACGGTGGACAGGTGAGGGATATCGTTGTTTGTTTTTTTTTACTTTTTTTTTTTTCAAAAGAGCGATGGCTTCGCGGACAGAGTTCAATAAAAAATTCTTTTTAAAACCATGTGTTTTCTATTTCATTAAAATACTTTATTCTGGCCCTGTCTTTTATTGAAAAGGCGGCGATAACTTTACTATGTAGTTAGTAATGGGGGCGTCTTATAGACGCCCTCCATTACTGACCTGGGCTTCACGTCAGCCGCCAATACAAGACTGACTTGAACCCCAACCCCATTACCCCACTCGCCACCTCTACAGGGCAGTGGGAAGAGCGGAGGCTAAGCTCCAGATTTAGCGCATCTTATGGATGCGCCATTTCTGGGACTGCTGAGGGGTGATATTAATAGCTGTGGAGAGGGCCAGGATTCATGGCCCCTTTCCTGGCTGTTAATTTCAGCCTGCAGCTGTCTTTTTAATTTATGTTGCGGAGACTAGCGACTCCACCAGAGAATTTGACATGTTGCGGTCCTGAAAGACACGCCGCATGTCAATGTCCACGGGTGATCCACAGCCTCAGATGCACACATAGTGGACATGGGATTTCTAGAGATCCAATCCACTATGCTGTAACATCTGGACGCTGCGGGGTTGACGCTGTATAAACACACAGCATCAAACCTGCAGCTGCTCCTGATCGTGGCCACGTACCCAAACTCACCCGCGGCATGTCAACTTCTGTAGCGGACACACTAGTCTCCTCTGCAGATTTTGACTGATTGAAGTGTCATTATATGCGGTGGATTCACATGTACTGACAGCAAAAGTGCGGCAATAGAACACCGCAAAAATACGGTGCATCCAAAGCGCTGCTGAGTGCTGATCAGAGGGACGTAGTGGCTAACCAAATAGCTGTGAGCTGTTAATAATGGCCAGGGACCATGTTTGCAAATGGCAGCTCACAGCTGCCGCATAAATTACATGAATGGAAATTCTAATGAGAATGGGATTAGCTGACACCTAGCTCTTTTTTTGGTGATGACAAGGTGTCAATCAGACCCTTTTATCACCAAACCTAATTAAAGTAAAGAGTTAAATAAACACACAGACACAGAGCAAACACTTTATTTGAAATACAACAGACACATTCTTTAATCATTTAAATTAACCAATATACTCACCCCAGTTCTGACGGTAATCCAAGGGTTTAAGCAATGCCCCACCAAGTGACTTTATTTAGCTCCAAAAAACATTCATTGATGTACAAAAATGTGCTTTTTTTCCTGCCAAGGAGATGCAGAAACTCTCAGGAAATTTCTGCTTCAAATCCTGAACGTGCGCACATAGCCTTAGGTGAAGTTACCACTTGTGTCTGAGGCTCCCTGTCAAGTTCCACCAGTACTGGAAAAAAAGCCCAGTTTGCTTCACTTTATATTTCCATTGAAATAACTGGCACCCGAACAGAAACCAAACACTTTAGTGGGTCTAGTATGATTTCTTAAATTGATGTATTTTAAACTCATGTGAACGCTGGCTGACTGCGTTCACTTTTTGCGCTCGCTGACTGCGTTCCCTTTTTGAGTTGGCTGCATCAGCTTAGATTCCAAGATGGCACCAGCTCCCTGCTCTGCGCCCCCTGCTAAGCTCTGGCTGTGTCAATGTAGAACGCATCCAGTACTTAGTAGAGAGGAGAGAGGTGGTGCCAGGACAGGGGGTGGGTGTCTTTTTATATTTTGAGCTCTGGTGCACACTTCCACACTGCTCTGATCGGCTGTCTGTACGGGGAGAGTTGAGAGCCGATCCTTCTGTGACATGTGGGCCTTGAGTTTGACATCTCTGTGTAAGTCTTGGATTACTTCTTCAGTGGGTGGTCCCTCTGCCACCACTTACATTTATCCCTGGATGAAGCTGTTTTTATTGTAGGAGTTCCATTTGCTGTTCTTTTAATGAAATATAGACACTATTGTGAACCTGGTCTAAGTGTTTGCAGTAGTTATGCCTGAAAATAATGCACACCAGCTATGTATGAAAACAATATTTATAACCTGCACAGATATGTTTAAATATGTCTGTGCCTTGATGAAACATCTGGTATTTCACATTGTGTTACCATTTACTGTGCTGACACATGTAGATATTTGTACAGTATCTGCTATTGTAGTCATTGAAGACTACTACTCTTCCTTTAACCCCGTAAGAACAATAATTATGGGATGTGAGGCCACAGCTATTATTTTTCCCTTAAATTAATGTATTCCAAGCGCAAAAAATGCTTTCATTTTTTCAGTTGATGTAGCCTTATGTGAATTCTGTTTTGCAGAGCATATTTTTTTATAGGTATCTGTATCATGATATAAATTCTTTTGAAAAATGTATTTTATTTATTTTTTTGAGGGGAGTGGAATGGGAAGAAAGACGTCAATTCTACATTTTTCTTAGTTGCTTTTTATTACAAATTTTTGGGAGGCTAAGGAGCAACAAAGTAATTCTGGCATTGCGGGTGTTTTGCATTTTTTTATTTCCCACAGTGTTTGTTATTTGAGGGTTTTTTATTATACATAATAAAGAGGCCGCTGTTTTATTTTTCTTAAGATTTTTACTTTTAATCTCACTAATTGACTAGAATTGAAATCAGGAACAGGGCTCAGATAGCAGAGATGGAGGACCATTGTTAGGACATCCTTAACCCCTTCTTCACAAGTATCCCAGCTGATGATGGCTGATTTATTCTACCATCATCTGCTTCTAACATCCACGAACAGAGATGTTAACTTGTCAAATACTGCTGTGAATCTCTGACAGCAGCATTTAACACGCATTGGCAGGGGATATGTCATTCCATGCGCCCATCGACGTGTCCATGACATGATCATGGGATTCCATGACAGCTAGGGGTCTGCTAAAGACCTCCATGTTTGTCATGAAGTCTCTTCCGTAAAAGTCAGCGTTTAGCTGGCTTTTATAGGATATCATGATTTTAACTATACATAGTAGCAGGGCTGTGGAGTCAGTGTCCATTTTGGTGGAGTCTATGTAAAATGGACCGACTCAGTCTTCTAAAATATATAATAAATTGGGTTTAGTAGTACATTGCAGGATTTGCCGTAAATGTTTTCATAAGAATTTGGGAAAGGTATGAAATGTCCTATAAGTGTCTGTTCTATTCCTGATCTAAGGATCTGGGCTTTTAGATGAGATGAATCTGTGCTGCACTTTATGTACATGCTCTGTAGTGAGGCCGAGCTGTGGAGTCGGAAGTCAGGGAAATTGAGGAGTTGGAGGCTTGGCTTACTGACTCCAATACCCTGCATAGTAGTGCTGATTCCCTGCATCTATAGTAAAGTGATGCTTCAATTCCCCTAAGGGAACTAACAAATACAGTAAAAAGTGGAAAAAATGTGGTTTTTTTTTTTTTTTTTAAATCTGAAAAAAAAATAAAAAATACAAAAGTTAAAATTTTCCTCCTTTCACCCCATTAAAAAAAGGACGTTTGGTATCGCTGTGTTCATAAAAGTCCTTAGCCCGATAGGTAAGCAGTAGTGTTGAGCGATACCTTCCGATATCAGGAAATATCGTATCGGATTGGATCAGACCGATACCCAAAAAGTATCGGATATCGCCGATTCCGATACCGGAAACCAATGCAAGTCAATGGGACACAAATATCGGAATGAAAATAAACCCTTTCTTTCCTTGTAGGTTAATTCTACAGGAAGTAAAACAACTAAGAATAATGTAGAATGTATTACGCGAAAAGCCGGCAATTCATCAGCGGCATACACTTTACCCGACAATTTACAACAGAAAGAATAGAGCTTCACACATAGATTAGATAGATAGAAACATGTCAGTCACATATATAAGAAGTACAGTGACAGTGTTGCTTACTGTACTTGTCATTTAGTGTAAAGGATTTATTTAAAAAAATAATTGTGTTTTCATGCACCGTCTCTTTAAAAAAGCCGGCCGGCAATTCAGCATCTGTACCCGACAATTTAGAATAGAAGGAATAGAGCTTCACACATAGATTAGATAGATAGAAACATGTCAGTCACATATATATGAAGTACAGTGACAGTGTTGATTACTGTACTTGTCATTTAGTGTTAAAATAAAGGATTTATTTAAAAAAAAATTGGCGTGGGGTTCCCCTTAATTTTAGGCTCTAACGGAGGTTAAGCAGACGGCTGGGGCAGATGTTTGAAGCCTGGGAAGGGGGTAATACCCACGGAGCTTCCCAGGCTACTAATATCAGCCCCCAGCTGAATACCTAGCCTTTACTAGCTATTAAAATGGGGGACCCCCTCAAAAAAATGACGTGGGGTCCCCCCTAATTTAATAGCTAGCAAAGGCTAGGCAGACAGCTGGGGGCTGATATTAATAGCCCAGGAAGGGTGCCATGAATATTGGCCCCCTTCCAGGCTAGAAACACCAGCCGTCAGCCGCCCCAGAAATGGCGCATCCACAGGATGCGCCAATTCTGGCACTTAGCCTCGCTCTTCCCACTGCCCTGTAGCGGTGGCAGTGGGGTAATAGGGCCAGGGTTGATGTCAGCTTATAATGCCAGCTGACATCAAGCCCAGGTTAGTAATGGAGAGGCGTCTATAAGACACCCCCATTACTAACCCCATAGTCAAAGTTAAAAAAAAAAACACAAACACCCAGAATAAAGTCCTTTAATTGAAATAAACACACAATTCTTTATTGTTTTAAATTAAACTCTACTTACCATCACGCCCATTCCAGCTGAAGCCAACGATCTCCTGCAATAAAAGAAAAATAATAAAGCAACACCATCCTTACCTTTCCATGGTTCCCAGGACAGCTTCAGCTCTGCTACATCGAGATGACAGGCTGGACCGCAGCAGAACGCTGCCATCCAGCCTGTCATCCCGCAGACACTGAGAAGCGCAGGCATGCTTGCGCTCCTCAGTGTCTCGCTGTGACGGCATCCAGATGAGCCGAGTTCATGTCCAATGAACTCAGCTCACCTCATGCACGTCACTGACAGCGTGGGAGAATTCTCCTGCACTCAGCGCTTCAGCGTGAGAATTTTCCCACACTGTCCGTGACATGCATGAGGTGAGCTGAGTTCATTGGACATGAACTCGGCTCATCTGTAGGTAACCACTGGCCACCAATGACATGTATTTAAAATTTATTGGGGACACAGTAGGGCAATTTAAATAGCAGGATCAGGCTGATGGGAACTACTGCTCCCATCAAGCTGATCCTGCTGGCACGAGTGGACGGGGGACAGACATAGGCCGATGGGAGTAGTAGTGTCACATCGGCCTATGTCTGCCTGCACGCGCACACACACACATCGCACAGACACCGCGCACACGCACAGACACCGCGCACACTCGCAGACATCGCACAGACACCGCGCACACTCGCAGACATCGCACAGACACCGCAGACATCGCACAGACACCCCGCACACACTCGCAGACACACGCACAGACACCCACACACACCAATCATGACGGGCTGATCGTCTGGGAGGCTGACCTGTGCGGTCGTGGGAAAGTTCATGTGAGTTCATGCAATGCAGTCAAGCATGAACTCACGTGAACCCTCTGAGGGCACCGCGGCTACTTCAAATGAACAGCTGATCAGCATCACCTGATACCTCAGCTGTTCATTTGAAATAACCGGCGGGAAAGCGCAGCACAGAACGGGAAAGCCGGCGGTGAAGTCTTTTCACTGCCGGCTTCCCCGCCCGGGTCCTTCGCTCCCCGCTCCTTGGTGCTGCGCTCCCCGCCCGGTCCTAACTTACGATCGGGATGGGAGGTGGGGAGGGGAGCGGAGGATCGGGGTGGGAGGCTGCGGGGAAGCAGTATGGGGCTGAGTGATTGTTTAAAAGTTGGCGGCTTTTTACCACCCGCCGGCGTTTAAACGATCAGGAGAATTCTCCCACGCTGGGATGGCGTTCTGATGACAGGCTGGATCGCAGCTGAGCGCTGCCATCCAGCTTGTCATACTTCAGAGACACTGCAGAGCGCAGGCATTATGGGAACTTCCGATTCCGGTATTCGATATTGTAAAAGTATCGGAATTCCGATACCGCGAATATCGGCCGATACCCGATATTTCAGTATCGGAATGCTCAACACTAGTAAGCAGTGCAATGAGAAAAAAGAAACGCCAGAATTATGTTTTTTTGGCTGCCACAACATTGCATTAAAATGCAGTAAGAGGCAATAACTGACCTGGCCAATAGACGTGAGTCCCATGAGTCGATATGCCAAAGTCTACCATTGGCATTATTGACAGCTACATTTAAAGAGTTAAACTCTGGCATTCGGTGTTCTCATGGATCACCTAATTTTCATTTCTGTATGTCAGGTGGGATCCTGCAAGTCATCAGGCAATATCCGCCCAATCAGCATGGCATATATATCCATCATGGAGCCCATAGCATTACATTAACCCCTTCACGAAATTTCCAGTATATACATGTCATGGTCGGGAAGTACTTCCCAACCACTGCAGTATATATACGTCATGACGACCACCAGCGCACAGGAGGCTGTGTGCTGACGATCATTGCTGGATGTCAGCTGATTCTGACAGCTGACACCCAGCACTCACTGCCAGGAGAGGTTCCTGCACCACTCCCAGCAGTTTTAACCCGCTAAATGATGCGATCGATATCAGTCGCAGCATTTAGCAGGCATGCAGAGGGAGGAGAGCCCCATCTTCATTCCGATCGGCTCTCCTGCTACGCCATCGCAAGGGACCGATGACGACATCCAGGTTACCAGAGATGGCTAACTTGTTACACCATGTTCAGAGCATGATGTAGCAACTTTGTGTGTCAGTGCAGCACTGCTTGTGCATTGCTATGTTTTATAAGCGATCAGGAACAATCAGAATTAAAAAAGTGAAAGTCCCATAGAGGGACTAAGTAAAAAAGTTAAAAAAAAAAATAGTAAGAAAAAAAATATATATATTGTACCCATAAATATTTTTATGAAAACCAACAAGCTACCATACATCTCCATCGGCAGAAAAATAAAAAAGTTACAGCTCTCCAAATAAAGTGATGCAAAAATAATTATTTTTTTCTATCAAATAGTTTTTATTGTGTAAAATCGCCAAAACATAAAAAAATAATCTAAATGTTTTTACTGCTGTAATTGTACTGACCCAAAGAATAAAGCTGCCTTAGCAATTTTACCATATACGGAACGGCATAATAAAAAACCCCAAAAACATTTCCTGAATTGCTGTTTTTGTTCATTCTGCCTTCCAAAAATCGGAATAGAAATCGATCAAAAAATGTCATGCGCCCGAAAATGGTACCAAGAAAAACATTATCTCGTCCTGCAAAAAACAATCCGTCAAATGACTCGGCCGAAATATGGAAAAATTATAGCTCTCAAAATATGGCAATGCAGAAACTAGTTTTTGCACAAAAAAAGGCGTCTTTCAGCGATCTTTTTCTGCAGCAAAACCTGATCTCTTGACAGGAGGTTGTTCAGGATTTTTGTTGCTGTTTTTTTTTGCTTTTTTTGTGCGTTTTTTCAGCTTTTTTCCCACTGTCCTTTTCTCTGTTATGCATGTACATAAGGTTCGGTGAAAAAAAAAAAATATCTCATTCTGGTTTAGGCACAAAAACGCTGAAAACTTTTTTAACCAGCCATTACTTCAAGTGGGTGAAAAAAACCCTGAAATAAGTGACATGCTCTATTTTGAAAAAAAACATGTAAAGCACAAAATCCTGTACAAAAAATAACATGTGCAATGAGATTTCTGGAATCTCATAGACTTTGCTGGTACTGCAAAATGCAGCGGAAAATTTGCATAAAAAAAAAGCATCAAAAAACGCTGAAAAAACCATGATGTGTGAACATAACCTAAGTGTGTGACAGCAGCCAAACATAAAAAAAGCAATATAAATCTTGGATCGCTGTAATTGCACTGACCCGAAGAATAAAGTTGTCTGATCACTTACAGGCTATGTTCACACATGCTGGGTTTTTCAGCATCACAAATCTGCAGCAAAACCTAATCTCTGCCATGAAATCAGCTGCGTCAAAAGCGCAGGTTTTGCTGCGCTTTTTGTATGTTTTTTTTTTTTACTGTCCTTTTGTCTATTTATGCATGTATATAAAGTTCTGTGAAAAAAAGAACCCCATTCTATTTTGCCATCAAAAACGCTGATGCAAATTTTACTGCGTTCTTGATGCGTTTTTTTTTTTAGTGTTTTTTTCACCACCTATTACTTCCTATCGGTGAAAAAACGTTGAAAGAAGTGACATTCTCTATTTTCCAAAAACCCAACCATGGCACAAAATACGCAACAACAAAAAAACCATGATGTGTGAACAGAGAATTCTGGTTTCTCATAGACCTTGCTCGTGCTGCAAAACGCATCTGAAAATTTGCATAAAAATCTGCAGCAAAAAAGTAGCCATATATACATACATAGCCATACAGTACGAGAAACAGCGTAAAAACGAAATAAAACCAATTCTTCACCTGCTGTTGATTTGTTCATTCTGTCTCCCAAAGATCGCAGTATGGCTCGGCTCACATTTATCCTGTGCTCCACACTGAGCGCTTACACCGGGGTTTCTGTGTAAATCTCTGAAATACGTGATTCAGATGTAACCCCCAGCGGAACATTCCTTACAGTGAGGAAGATGGGGGCACTGTGGATGCCGTCTGGCCTGTGATCCTGTGGTGTCCGTCTTTTTAGGCGTGCATGAAAGCACGGTCAGGCGCATTTTTGAAAAGGACACCGCTAAACAGAGGCCAGACGGAGTTCAGAGTCACTCTACTGCCTCATTATAGTGAATTGATCCCTCGGGGGTTTCATCTGAATCACATGGCCTTGGAGATTTAGATGGAAACCCTGATATAAGTGCTCAGTATAGAGAGCCAGATAAATGTGATCACAAACGTTATGTAAAATGTTCCCAATAAAAGCTTCAACTCAATCCTCAAAAAAAAAAAAAAAACACTCAGATCCATCATCTGTTAACGGAAATATAGAGGACTTCCACATTACTGGTAGCACAAAAGCTCTGGAAAAGCGCTATGGCTCCTCACACCCCCCAAAAAATCCAGCAAATTCTGTGCTCCCAAATCCAAATGCCCCCCTCCCTTCTGAGCCCCAGTGTGCCTAAACCACATTTAGCATCCACACGTTTGGCATCTCTGTAGCGATGAGAACCCACCTAATTTATGGGTGTCTCCAGAAGCATGAGCTAGGCACTACAATGTACTGGGCACTAGAATGGCAGTTTGCAATTTTCACTCAGCAACATCCACTACTGCTTGTTTCTGGAAAACACTCATGGAGTCAAAATCATCAGTTCACCTGTAGATAATTTCCAAAATGGCGTCACTTGAGGGGGAATTCTGCTATTATCTCCTGTTATCCTTGTAACAATGAAAAAATTTGGGGCTAAAACAACTTTTTTTGGGGAAAAACAATTTTTCTCATTTTCACAGATTAACGTTGTAAAATTCTGTGAAGCAACTGTGGGTTCAAGGTGATCACCACACATCTAGATAAATTCCTTGATGGGTCTAGTTTCCAAAATGGGGTCACTTGTTGGAGGTTTTTACTGTTTAGGCACATCAGGAGCTCTGTGTACGCAACATGACACCCGCAGACCATTCCTTCAAACTCTGCGTTCCAAAACATCACTCCTTCCTTTCTGAGCTTTCTGAGCCCTGCTGTGCGTCCAAACAGTAGTTTCCCCCTCCCCCCACATATGTGGTATCGGCATACTCAGGAGAAATTAAACAGATTTTGGGGTCCATTTCTCCTGTTACACTTGTGAAAATAAAAAAATTGGGGCTAAAAACATTTTTGTTGGAAAAATGTGATTTTATATATTTTCATGGCTCTACGTTATAAACTTCTGTGACGCATATGAGGGTTCAAGGTGCTCACAACACAGCTACATACATTCCTTGAGGAGTCTAGTTTCCAAAATTCAGTCACTTGTAGAGGGTTTCCACAAGCAGTCTGTCAGTAAATGTATACATGCTGCTTCTTGTGTGGACACATAAGTTAGTTGATTTAAAAATGTATCTAAATATTGAAATTACTTTTTATTTTGCCTTAAAGCTGCAGATGAGAGTAAAGGAGCCATGTTCTTTGGGAGGTTCAGAAAAGACGAGGAGGAGTAGACGGACTAGTCGTCCCCCTGATGAAGATTCCTCAGATGACGTTATTGGTATGAGCAAAGTTCTACTATATAAGCGTCAATAGACATGAATGATAATTACTATATAAGCGTCAATAGACATGAATGATAATTCAAAGACCAATATAGAATAAGGTGAAAAAGACTGAGTAGAGTTGCTTTTGTATAGTTGTTAAAAGGAATCTGTCAGCAGGTTTTTACTACCTCATCTGAGAGCAACATGATGTAGACAGAGAAGCTGAATCTAAGGATGTATCACTTAGTTTACTGGGTGCAGTCATTTTGATCCAATCAGAGCTTTTGGATTTAAAAAGAAAGCAGAGCTGAGAAAGCTAACTCCAACCACACCACATCTAATCACACCCACACTAGGCTCTGTATGTATAAAGTTCATAGACAGTGAGGTGCTCATCACAGGAGAGGTGGTAGTCGGACTACAGTCATGGCCAAAAGTATTGAGAATGAGACAAATAGTAATTTTTCCAAAGTTTACTGCTTCATTTTTTGTAATGGCAATTTGCATATACTCCTGAATGTCAAAGAGTGATCAGCTTAACAGCAATTACTGTACTTGCAAAGTCAATATTTGCCCAGAAAATGAACTTTAACCCCCAAAACACATTTCAACATCATTGCAGTCCTGCCTTAAAAGGAGCAGCTAACATCGTTTTAGTGATTGATCCATTAACACATGTGTGGGTGTTGATGAGGACAGGGCTGGCGATCAATCAGTCATGCTTAAGTAAGAATGACATCACTGGACACTTTAAGGCTATGTGCCCACGTTGCATTTATGAAGCAGAAAATTTCTGCTGCATAAATGCAAGTCCTCTCCCGGAAAAACGCATGCGGAATTCCGCACGCGTTTATCGCGCATTTTTCGCGCGTTTATCACGCGTTTTCCACATGCGGAATTGCCTTGCGTTTTTTATGCATTGGACAAAGGCAATTCCGCTTGCGGAAACGCAAAATTAAATGACATGCTGCGGATTTTTGAACGCGGCATAAACGCTGCGGAAAAATCCGCAGCATGTGCATAGAACTTGCGGAATCCCATTGGGGACCATGGGGTGCGGATATACATGCGTTTTTCAAGCGTTTACGCTGCGGAAATTCCGCAGCATATACGCTTGAAAAATGCTACGTGGGCACACAGCCTAAAAGGAGGCTGCTTCTTGGTATCATTGTTTCTCTTCAGTTAACCATGGTTATCTCTAAAGAAACACGTGCAGCCATCATTGCACTGCACAAAAATGGCCTAACAGGGAAGAGTATCGCAGCTACAAAGATTGCACCTCGGTCAACAATCTATCGCATCATCAAGAACTTCAAGGAGAGAGCTTCCATTGTTGTCAAAAAGGCTCCAGGGCGCCCAAGAAAGACCAGCAAGCGCCAGGACCGTATCTTAAAACTGTTTCAGCTGCGGGATCGGACTACCAGCAGTGCCGAGCATGCTCAGGAAGGGCAGCAGGCTGGTGTGAGTGCTTCTGCACGCACTGTGAGGCAGAGACTCTTTGAGCAAGGGCTGGTTTCAAGGAGGGCAGCAAAGAAGCCACTTCTCTCCAGAAAAAACATCAGGGACCGACTGATATTCTGCAAAAGGTACAGGGAGTGGACTGCTGAGGACTGGGGCAAAGTCATTTTCTCTGATGAATCCCCTTTTCGATTGTTTGGGACATCTGGAAAACAGCTTATTCGGAGAAGAAGAGGTGAGCGCTACCACCAGTCTTGTCTCATGCCATCCTTAAAGCATCCTGAAACCATTCATGTGTGGGGTTGCTTCTCAGCCAAGGGAATCGGCTCACTCACAGTCTTGCCTAAAAACACAGCCATGAATAAAGAATGGTACCAGAATGTCCTCCAAGAGCAACTTCTCCCAACCGTCCAAGAGCAGTTTGGCGCCCAACAATGCCTTTTCCAGCATGATGGAGCACCTTGCCATAAAGCAAAGGTGATAACTAAATGGCTCATGGAACAAAACATAGAAATTTTGGGTCCATGGCCTGGAAGCTCCCCAGATCTTAATCCCATTGAGAACTTGTGGTCAATCATCAAGAGACGGGTGGACAAACAAAAAACAACAAATTCTGGCAAAATGCAAGCATTGATTATGCAAGAATGGACTGCTATCAGTCAGGATTTGGTCCAAAAGTTGATTGAGAGCATGCCAGGGAGAATTACAGAGGTCTTGAAGAAGAAGGGGCAACACTGCAAATATTGACTTGCTGCATTAACTCATTCTAACTGTCAATATAACCTATTGGTACTCAGAATATGATTGCAATTATATTTCTGTATGTGATATAAACATCAGACAAACACTAATAAAAACCAGAGGCCAGCAGATCATGTGAAAATATAATTTTGGTGTCATTCTCAAAACTTTTGGCCATGACTGTAGTGTAATCCGGCGATGTTAATCTCTTAGTGATAAACCCTTCACAGTTAGTAAACTACAGCACGCACTTTGACAAGTGACATATCACTGAATTCTGTGGCTCAACCTCTATTTCCTGCTGTCTTCAGATTACATAGCAAAAACCTGCTTAGAGATTCCCTTTTAATAGAAAAGTTAAATTCAGACTAGCACAGCAGCTCAGTGGTTAGCATATCACACCAAGGACAACATCTGCAAGGAGTTTGTATGTTCTCCCTGTGTTTGTGTGGGTTTCCTGTGTGTATTTCGATTTCCTCCCACACTCCGAAGACATACTGATAGGAAATCTAGATTGTGAGCCCCAACGGAGACAGTGCCGATAATATCGTCGCTATATAAATGAGTAAATAAAATATATTCAATACACTTATTTATTTTAGTTAGTCACTCGCTCTTTTTCACTCATATCCTAATAATTGAAGTAAAGGTTTAGAATTTACAGCTCTGTAATATGTAGCTGCCTCTGTATAAAGGGTCCAAATGTAATTGGATAATTATCTTAAAAGCTCTTTTAATGGGCTACATGAGTTATTCCTATGTTAATCCATCAGTTAAGCAGGTAAAAAGTCTGGAGCTGATTCCAGGTGTGCATTTGCATTTGGAAGTTGTTGTAAACCCACAACATGCAATCAAAGGAGCTTTTAATGGAAGTGAAACAGACCATCATTAGGCTGAAAAATGAAGAAATCCATCAGAGGGATATCAGAAGTGTTAGAGAAGTGGGCAAATAAACAGTTTTGTACATTCTGCAAAGAAAAAAAAGAGCGCACTGGTGAGCTTGGGAACTCAAAAAGCCGAATATGTCCACGGAAAACAGTGGTGGATAATCGCGGAGTCCTTTCCATGGTGAAGGAAAACCCCTTCACAACATTCACCCAAGTGAAGAACACTCTCCAGGAAGTAGGTGTTTCAGTATCTAAGTCTACTATAAAGATAAGACTTCATGAGAACAAATACAGAGTGTTCACCACAAGGTACAAACGATTAATCAGCCTTTAAAATAAAAAGGCCAGATTAGACTTTGCCAAAAATAACATCTAAAGAAGTCGGCCCAGTTCTGTAAAAGCATTCTTTGGACAGATGAAACTACAACCTGTACCAGAATGATGGGAAGAACAAAGTATGGAGAATACTTGGAATGGCTCATGATCCAAAGCAAACTACATCCTCTGTAAAACATGGTGGAGGCAGTGCGATGGCATGTGTGAGGCCCTGTTGTTTCTATGTCCACCACTGCCTCAAAGTTAACACGCAGGTGCACTTTGCTCTGCGTTATCAAGAGCAAAGTCCTGTATTGTGCCAGCCCCTATAGATCGGAAGTGAAGTCAGCACATGTTCGTTACAAGACTTTGCTCTGCCCTTGGTAGGTGCACCAAAGTGTGCAAAATTCGCAGCAATCTGAGGATGACTTAGGACGCATGTACCACGTAATTTAATGCAGGACGACGGCAGTTCTGCTGATAGAGGAGGCACAGACCAGGGACACCCATTAAACTGGACTGTACTGATTAGTATATAGTACAGGAGACTTATGAAAGGTAATTTATAGGTTATGCAGGGGGACTAAGTGTCTTGCATACAGATTTATGGATGGCGGTACAAGAGTAGATAAAGGTGATGGCTTTTTTTTATATTGTTAAAAACTGGTGACAGGTACCCTTTAAAATATTGTACGCTAGTCGTCTTCAACTGCGCAAAAAAGAATGTATATAGATTTTGTACTCCACTAGGTTACTGGAATACTATTGCCGAAAAATCCTGTGATAATGCAAAAAGTCCCAAATAGTAAAATAGGCTAAAGTATCTGTTTAATCAAAACTCTCGTAATACAAAAAGAAAAAAAAAAAGTTAACTTATAAAAAGGCGCAAATTAAATTGATATGTCACAGATAAAAAGTCATTATTAGAACAATTTGTACTCCAGAAATAGGTTCAAAAGCAATTATGGATCAGTCCCAAAGTGTATTAGAAAGTTTAAGAGCTCAAAATTTATATATTAGTTTATCGTTATTTATATAAGACTGTAAAATCCCTTTAAAGCAGTCACTTCATCCATGACATGTGGTGTCCCACACTCATTTAGATCATGTGTTACATAAAAAAGCTGAGGACAGTTTTAAGAGTTGTTCCCATCTTAAAAAGTCATGTCATATCACTAGGATATTACACAGTTTAATAAGTGGTATTTGGCCTCTGGGACTCAGCGCATGCTGAGAATTAAGGTATCGTAGCAATGGTATAGCGCTGTGCAGGGTAAACTTAAGATCAGTACTGCTGAACCTTCATTAATCGTTCAGTAGGACCCCATGATCCTAAGGTGATGGCATATACTAGTGAACGTTGCTTTAAATGATGAGACTACCCCTCGAAGGACTGTTGAGGGAAAAATAACAGTGAGTTGTCTCCTTTCCATTGCACCAAAGCAGGTCTTGTAGTAGAGGTGATATGTGTCCTGAATTTGAATGAATGAATACTAAGGAGCCCTGTTAGTTTGTATTAATCATTACATCAATGATGCTGTTTTGTTGGGTGTCTCTTGAAAATGTCTTGTTGCTTTACAGGTCTTACCTGCCATCATGTGAGCCAAGCAGTAGATGTGACTCAGGTGAAGAAAGCCGTGTCTCAGAATGTATGGTGCTCATGCACAGATTGCATGAAGGAGAGAAGGACGAAGGATGGAGAGTTCACTCCTCCAGTGGATGTTTGGCTTTGCCTTAAATGCGGCCATCAGGTGAAAATTACTCCTAGAAACGGTGAATTCACCAATGCACTAATAGTTAAAGCATGGCTTCTCGTTGGAAATATGCTTTGGTTTACTTTGCCCTGACCTTTGCTTTATGGGTTTTCATGCGTTGTATTTTGCCTGCCAGAAGCAATAACTTCTAAAGTGTACTGTGATCTCTAATTCTGAATGTATTAGAGAAAACCTGTTATTAAAATGCATTTTTTTCTGTTTCCCGAGCAATACGCAAATCTACGAGAATCTATTTCTATCTTATGTATGTCCAGTTTTAGAATGCAGGGTTTAGATCATATGACCTAATTTACAGCTATAATCTGCGGCAAAAAAGAAGTGGGCTGTATTCCCAGAGGCATGACTGGAAAATCGTAGGCCCCAATGCCAAATATCCAAAAGGGCCCCCAACTATTGTTTAATTGTATGTCTTCTCATTTAGGACAGAAAGACCTATTAGACCCCCATGTGCTCTGGGGGTGCTACTTGTATCCACCATAGTTACACCTCCTTGTATTTTTGGTCTCATACACATACATCAATTAACGTTTACTGACTATAGGTAGTAGCAGTGTCTATTGAGCCAAGGAAAGTGTCCTCTGCATGGCGGAACTGCTAGGCCTGTATATTTTCTATAGACCTACACGTGGACTTCATAGTTACAGTCACTTGTATGCCCTATTTTATAAAATACTTCTGTATATCTTTTTAGGCCACAATGTAAACAAATGTAAAACAGAACAAAAAGGGAAAAAACTCAACTATTCCAATAAAACTTCTCAAGGTTACACACCCAGAGCCTAGTGCAACACTGCTTAGGGAGCTCTCTTCAAATTTTCATGGAGAGCGTTTTTAGCTATTCTCAAATATGGTGATATCCTTACATATTTACATACAGGCCCTGATTCTCTCTCCAGTCTTGATGAGGGGGCTTGTTGGAGTTAGATTCTCCTGATTTATGAAGAAGCGCACGCATCTTCATGAATCTGGAGCAGCTGATGAGTGACATTCACCTCCATGTCTCATGCCAGAAAGCTTAATCCAGTCTTTGTGAGTGAGATTTCTGGCATGGAGAATGCCACAGCTTGTCCTGACTGACACGTTATCCCGTCAATCCCCCGTCTCGCCCCAGCTTCACCCATTTTGACGGAGTTGGGAGAAATTACGCCAAAGTCGCACAACTTCGAGTTGTGCAAAAATGTAGCAATTTTTTTTTTTCAAAGCAATTTATGCCAGATTTCTGGCGAAATTGCTTTTATGAATCGGAGCCATGTTATATTTGGGGATATTGATCCACGTAACATCTTCATGACTGCACTGTACTTGACAAATCAGAATCTCTCAATAGTGCAGCTTAATGATTTGACTTAAATTTTCAGTTTTTCAAGAAAGATATTTAAAAAGTATTTTTTGTTTTAATTATAAAGCATTCCAAAGTTATAAAGTTTCCAAAACTGTTATATTTACTTTACTTTTATTTTACTTTTGCATATTTCAAAGGAGGGTGATGCAGAAACATTTGTGCCTGTAATATGTCAGCAAGTTCTGCCCTGACCGAGGATCTAAGCCCCCAAACTGCCAGCTTGACAGAGATCTGTGTAGCGGTCAGCATGAGTACTTACTCCAGCTTTCTGACCGTGTGTCTGGAATACCATTGCACTGATGCTTCTGTAATACACTTGTCGGAGACTGTCCTTGTAGTCGTTAATCATAGAGAACATCCTAGGCATTGAAGCTTCGCTTCACCTAAATCCTGACAATTCGGGTTATTGTGGGGATTAAAGAGTTTGGTTTTAGGTGTTTAAAGTGAACATAGGTGAACCTTGCTTTATGTCTCAGCATTGAGATATCAGCCCAGGTCCTGCTGCCCACTAGCTTCACTTATTGTCAGTGGTGTGTAATGAAAGGAATGGTCCATTGGCTCGTTTCGGTAGCATAGCACTGATGATGTGCTGACACCGATATCTTGAGTTCAAGGCCCCCTTTTTTAAATTAAATATATTTAAACATATTAGGCTATGTGCCCACGATGCAGAAATGAAGCGGAAAATTTCCGCTTCATTTCTGCATGTCCTTGCCCGGAAAAACGCATGCGAAATTTGACATGCGTTTTTCGCGCGTTTTACACATGCAGAATTGCCATGCGTTTTCTAATGCATTGTATATGGGAATTCCACATGCGTAAACGCACAAATGATGGACATGCTGTGGAATTTTCAGCACATCAAAAACGCTGCGGAAAATTCCACAGCATGGGCATTGCAATTGCGGAATTACATAGGGGACCATGGGTGAAGGCTTACCAAGCGTTTCCGCTGCAAAAAATACCCAGCAAAAATGCTTGAAAAACGCATCGTGGGCACGGACCCTTAAAGAGGCTTTCCAACACAATGGTGTTGATGACCATTATATAAAATGTTCTGTTTGTGACTCCTTGACTACGGAGTGACAGTTTTGTAAGTCAGGGAGTGAAAATCACCAGACCACATTTGTTGTCTCCATGTCAAAAGCAGGTATAGAACTGGAGCAAACAATTCCCCAAATTCCCGCTTTCTGGCCTCTGGTAGGCACGACCATGTAATTTACCATCTCATTTTGTACATTTAGGGCTGTAGTGCTACCTCTGAATGCCAGCACTCCTTGAAGCATTTCCGATCTCCACACAATGAGCCTCATTGCATTGCAGTTAATCTCAGCACCTGGGTTATTTGGTAAGTAATAAATCATTTTACTAAAAAAAACACCTCTGATATTAGTTTTGCAAAGTTCCTTCTGCTAAAAGACTTTCTTTACTTTAAACACTTCAGCCTAAAATAGTAAAAGGGGTTACAATAAAAGTAACATGCTGGGGAAGCAATAATATGTGGTACGTCCACAGCCTGCAATGGGAGACCTTAGTGGTACCCATGAGAGCCCAATAAATTATATTGGTGACCATCGAGGTGTCGTTCTCTTTTACAGGAAAAGTAGCATTGTATACATTGCGGTTTTGTTCCTGTGAATGATATAATCTGCGACTGGTCGCTAGGTTGCTAACATGCGGCAGGAGAATTCCTCTTAGGGTATGTTCACACATTGCGTTTTTTTCAACATTTTTTTTTTGTGGAATTTTAAGACTAAGTGCCCACGTAGCGTTTTTCAAGCGTATATGCTGCAGAATTTCCACAGCGTAAACGCTTGTTAAATGCTAGGTAATCCGCACCCCATGGTCCCCAAGGGGATTCCGCAAGTTCTATGCCCATGCTGCGGATTTTTCTGCAGCGTTTATGCTGCGCTCAAAAATCTGCAGCATGTCCATTAATTTTGCAGAAGCGCGGCGTAATCGCCGCCATTGACTTGCATTGAAACGCATATAATCCGTGTCAGTACATTTGTACACGCGGATTATATGCGTTTCAATGTGCGGATGGTACCCAAGTCTGGAGGAGAGAAGACTCTCATCCAGACCTGGGTACCATAGAAACTGTAAAAAAAAGAATTTAAAATAAAAAATAAAGTTTATACTCACCTTCTGATGTCTTCCCGGTGTTTTGTCTGCTCCCTCCGGTGTCTTGCAATGTTCGCGTAGATGTGAAGGACCTGCCATGATGTCACTGAGTCATGTGACCCATCACATGGCTCAATGACGTCACCGCAGGTCCTTCACACCGCCGCAAGCAGTGCAAGACACCGGACGCAGCAGACAAAACACCGGGAAGACATCGGAAGGTGAGTATAAACTTTATTTTTTTATTTTTCACCATTCTTATTCTTTATTTTAAATAACTTGGTCACACTACTATAAATCCATGCCGGTTGCATGGATTTATATAGTGTGAACAAGTTGTCAAGCACTTTCCAAGTGATGCTAAAATCGCTTGGAAAAGCGCTTGATAACCCGCATGCGGAAATGCATACAAAGACGCTTGACAAATGCTTCTACCTGGTGGGAAAACCGCATGTACAATCCGCATGCGTTTTTCCTGCCAGGGAGAAGCGGAAAAAATATGCTTCATTTCCGCAACGTGGGCACATAGCCTTAAGCTGAGTTTTACGGTACCAGCAAAGTCAATGAGATTTCAGAAATCTCATGCACACACCTTGTTTTTTTTTAACCTGACTGTTTTGGCAAAGAGCTGCGTTTTTGCAAAATGCAGCATGTCGCTTCTTTCATCGCTTCTTCAGCGTTTTTGCAGCGTTTTTCACCCATTGAAAGCAATGGGTACTGCAAAAACGCAGCTTAAAATTTGCATTAAAAAAGCTGCAAAAATGTAACGTGTGAACATAGCCTTAGACTATGTCCAGGACTACAGTATATTCCGTATGAAGTGCTGGTGGGGTTGACCTTACATAGGGCTCCATATTTATCATGCAGATGTGCGAGAGCGATGTACGGAACAGGCTCAGGGCTGGAAAGATTGAAAATAACTTGTGCCTACATGTTTCCATCTTACTCAGTTCTGCCAATATGACGCAGAAGGCCCATTCTAAAGCTAGGCCATCATATATTATATTCCTAGAAAAATGTTCAAGGTCAACACTGTTTTTTTTTATTTTTTTATGCATTTTTTTTAAACTTCTAGCAAATTCTTTTAATTGACATCCCATAATTGTGGCTAAAAAATCTCCACCTCCTCCCACAAAACAATAAGAGGTCAGTCAAATAGCGACATGGGCTGCTAAGTTTTCCGGTTTTCAACTCTATATGACTTTATGTTGACAAATGAGCACTTCTGTCATTAACATTTTAGGTATCGTAGAGTTTTATATTGTGGCTTGTATTTTTCTTTCCCAGTTGTTATGAATGTGATGAGGAGCTTTCAACTCACTGCAACAAGAAGGCTCTTGCCCAGATGCTAGACTTTCTCCAGAAACACTCATCACGCTCTGATAAAGGTAATAAAACCTGACTTCACAACATTTAGTTATTTGTCAAAATATAACAGTATTCTACTAAACCTGCATGTTTTCTTCTTACCCATCCTACTCTACATTAATTAATTGTACATTGAAAGGGTTGAATGTCTCAGACAAAGCTCTGTCCCCATGCCAGAGCATGCACTATATGGACAAAAGTATTGGGACTCCCTTCTTAATCATTGAAATCAGGTTTGTCATTCAGTCCCTTTAACACAGGAGTATTGAATTCCGTAGCCATTCTGCCCTTACTAACATTTGTGAAAAATTGTCTCATTCTAGAAAGCTTTTTGATTGTGATACTGTTAGGCTATGTGCCCACGATGCGGCTTTAATGCGTTTCTGCGGCGCTATTTCTGCCGCGAAAACGCATTAAAAACACTTGTTAAGTTGTTTGCCATGTCCTCCAATGATGATCCGCATGTGCTGTGCACATGCTGCGGAAATTTCCGCTGCGGATTATCATTGCGGAAAACTCCGCAGCACTACCGTTTGTTGTGCGTAAATGCAGCGAAATCGCCGCCATTGACTAGCATTGAACCGCATAACATCCGCATGTATACATGTGCACATGCGGATGTTATGCGGTTCAATGCGCGGATGGTACCCGGGTCTGGAGAAGAGGAGACCCTTATCCGACTCAGGTACCATTAGTAAAAAAAAAAAAAAAAAAAAACGTTAAAAAAATCATTATACTTACCTCTCCAGTGGCCCCCGGTCTCCTTCTCTGGTGGCGTCCTCGGCGTCCCGCGGTGTTCTGAAAGGACCTGCGCTGACGTCATTTAGTCATGTCATGGTCATGCGACCGCTGACGTCAGCTGACTAAATAACGTCAGTGCAGGTCCTTTTACAACACCGCGGGACGCCGAGGACAGAGGGCTCAACCGGACGGAGAAGGAGACCGGGGGCCACCGGAGAGGTAAGTATAATGTTTATTTTTATTTTTTATGTTTTAATTCTTTTTTTTTTTTTTACTATTGATGCTGCATTTAAAGCGGCATAAGTTGGTCACACAATATAAATCCATGCCAGTTGCATGGATTTATATTGTGTGACCAACTTGTCAAGCACTTTTCCAAGTGATGCTCAAAATCACTTGGAAAAGCGCTTGAAAAAAATGCATGCGGGAATGTATGCAAAAAACGCTTGAAAAAACGCTTCTCCCTATCAGAAATATGCATGTAAAATCAACATGCGTTTTTTTCTGCCAAGGAGATGCAGAAACGCTTAGGAAAATTTCTGCATCATTTCTGCATCGTGGGCACATAGCCTTATAGGAGGCCACCATTCTAATAAGTCAATTCCATGATCAACTGTGAGCAGTATTATTGAAAAGTTGAAGCATTTAGCTAAGGCCACAGCCCCACTATCAGTATTTGGTCAGTATTTTTTCTCAGGAGTGGGAGCCAAAACCAGGAGTGGGTGATAAATGCAGAATTGGTGACATGTTTCTATTATACCTTTTCTCTGATTGTTCCTCACCTGGTTTTGGCTCCCATTCCTGAGAAAAAATACTGACCGACTACTGATAGTGGGTCGTGGCCTATCACAGCAACTCAGCCATGAAGAGGCAGGCCACATAAAGGTACAGAGAGCAGTCACGAGCGTTGAGGCGCATAGTACATAAAGGTCGCTAATGCTATGTGGACTCCACTGCAGAGTCCAACCCTAATTTGACATTAACATCAGCACAAAACTGAACCATGGGCTTCCATAAGCTACATGCAAGCTTTACTTCACTAAGCACAATGCCAAGTGTCGGATGGATTGAGGTAAAGCATGCCACCTCTGGAGCGGTGGAAACATGTTATGTGGTGTGACAAATCATGCTTCTATATCTGGCAGTCTGATTGATGAGTCTGGTTTGGTGAAGGTCAGAAGAACGTTACCTGCCTGACTGCATGTGCCAATTGTAAAGTTTGGGTTAGAGGAAGGTATACTGCTCTAATGCTACAGGGTTGTTTTTCGGAGGTTGGCCTTGGCCCTTTAGTTCTGGTGTAAAGATATTTTAATGCTTTTAAGACATTTTGGACAATTGCATGCTTTTACCTTTGTGGGAACAGTTTGGGGAAGACCTTTTCTGTTCCAGTATTATTGTTTCCCCGTCCATAAAGGCATGGTTGGGTGAGTTTGGTGTTGAAGAATTTGACTGGCCGCTCAGAGCCCTGACCTCAACCTCTTTGAAGAACCTTGGGTTTAACTGTAACAGGTTGTGAGCCAGGTCCTGTCATGCAACTTTGATGTCTGACCTCACAAATAATCTTTTGGGTGAGTAGGCAAAAATTCTTACAGACATACTCCAAAGTCTTGAAGAAACCCTTCCCAGAAGAGTAGAGGCTGTTCTAGTTCAACTTCTTATTCTTCCGTATCAATTTAGAAAGGGATGTCCTAAAAGCTTCTTCAGGTGTAATGTGTATGTGTCAATACTTTTCTCCATATACAGTGCTGGCCAAAAGTATTGGCACCCCTGCAATTCTGTCAGATAATACTCAGTTTCTTCCTGAAAATGATTGCAATCACAAATTCTTTGGTATTATTCTCTTCATTTAATTTGTCTTCAATGAAAAAAACACAAAAAGAATTGTCCTAAAGCCAAATTGGATATAATTCCACACCAAACCTAAAAAAGGTGGTGGACAAAAGTATTGGCACCCTATGAAAAATCATGTGATGCTTCTCTAATTCGTGTAATTAACAGCACCTGTAACTTACCTGTGGCACCTAACAGGTGTTGGCAATAACTAAATCACAATTGCAGCCAGTTAACATGGATTAAAGTTGACTCAACCTCTGTCCTGTGTCCTTGTGTGTACCACATTGAGCATGGAGAAAAGAAAGAAGACCAAAGAACTGTCTGAGGACTTGAGAAACCAAATTGTGAGGATGCATGAGCAATCTCAAGGCTACAAGTCCATCTCCAAAGACCTAAATGTTCCTGTGTCTTCCGTGCGCAGTGTCATCAAGAAGTTTAAAGCCCATGGCACTGTGGCTAACCTCCCTAGATGTGGACGGAAAAGAAAAATTGACGAGAGATTTCAACCCAAGATTGTGCGGATGGTGGATAAAGAACCTCGACTAACATCCAAACAAGTTCAAGCTGCCCTGCAGCCCGAGGGTACAACAGTGTCAACCCGTACTATCCGTCGGCGTCTGAATGAAAAGGGACTGTATGGTAGGATACCCAGAAAGACCCCACTTCTTAGCCCGAGACATAAAAAAGCCAGGCTGGAGTTTGCCAAAACTTACCCGAGAAAGCCTAAAACGTTTTGGAAGAATGTTCTCTGGTTAGATGAGACAAAAGTAGAGCTTTTTGGGAAAAAGCATCAACATAGAGTGTACAGGAAAAAAAAAGAGGCATTCAAATTAAAGAACACGGTCCCTACAGTCAAACATGGCGGAGGTTCCCTGATGTTTTGGGGTTGCTTTGCTGCCTCTGGCACTGGACTGCTTGACCGTGTGCATGGCATTATGAAGTCTGAAGACTACCAACAAATTTTGCAGCATAATGTAGGGCCTAGTGTGAGAAAGCTGGGTCTCCCTCAGAGGTCATGGGTCTTCCAGCAGGACAATGACCCAAAAGCACTATAAAATGGTTTGAGAAAGCACTGGAGACTTCTAAGGTGGCCAGCAATAAGTCCAGACCTGAATCCCATAGACCACCTGTGGAGAGATCTCAAAATGGCAGTTTGGAGAAGGCACCCTTCAAATATCAGGGACCTGGAGCAGTTTGCCAAAGAAGAATGGTCTACAATTCCAGCAGAGCATTGTAAGAAACTCATTGATGTTTACCGGAAGCGGTTGTTCGCAGTTATTTTGGCTAAAGGTTGTGCAACCAAGTATTAGGCTGAGGGTGCCAATACTTTTGTCTGGCCCATTTTTGGAGTTTTGTGTGAAATGATCAATGATTTGATTTTTGCTTCATTCTCTTTTGTGTTTTTTCCTTGCAAGCAAATTAAATGAAGATAATAATACCCAAGAATTTGTGATTGCAATCATTTTCAGGAAGAAACTGAGTATTATCTGACAGAATTGCAGGGGTGACAATACTTTTGGCCAGCACTGTAGTGTGTTTTGGAAAATTGTGTAGCTGTTCATTATACAAGAAATACCATTTATTTGCACTGGCTATATATAAACGAACATTTTAGGGTGCTGCAGTTTGAGCATTATTGCGTTGGTTGAAATCATCGTTAAAATTTGATGTAACTTGTAAATGGGTAACGGAGTGTAAATATTTGGTTTCTGACACCATTAGAGTTTCTCAGTATGTTTAATTTTCTAATGTAAAACCCAGAATACAAAGCTTTTTATCGTTTTTTAAAACCGTGAATTACAAATATCCTTTTTTAATCTATTTATTTAATAGCAAATTAGAAACTATACATGAATGCACAAAAAAAGTCAAAATCCTTGCTCCGAATTCTTTTTTGACATTTGAAAAAGTATGGAAGCTGGGTCTCAGCATTTCAGCCATTCCTTTCCCTTCAGCTGTAAAAATGTGCAAATGACATTAGTGCTGCGTGAGAGACTTCAGTAATTACATTAAGCGGCAGGGATAAAAACGAGTGCTGGGTTCCCAAAAGAATGCTTGCAGCTGTGAGACTCTCACAGCTGATCCCGTGGGCTTCCGGGCCCACCAATCCATACATACTGAGAGCAGGAGCATGTCTTACACACTGGAAGAATAAAGCCAGATTGCTTTCTAGTGGGAGCCACCCAGGAAGTTGTTGTACACGAGCCTAACTGCCCGTGATGCTTTTCAGGGAGTGGCGGGTGTAATTAGAGCTTTGGCAGTCATGGGACATCACACGGACGCGGTCGTTTGTCAGGCACACAGCGTGCCACCTGATTGTTCTTATCTGTTAAACTTCTTAATAGTCTCTAATACTCAGTGAAAGTGAGGCTCCATTACAACATGCACAACTAGATTCAATCCAAAATAAGTCCAGTCTTAAGTTTCTACAGATAACCTAGCCAGTGTAAACCTACGTAAAATTTGTTATACGTAGCAATGATGGAGATACAGTTGACGTTAAAACTGCACTTCTATTTTGTTATATTCCAAGATCAAGTCAGTTTCCGTTCTAGGGGAGTAAATCCCTTAACAACCGCCGATACACCTTTTAACGGAGGCAGTTAAGGGGCCTTATTCCTCAGCGCCGCTTTTTAACGGCGCTGAGAAATAGGTCAATAGCGCCCCCCAGCATCAGAAAATCTCCTCTGAGACCCTGGAGAACATGATTGTTAAAAAAAGTAAAGTCCTATTTAAAAATCATTTCTCTCTCCTCTGACATGATCTAACATGTCAGAGGAGAGAGAAATGATGTCCCCTTGGTACCTTAGTACCAGTGATGCCCTCCTACTCCTGTTCCCAAAGCAAAATGGTGGGCACAGTGCGCCCGCCGAGATCTTTCAGCCGATACGCGGCAACAGCAGTCGTCATTGCTGAATCGTCAGAGGCAGGACCAAGTTCCACAGTCCTACCTCCATTGTCGTATCCCGACAATGCTTTTTCCCCCTCAAATTTCCCCTTTTTTTTAGCAGCCCCTATAATAAATTTAGATGTCACCAATTTTACCCCCTTTTTGAATTTTTCCATATTTTTGTTACCCCAGAAGTCCTACAATTAATTGCCCACCAAACCACTTTATATGCCCGACAACATATTTCTCAAAAACCCACTGCCTTTCATTCCCATTCATGGATTCCCACAAATGTCCCTGAAATAAAAAAAAAATGTGGGCCTTACCATCAACATGGGTTTAGTAAAAAAAAATCCTCTCTCCGCTCCTACAGGGCAACAGAATCTGTCCACAGCACCCCTGGAGATGCAGCGGTCATGACCCGAGCCCGTTATGAAGCCCTAATGAGTTTCCTTTATTTTAGTGATAATTCCCAAGTCCCTCCCAAGAAATGACCTCACTATGATCACTTTAACAAATTGATACTCCTAATTTCCCTCCTAAAAGATTAAAGGGTTTGTCCAGTACTTTATATTACCCCCCAATGTATCCCCCTGGGGCCCCTAAGACTTTTTGTAAATACCTTATGTTGCAGATAATGCCTGTGAGCCGTGCTATCGGTGGCTGCTCACAGGCATCACGTGACCCCCGGCTGCAGCCGGCTCTGACATCCGCTGATGTCACGACAAGTGCTGGCAGCAGCCGGGGGTCTTTGTCTTCCTGGTTCCAGGTGGATGCCAGGCTGTGGGCAGGGTTACTACCCGCGTCACACCCGGGATTCACCCCGTGCTTTGCCTCTCCCCATTCATTGGGAAAGCGCAAAGTGGATGCTGAGTGTGACGTGGAGGGTGACCCCGCCCACAACCCAGCTGCCACCTCGGGGACCCCAGCGCTGAGTTACGCCTCACTTGTTGTGATGTCAGCGCGGGGTTACGTGATGCCTGTGAGCGACCAGTGATAGCGCCGCTCACAGGCAGTATCTGCAACAGAAGGTATTTACAAAAATCCTTAGGGGCCCTGGGGGGATACATTGGGGGGGGGGGTAATCTAAAGTACTGGACAACTTCTTTAATTTCTAAATTCATATACCCCAGAGAAAAACGTTGGCGTCGACGAGCCCCACATGAATTTCAAGGTCCGTCAGTCATTCCGCCAATTTATCCCCTCCAAGTCCACCAAATATGGTGTAAAATTGCACAAAGTGTGCGAGCTCTCAGCAGGTTAGACGTGCACCTTCCTTATATATGAAGGTAGGGACCGCCAAATAAACTCACAAAACTGCCCCCAGATAATTGGTATCCCGGGTAAATTGACTGGGAACTAATGACGCCATTTCCTCAACAAGGTTACCACTTGTACACCAACAATTACTACAAAAACTAGTGTAGTAAAATTTGAGATGTGTTCCTCAGAACGTACAAAAGAGATTCATGAACATGACAGTGAAAAAATGCAAATTGTGATTTTTCAAACTTGTGTTGCATCAACTGCATAAAAATGATGGTATCAAGCTACTCACTACCTACCTAAATAAATACATCAGAGGGTATAATTTATAAAAAAAAAGACATTTATGGGGGATTTCTGTTGCTCTTGAACCACACAGGCTCTGCAAATATGACAATGTATTCCAAATTTGTGTTCCAAAATTCACATTGTGCCCCTTCTGTTCTGATTCCTGCCTTTTGTCCAAACAGAACTTTTTGACTATATGTGGGGCGTTGCAAAGCTCGGAAGAACATGGGTAACAAACTGTGGGGTCCACTTTTTGGTGTTACCTCTTGCAAAAGTGAGAAATTTGGGGCTAAGGCAATATTTTTGTGGGAAAAAACTTTTTTTTCAATATGACGACCTAATGTCATCAAATTCTGTGTAGTACCTGTGGGTTCAAAATGCTCATTATACCCATGGATAAAATCCTTGAGGGGTGTAGTTTCCAAAGTGGGGTCACTTGTGGGGGTTTCTGCTATTTAGGCTCCTTAGAGGCCTTGCAATTTTGACATGGTGCCCACCATCTCTTTCAGCCAAATTTGTGTTCCAAAATTCCCATTGTGCCCCTTCTGTTCCGAGCCCTGCTGTTTGTCCAAGCGGAACATTTTGACTACTTGTGGGGTCTCTCTGCGCTCAAAAGAACGTGGGCAACAAATTGTGTTGTCAACTTTTTGGTGTTTCCTCTTGCAAAAGCAAGATTTTAGAGGTAAAATTTTTATTTGTTTTTCATTCCACTTTGCATTAATTCCTGTGTAGCACTTGAAAGGGTTACATTTTTTTTTCCCAACAACAGTTTTGAAGTATTTGAGGGGTGCGGTTTTTAAAGCGGCCTCACTTTTGGGGAATTTCCAACAGGGCTGGGGAGTTGGTAAGCCAAACCTCTGACTCCTCAATTTCCCTGACTTGCAACTCCGACTCCGACTCCACAGCACTGCCTCACTACAGAGCATGTACATAAAGTGCAGCACAGATTCATCTCAACTAAAAGCCCAGATCATTAGATCAGGAACAGAACAGACATTTCTAGGACATTTCATAACTTTCCCAAATTCTTATGAAAACATTTACCACACATCCTGCATTGTACTACTGTACCCAATTCATTATATATTTTAGCAGTCTGTCCATTTTATACCTACTCCGACTCCATGACTCCGACTCCACATACCTGGTTTCAAATAGATAGGCCCCACAAAGTCCATTTAAATCTGAATAGTTCCCTAAAGAGACAGCATTTGTAAATTTGTTAAAAAAATGAGAAATTGCTGTTAAACTTTTAACCCCTGTAACATCCTAACAAAATAAAAATAAAAAAAATAAAAAAATTGATGCAGATGTAAAGTAGACATATGGGAAATGTTATTTATTATTTACCAGTACGTCCATCATAACGGCACGACAGGAGTTAAAGTCCTCTGTTTCTCTAGGGACAGGAAGCACATGAGAGGTTAAAAGCCCCCCCCCCCCCTTCATCACACCCTCAACACCCTCCGTGTTTTTCCTGTCCCTAGCAGGACAGGACGCTAGGAGAGGTTCTCTCTGAAGATGAAAAAATACCTGAGAGCCAGGGGGATCGGGGGGGTCTGAACTCTCCCCTTCCTTCGGTCCAGAGGCTCCATACTGATACCCCACTGAGCGAGGGTCCCTCAGCCAGAAAACCGCCACCCTGCCGCTGTATCCCCCGGACAGAGGGCACTGAGCATTGCGCTGCCCGCCGGCATTATCCTGCGTGCGCTCCACGGAGCGTAGACTTCCGGCCGGGAGACACCGGGGGGCAGAGTCAGGTAAGCGGACATCCGCTTTGGGCCGGCGTGCTTTCCAGGGTGGAACGCACGCCACGTGGGCTTGTCCTTCCGGAGCGATGACGCCGGGAGGCGGGACTTCTGGCGGCCAGACCGCACAGGTGCCCGGAGGCAGTGGTGAGCCTTCAGGGCACGTTCTAGAAAGCAAATGGCGACAAGCAGCGGTTGGTGTTGGATCAGGTAAGACCCTATAAAAGGGTACACCTCAGGCACACACACTCTGACACCATGGAACCCAATCCTACACGGTCAGATGCCCCTTCAGAGTCCCTGGGTAGTGTGAGTACAGTCTCAGGCCCTTGCCTGGATATTTGATACCTGTAATCCAGGACAGGTTGTTTATTAGTAAATCTCCTGTGTCCTTTTTTTCTGGATTCGGATAGGTGAGCCCAGAGGTCCGGATCGTCCTCCAAAAAATCAAGAAGATGTGTATCCTGTAACTGTAAGCTTCAGGACTCATATAAAAAGAGGCTGTGCAAAGAATGTGTAGCTGAGGTTTTAAAGGAAGAAAAAGCTTCCTTTTTGACTGACATGAGATCTATGATCCGTGAGGAGGTCCAGAACACAGTCTCGAGCCTTATACCTTCCCATACACAGCCGTCACTCCAAATAGTTCAACCTTCTCCTCGACAGAAAAGACCCAGGTGGGAGATGAAAGAGTTGCCTGAGGAAGGAGAATATTTAGACTCAGCATCAGAGCACAGTCTGGAAGAGGATGAGGATCGCTTCTCTCGGTTACCCTCACAAGAAAGAAAAAAATATATCTTCTCTGCAGAACATACGGATGAGCTATTAAAATCCGTTAGGCATACTATGAACTTGGAAGACACTCACGTCTCCCACTCCAGACAAGATGAAATGTTCGCAGGTCTGAGGACTCAGAGAAATAGTGTGTTCCCAGTAAATGAGCATTTAAAAGCAATGATTATGGAGGAATGGGAAGAAGTGGAGAAAAGACTCATTGTGCCAAGAGACTTTAAATCCCGTCTTCCTTTCAATCCGGAGGACATCAAACTTTGGGAGGAAATCCCTAAGGTAGACGTCCCAATAGCGAAAGTGGCTAAGAAAAACGTCCATCCCCTTTGAAGATTCGTCTTGCCTCAAAGATGCAATGGATAGGAAGGCGGAGAGCATGCTCAAGAGGAGTTGGGAAGCCTCAGCAGCCATAATTAAATTTAATATCGCTGCCACTTCAGTGGCAAGATCCATGTGCCTTTGGTTGGACGAGCTGTCAGATCAAATTAGGTTAGACTCCCCTGTAGAAATGCTATCAGACTCTCTTCCTATGTTAAAGCTGGCGACACAATTCATGGCTGATGCCTCGGCTGAATCGGTCAGATTCGCAGCTAGATGTAGTGTACTATCTAATACCGCTAGACGGGCAATATGGCTAAAAACGTGGTCGGGTGACAGCCACCCAAAAAATAAACTGTGCTCAATTCCTTTTTCAGGTACCCGGGTCTTTGGTCCAGTGTTGGACGAGATCCTAGAGAGCGCGTCCGACAAGAAAAAAGGGTTTCCCTTGGATAGGGTTAAGAGATACTGGCCCATTTGTGGAACCCTTATCTCCCCTAAACGTGATTACAGGGGTAAGGGTAAGACTGGGAGATGGTCTTACAGGAAGGGAGGAAAGGACAGAGCAGATCAGGTCTCCTCTGGGGCCCCAGCTAGACCATGACGCCATTGGAGTGGGGGGCAGGCTTCGTTTCTTATGGGACAAGTGGGCGTCCATTACAAAAAATCAATGGATCCTGCGTTCCTTAGGGGAAGGTTACAAAATAGACTTTTCCCATACTCCCCCTTTGTCGTTTCCAAATCACCCGTCCTAGTTTCCCGTAGATCTCAGAAGTCTGTGGCAGGATATATTAGTCCTTCAATCCCTACACTTGGTAAAACAGGTTCCCCCTTCAGAGCAGGGTTTAGGCCATTATTCCTCCTTCTTCTCGGTGTTAAAACCCTCAGGCAAATGCCGTACGGTTATAAACCTCAAGCCCCTAAACCAGTGGGTGGAATACAAAAGGTTCAAAATGGAAACTATAAAAACCAGCATTCCATTGATAGAGAAGGGATCGGTAATGTGCACCCTAGACCTCAAGGATACATATTACCATGTTCCAATTCACCCAAGTCACCAGCAATACCTAAGATTCACTCTAGAGCAAGAGGACACAGTACACCACTTTCAATTTACTTGCCTACCCTTCGGTCTGTCCTTGGCCCCCAGAATATTTACAAAGGTTATGACAGAAGTAGTGGCCTTCTTAAGAACACAGGGGATTGTAATCATCCCTTACCTGGACGATATATTGTTGGTGGCAGAGTCAGTCTCTTCTTCTCAGTCAACAAGATCATACGATCAAAACCCTGGAATATTTGGGGTGGAACTTCAATTGGGAAAAGTCAAGCCTCCAACCAAGTACCACAAAGGTATTTCTAGTGTTACTTTTAGATTCCAGTCTTCAGAAGTCCTCCTTGCCTCAGGAGAAACGAGAAAAAATTAAAACTGGAGATTTTCAACTTCGAGAAGCGAAAGATCACCTCAATCAGATACGCCATGCGGATCTTAGGATTGATGACTTCATGCATTCCGAGTGTGAAATGGGCACAGGCCTGTTCAAGACCGTTACAGAAATCGATCCTGTCAGTTTGGAACAGACGACCGTCGGGATTAGACAAAAAAATGAGACTGTCAAGGGAGCTAAAAAACTCCCTTTCCTGGTGGGCAGACCCTTCAAACTTAGAAAATTCAGTAGACTGGATCCTTCTTCCTTCAATCCAAATCCATACGGATGCCAGCCAAAAGGGCTGGGGAGCAAGCATAGGAAACAGATATCTACAAGGGATGTGGCCCAAAGAGATACGACACAGGTCGTCAAATTTCAGGGAGCTAAGGTCGGTCTGGGAAACTCTTCAAAGATGTCAACATTTGCTCAGAGGAAATCACGTAAAAGTTTTCTCAGACAACAGCACCACCATCTCTTTTCTTCGTCGACAAGGAGATCCAAGAGGAAAATGGTTACAATCCTTGGCGGCAAGAATTTTCCACTGGACAGAGAGAAATGTTCTTTCAATATCGGCTATTCATCTAAGGGGGTCCGAAAACGTGGTAGCAGATTTTCTCAGCAGAGCAAGAGTTGGTCCCTCAGATTGGGAACTGAATCCAGATGTTTTTCATCAAATTATTCAACGATGGGGCACCCCGTCCATGGACCTGTTCGCAACCAGGAAGGTGCAGCGCTTTTTCTCCTTGGACCCAGCCGACAGCCCAGAAGGAATAGATGCCCTTTCTCAATCGTGGGGAACAAAACTGGTGTACGCCTTTCCTCCGATCCCTCTCATCTCAAGAGTACTAAGGAAAATCCAACAGGAGAGGGGAGCTCTTATCCTGATAGCGCCTTACTTGCCCAAAAAGAGCTGGTTTCCTCTGCTACACCGGATGTCGGTGGATCTCCCATTCAGACTCCCAGCCAGGAAAGATCTTCTGTTGCAGGGTCCTTTGTTTCATCCGAACATCCAATTCCTCCAGCTGACAGCATGGAACCTGAGAGGCGGATCCTAGCCTCTAAGGGCCTTTCTCATCTAGTAATTACAACTCTCCAAGCCTGTAGGAAACCAGTAACGTCAGCCATCTATTCTAGAATCTGGAGACAGTTCTGTAGCTTTGCATGTGAGTCTGTGGGAAATTCGTCTCGCCCCAATATTCCAAAGATACTGGATTTCCTCCAGCAGGGGTTTGATAAGGGTCTGAGGCCAAATACGTTAAAGGTTCATTTCTCGGCCCTAAGTGCTTTTTTGGACTACTCCTTAATAGACCACCCATGGATATCAAGGTATGTAAAAGCAACTTCTCTTTTAAGACCTACGATAAGGGGTCTGGTACCGCCGTTGGATCTGAACCTTTTGTTGCGAGCTTTATGTAAGTCTCCCTTTGAACCCCTGGAAGGAACATCAGTAGACCCTGCTCTCTATGATATCAGCCTTTCTTGTGGCAGTTACTACAGTGAAGCAGGTAGGTGAGATCCAGGCCCTCTCAGTTCTGGACCCATACCTTAAGATCCTGGAGGACAGATTGGTTCTTAAACTGGATCCCTCCTTTCATCCTAAGGTGGTGTCCAGTACGAACCTGAATCAAGAAATAATACTGCCATCTTTCTACCAGTCTCCCAAAAATGAAAAGGAAAAATCCTTCCATACCTTGGATTTCAGGAGGGCAGTTATTCGGTATATAGAAGTCACAGCCCCCTGGAGGAGAGATTCAAACCTTTTTCTGCAATTCTCGGGTGTGAATAAAGGCAAGAAAGCTTCTAAGCCGACTCTAGCAAGGTGGTTAACAAGGATTATCGTCCTCGCATATGAAGCAGAGGGGAAGGATCCACCAATTTCCCTTAAAGCTCATTCCACAAGAGCAATCTCCGCTTCTTGGGGGGAGAAAGCGGGAGCGTCAGTAGGCCAAATCTGCCAGGCAGCAACCTGGTCTAGTATATCCACATTCAGTAAACATTATAAGTTAGATGTATCGTCCAGTCAACAATTAGCCTATGGCCGTAAAGTCCTCCAGGCAGTATTCCCGCCCTAAACGTTCCAATTTTGATTTGGTATGTCTCCTGTCGTGCCGTTATGACGGACGTACTGGTAAAATAGGAATTATTCCTACCGTTAATTACGTTTCCAGGAGTCCATCATAACGGCACCATATTTCCCTCCCCTACTCTTGACACTAATGTGAATGTAATATTGGTATGTGTATATAATAAAATAGAGTTGCATCTTTTGGGGAGTACTCAAGGACAAAGTTTATAGTTGAAAACCAAAAAGTGTCAGTGATTTGAAAAATTACATTTGAGATGCATTTCAAGAAATTAATACCCAAAGAGACTTGTGCAAAAAAGTTGTCGAAGCCTAAGAGGCGACTTCAAAGCTGTGCAAATTGTAATGGAAAACAGTTTGAGCCCCTGCGTTGATAACATTTAAGGGCTTTTGTATTATTGTTCAGAATAAAATTTAATTGTCAATGTTATGCTTGTGTTAGTAAATGTAATTTTATATATAAATCAAAATAAATGTTAATATTTTCTGTCCACCTACTTTTGGACCACCCTGTATGTAGCCAGATAATAAATATGATAATGGAATGAGAAATAGAAATCCACTATTTCTCATATGTACATATAGTTTTAACACATTGTGATAGGCTGCAGTGGTGAGATTTTAATTTGGTGCTGACCTGGCATTATTCATTGATAAGAGTATCTACTAAACCCTACTGCTATCGTAGCACTATGACTTTTCGTCCAGCACCACGTGACCCTGACAGAAAATCTCTAACATGGTCGTTTTTAAGATTCTGCGATTTTCACAAATAGTGGCTACATAGTTCTGGTAAAGATTAGAATATTAGCCTTTTGAATAACTCTTTTCTCCAACCCGTGGGTTAAGACTTCAGGTAGTTTATTGTATATTTTTATATGGATCGTGTACATGTTTTGTTTAATTGAAGTATGTAGTGATGGATAAATAGAACACAAGACAAGCTATGAACTATGCTGTTAGGAAGCAGACCTTCCTCGCGGGCCTGCACAATAGCATTATGTTTGCCCTTGATGCAGCAATTTCTTTCCTGTATCGGGGGAAAAAAGCACGAGGACAGAATATATAATTCTCTATAAATACGGAATGTCAATGTAAGGATATGAAAAGTGTATTGTAGAGATGGACACAGGATTTTGAACGACAATATGTTATTGTATTTGGAATTTTCTTTTACCCGTGGAATGTTTGGAATTACAAAGCAGTGACTTAAAAGAACCAGTATTTTAATTGCGTTTGTGGAAGATTATATACGTAGAAATTATGTATACAAACAGTTGAGCCTCTTCAGAATGGTTCTGTATAGGAAACCCATACAGCGCTGTAGTACTATTATGGCATGGGTACGGGGCTGGTTCACGCTCAAAAGCTGTGCTTGCACCGTGTTCTGCGGATGTCAGCTGTAATATAGGGAGAAACCCCTGCTACAACGGACAGGATCAGAGTAAACTCCACTCCTGACTTTGGCAGCCAAGTAGTTTTACAGAGGGAAGGAAGTCCTTTATAAGTCCAATTGCATCCTGTAATGCAAACGCTGGGTGCGGATGGATTGTTATGGCAGTTGGGGGCCTAACAATATCCCTCCACCCCCCCCCCCCCCCACACCTATGTTTGCAGTGTACCTAAGCCTTTTAAACCCTGCTAGAGTTATAGTCACAGACATAATTCTCTACAATGAGAAATATTGCAAAAGGAAAATAAAATTGGTATAATTGCATTTGTAAGGACCTCTGCAAGATACAAAATAAACATACTTTTTTCAGCATGGTGACTGTGGCAAATAAAAGTTTGTTTTATTTGTTTGTTTGTTTTTTTGATGACCCCATTCTCAAAAAAAAAAAAAAAAAAGTCTGATCCCAAATCAGTACCAGTGAAATTTATCTTAAATTGCATCCATCGTATGGGTTATGGTACAGTTTTATAGCTTGGGTCATTATGGGTGTGGCGGTAACAAACATGCACTTTTTTTTGTTACTTTAGTTTATGCATAAAACAGCATTTTTAGTTTAAAAAAATCATACTTTTGATTTTCATTTTTTTTTTTCTTTACAATTTTTATTTCCTTTTTGTGTCCTAATTGGCCACATACCATTATTTGTGTCTTCCAATTAGCACCATGTAGTAATTCTGATCAACTTCTTATTGTGATGTCCCCATCTTGTAATGTTTCCATTCTGCTCCCCATCTTGTAGTAATGTCTCCATCTTGCTCCACATCTTGTAGTAATGTCCCCATTCTGCTCCCCATCTTGTAATAATGTCCCATCCTGGTCCTCATCTTGTAGTAATGTCCGCATTCTGGTTAGCATTTTGTAGTAATGTCCCCATCTTATAGTAATGTGCCCAACCTGTTCACCATCTTGTTGTAATTTCCCCAATTCTGCCATGCTTCACATACACATTTAAAAAAAAAATCCTTCTCACCTGGCCTTCGCTCCCTCGGTGAACAGCGACGTCTTCTCCTTCGCAGCCTGGGCGGTGCGTGGCAGTGACATCACATAATGCCCGTGCTGGACTTCTGATGTCAGCTGCCTACCTCTGATTGGCCGGTGGCATGTATTTGTATTGCAGCGCAGAGAGCTGGTGTCTGCGCCGCGATACATTTCACGTAAAAGAATTGCTGATGTCGATGGCCACCAGGACTGGGCCGGGATCATCACAGTAGCTTCATGCAACCCGCAGGTACCAAATATGTCTCAGGTTCCGCACGTGGCCTGTGGACCGCATCTTTTAGGTTCTGCTTCAGATCCATTAAATGGCCATCTGCATGGCAACCTCTAAGATTAATACAACATTGCCTGAAACAGCCACCAAACCATTGTTGTATATAAATATATAATTACGATTTTATGTAATTTATAAAACAGGTCCTGTATACACCAAAAAAGGAAAATGGACATGTATCTCATATATTTTTACTATGTAGTTGAGAAAAAAATAGATTTTGGTAAATCTAAATAGAAAATAAAGGGTTTTGTTAGTATTTTTTTCCCTCATTACTTCACACATCAGGGAAGACAAATGGGATGTTGGTACTTGTGTGAAGCTGCCATTTAACTATGAAGTGAAGTGCGTTTATTGCGTTTCCCCTGAAGACATGGTCCGCTGTGGCAATGCTGTCCATATTTGGTGGCCAGGCAAGGAGAGCCAGGTGGTGCTACAAAGCATCGCACAGTCAAGCGTGCTCACATCTAAGTTTGACATTTGTCATCCTGTACTGCTGCAGGGAAGAGAAAAATCTGCTTTTCCATATGCTTCACATTTCGTTTTGCCCGCAGTTTTGTCCAGATGGCTCCTGAACATTGTTTCCTTTAAGATACATTCCCAGATGTTTGTGAAATGCCAATGGAGATGAGGCCACAACTGTGTTACACCGATATTTGGCATTACTTACACACTTTTAATTCTCTCATATCTGTAAATAACAGTATGTAACAGGTAAACCCCTTTTTAATATATTTAGATTTGCACATGTATACTTTTTCTAAATATTTTACGTGATATATATTATTTTTACTAGATCTGGAATATCAAATCCTACCACTATAAAGTGATATATAGGTTTTCATATACCGTATTGTGTGGAGTAAACTACAGATTATTCTTTGGACCTTATATAAAGTTATACTATACATACTTATGTAGAAATCCTCTTAAAGGGAACCTGTCATGTAAAATAACCCTACAAACCTGTAGATATGTGGGTAATATGCAGGTTAATAGCGTTCTGAGACCGTGTGGTGTCGGCACTGAGAGCCCCGCTGCCAGGAGGAAATTAACTTTATTCCCTCCAACTGCGTTTGGCGTTAAGTCACAGAGGTGGCTCCGGCAAGGTTTCAGTCACCGCTCTGTGCATAGAGAGCAGTGGCTGTAACCGCTCCCCCAGCACTGACTGACAACATTAGAGCCGGCTGTCAGTCAGTGCTGGGGGTGCGGTAACATCTGCCACTCTCTTTACACAGAGCGGTAACTGAAACTGTTCCGGCACCACTCCTTGAGTGAACACTGCTGGGGCAATAAAGTTAATTTCCTCCCAGTAGCAGGGCTCTCTGTGCGGGTGCTGTATTTTGTCAGAATGCAATTAACCTAAAGATTAATAAAATATATATATATATCCCCTATCCAAAGGCCCGTTCTCAAGATTCCCGATTCCTTTATTGCTAGGGGTCCCAGCGGTTGTACACTACCCCCCACCCCAACATTCCCAGCTATCATCATAAAATTACCTATTGTAATTCACAGCTATTGTATTAGTTAGGTTTTTGTGCTTAAATATATTTTATTAATTTTTTTGGCAATGTTTTGATTATATTTTTTTTCATATCACAATCTGTATTAAAAAGAAAAATTAGAAATCTTGCAATTTTCATACTGGGGCTATTTTTAGACTGTAACTTACTGTTTCAGGAAATAACAGATGTACATAGCCACAATGGTCAGACCTGACCCTATATTTTGTATTTAAGTGTCTAATGAGCCTGTACAAAAGTCATTGTGAAGAGAAGTTGAGCAGAATCAGGTGTGACATCACATATTGGGATTGGAGTTGTATTTTGCCTCTGATGGTATGGAGCCTTGCTATAAACTCGTTCTGAAACGTCAGAAAGTATGAGCCGAAGGTTAAGTGCACACGTAGCGTTTTTGAAGCGGTTTTTCCGCGCGAAAACGCTTGGTAATTGGTCTGCGAGCTATTGCAATGGTAATCCTGATGTGCTGTGCAGATGATGCGAAAATTTCCGCTCAGGATTACCATTGCGATTTAAAACGCAGCAAGTCCTTTCTATGCAGCGTTTTGCACCCATTGACTTTAATTGAACCGCAGCAAATCCGCAGGTATAATATTTATACCTGCGGATTTGCTGCGGTTCAATTAAAGTCAAAGGGCTGTGGAAATGCTGCAAAAACGCTGCGAGGGGTACCTGGTTCGGCTGGGGAGGACGAATACTCCCCTCATCCACCCGCCGCTACCGCTGAGAACAGTGAGATCAGCGCAGCTGAGGGGAGTAATAGTCTTCTCAGCCGAGCTGGGACTGCGCGCTGTGGTAAAAAAAAACACACTGCTCACCTGTCCGGCGCCCTCCTGGTCCTCGTGATGTGTTCAGGTCGGCGGTACACGGCTGGGAGCGCGCTTGCCCCCAGCAGTGTACATCGCTGTGCTGCTAGGACCTGAGGTCACATGAGCTCTCAGCTGAAGATCAGCTGAGATCTCACAGGACCTCACTTTACGGCATCGGTGCTGGGTGGGAACATTCCTGAGAATGTTCCCACGTATCACTCGTACAGTATGAGGTCACAAGGGCTGATCAGCTGATCTTCAGCTGATGAACCCAAGTGACCTCACTCCTGCAGCAGCAATGTACACTGACAGGAGTGATTTTACACTCCTGTCAGTGTACATTGCTGTCTTCTACAGCAGTAACATCAGTGATTTCTGATGTCACTGCTGTAGAAGTGACCCGGATCACCGAGGGACAATCCAATGGACTACGTTGTGACGGCGGACAGGTGAGGGATATGGTTGTTTTTTTGTTTTTTTTTCAGGAGACGAGGGATTCGGGGGACTGAGCATATAATAAAAAAATTATTAAAACCGTATGTATTTTTATTTCATTAAAATACTTTATTCTGGTCTTGTCTTTTATTGAAGCGTCGTAAACTTTACTACACGGTTAATAATGGGGGCGTCTTATAGACGCACTCCATTACTAACCTGGGCTTCACGTCAGCCGCCAATGCAAGACTGACTTGAACCTCAACCCCATTACCCCACTCGCCACTGCTACAGGGCAGTGGGAAGAGCGGAGGCTAAGCACCAGATTTGGTGCATCTTATGGATGCGCCATTTCTGGGACTGCTGAGGGGTGATATTATTAGCCGCGGACGGGGGCTAGTATCCTTGGCCCCTTCCCTGGCTATTAATATCAGCCCGCAGCTGTCTGTTTAGCCTTTTCTGGTTAGATTTTATAGGGGGACACTACGTCAATTTTTTTCTGCGTCCCCCTGTAATCTAGCCAGTAAAGGCTAAGCAAACAGCTGTGGGCTGTTATTAATAGCCAGAGAACATTTTTCCAGCAGTTGGCTTTCCCTCTGCTGGTTATAAAAATGACGCTGGAGCCCACACCTTTTTTTAAGGCTCTGTGCCCACGAACCGGACGTAGCATTGCTTTGGAAGCATATTTTTGCTGCGTCCAAAACGTTGCATTCTATGGGACGCAGGTAAATCCACATGTGTTCACTGAACCATGCGGATTTATCGCATTCAATACTTTCTAGTGGTCAAATTTCTGTTGCGGAGACTAGCGACTCCGCAAGAGAATTTGACATGCTGCAGTCCTGAAAGCCGCGCCTCATGTCCGTGTCCGCGGGTAATTCGCAGCCTCAGATGCACGCATAGCGGACATGGAATTTCTAGAGATCCCATCCACTGCTGTAACATCTGGACGCTGCGGGTTTGATGCTGTATAAACACATAGCGTCAAACCTGCAGCGGCGACGTACCCAAACTCACCCGCAGCGTGTCAACTTCTGTAGCGGACACACCAGTCTTTGCTGCAGATTTTGACCGATTGAAGTGTCATTATATGCGGTGGTTTCACATGTACCGACAACAAAAGTGCGACATTATAACTCCACGTTTTAGACACAACATAAATACGTTGTCTTCAAAGCGCTGCTGAGTGCTGATCGGGGAGGGGGGACGTAGGGGCTAACGAACCTGCTGTGAGATGTTAATTATGTCCAGGGAAAATGTTTGCCTAGCGGCATATTCCCAGGCTAAAAAAAAAAAAAACAGCTCACAGCAGTCGCATAAATTCCGTGAATAGAAATGCTAATGAAGATTGGGTGAATGGGACTAGCTGACACCCAGCTGTTTTGTTTGGTGATATCAAGGTGTCAATCAGACCTTTTAATGACCAAACCAAGTAAAGAAACACACAGACACAGTGTAAACACTTTATTTGAAATACAACAGACCCATTCTTTAATCATTTAAATGAACCTATATACTCACCCCAGTTCTTATGGTAATCCAAGGGCTTAAGCAATGTCCCACCAACTTTATTTAGCTCCAAAAATCATTCATTGATGCTCAAAAACGCTTCAAAAAACATGTCAAAAACGCATACGTTTTTTCTGGCAAGGAGAGACAAAAACTCTTAGGAAATTTCTGCTTCAAATCTGCATCGTGGGCACATACCCTTACAAATGTGCACTAAAAGGTTTATTGCATAATACTTTGTCCCATTTATATGGTGAGATATAACATGTCTTTTTTTGTGTGTGGGTGTGTTTTGTTTCTCTTTCAGAATCCCACATATTTTTTTAAACTGATCCACCACCATGATTTTACAATACATGTTGCTTATATTATTGTATAGATCTCTTAGACCTGATGTTTTTACTTTTAGAATCCACGTCAGATGGCTGTATAATCCTGATATTAAACAGTGGAGTCTATAAGTCCTACTCAGCTAAACGCATAAAATACAAGAGGATAGAGGAAGGGGGAAAGTTTAAAATAAATAAGATTATGCAGCCATTCTCGCATGTCCATTTCAAAGTAAGTACATCAGCCTTAAAGGGTCCAAGAGATCTTCATAATAATGTTGTCGGCTTGTATTGTGATCCTGGTGACAGATCTGCTTTACCATGTTATTACCAAAAATAGCAATAATTAAAGAAGCACTTGTATCAAGGTTTTTATCCTCTTAATATATTGTAATCAACATATTATATAGCAGTGTGCACTTACAATTGCTCGTTTTGCCTTTCTACCCAGCTAATTCTTCTCTTTTCTCTGCTCTATGAAGAAACAGGAAGTGTCTTGTCCCTTCTTTTATCATTCCTCTCTTCAGCTCCTGACCCAGCTGCTCCATCCTCCCCCTGCCAGGGACTTTTGCAGTGATTGAGTGATCCAGGGAAAATTGACCTCCTGTTTCTACATAGAACTTAGAAAAATTCAGCTAGTCAGTTTTTAATCATGTGATGTCATCGACCTAATAGAAAACAGACAAATTAGCTGAGTAGAAAGGGAAAATGAGCAATTGTAAGTATACAGCACTGTATAATATGATGACTGCAATACATTGAGAGGATAAACATTTTGATGGGAAGTGCTTCTTTATTTTCCATTCATTAGTTAAAAAGGGATTTTTACTTGTAATTCTCTGCTTTTTAAAGTAGTTGAAACTGTTTTATTTTTTTGTAAAAACACATTTTTATGCTGCATACCGGCAGCAACTATGCGGCTTTGTAATAATAATCTGTTCCAGATTCTAGTGCACCTTTTTAAAACGGTATTCTGGAGATGCAGCTGTAACCTGGGAAAATGTGTCTGGCTGGACAGCCGGATCTGATCAGTGTGGCGGAAAATATTTTGTGCGACTTGTCAGTCTTGTTTTATTCCTCTTTAATTAAGTGTATCTTTTTGGAACTTTAATTACGCATTTGTCTTTGGTTGATGTAGGGAATTCAGGAGAACTCCCCGTGGAGGAGGCTCCTTCCCTCTGCTCTTCAATGCAGCAGAACCTTTGGCATAAACATTCTATTAACGTAAATTGGTCCCTGCCATGTCCCCAGAACACTTTAATGAGACTCTCTCTTTAACTCATTAGTGCAAATGTGAGCTCATATGTCAGAAATCTACATTTCAGGAGTCACCATTCCTGGCATTTATTAAGTCCATAACTCGTTTGCATTGACATGCTGTACTAATCAATATTTTCCTAGTCTGAATATGTCACTAATGTTCTTATTTAGTGCAATGATAACGACAGCAAGGAAGTTGCCAGTGCAATTGGAGACTGCAAGGAATATCTTAATTTCCGTGTTATCTCTAGGCTATAAGTTAATGAGACTGTGGCTCAAATGTCCACATTTCCAACAATTGAATAAATGTGCATATGTAATATATTGGAAGAGAAATACTAGTTAGTCTCCACTGGTTGTGTTTTTTATGTTATTTTTTTCATATTAAAAAGCTTGTATGTTCTTTTTAGTTTGTTTTCTACTTTCATCAATTTTTGTCTTCATAAAGGGATGTAGTACAGTGTAATATTTTGTAATGTATGGAAACCTATGCAACCCCAAAGAAGCATAGACCACCATAGATGTATACAGGGTAGATGCAAGGTGCCCTCAGAGTTCTACAAACACTATAACCTATACTGCCTAAGTGCTATGTGCGCACCTTGAGTGTTTGCTGCAGATTTTTCAGCAGCAAAAAACAGTTTTGGCAGGAAAAACGCTACATAAAATATGCCCGTTTTTACATGTCCCCACTACCCCCCACCATTCATTTGAATGGGTGAAAAACACTGAAAGATTTGACATGCTGCAGGTAGGGAAAAACATGTTTTAATGGTTCAAATACGCAAGGAAAAAATTAGCAGCATGTGCATGATATTTCCGAAATCTCATTCACTTTGATGGCACAGTAAAGCACTGCAATTGGCAAAAATGCAGCATGTGAACAAGCTCTTAATCTAGATGTCCTTTATACTGACCCTCCTTTTTCTGCATCTTTCCACAAACCATAATGTATCATATACAGATTGCTGTACGCGCTGCTCCTTTGTCCACATAACCATCCATGATATTCTGCTGGCACAGTAGAAGCAGGGACATCTGGTGCTCCAGATGCTGTGATGTTTCCAGATGTCACTGGTGTATTCTCTGCTATGTCTACCTATCGTTAATGGCAGAATAATACTAAAGTAAAATACATCTATAAAATAATGTGAACTGCTCTGTCTTTACCTGAAACCATGCAATAAAATTCATATATTGGTGGTTTACGTGGAATGTGTGTAGTCAACCAAGTCAAGCCTGATAATAATCTGATCAAATAACAATGCCATGCTAATAAAGGGAATCTGTCAGCAGGAATTTGCTATGTAATCTGAAGACCCCATGAGGTAGGGGTTAAAACACAGATTTCAGAGATGCCTCTCTTATCAAGCTTGGTCCTCTTGTTTATTTGCTGTGATTGTTTTGGCACCAGAAGCTTATCATTTCTCAGACATAGCAGAGTCCAACTCTGCTCCCCTCTGTGATAAGCAGCTCACCGTCTATGGACATTGTATATACAGAGCCTGGTGTGGGTGGGGTTAGCTTTCTCCGCTCTGCTGCATTGTAAATTTAAAAACTCTGCTTGTGTGAGAGCGGCTGCACCCAGTCATCTAAGTGATACATCGCTGGATTCAGCTTCTCTTTACCTGCATTACACTGCTCTCAGATGAGGTAGCAAAAACCTGCTGACAGATTCCCTTCATTCAGTGTACGTATGAATTACCATAAGTACTTCTATTTTTAGGTTAACAAGGCTTGAAAATGAGCAAATAATGATGACTATATTTAGTTAGAAAATATACATATTTCACAAACTACATGTAAATATAGTATGATCAACTTAAAGCTCCCATACACACTGATAAGTCAGCCAGATTGGTTCACTATCCAATTGGCATTTTTAAGACTCTGCCCTCCCAGATGATGTCGGGGAGGATAGGGATCGGATGATTAGAATTTATTAGCCTGATCAACCAAACTGAGCATTCATGTCTTTTGGGGAGAGAGAGTTGGGAGGGATATCTGTTGGCCAATTGAGGGCTGCCACTCATCTAAGGAATATCCAATCGAGACAAGGAAGTATAAATGCAAATAAAATTTAAGTTTATTCAAAAATTGTTTTTAAAAGAATTCTAGTAAAAATACATAGAGAAGTAAAATATGAAGGTACCCACAGTGACAATCAGTATATATAATAACACAAACATAAATATATAGCCACATTCATGTATAACACATCAGATAGCCCAATATATAAGGTGACTTGTGCTTAGTGCTTTATTAATAAATCTCCAAAAAAATGCAAAAAACAAACTGTGTATGTTTTTCTTATAAAACCAAGTGGTAAGACGCAGTTTTCTAGGGCTACAGATGGTTGTTTTAGTAATGGAAAAGGAGATAACTAGAACAGGGCTATAGTAAGTCCAGAGAAGAAAGCTTCAAAATTAACCCCAAGCCCTAAATAGTACTAATCACAATAAGAGGATATCAATCACGGCAGTGATGCCAAACAATAAAGACCAGTGTCAGTCATGAAGAAATGAAAGGATTAGAGTAGATACACAAAAGGCGATTCAAATGAACAGAAATCAGGGAAGGAAGCAATACAACCTTGTCACTGGAGGGAAAAGGACAGCCCCAATGCGCGTTTCGCGTTCCGCTTCTTCGGGGGGGGGGGGGGGACCTTTCCCGATGTCCAAGCCAGTATCTGCTTCCAACACACAGCCATTCTGCCAAGTGGATCTGGCTTTGAGCCTAACGTTCTCACCAGCTAACTGACTCTCCTATAGGCACAGCACATGGGTGTCACCATGCCCATCTTCCTGGCAACACTGTTCTCGTCCCGGGCCTACTCTATCTGTGCTTCCCCTGCAACTGACTGCCTAGGAAACAGGCAATCCCTTAATGCGTCCATTTAAAGAAAGCGGTAAACATTTTAAAGCTTTTGTATGAATTTATTTACATTTATAGGAATCTTCTTATGAACAAAATAAAAAGTCTCCATATAATTATCCCACAAAGCTATGTATAATTGGGGTATTCCAGGCAGCCTTGCCTGAGATTTTTGCACGTGATGTAGTGGGGTGGTGTTGGACATGCAGAAGACCTGCATATGTTGCCAGCCAGAGTCTATTATTATAGCATATGTGAACAGGGCTTTACGTATTTATCTGTGTATTCACCCATAAGAAAGTTCTGTTTTACTTTCAGGTTCCTCCTCAAAGATCATTCGCTTGCAAGAACAAAGTGGTGAAATTATTAGAGAGAAATCAGAGCTTCATATTACGTCTGTCCCTGTGAAAGGGATAACAAACTTGGGCAACACTTGTTTCTTTAATGCGGTGATGCAGGTGAGTGCTTGAACAACCGCCAAAAAGGGAATCTTTCCTGGATTTTATCATTTATAAATGTACTGGTGTAAAGTTCGATTATTTTCTGCCTCCTCTCTGATTTCTGGATTGCCACTGGCCTACAAATTATGGGCTTTTACAGTCCCCCAAAAAAAAGCTCAGACGTCAGTTTTTTTTTTTGCGCACAAAAAAAAACGGATGAAGTTTCAGCAGTGAGTTTTGTCAGGTTTTCATCAGTTTTCCTCTCATGTAAAAAATAAGTTTCTCCTGTGTAATAGTTGGTTAAAATCAGATTGCAGTTGGATAGCATCCAACTACTGTCTAATTTTTTTTTCCCAGACCCATAGGCTTGCATTGCTGAATTTGATCTGACACTCTGAGCAATATCGGACATGTCTCCGCAATTTTGCGTGGATCATTTGGTTATTATAAGCACGAGTGCTACCTGTGAAAAACAAGCTCAGGAAAAGAGCGATTAAAGAATTACAAACTCCCAGTCAGAATGAACTTCCTGACGGATTGTCGGTTGACTCATTTTACAGCCCAGCAATAGCAAATATAGAGGCTCTTAAAGACAAACAGTGCCAATTTCTATTAAACCCAATTGCAAAAATGATTCTTAGCCCAAAATATATGCATTTAAGTAAAAGAAGAAAATTAGCCCCAAATGTGGAGAACGCACTTTAAATCAGAAACTGAAGCCTTGATGTTACAGAAGGACATGTATATTATGTAGGATTGCATGTTGATATCCTGAAAAGCTTCCATGGCATGTAGATATTTTACCCCAGGGAACTGGGAAAGAAGTCAGCCAAGCTATGCCTATACATCTGCACAGCCAAAAAGTCTGATAGGAAGAGCTTGGAAACAAAGAGCCTCCCCTCTATTTTGTCTAGATCTATATGAGCAACTGAAGACGTTTGCTCATTGGAGCACCTTACGGCCTCCCTCAACAACGCATTGGAGAACATTAGTGCAGATCAGGGATCCATGGGACGTCTGATGCCATAACCATCCTGCTAGACCCCTGATGGAGTCACAACCTTGATCCCTTTTGACCTAACACTCCCCTCATTATTTATCTTTTGTTTTGTAGTATCCCCCCCCCACACACACACTCTACCCCATTCTCATCTTTTATTTTTATTAAACATTGAATTATACATATTATTGAGAGTTCAGAACATTGCACACTAACATTAACTTTTTTATTGAGTTTGTATTATTCTTGTAAAATCCTAAATAAAAGTTACAGTAAAAAAGGAAAATAAAGTGTTACATGAATTTGTAGTTCTGTTACGTAGGATATGCATTATGCTGTTTAGGGTGACCTTTTCTTCCTTACATCAATCAATGCATGTTGAATCAAGATGAAGATGCCTACTTGTTCTGGATGTCTTAAATGAGCAAATTCCTTTCTAGCGAGCAATGAAATGGGAAGCATAGGCACACTTGAAACCATTGTGTGGGCAGAGGTAAGATTAGCGCAGGAGTCCTGTGCACTTAATCATGTAGGACTCATGCAGATAACGAGGGGCGCAGGATTTAATGTGCCTACGTGGCCTGGTTTGTGCCTATCTGTGATTGTGGCAAGTGCTAGAGTACCTAGTTAGTACGATCCTGGGAGAAACCTCTATTCAGCCTTCCACAGTGCTATTCTTTAGGTCGTCTTCATGACCAGGTTGCTAATTAATTCTTACAATTGAAAATCCTTCCTGGAAATGTTATTTTGCCAGCTGACTAAACCTTTCTTTCTACATCAAAAAAATACCGGTAATCCATCTTTTTCAACATGAACATTCAATGTAATCGTATGGGAAACCTTTTCGTATGAACTGTTAGAGATGTGCATAGTAAAAGTGATACATTGTTACTTTTAAACTACCATTCGTGTCTAACCAGCATGCCGGGTTTCTGTGAGGAAGTAAGTGCAAATCTGCAAAAAAAAATTTTGCAAAGGAGTTTGTATTTACTCCCCATGTTTGCGTGGGTTTCCTCCACGTTTTCTCCCACACTTCATAGATATTCTGATGGGGAATATAAATGGTGACAGTGATGATGACATGGTCTGTCTATAAAGTGCTGCAGAATAAATTGCGATCTATAAGCAAATAAAAAAATAAAAGCTTCTCCTATACATTATAATGTTAAAAATGAACACCACATTGATTGCAATGTTTGCTGTTGGTGATTATACACGGACTCCTCAGGCAGTATGATCTATGACATGGATCAAAAATAGGTATACTGTCTGCAAAAAAAACCCAAAACACTGATATATAAACCACTCAATAGATTATAAAGATTACATGTTCTTTCAGTGAAAAACACCTAACATGTGCGTCTGAATGAGGCCTTAGGGACAAGGGAATAAAGAGTTGTAAGTGGTACATTGTCTAACTAGGCTAAAGTCCGCAATGGGGTGAGTACCACAAGGATTAATTGTTTTTAGTCTCTTTTTATTCTCATTCAGATGTCTATTTTTCACTTGTTTTATCCATGATTTTCACCGATAGAGCATGTAACCATTATAGTCTATGGGGCTGTTCACGTGACCATGTTTTTTTGCGGACCATGTGTACTTAAAAAAAATCACGGAGACTAGTCTGTTTTTTTTTTTTTTACCAGCATCACAGGTGAAAAGTATCAATACAAGTCTATGGGTCCGTGAAAGTCATAGACAGCACATGGTTGGTATCACTGTACGACCCATGCTCTGTCCATGATTAATATTATAATGAATAGGAGAAGCTTTGTAGGTAATTTCTTTATCCATATGTGAAAATCACTGATGAAACACTGGTAGAAGCAGACACTGCCCGAACACTGATGAAAATCAGATCCAAAACACTGACTACACTCGTACCATCTTTTAGCAAACGTGAAGAAGCATGGTCGCCAGTGGGATTGAGAGTGTGTGTAAGTCTTTGCTGATGAATAAAACTATGCACGATAGTAAAAACTGATCTTAACCATATGTTACAGGACTGTCTAGATAAAATGTCTGCATAGGCAAACACATGGCAGATGAGGTTTAATGTAGAGTAATGCACCTAGGCTGGAGTAATTATATTGCTGCATCTAAATGGGAATATACTCGGGACCACAGAACAGAAGTACTTGAGTATTCAGGTTACAAGAAAGCTGAGCAGCAGTACCCAGAGTCAAGCAGCAGCTGCAAAAGCAAACAAGATTTTAGGGTTTATTAAAGAAAGAGCTAAAAACTCATAATAGCAATGTATTATTACCCCTATATATATTCCTTGTAAGGACACACAGAATATGGGATTCAGTTTTGGGCTCCACATTCTAAAAAGTATATTGAGAAGTTGAATCAGTTTAAAGGGAACCTTTCACCAGATTTTTCCACTTAATCTGAGATCAGCATAATCTAGAGAGACCCTGATTCCAGGGATGTATCACTTACTGATTTATTTAGTGTAGTTTTGATAAAATCACTGTTTTATCAGCAGGAGATTATCATTAGAGAACTCCCAACCCTGCTGCCAGGTAGTCGAGCAAATTCATGAACTCTGTGTAACTCCGCCCCCATCACTGATTGGCAGCTTTCTATCCATGTACAATGTTCACAGAAATCCAGAAATCTGTCATTCAGTAGTGTGGGTGGGGTTATACAGAACTTAAAATTAAGAGAACTGGTAGATCTGCAGAAGATGAAACAATGATTTTATCAAAATGACAGCAAGCAGCCAGAAAGTGACACATCACTGGAACCAGGGTTGTTGCTTCCAGGGCTGTGGAGTCTGAGATGGTGCCCATTTTGGTGGAGTCGGTATAAAATGGACCGACTCCGACAATATATAAGAAATTGGGTGCAGTAGTTCAATGCAGTTTGTGGGGAATATTTTTTCATAAGAATTTGGGAAAGTTATGAAATGTCCTATAAATGTCTGTCCTATTCCTGATCTAAGGATCTAGACTTTTAGCTGAGAAAAATTTGTCCTACCGTAAATTTATCACTTAAACATGAGCCATGTATGAGGGAGTCGGAGTTGGAGTCAGTGTCATGGAAATTGAGGAGTCGGAGTCGCAGGTTTGGCTTACCGACTCCATAGCCCTGGTTGCTTCTACATTATCTTGCTCTCAGGGTAGTAAAATCTAGTGATTTATTCCCTTTAAAGATGACCATGGGATGGAAGGCCTCTACTATGATGGGAGGTTTAGAAAAGTTGTGCTGGTTTAGCTCAGAAAAAAGATGCCTTAGAGAAGTTCTCATATGTACAGTCAAGGCCAAAAGTATTGGCATCCTTGACATTGTTCCAAAAAATTATTGCAAAAGATTGTTATACACCTGTTTATTTCCTTTGTGTGTATTGGAACAACACAAAAAAAGAGAAAAAAAGGGAAATTGAACATAATTTCACACAAAACACCAAAAATGACCTGGACAAAATAGTTGGCACCTTTCCAAAAATGTGGGTAAACAGCTTTTGTTTCAAGCATGTGATCCTCATTCTAACTTGCCAGTGGCAAGTGACAGGTGTGGGCAAAATGAAAATCACACCTGAAACCAGATAAAAAGGGAAGAAGTTGACTCAAGCTTTGCAGTGTGCGTGCGTGTGTGCCACACGAAGCATGGAGAACCGAAAGAGGAGAAGAGAACTGTCTGAGGATTTCAGAACCAAATTTGTTGAAAAATATCAGCAATCTCAGTTACAAGTCCTTCTCCAGAGATTTTGATGTTCCTTTATGTACGTTGCGAAACATAATCAAGATGTTTACAACCCATGGCACGGTAGCTAATCTCCTTGAACGTGGACGGCAGAGAAAAATTGATGAAAGGTTGCAACACAGGATAATCCGGATGGTGGATTAAGAGCCCCAATCAAGTTCCAAAGAAATTCAAGCTGTTCTGCAGGCTCAGGGTGCATCAGTGTCAGCGTGAACTATCTGTCGACATTTGAATGAAATGAAACGCTATGATAGGAGAACCAGGACTACCCCACTGCTGACACAGAGACACAAAAAAAGCTAGATTGCCTTTTGTATGCAGCAGGTAGAAGGTAGGCAATAGAATTAAATTTAAAATACAACTTTTAATTAGATTATATTAACAAAGAAGCGGGATATGAGGCCAATTGACAAACCAACATATGACACAACAATGTAATAAAGTGCTAGTGCCCAATATAAACCTAGTACTTTAGGTATAAAAAGGTTTGGTGTCACCAATTTTTCCCAACTGAGCAATATCATATACTCTTTTCTGCTTCAGCCTTACAAGCCTAAAAATGAGAGAGTGTCTCTGAAAATTGGTGAGACCAAACCTTTTTGTTCCTGTAGCACTATTTATATTGAGCACTTTATTACATTGTTGTGTCATTTTTTGTTTTGTCAATTGGCCTCATATCCCGGGTCTTTTTTAATATAATCTAATTAAAAGGTTATATTTTAATTTATTCTATTGTATACCTTCTCTCTGCTGCATACGTCTGTTAATATTGAGAGGTTTCTAATAGGTCTGTTACATTTACTGTACCCTTTCTGATTTTCTTAGATTGCAGTTTGCCAAAATATACATGAGTAAGCTAAGATCCTTCTGGGAAAGCATCTTGTGGACAGATGAGAGACCAAGATAGAGTTTTTTGGTAAAGCGCATCACTCTACTATTTACTGAAAACGGAATGACGCTTAGAAAGAAAAGAACGCTGTACCTACAGTCAAATATGGTGGAGGTTCAAAGATGTTTTTTTTTTGCAGCCTGTGGTACTGGGTGTCTTGACTGTGTGCAATGCATCATGAAATCTGAAGATTACCAAAGGATTTTGGGTCGCAGTGTAGTGCCCAATGTCAGAAAGCTGGGTTTGTGTCCTTTAGTCATGGGTCTTTAAGCAGGACTATGACCTCAAATATACTTCAAGAAGCACCCATAAATGGATGGAAACTAAGTGCTGGAGAGTTATGAAGTGGTCAGCAATGAGTCCAGATCTAAATCCCATTGAACACCTGTGCAGAGATCTTAAAACTGCGTTGGCAGAAGGCACCCTTAAAATATGAGAGACCTGGAGCAGTTTGCAAAAGAAGAATGGTCCAAAATTCCAGTTGAGAGGTGTAAGAAGCTTGTTAATGGTTATAGGAAGTAATTGATTGCAGTTATTTATTCCAAATTATGTGCAACCACATTGGTTGAGGGTGCCAACAATTTTGTCTGGCCGATTTTTGATTTTGTGTGAAATTATGTATAATTTGCCTTTTTTTTCTCTGTTTTTTTTGTTGTTCCAATACACACAAAGGAAATAAACATGTATAACAAAACGTGTAATTTCAATCATTTTCTAGAAGAAATACTTCATTTTCTGGAACAATTTCAAGGATGCCAACACTTTCGACCATGATGGCACGTGATTTATTTCTTAAACAGAGCTTACGAAGGACCCAGGGCATTAATTATACAGTATGTGGTGGAAAGGCTATTCCAGGTTCTAAATGGGAAAGGGTTCTTTACAGTCAGAGCAGTCAGATTGTGGAATGCTCTACCACAATAGGTAGTAATGGCTGATACCATAAGCGCTTTTATAAAAGGGCTGGATGATTTTCTTACTACAAATAGCATTGTGCCTTATAATGTAGTGATAGAGAGGGTATAACTGGGTTGAATTTCATGGACTGATATTTTTTTCAACCTATGCAGTTAATCAGAACTTTAAAGAAGTTGTCCACTACTTGGACAACAACTTCTCATCCCCAACGCTTGGCCCCGATAAAATAAAAAAGCTTGTACTCCCCTCCCATGCTGGTGCCTTTCCCGTGGTGTCAGCACTCACTCTCACAGGGCTCTCATGCTATTCTTGTGACTCGTCACGCCGGCGCCCAATCAGAATTGACAATGAAGAGAAAGTCCGGGATCAGCTGCAGCCCGGACTTCCTCTTCATGTTTGATTTGTCTGAAGGCTGAAACACTGATGCCAGCGCTGATTGGGCGCCAGCGTCACAAGTCACAACAATCGCATAGGAGCCCTGGGACCGCTAGTGCCAACACCACTGGAACTGCGCCAATATGGAAGGGAGGATGAACTTTTTTATTTTATCGGAGCCAAACATTTAGATTAAGAATGGGTTGTCCAAGAAGTGACAACCTCTATAAATTTACTACTTTAGGATTTTTTTTTTCTTTACCAGATACATAAAACTATTTTTTTGAGTTTCCTGTCTCTGAAAAATAGTGAAAAATAGTGTTGTGGGAATTCAGAAGACTGTTAAACAGATAAAGCCTAGTTTTTAGAGATCGTTCACACTAGCATACAGTGCTGCTCACCATTATTGGCACCCCTTCATTTTTTTCATAGACTGGTACATTTCCATTTATTTCTGAACATATTGTACAACGTTACATCCTCAGGATTTTTTAATTAGTGGTTCCAAGTAATACAACAATAAAACATTGTTTTTCACTTCCATGTTGCAATTTCAAAGAAAAAACAGAATAAACATCATGTGCAGCAATAAAGACACCCCAAATTAATACTTGTTTGCACACCCTTTGGCATTGATGACAGCCTCCAAACGTTTCTTGTAGCCATCTATAAGCTTCTTGCACTTCTCAGCTTGAATTTTCTCCCACTCCTCCTTTGCAGTTTGTTCAAGCTCTTGAATGTTTGCAGGGTTCTTCTTCCCAATGGCAGATTTCAGCTCACCCCAAAGATTTTCAATGGGATTGAGGTCAGGGTTCATTGCTGGTCATTTTAAAACAGTCCATTTTTTTGTTTTTCAACCATTCCTGTGTACTTTTGGATGCGTGGTTTGGGTCATTGTCTTCCTGGAGGACCCATGATCTTCGGCTCAAGCCAAGTTTTCTTACACTAGGTAAGACATTTTAATCTAAAATCTCTTGATAATTCTCTGATTTCATGATTCCTGTGATACAGTCAAGGCCTCCAGTACCAGACGCAGCAAAGCCCACAGCATTATGGATCCTCCACCATACGTAAATATTGGTAAGGTGTTCTTTTCCTTATAAGCTCCATTGCGCAGTCTGCAAACAAACTGTTGCTTTTTATTGCTAAACCGCTGTATTTTTGCTTCATCTGTCCACAGAACATTTTCCTAGAAGGATTGTGGTTTGTCAAGGTACTCTTTGGCAAAGATCAGTCGTTCCTTCTTATTTCTTTTCTTCAGCAATGGTTTCTTCCTTGGCCTTCGCCCATAATGCTCTGCTTGGTTTAGTGTGCGGCTTTATGGTAATTGTTGAAACCATACCCCAGACTGTTCCAGGTTGGTCTTTGGATGTTTGACGTGGTGTTTTTTCCACCATTCGCACCAACCTTCGAAGACATCTCTTGTCAATTTTCCTCTTTCCTCCACGTCCAAGGAGGTTATTGACGTTTCCATGCTTGGCAACTTTCTTAATACCATTGCGCACTGTTGAAATAGGGATACCAAAGTCTTTGGAGATGGCCTTATACCCTTTGGAAGTCTTATGTTTGCTAGTAATAGCAGTTCTGATGTCCTCAGGACATCTCCTTTGTCTTCACTATTGTGACAAAGGATTAGGGCCTACCATGTGGCATTTTAAAACACTGAAGTCATGGGCACCGACAATCACAGGTGAATCTCTTTTGTGATTTACCACAAAATGTGTTTCCATACTAAATGTAAAGGGTGCCAATACCAGTGTCACAGCAAGCTTTAGGTTTTCCATTTTTCCCTCCCCCTTGTCTTTTGTTTTAAATTGTTTATCATTTGCTCTTTAGTATTTAACACGAGTGCTCTATATAAAAAACTGTTTCACTTGATTAATTATTTTCAGGAGATATTCCACATTATGTACTTCATGGGTGCCAATAACGATGAGCAGGACTGTATAAATTGGACGAGTGCTATGCGATAAAAGGGATTGCACTCGGACCAATGTTATCCAATGAGGCAATGAAGATCTGCGGATTTTTTTTCTCAGCTGTATTTGGCATGACAAAAAAAAAATCGCAATATTCTGTAACTTCTCTCTGAAATCGGATGGGTGCGAGAAAAAAATCGGATGTCATACATTGCAATTCTGTAAGACAGGAAACTGTAAATGGTCCTGTAAGTGATCAATAGCTGCTGAGTAAAAAAGTGGATTGTATGCGGACAGCACACGGATGACAAGTGAGAAAACATCATCCCACTCTACTTGATGAGAATAAGACCGATTTTTTTACTTATTTTTTTATTTATTTATTTGTTTAATATGCTAGTGTGACCATACCCTTACACTCAGTTCAGACTGAGTGTGTCCCCAAATTGCCGGCATAACTGGCTTCATATGTAGCTCCATGTGTTAGTGTAGCGGGCAAGTACAGCTATTTACATGCACTACTCTTGTCCATAAACTAGATCAGGCTAGCATTGCTGTAATTATTTTTCCTTTTAATACCACAGAGTTGTATGGAGCAGCAGCCCAAATGCCCACTACATACTGCAGGCAAACTAGTGGTAAAAAAAAAGAGCTAAAAATGTTAATGACCTCCTTTTAAAAGGAGGATTGCATTTCAAACATTGAGAGAATTGTTTTGCAGATCGTTTGACGACTTCTGTCTCTTTTACAGAATCTTGCCCATACACATATGTTAACAGAAGCGCTGTCTGGAATGAAAGAAAGGGAAGCAAATTTGAAGATTTGCCTCAATGATGAAACCTTGGTAAATGTATTCACAATTATCTTCTGCTGTGACCTTATTGTCCCTGTGTAGTATTAATGATGTGATTTGTTCAAAATATTTACTAGAAACCTAAAGCTGTCAATTTACTGGAGACATGTTTTCGGTACACATAAATAAATTGTACTTTTTATGTAGAGGTTTTTATCCCCTTTCCTGATCTCTTATCTCCAGAACTGGTGTCCCAAGCCCTTAATTTTCCTCACTGTAGTGGGACACTAAGCTGAGCAGCATGGTAGCACATGCGCTCTGCTGGCTCCATTCAGTGCCCATACAGTGTACTTGGCTTTCTGCTATAGTCCTATATTAAATAGAGAGGAAGCACGCATACTCAATCATACCATTTGTGACTGAGTCACTTCCCGCGGATAAGCCAAGAGTCGGGGTAGTCAACGAGTCTGAGGTCAAAAGCCAGGCGGGTACGTCCTAAACAGAGGGAAGAGACAAAGGCGTAGTCAGGTAACGACCTGAGGTCAGAATACCAGGAGGAAAGCTGATCAGAGCAAAGGGAGCAGGCAAAACAGATGGTCAGAATGAGGTCCAAGGTCAGGCAGCGAAAGATCCACAAGCAGAACACAAGGCACATAGAGACAAACCACACAGGGCTGAATATATGTCTGGCAGAGATCTGGGACTGACAGCCCAACTAAGTAGCTGGGCAATTATCTGGGAAAGGGAACACCTAAAGGCAGTCCAGAACCTCCCAGTCTCAGATTGGCCAGTTTCAGCACGCCCCTGCACCAGATTGGACGGCGGAGCTGTCAGTAACTGCATCCCAGACACATTGAGGGGTGGAATCGTGACTAGAGATGAGCGGTGTTCGACTAGAACTGTTCGCCAATCTCAAATTCGAGCTGTTTTGGGCGGTGTTCGAGTTGTTCGACGAACCCGAACGATTTGCAAAAAATTCGACTGTTCGAGGTTTTGTTCGATAACTGTTCGTGCACCAAAAGCGTGTCCTGCATGTCTGGTGCTATTTAGAGCACCAATCATGCAGGGATTGTCTGCCACTCACTGTAATGCCACAGCCATGGTGGTTGTGGCATTACAGTGATTGCCCAAATCGATGGGAACAGTGAAACATGAAAAGCCGGCAATTCAGCAGCGGCATAAACCGGTACCCGACAATTTAGAACCGAAAGAATAGAGCTTCACACATAGATTAGATAAATAGAAACATGTCAGTCACATATATATGAAGTACAGTGATAGTGTTGGTTACTGTACTTGTCATTTAGTATTAAAATAAAGGATTTATTATTAAAAAAATTGGCGTGGGGTTCCCCTTAATTTTAGGCTCTACCGGAGGTTAAGCAGACAGCTGGGGCAGATGTTTGAAGCCTGGGAAGGGGGTAATACCCACGGAGCTTCCCAGGCTACTAATATCAGCCCCCAGCTGAATACATAGCCTTTACTAGCTATTAAAATGGGGGACCCCCCCAAAAAAATGACGTGGGGTCCCCCCTAATTTAATAGCTAGCAAAGGCTAGGCAGACAGCTGGGGGCTGATATTAATAGCCCAGGAAGGGAGCCATGAATATTGGCCCCCTCCCAGGCTAGAAACACCAGCCGTCAGCCGCCCCAGAAATGGCGCATTCATAGGATGCGCCAATTCTGGCACTTAGCCTCGCTCTTCCACGCTGCCCTGGTGCGGTGGCAGGGGGTAATAGGGCTGGGGTTGATGTCAGCTTATAATGCCAGCTGACATCAAGCCCAGGTTAGTAATGGAGAGGCTTCTATAAGACACCCCCATTACTAACCCCATAGTCAAAGTTAAAAAAAACACAAACACCCAGAATAAAGTCCTTTAATTGAAATAAAGACACAATCCTTTATTGTTCTAAATTAAACCATACTTACCGTCACGCCCATTCCAGCTGAAGCCAACGATCTCCTGTAATAAAAATAAAATAATAAAGCAACCTCATCCTTACCTTTCCATGGTTCCCACGACAGCTTCAGCTCTGCTACATCGAGATGACAGGCTGGACCGCAGCAGAACGCCGCCATCCAGCCTGTCATCCCGCAGACACTGAGAAGAGCAGGCTTGCTTGCGCTCCACATTGTCTCTCTGTGACGGCATAAAGATGAGCCGAGGTCATGTCCAATGAACTCGGCTCACCTCATGCACGTCACTTACAGCGTGGGAGAATTCTCACGCTGAAGCGCTGAGTGCAGGAGAATTTTCCCACGCTGTCAGTGAGGTGCATGAGGTGAGCTGAGTTCATTGGACATGAGCTCACCTCATGCACGTCACTGACAGCGTGGGAGAATTCTCCTTCACTCAGCACTTCAGCGTGAGAATTTTCCCACGCTGTCAGTGACGTGCATGAGGTGAGCCGAGTTCATTGGACATGACCTCGGCTCATCTGGATGCCGTCACAGCGAGACACTGAGGAGCGCAAGCATGCCTGCTCTTCTCAGTGTCTGCGGCATGACAGGCTGGATGGCAGCGTTCTGCTGCGGTCCAGCCTGTCATCTCGATGTAGCAGAGCTGAAGCTGTCGTGGGAACCATGGAAAGGTAAGGATGAGGTTGGTTTATTATTTTTCTTTTATTGCAGGAGATCGTTGGCTTCAGCTGGAATGGGCGTGATGGTAAGTATAGTTTAATTTAGAACAATAAAGAATTGTGTGTTTATTTCAATTAAAGGACTTTATTCTGGGTGTTGTGTTTTTTTTAAATACTTTACTAGAAATTCATGGCGGTCATGTCTAATACTGGCGTGACCCCATGAATTTTGGGCTTGGGGCCAGCTGATAATACCAAGCTGGCCCTAACCCCTTTATTACCCAGTGAGCCACCGCACCAGGGCCCTGGATGAGTTGGGTACAGCGCCAGAAGATGGCGCTTCTATGAACGCGCCATTTTCCGGGGTGGCTGCGGACTGCAATTTGCAGCGGGGGGGCCCAGAAAGCTTGGGCCTCCCTGCGCTGCAGATTCCAGCCCCCAGCTGCCTAGTTGTACCTGGCTGGACACAAAAATAGGGCGAAGCCCCACGTATTTTTTTTTTAATTATTTCATGAAATTCATGAAATAATTAAGAAAAAAAGGCCTTCCCTATATTGTTGTGTCCGGCCAGGTACAAATAGGCAGCTGGTGGTTGGGGGCAGCCCATTCCTGCCTGCTGTACCTGGCTGGACACAAATATAGTGCGAAGCCCCACTTCAATTTTTTTAAATTATTTCAGGAAATTCATGAAATGATTAAAAAAAAATTGACGTGGGGCTTCGCCCTGTTTTTGTGTCCAGCCAGGTACAACTAGGCAGCTGGGGGCTGGAATCCGCAGCGCAGGGAGGCCCAAGCTTTCTGGGCCACCCCCGCTGCAAATTGCAGTCCGCAGCCACCCCGGAAAATGGCGCGTTCATAGAAGCGCCATCTTCTGGCGCTGTACCCAACTCATCCAGGGCCCTGATGCGGTGGCTCACTGGGTAATAAAGGGGTTAGGGCCAGCTTGGCATTATCAGCTGGCCCTAAGCCCAAAATTCATGGGGTCACGCCAATTAGACATGACCACCATGAATTTCTAGTAAAGTATTTAAAAAAAACACAACACCCAGAAAAAAGTCCTTTAATTGAAATAAACACACAATTCTTTATTGTTCTAAATTAAACCATACTTACCGTCACGCCCATTCCAGCTGAAGCCAACGATCTCCTGAAATAAAAGAAAAATAATAAAGCAACATCATCCTTACCTTTCCATGGTTCCCATGACAGCTTCAGCTCTGCTACATCGAGATGACAGGCTGGACCGCAGCAGAACGCTGCCATCCAGCCTGTCATCCCGCAGACACTGAGAAGCGCAGGCTTGCTTGCGCTCCACAGTGTCTCTCTGTGAGGGCATCCAGATGAGCCGAGTTAATGTCCAATGAACTCGGCTCACCTCATGCACGTCACTGACAGCGTGGGAAAATTCTCCTGCACTCAGCGCTTCAGCGTGGGAGAATTCTCACACTGAAGCGCTGAGTGCAGGAGAATTCTCCCACGCGGTCAGTGACGTGCAGGAGGTGAGCTGAGTTCATTGGACATGAGCTCACCTTATGCACGTCACTGACAGCGTGGGAAAATTCTCCTGCACTCAGCGCTTCAGCGTGGGTGAATTCTCACGCTGAAGCGCTGAGTGCAGGAGAATTCTCCCACGCTGTCAGTGACGTGCAGGAGGTGAGCTGAGTTCATTGGACATGAGCTCACCTTATGCACGTCACTGACAGCGTGGGAGAATTCTCCTGCACTCAGCGCTTCAGCGTGGGAGAATTCTCACGCTGAAGCGCTGAGTGCAGGAGAATTTTCCCACGCTGTCAGTGACGTGCATGAGGTGCGCCGAGTTCATTGGACATGAACTCGTCTCATCTTTATGCCGTCACAGCCAGACACTGCAGAGCGCAAGCATGCCTGCGCTTCTCAGTGTCTGCGGGATGACAGGCTGGATGGCAGCGTTCTGCTGCGGTCCAGCCTGTCATCTCGATGTAGCAGAGCTGAAGCTGTCGTGGGAACCATGGAAAGGTAAGGATGATGTTGCTTTATTATTTTTCTTTTATTGCAGGAGATCGTTGGCTTCAGCTGGAATGGGCGTGATGGTAAGTATGGTTTAATTTAGAACAATAAAGGATTGTGTCTTTATTTCAATTAAAGGACTTTATTCTGGGTGTTTGTGTTTTCTTTTAACTTTGACTATGGGGTTAGTAATGGGGGTGTCTTATAGACGCCTCTCCATTACTAACCTGGGCTTGATGTCAGCTGGCATTATAAGCTGACATCAACCCCAGCCCTATTACCCCCTGCCACCGCTACAGGACAGCGTGGAAGAGCGAGGCTAAGTGCCAGAATTGGCGCATCCTATGAATGCGCCATTTCTGGGGCGGCTGACGGCTGGTGTTTCTAGCCTGGGAGGGGGCCAATATTCATGGCACCCTTCCTGGGCTATTAATATTAGCCCCCAGCTGTCTGCCTAGCCTTTGCTAGCTATTAAATTAGGGGGGACCCCACGTCATTTTTTTGGGGGGTCCCCCATTTTAATAGCTAGTAAAGGCTATGTATTCAGCTGGGGGCTCATATTAGTAGCCTGGGAAGCTCCGTGGGTATTACCCCCTTCCCAGGCTTCAAACATCTGCCCCAGCTGTCTGCTTAACCTCCGCTAGAGACTAAAATTAAGGGGAACCCCACGCCAATTTTTTTTAATAATAAATCCTTTATTTTAATACTAAATGACAAGTACAGTAACCAACACTATCACTGTACTTCATATATATGTGACTGACATGTTTCTATCTATCTAATCTATGTGTGAAGCTCTATTCTGTCTGTTATAAATTGTCGGGTACAGATGCTGAATTGCCGGCCGGCTTTTTTAAAGAGACAGTGCATGAAAACACTATTATATTTTTTAATAAATCCTTTACACTAAATGACAAGTACAGTAAGCAACACTGTCACTGTACTTCATATATATGTGACTGACATGTTTCTATCTATCTAATCTATGTGTGAGGCTCTATTCCTTCTTGTCTAAATTGTCGGGTACCGGTGTATGCCGCTGCTGAATTGCCGGCCGGCTTTTTTAAAGAAAGCGTCTTCTGAGCAGTTTGTCAGCTTTTGGACACCTTTGAAGGTGTTTTCTATGTGTTTCTATGTGTTTTTGTTTGCCTGCCATTGGTTTTAACGGTGTTCGACGGTGTTCTAAGGTGTTCGACGAACCGAACCGAACCCGAACACTACGGGGGTGGCTCAACACTAATCGTGACACCACTCCATTTAATTTGAGATCAGTGAGGAGTAATGGGAGCTGAAGATCCATGTATTCATGTTCTGGTGATTGGTGGGGGCGGTGTTCTTGGCATTGCAGCTTCCAATTTAAGCATTGTTTACCTATTCTGAGGATGAGTGATTAAATGCCATGTGTGTAGGAATACTTAAGGAGTCTAAGTTGTTAATACTGATTTTGTGCTTCAGCGTAAAGAGTAGTGTTGAGCCACCCCCGTAGTGTTCGAGTTCGGTTCGTCGAACACCCGTGTGTTCGCCGAACTGTTCGTCGAACACCTTCGAACACCGTTAAAACCAATGGCAGGCAAACAAAAACACATAGAAACACATAGAAAACACCTTCAAAGGTGTCCAAAAGCTGACAAACTGCTCAGAAGACACAACTAACACATGGAAAAGTGACAAGTACATATAGTCATGCGAAAAGAAAAGAGGTGGAGGAGTAAAAGGAGGGGGAGACACAGATATAGGCATGTCATGCCCTTCTAAAATCCAAAAAGTGAGAAGCCGAGACGGCCAGTCCGCTCCTGCCCGTGCCACCTCCGTGTCGCCGGGTTTGTGCCAGAGCCGCGGTGAACCCTGACGGCCAGCCCCCCTCTCCCAATACTGGTGCCTGTCCGCTGGTGGGTCGAGAGAGCCCCCCTGTGGTGGAGGCAGCTCTAAGCTTTTTAATTTAAATTGTCCCTCTAATTTGAATGAATACACTTTAAATCCATTTACAAGGATCTATTGGAGGGCAAGTCTCATGCCAGCAGCCGCGTAATTCCAGCTCCAGTAGCGTCCACTAAAGCTGCTGCAGTTAAAAAGCTTTTATAAGGATCGAGCTCGGCTGTCCACCGCAAGGCATCCTAGTGCCAGTCCCAGCCCCTATGCCTTGGGGTGCCTCCTGATGCTCTTCACTGAGTATCCCGTGGTCCCGAAGCATTTCCTTTGAAAAAATTAAGTGTCCAAACTACAGGTGGTGTAGCTTGCTTAACAGCCGGGATAATCCGCTGACTAGCAGACACTGCTACTAGGCACAAAGTATTTCCTGGGCTAGATGCAGTTAAAAATTTGTAATTAGATACTCTCGTTGGATGCTGAGAAAGCATTCCATAGAGTCTCCTGGCACGCCATATATGATTCTCTTAAAAAGCTTGGGGTAGGGGTCTAGGGGACCCTTTTATAGCCAAAATCACGGCCCTGTATCACAATACGTCACCTAGGCTGAAGATAAATGGAACTGTAGCACCGAGGGCTCGGTTGCTACACACGTATTGCACCTCACCCAGAGGTGTGATATCTCACTCTCAGATAAGGATGGAGTGTGGATCAGGACCCGACACCTGCATGCATTACACCACATTGCCGTGGGGCAGGGCGACCAATATGCCCCTGAGATGGGCACGACAGTCCCTGTCCCTGGCTGGAGTGGGGGGAGGGAACACTGAGGAAGGGGAACCCTGCAGTGCAGGAGCAGGGAGGAAGCAGTTCCTGGGTGCATTGAGAAGGGAGTATAAAAGGTGGGCACCATCTTAGTTCAGTGCAGAGAAGTCTGAGCAGAAGTGGCAGGGAGCAGGGGCTCTGCATGAGCTCTGCTCCGGAGGCGGGCCTAGTAACAGAGGCCCAGGCCTGCAAGAGGGAGAAGGCTCCAGGAACGAGGAATGAAGGGATCCCAGGGGTGCGGACGGGCGAGTCGCCACCGCACGCCCGAATCCACCTGCGTGGAGGGGTCAGGCCAAAGGGGGAGACCGGTCCCCGAACTAGTGGAGGCAGGAAACGACCCTCAGCTAGAAACCGGAGGCTCTGACATTTTATGTGGCGCAGCCCCTTGCTCCACCCGCTAGGAAGGCACCACATAGGGTCAGGGAAACTGGCGCCAAGTTTACCAAGAGGAGGCCCGAGGCAGCCGGACAGAAGTGTTGGTAAGAAAGGCCAGACAAAGGACACACAAAGGGGGTCCTGTGAAGCGCTCCAAAGTTATCTGGGAGTTGTCTGAGCCCCTCACCTGGTGAGCACAGTACGACGTGGGCAGCCGTTACCTGCAGACGTGGTCTGGATAATAAGAACTGTGAGTAAAGGCCTTGAACTGCATCACTGACTCCGTGTCGTTACTGCTGCTGCCCTGCACCATCACCCCCATCCTCCGCATACACTGCCCTGAGGCTATACTCCTCCCGTGGGGAGTTATGCTACGCTCTGCTGCACCTACAACACCAGCCTTAGCGGTCTGCCCTGTAGCGGCGGTTCACTCTGACCGCAATCCACGGGTGGCGTAGTCGGACATTTAAACATCAAAACCACATAAATAGTTCCGCTACTGGTTTGACCGCCCTGAGCCACGGAACCGGGTCGCCGCCACGAAGACTACAACCACCAGCATCCACCAAAAAGGGTCCGGCTCCGGGTGTCCCAAGGCCCAGGGGGTGCGTCAGAACATTTTCATCACCTTTCACAATCACCAATGGGACAAGGCAGGGATGTCCTCTGTCCCCTCTCTTATACATCCTAGTGACGGAGCACCTGCTCTCATCAATTCGCCATAACCCCAATATTAGGTGGATTGAGGTGGGAGGCACCGAGTACAAGTGCTCTCTATTTGCTGATGATGTCCTAGTATATATCACTCAATCACATATATCCATCCCTGCTGTTATGGCTGAAATAGATCACTTTGTTACATGGTAAAATTTTAAAATCAATGCAGCGAAGTCTGAGGCCCTCGATGTCTCCCTCCCTAAATCCATATAGGATTCCATCCAGTCCAACTTTCCCTTTGCCTGGCCCTCACAGGGTATCAAATACTTAGGAATTCCTATTCATAGAGACCTCTCCCATCTATGTTATCTTAATTTTGGGCCCTTTATTGAACAATTCCATACAGACCACGGTTGGCAAGTTAGAACTGTAAGATTCACTACGTGAACCACTGGTGTTTTGTGGAAAAGCACATGTACACCGCGTTCCAAATTATTATGCAAAAAGTGTTTAGGAGTGATAAGGGAAGAATTTGTTTGTTTGTCAGTTAAACTCATTGATGGTGATGTGTGTCAGGGCTCTTTATATCACTGTAAGCAATTGCAGACACCTGTGCTAATTAGTTTGGCAGGTGTGTCCAATGAAAGGCAAGACTACTTAAGAAGGCTCTCTCACATTATTAAGCAGCCTACATTTTCTGCCAAAATGGGAAAGAAAAAGGATGTGTCGGCTGCTGAGAAGCAACAAATTGTGGAGTGTTTAGGTCAAGGCATGACTACAATCAACATTGTGCGATGATCAGGATGAAGTGTCTTGGCAATCAAGAAGTATGTAGCTGATTCACAGTACACACGTGTGCGTGCTGATAAGGGCAAATTGAGGACTCTTTCCTACAGGCAATTATGTCAGGTTGAAAGCAGCGGCAAAAAAGCCTTGTCATAGCAGCAGACAAGTTTTTGAAGCTGCTTGTGCCTCCAACGTCCCCCGAACAACAAGATGCAGGGTCCTTCAGAGGTTTGCAGCTGTGCATGCGCCATCCTGTCGACCTCCTCTATCCACTTCACACAAGCAGAAACGGCTCCAGTGGGCCAAACATTACATGAAGACTGATTTCAAAACTGTTTTGTTCACGGATGAGTGCCGTGCAGCGCTCGATGGTCCAGATGAATGGAGTGGAGGATGGCTGGTTGATGGACACCCCACGCAAACACGGCTACAGCGCCAACAAGGAGGAGGTGGAGTAATGTTTTGGGCTGGAATCATGGGGAGAGAGATTGTCGGCCCCTTTAGGATCCCTGAAGGCGCTAAAGATGAACTCCATAATGTATGTGGATTTTCTCAAACAGCACTTCCTGCCATGGTTCAAGAAGAAGAACCGTGTATTTCACAGCAAGATCATTTTTCTGCATGATAATGCACCATCTCATGCTGCACATAAAACATCTGCATCTCTGGCTGATATGGGCATAAAAGGGGACAAACTTATGGTGTGACCCCCATGCTCCCCTGACCTCTACCCCATTCAGAACCTTTGGAGCATCATTAAAAGGAGTGTCTATGATGGCGGGAGGCAGTTCACATCTAAGCAACAGCTCTGGGAGGGTATTCTGTCCTCATGCAAAACAATTGAAGCAGAAACCATCCAAAACCTGACAAATTCAATGGACGAGAGAGTTCAGAAGCTCCTTTCGAACAAGGGGTCCTATGTGAAAATGTAACATCACCTAGAATAAAGTTTTGAGTTGAAAACTGTTTGATTTCAGTTTCTAACAACCTGCTAATGCTTATAATTTCAAAAATGACCATTTTTTTGGTCTTTATTAAAATGAAAAGGTTGATCGAAAAGTTTGGGGGATCTAAGAGTGTGGCAACCCAGTAGTCATGATTACTTCGAATTCTGACAATATGAGGGTCATGCTGCAGGTAGTGCAGCAAGAAGGCACTTATGTGTCTTGCGCATCTCGGAGCCCCAAAATTATTTTCCGGGCTAGATGCAGCTAAAAATTATTTTTAATTTTAAATCTGGTGAAGCTTATTATAGATGGCCTAATAGGATCAGTGCTGCACACTGCTACAAAGCCCAAATTATTTTCCAGTCAAGATACAGATATACATGATTAGTAATTTGAAAGCTTAAAACGGTTGGTAGGGTGATTTTAACCAATCATCAAGCTTTTACTCTCCCCAGGATGACACAGGGGTAGAAAAGTCGTTTCGGATCCATGATTTGTTCATCTTTATGAACGTGAGTCTGTCTACATTATCAGTGGAGAGCCGCGTGCGCTTATCTGTCAGCACACCACCAGCAGCGCTGAACACACGTTCAGACAGAACGCTGGCTGCGGGGCATGACAAGATCTCCAAGGCGTAAGTGGCTAGCTCCGGCCATTTATCCAGATTGGAAGCCCAAAAAGAGCAAGGGTCCAGTGACACAGTCGTGGCTTCAATGTTTACTTGGAGATACTCCTGTACCATCGTCTCTAGGCGTTGACTATGTGTCAGACTTCTTGTCTCCTGTGGCCTTGCAAAGGATGGGCTAAAAAAGTGGTGAAATGATTCCGCAAAATTGATGTTACCAGCAGATACTGTGGTTCTGTTACGGTTTGAGTGCTGAACACTTGACGGTCCCACGGTTGGCAAGTTGGAACTGTGAGATTCACTACGTGCACCACTGGTATTTTGTGGAAAAGCACATGTAAGATTCTGCAACAGTCTCTGCTGATACTCCTGCATGCGTGCATCCCTTTCTATGGCAGGAATAATTTCTGCAAATTTACTTTTGTACCGGGGATCTAACAGTGTGGCAACCCAGTAGTCAGGATTATTTCTAATTCTCACAATTCGAGGGTCATGTTGCAGGTAGTGCAGCAAGAAGGCACTCATGTGTGTTGCGCATCCAGGAGCACCAAGTCCCTGTTGTGTTGGTGGCGAGGTAACAATCATGCTTCCTTCCTCTGTCCTCTCCCCCCAACCTCGCACAACAGAAATGTGATCAAGGTCTCCCTCATCTGATGAGTCTTCCATCAGTTCGTCCTCCACTTCTTCCTGGGCTCCTGCACCTTCCTCACTAGTTTGGCTGCTACCATGCGCCCTGGTAAAATCATCTCCCCCACCCTCACATGCCTGCCGCCTTGGTGCTGCCGACCGTCTGGACCTTGCAGTTGTTAGCCCTTCCGCATACAACTCCTCCTCCTCTACTTCCTCCACCTCCTCTTGTGCCACCACCTGACTCCGAATTCTGTTTAACATGTGCTCCAGCATGTATATCACCGGAATAGTCATGCTGATAATGGCATCGTCAGCACTAAACATCTTCGTCGCCATTTCAAAACTGTGCAGAAGGGTGCATAGGTCCCTGATCTGAGACCACTCCTCCAGCGTGATTTGCCCCACCTCTGAATCTCGTTGGCCCAGGCTATACGTCAGAACGTATTGCACCAGGGCTTGTCGGTGCTGCCACAGTCGCTGCAACATGTGCAGAGTTGAATTCCACCGGGTAGGCACATCGCATTTTAGCCGGTGAAGTGGCAGGCCCAACGACTTCTGTAGAGATGTAAGTCGCTGAGCTGCGGGATGCGAACGGCGGAAGTGAGCACACAGCGACCGTGCCCTCTGCAGAAGGCCATCTAGTCTGGGATAGTGGGCTAAAAATTGCTGGACAACCAGGTTCAACACGTGAGCCATACAAGGCACGTGTGTGACATTGCCCCGGCGAAGGGCCGCACCCAGGTTTGCAGCATTGTCGCACACGGCCTTCCCTGGTTTCAGGTCCAGTGGAGACAACCATTCATGAAATTGGTTCTCCAGAGCTGACCACAACTCCTCAGCTGTGTGACTCACATTTCCCAGACATTTCAATGTAAAAACCGCCTGATGACGTTGAGCCCTACTGCCAGCATAGTAAGGAGGTGTGCAGGATCCCTTCTGCGCAGTTAGAAAGCTTGTGGCATGACCAGACAGGCTTTGGGTGCAGGTGGAAGACCGAGAGGAGGTTGAGGAGGCAGAAGCAGTGGAGGAACTTTGACATAAAGAGGATTGACGCACAACTCGTGGGGACGGCAAGACTTGGACAGCAGCCCCTTGTCCTGCTGTCACCATAGTTACCCAGTGCCCAGTCAGCGACATGTAACGCCCCTGTCCATGCCTACTCGTCCAAGTGTCTGTGGTGAAATGCACCCTGTCACACACAGAGTTTCTCAAAGAAGCGGTGATGTTGTGTGCGACATGCTGGTGGAGCGCAGGCACACCTTTCTTTGAGAAGTAGTGCCGACTGGGCATCTGGTACTGGGGCACTGCGACGGACATAAGGTCTCGAAAATCCTCTGTGTCCACCAGGCGGAAAGGCAGCATTTCTGCAGCCAAGAGCTTGCAGATGGTGAAATTCAACCTCTTAGCTTTCTCATGGCTAGGAGGAAATGGTCTTTTACTTGTCCACATCTGAGGGACCGAGGGCTGGCTATTGTGCTTAGACGGGGTTGATAAGGGTGTCCCCGGCAAACTGCCGGTCTGTGAGGAAGATGCAGGCGGACATGTTAGGTTGCCTTGATCCAAAGGTGGTGCTATCGATGTCGGACAGCGCTCAAGACCAGCTGGTGTTACCACCTCCAAAGAAAATGATGACCTGCCAATCACGCTGGCTGTTGCGGGTAAAGAGGTGGCAGGTCTGCGCCCCAAAACAGGTGTGACTGCTGTCCCCCCAGTCACAGAGGATGAAGAGGCCGCGGATGCACAAGATATGGCAGACGGTGGTTGGCCCGGCCGGCTAGGCCGCATTGTAGCACACTGAGCTTCCCACTGCAACTTATGCTTCATGTCCATGTGCCGGTTCATGCATGAAGTACTCAAACTATGTATTTTTTGGCCTCTACTTAGCTTTTGCTGACAAATGTTACAGATAACACGAGTTGGGTCATCTTTATCGATCTGAAAAAATGCCCAGGCTATGCAAGGCTTAGCACCCATGCGACCTGAAGAGCCACCACGACTTGTGGTGAGAGGCAGAGTTGTGTTTGAGAATGCAGTTGTTGACGTGCTTCCAGTACTACGTCTCTGTCCAGGAAGGCGCAACCTGACCTCGTCGTCACTAGCATCTTCCTCCACCTCCTCTGCTGACCTCATCTCTTGGCTGACTGTGGGTTGACAGTAAGTGGGATCTCCGACCTCATCATCATCACCCTGTGTGTTATCACACCCGTCGTCCTCGGAGCCAACCTGTTCCTGCCCTGACAAAAAACTAAAGTTGTCGCTCCAATCAGGTATTTGAGTCTTATCATCGTCTTCCTCATTGTCTCCACCAACAGGAGTTACAGTTTGGGAATGAGGGTCTACATTATGGTCAGAACCTTCTGCGTCTGGTCCTGGATCCGACTCATAAAGATTCTGGGCATCAGTGCAGATCATTTCCTCGTCTGGATTCACAGAAGCGCTGGAGTCGACCTCTGATTCCCAGGCTATAGTATGAGTAAACAGCTCTGCAGACTCAACCATCTGTTCTACCTCATACTCAGACGGGCAGCTGGAGATTTGGGAGCTGTGAGGAAGCAAGTGCGATTTGGGTGACACCTTTGAGGACTGGAGTATTTGTGATGTTGAAGTTGATGTGGAGGAGAGCCCACTTAAAGGAGCACTTGATATCCGTTGAAGCACCTGCTGTTTTTGTGCCTCATCTGGAATTTGTAGCGATTGGCGTGGCCGTAAGAAAGGGATCTTATCACATTGTCCGCTAAAAGAAGTAGACATTTTAGTTTGGCTGGAAGATGGTCTTTCTTCTGCACCTACCCCACGGACACAACCTTTTTTCCCCTTCCCAACACGCCTATTCCCCTTTCCACCAGCAGCAGGCCTTTTTCCACTCATTTTGGTGGTTAACTAATTCACAACTCTGGAGTTGTTTGCACAAAAAAACAATGGATGGTAACCGAGCAGAGCTGAGTGGCCAAACTGTGGTATTAGGCCAAAACTATTGGCTGGGTTAAATGCAGAAAAAAATTATTTTTAATTTGCAACCTGATGGAGGTCAGTATAGATGGACTAATAGACCAAGTCCCACACACCGCTAGAAGCCCAAATATTTTTTCAGAGCTAGATGCAGAAAAAAATTATATTCAATTTGCAACCTGCTGGAGGTCAGTATAGAAGGACTAATAGAACAAGTCCCACACACTGCTAGAAGCCCAAATATTTTTTCAGAGCTAAATGAAGAAAAAAATTATTTTTAATTTGCAACCTGATGGAGGTCAGTATAGATGGACTAATAGACCAAGTCCCACACACTGCTAGAAGCCCAAATATTTTTTCAGAGCTAGATGCAGAAAAAAATTATTTTTAATTTGCAACCTGATGGAGGTCAGTATAGATGGACTAATAGACCAAGTCCCACACACTGCTAGAAGCCCAAATATTTTTTCAGAGCTAAATGAAGAAAAAAATTATTTTTAATTTGCAACCTGATGGAGGTCAGTATAGATGGACTAATAGACCAAGTCCCACACACTGCTAGAAGCCCAAATATTTTTTCAGAGCTAGATGCAGAAAAAAATTATTTTTAATTTGCAACCTGATGGAGGTCAGTATAGATGGACTAATAGACCAAGTCCCACACACTGCTAGAAGCCCAAATATTTTTTCAGAGCTAGATGCAGAAAAAAATTATATTCAGTTTGCAACCTGATGGAGGTCAGTATAGATGGACTAATAGAATGATGCTATGCCCAAAAGATTTTACTTCACTAGGTGCAGTAAAAAAATTGGTATTCTATACACAGGTGGTATATCTTGCAACACAGATAGGCTACTCCACTGACTAACACACTCTGCAATAGGCCAAAAAGGATTAGCTTTGCTAGATTCAGCCAAATGCTGTGAAAAAAACTTGCACAGCACTGGCACAGACCTGCCTGGCAAAAACTGATAGGAACTGATGTAACCTAGTCCTGAAAAGGACTCCAATTACAATTAGTCTTTACTCCCAAAATCTATCTATTTAAGAGCACAGACCTGCCTGATAAAAGTCGTAGGAAATGCTGTAACCTAGTCCTTAAAAGGACTGCAATCACAACTATTCCCTACTCCCAAGCTATCTGTATATTTGTGCGAAAATTGGCTTGAAATTAACAAGGTATAGCGCACACAGCAACAGCGGTGCCGTCTAACACGCAGCTGCAGCAGTGAGAAAATGGTGGCGACGGGGAAAATGGCTTGGTCTTATAGGGCAAGGACATGTGACATACACTGCCAATCACACATGCCCTTGCTTGTGTGAAAAAAAGCACTTCGCTCCGTGTGTGCGCTGCTGATAGGCTGACAGATTGCACCTCCCCACTGCAAATGCGGGAAAGAGAAAAAAAAATGGAGATCTTCATTGTTCCTGCAGAGATCCATCCCCTGCCCCTCCCTCCGCCCCGCTGTACACTCAAACTGCGTATTAACATTAATTTTCATCATTACTGAGAAAAAATCCAGTTATGATTTTGGTGCACGAACAGTTATCGAACATAACCTCGAACAGCCGAATTTTTCTCAAATTGTTCGTGTTCGCCGACCGGCTCGAGCACCGCCCAAAACAGCTCGAATTTGAGATTGGCGAACAGTTCGAGTAGAACAACGCTCATCTCTAGTAAAGAGATGAAGTCTAACAATGGTAACATGGAAAAGTTTTAGACTTTTACAGGTTACCATTGTTAGACTATATAGTGTCTTCTCTTCATGCCGAATCTCATCCTTTCAACCATGTGATGAAGATGTTTATCACATGACTTTTATACAGCCAACCCCTGCGTCTAAGATCACTGCTTTTTAATCACTTAATTGCTGCTATTAATCTCTAACAGCACATTTAGATGTTGGTATCTTGGTGAGGTGCCTAAACCAGCAGCCATTGCCCCTACTCCCCTTTGATGAAGCTAACTTCCCCCAGCCACATATTAACCACAATAAAGAATACCAAAAAATTGCAGTATATAGTACAGGCAATCCAGTTCCCTAGCAGGAGAAAAAAAATATAAGTAAAAAATAATTGCAATAGAAATGAGAAAAAAGTATTTTATTTAAAAATAGAAAAACAAAAAACAAACTATAAAGGGAACCTGTCACATTCAGAAACGATATTTACCCTTGGAATATTTATATACACAGTACAGACCAAAAGTTTGGACACACCTTCTCATTTAAAGATTTTTCTGTATTTTCATGACTATGAAAATTGTACATTCACACTGAAGGCATCAAAACTATGAATTAACACATGTGGAATTATATACTTAACAAAAAAGTGTGAAACAACTGAAAATATGTCTTATATTCTAGGTTCTTCAAAGTAGCCACCTTTTGCTTTGATGACGCTTTGCACACTCTTGGAATTCTCTTGATGAGCTTCAAGAGGTAGTCACCAGAAATGGTTTTCACTTCACAGGTGTGCCCTGTCAGGTTTAATAAGTGGGATTTCTTGCCTTATAAATGGGGTTGGGACCATCAGTTGTGTTGTGCAGAAGTCTGGTGGATACACAGCTGATCGTCCTACTGAATAGACTGTTAGAATTTGTATTATGGCAAGAAAAAAGCAGCTAAGTAAAGAAAAACGAGTGGCCATCATTACTTTAAGAAATGAAGGTCAGTCAGTCCGAAAAATTGGGAAAACTTTGAAAGTGCAGTTGCAAAAACCATCAAGCGCTACAAAGAAACTGGCTCACATGAGGACCGCCCCAGGAAAGGAAGACCAAGAGTCACCTCTGCTTCTGAGGATAAGTTTATCCAAGTCACCAGCCTCAGAAATCACAGGTTAACAGCAGCTCCGATTAGAAACCAGGTCAATGCCACACAGAGTTCTAGCAGCAGACACATCTCTACAACAACTGTTAAGAGGAGACTTTGTGCAGCAGGCCTTCATGGTAAAATAGCTGCTAGGAAACCACTGCTAAGGACAGGCAACAATCAGAAGAGACTTGTTTGGGCTAAAGAACACAAGGAATGGACATTAGACCAGTGGAAATATGTGCTTTGATCTGATGAGTCCAAATTTGAGATCTTTGGTTCCAACTACCGTGTCTTTGTGCGACGCAGAAAAGGTGAACGGATAGACTCTACATGCCTGGTTCCCACCGTGAAGCATGGAGGAGGAGGTGTGATGGTGTGGAGGTGCTTTGCTGGTGACACTGTTGGGGATTTATTCAAAATTGAAGTCATACTGAACCAACATGGCTACCACAGCATCTTCCAGCGGCATGCTATTCCATCCGGTTTGCGTTTAGTTGGACCTTCATTTATTTTTCAACATGCCAATGACTCCAAACACACCTCCAGGCTGTGTAAGGGCTATGTGACCAAGAAGGAGAGTGATGGGGTGCTACGCCAGATGACCTGGCCTCCACAGTCACCAGACCTGAACCCATTCGAGATGGTTTGGGGTGAGCTGGACCGCAGAGTGATGGCAAAAGGGCCAACAAATGCTAAGCATCTCTGGGAACTCCTTCAAGATTGTAGGAAGACCATTTCCGGTGACTACCTCTTGAAGCTCATCCAGAGAAAGCCAAGAGTGTGCAAAGCAGTCATCAAAACAAAAGGTGTCTACTTTGAAGAACCTAGAATATAAGACATATTTTCAGTTGTTTCACACTTTTTTGTTAAGTATATAATTCCACATGTGTTAATTCATAGTTTTGGTGCCTTCAGTGTGATTGTATAATTTTCATAGTCATGAAAATACAGAAAAATCTTTAAATGCGAAGGTGTCCAAACTTTTGGTCTGTACTGTATATGTATGGATATATACATATACTGTATATGTATGGATATATATGTACTAGCTATTGAACCCGTTCTACGCCCGGGTGGCGACCATTTTTATTGGTATATGGTCTCCCATGTTGGTATGTGCTGTCCCCCTCCTGGTATTTGTGCTGCCCCCACCATCCTATCCCGGTATGCGTGGCACTCCTCATCCGCAATCCCGGTATGCGTGGCTCCCCTCATCCCCAATCCCGGTATGCGTGGCTCCCCTCATCCCCAATCCCGGTATGCGTGGCTCCCCTCATCCCCAATCCTGGTATGCGTGGCACCCCTCATCCCTATTCTGGTATGCGTGGCACCCCTCATCCCTATTCTGGTATGCGTGGCACCCCTCACCCCCAATCCCGGTATGCGTGGCACCCCTCACCCCCAATCCCGGTATGCGTGGCACCCCTCACCCCCAATCCCGGTATGCGTGGCACCCCTCACCCCCAATCCCGGTATGCGTGGCACCCCTCATCCCCAATCCCGGTATGCGTGGCACCCCTCATCCCTATTCTGGTATGCGTGGCACCTTTCATCCCCAATCCTGGTATGCGTGGCACCCCTCATCCCCAATCCCGGTTTGCGTGTCACCCCTCATCCCCAATCCTGGTATGTTTGTCACCCCTCATCCCCAATCCTGGTATGTTTGTCACCCCTCATCCCCAATCCTGGTATGTTTGTCACCCCTCATCCCCAATCCTGGTATGCGTGGCACCCCTCATCCCCAATTCTGGTATGCGTGACACCCCTCATCCCTATTCTGCTATGCGTGGCACCCCTCATCCCCATTCCCAGTTTGCGTGGCTCCCCTCATCCCCAATCCCATTATGCATGGCACCCCTCATCCCCAATCCTGGTATGTGTGGCACCCCTCATCCCCAATCCTGGTATGTGTGGCACCCCTCATCCCCAATCCTGGTATGTGTGGCACCCCTCATCCCCAATCCTGGTATGCGTGTCACCCCTCATCCCCAATCCCGGTATGCGTGTCACCCCTCATCCCCAATCCCGGTATGCGTGTCACCCCTCATCCCTATTTTGGTATGCGTGGCACCCCTCATCCCCAATCCTGGTATGCGTGGCACCCCTCATCCCCAATCCTGGTATGCGTGGCACCCCTCATCCCCAATCCTGGTATGCGTGGCACCCCTCATCCCCAATCTTGGTATGCGTGTCACCCCTCATCCCTATTTTGGTATGCGTGGCACCCCTCATCCCCAATCCTGTATGCGTGGCACCCCTCATCCCCAATCCCGCTATGTGTGGCACCCATCATCCCTATTCTGGTATGCGTGGCACCCCTCATCCCCAATCCCGGTATGAGTGGCACCCCTCATCCCCAATCCCGGTATGCGTGGCACCCCTCATCCCCAATCCTCTATGCGTGGCACCCCTCATCCCCAATCCCGGTATGAGTGGCACCCCTCATCCCTATTCTGGTATGCGTGGCACCTTTCATCCCCAATCCTGTTATGCGTGGCTCCCCTCATCCCCAATGCCATTATGCATGGCACCCCTCATCCCCAATCCCGGTATGCTTGGCACCCCTCATCCCCAATCCCGGTATGCGTGGCACCCCTCATCCCCATTCCTGGTATGCGTGGCACCCCTCATCCCCAATCCTGGTATGCGTGGCACCCCTCATCCCCAATCCCGGTATGCGTGGCTCCCCTCATCCCTATACTGGTATGCATGACTCCCCTAATCCCGGTATGTGTGGCCCCCTCACCCCCCCACTATACACACATCCCCAAAAAAATAAACCATTATACTCCCCTTTCTTCTCTGTACTCCAGCGCTGCAGCGTCCTGTTCTGTTGGAGGAGGAGTGTGGCGACAGAGCACCGCGCTGTCCGGCGCCATTTTGCTGAGGACACACTGTAAATGTGTCTTCAGTAAAACGACACCGGATAGCGCTATGCGCACGTGCCGATCCGACGTCTCACTCCACCCCCGGTCTCCGCTGAAGAGAGGCGCCGCGACAACGCTCTTCCCGGTCAGGTAAGTATGTAAGTATGGCGTCGGAGATCGCAGTGTGCGTTCAGTGCCTACGCATACCGCGATCTCCGACGCCATACACCTCCTCTTACCTGTAACGGCTGGATGCGGTCTTCTGTCTGGAGCCAGACTGCGGGTCACGCATGCGCAGTCTATCGAGGCCTCGGACAGAGACCCGCATCCCCGGTTATATTATAGATGTGTGTATGTATATATGTGTGTATTATGTTATAATATATTGGCATACCCTTCTCATTGGATGGTATTCTGATAAACAAAATATTCACTAAAGTGTGTTCTAATAATATTTTCCCTTTCAGGATGAGTTAGTGATCACCCTACCTAATCCTGGTCCTCTCACATCAGCGGTGGTCTTATTCCTGCACAGTATGAAGCAGCCTGGAAAAGAACCCTTGACACCCAAAGTGCTCTTCAGCCAGCTCTGCCAAAAGTAAGTAAGGATGTAAAGAGCTTTTCCACCCACATATCTTACATATGAGCATCATCTCAGTATACATACATGATTAGGAGCAGATAATAAAACATGCCATGAAGCGTGCTCTAAGCCTCCAAAAGCCAAGCCGCGCTAAATATAATTTAAAAGTTGTTCCTGCTGCTGACAATTAACTTTTGTTTCTGTTGGGTGAGTGCATGTAAAAATGGAGTTGGGAGCCACTTTTGCTGTATTACAGACCAACAGGCTTTGCCGACTCAGGACCTAGTTATGCAGCATATTTGTATAACCGTGAATATAAAATGTAACATACAGTGAAGGAAATAATTATTGGATCCCTTGCTGTTTTATTAAGTTTGCCCACTGACAAAGAAATGAACAGTCTATAATTTTAAGGGTAGGTTAATTTTAACATTGAGAGAGAGAATATCCCAAAAAAATCAAGAAAATCACATTGTATAAATTAGATAAATTTATTTGCATTTTGCAGTGAGAAATAATTATTTGATCCCCTACAAACCATTGAGTTCTGGCTCCTACAGACCAGTTAGAAGCTCCTATTCAACTCGTTACCTGCATTAAAGACAGCTGTCTTACATAGTCACCTGTATAAAAGACTCCTGTCCACAGACTCAATTAATCAGTCAAACTCTAACCTCTACAACATGGGCAACACCAAAGAGCTTTCTAAGGATGTCAGGGACAAGATCATAGACCTGCACAAAGCTGGAATGGGGTACAAAACCAAAGGTAAGACGCTGGGTGAGAACGAGACAACTGTTGGTGCAATAGTAAGAAAATGGAAGAAATACAAAATGACTGTCAATCGACATCGATCTGGGGCACCATGCAAAATCTCACCTCGTGGGGTATCCTTGATCATGAGGAAGGTGAGAGATTAGCCTAAAACTACACGGGGGGAACTTGTTAATGATCTCAAGGCAGCTGGGACCAGAGTCACCAAGAAAACCATTGGTAACACATTATGACTTAAAGGTTTAAAATCCTGCAGCGCCCTCAAGGTCCCCCTGCTCAAGAAGGCACATGTGCAGGCCTGTCTGAAGTTTGCCAATGAACACCTGGATGATTCTGTGAGTTATTGGTAGAAGGTGCTGTGGTCAGATGAGACAAAAATTGAGTTCTTTAGCATTAACTCAACTCGCCGTGTTTGGAGGAAGAGAAATCCTGCCTATGACCCAAAGAACACCATCCCCAGTGTCAAGCATGGAGGTGGAAACCTTATGTTTTGGCGGTGTTTCTCTGCTAAGGGCACAGGACTACTTCACCGCATCAGTGGGAGAATGGATGGAGCCATGTACCGTAAAATTCTGAGGGACAACCTCATTCCCTCCGCCACGACATTAAAAATGGGTCGTGGCTGGGTCTTCCAGCAAGACAGTGACCCAAAACATACAGCCAAAGCAACAAAGGAGTGGCTCAAAAAAAAGCACATTAAGGTCATGGAGTGGCCTAGCCAGTCTCCAGACCTTAATCCCATAGAAAACTTATGGAAGGAGTTGAAGCTCCGAGTTGCCAAGCGACAGCCTCAAAATCTGATTTAGAGATGATCTGCAAAGAGGAGTGGACCAAAATTCCTCCTGACATGTGCGCAACACTCATCATCAACTACAAAAAACGTCTGACTGCTGTGCTTGCCAACAAGGGTTTTACCACCAAGTATTATGTGTTGTTTGCCAGAGGAATCAAATACTTATTTCTCACTGTGACGAGTTGATTAGGAGCGTCTAACTGGTCTGTAGGAGCCAGAACTCATAATGGTTTGTAGGGGATCAAATACTTATTTCTCACTGCAAAATGCAAATAAATGTACCTAATTTATGCAATGTGATTTTCTTGATTTTTTTGTGATAACATCTCTCAATGTTAAAATTAACCTACCCTTAAAATTATAGACTGTTCATGTCTTTGTCAGTGGGCAAACTTTCTAAAACATCAAGGGATCAAATAATTATTTCCTTCTCTATAGGTAAACTGGTTTATGTTCACTAACTTAAGATCTGGGAATTTCTTGGCATTTACTACACCTGAATGCTAAAGTCTATTGAGCTGATCAGATCGACTATATACAACTTAAAGGGCCCTCGTTTAAAGGCCCAGTCACAGAGCCCAATGCAGACTGTATGGGGGTAGAGCAATCATTAAAAGTAGCATTCTGCTCCCAATTCAGCATACATATTGTCAGGAGCACATGCTTTTTACATGGGTATGTGATGTGTTATTGACAACGATCATTTTTATACACTCTATTTAGCCGACAATTGAGCATCTTGCAATCCGTGCCATATTTACACAGGCCAATTGTCTGGAACAAGCATTCTTATGAATGTTCTTTTGCCATTATTATCCCATGTAAATGGACCCTTATCTGGAAATAAAGTGTAGTATTAAGGCCCCCTTAAATATTACACTAACGCTATCAGCAGGGTCGGATGATGAGTCCAATGTGTATGGAGGCCTCTTGACTCTTCCCTGAAGAGATGATAGATCCGATTTCAGCTGCCGATGCTTTGATCGTCATTGAGATAAGCCACCACTAGATAAGTCTGGTAGCAGCTCTCTCATAGAGAACCCACGACCACTCAGCTGTGCCAACTGCTAATATGTAAGGGCAAGTCAGGAACATTAGCCGTTGGCCAACTGATTGGCCAACAACTATCTGTTGTGTACATGGAGTAACGCAACTGCATGAAATTTCTTAACACATAGGAAACTAATTAGTCATTTATAGCTGATTGTATCTGATATTATAGACACACCGATAACTTGCACATTCTGTGATTATCGTCATCTTTATTACTCGATGTCCACTTAGGGCCTATTCACGTGCGGGTGACTAAACACTGACACATTAAACCTTAATAACAAAAGAGCACGATACAAGGCCCCTTCAGATGGCAATAACGATACATGCGTCCTTATTGCTTGCAATTGTGATCTTTGAGTCATCTGTTACCCAGAGACAGGACATTGTGACTTACAATTCAATTCGCACATACAATATAGTAAGTCCAGTGAAATAGACTGGCTTGTACTGTGTGACATTTCAGGGGCTCACCCCCTTTCTCAAGCGTGATCCATCTCCGTGTTAAATAGCATAGTGTGCGCTAGTGCTACATGCAACCAAAATTAGAAACACGTAATCAGTCCCAGATATATCAGTTCCTTAAGGACTCTCATATTTTGCAGCTGCAGAACCAGACATGATCTTTTTCTGTCTCTCATTGTCGTAATTTCATAAACTATAACCTTTTTATTTCTTGGGGAAAATTTAGCTGTATGAGCATATGAGGACTTGTTTTTTTTTTGCAACATGAGATGCAGAGGGTGCATATACTTTATTGTATTTTATCAAAAAAATACTTGGTTCGGTGGGAATTTGGTGGAAATGACAGCAATTCTGCAATTTTTAAACTTTGATTTCAGTTTTACAGTGTTTGACCTTATTGTAAAAATGTCTAGTAAAATGTGTATAATATACACACTTTTGGACCTTTACATTTTATGAACAATTAAAGAAAATAACTTTGTTTCTATGCTTCCATTTTCTGAGAGCCATAAACGGTTTTTGTTTTCTCAGACGGAGCTGTGTGAAGGCTTGCTTGCTTAGTTTATTGGTCGAATTCTTATAAACACAGCAATACTAATTGTATGCTTTTTTTATATATAATTGAGCAATTTATATAGAGGAAAATGTTTTGGGTTTTTTTGCCTTTCATTTTATCCTTTAGTTTTTTTTTTTTTTACACCTTTTCTTCCTAATCTTGTTTTAGCCTCACTTTGGTGCTTGAAGCCCAATCTTTTATATCATGCACTGTAATACATGTCCTCTGACTCTACAAGGGTCTAATAGGTGTACGAAAAAAGCAGCATTGAGTGCCATTGAGAATCTGTTGGCATCCCATGATCATATCGCTTGGGGCCCAATGGGGTTACATTGGGAGCCTCCTCCACCTCTGTATCCACTATTGACTGCAGCGTTTTTAGGGGTTAACCTGCAAAGCTAGCAGGGTTATGAGTTACAGCACTGCTACCTGTCACTGATCTCACAGGTGCAGGGACAGCATATGACAGATCAGTCTGACAATAATATACATCATAAGTGTAGTAATCAAAAGTAGGAACCAATTAACTCTTTCAAGTACGGCTCCCCAAAGATAAAATAAGCCAAGGTGAACTGCTTAATCTAATGGCAAATGGTTATGCTACGTAATCCAACTAGCCATTAGACCCTATTAGATTAGCATTTGGTTCATTTTGTCTTGTGGGTAGACTACAGAGTTTGTGTATGTGAAATATTGAACAGACCCATTAAAGGGAACCGGTCACTAGATCCATGCTGCTGAACCATGATCAGCATGAATCAGAGCTTGGCTACGCAGTTGCACCTGATATATTTCACTCTGAATTCATAGTTTGAAAAGCTGGTTGGGGACCATAGGGTGAGACGTGACGCCCCCAGCCAGCTTCTTCCTGCCCCACTCCAGTTGATTGACTGGACTTTCCTTGTGTATACACATGGGGGAAACCTGTCAATCCCTGTGGGGAAAAAGCATACGGGAATGTCATCAGACTAGTCAGGTCTCTCCCTATAGTCCCCAGTGAGCTTTTCAAACACTTTTCGCTGAACACTGCAGTATTTCAGGGTAAAATATACCTGGTCGCAATCTCGCAGCCAGGCTGTGATCCATGAAGAAACTGGAGCAAGTTCAGAGAAGAGCGACCAGGATGGTGAGCGGTCTGCAAACAATGTCCTATGAGGAATGGTTAGAGGATTTGGAAATGTTTAGCTTGCAAAAGAAAAGACTGAGAGGAGACGTAATAGCTGTCTACAAATATATCTCAAGGGCTGTCACACTGTAGAGGGATTATCCTTAAGGCCCCGTCACACTAAGCGAAGCAGCAGCGATCCCGACAACGATACGACCTGTCAGGGATCGTTGCTGCGTCGCTAATACATCGCTGCTGAGCTGTCAAACAGGCAGGCTCACCAGCGATCAGGGGAGCAGCGACATCGTGGAAAGAATCTTTCCACGATGTCCTGCTCCCGGTTACCAGCCTGCAGCTGAAGCAGGAGCAGGCTCTGCTAAGGTGAACGGTAACCTCTCGCGCACCGTAGCAGAGTGGAATCCATGGTAAACAGTGGGTTACTAAGTGCGCGCGTGCCCCTAGAAACCCGATGTTTACCATGGATACCAGCCTGATCTTTGGTCCCGCTGGTCACACACAGCGATGTGTGCTGGCCAGCTGGAGGCCAACGACCAAAAAATGGTCCAGGACACTTTGCAGCGATTAGCGACCTCACAGCAGGGGCCTGATCACTGCAAAGTGTCACACATAGCAACATCGCTGGTGAGGTCGCTGTTGCGTCACCAAAACCGTGACACAGCAGCGATCTCGCTAGCGATATCGCTATGTGAGACGGGGGCTTTATTCTTATTTGCACAAAGAAAGACTAGAAGCAATGGGATGAAACTGAATGGGAGAAGATACTGATTAGATACTAGAAAAAAACTTTTTAACAATGAGGGTTATCAATGAGTGGAACATGCTGCCCCAAGAGGTGGTGAGTTCTCCTTCAATGGAAGTCTTCAAATAGAGGCTGGACAGACATCTGGCTGAGATGGTTTAGTGAATCCTGCATTGAGCAGGGGTTTGGACTAGATGACCCTAGAGGTCCCCTCTAACATTATATGATTCTATGCTGCCTGTGGTTTAGGCACCATGAATCCAGTGGCAGATTCCCTTGAAATTCAATGAACTAATTCAGCTATGTTATTTTCTGCTTGGACGGTGTTTCCGTGCACAGAAATCACTGCCTTGACCAAATTTTCGTACATGTGTCCCTCATTCAAAAGCATGGAGTATGTGAAAAACAGAACAAGCTCGGACTCCTAAGTGATTGAACATGAAACACAGGTGAGTTGTACAGTGCTTATCTGACTATGGATTTATGTAAGCTGCTCTCCAAAATATTCAGCAGTACTCCTTTCCAGATTTACATCATGGTGTAGCATGGTATTGTATGCTAGCACTAAATACCTTGAAAAATACTGTGTAAATGTCGGCTTCTGCGGTTTTCTTTGGCCAGACCTGGTGGTGATCATTTCATGTAAACTACCAGAGCATGTAGTCATTGAATAGCTCTTCTGCAGCTTGTGTACCGAGTTCATTCAGCTTGTTAGTCCTAATTTATTATTTCAACAAAACTGGGCAGAAGATGGCTAATCACTTAATCACCAACCTAATTATGTGCTCTGCTGGCGCACAGATGTGGTTCTTCCTGACAGAGTGGGACGTTTTGTTCTCTTAAGAGGTTCTGCTGCCAAGCAATAGTGCTTTATTGGTGCTTGTTTCGTTCAGGTCAAGTGACACTGTGCGGATAGCTTCTTTTAAAAATTACTGTTGCTAATAAATTGTGCTCTTGTGGTGTGCTTTGCTAAAATTACAGGCAAAAAAAATTAACATAATGGTAACAGTAGTCATCAGAATAATCAGTGGCTTTAACTAGAAGTTATTTAAGAAGCTTAATCGGCTGTTTCCACAATAAGATCTTCTAAACTGGGATCTCCACTGATGTCCTCCAACTAATGGGTCCAGGTCCTCACTTACATTAGGAAAGTGTTTGTGCATGAGAAGCCGCCTCTTGTCTGTAGCTGATTGACTTTAATTGAAAGGTGGATATTCATGGGTAGAGATCTCCCTGATTAAATTAATGCAGTGACCCGATCATTCTGGGCATCACTTACAATCCCATTTCTCCTAGTAGCATTCATCTATGATGGTCATATCGGAAGTTCCTATTCCAAGGGTAACCATTCACAGTCCTCTAGTCCACTTATTGTTCGGAAATTGATTTCCCACATAGCTGCTTACTACAGATATGTAACCTCATCTAAGAATATGGTAACATCACTGAGCAAGTTTGTGATTAGCCTAAAAGAAACTTTCCAACTCTTAATGGGGCACGGCTACCTGTTAAACTGATTTAGGCAAAGTCCATTAAAAGACAGGACAGAAAAAGTGATATGTACATGTAGGGCTAAATGTTCCTGTATATAAGCTATATAGGAGGTAGGAATTGGCACTTGTCGCTTTATCATGCACATATCTTCTGGGGCATAGTAGAAGACATTAGCCACATACCAGGGTTGCGCCTATACTCCTCATTTTTGAAGAAGCATCATTGAATTTATACTTAGTGTCCAATAGAAAGAAAAAATATCAGCACTTCACAACAACATGTTATCCCATTCACTTTTGATGGTGCAATGAATATAAAGAAAGTCCAATAGCATTTGTAATGCAGTGGCTTGCTGCATTGCTAGAATATCCAGTGGGTGTGCTCTAGCTGACCATTTACCTCCCCCTCAGGTGACTGATCACGTGACTGTGACATCATCACAGGTCCTGTGTGCACAAAAGGATATATAAACCCTGGTAGTTTTGAAACAGATAGAGAAAGAGTGGCCTGATGAAGCCTGGAAGGCAGAGGCTGGATCCCCCTGTGTTTAGGATACTAGTAGCCTTGGAGGGCGAGAGGCCTGATAAAGGAGCAGTTGAAGCCGGAAGATCTTCAGAGATGGGCTGCTGAGAGGCGAATAGCTGAGCTAGAGGAAGAAGTTGTCGAGCTCAAAGGTCGCCTGGCAAAGTACCAATCAGTGAACGAGGCCTCCTTGGAGAAGGAGAAGGGCAAACAAGTTGCGCTCAGTCCTTTGGGCCATGAGAGGGTGGACCTGAGGAGAGCTGAGAAAGTGTTGAAAGAAAATAAGTATGAAATGGGGGTGGTCAAGACGAGAATTCTTGAGTTCATAGCTGTGAGTCAGCTCAGGGGAAGCATACAGGGTGAAGAAGCTTAAAGTCAGTTGTCCCTGAAACCTGAACCAGATGATCATTTGGAGACCACTGGTGAGACAGAAACGTCTTGGTACAAGTGTCTCATAGATGTACGCGAAGATTTGAGAGAAGAATGCACCAGAGAGTCAGCGCATGAAGAGTTCAAGAAGGCTGTGGGAGCCTGTAAGGTGTTCTCGACCTCAGAAGCTAAACAGCTGGTGGTCCTGTCCACAACCAAAGTCACAGTGAAGAGGGTGGCTATCTTAAGTGACATGCACTGTATTCGCACGAAGTGGTTTGTCCGGTTGAAGACGGAACAAGCCATTAGACAACTGGAGCTTATGCGAAAAGCTCAAAGTCTGCAGAAAGAAGTCATCCGGGTGCCTCATGCTCTGGTAAGAAAGCTCATTGGGAGAAATGGCCAAGCCATGCAAATGATGGTAAAGAAGTCTGGTGTGATGAAAGTAAGCAATCCACGTGATCATCAGGACTGGATACCAGATGAAGACGGCATGGTGTCATTCTCCGCTGTAAGAAAGGAAGAAAATCTTGCATATATGCGCATGCTGATGGAGTACCGAGTGACCTACCTTTGAGAGGTAGTTTTGTTGAATCTCGCCAGACTGCGATTGGAAAGACAGCATCGTCTGAGCAGCAGAAGATGGCAGCCGTCTATAAATTGTGAGACCAGAGAGAGAAAGGGCCCTTCAAATAATAGGACGGCTACAGTAGAAGTTAGAGACCTTTCAAGATGTCCTGAGGATAGTGAGCGTGGGTTTAGAGGTAGTGAGACCTCCAGTAACTCAGGTCTGAGAGGCCCATACAAATGACCCAATAGAGTACGGGACAGCACGAAGTCAGACCTGACCTTAGATACAAGGGCAAGTGAGTCACACTGCTGTATGGACCGCTGGGAGCGGGGGAGGTCTGACAAGGTTACAACTGACCGCTGGGAGCGGGGGAAGTCTGACAAGGTTACTACTCGGAAATGTGACTTGACGAAGTTAGTGACAATGACAGATGGTAGGTCCCTAAGGAATGGGATAATGTCGATGACAAATGTTCCAGGGGCTGAGCAGCGTAATTTTCAAGTACATGGTCTCTGTGTGAACCGTGGGTTATAATGTGATTGTGTATGCTATGTGTTCAACCCCACAAGTTTAAACAGAGGGGGGGGGGGATATGTAATGCAGCGGCTTGCTGCATTGCTAGAATGTCCAGGTGGTGTGCTCTAGCTGACCATTTACCTCCCCCTCAGGTGACTGATCACGTGACTGTGACATCATCACAGGTCCTGTGTGCACAAAAGGATATATAAACCCTGGTAGTTTTGAAACGGGTAGAGAAAGAGTGGCCTGGTGAGGCCTAGAAAGAGAGGCCTGGTGAAGCCTGGAAGGCAGAGGCTGCATCCCCCTGTGTTTAGGATACCAGTAGCCTTGGAGGGCAAGAGGCCTGGTCCCTGTGTGGGACTCCATTAGCCTGGAAGGCAGAGGCTGGATCCCCCTGTGTTTTGAGATACCAGTAGCCTTTGAAGGTACGTGGCCCGGAGGCCCCATCTGGGAAGCCTTAAAGCCACAGCTGTGGCAGAACCGAGCTGACTGAAGCAGCTACGACCCGGCAAAGGTAAAAACGCTGCTTGATGTGGACATTGATATTGTTACCTTGCTGAAGGCTGTGTCTGGAGCCAAGTGGGCATATCTGTCACTGGAAAGGCTCTTGGATGTTATATGTGTAACATGTCGACGAGCCACTGAGATGGACTATGTTATGTGCGGTTTATGAGGTGTAATAAACTGCTGGACTACATATTACCGGAAAACATTGCATGTGTGCTTTAATTGACCCGGTAAAGCGAGTACCCCAGCGTGATGAATAGCGCTACCTTACACATTGTAGTATTAATTCACTCACAGCTGTGTAAGGACCCATATACTTATGAAGCCTATACACAACACAGTACGCGCAGCTCATGCTGGAGCTGAGCATTTCAGTTTTATAAAGTGATATTTACACTTTAATTTCCTCTAAAAGGAGGAGAATGGAAACTGAGTTCAAATTTTATTTGCCAATATTAAAGAAAATTATAAAGAAAAAGGAAATGCATGACTGTTTTTCCCAGATTTTTTATTTATAATTATTTTGGTATGACCACGAAGGACCGCTAAAAATATTGTTTGTAAATTTATTTCACACATTATGGCCCCTCATTAGGTCATAAAAGACTTTTGGGGGCATTTCAACGTTTTAATACATTTATATATTGCTGATTTCCCCTGTAATTGGGGCTGGTATATTAGCCTCAAATAAAAAGTAAATTCAGCCTCTTGCTGCACAGCAGAGTTCATCTGGATCTGTTAGGACCCATTTGCACCTTCTCTCTCTAGGCCTGGCAATAACATGATCGCTGGGACTGGAGAATAAAGCTCTGTTAATCTGTATACATAGCACTTGTACAGCAATCAGGAAGGCAGAGATTTTATTAAACCGTATGTGCATTCTCTATGGGGAGCCCAGCCGTTTCTGACAGCTGGCCCTCTGCTTATTCTGCATTGACCTTATGTATGCCATAATAGAACTCTGTGTACAATTTTCATTGTTATGACTAAAGTATCCAGTATCATTCATCAGAAATTTAATGTGGGTTTTCCCATGAAAGAAATGTCTCATTGCCAAGATATGCTATCACTATCTAATCAATGGGGATAAGACTTTTGGCATGCCCACCAATCTGTCACGGGTGTGTCAGAAGTGACAGACAGTTGCCCTGCAGTTGGTTGCAGGAGATCTTTGTTTGGCATTACAGACATCTTCTTAGAAGCTGTCTCTCTAGGACTCAGCGGCTACCTTCCTCTTGCTAATTAACACCCTGGCCTAGGTGTATAAATACCTGCTGTTTGCTAGGGGGAGGTGCCGGTGATACTCACATGACCCCTTGTGAAGGCTTGGAGCTTGAGCAGTACTTCTTTCTCTCTGGTGCTAAGAGGATGTGTGTTCATCTCTCTGAAGTCGACTAAAGCTAAGCTATCTTCCCTTGTTTGTTCCTTCTTGTTGTCTTTGGTTGTCAGTGGGGATCGACTAGCGCTCATCACCTCCCTTCCCTAGCCGGGGCCAAACGCCAGGGAAAGACAGGGCGAGGTTCCTGTGCGGCGATTGGTGCAAAACCAATATAGGGACGTTAGGGGAGACAGGTTGATATAGGTCAGCTTAGGAGGTCTCCATCACCCCCTTTCCCTAAAGTCTGGGCCCCCTTTTCCCCCTTCCCTTTGTGTTGCACTTAGTCTTTCCTACACCTTGCATGACACAATCCTGAGTGTGTACGTTTTTTGCCTGCACAGTGGCAGTCCTGGCCTCTTTATTATGAAAGGAACAGCAGAACAGAACATTTTGTACTGCACCCAGCACTGCATTAGCTTCTTTGTGTAGAATTGATAAGTTCTAATGGTGCGATGTAATATTTGTGTTGCAAGATTTGAGTAATTAAATTTGTACGATCAGCCCTGGTCCTGTTGTGACCCTGTCACCCATATGAGTGGTATGTTGCAACTGGTCTCTTCAGAATTGTATCTTTGATTTGAACAAGTCTCAAGCTGCACACCAGGCCTGTCTGATGCCAATGCTGAACAGACCGCGGTGAAATGGCACAGTGACAGTGCCCCCACCACAGCAAGCTGCAGTCCCCACCAGGGTTAGCAGGAGGTTTTATTACTTCCGCCTGCTCACATTAGATAGAAGTTGGCCAGCAAATGCCAGTCTGTTGCTCTTCGTCCTTTGGAGGCATACATATTTTTTTTTCACTAGCTGCTGAAGCATTACATTCCTTGTATACCAGAGGGACTAGCCATGTTTCTGAAAGCAATGTGTTGCGAGAGCCTTTACTTCTGGGGAGGGTAGAGCAGCAGAGATACTCTTGGCATCTATATTGTGTTATAAAACTAACATTAACTAACAATTTTCAAATTCTGATATTATGACTGAGTGTTGTTATATCTATGACTAATAAGGTATACCTTTTCTTCTTTTGTTGAGTGTAAAGTTGCCCCTCAATGCATCATGATGATGATGATGATGACCGTAACTGGGTCATTTAGAAGGAAAGATTTATACTTGATGATAAATACCAAGCAGCTCCAAAAAATGTAAAATTCTACTGTGCTACCCACTTTGGTAAAACGCTCGACAAAATGCCAGCTCTTAATTAGTTCAAGACTGGACCATTAATCTTTGTTAATTTTTCTTTTTCGCGTATATGTAGTTTTAGGACCTGTAAAATGTTTTTTCTTCGTTTTGGTTATTCACATTTTTTTTTTTTACCTATATATTTTTTTATTTAATCATTTTTGTCATTTTTATATTCACATTTTTATTTTGTTGGAGATATTGGGTGCAAATGTAAAGAAAAATGAAATATTGTAAATCTCACTTTTTTATGGCACGAAGTATCACTGCTAAATGGCCCTTTCCATTAAAATGATTTTATATATGGGATATGTAGTATTTTTATTGTCTGAGCTAGAAACTGCAGTTTTGGCTCCAGTGGCTTTTCTGGTTTTATTTCTGTTTATTTATTTTTTTATTTCTCATAGTGTGCCTCCCATAAGTTTATAAAATGGAGGGATTTATTGGGGGGTGAATTTCAATTTTATACTGTATTTTCTCAAATTGCAGCTCTCCCTTGTAAGTGGAGTCTGCATATTAGGTACAATGCACATTCCACCTCCTGAATTCTTTGCAGTGCTGATCTGGGTATGGTAAGACTGAGCAACCCCTGCACCTTCCTGCCACCCAGCTATCATATGATTGCTGGGATTTGAAGAGTTAGCACCATTACTGGCTCTTGGACTGTGTACACCTCACTCATTCAGCTTTGTGCATACAGAGATCAGGCAGGCAGAGGCCATAATAAACCGTCTCTGTCTTCAATATATGGAGTCTGGCTGTCTCTCCTGCGGCTGCATAATCTATTTCTACTTGATGACTCTACGAGGATATTAAAAATGTCCTTGTGGAGTGCCAAGTGGATCTCCCCGATACTTTCAAACATTTGGAGCAAGGATCAGCAATTTCTGGCATGCCTATAGAGTGACTGTCAGATGTTGAGAATACAAATCAGCTGTCAGGTTTCCTAGACAATGCTTACATTGGTCTTCATTGTTTACATGCTTAAAATGATTGCTGTGGTGAAGGCAGCTAGTATGAGACCTCGTAGACCAACGATTGTATTTAGCGATTGACCAGATATCTCCTGTATCTTCAAGTGCACCAAAGTATTTCCGCACCTACCTAAGAGCGGACGGATTCAGTTACCACTGCTGCCATAATTGCTATAATCATAGCTGTCCAGAATTTACATTACTGATCTGGGGGCATGGGGCAAACAATAAGCACATTTATGATTGCTTAGTTCAGGACACAACAGTTGATAGCATTGTTGGAATTTGGCTAGAAGTAGGCCAACCCCTTCAGTAGAGCTGGTAAATCCACTGGTTCCCTGATGCTTCTTTTTCAGATTTCACTTCTGGATTTGGCTACTTGAAGGCTAATATAGATGCAGTAAAATTCCTTTTCTCTGGCACTTTTAGTCCTAATATTATTTGAGTGAGAAGCGGGACATTGAACTTAGTGACCAAACTGTGAGACTTCCATGCTAGATGTGCTATTCCCATCAAGAGGATATGCTGTGAATGCTTGATGGGTGCAGGCTCCAAACTCCCAACCACCGCATGCTTCAGTGAAGTCTATGGGAGATAGGGAAACAGCCGTCAGCTACTTCCTTTCTGCTGTTGCAATAGGAAACTGTACCACAGATGGGACCCTAATCAGGCAGGTCTGCTAAGAAAAAACCCATAGATGATGAAGTCATCGAATCATGGAGTGTCTACTTGTACCAGTAAATTTTATTAACTTTTCTAGAACCATCTGATAATCCAGATCATGTCATAATTGAGAAAATATCAGGTTTCTGAATACAAATATGTATGTCTAGTGATTTGTTTTCAAGCACCTTTACGCAGTTTGCTTTTGTTAGCACCTTTGTTGTGTCGTATTCATATTGAGCTTCAGTAATTCTGTTGCAAACTGTAAATTAATATAGCAATAATGTAATTATTTTTTAAGGATACTTATACATGTAAAATAGATTGAAATAACAGTGATATTTTAGTGTCACAATTACATGGGCTGCAAACATTCAATCCCACACACTCGATGAAGAGATCATTAAGGGAGCCAATTTTCTTTTTCCTCTACGGAATTTTCTGCTCCTACTCCCTGCCGTGCTGGAACCTAAAACTAGGAGGATGATTCTCTCCATGGCAACTGTTTAGCGTCTGGTACTAATTCATCCACTGTTAATTTTGTTAGTGTTGCAGCTGTCAGACGTTTTGCTGGGACAGATTGGATATATCGCTACAGGGCCCGTCTGTTTGTTTTCCACTGCTCTGAATATCAGGAGCGCAGATTTTCATTTTTACTTATCTGGAGAGATAGTGCTTGAGATATATTAACCTTTTCATGCTGTGAGCCAACTAAAAGTCAGACCTAAACCCATGATTACTATACATTTTAATTGATTAAAAGGTAACGTTTATGCTGCCCTAATGTGTTGACGTTTTTTTGTATTAAGTCCATTTATTCTTCATGCCATGAAGTCTAATCGGAAACTCATTCTTACTTGACAACTGTAAAGATGCAATGGATAAGGGAGCTTTAAAAATTGTAAATTATTTTTTCCAGCGCTTTAAAAAAAATGTATGGCCCAAAGATTACAGGCATTGTCATATATAGACTATCCCATTCCTATGCTCTATTGTTTTTTTTTTAGACAGCATAGAAGGGAATCTCATGCTTGGCACCCTCCGCTCTAAGCCAGAATTGTGTACAAGGGCTCCCATTTTGCCAGACTCTTTGATACAAGAGCACCCAGAATTCGGATTGGCCTCCATGTAATACTAAATTTCCCCTGCTGTAATAGCTGTTCCTTTGTCTTAAATGAATTGTTTGGGAAAACATCAATAAATGGCTTCCAAAGACAATTTGATAAATATGTTAAACTTTGTACATTTGGAAAAACATTAGGGACCGTAGGTAGGACCAAAAGTTGATTTGACATTTAAACAGTAACTCAGAAATGGTAAACTTTGTAATATACAGTTTCTTATTACAGAAGCATTCCTCTTATACTTTTCCTTCCTCTGCCTCCTGCATTGATCGTTTATTTAATTTCGCTGGTAAAATCAATCAAATCAATAGAGGCATAGCTGAGACAAATTTTCAGACTCACTTAGCGATCAGGTTACAGCTGCTTCACATAAATGTTTGTGAATAGGGAAGGGAAAGGATTGAGCAATTACTGCAAGAGAATGGAAAGCACAGACTCTGCTGCTTCTAGTAAGTGTTCTATCTCTACACCGTGAATTCAGAACAACACTGCTCAGTACTGTTGCATAATGTCCCACATGATGTTGCTGCCAATTCTTTTTTTTTTTTTCTGTGTGAGATGGGAGAGCATTATCTGCTCTATTCTATTCATCACTGCCTTTACTCCTGTTTTTGTCTCAATTTGCTTGGTTTGTGCCTTTTTTGTTTGCACCCAATTTTTTACTCTACTTGCATTTTTTTGCAATTTGTTTGTGCTCCCCTTCTTTTAAGGAAAAGATACTTTTACAAAAAATTAAACAAATGATGAATTTGGGACTGTGTGCAGTGTAGGGATGTGTCATCATATAAACTAGTGCCAGCCAACTCTTAAAATAAGCACTCCCATCAAAGTTTTTATCCTCTTTAGTATATTGCAGTCATCATATTATATAGCACGGTGTACTTACGATTGCTCCTTTTGCCTTTCTACACAGCTAATTCTTCTCTTTGCTCTGTGTAGAAACAGGAAGTCTCTTTTCCCTGCATCAGTCATTCTCCTCCAACTCCTGAGCCAGCTACTCCCTTCTCCCCCATGCCAGGAACTTTTGCAGTGACTTATGACTCATACATGGAAAATTGATCTCCGGTTTCTACATAGAGCTTAGAAGGATTCAGCTAGTCAGTTTTTAATTACGTGATTTCATAGACCTAATGGAAAAGAGAAGAATTTTCTGGGTAGAAAGGCAAAATGAGCAATTGTAAGCACACAGTGCTGTATATTATGATGACTACAATATATTAATAGGATTAAAAAACTTTGATAGGCGGGCTTCTTTAAGTGGAATACAGGCAAAAATAATAATGTTAAAATTTTATATATAACACACAATGACTTGTGGTGAGGATTCACTTGATATGACAATTACACTTCCATATTCCTCGGTCTCCTAGTATGAATTAATCACAAAAAGGAATTCCTCTTTACACATTGCTTTTAAATATACATCTGTTGTGATTCTCTGTGATAAGAATATGGAAAGGAACTGAATTTGGAACCTATAGGATCAACTAGTCAAGTAACCACTATTATGATTTTATGTCTTTAATAATTAGATAATTGTGAATTGTGCTGCTGCTCTATTCATTTGACATGGCTTTTGTAAGATAAAGAAAGTAGACCATGCAATAACTAATGTGACTTATAGTTGGTGTAATTTTTTTTCTCGTTTTATTTAGTTGTTAAACATATCATGGCCAAAATCGCCGTACAGCCACAATCCTTAATGTGATTCAAATAATAGATTACTAATTGGAGTTCCATTGTATAAGACAAGTCACATTTATCAGATGTTGATGAACTTTTACTGCAAGAAAGTCTATAAATCCTATATTCAAACAGTATACAGTACAGACCAAAAGTTTGGACACACCTTCTCATTTAAAGATTTTTCTGTATTTTCATGACTGAAAATTGTACATTCACACTGAAGGCATCAAAACTATGAATTAACACATGTGGAATTATATACTTAACAAAAAAAGTGTGAAACAACTGAAAATATGTCTTATATTCTAGGTTCTTCAAAGTAGCCACCTTTTGCTTTGATGACTGCTTTGCACACTCTTGGCATTCTCTTGATGAGCTTCAAGAGGTAGTCACCGGAAATGGTCTTCCAACAATCTTGAAGGAGTTCCCAGAGATGCTTAGCACTTGTTGGCCCTTTTGCCTTCACTCTGCGGTCCAGCTCACCCCAAACCATCTCGATTGGGTTCAAGTCTGGTGACTGTGGAGGCCAGGTCATCTGGCGTAGCACCCCATCACTCTCATTATTGGTCAAATAGCCCTTACACAGCCTGGAGGTGTGTCTGGGGGTCATTGTCCTGTTGAAAAATAAATGATGGTCCAATTAAACGCAAACCGGATGGAATAGCATGCCGCTGCAAGATGCTGTGGTAGCCATACTGGTTCAGTATGCCTTCAATTTTGAATAAATCCCCAACAGTGTCACCAGAAAAGCACCCCCACACCATCACACCTCCTCCTCCATGCTTCACGGTGGGAACCAGGCATGTAGAGTCCATCCGTTCACCTTTTCTGCGTCGCACAAAGACACGGTGGTTGGAACCAAAGATCTCAAATTTGGACTCATCAGACCAAAGCACAGATTTCTACTGGTCTAATGTCCATTCCTTGTGTTCTTTAGCCCAAACAAGTCTCTTCTGCTTGTTGCCTGTCCTTAGCAGTGGTTTCCTAGCAGCTATTTTACCATGAAGGCCTGCTGCACAAAGTCTCCTCTTAACAGTTGTTGAAGAGATGTGTCTGCTGCTAGAACTGTGTGTGGCATTGACCTGGTCTCTAATCTGAGCTGCTGTTAACCTGCGATTTCTGAGGCTGGTGACTCGGATAAACTTATCCTCAGAAGCAGAGGTGACTCTTGGTCTTCCTTTCCTGGGGCAGTCCTCATGTGAGCCAGTTTCTTTGTAGCGCTTGATGGTTTTTGCAACTGCACTTGGGGACACTTTCAAAGTTTTCCCAATTTTTCGGACTGACTGACCTTCATTTCTTAAAGTAATGATGGCCACTCGTTTTTCTTTACTTAGCTGCTTTTTTCTTGCCATAATACAAATTCTAACAGTCTATTCAGTAGGACTATCAGCTGTGTATCCACCAGACTTCTGCACAACACAACTGATTGTCCCAACCCCATTTATAAGGCAAGAAATCCCACTTATTAAACCTGACAGGGCACACCTGTGAAGTGAAAACCATTTCCGGTGACTACCACTTGAAGCTCATGAAGAGAATGCCAGGGGTGTGCAAAGCAGTCATCAAAGCAAAAGGTGGCTACTTTGAAGAGCCTAGAATATAAGACATATTTTCAGTTGTTTCACACTTTTTTGTAAAGTATATAATTCCACATGTGTTAATTCATAGTTTTGATGCCTTCAGCGTGAATGTACAATTTTCATAGTCATGAAAATACAGAAAAATCTTTAAATGAGGTGTGTCCAAACTTTTGGTCTGTACTGTATGTGCAAAAAATCCACTACACTCCTAATAATACACTCCTTTCAACATTAAAATTGCAACACCAAGAAGAAGTCTGAGGAATGGTGTGCCACACTGATTGCATTTGGGCACACAAATCCTCAAAATCCACTGCTTGCAGCTCACTTTGTAATTGAAGATCAATGATGTCCCAGATGTGCTTGATGGGAGACAAATCTGGAGATGCCGTAGGCTACTTTAGGACGTTTCGGCCACTCAGGCTGCTGACCGTAACACAAGCAACAGGTAGCCTGCTGTTGTGTTGAAAAATGGTTCCTGGGACACTTTGGAGAAATAGCCATAACACTGCTTCCACCAGTAAGTCAATATAACGCTGAGCTGCTAGTGCACCTGAAATTAAGACTAAGGGGTCCAATTACCTTATATTATGCTACACCACACTAAAATCCCGGGAGTAAGACCCGTTTGACGTTCCTTCTTGAAAGTCTCATCAAAGGCGTTGCCCACATAACTTTGTCAAATTGGAAGAACGGCGCATAGTGATCCATTCTGTAATGCAAGTGAAATTAGACGTCACATAACAAGCTTAATGTGTAAAGCCATTAAAAGGCATTTACACAACATTAGGCTACTAGCCAGACGTCCAACTATAGGTGTTCTATTGACCTCATGCCACTGCTTTCAAAGGCCATTGTGGTGCAGAGCAAGACTGCAGTGGAGGATGCTGTCCTCTTCAGCAGTGAGTCCCGATTTTGTTTTGGATGCAATTATAGCCAGAGACTGGTCTAGAAACTATATGGGTATGCCCTGAGGAGATCTTCATGAAGGGAACATGAAAGTGTTTTAGAAGTCGTTTTTCAACGTAGCATGTTGCCTGTGCTACTGTGAGCTGCCTGCTTGGCCTAAATGTTGTACCATAGCCTGCTGATTCTCCGTACCGGTCTCCCATTGAGCACATCTGGGATGTCATTGGTCAGCAATTGCAAAGAGAGCTGCCAGCAGTGGATGTTGATGATTTGTTTGCACAAATGCATTCAGCGTGTCAAAACAGTCCTCAGATAACCACTTATAATATCACTGATAACAAGCTGAGGTATGTAACTGTGTGTATATCAGCAAGTGGCGCTTATACTTTATGCTATATAAATACTATATAAATAGAGAATTACTAAAAATGTAGTAGCCTTTCATTTTTTTTCATCATTTGCATATCTTAAACATGTATGTCAATCCTGTTATTCTCATAATTCTATGACTTTTTTTTCTTCTTGGAATTGCAATTTCAATGTTGAGGAGTGTTTTATATACGTGAATATATATTTAAGGGTGTTAAACAATTAAAGAGAGACAAGGAAACTGAAGAGGCTTAGAAGGAGAGAAGAAAGAAGGGGTGTTCAGGTGTAGAAACAATGCCTGTGGGCATCTCAAGGTGAATTGAACAATAGAACCAAAAACATTGGATGATATAAAGGTCAACCAAGATGACCATTATTCTTTTGCCATCGGTTTCTCTATCCAGATGATGCTGTTAACCCCTTGTGCCCAATTCGATATGCCTAAATTATTCGGGATCTCTCATGCACTTCGGCTGGAATGATCAGATTGCTGCATATACGTTAAATAGAAGTATAGTAGGGATTACAGAACAGGAGAAGGACTTGGGTATTCTGGTTACGAGTAAGCTGAGCAGCAGTACTGAATGTCAAGCAGCAGCTGCAAAAGCAAACAAGATTTTAGATTGTATTAGAGGAGAGAGAAAATCCTGTGATCCAAATGTATTACCCCTCTATGAATGTCACGGGTGTGTCAGAAGTGGCAGACAGTTGCCCTGCAGTTGGTTGCAGGAGATCTCTACATTTGGCATTACAGACTCCTAGTGGCTGTCTCTACGACCTAGCGGCTACCTTCCTCTGGCTAATTAGCTCCCTTGCCTGGGTGTATAAATTCCTGTTGTGTACAGAGGGAGGTGCCGGTGATATGCATTACTCCTTGTGAGACTTCAGCAAGAGCAGTACTTCCTCCTCTCTGGTGTTTGAGGACGTGTGCGCATTTGTCTGGAGTCGTCTAAAGGCTAAGTGATTTCCCCTGTTTGTCCTTCCTTTTTGTCTTTAGAGTTCAGTGGAGATCGACTAGTGCTCATCTCTCCCTTCCCTAGCCTGAGTCTAACGCCAGAGAAAAACAGTGCAAGGAATGCGTGCGGTGATTGGTTAAGAGTCAATATAGGGTCGATAGTTGAGACAGGGTGACACTAGACCAGACTAGGAGGTCTCCACTCCCCCTTACCCAAGAGTCTGGGCTCCCTTTCCCTCTTCCCTTTGTGTTGCACTAAGTCTTTTCCACACCTTGTGTGACAAATCACCTGTAAGGCCACATCTTGAATATGGGGTTGGAATCTGTTCAAAGCTGGGCATCTAGTTTATTACATGGTATGGAAGATCTTTCCTATAATGAAAGGTTAGAAAAATTGGGCTTGTTTAGCTTAGAAATTGACGCATCAGAGGAAATTTCATTTATATGTATAAATACATGGGTGGTCAATGCAAAGAACTGACCCATGATTTATTCCTTCAAACGACCAGGGGACATTCATTACGTGTGGAGGAAAGGGTTCTTTACAGCTAGAGCGGTCAGGCTGTGGAATATTCTACCATAAGAAGTAATAATGGTGGATACTAGAATAGCATTTCAAAAAGGGCTGGATATTTTTCTCACAACAAATGGCATTGTGGGTTATAAATAATCTAGTGATAAAGAAGGTAGAATTGGTGGAGAAAGGTTGAACTTGATGGACCTGTATCTTTGTTACATAGTTATAGAGGTTGAAAAGAGTATCACAGCATGGTCTGCAGCAAGGAAGCATTTCAGTAGAATAGAGACGGTTTTATCCCTGCTAAGGAGCCCAGACTGAGAAAGAGGATCCAACTCAGGGGTGTTAATTTTTTTTCTTTCCAACCTGTTGATGAAGTGCAAGAATACGGTCCCAAAATGTACAAAGGCAATGCCAAATATATGTATGGGTTTTTGTGCCACCACTGCAATCTTCTCCCAGACTCATCTTGGTGATGTATATATCTTTTACTACCTAATGCTGAAACTGACAGCTTTCACATGGGAATGTTTGTATCGCTAAACCCAATGTCATGCTAGTGGTTTAGGAAGTGCTAAGCTGTGGGCCACATCTGTATCTCGTTTTGTACCATAAGGCGGCTTATGGCCATGCTGGGTTGTTTTAATAATACTACTTATTTAACCTACTGTAACTGAACATTTAGTGTCCTAGTATAGCCTCTATTCTTGAGTATACAGTAGGTTAGTGCGCACAAATTCAGAAAGGCACAGAAGTAACACACAAGACTGACAGGCATGGAGAGGAGGAAAAGGAAAGATCTGCAGGACTGACCATTGATTTATGAGAACTGTTTAATATTGTATTTCACTTATGGTGTCCCTTCAGGGAATCAAACTCTCTTTACTGTGTTTCCTTACAGATTAAAGCTGATATCTGGTGGTCTCAGCATCCATGCATTCTTGGATCAGCTTATTACAATAGTATGTGAAAAAAGGGGGAAGCAAGGGTCCAAAACAATTAATTTAATCAGGTTAATTAAAAGCACTCAAGTTTTCTGAGGAGCAGTGATCCCATGTCCCTCCATCTCCATGTAGGCCTATAAGATAATTTGTAGTGGAGGAGCCAGGCCACACTATTGTGTTTTTTTTGGGGCATTGGGAGTGGTAGTTCTCGACCCCTCACAAAGTGGAAGTAAAGTAAATTAGTGAAGTGTGAGTTGATCTTATTGCAGTGAAGAATCAGAATTGACTGGTGGTAGATACTTTTTAAGGCCATGGTTCTGCTCTATACCATAAAATAGTGACAGAAAATGTACGGTTAAAGGATGACTGAAAGGAAACATACAGTTATATGAAAAAGTTTGGGCACCCCTATTAATCTTAAGCTTAATGTTTTAGAAAAATTGGTGTTTTTGCAACAGCTATTTCAGTTTGATATATGTAATAACTGTTGGACACAGTAATGTTTCTGCCTTGAAATGAGGTTTATTGTACTAACAGAAAATATGCAATCTGCATTCAAACAAAATTTGACAGGTGCATAAGTATGGGCACCCTTATCATTTTCTTGTTTTAAATACTCCTACCTACTTTTTACTGACTTACTAAAGCACTTTTTTGGTTTTGTAACCTCATTGAGCTTTGAACTTCATAGCCAGGTGTATGCAATCATGAGAAAAGCTACTTAAAGTGGCCACTTGCAAGTTGTTCTCCTGTTTGAATCTCCTCTGAAGAGTGGCATCATGGGCTCCTCAAAACAACTGTCAAATGATCTGAAAACAAAGATTATTCAACATAGTTGTTCAGGGGAAGGATACAAAAAGTTGTCTCAGAGATTTAACCTGTCCGTTTCCACTGTGAGGAACATAGTAAGGAAATGGAAGAACACAGGGACAGTTCTTGTTAAGGCCAGAAGTGGCAGGCCAAGAAAAACATCAGAAAGGCAGAGAAGAAGAATGGTGAGATCAGTCAAGGACAATCCTCAGACCACCTCCAGAGAGCTGCAGCATCAACTTGCTGCAGATGGTGTCACTGTGCATCGGTCAACTAAACAACGCACTTTGCACAAGTAGAAGCTGTATGGGAGAGTGATGCGAAAGAAGCCGTTTCTGCAAGCACGTCACAAACAGAGTCGGCTGAGGTATGCAAAAGCACATTTGGAGAAGCCAATTTCTTTTTGGAAGAAGGTCCTGTGGACTGATGAAACCAAGATTGAGTTGTTTGGTTATACGAAAAGGCGTTCTGCATGGCGGCAAAAAAACACAGCATTCCAAGAAAAACACTTGCTACCCACAGTAAAATTTGGTGGAGGTTCCATCATGCTTAGGGGCTGTGTGGCCAATGCCGGCACCGGGAATCTTGTTAAAGTTGAGGGACGCATGGATTCCACTCAGGATCTGCAGATTCTTGACAATAATGTTCAAGAATCAATGATAAAGTTGAAGTTACGCAGGGGGTGGATCTTTCAGCAAGACAATGATCCAAAACACCGCTCCAAATCTACTCAGGCATTCATGCAGAGGAACAATTACAATGTTCTGGAATGGCCATCCCAGTCCCCAGACCTGAATATCATTAAACATCTGTGGGATCATTTGAAGAGGGCTGTCCATGCTCGGCGACCATCAAACTTAACTGAACTGGAATTGTTTTGTAAAGAGGAATGGTCAAAAATACCTTCATCCAGGATCCAGGAACTCATTAAAAGCTACAGGAAGCGACTAGAGGCTGTTATTTTTGCAAAAGGAGGATCTACTAAATATTAATGTCACTTTTCTGGTGAGATGCCCATACTTATGCACCTGTCAAATTTTGTTTGAATGCAGATTGCACATTTTCTGTTAGTACAATAAACCTCATTTCACGGCAGAAACATTACTGTATCCAACAGTTATTACATATATCAAACTGAAATAGCTGTTGCAAAAACACCAATTTTTATAAAACATTAAGCTTAAGATTAATAGGGGTGCCCAAACTTTTTCATATAACTGTAGCTAAAGTACTGGAACCCCATTGAGCTGTTGTAAAAACATAAAAAGGCAATTAATGCTAAAAAAAAAAAAAAATCTTCTGAATTGAAGCAAATTTGCAAAGAAAGGTAGGCCAAAATTCATGCACAGCAATGTGAAATATTGATCTTCAGTTACTGAATGTATTTGGTTGTAATTCTTGATGGTATAAATTACTTAACCTAGTATAAAAGTGTTTTTCACACAAATAACCATATACCATGTTCCAAATTATAATACAAATGCTATTTTTCTCTGATTTCCCTAAATGATCAATACATATGAGTCAGTATAATGTTCTAATCAGCAACCGTTTGAGTATAAATCAAATTTTATTGCACAAACCTCCCGATGATGATCGTATTTTTTTCACAACTAAAAAACTTAAAATGCACTGTTCCAAATTATCCACAACGGTGTAGGAAAACATTTCATAGGTTGTAAAGAACTGAAAATGGTCATTTGTTGAATTTGTAGCATTAAGTGTTCATATTTCCTGAAATCAAAAGCTTTTTCAATCTAAAACATAACAGGCCAAGGCACATGTTAGCACAGGACCCTTTTTTGATATCACCTTCACAATTCTTGCATCCTTTGAACTTGTGAGTTTTTGGATAGTTTCTGCTTGAAATTCTTTGCAGGATGTCAGAATAGTTTCCCAAAGCTACTGTTTTGATTTGAACTGCCTCCCACCCTCATAAATCTCTTGCTTGAGGATACTCCAAAGGTTCTCAATAGGGTTGAGGTCAGGGTAGGATGGTGGCCACCTATGAGTTTTTCTCATTTTATGCCAATAGCAGCCTATGAGTCAGAAGTATTCTTTACAGCATGAGATAGTGCATTGTCCTCCATGAAGATGATTTTGTTACGAATGACCGGTTTCTTATTTTTGTATCATGGAAGAAAGTGGTCAGTCAGAAACTCTCTGTACCTTGCTGAGGTAATTTTCACACCTTCAGGTATTGTAAATGGACCTATCAGCTCTCTCCTCATGATTCTGGCCCAAAACATGACTCCATACACCCAGGTCGCCTAGTACTTACCGACCTTGGACGTATGGATACGTCCAGGCGATTTTGCTCTCAGAGACTGTGCACGCGCTCGATCATCACCCGGTGTCAGCTGATTCTGACAGCTTATACCCGGCACTCGGTTTCAGGAGCGATGCCGCACAGCTACCGGCACTTTAACCCCTTAAATGCTGTGATCGAAGTCTATTGCAGCATTTAGAGAGCAGGCAGAGGGACAGAAGCCCTTTGCTCTGGGATCAGCGGCGCCGCAACGTCATTGTGGGGGCAATCATTGCTATGGTGACCCGATGTTGTCATGACGACATCTGGGTCACTAGAGCTAGCAAACTTGCTAGATCATGCACTGTGCATGACCTACAAGTTTGTCTGTTAGTGCAGCGCTGACAGTTTGTATAGTATAGGCATGCTACTGCATTCCTATACTATACAAGCGAACAGCCTGCAATAAGTGAAAGTCCCAGAGTGGGACAAAGTAAAAAAGAAAAAATAATTCATTGTACAAATATAAATAAAATAAAAAAATAATGCAAAAAAAAAAATTGGTTTCATCTGAATCACGTCACTCTGAGATTTAGATGGAAACCCCCATATAAGTGCTCAGCGTAGAGTGGGGAGAATAAATGTGATCCAAAATGTTTTGTAAAATGTTCCAAACAAAAGCTTCAACTCAATCCACAAAAAATGCCCCCATTCAGGTTCATCATCTGTTATCGGAAATATAGAGGCCTCCCATGTTATTGGTAGCCAAAGGCTCTGGAAAAGCAAAATGGCTCCTCGTCTCCCCAAAAGAAATCTAGCGAATTCTGCGCTCCCAAATCCAAATGCCGCCCCTCCCTTCTGAGCCCCAGTGTGTCTAAGCCACAGTTAGTGTCCACATGTTTGCCATTTCTGTAGCAATGAGAACCTAGTTCACAGGTGCAAGTCTCCAAAAGCACGAGCTGGGCATAACGTACTGGTCACTACAACGGTAGTTTGCAATTTTCACTCAGCAACATCCACTGCTGCTTGTTTCTGGAAAACTCCCATGGAGTCAAAATCCTAACCACACCTGTAGATAAATTCCCAAAGGGGTATAATTTCCAAAATGGGGTCACTTGAGCAGGAAATCTGCTCTTCTAGCACTTAGGGCCTCTGTATATGGAGACTGCAAACTATTCTAGAAAAATATGCGCAACAGGAGGCAAAAACCGCTCCGTCCCTCCGGAGTCTCACCGTGTGGCTAAGCAGTACTGTACAGCCACATATGGGGTATTTCTACATTCAGCAGAAATTGTGGGACAAATTTTGGTGCTATTTTTACCCATTTCCCAGTGTGAAAATGTAAAATCTGGGGCTAAAACAAAATATTGGAGATAAAAATGTAATTATTTTTTTCTTCTCTGCCCAATGGTATAAAATACTGTGACCCACCTGTGGTGTCAATATTATCACTGCACCCCTAGATGAATTCATTGAGAGGTGTAGTTTGTAAAATGGGGTCTCTTATGCTTCTTGGAACCACCATGATGTTCTGAAGGCGGTTCCGAGTTCCCCATCTTCATTCTGCTTGTTGCTCCACTTATTCTTTATGGGACTGAGGGAGACAGACAGGTAGTACATTCGGCTATTTTCATTAGTTCCATAGACCATGAATGGAGTCACAAAGTGCATGTGCGGCCATGCTGATGAATTCCGTTTCAATCACATAGAATGGTGATGTTGGGGCGATAAATGTAATTCTTAGAACCTCTAATTTTACCTCTAGTTTAGATTTTCAATTCCAATAAAAACTATAGATCCAACCCAGGACCGACAAAAAAAATAAAGTTATAGGACACAGAATATTGAGAGTTTTTGGTTTTGTTATAGAAGTACTACTTCATTTTATTTTTTTTTTGTTTTGCATTACTTGGCGTAGAAGTGCCATTATGTTTTATTAACCATATGAAGCCAGTTATGTTGGACACATTTAATATAATACTCCTGAGTGAGAACAAACAGATAACCTATCTTTCTTCATTCTGCATCTCTGTGGCATTGCCTTGGATATAATGAAGTTCTCCTGGCGTCGTTCTTACACTTGTTTCTTTTGTGTAGATTTTAAGTAATGGCGTTTTGGATTCTCTTCTCCAACAAGAATGTGAAGAGCTGCTTGCATGTATCTCAATGACGTTCGCCCTTCACTTCGTGTCACCATGAGCCGGGGTCCAACCTGTTCTGTCATTATACTGCTGACACTGTACAACAGGTTGTAGCTTACTGGCACTGGCTCCCATATGTCCTCACATCTGTGAGCGGTCAACGCACCCACCATCCCAGCAGTCCAGTCTTATCAGGCATCTTGCTTGGAGCATATTTTCAAGGAGAGAAGAGAGCACATCTTTTAGCTGTCGTCTTTCAGTAAATTGGAGCAAAACCTCTCTTCAGTTAAATATCTGATACACTAACTCTTTAATAACGGGTCATTTTATAGGCAATCATGATGCAGATTTTTTTTTCTCTTTTTTTGCATTACCACATTCTGTTTGCTGCCATTTTTTTTTCTTGTAGATATATTCTATAATTTATTTTTTTTAATGCAACGAGTGCAGTGCAGTTTAAAGAAAGATGACTTCATTCTGCTGGTTGTTAAAATAATAAAAATAGCAATATAGTCTTATTTTCTTTACTTTTTTATTGCACAGTTCATGTTCATACTGTGAAATATTTTTTCAAAACTCGAGTGAAGAGCTTTTCCTTCTACACAGCTAATTCTCCTCTTTTCCGTTAGGTCTATGACATCACATGATTAAAAATGGATTACCTGAAACCTTCTAAGCTCTAGGTAGAAACAGGAGGTCAGCTTTCCCTGGGTGACTCATCAGTCACTGCAAAAGTCCCTGGCAGGAAGGAGGAGGGAGCAGCTGGGTCAGGAGTTTAAGAGGGGAATGATAAATGCAGGTACAGGAGACTTCCTGTTTCTACATAGAGCAGAGAAAAGAGAAGAATTTGCTGAGTAGAAAGGCAAAATGGGCAATTGTAAGTGCACAGTGCTATATAATATGCTGACTACTATACATTAAGAGGATAAAGCACTGTGGCCTTGCAGCGCCGGAGTTCTGGGTTCAAATCCCACCAAGGACAGCATCTGCAAGGAGTTTGTATGTTCTCCCGTGTTTGCATGGGTTTCCTCCCACACTCCAAAGGCATACTGATGGGGAATGTAGATTGTGAGCTCCAATGGGGACAGTGCCCATAAAGTCTGTAAAGCGCTGTGGAATTAATAGTGCTATATAAGTGAGTAAAATAAATAAATAAAGAAGCACTCACATCAAAGTTTTTAACAGGCTTTCTAACATGAGTATAGACTGTAGCGTGCATATCTCAATGACGTTCGCCCTTCACTTCGTGTCACCATGAGCCGCGGTGCAACCTGTTCTGTCATTATACTGCTGACACTGTACAACAGGTTGTAGCTTACTGGCACTGGCTCCCATATGTCCTCACATCTGTGAGCGGTCAACTCGCCCACCATCCCAGCAGTCCAGTCTTATCAGGCATCTTGCTTGGAGCATATTTTCAAGGAGAGAAGAGAGCACATCTTTTAGCTGTCAGGATTCTGCAAATCACAGCTAATACTGTCTAGTACTGTCCCTGACACAGGCTGATGTACAGAACCCAACATGGGATGTTACATTAGTAAACGAAGCCTAAAACGAAATATTGTGTCTGGTCGTAAAGCTAATATATTTTTTTATCTGTTTATTATTTTTTCCATTTTATTGAAGACCTCACAGTGTTGATATGAATTTTGTGGAAAATTCAACCCAAATCCGCAATGGAAATCGTCCTCAACAAGTGAAAGTGGCCTTAGACATCCACCTGATTCCTTACCCTAGGCAACTGCTCCTCTTTGCCATGAACTCATTTTGATGAATCTTCCCTTGAGAGCAATTCGTTGCAACAAGTGGTCTGTTTCTGAAATAATTCAGGAAATAGTAAGTTGGTTTGTCCCTGCTCACTTCCACATCAGGAGAGGAGCAACGTCCATGACATCACATCCACAGATACCGATTGTCGGGTATCATGCAAACTATGTCGCTGAACAGAATAGGGTTTGTCCACGACAACTGATCGTGCACGCTCCCCGGCAGGTATGTGTAGACACACCTTACTTATACATTGGGAGGTGTCTAGTGCATTGAGAGATTGCGAGGTCAGCGGCGCTGGACAACCCTTTTTAAAGTTTGTAGAACATTTTTAATGTTCAGACTTTATTCTTTCGAATCTCTAGTCTGTTAAACTAAATATCAGATTTTTTATGATAATTTGTGGCAGCCTAGTTTCGTCTACAATTGCGATCACCTTTTTATAGCAGTGTGGTGTATTCATACAGAGGAATGACGCTGTGGTGATGGTTTGTGTTTCATATTTCTCAGTAAACTGTTGAAGCTAAAATATGATGGACACAACAGCAGGAGCAGCATGCCAGGTAGAATCTATTGTCCTGTGCTCCCTGCCGCACTTTTTATTGATTGTCATTCTTTCACCAGTTGTTTTTCAGCAGACCAGCAAGTCTCATCATGGGATAACTTATGCATATGTTTGATGTGCTTACGTATACATTTGTCACGAATCCCCCGCTCACTTTGTCCTATGGGCGCAGTGAGTGACAGCTCTTCTGCCCAGATGGCGAGGCGTACAGGGCTGTCAGTATTGTGTATGGGATAAGCCAGCCGCCCTAAAAAGCAGGGTAGTCAGCATGCTGGAGAGTCTGGACTGTCCTCATACTAATTAGGGACATTCCAGCTGCCCAGTTAGGGGCTGGGGTGTGCTGTTCCCATGCAAATTTAGGATTGCCCAGCAGCCCAATCACAGGCTTGGCTTGCTTGGCTTGCTTGGCTTCCTCCAAGTGTCACCCTTTCAGGGTTATTCCCTGGCTATTTAGCTGGCTGGCAATGGGTCAGACCATTGTCAGTTGTAGCTTTGCTTGGTAGAGTGCGTTCTTGTGCTTTAGTGTTCTGTTCTGATATTTTACTGCCTGACCTTGAACTTTGCCTTTGACTATTCATTTGCCTAGCTCCTTTGTCTCGAGAGACGCCGTTTTGGACTTCTGACCTTGGACTGTGATCATGACCTGTTTACTCTTTTGTCCTGCCCCTGTGACTTTGATGTACACTTTTGGTATTTGACCCCGGACTTCTTGACTCCTCTGCCTCATGGTTTGTCCGTGAGAAGTGACGATCGTCAGCGTCGCACATTTTTGTTGCACATGTATTATCACTGAAGGCCTAACTGCTGGGTGGTACCCAGGGAGGTCAGTGGTGCATTACATTTTCCATTCAATATGCATCTCAATATATAATTAGATAGATAGATTTATTTTTTTTATACCGCCAGCATATTCTGCAGCATTTTACATTTTAGAGGGAACTTGTACAAACAATAAAGAACAAAACATAACTCAGATACCAAAAGGAGTGAGGGCCCTGCTTGCAAGTTTATAAAATATGAGCGATATATACAGTAATGGCCGAAAGTGTTGGCACCCTTGAAATTGTTCCAGAAAATGAAGTATTTCTCCCAGAAAATTATTGCAATTACACGTTTTGTTACCCACGTTTATTTCCTTTTGTGTATATTTTAACAGCACAAAAAATCGGCAAATTGATCATAATTTCACACAAATACCCAAAAATGGAGTACGCCCCTGCCATCTACTCTGGATATCAAATTTTTTCGTAAGTTTTGCTTCCTGAGGTGATTTTGATATAAACCCATTCAAGCTAAGCAGAAATATAATTTCTGATAGTCTGTATCACGTAGAAATTTTGAGAAACATTAGATTAAGTTTTACTGATTTTGCAGCATTTAAATGTTACCCGCAGCATAAGTCCAACTGAACCAAAAGTGTTTTGCTCTTGATTTTTGTTTGTACTCAACATCCAATGCATCCAGTATTAGTGTCCAGCAATAGTCAGCTAGCCTTGATAACACTTTTCCATCGTGGCAATATCTTGGTGAAACCGTTGGTTTTCAACTCCTCAGACAGTTCTTTTCTCCTCTTTCTGTTCTCCATGCTTAATGTGGCACACAATGCAAAGCTTGAGTCAACTTCTCCCCTTTTTATCTGGTTTTAGATGTGATTTGCATATTGCCCACACCTATTACTTGTCACAGGCGAGTATGAACAAGCATCACATGCTTGAAGCAAAGTTGTTTACCCACAATTTTGGAAAGGTGCGAACAATTTTGTCCAGCCCATTTTCGGGGTTTTGTGTGAAATTGTCCAATTTGCCTTTTTTTCTCTTTATGTGCATAACAAAACGTGTAATTGTGTGTGTGTGTGTGTGTGTGTGTGTGTGTGTGTGTGTATGTATATGTGTGTGTATACAGCTTACAATCAGGGGCACCAGACACCTCTAGCTAAGTGCTTCCTCAATGATTGGGCAGGGCACTTAAGTGCTCTGTTCATTACTTATATGTATGATCAGTGCAGGGCAGGAGATGAAGCAGAAGGAAATGTGCACTTTACAGAGGGAACACAATGTCAGTACACCACATGACACTTCTCTGGGGCTTGGTGTCGTAAATAAAAGACCAGAATCAAAAGAATTATCCCCTTAATAATAATTTTTATTCATATAGCGCCAACATATTCCGCAGCACTTTACAAGTCAGAGGGGGCATGTACAGACAATATCCGATATTACAGAATAACGAGGAGAGAAGGCCCTGCTCGTAAGTTTACAATCTATTAGGAAATTAACCACCTATACTACCAGGGAACATCATGTTAACCCTCTGATACACCCTAGACCTGGGACCAGCAACCACTCCAGCTGTTGTGAAACAACAACTCTCAGCTTTCCCTGACATCAACCAGCTACCAGGCAACTGCCAGAGCATTCAGTAAAACCCCCGGTTACTGTTCTTTGTCCTAGACTAACATGTAATAATTAGAGATGGTCAAAAAGATTCGCAGGACTCTGGTCCGGCAGCTATATTTGTAGTGCATCGCTACCGGCTAGAGTCCTGCAAACCTCTTTCTACGTGTCCAGTTACCCAGCTCCTCTGATTAGTATTCCCTGCTTGTCATTATGTGCCCAGGCGTCACACTGAAACAGGGATGCTGCACCAGCCATACAAATCATAAGAAAAGCTGGGACTTTCGGCAGGTAGGAGGAGATCCACAGCCATGGACTACTGGTGTGGCCACTTGTGATCTTTTCTACTAAGAAGCTTCTATTCTACTCTCGATAAGCAGAAAATAAAGCACATACACCCTTCCAGTTTCCTAGTCCAACCGATATTAATTTCCACTTTTATTCTGGACCACCTAGGAATGAATTAACATTACACACACCCTTGTAGTTTTAATTAGTATGAATGTTTATTTATACAGTCTTGCAATCTGAGAAAACTCTGTTTTTAGATTGAATTTGTTAATTCTTTCAATTTTACATATTCATGTTAGTTGAATGCAATATTTGGCTCTCCAGCTGTCATGAAACCACAAGTCCCAGCATGTCGTTGAATTCTGCAGCTGTACAACAGCTCTTTTGTGATGATCTTGTAGTTTATGTTCTTATTAAACACTTCACGCATTCTCTTGATGTAGTGCTACCTACCTTTGTATCTTATATAGGGCTCCTCGATTTAAAACTTTCCAGCAGCAAGATAGCCAGGAACTACTTCACTATTTGCTGGATGCTTTACGTCTGGAAGAAACAAAGGTAAGTGGCTTTCTTTTAGGCCACTTCATACATAAAGACCCATAGATTGATATTGATAAGTTTCCAGATTGCCAGACGTAATGGTTTATACTACATGCAGATAGAAGCATATGCGAAGTTAGAGTGAAGGGGCATTTACACGGCAAGATAATTGTGAAGAACGTTGCTAAACACATGTAAACCGGCTGCCAATCACCCGATGATCAAGAAAGACGCTCATTCATCGGTGATGTGATCTTTTGAGCAGCATGAAAGATCTTCTTGTCGGCAGGACATCGTTCTGTGTAAACAGGACTCCATGGCAGCCTATGTGTGCTGAGCTATCCAGTATAGATCGCTCAGTGGCCATCGTTTGCTTTGGTATGACTGTCGAGCAGTAGAAGTTTACCGATTGGCGGTCATGTCAGACCGTGTAAATGGACCTTAATTTTACGATTATAGATCATTTTTAGTATCTGTAATACTGGAGTAAATATGGCTGGAGAAGACAGAAAACTAGTATGACAAAGCTTCAACTATATAATAATATAGACCGTCCATATGTAAGTCGTGTGTTTGAGTCCTGGCAATAATTAACAGATAATACACCGCCAGTTTGGATAGAGAGGATTGTGGTGTAAAGTTAATCTATTCTAGAGACCACACTTGCTACTTTTTAAATTAATATGCAATTGTGTCGCATAGACCAGTCGTTGATATTTGCCCATGATGGAATGGTAGGTGAATAAATTCACCTGTTTTATCATCTGGCAGCGTTCTGTCATCTGTCGCGGATTCGTTCAGAGACATGCTAATAGCTGTATAAAACCACTATACAGAGGTCACCTCCACGCTTTGTGAACTTGAGGAAAAGAACGGCTGGTGACCCCATTTATGCTTCCAGTGGTCTTGACGTCTGTCAGAAAACTACATGCTGAACCTCTGCACTCACCCGTGTATGAGTCATTTGAAAGGGGCTTTGTGCCTGTGTTGGAGACATTGCCAATACTGGTCAGATAGGGGTTGGATTCCACCCTCCGCCACAATTACAGAGCCTGTTTTACAATAATGGTACATTAGTATGAGCATCCTCTGGATCACCCCAGGGCAGCACAGCAGGGGAGCAGCACTATTGAAAGCTCAGCTTTGCTCTTAATTTTTTTTCCCCCCGCCTAACCCCCTTTTCATGGCAATAGAATATGTGACAAAATTAGGATGTCAGGTCTGGGGGTCTGGGGCCCTTAAGCACTGACAGTTGTGTCGATCCTAGCCAGCAGTACCTTGGCTGTGGCTGCATTGTCTTCCATGGGAAATCCACAGCTGTGAACCATGCAATTGTAGTGGAGTGTCACAACCATGTGTTTCTTGATGTAACAATGCCCACAGCAATATGTCTGCCACCAGGATGCTTTTAAGGACATTTACCGTCATGTTGTGTAGTTTACCATTGTTTTATTTGCTCTCTTTACAATGTTATTGGCAGAGTGTTGAGACTTAATCATTAGTATGACGGATACCTTGGAAATAATGTACATAGATACAATACGACATCAATATAATTTAGTATTTCTTTAAAGAAATACTATGGTTATGGTGTGACTTAATTGGGAAAGTTAATAGTATGAACATTAAAATGGCAGTTTTGAATGACATATTCCTTTGGCATTAAGATGAAGTTTTTGTTTTTTTTTTGTTAATTTTATCCACTTTTTTGCAATCTGTTTTATTCTAGTTCACTAATTTTGCGTTTGATTTTCCCATACATAGTGTTGTCCTTGTGTTGCTGTGAGTCCATGTTGCCTTTGCTTGTATGGTGACAGCATGTTCCAGCCTGACAGATGACACTAGGGTTTATAGACCGCTCCTGTCACTGATGTATGGTCCTTGCCGCTTTCATTCATATGAGACCGGACTATATTTGTTACTGCTGCACTCTCTCTCCCCCATTACTATTCAAAAGCTTTTTTTGTGTTTGAACTAAATAAATGGTTTAACTCACTAATCCCACCAGAGGGGGTTAATTACAGCCCTAAACCCCATTTACGTCTTTCTGCTTAGTGACTTGCCTATCGATTTGTCTCCCTGGTAAGTTTTTGACTGTAAAACTAGTGGAAGGGAGGTTATCCACCGATGGGCCATGACTCCCAACAAAACATAAGAGAAGGGTTATTTTACCATTGCTGCTCTGCAGTCAGTGATATATACCTCCTGCTCCAAAAATGTCCAGCACTGACCTAAAATTTCGCTTGTTCACACGTCTGTGTTTAGACTTGAAAGAGAAAAAAATGGTGTCAGTGTCATCAGTGAATGGTCTGTGTCCATTTTTACCATCAGTGTCATCAGGGTTTTTCACATATGGATAAGTAAATTACAAAAGCTTCTCCTATACTTTGCAATGTTAAATATGGACAGCACAGGGATGCCATCAGTGTCCTGTGCATTTATTTCATAGACCCATAGACTTGTAATGGTACTTTTCATCCATGATTCCGGAAAAAAGATATGTCTTCATGAGTTTTGCATGGACGCATGATCCCTAAAAAACACAGGCATGTGAATAGCACCATAGACTATAATGGATGTGTTCTATCCTTGAAAAAAAACATAAACGCCTGAATAAGACCTTATAGGGGGTTAGCAGCCGTGCAGTTCATGGGGTTTACTGCTTCTTTATTTGGTGCCAAGTCCACTGTTTAACTGTGGCTGAATTGGGGTGTCACTCTTTCCAGCTACATGAAATATTTAGATGGTTCCAAATATTTAGAGGGTGTCATAGTTTTTTATTATTAAATGGTTTTTTTTCTAGTTCTCTCCCTATTACTACTCATCTGCAATTGCTCATCTAACGCTAATCGTTCTGTTTTTGAACTAGGTTTCTTTACCTGCCCAGACACTTTGGTATTAAACCATTTTTTGACATATCAATTTTTTTAACCACTTAAATAAAATAAAAAAATTTATGCAAGTATAGAATTGCCATAATTGTACTGACCTGAATCATGATTAAGAGTCATTTTTAGAATGAATGCTGTAAATAAAGAAAAAACACAATCAATGGCATTTTTTTTTCCCCATTTTACAGTACATTCAATGTTACAATGAATTGTGTCTAAGAGGCAACGTTTCTCCTTGTGGAGAGTGACCGGCTCTGGCATGCCAGTGTGAGGAGGCTTATTCGCCATGCAATGCTCCTCTGAGAAATTTAATATGTAAATTGCCTTTTCAAAGAGAAAGAGGACTTGAACTCTGTAGCACCACCTATTGGAAGCTGCAATCCTACAAGTCACAATCAACCCTTTACCGAGTCTTGCAATGTGACTTGGGATAATAGCCAAATCAGCCTCTCACCTAGCCAAATCAGTTCTCATACTTTGCACTGATGAGGGCTAATACCCCGAAACACTGTGTCTGCAAATTGAGATTCTGATTTGGCTTTTATCCTAAGTCATATTGCATGACTCGTTAAAGGGTTGATTGTGACATGTAGGATTGCTGCTTCCAATAGGTGGCGCTATAGAGTTCAAGTCCTCTCCATCTCTGAAGAGGCAATTTGCATACAATGAATGGTGTCACTCAAAACTACATACTTGTCCCACACACACAAAAAAACAAGCCCTCATATGGCTATGTCAATGGAAAAATGAAAAAATGTATAACTCTTGGAAGAAGCAGGGGAAAAAACACAACTAAAAATTGCCTCATCATAAAGGGATTGCACTATTTTTTTTAAACTTAAAAAAAATTGCCATTGGCTTGGGCTAGTACATTTACATTACACATTTGGTGATGTGACCTCCAGCTCCTTAAAGAGGTTGTCCACTACTTTAACATTAATGACCTATCTTTACGATTGGTCATCAATGTATGATCAGTGAGAGTGTAACACCCAGAACCCCCATTGATCAGCTGTTCTAGGTGTCGGTGGCTGCTGGAAGTGCTCAGTTATGGAGCTGCACCGTCAACTGATAGTGGCTGCTCTGGGTACTGCACATCTGCAGTAGTGGACAACATCTTTAATCTCTGCCACCGTCCGTTTAAAGCAAAGGATTTTGTGTCTATGCCTTGACTGGCTAAGCCAAGTCTCTGGAGTGAGCTCTAAATAGTGATGTCGTAGGGGACATGGACGGTAATCCTCGGCAAGTTATATACTGTACAGAGATGGAGAGCACAGAAACCTTGCAGGCTCTACACAGAACAGGTAGTCTTATCAACTTTTGACTTTCAGAATGCGAGAGTGCATTAGAATACATGAATACATTGTCTGATTCACTACTCCTCTACAGTATTCTGAGCCTGTGTGGTGCTTGTGCCAGCACCTGAAATATTATTGATTGCAGGAGTGTCATGGTAACACATACTAGGTCAAGTGACAGGAATGTTGGGTAGTAGAATCAGTCTGCACTGTGATTTATCCATCATGAGACTGTATAAGAGTCTCAGGATGGTTCTATTTAGGTGGAGTGGATTGGGCACATAGGGTGGTAGTATGTGACCTGTGGGTTAGTTACAGCTTTGTTTTTGGGAAATAGTCTAGCACCAGTGAGAGTTGGCAGGAAGTTCAGAATTTAAACAATAACAAATCACAACGATGGTTGAAGGGGAGCTAAACCCCCCAAAAAATATATACATAATGGGAGCTTTCGGGGACTCATTACAAGGATAGCCGGATTGTTTGATATGTGCCTGGAAACCCCCCTTTAATTTTCTTGTAGGTCCCATTTCTTCTGCTCTGCTCTATTGACTGGGCATCACTGCATATATCATGTTGATTGACAACTGGTTCCCCGCTGCCTAACTCAGCGTAGGCGCGCTAAGTTAGTGTGGTTTAAATTGCATAAGCATTGTAGTGTGATAAGTCTGCTAGTGACCCTGATACCTTGCATAGGCTCTCAAAATCAGAATCATTTGCAGAGTTCTATGCACTGCTGATGTACCAACTGACATAATGTAAGTCACAGCGGGGAGCTGGCTGTCCATCAATATGACATCCGCAGTGACGCCCCATCACAGAGCAGAGCGGAAGAGAAGGAACTGTTTTATCGTGACATCACAGGAAGTGAGAGATTCGCTACCAGGAGCAGTTCTGTGATTGCTCTGACCCAGAAAAGATCAGCACACAACAGAACAGGCTGGTCGTTTTCAACTCTTGGCCTATAGGTGCTTCACCCAGTAGTAGATAAAAAAAAAAAAAGTCCCGGGTAACCTCTTTAATTATTTAAATACATCTTATCACTGGCATGTGCCTCACTAGAATGTTACTCCAGTGAGGGACTGGAGTTCATTCCGGACTTAAGTTATACCACTATGGTGGCGTAGCCTTTGAAAAATTTGTCGGACGAGCGAGCTTTGCCATGCTCTGCCCACTTTGGTAGATCTTGCTGGCACTCGTGTGAAAATTTCCACAGTCCAGAAACAACTGTATGCTACAAAAGTTGAAAAATTTTGGGGACTTTCTAAAGTGTTGTATGCCAGAAATCTAGAGAAAGCTCTAATGATTGGGCCCAATGTCTTTTAGTACTGATTACACGGATGTGACACGTTACATGGCAAGGTTTGGTAGGGGCAGATACAATACTGTGACATATTGCAGCTACATATAATCCTCTCTTTTTCAGTACAATCAGCTACCACTCCATTGTATGTATTTGCAGCACTTCACTTTATGAGAAAGACAGGCAATTTCCTTTAATAAAGAATGGTTTTCTAAACCAAAACTCCAATTTTGAAGATTGCATGCCTTACATGCACCTCTATGCACGAGGACAAACAGATTTTGATTTCATTTAGCATCCCTTTTATTTCCAAGTATAGGTCTTGAGGTCTTCCCTTTAACAAATAAGCAAATTGAACCAGGTGTCAGACTTTGAGACCCGAGGTTTCAAATGTAAGTGACAATTGACCCTTAGCGGTATTGTACCAAACATAACACTAAATAATTGCTTTCCTTGAAACTCCGCATGCCTGTTCTTTTTCTATTTCTTACTTGTAAAGCTATTATATGCACTGCAGAGCCCACTTGTCACACAAGTGTAAGAGCTTCTCTGAAGAAGGCTTAGATTGCAGTTAAGACTAGTTGCTCTACTACATTTTACCTTAGAAAATCTATTGTTTTACTTGACGTTCTCTGACCCTATTTTGCTTTGAAGATTCACAAGACTGACCATGAAATAGGTCTTGAAGCAGTCTGTGACACAAGGTGTCCTCCTCTGCTTCATCTTATGAGAACTCAAGTGCACGAGGTTAACAGTGTGTGCTACTAGTCTTCACTTCTATCTGCTTAGATTGGAAGGTACTGTATTTCAGGTATAGCAAATCTTTCGAAATAACGCCAGTCTAAAGGCTTCTCTAGTAAGCCAATACTGATGGTATTGAAGATTGGGGTCATAAATGTCATTTAGCAATTGTGTTGCTCTCAGATTCTCTTAAAAATTGGCCACATATGACTGCCTCTTTGCTTCTGCAGATGTTCAAAGCATTGGGACTGACTACTTGGAGAAAAAACTTCTATTGATATTTCCTACCAGTAGTAAAATTGCAAACCTGTCATATCGCAGTGTCCCAATAGTCAGATTCTAGGGAGAGTGAATGAGTGAGTGCTCAAGAGACCATCACCAGTGAGGCCATATGAGCTTCACATATATTAGTTACGTTCGATGGAATACACTCCATTACGGTTGTATCGCCACCACTATATAATGGTCATTATTTATGAACATATAGACAATGGTTTCAATGAACGTAATAAAGTATGCTAATTTGTTTAATGTTCTTATGTGTATGTAATGGGAGGTAGTGAGGGGAATCCTATATGAGGGTCGTTATGTGTCCCCCAGGCTGTGCATAGAAATATGCTGAACCCGCTGGAGGGTGTTGTAATTACAGCCACAGCTGAGTGTGGACTTGGTCAAACTATTTGACCAAGTCAGATTTAGAAAAACCTGACCTAGGCTTTTATTTTTGGAGAGATCTGTAGGAAGGTAGTGGGATGGATCTCTCCCTTCACTTCAGGTCTTGGGAGTGGCCCATGTCCACGATTCCCATTTAAACTTTCAGGTAAGGGTTGGGTGTGTCAGTGTTGGTTTGCCAGCAGCAGAGCAGAAGGTTCTATATAAGTGCTAATCCCACTCCAGGCTTTTTACTCACCACTCACCTACAACCATTAAAGCACTGCTACCTACTATTTTCCTTGTATGATTAATGGAGTTGTCCAGTGAAAACAAGTTATCACCGATATCCAGGGTAGGTGATAACTTGCTGATTTCTGGGTGTTTCTCCTCTGGGATTCACGCCAATCAGCAGATCAGGGAAATATTGTGTCTATTACAAAATGGCACAGCAGGATGGGGCCTCCAGAGCGATAATTATTGCTTGTAACTGCTCTACACGCTTCTCATGACAAGGTAGCTTACAAGTTTATTTACTTAGTTTTTTTCACGAACCGCAATATGTATAATCCTGGTGCTTATGTACTCAGACTGGTCCGGAAGCACCGTCACTCATCCCTGCATTTTGCATGTATAACCATCATGTCAGTGTGATTGACAAACCAGCATGATTGAAGAGGAAGAGAAGAGGAGATTCTTCGTCCATGCACACACTGGTTGTCAATCATGCCATGGTGGCCATGATAGAAGCAAACTGCAGGGATGGGCGACTGTGCTTGGTACATAAGTACCGGGATTAAACATTGCTCTTTTGCAGCCTGCATCAACAGTTACTTGTAATAAAGACATGGTTTCTAATATTATTTGGGGCCTGATAAAGCACTCTTATTACATTAGTGGTAAGTCCTTTTGATAGGTTGTTATTATTATTATTATTCACACCTGATTTAGAGGCTCCCTCACAGATTTCATCATTTTTATCAAAAAGAAATATTGTAGCATGCTGCGCCTTTATTAAAATTCCAGACACAATGACGAAAATTTGACAGACTGCATTGTATTCAACAGGTTCCTTTCTGTGATGGATCTGTCCTCCATTATGAATTTCATTTTGCATACCAAGTGCAGTACAATTTTGTGTATTGTAATTTTTAAAGTATTGAAGGGGTTTCCACCACATTTTTAAAAACTAGCTAGGTAGATGGGATCATTATATGTGTAGAAAGAAATGTAACCGAGCACTCCAATTCCCTGCTGTTCCAGTGGTCTCATCCCCATCCAGACTTGATACGTCTTGTTACATCAGTCAGCTGACCGCTGATTCCACTCTTTTGCTGACGACATCACTTGCGGTACTGGTGGAGACCACTGGATCAAGGGCACTTGAGCAGGCGGGGGAGTGGGAGAGTGAGCAACACGTTCTTTATAATGTCCCTTTGCACTGGCCAGTTTTGAAAAATGTCTGTCAGATATTTTGTTCCAGGATAAGCAAAAAATAAATATATATATATATATATATATATATATATATATATATAATATACATACACCACACACTGGTCCAAAAGTAGGTGGACAGAAAGTGTAATAAGGTTATGAAGTGGGAGATTTATCAAACACTAAATTGCAGTCGCCTGCATAAGCTTTCCACCCAATAGATTTCAGGATTGGCATGATAGAAGCTCGTGAAATTCCCAATTCCAAAGAGGCTCTTCTGGACTTTTGGACTCTGAACAAATGTTTCAGCAACAAGTTGTTTATTATCTTCTGTACAGACTGTTTTGGGTCGACCAGTTTTTGGAGCATTAAGGATTGAGCCAGTGGCATTGAATTTGTCACAAATGCGGTAAATGGTTTCTCTCTTTGGGGCTTGAGTACCAAATGTTTCAGCATTTCCAATGCTCTGTTAAAATACATTTTCTTTTATCTGTATTTAAATTATTTGTCATTATGTGTTATCTGAATTATCTGAAAAGAAAACAGATTTGGGGGAGATCTATCTGTGAAAACTAGATCTGTGAAACTGGCTCAGTTGCCCTTAGCAACCAATCAGATTCCACCTTTCATTTTCCAAAGAGTCTGTGAGGAATGAAAAGTGGAATCTGATTGGTTGCTAAGGACAACTGAGCCAGTTTCACTTTACACCATGTTTGATAAATCTCCCCCTTCATAACCTTATTACACTTTCTGTCCACCTAATTTTGGAACACCCTGTGTGTGCATGTGTGTATATATACAGTACAGACCAAAAGTTTGGACACACCTCATTTAAAGATTTTTCTGTATTTTCATGACTATGAAAATTGTACATTCACACTGAAGGCATCAAAACTATGAATTAACACATGTGGAATTATATACTTAACAAAAAAGTGTGAAACAACTGAAAATCAAGAGAATGCCAAGAGTGTGCAAAGCAGTCATCAAAGCAAAAGGTGGCTACTTTGAAGAACCTAGAATATAAGACATATTTTCAGTTGTTTCACACTTTTTTGTTAAGTATATAATTCCACATGTGTTAATTCATAGTTTTGATGCCTTCAGTGTGAATGTACAATTTTCATAGTCCTGAAAATACAGAAAAAATCTTTAAATGAGTAGGTGTGTCCAAACTTTTGGTCTGTACTGTATTTGTGTATATATACTGTATATAAATAATGTGTATGTATATAAAATATATTTTAGATCTGTTTATGTTGATGAATCAAAAGCATTTGCTAAGTTTTTTGATTTTAAAAAGATAGTTGTATCTGATACGTTAAATTCTGTGTGAACAGGCGCTTTTTTTTATCACAAAGATTTTTAGGGCAGTTTCTTCTGTAAAATGCACATAAAAAGGCTTCAAATATAAATTGAATAAGCTTCCTTGTGTCTGAAGAGCACACAGTGCTGTTTTTTTTCATGTGGAAGAGACGTACTTCACTTTTTGCTAGAAAAGACTTTCCAAATTCAGCAACTATATCAATTGAAAAAGAAAAATGCCCCAAAATCCGCTGAAAAAGATGTCCCTAAGGCCTCATTCAGATGTTCGTGTTTCACGTACGTATTCGATTTGTGATTGAAGATAGAACCATTCACATGTCTATGTTATTTTGCGGAAAGTGTTTCCAAGCAAAAATCATGGAGACATGTTCATTTTTTTTTACCAGCAGCACGGTAAAAACTCCCAATAAAAGTCCATGAGTCTGTGAAAATCACTGGCATCAGTGTACAGTCCATGTGCTGTCTGTGATTAACATTGCAAAGGATCGGAGAAGCTTTGTAATTTATTGATCCAGATGGGAAAATCAATGATTTTACACTGATGGTAAGGCCTCATTCAGACCTCAGTGATTTTTCATCAGCGTTTCCAGGAGTGGAAGAGCAGTGGCTGTAAACATGCCCAAGCTTTGTGATTGACAGCGGGTGCTGCAGCACATGTGTAACAGATCGAGCTGTCCATTAAGTAATGGAGACATGCTTTCAATAAGGTGGTCAGCAGCATTTATTTCACTCACTTACATAGCGACATTAATTCCTCAGACATTGGAGCTCACAATCTACATTCCCTATCAGTATGTCTTTGGAGTGTGGGAGGAAACCGGTGAACCCGGAGGAAACCCACGCAAACACGGAGAGAACATACAAATTCCTTGCTGATGTTGTCCTTGGTGGGATTCGAACCCAGGACCCCAGCGCTGCAAGGCTGCAGTGTTAACCACTGAGCCACCGTGCTGCCCATTGAAATGCTATTTATCTGCAGATCAACCCCATTGTTCCCATGCCAACACTGTCTCTACCGTCAGCTTCAGCTGTGACGTCACCCCATTTCAGGTTAGGAAACCTCTTTAATGCAGGTGGTGATAGGATACCGATTTGGAATATGGCACTCTATATATTTTCTGCATAAAGGGTTAAATACTTAAAGGGATTGTCCAGGTTTGACATCAAAGTTTACATTCACTCTATGCAGCTGCAGACTTGTGAATCCTCACAGTGTGCGCTGTCGATATTCTCCGGTGCCGGTGGCGAGCCGGGCGGTCTTGTCACACCAAGTATGCAATATGCAGTATTGAGTGAGGCCGCACACGCCTAGTCGGACATGCTTATCGCATACTTGAGGTGACATGAGCAGTCGCTCCCGGAGCCGGAGAATCCTGACAGCGTGCATTGTGTGTGCTGTGCGTATTGTGAGGATCACAAGTCTGCAAACACAGATGGACTGCAGGCTTGTGTACAAAACCTTAGCAACCCATTTAAAGGGATTTTCCAGCCAATAATTTTTATTCATAATAGGGCTCAGAGCTTTTAAAAGTAATAAAAGATATGATCCGCACAATAAGCTATCCCTCGAAGTCCCAATCTGGTGCTCATGCTAATCTGTGCTATCTGGTCCTATCCTCAGCAGACCGGAAATGTCCTCTCAGCCAATCACTGCCTTTGGTGGGTCACTGTGGCCATTGTGTGGCCGAGTTGACATTTTCCTGCCATTTCCAATGTGTCAAGAAAACACAGGGAGGGGGGAAAATGCTGGAAATAAACCTACCGAGAATCACATGGGGCAAGCACCATTTCTAACTGTCCTAACACCTTTTATGAGAAAGTTAACAAAATGCCGTTTTGCACACTTCCATGCTTTAACTTGACAACTTTAACGTATCTTCAGTGTATTTATATTGAGCATGCTCTTATCAGTATTTCTTGTCTCTGCAGCGTATACAATCTGGTATTTTGAAAGCATTTAACAACCCAACTACTAAAACTGCGGATGAGGATACAAAGAGAAAAGTCAAAGGTACTGTGTCATCTGAATAAACACATACATATACATTTATTTGTCACTATTCCCACCTTCCCTTGAGAAAGCTGGATGTGTTCCTTGCGAAACGTGCGTCGGGAGGGAGAGGCACTAGTCCTTCCTACCACCTGGTGGGGCACATTTTTATACTTTGAGGTAATGATCTTGTTGATATACATGGATGTTCATGGGGTGCTTGGGGGGGATCGATTATGATAAGGCACAGCTATATAATTGAGCTGTGGGCTCTAGGAGACGAGCATTACTGCCTATATGATTGCACTATATCATGCAGGAGATAGAGCACTAAGCTTTACAATATTGTTTATATATTTATCTCTTGTGACATACTACTGCTCCTCTCCATCTATCCCTATCGAGTCCCATGCATTCTGATAAACGCAGGATTGATTGATCGATTCTCTACCTCTGTGTCCTTGCTGCTTTTCGGTATTGCCTTTCTTTTGTACACACATCCCTTGCACTTGCAGACTTTTAAATGTGTATTTTTTGTATCAATAAAGTTGTTATATTTTTGTACCAACCCTTAAGACTTCATTTCCCTTTTTTCTATTCTATTTATTTGTCACTACCAGGCTGACATTGTTGACTTGCTGTTTTTCATGATTCACTTTGAAGATGTAGTCGCAGTTTGATACCTTCTAATTTTTGGACCCCTGTATTGTCAACAACACAGGCTCGCACATAGCGTCCTGAACAAGGGCTAGTGATTCTTGAGCGCCATCTAGTGGTTAGTGTGCCGACATTCTGTAAAGCATAATGTGAATCTATACTGTAGTATTGCTGTGTGTTCACACAGATATTCTATGCTATTAACCACCAGTATTTTTGTGTATCTCTAGCATATGGAAGAGAAGGCATCAGAGCTAATTTTATCGACAGAATATTTGTTGGAGAATTAACCAGCACAGTCATGTGTGAAGAATGCGAGAATGTAAGTACACCTCATTATGTGTGTGAAAAAGAGAGGAACATCTCATAAGTGTAAGTAATAACTGCATAAGCTTAAGTTCACAGGATGCATTTTTAATGTGTTAATGAAAACGCTTGTTGATAGGTCTGCCTGGTATAGCAATTCGAACCCGGATGTGCTGTGCTCCAGATTCGCATTGCAGTAAAAACCGCAGCATGACCGTTGTTTGGGCGTTTCCGCCGCAAATTTGCGCCCATTGACTTGCATTGAATCGCAGCAAACACGCAGGTATAATATCTATACTTGCGGATATGCTGCGTTTCAATGAAAGTCAATGGGTGCAAAATCGCGCCGGAAACCCGCTGCGGGTGGTACCCGGGTTGGGAGAGGAGGACTACATCTCCTCTTATCCGACCGCCGATCTCACTGATAACAGCGAGAGCGGCGTGGATGGGAGGAGCAGTAGTCTGCTCTTCCCAGCCCGTGTGCCTGCTGTAAAGAAAAAAAAAGTACAAAATAAACCTCTATACTCACCAGTCCGGCGGCCCCCGTCGGCTGTCCTCTCCTCTCGGCGGTATACTTCGGGGAGTGGGCTTGCTCCCCGCAGTACACTGTCCTTCCAGGGCCTGCGCTGACATCACCGATCAGCTGAGCGGTCTCGTGACCATCAGCTGATCGGAGACGTCATGTGACCGATCAGCCGATGCTCAACTGACCCTGGAAACATTTGCAAGAATGTTCACAGGGTGGTCAGCTCACCAGGGCTGATCAGCTGATCTTCAGCTGATCAACCCCAGTGACCTCCTGCAGCATGTATACTGACAGGGGTGATTTTACACACCTGTCAGTGTACATTGCTGTCTCCTACAGCAGTGACATCAGTGATGGCTGATGTCACTGCTGTAGAAGTGACCCAGATCGTTGTGGGACAATCGTTGGCGGCGGACTGGTGAGGGATATTGTTGTTTGTTGTTTTAAGTTTTTTTCAGAAGATCAATGGCTTTGCGGACGGAGGGTAAAAAAAAACACACTGTTCTACAATTTTTTTTTATTTCATTAAAATACTTTATTCTGGCCGTGTCTTTTATTGAAAAAGCGGCGACCATTTTACTACGTGGTTAGTAATGGGGGCTTCTTATAGACGCCCTCCATTCCTAACCTGGGCTTCACATCAGCCGCCAATACAAGGCTGATATGAATCCCAGCCCCATTACCCCACTCACCACCTCTACAGGGCAGTGGGAAAAGCAGAGGCGAAGCGCCAGATTTGGCGCATCTTATGGATGCGCATTTCTGGAACTGCTGAGGGGTGATATTAATAGCCACGGAGGGGGCTAGTATCCATGGCCCCTTCCCTGGCTATTAATATCAGCCCGCAGCTGTCTAGTTTAGCCTTTGCTGATTAGATTTTATAGGGGGACCCCACGTCAATTTTTTTTCTAGAGTCCCCCTGTAATCTAGCCAGTAAAGGCTTAACAAACAGCTGTGGGCTGAAATTAATATCCAGGGAACATTGTTGGCTAATGGCCCCTTCCCCGGCTACTATTATCAGCCCCCAGCGGTCTGCTTCCCCAATGCTGGTTATAAAAATGATGCGGGAGCCCACTCCTTTTTTTTTTTTTTTTTTTTAATTTTAGGCTATGTGCCCACGATTCGGACGTAGCAGCGCTTTGGACACATATTTTTTGCTGCGTCCAAAGTGTTGCATTCTATTGAACGCAGGTAAATCCACATGTGTTCACTAAACCATGCGTATTTACCGCATTCTATACATTCTAGTGGTCAAATTTCTGTTGCAGAGACTAGCGACTCTGCAAGAGAATTTGATATGCTGCGGTCCTGAAAGACGCGCTGCATGTCAGTGTCCACGAGTGATTCGCAGCCTCTGATGCACGCATAGGTAACATTTTTAGAGATCCCATCCACTGCTGTAACATCTGGACGCTGCGGGTTTGACGCCGTATAAACACGCAGTGTCAAACCTGCAGCGGCTCATGATATTGGCCACGTACCCAAACTCACCCGCAGCATGTCAATTTCTGTAGCGGACACGCTAGTCTCCACTGCAGATTTTGACTGATTGAAGTGTCGTCATATGCGGTTGATTCACATGTACCAACAACAAAAGTTGCGGCATTAGAACACCACATTTTGGGCGCAACAAAAATGCGCTGCTTCGAAAGCGCTGCTGAGTGCTGATCGGGGGAACGTAACGGCTAACGAACCAGCTGTGAGATATTATTTAATGGCCAGGGACCATGTTTGCAAATGGCACCTTCCCAGGCTAAAAATGCCAGCTCACAGCAGCCGCATAAATTACATGAATAGAAATGCTAATGAAGATTGGGTGAGTGGGACTAGCTGACACCCAGCTCTTTTGTTTGGTGGTAACAGGGTGTCAATCAGACCTTTTCATGACCAAAACTGATTAAAGTAAAGAGTTAAATAAACACACATAAACAGAGCAAACACTTTATTTGAAATACAACAGACACATTCTTTAATCATTTAAATTAACCAATATACTCACCCTATTCTGACAGTAATCCAGTGTCCCACCAAATAACTTTATTTGGCTCCAAAATGCATTCATTGATGTACAAAAACGCTTCATAACCCGCATGAAAAATGCCCAGCGTTTCTTCTGCCTAGGAGATGCAGAAATGCTCAGGAAATTTCTCGTTCAAAACCTTATTGTGCGCACATACTCTAACTTGGTATGGAAAATGACATAATGCCCAGAGCACCAAGCTACCTTCTGTAGAACAATACTGACATTATATCAGTATTGGAAATGAGCCAGGCATAATGGTGACCTCATCATTATATGTAAGCTTCTGCTCACATTGGCATTATGGCTTCCATTTGTACATGATTACTGTGACCTTTCACCAAATTTCATGTTGAACTGGGCACATAACGTAATAGGGGCTGCCGAGCAGAATAAAACTTTTTTTCTTTAATTTTGCCTATCTTTTGCATAGATATTAGCAATCAAAGTATTTGGCACCTAAACAGTTTTGTTTTTTGTTTTTTTAAATCCAAATATTACCAGTGAGATTTCACTGGGTATGTGTACTTCTTCCTCTTTCTGACACTGACTAACACTCCCCCGCAAAAGCATTGCTTTCCTCACTGCAGAGTGATGACATGCTGGAGCACTGCAGACCTGAGTGTGATTAAAGGGAATCTGTCAGTAGGTTTTTGTTATTTAATCTGAGAGCAGTATAATGTAGGGGCAGAGCGCCTGATTTCAGGTATGTGCCACTTGCTCAGCAGCTTGCTGTAGTTTCAATACAAACACTGTTTTATCAGCAGGAGATTCTCACGTGCTGACCAGTTAGGTTGCTCTGTGTAACCCTGCCCCCACCACTGATGGGTATCGTGTACCGTATGCATTGTCAGCAAGTTGCCAATCAGGTGTGGGCAGGCTTACACACTGCTCAGAATTCTGACTACTGCTACATCTACTGCACAGAAAACAGGGATTCTAGCAAAACTACACCAAGCAGTACAGTAAGTGATACATCATTGGAATCAGGCTCTATGCCCCTATATTATGCAGCTCCCAGATTCTATAGCAAAAACCTGCTGAAGGATTCCTTTCAGCTCTCATCTCCAGCAGTCAGTGTGGAGGAAGGGGTAATGTTACAGAGTTGAGTCTCATTAAACCACTTCTAGTAGCTCTCCTCTCATAGTGCCAACATTGCCAATCACAAGTAGGCATCTACATACAAGGGGAAAAAGAACACGCCTCCCCTATAGCTAACAGAACTAAAACGTTCTGTGTGAGACCTAATGATGTGCTGGAGCACGGCAGACCTGAGTTTACTGACAATGTTCATCTCCAGCAGTCATGGTGCGGGGAGAGGCTGTGCAGTAGAGTTGGCAGCTCTACACTTGCTTTGGCAATGCTTATTTGATCTTGCCAATAAAGATCATTTCAATTTGAATTTGAGAGGAGAGCTACTAGAAGTGTTTGTAATGAGACTCAACTCTGCAGTACTACCCCCCCCCCCCCCACTGGCTGTCAGTTCATCACACTCAGGTCTGTTTGGCAATACATGTCTCATGTTGAGGCTGTTCTAATCTATTGTCGGGGTGCCCTTTCCCCAGTATGTTGCCGCTTGCTTGTGCTTGGTGAGCTCAGAAAGACAAAGTATACACCCCCAGTGGAATCTTTTTGGTAATGGCCACTTGGACTTGAAAAAAAACTAACTGTTTAAGTGCCAAATACTTTGCTTGCTAATATCTTCTCAACGCTTGGGCAAAATGTAGAAAAAAAAAAAAAAAGTTGTATTCTGCTCTGCAGTCCAGTTCAACATGAATAATTTGGTAAAAGGGTTGTCTTTAAATAAATTGCCTCAGGAAACCTTGACCCAACATAACACAAATATAAGGCTGTGTTCAGAAATTGCCTTAATGACCAGAGCCTCAAACAGCCTATGTAATGTATGTGTTGACTGTCTGATATTGGCATAGACTTTGGTTACTTCTGTTTATAAATGGGCATGATGTAGATTTTAGCTTCGCAGCCCTTCACCCCACTACACCGCCTCCCACCCCACTCCTCAGATCAGGCTCCGTTATTGTCTGCAGCGCTATCAATGTGACATCAGCACTGCAGACAATAACAGACACCATGAGCAGTGGTGGAGGCTCAGTGCTGGACATGATGGGGGTGAATAAAGCACAGTTTTGAGGGTGTTTTGTTTTTTTTATAAACCAAATACCCTAGGGACAGGGGTGTGAAACTGGAAACCCCCTTTAAAGCTGTGGATTTTTTTCTGCAGTGTGGATACTGTAATAAGCAGTGGAGAATCCAGTGACAGCGGAAGTACTAGAGAGCAGTGGCTCACGTTTTGGGGTGGTTTGTACTTGACTTTGGACGGTACCTCTTGAAAACAAGTAACAAACCTGAATTTAGTGCTAAATTAATTATATTTTCCTATCAAATAAAGCAAAGTAATGTCTACAAGGATGAAATGAGCAGTAATAATTGTTATTATGTTGAGTAGAAGGTTATAATTATGGTTCATGGTTTCCTTCCTCTAGATTTCCTTTGTGAATGATTCATTTATTGATCTTTCTCTGCCAATTATAGAGGGAAGGGTAAGTGAAACTTTTTGTTGTTTTCCACCTTGTGGTGTATTTTAGCAAATGTTACTTAAAGTGAACCTGTCAGCTGATACATGGTGTCCAATCCGTGGGTACTGGCTATATTAACTGCAGCGTTTCAGAGGAAAACCTGCTTGCCTCCCTGCCCCCTGGCCAAGATTGACAGGTCTCTGCCTCTATTCGCATATATTCAGAGCCCTGTTAATCTAGGGCCCAAGACTGGGAGACGCCGCCGGGGCCCCGCCTGTCCAACTAGTCTACAGCACCGCTCGGTCCCCGGTGGCTCTTAAAGTATGTTTTTCTCTCAAACACCGCAGTGTTTCATAGTCAAACATACCTGGCCGAGTTAATACACCCAGTGCCTGATACATGCTGCCTATATGTATTCACCGAAACGCCCCTCACCCCTCCCCTCTGGTCTTGACCGAAGTCCCCCCCCCCACACCTACAGATAATCAATTAAATCCCTGGGTTGAAAGTGCATTATTTTCTTTATAAGCCCATCGTGCCCTTTCGGTCCTCACTTTTCTAGCCCTGTGTCCCCAGTGTTTACCAATCCACTCTTTTTACGCTTCGCTTTTGTGAAACTATACTCCTCTCTTGTGATGTTGTTACCTTAGGTCTCCAAACCTGTAATCTGTGGAAAAGGACACAAAGCCAAAATGACTCCGGATAGTGTATCATATCCTTGTAATGACAACTCACCAGGGAGGATGCACAGGACGGACCCTAAAGTGAATAACAATGTAAGCATATCTCATACCTTTGTATAACAACGTGTTACATACATCATGTGATCAGGATTTATTTATTTTGCTTACATAACTCCGCTAATTTCCACAGCGCTTTACAGATATCATAATCACTGTCCCCATTGGGCTTATAATGTAAATTACCAGTATGTCTTTGGAAAACATACAAACTCCCTGCAGATGTTGTCAATGGTGGGATCTGAACTGCTGCAATGATACAGTGCTAACCACTGAGCCACCGTGCTTATATAGTGGCCCCATTCCACTGCTATCACTGATTAGACAGTGGCCGAGTGTATGGGACCATGCCCTTTTGACATGGTTATGGAATGGGAACACCTATTTGTCACTTTATTCTTATATTTCCAAGAGAAACAGCCTAACCATTCTAAACAAAGGTGCTATGAGTAGATATTTCTTGGGAAATTTGTATTTGTCCCCAAATAAATATTTATTAACTAATGTTCGGGTCCAGCACTAATGCTCTCTGATGGGTAAGCGCTGCATTTAATCTACTCATATTATGGGTCAACCACTTAGTGATGCTGCCATGCACAGTCATGATTACTTACTCAGCTGGTTCCTAAGTGGCCACATCATGTTATTTATTATGCTCCATAGAACAGGGGTGTTTTTTTGGTCCAAGAGCCACAATGCCATACTGAACCAATCCCAAGGTTTGCAAAGAATTTACAGCGGTATTTGCATCAATATATCACCAGAACCAAGTTTTTAGTATTTTAGGAGGATTTGGAGAAATTCTGCTCAGTTTTTGCTCCAAAAAAGCACATGTTAACACTTATATCGAACGCTGAGTTTTTAGAGCAGAAACTGAGCACATTCTGGCCACATCCTCCTCATATTCTTTAAATTTTGAGTATTTTTAAGTTTTAACATAGCCATGTTGCATGTTTTGGATTGCTACGTGTGTACAAGATTAGAACCACCTTCAGCACATGAATGTAGAGCCAGAACCACCATTAGTACATGAATAAATCACCAAGCTTAGTGGTGAGCGATCAATTGCAATGTCAGGTCAGCCCCGTGTACAATTGTATCGCATGAACCTTCAACTCCCAGTATGTCCTTAACAATAGTTAGGAGATGCTGGGAGTTGTTGTTAACAGTCATCATCAGGACTCTTGTCTCCGCAGACTTTCCTCTTTTCTGTCTTCAGCATTCCTGACACTGTGCCCTTAATAATTTAAGTATTATTATACAGATCCATAAATAAAGATATCTCCTATGGTGCTCTCCTGAATAAATAATTGCTTGTGCTTCCTGCATAAATATCCCCCCCCCCACTGCCCTTCTCCAAAATACCCCCCCCCACACTGCCCCTCTGCAAAATATACCCCCCATACTGCCCCTCTGCAATACCCCCTCACTGCTCCTCTGCAAAATATACCCCAGCAATGCCCCTCTGCAAAATATACCCTCCACACTGTGTCTTTCCAAAACATCCCCCCACACTGTCCCCCTCCAAAATATCCCCCACATTTCTCCTCTGCAAAATATCACCCCCCCTCGCACATACACACACTGCGCTTCTGTTAAATATCCCCAGCACACTACCCCTCTGAAAAAAGTACCACCCTACCACCACCTCTTGCAAAACTATGCCCCCTTTCAAAATTATGGAAAAATGCTAGAGCGCAATAGGGTCTTATCCAATAAATAAATGTTACATAAAAGTACTAAAAACTGCTCACCTAGTAGGGTTGTGTGGGACACAACATCTATGAAGCCTGGACTCCAAATGCTGCAGCTTCCTATGGATATGTCAGAGATAGATGCTGGGAAAGGAAGTTGTTTCTGCGCTCTCTGGAGTCACGACAAACCATTAGTATGGATAAAAATGTAGGTTTATTGTCTACGCGTTTCAGAGTCCACCGACTCCTTCCTCAGGACAACCATACATTGTCACATGTCATTGTCATGTATGGTAGTCCTAAGGAAGGAGTCGGTGGACTCTGAAACGCGTAGACAATAAACCTATGTTTTTATCCATACTAATGGTTTGTCGTGACTCCAGAGAGCGCAGAAACAACTTCCTTTCCCAGCACCTATCCCTTTCAAAATTGTCACCCCCATTATATGCCCTCACAGTAACATTAACCCCCTCCCCACCTCATCCTCAATGATTAAGCATTCAGTCTTCGGCCCCTTGATGGGGCACTTACCTTTGGCCACGCCGTATCATCTTCTGGCGCTTCAGTGCTGGCAGCAGTGTGATGACGTCAGCAGCGTGCGGACCTTATCATGCTGCTGTACATCGGGCGCTGCACCTGTCCCAGCTCCACAGTGTTTAAATGTATTCGTTGCTAAAAGATGGAGCGGTGCATCCCGGACAGCTCTACGGGCTGCGCAACATCGTTCGACGGGCTGCATGTGGCCCACAATTCGTATGTTGTGCAAGCCTGCCATAGAATACTATTTTGATTGGGCTCACTGGGTCACTTTAACCCTGACTTTGCCTTTTTATACCAGATTAATTTCTGTGGAATTACTGCTTCTTGTACTAAGCAACTTGAATCCCTACACCAAATCATGGTTGTACAGGTGTGCTTGTGAACCCTTTTACACCTTGAATTCTCTTTTTTTTTTACCCCTATTTATTATTTTTGAAATTAGTGTTTTAATATTATTGAATAAAAATACTTAAAATTGTTGTGGATTGTAGTAGTCCAATTATATGGTCTGTAGGTTGATGAGAAGTATTTACTTAAAGGGAATCTGTCACCAAGTTTTTGTAGAGACAGAGACCCTGATTCAATCAATGTGTCACTTACTGGGATGCTTGCTGTAGTTTTGATAAAATCACTGTTTTATCAGTAGGAGATTATTACTAGAGGAATAATAAACCTGCTGCCGGGTAGTCCTCCATATTCATATTTTTATGTACACTGTTATATGGTATAAAGCTGCCCATCAGTGGTGTGAACAGGGTTATTTAGTGCTCAGCATTGAGAGAACTGCTAGATCTGCAGCTGAGAAAACAGTGTAGCAAGAAGCTCAGTGACACATTGCAGGAATCTGGGTCTCTGCCCCCACATCAGATCAGATTCCCTTTAAACTCCCCTTTTAATTTGATATAAATGCATTCCTCAGCCTATGTAATAATGTTCAGAATGGTTGCACTTGTGTGTTGATTTGAAAGAAATTTCTTAATATTCATCTATCTAATTTATCTTTAGAATAACTTAAAAGAAGGACAGGAAATTTCACAAAAATGTACTTCTGAGAGCATCCACAGTAACTATACCGAGGAAGGCAATAAGCAGTCTGAGCTGGACGGAAGAGATGCGTTCTTACCAGAAGTAAGGTCTACTTCCAGAAGTGCTAAGCCTGGCAGCCAGTCAGAAGGCAGAGACCGAGATGGCGAGAGCAGCGGAGATGCGGATAGTGAGGCTTCAGACTGGGAAATGGCAAGGATTCAGACGGATTCAAAGCGGGAATCTAATAATCATAAAGCGCGCATATCGGTGGGGAGTCCACAGTCCACGAATAACAACATTGACCTTGGTGCAGTCACTGGCTCTTTATCCAAGTTCAACCTCAATGAAATGTCAGAGAATTTGGACTCCTGTAAAGATGTGAGCAGCACAAGCCATCACCCTTGTTCTCATGCGAAGTATGTGCCATCCCCGAACCTGCAAAATGCTTTCCAGACACTCTCCCAGGGCTACGTAACCAGCTCCAAGGAATGCTCTGTTCAGTCCTGTCTCTACCAGTTTACATCTGTCGAGCTCCTAATGGGGAACAACAAGCTGCTATGTGAGAAATGCACTGAAAACAGGATGAAATATCAGAGGAAGGCTCACTCAGCGGGTAACGTGTCTGCGTCAAGGCGGTGCCAAACCATGTGTCCTAGATTAGAGATTTCCAGATCTATAAATAAAGGGAATCTCATAGCAAGATCCACCCCCAAACTATTTACATGCACACGTAGCTCTTTCACAGACAAGTACAGCACTAACTTTACATGGCCAGGCTGTTCCTCCTTTACTGGGAAATCGGTGTTTGAATTGACATGCAAATGAGGCTGTAGATCTGAAGCCTCTGTCACTCCTGCTCTATTCCGTGCCTGCTGGGCAGGGAATAGAGCTGGAGTGACAGAGGCTTTAGATCTACAGCCTCATTTGCATATCAATTAAAAAAGAGATATCTCCGTAATGGAGGAATGGACTGGCCATGTAAAGGTATTGCTGGACTTGTCTTTGAAAGAGCTACGTCCACATATAGTTTGAGGTGTGAAATCCTGCTGACAGATTTAATTTCTGCAGTGATTAAAGGGAAAGTTCTACAAAAATTCTAATTTGCTTTATGTTACAATTTAGCACTTCCAGGTTTGTGTTTGCTGACAGTGAATGATAACATTCTTGGTTATATACCATTCAGTGTTTATGGGCCTGATGGATCGTAGCTGAATACAGTGCTTGGTTATTTCCATCAGTACCATAGACATGCATGAAGCTTCAGCAGACATGCTTATCCATGTCATTCTGTTCCACTTCAATGCCGTAGGGAAAAATGAGGGACTTAAAGAGGTTGACAAGTTATTACCTATCCACAGGTGTGGGGCTGCTTGAAAAAAACAGAGTGCAGCATTTGGCAGCCCCATAGGAAGTGCATGGAACTGCAAGTAGGACATGCACACTGCCAATCTATTCTAACAGAGATAAGAATGCCCTTTTTTGTTGATCAGTGGGGATCCCAGCAGTTGGAACTCTACCCATCAACAAGTTATCACCCATCTGATGGAGTGGTAATAACTTGTTTTCACTAGACAACCCATTTAACTCTCATTGCTGTGAGGGGCAGGGGCCTCAGAAATAGGACCTTCAGCGATCAGATATCTATCACCTATTCTGTCGATAGGTTATGTTACTTATTGGAAAACCCCTTTAATTTTTATGGGTTTGAACAGCAGACAACTGCAGTACCAGGTATAGTGACTACAAAATGTGCAGAGCTGTGCCTTGTAAACAATGACTGAAAAAACAAGGGATTTGGCGAGCTCAGTGTACCAACCAGCTGATCAGAAATGGTGCCAGGAACCGGACCCCCCCACACACACACACACACACACTAATTTTAGATTGATGGCCTATTCTAAGGATAGACCATCCTTATCCAGGTCCCAGAAAACTTCCTTTAATGGAACCTGTCCATCGATTTGTACAGCATGAATCTGAGCCTGTTTGCATTTTTTTCTCTGAAATGCTCTGGCGTTTCAGAGAAAACCTAGCTTGAAGATCACTCAGTGCTGCTCCAGGTGATTGACATGTCTCCCATGTGTGAACATTGGAAGAGATCTGTCTACCAATTAGAGCAGTGCAGGATCTGCAAACTGTTTTCTCTGGAACGTCAGAGTGATTTAGAGAAAAGCATACCTGGCTTCAATTCATGCTGCCCATGGTTTGGGATTCATGAGTTAGCTGACAGGTTCCCTTTACATGACTTTCTAAGATACAAATAAAAACCCATTTACTATGCTGTCCATAGGGTAAAAACAAAACTTTGAGAAAGTTTTAAAGCACCACTCCAGCGTCTTTTTTCATTTCAGCGCTGGAGTGGCGCTTTGAATTTATGCCCCATGTCCCCGGTCACATACTCACTCTCCGGCGTCTTCATAGTTTTTTCGGTGCCGCACCGTCCTCCTGCACTTCTGAGTGGCCGGAAGTCAGAAGCTACGTCACACGCTTTCAATACAAGTCTATGAGAACCAGAACGAGGTAAAGTGACCTCTGCGCCGTTCCTTAAAAATACTGGAGCTGTGAGCAGGAGACCGACCAGAGCGACGCTGGAAATGTATGAAGACGGCAGATGAGTATCAGACAGGGGACTTGCATTTAAAGAACCTCTCCGGTGGTGCAATAAATAAAAAAAAAAACAACTCTGGAGTGCTGCTTTAAATAATGATGAGCCCACATTGTAGAGAATATTGGATCTCTGAGATGTTTTTCTCTTTACATGTATGCATTTTGAACTATCATTTATGTCTGATCTAACCTTTTATTTCACATCTTCTAGACGAGAGGCAAGATAGTGTGTATACCAATGCTCGAAAACAGTTCCTGATATCCGCAGTGCCGGCCAATCTCATTTTGCACTTGAAAAGGTTTTGTCAGGTATGATGTAAACGTTGGACATATTGGAGCACACACAATGCTCATTTGTATAATTGCAATTCCCTAAAATGAAAGTGGAGCTTGTACATCATCATATTTCTTTTGAATTGTTCCACCATTGAAACTAACAAGGAATGAAATTTTGCTTTGTTGCAGAATGGCTTAACACTCCGTAAAATCAATAGGCATGTGGACTTTCCTTTCATATTAGACTTGGCTCCGTTTTGTTCTGTGACCTGCAAGGTATGGCATGTTAACACATTATATCAGACACAAAGTGATAGTTTATACTGTGTGATTGGTGAACCCAGACATCTATAGTTGGGAATGGCATATTTAGCATCTAACAAGTGTCTGCAATTTTAGGCAGTGGTAACTAAATATCATCAGCAGTATGTATGGCACTTATATCCCATATACGCTAGCAAACAATGGAAAAAGAGAATACTGGAATTTGGGTTTCTGAAATTGCCTTGTGTTTTTTTTTTTTTATTATTATTGAATTGCCTTTGCTCCGAAAAAGAACATTCCTGATATTGGTGAATTGCTGCATATGCAATTTCTGAAATTATAAGTAGTTTATAGGAGTTTACCTATGACTAAATATTAAGTTACACTGTCAGGTTTTAGCTGGATTTTTTTTTTTTTAAAGATCCCATATCCAGATATTGTGGGTAAAAAAATTGTTACGGATCACTCCTCAACAAGTGCAAAAGTGATGTCATTTTCTTCTTACTGCCAAGTCACCTGTCCGAACAGTGGTGTATCATGAAAGCACAATGTGTTGTATGAAAAAACTACCAGAAAATGAGCATCCGGTCTACAAGTGTCTCACAGTGGGTACGGAAAGTATTCAGACCCCTTTAAATTTTTACTCTTTGTTTCATTGCAGCCATTTGGTAAATTCTAAAAAGTTCATTTATTTTCTCATTAAAGTACACTCTGCACCCCATCTTGACTGAAAAAAAACAGAAATGTAGAAATTTTTGCAAATTTTGTACAAAAGAAAAACTGAAATATCACATGGTAATAAGTATTCAGACCCTTTGCTCAGTATTGAGTAGAAGCACCCTTTTGAGCTAGTACAGCCATGAGTCTTCTTGGGAATGATGCAACAAGTTTTTCACACCTGGATTTGGGGATTCTCTGCCATTTTTCTTTGCAGATCCCCTACAGTTCCGTCAGGTTGGATGGTGAACGTTGGTGGACAGCCATTTTCAGGTCTCTCCAGAGATGCTCAATTGGGTTTAGGTCAGGGCTCTGGCTGGGCCAGTCAAGAATGGTCACAGAGTTGTTCTGAAGCCACTCCTTTGTTATTTTAGCTGTGTGCTTAGGCTCATTGTCTTGTTGGAATGTGAACCTTCAGCCAAGTCTGAGGTCCAGAGCACTCTGGAAGAGGTTTTCATCCAGGATATCTCTGTACTTGGCCGCATTCATGTTTCCTTCAATTGTAACCAGTCGCCCTGTCCCTGCAGCTGAAAAACACCCCCATAGCATGATGCTGCCACCACCATGTTTCACTGTTGGGATTGTATTGGGCAGGTGATGAGCAGTGCCTGGTATTCTCCTCACATACCGCTTAGAACTTTTTGGTGATAATTCTATCTTCGTCTCATCAGACCAGAGAATCTTATTTCTCATAGTCTGGGAGTCCTTTATGTGTTTTTGAGCAAACTCTATGCGGGCTTTCATATGCCTTGCACTGAGGAGAGTCCTCCGTCGGGCCACTCTGCCATAAAGGCCCGACTGGTGGAGGGCTGCAGTGATAGTTGACATTGTGGAACTTTCTCCCATCTCCCTACTGCATCTCTGGAGCTCAGCCACAGTGATCTTGGGGTTCTTCTTTACCTCTCTCACCAAGGCTCTTCTCCCACGATTGCTCAGTTTGGCTGGACGGTCTAGGAAGACTTCTGGTGGTCCCAAACTTCTTCCATTTAAGGATTATGGAGGCCACTGTGCTCTTAGAAACCTTGAGTACTGCAATAACTCTTTTGCAACCATGGCCAGTTCTGTGCCTTGCCACAATTCTGTCTCTGAACTCCTTGAGCAGTTCCTTTGAGCTCATGATTCTCATTTAGTCTGACATGCACCGTGAACTGTGAGGTCTTATGTAGACAGGTGTGTGCCTTTCCAAATCAAATCCTATCAGTTTAATTAAACACAACTGGACTCCAATGAAGGAGTAGAACCATCTCAAGGAGGATCACAAGGAAATGGACAGCATGTGACTTAAATATGCGTGTCTGAGCAAAGGGTCTGAATATGTATGACCATGTGATATTTCAGTTTTTCTTTTTTAATTTGCAAAAATTTCTACATTTGTTTTTTTTCAGTCAAGATGGGGTGCAGAGTGTACTTTAATGAGAAAAAAAATTAGCTTTTTAGAATTTACCAAATGGCTGCAATGAAACAAAGAGTGAAAAATTTAAAGGGGTCTGAATACTTTCCATAGCCACTGTATTAGCACCATTTATTAGCATTTCCTTTCCCATTGTTTGATGCTTTTAGTGATTTTTGTTTTTCATGAGATAACCTTTATCTTTGCACCTGCATAGAACATTTCTGAAGAAAAACACGTTCGGTACAGTCTTTATGGAGTAGTAGAGCACAGCGGGTCAATGAAAGGAGGACATTATGTTGCATATGTGAAGATCAGGATACCTTCCAGAAGGGAGTTGGATAACATCAGTGGCGGCAAGTATTCACCTGGTCAGTATACATCCAAACCATCTATTGTTCCCTACAGCCACTATAATATGGTTATTAAACTTGGCAAAGTGTGCATGCTGAGGATAAAGCAGCGATCAAACCTTTTAGACTCCCTTAGGCACCACTTAGAACAGATAAAAAATACTCCCATTTGTAATGTGTGTTTTCCCTAAAGCAGGGTCTGTCATAGATTACTCCCTATCAGGTTCCATAACATTGTCAATTTCCCAGAGGAGCATGCATAGCTTATAAGCCTCCTCACTCTGACATGACAGGCTTGGCTGGTCACTCTCCACAAGGAGAAATGTTACCCTTTAGACCTGAAAAATTGTCTGGAAACACTTCATGTCTATGGCCAGCTCTATCCTTGATTTATTGATTGCCACATGACAGCAAGTAAAATGCAATCCGCTCCCAAGATGTCATATTAAGCAGAATTAGAAATCTATTATGTTAATGTGACCAGATACAGTCCAATACTTGGGCCTAACACAAGGATGGAGTTAATCAAACATCTCTATCATAAGCAGCGAACAGAGCACAGGGACATTTTTTAACATGTTGGAAATGTTTCCTTGAGATTTATGGAGTCCCTTCACTTATAAGGTCTCTCACATCTTAAGATGTTAAGTGAATTTTACCCTTCACACATATATCTTAAAGGAAATCTGTCAGCCCCTGGTACCTATCAGACCTCTAATATGGGCATACAGGTGATAAAAATGTAATCTATACATGCCTGTATGCCTCATATTAGAGGTCTGGTTGCTTTGAAATGTCTTTTTATTCAGTCCGTTTTCTCATTCTTACGGGGCGGGAAGAAATCCCTGCCCCCCCCCCCCCCCCCCCTGCACGTCAAAGTGCCCTGTGACATGCAGTCTCGTCTTCCAGATCTCGCACATGCGCAAATCACCTATAACGCAAGGCGCACATTTTTTTTCTCCTGGCTATATTTTTTCCAGCAGTGCGCAGGCATTGGGGAGTCACTGTGACGTGCAGGGGAGGGGGGGAACATTGTAATGAGTAAAGTAGGCAGGGATTTCTTCCGGCCCCATAAGAATGAGAAAACGGACTGAATAAAAAGACATTTCAAAGCAACCAGACCTCTAATATGAGGCATACAGGCAGGTATAGATTTACATTTCTATCACCTGTATGCCCATATTAGAGGTCAGATAAGTCCCAGGGGGTGACACATTCCCTTTAATGAGCTTTTGCAGTTTAAAAGATAATAAAGAGCCAGTAATAAATTTGCATAGGAAACGAAGGGATGTATGTGCACTGCTGATTTCGAGGATGTTGCTTATCATACTTATGGCACTACTTATCTTAAAAAGTATTATACTCCACAAAAGTACATTGAGCTTTGGAGCCAGTCTGGTTCCTTCTTCAGGTACTTATCATTAAAAAAGTATTTTATTGCACAAAAATGCAGTGTGTTTGGAGTCGGCTTGGCTCCTTTAGGTAATTAACTGTAGAAGCCAAACCAGGTCTGAAATGTGTTGTCATTTTTTTTGCATAAAATAAATTTTTAATGATGAGCAGTATCCTCAATATAACACCACTGTTTCCTATGCACATTTACTACTGAATTTCTGTGGGTTGCTCTGGATTTAGCTATCCAGGTGGAGCTTTTATTGCTCGTGTGTGTCAGCATTGTTGCACAACTATATCTGGTGAGTACGTTTCTCATCGGTCACATTATCTATACCTTACATTTTTACACTATGGAGCACTTCTTCTAGGCTTTATTGTGTATATTAATAGAGATGGTTCCACTACTCCGAACCATTTCTTCTAGCCTGAGGAGGGGAGCTGCTACACAGAAGGATAACCACTTGTACAACTGATTGACTATGTAATGTTGCAATGTTATGCTGTTGACTATTAAAGGGAACCTGTTAGGATAATTTCACTACTGAAAATAGTGCAGGAAAAGAGGTAAAGTAGGCTTACCACGTCTATGATTTTTCAGTAATTCAACCTTGTTATAGACCTTCAACTGTTATGGAGGAATATGGCACATCTATACTTCTAAAATCAATAATTCTTTGCTATTTTTCTATGAATTATCAATAAACAATTAAGATCCACATGATAAAACCACTGACGTGTTTTTGTCGTCTCCACGTTCTTATTCGACTTGCTATGATTATTGAGAGCAAATCATTGAATACCCGGGCAGTGCCTGACAGAGTGAGAGCAGCTCTTATTTTGTCACTCTGGCTCATAGAGGGGGGCCGTATGACATTATGTATATTACTACATATATAATGGATCTGGCCATTTCTGTCAAACTGTTAACAAGCCCAGGTCCTGAAAGTAGCGGTCTAATGGAAAATGCAAATGGGTGTCATGTTTGAGCCCCTACATGAGCCACAGTGATAAAGTAAGAGCTGCTTTCACTCTGTTAGGCACAGCCTATCCACTTATTATGATAATTTGCTTTCAATTTGAATATCAGGCATGTAATGCAACAGATACAAGAGAAATATATGGTCCGCCAAGGCTTATACCAGGCGCTAGTGGGATGTCACAGGGAGGCACTTCCTATATATGTCAATTAGTGTTGAGCGAGTATGACTCGTAGTAGTATATTGACATTAGTGTTGAGCAAGTATGACTCATTAATCCTTTCGGCGAGCACGCTCGGGTGCTCTCCGAGTATTTTGGCATGCTCTGCATTTCTTTTACTGTCACCGCGGCTGCAAATGTCCCGGCTGTTAGACAGCTGTGACACATGCAGAGATTGTCACAGCTGTCTAACAGCCGGGACACTTGCAGCCGCGGCGACATTAAAACAAATGCAGAGCATGCCAAAATACTTGGCGAGCACTCAAGCGTGCTCGCCGAAAGGGTTAATGAGTCATACTCGCTCAACACTAATGTCAATATTGTACTATATTTTGGAAACTAAATAAATTTTCATGTGTCCAGTATATGCCAGCGTAGGACTGCATTTTTGTTTATGTGCCAAAAATGAGGAATAAAGTTGTTTGGGAGGGTAAAGTTTTACCTGCTATTTCCTTTGCTTTGCAGTATCAAAGGACGGAGCTACGTCGTCTTCCAGCCAGTGGGTGTATGTCAGCGATACACATGTCCAAGTGGTTTCTGAGTCCAGAGTTCTGAGCTCACAAGCATATCTTTTATTTTACGAAAGACTTTGTTAAAGTTAGTCTTACATATTACATATCCTAGTGTGCACTTTACAATACAGGCTAACGCAAAGAAGGGAAAAAGGCTGCTGTTTTTCTGGCCCCATGAAACAATGGGGCAGGTGCACTATGGTGAATATGCCTGAAATGTGGTGGAAATCGCTGTTCATACTGGGCAGTAAATTTATGTATTTTATACACTCTTTGTGCTTTACAAGTGTCTTGTTGAGGGGTGTGGCTGAGCTTTGTCCTAAAATCCACCACATCTATTAATGCTGTGCACCACAGTTTTGGTGCAAAATACTGATTTAAAGTAAGCCAAACTAGCGTAGTGTAAGGCTGTGTGCCCAAGATGCGGATTTAATGCGTTTCCGCCGCGGAAACGCATTAAAATCGCTTGTTAGATATCTGCCATGTTTCCCAATGATAATCCGCATGCTGTGCACATGCTGCGGAAATTTCCGCTGCGGATTATCATTGCGGAAAAATCCGCAGCGCTACCAATTATTGTGCGATTTTGCAGCGAAGTCGCCGCCATTGACTTGCATTGAACCACATAACATCCGCATGTATACATGCGGATGTTATGCGGTTCAATGCGCGGATGGTACGCGGGTCTGGAGAAGAGGAAACTCTCCTCCAACCCGGGTACCATGGTACCTGCAAGTTAAAAAAGAATTTAAAGTAAAAAATAAAAAAAAATATTCATACACAGCTCTCCAGGTGCCCCCCGGTCTCCTCCCCTGCCGCGTCCTCTCTCCTCGGCGTCCCGCGGTGTACTGGCAGGACCTGCGGTGACGCCATTTAGTCAGCTGATGGTCACGTGACCACTAACGTCAGCGGTCAGGTGATGGTTGCGTGACCCTCAGCTGACTAAATGACGTCACCACAGGTCCTGCCAGTACACCGCGGGACGCCGAGGAGAGAGGACGCTGCTGGGAGGAGACCGGGGGCCACCGGAGAGGCGTGTATGAATATTTGTTTTTATTTTTTACTTTATAATTCTTTTTTTTTTTTTTTTTACCAATAGTGTAGTATTTTAAGCAGAAATCTTGGTCACACAATATAAATCCATGCCAGTTGCATGGTTTTATATTTTGTCACCAACTTGTCAAGCTCTTTTCCAAGTGATGCTCAAAATCGCTTGAAAAAAACGCATGCGAAAACACATGTAAAAACGCTTAAAAAACGCTTCTCCCTGGCAGAAAAAACGCATATAAAATCTGCATGCGTTTTTTTCTGCCAGGGAGAGGAAAAAATGCTCAGGAAGTTTCTGCTTAAAATCTGCATCGTGGGCACATAGCCTTAGTAAATGTACAGAACTCGTCCATCAAGATGCGCCAAGTCTATCTCGCAGTGTGTGCCATCGTGATTAATGTTCTGCCTACTGCCTTTAATTTAGACTGTATTGGTAAATCGACGCCATCTTCTTCAACATCCTTCATGTTTGTTATAGTTGGGGAGAAAATTATGTGAAGGAGTTAGACATATTTTTAACATCGGCGCTTTACTAGTCGTATTCTACGTGGGCCCATGTTCTGTGACAGACCAGTTGCACTTCTCAGCACATTGATTTTTGACATCTATTGTATAATTTTTCAGATACATTTCTCCCTGATGTAGTCTTTCATTTCTTTTTTGCTTTGTGTGGTGTCCTAATGAATTGTTACGTGAGCGTTCCATGTTAAATGGTAATTATACATTTAAAAGACTTCATTAGGGATAGCTCATTGGTTTTTCTTCATTGCATTCTTTAACACCTAAACAGAGCCCTTACAGTAAATTTTGCATATATTCATTCTAATTCACACACCTCAACAATTTATTTGTGCCCAGGTATATGCAGTTTGCAATTTATGCCACACACAATTTTTTCCATCGGAAAACCCTTCTTGGAATATTTTCCTCCTGAGTTTTGCTTGCAAGATGCATACAATTTTTATCTAGCCATTCACCGCAGAGAGGCAGCCAAATGGTTGTTTACAGCTATTGCATCAATAAACCCACCGCCACCCCCCATTCACAAGCATGCTCCATTTGACCAAGCATGCACATGTTCTCCAGTATCAAGAGGTGAGTAAGCTGCTGCATCTAATGGTGGCTTCTCTTCTGAGGAAAAATGATGCCTCTGACTTTGTCAACTCTATTATAAAATCTCTGTTTTGGGGGAGAGTCAGTAGGCCCCCATTCACATTAGGTCTGCTTGTCCCACTGAAATTATCAGGTTCAGCCTGTTTTGATCTAATTTGTACGTGGATCGTAACTGTAGAAGCACCAGAGGCATAACAATAATTAACTCTCCCGAGCCTCATTCCAGAGAATATATATATATATATATTTATATTTATATTTATTTATATATATATATATATATATATATATATATATATATATATATATTTATATTTATATTTATATTCTGGGGGCATGCACTTCATCCTCCTGTGTGATGCTGACCAATCATAAAGCAGTAACATACAAGAGAATGAATACCACCCCACCACAATAACTTAGAGCATGTTTCTCGGTGTGAGACATGTAATGACACAGTTTACTCTCCTCACTGCAGAACTGTGTTTGATTGCGTAATGCCTGGAGAGCAGAGATGATTGTGATTAGTAACACTTCTTTTATCTTTCATAACAACAGCCTGTGTGGGGGTTAGAGAGGCAATACAGCAGAGCTGACAGCACTATTGGAGGAGAACTGATAGAAGTGTTTGTAATTAGACTACCTCATCTCTGCTGTGACATCCCTGTTTTCTCTGCTCTTTTCCTGGCAGATATAAGAGAAAGAATTAGAACAGAGTACTAAGTTGCCTATTATAATTAAATACATGATATATACACCATACATTTTGCAACCTACTCATGGATATATATCTCCGACCACTCGTTTAAATCAATATTATTTCAAGGGATGCCGAAGCACAAACAACGAGTCTAAGGCCCATTATATAGAAAGTAGAAAATATTTTATTAGACATTATTATTATACAGTATCTGGAGTGACACAAATGCGCAACTAATACGTAAATCCCATTAAAACATACTTAAAAAATATATCACAGCAGATCACCACAGGTTGCAGGTGTATGTCTCACAGACATCCCCATTTTTTCACTTATTATCACATAGAAAAATATACAAGGAAAGGATACTCGTCCAAATATCGAGATTGCCATGTCAAATGGCCATTTGTATATAATGGTCTCCCTATCCTTCCTAGATATACATATAAAGTGGAATATAATTACCTTTATAACGTGACACCAGCACGCTGTGTGATTCCCCATTTTCCTGGCAGATCATAGATCACACTAAGATACCTGCTCTAGGCTAATGTGGTGGCTATTGTCTTTTCCACTGCATGTTGCTGCCTGCTTATGATTGGTCAACATCATACAGGGGGAACAAGTACACGCCCCCAGTGGCAGACTCTTGGGCGAAAATAGTTGGATGAATTGGCCTCTTGATGTTCTGAGTCAAACTGCTTTGGAAAGCACAAAGCCAGTCTGGAACCTTGGTGCTGCTAGGAAATACTGTTTTGGCTAATTAAGTTCCAAAACAGACAAACCCTTATATATTGTCCAGTAGGGTTTCCCTAGGATGTTGATTCCGCCTTAATGTATTCAGGAGTAAATCCTTTTAAACTGAAAGATATGTAATATGTAAGCCATGTTATTCCTGAAAACAGCTGTATTTTTAAGAACTGATTATTTTATTTGAAACAAAATAGTTACCTCAAAAGTGCTATTTATTTTTAGATGTGGTATGTAAACTTTGCAAATTCTGTATTTACATTGTTGTCTAATTTGCTGTTTTTCCTGATGTGCCACATGACGCAAATACAACAGATGCCAACGTGTAAATAAAATTCTATATTTGACAAGTAAATGTGATGTATGGTTCTCTTTTGAAAGGTGCTGATGTGCTCAATTTTTATTATGTCAGCAGAGGCAGAACATTTTTGCAGGTGTTAATACACGGCTCAAAAAAATAAAGGGAACACTCAAATAACACATCCTAGATCTGAATGAATGAAATATTCTCATTGAATACTTTCTTATGTACAAAGTTGAATGTGCTGACAACAAAATCACACAAAAATCATCAATGGAAATCAAATTTATTAACCAACGGAGGCCTGGATTTGGAGTCACTCCCAAAATTAAAGTGGAAAAACACACTACAGGCTGATCCAACTTTGATGTAATGTCCTTAAAACAAGTCAAAATGAGGCTCAGTATTGTGTGTGGCCTCCGCGTGCCTGTATGACCTCCCTACAACGCCTGGGCATGCTCCTGATGAGGGTGCGGATGGTCTCCTGTGGGATCTCCTCCCAGACCTGGACTAAAGCATCCGCCAACTCCTGGACAGTCTGTGGTGCAACGTGACGTTGGTGGATGGAGCGAGACATGATGTCCCAGATGTGCTCAGTTGGATTCAGGTCTGTGGAACGGGTGGGCCAGTCCATAGCTTCAATGCCTTCATCTTGCAGGATCTGCTGACACACTCCAGCCACATGAGGTATGGCATTGACCTGCATTAGGAGGAACCCAGGGCCAACCGCACCAGCATATGGTCTCACAAGGGGTCTGAGGATCTCATCTCGGTACCTAATGGCAGACAGGCTACCTCTGGTGAGCACATGGAGCGCTGTGCGGCCCTCCAAAGAAATGCCACCCCACACCATTACTGATCCACTGCCAAACCGGTCATGCTGAAGGATGTTGCAGGCAGCAGATCTCTCTCCACAGCTTCTCCAGACTCTGTCACGTCTGTCACATGTGCTCAGTGTGAACCTGCTTTCATCTGTGAAGAGCACAGGGCGCCAGTGGCGACTTTGCCAATCCTGGTGTTCTGTGGCAAATGCCAATCGTCCTGCACAGTGTTGGGCTGTGAGCACAACCCCATCTGTGTACGTCGGGCCCTCATACCACCCTCATGGAGTCGGTTTCTAACAGTTTGTGCAGACACATGCACATTTGTGGCCTGCTGGAGGCCTGCAGGGCTCTGGCAGTGTTCCTCCTGTTCCTCCTTGCACAAAGGAGGAGGTAGCGGTCCTGCTGCTGGGTTGTTGCCCTCCTATGGCTCCCTCCATATCTCCTGGTATCTTCTCCATGCTCTGGACACTTTTTATAAAAAAACTTAAACTTTGCTTTTACTCACCCTCACTGGATCCAGCGCTGAGTTTTTGCAACTGCTTCCAGTGACTGTTGTTGTCTGCAGCATTGATGTCATGTCGACAGCTCTGTGCAGCCACTAACTTGGCTCCTCAACTTGTGCAATCAAGTCTGGCCACTAAGCTTAGTTATTGGGAGATAGTAACAGAAATTGGGAGCTGTGGCGGAGGGTGAGTAAAGCACCCTGCAGTTTTAAAACAAACTTCAGCTGGCAGAACAGCCAGAAAAATAATAGCAGAAAAAAAGCAACAGGGATTTTTGATCAGTAGCCATTTTAGAGACTTTTTTCAAGACCAAGATGAATCAAGATCGTTACCATTCCTGCAATGTGTTTTATTTATAGTCCTGCCTGAAAGTCTACTTTTCACCACCTGAGAAGAAAGAAGGTGGTGAAAAGTAGACTTTGAGTATTGAAGGTGGTCTGGTAGTCAGCAGATAACTGATATCCAGCTTCAGAAACTCCAGTGATCAGCTACTGAGGAATTGGGAGTATCATTTGGCAGATGATGAAATGAATCCACAGGAGTCGTTGTTCAAAGTGGTTCTTCACTTTCTCTATGATTTCCATATGTCCTAACAGTGTACAATAAATGTAACAATTGTCCAGATGAGAGATGATTTAGACAGGCATTTTGACTTTACCAATTTTTTACTTCTATCATAAAAAATTAGCAGTACATCTGGTTATAATGCTTGGCAGTAAGAGAAGACCAGATGGGCTGAAGAACCGAGCACAATCCTCAAGCTTTACAGGCTGAATATCATGGACCCAAGAATTTTGTAGTCGTAAACTCTCAAAGGGATTCTGTCAACACTGAATGGCTGTTCAAACCAAGTACAGATGCTCTGTGCACCCTTGGAGTGGCCAACATTTAAGTCCAGCTTCACAACTACTTGTTTTCTCTTTATCTCTACCCCCCACCCCTCCTCTTTTATTGACCGCTATGGCTTTATAGAGAAAGGAGAGATAGATGGAAAGAAGTCGGTGGGAAGGAGCACTTAAGTATTTGGCTATTCCAAGGGTGCTCTGAGCACCTGTACTTGGTTTGAACAGCCATTTTGTGCTGATTGACTCCCTTTAAAATGCATCTCCATCCAAATAATATAATGCACATATGGATGTTGGTTTTCTTTCCACAGATTTTTAGTCTATATAAAGGCAATTTATGCTCCAGTGCTGCTCCTCCGATTGTAAGAAACAGATACCACTGCAGTCATTGCAAAGTATTCTGGAGTAATGGAGCTGGATTTTACTCAGACTATAGAGAATATATTCCCTGTCTGTCACTATTGTGCATGATCAGTCAATATTGGGTACTTGTACCTTCTGTGTCATCCCGAATTATTCTATGTGAAGAAAGCACTTCTACAGGAATGCCAACATGTAAGATTACACATGGGAAGGCAATTTTTTTATTAGCCCAAGGAAGACAGCAGTCTGATACAATGTTAGAGCAAGGAACTTTAAAAATATGAAAGACCATACAACAAAACAATGGAGTTTTACAGTGTCAAACAGCACCTGGACTCTGGCGCCAAAGCTCCTTCTGCCACAAAAGATGCCACTATTCTCAAAGGCCACCTTTCTACCAATGCCCTGGTCTCTGTTATTTGTCTATGTCATATCGACAGTGCTGCAGCCAATCACTGATGTCAGCGGCTCTGCTTGTGTAGGTGATATGAACAGCTGAGTTCACTGGCTGCAGCGCTGTCAACGTTGCTTCAGTACTGCAGACAAACAGACCAGAGCAGTGGCATGGAGCTGGTGTTGAACCTGGAGAGAGTAAAGAAATACTCAGTTTGTGGGGGTTTATTACTACAGCAGCTAATGGCAGAATGTTTTTTGAAAGGGAACCACCCCTTTAACATTATTTAAAGGACCACGCCGGTGAAATTTTTCATTTCTGCCTTTGATAGCAGTGATGTGTGTATGTGTAATGAGTATAGTAACATGCTCACCATTGTCAGCAGATGTTTTCAGCGGCGCTCCGGTCTGTTCCAGCGTCACGTGACCTCATGTGTAAACTGCCACATCACACAATGCCTACTGTGTGGAGCGGTGGTTACTTTGTCAATGCAAGTCTATCTAAGACTCAGAATAAATCTGCAAAGTCTAAGCCTCATAGACTTGAATTGAGGAATTTTAAAAAGCGATCTCCGCACCACACTGCAGATATTGTGTGATTCGGCAAGGCACAAATGTGGTCACGTGGCACTGGAGCACTAATGAATGTGCAGAAGACTGTGACTAGTGAGTATATTACTGCACTCATTACACATACACACCTGATTGCTACAGAAGGAAGAAATAAAAAATGTCACTGGAGTGGTCCTTTAAATATAAAGTACCTTTAACTTCACATGGCATCACAAAAGAAACAAAAATGCACACACTATAAGCTCAATTCAGACTTCCTATGCATGGTATTATACTAAGCTGAACGTAACACAGACTGGTGGACTTCACAAATGTATACCAGCCCTAAGGCTGACTTCACATGGCCGTATTCCCGGACCAGACATGGTCTTTTGACCAAAACTAGACGCATCATAACATATATGAGGCTGTTGGTTCAGGTCAGGAGACACGTGGCAAGTCTGGTAATTGAGCTCTTTATATGGAGTGTGAACTGCAGACAGGTGAAAGTTGGCAAGAAACTAATTCGTTTGTAGCCATGGAGACAAATAAGTTTGAATTGATGCTGTTCACTTACGGTATATTTTTACCCTGAAGTCGGTTTTCACCTTTCTGACTAGGCCAATTTTTAGAATTCTGACCACTGTCACTTTAGGTGCTAACAACTCTGGAACGCTTCAACGGATCCCAATGATTCTGAGACTGTTTTTTTGCTACACATTGTACTTCATGTTAGTGGTAAATATTTTTTGCGTTTATTTGTGAAAATAACGGAATTTTGGAAAAAAAAAATTAAAATTTTGCAATTTTCAAACTTTTACTTTTTATGCCCTTAAACCAGAGAGTTATAACACACAAATTAGTTAATAAGTAACATTTACCACAGGTCTACTTTACAACAGCATCATATTTGAAATGTATATATATTTTTTGTTCAGAAGTTAGAAGGGTTAAAAGTTGACCCGCGATTTCTCAATTTTCCAACAAAATGTACAAAATCAACTTTTTTAGGGACCACATCACGTTTGAAGTGACTGAGGGGCCTTTATGACAGAAAATACCCAAAAGTGATACCATTTTAAAAAGTGCACCCCCCAAAGTGCTCAAAACCACATTCAATAAGTTTATTAAAAACTGACCATACACTGATACGCCATATGTGGTGGAAAACTACTGTTTGGGGGCATTGCAGGGCTCGGAAGGAAGGCGCAACATTTGACTTTTGGAATGCAAAACTGGCTGGAATCTATAGCACTCATCTTGTCGGGTTTGCAGAGCCCCTGATGTGTCTAAACAGTAACCCTATTTTTGGAAACTACACCCCTCAAGGAATTTATCTAGAGATATGGTGAGCACCTCGAACCCACAGGAGCTTCACAGAATTTTAGAATGTTGAGCCGTGAAAATAAAAAATCACATTTGTCACTCAAAAATGTTGCTTCAGCCTCAATTTTTTTATTTTCACAAGGTTAACAGGAGAAAATGGACCATACAATTTGTTGTGCAATTTCTCCTGAGTACACCAATACCCCATATGTGGTGGAAAACTACTGTTTGGGCCTATGGCAGGGCTCAGAACATTTTGCATAACATTTTGGATCACATTTATCCTGAGCTCTACGCTGAGCACTTACATCAGGGTTTCTAAATCTCCGAATGTGTGTAGATTTTTGAAATGCATTATTCTGACGGAACCTCCGGTAGAAGATTCCCCATAATGAGGCACTGAGGACAGTATGATCCAGCTATATCCGTCTATATCCCTTTGGAAGTGCATTGAGCTGTAGGTTGGATTGCTGCTAAAAGGGAAAAAAAAACACTCTTTAAATCTTCTTCCTTAGCGAGTGTGAACGAGCTGGGTGTGACAAGAGCGTAAGAGAAAATGAAAGTAAGTGTGTGACTTGTTTTTCAGTGAAGAGGTATTTGGGAATCCTGCAGAAAATACCTGTGTGAATTGCTGTGAGTTGTAGAATTGTGAACTACTGAGTGCTTTTCTACCTGTTAGGTTTTAAAAAGCCCAATACAACTAATGTTCTCTCTACAGTTTTACAGTCTCTTATTTTACTACCTGTGTATTTAAGGGTTAACTACATTGCACTTAAATTCTGAGGTGTAGCTATACTCACAAGGGGTTAATTAAGGGTGAGGGGTCACAATTAAGGGTTTATAAGGGGCAGCTGGTTGGGGCATCCAGTCCTTTTGAAGTGCATTGAGCTGTAGGTTGGATTGCTGCTAAAAGGGAAAAAAACCTCTTTAAATCTTCTTCCTTAGCGAGTGTGAACGAGATGAATGTGACCGGAGTGTAAGTGCAAACGGAAGTACCGTAAGTGTGTGACTTGTTTTTCAGTGACTTGGATTCAGGGAGTTTGGAAGGGAGGAATTTGGAATGAATTGCTGTCTGTTTTTATTAATTCTTTACATTTCTTTTTACCTAACATTTCTGTCCAGTGCAATCCCCATTAGGAAATGAGCTCCATTATTGAGAATGCTATCCAGTGTACCTCCTGCTACATGTATGCAATCCTTGAACATGGGTGCATACTGCTGTGCGAGATGTGTGCACGTTGTGCCTTTGGAAGCCCAGGTACTGGATATAAATGAGCAGCTGGCAACACTGAGATCCATTGACAATATGGAAAGCAGTCTGCTGCTCACTGGGGTAGATGTGAGGGAGGGTGGTAGTAGGGAGCTGCAGGACAGTGAGGCAGCTAGCTGGGTGACAGAAGAGGGGGTAGAGGGAAGAGTGCCAGGGAGGCTAGTCCTGATCTGGCACACCCCAATAAGTTTGCAAAGTTGGCAGATGAGGTGGTGTCGGTACAGGGGTAGCACTGCTGCAGCAAGGCATGTCCTCTGAAATCCAGAGGAGTGTCAGCTCCAGTAAGGGGGGACATAGGAGAGAAGGGCAGGCCAGGCAGGTGCTGGTAGTGGGGGACTCAATTATTAGGGGAACAGATAGGGCAATCTGTCACAAAGACAGGGATCGTCGAACAGTGTGCTGCCTACCTGGCGCTCGAGTCCGGCACATCGCTGATCGGGTTGACAGATTACTAGGAGGGGTTGGTGAGGACCCAGCAGTCATGGTGCACATTGGCACAAATGACAAAGTTAGAGGTAGGTGGAAGGCCCATAAAGATGATTTCAGGGAATTAAGCTGCAAGCTTAAAGCAAAGACCTCCAAGGTGGTATTCTCTGAAATACTACCTGTGCCATGCCAGGGAGGCAACGGGAGATTAGGGGGATAAATAAGTGGCTCAGAAACTGGTGTCGGAAGGAGGTGTTTGGTTTCCTGGAGAACTGGGCCGACTTCTCAGTTGGCTACAGATTCTACGCTAGAGACGGGCTGCACCTCAATAGGGAGGGTGCAGCTGTGCTGGGGGAGAAAATGGCTAGAAGGTTGGAGGAGTGTTTAAAGTAGGGATTGGGGGAGGATATTCATTTTATAGGTGGGGAAGATAGTGCAGAAAGTGACCTGGGCACAAATAAAGAAATTGGGGGTGGGGTTAGAACAGTCAATATAGTAAGGAATAGAGGTACAGAGAGATACATAAAATGCATGTACACTAATGCCAGAAGCCTCACCAACAAAATGGAGGAATTAGAATTAATTTTGTTGGAAAATAATTATAACATGGTGGGGAGATCCGAGACATGGCTGGACGAGAGCCATGACTGGGTAGTTAATTTATAGGGCTATAGTCTGTTCAGAAATGACTGTACAAACAAGCGAGGGGGGGGGTGTTTATATGTAAAATCATCCTTAAAAGCTATCTTGCGTGAGAATATATGTGAATCTAATGAAAATGTAGAGTCCCTGTGGGTGGAGATAAGGGGAGGGGGAAAAAATAATAAATTACTGATAGGGGTTTGTTATAAGTCTCCAAAAATAATGGAAGCAGCGGAGAATATCCTCATAAAGCAAATAGATGAAGCAGCGACTCAAGGAGAAGTCATTATTATGGGGGACTTTAACTACCCTGAAATACATTGGGGAACAGAAACCTGTAGTTCAAGCAAATGTAATAGGTTTTTGACAACTATGAGAGACAATTACCTTTCACAACTGGTTCAGGACCCAACAAGAAGGGGGGCACTGTTAGACCTAATATTAACCAACAGGCCAGACCGCATATCAAATATACGAGTTGGGGGTCACTTGGGTAATAGTGATCACAAAATAATAAGCTTTCATGTATCCTTTAATAAGATGTGTAGTAGAGGGGTTACAAGGACACTAAACTTTAGGAAGGCAAATTTCCAACAGTTGAGAGATGATGTTAGTGCAATAAACTGGGACGATATCCTGAGACATAAAACTACACAAAGCAAATGGGAGACATTTATTAGCATCCTGAATAGGACCCGTGCACAATATATACCCTATGGGAATAAACATGTTAGAAAAGGAGGAAACCACTATGGCTAAATAGAGCTGTAAGGGGCGCAATAAGTGACAAAAAGAAAGCATTTAGAGAACTAAAGCAAGTAGGTAGTGATGAGGCATTAAATAAATGCAGAAAATTAAATAAATTCTGTAAAAACCAAATCAAGGCAGCAAAGATGGAGGCAGAGAGAATCATTGCCAGAGAAGGTAAAAATAATCCCAAAATATTCTTTAACTACATAAATAGTAAAAAATGATAGTGTTGGCCCTCTTATGAATAGTCTGGGCAAAATGGTGGATGAGGAAAAAGCCAATATGCTAAATGATTTTTTTTCAACCGTATTTTCACAAGAAAATCGCATGACAGAAAACATGATCAGTGATGACAAAAATTCTCCATTAAATGTTACTTGCTTAATCCAGCAGGAAGTATGGCGGCATCTAAAAATCACTAAAGTTGACAAATCCCCGGGCCTGGATGGGATACACCCGCGAGTACTGCAGGAATTAAGTAACGTCATAGATAGACCATTATTTTTAATCTTTAAAGATTCCATAATAAGAGGGCCTGTACCACAGGACTGGCGTATAGCAAATGTGGTGCCAATATTCAAAAAGGGGACAAAAACCGAACTTGTAAATTATAAGACAGTAAGCTTAACCTCTACTGTGGGTAAAATCCTGGAGGGTTTCCTAAAAGATGCTATACTAGAGTATCTGAAGAAGAATAACCTCATGACCCAATATCAACATGGGTTTACGAGGGACGGTTCCTGTCAAACTAATCTGATCAGCTTTTATGAGGAGGCAAGTTCCGGACTGGACCAAGGAAATGCAGTGGATAGGGGAAAATATATGTATGTGAGTTAAGAACTGTCTCAGTGATAGGAAGCAAAGGGTGGTTATTAATGGAATACACTCAGACTGGGTCTCAGTTAACAGTGGGGTACCACAGGGGTCAGTATTGGGCCTGCTTCTTTTTAACATATTTATGAATGACCTTGTAGGGGGCATACAGAGTTATATCTAAATATTTGCAGATGACACTAAACTCTGCAGGATAATCAATACAGCGGAGGACAATTTTATATTACAGGAGGATCTATGTAAACTAGGAGCTTGGGCTGATAAATGGTAAATGAGCTTTAATGGGGATAATTGTAAGGTAATGCATTTGGGCAGAGGAAATAAAATGTATCATTATATGCTTAATTGTAAAACACTGGGCAAAACTGTCACTGAAAAAGACCTGGATGTAATGGTGGACAAGCTCACGTTTGGTGGCCAGTGTCAGGCAGCTGCTGCAAAGGCAAATAAAATAATGGGATGCATTAAAAGAGGCATAGATGCTCATGAGGAGAACATTATTTTACCTCTATACAAATCACTAGTGCGACCACACTTAGAACACTGTGTACAGTTCTGGTCTTCGGTGTATAAGAAAGACATAGCTGAACTAGAGCGGGTGCAGAGAAGAGCGACCAAGGTTATTAGAGGACTGGAGGTTCTGCAATACCAAGACAGGTTATTACACTTGGGGTTATTTACTTTGGAAAAATGAAGGCTCAGGGGTGATCTTATTACTATGTACAAGTATATGAGGGGACAGTACAAAGACCTTTCAACTGATCTTTTTACTCTGAGACGGGGACAAAGGGGCATCTTCTACTTCTGGAGGAAAGAAGGTTTAATCATAATCACAGACACGGATTCTTTACTATAAGAGCAGTAAGACTATGAAACTTTGCCGCATGATGTTGTAATGAGTGATTCACTACTAAAATTTAAGAAGGGCATGGATGCCTTTCTTGAAAAGTATAGTATTACAGGTTATAAATACTAGATTCCTTGATAGGGCGTTGATCCAGGGAACTAGTCTGATTGTGGTATGGAGTCAGGAAGGATTTTTTTCCCCAATGAGCTTAGTGTTTGCCACATGGGTTTTTTTTTGCCTTCTTCTCGATCAACGTGTTAGGCTATGGGTTGAACTAGATGGACTTAGTCTTCCTTCAACCTTAAAAACTATGTTACTATGTTTTTAAGCGTGCATAAAAGTGCGGTCACCAACAGTTATGTACATCTCTGAAATTAAAGACAACGTTGAACAGAGGTCATAGTAACTCTGCTGCCTCATTATAGTGAATGGACCGGTTGGGGTTTCATCTGAATTGCGTCATCTGGAGATTTCGATGGATACCCCAATATAAGTGCTCAGTGTAAAGCGCAGGATAAATTTGATTTTAAATATTCCCAATAAAAGCTTCAACTCAATCCACAAAAAAAAAAGTCGCCACTCAGGTCCGTCATCTGTCACTGGAAATAATTGGGACTTCTACGTACAGAAGCTCTGAAAAAGCGCTATGGCTCCTCACCCCAAAATAAATCCAGCGAATTCTACGCTCCCAAATCCAAATGCCCCTCTCCCTTCTGAGCCCACAGTGTGTCTAAACTACATTTAGCATCCACATGTTTGTCATTTCTGTAGTGATGAGAGCCCACCTAATTTACGGGTGCATGTGTGCAGAAGCATGTACTGGGCACTATACTGGCAGATTTGCAATTTTCACTCGGCAACATCTACTGCTGCTTGTTTCTAGAAAACGCCCACGGAGTCAAAATCGTCACTACATCTGTAGATAAATTCCTATAGGGGTGTAATTTCCGACTGACAGGTTCCTTTTAATAGCTCAAGCTACCCTCCTATATATATTACCTAACCTATATCATTGGAGAAAAATAATTTATTATATTTTACCAAAGTATATCATTACTACTGTGGTAGATCGCTCACTCAACTGCACATGGAGGTAGACACAGGTACACGGAGGTAGACACAAGTACACTGTCCCTTTAAAACTTCTGGTTTGTTTATTAAAAAAATGCAGCATAAACCAACACTGAGTCCACAAAAGAAAAACACAGCCCGCTGGGCAAACAGGAAAAACAAAACAAAATGGCAACACAAAAGCACAGTCTTTGTGGAGGCAGGGATCCGCCTGCTCAGAGTGCAGATACTCTGTGTGGTTCAGGTTAGCTCCACATAAACAGATCTGGAGTTCCTCACTCCAGAACTACTGAACGCTGAATGCCTCAGCTGGCTAAGTATTTAAACCTCCCCCCAGACTACACCCTGGGGAGGAGATATGGAGAACAACATCCCACCTACTCTATGGTTGTTCTCATAAAAACATGCCCTTTGGAAATGGAGACTTAACCCCTCCTTGCACATAACATGCTGGAGGAAACTTAACGGTTTCCATTCACTGACGCCCATAGCCTCTGGGAAACATATCTCCCCTCCACCACTCTACCAGTGACTTTGTCACACTACCTAGAACATCTTGAATTACCAGTATTATACAACTGTACCAGCTGTGAAAGAAAACCATTAATATAAACAAGTAAAGCAAATATATTAGTCAAAGCTGTATGCTCCAGTTCTACAACAATACTGCAGGACTCGGTGCCTAATGTAGAAAACCAATAAAATTCACATTGAAGTAATCATTTTGATTGACTCACTTTCAATCTCTTCTAAAATAAGCCATATAAGATCGTAAACACGATAATTGGCTTCATGAAAGTGTCTGGTAATTCCAGTTTCCTCAAATTTGTTCTTTTCACCTGTAGCATCGGCGTCTCTGCCTCCTGCTAGGCAGAGACGCCGTACCTCTCACCTTCCTGTTCAGCGCGCGGCATCCTCCAGCGCTCCTTCCCTCGCTGCTGCTGGCGCGCACTCCTCCCCGGGCACTGTGCTTAGGGTGCGCACGCGCTCCCCCTCTTTTAAAGGGACCGCGCGCGCCGTCCTAAGGAGTCCCCGGCCAATAGCCGGGGGACTTCCCATATATAAGGCACCTCCTCCAAAATGGAGGTGCCCGAGCAAAGTTGTTGCAAAGCATACTCACCTCTGCTTCAGCCCTCAGGTCCCGTTGCCAGCCTGACGTCCAGTCCTGTCTGCCTGCTTGTCTTCCCTTTAGCCCGACAGTCTGTCTCCTGCATCCGCCAGTCTGTCTATGGGCAAGTCCACCTGCAGTACAGGAAGCACCTGCCAGTTACCTGCCTGCTACCTGCCGTACCTGCTAGCCCGCTCACCTGGGAGCGCTCACCTGCTACCCGCCTGCTAGCCTACCTGGAGGCTCCACCGTCACTTGCCTTGACCACCTGCCTGCCAGCCAAGAGACTCTTACCCGCTCACCTGGGAGCGCTCACCTGCTACCTGCCTGCTAGCCTACCTGGAGGCTCCGCCGTCACTTGCCGTGACCACCTGCCTGCCAGCCAAGAGACTCTTACCCGCTCACCTGGGAGCGCTCACCTGCTACCCGCCTGCTAGCCTACCTGGAGGCTCCGCCGTCATTTGCCGTGACCGCCTGCCTGCCAGCAAAGAGACTATTACCCGCTCAGCCGTCACTTGCCGTGACCGCCTGCCTGCCAGCCAAAAGACTATTACCTGCTCAGCCGTCACTTGCCATGACCGCCTGCCCGCCATCCAAGAGACTATTACCCGCTCAGCCGTCACTTGCCGTGACCGCCTGCCTGCCAGCCAAGAGACTCTTACCTGCTCTTCCGTCACTTCCCGTGACCACCCGCCTACTCACCCAAAGACTGCTACCTACCAGCTGTGTCCACCCGCTACTCCGGTTAGTTCCAGCTATCTGACCCGTGGGAGCCACCTGCTCTATTACAAGGTCGTCCCCAGTATAACATCTGCCCCTCGAGGTTCCGCCTTGTTCCTGGGCACAGAGGTTCCACCACCCGGCCCCGTTACAGTTTGCTAGGGCCATGGAATCCGGTGGCGCCCAAGCTCCCTCGCTCTCTGACCTGTTCCACGAAGTCTCCCGTCAGACATCCCAACAGGAATCCATCCTGAACCACCTGCGTAATGTCAACTCCCGCCTGGAGACACTGACTGCTCCACCTGGACCTGCCTCCAGTCGTACGACTCACGCCCCGGCAACGCCGCTACCCATCAATGCCATGGTACCCGGTCCAGGTCCTTGGCTCTCTGCACCGCCTCGTTTTGGTGGAGATCCCGCCTTGGCTCGAGGCTTCATTAACCAGTGCACCCTGCACTTTGAACTCTTGGCACATCACTTTACCACCGACCGGGCCAAAGTGGCTTTCATCATGTCCCATCTCACTGGGGAGGCACTGGCTTGGCTAAATCCCTTGTGGGAGAGAGGGGATCCCCTGGTATCCAAATTTTCAGCTTTCCTCGCGGCTTTCCAGAAAGTCTTCGATGAACCGGGACGAAAGACCTCGTCAGCCTCCTCTCTGCTACGTCTCCGCCAAGGGAGTCTCACCGTAGGCCAATATGCCATACGGTTCCGTACCCTCGCTTCTGAGCTTGCCTGGGATAACGAGGCCCTGCTGTCTGTCTTCTGGGAGGGACTTTCCGGACGGATTAAAGATGAACTTGCCGGTCGGGACATCCCTACCACCTTGGACGACCTGGTGTCATTAGCTACCCGGATTGACATCCGGTTCCAGGAACGTACCAAGGAAACCACACGGGAGAGAAGGTTTCCCCGCCTTGCTCCTAACTTCCAGAGACCTGTCTCTTCTCCAGTCACTCCCCAGGTGCACTCACCCGAGCCCATGCAGGTCGACCAGACCAAGTTGGTCAAATCCCGCCAGTAGTCACGCCGGGCCGAGGGGAGCTGTTTCTATTGTGGCAGCAAGGAGCACCTGATCCGTTCCTGCCCGAAGAGGCCGGGAAACGCCGGTGTCTAGGATCACTCGGAGAGGTCGTCCTAGACAAAAGTAAGTCCTCTCCCTCCTTGACTTTGTCTGTCTCTCTCTCCTGGGGAGAGGATCGGCACTTTGAAATCACCCACCTAGACTCTGGAGCTGCTGGGAACCTCATCTCCCAGTCCTTGGTAGAGAGATACCTTATTCCCACCAAGCCTCTCACTGAACCTTTGTCAGTTGCCTCCATGGATGGTAGACTCCTTCCAGTACCCATCCTGCACGTCACTGAACCCTTAACTCTGCAGGTGGGAATGCTGCACTCAGAGAAGATCTCCTTCCACGTGCTATCCGGACTCTCTCACTCCCTGTTGCTAGGGCTACCTTGGCTCCAGACACATGAACCCGTATTGAACTGGCGATCCGGTGAAGTACTCCGGTGGGGTCCAGACTGCCATAAGACTTGCCTGGTTCCGGTCTGCCCAGCTCGCCCTCCACCTACTCCAGCTAATCTACCCGGTCTCCCGGCTCCATACTGGCCCTATGCGGACGTCTTCGGTAAAAAGGAAGCAGAGACTGTAATGCACACGCCCGGGCTGAGTGGCGTGTGCGTGTATATGTAGTGATTCCACTGGACCGTGCCGGAGAGTGAATGCCTGGAGGGGCGTAACTAAGTTTCCACCCGATCCGACCATGGTCGCACGACGGCATACGACGCCAGTGCACCAAGGAGGAACCGAGCAGAGGGACCAAGTGCTACTCCAGGACAGACCCCGGACACGGCTGTTGACCTACACAGGGGAATACAGGAACAGGCAGGTTAGGCTGGCACACAGACTACTGGGTATAGGCAGACACGGCTGGTATGCAGACTGGCGGATGCTGGTAAGCACGACTGGTATGCAGGCAGGGAGGTACAGGCAGGTACGACAGGTTGGAGCACCGAGTGGATAGGACTCAGTACAGACTGGGACTCAGGAACAGAACCGCAGATGCGGTGGACAAACAGCAGAGTGAGGCCGCCCAGAGCGGCGAGCAAGAGCAGAACAAGACGAGACCGCCTGGAGCGGTGAGCGAGAGAGAAAGCAGGACAAGGCCGCTTGGAGCGGTGAGCGAGAGAGGAGCAGGACGAGACTGCCGAAGCAGCGAGCAAAGGGTCAGAGCAGAGCAAGACTGCCGGAGCAGCGAGCAAAGGGTTAGAGCAGAGCGAGACTGCCGGAGCAGCGAGCAAAGGGTCAGAGCAGAGCGAGACTGCCGGAGCAGCGAGCAAAGGGTCAGAGCAGAGCGAGACTGCCGGAGCCGTGAGCAAAGGGTCAGAACAGAGCGAGACTGCCGGAGCAGCGAGCAAAGGGTCAGAGCAGAGCGGAAACCGCAGGAGCGGTGAGCAAGGTAGAGCAGGCAAGAGCCGCCGGAGCGGCAGTCTCGCTCTGCTCTGACCCTTTGCTCGCTGCTCTGGCAGTCTCGCTCTGCTCTGACCCTTTGGTCGCTGCTCCGGCAGTCTCGCTCTGCTCTGACCCTTTGCTCGCTGCTTCGGCAGTCTCGTCCTGCTCCTCTCTCGCTCACCGCTCCAAGTGGCCTTGTCCTGCTCTTCTCTCGCTCACCACTACAGGCGGTCTCGTCTTGTTCTGCTCTTGCTCGCTGCTCTGGGCGGCCTCACTCTGCTGTTTGTCCACCGCATCTGCAGTTCTGTTCCTGAGTCCCAGTCTGTACTGGGTCCTATCCACTCGGTGCTCCAACCTGTCGTACCTGCCAGTACCTCCCTGCCTGCATACCAGTCGTGCTTACCAGCATCCGCCAGTCTGCATACCAGCCGTGTCTGCCTATACCCAGCAGTCTGTGTGCCAGCCTAACCTGCCTGTTCCTGTATTCCCCTGTGTGGGTCAACAGCCGTGTCCGGGGTCTGTCCTGGAGTAGCACCTGGTCCCTCTGCTCGGTTCCTCCTTGGTGCACTGGCGTCGTATGCTGTCGTGCGACCCTGGTCGGATCGGGTGGATACTTAGTTACGCCCCTCCAGGCATTCACTCTCCGGCACGGTCCAGTGGAATTACTACATATACACGCACACGCCACTCAGCCCGGGCGTGTGCATTACAGCATGCTCAGGCCATGGTTCCCGTTGAGCCCCACGGCCTTCGCTCTCTGAGACCTTTTCCAGCAAATAAGTGCATTTAGAAGAAATTTATTTTTATTTTTTTTGCTACTAGCTGAGTTCCAGGCGAATTTCGCACCCGTCCAGATGGAGCTTTCTGCACCCGTTCCTGCGGATCCGCCACGGTACTATGGGGATCCAAGACAGAGTCGTGCATTTGTGGAGCAATGCATGCTACACTTCAAGTTCTACCCTCTTTGTTTTCCCACCGATCGGGCTAAGGTGGGATTCATGATGTCTTACCTAGCGGGTGATGCCTTGAAATGGATCACCCCCCTATGGGACACACAGGATCCTATCGTCCTGGACATAATGGCCTTCCTGGTGGCCTTTCTAATGGTCTTCGATGACCCTAATCCGGAGGCTCCTGCTGAAGCTTCACTTCCCAATAACCCGGAGCAGCCCCGTTGGGTAATGTGTGTGGGTAGCACACTAGTCCTCCTGCCCGAAGAGACTACTGCCCACCCAGAATCCACACAGGATGACTACGCTCTCCGGAATACTTCTCCCAACCTCAAGAGGCAGTCCAGACGTGCTAGGCGTAGAGGCAAGCCGTCACGCCAGGGTCTGTCCTCCCAAAGACCTCCTGACCCCAACCTTAAAGTCCCTGCTGAAGCTTCACTTCCCTGTATCCCGGAGCAGCCCCGACGGGTAATGTGCGTGGGTAGCGCACCAGTTCTCCTGCCCGAAGAGACTTCTGCCCACCTAGAATCCACACAGGAGGACTTCCTGCACCCGGTATCTGATGCTTCACCCACTTTAACCGGTGATCCTGTCCAAGGGTACTCCGAAGCAGTGTTTACCTCCGAGTCTGTGCATCTCTACTACCTGGCGGAGGACCCCCTGTTGCCTCCTGAATCCTCCGGAATACAACCTGATGACAAATGGAGAGAGACTTCCCTACACCCGGTACCCGATACTTCGTCCGCTCCGTCCTGTGAGCCTGACAATGGGTACCTCAAAGCGGTAGATAACCCCGAGTCTCTACACCCCTCCGACCAGGCGGAGGACCTCCAATTGTCTCCAGAACCCTTCGGGGTGCTACCTGGTAGCGAATGGACAGAGTCTTCCCTATACTCTGTACCTGATACCTCGCCCGCTTCGTCCAGTGAGTCCGACCTAGTGTACTCCGAAGCAGAGGTTATCCCCGAGTCTCTACACCCCTCCGACCAGGCGGAGGACCTCCAGTTGTCTCCTGAACCCTTCGGGGTGCTACCTGATAGCGAATGGACAGAGACTCTAGTATACTCGGTACCTGATACCTCGGCCGCTTCTTCCAGTGAGTCCGACCTAGTGTACTCCGAAGCAGAGGTTATCCCCGAGTCTCTACACCCCTCCGACCAGGCGGAGGACCTCCAGTTGTCTCCTGAACCCTTCGGGGTGCTACTTGATACAAGTGGACAGGGACTCTCCTATACTCGGTACCTGATACCTCGCCCACTTCTTCCACCGAGTCCGACCTAGTGTACTCTGAAGCAGAGGTTACCCCCGAGTCTCTGCACTCTTCCGACCCGGCGGAGGACCCCCAGTTGTTTCCTGAATCCTCCATGGTACCACCAGATAACAAAGAGACAGTGACTTTTCTACACCTTGTACCTGATACCTCGCCCATTTCATCCTGTGAGCTTGACAAGATGTACCCCGAAGCAGAGGTTACCCCCGAGTCTCTGCACCCCTCCAACCCGGCGGAGGACTTCCAGTTGTCTCCTGAACCCCCTGGGGTGCTACCTGATAATAAGTGGAGAGAGACTTCCTTGTGTGCTGTTCCTGGTACCCCACCCGTTTCATCTGTTGCTGAGGATGGCTGGATAGGAGGTAGCATCCTAGCTACTCGGATGAGACCAGTTTTTCCTGTGGACAGTGGAAGTGATCTCCTTGAAGTGAAGGATTGGCCCTCGAATTCCCTGCGGAACATTCTGGCAGGCCTGAAGAAGAGGGGGCGTAAGGGGGGGTACTGTAACATACCTGGCGGCGTCCTTGCATTGTGGTCCTTCTCCCACTGTGCAAGAGCGCGCACTTGATCTCCAGTCCAGTCTGCTAGCCTGGCTTCCCTCCATGCTGTCTGCTTGCCTCTGTTTCTGCTGCTTAAGGGCGGCGCCCAATCACTTCCTGCTTCTTGTAGCTGCTGCAGGCACACCCCTTGTGCGTCCTCAGCCTATTGCTGTCTGTCACCTGGTATTTAACCCAGCTCCTCCCTGGAATCCATGCCTGAGCATTGTGTTCTGTCAGTTGGCTTCCTGTCACTGATGTGCCAGGTCCTGTCTATGCTTCCTGCCTTGCGGTATCACACGGAACAGACTGGAAGGGAAAGGCAGAACCAGGTACACACAGGATACTTGCAATGAAGTAGCGAGTGGACTCTAAACTCACAAACGGGAGTACAGGGACAACGAGTAGGAGTTAGGTACGGGATCAGATTCTGCAGGAAAAGGGAAGGTACAGACATAGAGAAAAACAGGTAACAGGCTAGGAGAGTATTCAGACAAGAACAGACACAGCAGCAAGATACAGGAGCGGGTCTAGGTATGCGGCCCCTAGAAGGCGGAACGAAAAGGCTAGGAGCATGTTCAGACAGGAACAGGCAAGATACAGGAACGGGTCTAGGTATGCGGCCCCTAGAAGGCGGAAAGAACAGGCTAGGAGCGTGTTCACACTGGCCTGGAAATACAGCCTCCAGGATAGGCAGAAGACAACAGGCTAGAAGATAGTTCAGACAGGACACAGTTCAGACACGGGAACTGATACCGCAAGGCAGGAAGCATAGACAGGACCTGGCACATCAGTGACAGGAAGCCAACTGACAGAACACAATGCTCAGGCATGGATTCCAGGGAGAAGCTGGGTTAAATACCAGGTGACAGACAGCAATAGGCTGAGGACGCACAAGGGGTGTGCCTGCAGCAGCTACAAGAAGCAGGAAGTGATCGGGCGCCGCCCTTAAGCAGCAGAAACAGAGGCAAGCAGACAGCATGGAGGGAAGCCAGGCTAGCAGACTGGACTGGAGATCAAGTGCGCGCTCTTGCACAGTGGGAGAAGGACCACAATGCAAGGACGCCGCCAGGTATGTTACAGAGACGTTGCCACCCCATAGGCCATATGACTGCCCGATCGACCTGGTACCTGGCGCCACTCCCCCCCGTGGGCGTATCTACCCGTTGTCTGCGGCCGAAACCCGGGCCATGTCTGAATACATTGAGGAGATTCTGGCTAGGGGATTTATCTGAAAATCTACCTCCCCGGCTGGAGCCGGATTCTTCTTTGTCAAAAAGAAAGACGGCTCGCTACGTCCCTGTATAGACTACAGAGGACTCAATCTAATCACTGTAAAAAAACAAATACCCCCTGCCGCTCATCTCCGAATTGTTTGACCGTCTCAAGGGCGCCAGGATCTTCTCCAAGCTGGATCTACGAGGAGCCTACAACCTGGTCCGTATCCGTCAAGGAGACGAGTGGAAGACAGCATTCAATACCCGGGACGGTCACTATGAGTACCTTGTGATGCCCTTTGGTCTCTGTAACGCCACCGCTGTCTTTCAAGAGCTGGTCAACGACATCTTCCGTGACCTCCTGTACTCCTGCATAGTGGTATACCTGGACTATATCTTGGTCTTCTCTCCGGATCTCCCCACACACCGGAGGGATGTTCGCCAGGCCCTGCTTAGGCTTCGGCAGAACCACCTCTATGCCAAATACGAGAAGTGCCTCTTCGACCAGACCTCCCTTCCATTCTTGGGCTATGTTATCTCCCAGACAGACCTGCAAATGGATCCCGAGAAGCTCTCTTCCGTTCTAAAATGGCCCCGTCCAGAAGGTCTGAAGGCGATACAGCGATTCCCGGGCTTCGCCAATTATTATTGTCTTTTCATCCCCCATTTCTCGTCCCGGACTGCTCCCATATCTGCGCTTACCCATAAGGGGGCAAATCCCAAGGTATGGTCGCCTGAAGCCGAGGAGGCCTTCCTTTCCTTAAAGAGAGCCTTCGCCTCTGCCCCCGTTCTGCACCGTCTGGACTGTAATAAACAATTCTACCTGGAGGTTGATGCCTCCTCCTCCGGAGCCGGAGCGGTACTCACCCAAAAATCCTCTACCGGGAGAATGGTAACCTGCGGCTTCTTCTCCAAAATCTTCTCCTCGTCTGAGCGCAACTACTCCATAGGAGACCGCGAATTACTAGCCGTCAAATTGGTACTGGGGGTGTGGCGCTATCTGCTTGAAGGGGCTCTTTACCCGGTAATCATCTACACGGATCACAAAAACCTGGCATATCTCCAAAATGCCCAGAGACTCAATCCTCGCCAGGCCCGGTGGTCGTTGTTTTTTGCCCGCTTCGACTTCATTCTTCATTTCTGCCCGGCGGACAAGAACGTCAAAGCTGATGCCTTGTCCCCGTCCTTCCTGTCCTCTGATCAAGAGGAGGAGCCTACGCACATCATTGACTCCTCTAAGGTGATGAATGTGGCCCCCTTGGATCTGACTCGTCTTCCACCCGGTAAGACGTTTGTAGCAGTACCAGATCGGGAGAGGGTTCTTCGCTGGGGACATTCCTCTAAACTAGCTGGCCATGCTGGCCAAAAGAAGACCTTCCAGCTCATTTCCCGGCATTACTGGTGGCCTACCCTGCGAAAGGACGTCGTGGACTTCATCGCGGCCTGTTCATCCTGTGCCTGTCACAAAATTCCCAGACATTTACCAGCTGGCCATCTCCAGCCCCTTCCCGTACCTGCTGCTCCATGGCAGCACATTGCTATGGACTTTATCACCGATCTTCCTGTGTCTGCCGGTTGTACAGTCATTTGGGTGGTCGCTGACCGCTTTTCTAAAATGGCCCACTTCATTCCCCTGCCTGGTCTGCCATCTGCACCCGAGCTGGCTAAAGACTTTATTCGCCACATCTTCCGTCTCCATGGCCTACCCCTCCACATTGTGTCGGATCGTGGGGTTCAGTTCACCTCTGGCTTCTGGAGAGCCACATGTAAGCTGCTAGACGTCACCCTGGATTTCTCCTCCGCTTACCACCCACAGTCCAATGGTCAAGTGGAGCGGATCAATCAGATCCTGACCAGCTACCTCCGGCACTTCGTTAATGCCCACCATTCGAATTGGGTGGATCTCCTACCATGGGCTGAATTCTCTTATAATAACCATGAGAGCGAATCCTCTTCCAAATCCCCGTTCTTTATAGTCAGTGGCCAACATCCCCGGATTCCAGTTCCTGTCTCCGTTTCTGTGGACAACCCTGCCGCGGAGTCTCTTGTTAGCGAATTTTCTAGCATTTGGGAGAGTACCAGGTCCACTCTTCTTCTGTCCTCCGAGCGGATGAAGAGATATGCTGATAAGAGACGTCTGGATCCGCCTCAATTTCGTCCGGGAGACAAGGTTTGGCTCTCTTCCAAACATGTGCGGCTCAAAGTACCCTCCTACAAGTTGGGCCCTCGATTCATCAGACCCTTCGAAGTCCTCAGGCAAATTAACCCAGTGGCTTACAAATTAAAACTCCCGGCCACCCTACGCATTCCCAACTCCTTCCACGTATCCCTCCTCAAACCCGTTGTCCTTAACACTTTTTCCGACAATCCCGGTACTCCTCCTACTCCAGTTTCTGCTGAGGACGTCTTTGAAGTGGAGAGTATCCTGGTCACCAAGAGGGTAAGAGGGAGAACCTTTTTTTCTGGTGGATTGGAAGGGGTTTGGTCCTGAGGAAAGAACTTGGGAACCCAGGGAGAACATCAACACTCTGCTTCTCCTTGAGAAATTTCTCTCTGGCCTACAAAAGGGGGAGCCTAAAGGGGGGGATACTGTAGCATCGGCGTCTCTGCCTCCTGCTAGGCAGAGACGCCGTCCCTCTCACCTTCCTGTTCAGCGCGCGGCGTCCTCCAGCGCTCCTTCCCTCGCTGCTGCCGGTGCGCACTCCTCCCCGGGCACTGTGCTTAGGGCGTGCACGCGCTCCCCCTCTCTTAAAGGGACGGTGCGCGCCGTCCTAAGGAGTCCCCGGCCAATAACCGGAGGACTTCCCATATATAAGGCACCTCCTCCAAAATGGAGGTGCCCGAGCAAAGTTGTTGCAAAGCATACTCACCTCTGCTTCAGCCCTCAGGTCCCGTTGCCAGCCTGACGTCCAGTCCTGTCTGCCTGCTTGTCTTCCCTTTAGCCCGACAGTCTGTCTCCTGCATCCGCCAGTCTGTCTATGGGCAAGTCCACCTGCGGTACAGGAAGCACCTGCCAGTTACCTGCCTGCTACCTGCCGTACCTGCTAGCTCGCTCACCTGGGAGAGCTCACCTGCTACCCACCTGCTAGCCTACCTGGAGGCTCCGCCGTCACTTGCCTTGACCACCTGCCTGCCAGCCAAGAGACTCTTACCCGCTCATCTGGGAGCCCTCACCTGCTACCCGCCTGCTAGCCTACCTGGAGGCTCCGCCGTCACTTGCCGTGACCACCTGCCTGCCAGCCAAGAGACTCTTACCCGCTCACCTGGGAGCGCTCACCTGCTACCCGCCTGCTAGCCTACCTGGAGGCTCCGCCGTCATTTGCCGTGACCGCCTGCCTGCCACCCAAGAGACTATTACCCGCTCAGCCGTCACTTGCCGTGACCGCCTGCCTGCCAGCCAAGAGACTATTACCCGCTCAGCCGTCACTTGCCAAGACCACCTGCCTGCCAGCCAAGAGACTCTTACCTGCCCTTCCGTCACTTCCCGTGACCACCCGCCTACTCACCCAGAGACTGCTACCTACCAGCTGTGTCCACCCGCTACTTCGGGCAGTTCCAGCTATCTGACCCGTGGGAGCCACCTGCTCTATTACAAGGTCGTCCCCAGTATAACATCTGCCCCTCGATGTTCTGCCTTGTTCCTGGGCACAGAGGTTCCACCACCCGGCCCCGTTACATCACCCTCTTCCTTTTATCAACTTTATCAACCCTAATGGCAGACTTATGTTTATTAATGCATATCTTGCATGTCCGAGTGGTTTGGCCAACATAGACTTTCCCACATGGTCATTTCAAGAAGTGGATAACATTACCCTAATTGTAAGTGAAATAAAGCTTTTAATTCAATAGAATAGCTTCACTAAGGTGCTGTTGTGGATCACCTCTAATAATGACTGTACAGTTCTGGCAAGACAAACATGGATATGACCCATTCTTTCTAGTTTGCAAAATGTCTATTTTTAATTTGTTTGTCCACCTTCACTATCTGGTTGGCCAGTGAGCGTCATTTACAATAGACAAATATAGGGGGGTCCCGACACAACATACACTGCTCAAAAAAATAAAGGGAACACTCAAATAACACTTCCTAGATCTGAATGAATGAAATAGTCTCATTGAATACTTTGTTCTGTACAAAGTTGAATGTGCTGACAACAAAATCACACAAAAATCATCAATGGAAATCTAATTTATTAACCAATGGAGGCCTGGATTTGGAGTCACCCCCAAAATTAAAGTGGAAAAACACACTACAGGCTGATCCAACTTTGATGTAATGTCCTTAAAACAAGTCAAAATGAGGCTCAGTACTCGCCAAAGGTAGCCTGACTGCCATTAGGTACCGAGATGAGATCCTCAGACCCCTTGTGAGACCATATGCTGGTGCGGTTGGCCCTGGGTTCCTCCTAATGCAGGACAATGCCAGACCTCATGTAGCTGGAGTGTGTCAGCAGTTCCTGCAAGATGAAGGCATTGAAGTTGGGAGATGCTTTAGTCCAGGTCTGGGAGGAGATCCCACAGGAGACCATCCGCAACCTCATCAGGAGCATGCCCAGGCATTGTAGGGAGGTCATACAGGCACGTGGAGGCCACACACAATACTGAGACTCATTTTGACTTCTTTTAAGGACATTACATCAAAGTTGGATCAGCCTGTAGTGTGTTTTTCCACTTTAATTTTGGGGGTGACTCCAAATCCAGGCCTCCATTGGTTAATAAATTTGATTTCCATTGATGATTTTTGTGTGATTTTGCTGTCAGCACATTCAACTTTGTACGGAACAAAGTATTCAATGAGAATATTTAATTCATTCAGATCTAGGATGTGTTATTTGAATGTTCCCTTTATTTTTTTAAGCAGTGTACTATAATTAGGATCACTTTTTTATCATTGGCTAATACTTTAAAGTAGTATGTTACATAAGGCCTGGATGATTATCAAAGTAGAAATAAAAAGTGGGATTTTTTTAGCTTGTTTTTCAGGACGTGTATTGAAAAGAAGAGATAAAGAGATGTGCAACACTAGGTGCATTGGGGGATCCCATTAAAGTCCCCTGTAACATGAGAACAACCCTTTAGATGTTCTGCTTCTTATGTTTTGGTATCTTCAGAGATCTTGTGAAGTCCCTGACTCAATGGTTCATAGCTGTTTGCAAGCATATGGAGCCCTACACAGTTATAGGCTGTTCTTTAATGTTATGGCTGCATATTGTATATGGTATGTAAAGGACATATGCAACTCTAAGGCTGCGTTCACACATTGCTTATTTTCGCGTGCTTTTTTGCACGCGCTTTTTCAAAATACGCAATGTGCCTTGTGTCTGCCAGCAAAGTGAATGGGAAATTCACTTTGTCATTCAGACACTGTGTTATTTTACGCAGCACGAAAGCGCAGCTGCGTAAAGAATTGACATGTCAATTCTTTACGTAGCTGCGTCCTGCGCTTTCTCCTATTGTGCCCGTTATAAGCGATGGAATTACGCAGCGGTGTTCACACACTGCGTAATTCCAGCGCTTTTTTATGGAGGCGCAGGAGAAACTATGGATACTCACCTATCCGAAGGATGGGAGAGGCGTCCGCTCCGGTCCCGCGCTTCCAGCATCTGCCGGAGAACCGTTCGGCTGACTGTAGCTTACCGGCTTGTAACCGGCTTCCGGTCAGCTGATTTACAAGCCGGTCATATGACAGTCAGCTGATTGCTTCACGGCAGATGCTGGAAGCCGCAGGACCGGAGCGGACGCCTCTCCCATCCATCGGATAGGTGAGTATCCATAGTTTTTTTCTTTTAAAGCAGTGTATGTACTGCAGCCAGAAGCTGTCTGTACATACACTGCTAGGGGGACACTCACACACACGACACATAGACACAGACAGGACACACATACATTACATTATACATACAGACACATACATTACATTACATACAGGTGTCCATGCTCCTCACACTTCATTTCTCCTGCACCTGCGTAAAAAAACGCAGGAAAAAACGCAGTGTGTGAATGGAGGTGCAGTTTTTACCTGCGTGTAAAAACTGCAGGAAAATACGCGCGCGTAAAAAATACGCAATGTTTGAACGCAGCCTTAGTTTGAATTCACACACCCAGTCATGATGCTCTTAACACACACTTAACAGCCTCACTAGGGCACTCCAACAAATTTATCCTGGGAGCTGGGAGGGGTTCAAGCTATTGTTACCAGCGATGATTATCACCCCCATTATCTGAATGCAAGGAAGAATGTGAATTTGTGCGAATTGTGCAGTATCAGTTTGTCATCTCTGCTCCATCTTGTCTTCCAGCACAGGATTAAAAAGGGTCCGACTCCATATCTAGCTTCATGGCTTGATCATAGATGCTAGATCCTGATTCCCAAGAAAATCCCAACAACCCAAGAATGTGAAAGAAATGCACAAAACACTTTTATTGGATGTTAAATCGACCAAATTTTATTACAAATCACATTATTATTATTTCATTCAGTGTCTGGAATTTAGAATCAGCCATTTACTATGAAAAAGACACTGAAAACGGCAAACCTCCGACTCACGAAGAATAATCCTTCAGCCCTCAGGAGAGGAAAACCCCCTGTGGAGGAAACGTCTAGGGATCCATGGCTGGAGGACTGCCCTTGCCTTGGGCTTAGAAGGTTAATGCCAACACATATAATACAATGTACAAATTCTGGTACAATTTTATCATATTTACAGTGAGACAATATACATCCACTACAGATATGATAGCAGTGACATCACATAGTCACACAAGTTACACATTACATCAGCAGAAAACAGACAGTAATGGAGAAGATCAAAGCAGGTGCCCTGTGTGAAACTCCATATGGAGAAGCCCAATGCGACCTCTCCACGCCCACAAGGATGTGATAACATGGAAGAGGGCTGATTAGTCAGGGGAACTAATGCCCCATCAACTCGTCAAAGTCCTCATCAGTATAGGGAAAGCAGAGGTTATAAATGATTTTCTAAAACATTTATTTAACTGAATTATGTTACGGGAGAGGGTTTAATCGCATATAGCTGAATGTTGCGGGATTGGAGGACATGGGGGACCTGACAGGTTCCCTTTAAATATGCTGCCATCCCCCTACATACAACATGAGCCCCCACATAGCCCCCTCAATCAACAACCAAAGCGATCAACCTATAGGGCCTTTATACATGTATACCATAACAAAAAAAAATAATTCTATCTTTATTTAGTTAATTTAAAAACCCAATACATAAATACGCACACATTTACACAGAAAAACAGTGATTTAAAAAAAAGTGCAGAAATGATCGGAGACAGGGACGAGTTTCGCCCTTCACAATTCCCTTCCTGACAGCAGATGTTGGCCCCTAAGATGAAATGGTATGGCGCCCGCGCTCCACGTCAACTGTCCCTATGTAGCCCTACCACTTCTCTAACAGACCAGGCCTCTTCAATAGTGATCAGATAATATGCAATGAACATATATACTGTAAATATACACACTATAGATACTAGTGGGCTGAGGGATAGATCAGCAATATTTTTCAACAATCTGACCAGAAAAAACCCTAACAAAGTCCAGGAAGAAATATATATGATGTCCTTCTCAAACAAAGAATAACCCTTCAGATCATAAATGGCCGGTCAAGTAGCAATTCAGTAAAAAACACAAAACATCCATACACCTCAAAGTCACGTTTCTATGGATATGGATTAACTATATACATAGACCCTATATGACCTGAACAGTTGTGTACTTATCTTAATGGCATCTTCTTCCGACGCGTTTCCCCCCTCTGTTGGTCATTCTGGCTTTAATCAGAGAATTCCTTCAATCAGGACAAGAAAAGGAGACCATAAGTTGTACTGCAATGAGGATAACAACTCACAGGCCCAGGCAATATGCTCCACATAGCCCCCTACATACAGTATGAGCCCCCACACAGCAGCCTATATACAGCATAAGCCCCCACACAGCCCCAATATACAGTATGAGCCTCCACACAGCCCCCTATATACAGTATGAGCCCCCACACAGCTCCCTATATACCGTATGAGCCCCCACACAGTCCCTACATACAATATGAGTCCTCACATAGCCCCAATATACAGTATGAACCCCCACATATCCTCCTATATACAATAAGAGCCTGCACATAGCTCCCTATAAGCAGTAAGAGCCCACACATAGCACCTATATACAGTATGACCCACCATTTTGTCTACTGTATACAGTATGAGTCCACAGATAGCTCCCTATATAAAGTATGAGCCCCCACATAGCTCCCACAGGGTAACATTAATCTGTAGCCCCCAGGATAATATACTATACAGCTCCATGGTAACATACCCTGCAGACACCCCAGGGTAACATCATGCCCTGCAACCCCCCAGTGTAACATCATGCCCTGCAGCCTTCCCAGGGTAACATCATGGCCTGCAGCCCCCCAGGGTAACATCATGGCCTACAGCCATCCCCCAAGGTAACATCATGGCCTACAGCCCGCCCCCAGGGTAACATCATGTGTCGTAGCCTCCCCTGTGTAACATCATGCTTTTCTCTCACAGCACACGATCTATCAAGTTGTTTGCCTCTTACCATCACCACCAGGTACTATTAGCTGCCAGCAGGAGGGAAGCACTCAAAGGCAGCACAACAAGAGAAGGGAGGCAGAGCTAGCACCGAGCACCGCACAGGTCCTGAGGTGCAGGAGAAGAAAACAGCCGGGAACACCAGGGGATCTGTGTGACGTGAATAAAGCTGACGTCACCACGCAGAGCGTGCTGTGTGTTTTTGCGTCTACTATATTGTCATGCGGGCTGCGCACAAAACATTATAATGAGGGCAATCTGGCCATGGCCCCTCCGGAGCTCCGGGTCCCAGACGGTAGCCCAGATTGCCCTCATTACAATCCGCATATGGATACAGGACCACAAGGTCGGGGAAGAACCGCCCATCCACCATATTGCTATCAATTTCTGTGCCAGGAATAGTGTTTCTTGTAGAAAATTTTTGACATAATGATTCCAGAAGTCTTCTTCCAAAATACCAAATAAACATATCAAGAGGTTAAGGGGAATCGGGATCGATATTAGGGAAGTCAGAAAAGAGATTATTTCCTGCCAATAAGACAAAATAAGTGGACATCCCCATATGATATGTATAAAGTTAGCATCAGATGTATGACACCTTGGCCATTCTGAAGTCCGAGACCACCCCATTCGGAATAGTCTAATCAGGGTAAGATACGTTTGATGAATTATGCACAACTGAATCATTTTGTTGTGAACTGATGGGGAGAACTGAATTGGGGATTCCAATATTTCTTCCCAGTCTTCATTGTGGGGGCTAGGAATCAAAAGCTGCCATTTCTTTCTAACTGCTAATGGATTGGACCTGTGGATAGCATATAAGTGTAGAGAGTCAAAACGAGGCCCTGGGGTCCTTGTGATTTACACACCGCCCACTCTTGGAAAAACTCCACTTCTGCACCATGTCTTCACTAATGACACATTAACAGTTCCCATCGAACACCAGATCACATACACAGCTAGCAGCTTTTGTTTTGACCAAAAGATTTTTTAAGCCTGCCAACCACGACAAGGTAGACTCTTTTGGCAGGACCCTACTCTACTCTAACCTATTTAATATTTCTCAAAATATCTCTTTTTAGCTATATTTTAATTTATTTTTCTTTAAGGGAATATGTCACATAAATTTTTTAAACTAGTTGAAACCAGATTATGATAATTTTTTTAGAATCTGTATTTCTGATTGCAGATTATTGTATTCGGTTTCCTGTAAATTTATGGAAGCTGCTCTCTTTCCTGTATTGAGATATGGACATTGGAGATATGCATGTATTTATATCACAAGACATTAAGTGCCTTTTAATCATCTCCCAAACACATTGGGTGACAATAACCAGAGAATGTCAATGCCCTTAACATAAAAGCTTCATAACACATTCCCACTATATATTTTGGTAACTAAATCTATTTTTCATAAGAGTCATTTAGTTAAATCCTTTGGTCAATTACGTAAAGTTCAAAATGATCATCTAACTACAGTGTTGTTATGCACCTGGTGTGCGGCAGCCCTAAACTGTTGCCCCTGGGGCCCGGTGAGCATAAGCAAAGAGGGGATGGGCCCGGGCTGCCAGTGTGTCCGGGCCACCCCCTCTTTGCTTCTGCTCACTGGGTCCCATACACTAGTAAGGGCAGTCATGCCTTCATGGCGGCCTTGTTCCAGCCTATCATGAAATGACACTTGTTGACAGCCCATACTACATGAAGTATGCAGCTAGTCTGCATAGATCATGGGATGTCAGACATCCATTGCTGGCTACCTTATAGTTGGCATTTTATCTAAGCATTCACTCCATCTTTATGAAAGCATACATACAGATATACTCATTTTTATCTATCTAATAGGATGATGACAGCTGTCCAGATGTGAGCTAACTATGGTTCTGCCTATCGTGAAATGACCCCTGTTGACAGCCCATAGTTCATGAAGTATGCAGCTAGTCTGCATAGATCATGGGATGACGACAACTGTCCAGACCTGCATCCCACCACAAGAACCAATCTGGAGAATGAAATCATCCTCAGTTCTCAAACTGTTGAGATGCAGCTGTGGGACCCTATTTTCAAAGATGATGCCCTCCACCCAAGTCTCAAAAGGCTGAAAGGGCCTTCAGGAGAAGTGGGTAGTCGAGCTAGTCTAGGCCATCAGAAGGTCAGCTAAGTAGCTGCAGTGTCATCCTACCTATGGTTCCAATCAGGGGCGGAGAGGGGCGGACGTGTTATTGGTGAAACTTATGCAATTGCACACGGGCCAAGAGGTAAGGGGACCCATTCCACCTCCAAAGCTGACGGAATTGTGCATTATGATGAGCTATTGGGCTGCAAAGGGCTCATATATGGTACTTGCACAGGGGCCATCTTCTGTCTGTGTCCGCCAGTGGCTGCAATGTAAAATTAATTTCCTGCAATGAGAAACACATCACATTAATAATTTCCCGGCAATCAAGATCAATACAATCAATCCTATCACTATCACTATGGGCTTTAGCAAAGTTGAGAGTATATTGTTTAACTAAACTCCGATAGGCCCCACCTTGGATATATCTCTAGCTTTTTGTTGCAGCTCCTTTATCTTATCCATGTTTCTCTCAATTGAATCATCCTCACCTATAACAGTACAAGATCCACCTTCAATTGCTAACAGGTAGTCAAGAGTAGAAAAGCAGTAGGGTATTGTTGAAACCACTTATAATTCAGTATAATACAGCAGAGATGTGGTGAAAACAAGGTAAAATGTAACCTTTATTAATTAAGCTAAAATAATTCGGAGACTTAATAAAAAGGTCACAAGGACCATGAGTGCAAAATAATTATTTATAATTGCCAACCTGTTATGGGACGTACACCTCACTATGTATTAGGGGTGTTAAGTGACACAGGTGAATACTTAAGTGCAACTCACCCACCAAATTAGCTGACAGATGGGTGGTCAATAACAGTAGACCATCTGAGAGATGTAATAACATGGGTATGACATATATTGGTTAAGTTAGAGAGTCACTATTAAAGATAATAATGGAACAATCTCACCACTTTGATGTCAATAATCTCCAGTGTTCTCATCAGCTCACAGACCAGGGCTCCTTAAAAACTCAGCCTCCAGTCGTGCAATAGACACACTCCCGACGCATTTCCTCACAGTAAAGGGGCGTGGGTAAAGGGTTAAGGAAAGATGGATGAGACGACTTAAAGGGGCAGGTAAACTGAGGCACAGGGAGAACGAATATCGGGACCGCAGGTGATGACAGGAAAGAGAGAAAAAAGATCTAAACAGACCCTACCAAAACCCTAAGCACAATATTCCCTACCTGACAGTGGAGGTTGACACCCTAAAAACCTGCGCAAGTTGGCGCCCCCACTCCGTGGCGGCTGTCCCTACACTCCTCTCCCTATATTGTCCCTATGGCTAAAGAAAAGACCTAAAGGACAACTGTTCGTTCAGGCCATACGAGGTTACAGTCTGTAGCTCGAAGATCCATTTAGTTTCTCTCTGTAGGATCGTTTTGTCCCAATCACCTCCCCTAGGAGGGGGAGGAATTTTGTCGATACCCATGTATCTCATGGCTTCCAGATGATCTGGATGCATGGTATTGACATGTCTTGCTATGGGGGTATCTCTCTTCAGGATAATGTCTCGCTGGTGCTCCCCCAACCTTCTCCTGAGCTCCCTTTTGGTTTTACCTACGTATTCAGTACCGCAGAAGCACGTGGCCTTGTATATTATCCCTTTAGACCTGCAGTTGATAAAATGTTTTATTACAAAGGTCTCACCCGTAATATTGCTCGTAAATTTCTTGCCCTGGGTCATCAATTTACAGGCCACACACCCACTACATCTGAAACTGCCTTCTATGGACCCTGATAGCCAGCTATCTTCATGATGGCTAGTGTAGTGGCTATGAGCGATCCTATCCCTCAAGGATCTGCCTCTTTTGTAGGTGATTTGGGGCGCAAGAACTAACAAATGTGCCTATGTCCTCATCCATCTGGAGGATTGGCCAGTGCTTCAAAAGTGTCTTACGGACCAAGTCCGCTCTTTTGGAGAAGGTCGTGACAAGCCTGACAGGAAGTGGGAGGAGGCCTGACAGGAAGTGGTGGAGGCGGAGCCTGCCGTGTGCTGCAAGAGTTGTGCTGTGTGTGGAGAGAGCTCCTGGGAAGGGAGGAGAGCCAGGCGGAGGTGACCGAGCGGACCGGGAGGACCAGTAGGAGGCGACCGGAGGGACGAGCGCAAGAGAGCGCTGTGGCAGCGTGCAGTGCCGGCCAGCGGAGGGTGCCAGGTGGTGGTGACCAGGAGGTAATCAGGAGGACCGGTAAGAGGCGACCGGAGGGACAAGCACGCTGTGATAGCGTGCAGCGTCCCTAGAGGAGGTGAGTGAGGGGCAGGAGGCCGCGATAAGCGGCCCTACTGAACCCAAGTGTGTACTGTACTGTATTGTATTTGTATCTGTATTGTAATTGTATTGTATTCCCTAGTCCATATTTAATTGATTACCCCCCCGTCCATATTTAATTGATCACCCCCGTCCATATTTAAATTGATTCCCCTGAACACCCCCGTCCATATTTAACTGATCCCTCTGACCACATTAAATTGACCCCCCCGTCCTCATTTAATTGATCCCCGACCACCCCCCGTCCATATTAAAGTGATCCCCCTGACCACATTTAAATGATTGACCCCCCCAGCCCATAATTGATTGATCCCCCTTGTCCTATTTAATAGATTCCCCTTGTCCACTTTTACTCATCCCCAGTCCCTATCTATTTGCCTTATCCCCCACCATATTTAATTAACCCCTGTCCATAATTAATTGATTGATTCCCCAGACCACAATTAATTATTTCCCCAGTCCATATTTATTGATATTATTGATACTTATTGATCCCCAGTCCTTAGTTAATTGACCCACCGTCCATACCTATTTATTTGCTTTACCCCCCATCCTATTTAATTAAACCCCCTGTCCATAATTAATTGATTGATTCCCTAGTCCACAATTAATTATTTCCCCAGTCCATACTTATTGATCCCAGTCCATAGTTAATTGACACACCGTCCATACTTAATTAATCCACCTGACCCACTCAGCTGATCCCCCGTCCATACTTAATTGATACTTAATTGATCCCCCGTCCATACTTAACTGATCCCGCGCCGATATCTAATCGATACACTTGCACATCCCTAATTGATCCCCGTCCATACACCTATATATAAATAATTGTGTTTTGTACTTGTACATATATACTGACTGTATCCCCATATTTAGAATGACGTCCATGTTGGCCGGAGCCGTGCAGTGTACATCTTGCGCAATGTATGCATTCCCTGAGCTACCGCTCAGGGATCCATACTGCTGCGAGAGATGTGAGCATATCGTGCACTTGGAAGCCCAAATCCTGGATCTAAGTGCTCAGATAGTGGTACTGAGGAGCATCGACAACATGGAACGGAGTTTGCTGCTCACCGAGCAGACACTCAATGGGTCAACACTGGGGGTGGAGCTTAGTGGGGAAGCGCAGGCTGAACAGGCAGGGAGCTGGGTAACAGTTAGAAGGGATAGAGGGAAGAAGTATAGGAAGGCTGGTTCAGAACCGGCATTATTGGAGCACGACAGATCCTCTGACCGCCGGGGGAGTGTATGCTCCAGTAATGAGGGGGAGGGGGGAAGTGTAGGGCAGGCTAGACAGGTCCTGGTAGTGGGTGACTCTATTATTAGGGGGACAGACAGGGCAATCTGTCACAAAGACCGGGATCGCCGAACGGTGTGCTGCCTCCCTGGCGCTCGAGTCCGGCACATCGCGGATCGGGTTGACAGGTTACTGGGTGGGGCTGGCGAAGACCCAGCGGTCATGGTCCACATTGGCACCAATGACAAAGTGAGTGGTAGATGGAGGGTCCTTAAAAATGATTTCAGGGATCTAGGTAGGAAGCTTAGGGCAAGGACCTCCAAGGTAGTTTTCTCAGAAATACTACCAATCCCGCGAGCCACACAGGAGCGCCAACGGGAGGTTAGGGAGGTGAATAAGTGGCTAAAGAGTTGGTGCAAGGCAGAAGGGTTTGGGTTCATGGAGAACTGGGCCGACTTCGCTGTCGGCTACAGGCTCTACCGTAGGGACGGGCTGCACCTCAATGGGGAGGGTGCAGCGGTGCTGGGGAAGAAGATGGCTAATAGGTTGGAGGAGTTTTTAAACTAGAGACGGGGGGGGGAAACCAAGGAAATAGGTGGGATGTGAGGCAAGCAAGGGGGAAGGGGAGAGGTGAATATAATGAGGGTGGAGAGGGGGGTGGGGATAGTACAGTTAGATCGTTAGAGAAGAATAGGATGCTAAATAACCCCAAAGTTTTATCTTGCATGCTGACCAACGCAAGAAGCCTGACCAATAAGGCGGATGAGCTGCGGGCGCTTATATCGGAGGAGAGGTATGACATCGTAGGTATAACAGAGACTTGGCTAGACGATAGCTACGACTGGGCGGTAAATTTAACAGATTATAGTTTATTTAGAAGGGACCGGAAACAGGGGAAGGGCGGAGGAGTCTGCTTATATGTAAAGTCACGTCTAAAGCCCAGACTAAGGGAAGATATAGGAGAGGGAGAAGAGGGGGTCGAGTCCATGTGGGTAGAGATAGAGGGGGCAAAAAATAATAATAAAATATTACTGGGGGTCTGCTATAAGCCACCCAATATAACAGAGGAGAATGAGAAACTGCTATTAGGACAAATAGACAAAGTAGCAAAACATAATGAGGTGATTGTAATGGGGGACTTCAACTACCCGGATATTGACTGGGAAACAGAAACCTGTAGATCGCAGAAAGGAAAAAGGTTCTTGACAAATATCAAGGATAATTATCTCTCCCAACTAGTGCAGGAACCAACGAGAGGGAAGGCAGTGTTGGACTTAATATTGACTAATAGGCCTGATAGAATAACTGAGGTACAGATAGGGGGGCACCTAGGTAATAGCGATCATAATATTATCAATTTCAAAATGCCCTTCAGTAGGGTTATCAATAAGGGAACAACTAAAACATTAAACTTTAGGAGGGCGAAGTTTGATCAGCTGAAAGAAAACCTTCAACTTATAGACTGGGACAAAGTTCTTAATCAAGGAAATACGAATAGTAAATGGGAAACCTTCAAAAGAATTCTGAATACTCAGTGCGAGAGGTATATATAGTATGGGAATAAAAGGGCCAGAAATAAGAGGAAACCAATATGGTTGAATAAGAACGTAAAAGGGGCGTTAAATAGCAAAAAAGAGGCATTCAAGAGATTAAAACAGGAAAACAGCAAGGAGGCACTAATGTGTTACAAGGAAAAAACGAGAACCTGCAAAAAACAAATAAAAATAGCAAAGGAGGAAACAGAGAGACGTATTGCTAGGGAAAGTAGATCAAATCCCAAACTGTTCTTTACGTATATAAATAGTAAAAGGATTAAATTGAATAATATTGGACCGATAAAAAGTGATGAAGGCAAAATCATAGAGAAAGATGAGGATAAAGCTAATCTATTAAATAAATTTTTTTCGTCAACTTTCACAAAGGAAAAAGAACTAACAGGCGAAATGAGAAGTGACAAGCTTAATCCTCCACTAAGTATGACAAATCTAACCCAAGCTGGGGTACAGAAACGCCTCAGTAACATTAAAATAAACAAATCACCAGGACCTGATGGCATACACCCACGGGTACTAAGGGAACTAAGTAATGTGATAGACAGACCGTTATATCTTATATTTAAGGACTCTGTTGAGACTGGGTCTGTACCACTTGATTGGCGACAGGCGAATGTAGTGCCAATATTCAAAAAGGGAGCAAAAAGTAACACCGGAAACTATCGGCCGGTGAGTCTGACGTCCGTTGTGGGCAAAATTTTTGAAGGCTTTATTAATGAGGCAATCATGGAGCATCTTGATGCTAATAATCTTTTAATCCCGAACCAACATGGATTCATGAGGAATCGCTCCTGCCAAACAAACCTGATTGACTTCTACGAGGAGGTTAGCTCTCGAGTAGATCAGGGGGAACCAGTGGATGTCGTGTATCTCGACTTCTCAAAAGCGTTCGATAGCGTGCCACATAATAGGTTGGTATACAAAATGAGAATGATGGGGCTGGGGGAAAATGTCTGCAAGTGGGTAGCTAACTGGCTAAAGGATAGAAGGCAGAGGGTGGTTATAAATGGAATATACTCAGATTGGGTAAGCGTCACTAGTGGGGTACCACAGGGGTCTGTACTAGGCCCAATGTTATTTAATATCTTTATTAACGACATAGTCAACGGGATAAATAGTAAAATATCAATATTTGCAGATGACACAAAGTTATGTAAAACAATTAATACAAAAGAGGACAGTGCAGACCTACAGAGGGATTTGGATAAGCTGGGTAGGTGGAGCATTAAATGGCAAATGAGGTTTAACGAGGAGAAATGTAAGGTCATACACATGGGAAGGAAAAATGGAAGTCACCAGTACTCACTGAATGGGAAATCATTGGGGAATTCAGAGATGGAGAAGGACTTGGGCATCTTGATTGATAGCAAACTAAATTGGAGTGCCCAAAGTCAGGCCGCTGCTGTAAGGGCAAACAGGGTAATGGGATGTATCAGAAGAGGTATAGCTGCAAAGGATGAGAACATTGTTCTTCCACTGTACAAAGCACTGGTCAGACCACACTTGGAATACTGTGCTCAGTTATGGGCCCCAATATATAGAAAGGATATAAATGAGCTTGAAAAGGTACAAAGGAGGGCAACAAAATTAATAAGGGGAATGGAGGGACTGCAATACCCAGAGAGGTTGGCAAAACTAGGACTATTCAGCCTGGAAAAGAGAAGGTTGAGGGGGGACATAATAAATGTGTACAAATATGTTAGGGGACAGTATAGAGACCTTGCCCGGGATTTGTACAAAAGGAGGGATATTACGGTAACAAGAGGGCATTCACTAAGACTGGAAGAGAAAAGGTTTCAGCACCAGCATAGGAAGGGGTTCTTTACGGTAAGAGCAGTGAGAATATGGAATTCACTGAGTGAGGAGACGGTAATGTCGGATTCACTAAACCAGTTCAAGCGGGGACTGGATGCTTTTCTAGATACCAGGCAGATTTCTGCATATACTTAAAAATAGAATAAAATAGTAGGTTGATACAGGGATTTATTCTGACTGCTGGTTTCAGAGTCGGGAGGGAATTTTTCCTCAGGTGAAGATTGGCTAAATCATTTGGGGTTTTTGCCCTCCTCTGGATCAACTTTAGCAATTACAGAACTAACAGGTCGAACTTGATGGACGCAAGTCTTTATTCGGCTTTACTAACTATGTAACTATGTAACTATGTAACTATGTAAGCCTGCATATATTATCATCCTTTTTGGGTTTGGGAGATGGATTCAATAAAGAAGTGCGGTCCCTCACTATCGTCTCCCTGTATGCTCTTGACAACACCTTGCCCGGGTAACCCCTCTCATGAAAACGTCTACGCAGATCGACGGCCTGCTCTTCAAAGGAAATATCATCCGAACAGTTCCTACGGACACACATGAGCTGCCCTTTCGGGATTCCCTTCTTGAGGGGGATTGGATGGTTACTCTCCCACCTCAGAAGGGAATTTGTAGCAGTTGCTTTCCTAAATGTTTTAGTACTTATCAATCCATTCTTCTCCTTTTGGATTAATATATCCATAAAGGGGAGTCTCTCCACATCTATCTCAAAAGTGAAGCGGAGGTTCAGATTATTGTGATTAAGTCTGTCAACAAAATCTTCAAAATGTCTCTTATCCCCTTTCCACAACACTAAGACATCATCAATTTAACGGATCCAAAGAAGCACACGGTCACTTCCCTCCACAGGTTGGGCCACTTATAATTCAGTATAATACAGCAGAGAAGTAGTGAAAAAAAGTTAAAATGTCAGCTAATTTGGTGGGTGAGTTGCACTTAAGTATTCACCTGTGTCACTTAACACCCCTAACACATAGGGAGGTGTACATCCCATAACAGGTTGGCAATTATAAATATTTTTTTTGCACTCATGGTCCTTGTGACTTTTTTATTAAGTCTCTGAGTTATTTTAGCTTAATTAATAAAGGTTACATTTTAACTTTTTTTTCACCACTTCTCTGCTGTATTATATTGAATTATAAGTGGTTTCAACAATACCCTACTGCTTTTCTACATTTAACTTAGGTGGTATGGCTGTTTTTTTGTCAGCGGGTATCGACACTAGTCAGTGGGCAACTGAGGCGAGGGAGGTGTTCTCTGACCGCACGTTCTCCCAGAAGAGGTACACACCCACATTTTCGGCTGCATTTAAGGAGCTAACAAAAATTTATAAACAACAGATTGCATCATGGTGGGAGGTGCAGACCCTAGATAATTACATCAAGGCAGGTATTGTTCCTAGAAATCTCCGCATCACATTGTTGCCCTCGTTTCGATATAAGAACCCAAGTCTACTAAGTCTTTTGGAAAAGGAAGCCACAGAGAGCTCCCTTAGGTTTATGAGACTCTTACTAGAAGAAGAGAAAGCAACATTAACTACTTTCAATGACTCCCTTAAAACCCAATTAGAGACAACAACAAAATTCTCTCTTGAACCTGAGTTTACATCAAAGGAGACTTTACTTCAGAATACGTTGGAAAGATTCCAATATCATCTGAAAGAAAGCAAACACAAATTTTTTGTAAGAGACTTGCAGGAGTTCAAGGACAATAAGGCCTATACTTTTCCAACAAATAGGGGTTTCAGACATCCAGACACTGACTTATCATCAACAGACACTGATTTTTCAGAGTCAAAGGGAAGACCCAAGTCTCAACGGGGCAGACAAAGAGGCAGGGGCGGCAGGGGACGGGGTAACAACAGGAGATCCTCCCCGGGAACGCATTTTTTAGAGGAGGGTTATCCCCTACGCAGCAGATTCAATCTGACCAACCCCCTGACCCCACAATAAACCCGCAATTATTCAACCTGTCTTCCAGAGCCCTTTCTGCCCCAGAAATGGCAGTATTAAGTAAGGGTCTGAGCTTTGTACCTACCACTGATTATGACTCGTTTGAAACTATCAAGGACATAAACTTGTTTGTCCAAAAATTGAAATGGCGCAAACATTTCATTAGCAATGACAAACAAACGTGTGCTGAATTTGGAGTACAAGATGACCTATTGACAGACATTAGGACACTTTTTCATCTCAGTGACCCTGATCCCAACTCTGAAGGGAAGGGCCCTTTTATAGACCTAAAATCTAAAAGCACAAAGATGCCCCCCCCCCCCCCCAAATGACCTCCGCCCGATTGAAGTCTTCCTTGGTATGGTGACTAAAGACTTACAAGATATAGGGAGACAACCATCATGGAATAAGTACAATCTTACTCGTCAAGAAATGCAAGCCCTAATGGCCCTTGAAAAAGATCACGCAATAACCATCAAACCGTCATATAAAGGCGGCAATGTGGTGATCATGAACTCGGGTTATTATTATTCTATGTGTACAAAACTGTTAAAAGACAAAGACTGTTATTGTATTTTAGACTCCAATCCAACCAAGGAGTTTTCCCTGGAACTACATAGACTTGCCAGGGAGGCCCTGGGGAATGGGGTCCTCAGTAAACAGGAGTTTGACTTTATTTGTCCAAGCCATCCAGTTATGGCGACTTTTTACAGTTTACCGAAAGTACACAAAGGATTAAAACCTTTGAAGGGGCGACCAATTGTGTCAGGGGTTAACACTTAACCCAAAATTTGGGCATTTATCTGGATAAGGTACTGGGTCAGTTTGTAACGGGTCTTAATTCATTTGTTGGTGACACAACTGATCTCCTTCGAAGACTGGAAAACATGGTGGTGGACCCCGAGGTGATGTTACCCAGGATCGATGTTGAGTCGCTATGCTCTTCTATCCCACACAAGAGGGGCCTGGAGGCAGTTCAACACTTCTTGAGTGGGAGGGGCAGACAATATAATGAGCACAACAGGTTCATCCTGGAGGCACTCCGTTTCTGTTTGTCAAGAAATGCTTTTTTGTTTGACAGGAAGTACTTCCACCAGCTCAGGGGGACTGCGATGGGGAGTCCATGTGCCCCATCATACGTCAATCTGTACCTGGGCTGGTGGGAGGAAACCGTGGTCTTTGGGGACATACCTGTGGAGGGAAGTGACCGTGTGCTTCTTTGGATCCGTTACATTGATGATGTCTTAGTGTTGTGGAAAGGGGATAAGAGACATTTTGAAGATTTTGTTGACAAACTTAATCACAATAATCTGAACCTCCGCTTCACTTTTGAGATAGATGTGGAGAGACTCCCCTTTATGGATATATTAATCCAAAAGGAGAAGGATGGATTGATAAGTACTAAAACATTTAGGAAAGCAACTGCTACAAATTCCCTTCTGAGGTGGGAGAATAACCATCCAATCCCCCTCAAGAAGGGAATCCCGAAAGGGCAGTTCATGCGTGTCCGTAGGAACTGTTCGGATGATATTTCCTTTGAAGAGCAGGCCGTCGATCTGCATAGACGCTTTCATGAGAGGGGTTACCCGGGCAAGGTGTTGTCAAGAGCATACAGGGAGACGATAGTGAGGGACCGCACTTCTTTATTGAATCCATCTCCCAAACCCAAAAAGGACGATAATATATGCAGGCTTGTAACGACCTTCTCCAATAAAGCGGACATGGTCCGTAAGACACTTTTGAAGCACTGGCCAATCCTCCAGATGGATGAGGACATAGGCACATTTGTTAGATCTGCGCCCCAAATCACCTACAAAAGAGGCAGATCCTTGAGGGTGTAACATACCTGGCGGCGTCCTTGCATAGTGGTCCATCTCCCTCTGTGCAAGAGCGCGCACTTGATCTCCAATCCAGAATGTCTCTCTGGCTTCCCTCCATGCTGTCTGCTTGCTTCTGTTTCTGCTGCTTAAGGGCGGCGCCCGATCGCTTCCTGCTTTTTGTACCTGCTGCAGGCACACCCCTTGTGCGTCCTCAGCCTATTGCTGTCTGTCACCTGGTATTTAACCCAGCTGCTCCAATGAATCCCTGCCTGAGCATTGTGTTTCATTCAGTGTGCTCTTTCACTCTGAATGTGCCAGGTCCCCTTCTGTGTTTGCTTGCCTGCCCTTCCTGGAGGCTGTATTTCCAGGCCTGTCTGAACACGCTCCTTGCCTGTTCGTTCCGCCTTCTAGGGGCCGCATACCTAGACCCATTCCTGTATCTTGTCTGTCCTGTCTGAACACGCTCCTAGCCTGTTCCTCCCGCCTTCTAGGGGCTGCATACCTAGACCCGCACCTGTATCTTGCTACTGTGTCTGTTCTTGTCTGTATACTCTTCTAGCTTGTGTCCTGTGTTTCTCTATGTCTGTACCTTTCCTTTTTCTGCAGAGTCTGAACTCGTACCTAACTCCTGCTCATTGTCACTGTACTTCCGTTTGTGAGTTTGTGGTCCACTCGCTACTTCACTGTAAGTACCCTGTGGGTATCTGGTTCTGCCTTTCCCTTCCTGCCTGTTCCGTGTGTACAGAGCCCTGTCCCCCCTGCTCCGGCGGTTCTAGCCTGCTCTGCCTTGCTCACCGCTCCGGCGGTTCTAGCCTGCTATGCCCTTGCTCACCGCTCCGGCGGTTCTGGCCTGCTCTGACCCTTTGCTCACTGCTCTGGCAGTCTTGCTCCGCTCTGACCCTTTGCTCACTGCTCCGGCAGTCTTTCTCCGCTCTAACCCTTTGCTCACTGCTCCGGCAGTCTTGCTCCGCTCTGATCCTTTGCTCACTGCTCCGGCAGTCTTGCTCCGCTCTGATCCTTTGCTCACTGCTCCGGCAGTCTCGCTCCGCTCTTACCCTTTGCTCACTGCTCCGGCAGTCTCGCTCCGCTCTGACCCTTTGGTCACTGCTCCGGCAGTCTCGCTCCGCTCTGACCCTTTGCTCACTGCTCCGGCAGTCTCGCTCCGCTCTGACCCTTTGCTCACCGCTCCGGCAGTCTCGCTCCGCTCTGACCCTTTGCTCACTGCTCCGGCAGTCTCGCTCCGCTCTGACCCTTTGCTCACTGCTCCGGCAGTCTCGCTCCGCTCTGACCCTTTGCTTACTGCTCCGGCAGTCTCGCTCTGCTCTGACTACTCTTGCTCACCGCTCCAGGCGGCCTCGTCCTGCTCTACTCTTGCTCACCGCTCCAGACGGCCTCATCCTGCTCTACTCTTGCTCACCGCTCCAGACGGCCTCATCCTGCTCTACTCTTGCTCACCGCTCCAGGCGGCCTCGTCCTGCTCTACTCTTGCTCACTGCTCCAGGCAGCCTCGTCCTGCTCTACTCTTGCTCACTGCTCCAGGCGGCCTCATCCTGCTCTACTCTCGCTCACCGCTCTAGGCGGTCTCGTCTTGCCCTGCTCTCGCTCACCACTCTGGGCGGCCTTACTCTGCTGTGTTTGTCTGCCACATCTGTGGTTCTGTTCCTGAGTCCCAGTGTGTACTGGGTCCTATCCCGCCTGTGTTCCTACCTGCTAGTGCCTCCCTGTCTGCACTCTAGCCGTGCTTGCCTGTACCCCCCTGCCTGCATACCCGCCTGCCTGCATACCAGTCGTGCCTGCCTATACCCACCAGTCTGTGTGCCAGCCTAACCAGTCTGTTTCTGTATTCCCCTGTGTGGGTCAACAGCTGTGTCCGGGGTCTGTCCTGGAGTAGCACCTGGTCCCTCTGCTCGGTTCCTCCTTGATGCACTGGCGTCGTATGCCGTCGTGCGACCCTGGTCGGATCGGGTGAATACCTAGTTACGCCCCTCCAGGCATTCACTCTCCGGCACGGTCCAGTGGAATCACACGCACATGCCGCTCAGCCCGGGCATGTGCATTACAGAGGGATAGGCTCGTTCATAGCCACTACACTAGCCATCATGAAGACAGCTGGCTATCAGGGTCCATAAAAGGCAGTTTCAGATGTAGTGGGTATGTGGCCTGTAAATTGATGACCCAGGGCAAGAAATTTACGAGCAATATTACGGGTGAGACCTTTGTAATAAAACATTTTATCAACTGCAGGTCTAAAGGGATAATATACAAGGCCACGTGCTTCTGCGGTACTGAATACGTAGGTAAAACCACAAGGGAGCTCAGGAGAAGGTTGGGGAAGCACCAGCGAGACATTATCCTGAAGAGAGATACCCCCATAGCAAGACATGTCAATACCATGCATCCAGATCATCTGGAAGCCATGAGATTCATGGGTATCGAAAAAATTCCTCCCCCTCCTAGGGGAGGTGATTGGGACAAAATGATCCTACAGAGAGAAACTAAATGGATCTTCAAGCTACAGACTGTAACCCCGTATGGCCTGAACGAACAGTTGTCTTTTAGGTCTTTTCTTTAGGCATAGGGACAATATAGGGAGAGGAGTGTAGGGACAGCCGCCGCGGAGTGGGGGAGCCAACTTGCGCAGGTTTCCACTGTCAGGTAGGGAATATTGTGCTTAGGGTTTTGGTAGGGTCTGTTTAGATCTTTTTTCTCTCTTTCCTGTCATCACCTGCGGTCCCGATATTCGTTCTCCCTGTGCCTGAGTTTACCTGCCCCTTTAAGTCGTCTCATCCATCTTTCCTTAACCCTTTACCCCCTCTTCTTCTGGGGTGGGATGTGTGTCTGGTATTGTGCACCGTTTGCCTCTAGCCCACTGACTTTACCGATCCTGTGACAGATTCATATTGCCATTCACTATAAGGGTGCTGCGTGGTGTTAATGGGATATATGTCATCACATCCAGCCTTTCTACTTTTTTCTAACCAATTGTTTTTTCTGGGGTTGGTTATTTTCTCCGTAGTTTTGGTGACCACTAACGTTTTCAGTGGGAGTTCTGCCCACTCCCCCTCCTCATAGTGATGACCATTTGGTCTATTTCATTGGTTGCCATCACTACTGCAATAAACGTCTTGCCCGATCTGTTAGCGCTGCAGCACGCACGTACCGGAAGTGATGTTTGCGTGTCACCGCCAGTTGATGCGGTCCATACGTCGGAAGTAATGGGGCCGCAACCGGAAGTGACGTATCGGCCGCACAGGAGCGCGGCTTAATATAAAAAGGTTAGATGCTGTCTATGAGCTGCGCCGCACGCCAGAACCGGCGACAGACCTTGACACACCAACACTTATCTCCATTGATGATCCACTAATGTGAGGAAACGCGTCGGGAGTGTGTCTATTGCACGACTGGAGGCAGAGTTTTTAAGGAGCCCTGGTCTGTGAGCTGATGAGAACACTGGAGATTATTGACATCAAAGTGGTGAGATTGTTCCATTATTATCTTTAATAGTGACTCTCTAACTTAATCAATATATGTCATACCCATGTTGTTGCTTCTCTCAGCTGGTCTACTGTTATTGACCACCCATCTGTCAGCTAATTTGGTGAATGAGTTGCACTTAAGTATTCACCTGTGTAACTTAACACCCCTAACACATAGGGAGGTGTACGTCCCATAACAGGTTGGCAATTATAAATATTTTTTTTTGCACTCATGGTCCTTGTGACCTTTTTATTAAGTCTCTGAGTTATTTTAGCTTAATTAATAAAGGTTACATTTTAACTTTTTTTCACCACTTCTCTGCTGTATTATACAGGCAGTCAAGAGACATTCTGTTGTGAAGGCCTACCTTCCACATTCGGTGGACGAAACTAAGAACCAAAACATTCGGTGACATCTCAAGTAGAAGCTAATGGGGGCGAAACCAAGAACCAAAACATTCCGTGAAATGACAAATAAGAGCTAATGTGTGCGGAGCCAACAACCATAACATTCAGTGACATCATATGAAACCAGAGCAAATACATATAGGAGGTCCTAAACAAGTAAACAAAAGCAAGAAAAAAAATTCTTAAAAATATTCTTTATTATAATACTCATTCAAATTTGGAAAATTTAGCAACATATATAAACCTACAAAAACCTGAAGATATATCGAGCAGGGTGACGGGGTATTAAATTCAAAAGTCCCTAATAGGACCCTGTGTTCACCCCCACCTATCGCAGAGGTTGGCACCCTAAACTATAAGCAATATGACGCCCCCGCTCACCGTAGACTGACCCTATTGGTCCCTATATGATCCTATTCTTCAATTGAGCACCAACCAAGTATCAAAAGACACTTTAAACACTAAAATATCCCAATAGTGCTACTACAGCAAAATATGCCCAACAAAGATATCAAACAGGGTGAGGGAGTATTAAATACATTTTCTCTCTAAAGTCCCTAATAGGATCCTATTTTCACCCCTATCTAACAAGGAGGATGGCGCCCCCACTCTCTGTAGACTGACCCTATTGGTCCCTATATAACCCTATTCTTAAATTGAGCACTAACCAAATATCAAAAACATCTTAAACATTGAAATACCCCAGTAATGCTGTAATACCAAATATACACATATGTGTGTGCAGACTATAAAACCATTAAAAACATCCAAAGATACTCCAGATACAATAATCCTAATGCATGCCCAATTTTTGAGTAAAAAACCTAGAGATCAGACTCAATCCCTCTAATAAACAATAGTCATAACAGCTCTTCATAGGATACAATATCCCCAAAATACTGCATAAGAACCAAGTCCTGACGTGTTTCCCCCCTTCCCCACTTTAGGGGTTCATCAGAGGATAGTGGTAAGATGCAATGGTGCCTGCAGTGTCCACCATGATCTACAGGACCCAATAGAGCGGTGTATCCCATGAAGAGCTATTATAATCATTGTTTATTAGAGGGATTAAGTCATTCCGGGACCTTACAAGTGTTGGCTGTTACTGCTGGCTTCCATTGAAGTGCATTGCCCAATATACTAGAGATCAAACAATATGAATCCTACCAATGTGGGGGAATATCTAAATAGTTTCACTATACATACAGCTAATATGTATATACAGTACAGACCAAAAGTTTGGACACACCTTCTCATTTAAAGATTTATCTGTATTTTCATGACTTTGAAAATTGTACATTCACACTGAAGGCATCAAAACTATGAATTAACACATGTGGAATTATATACTTAACAAAAAAGTGTGAAACAACTGAAAATATGTCCTATATTCTAGGTTCTTAAAAGTAGCCACCTTTTGCTTTGATGACTGCTTTGCACACTCTTGGCATTCTCTTGATGAGCTTCGAGAGGTAGTCACCGGAAATGGTCTTCCAACAATCTTGAAGGAGTTCCCAGAGATGCTTAGCACTTGTTGGCCCTTTTGCCTTCACTTTGCGGTCCAGCTCACCTCAAACCATCTCGATTGGGTTCAGGTCTGGTGACTGTGGAGGCCAGGTCACCTGGCGCAGCACCCCATCACTCTCGTTCTTGGTCAAATAACCCTTACACAGCTTGGAGGTGTGTTTGGGGTCATTGTCCTGTTGAAAAATAAATGATGGTCCAACTAAACGCAAACCAGATGGAATAGCATGCCGCTGCAAGATGCTGTGGTAGCCATGCTGGTTCAGTATGCCTTCAATTTTGAATAAATCCCCAACAGTGTCACCAGCAAAGCACCCCCACACCATCACACCCCCTCCTCCATGATTCACGGTGGGAACAAGGCATGTAGAGTCCATCCGTTCACCTTTTCTGCGTCGCACAAAGACACAGTGGTTGGAACCAAAGATCTCAAATTTGGACTCATCAGACCAAAGCACAAATTTCCACTGGTCTAATGTCCATTCCTTGTGTTCTTTAGCCCAAACAAGTCTCTTCTGCTTGTTGCCTGTCCTTAGCAGTGGTTTCCTAGCAGCTATTTTACCATGAAGGCCTGCTGCACAAAGTCTCCTCTTAACAGTTGTTGAAGAGATGTGTCTGCTGCTAGAACTCTGTGTGACATTGACCTGGTCTCTAATCTGAGCTGCTGTTAACCTGCAATTTCGGAGGCTGGTGACTCGGATAAACTTATCCTCAAAAGCAGAGGTGACTCTTGGTCTTCCTTTTCTGGGGGGTCCTCATGTGAGCCAGTTTCTTTGTAGCACTTGATGTTTTTTTCAATGGCACTTGGGGACACTTTCAAAGTTTTCCCAATTTTTCGCACTGACTGACCTTCATTTCTTAAAGTAATGATGGCCACTTGTTTTTCTTTACTTAGCTGCTTTTTTCTTGCCATAATACAAATTCTAACAGTCTATTCAGTAGGACTATCAGCTGTGTATCCACCAGATTTCTGCACAACACAACTGATGGTCCCAACCCCATTTATAAGGCAAGAAATCCCACTTATTAAACCTGACAGGGCACACCTGTGAAGTGAAAACCATTTCCGGTGACTACCTCTTGAAGCTCATCAAGAGAATGCCAAGAGTGTGCAGAGCAGTCATCAAAGCAAAAGATGGCTACTTTGAAGAACCTAGAATATAAGACATATTTTCAGTTGTTTCACACTTTTTTGTTAAGTATATAATTCCACATGTGTTAATTCACAGTTTTGATGCCTTCAGTGTGAATGTACAATTTTCATAGTCATGAAAATACAGAAAAATCTTTAAATGAGAAGGTGTGTCCAAACTTTTGGTCTGTACTGTACGTGTCCATCAATTTCTTTTTTTTCCTTTATTTCACAATTTTTTTATATGGATAATAATTGTTCTCCATAAATACAGTATACAACATCCATCCATAGCGATGTTTTATCAAATACCTAAAATCCATAAAAATGCGGATCATCCTCCCAGTCATCCAATAATTTCAGGCATTAACTGCCTAACAGCGAATCTTTTAGAATACGTGGATCGCATTTTAAAAAAATATGTGCCCAAACTTCCTAAGTATATTAGAGATACAAATTTTTTTTTACAAATTTTAGCCAATGTTCAGTGGAAACCCCATTACATTATGGGAATCATGGATATAACATCTTCATATACAGCAATTGATAACAAAAAAGGAGAAGAAGCTGTTCAGTTCTTTTTACAAAACGAGAAAGACGTTTTAAAAATTCCACAAGACCAAATTGATTTTATTAAAAAAGCTATTAATTTTATTACTACTCCTAACTGTTTTAAGTATGAAAAACAATTCTATTTGCAGACGTGGGGAACTGCGATGGGGACCAGATTCGCACCGGGTTTCGCTAATTTGTAGGTGGGCAGATGGGAGGCTCCCTCCTTCCCCCCATGTGGCGGGCCTGGTGCAGATCTGGTCCTTTGGAAACGCTTTATAAACAACGTATATTTTATCTCGTCCAGAGGACAAAAAAAATTGGAGATTTTTTTAAAGGAAATTAATAAAAACAATTGGTGTTCTATTCATTTTTTAGATATCACTGTGTTTATAGATAAAGGTAGGTTGGTCACCAAAAGCTACAATAAGGCTACAGATAGCAACAGATATATTAACCTCTTTACCCCCGAGGGTTGTTTGCATGTTAATGACCAGGCCAATTTTCACAATTCTGACCATTGTCACTTTATGAGGTAATAACTCTGAAACGCTTCAACGGATCCCACTGATTCTGAAATTGTTTTTTTGTGACATATTGTACTTCATAATAGTGGTAAAATTTATTCGATATGACTTGAGTTTATTTGTGAAAAAATCTGAAATTTGGCGAAAATTTTGAAAATTGCGCAATTTTCAAACTTTGAATTTTCATGTCCTTAAATTAGAGAGATATGTCACACAAAATAGTTAATAAATAACATTTACCACATGTCTACTTTACATCAGCACATTTTGGGAACCAAAATTTTTTTTTGTTGGGAAGTTATAAGGGTTAAAAGTTGACCAGCGATTTCTCATTTTTTCAACAAAATTTACAAAATTATTTTTTTAGGGACCATATCACATTTGAAGTGACTTTGAGGGGCCTTTATGACAGAAAAGACCCAAAAGTGACACCATTATAAAAACTGCACCCCTCAAGGTACTCAAAACCACATTCAAGAAGTTTACTAACCCTTCAGGTGCTTCACAGGAATTTTTGGAATGTAGAAGAAACAAATGAACATTTAACTTTTTTTCACAAAAATGTTACTTTAGACCCCAATTTTTTTTTTTGCAAGGGTAACAGGAAAAAATGTACCCCAAAATTTGTTGTGCAATTTCTCCTAAGCACGCCAATACCCCATATGTGGGGGCAAACAACTGTTTTGGTGCACGGCAGGGCTCAGAAGGGAAGGAGCGCCATTTGACTTTTTAATGTAAAATTTGCTTGAATAATTAGTGGATGCCATGTTGCCCTACACACACAAGCTAGGTAGATTGTGCACTGAGCACGATCTACCTATCTTGCTGATGCCTGGTAACCCAGATGTCATCATGATGACATCGGGTCACCATAGCAATTATCAGGACCCAGCATATACAGCGCAGGACGCCGGATAGCACGTAAGAGGCATGCTCTTACCGGTGCCTGCACCGTAAATGCTGCGATCGACTTCGATCGCAGCATTTCAGGGGTTAATGTGCCAGGAGGAGTGCGGCCTCGCTCCTGCCACACAGTACGGGGTGTCAGCTGTGACAATCAGCTGACACCCGGCGACAATCGCACCAACACAGCCTCTTTGCGGGTGCAATTGCCAGGGCGTATAAATACGTATCTGGCCTAAAAGACCCAGGGCGCAGATACGTATTTATATGCCCCACGTCAGAAAGGGGTTAAAATAGATAGCTGTCATTTACCCATCTGGTTAAAAAATATTGCTAGACATCAGTTTATGAGAACAAAAAGAAAATGTACCAGCTATGAAGACTATCACGAGGAAGCAGAGAAAAATGATAAATAAATGTAGACAAAAAGGTTATGATCAAACTCATTTAGAAACCATAAAAGAAGTGGGGAAAATTCCTAGACAATAATTATTAACCATACAAAAAATTAGTGAAATAAAGGGAAAAAAAGAAATTGATGGACACGTAGATACATTCCAAATACCAATTATTATACAATATAATCAGGAGTGTGGGAAATTAAGATGAATCATAGAAAAATATTGGCCATTACTAAGGAGTGACAAAATTATAGGGGAGTATATTCCTCCCAAATCCCGCTTTGTCTATAGGAAGGCAAATAATTTAGCAAGTCAATTAGCCCCGACAGTAGTACGTAAAGAGGAAAAAATATAAGTGCCTGTACCATAAAAGTTTTTTTTACCATGTAAAGCGTGCACAATGTGCAAGGCAACTAAAATGAACCAACCTATAGTGTCTTTTAAGAACGAAGAAGAGACCTTTACTGTAAAAACTCATATATCTTGCTGTTCGAAAGGTATCATTTATTGCATATGTGTCACCCCAGGCCTGGATGCCACAAATGTTAAAGGCTGTGTCTGAGAGCAGGAGGGAGGTTCCCTGGTCAGGGACAATTAGCATACAGCACCTCCTGTCACAGGCCAGTAGGGGGAGCTGGCTGCCCCTATAAAAGCTGGAACTGGGGGCAGGGTTAGAGAGAGCTGGACGACCTAGCTCAGGACTGAGACTGGTCCCAGAGAAGCAGGGACAGTTCAGCTGCAGCTAAGGAGTCTGTGAGGCAGAGGAGGATCTGCAAGCCAGGGACAGAGGCGACGAGAGCCGGTCCTGGCTGAGAGAATCACTACCGGACATTGGGGTCCGAGACTGTCAGGGTTGCAAGCCCAGCAGCAGAGAACCATCCCGCGAGGGATTTCAGGTCCCTTGGCCTAAGAAGCCTGGAGGCTCCGCCACACAGAGGGACCGATACAGCACGGAGCAGCAAAAGGTACCTAAGGCCCGAGTCGCAAGCCATACAGGCGAAGTACACGGCCAGCTCAGGGACGTGGGCTATCACACCACGAAAAGGGGGATAGTCAGCAAGGACAGAGAGAGAACGGTAGGCCTTCACACTCACCCTGACCAGTGGGGCTCGCCCGAATGCTCTCAGATACCCAGGCCCATTCCTAACCGGTACTCCTGTTGGGTCAGTAATAATATCTGCAGTAAAAGATCCTGGACTGCATTATTGGACTCTGTGTGATTTATGCTGCATCTGCACCATCACCCCCAGCATCCTATTACACTGCCCTGAGGCTACACTCTTCCCGTGGGGAGTTATCCTACCCCTGTGCTGTACACCAACACCAGCCTCAGCGGTCTGCCTTGCAGCGGCGGTTATCTCTGACCGCAATCCACGGGTGGCGTAGTCGGACATTCATAAATCTATAAATAGACTGCCACAACATTTGGTCTGACCACCCTGAGCTACGGGATCGGGTTGCCACTACTACCCCCATCATCGCACTGAAGCCCGGTTCCGGGTACCCCACGGCCCAGGGGGCGAGTCAGCTTTGGCGTAGTCGGCAGGATTGTGACCAACCCGCCACAAACGGGTATTGCGCGCCTGAAAAAGACTGTACACGTACCTCAAAAGGAAGTTTCCCGCCACTCGGAGCTGTTTCTCGCCATCTTCAGTCGTTTTCCGCCATCTTCAGCCGTTTTCCCGCCATCGGACGCCATCTTCGGGACACCGCGCGGGAAGAAGAGGGGCGTGGATGTCCAAACCGCGCGAGACCTGAAGCCCCGCCCTACGCACTGACGCTGCGCAAGGTTCTGGAAGGAGAGAGAGCGACGCTGACGTCACCAGGACGCGACGCAAGGTCCTCGCCCGGAGCAGCACCAGCGGAGCCGCGGCCTACGGAAGAGGATCAACGGAAGGTAGGTCACGGTTAACTAGGGGGGAGGAAGATGATGGACGCGGAGGGACCTTCTACCACCAGCGTGGCTGCAGCAGCGGTGATGCCGTTCTCCATGCCCTACATCCCCGGAGCAGCCTGGCTGCCCCAATACTCAGGGGAATCCCATACATTAACTGACTTTAAGGAAAGACTGCACAGTTTATTTAAAGTTTATCCCCTGACAGAAGAACAGAAAGTGAGCATTCTGACGGGGCAGCTAACCGGTGCAGCCCAGCGGGAAGTGAAATCATGGTCAGATGAAGAGAAAAGGACTGTAAAGGGCATTCTGACCCGGCTGCGGAGTACCTTTGATACCCGTACCTCAGCAGAAATCAAAATGTGGTTCTATGGCTGTAAGCAGTGAGCCCAAGATAGTATCAGAGACTATGCCTTGAACCTGCAAGAAGCTCTGGGAGTAATCAAGCAAGCTGAACCTAGCAGCGTGCAGGACACCGATAAACTGTTGACTGACCAGTTTATAGAACGTCAGCTGTCCAGCGCCCACAGAACCCAGCTGCACCTCATGGTCCTACAGAACCCCGAGTTGACTTTTGCGCAGTTCAAAGATAGGGCCATCTGGGTGCTCCGAGAACCCGCACCTGGTGGCGCAGTAGTTTCCCGGCGCCCTACCATCACTTACCACCAGGGGGCGGCGCCCTACCCCACAGACCTTGTGGGGGCTAATGCACAGGCCCTAAATCCATCCCAGCCTGCAACCCTGCACCATCAGGTCCAAGAACTAACAAAGAGTGTGGCTGCCCTGAACAGGACCGTACAGTCGTTGCAGGTGGAACCGTCAAGACCAATCAAATTGGCTTCCAGTCCGGAGGATGTCCCGTGGCGTCAACAGAGGAGGATCCCGTCGTTCAGAGGGAGGCCCGCCGACCGTTACACTGAGGATGGACAGCCGATTTGCCGCCGTTGCAGCCAGCCAGGACACATAGCCAGGTACTGTACTTTAAATGGGTCCGACCTGGGGCAGAGGGCCAACCCCCAGGCATAAGGTCATCAGGCCCGTCTAATTGGCGTGATAAGTACGTGGGGGGACGCCTGGTCCTACCCATAGTGCTGGACGGTATCCCCATGAGTGCACTACTGGACACCGGGTCTCAAGTGACTACTATCCCCTACGTACTTTTCAAGCAGTACTGGAGTGACGCTGATATAACACGTTATCCAGACGATGACTTAAGCATCATCGCCAGCAATGGCCAACCCGTGCCGCAGGTGGGGTTCAGAGAGATGACTATCAAGATTGGTAAGGTAGAACTGCCGGCACAGGGAATGATTATTGTGGACATTGACCGTCGTGAAAGTCACCCTAAAATAACCTTGGGTACTAATGTGATTGAAAACTGTCTTTCAGAAGTAATTGTAATTTTGCAGCAGGTGGCGATGAATGCGAGCTCCAGCCAACAGAGGGTCCTCCAGAAGGAGATAAGAGCCCTGATGAGACGGCAACAGGTAGAACTGTCTGGTGGTGAGATCGGTAGCGTGAGGATGAGCGACCCGTTCCCCATTGCCAAGCCTCCCAAAAGTGAAATGATGGTCTGGTGTCGGACTGCAATCGGGTTAAGAGGGAGAGACTACCAAGCCATGGTAGAACCCGTGTACTCAGACAGCATGCCCACCATTTTGACAGCCAGGGGGGTGGTTGATGTCCGCCATGGAAGGGTGGCCGTCCGGATCTTAAACATCGGGGAAAGGGAAGTACACTTGCCCCGGTACGCTACACTAGCCAAATTGTTTGCCGTCGAACACAACACTATCAGGGTCGTGGAACCCTTGCCTCCATCTCCCCCGGTGGAGGGTAATGGCTCCCAGAAACACAAGGAGTACTGGTGCCAGAAACTCCATGTGGGTGCTGACTCCACTCCCCTGCACCAAAAACAAGGAGTCTACCGGGTGGTTCAGGAGTACGAGAGAATTTATAGTAAGCACCCGCTAGACTTCGGCCGAGTAAAGGGAGTAGAACACCACATCCCCACGGGGAGCCACCCACCAATAAAAGAGAGACACAGACCTGTACCCCCTGCACATTATCAGAATGCAAAGGGCATGCTGAGAGAAATGAAAGAGGCTGGGGTCATTAGAGATAGCTGTAGCCCCTGGGCAGCCCCCTTGGTTCTGGTAAAAAAGAAAGACGGTACCATGAGAATGTGCGTGGACTATAGACAAATCAATCGTATCACCCATAAAGACGCGTACCCGTTACCTAGGATAGAGGAGTCTTTAGCAGCACTAAAATCAGCTAATTTCTTCTCTACTTTGGACCTTACTAGCGGGTACTGGCAGGTTCCTGTGGCAGAGGCTGACAATGAGAAGACCGCCTTCACCACCCAGATGGGATTGAGCGAATTCAACTGTATGCCCCTTGGGCTCTGCAACGCACCAGGGACCTTCCAGAGGCTGATGGAATGCTGTCTCGGGCACCGAAACTTCGAGACGGTCCTACGTTACCTGGACGACGTGATTGTCTATTCGAAGACTTACGAGGACCATCTAAAGCACCTGGCCGAGGTGTTCGAAGCCCTGGCAGGCTATGGCCTGAAGGTGAAACCCTCAAAGTGTCATCTGTTGAAACCGAAGGTCCAGTACCTAGGACACGTGGTGAGTGCAGAGGGAGTAGCCCCCGACCCCGACAAGGTTACAGCCATCAAGAGCTGGCCAAGCCCCTCTAACATCAAAGAAGTGAGGCAATTCCTCGGGTTGGTAGGCTACTACCGAAAGTTCATCCCCGGGTTCACAAAGATGGCAGCCCCTATGCAGGACCTCCTGATAGGACAGTCTAAGACCAGAAGCCAAAAGCCACCCTTCAAGTGGGACAAGCCGGAAGAGGAGTCCTTCCGCCAGTTGAAGATGGCCCTCACGGGGGATGAGATCCTGGCCTACCCTGATTATTGCCAGTCTTTCATCCTCCACACAGATGCCAGCAATGTGGGGCTAGGAGCCGTACTGTCACAGAATCAACAGGGCAGAGAAAGGGTGATCGCGTACGCCAGCCGGAAGCTGAGACCCACTGAAAGAAACCGGGAGAATTACAGCTCCTTCAAGCTAGAATTCTTGGCAGTGGTGTGGGCCGTCACAGAACGGTTTAAGCATTACCTGGCCTCCGCAAAGTTCACTGTGTACACGGACAACAACCCGTTGACACACCTGGACAATGCAAGACTAGGCGCCCTAGAACAGCGGTGGATGGCCCGGCTATCAAATTATGACTTCACAATCAAATACCGGGCAGGAAGAACCAACGCCAACGCAGACGCCCTATCAAGAATGCCCCACCTACCTGAAGGAGAAGAAGACTCGGAAGAGCTGGAGGAAGTAGAGGTCCCTGCGTTCCACCGGTATGGGGCCACTCAGTATTCTCACCGGGTAAGAGACAAAGACCTAACCACCGTCATGTTCAACCCCTTACCCCACCACGGCTGAGCTGAAACGCAAGATAGTGACCCTGCGATTCGCCTGGTGAAAGACATGTTAACCCAGGCAGACGCTAGCCCTGGCCTGGATGCTCCAGAGGAAGCCAAGCAGTTATGGAAGGAGAAGAGCAGGCTATTCCTCTACGAGGGCAAGCTGTGCAGAAGGCTTGTCAACTATCGGACGCACAAGCTGACCTGGCACGTAGTGGTCCCGAGGCGAGATGCAGCAATGGTCCTGGAGGCCTACCATGACAGAGCGGGACACTTCGGGTGGAAGAAACTGGAGTTCCTACTGAGAGAGCAGTTCTACTGGGTCGGTATGAGAGCGGCCATAGAGAAGTGGAGCAGGGACTGCGGCCCATGCCACCTCAGAAGGAAGGACCATACCAGCCAGAAGACACCCTTGAGGCCCATCGTCACCAGGCAGCCTCTTCAGCTAGTAGCTCTGGACCATATGAAGTTGGCTCCAAGCCGGTCCGGCTACCTCTATGCCCTCACGATTGTGGACCATTACTCCCGGTTCCTGGTGGTGGTTCCTGTTAAAGACCTGACAGCCCAAACAGCGGCCAGAGCCTTCCAGCAACACTTCTGCCGTCCACACGGGTATCCGGAACAGGTCTTGACAGATCAAGGTCCAGTGTTTGAGGCTGAAGTATTCCAGGAGTTCTGCAACCTCTATGGCTGTAGGAAGATTCGGACAACGCCTTACCACCCGCAAACCAACGGGCTGTGTGAGAAAATGAACAATATCGTCATTGATCTCCTCAAGACGTTGCCCCTGGAAGAACGCAGCCTGTGGCCGGAGAAGCTGCCAGACCTGATTGACTTGTACAACCATATCCCGGTGAATGCTACCAACTGCACCCCGGCTTACCTGATGCGAGCAAGACCAGGTAAGCTTCCTATAGACCTGGAGATGGGAGTCCTGACACCCAAGGACACCTCCCCAGATGCGGGCTGGGATACGGAACGGCGGCTACAGTACAATAAGGTACAGGAGAGTGTGGAGAGGAGTCTGGCTCAAGCGAGAGAAAAGCAAGAGAGGCTCTTCAACCAACACGCCCCTGCTGGTCCCCTGGAACTTGGTGAGCAGGTCCTGAAGCGGAAGAGAAGGCTTCACAAGCTGGACGACCAGTGGGAGAGAGACCCGTACACAGTACTGCAGTCCGACCACAACAACCCGAATGTATGTGTGATTACCAAGGATGGAGGAGAAACCACTAGCACCGTCTCCAGAGACCACCTAAAACGGTGCCCTGAGCAACAACAGAGTCCAAGTGAAGATCAAGATGACCTTGAACCCGCAGAGGACAAGGAAGAAATGATCAGCACCGTTCTTGGAGAGTTCCCCCGGACCTGGACTCGGATAAATGACGCGATAGTGGTACCCATCCTACACTTCCTTCAACCTACCCAGCAGGAGCCTACAGGAGAACAAGAAGAACAAGCAGCCCCAGAGGCAGAAGAACCCATGCCAGCAGCCCAGGAGAGTCAACCCTCTGCTGACAGTGAGCCTGCCATGCCTGCGGTAAGCCAAAGGACTCGCAGACAGCTGCCTGCCCTGCCTGTGAACTCAGCTAGTATCTGCACCCTAAATAATAGTGGGGAAAGCCAGGTTAGACCACCACCAGACAGTGGGTTACGCAGGTCAACCCGGATCACTAAGGGTCAAATGCCAGCTCGCTGGAAGATCTAGATGCACAGTGTATATATTTAATGTTTTATGTTTGTACCCTGGTTATTAATACTGTTTTCCCAGTTTTTCTAGATATATGGACTAACAGGTTATGAACTTTGAGTAACCGGGACTTCCTTGTAAATATGTTCGGAGCCTAACCAAAGGAATGAATAAAGACTGTCAAGGACTCTGGGCAAGGACAGACCCCCACCGGGTTAAGGCTCCCATTGTGTTGGTGAAATGGACACCCGGTCACGGATCATACTGTGATCCTCTCCTTTTGTTGGTGATATGGACACCCGGTCACAGACCACACTGTGACCTAAAGAACTCAATATGTGATGTTGTTTGTTATTTCCTTCCCTGTTGTGTTTATGGTCATGCATTTATACCCTGTATTTGTGTTTCCTGTTTAGTCCCGGAGTACTAAATTTTACTAGGGGGGAATGTGTCACCCCAGGCCTGTATGCCACAAATGTTAAAGGTTGTGTTTGAGAGCAGGAGGGAGGTTCCCTGGTCAGGGACAATTAGCATACAGCACCTCCTGTCCCAGGCCAGTAGGGGGAGCTGTCTGCCCCTATAAAAGCTGGAACTGGGGGCAGGGTTAGAGAGAACTGGACGACCTAGCTCAGGACTGAGACTGGTCCCAGAGAAGCAGGGACAGTTCAGCTGCAGCCGAGGAGTCTGTGAGGCAGAGGAGGATCTGCAAGCCAGGGACAGAGGCGACGAGAGCCGGTCCTGGCTGAGAGAATCATTACCGGACATTGGGGTCCGAGGCTGTCAGGGTTGCAAGCCCAGCAGCAGAGAACCATCCCGCAAGGGATTTCAGGTCCCTTGGCCAAAGAAGCCTGGAGGCTCCGCCACACAGAGAGACCGATACAGCACGGAGCAGCAAAAGGTACCTAAGGCCCGAGTCGCAAGCCATACAGGCGAAGTACACGGCCAGCTCAGGGACGTGGGCTATCACACCACGAAAAGGGGGATAGTCAGCAAGGGCAGAGAGAGAACGGTAGGCCTTCACACTCACCCTGACCAGTGGGGCTCGCCCGAATGCTCTCAGATACCCAGGCCCATTCCTAACCGGTACTTCTGTTGGGTCAGTAATAATATCTGCAGTAAAAGACCCTGGACTGCATTATTGGACTCTGTGTGATTTCTGCTGCGTCTGCACCATCACCCCCAGCATCCTATTACACTGTCCTGAGGCTACACTCTTCCCGTGGGGAGTTATCCTACCCCTGTGCTGCACACCAACACCAGCCTCAGCGGTCTGCCTTGCAGCGGCAGTTATATCTGACCGCAATCCACGGGTGGTGTAGTCGGACATTCATAAATCTATAAATAGACTGCCACAACATTTGGTCTGACCACCCTGAGCCACGGGATCGGGTTGCCACTACTACCCCCATCATCGCACTGAAGCCTGGTTCCGGGTACCCCACGGCCCAGGGGGCGAGTCTCATACAATGCCCGTGTCACAAACAATATATAGGAAGAACAAAAAGAGAATTAAAAGTCAGGATGAAAGAACATGCCCTGAATATTAAGCGGCAATTCACAGGTCACCTACTATCCTTGCACTACAAAATGGTGCATAATGGAAAGTTAACAAGCACCATCTTTTGGGGAATAGAGAATGTCAAGACACGTTGGAGAGGAGGAAATTATATCCATCAGATGTCAAAGGTAGAAAGTAAATGGATTTTTATAATGAATACATTAAAACCCTGCAGTTTAAATAGTGAAATCCAACTCTTTGCATTTAATTAAGGATGTAATTATGGAGACCAATCAGAGTGGACTGTTGCATATAAGTATAATCACGCTCCATGTGTTGGAAATCCCTGACGAAGGAGGTCGTATCCTCAGAAACGAGTCGGATTGTGCTGGGAGTACTTCTCTATTCTGAGACAGGCTCGTGATTTTAGTGACGTCACAGTAACACAGAGAGCAGACTTACTTCCCTGATTTAGATTAAGGCAGGTATGACCGGCCGGCGCTCCGTGGCTATACCACATGGACTGTTCTGTTACACGCTACTCAGCATGAACTAAATCCTGGGCCACTCTGAATTAAGTCTATATCCAATCTCTTTTCCCCATAGAGCTATCTTGTGATTCATCCGATTATCTCTGGAGCAAGTGAGTTATGTCCGTTTGGATCTTCTATAAAGCACACGACATTAGATATCAGCGTCTTTTACCCATCTGAGTGCACGTGGAGCGGGCGGGATGCGTCCCTTCCAGCCGGATCGTCCACACATCACCATCTTCACCAAGGTCAGTGCGGCTCCTTTTATCCAACTTACGATCAGTGCGCAGCATTACGGACATCACCGCAACTTTCTCCCTCCACCCCAGTGCCTGTGGAACAAGCGGGTGAGTCCTCCCTGGTCGGATCCAATACAGCATCAACCATATCAGGTAGGACCTGGTTGATCTAAGTTCTTGTTTTCTGGTGTTTGAGAACGTACCACCTTTTTTTACTTCAGGATATCAAGGTATCTAATATATAAAGCTGAATGTGTGTGTGTGTGTGTGTATGTATGTATGTATGTGTGTGTGTCCGGGATTGGCATCTGCACCGTCGCAGCTACAGCCACAAAATTTTGCACAGTCACATGTCTGGACCCCGAGAGCGTCATAGGCTATGTTGTGAGGTGAATTTTTAACCCCGCGCGTTCCAATTCACCAAACAATTTTGCCCCTATCTACATAATGGGGAAAAAGTGAAAGGAAAAGTGTTGGAGGCTTATTGACAGCTGCCACATGTGAACAAGGGAGAATTAAAGAATGAGAGTGATGGCGCCAAAGAGTATATACCGTACAGTTGCTAAGGTGGGGCCCCGACATGGGATACTCATACTCACCACACACGGGGATATGAACACACACACAAAATGCGCCACACACTACCACCTGCTTGAACACATATACCACCCTCAGCACACACAAAACTCATCTCACAAAGATTTATCAGGCTGCCAATAGCAACCAATCACAGCTCAGAGGGAAGCGAGGCTTGCAGACATGAAAACAAGAGCTGCTTCCTCAAGGGCCAATGAACTTTCTGAGGAGAGGGAAGCGAGGCTTGCAGACAAGAGAACAAGAACTGCTTCCTCAAGAGCCAATGAACTTTCTGAGGAGAGGGAAGCGAGGCTTGCAGATAAGAGAAGAAGAGCTGCTTCCTCAAGGGCCAATGAGTAATCTCAGCAGAGAGAAGGCCGACTTGCCACTAAGAGAGTTGCTATTTCTTCCACCAGGGCACAGGAAATGGTTGGAGATTTGAAACATGCTGCCTTTTGTTACCAGTCAGACATAAACTATCAGGATAATCCTAAAGTTCAGATAGGAAAAATGGATGTGGTCTGCATGTACTGCAGTGCCCTGAAATGGAAAGATGAACCGCCAGGTTTATGCTGTGCAAATGGCAAGATAAAACTTCCACCTCTCCTGTCACCACTAGATCCCCTAAAGTCTCTGATGACAGGTACCAGTACAATATCAAAGCATTTCTTGGACAACATTAGGAAGTACAACTCCTGCTTCCAAATGACATCATTAGGTGCAACAAAAGAAATGTTTACAACAGGATTTATGCCGACATTTAAAGTTCAAGGACAGGTTTACCACTCAATTGGCTCACTGCTTCTATTACAAGGAGAAGAAACTCAATTTCTTCAACTCTTCTTTATGGGAAATGCAGAAGCAGAGGCTCAGCGGAGATGCTCTTTAATTCCTAACACTTGCCTTGATATTGTCACTATTTTGCAGCAGTTTCTTCACTCCAACAATGTATATGTTCAACTTTTCAAGACTGCACTTGAATGCGTGCCAAATGACGATTACAAGATTGTCATTCGAGCTGACAAAACACCACAAGGTGAACATCAGCGAGGTTTCAATGCTCCCACATTTGATGAGGTAGCCATCTTGATTGTAGGTAATGATTTTCAAAGCCGTGACATTGTGCTTCAGAAAAGGAACAATAGTTTGCAACGAGTAGCAGAAACTCACAGGTCCTATGATGCTCTGCAATATCCAATCATCTTTTGGCAGGGACAGGATGGCTATCACTTTGGAATACCTCAGACAGATCCTACAACAGGCAACCATTCAGGAAAAAAAGTGTCTGCCATGGACTTCTATGCATATAGGATCATGACAAGATTTGCAGAGGAAAATCACATCTTGAAATGCAAACACCTCTTCCACCAATTTATTGTTGACATGTATGCAAAGATTGAGAGTGAACGTCTTTTATATATCTGACTAAATCAAAAGAAGCTCAGGGCAGAGGAATATATTCACCTTAGAGATGCTGTTGCAAATGATGCTGATCCAAAAGAGTTGGGGAAAATGGTTATTCTTCCATCAACTGTCACTGGAAGCCCACGACACATGCATGCATACACACAGGATGCAATGACTTATGTGAGAAAGTATGGCCGTCCAGATCTTTTCATCACCTTTACTTGCAAGCCTGCCTGGGAGGAAATTGGAGGGCACCTGTTGCCGGGCCAAAAAACAATGAATCGCCATGACCTTATTGCTCGGGGTTTCAAACATAAACTTTCAAAAATGACTAATCTCATCACAAAATCACATATTTATGGTGAGACACAGTGCTGGATGTATTCAGTTGAATGGCAAAAAATAGGCCTTCCTCACGCCCACATCTTTATTTGGCTGAAGCAAAAAATACAGTCTACCGAAATTGACAATATCATCAGTGCCGAATTGCCAGACCCTCAGATTGACCCATTGCTGTTTGACACCATCACAAAAAACATGATCCATGGTCCGTGTGGGAGTCTGAACAGAAATTCTCCCTGTGTGATTGATGGCAGGTGTTCAAAGCATTACCCACGATCCCTGGTCCAAGAAACCCAAACAGGACAAGATGGATATCCAGTCTACCGAAGAAGAAAGCCGGGGGATGGTGGTTTCATAGCAAAACTCAAAATGCGTGTTGGATCATCACTCCAAGAGATAGAAATTGACAACAGGTGGGTAGTGCCTTACAACCCTTTGCTCTCAAAAATCTTCCAGGCCCACATAAATGTCGAATCTTGCCACTCTGTGAAATCAATCAAGCATATCTGCAAATATGTCCACAAAGGAAGTGATCAAGCAGTTTTTGAACTCCAGAAAAATGGACCTATTATTGGTGAAGTGGAGGCATTCCAGATGGGCAGGTACATAAGCAGCAATGAAGCTGTTTGGAGAATACTAGCATTCTTCATTCATGAGCGCTACCCACCAGTTGTGCATCTGAGTGTGCACTTGGAAAATGGACAGAGAATTTACTTTAACCCAGCAAACTTGCAGCAGCAGCTCCTAACACCACCTAAGACCACCCTCTTGGCATTTTTGGAGCTGTGTCAACAAGACCCTTTTGCAAAAACAATTCTCTACTGTGATTTACCAAAGTACTACACTTGGAATGCCTCCAGAAAAACACTGGAACGGAGGAAACGGTGGCTTGATATTGAAGGCTATCTAGGGGTGAAAGCAACTGATACTCTTGGTCTCGTCTACACTGTTCATCCGTCAAATGCAGAGTGCTTCTACCTGCTCATGTTACTTCATGTTGTCAGAGGCCCTACATCATTTTCTGACCTGAAGACCGTCGGAGGCCATGTGTGTGAAACATTCAGGGAAGCTTGCCAAAGAAAAGGACTTTTGGAAAATGATGGACACTGGGACATGACCCTCAGTGAAGCAGCAGCCACACAAACCCCAAAGCGACTAAGACACCTCTTTGCTATTATTCTAACAACCTGTAGGATTTCAAATCCTCTTGAGATTTGGACAAAGTGCAAAACTGATCTCAGTGAGGACATCCTGATGCAGATTAGAAGGGAAAATCCTCAGCAACTCATCAACTTCACTGAGGAAATGTTCAATGAAACTTTAATGCTCCTTGAAGATCAGTGCATAGCAATGTCAGGAAAAGCCTTACAGTTGCTTGGTTTGCCTGCTCCAATAAGAAATCCTGAAGGCATCCAAATGTGTAGGGAGATTTTCCTAGAAACAAACTACAATATTGATGAACTGACAGCATTTGTGTCTCATAACGAGCCAATATTGGTACCAGATCAAAGGGACGACTATAGCTGCATTTTAAGTTTCAGTGAAACCAACAAAGGTGGGATTGTCTTCCTTGATGCTCCAGGTGGAACAGGAAAGACATTTGTAATAAACTTGCTCCTGGCAAAATTTCGACAACAAAAAAAGATTGCACTTGCAGTGGCATCTTCTGGAATTGCAGCTACGCTTTTAAAAGGTGGCAGGACAGCACATTCGACATTCAAACTACCACTTACCCTGTCTCATAGTGACAGCCCCGTGTGTAATATTGCCAAGCGATCAGGACTGGCCAAATTGCTTCAAAAATGCAGTGCCATCATTTGGGATGAATGCACCATGTCACACAAAAGGGCTCTGGAAGCAGTGGACAGACTGCTGCAAGAAGTGCGTAGCAACAAATATATCATGGGAGGAGTAGTTGTTGTTTTGGCAGGTGACTTCCGCCAAACACTACCTGTTATTCCAAGATCAACCTCTGCAGACGAACTGAATGCCTGTCTCAAAGCATCGCACCTTTGGAGAAAAGTAAAGAAAATGTCACTGAACACAAACATGAGGGTCTACATGACAGGCGATGTTTCTGCTGGACTGTTTTCGAGCCAGCTGTTGACTATTGGAGATTGCAAGGAACAAGTAAACTCAACCACTGGACAGATCACCTTCCCAAGCAACTTTTGTTGCATTGTGACTTCCATTGAGGAGTTGAAAGCAAAGGTTTTTCCAAACATTCAACTCCACTTCAAAAATTCTGGCTGGCTGTGTGAAAGGGCTATTCTAGCTCCCAAAAATAACAGTGTCAACAAGATCAATCTTCAAATTCTAAATCTCCTTCCAGGTGTGTGCACAACCTACAAGTCAGTGGATACAGTAATAGACCCTGCTCAAGCATTATTTTATCCAACTGAGTTCCTCAATTCCTTGGAGCCACAAGGACTTCCTCCTCACAACCTCTTTCTAAAACCTGGAGCACCTATTCTGCTATTGAGAAATTTGGTTCCACCAAAGCTGTGTAATGGAACAAGACTCTTGATTAAGAACCTGTTTCCACATGTAACTGAGGCAACCATTTTGACAGGATGTGCCACAGGAGAAGATGTTTTCATTCCAACAATTCCTCTCATTCCATCTGATTTGCCTTTTGATTTTAAACGCCTCCAGTTTCCTGTTCGACTAGTGACGCGCCCCCTGGGCCTGTGTTGTGCAGGGAATACCCGGAGCCGGATCGCTGGGGGTTGTAGTCTCTGTGGCGCTGACCCGGTCCGTGCCCAGGGTGGTCAATTCAGTGGCAGTCTTATTAGTGAGATAATAGTCCGACTACGCCACCCGTGGATTGCGGTCAGTGGGGTATAACAAGACAACATGAAAAAGTACATTTTGTGGTCACGGCGTTTCCGTAACCGGGTGTCCATATCACCCAAGGTGAAGTTATAAGTGAGGTAGGGGACCTGTCCAAAGAAAACCCCTTGCGTTGGCCTTGGGCGTGGCTGCAAGGCTGAAGCTAGCTACTTTGGGCCGCAAGGAGGCCACGCCAGACAGGTTTTCTCTTCCGCGGCCGTCTTCGCAAGAGGCACAATGTGCAACTATCTACAAGATTGTTCCGGTTATCCAGCGTCCATAACCTGTTAGTCCATAGAAATCTGCAGGGTAACTGAGAAACATAATTAATAACAGGCAACAACAAAAACCGTAAACATTTTCAAGAAACAGGTAAATTTACAGTGCATTACTTTATATTCTCCAGCGAGCGGGCATCTGACCTCTAGTGACTCTAGTGGACCTACGGAGCTCACTAACTGGTCCTGCACTACAGGGTGTAGGAGGTGTTATGGGTAAGCTGGGCAGCTGTCTGCGTACTCTTTGGCTCACTAGGGGCACGGCAGGCTCACTACTAGCAGAGGGTTGAGCCTCCTGCGCTGCTGGTGTGGACTCTTCTGCCTCCTGGGCCGGCTGCTCTTCCAGCTCTACCTGGTCTTCTGTAGGCACTTGAGGGGCTGGCTGGAGAAAGGTGAGGACGGGCACCACGATAGCGTTGTTTACTTGTGTCCAGGACCGGGGAAAGTCTCCGAGTACGGTGCTGATCATTTCTTCCTTTTCCTCTACGGGTTGAGGGTCTTCCTGATCTTCATCCGTGCTTTGCAACTTCTCGGGGCACTTTTTCAGGTGGTCTCTGGAGACAGTGGCTGTGGTCTCTCCTCCATCCCTGCTGATGACGTACACCTTTGGATTATTGTGGCTTGAGGGCAGTACGGTGTACGGGTCCTTTTCCCACTGGTCGTCCAACTTATGGAGCCGCCTTTTTCTTTTCAAGACCTGCTCTCCAGGTACTAGGGGAACAGCGGGAGCATGTTGGTTATAAGTCCTCTCCTGCCTTTCTCTTGCTTGACAGAGACTTCGCTCGACGCTCTCCTGTACTTTCCGGTACTGCTGCTGCCGTTCTGTATCCCAGTCTGCCTCTGGCGAGGTGTCCTCGGGTGTCAGGACTCCCATATCCAGGTCAACAGGCAGCTTACCAGGTCTTGCTCGCATTAGGTAAGCCGGGGTACAGTTGGTGGAACCTACCGGGATGTGGTTATACAGGTCCACCAGATCGGGCAGTTTCTCAGGCCACAGACTGCGTTCTTCCAGGGGCAATGTTTTTAGCAGATCTATCACCACCTGGTTAATCTTATCGCAGAGTCCATTGGTTTGGGGGTGATAGGGCGTTGTTCTTATCTTCTTGCAGCCATACAGGTTGCAGAACTCCTGGAAGACCTCCCCTTCGAAGGCTGGTCCTTTGTCCGTCAGCACTTGGTCCGGGTACCCGTGTGGGCGGCAGAAGTGCAGCTGGAAGGCTCTGGCTGCTGTCTGAGCCATCAAGTCTTTGACAGGGACCACCACCAGGAACCGGGAGTAGTGATCCACGATGGTTAGGGCGTAGACATACCCGCTTCTGCTTGGAGCCAGTTTAACATGGTCCAGAGCGACCAGTTCCAGCGGCTGCCTGGTGAGGATGGGCTGCAGGGGAGTCCCTGGCTGGCACGGTCCCTTCTTCTTAGATTGCACGGGCCACAGTCTCTACACCATCTCTCAATGGCTCCTCTCATGCCTATCCAGTAGAACCGTTCACACAGCAGGAACTCCAGCTTCTTCCATCCGAAGTGCCCTGCCCCATTGTGGTAGGCCTCTAGCACCATAGCTGCGTCCCGTCTCAGTACCACAACCTGCCAGATCAGTTCATGTGTCCGGGAATTGACCACTCTGCGGCACAACTTCTCCTTGTAGAGAAACAGTCTGCTTTTTTCCGTCCACAGTTGCTTGGTCTCTTCCGGAGCGTCTGGGTCCAGGCGGGCGTCAGCCTGGGTCAGCATCTCCTTCACCAGACGGACTGCGGGGTCACTGTCTTGTGTCTCCGCCCAGTTGTAGTGGGGTAAGGGGTTGAACGTAGCGGATCGCTGGCCCCTCACACGGTGGGAATACTGGGTAATCCCATGACGGTGGAACGCAGGGAGTTCGACCTCTTCCAGTTCTTCTGGATCTTCCCCTCCGTCCGGTAGGTTTGGCATCCTGGACAGGGCGTCCGCGTTGGTATTGGAGCGTCCTGCCCGGTATTTGATCGTGAACTCATAATTGGACGGGCGGGCCATCCATCTCTGCTCCAGGGCACCCAGTCTTGCAGTGTCCAGGTGTGTCAACGGGTTGTTGTCCGTGTACACGGTGAACCTGGAAGAGGCAAGGTAATGCTTAAAACGTTCGGTTACCGCCCACACCACTGCCAGGAACTCTAGCTTGAACGAGCTGTAATTCTTAGGGTTTCTTTCCGTGGGTCACAGTTTTCGGCTGGCGTAAGCAATTACCCGTTCTCTCCCCTACTGGATCTGGGACAGTACGGCTCCTAGCCCAATGTTGCTTGCGTCCGTGTGGAGGATAAAGGGCTGGCTGTAATCAGGGTACGCCAGGATTTCATCCCCCGTGAGGTCCATCTTCAGCTGGCGGAATGACTCCTCTTCCAGCTTTTCCCATCTGAAGGGTGGCTTCTGGTTTTTGGCCTTCCTGGACTGGACTATCAGGAGGTCCTGCATAGGAGCTGCCTTCTTGGTAAAATCGGGAATGAATCTTCGGTAGTAGCCTACCAACCCGAGGAACTGCCGCACTTCCTTTATGCTGGATGGTCTTGGCCAGTCCTTAATCACGGTGATCTTGTCAGGGTCGGGGGCCACTCCGTCAGCACTCACCACGTGTCCCAGGTACTGTACCTTTGGCTTCAGTAGATGACACTTTGAGGGTTTTACCTTTAGGCCATAGTTTGCCAGGGCTTTAAACACTTCTGCCAGGTGCTCAAGATGGTCCTCATAGGTCTTGGAATAGACGATGACATCATCCAGGTATAAGGACCGTCTCGAAGTTCCGGTGTCCCAGACAGCATTCCATCAACCGTTGGAAGGTTCCTGGTGCGTTGCAGAGCCCGAACGGCATACAGTTAAATTCGCTGAGTCCCATCGGGGTGGTGAATGCGGTCTTCTCCCGGTCCGCCTCTGCTACAGGAACCTGCCAGTACCGGCTAGTGAGATCCAAAGTAGAGAAGAAGTTAGCAGATTTTAATGCAGCTAAGGACTCTTCTATCCTTGGTAACGGGTACGCATCTTTGTGTGTGATACGGTTGACCTTCCTGTAGTCTACACACATTCTCATGGTGTTGTCTTTCTTTTTCACTAGGACTAGTGGAGCTGCCCAGCGGCTACAGCTGTCCCTAATTACCCCAGCCTCCTTCATGTCTTTTAGCATCCCCTTGGCGTGTTGATAGTGTGCAGGGGGTACGGGTCGGTATCTCTCCTTTATGGGAGGATGGTCTCCCGTGGGGATGTGGTGTTCTACCCCCTTTACTCGCCCAAAGTCTAGCGGGTGTTTGCTAAACACTCTCTCGTACTCTTGAACCACCCGATAGACTCCCTGTTTTTGGTGTGAGGGAGTGGAGTCAGTACCCAAATGCAGTTGCTGACACCAGTCCTCCATTGGTTTCTTAGAGCTGTTACCTTCCTCTGGTTGAGATGGAGGCAAGGGTTCCACGGCCTGTACAGAGTTCTGGTTGATGGTGAACAATTTGGCTAGCGTGGCATACCGGGGCAGGTATACTTCTCTCTCCCCGATATTTATGATGCGGACGGGCACCCTCCCATGGCGTACATCGACCACCCCCCGTGCTGTCAAAATGGTGGGCCTACTGTCTGAGTAGACGGGTTCTACCATTGCTTGGTAGTCTCTACCTCTTAGACCAATAGCTGCCCGGCACCAAATCATCATCTCACTTTTCGGGGGCATGGCAATATGGAACGGGTCACACATTCTCACGCTACCAATCTCACCACCAGATAGTTCCACCTGTTGCCGTTTCATCAGTGCCCGGATCTCTTTTTGGAGGACATGCTGCAGGCTGGAACTGGCGTTCTTGGCAACCTGTTGCAAAATAAGAATCCCCTCTGCAAGACAGTTTTCGATTACGTTAGTACCTAGGGTTATTTTTGGGTGACTCTCGCGACAGTCAATGTCCACAATGATCAGTCCTTGTGCCGGCAGTTCAACCTTACTTGATGGTCACCTCTTTAAATCCTATCTGTGGCATGGGCTGACCATGGCTGGCGATAATGCTCAGGTCGTTATCTGGGTAGCGGGTTATGTCTGAGGCATTCCTGTACCGCTTGAAGAGCACGTATGGGATGGTAGTCACCTGTGACCCAGTGTCTAGTAGGGCACTCATGGGAATGCCATCCAATACCACAGGCAAGACTGGACGTCCCCCTACGTATTTATCACGCCAGTTCGATGGGCCTGATGATCTTATGCCTGGGGGTTGGCCCTCTACCCCAGGTTGTGCCCGTTTAAATGACAGTACCTTGCCATAAGTCCGGGTTGATTGCAGCGGCGGCAGATGGGTTGTCCGTCCTCGTTGTATCGGTCGCTGGGTCTTCCTCTGGCCGGTGGGGTCCTCCTCAGTCGGCGCCTCGGGACGTCCTCCGGTCCGGATGCCAGCTGGATCTTTCCTGGGGAAGAGACCTGTAAAGACTGCACAGTTCTGGTTAGCGCGGCAACGCTCTTAGTCAGCTCTTGGACCTGATGGTGCAGGTCTGTAGCCGGGTTATTGTTCAAAGCCTGCGCATCAGCTCCCACAGGCCCTGCAGACAAGGGCGCCGCGTCCTGGTGATAAGTGATAGCAGGGCGCCTGTGGGTCACAGCGCCACCTGGTGCCGGTTCTCGGAGCACCCGGATGGCTCTGTCCTTGAACTGTGCAAAGTCCAGGTCAGGGTCCTGTAAGGCCATAGCCCGCAACTGGGTTCGGTGGGCATTGCACAGTAGACCCTCAATAAATTGTTCGGTCAACACCTTGTCTTCATTTCCCACGCTGTCAGGGTCTGCCTGCTTAATGGCTCTCAGGGCCTCTTGTAGGTTTAGAGCATAGTCTCTTATACTTTCGTGTGCCCGTTGTTTGCACCCGTAAAATCTGAGTTTGATTTCGGCTGAGGTTCGGGTATCAAATGTGTCTTTCAGCCGGGCTAGTATTTCTCTGACAGTCCTCTTCTTCCTAGGTGGCCAGGACTTTACCTCCCTTTGGGCTGCCCCAATTAACTGGGCCACCAGGATGCTCACTTTTTGCTCTTCCGTGAGGGGGTATACCTGGAAGAGGCTATCCAGTCTTTCCCTAAAGTCACTTAGGGTATGTGACTCCCCTGAGTACTGGGGTAGCCAGGTTGCCCCCGGGATATAGGGCATGGTGAATGGCATGACCGCAGCAGCGGTTGCGCTGGCGGCAGCTGTGGCAGTGGAGCTTCCCTCTGTATCCAACATCCTCCTTCCCCCCTAATGGACCGTGGCCTACCTTGCGATGATCCTCTTCCGTAGGCCGCGGCTCCGCAGTCGATCGTCGGGGTTGAGGACCTTGCGTCGCGCTCCTGTGACGTCAGCGTCGCTCCCTCTTCCTTCCAGGACCTTGCGCAGCGTCAGTGCGTGGGGCGGAGCTTCGGATCTCGCGCGCTTTCGGCGTCCACGCCCATCTTCTTCCCGCGCGGCGTCCCGAAGATGGCGTCCGATGGCGGGAAGTGGCTGCGGATGGCGGGAAAACGGCAGAAGATGGCGTGAAACGACCCAAGATGGCGTCCGATGGCGGGAAACGACTCCGGACGGCGGGAAACTTCTCTCAAGTAAGTGCAAAAGTCTTTTTTTTTTCAATCACGCAATACCCGTTGGGGCGGGTTGGTTTGAATCCTGCCGACTACGCCAATGTTGACGCGCCCCCTGGGCCTGTGTTGTGCAAGGAATACCCGGAGCCGGATCGCTGGGGGTTGTAGTCTCCGTGGCGCTGACCCGGTCCGTGCCCAGGGTGGTCAATTCAGTGGCAGTCTTATTAGTGAGATAATAGTCCGACTACGCCACCCGTGGATTGCGGTCAGTGGGGACCGCCGCTGCAAGGCAGACCGCTGAGGCCGGTGTTGTGTGTGCAGCTAAGAACGGGATGACTACCCACGGGAGGAGTATAACCTCAGGGCAGTTAGTGTAGATGAGGGGAGTGATGGTGCACGAGCGCAGCAGGAATAACTCAGAGTCCGTGCAGTGCAGTTCAGGGTCTTTACTGATGTTATAAAGCAGACCCTCCCGGGAGTACTGGCTAGCAGTAGAGGCCTGGTCAGTCTGAGAGCTAGCAGGATCTCCCCTAGCCAGGTGGAGTTGTAGGCCTCCCCGTCTATCTGTACTCTTTCCTGGCTACCTTGCTGTGTGCGGGTAGAAGTAGCCCACGTCCCTGAGTATACCGTGTGGTGCTCACCCGTACGGCCGGTGACTTGGGGCCTTCTGTTAGCCTCCGCTTCACGATGGCGGTGCTGGTCCATTGCTTGTGACCGTGCCTCCGGGCTTCTCTGGCCAGAGGACATAGAATCCCCTGCCGGTTGGATTCTGCCGCTGGACCTGGATGTCCCCACAGCCTCGGACTCCGTGTCCGGTCTTAATGTCTTCAGCCAGGGCGAGCTATCTAGCTTCCAGCCCCTGGTACTCGCTCCTACTCCTACAGAGCTCCTTGCTGACACTTTCCCTGTGTCTGGAACTGTCTCCAGGCTCTGACTCACTTAATCCCGCCCCAGACCCAGTTTATAAGGGCAGATTCCTCCCCTCCCAGGTCTGGGAGGGCGGTGTTGCTTGCTTAGGGCTCCTGACCAGAGAAACCTCCCACTTGCTCTCAGACGTAATATTTCTATTACTGTGGTAACCAGACCCCTGGGGTGCCACACTAGCATTTGCTATGTCCATCAACAAGGCTCAGGGACAGTCCTTGAAAGTAGTTGGAATCAATTTACAATCTCCATGCTTTTCTCATGGTCAACTTTATGTGGCCTGTTCAAGAGTTGGAACAGCCAAAAATCTGTTCGTGTTTGCACCTGAAGGAAGAACTAAGAATGTCGTTTATCAAAAGGTTCTCGAATAAGGAGTAGAAGATTACTTCACATTACTTGGCCAATTTAGTTAAATCTGTGTGGAATATCTCTGGTGTTGAAATATATGTTGTGAAATGCTTCTATTAGCTTTGTTTTTGCCTTCTAATAATTACATTTCTATCTATTTGTTTTGTGGTTTCTGTGTGGAGAATAAATTTTTGCTAACACATTCTATTTTGCTAACAGCAGTTATTAACCCGGGAGAAGCCGGGTAGTACAGCTAGTTTCCTACAAAATTCAAGGGGGGAAACCATCCGGTCCTGGAACTTTGCCTGGGGCCATATCTGCAATAGCTGCATTTATTTCTTCTATGGTAATATCTGGCTCTAAGGCCACGGCCCCACTATCAGTATTCGGTCAGTATTTTTTCTCAGGAGTGGGAGCCAAAACCAGGAGTGGGTGATAAATGCAGAATTGGTGACTTGTTTCTATTATACCTTTTCTCTGATTGTTCCTCACTTGGTTTTGGCTTCTACTCCTGAGGAAAAATACTGACCAAATACTGATAGCGGGGCCATGGACTAAGAAGGATTTCTGGGAATAATTTAGTTCTGGGAATTGCAAATCAGATGAATATGTTAGACAGTTCTCCTCAGTATAGTTACATCTTCTCTTATTTGATTACCTGTTTGTCGTTTTTGCCCGCCAGAGTTTTCTTTTTAGCATTTTTCCATTGTGTTTGGGTTGTTGTTATTTTTGCTGGTGTTATCCGGTCGTTTTTTTTTTACTCTATTCAACAAGAAGGAAACCACTAGTAGCTTCTGAAGCGAAAGGGCTGGAAAATCGCTCAAAAAGATGACCTGTTGTCTTCTGAGCCTTCCCATAAACTGTATTGTAAAGGACAGAGAGTTTTCAAAGCGGAAGACACCAGAAGAAGGACCGGTCACTTCTTTGGCATCTTTTGAAACCTAAAGCTGTAAGGACGCTCATAAGACTGAACATATGAACAGCGAGTTATTTTTACATAGAAATTCATATATTCGTTCTTTTGAGCTTTTTCAAGCAGGTTTTGGGGCGGACCGGCCTGAAAGAGATGTCGTGTGTTGTGCACATACCATAAGGCCAAATTCACATGTGTGTGTTTTTGAGGCCTCATTTCGACGTACGTGTTATATCCATGAATAGAACTCATTGTATTTTATGGTACTGTTCATATGTCCATTTTTTTCTGACAGCACAGATGAAAGGGGCCAAGAAGTCTATGGGTCAGTTAAAACCACGTAAGTCTCACGGATGGCATCAGTGTGTGATCTGTGTGCCGCCTGTGTTTAAAATTGCAAACACTTGTGATACCGATACCATTTTCTTCACGTATGTGTTTAAACACGGATGTGTGAATGACGCCTTACAGACAGATGCGACATGAATGACGCCCTGTTCTGACTTTTTTTCCCGCAATAAACTTATTCATGGAAATGAGACCTAACTTGGATGTCTGATTCTTTTTTTCAAGCAATTGTGTAAATGCAGCCCTATGCGATAATATGTTCATGTGTTATCTGCTAAATAATGTATAGCACATGTATAAGAAAATCAGACATGTGAATGGGGCCTAAGAAGCAAACAGAAGTGTAGAACCACCCCATCTACGCCCCCCAAAAAAACAGATTGAAAAGAAAAAAAAAGTGGTTAAAGCTATTTAGAAATTTAAAGGGAATCTGTCACCAGTTTTTGAGCCTCTTAACAAATGCCACTGTGGCGCCCTGCTGCGCACAGTGCCACAGAACCCAGAAGGGTGCATGGATGGATTTCTCCACAAGAGGCCCTCACTACATGCAAACACCTCCACCTTCCACCTCATACCAGCAGAGGGAGCCCTGATAGGGATATATAAAGGGAAGGTGGAGCCAGGCAGCTCAGTAAAGTCAAGTTCAGAGTTTGAGTTCAGTTCCAGCTCAGAGTGAGCAGAGAGAGCGTGCCCACGTTCAAAGAGTGGTGAAGACGCATCATGCCAGCTGCCTAGTAGTGAAGGCCCCGAGTGTGGCCGATGGCAGGGAGAAAAGGAATGATAAAGGGGGCAGAGGAGCATACCAGGCTCGCACCAGTATTTTTACCGGACACCGGGTCCGAGCCTACAGGGACCCTTTACACCCAGTAGGGTTAACCGGAATCCCAGGAGGACTACAAGTCCCTGGCAAACCTGAAGCTAGACTCACAGGACCAGGAACCACGAAGGCCCCGACGTCCAGGGAGAGTGGTTACCAACCGGAGGTCCTACCTCAGAGCAACAGGTTAATGCACACTTACAGTCATGTGCCAATGAGCCGCTCTCCCTAAGTCTCTCAATGTTCAGTGAAAAACTGAGAGAAGCTGGAAGAAAAGCCTGTTGTGATGTGACCGTAACTATGAAAATCGCATATGAGTGAAGTGGCTATGTGATGACTGCTGGAACCTGCAAGCAGAACTGAATCCTCACAGTGAGTATATTACACACTGTTAGGATTGGCATGCTACAATGCACTCTATGTGACTTCAGGCTTCAGGACTCCCTCGCTTTTCATTGTGTTCGCATATATTCGACCCTCACTCCTCATACTGTGTCCGCACTCATCCCCCCACTCACCATACTGTGTCTGCACTAGTGTTGAGCGAGCACTAAAATGCTCGGGTGCTCGAAGCTCGGGCCGAGTTCACCGTGATACTCGGGTGCTTGACCCGAGCAACGAGCCCAATGTTAGTCTATGGGAGACCCGAGCATTTTTGCGGCGGCACCCCCGACAGTCTGTAGAAAGCCTAAAAAGTGCCCAAAACGATAGTGACAGTGCTCAAAAGACATGGGGACAGCATGGGCATTGCCCCAGGAATCATTTCTGACCCCCAGTTCACTGCTGTCAACAACGTGGTCAGAGGTATTAAGCCACTTTTACGGGCTCACAATAAAACGTTCAAAAACGAAACTGAAACGGTTTTCCTGTGAAATATGTTAAGGAACTTCCTTTCCAGGGTAAAGACTTGTGTATAAGGTAAAATAAATAACCAAAAACAAAAAAACTCCTCCACACCTTGGGCTATGCTCACAAGTAGCATTTTTTATGCGTTTTTGCACTTTTGTATTGCTTTCAACCGTGACAAATGCATTCACCAGGAAATGTCATTTTAACATTTTACAATCTTATCTGGCCATGTGCTGTGTGACACATGCATACAGTGCTGAAAAAACATGGGAACAGCATGGGGAAGACCCCTGGAAGCATCTCTGACACCCAGGTCACTGCCTAAAAGTGTGCCAATCAGAAGTGATCCTTGCCGCATCAGAAGATGCAGACTTGCAACTATCCCCGTGCAAGTCCTTGTCCCAGGGCAGTGTTCAATTGTACCTCCCCCATTCCTTGCAATGCAAGCGCAAGTATGCAACCTGCCTCCCACCCACCCCCAGGCTGCAATACCATACTGCTAGCTTGCACTTGAAATGGGGCCTTTTAGTTTGGAGGAGGCCGAAGCTGGCCACTACCTCATGGCTGCTTTGGCAGCGAGGTATCCATACTCAGTCCCCAGCCGCACGGCCACCGGGTGTCCACTCTCGGTCCCCAGCCACCAGGGGGCGGCCGGGTATCCATACTCGGTCCCCAGCCGCCCCGCGGCCGGGTGTCCACACACGGTCCCCAGCCGCCTAGGGGCGGCCGGGTGTCCATAAACGGTCCCCAGCCGCCCCTATTTCTCCTTGGAAGTTCCCCCCACACTTTTCTTAGCCCAGCCTGCTTTAGGGCAGCATTGCACAAGCCCACCAGAGAACCAGACTCCTCCGGTGGGCCCTGGCTTCTCCCTCAGGGGAGTTGAGAGTGCCAAGGAGAGGAGCATGATGATGATGATAGAAGTTAGCATCTGCTTTGTTTTCTTGGAATGCAAGCGTAAGTGTGCAACCTGCCACCCACCCACCCCCAGGCTGCAATACCATACTGCTAGCTTGCACTTGAAATGGGACTTTTTAGTTTGGAGGACGCCGAAGCTGGCCACTAGTCCTCATGGCTGCTTTGGCAGCGAAGTATCCATACTCAGTCCCCAGCCGCCCAGCGACCGGGTGTTCACGCTCGGTCCCCAGCCGCCAGGGGGCGGCCGGGTGTCCATAAACGGTCCCCAGCCGCCTCTATTTCTCCTTGGAACTTCCCCCCACACTTTTCTTAGCCCGGCCTGCTTTATGGCAGCATTGGACGAGCCCACCAGAGAACCAGACTCCTCCGGTGGGCCCTGGCTTCTCCATCAGGGGAGTTGAGAGTGCCAAGGTGAGGAGCATGATGACGATGATAGAAGTTAGCGTCTGCTTTGTTTTCTTGGAATGCAAGCGCATGTATGTAGTAGTGGCTAAGCCTGAGGTGGCCAGCGTTTTGGCGCATATCCTACCTCCTCCGAGGATTGGTGGATGTTTTCCTGCTACTATCCCAGTTCTATGACTCCCGTTAAAACAAAGCTTCAGGTGATGAATGATGGATGAGGTGGTGGCAAAGGAGAAAGAGCAGGAGGAACAGGGACCATTCATATCAATATCAGGCCAGTCAACCACACATGTCTTGTAGGATATGTTTCTGTACCAAAAGGAGTGGTTCAGATACACAGTTATAGGGCATGCAGTGAGTGCAATGCCTACCAAAAATTTCGAGGCACTCCAATGCCCCTTGGAAGTGACATGGAGGTCAGAGGGCCTTAACTAAACCAATTTTTCCATTTATAGCAACTGGGTCTCCTGTGCACTGTTGGCCTAAGCAGTGAATGGAAGGCTTTCCAAAAATTATGAGGAACTGCAATGCCCCTTGAAACAGATGTGGATTACAGCATACTAAAAACCTTCTACCCATTATTGAGGAGTGGGTCTCCCTTAGTGTTCACCTATGCATTGAAAAGCAAAAGCTGACTAAAATTAGGAGGTAATGCAATGCCCGTTGGAAGAATGGTGGAGGTCGCAGTGGAATAAAAAGACAATATCAATGCCCCTTGGAAAAGTGGTGGAGGTCGCAGTAGCTTAACAAGACGGTTACATAGGGGTGACATAGAGGTGAAGTAATTGTAGGGGGGGGGGGGTGTAGAGCCAGTATAAATTACACTGTAAGTACTCACCCAAAAGGACGGGAGGTTTTCAGTGGGTCTGTAAAGGAAGGAATAAGTTATTAAATCCAGTCTATCTCCCTATTGAGTTCCCTATGGGAGAGGGTTTGCAAGGTATAGATCCAATAGGATTCCCGTTGTTTGAGAAGGCTGATGTGGTTACCACCCCGTCTGGGTCTGGCTACATATTCTATAACCTGAAAGCGGAGATGGGCTACGGTATGTTTGGCTTTTGAGAAATGGTCAAGTAATGGGAGCCAATTTTTGCTGCATTGGATGGTGGATTTGTGACTTGGAATACGGTCCCGTATGTGTTGTGTCATCTCTCCTACGTAGAGTAGGCCGCAGGGGCACTTGATAACATAAATGACGAAGTTGGAGTCGCATGTGAAAAAAACCTTTGATGGGATAACTCTTGCCTGTCCTGGGGTGGGTGACAGTGTCAGATTTAATGGAATTGGAGCAGGCAGCACAGTTTAGACAAGGGAATGTCCCGTTGCGACGGGTACAGAGTAGACGTTGCGATGGGAGTGTCTGTGTGCTGCCGAGGTCTGCTCTAACGATTTTACTGACCAGTCAGGGAGACACTATTACAGTTTTTTTATGGCAAAAAATGCCAAAAGCAGGATAATACAGAGTTTTGACCCGTGGAACTGCAAAACCACAGATCTATTTCTCTGGCCTACATCAGACTCTTTTAAACAGAAATATTGGTGTCTGACCAGTCAGGGAGACACTATTACAGTTTTTTTTTAAGGCAAAAAATGCCAAAAGCAGAATAATACAGAGTTTTGACCCGTGGAACTGCAAAACCACAGTTATAGTTATGTGGCGTACACCAGAATCTTTTAAACAGATATATTGGTGTCCGACCAGTCAGGGAGACACTATTACAGTTTTTTTTTACGGCAAAAAATGCCAAAAGCAGGATAATACAGAGATTTGACCCGTGGAACTGCAAAACCACAGTTCTATCACAGATCAATCACTAAAACGATGTTAGCTGCTCCTTTTAAGGCAGGACTGCAATGATGTTGAAATGTGTTTTGGGGGTTAAAGTTCATTTTCTGGGCAAATATTGACTTTGCAAGTACAGTAATTGCTGTTAAGCTGATCACTCTTTGACATTCAGGAATATATGCAAATTGCCATTACAAAAAATGAAGCAGTAAACTTTGGAAAAATTACTATTTGTCTCATTCTCAATACATTTGGCCATGACTGTACTTACCACCATCATTGTATGAGCCTCTGCAGCGCTGACATCACTCGCCGGCGTCAGCAGCGTGATCATAGGACTTGATCACGCTGCTAATGTTGCTCTGACCCGGCAAGTCAGGGCTTCAATTATACTCACGTCTGAAAGAAGCGAGTACAATTGATCACTGGGAGTCGGCGTGCTGCACCTTCTTAGAGCTGGCAGCTGACTCAGAGAACGGCTGACTCCCAGTCCGGGTGGCGGCAAAATGCAGCCACCAAGGAGACACCTCGAACTGCCGCACCAGGTGGCCCGATGGCGCCCCCCTACCGGCTGTGCCCAGGGCATATGCCCCACCTGCCATCCCCTAGATACGCCTCTGCGTAGAAAATGAATGATACGGATGTCAATGCAGTCAGATAAAGAAGTAGAAAGTCAAACTAGGGTGAGTGTTTCCCATGACACAATACAACATACACTGCAGAGGAAAGGCATGCATGGGTGTCGTCCACAAAGGAAGCAACTCCTAAAGCTGAGGCACAAAAAAGCCCGCTTCCAAATTGCCAGGGCCCATGCTGAAAAATATGAAGACGACAGGGACTCTATAATCTGGAGTGATGAGACCAAAGTAAATGTTCTTGGAAACGATGGCTTCAAACTGTATGGTGTCACAAAGGTGAGGAGTACAAAGAAAGATGCATGCTGCCTACAGAAAGACATGGTGGTAGCAATGTCCTTATGTGGGGCTGTATGAGTTCTGCTGATGTTGCGCCAAGTGACATTTCATTGATGGTGTCATTAATTCACAGATGTATTGTTCTATATTGAAAGAGAAGATGTTAGAAGATCATTCTACGATGCTCATCACAGCTGCCGAGTGTTGCTGAGTTCAACGACGCTGAGTCCTGCGACGATGATGAGCGTTGACGTCACTACCCGGCACCTGTGAATAGCGGTCACTTTACTGCTACTCACAGATGCCGGAGACAGAATTGGGGAATGTGGACTACAGCGGACCTGGGTGGTAACATTTTGAGTAATAAATTGGTGAACGAGGGATTGTCTATTGTCTTTATATTTGTCTTTTTATGTCTTTCAGGTATCCTTTTCTGGACTACTTCGGAATAGTTGGATTACTTTGGACCTGCATGGGATTTTTTTTCCCAATAAATTGGTGAACAAGGGATAGTGTGGGGGAGTCTTTATTCAAATAAAGTGTTTTTTTTCTGTGTTTTTATTTTTTATTACCAGCTTAGTAATGGGGGTGTCTGATAGACACCTCTCCATTACTAACCCCAGGGCTTGATCACAGCTGTGATTTTTGACAAATCACATCTGCCATCAACCTAACTACCATTACCCCGATTGCCACCGCACCAGGGCAATCGGGAAGAGCCAGGCATCTAATCTGATGCGCCAATTCTGGGGTTGCTGCGGGCTTGTACTTTTAGGCTTGGAAGGTCCCAATAACCATGGTTAACCTGGGCACTTCTCAATAACCTACTCAATTTGAGTAAAGAGCACTCAAGCATTTTACTGCTCAATCATCACTAGTAACAAGTAAAGCAAAATTCGACACGACCTGTCAGTGTTCTGCGAGTTGTGTTCAGGACACTTATTGTATGTGGGCTGATGAATTTTGTGTTTTATGACTGCTTTTTAGTCTCAGTCTGGCCCTGAATCACACCCATTATCTGAATGCAAGGAAGAGTATGAACTTGTGCTATTTGTGCAGTAACACTTTGTCATCTCTGCTCTGTCTTGTCTTCTAGCACAGGGTTAAAAAGGCTCCGACTCTATAATAATGGCGCTATATGAGTGTATAAAATAAATAAATAAATATATGGCTTCATGACTTGATCATAGATGCTGGATGATCCGGATTCCCAAGAAAATCCCACCAACCCAAGATTGTGAAATAAACACACAAAGAACTTTTATTGGATGTTAAATCAACCGAATTTTATTACAAATCACATTATTATTATTTCATTCAGTGTCTGAAATTTAGAATCAGCCAATTACTATGAAAAAGACACTGAAAATGGCAAACCTCCGACTCACGAAGAATCATCCGTCAGCACTCAGGAGAGGAAAACCCCCTGTGGAGGAAACCTCTAAGGAACCATGGCTGGAGGACCTGCCCTTCCTTTGGGCTTAGAAGGTAATGCCAATACGTAACAGTAAATTGTACCAGAATTTGTACATTGTATCATATTTACAGTGAGAGATAATATACATCCACTATAGATATGATAGCAGTGACATCACATAGTCACACAAGTTACACATTACATCAGCAGAAAACACAGTAATGGAGAAGGTCAAAGCAGGTGCCCTGTGCGAGTCCTGTATGGAGAGGCCTAATGCGACCTCTCCAGGCCGTACACATAAAGGTGAAGGCGGCTGGTACCGGACGTGAGGGAGATCTGGCTGCAACATCTGTCACCCCATTGATCGCTAGGGTTAGTTTGATCTGGCTGGCAAGGCGGTATGGCTGATCTGGCTGGCTAGGCGGGATGGCTGATCTGGCTGGCTAGGCGGGATGGCTGATCTGGCTGGCTAGGCGGGATGGCTGATCTGGCTGGCTAGGTGGCGTCCCCTTCCTCCCTTATCGGTTGTGGAGTGATGAAGCTCCAGGTCTCCAGACACATCAAGTACGGCACCTCATACGGCTGAATGACCTGTGGTTCCGGAATCTTCTTTCCTATCATAGATGTATGTGTTTATGACATCAGCACAGTTGCCGTAGTTGCCACAGGTGTTTATTACTGGAGCTTCATTGGCTAGAAAGTCTCTCGCAGTGTTCCAAAGTATTAACCCTTGAATGTCTGGCATTGTGCCTTTCTACAGAAGCCTGTAAAATAAACTTGTCACTAGCCAGGACCATTATCATTATTATATTTGAAAGTTGCCCTCACCAAAATCTAATTAGTGAGCGCATCTACAGATTTGATGTGTAAGAAGCACAATAATTCCCTTAAGCCCTACTAAATGCATACATGCACAGTATCAGTACAGATCAATCCCATAGAGAATGAATGATACAGAGGTCAATGCAGTTAAAGAAATAGAAAGCCAAACCGGGGTGAATGATTCCCATGACACAATACAGCGTATATTGCAGAGGAATGGCATGCATGGGAGTCATCCACAAAAGAAGCCTCTCCTAAAGCCGAGGCACAAAAACTCCCGCTTCCAAGTTGCCAGAGCCCATGCTGAAAAATATGAAGACTACAGGGACTCTATTGGGGGTTGGAGGTATGTCAAAAGCAAAAGAAAAGTCAAAGATGCTGTAGGATTTTTACAGAATGAAAAGGGTGAAGTGGTCAAAAATGATGTTTAGAAGGCTGAACTTTTAAATTCTTATTTTGCTTCTGTGTTCTCTAAGAAAACAAATGTAACATCAACTGATCTTCACTGTGCAATCAAAGGAATAAAAGAAGCCACACTATCTATAAACAGAGAGATGTATTAACCTACACATGACGCACCAGGGCAATCGGGGAGAGCAGGGCCAAGCTCCAGAATTGGTATATCTCATGTGATGCGCCAATTATGGGGGGGGGGGGGGGGGGCTGCGGGCTATTTTTAGACTGGTAAGGGCCCAATAACCAGGGACCTTCCCAGACTGATAATATCAGCTCTCAGCTGTCTGCTTTACCTTGGCTGGTTATTAAAAATCGGGGGGGATCCCACGTCATATTTTTCATTTATTTATTTATTATGTTAATACATGTACAGTAAGCTACACATGCAAGGCACTAATTATATATCTCATGGATATATGTCTATCCAGTGGTGTAACTTCAAACTCATGGGCCCCAGTGCAAAATCTCAAACAGGGCCCCCGACTATTGAAGATTTTTAATAGTTATAATCTTTTTATATGGGCTAAGGGGACCTTTTGAGCCCTCCTGCGCCCCAGAGCCTGGGTGCGATTGCAACTCTTGACCCTATTATAGCTATGCCCCTGTATCTAGACTATCAATCATCTAGTTACCCCATATCTATCTATCTATTATCTTCGCACACCTTTAACACATAAAGATCTGTAATTTCTATTCTACGCTCTATTCCGGTACGTGTCACTTGGATGTCACCCGTGTGTGGTATGTACTGTCAGGTCTACGTGTGGGTCACATGGACATGTGCACAGCCCCATATATTATAATGGGTGTGCGTGTGTACGTGTCTCTGGTACGTGTGAAAATGGACGCCACATGTACTGGAAACACGGATGTGTGAAGGGGGCCTCACATAGCGACATTTATGGTAAATCACAGCAGAAGAGAAAAGAATTGTGTATGCATTGTGTGAACACACCATTAGTATTACAAAGGTGTTTTTACATTTATCACATGCAAGTGTTGTAGGGTCCACATGGCTAAATCAGACGATTTGATGAAGTTTTACACCTTCCATTTCCACTGCCGCCACATTTACTATGCAAATTATCTCTTCAGAGATGAACAGGACTTGACCTCTAGCGCCACCTATTGGAAGCAGCAATCCTACAAGTCACTATCGACCCCATTAGGAGCCTTGTCACAGGATTTAGGCTAAAAGTCAAACTAGGATCCCAATTTGCAGACACTGTGTTTCGGTGTACTGCCCCTCATCAGTGCAAAGCATGAGTTCTGATTTGGCTGGGTGAGAGGCGTCTGACCCAATGGGTGACGTTTCTCCTGTCATGCAGCTCTACACAAGGAGAATCATTAACCCTTAGGCCACTAATGTCCCTGTACTGGCGTGGTACAAGACACGTTGCTATGGAGCTCCGGCCCTGTGTGTAGCGTGAGCACAGCCCGGCACAGCGGCTGACCTGACTGCAGGACTCCACACCGGCACACTGAGGAGCTTCCTATGGTGCGGCCACCAGGGGGCGATGTGACAGCCGTTTGTCTGTGCCGCCGGTGACCGCCTCTCCTCCACCTCTCGCTGCTGATCACTTCCGCTCTCCAGGCCCTCGGCGCCATATTGTCTGGCAGGAGAGCTCGGCAAACATAGACGGACCCGGTGCTATAGAAGAGGGCCGGTAATCACGCGCGCGCGGTCTTATTAACCTCTGCCTTACCTTAGCAGTGGCGGCTAGTTTGCATGTAAGTGAATGGCGGGCAGGACGCGGCTGTAAGGAGTCTCGGCGGTGACGGGGCCTAGCACGCAGGCGCGGGAGGCTGGGCTGCTGCAGAGCCTGTATGGCTGCCTGGGTGTTCCGTCCGCCGCCTTTATACTGCCCCTGTGTGCGGGGGTGAGAGGAGCGGGAAGCAGAGTGATAGTGGCTGCTGTGGATGACAGGGCCACATGGCTGCGCTGCCCTCCTCCTCATCTGCCCCGGGGATGTCACGATCACTGTGTAGACCCACGCTGGTCACGTCCCTACTGCCCTAGATCAGGCTCGGATGTTTAGTGGGTGATATATGGGGAATGTCATACCACTTATTTATACAGCAGTTACCCATCATTGGCTGGAGATGGCGTCAGTATGTCAATGTTTGGCATCGGATCATGATTAAAGCACCACCTTAAAGGGACCTGTCACCAGGTTCTCCCCATATAAGGTACGGCCAGCACCTGTAAGCCTTCTGGTAAGCTGTATGTCTGTCCCCATCCCCTGTTCATGGCACAAGAGTCCTTTTATTATACTGACGGTGCGGCCCGATGGGTGTCTCTGGGCTTGATCTGGCACCACCTCCCTTACGATCGCCGTCGTCCTGCTTACTTCATGTGGATGATGCGTCCTACGTCATCCACTCAGTGTCCTCCATCGCACTCCTGTGCAGGCGTGTTTCCCGTTGAGGACAGAGCACAGTACTGTAGTGTGCATGTGCTGCCTTCACCTACAGGTCATCGGCGTTATTTGGCCTTTCCCCGTACATACACAGGGCAGAGAATACGCCTGTGCAAGAGCGCGATGGGGACACTGTGGATGACATGGCACACGTCATCCACATGCAGCAGGAAAGCATGACGGCAATCAGAAGAATAGAGGAGGCGCCGGATCAAGACCAGAGACTCCCATCGGACAGGACCGCGCTGGCTGTGTGTAATGAAAACTTTGTGTCTTGCAGATGGGATTGGGGACATGAACATACTAAAATATTGTAAAAGAGAACTTAAAGATTCTGGCTGTACTTTATATGGGGGAAATCTGGTGACAGGATCCCGCTAAAGGGCACCTGTTGCACGATTCATGCTACCCAAATCATGTGCCGCATGAATCAGATCAGTCTGGTTGCACAATTGCACCCAGGTGTATTTTTCTCTGTAACATTCCAGAGAGAACATAGTTTTAGGAGCCGGCCTGGGACCGTAGGGAAACACCTGACTAGTTTGGTGTGGCCCCTTGGCCGGCTTCTTCCTTTCACGCTATAGGTGATTGACAGGTCTAGCCCTTTATATACACTTGTGAGAGATCTGTCAATTAGCTTGGACTCATCGCCCTATATATAGTCCCCCAATGGCTTTCAAACTTTTTTCTCACCTCAGTGTTTAGGAGAAAGACATACCTGGCTGCAAATCACAGCCAGGATCTGATTCATGCCTGTGGTGGTGCAGCATGAATTTACTCACAGGTTCACTTTACAATATTGATGATGACTTATCCTAAGGATCGGTCCTGAATATTAAATCTGTATGAGTCCAGCACCCCCACTGATCAGTTAATATCTGCTCGAACAGCTGAATGTGCACAATGAGTGAAGCAGGCACACTGCATCTCATTCACTTTGTAGATTACTGCACATTAGCTCTTATACACTTCAATAGGAGCTAATTTGTAATAGCTGAGACCGCCCCCTGTATAAAGAACGAAACTGGTGTATTCGTGTGAACCAAGCTGCTAACACTGCATCTCCTTGGCTCAGTGGTTACTGTTGCTCCGCAGCGCTGGGGTCCTGGGTTCAAATCCCACCAAGGACAATATCTGCAAGGAGTTTGTATGTTCTCCCCGTGTTTGCACTGACATATTGATAGGGAATCTAGATTGTGAGCCCCAACGCGGACAGAGATGATATCCATAAAAATCTGTGGAATAAATGGTGCCATATAAGTGAGGGAAAATAAATCTGCTGGCTGGACTGGTAGTTGCTTTCCCAATATAATTCTATGAGTCTCAGTTCGGAGCTCGTAGTGATACACAGCGATTTCTGGTACACGCATAAGATGCCGCGTTAGCCGGCTAGCCTGAATTTCGGTCACATAGTTCAGGAAAGGATTGGATCATTGCCAGAGATAAAGAAGTATTTAGAAACAAGCATGTTAAACCACATATGTATTAATAAGGGGATAGATAACATTTTTTTCTGAGAGTGCTTCTTGTCATGGCAGAGCAATTCAGTGGACATTCCCACTTACCCGTATATATAAGAATATAAGCCGAGGCTCCTAATTTTACCACAAAAAAACTGGGAAAACGTACTGACTTGAGAATAAGCCTAGAGTAGAAATGCAGCAGCTACTTGTAAATTTCCCCAATCCTGGTATGCATGGCACCCCTCATCCCCAATCCTGGTATGCATGGCACCCCTCATCCCCAATCCTAGTATGCATGGCTCCCCTCATCCCCCAATCCTGGTGTGCATGGCACCCCTCATCCCCCAATCCTGGTATGCATGGCACCCCTCATCCCCCAATCCTGGTATGCATGGCACCCCTCATCCCCAATCCTGGTATGCATGGCTCCCCTCATCCCCCAATCCTGGTGTGCATGGCACCCCTCATCCCCCAATCCTGGTGTGCATGGCTCCCCCTCATCCCCCCAATCCTGGTGTGCATGGCTCCCCCTCATCCCCCCAATCCTGGTGTGCATGGCTCCCCCTCATCCCCCCAATCCTGGTGTGCATGGCTCCCCCTCATCCCCCCAATCCTGGTGTGCATGGCTCCCCCTCATCCCCCCAATCCTGGTGTGCATGGCTCCCCCTCATCCCCCCAATCCTGGTGTGCATGGCTCCCCCTCATCCCCCCAATCCTGGTGTGCATGGCTCCCCCTCATCCCCCCAATCCTGGTGTGCATGGCTCCCCCTCATCCCCCCAATCCTGGTGTGCATGGCTCCCCCTCATCCCCCCAATCCTGGTGTGCATGGCTCCCCCTCATCCCCCCAATCCTGGTGTGCATGGCTCCCCCTCATCCCCCCAATCCTGGTGTGCATGGCTCCCCCTCATCCCCCCAATCCTGGTGTGCATGGCTCCCCCTCATCCCCCCAATCCTGGTGTGCATGGCTCCCCCTCATCCCCCCAATCCTGGTGTGCATGGCTCCCCCTCATCCCCCCAATCCTGGTGTGCATGGCTCCCCCTCATCCCCCCAATCCTGGTGTGCATGGCTCCCCCTCATCCCCCCAATCCTGGTGTGCATGGCTCCCCCTCATCCCCCCCAATCCTGGTGTGCATGGCTCCCCCTCATCCCCCCCAATCCTGGTGTGCATGGCTCCCCCTCATCCCCCCAATCCTGGTGTGCATGGCTCCCCCTCATCCCCCCAATCCTGGTGTGCATGGCTCCCCCTCATCCCCCCAATCCTGGTGTGCATGGCTCCCCCTCATCCCCCCAATCCTGGTGTGCATGGCTCCCCCTCATCCCCCCAATCCTGGTGTGCATGGCTCCCCCTCATCCCCCCAATCCTGGTGTGCATGGCTCCCCCTCATCCCCCCAATCCTGGTGTGCATGGCTCCCCCTCATCCCCCCAATCCTGGTGTGCATGGCTCCCCCTCATCCCCCCAATCCTGGTGTGCATGGCTCCCCCTCATCCCCCCAATCCTGGTGTGCATGGCTCCCCCTCATCCCCCCAATCCTGGTGTGCATGGCTCCCCCTCATCCCCCCAATCCTGGTGTGCATGGCCCCCCATCACTGCACACATGAAAAAAATGAACACTTCTACTCACCTTCCTTCCCTCTGCTCTAGCGCTGCGTCCTGTTCTGCCAGCAGCTGATCTCAGCATCTGAGCAGTGCATGATGCTACTGCCATGCGCCCTCAGACGCTGAGATGAGTTGCAGGGATATTCACTCCTCTCCACGCCGGGACTATGGGCGTGGAGAAGAGTGAATATTAATTTTCTTTAATAGTGGGCACACACTGTCAGCAGCGGCCGCAGCTCCTGCTGCTGCTCAGCTATCCCGTGTGCCCGCTACTAAGGAGAATGAATATTCACTCTTCTCCACGCCCATGAGTCTGGAGAGCAGTGAATATTCATGCTCTTTAATTCGGGCACACAAGACCGCAGAGCCGCAGCTGATACTGCGCGCTATTAAAGAAAATGAATATTCACTCTTCTCCCACTCCCATAAAAAATGTGCTGAAAAAGTCTGCTTATACACGAGTATATACGGTAATTTGATTTTCATTAGAATCCCCCTAGCAAAACCAGTACAGAAAAAAATAAACTTTTTAACTCCCTTTAATAATAAAGAATTAAGTATGTCCATAAAAGTCTGATGTTTCAAAATCTAAAATTAGTATGTATGGTAAAAAACACATAGATAAAAAAACCCGAAATTCCAGAATTGCATTTTTTTTCTATTGCCACGATTCCACCAAAAATACGCAATAGGTAGTGATCAGAACATATGTACCCCAACATGGTATGAATAAGTCGGCTCGCCATGCAAAGAACACATTCTTTCACGGCAATAATGATGGTGAAAAAAACGAAGAAAAAAAATTCTTACAAACTTCCCAACATTTTTCTACCATTTAATTAAAAAAAAAATACATTTGCATACTCGTACTGTAGAATCCTATTGCCAGGTCAGTTTTACCGTATAATGAACATGGTAAATAAAATAAACAATTTTAATGCACTTGGAATTTTTTTCCTGTTTTCAAATGCACTATATGGTAAAATAAATGGCGTCATTCCAAAGTACAACTCATCCCACAAAAAACAAGCCCCCATATCGCTATATTGTCGTGAAAATGAAAAAGTTATGGCTCTTGGAAGAAGGGGAGGAAAAAACGGAAAATGGCCATGGTGTGAAGGGGTTTAATTTCCATAGCTTCTTCATTTTAGGACAAGGATGCGCTTGTTTGTATAGATGATGCTGTCCTTTATACCTTTTATAATGGCTGGAGTATATTTAGTTCATATTCCTACTGTTCTCCATTATGAATAGCATTATGACTTTATTTTTTTCTGCAGGCGGTGATTTGCTAACTACGTGGCAGATATGTGGGATCAAGGCGGACAGCCGTGGCAACAATGGCCATTAAATCAGCAACAATGGATGGAATCATTTCAGCACCAGCAAGACCCAAGTAAGATTTTGTGTTAGTATGCTTACATCATAACATTTCTTTCTTTATCTCAGTTGGACCAGTTATCAATTTTTTATAACCTCCATCATTTCCCACTATGACCTGATTTCTGGTAGTGTGGGCGCATTTTGACTTCCGTGCTGAACCTCTCGTCTGTAGTTCGGTCTGGTTACCTGTGTAATCCAGACACGAATATCCTCACACTATATGTCCATCAGAAAGCCATTCTGGCCTTCAGTCTTTTACGTTTCTTTGCCTGCTTTTGACTGTAGAGACTTCACCGTTCTGTTCATGTGAAACTGGTCGCATCATTATGTTGGTGGGTTTTGTTGCTTTGTTGCATTAACTAAACTGCACCCAAAAGTGTCAAAATGGGTTAAGTGGAAAATCAAGCACTTTCTGACTCTCCTTCATTCAGTCTCTGACTTCTATTTCTGTGGGGTCATAGAGCGTCCTTAATCTTAACCTTAATCTATAGGGACATGCTTCAGAGGCCACCTCTGTGCTCCAATACGGATACCTGTACACACAAAATAGTATGGTTAACTGAACAGTTCTTTTATTTCTTCTAAACCTAAGGCCAGATTGATTGGGCAGCATTAGCCCAGGCATGGATTGCCCAACGTGAGACAACAGGGCAAGGGGCGGCAGAACAGCCAGGAATGATGCCCAATGGACAAGATCTGCCCCCAGTTCCACAAATAGACCCTGCCCCCAACAATCATAATTTTCAATCGGAGCCCAATTTTAACCAGATGTGGCAGCCAGGTAAGTCTTGTTGGTCTCTCATTACTACGACCTTTCTACTTTATAGCCAATAAGCTGTCTTTTAATTAAAAAGTCTCTTTTGGAAATGTGAACATTAAGATCTCATTTTATACATTTTTCTAAATCAGGAAAGTAAACTTCAATTGAGAAAAAATGCTTTAATTCCCCTTAAATGTGTCGAGTAACTAAATGTATCCCTTTATAAGGAAGAACAATATGGATAGTACAAGAAAATCCGTATCTACCTCTGACACCTCTTCTGTCCATTTCCCTGCAGTACACCCTTTTGTATTCAGTATTACCCCAGATAACTAGATCTGAAAATGTTCCTGTATTTTGCTTCTGTGTAGAATGGGGAGGCATGCACCACCAACCCCCACCTCACCACCCTCCCCCCGAGCAGCCATGGATCCCACCAGCCCCTGGACCAATGGACATTGTGCCTCCGTCTGAAGACAGCAATAGCCAGGATAGTGGAGATTTTACCAGCGACAACAGGCACATGTTTAACCAAAACAATCATGGCTTCAGTGGGCCGCCTGAAAACTTTCCCATGGCGCCAGTCAATCAGTATGATTACCAGGTAGTTATTTGTTTGTATTCTATTTCTGGTTTACTTTTTTGTTAAGCAGTTTGTCAGATTACCTTGAGTTTAACTGTATTCTTCTGTATCTTTTTTCTTTTAAAGCATGGTTCTGCAGGGTATGGTCCTCCTCAAAGCAGCTTTCACCCTCCGTATTGGCAGCAAGGACCACCTGGACCTCCAGGACCACCGGAGCATTCTACTAATAAAAGAGAGAGGCAGCCTTTTAGGGAAAGACAACGTTCACCTATACCAATTCCACCAAAACAGGAGCCTCTACAGATAGGTAGATGTGATTGCTTTAACCTTTCCTTTCCCCAGAAGTCCCCTGCTGATGCTCTGGCATGCAGTCCACTGCTGCGATGGTCACATTTCTTAATATTGGCATCAGAGCTCAGTGATGAGTGTCATGCTGCTTGCAGAATAGCGTTTCACCTCTGTAGCCAGTGATTGAATGCCGTGGTCACATGCGAGAACTTGGACTGTCACAGGCTCAGGATCTAGTCAGTACGTGGGTGATTTCTGTTCCATCAATAAAGAGCTGATAAGAGGAGACATGGCACTATATTAATAAAAGTAATTCTTGTCTGTCCCTAACACGCTGTGTAAAGGCTTCTAATCCTCCAATTCTATGTTTTAAATATATTCTTCCCTATGTGTCATCTCCTAGCTGAAAAGCCAACCTTGATTGCTTACAGCAACCAATCACAGTGCAGATTTCATTTCACTAGAGTGGTTTAAAGAATCAAAGCGGAGATCTGATTGGTTGTTGGCAACAATGATCGTTTCTCTGACAGCCTAGTTGTATTTATATTGTATTCATAGGTAATGTCCATTATAACAAATATGGAGAGAGATGTTCATGCTTTTAATGAGCATAAAAGTGATTTAGTGTCTAATACCTGTGCTCTTGCTCAGCTTCGTCTATCACACAGCTGAATAGTTCTGTCTGAGAGGAGAGAGATGTTCCTCCTTTGACAGTAGGGGGTGCACATTGCTCACTTTTTGCATTGAGGGTCTTACAGAAAAAATGGCCGGTATCTACTGAGCATGTGCGACCTGTCATGAAAGTCCTACTACAGTCATGGCCAAAAGTATTGAGAATAAGACAAATAGTAATTTTTCCAAAGTTTACTGCTTCATTTTTTGTAATGGCAATTTGCATATACTCCTGAATGTCAAAGAGTGATCAGCTTAACAGCAATTACTGTACTTGCAAAGTCAATATTTGCCCAGAAAATGAACTTTAACCCCCAAAACACATTTCAACATCATTGTAGTCCTGCCTTAAAAGGAGCAGCTAACATCGTTTTAGTGATTGATCCATTAACACAGGTGTGGGTGTTGATGAGGACAGGGCTGGCGATCAATCAGTCATGATTAAGTAAGAATGACATCACTGGACACTTTAAAAGGAGGCTGGTTCTTGGTATCATTGTTTCTCTTCAGTTAACCATGGTTATCTCTAAAGAAACACGTGCAGCCATCATTGCACTGCAGAAAAATGGCCTAACAGGGAAGAGTATCGCAGCTACAAAGATTGCACCTCAGTCAACAATCTATCGCATCATCAAGAACTTCAAGGAGAGAGCTTCCATTGTTGTCAAAAAGGCTCCAGGGCGCCCAAGAAAGACCAGCAAGCGCCAGGACCGTATCTTAAAACTGTTTCAGCTGCGGGATCGGACTACCAGCAGTGCCGAGCTTGCTCAGGAATGGCAGCAGGCTGGTGTGAGTGCTTCTGCACGCACTGTGAGGCAGAGACTCTTTCAGCAAGGGCTGGTTTCAAGGAAGGCAGCAAAGAAGCCACTTCTCTCCAGAAAAAACATCAGGGACCGACTGATATTCTGCAAAAGGTACAGGGAGTGGACTGCTGAGGACTGGGGCAAAGTAATTTTCTCTGATGAATCCCCTTTTCGATTGTTTGGGACATCTGGAAAACAGCTTATTCGGAGAAGAAGAGGTGAGCGCTACCACCAGTCTAGTCTCATGCCAACTGTAAAGCATCCTGAAACCATTCATGTGTGGGGTTCCTTCTCAGCCCAGGGAATCGGCTCACTCACAGTCTTGCCTAAAAACACAGCCATGAATAAAGAATGGTACCAGAATGTCCTCCAAGAGCAACTTCTCCCAACCATCCAAGAGCAGTTTGGCGCCCAACAAAGCCTTTTCCAGCATGATGGAGCACCTTGCCATAAAGCAAAGGTGATAACTAAATGGCTCATGGAGCAAAACATAGAGATTTTGGGTCCATGGCCTGGAAATGCCCCAGATCTTAATCCCATTGAGAACTTGTGGTCAATCATCAAGAGACGGGTGGACAAACAAAAACCAACAAATTCTGGCAAAATGCAAGCATTGATTATGCAAGAATGGACTGCTATCAGTCAGGATTTGGTCCAAAAGTTGATTGAGAGCATGCCAGGGAGAATTACAGAGGTCTTGAAGAAGAAGGGGCAACACTGCAAATATTGACTTGCTGCATTAACTCATTCTAACTGTCAATATAACCTATTGGTACTCATAATATGATTGCAATTATATTTCTGTATGTGATATAAACATCAGACAAACACTAATAAAAACCAGAGGCCAGCAGATCATGTGAAAATATAATTTTAGCGTCATTCTCAAAACTTTTGGCCATGACTGTAGATGTAACCAGGTAGGAGAAACTTCTGACCTGGGGTTTTCAGTGGGCGATTGATGGAGCAATGAGCAATTTTGGAAACTGCTTTTGACAGCCTCATTGCTTTTAGATTTCTAAGCCACCGAGCTCTGATTGCTATTCTGGGAATAACACTTAAATCTCATTGCAGACGCAGTTAAACGTAGGACTTTGCCTGCATGGATTCGTGAGGGTTTAGAGAAGATGGAAAGAGAAAAGCAGAAGAAGTTGGAGCGTGAGAGAATGGAACAGCAGCGCTCACAAATGAAAAAGGAAATAAAGGAGCAAGAATCTGAGGAGGGCGGTGATGGTCCACGTATGCCGCAAAAAAGCAAGTTTGTAAGTAGGACCCATTGCTGACCATGCAAAAAGCATGTGGTTAAGACTTCTGCTGTTCAAGATAGTTGGCAAATCTGGTTACACCTATTAAATGGAGTACTCAATTTACACTATTATGAACAAATTGATTATGTAAACTTTTTTTTTTTTTTTTTTTTAGGACAGTGATGAAGAGGAGGAAGATGATGATGAAGATGATGATGATAATAATGATGATGATGAAGATGATGAACATGAAGAGGACAAAGTTAGTCCAAAACCCAGCCGCAGTCCTTCTCCACCGGTGCAGGAAGAGAATAGCGAGCCAGAAATAACGGAAGAGGAGAGGGCATTTCAAATGGTACGTTTTATTTTCATTGTGCAATAGCCACATAAGGAATAAATATTTTATTTTGTTTTGACTCTGATCCCGCAATTTAGTAACACCTTCCCACCTTTAGGCATGCAAGTTTCACATGTCAATTCTCTCCGTCTTTAGGGGGTGATTTGAAGCCGAGTAAACATATAAGGGACCAGGCTATTATTTTTTGCGCTTTTGTTTTTCACTCTCCTTCCAAGGGACAAAAAATAAACTTTCATATTTTTCCGTCGAATGAAAGCCTGTTCTTTTACAGAACAGCTTGTAGTTTTGAGTGACTCCATTCATTTTCACATTCAGTCTAGTGGAAAATAGGGAAAAAGATTCCAAATCTCGTGAAAATGAGAGGACAAAATGAAATTCCACCATGGTTTTTGTGTTAACGGCTCACATTCAGTGGTAAAAGTGACTCTCTAATGTGATTTTTTTCCAGGTCAAAAGTTTGTAAAAAAAAAAAGTTTAGACCTGGGTGTGGACGACAAGCTCACGTTTGGTGGCCAGTGTCAGGCAGACAAAACTAGATGGACTTAGTTTTTAAGGTTGAAGGAAGACTATGTTACTATGTAAAAACTATGTTTTCCAAGACCCATAATGTCATTATTTTTATATCGACTGTACCATGCAAAGTCTTGCTTTTTGTGTAGTGAGCTGACTGTTTTATTGATGCTAATTTGGGGTACATCTGACGATCGATGTCCAAAAAAACTGAAATTCTGATGCTTTGAATTTTTTTTTCTTGTTATGGCTTTTACGGTATTAGTCAATTAGTTTAATGTCTCATACATCCGGAGGAAAAGAGAACACAGCAGCTGTGACTTATCCGGGTATATGTGATTTGTCCAAAGGCGGGGAAAGTGAAGCCAGCGCTGATTGGTCGCAGGGAGCGCGTGACATAACAATGTGACCCGATCCCCAGGAGACCCAGCGCCAACACCACTGGAAGAGTATGTGTTATTATTTTGCAAAGAGGACAGCCCCTTTAATAGCAGTGATCGGAGCATTGCTCCAGCCACTGCTGCTAAACACAGATGCCGGCATCAGCAATGAATATATTCATCCTGGACAACCCCTTTAAGACCGTTACCAAGCTAAGGATCATGGAGTTGTAACCACCTAAACCTTTCTTCTTTGCCATCTAGATGGTGATGACGAAAACGCTGCTAACGGAGATTCTTTTAGATGTCACAAATGAAGAAATTTACAATGTGGCCAGAGAGACTCATCGTAAAGCGACTAAAGGTAGATGTTTCGGTTGTCTTCCGAATGCATGGCTGCTTATTTAGTGTGATGTGGATGAGTGAGGCTTTCGGTTACCTGTACCTCAAAAGCAGGACACATAAATGTAGCTAACCCTAAGCCAGATATTTCTGTCTCTAACATAATAGTGAATTATATTTCAAAAGTGAGATCTAGAAATGACCTGCTACACTACACGAATATAAGTGAAAATCCTCAAGCGTGTCGGTCTCACGTTTTGCTATGTGAAATATGCCCTTTCTGTATCGAAAGCCCCGTATGTGTTTATATTTTAGTTATCCCCATCTCCCATTCATTTGGCTGTTTTGCATAGAAAGACTGCATGTTTTCCAATGGATTTTGTATTTTAACCTTTCTTCTCTCCCCCCCAACTAGCAGCACTAGTAATAAATTTTGCATAGAAGCTCATGACTTTGCAGTCGTGGCTATGTGTGTTAACATGTTGTTCCTGTTGTTGATGTGATACAAAGCTCCTGCAAGGCAGCTGGCACAGTCCAGTGCACTGGCTTCCCTTACTGGACTCGGTAAGTACATCTCGCTGCTCACGGAGGGGTAGGGGTTAGCTGGGTTATCTAGTGTGCATGGTTCTGAATAAAACACGTCCAGTATATACCTTGGCATAGAAGACTGCTAGAATTCTATGCGTCATTCATTCTGTACAATGACAGATCTGGAAGTTTGAGATTCCTTAACGAGCAGTTCCTTCTATATCAGTGTCACGTTGTACACAACATGCTGGATATGTTTTGTCGCATAAGTTTTGACACTCATTCTAGATTTTGTTTAATATTGGTTTAAAAAAAAGCAATAGTCATCTTACCGATCCCTCAGTGCTCAGGTTCTGATGCTGCCTATTCCCTAACTGGTCTCTACTTCTGCTGTAATGACATCCCGTCACAGGGTCTTGTGACCACTGCAGCCAATTACTGGTTGTAGTGCACGCGTCAAACTCTGGCCAGTGGGCCAAATTTGGCCTGCAATGCCGTTTGGAGGACTACGTGGGGCCATTATTCTGTATGGAAGACTATGTGGGGCCATTATTCTGAAAGGAAGACACAGGGGCCCATTTTACTGTATGGAGGGCTGTATTGGGATCACATTTGAGCATCGTACTGTGTTGGGGTCACCATACTTTGCCAGGAGAGTTAAGTGAGGAGGGTACAGTCAGGTCATCATACCATACATGTGGAGGAATTTACTGTGGGGTTATCATACTGTGTGTGGGGGCACTTTTCTTGGCATCATACTTTATGGAGGCAATGAAAGGGCAATCTTGGAGCTTAAATAGGAGGAAATTTACTCTTAAGGCCTGCAAAGTTGTGAGGTCTGTTCCTATGTGACCCCACCAAATATCAAGATTTTTTTTTTTTTTTTTAATAAATATCAAGGTTGGCCCACAACTTTGACCAAGTTTTTAATTTTGGCGCTCTGTGTATTTGAGTTTGACATCCCTGTTGTAGTGGATCAGTGAGGTGGTAATAAATGGAGACCGGCAGAAGATCGGTGAGGTTAATATTGCTGGTTTTTTTTTGATGATAGTCTGGAATCAAAGTTCTTGTTATCTTCACACGTACTGTACATTGAAACATAAATGTTGTGGATAAATTCCTATTGCTGGATGATGGATTGTGATTTGTGTATGCAGGTGGACTGGGTGGTTATGGGTCAGCTGAAAGTGAAGAAGAGCGAAGCGACAGAGGCTCTGAATCTTCTGATACTGATGAAGAGGAACTCCGGCACAGGATACGACAAAAGTTAGAAGCATTTAAGCGAAAGGAAAAAGAGCAGCAGATACTTGAGAGACAGCTAGAAGGTAGCTGATATGTCTTCTAGTGTAGAGTTTTGTCATGGTGGCAATGGCACTCATGATCGTGTATCCTTTAGGGAAGTATAAAACAGTTTTCCATTATTGGACAACCCCTCCATTACCTTAATAATTTCAGTTCCCCATAGAAAATAAAAACAGTCTATACTCTCCTGCAACGGCGCCATTCCAGCGATGTTGGTGCTGCTGTTTCTGCCAGGTCACATGACCCAATAATCAGCGGCCACTGATAGGCTGCAGCTCATCAATATTCTGTCCACTCCGACGAAATAGTAAAAACTGCAGCTGATCGGCGGCTGCTTATTGGTTGCAGCGTTCACGGACAGTGGGGAATAGCTGCGCCAACATAGTTGGAATGGCACCGCTGCGGGAGGTGGGCATACATTGTTTTATTTTCTTTGTTTTCTATTTAACTCTAGTCTTGTGATATTTGTAAAAATAAACGTCTTTGTTGTCCCAGGCAATAATACGCCTACATCCACAATGTGGAGGTTTGACTTTTATTAAGGTGTCTGTCGCCAAACAACTGTTTTTCGGTCTTCAAGAAATCCTAATATATAATAAGTTCGTTCTGTACAATGTGCCACTGAATTTCTTTCTCTCAAGCTATATCTGCCCTGTTTGTTCTCTATATATTCTTACAAATTGTGACTGTTCATGATCCTGGTAGGATAGTTTCTCACATGCACTTTACCGAAAAGTACAGCAGATTATCTTGCAGTTTTTTGAGCCAAAACCAGAACTGTATGCCAGTGAAATGGGGAAAATTGAGGAGTTTTCCTTGCTATATCCACTTGTGACATTTGTTTGAAGAAAAAGAAAAAGAAAAGCAATTAATCTCTTCACGACATCATCCGTACAAGTACCGCGCATGTCGCACGCGGGTGTATAGAGCGGGCTCACGCTGCAAGCCTGCCCCATACCTGGCAGACGATGGCTGTGTGTTTTAGCCAGGACCTGACGCTAAAAATCGCAGGTGGAGCAGTGCTCCGCTAACGATTAACTTCTTAAATGCCGCTGTCAATCTCTGACAGCAGCATTTAACACGAGTCTATGTGCGTCATTTTCTCCGCCCATCGACGCGCCCCCCGTGACTTGATCGCAGGTCACATGACAGGTCTCACAACAGCCGGGGGTCAGCTGATGACCCCCGTGCCTGTCATTATGGAGCTCCTTCGAAACCCTGACTGTGGCCAGGCTTCAAAGGAGACCATGATTTTTGCTATATGCAGCAATGCTGGGGCATTACTGTATATAGCAGAAGCGATCAGACGAGCGCATGTTCAAGTTCCCTAAGGGGGCTAACAATAACAGTAAAACAAAAAACAACGTCAGAATTGCATTTTTTTCTCAATTTCACCTCGCCATTTTCCAGTACACTGTGGTAAAATGAATGGTGTCATTCAAAAGTACAACTCGTCCCGCAATAAATAAGCCCTCATATGTCAATGTGGACAGAAAAATAAGAGTTATGGCTCTGGGAAGAAGGGGAGGAAAAAAACGGAAATTGGCCACAGGATGTAAGGGTTAAATGTGTCTTAACGCAGCTGAATTGGTTGGTCATGTTACCTAAACATACCAATTTGTTTTCTGCTTTCAGAGGAAAAACTACAAAAGGAGACACGCAATAATGAAGTAAATGAGCCTGTTACAGATCTTCCTAACAATTTAGAAGTACTTGAAAAAAGAAAAATTGAGGGGGATTTAGAAATTGAGAAGAAAAAAATGAATAGTGAGACATTACCTTTAAGTGACATCAGTAAAGCGATTAAGGAAAGGCCAACTGTTCTTAAGTCTAGGAGCTCAACTAGTAGCAGTAGTAGCAGCAGTAGCAGTAAAGAGCGCAGTAGTAGCAGCAGCAGCAGTAGTGTGTACAGCTCTAGCTCTTCTAGCAGTCATAGTTCCTCTCCATTTTTACCTAAGAAGAAAAAGAGACGAAGCCATAGTATGTCTCCATCACGTAAATCCAGACGTAGCAGAAGTAAGAGTCCAACACGCAAGAGTCGGAGGGAAAGGAGCAGAAGCAGGGAGAAAATTAGTGAACGTAGAAGATCTAGTAAGAATAGTATGGAGAGGGATTGGCGTAGAGATCGGAGTCTCAGCAGAGAGAAAAGGGTAATTCGCTCCAAGGACAGACATGGCCGTAGTAGAAGCGGAGAGCGGCGTAAAAGTGATACTCATCGTAGGAGCTCTAGCAGGAACAGACACAAGATTAGGGGCAGTAGCCGAGAGAGGGAGAAGGCGAGGAGCAGAAGTGTGGAAGTGGAGAGGAAGCGAAGAGAATCAGAAAAGGACAGGAAAAAAGAAAAGCTAAAGAAGGAAGAGAAGTTTAGGTATACAATTCAGGAAGAGGAAAAAATAAAGAGTAGGAGAGAAAGTGAGAGGACATTCTCCCGCAGTGAGTCTTCCTCCTCAAAGATGTCTCGGCAGGATTCTAGGCAAGATGGTAAAAAAGTCTCTACCAAGGAAAGTAAGAAAAGAGCCTCCTCTAGTGGAAGAAGCAGCTCGGAATCTCCGGTTGTTTACAAGGATAAAAAATCTAAGAAATTGAAACGCAGCCGCTCACGCTCTGTGGAAAAATCTCAAAGGTCTGGTAAGAAGGCAAGCCGCAAACACAAGTCTAAGACCCGATCAAGGTAGTACACTTTTTCACTCTAGTGTTTAATAAAAATGAATGTAATTTTTTTTGTGTGATGGGATTTTTTTTTCTCTTTACCAGAAGTTTCCAAAAAGCTCTATTGAATTGTACCTTATACTCATACCGTGCTCATTTTTGTTTTACAGATCGTCCACCCCTGCTCGTCGTAAGCGCTGATGGCTCTCGGACCATGACATTCATTTTTAAAAATTCCATGAGTTTTAAAGGCTTGTCTCATTCTAGAGGCACATTACGGCTACGTAGGTGTGAGAAAAATGAGTTATTTTTCCCTTTTTCCATTTCCCTATTCTCTACTTTTTAAATATGTATATATATTTTCCATTTTCTTGCTCCTGGAAGTAAAAGAAATCCTAAAACTACTTTGTATGGCATATTTTCAACATATTAGGAATGAGTATTTTATTTTTAGCTGTAATGTTCTCAACACAGTAATCTGTCCTGTGATGTTAATAAAGCTTTGTGCTTATTTTTTCTTAAAGAAAAATTGCCATTGCCATTTTGTAGGTTACGCTCTGCTTACATTCAAATAGAAGGCGTCTACTTATCCTATGAATCCTTGCGCTTAGAGGCTTTGAGGGGTTTTATGCAGTGTCACCGAAGTTTACTATTTTATAATGCGAGATGTTTGAAATAATAAATTGAGTCTTGTAGATTGTCCAGGTTTACAAAACGTGGCTGATGTCTTTCAGAAACAGGGACACCTCTGACCCATGGGCTGTGTATAGTATTACAACTTGGAGTGAATGGGGCGGAGTTTTAAAGCCATTCACAATCAGGGGTGGTCTGTAACAGATGAAATCAGCCATGTTTTTTTTTTCCTTTAGGTGCTCCAGAAACCACCATTCCCAAAATACACACAAAGACAGATAGCAGTGGTTTCTCGCGAGTCAAAATGATCGGGCATCCACACTTTGAGGCGAATTTCACATTGCAGTATTTTGCATTAGTAACACAGCCAAGTTGTGTGTCTTTGTAGGCTCCACTCCTAGTATTCGTATAAAAATACTGATGCAGAATATTTGCCTTATGAAATTAACTAAGGCAAGTTTAGTGTGGAAGGTCCTGAATCCTGGGAGAACTCTTCAAATAATCACTGGGATGGAGCAACAGGACTTTAATAAACCCTTCACATTGATCTGAATCGTGGCTGCAGCCATTCAGATTCCTAGCTTAGACCCACACCGTTATAGTGATACATTATCCATCACATGATTTGTGCAAATGTCTGTATGGAGGGAGAGTTCTGATGCCAAAATCTGTAAGATATGCCCAGGTATTATTCCTGACTGTCAGAAATCTGTATGTCTGCAGGTCTAATGTTGGAGGGTAATAATCTGACCATAGCCTGCCATGGGGGGGTAGTGCGAAGGAGCAGCAGGGAAGGCTCCTGGTGGTGTGGCATGCTGCTAAACAGCCAGAAACAGGGCTGATCTGAGGCTTGTGAGAAAATGCCTTGGGACAAACAATACATCTTTATATAATTTTTAAAATTACAGTAACACGGAATTAAGATTAAAGGAGAGAAGGGATATTGAATGAGCATTTTTTACAACTTCTGTATTTTTCTATATTTTAGAGCTTATTGGGTGCGTTGTATTGCATAGAAACCAAATTGTTCTGTCCCTTGTGGCTGTTATAAACCAATAAAATATTGAAAATAAAATGACATACATGCAGTTCTCCGGCCATAGCGGCACATGGTTACTTGTCAGCTGACGTCAGTCTTGTCATTAACACTGCAAAAACATCTTAAGGGTATGTGCACACTGTCTTTTTCAGGCAGATTTCACTCCGAAAATCACATGAAAAAATGCTAGCTAAATGGTCAAGAGAATGACCATATCCACTTCTATGTAAAAACAAATTGCTGTTCATATACAGTACAGACCAAAAGTTTGGACACACCTTCTCATTTAAAGATTTTTCTGTATTTTCATGACTATGAAAATTGTACATTCACACTGAAGGCATCAAAACTATGAATTAACACATGTGGAATTATATACTTAACAAAAAAGTGTGAAACAACTTTAAATGAGAAGGTGTCCAAACTTTTGGTCTGTACTGTATTTAGTCATTTGAGCATTTTTTTAACAACCTCAGTTTCCAGAGACCCCAAGGGGTTAAGAGAGTCTGTCCCCAGATTTTTGCTACCCAAGCTGAGAGCACCATGATGTAGGGGCCGAGACCCTGATTCCAGTGATGTCACTTTCCTTGGCTGCTTGTATTTTTAATAAAATCAATTATTTTATCTGTGGCAGATCTACCCACCACTGGTTGGCAGCTTTCGCTGTACACTGCATAGGCAGAAAGCTGCCAATTAGTGGTGAGGGTGGGGTTTGACTGCTTATCAGCAGGTTTACAAGTCCTGTATTGATAAAATCACAGTTTTATAAAAACTACACTAAGCAACCCAGTAAGTGATATGCTGCTCTCGGATAAGGTGGCAAAAACCTGGTGACCATTCCCTTGAAAAGAAGTGAGCTGAAGATTCTTCAGGCATTTCTGCTCTGTAGACGCTATATACTTTTATAATAGAAGTCAAAGGAAAGGTTCAAAATAAGCTTGGGCATCTTTTGAGCGTTTTGCCAGCATTTTTGCTTCAACAACCTCTAGCAAATTCTTAATTATTGAAAAAAAAAAAAGTATGGAAAAATGCTCAAAAAATAGATCGGCAGTCAAAATGTTATGTCGAAAAAGTACTATGAAGAAAGAAATGCTAAAAAAGACTTCAGGAAGAAAAAAAAGCGCTGGTGATTCCAGAGGTGTGTGCTTTTTTTTTTTTTTTTTTTTTTTTTTTTTAACGCTTATTGATTTTAATGGTTTAAGAAACACTGAAAGGTTTGAAAAGAATGGACCACAGGTCAAAGAATGCAAGGGAAAAAACCTGCATGAGACTTTAGAATCTATTTCATTTTGCTTTACTGTAAAACGCTGCGTGTGAACATACCCTTAATTCTGTATTTCAGTTTAACTGGGTAGTGTCATGTTCAATGACCCCTGATATTTAGGCTTAGATCTGTTTTATATACGGTCATTCTAAATAAATCGACCAACTTAGCCATGGCCCAATTATTCATGAATCATGACCAAATCAAAAGAAACACCCCATTCTGCTAGTAAGTAGGCTTCAAAGCAAACTCAACATAAAGTGACTAAGCAGCGTGAGCTCTGGTGTGGGGAGGCCATCAGGGCCATGAGCACTGGAGGAGTTTAAAGGTTGTCTCACGAACATAGTTCATTTTCAAGAGGTCCGGTCTAAAATGAAAAGTCTGCGGTCACACTCTGCAGACTTTTGAGTCTCCCCAGCACATTCACTGTGCTGCAAAGATTTGTCTGTTTCTGAGCTGAGAACGGTGGTGATGTAAGCGATATGCATACTTCCGGGCAGAAGCCATCTAGTGGGTGCGGCCTCCCTCCATACAAGTGTATTGAGTGGGATCTTCTTGAAGGGCAGCGCTCAAGACATTGAGGCTCTGGGGTACAGCTTTACGAGCCTCTACACTACAACTCAGCTGATCCCATAGGTTTCCTGTAAGATCCAGGTCTGGAGAAAGTGCAGGCTGCTCCATTTGAGGTACCCCAGTCTCCAGCAGTTGTTTCCTAATGATGCGACCTCAATGAGCTGGAGCATTGTCGTCCATGAAGATGAAATTAAAGGGGTACTCCCATCTCCAAGATCCTATCCCAATATGTAGTAGGTGTAATAATATTACCAAATACCTCCAATTAGAAATGTAGTATAGTATTTTTGATTCGCTTTGCCACTTACATCATGTGCAGGCAACACAGGACCTTAGGTATCCATGGTTACGACCACTAGCAGCTAGCTAACTGTCACTTTATCAGTGGACGTAACCATGGATACCTAAGGTCCTGCAATGCCTGCACATGAGGAAAGAGACATAGCGAATCAAAAATACTATACTACATTTCTAATTGTAGGTATTTGCTAATATTATTATTACACCTACTACATATTGGGATAGGATCTTGGACATGGGAATACCCCTTTAAGCCTGTGTTGTGCAGAGGCACAATGACTGGATTAATTATCTTATTCAAGTGGTAGGGGCTTGTCACCGTACCATTCATAAAGTGTAGAGCAGTTCTGTATTGACCAGACTTAACCTGCCCACACTGTAACGCCACCACCAAAGGCTTGTCTGGTGACAACAGTGGCTGAAGCATAGCGCTCTCCTTGATGTCTCCAACATTGTTGGTGACCATCATTTCTGCTCAGAGTGAATCGACATTCATCAGTGAACAACACGAACGCCCACTGGTTCCCTCATCCAGTGTAGATGCTCCCTGGCTCATGCAACACGATGATGTCAGTGACTGGTGGTGTGGTCAGGTACCCTTGCAGGTCATCTAGCACACAGACAACGCTTATGTAAATGGTTTTGAATGGTCTGACGTGACACTTGGGTGCCTCTCCCCTCCCTTAAATGTGCTTGGAGTTGTGTGGCATTCATCATCTGGTTCTGAAGGGCATTGTTCACAATGAAGCAGTTATCCGTGTGGGATGTAGCAAAAGGTTTCCGCTTCTGTGACTTTCTGTATCTCTGTTGCAACCTGTTGATGGCACTCAGTGACACTCTAAGCTCAGTGGCCTCTTACGTCTGAGAACATCCTGCTTGAAGCCTTGCAATGGCGAGGTACTGTTGATCGATTGTTAGGTGTCATCTTGGTCTCATGTCAAAAAGTGAACCGCATGATGAGGACTGTTTAATACCAATTCTAATTGAACCCTGAAAATTATTGGGAAATTTGTGGATCACGCACCTTTTGAGAATTTTGCCATTAAGCTCCTTGTTAAAGAACAGCTAGTTGTGCAAAAAGTACTAAAACACAATAGTTGGAGATGTGCATTCAAAAGTTTAAAGTTCACATTAAGTTCACCTGAAAAGGTTAGAGTGCATTTTAGGTTCATCCTGAAATTTCACCCAAAAGTCAGATACCCCTAACTTTTTTGTGCGTAGTGTATTATTTTTGGTGTTTTTCACAATGGAATGAAATAATTTTTTTATCCAGTGGATTTCATCTACATTTTTTTCTTAATGTTGTTCTACTGATGTTACTTCCGTTTCCAAGCACGATTCCTGGAATTCACATTGAACACCATCTGATCAGATGAGTTCACAACCTGTCAAATCACTGCTCTGTCTCCTAAGAGCCGTACACAAATAAGAGTTGAAATCTGGTTGCAGAATTATGTGTGCACAAGTATTAAGCAAGGAAATATTTTGACCATATTTTTATGCAGATTTTCTAACCCCGAGCTGTATAAACTTATTTGCATATTAATGTGAAGCATATCAGGTGATGTGTATTTGTGTAATGAGTAAAGGTGCGGCCTAAGTGTACAACACTCTTTTATCACGGTGTGCAGCTTATTTTCTTCAGGCAAAATGGACAAAAAAATGTAACTGGTTGTGAAAAGTCAAATTAAGTCTTACAGAGGGATGCTGTATTCTTGAAATTGCTAAGATATTGGGGATTGATTACAGAGCCATCAAAAGTTTTGTCACAAATAAACGTGTTCCTAAAAACGCACATTAACTGTGAAAGATTTAGAAGAATCAAACGTGAAGAGACCAGGGACCCATTATCCCCCAGTGCTGTCATATTCCACAACTGCCGCCTTCCTGGAGTGCCAACAAAAGATATCACAGAAAAAATAGTAGACCTACTTGCCAATACCATGTCCAGACACAAATGCACAACAGGATCCAGCAGGCCTCTCATGATAATGGCGGAGGCAACACCGGTGCAAAATACTAATAAAACAACCACTTACTAACCCACCAAACATTCATGGGGTGGCTGCCTAGTATTCAAAATGCACACAGGCTTACATACAGTGGGGTAAACTAAGTATTTGATAAACTACCGATTTTGAAAGTTTTCGGACCTACAAAGAATGGAGAGGTCTAATTTTTATCGTAGGTACATTTCACCTGTGAGAGACAGAATCTAAAAAAAAAATCTAGAAAATCACTGTGTTTTTTTCTATAATTTGCATTTTATTGCATGAAATAAGTATTTATAAAATAGAAAAACATAACTTAATATTTGGTACAGAAACTTTGTTTGCAATTACAGAGGTCAGACTTTTTCCTGTAGTTCTTGGCCAAGTTTGCACACACTGCAGCAGGGATTTTGGCCGACTCCTCCATACAGATCTTTCAGATTTCAGGGCTGTTGCTGAGCAACATTGAGTTTCAGCTCCCTCCAAAGATTTTCTATTGGGTTCTGGTCTGGAGACAGGCTACTTCACTCCAGGACCTTGAAATGCTTCTTACGAAGTCACTCCTTCGTTACCCTGGCTGTGTGTTTTGGGTCATTGTCATGCTGGAAGAATGCCACTACCCATCTTAAATGCTCTTGCTGAGAGAAGGGGTTGTTGGCCAAAATTTCATGATACATGACCCCATCCATCCTCCCTTCAATAGGGTGCAGTCATCTTGTCCCCTTTGCAGAAAAGCACCCCCAAAGTATGTTTTCCCCACCATGTTGCACGATTGGGATGGTGTTCTTGGGGTTGTACTCATCCTTCTTCCTCCAAATACAGCGAGTGGCGTTGATACCAAAAAGTTCTATTTTGGTTTCATCTGACCACATGACCTTCTCCCATGCCGCCTCTGGATCATCCAGATGGTCATTGACAAGCTCCAAACGGGCCTGGACATCTGCTGGCGTGAGCAGGCGGACCTTGCGTGCCCTGCAGGATTTTAATCCATGACGGCGTAGTGTGTTAATAGCGGTAAGATTTGAGATCTTGCATGGAGCCCCAGACCGGGGAAGATTGACAGTCTTGGGTTTCTTCCATTTTCTAATAATTGTGCCAACAGTTGTTGCCTTCACACCAAGCTGCTTGCTTATTGTCCTGTAACCCATCCCAGCCTTGTGCAGGTCTACAATTTTGTCCCTGGTGTCCTTAGCTCTTTGGTTTGGCCATGGTGGAGAGGTTGGAGTGTGATTGAATGTGTGGACAGGTGTCTTTTATACAGGTAATGAGTGCAGAATAGGAGGGCTTCTTAAAGAGAAACTAACAGGTCTGTAGGAACCAGAATTATTGCTGGTTGGTAGGTGATCAAATGCTTATTTCATGCAATAAAATGCTAATTATTTAAAAATCATACAATGTGATTTTCTGTTTTTATTTTTAGATTCTGTCTCACAGTTGAAGCGTACCTACGATAAAAATTACAGACCTCTTCATTCTTTTTAGGTGGGAAAACTTGCAAAATCAAATACTGACACTGTATTTGATTAAGTATACAGTATATCAAACACTTATTTTCCCCACTGTAGTGTGCCATTCCCACCATTGCTGGGTTAGTAAATGGTTGTTTTATTAGTATTTTGCACCTGTGTTGCCTCCGCTATTATGAGGGACCTTCTGCATCTTGTTGTGCGTTTATGTCTGCAGATGGTATTGCATGTACGACTGGTATTTTTTCTGTAGGAAGTATCTGAAGACAGATTTTTCAAAGGTTTTATGGACTGATGAGGTGAGCGTGACTTGATGGATCAGATGGATGGGCCTGTAGCTAGATCAGTAATGGGCACAGACCTCCACTTCAATTCAGATGCAAGGATGAGTTTGGGTACTGCTATGTTCTGGTATTAATAAGGATGAGCTAGTTGGACCTTTTGGGTTGTCTCAAAATCTACTCCCAAACCCACAGCCATTTATTTTAGAAGACACTTTTTCAAGCAGTGGTACAAGAGACAGACTGCGTCCTTCAAGAAAACCATGATTTTCATGCAGGACAATGCTCCATCGCATGCATGGAAGCACTCCACTGCTTGACTAGCCAGTAAAGGCCTTAAAGGGGTATTCCCATCTCCAAGATCCTATCTCATTATGTAGTAGGTATAATAATAATATTAGCAAATACCTCCAATTAGAAATGTAGTATAGTATTTTTGATTCGCTATCTCTCTTACCTCATGTGCAGGCATCGCAGGACCTTAGGTATCCATGGTTACCTATCAATATCAAATTTAAATTTCGGTCATTTTTGACCGAACAGAACAGCAAGGTTAAACAATAATGACCTGACCTCCTTCCTCAACTAACCTAAACCCTTTTGAGAATTTGTGGGCCCTTAAATGGGAGATTTATGGTGAAGGACAACAGGGTCAGGGAGGCTGTGGTAGGTGCTGCCCAAAAAAGTTGATTGTCAACAGATTAAGAAACTGACTAACTCAATGGAGAGAAATATTATGACTTACTGAAAAGAAGGGTGGCTATATTGATCACTGATACATTTTTTTAAATGTATTTTGTACCTAACTGTAAGGCACTTAGATGCTACTGGAGTCATATTCACTCAGATTCTGACCTTAAAAGCTCAGCAGAAGAAACACATTGGCAGAGAGAAAAGCAAGGTTGGCAGATTATATTATTGTATCATATCAGAGATTATTATGTGAGAAGCCATTTCTAAGAAAACCCTACTTATTTCTATGAAATATCCACAAACTTTGCATTATTCATTCATAAAACAAGCAAAATAAACAATTGTGATGAAAAAAAGCCGAGAAAGTGCAAACCTTCAAAAGTGAGAATCTTCGGGCACAATGAGCCTGAGAGGCCATGGTGGTCACACCTGCTCTCTGCGAGGACGGCTGTAAAATTGAGTGCAGGGGGGTTCAAGCAGCACCTAAAGCAGGGCTGTGGAGTCGGTAAGCTAAACCTCCGACTCCTCAATTTCCATGACTCCGACTCCCTCATACACGGCTCATGTTTAAGTGATAAATTTACTGTAGCACAGATTAATCTCAGCTAAAAGTCTAGACCCTTAGATCAGGAATAGGACAGACATTTATAGGACATTTCATAACTTTCCCAAATTCTTATGAAAAAAATATTCCCCACAAACTGCATTGAACTACTGTACCCAATTTATTATATATTTTAGGAGTTCGATTCGGTCCACAGCCCTGACCTAAAGATAGGAATTTACTGGAAGGTGCAGGAATTTCTGCCGCCTTGGAGAGGAGGGGGAAACAAAAATGTGAGCTGTGCCTGTCAGGCCTATTGCGCCTGAAGCAGGATTAAGTAGCGCAAGCCACTTAAAGAGGATATCCAGGACTCTGTAAAAAAACAAAAAATGTGCCTAAGCACTAACAGGCAGGTAGTTCATCCCCAGCACAGAGCGTTCACCGACCCTTCTGCCGGGGATTCAGCTGTGTCTGCTGTCATATCAACAGCGGTGGCTTCTTTTCCGTTCTGCTCTGTCGATGGGGCGTGGCTTCCCACGTCATTCTGATTCACAGTCGACTTCCCCAGTAAGGCAGTGGGAATCCTGTTAGTGCTTAACCCCTTAACGACCGCCGTAATGCACTTTTACGGCAGCAGTTAAGGGTACTTATTCCTCAGCACCATGAAAATGCGTCGCTGAGGAATAAGGCTGTAGCACCTCCAGAGTCTCAGCTACCAGGGGTAGCTAAGACCCCGGAGCATATGATTAGGGCCAGTTTTTCCGGTCCCCGATCACGTGATCACCGTTATTCATCGAATAACGGTGATCACAAAAAAAAAAGTGTGCCCGCGGTTACAATAATTTCTCTCTCCGCTGACATGATATACGTCAGAGGACAGAGAAATGAAGCCCCCTGAGGCCACCCGGTACCTCTGCCGTCCCCTGATCACCCCCGAATCTTCCCTCGGCCCTCCAGCATCTAGCTGCAGAAAAAAAACGGCAGGCGCATGCGCAGTGCGCCTGCCAAGATCTGTCATCCGGTACACGGCAGCAACAGTATCACAGTGATCAAAATAAAAAAATAAAAATAAATCAAACCCCCCATCCTTTGTCCCCCCTTAGATAAAAATGATAACATTATTTTTTTTCCATTCTTTGCAGTTAGGGTTGGGATTAGGGTTGTGTTAGGGTTAGGGTTGTGTTAAGATTAATGTTGTGTTAGGATTAATGTTGTGTTAGGGTTAGAATTAGGGTTGGGTTAGGGATGTGTTAAAGTTAGGGTTCTCATAGGGTTAGGGTTGTGTTAGGGTTACGGTTAGGATTAGAATTAGGGTTGTGTTAGGGTTAGAACCAAGGTTGTGATAGGGTTAGGGTTGTGTTAGGGTTATGTTAGGGTTCTCAGAGTTAGGGTTGTTTTAGGGTCGTGTTAGGGTTTGGATTTCGTCAAAAGTAAAGAAAAAAAATTATGACGATAGGGTGACTATTACGAGCGAGCATACTCGCAAGTACTCGGTACTCGCCCGAGCATGTCAGTACTCGAGATGCTCGGAGCTCGCCGAGTACTTGCGAGATGCTCAGGCGGATGCTCGGGTCCCCTCCCTGCATGTTTGGCGCTCTTTAGAGCACCAATCAACATGCAGGGATTGTCTGCCACTCATTGTAATGCCGCAGCAATGGTGGTTGTGGCATTACAGTGATTGGCTGGCCGCACAGTGTCATCAGGTCTATATAATACCTGGCGCCGCTGTGCTCGTCAGTCTACTCCGCAATCAGGCAGTGTAGGGAGAGGTGCTGCTGAGCTAGGGAGAGATTTGGTTGTGTATTAGGTAGTGTAGGGAGAAAACAAGTACATTACACATATCCATCTCAACAAACAGTCCTTCTGAGGACTAATCCATCTGCAGAGATATCAGGCAGGCAGTGTACATAGGCAGGCAGTGTATATAGCAGACTGCAGTGCATATAGCACAAGAGGCTCCATTCCAGTTCTGCCTTCTGCTGCTGTTAGATATTTCTAGACAAAGGCCCAGGTCTCAGGGGCCAGGCATATTTTTTTTTGGATCTTAATCCTCATTATTTGCTTAAAAAGCAATCCAGAGAACACCGTTTTTCTGCGCCATTTGCTCGTTGGCGCTAAAAATCCAGCTATTTAAAACTGTTGTTTGTCCGTCACACAGATCACATATAATTGCGCTGAAAATACTGCCATTTTTGGCCTCCAAATTTTTTTTCACTGTGTCAGCGAAGTTTTTGACACCGGTTTGCTGTTCAAAATAGTTACCTACAGCCCTGGTATTTAAAACTGTGGTTTTTCCGTCACACGGATCACATTTACATATAATTGCGCTGAAAATACTGCCATCTTTGGCCTCCATTCAAATTTTTTTTCAGTCTGTCAGCAAAGTTTTTGTCACCGGTTTGCTGTTCAAAATAGATACCTACAGGCCAGGTATTTAAAACTGTGGTTTCTCCATCACACGGATTACATATAACTTTGCTCCAAATTCAGCCATTTGTAGTGAGCGTGAAAGATATTGTCCTCCATTTAAAATGGGCAAGGCGCATGGCAAGGGACGGGGAACTGGACGTGATGGTGCATGCAGAGGCCGAGGGGACCGCAGCACACCACTATTGAACCCTCAGCAGTGTCAAAAGGTTGTTGGTTGGATAGCAGATAATGCTTCTAGTCACTTAGCCACCACCACCACCACCCTGTCTTCCACACGGTCAAGTCTCAGTAGCTGTGAGTGTGGACCGCATATTCCTCACCCTGAACCTCCTTCCTCCCACCATGCCGAGTGCCCGGAGACAAATGATCCCACACTTGGACACTCTGAAGAGCTGTTCACTTTTCCATTTATAGATTCGGGCCTCTCGCCCGGTTCACTTGAAGCGGGGCAAGAGGAGATCGCATGTAGCGATGCCCAAATATTTGAGCAGCCACGGTCACACGAAGGCGACGGTGGGAAAGTGTCACATGAGGTGGACGATGATGAGACACAATTGCCAGAAAGTCAGGAGGAGGACCAGGGTGCGGAAGTGGAAGATGAGGCGGTGGATGATATAGTAACTGAGCCAACCTGGCAGGAGGAAATGCAGAGCGAGGAGAGCAGCACACAGGGGGAGGGAGGCAGAGCACACCAACAGGCAGGAAGAAGCAGTGTGGTGGCCGCAGACAGAAGGCAGGCAACCGCTCTCCGTAACACCAGCACGAAGGAAGTTGCCAGTACAACTGTTAGGTTTTCCCGAGTCTGTTTTTTAAAGACTCTGCCGATAACCCCAAAAAGGCCATTTGCCCACCTGCCAGGCCAGCATCAGCAGGGGTGGCAAAACTAGCAGCCTGACCACCACCAGCATGATCAGGCACATGGCAGCAAAGCACCCGACTTTGTGGGCCGAACCCCAGGGTCCAGGAACAGTGTCTGCGGGTGGCACCATTGCTTCTTCCGCTGTTGTGCATGCAAGCCAATCCCCTGTCCATGGTGCATGCGAAGATGCCTCCTGCCCTGCACCTGTCGTTGCACACTCTCAAGTAGCAGCATCAGGAAGCACATCCTTGTCCCAGCGCAGCGTTCAGTTGTCCATACCCCAGTCCTTGGAATGCAAGCGCAAATACGCAGCCAATGCCCCACAGGCCACACTAGTATATTCTCACATTTTACGACTGCTTGCGCTCGAAATGTTGCCTTTTAGACTTGTGGAGACAGAAGCATTCCGCAACCTGATGGCGGTGGCCGTCCCTCGGTACTCGGTCCCCACCCGCCACTATTTCTCCCGATGTGCCTTCCCCGCATTACACAAGCACGTGTCCCAAAACATTAGCCGTGCCCTCAACAACGCAGTTACCGGGAAAGTCCACCTAACCACGGACACGTGGACAAGTGCTTGTGGGAAGGGACGGTACATCTCTCTGATGATACACTGGGTTAACATAGTGGAAGCCGGGAACCAGTCGGACCTTGGGATGGAACACGTCCTTCCGACGCCAAGGATTGCGGGCCCTAGGTTAATCAGGGTTGCCCCCACGGTCTACAGCTCCTGCACCTCATCCTCCTCAACCTCCTCCTCCTGTTCAGCCTCCATCTCCGAAATGACCACATCAGTCACAAGCTGGAAGCACTGCAGCACTGCCTCGGCAAAGCAGCAACAGGCTCTGCTGAAGCTAATATGCTTAGGTGACAAACCACACAATGCTGAAGAGTTGTGGACATCTCTGAAAGATCAGGCAGATCTGTGGCTCACACCGCTGAACCTACAGCCAGGCATGGTCGTTTGTGACAATGGCCGGAACCTGGTGGCGGCTCTGAGGCGAGGCGAGCTCACAAACGTACCATGCCTGGCCCATGTGCTTAACCTCGTGGTTCAGCGGTTTCTCAAATCCTACCTGGAGCTGCCGTATCTGCTTGTTAAAGTACGCCGCCTGTGTGCCCATTTTAGAAAGTCAGCTACAGCTTCCGCCGCCCTTGCCGTGTTTCAGCAGCGTTTTGCAGCTTCCGGCTCACAGACTGGTGTGTGATGTCCCCACGCGTTGGAACTCTACACTGCAGATGTTGGGAAGGATTTGTGAGCAGAAAAGGGCAGTTGTTGAGTACCAGCATCAACAAGGCCGTCGGTATTCAGTTCAGACTCCACACATAAAACATCAGGAGTGGACATGGTTGTCAGACATATGTACCATCCTCCAAAACTTTGAGGACTCCACCAAGATGGTGAACGGCGATGACGCCATAATTAGCGTCACCATCCCGCTTCTCTGTCTTCTGAAATGCTCTCTGCTCACAATCAAAGAGGATGCATTGCAGGCAGAGCACGATGAGATGGAGCAAGGAACCATACAGAGTGATTACACACAGCCCAGCCTCATCTCATCCCAACGTGGATTGGGTGACAATGAGGAAGAGGAGGAGGAGGAAGAACAGGAGCTAGTTTCATGCACTATAGACGGTACTACCTGCACAGCTGTCATACCGTCTGTTCAGCGTGGATGGACAGAGGACAGAGAGGAGGAGGAGAGCATGATCAGTCATCCTCTTGGTGAGGACACGGAAGTCTTGCCTGTTAGCAGTCTGGCACGCATGGTTGAGTTTATGTTACGCTGCCTTTCCCATGACCCTCGCGTTCTCAAAATTTTGGGTGACATTCATTACTGGTTGGTGACACTTCTAGACCCACGCTACAAGGAGAACTTTATATTTCTTATTCCTGAGGCTGACAGAAAATGGGGCTGTACCAGAACGCCATTGTTGCGGAAAATTCCCATCTGAAAACACTGGCAGCAGAGGTCACAGTTTGTTGGACAACCAAGGAGTACAGGCGAGAGAGACACAACTTCAATACAGCAGAGTCAGGGGAACACTGTCAAAGTTCTGGGAGAATTTTCTCAGCCCCTCCCATCACACAGGCCCTGAGGCGCGGGGTACTCTCACAAGGAGTGCAAAGTTTGGGAAGATGCTGAGGGAGTACCTTGCCGACTATACCAACGTCCTCCGTGATTTCTCTGTGCCTTATAATTATTGGGTATCCAAGCTGGATACGTGGAATGAACTGGCTCTCTATGACTTGTAGGTCCTGGCCTGCCCTGCAGCTAGCATTTTAGCAGAGCGGGTTTTTAGTGCCGATGGTCGAATTATAACTGATAAGCGCATCCGCCTGTCAACTGAAAATGCTGACAGGTTGACTCTTATAAAAATGAACAAGGGCTGGATTGGGCCAGACTTCTCAACACCACCGAATGATAGCAGCGTAACATAAACTCAAATCCAGTGTCTTTTTTTGGGAGGTGTATTCCCATGCACCTCCTCACACCCACACATGGGTATACGCTTCCTGATTTTGGCTATTTGCTCTTGTCCTCCTCCTTCTCCTCATCCTCCACCACCATATCACCAGGGTGAACGTGGTCCGTCATGCAACACCCACATAATTTTAAAGGGTGTTTATGATGTCCGTAAAAAAATTTTTTTATACAGTATGTTCATGTATACATCCCAGGGGTAAATGTTTGTCAGCCCATACACTTAGTGCATGGACATTACAAGTATAGGACACCCGCTCCTTTCTAATGGGAACATTTTTTTATGAGGCCCTCCTCCATGTCTCTTCCAAGGGGCATTAGAGTGCCTCCCAATTTTTTGCAGCCCTTGCATTCACTGCATAGGCAAACACAATGGGAGACCCCCACTTCCTAATAATGAGAACATTTTTTTTCAGGAGGCCCTCCTACTTCTCTTCCAAGGGGCATTGGAGTGCCTCCAAATTTTTGGCAACCCTTGCATTCACTGCATAGGCAAACACAATGGGAGACCCACTTCCTAATAAGGGGAACATTGTTTTCATGAGGCCCTCTGACCTCCACGTCTCTTCCAAGGGGCATTGGAGTGCCTCCAAATTTTTGGCAACCCTTGCATTCCCTGCATAGGCAAACATAATGGGAGACCCACTTCCTAATAATGGGAACATTGTTTTCAGGAGGCCCTCTGACCTGCACGTCTCTTCCAAGGGGCATTGGAACGCCTTCAAATTGTTGGCAACACTTGCATTCACTGCATAGGCAAACACAATGGGAGACCTACTTCCTAATAATGGGAACATTGTTTTCAGGAGGCCCTCCTCTAAGTCTCTTCAAAGGGGTATTGGGGTGCATCCAAATTTTCAAAGTGGTATTGGTGTGCGTCCAAATTTTGGGCAGCCCTGCCACTCACTGCATACGCAATAACAGTATAGGAGACCCACTCTTTAGTAATGGGAACAATAAAACATAGGCGGCTGATGGCTCTCTAAGAATAGTGAGGGCCGACTGCTGGCCGTTTAAGAATAGTAAAGGCCGCCTGATGGCCCTATAAAAATAGGCTTTGTGACTTTCAGAGTCCCTCCTTCATAAATGAAACACAATGTGTCTGATGATATCTCACACACCACATGGCCAGATAAGGTTGTAAAATGTTAAAATGACATATCCTCGTGAATGCATTTGTCACGGTTGAAAGCAATGTAAAAGTGAAAAAACGCATCAAAAACGCTACGTGTGAACATAGCCCAAGGTGTGGAGGTTATTTATTTTGCTTTATATACAAGTCATTACCCTGAAAAGGATGTTCCTTAACATATTTCCCAGGAAAATCCATTTTGGTTTCGTTTTGGTATGTTTTATTGTGTGTCTGTAAAAGTGGCGTAATACTCTGACAACGTTGTTGACAGAAGTGACCTGGGAGTTAAAATGCTTCCAGGGGTCTTCCCCATGTTGTCTCCATATCATTTGAGCACTGTTCCCATCGATTTGGGCAATTTTTAGGCCCTCTGCAGACCACCGGGGTGAGCCGCCTGAAAAATGCTCGCGTTTCCCATAGACTTACATTGGGCTCGTTACTCGGGTCAAGGACCCGAGTATTCCAATGTGCTCGACCCGAGCATCGAGCACCCGAGCATTTTAGTGCTCGCTCATCACTAATGGTGACTAGTGTTGAGCGCAAGTGCTCACTACTTGAGTCTGCATCGGGTGCTCGGGTATGCACCGAGTATCGCGGGTGCTCGAGTGACATGCTCGAGTCTCCGCCCCATATGCTTCGTGGCCAAAAAAACTTTACCGGGATTGCCTGCCATGCACGAGCTATCCCCTTAAGTTTATTTTGGGTGTCTAACAGCCGTGAAACATGTGGGGCGAGGTCTCGAGCATGTCACTCGAGCACCAGCGATACATTGTGCATACCCGAGTACCCGATGCAAACTCAAGTAGCGAGCACTTACGCTCAATACTAATGACAACTTATTCAATATGATGACCTAATGTTATCAATTTCTGTGTCGTACCTCTGGGTTCAAAATGTTCACTATACACCTTGATAAAATCCTTGAGGGGTCTTGTTTCCAAAATGGGGTCACTTGTGGGTTATTTCCACTGTTTAGGCACATCAGGGGCTCCCCAAACAACGCGACATGACATCCGCTCTTGATTCCAGCCAATTTTGCGTTCAAAAAGTCACACAGTGCTCCTTCCCTTCTGAACCCTGCTGTGTGCCCAAACAGTGTATTTTTCCCACATATCAGGTATCGGTGTACTCAGGAGAAACTGCACAACAGTTTTTGGGGTCCATTTCTCTTTGAACCCTTGTGAAAAAAAAAATTGGGGGCTAAAAGTTCATTTTTGCGGAAAAAAGTTAGATTTTTTTATTTTCATGGCTCTATGTATAAACTTCTGTGAAGCATCTGGGGGTTCAGAGTGCTCACCACACATCTAGATAAGTTCCCTTAGGGGTCTAGTTTCCAAAATGGTGTCACTTGTGGGAGGTTTCCACTGTTTAGGCACATCAGGGGCTCCCCATTCGCAACATGGCGTCGGCTAATTATTTAAGCAAATATTACATTCAAAAGGTCAAATAGCGCTCCTTCCCTTCAGAACCCTGCTGTGTGCCCAAACAGTGGTTTTCCCTCGCATATGGGGTATTGGCATGATCAGAAGAAATTGTAGAACAAAATTTGGGGTTCATATTTTCCTGTTACTCTTGCGAAAATAAAAAAATTTGGGTCTAAAGTAACATTTTTGTGAAAAAAGCTAAATGTTCATTTTTTTCTTCCACATTCCAAAAATTCCTGTGAAGCACCTGAAGGGTTAATGAACTTCTTGAATGTGGTTTTGAGCACCTTGAGGGGCGCAGTTTTTAGAATGGTGTCACTTTTGGGTATTTTCTGTCATAAAGGCCCCTCAAAGTCACTTCAAATGTGATGTGGTCCCTAAAAAATGGTTTGGTAAATTTTGTTGGAAAAATGAGAAATCGCTGGTCAACTTTTAACCCTTATAACTTCCTAAGAAAAAAAATGTTGGTTCCAAAATTGTGCTGATGTAAAGCAGACATGTGAGAAATGTTATTTATTAACTATTTTGCGTGATATATCTCGCTGATTTAAAGGTACGAAAATTCAAATTTTGAAAATTGCAAAATTTTCACCAAATTTCCGATCTTTTCACAAATAAACGCAAGTCATATCGAATACATTTTACTATTATCATGAAGTACAATATGTCACGAAAAAACAGTCTCAGAAGCAGTGGGATTTGTTGAAGTGTTCCAGAGTTATTACCTCATAAAGTGACACTGGTCAGAATTGTAAAATTTGGCTTAGTCATTAAGGACATACAGTTAGGTCCATATATATTTGGACAGACACAACATTTTTCTGATTTTGGTTCTAGACATTACCACAATGAATTTTAAACAAAACAATTCAGATGCAGTTGAAGTTCAGACTTTCAGCTTTCATTTGAGGGTATCCACATTAAAATTGGATGAAGGGTTTAGGAGTTTCAGCTCCTTAACATGTGCCACCCTGTTTTTAAAGGGATCAAAAGTAATTGGACAGATTAAATAATTGTAAATAAAGTGTTCATTTCTAGTACTTGGTTGAAAACCCTTTGTTAGCAATGACTGCCTGAAGTCTTGAACTCATGGACATCATCAGACGCTGTGTTTCCTCCTTTTTGATGCTCTGCCAGGCCTTCACTGCGGTGGTTTTCAGTTGCTGTTTGTTTGTGGGCCTTTCTGTCTGAAGTTTAGTCTTTAACAAGTGAAATGCATGCTCAATTGGGTTGAGATCAGGTGACTGACTTGGCCATTCAAGAATATTCCACTTCTTTGCTTTAATAAACTCCTGGGTTGCTTTGGCTTTATGTTTTGGGTCATTGGCCATCTGTAGTATGAAACGACGACCAATCAGTTTGGCTGCATTTGGCTGGATCTGAGCACACAGTATGGCTCTGAATACATCAGAATTCATTCAGCTGCTTCTGTCCTGTGTCACATCATCAATAAACACTAGTGACCCAGTGCCACTGGCAGCCATGCATGCCCAAGCCATCACACTGCCTCCGCCTTGTTTTACAGATGATGTGATATGCTTTGGATCATGAGCTGTACCAGGCCTTCGCCATACTTTTCTCTTTCCATCATTCTGGTAGAGGTTGATCTTGGTTTCATCTGTCCAAAGAATGTTCTTCCAGAACTGTGCTGGCTTTTTTAGATGTTTTTTTTAGCAAAGTCCAGTCTAGCCTTTTTATTCTTGATGCTTATGAGTGGCTTGCACCGTGCAGTGAACCCTCTGTATTTACTTTCATGCAGTCTTCTCTTTATGGTAGATTTGGATATTGATACGCCTACCTCCTGGAGAGTGTTGTTCACTTGGTTGGTTGTTGTGAAGGGGTTTCTCTTCACCATTGAGATTATTCTGCGATCATCCACCACTGTTGTCTTCCGTGGGCGCCCAGGTCTTTTTGCATTGATGAGTTCAGTGCTTTCTTTCTTTCTCAGGATGTACCAAACTGTAGATTTTGCCACTCCTAATATTGTAGCAATTTCTCGGATGGGTTTTTTCTGTTTTTGCAGCTTAAGGATGGCTTGCTTCACCTGCATGGAGAGCTCCTTTGACCGCATGTTTACTTCACAGCAAAACCTTCCAAATGCAAGCACCACACCTCAAATCAACTCCAGGCCTTTTATCTGATTAATTGAGAATGACATAATGAAGGGATTGCCCACACCTGTCCATGAAATAGCCTTGGAGTCAATTGTCCAATTACTTTTGGTCCCTTTAAAAACAGGGTGGCACATGTTAAGGAGCTGAAACTCCTAAACCCTTCATCCAATTTTAATGTGGATACCCTCAAATGAAAGCTGAAAGTCTGAACTTCAACTGCATCTGAATTGTTTTGTTTAAAATTCATTGTGGTAATGTCTAGAACCAAAATTAGAAAAATGTTGTCTCTGTCCAAATATATATGGACCTAACTGTAATTGGCTCCGTCCTTAAGGGGTTAAGCACATCTTTTGTTTTTTTTCACAGATATCCCCTTTAATTGATTTGGTGTATCTTCACAGTGGCATGTGTCTCTTAATGATTTTGGCGCCTCTTACCCCTCCATGCCCCATCATTAAGACATGCGTGTACAATGCCAGTCTTAATAAATTGGCCCCGTCATGCTTACTTCTCTTGGAAGCTGTCCAGCAGTGCCATTAGCTCAGAACTCGATCAAATTCGGTGTGCACACACCGTTTTCCTTGAGGTGCTAGCGAAATGGGAGTGGATTCCCCAGATGCAAGAAGTATTCACTGCACACTTTTTTTTGCAAAGGTGAAATTATTTTATTAAAGTGCTACAAGCATGTGCAAATATATACAAAGATGCTCCTGGATAACGACAGAATGTGACATTTAGATTCACGAGAATCTTTCTCAAAGAGTCGCCTTGGAGAGCCACAGGAAGGAGGACGTCTTACAGTGGGTACGGAAAGTATTCAGACCCCTTTAAATTTTTCACTCTTTGTTTCATTGCAGCCATTTGGTAAATTCTAAAAAGTTCATTTTTTTCTCATTAAAGTACACTCTGCACCCCATCTTGACTGAAAAAAAACCCCAAAATGTAGAAATTTTTGCAAATTTATTAAAAAATAAAAACTGAAATATCACATGGTCATAAGTATTCAGACCCTTTGCTCAATATTGAGTAGAAGCAACCTTTTGATCTAGTACAACCTTGAGTCTTCTTGGGAATGATGCAACAAGTTTTTCACACCTGGATTTGGGGATCCTCTGCCATTCTTCCTTGCAGATCCCCTACAGTTCCATCAGGTTGGATGGTGAACGTTGGTAGACAGCCATTTTCAGGTCTCTCCAGAGATGCTCAATTGGGTTTAGGTCAGGGCTCTGGCTGGGCCAGTCAAGAATGGTCACATAGTTGTTCTGAAGCCACTCCTTTGTTATTTTAGCTGTGTGTTTAAGGTCATTGTCTTGTTGGAAGGTGAACCTTCAGCCAAGCCTGAGGTCCAGAGCACTCTGGAAGAGGTTTTCATCCAGGATATCTCTGTACTTGGCCGCATTCATGTTTCCTTCAATTGTAACCAGTCGTCCTGTCCCTGCAGCTGAAAAACACCCCCATAGCATGATGCTGCCACCACCATGTTTCACTGTTGGGATTGTATTGGGCAGATGGTGAGCAGTACCTGGTTTTCTCCACACATAGTGCTTACAATTATCACCAAAAAGTTCTATCTTCGTCTCATCAGACCAGAGAATCTTATTTCTCATAGTCTGGGAGTCCTTCATATGTTTTTGAGCAAACTCTATGCGGGCTTTCATATGTCTTGCACTGAGGAGAGGCTTCCGTCGGGCCACTCTGCCATAAAGGCCCGGCTGGTGGAGGGCTGCAGTGATAGTTGACATTGTGGAACTTTCTCCCATCTCCCTACTGCATCTCTGGAGTTCAGCCACAGTGATCTTGGGGTTCTTCTTTACCTCTCTCACCAAGGCTCTTCTCCCACAATTGATCAGTTTGGCTGGACGGTCAGGTCTAGGAAGACTTCTGGTGGTCCCAAACTTCTTCCATTTAAGGATTATGGAGGCCACTCTGCTCTTAGGAACCTTGAGTAATACAGAAATTATTTTGTAACCTTGGCCAGAACTGTGCCTTGCCACAATTCTGTCTCTGAGCTCCTTGGGCAGTTCCTTTGAGCTCATGATTCTCATTTGGTCTGACATGCACTGTGAGGTCTTACATAGACAGGTGTGTGCCTTTCCAAATCAAGTCCTATCAGTTTAATTAAACACAGCTGGACTCCAATGAAGGAGTAGAACCATCTCAAGGAGGATCACAAGAAAATAGACAGCATGTGACTTAAATATGAGTGTCTGAGCAAAGGGTCTGAATACTTATGACCATGTAATATTTCAGTTTTTCTTTTTTAATAAATTTGCAAAAATTTCTACATTTCTGTTTTTTTTCAGTCAAGATGGGGTGCAGAGTGTACTTTAATGAGAAAAAAAATGAACTTTTTAGAATTTACCAAGTGGCTGCAATGAAACAAAGAGTGAAAAATTTAAAGAGGTCTGAATACTTTCCGTACCCACTGTATGTGTTGCTGTACAGCACCTAGTGTGACGACATACTGTGAAGACCGTCATCAAGAAGTGGCTTAAATTTGGCACATCATTGACATTACCTAGAACTGGACAACCCTCAGAAATGTATGTAAAGACGAGAAGAAAATTGGTCCAAGAGACTGATAACAGGCCTACAGCAACATGAAAGAAGCTGGCAGAATTTCTGGCAAGTACTGGTTATGTACTGTTTGTGACAACAGTCTCCTACATTCTTCATATGTCTGGCCTGTGAGGTAGGGTGGTAAGAGAGAAGTCTTTTATTACAAAGGAAAACATCCAAGCCTGGCTATGTTTTGTCAAAACATACTTCAAGTCAGCCAAAAGCATGTGGGAAAATGTGTTATGATCTGATGAGACCAAGGTTGAACCTTTAGGTAATGCCAACACTGCACATCACTAAAAGAACACCGTATCCGCAGTGAAGCATGGTGGAGGCAGCATTATGCTTTGGCACTGTTTTTAGGCCGCTAGAACTTGGACTATAGTCAAGGTGCAGGCAAATATGACCCGTACCAAATATCAGTCAATTTTGCAACAAAACCTTCAGGTCTCTGCTAAAAAGATGAAGAGGAATTTCACCTTCCAGTACAAGCATACCTATAAATCAATAAAAGAAAGGTTAGCCAGAAGTTGAAAATGTAGGAATGCCCCAGCCAGAGCTCAGACCGGAATCCAATTGAAAATCTGTGGGATGACCTTATGAAGGCTCTACATGGGAGATGCCCTCACAATCTGACATATTTGGAGCGCTACTGCAAGGAAGGATGGGAAAAGATCACTAATCCTAGGTGTGCCATACTGATAGACGCTTACCTAGAGACTAAATTATTGGATTCACAGAATACCACATGTTTGGTGAGGATTCAATAATCATTCATAATTATCTCCCACCTATTATCCCTATCGGGACATGATGTCTTATGGAAAGCACACTCCATAGTAACCATAAAACCTACAAGCACCAATCGGAGTCATACGCTGAAGTTAAATCACAATAACTTTATTAGATATACAAAATACAAGAAATGATTAAAAATAGAGGTGTGATTGAAGAGACTCAATGTATAGTCTCTGCAAGGTAGGGGATACCACATATAATGTATAATGTATTACTGCCTTGAAATGAGGTTTATTGTACTAACAGAAAATGTGCAATCTGCATTCAAACAAAATTTGACAGGTGCATAAGTATGGGCACCTCACCAGAAAAGTGACATTAATATTTAGTAGATCCTCCTTTTGCAAAAATAACAGCCTCTAGTCGCTTCCTGTAGCTTTTAATGAGTTCCTGGATCCTGGATGAAGGTATTTTTGACCATTCCTCTTTACAAAACAATTCCAGTTCAGTTAAGTTTGATGGTCGCCGAGCATGGACAGCCCTCTTCAAATGATCCCACAGATGTTCAATGACATTCAGGTCTGGGGACTGGGATGGCCATTCCAGAACATTGTAATTGTTCCTCTGCATGAATGCCTGAGTAGATTTGGAGCGGTGTTTTGGATCATTGTCTTGCTGAAAGATCCATCCCCTGCGTAACTTCAACTTTATCACTGATTCTTGAACATTATTGTCAAGAATCTGCTGATACTGAGTGGAATCCATGCGTCCCTCAACTTTAACAAGATTCCCGGTGCCAGCAGACAGCCCCAAAGCATGATGGAACCTCCACCAAATTTTACTGTGGGTAGCAAGTGTTTTTCTTGGAATGCTGTGTTTTTTTGCCGCCATGCATAATGCCTTTTTGTATGACCAAACAACTCAATCTTGGTTTCATCAGTCCACAGGACCTTCTTCCAAAAATAAATTGGCTTCTCCAAATGTGCTTTTGCATACCTCAGTCGACTCTGTTTGTGGCGTGCTTGCAGAAACGGCTTCTTTCGCATCACTCTCCCATACAGCTTCTCCTTGTGCAAAGTGCGTTGTATAGTTGACCGATGCACAGTGACACCATCTGCAGCAAGTTGATGCTGCAGCTCTCTGGAGGTGGTCTGAGGATTGTCCTTGACTGATCTCACCATTCTTCTTCTCTGCCTTTCTGATGTTTTTCTTGGCCTGCCACTTCTGGCCTTAACAAGAACTGTCCCTGTGTTCTTCCATTTCCTTACTATGTTGCTCACAGTGGAAACTGACAGGTTAAATCTCTGAGACAGCTTTTTGTATCCTTCCCCTGAACAACTATGTTGAATAATCTTTGTTTTCAGATCATTTGACAGTTGTTTTGAGGAGCCCATGATGCCACTCTTCAGAGGAGATTCAAACAGGAGAACAACTTGCAAGTGGCCACTTTAAGTAGCATTTCTCATGATTGCATACACCTGGCTATGAAGTTCGAAGCTCATTGAGGTTACAAAACCAAAAAAAAGTGCTTTAATAAGTCAGTAAAAAGTAGGTAGGAGTATTTAAAGCAAGAAAATGATAAGGGTGCCCATACTTATGTACCTGTCAAATTTTGTTTGAATGCAGATTGCACATTTTCTGTTAGTACAATAAACCTCATTTCAAGGCAGAAACATTACTGTGTCCAACAGTTATTACATATATCAAACTGAAATAGCTGTTGCAAAAACACCAATTTTATAAAACATTAAGCTTAAGATTAATAGGGGTGCCCAAACTTTTTCATATAACTGTATATATGTAAAATAAATCTATGTGGTGTATATACACTGTTCAAAAAAATAAAGGGAACACTTAAACAACAGAATATAACTCCAAGTGAATCAAACTGTCCACTTAGGAAGCAACACTGACTGACAATCAATTTCACATGCTGTTGTGCAAATGGAATAGACAATAGATGGAAATTCTTGGCAATTATCAAGACACACTCAATAAAGGAGTGATTCTGCAGGTGGGGACCACAGATCACATCTCAGTACCAATGCTTTCTGGCTGTTGTTTTGGTCACTTTTGAATGTTGGTTGTGCTTTCACACTCGTGGTAGCATGAGACGGACTCTACAACCCACAGAAGTTGCTCAGGTAGTGCAGCTCATCCAGGATGGCACATCAATGCGAGCTGTGGCAAGAAGGTTTGCTGTGTCTGTCAGCGTAGTGTCCAGAGTCTGGAGGCGCTACCAGGAGACAGGCCAGTACACCAGTAGACGTGGAGGGGGCCGTAGGAGGGCAACAACCCAGCAGCAGGACCGCTACCTCCGCCTTTGTGCAAGGAGGAGCACTGCCAGAGCCCTCCAAAATGACCTCCAGCAGGCCACAAATGTGCATGTGTTTGCACAAATGGTTAGAAACCGACTCCATGAGGGTGGTATGAGGGCCCGACGTCCACAGATGGGGGTTGTGCTCACAGCCCAACACCGTGCAGGACGCTTGGCATTTTCCACAGAACACCAGGATTAGCAAAGTCGCCACTGGCGCCCTGTGCTCTTCACAGATGAAAGCAGGTTCACACTGAGCACGTGACAGAGTCTGGAGACGCCGTGGAGAGCGATCTGCTGCCTGCAACATCCTTCAGCATGACCGGTTTGGCAGTGGGTCAGTAATGGTGTGGGGTAGCATTTCTTTGGAGGGCCGCACAGCCCTCCATGTGCGCGCCAGAGGTAGCCTGATTGCCATTAGGTACCGAGATGAGATCCTCTTACCCCTTGTGAGACCATATGCTGGTGCGGTTGGCCCTGGGTTCCTCCTAATGCAGGACAATGCCAGACCTCATGTGGCTGGAGTGTGTCAGCAGTTTCGGCAAGATGAAGGCACTAAAGCTATGGACTGGCCTGCCCGTTCCCCAGACCTGAATCCAATTGAGCACATCTGGGACATCATGTCTCACTCCATCCACCAACGTCACGTTGCACCACAGACTGTCCAGGAGTTGGCGGATGCTTTAGTCCAGGTCTTGGAGGAGATCCCACAGAAGACCATCCGCAACCTCATCAGGAGCATGCCCAGGCGTTGTAGGGAGGTCATACAGGCCAAAGACATACAGCAAGGTCTTGCCTTCAGGGTATGTGACGGGTTGAGCAAGCAACATTTATTGAATATTCATTGAACCTTTGGTGCCCTCCTTTTGTGTGTTTCTTCTAGGGAGGTCATACAGGCACGTGGAGGCCACACACAATACTGAGCCTCATTTTGACTTGTTTTTAAGAACATTACATCAAAGTTGGATCAGCCTGTAGTGTGTTTTTCCACTTTAATTTTGGGGGTGACTCAAAATCCATGCATCCATTGGTTAATAAATTTGATTTCCATTGATGATTTTTGTGTGATTTTGTTATCAGCACATTCAACTTTGTACAGAACAAAGTATTCAATGAGAATATTTAATTCATTCAGATCTAGGATGTGTTATTTGAGTGTTCCCTTCATTTTTTTGAGCAGTGTATATATACAGTGCATTGTGAAAGTATTTGGCCCCCTTGAACTTTTCTACCTTTTGCCACATTTCTGGCTTCAAACATAAAGATATAAAATTCTAATTTTTTGGGGAAGAATCAAAAACAAGTGGGACACAATCATGAAGTGGAACAAAATTTATTGGATGTTTTAAACTTTTTTAACAAATTCAAAACTGAAAAGTGGGGCGTGCAATATTATTCAGCCCCTTTACTTTCAGTGCAGCAAACTCACTCCAGAAAGTGAGGATCTTTGAATGATCCATTGTTGTCCTAAATGACTGGTAATGATGAATAGAATCCACCTGTGTGTAATCAAGTCTCGGTATAAATGCACCTGCTCTGTGATAGTCTCAGGGTTCTGTTTCAAGTGCAGAGAGCATCATGAAGACCAAGGAACACACCATGCAGGTCAGAGATACTGTTGTGGCGAAGTTTAAAGCTGGATTTGGATACAAAAAGATTTCCCAAGTTTTAAACATCTCAAGGAGCACTGTGCAAGCGATCATATCGAAATGGAAGAAGTATCAGACTACAGCAAATCTACCAAGACCCGGCCATCCCTCTAAACTTTCATCTCGAACAAGGAGAAGACTGATCAGAGATGCAGCCAAAAGGCCCATGATCACTCTGGATGAACTGCAGAGATCTACAGCTGAGGTGGGAGAATCTGTCCATAGGACAACAATCAGTGGTACACTGCACAAATCTGGCCTTTATGGAAGAGTGGCAAAAAGAAAGCCATTTCTCAAAAATATCCATAAAAAGTGTTGTTTGAAGTTTGCCACAAGCCACCTGGAATACACACCAAACATGTGGAATAAGGTGCTCTGGTCAGATGAAACTAAAATCGAACTTTTTGGCCACAATACAAAACGATATGTTTGGCGTAAAAGCAACACAGCGCATCACACTCAAAACACCATTCCCACTGTCAAACATGGTGGTGACAGCATCATGGTTTGGGCCTGCTCTTCTTCAGCAGGGACAGGGAAGATGGACGGAGCCAAATACAGGACCATTCTGGAAGAAAACCTGTTGGAGTCTGCAAAAGACCTGAGACTGGGACGGAGATTTATCTTCCAACAAAATAATGATCCCAAACAAAGCAAAATCTACAATGGAATGGTTCAAAAATAAACATATCGAGGTGTTAGAATGGCAAAGTCAAAGTCCAGACCTGAATCCAATCGAGAATCTGAAACGCCCTCCACCCAACCTCAATGAGCTCGAGCTGTTTTGCAAGTTAGAATGGGCAAGAATTTCAGCCTTTCGATGTGAAAAACTGATAGAGACATACCCCAAGCGACTTGCAGCTGTACTCGCAGCAAAAGGTGGCGCTACAAAGTATTAACTCACGGGGGCTGAATAATATTGCACGCCCCACTTTTCAGTTTTGAATTTGTTAAAAAAGTTTAAAATATCCAATAAATTTCGTTCCACTTCACGATTGTGTCCCACTTGTTGTTGATTCTTCCCCAAAAAATCTTTATGTTTGAAGCCAGAAATGTGGCAAAAGGTAGAAAAGTTCAAGGGGGCCAAATACTTTCACAATGCACTGTGTGTATATATATATATCTTAGTGTGTACATATATGTCTATACATGTGTATATAAATATTACATATATAAATACCAGAAACCATAGTGAATGTGGATACTGCCACATGTAGTGGTCAGAGGATTTTTCCACATAAACAGTATATACCGCTCCAAAAATGTATATTATATAACAAAGAACAAATTGGCGTTTAACAGTAAAAACGTTAATTTTATTAGTTACAAAAATTCATAAAAAATAGAAAAAAAGTGTATACAAAAGACAGTCAGGTACCAAACATTGGTGAATTCAATAATACCTAAATATATATAGTGCCATGTTCTTGGGCATAGATGAGGTTCCCAGGTAATTGACACAGTGGTCTGTAGATAAATGTCACATTAATGTGATCAAATCTAAGGAACCAAACATCTTACCCATAATTGCAATCACCCAGGTCTGCTACCAGGAAGTCCCCAACGCACGTTTCGCTTTTAGAGGTAATCTAATCTCCCATTGAGAGAGATAGATGCATATATGTGCTTGTATAGGTTATTCCTCTCTAGTACATAGACTAGGGCAGTGATAAGGCTGCGTGCCCACTATGCGTTTTTCAAGCATTTTTGCCGTGGAATTTCCATAGCAAAAACGCTTAAAAAAAAGCTTGGTAATACGTGCCTCATGGTCCCCAATGATAATCCGCATGTGCTGTGCACATGCCGCGGGAATTTCTTTTGTGGATTATCATTGCAGAAAAATCCGCAGCATGTCCATTAATTTTGCAGACACGCAGCGTAATTGCCGCCATTGACTTGCATTGAAACGCTTAATATCCGCATGACTACATGTGCACATGTGGATATTAAGCGATTCAATGTGCGGATGGTACCCGGGTCTGGAGAAGAGGAGACTCTCATCCAGCCCGGGTACCATAGAAACTGTAAAAAAAAAAAAGAATTTAAAATAAAGATTATACTTACCTTCCGATGGCCCCCAGCCTCCTCAGCGATGCGTCCGGTGTGTTGGGCGGCTCGCGGTGGTGTGAAGACCTTCCATGACGTCATTTAGTCATATGACAGGTCACATGACTAAATGACGTCATGGCAGGTCCTTTTACATCACTGCGAGACCGGACGCATCAGAGAAGGAGACCGGGGGTCATCGGAAGGGGAGTATAATCTTTATTTTTTACCATTCTTATTCTTTTAACTATTACTTGGTCACACTATATAAGTCCATGTCGGCTGACCAAGTTGTCAAGCACTTTCCAAGTGATGCTAAAATCGCTTGGAAAGCGCTTGACAACCCGCATGCGGTAATGCAAGTGAAGAACGCTTCACATCCGCGTGTCCCTGGCAGGAAAACGCATGTACAATCCACATGTACAATCCGCATGTACAATCCGCATGTACAATCCGCATGCGTTTTTCCTGCCAGGGAGAAGAGGAAAAAATCTGCTTCATTTCTGCATGGTGGGCACTTAGCCTTACACTTCCTCCTCACTCTCAGCACAGGGTCTCTTGCCGCTGTAGTCACATTAGTACGGAGCTCCTATGGGCAGCGCCTGGAATCACCTCCATTCCTGTCAGCTCACCCGTCACCGCTGTGCCTGAACAGCTTACACTGGAGTTGCTGTAGAGGAGCTGACAAGAATGGCGCCATAGTAGACGCGCCCGTGCCCCGGCTCAGTGCCTGCACGTACAGCGCCGGTGGAAGGACCGGCCGTCTGTTGGTTCCGGGGCAGTCACGTGCTGGCGCCGGTTGAAGGACCGGCCGTCTGTTGGTTCCGGGGCAGTCACGTGCTGGCGCCGGTGGAAGGACCGGCCGTCTGTTGGTTCCGGGGCAGTCACGTGCTGGCGCCGGCATTTCCGGAAGTTGTGGCTGGAGCGAGGAGCGGCATGGCCTCTGTGTGGAGCCGTGTGTGTGCCCTTCCCTCCCGGGCAGCCGTGCTCCACAGAGCCGTGCACACAGCATGCCGCTCAGGTAATGGTCGCATGTCAGGGGGCGTCCAGGAGGGGGCGCGCCTCTGCCCCTTGATGACTGACGCATAGCGGTGCGTGGACAGGTCACTGACGTCTCGGGCCTCCCGCCCATTCACTGGCAGATGTGGGGGGGCGCTGCTGGTATAAGGCACAGAACACGGTGGCCAGTAATGTCATAGGACAAAGCATACAGCTGTATTGGGTGAGAGTCCTATGGGGCCTGCAGCGCAGCCAGTGCACACAGCAGGTATGTGAGTCCGGCATAGGGCAGAGCCATGCCACAGCTCTGCACTGCCCACTAGTGTTACAGCCGGCTTATGACAGGCGTGAGGAGTGTGGTGTCTGCACCCAGTAGGTACATTGCATTCTGCCATCTGCCAGGCCGCTTCACACCAGTGTTGTGGGGTCCTGGACGGTGAATCAAGAACAAGTGTATTCAGTCTGTTACGGTTCACCCGTTATATTCTCACTAAACATCCAGTGTATCCGTGTGACACATCTGTAAAACATTTCTGTTTGGATCTGTTATTTAAAGCATCAAATTAGCGTGGTCTGCTGCACTTACCCTTTAAAGATCTGTAAGCTTTCTCCGATCACTGTGGTTAAATGTAACAACTTAAAGGGAATCTGTCAGTAGGATCACCCCTCCTAAGCCGTCTATAGGGGCCTATAGTAGGAAGTTGAATAACATGACACCTTGGCATCTGTGACCCAATGTCTTATTCCAGAGAAACCTAGTTTTTTTCTTATCATATAGAAAAGAGAAAAAGACGTTGGGCAAAACAAAAGCCGTGCACTCCCAAGTATAATGAAAAATATCAAAAATCTTTATTAACAATACACAAGCAAAATTTAAAAACAATTAAAACACATATAGTATGCAGGCGGTATTATAAACCAAGAGGTATAGACATGGTAGCCCAAGGCTGTAAAAGACCTCTTAACTTTGCAGGCAATGTAAAATATCCCTAATATGTTAAGTCCTGGTAGAATAAACCAAGACAACACCCCAGATCAGCAGTCTACCACACCACTACTATATTAATACACAATCAATAGGTGCAGTAACAGGTGGGGAAAATACATATAGTTACCTGCAAGGTGTGTGGACCCAACACGTATCGTGTATATATACGTATTTGGTTTTTATTTTTACCTTGAGAAATGCGTCAGTGCGGCACCAAAATGCATTGAAACAATAAGGAACCTTTTTATAACACAAAGGCCTCTCGTTGACTGCAGCACAGCCCGTTCAACGGATCGTTCTCTACTATGAAGCCCTGAGGACACCTGCAGATGTGTCAGGCCACGTTCAGGATTTTACATCAGTATTTGTAAGCCAAAACCAGGAGTGGGTGATAATACAGAAGTGGTGACGAGTTTCTATTATACTTTTCCTCTGATTGTTCCACTCCTGATTTTGGCTTACAAATACTGACCAAATCCTGAACATGTGAAGGGCTTATAACCACACACCGCTCTGCAGTGAGATCAGGAGAGCAGCCATTACATGTCTCACTCTGGTGAGGCAGAGTCTCAGAGAGATCTGTGTCCGGCCCATAGATCTTAAGAGCTCATTTGCATATAAGAAAAACGTGGATTTCTTTGGAATAAAACATTGTTTAGCATAAAGCAAAGTATCATTTTATTAAATTTTCTATGCCCTACATGCCCATATAGATGGCTTAGGGGGCTTGATCCTACTGACAAATTCCCTTTAACCCCTTTCCGACCTTAGACGTTACCATACGTCCGGGTGGCCTGGTACTTACCGACCTTAGACATATAGATATGTCTAGGCGATTTTGCGCACACAGAGGCTGTGCACACGCAATCACTGGCAGTTGTCAGCTAATTCTGACAGCTGACACCCAGCACTTTAACCCCCTATATGCTGCGATCACAGCATTTAGCGAGCAGGCAGAAGGACAAAAGTCCCTCTGCTCTTGGATCGGAGACTCGGTGACGTCATTGCGGGGTCCCGATCGTTGCCATGGTGACTTGATGTCGTCATAATGACACCAAGGTCACCAGATACTAGCAAGGTAGTTAGATCATGCACAGTGCATGATATAACTATCTTGTGTCTGTACTACTGACAGCTATAAGGCATAGCAGTGATCCTGCACTGCTATGCCTTATAACTGCGATCAGACTTCAGAAAGTGAAAGTCCCATAGTGGTACAAATAAAAAAACAAAACGAAAAAAAGTTGTAAAAATATTTAAAAAACAATCACAAAATAATAATACAAAATATATTGTACCCATAAATAAATATGAAAAAAAAAAAAAAGTAAAATAAAAGGACACATATGTGGTATCACCGCGTCCAGAACAACCCAACCTATAAAAATGTCCAACTAGTTAATCCCATTAGTGAACACCGTAAAAAAAAAAAAAAAAAAAATAGGCAAAAACCAATACTTTATCATCATATTGCCAAACAAAAAGTGGAAGAAAACACTATCAAAAAGACGAAAAATGGTATAGCTGAAAACGTCATCTTGTCCTGCAAAAAACAAGCCACCATACGGCTCCATCTTCGGAGAAATAAAGTTATAGCTCTCAGAATAAAGCAATACAAAAATAATAGTTTTTTCTACAAAATCATTTTTATTGTGTAAAAATACCAAAACATAAAAAAATTATATAAGGCTGTGTGCCCACGTAGCATTTTTCAAGCGTATATGCTGCGGAATTTCCGCAGCGTAAACGCTTAAAAAACGCATGTATATCCGCACCCCATGGTCCCCAATGGAATTCCGCAAGTTCTATGCACATGCTGCGGATTTTTCCGCAGCGTTTATGCCGCGTTCAAAAATCCGCAGCATGTCATTTAATTTTGCGTTTCCGCAAGCGGAATTGCCTTTGTCCAATGCATAAAAAACGCAAGGCAATTCCGCATGTGGAAAACGCGTGATAAACGCGCGAAAAAAGCGCGATAAACGCGTGCGGAATTCCGCATGCGTTTTTCCGGGAGAGGACTTGCATTTATGCAGCAGAAATTTTCTGCTTCATAAATGCAACGTGGGCACATAGCCTAAATGTGGTATCGCTGTAATCGTACTGATCCGGAGAATAAATCTGCCTTATCAATTTTACCACACGCGGAATGGCATAAAAAAATCCAAAAAACAATTCCTGAATCTATTCTAGAAAAATCTGCTCTCCAGGAGGCAAATAGCGCTCATTCCCTCCTGAGTCTCTCCGTGTGGCTAAGCAGTACTGTACAGCCACATATGGGGTATTTGTACATTCAGCAGAAACTGTGTGACAAATTTTGGTGCTATTTTTACCCATTTCCCAGTGTGAAAATGTAAAATCTGGGGCTAAAACAAAAGTTTGGTGGTAAAAATGTAATTCTTCTTTCTTCACTGCCCAATGGTATAAAGCTCTGTGAGGCACATGTGGTGTCAATGTCATCACTGCACCCCTAGATGAATTCATTGAGAGGTGTCGTTTGTAAAATGGGCAAGATATGGGGAATTCTGCTGTTCTGGCACTTTAGGGGCTTTACCAATGTGACATGGCGCAGTCAACCCAGTCCAGCAAAATATGAACTCCAGTATGGTGCGCCCTCCCTTCTGAACTTCCTCTGTGCCTCAAAGTAGTTTTCGACCACATATGGGGTATCTATGTACTCAGAAGAAATTGCACAACTTATTTTGGGGTCCATTTTCTCCTGTTACCCTTGTGAAAATATAAAATTGGTGGTAAAAGAACATTTTTGTGGGAAAAAAGTGATTTTTTTTTTTTTTTTCTCTACGGCTCCATGTTATAAACTTCTGTGAAGCACCTGGGGTTCAAGGTGTTCACCACACATCAAGATAAGTTCCCTGAGGGGTCTAGTTTCCAAAATGGTGGCACTTGTGGGGGGTTTCCACTGTTTAGGTACATCAGGAGCTCTCCAAACGCAACATGGCGTCCGCTAATTATTCAAGCAAATTTTACAATCAAAAAGTCAAATGGCGCTCCTTCCCTTCTAAGCCCTGCAGTGCGCCCAAACAGTGGTTTTTCCCCACATATGGGGTATCTGCGTGTTCAGGAGAATTTGCACAACAAATTATGGGGTCCATTTTTTGCTGTTACCCTTGCAAAAATAAAAAAATGTAGGTCTAATGTAACATTTTTGTGGGAAAAAGTTAAATGTTCATTTTTTTCTTCCACATTCTAAAAAAAATCCTGTGAAGCACCTGAAGGGTTATTAAACTTCTTTAATGTGGTTTTGAGCACTTTGAGGGGTGCAGTTGTTAGAATGGTGTCACTTTTGAGTATTTTCTGCCATATAGACACTTCTAAGTCACTTCAAATGGGCTGTGGTCCCTAAAAAAAAAAAAAAAAAAAAAAAGTGGTTTTGTAAATTTTGTTGGAAAAATGAGAAATCGCTGGTCAACTTTTAACCCTTATAACCTTCAAACAAAAATATTTTGTTTCAAAAATTGTGCGGATGTAAAGTAGACATGCGGGAAATGTTAATTATTAACTATTTTGTGTGACATATCTCTCTGATTTAAGGTCATAAGAATTAACAGTTTGAAAATTTCAAACTTTTCAACATTTTTGCCAAATTTCCATTTTTTTTCACAAAAACGCAAGTGATATCGAATAAATTTTACCACTATCATGAAGTACAATATGTCATGAAAAAACAATCTCAGAATCAGGGGAATACGTTGAAGCGTTTCAGAGTAATTACTTCATAAAGTGACAGTGGTCAGAATTGTAAAAATTGGCCCTGTCATTAACGTACAAACAGCCTTGGGGGTAAAGGGGTTAAATGTCGTTGTCAAACTTTAACAATGGCACTTAATAAGGTGTGCAGTTCTCAGCTTCCATTTACACGATCGTGGGGAACCAATGGGCTACCATGACAGCTAGAAGCTCGATGAAGATCCTAGTAATTGCTATGTTAGTGCTGTGAAGCTACAGACAGAGCTCCATTGTAGATCCACAATTTCCCTATGTACCGCAAATCTGTAGTATTGCAATATATAGTATAAGCGATTGGGCAAGTACAGGTTAAAATTCTTTGAGAGGACTAAAAAGTAAATTAAAAATAAAAAGTTTTTAAAAAAATATAGGAATTCGAATTCCCCCCATTTAGCCCCTATTAAAAATAAAAAACGAAACTTTTTTTGGTGTCATCGTTTCCCAAACAGTCCGGTCTATCAAAATATATAATTCTGTGAACCAGGAAAAAAATTGTAATGCCAGAATTGTTTTCTTTTTCAGTCACTGCACATGTTTTAAAAAAAAAAAAATACAATAAGAAGCATTCAAAAGCTTGTATATCCCCCAAAATGGTATCAATTAAAGTTATGAACTCTAAACACATGTCCTCATGCTATGGATGGAAAAATAAGTTACAGGTCTCAGAAAATGTCAACAGAAACTTTTTTTTTTTATCTTTACAAATTTCAGATTTTTCTTTCGTCACTAAAACAAAAAAACTGGACACTTGGTATCATTGTTATTGTACTGATGTGACATATTATTTATCCTGGTCATTTTTACGACACCATGAACAGCGTAAAAACAACCCCCCCCCCCCCCCAAAAAACCATGACAGAATTGCATTTTTTTTTTTTTTTTTTGCAATTTTGCTGCAGTTGGATTATTTCCCATTTTATTGCAATAAATGGTGTCATTCAAAACAACAGCTTCATCCCACAAAAAACAATCCTCCATACGGCTATGTTAATGAAAAAATTAAAACGTTACGGCTCTGCGGAAGAAGGGGAGGGAAAAATGAAAGCACAAAAATGAAACTTTTCTGGGTAATTAAAAAGCTCATACAGGCCAAGCGTGTTGTACATGCGTGTGCTGTCTGTGTCATGATCAGATAGCACACAGACTGCACACTGACCAATGTAATTCAGTCGGGCTGGTCAGCTATTTGCTCTTGTACATTTTTGTACTTGTTGATGTATAAAAATGGATGCCATACAGTTGTAAAAAAATGGTTGGCAAATTCAAAGGGAGCTGCCAACAGTGGATCTTGATGATTTCGTGCTCAAGTGCCGTTAATGACCTCATTGATACCATGCTAAAGCATGCATTTCTGTGTGTGGTTCTCATGCTCTATTGTGAATAAATTCAGATGCTTTGAGCTTTTTGATTACATTTTTTTTTCATCATTTGTTTATACCTTTAAAGCATCACTCCAGCATTTTTTTTATTGCACTACTGGAGTGGTGCTTTAAATGTAAGTCCCCTGTCTCATACTGACCTGTCGTCCCCTTCATTCTTTTCCAGCGTCGTTCCGGTTAGACTCCGGCGAAAAGTGATCTGCTGGAGTCCGTTGGAGATCACTTTTCAATACAAGTCTATGAGAGCCTTGTTCTGGCTTTCATAGACTTGTATTTAAAGCTTGTGATGTAACTTCTGACCAGTCAGAAGTTACGGGCACACGATGGCGCCGCGGGGCTGTAAGAGATGAAGCTGCCAGAAGGTGGGTATAAGAACGGGGGCAGGGGACTTACATTTAAAGCGCCACTCCAGCTCTGAAAAACAACGCTGGAGTGGTGCTTTAACGTGTATCCATCTTGTGATTTCCATAATTTCATGACTTTTCCTTCTTGATGTTGCCTTTTTAATGTTGAGTAGTGTATAGAGATTGATCACTCTTCAATCTCTGGCATTGCACAGAAGACGGTTGTTATTTCTCATGGTTGGGTTGTGTAGTATCAGGGGCGTTTTTCTTTTTATGGCCACTTTCACACAATCAGTATTTGGTCAGTATTTTACTTCAGTATTTGTAAGTCCAAATAAGGAGTGGCATAATCAGAGAAAAGGTATAATAGAAACACGTCACCACTTCTGTATTTATCACCCACTCCTGGTTGCGGCTTACAAATACTGATGTAAAATACTGAACGTGTGAATGTGGCCTTATGCAGAGAATGGGGGTGATTGTATATTACAGATCTAGCTTTTCCTGCTGATATTTTCTTTTTTTAATAAGAAGCTTTCGATTTCTTTTTTTTTTTTTTTTTTATTGCTAGCCACGTGTCTTCTACCTGCTGTTCGAAAGTTGTCAGAAATAAATGGCAGTATCAACCCTGCATCTGGAGCAAGAAGAAGGTAAGCATTTTGATTGGGCTTTTAGTTTTAAATGTCAAAGATGAACTCAGAATTCAAAAGTCGCCAGGTTTCAAAGGTCAACCTGTACTCATTACTAAATAGATACAGGAAACTCATTAGTTCTAGTATATTTACTGTGAAAATTCATGTCATAAATTGCTGTATAATCCTTTATGAAAGTTTACACTCCATCTCTGTCCACCTAACCTGATTGACAGCTCCTCAGTGTCCCTCCTCCCTGCTGCTGAGATCTCACATTGCTCAGTACAAGCTGCAGCTGTCAGTTAGGCTGGCCTTGTGGAAACTGAATACACTTGGCCTCTTGCGCTATTTCATCCTATAGCTTCCTATGTTCATCTTAAAGAGAAGCTGTCATAAGAAAAGACCTATTGTTTAAATCAGATTTTTGTCCACCACATTGTGATTGATTGCCACGACTGGCCTGACGTCACGGCAACGGCCTCGGATCTGGGTGTACGTCCCCAGCTTAATTTCACATGTGCTCATGCTCTGGAGCCGCGGTGAGTCAATGGCCACATGATGGTTTGTGAGTGCGCACGCTATGCGTACCACTGTCTTTCTGCTCTCTGCCGCAATATTTTTATTATACAAACAATATTAGAAATATTTTCAATTTTCGCACTAGCCAATTGGGTGTTAATAGACTCATATTTCCTGACCTTTTATGAAGAGTTTTCAGCAGGCTCCTTATAGGAGGCAGGATTAGAATGGCAGGGAACACCTCTATATACAGCTGATAGCACAGGATACACCATTGCAATAAGTGATGCACAATGACATTTGCACTGGGTCAGAAGATGCTTTAGTACTAAACATAGGCTCAGAACCAGACCGTTCTACCTATCCACATGTGTTGTTTCCTGAAATTAAAGGAATTTAGTGTCTTAAAAAAAAAAAAAAAGTCCCAGTTGCCAAGTTGATAATTGCAAGTTTTCTATTTTTATTTATTTATTTTTTTAAAGCACCACTCCAGCGTTTTATTTTTTACAACACTGGAGTGGTGCTACCAACGTAAGATCCCTGCAACTAATATTATACTCACCACCTGCCGTCTTCAGCTCTTCCCAGTGCAGCTCCCGTCCCGCCACACCATCATGTGACCGCAACTTCTGACTGACCGGAAGTCAGAGGTAATGGTCACAAGCTCTTAATGCAAGCAAGTCTATGAGAACCAGAACGAAGCTGTCATAGACTTGTATTAAAAAGTGACCTCCTAACAGAGACAACTACCTGACTGTTTTACCAGGTGCCAGCTCAGAACGGTCACCAACCGCTCCTGCCGGTGATTCGGCTGCTCCATGTCAGCAGAGCTGCTTTTCCTCTCCGGGCTGCTTTGTCGACGGGTCGTTGCTGTTGACATCATGCTGATTGACAGCCGGCTTCTCTGTTAGGCAGTGGAGAGCCGCCTGTCAATCAGCATGACTTTGCCAGCCACGACCCAGTAACAGAGCAAAGCGGGGGAAAAGCTGCTACTAAGTCTACATGACGTCAGTGGAAGCCGCTGAATCGCCGGCAGGAGCGGTCTGTGACCTCTCTGTGCCGGCAGACATCAGAGCCGGGCACAATAGGCAGATATTTTGCAACTACGTGCCTGTTCTTATCCCCACAGTAAAAAATTCTATAGTCCTGGATAACCCCCTTTAAACATGGACATGTGAATGAGGCCTAATATGGCATGCAATTATTTTGTCTCTTGGCATCTGCATGCCTCCATATGAAATACATGGGTTCCATGTAATTACTCAGTGTAACTTGTACCAATTTCATATTGAACTTCTGATGCTACTAAAAATGTGCCCCTCATTTCTTCTGTTTATTTCACTTAATTAGTAAGATGTAGATGAAACTTAGTGCAGCGAGGAAATTATATTTCTCCTCCTTTTGGGTCTTCTATACTGTATATTTTCACTCTACACCTGCAGTGTGCTGGGAGATCTTAGCATTCTTAGGCAATCAGATGTTTCCAACTTCCATTTCCCTATCAGATCATATGATGTCACCGTCAGTGAAAGGGGAAGAACCTGCAGCTGCATCCCCGTCCTCTCTATCTTCTATTTATTTTTGGTTGTTTTGGGGAACAGAGGAGGTTTCTGAACCTTTACAGAATGCATGCAGGGAGAAAAAGGACTACTTGTAAGATATATTACAATGTATTTACATGTACAGATATTTGCATATGATAGAAATGAAACGGATACAATGTCCGATTATGAACACTAGTCCTCGTGTACATGGCTATTGTACATTTTTAGTAGCAGCACAGTTGCTTGTTTTAGACAAACAGCCATTACATGTTTATTTTATAGCATTTTAGTCACTGGTCTAACTACAGTTTTTGGCTTTTTAATTAATTGGAAGTTGTGATATTTGTACAGTTGCTGTTTAAGTCGGCTATATAGCACTGCTCATAGCGTGGATCCCATGGAGATTAGGAAATTCCAGGCATGGTCATCGAAATGGTGGGATGAAGAAGGAGTATATTGTGCGCTCCATGCAATGAACGATATACGAGTGCCATTTATAAGGTATGCTTAATATAAAAGTGGAAAGCTTTTATAGTAAAAGGTGTGACAAATTTACATTTTTTTGTGAAAAGCAAAACCAATTTCATAAAAAGCATGTAGTTTATCTTCTTCTGCCATGACCTGTTTGCATTGTTAATTTCAAAGGGGAAAGAAATGGAAACATGTCGCTGAGACACCTCTGGCAGTGACGTATAGATTGTATTCATGTGGATGGTCCAAGCATGGAATATTGATGTCCTCAGGATAGGCCATCAATATCAGTCGGTGGCGTTCCAATACCCAGCGCCCCCGCTGATCAGCTGTGAGCAACCATAACGACGGATGGATTTTAACGTTGAATGGAATTGTACAGTATAGATCCCTTCGATGTGTAGTGGCCGCTGCCGATCAGCTCCTATTCCCTTACACAGCCGACAGCGGCCACTGGACATTGAATAGAGCTGTACTGTTCAGCTCTGTTCCATGTTTACATCCTGCTGGCGTTGATAACAGCCAGGCAGTGGGGGTGCCTGGTGTCAGACCCCCACTGATCTGATATTGATCCTGTGGTCATCAGTAATATAAGCATAGAAAACCCCTTTAATAAACAGATCCTCTTGTTATAGTTGATAGAACAGTTCTCCATGTTCAAAGCAATGGTAGGAACATAAAAATGAATTTTACATCTAATTGTCATCTATTTTGCCCCCAGAGATATTCTAATGAGCAAGAACCATAAGCACGATGTTGGGAGCCCTCTAGCGGGCATCAAGCTACTCGATGTTGGCTGTGGTGGTGGACTATTGTCTGAGGTAACCTAAAACTATTATTGTCAGCGACAATTTAGCATTCACCTACAAGTACAACGTTCTGTAACCTAAAAATGGGCGCAATTGCAGACTGGAATATTGCACCAGTGACGGGATGGACCCACCTTTATATCAAGATTCACAATTCTGCCTTGTGATGGTAACTCCTTATTCATTTTAGACCCCCCCTTCATTATTATAGTATATGCGCGTACTCATGAAACCAGTTCTATGGACCCTTTTTCTTAGACTATTGTGGCATTCCTCCGTTATTCTTCCTGTAAATGTATAAATGTATGACTATGGTAATTATAATTCACCCCATTAATAGTGTGTCCCTACACAGTAAGCACTTCTTGGACAATTTAAGAGTTTTGTAGGGGCAAGTCCCAGTTGGCAGAAGGAACAGTAACATCTAGTTGTCAATTTCCAATATCCAAGAGGAATAGCATAGGAACTTCAAAACACTGATTTCTAAGAAAAGATGCGCTAGTATTTTTATTTTGTGGAAAATGTTAGTATCTACTAAAATAACCCAATAACAATAAATTAGAAACTCCATTTTAGAGCATATTCTGTTTTTCTGCTGCAGCCACTAGGCAGACTTGGTGCCGCTGTCACGGGAATAGATCCTGTAGAAGATAACATTCGCACTGGAGAACTCCACAAATCATTCGACCCAGTTCTAGACAAACGTGTCCAGTACAGACATTGCTCAGTAGAAGATCTCGTGGAGCATGACCTGGAAAGCTTTGATGCAGTTGTGGCCTCAGAAGTTGTAGAACATATGAACGACGTGGAGTCTTTTATCCAAAGCTGCTTTCAAGTTTTGAAGGTATAACGGTTGGCTTCTTTTTACCATGGTTTGTAACTTTGATATAATTTTTTCTGTCTCTCGTAGACCCTTAAATTCCTTGCACATCAGTGGCATCCCGAGTCCCAAGGCTGTGCGTGAGCAGACATAATGTGGATCCAATGGAGATTCTGTGGCCCTGATTTACTAAGAATGGCATTGCACACACCAGTCTCAATGAAGGGGCATAGCGGAGTAAGAGGTGCACGTCACTTAATGAATCAGGCGCATCTTAAAAGTGGTGTCCTCGCCAGCAATCTTACTTCAGTCAGTCACTGGAGTAAGATTTCTGGTGTAAGGTAAGCCAGAACTGATCAAGAATTTGAGGGGTGGACTTTGCCATGCACCTGCCCCATGCCAACTCCGCTCACATTGGTGGAGCTGGCCAAAACTGGCGTGAAAACGCCAAAAGTCACAACTTTTTCACACAATTCCATGTTGCGCCAACACTTTGCGACTTTTTAAGGCGTTTTAAGCCTGACATCTAGCGTAAATACCTAAATACAGGGTGGTCCAAAAGTAGGTGGCCAGAAAATAACATTTATTTTGATTTATATATAAAATTATATTTACTAACACAAGCGTAACATTGACAATTACATTTTATTCTGAACAATAATACAAAAGTCCTTAAATTTTATCAACGCAGGGGCTCAAACTGTTTTCCATTACAATTTGCACAGCTTTGAAGTCGCCTCTTACGCTTTGACAACTTTTTTGCACAAGTCTCTTTGGGTATTAATTTCTTGGAATGCATCTCAAATGTAATTTTTCAAATCACTGACACTTTTTGGTTTTCGACTATAAACTTTGTCCTTGAGTACTCCCCAAAAGAAAAAATCCATTAGGGTCAAGTCTGGTGAACGTGCCGGCCAATCAAGTGGGCCTCTTCGGCCAATCCATTTATTAGGAAATGTTTCATCAAGATACTCGCGGACTACTCTTGAATAATGTGGAGGGGCCCCATCTTGTTGGAAATAAAGGTCATTTGAATTAGGCTGTTGCTGTAACTGGGAACAACTTGATTCATTAGAATTTCGAGATACTTATCTCCTGTGACTGCTCCATCAAAAAATATTGGTCCTAAAACACCAAAACTTGAAATACCACCCCAAACATTGATACCAGGCCCATTTAGTTGTTGCTTTAATGTTAAACGCATTTTCTCATTATACCAGTAAATAAAATTATGTCTGTTAATATGGCTGGATAATTTGAAAGTAGCTTCATCACTCCACATAATGTTATCTAAAATTACTGGATTTTCTTCAATTTCGTTAAGCACAATCTCACTAAATTGCAGCCGCCTGTCTGGATCATCCTCCAATAAACCATGAATTAGACGTGGACGATAAGCTTTCCACCCAAAAGATTTCGGGATTGGCATGATAGAAGCTCGTGAAATTCCCAATTCCAAAGAGGCTCTTCTGGTGGACTTTTTTGGACTCTGAACAAATGTTTCAGAAACAAGTTGTTTGTTATCTTCTGTACAGACTGTTTTGGGTCGACCAGTTTTTGGAGCAGTAAGGATTGAGCCAGGGGCATTGAATTTGTCACAAATGCGGTAAATGGTTTCTCTCTTTGGGGCTTGAGTACCAAATGTTTCAGCATTTCCAATACTCTGTTAAAATCCATTTTCTTTGATCTGTATTTAAATTATTTGCCATTATGTGTTATCTGAATTATCTGAAAAGAAAACCGATTTGGGGGAGATCTATCTGTGAAAACTAGATCTGTGAAACTGGCTCAGTTGCCCTTGGCAATCAATCAGATTCCACCTTTCATTTTCCAAAGAGTCTGTGAGGAATGAACAGTGGAATCTGATTGGTTGGTAAGGGCTACTGAGCCAGTTTCACTTTACACCATGTTTGATAAATCTCCCCCTTCATAACCTTATTACACTTTCTGTCCACCTACTTTTGGGTCCCTGAAGCCTGTAAACCACTTTGTGAACCTCTGCTTCCTGAGCTATGCACTTCACTGATCAGTGGGGTCTTCAGACCTCCTCTTATCTGCAAGAAGTTTATGGGAGTACAATATATGTTTATAAAAAATTTGTAACAAACTTCTTTTCCACTTTAACGTAAATTGAACTCATGTCATTGAAGAACATCCAAAATATTCCCCATACGGAACGAAGAAATATTATTTGATGCTGACAAGTCTCTTGTCTCTTTCTTGGAAGCCAGGTGGTTCCCTATTTATTACCACAATCAATAAAACCAAGCTTTCCTACCTTCTTGGAATATTGCTGGCCGAGAAGGTGATGTCCCTTGTACCAGAAGGCACTCACGACTGGGACAAGTTCATCTCGCCTGTAGAGTTGGAGCGACTACTTGAATCCAGTAAGTAATTGTATTAAAATGAATGAGAGGTTGGAAAAGTTGAGCTTGTTTAGCTTAGAAAAACGACGCCTCAGAGGAGATATCATTTATATGTATAAATATATGTGTGGTCAATACAAAGGACTAGCACATGACTTATTCCTTCCAAAGACCATACTAAGGACCAAGGGGCACTCATTACAGGTGGAAGAAAGGCGATTCCGGCAGCTAAATAGGAAAGGGTTCTTTACAGTCAGAGCAGTCAGACTGTGGAATGCCGACCACAAGAGGTAGTAATGGCCGACACTATAACAGCATTCAAAAAAGGGCTGGATGATCTCCTCAGTATAAATAATATTGTGGGTTATAGATAATTTAGTGATAAAATGTATAATTGGGGGAGAAAGGTTGAACTTGATGGACCTAATTCTTTTTTTCAACCTATGTAACTATGTAATGCACATTGTGTAGAGGAAAATCCTTATAGTAACCTAACCACATGAATTAGGCCACTATATTCAGTTGTGCTTACTCTACAAGCTGTGCTGCGTTTTTAGGGTATGTACACACTGTCTCTTTCAAGCGGATTTTGCCTGGAACCTGCCTGAAAAAGAGCTAAAAAAAGCATAAAAGAATGCACCTATGTATTGCAATGTAAAGAGTCTTGCTCAGCCTTTTTGAACTTCTTTTTCCACTTCTGGTTTCCAAAGCTGCTAAACAGTTAAAAGAAATGTCCTGACCATTCATCGGGTGGCTTCCATTTGGAAGCTGCTCACTATTAATATGTATAATAAAAAAAAATGCAAAATATATCAGAAAAGATGTAAAAAAAAGACGCTTCAGGAAAAACACTAAAGCGTCTTTTGCAGGAATAACTGAGCAGGTATGCTGGCATGTTTAGTGGAAATCTTTTTTTTTTTTTTTTTTTAACAGCCTTCTAAAATTAAACTGTTACTGTATGTTTTTCCAGATGGATTTGTGGTGGATATGCTGAGGGGCATGTTGTACAACCCATTGATGGGTTCCTGGCGGTGGTTTGATGACACAAGCGTTAACTATGCTATACATGCAGTGAAGATGGTCGCACAAGAGCAGTCCACAGATGTGGAATATGAGAAAGAACAGGACCAGCCCAAGGCAGCGGAGGCTTCCATGTAGAGATGTCATAGTCATAGACTTCTGTTAAAAGACAAATAAACAAACATTTCATCAAATATTGTATTAAGTGAGGATATACCTCTGGTCACACAGTACTATTCTTATTACTTTATATTTTTTGCTAAAACATGCTTGACTGATTTCTTGTTAAAGGGATTTTGCTATGATATCTGAGAGCAGCTTGATGTAGTAGTTGAAACCCTTCTTTCATCAATGTCACTTACTGGTCTTCATGCTATCATTTTGATATAATCCCTGTTTTCTCTGCTGCAGATCTAGCAGTGCTCAGAATGCTGAGCTCGGTGTAACCCCGCCCACATCACTGATGTGGCAGCTTTCTGTGTACACTTTGCATTGACAGAAAGCTGGTAATCAGTGGTGGGAGTAGTTGACTAGGAAGAACAAGAAACCTAGTCCTCGAGTGATAATCTCTTCCTGATAATTAGTGTTTTATATTGATACAACAGCACACAGCCTAGTAAGTGACACATCACTGGAATCAGGTTCTCAGCCCCTACATCAAGCTGCTCTCAGATTACATAACAAAACTAACAGATTCCCTTTAATATATAAATGTGTCAGATACATTTTGTAACCTGATTCTGTTAGAAAGGATGTTTGATGACTTCCTGGCAAGCACAGCCTGTAATTCTGCTAATTGATGGGAGGATGAAATACAGTATGTATTATTTATAATAAGATATTGTGCTTTTATTTGTGGGATGTGATTTTTGCTTAATTCACATCATCAGGTTACTAAACACAGATATAGCTCAGAACAATACTAGACTATCTGACTTTTTTTTAAAAAAGGGTATTCTTACCTTTTAAAGGTTTATGATTTATCCATAGGGCAAGGCATAGATGTCTGACAGGTGCCTGATGTAACAGATCTGTAGTTCCAGAAAAGAGCAGAGAATGGAACTCAAGAAACACATGTGAACAGAGCCTTACTTAGGTGGCAAGAATTACTGTATTGTCGGTTTATTGCTCATTATGGTTTTTAGCACTGAGCATCAAACATTACTTATCCTTGCTCCCTTCTATCCAGTCATCCAGCTTTTTCCCTCCGGGGACAGTGATGATCTCTGTAAAGCACTGGGCAATTAATGGCTGTATATAAGTGAGTAAAACAAATATGAAACTGATGCAAGAACGGATTCCATAGTTTGCTATTCCCATTCATCCAGCTCATCAGTTGTTGTTGAGCTCTCAAGGAGCCGGATCAGAATATTTCACATGTGGCGTTTGTCATTTCAACTTCACAGGTTTCGCACTAGAAAGTGGTGAAAAAAATCAGATGACTACTGATGCCATTTTGACATTGGTTTTGGTTGCAGAAGAAAACTGATCCTCATGGCCCGGATACGTGGAGACCGGGCTTACTTGATGTGAGACTCTTAAAAAAATAAATAAGTAAAAAAAGGAAAGGCTGTTAAGCAGCAGTGGCACTCCTGTCTACTAAAGCACAGTGCTTATACAGGGCTTTTAGTGCCAGCTTATTATATGCTGCGAGGAGAATTCAGCTTTGATGATTGTGATAACATTGCAAACATTGCACGATTATGGCAAAATGAGCAAACAATCTAAACAGCTTGCCGATCACCCAACCAACGAGCAAAACACTTGTTCATCGGGTGAAAGGTTTGCACAAATGATCATCATTTTCGGTTGTGCTTTTTACAGCAGTGTAAAAAGAATCTGTGCTGCCAAGAACAGTGACAGTGTATGCTCACCGAGCCATCTACTACTGATCAGTGTGCATCTGAAGCACAGCCTGCTTGTGTAAACAGGCTATTAAACCACAGTTCAGCAGTCGTTTAGTGTCGCCAGTCGTTGGGTGTAAACGCACCTTATTTATGTGCTGTAATAAGCCCCATTCAGACAGCCAGAATTGTATAAGGCTAGTAAGTCACAATGTAAAAGACAAACGTGTTTAGTATATGAAAGCTTGCAGGGCTCACAACTAGTGATGGGAGAACCTCTGACTGTTTAAGTTCAGCGGGTTCAACCGAACAGTTTATTAAAAGCTGTGACTGTGACCCGTGGTAAAAAGCTTACCGCAGGTCATAAGTAAGGGAGAGAAGCGCAATAAGAGGTACCTAGTGGTCAGTTAAATGGCAGAGATAAAAGAGACAAATGGCCTCTCATCTCCTTGGGTTATGCACCCCTGCACAACCCCGGTTAGTCGCTCATCAGCAGAGGCCCAGCGTTGCCGCTGCCGTGCGGGATCTTTCCTGAGTCCGGTCACGTGATCTTCAAACTGGTCACACGATGAAACTACCCAGTAGTACGTCACCGCAGGTCCTCAAAATTATATGGTAGGTAGACAACGACCCGAAGCAGCTCTTGCCGCATACCCTCACAACAAGGACATAATAATGGGAAATAGAAAAGCGGTATAGTAAGAGCGCTAGGGCACAGAATCCACAGGGACAGGGTAATAAAATAACAGACCTTTTATTTCACCACAACGCGTTTCGATACCGGACTGCTACCTTCCTCAGGCAGTATGATACTGTTTTCCTCTGTTTGGAGAAATTAGCTGCTCTGATGACTTATATACACTATACATAGAATATAAGGGGAAAAACTGTTTTCTAACATCTCAAATTTGGAAATACAGCAGCAGGATCGATGAGGACATATATATAATATGTGTGTGTGTGTGCGTTTTTCTGGAATATGATTCAGCACAAACATGCTCCCTCCCTCGTCCCCTCTTCATAGACTGATGAAATATGTTGTGACACATTTAGTGAGCTGTACCCTGAGACAGGGCTGTGGAGTCGGAGGTTTAGCTTACTGACTCCACAGCCCTGGTACAAACTTCGGCCGTGCGATGGTTGTCACAGTGAGAGACGCCATATAGCCTTAGCCTAAATCGTATCACCACACTTGGGTTTTGTATAATTCCAGCTAATTGTCATTATCTTTGCAGTTCGCTATTAAAAGCTATCATCATTTGAGCACTCCCAATTTTTTCGATTTTTCTTTGGTTTTCTGCACAGTTGCCAATGTGATATTAAAGTCTTTATTTAGCTCCTCACACAGGTATTGCTCACTGAATATTCTACTGCTTTTTATCTTTTCTACTGAACTACACAGTTGATGTCTTTGCCATCATGGACCTTGGATACAGGTGCTGGTGGAACATCTTGATCATTTAAAGGTTGGGAAACTGTAGAACATAGCTTGTGAAACCAAAGATCAGCACAGGCACAGATTTTGTGTGACAGCTAGGGTACACTGTTTACCTAATTTTAATCTAAACTGTGGACATGCCCATTAATTAGTCAAATATAGTATTCTTAATGAGGCTATAGTGTAGCATGTTGACTATTCATGTATGTGTTTTCTATGTGATATATGATGGCACATGAGTCGTTTGGGTCATTGCAGATCTGTTACATGGCACAAGAATAGATTTACTGACTGGCTATTTCTGCTGTAATATGAGCTTCATTTACACTGGCAAGGGCAAAATAAAGACATATGATGAGCGGCTGCCAAATGTCTCTCACGGTACATTGCACTAAGGAATGGAGGCACGTAAAAAATATTATGAATAGTCTCTTTCATTATAGTAGCCTATGACTTCAATGCTGCATTCCACTGCGCAGTCTGGTGTATTAGTATAGGAAATCACAAATGACATTTTATTTCTTTTTCGACATCGTACAATTTATTTATCATTTTCTGTGCGTTTAGTGTGCAGTTTTCAGTCACATATTTTGCAATGGACCGAATGTTGTAAATACAAAGACTCAACTGCTTTATATTTGCAGTAATGATTAAGAGAAAGTCAGATGTTGATTAATGTTGAGCAAGCGTGACCGTTTAACCCTTTTAAACAAGCACGCCCTGGTGCTCGCTGAGTAGTTTCGGTGTGTTCGGCATCTATGTTTGAGCCGCCACGGCTGCGTGTAACACATGCAGGGATTGCCTAACAAACAGGCAAACCCTCTATATGTCACAGCTGTCTAACAGCCGCAACACATACAGCCAAGGCGGCTCAAAGCGTACTCGAGCGTACTTGTTTAAAGGGTTAAACGAGCACGCTCGCTTAACACTAATGTTGATCATATAATGAAGCTGAGCTTGCATCTTTATAGGGAAGAGGATGTAGAGCAAGTGTTACTTACACCTATTTAATATGTTCGACCAGCTTCATCTACTTTTTAACTGTGTTTTAATAATTAGACCCTGGAGAATATAAATGGATGTAAGCCTGTGCATTAGCAAGGCCATAACCGCATTAAAATGCTTGTCCTGTAAATCAGGTTATCACCTATTCTTCCCTTCCAAAGCCCTGCCATGCACCCATACTGTACTGTACAGCCACTTACAGGTTATTGCCATGTTCAGGAGAAATTGTATAACCAATTGTGAGGCCATTTTTACCTATTTCTCCAGTGAAAATGTAAAATCTGGGGCTAAAATAACATTTTAGTGGTAAATATTTATTTTTTTGTTCACCACCCAATGGTATAAAATTCTGTAAAACATGAGTGGTGTCAATATGATCACTGCATCCCTAGATGAATTTATTGAGGGGTATAGTTTGTGGGCTATTGCCATACTCAGGAGAGAATGAGCCCTACAATCTGTAGTGCAATTTCTCTTATTACCCTTGTGAAAATAAAAAAAATTAGGGCTAAAGCGCCTTTTTTGTGGAAAAAATGTCATATGTAATTTTCACGGCCCAATATGATAAAATAATGTGAAGCATACCTGTAGGATTAAGTTGGTCATGACACCAGTCTATGAATTCCTTGAGGGGTGATTTATAAAATGGGGTCACTTGTGACGGAGGGTGGGGTTCTGCTGATTGGCACCTTGGGGGCTCTGCAAATGCAACATGGCATCCACAATATATTCCAGACAAATTTAAACTGCAAAAATCAAAAAGTGCTCCTTCACTTCTGAGCCATTTATGGGGGTATTGGCGTATTCAGAGAAATGAAAGAACACCGAAAAAGATCCTGAAAAAACATAGGAGAAAAAATGCAGCCATATTTACCAACACAGGTCAGAAAAGTAATGCACTTACAGGACGCAGTAGCCCCCCTGATTAAATGTGGAGGCAACACCGGTGCAAAATATTGATGAAGCAACCACTCACAACCTACCAATTCATGGAGGGAATGGTTGCCTAGTATCAGAATTGCACACGGAATGAGCCTTGTATAGGTCTCCAATCTCACAGAAGTAGTGCACAGGGTCTGGCTTACCCCCTATCAGTGAAGCCCATACTATTAGATTAGGCGGGTTGCCCAGCACTATATAAGTGACAGGCACCCTAGATTACAAGACTTACATTGATAGGCTTGGCTGCATCCTGCGTTGAAATGAAAAAATGTGCAGTAAAATATAAAATGCATTAGGCATTGGTTGATATTTTGGCCAAAATACACACGCTTGCAACCCACGTCAAGGGTTCTAATTGTCTTGCGAGTCCCCACACTAAATTCAAATCAGGAGAAATAGCCCAACAAATTGTGGGGTCCATTTTCTCTTTTCACCCTTGTGAAAATGAAAATTTTGAGTCTAAAGCAACATTTTAGTAAAAAAAAAAAGTAATTTTTTATTTCTTCCAGTTTGCATCAATTCATATGAAACACCTATAATAATAATTTTTATTTCTATAACGCCAACATGTTCCGCAGCACTTTACATTTTAGAGGGGAATTGTACAGACAATAAAAGACATTACAGAATAACAATGTCATAATCAACAGATGCAAAGAGGAGTGAGGGCCCTGCTCGCAAGGTTACAATCTATGAAGAAATAGGGGAGACACAAAAGGTGGATGGTAACAATTGCTTTTATTGTATGGTCAATCATCAATGTAATAAATAAGGTATTCACATAATGCTGAATGAACCAGTAGCCAACTAGTCCAAATACAGACACAGAAGGCTATTAAGTGCATGGAGGGTGTGTGAACAGATGATATGAGGGTCCTGATTTGAAAGGAATTTTTTAATGGGAAAAACAGGGATAGTTAGATAAGTGCGGTGAGGCGATTGGCCAATCTAAAGAAATACATTTTTAGGGCACGCTTAAAACTGTGGGTATTGGGGATTAACCGAAGTGTCCTGGGTAGTGCGTTCCAAAGAATTGGCACAGCACTCGAAAAGTCTTGGAGACGGGAGGTGGAGGTTTGTATTATTGAGGATGTTAATCTTGGGTCATTAGCAGAATGGAGGGCACGGGTTGGGTGGTAGACTGAGACGAGGGAGGAGATGTAGGCTGCTGCTGAAGCATAAAGCGCTTTGTGGGTGAGAGTGATCAGTTTATATTAAACTAGTGGATGGGTAACTAGTGCAACGACTGGCACAGGCTAGAGGCATGGGTGTAGCAGTTGGCGAGGAATATGATCCTGGCTGCTGCATTCAGGACAGATTGGAGAAGGGAGAGTTTGGTAAGAGGACGATTAGTAGATAGTTGCAATAGTCCAGACAAGAATGAATAAGAGCTACAGTAAGAGTTTTTGTTTTGCAGAGTCAAAGGTAAGAAAAGGTTGAATTCTAGAAATGTTTTTGAGGTGTAGATGACATGAGCGAGCGAGTGATCGGATGTAGGGAGTGAATGAAAGATCTGAATCAAGTATGACCCCAAGACAACGGGCATGTTGCTGGTGAGTAATGGTGGAGCCACACATGGAAATGGCAATATCGGGGATGGGTAGTTTAGTGGAAGGAGGAAACACAAGGAGTTCAGTTTTTGATGGGTTCAGTTTCAGATAGAGCAGTGTTTCTCAACTCCAGTCCTCAGGACCCCCCAACAGATCAGGTTTTCAGGATCTCCTTAATATTGAACAGGTGAGAGAACCTGTGGCCTTTTTTGATGCCTTGATAATAATTCCATCACCTGTGCAATACTAAGGAGATCCTGAAAACCTGATCTGTTGGGGGGTCCTGAGGTTTGGAGTTGAGAAACACTGAAATAGAGGAAGGCCCTAATGTTAGAGACCGCGGAAAGAGAATCCCTGGTATTTTGTAATAATGCAGGGCTGATGTCAGGCGATGATGTGTATAATTCACTCTCTCCTCTATAATCCTTCACTTTCTACTAACCCCCCTAATCCCTACACCTAGTAAGGAACTGGTCATCTCTTCCTTCATCCTCCTCATCCACCTCACCTCCTCCTCAGAACTATTACTCAACATACAATCCTGCATCTCTAAGCACAGACAGCCACCTCATGCCCTCTCCCGCTCCCACCTGCTAACACTTTCTCTGCTCCTCCTCACTGCCTGCGATATCTCTCCAAATCCCGCCCCCCACCACATCCCCACAGTCACTTCTACCTTTCATCCTAGATCTAACACACAACCTCTCTAACCTTATACCCATCCACCAGCCCCCGCTTCTCCAGTACCACTAACAGGAGCTCTATGGAACACTCGCTCCATCTGCAACAAACTTTCGTACATTCACGATCTTTTCATTACTAACAAACTTTCCTTCCTCGCTATCACCGAAACCTCGCTCACCCCCACTGACACAGCCTCTCTAGCTGCACTTTCGTATGGCGGATTCCACCTTTCCCACACCCCCAGCCCCAGCGGCAAGCATGCTAGAGGAGTTGGCTTTCTCCTATCAGACAACTGCTCCTTCTGACATATCCCACTGCCACCCTCCATTACCCTCTCCTCTTTTGAAGTGCACTGCGTGCGCATTTACTCCCCCTCCAACTGGCTGTCATTTACCGCCCCCCAGGGCCAGCCACCACCTTCTTAGACCACTTCACCACCTGGCTACTTCACTTCCTTTCTGCTGACATCCCCACTATCATCATGGGCAATTTCAACATCCCCATTGACTCTTCCCAATCATCTGTCTCTAAGCTTCTATCAAACATATATCTCATCTCTCATATCCTCCCTGTCTCACAACCCTAAACAGCTATTCAGTACTTTCAATTCTCTCCTCCGTCCCCCAGCTCCTCCTCCCTCTACACTGCTCTCAGATGAAGACTTTGTCTCATTCTTCAAGCAGAAGATTGACAACATAAGGCAAAGCTTTTGCCATAAGTCCCCAAAGTCCCTCCTCACAACTACTCAACTCTCCTCCTCCAAAACCAGCTTCTCTGCTATCATAGAAGATCAACTTTACTCTCCAAGTCACATCTCACCACCTGTGGACTTGACCCAATCCCGTCCCACCTCATCCCTAAGCTTACAGCAGTCTTCATCCCAACCATAACCCACCTCTTGAACCTGTCACTAACAACTGGTGTCTTCCTCTCATGCTTCAAACATGCCTCGATCACACCCATCCTCAAAAAGCCATCCCTTGACCCATCCTCTCTGTCTAGCTGTCACCCCATATCACTTCTCCCCTATGCTTCCAAACTACTGGAACAACACGTCCATCTTAAGCTGTCCTCCCACCTCTCCTCCTGCTCCCTCTTTGACCACCTCCAATCTGGCTTCCGACCTCATCATTCTACTGAAACTGCCCTGACTAAAGTCATCAATGACCTACTAACTGCCAAATCCAAGGGACACTACGTCCTCCTTCTGGACCTGTCATCTGCCTTTGACACAGTATACCATCCTCTCTTACTACAGACTCTCTCATCTCTTGGCATCACAGACTTGGTCCTATCTTGGATCTCCTCATACCTAACAGACGGGACATTCAGTGTCTCCCACTCACACACCACCTCCTCATCTCGCCCCCTATCTTTCGGTGTCCCCCAAGGCTCAGTTCTAGGGCCCCTGCTCTTCTCCATCTGCACTTCGGCCTGGGACAGCTCATAGAGTCTCACGGCTTTCAGTATCACCTCTATGCTGACGACACACAGATCTACCTCTCTGGACCTGACATCACCTCCTTACTAACCAGAATCTCACAATGTCTGTCCACTGTTTCATCTTTTTTCTCTGCTAGATTCCTAAAACTTAATATGGATAAAACTGAATTCATCATATTTCCACCATCTCGCTCAACCCCTCATCTGACCTATCTATCAAAGTCCATGGCTGTCCACTCTCCCCATTTCCGCAAGCTCTCTGCCTCGAGGTAGCCCTGGACTCTGATCTCTCCTTCAAACCTCATATCCAAGCCCTTTCCACTTCCCGCCGACTCCAAACATTTCCTGGATTCGCACATTCCTCAACCATGACTCTGCAAAACACTAGTGCACGCCCTCATCATCTCTCGCCTCGACTACTGCAACCTCCTGCTCTGTGGCCTCCTTCTAACACTCTTGCACCCCTGCAATCTATCCTAAACGCTGCAGCCCGACTAATCCACCTGTCCCCCCGCTATTCCACAGCCTCTCCTCTCTGTCAATCCCTTCACTGGCTCCCCATTGCCCAGAGACTCCAGTTCAAAACCCTAACCATGGCATATAAAGCCATCCAACCTGTCTCCTCCATACATCTGTGACCTAGTCTCCCGGTACATACCTGCACGCAACCTCTGATCCTCACAAGATCTCCTGCTCTACTCCCCTCTTATCTCCTTCCCACAATCGTATACAAGATTTCTCATGTGCATCCCCCCTACTTTGGAATGCTCTACCCCAACACATCAGACTCTCGCCTTCCATGGAAATCTTCAAAAGGAACCTGAAGACCCACCTCTTCCGGCAAGCCTACAGCCTGCAGTTACATTCGCGCCACCATACTGCTGCACGACCAGCTCTATCCTCATCTACTGTATGCTCACCCATCCCTTGCAGATTGTGAGCCCTCGCAGGCAGGATCTTCTCTCCTCCTGTACCAGTCGCTGACTCATTTTTGTTCAAATTATTGTACTTGTTGTTTGCTATGTATACCCCTTTTAAACATGTAAAGCGCCATGGAATTAATGGCACTATAATAATAATAATTGGGTGTCATCAGCATAGAGATGGTACTGAAAACTGAATCTACTGATTGTCCAATAGGGGCAGTATACAAGGAGAAGAGCAGGGGACCTAGGACTGATCCTTGGGGAACCTCGACAGTAAGGGGAAAAGAAGAGGAAGAGGAGCCAGCAAAAGTTACATTAAAGGAGTGGTCAGAGAGGTAGGAGGAGAACCAGGAGAGAATGGTGTCCTTGAGACCGAAAGAGTGGAGCTTAGTGAGGAGGAGCTGGTGATCCACATTGTCGAATGCAGCGGAGAGATCCAGGAGAATCAGCAGAGATTAGTGACCATTAGATTTACCTGTCAGTAGATCATTAGAGACTTTAGTGAGGGTAGTTTCAGTGGAGTGTAAAGAGCGGAAACCAGATTGTAGAGGGTCAAGAAGAGAGTTATCTGAGAGATAGCTGATTAGAAGGGAGTAGACCAAGCGTTCCAGGAGTTTAGAGATGAAGGGAAGATTAGAGACAGGTCTGTAGCTATCGGCACAGTTCTGGTCGAGGGATGGCTTTTCAAGTAATGGATGTATGCTGGAGTGTTTACATGAGGAGAGAAGGATTCCATATGAGAGAGATATTTAATATTTTAGTTAGGTGAGTGGTGACAGCCGGGGAAAGGGACTGGATGAGATGTGAGGGAATAGGGTCACTGGTGCAAGTAGTAGGGAAAGAAGATACAAGTAGCCTGATCACTTCTTCTGTGACTGGTTCAAAGACAGAGAGTGAGCTAGATGCAATGGGGGAGGGAAGACCGTGCATGATATTTAGGGGATTGAGAGAAAATTTCCTATCAGGTATGGTCAATTTTTTTTTTAAATTGGCCAGATCGTCAGCGCTGAGTTCGGTGTTCGGGGCCTGTACTCTTGGACTCAGGATAATATGAAAAGTCTCAAAGAGACGTTTAGGATTCTTGGAAAGTGAGGTAATAAGAGTGTTGAAATAGGTTTGCTTGGAGAGGTGAAGGGCAGACTTGTAAGTTTTAAGCATAAACTTATAATGGATGAAATCTTCGGCCAGATTGGATTTTCTCCACAGACGTTTGGCGCACCTGGAGCACCGCTGGAGGAAACTTGTTTGCAGCGTGTACCAGGGTTGTTGCCTTTTGTGCCGAGTTGTTTTACGTGTAGGAAGTGCAGCTTCATCCAGGGCACTTTGCAGTGTTTCATTATAATGTTTCAGTGCAGAAGATCAGGTCCAGCGTGTTTCCATCTTTGTGCGTAATAGAGTTTATAAGCCTAAAGGGTTAACAAACTTTCTGAATGCTGTTTTGAATATGTTCAATTGTGCAGATTTTAAAATGGGGTCTTGTGGGTTTTCTGATATACAGTTAAAACCAGAAGTTTACATACACTATATAAAAATACACATATGCATGTTTTTCTCAATATGTGACATGAAATCAGAATAAACCTTTCTCGTGTTAGGTCAATTAGGATTACCATCATTTTTTTTAAATCAAATGTTTTTTATTAATTTTTATAAACATTTTTCCAAAGTTAAAAATAAAAAAAAACAACAACTACCAGACAAACATTGGAGAAACACAGTTCTCCACCCCCCCATCCTTAAAGGGAACCTGTCACGTCCTAGTTGCTATGTACACTGCCCCCATTGCTTTGTTAGTGATACAATGTGCATCACTAACAAGCTGTTTTCATTAAAATCGGTGGTAGTATAATGATTTTATAACATTATATACACTTTGTCCTACCTGCTCGTATTCAGTCATAGGGGTGTGATTCTCTCATTCAGTCATGGGCGTGCGCAGCATTCAGTCACTGCTGGCGTCGCCCATGTATTTGATTACTGCTCCCGGCAAGGTTGTGTCTAGATCGGAGGTGATGTTTTGTGCTCCTCAATTTAGCCACTCCGATCTAGACGCTTCACTGCTGAGGAGATTAGATCGGAGTTGCTGGAGTGAGGGCCTCAAAACACCCCCTCCGATGTAGACAGTACAGCACTGACACCAGTAGATCGGAGTGGATTCCAGGATCCTCATACTCACTGTTGTCTAGTCGCCTCTACTGGCTTTTTAATGTTTTTCTTATGCTTTTTTATGCAATTGCTCATGTTTTTAATGGAGCAAACATCACAAGTCAAAAATGATTTTTTTACACTGTTATATAATTTATGTATTTTTACAATGTTATATATTTTATGGATTTGAGCAAAATTCTTTTTTTTCTTGATTAATGAAACTTACATTGTTATTGTCGCTTTATGTAATATAAAAAAATTCCCCTTATCGCTGATTGTTTAGTTTTGCCAGAATGTGACTCTTCCCATTTGTCCACAGTCCTGTCCGCAGCACCGACATTGTGAAGAGTGGGCGGAGCTATGCGGGGAAAAGCGTAAAAGAGCGCCCCCCGACAGTCACCATAATGTACAACACAGTAAATTTTTATATTGCAGAAAGCGATAATAAAAAAACTCACTTTATTAATTAAAAAAAATAATTCACAAAGTGGCCGAGCTTTCTCCCGCTCACCCTTCATTAAAGGGGATATCCGTTCCTGTCGTTCAGCTGCCTCTGCTGACATCACGTCGACAGAGCGGAGGCTTCTTTTCCGCTCCACTGTGTTGACAGGGTGAGACGGACGACGTCATTCTGATTGACAGCTGGATTCCCACTGTCTAACTCTCTGCCCCGTCAGCAGAGGCAGCTGAATCCCTAACAGGAACATTCTGTGACGGCTCTGTGCCGGGGAATAACGCCGCCAGGCACAACAGGCAGGTAAGTAGCAATTACCTGCCTGTTAGTGCTTAGGCACATTTTTTGTTTTTCATAAAGTCCCGGATATCCCCTTTAATGAAGGGTGAGAGGGAGAGAGGGAGAAAGCTCGGCCACTTTGTGAATTTTTTAATAAATTAATAAAGTGTTTTTTTTTTTTATTATCGCTTTCTGTAATATAAAAAATTACACAGCTCTGATTGTTCAGTTTTGATAGAATTCTAATTTTCCTGTATGTCCACAAGTCTCAGCCGGTGACGGAGCAGCCGACAGAATCATCAGAATGTACAGCACAAAAGTGGCGTAAATTATAACAGCAGTGTTCTCCAGTGACCTTAGACATTCCTGTAATAATTTGTCACTTCTGTGTTGTACATTATGGTGACTGTCGGGGGCGCTCTTTTACGCCTCTCCCCGTGGAGCCCCGCCCACTCTTCACAATGTCGGTGCTGCGGACAGGACTGTGGACAAATGGGAAGAGTCACATTCTGGCAAAACTGAACTATGAGCGATAAGGGGAATTTTTTATATTACATAAAGCGACAATAAAAATGTAAGTCTCATTAATCAAGAAAATAAAAGAATTTTGCCCAAATCCATAAAATGCAGTGTAAACATACATAAATTATATAATAGTGTAAAAAAATCATTTTTGACTTGTGATGTTTGCTCCATTAAAAACATGAGCAATTGCATAAAAAAAGCATAAGAAAAACATTAAAAAGCCAGAAGAGGCAACTAGACAGCAGTGAGTATGAGGATCCTGGAATCCACTCCGATCTACTGGTGTCAGTGCTGAACTGTCTACATCGGAGGGGATGTTTTGAGGCCCTCACTCCAGCAACTCCGATCTAATCTCCTCAGCAGTGAAGCGTCTAGATCGGAGGCTAAAGTGAGGAGCACAAAAAATCACCTCTGATCTAGACACAACCTTTGCCGGGAGCAGTATTCAAATACATGGGCGACGCCAGCAGTGACTGAATGCTGCGCACGCCCATGACTGAATGAGAGAATCACACCCCTATAACTGAATATGAGCAGGTAGGACAAAGTGTATATAAAGTTATAAAATCATTATACTACCACCGATTGTAATGAAAAAAGTTTGTTAATGATGCAAACAAAGCAATGGGGGCAGTGTACATAGCAATTAGGACGTGACAGGTTCCCTTTAAGAAGCATTAAACATGAGTTATTTATACATCTTGGCTCTGCAAAACCAGCATAATTAGATGAACAAATATCTGAATATAGTAACAGTAGTCAATCCAATTACATATAACTTGTGGAAGTACTAATAACATTTTTATTAATTTTCAAAGAAGTTTAATTTGAGGCATCATATAATTGTAACTCAAAGCAAGCCAAGGCGAAATCTCCTCAGTTCCCTAGATGTCAAACCAGAACCATCAATCCATAGACCCCTTATCTTGTCAAATTTAGAGATAACATCTCTTTTTAGGTATATGTCTTTTTTGAAATTTACTATCCAGTTAACTTTATCAATAAACTCTGATATCATAGGCTCCTGATCTGCTATCCATTTTTGGGCTATCAGTTTTCTTGTCATATCTAACATACGTGCCGCCGCAATTTTGCCGTACTCATCAATAGTCAGATCTTCAACATACAGTGCATTGTGAAAGTGCATTGTGAACTTTTCTACCTTTTGCCACATTTCTGGCTTCAAACATAAAGATATAAAATTCTAATTTTTTGGAAAGAATCAACAACAAGTGGAACACAATCGTGAAGTGGAACGAAATTTATTGGATATTTTAAACTTTTTTAACAAATTAAAAACTGAAAAGTGGAGCGTGCAATATTATTCGGCCCCCTTGATACTTTGTAGCGCCACCTTTTGCTGCGATTACAGCTGCAAGTCGCTTGGGGTATGTCTCTATCAGTTTTGCACATCGAGAGGCTGAAATTCTTGCCCATTCTTCCTTGCAAAACAGCTCGAGCTCATTGAGGTTGGATGGAGGGCATTTGTGAACAGCAGTTTGCAGCTCTTTCCACAGATTCTCGATTGGATTCAGGTCTGGACTTTGACTTGGCCATTCTAACACCTGGATACGTTTATTTTTTAACCATTCCATTGTAGATTTTGCTTTATATTTGGGATCATTGTCTTGTTGGAAGATAAATCTCCTTCCCAGTCTCAGGTCTTTTGCAGACTCCAACAGGTTTTTTTCCAGAATGGCCTGTATTTGGCTCCGTCCATCTTCCCATCAATTTTAACCATCTTCCCTGTCCCTGCTGAAGAAAAGCAGGCCCAAACCATGATGCTGCTACCACCATGTTTGACAGTGGGGATGGTGTTTTGAGGGTGATGAGCTGTGTTGCTTTTACGCCAAACATATCATTTTGCATTGTGGCCAAAAAGTTTGATTTTGGTTTTATCTGACCAGAGCACCTTATTCCACATGTTTGGTGTGTCTCCCAGGTGGCTTGTGGCAAACTTCAAACAAGACTTTTTATGGATATCTTTGAGAAATGGCTTTCTTCTTGCTACTCTTCCATAAAGGCCAGATTTGTGCAGTGTACCACTGATTGTTGTGCTATGGACAGACTTTCCCCCCTCAGCTGTAGATCTCTGCAGTTCATCCAGAGTGATCATGGGCCTCTTGGCTGCATCTCTGATCAGTCTTCTCCTTGTTCGAGATGAAAGTTTAGAGGGACGGCCAGGTCTTAGTAGATTTGCAGTGGTCTGATACTCCTTCCATTTCAATATGATCACTTGCACAGTGCTCATTGAGATGTTTAAAACTTGGGAAATCTTTTTGTATCCAAATCCGGCTTTAAACTTCGCCACAACAGTATCTCGGACCTGCCTGGTGTGTTCCTTGGTCTTCATGATGCTCTCTGCACTTGAAACAGAACCCGGAGACTATCACAGAGCAGGTGCATTTATACGGAGACTTGATTACACACAGGTGGATTCTATTTATCATTACCAGTCATTTAGGACAACATTGGATCATTCAGAGATCCTCACTGAACTTCTGGAGTGAGTTTGCTGCACTGAAAGTAAAGGGGCCGAATAATATTGCACGCCCCACTTTTCATTTTTTATTTTTTTTTAAAAGTTTAAAATATCCAATAAATGTTGTTCTACTTTACGATTGTGTCCCACTTGTTGTTGATTCTCCCCCCAAAAATTAGAATTTTATATCTTTATGTTTGAAGCCAGAAATGTGGCAAAAGGTAGAAAAGTTCAAGGGGGCCAAATACTTTCACAATGCACTGTATCCCAGTATACATCCTAATGGTGAAAGCTCTGCGTCAATTGAATAAACCCTGTTAATCATTGCTACAACACCCTTCCAAAAGGACACCAAGCTAGGACAGTTCCACATCATATGAAGCATATCTGCTATGTTAGTTTTGCATCTAGGACAGTGGGGACTTGAACGAAATCCTATGTTAAATAAGAATTGAGGTGTCCAATATACCTGGTGTATCACATATATATATGGGGCAGTCTATGGGATTCACTTAAAGACAGCTGTGAAACTCTTTCCAGTATATCTGACCAGTGATTCTCCTCTATGGGTCCCATTACACTCTCCCATTTCTCTTTTGATTGCATCGGCTGGTTTGTCCATATAATGTCTAAGAGAATGTTATAAAGTAATGAGATCAGTCCAAGAGAACTGTGTAGATTAGCTATTCTCTGTATTATTGAGTTTCGGGGTACCCCTCCTTCCAGAACAATGCCTTCCGCCCGATATGCGTGCCTAAATTGTAAATATTTATAGAATTCAGAGTGAGGAAACCCATATTTGTTTTGCAGCTGTGACAATTCCTTAATCACATCACTTATCAGCTGATTAAGTCTGTTTAAACCCTTGGCGCTCCAGGAGCCAAATCCCACCAGTTGGTACAGATTTGGAAGCCATGGAGTGTTCCATAATGAAGTAAATTGCGAAACACCTTCTATTCCTTGTAATTTTTTCACCGTCCCCCAAAGTTTGTGACATAACAGCATAGTCAGTATTTTGCCTCCAAGTGTCCCAAACTTATGTGCCTCCAATACCTCATAGAGTTTATCTGATTGGAAATAATGCTGTAGCAACATATGCTAACCTCCCCCTCCACCAGGGTTGTCTCATCCCCGGATATGTTGAAGCTGAGATGCCACATAATATACCCATGGGTTAGGAACCGCAAGCCCTCCCATTGTTTTGTTTCTTTGCAATGTTTCCAGTCTAATTCTCGGAGTCTGTTTGCTCCATATTAATTTTCTAAACTCCTGACTGACTTTAAAAGAAAAACCTCTCATTTATCCATATTGGTGAGTTGTGTAGAACATTCAGCAATTGTGGCATCCAGATCATTTTGACCAGGTTAGAGGATTACCATAATTTTTAATATTTGCCAAATGCCAGAATAATGAGAGAGAGAGAGAATGTTTTAAGGCATTTTTATTCCTTACTGCAAAGTCAAAAGTTTACTTACACTAAGATTACCTTACTATGCCTTTAAACAATTCTGGACTGTCCATATGACAATGTCATGTGTTTGGAAGCTTTTGGACGTTTTTTTGGCAACATCTGAGTTAATTAGAGACACACCTGGATGTATTTTAATGCACACCTGAAACACACTTCTTCTTTGTGTAGCATCATTGGAAAGTCTAAAGAAATCAGCCAAGATATCAGGAAGAGAATTGTGGACATGCATAAGTCTGGCTCATCCTTCAGTACAATTTCAAAATACCTGAAGGTGCCTCATTCATCTGTACAAACAATAATATGCAAGTACAAACAAGATGGGAATGTCCAGCCATCATACCGCTCAGGAGAAAAGACTATGTGGCAATATTGAAGCAACATCTCAAGACAACAGCCAGGAAGTTAAAGCTTGGGCGGAAATGGGTCTTCCAAATGGACAATGACCTGAAGCATACTGCAAAATGGTAACAAAGTGGCTTAAGGATAACAACGTCAATGTTTAGGAGTGGCCATTACAAAGCCCTGATCTCAATCCTATTGAATATGTATGGTCAAAGCTGAAAAGGCAGGTGCGACCAAGGCGAACTACAAACCTGGATCAGTTACACCAGTTTTGTCAGGAGGAATGACCCCAAATTTTGACCAACTATTGTGAGAAGCTTATGGAAGGACATCCCAAACGTTTGACCCAAGTCATTCAGTTTAAGGGCAATGGTACCAAATAATAATGTACTGTATGTAAACTTTTGACTTTGCAGTAAGCAATAAAAATGCCTGAAAACATTCTCTCTCTCATTATTCTGGCATTTGGCAAATATTAAAAATTATGGTAATCCTAAATGACCTAAAACGAGAAAGGTGTATTCTGAATTCATGTCAGATATTGAGAAAAACATGAATATGTGTCTTTTTATATAGTGTATGTAAACTTCTGATTTCAACTGTATAGGCCCCTCAATGTCACTTGAAACGTGAAGTGGTCCCTAAAAATATAGGTTTCATAAACTTCATTGAAAACATGAAAAAGCACTACTAAACTTTTAACCCTTCTAACAAACAAAAAAAATGTTTCATGAATGATTCCGATGTAGAGTAGACTTATGGTAAATGTTATTTATTAACTATTTTGTGTGGAAGGAATGGACGTCACTCTCCACACGTAGATAAAATCTTCTTTATTGATGAAAATCCATACACAAATGTGCACCAGTTAGCAGGGAGTAAGTGAGACTGCCGTAAGCGACGGCCTTTTTGCGTTACACTTGAAAGGTCACTAATACTGTAATATAACTGTCACATACACATTTCTCAGCATGTGATGTGGAGTGAGCCTGCAGGGGTTAATTTATCTCCTCTCACTCAATCCAGCACTCAACCTCTGTATTGGGCTACATGAGCATAAATCACACCCCGACACATTCAGCACACCCCGATTACCTAACGCTGCCACCACTCTTCAAACACACAATGTGATGAGTCCCCGAAATCTATGTTACGGTCAGACAATCAAGAGGTCAAAGACACTCTTAAAGGCTATGGATTCTTTTAGAGCGAACAAGGATTGACTAACTTATTAAAGGTTTTAAGCTTTAATATAAAAATATACAGTGCTTACAATAAATATATAAAAAGGTAAAAATAAAACAACACAAATATGCAAAACAGTTATAAAATAAAAAGGGAGAAATAACAGAAAATAGCTAAATGTTTCCGTCTGTAGTTATTCTGTTGTCCTGAGGGAAGAAGAGTAAAATCATGAGCACATCAGCCTTTAAGCTGCCTCCACATGTGAACACTTCTCTTTGTGTAACCCAGCTTTTTATAGTCTGGACCATAGGCTCATATTTCCAGGATGACCTGGATTGGTCTATTTAAACGATGCTGTCTGTAAATGGCCAATGAACCAAGTTGTGGCCTTTTAAATACCTGTGTATTCCTATACAGACAATAGGAAATATTCCTTCTAGAACATACCACATCCTAACCCCCCCTCTAAGCTCAGAAGCCAGGAGCTAAGGTGCCAGGACTAACACCTACCTCCAGCAAAAGTGCTTACAATACTGGTATATCCAGTTTCACGCTTTTGTCAACTAAATGTAACTCTACTGCTGTTATGATTTCCCTTATTGATTATATATTTCCTTCACAATAACGCATTACCGCCATCATCCACAGCATGTCTCGCTCCATACTTGTATTGGTTTTCAGCAATAAAGAATATTTTATCTACGTTTGGTGAATGACGTCCATTCCTTCTTTCTGCATATATCCTTTTAGCTGTATCCTTTTCTTGGGTAGAGCACCACCTATTAATAACATGCAGTGACACCCAAGAAGGACTTACCGTATTTTTCGGACCATAAGACGCACTTTTTCCCCCCAAATTTGGGAGGAAAATGGGGGGTGCGTCTTATGGTCCGAACATTACCTGCAGTGGTGGTGAAGTGGGATCGCAGGGCCCTCCCTCCTTCAGGAACGCGGTGGCGGTCGTGGCAGCGGCATCAGAGGTGAGGCAGAGCGGCTGGGGCCGGGACCTGTGCCTAGCCAGTGTCAGGCTGTGAACGGCATCGGGAGGCGAAGCATAGCGGTCTGTGCAGCTTTCCGGTGTGCGCGGCCATCTTCCTAGTGCTGTGATCCACAGGAAAATGGCCGCCCGAGCCGGCGTATACGCAAACCGGTAGTTCCTGTAGATCACAGCTCTAGGAAGATGGCTGTGCACACCGGAAACCTGTGCAGGCCACTCCGCTCACAGCCTGGCACCAGCCCCAACCCGGTACAGGCCCTAGCCCCAGTACGAGGTTTCGGCCCCAGCCCGAGCCCGCGGGCTAAGCCTGAGGCCTCTGTCTAAGCCCGAGCCTGAGGCCTCGGCCTCAGCCCCAGCCCTGGCATCATCCACAGTCCCCGGCATCAGCCACAGTCCCTGGCCGCAGCCACAGGCCCCATCACAGGAACCGGCCAGGCTAAGGGCCCCAGCCAGGCACAGGCCCTGGCCCGGCACAGCCTCCTCAGCATCTCATCTCTTCTGCAGCTTCCAGCTTCCTGAGGGACCCTGCCTCCTGTGACCCTCACTCCACCACCCCCAGGTAAGATACCGTACTTATTCAGACTATAAGATGGACCCCCATCTTATAAAAAATATTTTTTTTTCTATTTTCCACCCCAAAATTTGGGTGCGTTTTATGGTCCGAAAAATACGGTAGGTCTTCCCGACACAGTTACGGATTCATTTTATTGGATGCGTGGGTAGAGACAAGTGTTTGCTATTTGTTTGAACTATGTGTGAAATGACTGACTCTTAAGGACATAAAAATTAAAAAATTGCGAGTTATTCAGAATCTTTGTCAAATTTTTAGATATTTTCGTAAATAAACACAAATCATATCGACCTAAATTCACCATTAACATAAAGTATAATGTGTCATGAAAAAAATATCTCAGAATCAGTGGGATATGTGGAAGCATTCCAGAGTTCTTACCACAAAGCTACACAGGTCAGATTTGACAAACTTGGGCAGGTCAGAAAGTTGAAAACAGGCTTCGGCAGTAAGGGGGTAATGGACCATATAATGCATTCAAAAGAAAAACTTGTATTTTTTTAGGTGGAGTGTGTAAAAAACCCCCACAAAAACAGCTATTTTTTTTTAGATAAAATCATTCAGATGATTCCACATAATCACAGCTTTTGTGTACAAATTACATGCAGATTGGTCAGTACCATTCTCCTTAATTATGGTTGCTGTACTGAATGTGCAGCGCTCTGGCATTGATCCATCATCATCCATTTTAAGCGAAAACTTAAAAACCCCTTTAAGGAAAAATACATACATAGATATACATGCATCAAATGTACATAGATATACCTGCACCATTGTCATTTTTGCATTGTTACAAATATGACTCTTTACACCACCGACATGTGACGTGATGCCCAGATGTAAGTAATACAGTTGTGTGTTATACAGTTCCAAACATCGACTGCCATAGGCTTCCTTTCAGAGAAAAGTAGATGAATACACATCACTACTTTTTTTCCCGAAATACCATTGTTTTGTATGGTGTAGTCAACTACACTTTTCTATAGGCATATAAAAAAGAAATTTGGCATCAGTCTGATCCATAAACGCTCATAGATATGCCTGGTGTATACATTGTGATATCTTCTTACTATATATGTTGAGCTTGCACTTTAAACATGGTGTGAACTTTACCTTAGCCTAAGTGCACGTGCATCAGTACATCAGTATTTGTAAGCCAAAATCAGGAGTGGAACAATCAGAGGAAAAGTATAATAGAAACACATCACCACTTCTGTATTATCACCTACTCCTGGTTTTGGCTTACAAATACTGATGTAAAAACCTCACCAAATACTGAACATGTGCACGCGGCCTTGGAATGAAATATGAATATGAAGCTTTCCTATGCATGACATAAGTGAAGTATCTTGTGACTTAAGGCCCCGTCAGACTAAGCGATGCAGCAGCGATCCCGACAACGATACGACCTGTCAGGGATCGTTGCTGCGTCGCTAATACATCGCTGGTGAGCTGTCAAACAGGCAGGCTCACCAGCGATCAGGGGAGCAGCGACATTGTGGAAAGGATCTTTCCACGATGTCCTGCTCCCGGTTACCAGCCTGCTGAAGCAGGAGCAGGCTGGTAACCATGATAAACAGCGGGTTACTAAGTGCGCGTGTGCCCCTAGTAACCCGCTGTTTACCATGGATACCACTCTGCTACGGTGCGCGGGAGGTTACCGTTCACCTTAGCAGAGTCGTATCCATGATAAACATCGGGTTACTAGGGGCACGCGCGCACTTAGTAACCCGATGTTTATCATTGATGCGACTCTGCTAAGGTGAACGGTAACCTCCCGCGCACCGTAGCAGAGTGGTATCCATGGTAAACAGCGGGTTACTAAGTGCGCGCGTGCCCCTAGTAACCCGATGTTTACCATGGATACCAGTCTGATCGTTGGTCCCGCTGGTCACACACAGCGATGTGTGCTGGCCAGCGGGAGGCCAACGACCAAAAAATGGTCCAGGACACTTTGCAGCGATTAGCGACCTCACAGCAGGGGCCTGATCACTGCAAAGTGTCACACATAGCGACATCGCTGGTGAGGTCGCTGTTGCATCACCAAAACCGTGACATAGCAGCGATCTCGCTAGCGATCTCGCTATGTGAGACGGGGGCTTTAGGTTGTTTATTTCTTCGTCATCAAATGTAATAGTAAAAAAATGAAGCTGAATGTGGCATAAATTCTATGAAATTGAATGACACATTAGCGGATCTGACATACCCCACTATAGGTTAGTCTTCTAGATACCACTGGTGTTCTTTGTGTGATGTATGCAGCAAAGCATAGTTGCTTAATTAAAGGGAATTTAGCAGTAGTATCAACCCTGATAAGTCATCTATATGTAGAGTTGCATAGAACGATACCTTGCTATCTGCGATCTGATGTCTTATTCCAGGTAGATCTACGTCTTTCTTAATATGTAAATTAGCTGTTATGATCTATGGGCCAGGCATAGATTTCTTCATATCTATAAAGCTGACACTTTGATCACATAATCACACACAGCTCTGCAGTGAGATCATAACTAATCCAGTACAGCAGAGCTGAACTTTGTCTCATTACAAACACATTTGCTGTTGTCCTCCCACAGTGCTGTCAGCAGTGCTGTACTTCTCCCCAGACTGGCTGCCTGCAAGATGGAAGCTGAAACACTATGGAAGGACAACTGCAAATGTGTTTGTCATGTTTGTAATGAGACAAAGTTCAACTTTGCTGTACTGTGTTGGTTATAGTCAGGCACAATTCTGCACCTGATCTGACAGCACTCTTAGAAGACAAGTGTAGATGGAAATGTGTTTGTAATGAGACAAAGTTTACTTCTGCTGTACTGTGTTAGTTTTGATCTCAATGCAGAGCTGTGTGTGATTATGAGAGCAAAGTGTCAGTCATTACATATCACACTGGTCACGCCCCCTTTTATTTCAAATAAGCTCTAGAAGCAGATTTTTATGCAGATCAGTGTCCGGCCCATAGATCTCAACAGCTCATTTGCATAGCAGTAAAATATAGATTTCTCTGGATTATAACATCAGATCCCAGATGTCAAGGTATCATTTTATTCAACTCTATGACCTGTGTGCCCATATAGATGGCTTAGGAGGGCTGATCCTACTGACAGGTGCTATGGAAAAATGAAAGGCACATTGCAGATATATACAGAGCCTTACTAAAGTTTTTTTTAATGAAGACTGCTGTACATGTAGTGCATGTATCATATTCCCCAGTGTGGCGCAACACTTATAGATGGTGCAACTAAATGTAGTTTGCATTGGAAAAAGTGACATAATTGACTTTTCCATACTGTGAAAAAGGATGAATATTTTCCATAAGGATACTCTTTTCACAATTGTTGGATCAACTAACCCCTTAAGGACTAAGCATTTTTTTTGTTTTTACCCTTTCATTTTTCACTCCCTTTCTTCCAAAAGCCTTAACTTTTTTTTTAAGTTTCCTGCTGACAAAGTCCAATGAGATTTTATCATACAGTTAACTGGAAAATGGGAAAAAAACTGAAGTAAAAAAAAGTATGCAACTCCACAATTATTTTTTTGGGGTTTTAGTTTTTGCATGGTGACCTGATATTTTTATTGATACTCTTTTAGTATCAATGCAACGCATCTATGTATTTATTCTTTCTCATTGTTAACTAGGAAAAATGACAGGATTACATTTTTTATCATTTTTTATATATTTTTTGTTTATTTTTAAAAACTTTTTTCTTTACTTTTTACTTCATTTCCTGGTCCCCTTAGGGAACTTGAAGCTGTGATTGTCTGATCACTTATATATACAGCAATACCACAGCATTGCTGTATATGGTAAAACTCAGTCTCCTATGGGTTGTAGTGAATATTCATGCTCTTTAATAGCGGACACACATAACCGCCGGCCGCAGCAGGAGCCGCGCTGCGGCTACAGTGTGCATGCTATTAAGGAGAGTGAATGGTCACTGCTCCCCACACACACAGTCCCGGCATGGGGAGCAGTGACTATTCTGGATGAGCATCTCACAGTGTGAGGGCGCATGGCAGCGACGCCATGTGCGGCTCACACAGTGAGATCAGTGTCGGCAGCAGAGCGGGACGCAGCGCTGGAGCAGAGAGGAGGTGAGTATAATTGTTAATTTTTTTGTGTGCAGCGTGATGGGGATCAGGGGGAGCCATGCATACCAGGAAGAGGGATGAGGGGTGCCATGCATACCAGGAAGAGGGATGAGAGGGGGCCATGCATACCAGGAAGAGGGATGAGAGGGGGCCATGCATACCAGGAAGAGGGATGAGGGGTGCCATACATACCAGGAAGAGGGATGAGGGGGGCCATGCATACCAGGATAAGGGGTGCCTTGCATACCAGGATGGAGATCAGGGGGTGCCATGCATACCAGGATGGGAGATTTGGGTGCCATGCATACCAGGATAGGGATGAGGGCCACTTATAACAGGATGAGGAGGCCATATATACTAGGATGGGGGATATTAACAGAATTGGGTGACATTACCCCTATAACAGTGTCAGCAGCAGGCCCCCTCCCCCTTAACAATGCATCACAACCACATTTTTTGCTTAATTTATTTTTTCTATTTTCCTCCTCTAAAACTAGATGCGTCTTATGGTCTGATGCGTATTATAGTCTGAAAAATGCGGTATTTGATCACCTAACAACCAGCAAAAATTCTGGCTCTCACAGACCTGTTAGTTTTTCTTTAAGAAGCCCTACTACTCTTCACTCATTATCTGTATTAACTGCACCTGTTTGAACTTGTTACCTGTATAAAAGACACCTGTCCACACACTAAATCAATCACACTCCAACCTCTCCACCTTGGCTTAGACGAAAGAGCTGTCTAAGGACACCAGGGACAAAATTGTAGACCTGCACAAGGGTGGGATGGGCTATAGGACAATAAGCAAGTTGCTTGGTGAGAAGGCAACAACTGTTGGCTCAATTATTAGAAAATGGAAGAAACACAAGATGATTGTCAATCATCCTCAGTCTGGGGCTCCATGCAGGATCTCGCCTCGTGGGGTAAGGATGATTCTGAGAAAGGTGAGGAAACAGCCCAGAACTACATGGAAGGACCAGGTCAATGACCTAAAGAGAGCTGGGACCACAGTCTCAAACATTACCATTAGTAACACACTATGCTGTCATGGATTAAAATTCTGCAAGGCACGCAAAGTCCCCCTGCTCATGCCAGCACGTGTCCAGACCCATTTGCAGTTCACCAAAGACCATCTGGATGATCCAGAGGAGGCATGGGATAAGGTCATGTGGTCAGATGAGACCAAAATAGAACTTTTTGGTATCAACGCCACTTGCCGTGTTTGGAGGAAGAAAAAGTACAACTCCAAGAACACCATCCCAACTGTGAAGATTGGTGGGGGAGACATCATACTTTGGGAGTGTTTTTCCGCAAAGGGGACAGGACTACTGCACCGTATTGAAGGGAGGATGGATGGGGTCATGTATTGCAAGAGTTTGGCCAACAACCTTCTTCACTCAGTAAGAGCATTGAAGATTGGTCGTGGCTGGGTCTTCCAGCATGACAATGACCCGAAACACACAGCCAGGGCAACTAAGGAGTGGCTCCGTAAGAAGCATTTCAAGGTCCTGGAGTGGCCTAGCCAGTCTCCAGACCTGAACACAATAGAAAATCTTTAGAGGGAGATGAAACTCATTGTTGCCCAGTGACAGCCCCTAAACCTGAAACATCTGGAGAAGATCTGTATGGAGAAGTGGGTCAAAATCCCTGTTGCAGTGTGTGCAAACTTGGTCAAGAATTACAGGAAACGTCTGACCTCTGTAAGGTTTATGTACTAAATATTAAGTTCTGTTTTTCTATAGTATCAAATACTTATTTCATGCAATAAAATGCTAATTAATTATGTAAAAATCATACAATGTGATTTTCTGGATTTTTTTTAAAGATTCTGTCTCTCATAGGTGAAGTGTACCTACGATAAAAATTACAGATCTCTCCATTCTTTGTAGGTGGGAAAACTTACAAAATCTGCAGTGTATCAAATACTTATTTTCCCCACTGTATTTCTAAACCTGCAGATCTGCCATTCGGGCGCCTGTGTGAAAGTTTGATTTATGGAAAGTAGAAAGTGAAGGAACAACTTTAAATATAAAGTAAATATACAGAATTATAGTAAGATAATGTGAGGGCAGGTGAAGGACTTATGTTTACTGGTGATTTCTATTTCCTTCACAGCAGAAGTGCTATGTGCAGTTTCTCAGCATGTATATTACTCTATATATCTGCAGTCACAGCCTCCAGCAGAGCCATGCATTTTCCCATAAGCATCATCAGTGAGGATGGAGCATGACATCAGCAGCACACAAAGAGGAAGCTAAGATCAGGCACCAGTGAGGAGGAGGAGGAGGAGAGGCACATCCCAGCCTACATGCTGCTTCCCCCTCTCTTCCTATCATCATCATCATCACCATCACACACTGTCACCCCTGCTCCTTCCCTGTCTATGTAGCCTCCTTTGGTGTCTATCCTTTCATGCATCTATCAGGGTGCAGGGGCAGAGGACAGGCCACACAGTATGCACTGGGGTGTTGGTCTAGTCTCCTCCAGATCTTGTGTGGTTGATCTGAGCCGGAATCAGAGCTTCTCCCTGTGCTGGTGTATAGGAGCAGAGGACAACTACTCCTTTTATGGGGATATCGTCGCTTTCCCATTGCAGGATTACGGTGGCGTTATGTCAGGGCTGGGATCTGACTCCTGGTGGAAGAAAACCCTTTACCTAACTGGAGGAGCCCTGCTGGCAGCTGCTGCTTACCTCCTTCATGAGCTGCTGGCAATCAGGTAAGGCTGCTGGGAGCAGGATGCAGTGCATGGTCATAAGTGGCCACATACATGGCATACAGGAGGACCTGAGGATGCCCTGGCCCACCACTAGTGTCCTCTGTCATTGATGCTATATCCTTGTATCCAGCCCATCCTGATACACTGTTTATCCCTGGATCCTTTACAAGGAGCAGCAATCCTCTCTAGATACAATGAAGCACTTTCACTTCATAGGGTTAATCAGGCTCTGGACAGCATGAGATTAATCTGGATAAGTAAAGGTTTGCTGGTGGGTCTAACATGCAATCATTTCTGCCATTTGCCATGAAGGGTTTGGTTCTTCTAGGTCTTCCTAGCACCAGGCTGGTCTTCTGCTGCTCCTGCTGTAAACAACATTAGGTGTGGATCCCAGTTATTGAGGAGCAGCTGGGGTTTCCTTGCTCCACTGTGTTACATATTAGTAACCATAATGTCAATACTATTGTAATAAATAAATAGGATTGCATATTACTGCAGTATACAATTATGTGTATAGCCAAACACAAAAGTGTTTCCAGGGATTAGTAGAATACTAGTAGAATACAGGAGAAATTGTCATCAGTAAGTGTTATGTAGCTGCAGTGTCTTTTTCTTCTTAGCTAAGAAAATGCTATAATTATTTGCTAAACCCATATCATTACATGAGAGGATCGCATAACGACAATAATGTATCAGAATTGCTTTATTATTATCACCTATGCTTTGTGAATCTGTCAGCACACACAATTCTGTTTACAGCAGTCTGTACTCTGCTAATAGAGTCCACGACAGACTGTCATAAGAGTCTGCAGTCTGGTATATTGTTGGAGTGAAGTAAGTATTGATAGAGAAGCAATTTTTATAATTGGCCTATATTAGATTGCTGGAAGCATGAGGTCTGTATTCTGCCCCTATACATTTGGGGATTTCCTCCAGGTACTATGGTTTTCTCAAATCTTAAAACCTACAGTTTGGTTGATGTGGCCTGCTGTGCTTGTGTGTATGTTTGAAATGGAAGATCAGATTGTACATCCCAATGGGAATAGTGGTCAGTGTGAGGGAGTACAATTTGCTTGTATGGAAGGCATGGAAGTAGAAATACATGCTTTTATTTATCAGTAAAGAGAATATGGTCTAGGAGCAATGTTACTAGTCTTGCTGTCAATTGTCAACACTGATCATTTATCGACAGCAGGCAAAAGGGATGAAAGTGATGACCAGACAGGCACAAATTATATCAGTATATAACTGATGCAGGAATTGAGAATGAATTGTTCTTCTGACTACTTGACTTCAGGCAATATGACATTATCTATCTATTACCCCATATCTATCTATCTATCTATCTATCTATCTATCTATCTGTCTGTCTATCCATCCATCTGCCATAACATAACGGGTGATGTCAAGTAACAGCAGTTAATGTAAATTATATTGATTATCTCTTGAGGATGGAACCAGTCGTAGAGTGGGATATATTAAGCAGCAAGAGCAAAGTCAAATCTTGAAGTTGATAGGTTGGAAGCATAAGAAAAGGATCTAAGCTGCTTTGAGGAGGGGCACATTTTGATGACTAGAAGTCTGGGTCAGATCATCTCAAACACTGCAGATCTTGAGGTTTTTTTTTCCAGCAGTGGTCAGTACCTACCAAAAGGATATACTTAAACTGCGGAAATGGTTTAGCAATGGTTTGAGGAGCATGACAAATAGTTCAGTCTGTTGACATGACCTTCAATTTCCCAAGATGTCCATTGCCAAGCATCAGTAAGATGTGCTAGGAAAATAGGTCTGACTCATGAGGGCCCTAACTCATCAACTAACAGGATCTAAAGTATCTGCGGTAAGGTTTTAGTGCAAGATACCACAGGACAGAATCAGAGATCTTACAAAGTCTATGCCTCAACTGATCAGAGCTGTTTTTCTGGCATAAGTAAGTGGTGGCCCCATGGAAGTCTGCAGTCTCCCAAGGATAGAAAGATTGAAGTTATAAAATCGCCATGCACTGCATATTATTCATCTGGGTGGTAATGTAGCCATGACTAGTCACCATTGTAATTACAGTCTTGGCTGTACCAACTGCCCTCTGAAAAGGTGCTGCTGGCTTTAGTTTAATAACGGAAAATCCTGTTGACCAGTTCAACTGTCTAGTATATCCATTGTCAGTACAAGAAAACACAACAATTCTTCTCTATAATTATTGAACCATAGCAGAAATCTGATATTTAACTACTGACCTGTGTTTTTCAATGCTTGATTTCTTCACTTCTTGAATGAAACCTCTCGATGACTGATATACATGACAAGAGTTCTTGTATATATTACTGTACAGATTCTGAATATTGATATACCATTAGCTTATGTCATTTATCTTTCAGCCCCATTTTAACACAGATGTTTGTTACATTGCTGGTATTTTGTTGCTACCGGGACCTTGGCAGAACTTGGTTATGCCTTTAATTAGCCTCTATATAAAAACAGTTTGAGCGTTCTTGAAAAAAGTGGTTTGCAGTGAAAACAATTGAGGTCTCATTATCCTGGGTCACCAACATGGGTGATATTGGCAGGCAAAGGGAAGTTAGATTATAGGCACTAGATATCATTAGCAGGAGGATAAGAGTCAGGATGAGAGGCCAGAATGGGTCAAAAGGCAAAAGCATAGCAAGACTCAAAGGGACAGCTGAAAGTTGGAAACCAAGTTGGTTCACAACATATTTGAAGCATTCATAAAACATAATTATGTACTAGGACTTGGGTAAAATCTTTGGACTCACTTATGGGGTTAAATATTATATAAATTGTATACAGCTGATTTTGGAGGAGATTTAAGTACTTTGGATCTATAGGGCATTATGTCCATAGTCATGCTGTTTGTTGTGATAATATCTCGGGACAACCTAAAATTGGTGCACAACATTTTTTTGTCCAAGGGCCACATTGCCATACTAAACCAATCTCAAGGGCCTCAATTTTTTTTAAAGGGGTAGTTACATGAATACATCACCAGAACCACCATCCGTGCATTAATACATCACCATATCCAAATTTTGAGGATTTGAGAAGGATTTGGAGCGAGGATTTCTGCTCAGTTTCTCCTCCAATAAAATCAATGTGAACACATGCTAACTTAAACTGAGTTTTTTGCAGCAGAAACTCGCCAAATCCTCCTCATAATTTCAAATACCTAAGTTTTGACACTTTTTAAGTTTTAACATAGCTATGAAACATGTTATGACCACTGTCATCACATGAGCGTAGCACCAGAACCACCATCATTTCATGAATGAAGCACCAGAACAACCATCAGTACATGAATGCAGCACCAAAACCACAGTCAATACATTAATTCATCCCCAGAACCACCATCAGTACATGAATGCAGCATCGGCACCACTGTCAATACATTAATGCAGCGAACGAAAAACTGTCAGTACATGAATCCAGTGCCATAAACTCCGTCAGTACATGAATGCAGTGCCAGAAACATCATCAGAACATGAATGCAACGCCATAAATAGCGTCATTACATGAATGCAGTGAAAGAATTTCCATCTGTATATGAATGCAGTACCAAGCTTACAGTAATCAATTGTAATGTCAGATCAGCCCAATATACATTTGTATTAAATGAACATACAATTCCCAGTATGTCCTCAACAATGGTAAAGAGATTCTGGGAGTTGTGGTTCACAGCCATCATCAGACTGCAGACCACACAGGAACCACAGTACTGAGAGACGTAGTCAGTATAACAAAAAAACAATTACATCCAGGTACCTTATAAGTGACATCTTCTCTGACTAGAGTCATTCCCATCTCTTTTGTTTATGTAGCACAGAAGACATGATGAGATTTCATGCCCAGAGCTCATCCAGACTTGCCTCTTCTTCGTCTTCAGCAACACATCCCGACACGACGCCCTTTAAAAAACATCATTATATATAAAAAAAATATGTCCTATGCTCTGCCCCTGAATAAATAATTGTCCCTCATTGTTCTTTCTGTATAAAATACACACACATTGCACATCTCCAAAATATCCCCCCCAAACTGCCCCTTTCCAAAATGTCCCATCCACACTGCCCCTCTCTATAATACCCCCCACAATCTGCCCCTCTCCAAAATACCCCTCCATGTTTCCCCTCTATAAAATACCCCCCACACACTGCACTTCTCCAAATATGCCCCTCTCTGCCTATCTCTATATACCCCCAAACTGTCCCTCTACAAAATATCCACACTGCCCCTCTGTATAATACCCCTCCATACTGCCTCACTACAAAATATCTCCCCCACACTGACCCCCCATATAATATCTCCCCCACATAATATCCCCAACACAACTCCTCTCCATAATGTTCTACCACATATTGCCCCTTTTCATATCTCCCTCAAACTGCCCCTTTCCAAGTCCCCTTAAACCCACTGCCCCTCGCTATGATATGCCTCCTTTCTCAGTCTCTCCTAATTGCCCCATAATGTTCCAAATTAAACCATAGTGTCCCAAATTATCCCATAATGTCCCCCATAATGTCCAAAATTGCCCCATAATGTCCCCCAAAATGTCCCAAATTGTCCCATAATGTCCCAAATTGCCACATTATATGCCCTTGTAGTAACACAACCCTTCCCTCCCCCGGCTCCTCATCTAAAATAACATGACCTTTAATCTTTGGCTCCTCCATGGAGTGCTTACCAGTGCCTGACGTCTCCTCTCCCTGTGCAGCCCCGGCAGCATTGTGATCAGGTCAGAAGCGTGCTGACCTCATCATGCTGCTGCACGTTGGAGCAGGGGGGCTGATGCGTGCTCCGCTGCCTCAGTCCCGGCGCCACAGTGCTCAAATGTATTCGCGTCTGAAAGATGTGAATACATTTGAACATGAGAAAAAAAGCGAGTCGGCGCATCCTGGGCAGCCCCGCTGGCCGCATGTTGTGCAGGCCTGACCTAAAAGATCAACCCTCCTAGTCACAGCTATAATAATGTGTTACAAACATTTCAGCTTCTCTGTCATTTTTCATTTTAAAACAAAGCCATAACACTTATGCGGGATCCGAACACTGACAGACCCCATTTACTTAAAAATGATTTTTTATTATAGCAAAGTTGGAGTTGCAGACTTGGGTATTCTTGCATATAATGCTAGAAAGCCCAGCAGACAGATATTCCCTACAGGAAGTGGCCCAACTTCAGCTTCTCAAACTCAAGTTGATATTCAGCCAACAGCTGTTATTTTGGAGAAAACCACGAGCCCGATACATCATTTGTGTTTTTTGTCCTATGCTTCTAATTGCCGTTCTTTTGTGCCATATTCTTCAAAATGGCGCATGTGCTTCATGAATTTTGTGCAAAAAATTTTCTTTATTTTCTTTGAACCGTTTTGCGAATTTTTAGCACAAAAAACTCACATTTCGTAAAAAAGTTCCACTATCTAAATCAATAAAAACATCTGGAAAAGCTAAATTGACATAAAAGATCAGAAAACTAAACAACATAAGTAAACTTTAAAAAAGCAGCAAATCGTTTGATGAATTTTGTTGCAAATCAAACCATCTCTAATTGAGAGGTGCAACAAAAAAATGGTGAAAATGCAACAATATAATTAGCATTGCCGTCATCAGAAATTATGGCATATGTCATTTCTTCCTTAAAGAGTATGTTTCAAGTCTAGAAGTAGAAATTCTGCACTATAACTTCAGGATAACTTTCTGATCACTGGGGTCTGACCACAGGGACCTCCAATGGGTTGGGATGGAGCATGACACCACTGTTCGTCTACTATATGATGACCTTTAGTGTACGTTATACCAGAAATCTTACTCCAGTACCTGACTAGAGTAAGATTTGTGGTGAGGTACACAAAGGCGCAAGTCACTTTTCAGTCGTGCCAGATTCATTAAGAGGCATGCATCTCTTGAACCAGGCGCCTCTGACTCCAGTGCGCCCCCTTATCAAGACAGTCATGACACACACATGACACCAAACTCTATATGCATTCTTTCATTGTAGTTCTGCACTTTTTTTAAAGGCAACCTGTCACAATGATAATGCAGTCCCATCTGCAGGCACCATGTTATAGAGAAGGGAGAGCTGAACAGATTGATATATACAGTGCCTACAAGTAGTATTCAACCCCCTGCAGATTTAGCTGGTTTGATTAGATGCAAATAAGTTAGAGCCTTCAAACTGCAAACGAGAGTAGGTTTTATGAACAGAAGCATAAATCTTACAAACCAAAAAGTTATGTTGCTCAGTTGAATTTTATTAAATTTTAAACATAAAAGTGTGGGTCAATTATTATACAACCCCTATGTTTAATATTTTATGGAATAACCCTTGTTTGCAATTACAGCTAATAATCGTCTTTTATAAGACCTGATCAGGCAGGCACAGGTCTGTGGAGTTATCTTGGCCCACTCCTCCATGCAGATCTTCTCCAAGTTATCTAGGTTCTTTGGGTGTCTCATGTGGACTTTATTCTTGAGCGCCTTCCACAAGTTTTCAATTGGGTTAAGGTCAGGAGACTGACTAGGCCGCTCCAACACCTTGACTTTTTCCCTCTTGAACCAGGCCTTGGTTTTCTTGGCTGTGTGCTTTGGGTCGTTGTCTTGTTGGAAGATGAAATTACGACCCATCTTAAGATCCTTGATGGAGGAGCGGAGGTTCTTGGCCAAAATCTCCAGGTAGGCCGTGCTATCCATCTTCCCATGGATGCGGACCAGATGGCCAGGCCACTTGGCAGAGAAACAGCCCCACAGCATGATGCTGCCACCACCATGCTTGACTGTAGGGATGGTATTCTTGGGGTTGTATGCAGTGCCATCCAGTCTCCAAACGTCACGTGTGTGGTTGGCACCAAAGATCTCGATCTTGGTCTCATCAGACCATAGAACCTTGAACCAGTCTGTCTCAGAGTCCTCCAAGTGATCATGAGCAAACTGTAGACGAGCCTTGACATGACGCTTTGAAAGTAAAGGTACCTTACGGGCTCGTCTGGAACGGAGACCATTGCGGTGGAGTACGTTACTTATGGTATTGACTGAAACCAATGTCCCCACTGCCATGAGATCTTCCCGGAGCTCCTTCCTTGTTGTCCTTGGGTTAGCCTTGACTCTTCGGACAAGCCTGGCCTCGGAACGAGAGGACACTTTCAAAGGCTGTCCTGGCCGTGGAAGGCTAACAGTAGTTCCATAAGCCTTCCACTTACGGATGATGCTCCCAACAGTGGAGACAGGTAGGCCCAACTCCTTGGAAAGGGTTTTGTACCCCTTGCCAGCCTTGTGACCCTCCACGATCTTGTCTCTGATGGCCTTGGAATGCTCCTTTGTCTTTCCCATGTTGACCATGTCTGAGTGCTGTTCACAAGTTTGGGGAGGGTCTTAAATAGTCAGAAAAGGCTGGCAAAAGAGATCTTTAATCCACACATGTGAAGCTCATTATTCTTGGTGCCTGAACTACTTCTTAATACTTTAGGGGGACCAAACAGAATTCTTGTGGTTTGAGGGGTTGACACTCTGAATTAACTTTTAACGTTTTAAAAAAAAAAAAAAAAGAAAAAAAAATTTGCTGCAGTGCATTTCCCACTTCCAGGCTGATCTACAGTACAAATGTCACAATGCCAAGTTAATTCCGCATGTGTCAACCAGCTAAATCTGCAGGGGGTTGAATACTACTTGTAGGCACTGTAGCTATGTGAGAAAAGATTCAGTATAAGCTGTGATTTCATCATTTAAACTTCTGTTTTTCCTGGGATTTTCAGTTCAGTGGGCGGTCCTGTCAGTTACTGACAGCTGTCTCTGTATAAGTGTGCATGCAGAGACCGCTGTCAATCACTGATAGGGGTGCCAAGAGATGAGTATAGCTTCATTTATGTAGTGTGATCAAGGTCAGAAGAAAGCCGATGTCAATACACAAACAATTCAAGAACAAATGTATGATCCAAGGGAAAACCTAGAGAAAAGCATTTGAGACTAACCAAGGTCAGCAACGTGTATGTCAAAGTATTTAGTAGTAATTAAAGGAAGTCCCATTGGAAAATATCTCTATTATCAGGTTACAGCAGAAAAAGAGCAATGTAATGAACCTGCTTGGTGTTATCATATTCTGTTGTCATTTTTCGGGCCCGGAAGTCTGAGACCACTTAATGGAGAGCTAGTACAGAGCCTCCGATCTAGAGGAAAGAAGGTGGTTGCTGAGGTCAATAGGAGTCCACACTGAAGAAGTGAACGTGATCTCTTCTGGTTGCATAGAAACTGCAAAGCTAAGAGCACTGGAAGAAGGGTAGACCACAAAGATGTGGAAGACTTGCCTCCTTCACTAGCTGTGTCTGAGTCTGCAAGTCATACAGTTCAGGTTTGATTGACATCCCACAGCCTGGGATACACCATTGCATGCCAGCTCTGGTAGAATCAGTCTCCAACGCAGTACGCTGGTGAGGTTAATGTCAACACACTTTGTTGAATGCACATTATACTGCCATAGATTGGACTAGCCAAAGAAGGAGGGTGATATGCCGTGTTCTGTCCAGTCCACTGCTGAAGCTGAATAGACTGAGTGTATGAGGAGCCTGCATGGGGTTATCTATGGTGAGGCGTCTGCTGTGGCTGTAGAGATATGTCAGTTTGAGGAGAACCAGAAAGGAGCTAGTTGTGCAGGACTCAAGTTGCAGGAAGTCAATAACTGGGTCGAGTCAGGCCAGTGAAATAAGCCAGTTTTAGACTAGAAAGTAGTTATAGTAGAGGCCTGAAGTGTTGTCTGGAAGTCCAGTTTTGTGGTATGTGTGACTGAATCGAGGTGTCCCTAAAAAAAATAGTGCATACTGTGCTGGGACTTTTAAGGAGTTGAGTCCAGTTAAACCCCCTGGAATTAAGGGTTTAGGTGTAAACTAATTATGCTGTTGAAGACAGAACTTGAGACGAGAGATGCAAGACCATTAAGACCAGGGTCTCATTAAAAAGAAGTGGAACTCAAAAGAATGGGGCCATCATGCAATGAAGCTAGAACCCAAAAAAGGAATTGGACCTCTTGGTGAAAGTGTTGTGACACAAAGAGAAAAATGTGTCATACCTCTGTCAGAAACACAGTCGTATGAAGTTAAAATGGGAACCTTTCCGTGTTTTAAAGGTTTGGTAGATTCTGAAACAGTAAGCAATTATGGCACCTTGTGCGTATTGAAATCTTAAAGGGAACCTGTCATCAGGTTTTCCCAATATAAAGTATGGCCACCGCCTTTAAGGTCTTTTTTACAGTATTCTAGAAAGCTGCATGTAAGTCCCCAATCCCTACTGCATAATACCTTTTATTATACCCCATACAGTGCGGTCCAGTCTGATTGGCGTCTCTGGTCTTGATCCGGTGCCTCCTCTCTCGTCACAATCACTGTCCTCCTGCTTGATTCATGTGGATGATGCATCCTATGTCATCCACACAATGTCCCCCTGCACTCCTGCACAGGTGCACTTGCCGTGCTGAGGGCAGAGGAAAGTACTATAATACACTTGTGCCAACTTTACTTCTGGGTCATCAACACTCTTTGGCCTCTACTGGTGCATGCAGGGCAGATCAGAGTACACCTGTGCAGGAGTGCGATTGTGGGGCACTGTTGTGGATGACATAGGACGTGTCATCTACTTGAAGAAAGCAGGAGGACAGCGATTGAACGAGATGAGGCACCAAAGCAAGAACAGCGACGCATGTGTGGGCCGGAGCACACTGTATGGAGGGATAATAAAAGGTATTTTTTGTGCTATGCAGAGGGGATTGGGGACTTACATTCAGCTTACTAGAATACTGTAATAGAGGTCTTAGGTGGTAGCCATATTTTATATTGGGAAATCCTGGTGACAGGTTCCCTTTAAAGATTTGTGTCTTATCTGAGTGTTAAAATCAATAAGCCTGTTGTACCTCTAACTAAAATTACATTGTTTGTATTTCATTGGTATGTGATTGTCTTTTTTGTAGGGGAAACCATTTGTGAAAGAGGTACCCAAGCTACACATCTAATAGTCTGTGGAAGTTATTAAAACAGCCAATTGCAAAACTGTGTCCTCCTATTCAAGTTTCTTGTATTTGCTGTTAGTACACAATCAGATTTTCTTCACTCCTCAATACTGAATTTGCACCACCAAGAAGGAAAAGTCATATAGTTATGAAAATCACAGGATCAATAGAGATGTTAATGGTATGCAAATGATGAAAAAAAATGGACTCCGGCTTTGTTTTCCATCGAGTACATCTGGGATATCATTTATCGGAAATTGCTAAGAGAGCTGCCAACAGCAGATCTTGATGATTTGCCCAAGTGCATTCAGCATGGCAGAAAATTTGTCAGAATACCATTAATAACCTCACTGATAGCATGCCAAGCCATGTAAGTGTGCGTATTTCTGCATGTGGTGCTCATACTTGAAACTGAAAATTTTGTTTTCATTTTTCCATTATTTGCATATCAGTAACATGTCTATCGATCCTGTGACTTCCTTAAGTCTACATATTTCTCTTCTTGGTGCTGCAATTTCAATGTTGAGGAGTGTGTATTGATTTGAGATTGTTAAATGACTGCATTGCATTGTTTGTATTTTTAGTGTATTTTTGTGTTTCATTTATATATGTTTTCAGGAAAGAGCAAGAAGTTGATTCCAAAGATGCTATTATATTACACCAGTTTTCACGGCCAAACAACGGTGTACCTAGTTTATCCCCATTCTGCCTGAAAATGGAAACTTACCTTAGAATGGCTGACTTACCATATCAGGTAAACTGCATAATATTATACTGTATATGCATGCTAGGCAATTTTTGAAAACGAAAACCCTTTGTCCCATGAGTACCCTGTAACATGAATGCAGGTTGTTTATTTGTTTCTAAGAATGCCAGGGGCCCATATCATTGCCCCATGTCTAATATCGGGACCTGCCTATTAGGCCAGAGACATGACCTAAAAGTTTGCATGTAGATTTCCCACTAACAGATAATAATGCTCTAATAATACTAAGACTCCCTTCACACGTCCTGATATTTCTGGTACTGGAAAAAACAGCAACGGTGTTATCAGTGTCCGTGTGTACAATCCGTGTGCACCATCTGTGTGACACATACTGGAAGAAAATGCAGAATAGAAATGACAAATGTTTAGGTGTTAGATGTGCAAAGATATACAGATAGATAGATAGAAAGAAAGAAAGAAAGAAAGAAAGAAAGAAAGAAAGAAAGAAAGAAAAAGAAAAAAGAAGCAGCACTAGCAGGCAATATAAAATCAATACAGGTGCAAAATCTTTCAGGTAATTACCAATCCTCCAGATAGCTAAAAAAAATGAAAGCAGCACTCCATCAAGAATTTAGGAAAAACTATGATTTAATAACCCATTGGGGCTCAGCAACATTTCAGTTCTGTTGAGAATCTTTCTCAAGCCAAGCTACTCCTGCGATTATTAACCCGTAGTGATGAGTGAGTATGCTCTTTTAACCCTTTAACCAAGCACGCTCAGGTGCTCTCCGAGTATCTTCGGCGTGCTCGTATATTTTGTTTGCATGATTTATGACTGTTAGCCAGCTTCAACACATGTGAGGATTACCTAACAAACAGGCAATCTCTGCATGTGTTAAAGCTGTATAACAGCCATAAAACATGCAGACGCAGGGACTCGAACATAATCTACCAGCACGCCGAAGATACTTGGAAAGCACCCGAGTGTGCTCGGTTAAAGGGTTAAACAAGCCTGCTCGATCATCACTATTGACCTGTTAAATGCCGCTGTCAAACTCTGACAGCGACATTTAAAGGGAACCTGTCACCAGAAAAAACGCTATTAACCTGCATATATGGGCTTAATCTGCAGGTTAATACCCAGCACCTGTACATAGCTGAATGCTGTGAGAAGAAAATGAACTTTTTTTCCCTCCGGCAGCATTTGGCTTCAGTCACAAGAGTGGCGCCGGCGCGGATTCAGCCACCACTCTGAGTATAGAGCGCAGTGTCTATAACCGCTCCCCCAGCTCTGATTGACGCTGGCTCTACATTGGGGCCTGCTGTCAATCAGAGACGAGGGCGCGGTTTCACAGCCGCTTTGTATTCTCAGAGCGGTGAATGAACCTGCACCGGTGCTGCTCCCTTGACTGAAACCGTAACACTGCGTGGGGAATAAAGTTAATTTTCTCTCTGCAGCTTTCAGCTATGTTCAGACTCCGGGCAGGTTAGTAACATTGTTTAATAAAATTTATATTTTATGATACAAAATCCCTTCTATGTCATTTTGGGTCTACCTATAGGCGGATTGAGACATTATCTATAATTAGGGGAGTCTTTCCCTTTACATTTAACCTCCCTTTTCCCTAAATAGATCACATGTCGGTTTTTCTAGTAACGTTATTAACCTGCAGATTAAACACATATCTGCAGGTTAATAGCGTTTTTTCTGGTGACAGGTTCCCTTTAACACGCTTCGACATGGGGGCGCGTCATTCTAAGCGGTTATTGAGGAGCCTGTGACGTGATCGTGGGTCGCCAATGGGTTGCTATGACAGCTGGGGGTCCGCATGAAGACCCCCGTGTTTATCATTATGGAGCTCCTTTGAAACTATTCCTGTGGCTAGGCTTCAAAGGAGACTGATTTTTGCGATATGCAGCAATGCTATCAGATGATCACAGCTTCATGTCTCCTTAGTGGACTAACAAATACTGTGAAAAGTAAAAAAAAAATGTTTTTAAAAATCAAAAACAAAACATAAAAGTTCAATTCATCCCCCTTTTCCAACATTAAAAATAAAAATATAATTAAAAAAAATACACATATGTGGTATTGCCGGTGTCAGGGACTCTCAGAGACGACACCGGCGAGATCACGAAATATCTCACCGCTGCCGTCACTCTGTCAATTATTCACAGGATTGAGCAGGGATTAGCGCGCACATGATCCCGACTACTCACTATCGGCAAGCGAGCAGAAAGCGTATGGTGCACACCTCCGGATTCCAATACGTGGAGTATGTGTACACGCCCCGTACGGTTATTGCCAGCTTCACGATAGTCCAATTAATATTCTCTGCCACCACCGACCGAGTTTGAACTATAATACAGGTGTGGCCGGACACCTGCTTTCTGGTAGCGTATATGGCTTCGGAGGAGGGAATGATTACAGAGAAAGAGAATCAGAGCTATTAAATTTTATATTTAATCCAAAAGGGAGGCAGTGTTTAGGAAAAATATACATAGATTTTACAAATGGACATCTACAGTACTGAATAAACTGTTACATAAAATAAACAGGATTACAGAAGAAACTTACTATAGAGTTCACAGAGACAAATCAGTATAGCTGGAGGAGGGGCTCTCCGATTTAATTTGAGCGTTATCGAACGCGATCTGTTGCTTATAGTATCTATATTCCCCTGGCAATGAATATGGATCAATCTTCAGTTGGCTCTTTTATGCCAAAGGGGGGAGACTGGCCCAAACACCCCTGTGATGACATCATGTGGGCTCGGGCTCCACCCTTCATGTTTTTATTAAAATATCTAACTTCTGTAATAACTTATCCCTGGTTGTTCGCAGAAGCTTGCAAGCGACGCCATATTTTCCATTATGAATTTACCTTTCTTTGGCGACCACACATGGCGTAGCTGAGATCCGTTATTCTGGTACTTTTGCATTACCGCTCCCCAGCGGGGCTCACAGCTATGGAAAAATAAGCATATTGTTCCTTGGCTGACCCTGCCCTAAAAATATAGGTCCCATTATTATCGGACACATGGAACTTTAGTTATTCCATATTTCGTATCAGAGCCGAAAATCCTGCAGTTTGCAGTTGGGGAATTGTCTTAATTAATGTGAGTGCGTTTGATCTTAACGAGCTGCATCCTTCTCTCTGTGTCAGAGGAAAACACACTCGCCTGCTAAATGGGTCTGTAGCACCTCTCTTTGTGCCAGCATCTGTCTAAGCCACTTTTGCTGTGGTTGTTAATTTGCATAGATACAGATGCTGGACTATCAGCTCTCCTCTTGTGACAAATTGTGGATAAGGGAGGTGTTTGGGAGAAATTGTTAATATTTTCTTAATATTTCCTTGACAGCCGGGTTCAGAAAAGTCCGATCTATCAAAATATAAAAGGAATTAACCCAATCAGTACACGGTAAACAAAAAAATCAATCATCCATAGTAGTATAATACACCCCATAGACATCCATAGTAATATAATTCACCCCATTGTCATCCATAGTACTATAATGCACCCCATAGACATCCATAGTAGTATAATGCACCCCCATAGACATCCATAATAGTATAATGCACCCATTGAACATCCATAGTAGTATAATGCACCCCCATAGACATCCGCAGTACTATAATGCACCCCATTGTCATCCTTAGTAGTATATAATGCACCCACATAGACATCCATAGTAGTATAATGCACCCCCATAAACATTCATAGTAGTGTAATGCATCCTATAAACACTCACAGTAGTATAATTCATCCCCATAGACATCCATAGTAGTATAATGCACCCCATAAACATCCACAGTAGTATAATGCACCCCATAAACATCCATAGTAGTATAACGCACCCTATAAACATCCACAGTAATATGCACCCCATAAACATCCATAGTAGTATAATGCACCCCTAAAACATCCATAGTAGTATAATGCACCCCATAGACATCCATAGTAGTATAATGCACCCCATAGATATCCATAGTAATATAATGCACCCCCTTAAACATCCATAGTAGTATAATGCATCCCATAGACATCCATAGTAATATAATGCACCCCCATAAACATCCACAGTAGTAGAATGCATCCCATAGACATCCATAGTAGTATAGTGCACCACATAGACATCCATAGTAATATAATGGACCCCATAGACATACAAAGTAGTATAATGCACCCCATAAACATCCACAGTAGTATAATGCTAATGCACCCCATAAACATCCACAGTAGTATATAATGCACCCTATAAACATCCATAGTAGTATATAATGCACCCCCATAGACATCCATAGTAGAACATACAGAACGGCCCTATGTGTAAAAAAGGCAGAAAGAAACATGGCTGATGCAGTTGGACAGTGCCAGAATCAGCCTAAATATACCAACTCCTAAGAACATGATAAGAAGGAGGAACAAGGAGCAAAATGGTAAAGAGCAATAGAAATTTTAATAATTAAGTTCAATAAATAAACATCATCACATAGGTAATATAGTCATAGCATGGAACGACAGAAAAGTGCATACTATCCGGAACACCCAGTACTCATAAGCTCATAACCCTCAGACCATTGCATTGGGTAAAGGCAAGGAAGATGGGAAAGAGCACGGCAGACAAAAAAGAAGAAATCAAATATAAACCAGGGGTACACACAATATCCATTTAAGGCAGGCGTCTGCCATAATACCATGTAGCCCTGGTCAGTAAGTAACAAATGCCTTACCAAGAGATAGATGGAGAGCGCTGGGAAGGTGGTAAACCGTGGTAAGAAGGAGCCCCTTCCTTGCCTTTACCCAATGCAATGGTCTGGGGGTTATGAGCTTATGAGTACTGGGTGTTCCGGATAGTATGCACTTTTCTGTTCTTCCATGCTATGACTATATTACCTATGTGATGATGTTTATTTATTGAACTTAATTATTAAAATTTCTATTGCTCTTTACCATTTTGCTCCTTGTTCCTCCTTATCAGACATCCATAGTAGTATAATGCACCCCCATAGACACCCATAGTAGTATAATGCACCCCATAAACATCCATAGTAGTATAATGCACCCTATACACATCCACAGTAGTATAATGCACCCTATACACATCTACAGTAGTATAATGCACCCCATAACCATCCACAGCAGGACTCTACGTGCAATGGGAGCATGTGACTTCACTGTCATGCACCCTGTCACATGCTCGTTGATGTCAGCTGTTGGCCTCTGATTGGCCAGCAGTATGTATTGTGGCGCGCGGACCCACATGCAGCTGAAGCTTTTGCTGGTGTTGGTGGGCCCTTCACTCACCGGGCCCCTGACTCGCAGCAGCGACCACTGCGACTGCAGTCGTTTAGCCCCTGTCTGCCTCCCAAAGATCGCTCTATGGTGAATGCTTACACCAGGGTTTCCATGCAAATCTCTGAAATACATGATTCAGATGGAATCCCCAGCGGAAGATTCCCTATAATGAGGCAGATGGAGACACCGTGGACGCCGTCTGGTCTCTGATCTGGCCAGACCTGTCTTTTTAAGCATGCATAAAAGCACAATCAGCCACCGTTTTGTGCACCTCTCAAAAGCCGGATACCACCGAACAGAAGCCACACAGAGTCCAGAGTATCTCTGCTGCCTCATTAGTGACTGTATCATCCGAATCACATATTTTGTAGATATAGATATCAACCCCAACGTAAATGCTCAGCATAGAGCACAGGATAAGTGTGAACTGAGGCAAAATGTTCTGTACCCCAAAATGCCATCAATAAAAGCTTCTACTCCACACACAAAAAACTAGTCCCCACTCAGGTCTGTCATCTGTTAACAAAAATATAGGGGGCTTCCAAGTTACTAGTAGCATAAAGGCTTTGTAAAAGTGACATGGCTCCCACCAAAAGAAATCCTGCAAAATCTGTGCTCTCAGATCCAAATGCCACCTACTCCTGAGTCCCACAGTGTGCCTAAACTGTAGTTAGCATCCTCATTTTTGGCATTTACTTAGTGAAGATAGCCCACTTAATTTATAGGGTGCGCATCTCCAGAAGTATAAGCTGGGCACAATGTAATGGCATTGTAATGTACGGGCACTACAATGGCAGATTTGCATTTTCACTCATCAACATCCATTGTTGCTTGATTTTGGAAACACCCATAGAGTCAAAATTGTCACTACACCTGTAGATAAATTACCAGTAGGGTATGATTTCTAAATTGGGGTCAATTGAGGCAGGTTTCTGCTCATCTGGCACTTAGGAGCTCTGCATATGGATTCCGCAAACTATTCTACGAAAATTTATTCTCCAAGAGTCAAATAGTGCTCCTTCAGTCCCAAGTCTTGCCGTGTTGGCCAAACAGTACTGTACAGCCACATATGGGGTATTTCCATATTCGTGAGAAATTGTGTAACAAATTATGTGGTAATTTTTACCTATTTCTCGTTCTGAAAATGTAAAATCTGGGGCTAAAACAAAATTTCTTTTCTTCACCGCTCAATGGTATAAAATTTTGTAAAACACATGTGGTGTCAATATGATCACTGCACAGCTAGATGATTTCATTAAGTGTAGTTTGTAAATTGGGGTCACTTATTGGGGGTCCTGTTGTCCTGACACCTCAAAGGCTCTGCCAGTGTGACATGGCACTCACAAACCATTCCAGGCAAATCAGCACTGCGATATAGCATTTCTTCCCTTCTGAGCTTTCCATTGTGCTTGAAAAGTAGTTTTTGACAACATATGGGACACTACCATACTCAGACATTGTGCAGCATTTTTTGAGGTCCATTTTCTCCTATTAGCCCTTTTGAAAATGTAAAATTTGGGGTAAAACTAAATTTTTGGGGAGAAAACTTAATTTTTAATTTTCTCAGTCCAATGTTTTAACATTCTGTGAAGCACCTGTGGGTTCAAGATGCTCACTACACCTCTAGATAAATTCCTTTAGAGGTATAGTTTCCAAAATATTGTCACTTGTGGGGGTTTACACTGTTTAGGCACATCAGAGGCTCTGCAAACGCAACATGTGTCCACTGTCTATTCCAGACAATTTTGCTTTCCAAAAGTCAAATGGTGCTCCTTCCCTTCCAAGCCCTACAGTGCGCCCAAACCGTAGTTTTCCACCACACATGGAGTATTAATGTATTCAGGAGAAATTGGACAACAAATTGTACAATCCATTTTCTCCTGTTACTCTTGCAAAAATTAAAGATATGGGGCTAAAGCAACATTTTTATTGGAAAAATGTATTTTTCCATTTTCACAGCTTAATGTTATAAAATTCTGTGAAGCACCTGTAGGTTCAAGGTGCTCACCATATCTGTAGATAAATTCACTGAGGGTACAGTTTCCAAAATGGGCTTTCCATTTAGGCACATCAGGGGTTCTGCAGTCATGATATGGCACCCGCTCTTGATTCCAGACAATTTTGCGTTCAAGAAGTCAAGCGGTGCTCCTTCCCTTCCAAGCCCTGCCGTGCACCCAAATATGTTTTCCGCCACATATGGGGTATCAGTGTACTTAGGGGAAATTGGACAACAAATTATATGCACCATTTTCTCCTGTTACCCTTGTTTTAATTCCTGTGATTCATCTAAAGGATTAATATACTTCTTGAATGTGGTTTTGAGCAACTTGAGTAGTGTAGTTTTTAAAATGGTTTCACTTTTGAGTATTTTCTATCATATAGCCCCTCAAAGTCACTTTAAATGTGCTGTGGTCCCTAAAAATTTTGTTGGAAAAATTAAAAATTGCTGATAAACTTTTAAATCTTCTAACTTCCTAACAAAAAAAAAAATGTTTAAAAAATTATTCTAATGTAAAGTAGACATATGGGAAATGTTATTTATTAACCATTTTGTGTGGTATAACTATCTGATTTAAGAGCATAACAATTCAAAGTTTGAAAATTGCAAAATTTTAATTTTGTCAAATTTTCATAAATAAACGCAAATCATATCAACCAAAATTTACCACTAACATATAGTACAATATGTCACGAAAAACAATCTCAGAATCACTGGGATATATTAAAGCGATCCAGAGTTATTACCTCATATAGTGACTCAGATAAGGTGGTCAGATTTTAAAAATGAGTCTCGGTCATTAACGTACAAAGTGGCTCGGTACTTAAAGGGTTAAAGTGTTGCAATCATTATACGCAAAACAAATGACATGCAAAAAATAATTCAAATTAAACTGTAGAGGGAGAGAGTACTAATGAAAGGATCCATAACTAAGAGAATTTCTCCCAACAAAGAATTTGTCCCACATTTATTATATAAGATTAAATGTACGCTTTTGAGGTACATGCGATGTTTTAATCTCTTTTTACTGCTTTTTGGTTATCGGTAGAGCAACCAGAAAATGTGAATTTTGGCAGTCTATTTTCTGCTTCACTTTATAGATCAACTAATGGTATATTTTGATAGATTGGACTTTTACGGAAGGGACATTACTTATTACGTTTATTTTAAAGAATGTTTTAATTTCTTTGATTTTAATGTAGAATAAAGGAAGTGCTTCAAATTTTTATGCATTTTTTTTTTACTTTTACCTTTTTGTCTCCTTAGAGACCTGCAATCGTCTGATCACTTGTTCTATATACTGCAATACAACTGTTTTGCAATATATAGGTAAAATCAAAGTTTTAGCAATAGGGGTCTTCAGTTGACCTCCGGCTGCCATAGCAACCCATTGTCATCTCATGATTTTATTGCGGGTTGAGGGTGGGGGGATGTGTGCCAAAAGTGGCATCGCCAGTGTCTTGCATTTTAAATCCTGCTGTCAGAGGTTTATATTGTTTAGATCGCTGCTGTTATTTGCAAATTCTGGCTCTATAACACAGCTGGGATCTGCTGAGCATGGTGCAGGCTCAGCTTCTGAACCTTCTCCTTACGCCCTCACTTGGTATATGATGTACATGTACGTGACATATCGGGGAGGAATTAAAGAGTTATTCCCATCTTAATAGATAGATACTTGTGAGGAGCTGCCCACTTATTTCAGACTAGTGATGAGCGAGTATGTTTTGTTAACCCTTTCGCCGAGTATGCTCGGGCGAGCACCGAGTAGTTACAGCTGCTCGGTGTTATGTTTGAATCACTCCCATGTGCATGATTTACAACTGTTGGACAGCTTTAATACATGTGAGGAATGTGTAAGAAATAGACATTCCTCACATGTATTAAAGCTGTCAAACAGTCGCAAATCATGCACACGGGAGTGATTCAAACATATCACCGAGCAGCTGTAACTACTCAGTGCTCACCCGAGCATACTGGGCGTAAGGGTTAACAAAACATACTCTCTCATTACTACTTAAGGCTATGATACTTTTCCAGAAACGGACCACCATTTTTGTCAATATTATTATTGTGTTTTATTAGTGATTTACTTGTTATGTTTTATATAGTTCTGCTTACTTGTCAGTATGTAAGATTCACTTGTAAAATGTCCAGCATTCCACTAATCTTATCTTTATCTCAGGAGTCCATTGTTCCAACAGCCAATGGTCTCATTGTGTGTGTGTGGATTGTGGACACAGTGGAGCCGTCACTACAGGTGGTCTTACATGCAGTCTCAGATGAAGGCTTCTAGAATATTCTTCATTGTTTTAGCGAACAGTGAATGTTTAAGGGGGAGGGTGTGATCACTTCTGACCTGGGAGGGGACTGATCCCAGTGGAAGAAAGTGGAGACATGTTTTACAGATTGGTGTGGAAGGATTGAAGGAAGAGGATGGAGACCGTGGACTTGGAAGGATGGATTGATAAACATGTTACCATTATGGATTATGTTGTTTGGATTTAAACTTTCTTAAAAGGACTGCTGCTACTGGATAGCTGTGCTTTCATCGTTTTATCGGCCGTCTAGAGGATCATGGACTGTGGCTACAGACTATACTGGCTGGAGATACGAAATCTGTGGGCCAACCAAAAGTTGGGAGACAGTGAGTATGGCCTTATACAAAGCCAGTGGAACTACTGAACCCAGATTGGGAACTTGAGGACTGAGAGAACTGTATTTTGGCCATTTACCTGGAATTGCTTTATTACCATGGCTGTGATCAATGAAACATTGTCGCATCGTTAACCTGTCTAGGTGGTTATTTACAACCCACAACCTCAGATCTTTACAATACTTATTTATTTTATTCGCTTACATAGCACCAATAAAGGGAATCTGTCAGTAGAACCAACCATCCCATTCCGTCTATATGCGCATGTAGGTTATAGAAAGCTGAATAAGATAGATACCTTGATATTTGCGAACCAAGGTCTCATTCCCCAAAAATCCATGTTTTTCTTAATATGTAAATGAGCTGTTAACATCTATAAATCGAACATATATCTCTGAAAATCTGCCTCTACAGCTTATTTTAAATGAAAGGGGGTGTAACCAGTGTGAGACATTTAGATCATGAGAGCAGGAGGTCAGTCATTACATGTCTCACACTTTTAACTCCACTTTCTCCCGTCTTTAACTCCCGCCTATCTGATTATTAGTCACCCAAAATCGACGCCTATCAGCCTAGTTATCATTTTCCCTCCCTCGCACGTCACAGGGCGCTGTGACCTGCGCTTTCCTTCCTCACCTCCCGGCGCATGCGCAAAGCACGGCTCTTATAGACCGCTCTTTGCTTCCTCCCGGCCAGGTTTGTATGAGCACAGTGCCGCAGAAAACCTTCTTGTTATTCACCGGGAGTCACTGGAGCGGAAGTCACAGTGACTACCCGGTGCCTGCGCAATAGAGCACTCCGGCACTGTGCTCATACAAACCCGGCCAGGAGGAAGCAAAGCGCGGTCTATAAGAGCCGCGCTTTGCGCATGCGCTGGGGGGTGAGGAAGGAAAGCGCATGTCACAGCTCCCTGTGATGTGTGGGGGAGGGAGGGAACATGGTAACTAGGCTGATATGCGGCGATTTAGGGTAATAATAATCAGACAGGCGGGCATTGTTGAAAACCAAAAAGATTAAACCACTTTTCTCTGCAATCAGACCTCTACCATGGGCCATACAGGTATGTATAGATTTACTTTTCTATACCCTGTATTGCCCATAGTAGAGGTCTGATAACTTCAAGGGGGTGACAGATTCCCTTTAATTTGCACAGCACTTTACAGACCTAATCCTCACTGTACCCATTGGAGCTCACAATCTAAATTCCCTAGCAGTATGTCTTTGGATTGTGACAGGAAAGCCACGCAAAAACAAGAAGAACATACAAATTCCTTGCAGATGTTGTCCATGGTGTGATTTGAACCCAGGTGCCCAGCGCTCCAAAGCAACAGTGTTAGCCACGGAGCCACCGTGCTGTCCTATTGCTGGTTTGTACATGTAAACACAATCACTTTTGAAATTTACTGTTTATTAAAACTTGCAGCTGTTCTTGAGAGAGTAACACTTTTCTTTGGTTTAGAGATCGTTGAGTAGTAGACCGACCACCGCTGTTATCTAGCTTCTAAGCACTCCACTGAAACTGACCTCGATTAGGAGCTACTAGTATGCTCCGGTAACCCCAGTCAGCTTCAAAGCAGTGCTTACAAGCTCATTGGAAAAGAGATTGTAAGCACGTTTGGCCTAGCAGTGCTGGTCGGTCTCTTAGGCAATGAACTGTAAATATAAAAGTGTTAAACAAGCACTCCCATCAAACTTTTAATCCTCTTAATATACTGCAGTCTCATATTATACAGCACTGTTCACTTACAATTGCTTATTTTGCCTTTCTACACAGCTAATTCTTCTCTTTTCTCTGCTCTATGTAGACACAGGAAGTCTCCTGTCCCTCCATTTATCATTCCCCTCTTCAACTCCTGGCCCAACTGTTCCGCGCCTCCCCCTACCCGGGACTTTTGCAGTAACTTATGACTCATACAGGGAAAATTGGCCTCCTGTTTCTACACAGAGCTTAGAAGGATTCAGCTAGTCAGTTTTTAATCACGTGATGTTATAGATCAAATTGAAAAGAGAAGAATTAACTGGGTAGAAGGACAAAATGAACAATTGTAAGTACACAGTGCTGTATAATATGATGATTACAATACAGTTATATGAAAAAGTTTGGGCACCCCTATTAATCTTAAGCTTAATGTTTTATAAAAATTGGTGTTTTTGCAACAGCTATTTCAGTTTGATATATGTAATAACTGTTGGACACAGTAATGTTTCTGCCTTGAAATGAGGTTTATTATACTAACAGAAAATGTGCAATCTGCATTCAAACAAAAGTTGACAGGTGCATAATTATGGGCACCCTTATCATTTTCTTGTTTTAAATACTCCTACCTACTTTTTACTGACTTACTAAAGCACTTTTTTGGGTTTTTATAACCTCATTGAGCTTTTAACTTAATAGCCAGGTGTATGCAATCATGAGAAAAGCTACTTAAAGTGGCCACTTGCAAGTTGTTCTCCTGTTTGAATCTCCTCTGAAGAGTGGCATCATGGGCTCCTCAAAACAACTGTCAAATGATCTGAAAACTAAGATTATTCAACATATTTGTTCAGGGGAAGGATACAAAAAGCTGTCTCAGAGATTTATAATATATACTTACCTTGTAATGTCTTCACATCCTGTTCCGTCCAGATGTGTCCGGATCCCAGAATTCCAAGCTGCGGAAGTTCGCCGACCGCCATATTGGGACACCCAAGTGATGGGTGTCTCAATATGGAAACCGCTGGTGGTACCGCGCAAGAGGCCGTCGCACCACACACACACACACTGTATACGCCGTACACACCACACACACACTGTATACGCTGTAAGCACCACACACACACACTGTATACTCCGTACACACCATGCACACACTCTGTATACGCCGTACGCACCACGCACACACACACACTCTTTATACGCCGTACGCACCACACACACATTGTATACGTAGTACGCACCACACACACACACTGTATACGCCATACGCACCACACACACACACACACACACACACACTGTATAAGCCGTAAGCACCACGCACATACACACACACACACACACTGCATACGCCGTACGCTTACCACACACACACATTGTATACACCGCACGCACCACACACACACACAAACACACTGTATATGCCATACGCACCACACACACTGTATGCGCAGTACGCACCACAAACACACTGTATACACACCACACACACACACTGTATACGCCGTACGCACCACATACACACACACACACTGTATACACCGTACGCACCACACACACAAACACACTGTATATGCCATACGCACCACACACACTGTATACGCAGTATTCACCACAAACACACTGTATACACACCACACACACACACACTGTATACGCCGTACGCACCACATACACACACACACTGTATACGCCTTATTCACCACACACACACACACTGTATACACCGTACGCACCACACACACAGACAATATACACCGTATGCACCACACACACACACTGTATGCGCCATACGCACCACACACACTGAATACGCCGTACGCATCACACACACACCCACTGTATATGCCGTACGCACCACACACACAAACACACACTGTATACGCCGTACGCACCACGCACACACTCTGCATACGCTGTAAGCACCACACACACACACTGTATACGCACCACACACACACACTGTATACGCCATATTCACCACACACACACACACACTGTATACACCGCACGCACCACACACACAGACAATATACGCCGTATGCACCACACACACACACTGTATGCGCCATACGCACCACACACACTGAATACGCCGTACGCATCACACACACACCCACTGTATATGCCGTACGCACCACACACACAAACACACACTGTATACACCGTACGCACCACGCACACACTCTGTATACGCTGCAAGTACCACACACACACACTGTATACGCACCACACACACACACTGTATACGCCGTACGCACCACACACACACGCACACTCTGTATACCCTGTACGCACCACACACACACTGTATACGCACCACACACACACTGTATATGCCGTACGCACCACACACACACTGTATATGCCGTACGCACCACACACACACGCACACTGTATACGCTGTACACACGACACACACACACTGTATACGCCATACGCACCACACACACACACACACACACACACTGTATACTCCGTACGCACCACATACACACACAAACACTGTATACGCCGTACGCACCACACACACTGTATACGCCGTACGCACCACATACACACTGTATACGCACCACCACACACACACTCTGTATACGCCATGCGCGCCACACACACACTGTATACGCCGTACGCAACACCACACACACACACACACACACACACACTCTGTATACGCTGTATGCACCACACACACACACTGTATACGCCGTACGCACCACACACACACACTGTATACGCTGTACACACCACACACACACACACACACTGTATACGCTGTATACACGACACACACACACACACTATATATGCCATACGCACCACACACACACACTGTATACTCCGTACGCACCACATACACACACAAACACTGTATACGCCGTACGCACCACACACACTGTATACGCCGTACGCACCACATACACACTGTATACGCACCACCACACACACACTCTGTATACGCCGTGCGCACCACACACACACTGTATACGCCGTACGCAACACCACACGCACACACTGTATATGCTGTACGCACCAGACACACACTGTGTACTCCGTACACACCACACAAGCACTGTATACGCCGTACGCACCACCACACACACACTCTGTATACGCCGTACGCACCACACACACTCTGTATACGCCGTACGCACCACGCACACACTGTATACGCCGTACGCACCACCACACACGCACTGTATATGCTGTACGCACCACACACACACACACACTGTATACGCCGTACACACACACACAATGTATGCGCCTTAAGCACCACACACACACACACACTGTATATGCCGTACGCACCACACACACAATGTATGCGCCTTAAGCACCACACACACACACTGTATATGCCGTACGCACCACACACACACACACACTGTATATGCCGCCCACACACATTGTATACGCAGTACGCACCACACACAGACACACTGTATACGCCGTACGCACCACACACAGACACACTGTATACGCCGTACGCACCACACGTACACTGTATGCGCCATACGCACCACACACAGACACACTGTATACGCCGTACGCACCACACACACACACACACACTGTATACGCTGTACACACCACACACACACACACACACTGTATACGCTGTATACACGACACACACACACACTATATATGCCATACGCACCACAAACACACACTGTATACTCCGTACGCACCACATACACACACAAACACTGTATACGCCGTACGCACAACACACACTGTATACGCCGTACGCACCACATACACACTGTATACGCACCACCACACACACACTCTGTATACGCCGTGCGCACCACACACACACTGTATACGCCGTACGCAACACCACACGCACACACTGTATATGCTGTACGCACCAGACACACACTGTGTACGCTGTACACACCACACAAGCACTGTATACGCCGTACGCACCACCACACACACACTCTGTATACGCCGTACGCACCACACACACTCTGTATACGCCGTACGCATCACGCACACACTGTATACGCCGTACGCACCACCACACACGCACTGTATATGCTGTACGCACCACACACACACACACTGTATACGCCGTACACACACACACAATGTATGCGCCTTAAGCACCACACACACACACACACACACTGTATATGCCGTACGCACCACACACACACAATGTATGCGCCTTAAGCACCACACACACACACTGTATATGCCGTACGCACCACACACACACACACACTGTATATGCCGCACACACACATTGTATACGCAGTACGCACCACACACAGACACACTGTATACGCTGTACGCACCACACACAGACACACTGTATACGCCGTACGCACCACACACACACTGTATGCGCCGTACGCACCACACACAGACACACTGTATACGCCGTACGCACCACACACACACACACACTGTATACGTCGTACGCACCACATACACACTGTATACGCCGGACGCATCACACACACACACTGTATATGACGCGCCCCCTGGGCCATGTACAGGGGATACCCGGAGCCGGATCTGTATGGGGGTAGTAGTCCTTGTGGCGGTGACCCGGTCCGTGCCCAGGGTGTCAAACTAAGTGTGTGGCAGTCTTTGTAGATGTTGTTAAGTGTCGACTACGCCACCCGTTGAGTGCGTCTTTGAAGCCGCCGCTGCAGAGCAGTCCGCTGAGGCCGGTGGTATATGTGCAGCAGTGATGGTATAACCCCCAACGGGAGGGGTATGGCCTCAGGGCAGCAGGTGTGGATGATGGGGGTTGTGATGATGCAGGAAGGAGAGGCAGAGTCAGGAGATGCAGTTTCAGGGTTTTTACTCACTGATGTTGCTTTAGTCACTCTGGCCTTGAGTGACCACCCGAGCCGTGCTGCGTCCACCAGGTCCTGGACTCGGCCAACCCCCAGGCAGTCCGGAGCGTGGTCCTGAGCTTCCCTGTCTCTCTCTTCCTCCTGGCCGTTCCCACCAGGGATCCACCTTTGGCCGGCTCCCTCGGGTCTCCTGGTGGTCAAACCTCCTCTGGGTTCCCTGACCCTATGCTTGGTGTGCCTTTCTGGTGGATTTGGTGAGGGTCGTGGCAAATCTTGACCACGACCTCCGGTTCCTGGCTAAGGGTTACTTCTGCCTCTGCCAGCTTGGGTTCCGGTACCCGTGTCCGCCAACCCTTCACCCTTCTGTCCTTATTCTGGGATCTTGGGGTTCTCTTCTTGTTTCCTCTCTGGGTCCTTCTTACTCCTCTCTCTCTCTCTCTCTCTCTCAGCAGGCTCTGTTCTGGAGCTGGGCCCAGCCGGAGCCACAGCTCCCTGTGAGCCCTCCTGGCTGAGCTCCTCCGCTCTGCTTCTCCTCAGGCTCTCTGACCCTGTTCCTAAGATGGTGCCCACCATATATACTCCCTCTATGTGTGAGCCCAGGTGACCAGCACCCAATGGGCTCCTAGCTTTACCCAGACTACTCCCCCTATCTGCCCCTACACTACTGGGATGTTCCACCCCCCTCCCACTCCAGCCAGTGACAGACGCTGTCGTACCTGCACATATACTTAGTGGGAGTACCGTAGTTCTGTCCCCCGGAAATGGGATGTATGTAGTGCATGCAGCCTACTAGCTCAGTTCCACACTCCATCCTTACCCGGGAGTGGAATACCACACCTCTGGCTTGAGGTGTAATACCCCTGTAGCAGCCGAATCCTCAGGGTGCTACATATACGCCGTACGCACCACACACACACACACTATATACGCCGTACTCACCACATACACACACTCTGTATACGCCAAATGCACCACCACACACACATACACTGTATACACCATACGCACCACACACACACTGTATACGCCATACGCACCACACACACACACACTCACTGTATGCGCCGTGCGCACCACACAGACACTATATACGCCGTATGCACCACACACACTGTATACACCATACGCACCACACACACAGACAATATGCGCCGAATGCACCACACACACACACACTGTATACGCCATACGCACCACACACACACTGAATACGCTGTATTCATCATACACACACACACTGTATACGCCATACACACCACACACACACACTGAATACGCCGTACGCATCACACACACACACTGTATACACCGTACGCACCACACAGACACTGTATACGCCGTATGCACCACACACACTGTATACACCATACGCACCACACACACAGACAATATACGCCGAATGCACCACACACACACACACTGTATACGCCATACGCACCACACACACACTGAATACGCTGTATTCATTATACATACACACACTGTATACGCCATACACACCACACACACACACTGAATACGCCGTACGCATCACACACACACACTGTATACGCCATACGCACCACCTCCACAAACACACACTGTATACGCCGTACGCACCACGCACACACTCTGTATACGCTGTACGCACCACACACACACACTGTATACGCACCACACACACACACTGTATACGCCGTACGCACCACCACACACGCACTGTATACGCTGTATGCACCACACACACACACACGCACTGTATACGCCATACGCACCACACACACACACACACTCTGTATACGCCGTACGCACCACCACACACTCTGTATACGCCGTATGCACCACACACACTGTATACGCCGTATGCACCACACACACACACAAATTGTATATGCCGTACGCACCACACACACAGACTGTATATGCCATACGCACCACACACACTGTATACGCCGTATGCACCACACACACACACAAATTGTATACGCCGTACGCACCACACACACACACACAATGTATACGCTGTACGCACCCCCCACACACTGTATACGCCGTACACACACACACTCACACACACACACACACTGTATACGACGTACGCACCACACACACTGTATACGCCGTACCCACCACACACACTCTATACGCGGTACGCACCACACACACACACACACAGACTGTATACGCCATATGCACCACATACACACACTGTATACGCCATACGCACCACACACACACTGTATACGCCGTACGCACCACACACACACACACACACACTGTATACGCCGTACGCACCACCACACACACACACACACACTGTATACGCCGTATGCACCACACACACTCACTGTATACGCCGTATGCAGCCTCTTGCGCGGTACCACCAGCGGAACACCGTCGCAAACACTCTGTACATGCCGCCGACGGGATCAGCCGAATGATACACTGACCGCCGCCATCTTTGTACAGGAGGAGCGCATTCGCAGTTTTAATGTGACCGCCGCTATCTGCCTGCAGAAAGATGGCGGCAGTCTGATTTACTGCGCGTGGAGACAGCTCAAATGAGAGAACACATGAGGATAGAAGACAGCACAGGGGTGGAGAGAGAGAGAGAGAGCAGACAAGGGGGAGAGCACATGGGGTACACAGGTCAAAGAAGAGATCACATGAGAGGAGAAGACAGCACAGGGGGGGAGAGAAAGCGCACAGGGGAGAGACAGACAGAGCACAGGGGGGGAGACAGCTCAAACGGGACAGCACATGAGGGGAGAACACAGCACAGAAAGGAGAGAGACAGCAGACAAGGAAGATAGCACATGGGGTAGACAGGTCAAAGAAGAGAGCACAGACGGGAGAAGTCAGCACATGGGGGAAAGAGAGAGGAGATAGGTGCAAAGCCTGCCCCCATAGTGACATTAACGCCCTCCCTATGCGATAGCATCGGGCCTCCATCTAGTGTTTTTATAAGCACTATGTGACAATACCCATCTGTGAAGATTTATGCACAGTTTATGGCTCTTTTACAGTCAATAGCTTTTTTTGTGGCTCCCAAATGGCAATAAGTCATCTATGCCGTGCAGTATTTCATTACACAAATGAATATTATGTAGAATGGTGAGTTTTATGAGGAAAGCCATAGATGGTTTCCCAATCTAGGATACTTATTAATAAACCCTCTACAGACCCAGGAAGACACTGAAGATAGCAGGGGAACACAGACATCTCTAAAATAGCACTGGCATCCTGACTGCATTATGTCCTCAGATCAGATAAATCTATGAAAACAGATCAAAAGGAGCAGCTAATGGACTTTCCAAATTATCGGTAGCCATGAATAATAGATGAAGTAGTGCTACAGAGCATGAGATTACTGTGGTTATGAGGGAGTTAGGGAATCTATGTAAAACTTTATATCAATATGACTGAATGCTAAGCTTTTCTTTTACAGCATATACTGTATGGTATTGTCATGGTACATAGTTTTCCCTGTCCTGCATTTCTGTATAAAATGTCATGATGTGATGTAAGTACCCATGCCCTTTCCCAGATCTTTGTTCCTCAACCATAATTTAACTTGGGCTTGTGTCAACACCTCTAGAGGACTCCCCATTGTTCTCTTAAGCAGGGGGAGAACTCACAGTACACATCTTGATAGACACATCGGAGCCATGCCATGGACTAAACCATCGACTAGGAGGGGGGAAACCTCTCCTCCCCTACCCTTGGGCTGTTCCCGGTAGCCCAAGACAATGGACTTATGCGTGACCAGTGTTGTGTTGGGAGATCTCTGCAGGAAGAAGAGTGGGGGCTCTTAGCTGCGGCAAGACCTCACGCCCGTCGGTGATTGTGGACTTATTATGGACCTTAGGAATAACATGGATTTTTGATTTGGTATGCTGCCTGCCTTAATAAATCCCGTTGGATCGTTCTTAGTCCGGTGGTCTCTTCTTGCTCTGCTGCATACCCCGTCACAAGCTGGTTGGCAGCGGTGGGATCAGAGCAGAAGGAATGGAGGACAACGGCCCATTAACTGCTGGAACCAGAGCCTCAGAGTACAAGAACTGGACTGTGGTGAGCTTACAAACAAAGGCCCGTGAACTGGGGGTCAGCTACAAGGGACTCTCAAAGGAGCAGCTAACTGAGGCTTTGGAAGGAGTTCGCATGCAAGAGGACGCTGAGGAAGCACCTCCACGGCCAATGGAGGAAAGGCGACAGGCAGAGGTAAATACCCAAAAAAGTCAGTGGGCTGTGTGGTACGAGGAGGTGATGGCAATGATGGGAGAGGAGGTCTCCATAGACTATAAGATGGAGGTCATGCGAGGAGCTAAGGAGATGGCATTGCTGGAGAGGCAGATAGCTTTGGAAGCAGCTAGAAGCGCCAGACAGACTGTAACCCCAGCACCCACCATGAGGGAACTCCCCAGAGTGTCCCGCAAAGATTTCAAGCCGTTCCAGGAGGCTGCAGGTGACATTGAGGGCTTCTTCCAGGACTTTGAGCATCAGTGTCGATTAATGGAAGTCCCAGAAAGGGAGCGAGTGCGACATCTGGTGGGGCTCTTAGAGGGTGGAGCTGCCGCAGCCTATAGAGCTATGGACCCTCGGGGGGACTGTGAGTATGCAGACATTAAACGGACTATTCTGGAACACTACGCTGTGACCCCAGACACTTATAGGACCCAGTTTCGTACTTTGGCCTGTGATGAGGAGGTGTCTTTCAAGATGTATGCCCACAGACTCAAACAAGTATGTCATTGCTGGCTGGAGGGAGAGGAGGCCTTAACTTGGGGGGCCTTCCTCCAGGTCATCTTGAAAGAGCAGTTTTACTTCAAGCGTCCCGCTGAGATCCGAGAATGGGTGCGTGAAAGGAGACCAGCCACGGTGGAGGAAGCTGCAGCTCTAGCGGATGAGGCTCTCACCATCAAGCCTCAATGGAAAAAACTACTACTCAGTGAGAAAAGAACTACCAGCCCCCCGACGATGGCGGCCCCTGGTCCTTCGGCCTCCCATACTCACCATCCCAATAGACCATCCACTCATGGTGACCTTCGTGTGACTGTGCCTCGCATTACTCCTGCTCCGCCTTCGGGACTACGACGTGGAGGAAGAGTCCCAGAGCGCAGATGTTATAGATGTGGGCAGCCTAGGCATCTGCAATTCCAATGTCCAGGTGTTCGGAGGCAGGACAGCTACAGACCGCCTTTGCCGGTTCATTATCTACAGACACCCTCACCAGGAGAAGAGCTGGATTCAGTCCCTGACGACTTGCCAAGTGACTCCGATACCCTGGCTCCCATACCAGGAGTCTATGGGGTGCGAGCCCCAGCCACCTGTTCTTCTGACCGTCAGAACAAACATCTACAGGAGGTCCTGCTGGATGGCCAAAAGGTTGTCGGCTTCCGTGAAACTGGGGCTTTTCTCACCATAGCCGATCCCCGCGTACTTCAGCCAGAAGCAATTCAAAAGGGACCAGGAATTGCCATTGAATTGGCTGGAGGCACCCAGAGATATATTCCAAGAACGAGGGTAACCCTGGATTATGGCTTTGGGGCCAAACAATGCGTGGTCGGTGTGATGAGCGGCTTCCCCGCAGACGTTCTTTTAGGAAATGATGTGGGACATCTGCATTGCCACTTCGTCGGTGCGGTAACCAGAAGTCAAGCCAAGAGAGCAGCAGATGGGGACGCATACAACTCATCCATGGAAATGAGGCCACCAGAACCGCCGACACCGCCGGTGAGTGATTCTTCTTGTGGGGACAATGTGAGTGATACCTGGGATAGAGTTCAGTTTCGACAAGAGGTCGATACTGACCCCACCCTAGCTAGTTTTAGAGCACGAGCTGAGACAGGGCAGTTAGGGGAGAACAGGGAAAGGATTATCCGAGAAAATGTACTTTTGTATAGGGTTACCAATGCTGCCTCCCCAGAGAAGCTCTGGACTTGTAACAAACAGATGATTGTTCCTCAGAAATACAGGATTCCCCTACTACACCTTGCTCATGATATCCCTACTGCTGGCCATCAAGGCAAAACCCGCACCGAGAGACGATTGACTCAAACCTTCTATTGGCCAGGGATTTCTCAGGCAGTGGCGCATTTCTGCCGAACTTGCGATATATGTCAGCGTAGAGGGCGACCCGGAGATCACCCAAAGGCCCCTCTGCAACCACTCCCTATCATAGAAGAGCCATTTCAAAGAGTAGCTGTCGATATCATTGGGCCTCTAGCTAAGCCAAGTAGATCAGGAAAGCAGTACATTCTCACTGTTGTAGACTATGCCACCCGATATCCGGAAGCTGTGGCCTTGTCCAGTATTTCTGCAGCCAAGGTGGCCGAGGCCCTGGTTACCATTTTCACCAGAGTAGGATTTCCCAGTGAGATCTTGTCGGACCAAGGCTCCCAGTTCATGTCAGAACTAGTCCAGTGTCTGTGGCGCACCTGTGGAGTACGAGCGATTCGAACGACACCATATTATCCACAAACAAATGGACTTTGTGAACGATTTAATGGCACTCTGAAGAATATGCTGAGGGCCTTCACGGACAGAGATTCAGACCGGGAGAAGTACCTACCCCATCCCTTGTTTGCCTATCGGGAAGTTCCTCAAGAGTCCACAGGGTTTTCCCCCTTTGAACTCCTCTATGGAAGAAAGGTCCGAGGACCCTTAACTCTGCTCAATGAATACTGGGCGGGGCAAGTTGAAGATACAGGAGCCCCTGTTGTCCCTTATGTCCTAAAGCTGCGAGAAACCCTGGCTCAACTTGCTAGTTTTGCCCAGAGTCATGTGCATATGTCTCAAACCCGACAGAAGACCTGGTATGACCGTAAAGCACGCTATCGGGAGTTTGTAGAAGGACAACCGGTCTTAATGATTATTCCCCATCCACAAAATAAACTGCAGACCACATGGGAGGGTCCCCTCCGGGTTCTCAAGAAACTAAATGACACCAATTACCTTCTTGCTCTAGATGATCAGGGACTAAGACAAAAGACTGCCCATGTGAATATGATTAGGGAATACCACGACCGGAACCTTCCAATGATAGCAAGCTGTCGGCTAGCTTCAGAAGACGGTCCCGAGGAAGAGGACTCCCTACCGGATCTCGTGGAAGCCACGAGAGCCCCGTCCACTGTGGAACAGGTTCCTCTGGGAGATCACCTGGACCCCTTACAGAAAGACCAGATGCTGGGAGTGCTTCAACAGAGACGGGCTGCTTTCTCATCTCAACCAGGTCGAACCACCGTCACCCAACATCATGTAGACACTCAGGGTATCCGTCCCATACAACAGGCTCCTTACCGGGTACCTGAATCAGTTTGAAACACCATGCAGCGCGAACTAGAGGAGATGTTACAGCTGGGGGTAATCCAGGCCTCTCATAGCCCTTGGGCCTCTCCTGTGGTGTTAGTACCAAAGAAGGATGGGAGTACTCGATTTTGTGTGGACTACAGACGACTTAATGACCATACTGTCAGTGATCCTTACCCAATGCCCCGTATTGACGAACTTTTAGACCGAATGGCTGGATCCCGATATGTCACTACCTTAGATCTCAGTAAGGGATACTGGCAAATTCCTCTGACGGAGGAAGGGAGAGGACGGTCCGCTTTTATAACCCCCTTTGGTCTGTATGAATTTCTAAGCATGCCTTTTGGAATGAAAAATGCCACGGCAACCTTCCAGAGAATGGTAGATCAGATCCTCCGGGGATGTGGGGACTTTGCTTGTGCCTACTTAGATGATATCACCGTCTTCAGCCAGATGTGGGAGGAACATCTGAATCAAGTAGCCGTTATTCTTGACCTGATTCTTGCAGCCGGCCTAACCATTCGACCCGATAAATGTCAATTGGGGATGGGTGAAGTCCAGTACCTAGGGCATAGAGTAGGGGGAGGGAAGCTCCGTCCAGAACCTGCAAAAATCCAGGCTATTAGAGACTGGCCTGTACCCCAAACTAAGAAACAAGTTATGGCTTTTTTGGGCACTGCTAGTTATTACCGAAAATTTGTTTCTCATTTTAGCAATGTGGCCAAGCCTCTTACCGACCTGACCAAGAAAACGATGCCCAGGCTGGTAATCTGGACTCCAGCCTGTGAGGAGGCTTTTAACCGGCTGAAGGACGCCCTGGTCTGTGACCCTGTTCTGGCTGCTCCGGACTACAAGAGGCGATTCATTGTGCAGACGGACGCCTCAGCTTATGGATTGGGAGCTGTACTCAGCTAGGTGAATGCAGCGGGGGACGAGCACCCCGTCGCCTACATCAGCAGGAAACTGCTGGACCGAGAAGTGGCCTCTGCAACTGTGGAAAAAGAATGTCTGGCTATAGTGTGGGCCCTCCGGAAACTAAAGCCGTATCTGTATGGACGAGAATTCACTGTGGTTACTGATCACAATCCCCTCACTTGGCTGAACAGAGCCTCTGGGGACAATGGACGCTTACTACGATGGAGCCTGGCTCTGCTGCCCTATAACTTTACAGTACAGTATAGAAGAGGCAGCCAACACCAAAATGCAGATGGACTGTTCAGGCAGGAGGAGCCCTGAGTCCGGTCAGCCCTGCCTGTGTGTACTTAACAAGCGACCTGTAGAGGTCCCTCGTACGTACACAAAATTGGAGGGGAAGGAATTGTCATGGTACATAGTTTTCCCTGTCCTGCATTTCTGTATAAAATGTCATGATGTGATGTAAGTACCCATGCCCTTTCCCAGATCTTTGTTCCTCAACCATAATTTAACTTGGGCTTGTGTCAACACCTCTAGAGGACTCCCCATTGTTCTCTTAAGCAGGGGGAGAACTCACAGTACACATCTTTATAGACACATCGGAGCCATGCCATGGACTAAACCATCGACTAGGAGGGGGGAAACCTCTCCTCCCCTACCCTTGGGCTGTTCCCGGTAGCCTAAGACAATGGACTTATGCGTGACCAGTGTTGTGTTGGGAGAACTCTGGAGGAAGAAGAGTGGGGCTCTTAGCTGCGGCAAGACCTCACGCCCGTCGGTGATTGTGGACTTATTATGGACCTTAGTAACAACATGGATTTTTGATTTGGTATACTGCCTGCCTTAATAAATCCCGTTGGATCGTTCTTAGTCCGGTGGTCTCTTCTTGCTCTGCCGCATACCCCGTCACAGGTATAATGTGCTTATAAATTCTCATTTCTTAGAGTAATTATCAGTATATATATTTGTCAGACTATGGCCAGGTTCAAGTTGGTGTTATAACGTATTCTAATTTACTGAGATAGTGACTTTTGTGTTTTCATTGGCTGTAAGCCATAATCATCAACATTAACAGAAATAAACACTTGAAATGGATCACTCTGTTTGTAATGACTCTATATAATACATGAGTTTCACTTTTTGTATTGAAGAACTGAAATAAATTAACTTTTTGATGATATTCTAATTTTGTGAGAAACACCTGTATGTATAGTGTAAGGCAGTGGTCCTCAACCCTTTTTACCTTGAGAGACACATTTCGCTCTCAGAGATGGTCACAAGCCACAATCTGGGAAAAGAAATCATAGAAGCCATATTACAACCAATCATGGATAGCTAGTCATTAAAGGGTTATCACTAGTCGTTAAAGGATTATTCTAAATATTAAAGGATTATTTTGGGTTTTCCAGGTTAATGTGGGTCAGTGGGCAAGTGTATCTACTACTCTTTCCTATGCTATATTCAGACGGCTCCAGTAAAACTTGGGCCAGTCATGTCCGCAAATTTAGAAATTGACTTGCTCTGTGTGCAACTCCATCTGATTGTCCACATAGTGGATAGGTGCAAGAACCTTCTGCTACATCCTTGCATTAGTTTAGCCTGTAAAACTGACCAGAGTACTGCATTCTGTGATTTTTTGCACAGCGCAAAGGCTAACATTTCTGACATTATCTACATAGGGGGTACCCTCCGGGACCTCCTCCATCCCCCAGTGCCTCCTGTTCCGGCCCTCTGCATCATCTTCCTGAAAAAAATGGCAGGTACATGCCCAGTGCGCCTACAGAGGTCTGCCGGCTGGTACCTGGCAACAATTGGGAATTTATCCTATTGGTTCCTGTTGATCACTGTGATAGACCCTATCACAGTGATCAAAAGCCCAAAATTAGTAAATCAAAATCAAATACCCCTTTGTCATCCCCTTAGTTACATAAAAATTCTAAAATAAAAAAAAAATGAAATTTCTTCCATTCTTTGGCGTTAGGGTTGGGGTTTTGTTGGGGTTTGGGTTAGGGTTGTGTTAGGTTAGGGTTGGGGTTGTGGTTAAGGTTGGAGTTAGGATTGTTTTTTTTTTCAAAAGTAAAATAAAATTATGACAAAATGACGACTAGTGTTGAGCGCAAATGCTCGCTACTTGAGTTTGCATCAGGTGCATGGGTATGTACCGAGTATCGCGGGTCCTCGACTGACATGCTCGAGTCCCCATCCCACATGTTTTGCGGCTGTTAGACAGCCCAAAAAAACATGCGGGGATTGCCTGCCATACACGGGGTGAATACTGGCTCAGTATTTTCTTTGTATGTTAATTTTTGCGTCTGTGAACACAGAACTGATGTGGCTTGCTAAAACGCTCCAGTTCTGTCTCATCTGCCCAAAGAACATTTTCCCAGAAGCTTTGTGGCTTGTTAATATGCATTTTACAAAAAATTCCAGTCTCGCTTTTTTATGATTTGTTTTCAATAGTGGTTTCCTCCTTGGTCGTCTTCCATGAAGACAACTTTGGCCAAGACAGCTACAGATGGTGCGATATGACACTGATGTAACTTGACCTTGGATATAACCTCTTTAGAAGTTGTTCTTGCTCTTTCGTTACCATTCATATTTTCCGTCTGATTAATTTATCATTAATTTGTGATGTGGGACCATCCAGGGAAGTTGGCTACTATCCCATAGACCATAAACTTCTGAATAACTTGTACAACTGTAGTAACAGGAACATCAATCTGTTTGGAGATGGTCTTATAGCCTTTACATTTACATAGTCTCCTGTGACAACTCTCTGTCACACCGGTAACTTTTTCACCCTCTCAGCGCTGTCTCACTCACTGCGGTCACTGCTCTGCTTCCCCTCAGGTCAGGCCATATCCCTGAGTTTGCCTCTTTTACAGGAAAAAAGGAGCAAAGTTGTGGATTTTCCGTGCTGTTGATCAATAATGGAGATCCAGATTGCAAGATGATGGTAATGCAATTTTTTTTATTGGTTTTCAGTCAACGCTTGATTTTTTGGAGTTATTCCAAACTTCTTCAGGACATAACCATACATACAGGCAATGAGAAGTAAACACATTTATACACATGAATTTAAAAAACATGGCCGCCAAGGAGACACATCACAACTCTCTGTCACGCCGGTAACGCGCACACCTTCTCAGTGCCGTCCCACTAACTGTGGTCACCGCTCTGCTTCCACTTGTGTCAGGCCATCTTCCTGAGTTTGCCTCTTGCAGTATTCCCCAGCATTGCTGCATCTTCCTGCTGTCTCCACCTGGCTTTAGGAAGTTGCGGCCAGTCACTGCAGGAATTTAACCCTGCTGTGTCCTGCAGAGATAAACTTCCCTGGGCTATCCGTTGCCAGCAGGGGATATATTAGGCAGCTCCTCCGTCCACTCTTTGCCTGAACTTTGGTTCTAGTCAGTAGTCTGTTCTAGCGTCCAGTTTAGATGTGTTCCAGTTTTGTTTCCTGTTACCGACCCGGCTTGTCAACCCATTCCATCTGATCTCTCCACTCCTGACCTCGGCTTTGTATCTTGAATCTGTGCTGCCTGCCCCAACCTTGGACTGTCTATGTCTCTGCCTGTGCCCTCTGTACAGCGTATAACTTCCTTGAGCCCTTGGTCAGCTGCTGCAGGTCCTGGCAACTGCCCTGGCACCTGGTGGATGTTCTGCAGTCTAAGCCTATCCTCAACATCAGAGGCTCTAGCGAAGACCACGTAACCACTTAATCCCTCCAGGGTAAGCTCAGCCAGTGGCGCTGTCACACTCTCTCCATAGCTTTCTTTGGTCCATGTTCAGTGTGGTATCCACCATGATACCAAACAGCACAGTGACTACTTTTCACCCTTTAAATAGGCAGACTGACTGATTGCAAGTGTGTAGACACCTGTGGGTTATAATATGCACTGTTATTTTTGTGGTTTGGACCTCGGGGTTGTCCCTCTAAAATTAAGACTTTGAAAGCATGAAATTGATGATATATCATCAAATGTGATATGTTGTTTTGGTTTGCTAAACAATGAAATGATTATGGTCCATCATTCAGCTGCTTCTAAAAGATGCTAGGAGTCACATTGATTCAAAGAATAGGACCTCAATATTAAAGTTTCAGATAAGCCCTTTGTTTGGTGCTCTTGCAGCATTGTGTGGAAAAAAATGCTACATTCTACAGAACCATATAGCAAAGTTTTGCATACAAATAACAATGTTTTATTAAACATAAAACTCAGAATGTTAATAAGTTACAGACAAGGAGGTAGTGCCAAATGGTATGATGCATCAAGGTAGGGTAAACAAAATAATAAATTCATAGTAATACTGAGAGATGACACAATTGCACAATGCTCATAAAAGCCACACTGTAAATATTAGATTACAAAAAATCATCTTCAGAGCAACGGGCTAGAGTCACAATACGTACCATAAATGCCCCAAAGTATAAATAGAGAAGCCCAACCTCCCCTATGGCCACATAAGAGATGAAGGGAAACAGGCACATCAAAGAGTAATAAAGGTCACAGCCTATGGCTCATTCAAACCCATACATCAAAATAGGAGTGGCAAGAGGAGAGGTAACGTACCAAGGAAGCACAATCGGTCACATGGGGAGCATGGAGGTGAGGAGAAGGGTTGCCCAACGCACGTTTCGCGGCTTCCCAAGCCGCTTTCTCAAGGGCAGAGAGTGTGTACTGGTGGTGACCCAGGATCTCTCTATATATCCTCACTATCACCTGAGGATCCGGTCACGTGGTCGGTGCGGTGCGCACTCGGAAGTAGCCAACTGAAGCCGGGGGTGCGCCACCCGGATCACATGATGGTGGAGTAAATGACGTCATAGTGGCGCATGCGCACGGTGGTAGGAGCCCGTCGCGCGCGCGCCCCAACCGTCAGACCGCTCAATGTGCATGCGCAGGAATGAGATCCCACACAGGCGCAGGCGGCCAATAGACGGAGAGGCGCATGCGCGCCACGTCTCCTCCATACGCATGTGCACGGCGTACCAGAGCCCACAACAGGTGAAGTCAGAGGGCAACACATAGCCCTATCAAATGGGGGATAGGATGGGAATGGAAGGGGAAAGAATGGAAAAAGAGGACATGGCCGAAAAGAGACAAGATGACAAAAGCATAAAGGACAGTCAAACACAATTGGCACATAATACTAGCATGTATATATAGAACACGTCATCTTGTCTTGTAAGCACATGTCCCATAAAGGCCACCAGTCCAATGTAAGCATCCAACTTCCACCATTGTCCATAATAGGCAAGAGTCACAAAACTTCAGGAATACAAATGTACTCTGACAAAAGAGAAGAAAAAAGAGAAAACAATAAAAATCCACAATATGAAATTAAAATCACATAAAATACAAATCCCCCTTGGGATCACCTCCCTCACTTCTGACAAATAGGAAAGAAGTGTAGGGATGAGAATGTACAGGGTCAGCTGCTAAGGTCACAGAAATGAGCAGAAGCTCAGGGACTCATTGAGGCGATTGGGTGTCATTGTATTTAATCGCATAATCCATTGTGCCTCCCTCTGGGCAAGCACTTTCCTAATATTGCCCCCCCGAATCCCCATATGTATCACATCGATACCACGCACCATAAATGAACGAGGGTTACAATTATGTTTGGCCCTAAAGTGACGTGGGATAGTTTTAAGTAAAGTTGGATCTTCTGCTGAGCTGGCTGCCCCAATGTCCCTTATGTGCTCACGTGTATGTACCCGCAGTTCCCTAGATGTTAGGCCGATATAAATTAAAGGGCAACTGCAGGTAGCGTAATAAATGACATTTGACGTGCCACACGATATGTGATGTCTAATGTCAAATGATCTATTACCATCTGCGGAACAGAAACTGGTGCATCGAAGGACATTGGGGCAAGCCGCACAATGTCCACACTTAAAACTACCCAAAGTTGGAACCTTTGATCCAAAGGGGCGTGGTACCGGTGATACATAGTGGCTGTTGACAAGAATATCTCTGAGATTGCGGCATCTCCTAGGTGTCATGGATGGAAAGTCCCTGAGGCATCCCCTCAGAGCGGGCACCGTCATCAAGATATCCCAATGTTTATTTAGAATAGTTCTCATATTGGACCATTCGTGGTTATAGGTAGAGATTAAACTAATCGTCTCCTCCCCGTCCATCAAGGATTTCTTGGGGTGGAGGAGAGAGACGCGTGGGGTCATCCTTGCCCTATTGTATCCCCTTTTAATGCATCTCTGACTATAACCACGTGTAAATTGATGTTTCAGGTCTTTTGCCTGACGTTCAAAATTTTGTTCTGTAGAGCAGATCCGCCTTATCCTTAGGAACTGTCCAACCGGGACAGCCCCAATGGTCGCTGGACTATGGGCAGACCCAGCGTGAATCAGTGAGTTAACAGCAGTGGCTTCCTGAAAACATCTGTCTGAGGATTCCCATTGGTGTCAACATTAAGGGAGATGTCCAGGAAGTCCACTCTTTTGGTATCAAAGACATATGTCAATCTTATATTATACTGATTCACGCTGAGAGAGTCCATGAACTCCCCGAGCTGCTGGGCCGAGCCCTGCCACAAAAGCAAAATGTCATCAATATATCTAAGCCAGCACAGCACATGACTGGCGGCCGACACGCCCTCCCCTCCAAAAATCTCGCTCTCCCACTGCCCAGATCTATACTACATTGCTTTGTGCGCATAGGCCAACATGGTTCTTACTGCATTTACACAGGAGAATGCACTGCTGAGAATGATGATCGTTTGTACTTCATAAAAGATCATTTTGACTGATGAACCAGCGTTCTGCTTGTTTATCGGGTGATTGGCAGCCTATTTAGGGTTGAAAAAAGACATAGGGTCATCAAAGTTCAACCTTTCTCCATCAGTTATACATTCTTTATTGTCATTTGTTGTGAGAAAAGTATCTAGTCCTTTTTTAAATGGGAAGATAATAGTAAAAACAGTATTTTTTTTTAACATCGCTCTTTCCTGGTTATCTTGCAATGTAAATGCCCCTTTTGAAGCTCTACTAGCCAAAACATCGTGTCTCTAAGGCTGGCCATACACATTAGATGGCTTTTGGACAGACAATGACGTTTGGCCAACAGCCATCTCAGCCGACACTACCATACATGTTTTGTATGAGAAAGCCGCCGTCTGACATGTCTTATCTCCAGATAAACAATGAGATCGGCAGTCTAAACTTGGACATGCATAATTGACATCTCTCTCAACCATCGGTTGGCCAGTGAACCCATCCATACACATTAGACCATTGACCAAACTCATCAATATCGGCAGGTTCATCTGACATTAGTCTACTGTGTATGGGAGCCCTAAGGAGATCTTTGTAGACAACCTCTGGACAATTCAACCAATTACCCCATTGTTTGTGAATTTTACTAATGCATCTCGAATTGTCATATTCAGCCCATGAATCCCTTCTGTATAACAAAGAGGGGTTAGCTGACAACCAGCACTTGGCTATAGTCTTCCTGATATGATACAAAATTTTGGCCACATCTATATACTCTGATGAAGTGCACTCAAAAGTCATCACATAACCCAGCAGCCATACTTTGGGTTCCAGCGTGACCGGAAAAGCATAGATTCGATTGATTACATTTTTCACCTCCATCAATAAGTATCTCAGTCAGAGACATGACCATAATATATGCTTCAATTCAGCTTCTTCGTGACTACAGTGAGGACACATCATCTCCTCTCATCTTCATTTTATGCATTACCTATGGAATCTATATACCCTGTGGATTAAAAAGAATTGTGATCTCCTCTGCGCCACAATTCTAGAGACCATTCCTAGAGCCTCCAGTATCTCACCCCACTCTTCTGAGAAAATAGGGTCCGACTCCTTCCTCTTTACTAAAAATGAGTACAAAAAGAGAATGTAGCAATACGTGGATTTATGAAAGATGCAATACAAAAATATTTCCTTGACTCTTTCACTAGTCAAGGAAAAAGATCAGTAGCTCTCTCTCACAACTTTATCAGCATGCAGGACTGATGTAGGTTTTCATTGTGAACAGTGCTCTACTGGCCGCTATTAACACATGATCATGGTCCAACACAGTCTGTAATGATAAATGAATATCAATAGTCTAATTGATGATGTGCTGTTAGAATATTTGCGTTTTTCACTTAAAAATGCCTCTCACGTGCCTGATCTTATGCTGTAAGTTTACATCAGCACACTGGTGGACACAGACAGAAAAGGTTCCCTGTGCAAGAACAAAATACTGTCCCTTTTCAGCTTAAGACCTCCTAAAAATGCAAAATTGCCCCTGCTTTGGAGGTATAAATGGGCACCTTTACCGCTTGGACCCTTGTGTGGCTGCACAGATTGCACCAATGGTATAGAATCATAGAATCATAGAATGGTAGCATTGGAAGGGACCTCCTGGGTCATCTGGTCCAACCCCCTGCTCAAAGCAGGATTCACTAAATCATCTCATACAGATGTCTGTCCAGCCTCTGTTTGAAGACGTCCATTGAAGGGGAACTCACCACCTCTCGTGGCATCCTGCTCCACTCATTGATCACCCTAACTGTCAAAAAGTTTTTTCTAATATCTAATCTCATTCAGTTTCATCCCATTGCTTCTAGTCTTTCCTTGTGCAAATGAGAATAAAGATGATCCTTCTACAATGTGACATCCCTTGAGATATTTGTAGACAGCTATTAAGTCTCCTCTCAGTCTTCTTTTTTGACTGTCCGCTCCTGCATTAGCACAGGTTTTTGGACCAAGATTTAATTTATGAAAAGTTCATTTCTGGCTATACCACACTTAAAAGGGATATTTCCAACTTGGGAATGTATGGCATAAATGTCTTAAACTGTGTGAATTCTACCTCATAAGGGAGGCGTAGGACCTCCATTCTTCACATTGGTACAGGTCCCATATTTCCAGATTGCTTATCTCCAGACCACTTTGTGAGGTGGGGCCGACATCTTTCAGACATTGATATGCCATACATTTTCATGTTGGGAATACCCTTATAATGTTATGAGTCTCGTTTTGAAGAACTTAATGCATTTGTTTCTCTTTTAGAACTACTTTGATGGGAAGCTGTCACCTCAGGGGAAAATGCCATGGATAGAATACAACCATACAAGAGTTTCAGGGACTGAGTTTATTATTGATTTTTTAGAGGAAAAACTTGGAGTCAATTTGAACAAAAACCTCAATCCACATGAAAGAGCTGTTTCCAGAGCAGTGACTAAAATGGTTGAAGAGCATTTCTACTGGTGAGTCTTTGAGATTCTGTCACATGAGCATGGCTATAAGGGCGGCAAAGGGGCACTTGCAGTAAGGCATTGGCGCCTGATGGATCCAAGAGCCCCTCTGCCACATAAGTCTACAAGTTTATAAATGGCACATAGGCTGAGGGTCTGTTACAGATTTGCATCAGTTTATTTGTTTTTTTTTGTTGCAGGACATTAGCATATTGCCAGTGGGTGGATAATCTACACGAGACTGAGAAAATGATCACCATTCCTGGACCACTTAGTGACTTGTTGAAGTGGATTTTGTGCCACCTGACTAAGGGCATTGTGAAACGTGAAATGTATGGACAGGGTATTGGACGCTTCTCAGAAGAAGAGATTTATAGGTTAATGGAGAAAGATATGAGATCGCTAGCTGGACTTCTGGGTAATATTCTCATAATCTTATATATTTTTTCCTGCCATTGACTTGTCTGTGTTAGGATTTCAGAATGTCTAGTTATTAGTAATAGCATAAAAAGTCCTGTAATCAGTTGCTTTTAGGATCACAATGTACTATAACTGACTGCTATTGCTTGCCTGTTCATTTTGGTTTGCCCTGTCTTCTTATCTTTTGGGATTAGAGATGAATGGAATTTTTACTTAAAGGGAACCTGTCAGCAGGATTTCACCCCACAAACTATTTTTACGCTCATTCAGCACTTTCACAGACAAGTCCAGCAATAGCTTCACAGAAATGTATTTCTTAATGTTATAATTATTTGTTAATCTTAATGGTAACTATAATTTTTTGGGAGGCAGATTCCAAATATGGCATATTGTTTTTTTCCATCCTCTAAATACAGTACAGACCAAAAGTTTGGACACACCTTCTCATTTAAAGATTTTTCTGAATTTTCATGACTATGAAAATTGTACATTCACACTGAAGGCATCAAAACTATGAATTAACACATGTGGAATTATATACTTAACAAAAAAGTGTGAAACAACAGAAAATATGTCTTATATTCTAGGTTCTTCAAAGTAGCCACCTTTTGCTTTGATGACTGCTTTGCACACTCTTGTCAATTCATGTTGCCCAAACAACAGACAGCATTAGTCAGAGCCTGGCTACATGAGCACACCAAGTATGTATTACTCTTCAAAGCATATTTTTTTCTGAAATGCCGGAGCATTTAAGATCCTGCCAGGGACCATATGTAGAGAATAGATTAGTCCAGTGCCGCTCTGGGTAATTGACAGGTTTCTTGTTGTGGGAGAGACCTGTCATTCATCTAGAGTGGTGCTTGGAGTTGCATCAAACTAGACTTGTGTCCAGGTATGGTCCCCGGCCATATCTTCTAACTATATAAAACAAAAATAACTGGCTTCACTTGTGCAGACAGGCTCTGGCTCTTGCTGCTTGAGGTTTGGGCAACATGAATGAGATAATAGGTTCCCTTTAACACTTTCACGACATGCGCCGGACATGTACATGTATTAATTGCAATATATTACATGTATTTTTTAGCTTAATTGTGCTGAAATTAGAAGATTCATTGGTAGGGGGTTTAAAAGGTACCTGACAGTTGATAAAGCTTCCCTATCCACAGGATTTATTATACTCCTTTATATAGCAGCATTAATTCCACAGTGCTTTACAGACATTATCAGGACTGTCCCCATTGGGGCTCACAATTTAAATTCCATATCAATGTGCAGGGGCATACATAGAAAACATGGGGCCCCATAGCCGAAGTTTTAATTGCCCCCCCCCCCCCCAACAAAAAATAAATAATTAATATCCGGTCACAGAAGAACATATCTCATAACTCAGGGCCAGCGTCAGCACCTGGCGCACCTGGGCAAGTGTCGGGGCCCAGGACAATCAGGGGGGCCCACTCGCCAACGGAGCCCAGGCCACTTCCCCGGCATCTGTGCAGGGCCGCCGGTGCTGTTCGAGCCCTGCTCTGCTTCATGCAGTAGCGGTCAGTGTGCTGCTGCTCCACCTATCAGGCCCATTGCTGTCACTTTCCAGACATGGCCGCGCACTGTGCGGCTGTGTCTAGTAGTAATGACACGCAGGGGCGACACTGTGCCTTTAATTGCGCTTGTGTGTGGCACTTGCCGCGTCATTACTACCAGACGCAGCCGCACAGTGCAGAGCGCGCTGCCATGTCTGAAAAGTGACAGCACTGGGCCTGATTGGTGGAGCAGCAGCACACTGACCGCACACTGACCGCTGCTGCATGAAGCAGAGCAGGGCTCGGACAACACCGGCGGCCCTGCACAGATGGCGGGGAAGCGGCCCGGGCCTGATGGCGAGGGCCATGTGACACGCCTGAGGCCCTGCACTGCCACATGACTGAGGAGCTGGACAGGACACAGGCCAGGGGGCAGGTGAGTAAGCTTCCCCAATCGCCATATTAAAAATATTTCTAATGTGTGTGTGTGTGTGTGTGTGTGTGCATGTATGATGTGAATGTCTGTGTATGTCAGTGTGTATGACTATATATATACTGTATATATATTTGTCTGTTTTATATGTGTTTTTAAGAATATGTTCAAATATGTATGTATCTGTGTATATGTTTGTGTATATGCGGGTCTGCATATTGTTTGTGTGTATATCTGTGTACCATGTGCATGTGTGTATCTGTACCATGTGCATTTGTGTATGTGTGTGCATGTCTGCGTACCATGTGTGTGAGCATGTCTGCATACTGGATGTATGTGTGTGTGCACATGTGCGTGTGCACATGTGCGTGTCTGTGTACTGTGTGTGTGTGCGCATGTCTGCATATGTGAAGGATGAGGGGACAGCCTGGGCCCTGTGCTGTAGACCTATATTTCTCTGCCGTATCTGTCCATCATGAATTGTGGTATGTGCTAAAGGGGCCCACTGAGACCCTTTTGCCTGGGGCCCACGAAAACCTGGTGTCGGCCCTGTCATAACTTTTCAGTCCTTACAAAGTCATTTTCTTCCTACTGAAGACCTAGATTCTCTTTCATTGTAACCATAAAATATGAAGCCTGTAAAAAGTGCCCCCCAATCACAGTATCATACCCCCACAGTGAATTCCTCCACACGCACAGTATGATGACTCTACTGTACCCCAGCTCAACTCCCCCGGCTAAGTATGGTGACCCAAACACAGTATGATCCACCAACTGTGACCCCTACACAGTATAATGGCCCCACACCTCACCACACTGTATAATGGCCCCCGCTAGCCCTCCAAACAGTATAATTGCCCCCACACAGTATGATGGACACGCAAACATTCACACTGTATAATTGCTTGCATACAGTATAAAAGCCCCCACATAGCCCTCCATAAAGTATAAATGCTCACACATAGCCCTCCAAATATTATAATGGCCTCCACATAACCCTCCAAATATTATAATAGCCCTCACGTAGCCCTCCATATAGTATAATAGCTAGTGTTGAGCATTCCGATACTGAAATATCGGGTATCGACCGATATTCGCGGTATCGGAGTTCCGATACTGAGTTCCGATACTTTTAGAATATCGAATACTGGAATCGGAAGTTCCCATAATGCCTGTGCTCTGCAGTGTCTCTGAAGGATGACAAGCTGGATGGCAGCTCTCAGCTGCGATCCAGCCTGTCATCAGAATGCCATCCCAGCGTGAGAGAAAGCGCAGGAGAATTTTCAGCTGGGGGCTGATATTAATAGCCCAGGAAGGGTGCCATGAATATTGGCCCCCTCCCAGGCTAGAAACACCAGCTGTCAGCCGCCCCAGAAATGGCGCAGGAGAATTCTCCCACGTTGTCAGTGACGTGCATGAGGTGAGCTGTGTTCATTGGACATGAACTCGGCTCATCTGGATGCCGTCACAGCCAGACACTGAGGAGCGCAAGCATGCCTGCGCTTCTCAGTGTCTGCGGCATGGCAAGCTGGATGGCAGCTTTCGGCCGCGATCCAGCCTGTCATGTGATTGTGGCAGAGCTGGAGCCGTCCTGGGAACCATGGAAAGGTAAGGATGAGGTTGCTTTATTATTTTACTTTTATTGCAGAAGACATTGGCTTCAGCTGGAATGGGCGTGATGGTAAGTATGGTTTAATTTAGAACAATAAAGAATTGTGTGTTTATTTCAATTAAAGGACTTTATTCTGGGTGTTGTGTTTTTTTTTAACTTTGACTATGGGGTTAGTAATGGGGGTGTCTTATAGTCGCCTCTCCATTTCTAACCTGGGCTTGATGTCAGCTGGCATTATAAGCTGACATCAACCCCAGCCCTATTACCCCACTGCCACCGCTACAGGGCAGTGGGAAGAGCAAGGCTAAGTGCCAGAATTGGCGCATCCTATGGATGTGCCATTCCTGGGGCGGCTGACGGCTGGTGTTTCTAGCCTGGGAGGGGGCCAATATTCATGGCACCCTTCCTGGGCTATTAATATCAGCCCCCAGCTGTCTGCCTAGCCTTTGCTAGCTATTAAAATAGGGGGGACCCCACGTCATTTTTTTTGGGGTCCCCCATTTTAATAGTAAAGGCTAGGTATTCAGCTGGGGGCTGATATTAGTAGCCTGGGAAGCTCTGTGGGTATTACCCCCTTCCCAGGCTTCAAACATCTGCCCCAGCCGTCTGCTTAACCTCCGCTAGAGACTAAAATTACGGGGAACCCCACGCCAATTTTTTTTTAAATAAATCCTTTATTTTAACACTAAATGACAAGTACAGTAATCAACACTATCACTGTACTTATTATATATGTGACTGACATGTTTCTATTTATCTAATCTATGTGTGATGCTCTATTCTTTCTGTTCTAAATTGTCGGGTACCGGTGTATGCCGCTGCTGAATTGCCGGCTTTTCATGTAATACATTCTACATTATTCTTAGTTGTTTTCCTTCATGTAGAATTAACTTACAAGGAAAGAAAGGGTTTATTTTCATTCCGATATTTGTGTCCCATTGACTTGCATTGGTTTCCGGTATCGGAATCGGCAATATCTGATATTTTTTGGGCATGGGTCCGATCCAATCCGATCCGATATTTCCCGATATCGGAAGGTATCGCTCAACACTAATAATAACCCCATAGTCTTCCATATAGTGTACTCAGGAACCAGTACCAGGCTCTCACGCAGGAGAACCATGAAGAAATACAGCAAAATAAGACTTTGCCAGCAATGAATAACCTTGTAAGCCCTCAGAATCCTCCTGGATGGAGAAAGAAGAATGTTGTGAAGAAAAAACGGAGAGTGGTGGTCATGGGGGATTCCCTGTTAAGAGGAACAGAGGCCGCTATCTGCAGCCCAGACATAACCTCAAGAGAAATGTGCTGTCTTCCAGGAGCAAAAATTAAAGATGTGTCTGACAGGATATCAAGACTCTTCAGACCTATAGATCACTACCCATTCCTGCTAATACATGTGGGGACAAATGACACCGCAAGAAAGGACCTGGAAACCATCTGCAGTGACTTTGAAGACTTAGGCAAGAAAGTGAAAGAATTGGGAGCGCAGGTGGTCTTCTCATCCATCATCCCAGTGGATGGCCATGGAACAATGAGGTGGAATAAGATTCTACAGGTGAACAACTGGCTACGTCGATGGTGCCGTCAACAAGGATTTGGATTTCTGGATCACGGAATGAATTACCTATACGATGGACTACTTGCTAGAGATGGGGTGCACCTTACGAAGACTGGAAAACATGTATTTGGAAGTCGCCTTGCTACACTCATCAGGAGAGCTTTAAACTAGAACAATGTGGGAAGGGAAGCAAAAGGCCAGAAAAAGCCATACAGCTGACAAATACTATTGAGATCTCTGCTACTGGAAGTGGAAAGGAAGAACAAAGACAAAACAATTTAAATAATAAAAATATGGGAGGAAGAGAAACCAATCACAAACTAAAATGTTTTTATACAAATGCACAAAGCATGGGCAACAAACAAGGAGAATTGGAACTACTAACGCAGGAAAAGGAATATGATGTCATTGGAATCACTGAAACTTGGTGGGACGATACACATGATTGGAATACAAGGCTAAAAGGATACAACGTATTTGCAAGAAACAGACTTGATAAACGAGGAGGAGGTGTCGCATTGTATGTTAGAAAAGCGTATATCTGCACAGAGATTGAAGCTTCAGAGACTGGGAGTTCTGTGGAAACTGTTTGGGTAAGAATACAAGGAGAGAACAACGGAAAGGACACCATTGTAGGCATTTACTACAGGCCACCTGGGCAAGCTGAAGATATGGATGAACTCTTTATGTATCAAATGACCAAGTTCTCCAAAAAATATGACGTAGTGGTCATGGGAGATTTCAACTATCCAGACATTTGTTGGGAATCTCTCTCAAGTAAAACTAACAGGTCAAGCAAATTCTTATCCTCTCTTGCTGACAACTTTATCTTCCAAAAGGTAGGGGAGAAAACAAGGGGATCTGCTACTTTGGATCTAATCCTTATAAACAGGGAGGAAATGGTTGAGGAGGTAAAGGTGGCTGGGACGCTAGGAGGCAGCGATCATGCTATTATAGAATTTTGGATAACTAGAGGAGGAAGACATGTGAAGACTCAAACTTCAAGGTTAGATTTTAGAAAGGCAGATTTTAAGAGACTCAGAAAGAGAATAGGAGGGATCCAATGGCTGGATGTCCTTAAGGACAAAAATGTCCAGGAAGGATGGGAAATTTTTAAAAATGAGATTCTCAAAGCACAATCGTTAACAATCCCGAAAAGTAGGAAGAATGGGAAGCATTTAAGGAAACCAGGATGGATGAACACAGAACTTAAACACATGCTAAAAAGAAAGAAAGAAATGTTTATTAAATGGAAAGAGGGAGGCATATCTAAAGAAGATTATAATGCAGTCTGCAGATCCTGCAGGGCACGTATCAGGTTAGCTAAAGCTGACAATGAATTAAGGCTTGCAAGAGATGTCAAAAGCAATAAAAAAGGATTTTGGGGGTATGTCAAAAGTAAAAGAAAAGTCAAAGATGCTATAGGATTTTTACAGGATGAAAATGGAGAAATGGTAAGAGAGGATGTTGAGAAGGCCGAACTTTTTAATTCCTATTTTGCATCTGTTTTCTCTCAGAAAGAAAATGTAACATCAACTGATCTTCACTGTCCTTTTAAAGGAATAGAGGAATCCAAGTTATCTGTAAACAGAAAGATTGTGAGGGAATATTTAGCTAACATAAATGAGTTCAAGTCTCCAGGTCCAGATGAATTACACCCCAGAGTACTGAAGGAGATCGTAGAAGAAATTTTAGAACCACTCTCCATAATCTTTGAAAATTCTTGGAGAACAGGAGAAGTCCCAGAAGACTGGAGAAGAGCAAATGTTGTTCCTATCTTCAAAAAGGGGAAGAAGGTGGACCCAGGGAACTATAGGCCGGTGAGTCTGACTTCTATACCAGGAAAGATCTTTGAACAAATTATTAAACAACATGTATGTAAGTACATGGATAAGAATGAAGTGATTAACCAGAGTCAGCATGGGTTTGTAACTAACAAGTCATGTCAGACTAACTTAATTTCCTTCTATGACAGAATCACTGACTGGGTGGATCATGGAAATGCTGTAGATATAGTATATCTTGACTTCAGCAAAGCATTTGACAAAGTATCTCACACCATCCTTATTGAAAAAATGACCAAGTATGCAATGGACCAGGCAACTGTTAGGTGGATTCATAACTGGCTGAGGGATAGCTAATACTAGAGAAGAGAGAGAGAGGATTCAAAAATACCTAAATAAACTGGAGCAGTGGGCAGCAACCAACAGAATGGTTTTTAACAGGGAAAAATGCAAAGTACTACATCTGGGCAATAAAAATGAAAAAAGCATATACAGAATGGGAGGAATAGAGCTAAGCAACAGTACATGTGAAAAAGACTTAGGTATACTAATAGATCATAGACTGAACATGAGTCAACAGTGTGATGCAGCAGCAAAAAAGGCAAATACAATTCTGGGATGTATTAACAGAAGCATACAGTCTAGATCACGTGAAGTCATTATCGGTCTTTACTCCTGTTTGGTCAGACCTCATCTGGAATACTGTGTACAGTTTTGGGCACCACATTTTAAAAAAGACATAGACAAACTGGAGCAAGTTCAGAGAAGAGCGACCAGAATGGTGACTGGTCTGCAAACCATGTCCTATGAGGAACAGTTGCAGGATTTGGGAACGTTTAGCTTGCAAAAAAGAAGACTGAGAGGAGACTTAATAGCTGTCTACAAATATGTCAAGGGCTGTCACATTGTAGAAGGATCATCTTTATTCTCATTTGCACAAGGAAAGACTAGAAGCAATGGGATGAAACTAAATGGGAGGAGACACAGATTAGATATTAGAAAAAACTTTTTGACAGTTAGGGTGATTAATGAGTGGAACAGGCTGCCACGAGAGGTGGTGAGTTCCCCTTCAATGGACGTCTTCAAACAGAGGCTGGACAGACATCTGTCTGAGATGATTTAGTGAATCCTGCTTTGAGCAGGGGGTTGGACCAGATGACCCAGGAGGTCCCTTCCAACTCTACCATTCTATGATTCTATGCACATCCATATTGTATACTAGACTCCATGATCCTCCTTACATTATAGTGCTCTCCACATAGTCCTCCATATAGTATAATGCACTCCCAATAGGTGTCTATATAGCATAATGCACAGCCCATTGTCCTCCATATAGTATAATGCACTTCCCATAGTCTTCCATATAGTATAATTCACCCCATAATCCTCCATATAGCATAATGCACTCCCCATAGTGATCCATAAAGTATAATGCACTCTCCATGGTCCTGCATAAATTATAATGCACCGCATTGTCCTCTATACAGTATAATGCACCCCATAGTTCTGCATACCATATAATGCACAACCCATAGTCCTCAATATAGTATAATTCACTCAACAAAGTCCTGCATACAGTATAATGCACCCAATAGTCCTCCTTAAAGTATAATGCACCCCATCGTACTCAATACAGTATAATGCACTCCCCATAGTCTTCCATATAGTATAATGCACTCCTCATAGTCTTCCATATAGTATAATGCACTCCCCATAGTCTTCCATATAGTATAGTGCACTCCCCATAGTCATTCATAAAGTATAATGCACCCCCCATAGTCTTCCATATGGTATAATGCACTTCCCATAGTCCTCTGTACAGCATAATGCACCCCATTGTCCTCGATATAGCATAAGACACTCCTCATAGACCTCCATACAGTATAATGCACCCCATAGTTGTCCATATAGTATAATGCACTCCCCATAGTCCTCCATACAGTATAATGTACCCCATAGTTCTTCATATAGTATAATGCACTCCTCATAGTCCTCCATACAGTATAATGTACCCCGTAGTCCTCCATACAGTATAATTCACTCTGAATAGTCCCCCATACAGTATAATGCACTCCCCATAGTCCTCCATACAGTATAATGTACCTCATAGTCCGCCGTATAGTATAAGGTACCCCCATAGTCCTCTGTACAGTATAATGCACTCCCCATAGTCCTCCATACAGTATAAGCCCAAGGCAAAACTGCGTTGTCGGGGTAAAGACCAGCACCACCATCCACTCTCTGACATTGTTATTCGGTAAGTACACCTTCCACATTAATACTCATACTAATGTTAATACGGTAGAAATACTAATGAAAGACCCCAGTCTGACCGCGGGATAATTGATTACTCCATGACTGAGATTGGAATAGAGTTTGGCACTTGCAGTTTATCCATATATGGAATTATTATTATTACCATTTTTCGGTATAGAGGGGTATAAAAGAGTTATTGAGAACCTGGCATTTGCACTTTGTAGCCTCTTGCACCTTTGATAGGGGGATAAGTGCAATAAAATATTAGAATATTAATTGATGAGTATTAATATATATAAAAGTTATAATAAATTCAGTTTGTGGCTGGTGGTGGTTGTAATTTGAAAGTACCTGGGATTTTAAATATTGATTTTAAAATATTTGAAATAAAAATATTAATTTTTAAATTATGTTGCTTATTCTTGTATCTTCCTGCTCTTGAAATTGGTGCGACAGCACGCTAGTTTCTGATTGTGGTTATATGATGATTGGGAAGTAATTATTGTTGGACTTTATTGGAGTGTATAGTCCTGCATATAGTATAATGCACCCATAGTCCTCCATATAGTATAATGCACTCCGCATAGTCCTCTGTACAGTATAATGCACCGCATAGTCATCGATATAGCATAAGGCACTGCTCATAGACCTCCATACAGTATAATGCACCCCATAGTTCTACATATAGTATAATGCACTCCCCATAGTCCTCCATACAGTATAATGTACCCCATAGTCTTCCATACAGTATAATGCACTCCCCATAGTCTTCCATATAGTATAGTGCACTCCCCATAGTCATTCATAAAGTATAATGCACCCCCATAGTCTTCCATATGGTATAATGCACCCCATAGTTCTCTATATAGTATAATGCACTCCCCATAGTCCTCCATACAGTATTATGTACCCCATAGTCTTCCATACAGTATAATGCACTCCCCATAGTCTTCCATATAGTATAGTGCACTCCCCATAGTCATTCATAAAGTATAATGCACCCCCCATAGTCTTCCATATGGTATAATGCACCCCATAGTTCTCCATATAGTATAATGCACTCCCCATAGTCCTCCATACAGTATAATGTACCCCATAGTCTTCCATACAGTATAATGCACTCCCCATAGTCTTCCATATAGTATAGTGCACCCCCCATAGTCTTCCATATGGTATAATGCACCCCCATAGTCTTCCATATGGTATAATGCACCCCATAGTTCTCCATATAGTATAATGCACTCCCCATAGTCATAAATACAGTATAATGTACCCCGTAGTCCTCCATACAGTATAATTCACTCCCAATTGTCCTCCATACAGTATAATGCACTCCCCATAGTCCTCCATACAGTATAATGTACCCCATAGTCATCCATATAGTATAAGGCACTCCCCATAGTCCTGAATACAGTATAATGTACCCCGTAGTCCTCCATGCAATATAATTCCCTCCCAATAGTCCTCCATACAGTATAATGCACTCCCCATAGTCCTCCATACAGTATAATGTACCCCATAGTTCTCCATATAGTATAATGCACTCCCTATATTCCTCCATACAGTATAATGTACCCCGTAGTCCTCCATACAGTATAATTCACTCCCAATAGTTTTCCATACAGTATAATGCACTCCCCATAGTCCTCCATACAGTATAATGTACCCCATAGTCCTCCATATAGTATAAGGCACTCCCCATAGTCCTGAATACAGTATAATGTTCCCCATAGTCCTCCATATAGTATAAGGTACCCCCATAGTCCTCCACACAGTACAATGCACTCCCCATAGTCCTCCATACAGTATAATGCACGCCATAGTTCTCCATATAGTATACTGCACTACCCATAGTCCTCCATACAGTATAATGTACTCCATAGTCCTCCATACAGTATAATTCACTCCCAATAGTTCTCCATATAGTATAATGCACTCCCCATAGTCCTCCATACAGTATAATGTACCCCGTAGTCCTCCATACAGTATTATTCACTCCCAATAGTCCTCCATACAGTATAATGCACTCCCCATAGTCCTCCATACAGTATAATGTACCTCATAGTCCTCCATATAGTATAAGGCATTCCCCATAGTCCTCCATACAGTATAATGTACCCTGTAGTCCTCCATACAGTATAATTCACTCCCAATAGTCCTCCATACAGTATAATGCTCTCCCCATAGTCCTCCATACAGTATAATGTACCCCATAGTCCTCCATATAGTATAAGGCGCCCCCATAGTCCTCCATACAGTATAATGCACTCTCCATAGTCTTCCATATAGTATAATGCACTCCCCATAGTCCTTCATACAGTATAATGCACCCCATAGAACTTCATACAGTATTATGGCCACCACAATATAGTCACTGATTGAAAAACCCAAAACAATTCTCACCTTGACTCCTTGTTCCCCCGCTGCTCCGGTCTCTGCAGCAAGCATTCTATAGTGCCTGCACATCCCAGGACAGCGGTCGCCATGTAGTGATGTAATCGCACCTGCTGCTCTGAGACGTCAGACGCCAAGGGGGAATGATGGGAGAGGGAGTGTCAGCTGTATCGTCATCCCAAATGCCTATACAGTTGAACGTGTAAAGACAGGCAGAGGAGGTCCAGTGCCAGCGCTGGCACCATCCCCCGGCTCATGGGCCTCATAGCGGCCGCGTGGCCTGCTGCCATTGGCGGTATGCCACTGTAAGTATGTCTATGGTGTGTGGGAAGAAACCTGAATACCCAGAGGAAATCTACACAGACACGGGGAGAACATACAAATTCCTTGCAGATGTTGTCCTTGGTGGGACTTGAACCCACTACCCCAGCGCTGCAAAGCAACAGTGCTAACTACTGAACAATGATGCTGCCTGATTCAGACCCTGACTGCATAATTTCACCCAGGTATGTTTAAAGGAGTTGTCCAACTTTGTGGCCATTTTTTTCTTACTTAAATGCATACAATTGGGGCTAAAAATAATTTTTGCAATTGGGTTTTATTAAATATTTTGCAAAGTTTGCCTCTTATATCCTCTGTATTACACTGTGTATCGCTGGCTGCAGAATGAGTTAATGGAGTTGGCCACATTATCTTTATTTTACCAGATGTGTACCAGATGTGTACCAGGAGAGTGGGGCGGAGACCAGCCTCTTGGACTAGTCATCTGAGACTTGTGGTCCTCAGACATCAGACAGCTTTTCAGTGTTTTCTGTGAAACAACATACCTTACTGAAATGATGGAAACTTTGATTTATGCTGCTTGTGGTTCAGTCAGCATGAATCAGCTCTCAGGTTCCCTTTAAAGACAAATTCTAAAAGAAATACTTGATTTTCTCTAGGTGATAAAAAGTATCTCATGGGACCAAAGTTTTCAAGCTTAGATGCTACTGTCTTTGGACATTTGGCTCAGGCAATGTGGACTTTACCGGGAACAAGACCAGAAAGACTAATAAAAGGTAAATACAAGTGCGAAGGAGAATATGTCAACTGTAATGTTATATTCTGTGAATATGGACTAATGTTACCATATATAACCAGTATCTCCCATATACTGTACATATGGACTACTTATTTAATATCAAGTTAAAAGAGTCATTAAGTTAATTGGCGGACATTTATCATTGCATTTGTGCCCTTTCAAAATTTGCACTAATTTCATTGTTGTAAATGCGTCAGCTAAATTTATCAATGTTTTACACCATTTATTACACCATCTTTAGTACCTCGTTAAAATGATGAGAAAAGGGGAGATAGTTTCCATTTTGACAAGAAGAACATAGTTATGATTACATTTGTTGAAAAAAAGACGAATATTCTAAAGTCATCGCTGTCTTAACCCCTTAGTGACCGTGCCAATTTTAACCTTAATGACCAGGCCAAATTTTTGAGATCTGACCAATGTCACTACATGTGGTAATAACTCTGGAACGCTTCAACATATCCCAGTGATTCTGAAATTGTTTTTTTTTCATGACACATTGTACTTTATGTTTGTGGTAAATTTAGGTCAATATGTTTTGCGTTTATTTGTGAAAATACCAACATTTTGGCAGACATTTTGAAAAATTCACAATTTTCAAACTTTCAATCGACATATCCTTAAACCAGTTAGTCATGTTGTACAAAATAATTAATAAATAACATTTACCATATGACTACTTAACATCTGCATCATTTTTCAAATGTCATTTTATTTTGTTAGGATGTTAGAAGGGTTAAAAGTTTAGCAGCAATTTCTCATTTTTTCAAGAAATTTACAAAACTTGTTTTTTTGAGGGACCTATTCAGATTTAAATGGACTTTGAGTGGCCTATATATTGGAAACTGTCCAAAAGTGATACCATTTTAAAAACAGCACCCCTGAAATACTTCAAAACTGCTGTCAGGATTTTTTTTAACCCTTCAGGTGCTACTCAAGAATTAATCCAAAGTCGGATAAAAAAAGAAAAAAATGTTATTTTTACTGTAAAATGTTGCGTTAGCCCCATTAGGAATAGCACAAGAAAATGGACCTCACAATTTGTTATCTAGTTTCTTCTCAGCATTCTGACACCCCTCGTGGCCAGAAACCACAAACGGCCGGGCTCGGAAGGGAAGCAGCACCATTTGAATTTTGTAACACAAATTTGTCTGAAATAGATTGCGGGCACCATGTCATATTTGCAGACCCCTAAAACACCCAAACAGCAGAAACCCCCACAAGTGACCCCATTTTAGAAACTACAGTCATGGCCAAAAGTATTGAGAATGAGACAAATAGTAATTTTTCCAAAGTTTACTGCTTCATTTTTTGTAATGGCAATTTGCATATACTCCTGAATGTCAAAGAGTGATCAGCTTAACAGCAATTACTGTACTTGCAAAGTCAATATTTGCCCAGAAAATGAACTTTAACCCCCAAAACACATTTCAACATCATTGCAGTCCTGCCGTAAAAGGAGCAGCTAACATCGTTTTAGTGATTGATCCATTAACACGGGTGTGGGTGTTGATGAGGACAGGGCTGGTGATCAATCAGTCATGATTAAGTAAGAATGACATCACTGGACATTTTAAAAGGAGGCTGGTTCTTGGTATCATTGTTTCTCTTCAGTTAACCATGGTTATCTCTAAAGAAACACGTGCAGCCATCATTGCACTGCACAAAAATGGCCTAACAGGGAAGAGTATCGCAGCTACAAAGATTGCACCTCAGTCAACAATCTATCGCATCATCAAGAACTTCAAGGAGAGACCTTCCATTGTTGTCAAAAAGGCTCCAGGGCGCCCAAGAAAGACCAGCAAGCGCCAGGACCGTATCTTAAAACTGTTTCAGCTGCGGGATCGGACTACCAGCAGTGCCGAGCTTGCTCAGGAATGGCAGCAGGCTGGTGTGAGTGCTTCTGCACGCACTGTGAGGCGGAGACTCTTTGAGCAAGGGCTGGTTTCAAGGAGGGCAGCAAAGAAGCCACTTCTCTCCAGAAAAAACATCAGGAACCGACTGATATTCTGCAAAAGGTACAGGGAGTGGACTGCTGAGGACTGGGGAAAAGTCATTTTCTCTGATGAATCCCCTTTTCGATTGTTTGGGACATCTGGAAAACAGCTTATTCGGGGAAGAAGAGGTGAGCGCTACCACCAGTCTTGTCTCATGCCAACTGTAAAGCATCCTGAAACCATTCATGTGTGGGGTTGCTTCTCAGCCAAGGGAATCGGCTCACTCACAGTCTTGCCTAAAAACACAGCCATGAATAAAGAATGGTACCAGAATGTCCTCCAAGAGCAACTTCTCCCAACCGTCCAAGAGCAGTTTGGCGCCCAACAATGCCTTTTCCAGCGTGATGGAGCACCTTGCCATAAAGCAAAGGTGATAACTAAATGGCTCATGGAACAAAACATAGAGATTTTGGGTCCATGGCCTGGAAACTCCCCAGATCTTAATCCCATTGAGAACTTGTGGTCAATCATCAAGAGACGGGTGGACAAACAAAAACCAACAAATTCTGGCAAAATGCAAGCATTGATTATGCAAGAATGGACTGCTATCAGTCAGGATTTGGTCCAAAAGTTGATTGAGAGCATGCCAGGGAGAATTACAGAGGTCTTGAAGAAGAAGGGGCAACACTGCAAATATTGACTTGCTGCATTAACTCATTCTGTCAATATAACCTATTGCTACTCATAATATGATTGCAATTATATTTCTGTATGTGATATAAACATCAGACAAACACTAATAAAAACCAGAGGCCAGCAGATCATGTGAAAATATAATTTTGGTGTCATTCTCAAAACTTTTTGCCATGACTGTACACCCTGCAAGGATTTTTCCAGAGGAATAGTGAGCAATTTGAACCCACAGATACCACACTGAATTTGATAACATTAGGTCGTCATATTGAAAATTTTAATTTTTTTCACAAAAATCTTATTTAGCTTTAAATTTTTCAGTTTTTAAGATGTAACATCAAAAAGCGAACCAGATAGTTTGTTACCTACTTTCTTCTGAGTCTGACAATACCCCACATAAAGTTAAAAAGTTCTGTTTGGACACACAGCAGGGCTCGGAAGAAACCACATTTGGTATTTGGAATGTAAATCTGTCTGGAATAGGTTGCAGACACCATGTCTCATTTGCAGAGCCCCTGAGGTACTAAAACAGCAGAAACCCCCTTAAGTGACCCCATTTTGTAAACTAGACCCATCATAGAATTCATCTAATGGTCTGTTGAGCTTGTTGAACCCGTAGGTGCTTCACAGAACTTTCTAAAGTGTGGATGTGAAAATAAAAATATTTTTTTTTCTGCTAAATTGTTTTAGCCTCAAATTTATAATTTTCACAATGGGTAATAGGAAAAAACGGACCCCATAATTTGTTATGCAATTTCTTCCGAATACAAAGATACTCCATATGTTGTCATAAACTGCTGTTTGGGCATATGGCAGGGCTTGGAAAGGAAAGAGCACTATTTGATATTTGGAGCGTAAATTTGTCTGGAATAGATTGTGTATGCCATTGTCACATTTGCAGAGCGCCTGACATACCAAAACAGCAGAAACCGGGGGTGTGGCCTGGAGCTCATGGAGAGAGGACGTGTGTAGCTGAAGCTCTTGCCATCCAGCCTTAAACCTACAGGATTTTACCCCTTATAGGGGTTTGGTTCCCACCACAACGACAGATCATCGTCTGGGATGTCCTCCTGATCCCTTTGGATCCTTTGGATACCACTTATATCCTGATTTAACCCGCCGCATCCCATCCGCAGTTGTAACAGTAGCCCTGCTGCTGTCGGACCATTACCTCATTGCCCTTAATATACTGAAGGATTACTGTTATCCATTATACTATCTCCATTATCCTGGAAGCCTCCTAACACCTGGAAGATACCGGAGTTACACAGATTGGGCCGCCCGCCATTTGACGCGATTATCCAGAGCCTGGAGTGAAGATCACAAAATGGCGGCGGCGATTTACCTCAGCACTACACTGCTGTGATTCTGACAGGAGTCTGTCAAATAATCTCTGAACTGGACTCTGGAAAATTCTTATTTCACGGATTTTATGCATTTATATATCTGCTGAACCTTCTACTCTAAAACCACTGAAAAAGGAATCTGGACTCCTCAACCCTTAGATGATCGTAATCAGGACTGACCTCTCACTGAAGCCTTGGATTAGGTCTTATATTGTGATAGTCATTCTCACTTCTTCTCTATCTTAACTCTTTCCTGTTCTTATTCCTCTGTAAAGTAATTAATACAACTGTTTGCCTTAACTGCCCATTGCACATATAGCTTGATAATTTGCCATTGCTTAGTATAAAACGATTTTCCTATACTATATCTGGGGTATTGTTACTAGTGTCGTACTTTTGTGTTATTGAGTAATTGTTTATCTAAATTTACCACCTGAGACTTACTCTCCTATTTACTCATTTGATCATCCTTGTCTTACTGTGTAACTGATAAGTAGTATAGACATATTTGCATATATCTACAATATATCAATGTAAACTCTAATATTTGGGAAGGCTCTCTGAAAACCATGGCGTCCCAGAAATCCAAGCTAGATAAATCCAAACCCACTTATAAAGACTCAGCTCAACTAGGAAACCCACATAGGAATAGATCTAGATCCCCTACTAAACAGAGTGATAATGACTCAAGGTCAAGGGATCGAGGCATGAAATCTGATGACTCCACAAATCCAGAATTTGATCCCCAGAAACAAAGGAGAGAAAAAAGGAAGGAGTCGGCCTTTAAACTAGCATCTGCACAAAAACCGACAGTGCAGGAGAGTTCTGACTCAGATGAAGACTCGTCCCTTATAACTAGTCCTCCTAAGCAACGGATAAGGACAGACAGCCCTCCATCTTTAGAAGTTACGGACCCGTTGCAGAATTTTGATTGGAAACAGCCAATTGACCAATCATATTTTAAAGGGATATTCTCTGCCTTCAAGGAGTCCCTTCGCATTGACTTCGACACTAGGTATGATAAACTTCAGAAACAAATCGACTCAGTTACCAACAAAATAGATAAGACTGAGTCTGAGATCTTTGAATTGGAGCAAAAAAATAACAGACTAGAAAAAGAGTACCACCTCCTCAAGGAGGAATTTAGAACAGTAATAAATAAGCTCACTGACCTGGAGGACAGAGGTAGACGACAGAACTTAAAATTCAGAGCTATACCAGAGTCTGTCAAATCTGACCAACTTGCCCCCTACATCAAAAATTTGATTAGAACGGCAATTCCATCTTTATCTGACCTAGAAGTAACACTGGACAGGACACATCGGCTTCCTAAGCCTAAACACCTGAAACCTGATGTCCCAAGGGACGTTATCACTAAGTTCCATTTTTACCAGACTAAAGAGCAGCTCATGGAGTTTCTTAGGCACAAAAAATCCTTCCCTAAACCATACGACTCCATCAAGATCTTTGCTGACTTGTCGAGAGAGACAATGACCCAACGTAAAAACCTAACAAAGGTCACCGACGTATTACGAAATAATCAGATCCCCTATAAATGGGGATTCAACCCCACAAAGGTCCTGTTTTACCACCAGGGGAAAAATTACAGTATTTCTGACATTGCGGATGGGGGTAAACTCTTCAGGGACCTAGGAATTAACATCACCTGACGTTCCAATCTAATTAATGGGCTGAGGCATTAGGCCATAACTTTAGTCCCGCCTAGGAGGTCATCATCGAAACGTTAGTCCCTCCTTGTTTGGAACTTGGTATTTAGTTACTGGACTTAGACCTGTATTGAGGTATTTTATCGCTCAAGTTAAGTTTTTTTTTTTTTTTTTTTATTATTATTTAATTTCTATCTTTGTCTAAGGTTGTAGACTTGATCTGATTTATATTCTTTCTGGACATTTTATAGTTAATTTTTGAAAACATGCTTTGGAAAAAACTATGGACGATTTTATTTCACCAAATATTGAGCTTTTACCATTGCTTGTACAGTATAAGTCATGTCACTTAGATTTCTAACACATAATGTCAATGGCCTCAATACTCCACAGCGCCGTTTCTTTGCCTGGAAGACAATTAAGGACTATAATGCTGATATAGTAGCTCTCCAGGAAACTAAATTCTCCTCTGTCAAGCCACCCCATTTCGCTCATAAAGAATTCCAAAATATATTTTACGCCAATAATATCAAGAAAAAGTGGGGAGTAGCCCTGTTAATCAAAAATTCTGTCTCGTTTGAATTAATCTCAAGCCTTAAAGATCCAAATGGGAGGTATATTATATTAATCTGCAAACTGAACCACCAAATTTTTACCCTCGCTAATGTATATGTACCCAACCAAGGCCAAATATCCTTCCTGAATAAAATAATGCGTACTATTACCCAAAATAAACAAGGTGATTTAATTCTCTTCGGAGACTTTAACATTGTACCAAATTCTCTCCTGGACTCTTCTAACAAGTCAAGGCGTCAATCTTCCTCACTAGGCCCATGGTTGCTCAAAATGGATTTATACGACGTTTTTAGATGCCTTCATTCGTCTTCCCTGGAATTCACTCATTACTCTGGTACTCACAATTCCCACTCTAGGATAGATCTAATTCTCACTAACATATTCTCACTTCCTAAATTTAAAAATATACTAATAGCACCCAGAGTGTGGTCAGATCACTCACCTGTAATATTCGAAGTAACAAACCCCAAAATACCATTGTAGAAAAAATCTGGCGTAATAATAGTTTCCTCTATAACCATCCTGTCTACAAAAAAGAAATCGACAAAGCCATCCAGAACTACTTCAATGAGAATGACACTGATGATATCTCTATATTCACACTTTGGTCGGCCTTCAAGGCAGTACTTAGAGGCAAGCTTATACAATTAAATTCACAACTAAACAAATCTAATAGAGAAAAAACTCAAAAATTAGTTCATGAAATTTATGCTTTAGAGCAAAAACAAGTCTCCAATCCTTCATTTGACTATTCAAAAGATATCCTTAAATTGAGAACAAACCTTAAATCTCTCCTGACCACCGAGTATGACAAATTTATACAGACTACTAAATCTAGGTACTATTTCTCTGATGACAAACCATCGAAACTGCTTGCAGCTAAGATTAGACATTACAAAACTAAGTCACGTATTAGCGAGATTAGAGACCCCCTAGGCCATTCCTATAACCATCCTAAAGATATAGTCAAAGTTTTTGCAAATTTTTATAATTCCCTATATAACCTAAAAGATGATCCAAGCTTCTCAAAACCTTCTGATTCAGACATTAATAATTATTTACACAAACTACATTTACCCACACTAACCGACCAAGACCTACAAGATTTGAACCTCCCATATTTACCGAAAGAGATTTCGGGAGTAATCAAAGGACTTAAACTGGGCAAATCTCCAGGCCCCGATGGACTACAGAATGAGCTATATAAAACTTTTGAAACTCGTTTAGTTCCCTACCTAACCAAATTAGCCAACCATACAACACAACAGGCCTATCTTCCTCAGGATATGCTTGAAGCGATAATAACCATAATCCCAAAAGAAAAAGGTCACCCACTCGACACAAAGAACTATAGGCCCATATCCCTCCTAAATTCGGATACAAAAATTTTAGCGAAGTTGGCTGCGGAAAGATTAAAAATTCATATCGGTAAATTGGTGCATGAGGATCAGGCGGGTTTAATTCCTGGCAGAAATACTGCCGATGCCACCAGAAGAGCAGTCAATCTCATTACCCTAGTTGAGCGTGCCAATCTTCCTTCGGCCTTCCTTGCACTGGATGCAGAGAAGGCTTTCGACAGGGTCTACTGGCCATTCCTATTTAACACACTACAAAAATTTGGTCTCAAGGGTAATATTCTCAACCTAATTAAGTCAATGTATTCTGCTCAATCAGCTCGTGTCTATTCCAATAGTTCTTTGTCACAAAGATTTTCCCTGTCTAATGGCACTAGACAGGGGTGCCCTCTTCCCTTTTGCCCAGTTTATGTAACATACCTGGCGGCGTCCTTGCATGGTGGTCCATCTCCCACTGTGCAAGAGCGCGCACTTGATCTCCAGTCCAGAATGTCTCTCTGGCTTCCCTCCTTGCTGTCTGTTTGTCTGTTTTGGCTGCATAGGGCGACGCCCGCTGAACTTCCTGTTTCTTGTACCTGCTGCGGACACGCCCCTGTTGCACCTTCAGCCTATTGCTGTCCATCTTTGGGTATTTATACCACCTTCTTCCTCAAGATGGCGCCTGAGCATTGTGTCCTGTCAGTCGGCTTTTTGTCTCTGACATGCCAGGTCCTATCCTGTTTTCCTGCCTGTTTTCCAGTTCTGTGTCTGAACTGTGGTCTGTTCTTGTGAACACGCTTCTTGCCTGTTCTTTCGCCTTCTAAGGGCCGTATTCCTAGATCTGCCTGTCTGTGCCTTGCGGTATCTGTTCCCATCTGAACAGAGTCCTGTTTGTGTCTCTGCCTTGCGGTATCTGTTCCCGTCTGAACAGAGTCCTGTTTGTGTCCCTGCCTTGCGGTATCTGTTCCTGTCTGAACTGAGTCCTGTCTATGTCTCCTGCCTTGCGGTGTCAGTTCCCGTGTCTGAACTGAGTCCTGTCTGTGTACTCTTGCCTGCTGCCTTTCCTGGAGGCTGTATTTCCAGGCCTGTCTGAACACGCTCCTAGCCTGTTCCTCCCGCCTTCTAGGGGCCGATTACCTAGATCCGTTCCTGTATCTTGTCTGTCCTGTCTGAACACGCTCCTTGCCTGTTCGTCCCGCCTCTCTGGGGGCCGTATTCCCAGACCCGCTCCTGTATCCCGCTGCAGTGTCGGTCTCTTTCGTACACTCAGTTCCAGTCTGAACTCTCTCCTATCCTTTACCTGTTTTGCCTCTATGTCCGTTCCTTTCCTTTTTCTGCAGAGTCTGAACTCGTACCTAACTCCTGCTTGTTGTCTCTGTACTCCCGTTTGAGAGTTTGTGGTCCACTTGCTACTTCACTGCAAATACCCTGTGGGTATCTGGCTTTGCCTTTCCCTTCCTGTCTGTTCCGTGTGAACAGAGCCCTGTCCGTCCTGCTCTGACTCCTTGCTCACTGCTCCGGCAGCCTTGCTCCGCTCTGACCCTTTTGCTCACTGCTCCGGCAGCCTTGCTCCGCTCTGACCCTTTTGTTCACTGCTCCGGCAGTCCTGTCCTGCCCTGCTTCTGCCCGCTGCTCCGGCAGTCCTGTCCTGCCCTGCTTCTGCCCGCTGCTCCGGCAGTCCTGTCCTGCCCTGCTTCTGCCCGCTGCTCCGGCAGTCCTGTCCTGCCCTGCTTCTGCTCGCTGCTCCGGCAGTGCTGTCCTGCCCTGCTTCTGCCCGCTGCTCCGGCAGTCCTGTCCTGCTTCTGCCCGCTGCTCCGGCAGTCCTGTCCTGCCCTGCTTGTGCTCGCTGCTCCTGCAGCCCCGTCCTGCTCTGTTCTTGCCCACCGCTTTGGGCGTTCCCTCTCTGCTGTGGTTGTCTACCGCATCTGCGGTTCTGTGACCCAGTCTGTACTGGGTCTTAACCTTTCTGTGCTCCAGCCCGTCCTTTCGGCCAGTACCTCCCTGCCTGCATACTCGCCTGTATCCACCCATCTGCATACCTGCCGTGTTTGCTTACATCCACCAGTCTGTGCCAGCCTAACCTGCCTGTTCCAGTAATCCCAGTGTGGGTCAACCCCCGTGTCCGGAGTTTGACCTGGAGTAGCACCTGGTCCCTCTGCCCGGTTTCTCCCTGGTGCACTGGCGTCGTATGCCGTCGTGCCACCTTGGTCGGATCGGCCAGATACTTAGTCACGCCCCTCCAGGCACTCTCCGGTCCATGGTCCAGTGGAACCACAACACCCGCACACGCCAGTCAGTCCGAGCGTGTGCATAACAGCATGCTCAGGCCATGGTTCCCGTTGAGCCCCACGGCCTTCGCTCTCTGAGAAGTTTTCCAGCGAATACATGCATTAAAAATAAATAAATAAAATTTATTTTTTTTTTCTCAGCTGAGTTCCAGGCGAATTACGCACCCGTCCAGATGGATCTATCTGCTCTCGTTCCTGCGGATCCGCCACGTTACTATGGGGATCCAAGACAAAGTCGTGCATTTGTGGAGCAATGCATGCTACACTTCAAGTTCTACCCTCTATGTTTTCCCACCGATCGGGTTAAGGTGGCATTCATTATGTCTTACCTGGCGGGTGATGCCTTGGAATGGATCAACCCCCTATATGAAACACAGGATCCGATCCTCCTGGACCTAATGGCCTTCCTGGTGGCCTTTCTAATGGTCTTCGATGATCCTAACCCGGAGGCTCCTGCTGAAGCTTCACCTCCCAATATCCCGGAGCAGCCCCGATGGGTAATGTGTGTGGGTAGCGCAATAGTCCTCCAGCCCAATGAGACTATTGCCCACCCAGAATCCTCACAGGGTGACTACGCTTTCCGGAATACTTCTCCCAACCTCAAGAGGCAGTCCAGACGTGCTAGACGTAGAGGCAAGCCGTCACGCCAGGGTCTGTCCTCCCTGAGACCTCCTGACCCCAACCTTGAAGTCCCTACTGAAGCTTCATCTCCCTGTATCCCGGAGAAGCCCCAACGGGTAATGTGCGTGGGTAGTGCTCCGGTTCTCCTGCCCGAAGAGACTTCTGCCCATCCAGACTCCACACAGGAGAACTTCCTGCACCCGGCATCAGATGCTTCACCCACTTTAACCGGTGTGCATGTCCAAGGATGCTCCAAAGCTGTGGTTACCTCTGAGTCTGTGCACCTCTACTACCTGGCGCAGGACCCCCTGTTGCCTCCTGAATCCTCCGGGATACCACTCGATGACAAATGGAGAGAGACTTCTCTACACTCGGTACTCGATACTTTGTCCGCTTCGTCCTGTGAGCCTGACAATGGGTACCCCAAAGTGGTAGTTACCCCCGAGTCTCTACACCCCTCCGACCAGGCGGAGGACCTCCAGTTGTCTCCAGAACCCTTCGGGGTGCTACCTGGTAGCGAAAGGACAGAGACTCTCCTATACTCTGTACCTGATACCTCGCTCGCTTCGTCCAGTGAGTCCAACCTAGTGTACTCCGAAGCAGAGGTTACTCCCGAGTCTCTACACCCCTCCGACCAGGCGGAGGACCTCCAGTTGTCTCCAGAACCCTTCGGGGTGCTACCTGGTAGCGAAAGGACAGAGACTCTCCTTTACTCTGTACCTGATGCCTCGCTCGCTTCGTCCAGTGAGTCCAACCTAGTGTACTCCGAAGCAGAGGTTACTCCCGAGTCTCTACACCCCTCCGACCAGGCGGAGGACCTCCAGTTGTCTCCAGAACCCTTCGGGGTGCCACCTGGTGGTGAATGGACAGAGACTTTCCTATATCCTGGATCTGATACCTCGCTTGCTTCGTCCAGTGAGTCCGACCTTGTGTACTCTGAAGCAGAGGTTACCCTTGAGTCTCTACACCCCTCTGACCAGGCGGAGGACCTCCAGTTGTCTCCAGAACCCTTCGGGGTGCCACCTGGTGGTGAATGGACAGAGACTTTCCTATACTCGGTACCCGATACCTCGCCTGCTTCCTCCAGTGAGTCCGACCTAGTGTACTCTGAAGCAGATGTTTTCTCTGAGCCTCTGCACTCTTCTGACCCGGCGGAGGACCTCCAGTTGTTTCCTGAATTCTCCGGGGTACCACCAGATAATAAAGAGACAGTGACTTTTCCTCATTATGTACCTGATAACCCGTCTATTTCTTCCTGTGAGCTTGACAAGATGTACCTCGAAGCAGAGATTACCCCCAAGTCTCTGTCCCCCTCCAACCCGGTGAGGGACTTCCAGTTGTCTCCTGTACCCTCTGGGGTGCCACCTGAAAATATGTGGAGAGAGACTTCCTTGTGTGCTGTTCCTGGTACTCCACCCGTTTCGTCTGTTGCTAAGGATGGCTGGATAGGAGGTAGCATCCTAGCTAACCAGATGAGATCAATTTTTCCTGTGGACAGTGGAAGTGATCTCCTTGAAGTGAACGACTGGTCCTCGAATTCCCTGCGGAAGATTCTGGCAGGCCTGAAGAAGAGGGGGCGTAAGGGGGGGGGGTACTGTAACATACCTGGCGGCGTCCTTGCATGGTGGTCCATCTCCCACTGTGCAAGAGCGCGCACTTGATCTCCAGTCCAGAATGTCTCTCTGGCTTCCCTCCTTGCTGTCTGTTTGTCTGTTTTGGCTGCATAGGGCGACGCCCGCTGAACTTCCTGTTTCTTGTACCTGCTGCGGACACGCCCCTGTTGCACCTTCAGCCTATTGCTGTCCATCTTTGGGTATTTATACCACCTTCTTCCTCAAGATGGCGCCTGAGCATTGTGTCCTGTCAGTCGGCTTTTTGTCTCTGACATGCCAGGTCCTATCCTGTTTTCCTGCCTGTTTTCCAGTTCTGTGTCTGAACTGTGGTCTGTTCTTGTGAACACGCTTCTTGCCTGTTCTTTCGCCTTCTAAGGGCCGTATTCCTAGATCTGCCTGTCTGTGCCTTGCGGTATCTGTTCCCGTCTGAACAGAGTCCTGTTTGTGTCTCTGCCTTGCGGTATCTGTTCCCGTCTGAACAGAGTCCTGTTTGTGTCCCTGCCTTGCGGTATCTGTTCCTGTCTGAACTGAGTCCTGTCTATGTCTCCTGCCTTGCGGTGTCAGTTCCCGTGTCTGAACTGAGTCCTGTCTGTGTACTCTTGCCTGCTGCCTTTCCTGGAGGCTGTATTTCCAGGCCTGTCTGAACACGCTCCTAGCCTGTTCCTCCCGCCTTCTAGGGGCCGATTACCTAGATCCGTTCCTGTATCTTGTCTGTCCTGTCTGAACACGCTCCTTGCCTGTTCGTCCCGCCTCTCTGGGGGCCGTATTCCCAGACCCGCTCCTGTATCCCGCTGCAGTGTCGGTCTCTTTCGTACACTCAGTTCCAGTCTGAACTCTCTCCTATCCTTTACCTGTTTTGCCTCTATGTCCGTTCCTTTCCTTTTTCTGCAGAGTCTGAACTCGTACCTAACTCCTGCTTGTTGTCTCTGTACTCCCGTTTGTGAGTTTGTGGTCCACTTGCTACTTCACTGCAAATACCCTGTGGGTATCTGGCTCTGCCTTTCCCTTCCTGTCTGTTCCGTGTGAACAGAGCCCTGTCCGTCCTGCTCTGACTCCTTGCTCACTGCTCCGGCAGCCTTGCTCCGCTCTGACCCTTTTGCTCACTGCTCCGGCAGCCTTGCTCCGCTCTGACCCTTTTGTTCACTGCTCCGGCAGTCCTGTCCTGCCCTGCTTCTGCCCGCTGCTCCGGCAGTCCTGTCCTGCCCTGCTTCTGCCCGCTGCTCCGGCAGTCCTGTCCTGCCCTGCTTCTGCCCGCTGCTCCGGCAGTCCTGTCCTGCCCTGCTTCTGCCCGCTGCTCCGGCAGTCCTGTCCTGCCCTGCTTCTGCCCGCTGCTCCGGCAGTCCTGTCCTGCCCTGCTTCTGCCCGCTGCTCCGGCAGTCCTGTCCTGCCCTGCTTGTGCTCGCTGCTCCTGCAGCCCCGTCCTGCTCTGTTCTTGCCCACCGCTTTGGGCGTTCCCTCTCTGCTGTGGTTGTCTACCGCATCTGCGGTTCTGTGACCCAGTCTGTACTGGGTCTTAACCTTTCTGTGCTCCAGCCCGTCCTTTCGGCCAGTACCTCCCTGCCTGCATACTCGCCTGTATCCACCCATCTGCATACCTGCCGTGTTTGCTTACATCCACCAGTCTGTGCCAGCCTAACCTGCCTGTTCCAGTAATCCCAGTGTGGGTCAACCCCCGTGTCCGGAGTTTGACCTGGAGTAGCACCTGATCCCTCTGCCCGGTTTCTCCCTGGTGCACTGGCGTCGTATGCCGTCGTGCCACCTTGGTCGGATCGGCCAGATACTTAGTCACGCCCCTCCAGGCACTCTCCGGTCCATGGTCCAGTGGAACCACAACACCCGCACACGCCAGTCAGTCCGGGCGTGTGCATAACAGTTTATAGAGCCATTTGCCTCTTCTATTAGAGAAAACATTAACATTACTGGCATCCCTGTCAATACTAAGCAAAGCAAAATAGCCCTATTTGCGGATGATATTTTACTTACCATCTCAAATCCCCTTAAGTCCCTGAGGCATATTACCACCACAATTGACGAATTCTCACACCTATCACTATACAAAGTTAATAAGTCTAAATCTCAAATAATAGACTTTAACATAGAAAACACATTTCTACAATACCTAAAAAAAGAATTTGAGTACATATGGGAGGAGAAGAAAATTATATATCTGGGAATTAAGTTGACTAAACCTTCTTCAGATCTAGTCTCAGAAAATTTGACCACACTATTCAACACTTTTCATTTAGATTACATTCGCCTGGCTAAGCTAGAAATCTCATGGCTAGGTAGAATTGAAGCGTTCAAGATGCTCTTACTCCCAAAATTTATTTATGTCATAAGATCTATTCCCATTTTTAAACCAAAACAATGGTTCAAGAAACTACAATCTCAACTTATGAAATATATTTGGAACCATAAAAAGGCAAGAATCCCTACCCTCTCATTATTAAAACATAAAAAGATGGGAGGACTGGGTGTTCCCAATTTATATAATTATTATCTGGCCACCACATTAAAGCTTTCTCAGGGATGGTTAATTGAATCTAATAACACATCCTGGATCAACATAGAGACGTCAGCTGCTAAAACTGAACAATTAAGGTCCCTAATTCTCGCCCACCTTATTGAGCCTTCTAGGCCCCCGCCAAACTACCCCACCTTAAAAGCCGTTATTCTGGCCTGGAGAGACTTGGTAAACAAATCCTCTACACACTTCCCTTTAATTAAAATTAAAAATATCCCTTTGGTTGTACTAGAAATCTTAATTACAAACCTCGACCTGTCGACCTGGCTAGATAAAGGCATAAATACTGTTAATGACCTCATTTCTGATGATACCCTCTTACCCTTTTACACATTACAAACTAGATACTCTCTCTCAAGAGATGAGAGGACGAATTGGAAGCTTATCTCTAATTTGCTTACGAAACCTTCCCTCACGTTTGCCATGCCACAAATAGTAGTACAATTAATAAATAATCCAGAGAAAACATCTATTTGGAAGACAAATGCATTGTATAAAATTTTTAATGAGGAAGTGAATTTGCCTTACCACCCCTTTTTTAAAACTTGGGAGAAAGAACTTAACATTAAAATAGATCTGAATAAAATGAGTAAGACCTTAAACATAACATACTCTCACACAGCTTCAGCGACAATGCATGAGTCTTACTTCAAGGTTCTTTCACGGTGGTACTGGACTCCAATAAAACTTCATCGCATTAACCCCACCAATTCGCCTTATTGCTGGAGGAAATGCAATAATCAAGGCACATTAACCCACATGTTCTGGGGATGTCCTAGACTGCTTAAATTTTGGATGGATACTAAACTCTTAATATCAGATATCACAGGAATGACCATATTCATTACTCCACAATTAGCCCTCTTGTCAATTGGAATAGAAGACTTCCCAAAGCAGTTACGATTTATAATTTCGCATATTATAGTGACTGCTAGACTCATTATTGCTACGAGATGGACTAAACCTGATCCACCCGGTATAGATGTACTTATAGACCGAATTACCCAACATAGCGTGTATGAACACAATATAGCAATTAGAAGCAACTCTTTCTCAAAATACCTAGATCGTTGGACCCCCTGGATCTCTAAATACTTACCGCTACTCTTACATAAGGCCAATTGACATTCCATATATTATCAAGTGAACCAATTGTTTGACTCTCTCCTTTGTTCTTTTTAATGGTAATACAGAACTTCCTTTAGCTAAATTAAAATCTAAATTTTTTATGAATCTTTTTTATTTTTATTTTTTTAGACACATTTAATGTATTTCTTTAATAAACCTAAAGTTTATGTCTTCATAGATTTTATGTCTAGACTCATTAATAGAGTACTTATCTATTTGTATTTAAACTATACTATATTGTACAATACAGTGATTTCTAAACCTTTTTGTCTACAATATGTAGATTGTTTGTTTTCCTTTCCCCCCCTCTCCCTTCCCTTCCCTCCCTTTTTAATTTATGTACCCTACTCCTTCCCATCCCCTGGCTACTTTAAAAACTTTTTCAATAAAAATATTTTGAAACACAAAACAGCAGAAACCCCCCACAAATGACCCCATTTTAGAAATTAGACTCCTCAAGGAATTCATCTAGTGGTATATTCAGCATTTATAACCTACAGGTAATTCACAAAACATTATAACATTTAAATGTGAAAACAAAAAATTACATTTTTTTCATTAAAATACTGTTTTAGCACCAAATTTAAAATTTCCAGGAAGGTAATAGGAGAAAATGGACCCTATAATTTGTTACGCAATTTTTACTGAACTTTCAGTACCCCATATGTGGTTGTACACTACTGTTTGAGCACACGTCAGGGTTTGGATAGGAAGGAGCGTTACTTGGCTTTTAGAATGCAGATTCCGTGTGAATAGATTGTGGGCTTCATCAGCGAAGCCCCTGAGGTGCCAAAATAGCAGAAACCTCCCACACATGACCCCATATTGGAAACTTCACTGCTTAAGGATTTTATCTGGGGGTATAGTGAGTATTTTGAACTCACAGGTGCATCACAGAATTTTGTAAGCTTGGAAAGTGGAAATATAACATTTTAGTGGTAAAAATGTAATTGTTGCATTTGTTGCAAATTTGTCAGATACACAAAGGTTAATAGGTAAAACTGTACACCACAATTTATTGCTCATTTTCTCCCGAACGCGGTGATGCCCCATATGTCGTCAGAAATCACTGTTAGACCACACGTCAGGGCTGAGAAGGAAGGAGGGCTATTTGGCCTTTGGAGCACAGATTTTGCTAGAATAGTTTACGGGTGACATTTGAGAAGCCCCAAAGGTGCCAGAGCAGTAGAAAAACCCCAAAAGTGACCCCATTGTAGAAACTACACCTCTCAATGAATACATCTGCAGTGACTATTTTGTAACATCCACCCCAGGCTTTTTTCTGGAGAATTGCAAATATGCCAGTTTAGGGCCCATACATTGTGCCCCTATACAGTGTAGAGCCCCCATACATTGTGCCCAGCTTGTGCTTCTAGAGACGTGCACCCCGTAAATTGTTAAGTGCTCTATCCCCACTACAATAATGCCAAACATGTGGCCGCTTCCTGTGGTTTAGGCACAGTGGGGCTCAGAAGGAAGGGGACATTTGGTTTTGGGAGCACAGATATCACTGGATTTTATTTGAGGGGGTGGGAGCCATGTCGCTTTTCCAGAGTCTTTGTTCTACTAGTAACGTGGGGACCCCCTATATCTCCAGTGACAAATGACAGACCTGAGTGGGGGCTAGTTTGTGCTGGACAACTTACGGTTTTTGTTGGTAACATTTTGGGGTACATAACATTTTTTGATCGCTCCCAGCATAAGGCTGGATCACATTCTTGTGTTCTACACTGAGCACTTACCGTCGTGGTTTCCGTGTAAATCCCACAAAAAAGTGATTCAGACGAAACCCCCAATGGGACCACCCACCATAATGAGGCATCTGTTGCAGTGGTATCCATCTTTTTTGGTGTTCACAGAATTGTGGTCGTCCACACTTGTGCGCTAAAAAGATGCCTAATATGATGGGAAACCACCGGAACAGAGACCAGACGGAGTCCAAAGTGACTCCAACTGCCTCATAACTGGGTTATTTCTTCAGAGGTTTTGTTTGAATCGCAGTTTTGGGGATTTACACGGAAACCCCGACGTAAGCTCTCAGCGGAGAGTGCAGGATAAATGTGATGTGATAAATGTGACATGAGCCATGTTCTAGTTTTTTAGGGGGTGCTACGAACATATAGGCAGCAGTACAAGAAGAGTTCTTATTTTTATTTTTTACGCTGTTCCTCATTTAGTATAAGTGATTAGATGACTTTATTCTTTGTGTCGATGTGAATACATCGATACCTGATTTATACAGTTTTGTTTTTTTTTGCCGCTACCACACAGTAAAAATGCTTTTTGTTATAAAAAAATTGTTTTTTTGCCGCCATTTTCTGAGAGCTGAAACTTTTTAATTGATTGGCGAACAGAGCTGTATGTTGGCTTATTTTTTGCGGGACAAGTTGCCGATTTTTTGGTACCATTTTGGGGTACACAATGTTTTTGTTATTCAGATTTTTGAACAAAAATGAACAATTCAGTTATTGGGTTTCTTTTTGCGCTGTTCACCATGTGCTAAAAGTGATAAGACTGATTTGTTTGTCAGGTCAGTACAATTACAGCGATAACAGATTTATATAATTTTTTTATGCTTTGCTGCTTTTACAGACTAAAAACAATAATAATAATAATAAAATAAATAATAAAATAAATAATAATAATAATAAAATGAATTTGTTTTTACATCGCCATATTCTGAGAGCTGCAACTTTCTTATCTTTTTCCCGAATTAGCCATATTAAGGTTTGTTTTTTTGCGGGATGATTTGGTGTTTTATTCATACAATCCTTTTTTAAATATGCCTTGTTGATTGCTTTTTATTCAATATTTTGTGTGGCAGTATAATGAAAAGGCGACATTTTTGGTGTGTTTTTTTTAGTGGCGAAACGACTTTAGGTGATTTTTGTGTACTTTTTCTTTTTTTAACTTTTTTACACATTTTATTTTACTGTGGGATATGTATAATTTTTACTTTGATCTCTGGTCTCGTGCTGGAGACATGTCAGTGTCTCACTGACTGTGCCTGTGAGACCTGGCTTGTAGCTGGATCTCGCAGGCCACCGTACTCTGGGGTCATCAGATGTCCTCAGGGTACCATTGCAATGATCGACACCCGCGATTACAATCGCGGGTGGTTGATCCTGCCATCGGATTTTGAACCCACCCTTTAACCACTTAGGGACCGCTGTTGCGATTGACAGTGGTATTTAAGGGGTTAATGGGCCCAATTGGCTTCAAAGCCAGCTGGGTCCGATATCCCAGGGTGTCAGCAGTCAGTTTCAACTGTCTCCCGCGGGAATTGTGCCCGCTTCAGGGTGCTATTCACTTATTCCCGACCACCACTTTAAAAAACGGCGATCAATAATAAAGTCCCTTAGGAGTCGCCATCTTAATGCATATTGGCGGTCATTAAGGGGTTGAAAAAGGAGGCGTTGTAGGTTTCAACCAATTTTAATTTGCATAAAAAGTTGCAATTGGTGCAAAAATGTTTGCATTAACTTGCAACAAATCACACATTGGTCTCTGGCTGTTACCTAACAGTGGTAAATGTGATACTGTGCTTAAAAAGTTTCACCGACGCAAAATGTATCATTAAGGAATGACATTGGATAAATATGGAGTGGGGAAGATGAAGTAAGTACTCTAAAGATGTGGGCAAGATTTTACTCCATTTTTGATGAACATGGATGATAATGTTTGGGATTATTTGTCAGATGGAGACAATGGACCAATTTATAAAGCAGGACTTTAGGAGGTTTTTATTGGAACCATGGAAAAATATCTATGAGATTTTTTTTAATCTAAAACAAAAACTGTCTGTCTAGAAAAAATTCCTTGAAGCAGCACTATAATACTGGCTGGTGCAAGTCCCGGAGTCTCATCCATGTCCTCAATAAATATAGCTAAAAAAAATGGCAGCACTACAAAGTACAAAAGAAAGTGAAGATGCCATGATTTTTTTTGTACCAGGACTTTGGAGTGCTGCCATCTTTTTAGCTATATTTCTATCTATCCTTTTAGATACAGTGTATAATATATAGAACAGGGGTTCACACTGATAAACTGCTTCTCACTGTATTTTTTTCATTTTGTGATAGTGTACTGCCACCTAGTGTCAAATTATAAAAATACAGCACAATTTGTGAAATGAACGTATGGTCAGTTACAGTATCGGCATGTTACATTACAATACACAGCAAAAAATATACATCCTTTTAATGGAAAAATAGTGAATGCATTTTTTGTATTCTATCTGCTTTTTAACTATCCAAGGCTATCAATTAGAGTAATAAAGCCCTGCTTCTCCTCGGCTCCTCGCTCTTCAGATACATGCTATATAAGAATCTGCCTGTAGAAAATAAATCATGATCTGGTGTCATTGATTGGTCAGGGATGTGTGAGACTGATATTATTCTTCATCATGCATTATGCAGCGTGGCTCTTTTTAGTAAATTGAAAATAAAGCCATGCCAAGAAATTGAGTTCAATTGTGACATCATTGTTGGATAAAGTAACTAGCGTCTCCTTGTAGAAATCAATACAATAATATAGTGTGCATTCTGTGACAGAGCTTCCTGAAAAGAGAATGCACTGCAGATTGCCCTTGACTTATTGATGACCTATTCTCTCAATAGGTAATCAATATCAGATTGGCGGGGGATCGACATCTGACACCCCTGTCCATCAGCTGCTTACTTCTCCGACTGCAGCTGGATGTGTGCAGAGGCTCCATAGACTTTGTAGTGTCCCCTTCCAGGCACTGCTGCTCATTTCCTATTGAAGTGAATGAGATCTGAGTTGCAGTACCTGAGAATGGCCACTAAACAATGTACGGTGCTGTACTGGCCAGGCTCTGTACACTGCGTACATCCGAGCTCAGCGTGAGCTGCAAATAGCTGATTGGTGGCAGTGCCAGGGCAGCAACTTTAACAGTATAGTGCAGTATTAATTAACATATGTGTATAGGAATGCAGTTTGTTTCCCTTATATGAAAGGACAATTTTAGAGGAGGAGGAATGATTGGTAAAGACTAGTGATGCGCGAGCACTAAAATGCTCGGGTGCTCGAAGAGTGGGTCGAGCACATTGGAATACTCGGGTGCTCGACCCGAGCAACGAGCCCAATGTAAGTCTATGGGAAACTCGAGCATTTTTCTGGCGGTCCCCCCCCCCGGCGGTCTGCAGAAGGTCAAAAATTGCCCAAATCGATGGGAACGGTGCTCAATTAAACGTCAGGCAGGCAGAATATATAGGCAAACAGGCAGGCAGGGTATATAGGAGGGTGCATGAAAAACATAGCAGGGCAATTGGAACACACTAGTGCCCTCCGATTTTCATGCACCCGTCTCTTTAACAAAGCCAGCAATTCATCAGCGGCATACACCGGTACCCGACAATTTAGAACAGAAAGAATAGAGCATCACACATAGATTAGATAGAAACATGTCAGTCACATATATAATAAGTACAGCCCCCAGCTGAATACCTAGCCTTTACTAGCTATTAAAATGGGGACCCCCAAAAAAATGATGTGGGATCCCCCCTATTTTAATAGCTAGCAAAGGCTAGGCAGACAGCTGGGGGCTGATATTAATAGCCCAGGAAGGGTGCCATGAATATTGGCCCCCTCCCAGGCTAGAAACACCAGCCGTCAGCCGCCCCAGAAATTGCGCATCCATAGGATACGCCAATTCTGGCACTTAGCCTCGCTCTTCCCACTGCCCTGTAGCGGTGGCAGTGGGGTAATAGGGCTGGGGTTGATGTCAGCTTATAATGCCAGCTGACATCAAGCCCAGGTTAGTAATGGAGAGGCGTCTATAAGACACCCCCATTACTAACCCCATAGTCAAAGTTAAAAAAACCCACAAACACCCAGAATAAAGTCCTTTACTTGAAATAAACACACAATTCTTTAATGTTCTAAATTAAACCATACTTACCATCACGTCCATTCCAGCTGAACGATCATAGACACTGCAGAGCGCAGGCATGCTTGCGCTCTGCAGTGTCTCTGAAGGATGAAAAGCTGGATGGCAGCGCTCAGCTGCGATCCAGCCTGTCATCTTAATGCCATCCCAGCGTGGGAGAATTCTCCTGCTCAAGCGCTGAGCACAGGAGAATTCTCCCACGCTGTCAGTGACGTGCATGAGGTGAGCTGAGTTCATTGGACATGAACTCGGATCATCTGGATGCCGTCACAGCCAGACACTGAGGAGCGCAAGCATGCCTGCGCTTCTCAGTGTCTGCGGCATGGCAAGCTGGATGGCAGCTTTCGGCTGTGATCCAGCCTGTCATGTGGATGTACCAGAGCTGAAGCTGTCCTGGGAGCCATGGAAAGTTAAGGATGAGGTTGCTTTATTATTTTACTTTTATTGCAGAAGACATTGGCTTCAGCTAGAATGGGCGTGATGGTAAGTATGGTTTAATTTAGAACATTAAAAAATTGTGTTTATTTCAATTAAAGGACTTTATTCTGGGTGTTGTGTTTTTTTTAAATACTTTGCTAGAAATTCATGGCGGTCATGTCTAATATTGGCGTGACCCCATGAATTTCGGGCTCAGGGCCAGCTGATAATACCAAGCTGGCCCTAACCCCTTTATTACCCAATGAGCCACCGCACCAGGGCCCTGGATGAGTTGGGTACAGCACCAGAAGATGGCGCTTCTATGAACGTGCCATTTTCTGGGGTGGTTGCGGACTGCAATTTGCAGCGGGGGGGGGCCCCAGAAAGCTTGGGCCTCCCTGCGCTGCGGATTCCAGCACCCAGCTGCCTAGTTGTACCTGGATGGACACAAAAATAGGGCTAAGCCCCACATATTTTTTTTTAATTATTTCATGAAATAATTAAAAAAAAAAGGGCTTCCCTATATTGTTGTGTCCGGCCAGGTACAAATAGGCAGCTGGTGGTTGGGGGCCGCCCGTTCCTGCCTGCTGTACCTGGCTGGACACAAAAATAGGGCGAAGCCCCACATCAATATTTTTTTAATTATTTCATGAAATTCTAGCCTGGGAGGGGGCCAATACTCATGGCACCCTTCCTGGGCTATTAATATCAGCCCCCAGCTGTCTGCCTAGCCTTTGCTAGCTATTAAAATAGGGGGGACCCCACGTCATTTTTTTGGGGGGGTCCATCATTTTAATAGCTGGTAAAAGCTAGGTATTCAGCTGGGGGCTGATATTAGTAGCCTGGGAAGCTCCGTGGGTATTACCCCCTTCCCAGGCTTCAAACATCTGCCCCAGCCGTCTGCTTAACCTCCGCTAGAGACCAAAATTACGGGGAACCCCACACCAATTTTTTTTTTAATAAATCCTTTATTTTAACACTAAATGACAAGTACAGTAAAGAACACTATCACTGTACTTATTATATATGTGACTGACATGTTTCTATCTATCTAATCTATGTGTGATGCTCTATTCTTTCTGTTCTAAATTGTCGGGTACCGATGTATGCCGCTGATGAATTGCCGGCCGGCTTTTTTAAAGAGACGGGTGCATGAAAACACTATTTTTTTATTTTTTTTAATAAATCCTTTATTTTAACAGTAAATAACAAGTACAGTAACCAACACTGTCATTGTACTTATTATATATGTGACTGACATGTTTCTATCTAATCTATGTGTGAAGCTCTATTCTTTCTGTTCTAAATTGTCGGGTACTGGTGTATGCCGCTGCTGCATTGCCGGCTTTTCATGTTTCACTGTGAGCACTGTTCCCATCGATCTGGGCAATCACTGTAATGCCACAACCACCATGGCTGTGATATTACAGTGAGTGGCAGACAATCCCTGCATGATTGGTGCTCTAAATAGCGCCAAACATGCAGGACGGGGACCCGAGCTCCCCCCCGAGCATCTCAAAAGTACTCGGCGAGCTCCGAGCATCTCAAGTACTGAGATACTCGGGCGAGTACCGAGCAGTGGCGAGCATGCTCGCTCATCAATAGTAAAGACGACTGTATCCAGTGTTTTCAGGGACAACAAAATAACAGCCTCTTGGTAACGCCGAACCAAGAACCATTGTCTCTAATGAGACTCCATTATTAAATTGTTATTCTTGTGTAGATGCTGTCTATCTATCTAAAGAAAATAAATGACGCAGCACCAGCTTCAGAATTAAGGATAGGTGCCAGCCCATGGGTTGTAGCCGAAAAAACAGATAATATAAAAATAAGGCAGGTGGCACTCAAAAATGAGAAACAATCAAAAGTCCAGTGAAACTTGTAATAAGCCATATGTGCAACAGGCAACGTTTAGGCTCCACAAAGCCTTTCTCATGCCGAAAGAGAAAAGGCTGAAACATTACCTGTTGCACATACGCTTAATGGCTTCTTCCACACTCTTATGGTATTTTTCTCTCTTGCAGGGGAACTCATCAATCTGGCCATGTACTGTGAAAGAATAAGAAGGAAATTCTGGCCAGAGTGGCACGATGACAATGACAACTCACTATATGAAACAGATGACAGCGGTGAAGACAGCAAGACACATACTCCTCTGCAAGACTTCAGCTTTTATTCAAGGACAGGGACTTTTGATGATGAAGGGACAGAAAACAGCATTTCTCAGACACCAGATACTGATTTTACAGGACATTCGCTCTTTGACTCGGATATGGAAATGGATGACTTTACAGATCATGAGCAATGCAAGTGAAGCACACAGCCTTTTGTGGGGGTCACTTAGGAGACCCCTGTCCTAACATTATAGTATCCGTACAGGTTTTGCACACATCTTTGGTTTATAAAAGCCTTATATCTGTCAGACAATGCGACTAGAACATACAATCCGCGCGAGATGTTTAATATTTGAATATTATATTAATACGTGTGTTACTTGTCACCAGATGAAAACGATTCTCAATCTTTGCCTTTAAAACTTGATCATAACTATTCCAAATGTCTTGCTGCCATTGGTGCAGACATTCAAGTGGATAATCGAGTAAGTAAACTGTTGTAGCTGAAGTGTCTATAGCACTGTAGCCAAAAACATTAATGCAATAGCGTCTAATGAATGTGCGTGCTGTCAGTATGGTGGTCCATAGTCTGTGTGTAGCTTGCACTTTTGTTGCTATTGCCAGAAAGATGAGTTATAGTTGCAATAGGTACCTTGAATCCAAATGCTGATTTTATGCACATGTATATCAATGTCATTATTAAAGGGGCTATCCATTCGTATGATATTGTTTACCTATGGATAGGTCATCAATTTCAGATTGGTGAGGGTCCGACACCCAGCACCTCCACTGATCAACTGTTAACAACAACCATATGTAAACTTTGAAAGGAGCTGCACTGCACGTGTGTAGCGGCCGCTGCAGAGTACTGCAGATCAGCTCTTAATGGAGAGAATAGGTCATTAATATCAGATAGAAGCTGTACCTGACAGTTGCTGCAACACATAGAATGGAGCTGCGCATCACAGCTCCGTTCAATGTTTACATCCAGTTGACGGATCTATGGCAATGCCTGGTGTTGGACTGCCTCCGATCTAATATTGCTGACCTATAGGATAGGATAAGTCATCAGTATCATATGACCAGACAACCCCATTAATTATAATTATTTTTTTAGCAAAACTTTAGAGGAGACTCTTTCTCCCAGTAGAATGATATAAGCCTAATTGATCCAGTACAGATCTTTGTGGGCTTGGGCACCATAGAGGTCCACCCATGATTGGCATACCTACATTCTGTTCTATGCACCGCCATCCCTATAAACAGTGCTCTTAGGTGTGGGAACAGAAGGATAGGTGTTGTGCAAAACGTGTCTAATTTCCCTCTGCTTTAGAACTGCCTCTTTCTAGAGAAATACACTATTCCTGGAGAATTTCTTAGATATGTGTAACACATTTGTGTGTTGATGCTGTTAATATCATTGTGCGGATGCGATCCCTGAAACATGCTTTACTGTGCGAATGCATGAACCATGCCCGACCCAAAAGTGAAGACCTATACATCACTACATCACAAACCCGCAAGGACTGCGGACAACACCAAAAGTCTCCTCTTTATTTCATGAACACATTCCTGATCTGTCTTGTTGGTAGTGATCATCTTTGAGGAAGTTTGCCATTGCTTGCTAAAAAAACCTTTCCCCCATTCTGCCATAACACCGATTTCTTCGCCAACACAAAATATATCTTGTTCTGCTTACCACTTTCCAATTACGTCTAGTCACATCTGTGTAAACTGAGGCACCGTATGGGGAAAAAAACAGATTTTGTGCTGCTCCTTGCTGTTTGCCATTGCATAACTGCAGTTCATCGTTTTCTTAGGAGGACACACATTATGGAGGTTTAGTGTAGTCTACCATATAGATGGTGTGTGGTCACATATGCGTATCATCTACTGAGAAGAGAACCTTATAGACTTTATATACCACTCTTTATGCAATGGGAATGAAATTGATGAGATTTTTTTTAATTTACAGATGTTTATTATGCCTGTATCACTTTGTTGGCTTAAAGAAATGGATAGTCCTATATGAATAAAAGATTTATTATTGTTAATATTTATTCATCATTTTAATTTTGGAATGCAGACCAGGTGAAAACCTTCTGATCATCCAGAGAGCCCACCCTTCTCTCTGTGTAGAACAGTGACACGTCCTCTGTTAATTTTATTCTAATCTTTGTTGCTAATATTTCACACATAGATATATCATTATTAAGATCATATAGTTTTTTTGTGAATCATCCAATGAGATATAGACATTAGCGTTAGTCGGCTTGTAAACAGCGCAAAATAGGACTGTCATCTGCCAAATCTTTGGGGCTTATTCCTAAATTAGAGTCCAGGCCCACCACATCCACTGTGATAGGACAGTCCAAACCTGCTTTGGCCTCATAAAAGGGTTTACTGTATATGTAAGAAATCCTACTGCCCCCTTAGTCATAGAGCATGAATACTGAGGTGTTACAGCCAGATTAAAAACACCAAAACCATATGTTGTCATGTGCTAACTAATGAATTAAATCATATATAGCAATCCTGAGGGAACACCCTTCATAGTCAGAGTAGGAAAAGAAGGAAAAAAAATACCAAACGCAAAAAAAAAACAAAACAACCACAAATAACATGAAGTGTATCAATAGTTACCAAACATAGACAGGTGTTTCATAAAATGTGAGTTCGATGGAAATTTTCTCTTCCGCTTTTACAAAGTACAGAGATATACAGTATAGTGACTTACAGGTGACGTTCTCTCTGATTGGGGTCTTTTACTTTTCTAGCCTTCCATCTGGCCCAGACAGACATAACAACTTCTCCAGCCATGACTTGTCTGCAGAGTTTATCAGAAAGACATATTTGACTTCTCACATTTCCAGCATCTGCACCTGTGACATGCAACAATGACCCCAAAACTTAAAAAATTACACTCATAGCCGAAAGTGATGGCACCCTTGAAATTGTTCCAGAAAGTGAAGTATTTCTCCCAGAAAATTATTGGAATTACACATGTTTTGCTATTCACATGTTTATTTCCTTTGTGTGTATTGGAACAACACAAAAAATGAAAAAAAGCAAATTGGACGAAATGTAACACAAAACCCCAAAAATGGGCCAGACAAAATTGTTGGCTCCCTCAACTTAAGATTTGCTTCCACACCCTTACGAATAAATATCTGCAATCAATAGCTTCCTATAACCATCAACAAGCTTGTTACACCTCTCAACTGGGATTTTGGGCCACTCTTCTTTTGTAAACTGCCCCAGGTCTCTCATATTTGAAGGGTGCCTTCTCCCAAAAGCAATTTTAAGACTTCTCCACAGTTGTTCAATGGGATTGAGATCCGGACTCATTGCTGGTCACTTCAGTTCTCTCCAGCGCTTTGTTTCCATCCATTTCTGGGTGCTTCTTGAAGTATGTTTGGGGTCATTGTCCTGCTGGAAGACCCATGACCTAGGACGCAAACCCAGCTTTCTGGCACTGGGCACTACATTGCGACCTAAAATCCTTTGTTAAACTTCAGATTTTATGATGTCTTGCCCACATTCAAGGCACCCAGTGCCAAAGGCAGGAAAACATCTTTGAACCTCCATCATATTTGACTTTAGGCACTGTGTTCTTTTTAGGCCTCATTCCGTTTTTGGTAAACAGCAGAATGATGTGTTTTATCAAAACTCTATCTTGGTCTCACCTGTCCACATGATGGTTTCCCAGAGTATTTTGGCTTACTCACATACATTTAGGCAAACAGCAGTCTAGCTTTTTTATGTCTCTTGTGCCAGCAGTGGGGTCCTCCTGGGTCTCCTGTCATAGCATTTAATTTAATTGAACTGTTTACAGATAGTTCTGCTGGCAATGATGCGACACTGCGTTGTTTCTGCTGCTTTTTTTCTGCAGGTGTCCGCATCATACAACGCTATAACAATATTCTCTGATCATTGCGTGTTTGCTGCGTTTCTTTTATGCGTTTTCTGCTTATTTGATGTGATTTTGGTGAAGATATGAAGCAGAGTTTTAATGCTGTTTTATTACTACAGAAAAATGTTGATTCTGTGCTTAGAAATGCAACTGCGTTTTTTTTTTCATGCGTTTTTTCAGAAGAAGCCTATAGAGAAAAAATGCTGTGATCAAAGGCGTTTTTTCCGCTTGAAACTCGTCAAGTTTTTAATTTTTTCTCACTAACTTTTTTCTCTTTTTTAAATGATGTGATTTCATGAAAACTACACCTACTTTGCGCCCAAGGATGTGGCTTAGCTGTGTGGTTTTGGTGTTTTTTTTTTCTCTCTTGTTTTCTAAGTGGAGCCTCAAAAAAGCATGTAAAAAACTGCAGTTACTTTTTTAAGTGCAGAATCAAAGCTTTTCTGTACTATAAAAAAAACACATTAAAACGTGGCTTCAAATCTGCACCAGAAATGCATTAAATGAGGCGGGAAAAGGCATAAAAATGAGGCAATAATCAGAGAAGACTGTTATTCTGTAGTTTGGAGCGGACATCTGCAGAAAACAAAAAAACACAGTATTTCTGCAACGAGTGAACACGGCCTTACAGACACAAAACAGCCAGATGTCATTTAGGGAAACTACATAAAGATGAGAAAGTTCTGGTGGCTCCGACTGTGAATGAATGAGGAAAAAGTAAATCCATAGGTCCCAACTAGAGATGAGCAAGGAGGTACAGATGACGTCCCACCATCTCTGGCTAATCAAAAGCCGCACCAGGAACGTCGGAAGGTAAGAGATTTGCGGCCTCCCATCCAGCTGCCAAGTAGGATTGAAATGCATGATGGACCAGAGACCCGTGAATCTATCTACTCATCTTATGCCTAACCATGCCAGATACAGCGGAGAGTCCCAGATTTGGGTCTACGCCCTGCAGTCTTGGGCTGCTGCTGAATTTTCCTCACTACCACTGCCCCTCTGACATCTCCTCCTGCCAGAGTAGAAAGAAATGGTAAATGGGCGTGGATAGGGTGTGACCAGGGGCATGGCCAAAATTTGCCTCTTTCCCTCTTTCTGTTCTTCAAACGTTGGGAGGTATGCATGACCATTATGCATCTCAGCGAAATGCCAGGACGCTGCTGAATATTTATATAGTAATTTACTCAAGGCATCTGAAAGATGCCTCCGTATGCGAACCTTTAACGGACCGCTCATGCATCCTACATATTGAAAATTGCATGTAATAAGATAAATTACATTTGTTGCATTACAATTTATGTAAGTGTTAATATTAGGGATGAGTGAACCTGAACTATAAAATACATGGTTCGTACCGGACACTGAACATGGACTTTTTCCCAGAAGTCCTTTTTACTGTCTTTATTCAAAAAAACTACTTTTTCCTCTGTGTGTGTGTCTTTTTATTTTAAATAAGTGGTTAGTAATGGGGGTGTATGATAGCTGCCTCACTACAACTGTTAGGTGTTTGCTGGATTTGAAATGGGTCCAGAACCTTCTGTGGTCTCCCATTCTGGTCAAGCCAGGGCTGATGCTGCTCAGCATCATCTTCAGTCCAAATGCCTAGCTGATCCACGAGACGTACAGGTTGTCTCTTGGGTCTTTGTTCCTAGCAACATGAAGGATAGGTTTTGGATGGAGACAGGGCTGTTAAAGCCCAAGTCCAGGATTCTCTGTACTGAGCATGCCCGTGACATGGCGGACCGTGATTGGTGGTTTGGGAGTCAGCTGATCCGGTGACCTGGCACCGCCTGATTGGTCGCGGGTGACGTCACCTATGGTGCGATGGTGGGCAGGGCTTAATCTTTAAAAAGCCTGCCCACAAACATGGCGGCGTGCTTTGATCATTGAGCTGTGATGGTGTTGTCTCTTGGTCTCTTGGGCTCCACGTGTGCTTTAGTTTCTGGCAGGCAGGCTTAGTAATCAATATTTGCAGTTTTGAGTTAATGATATGCTTGTTCTCCGGGGCAGGACTGTAGGCAGTGTCTTATCTAGGTGCTCTAGGCCAGATCAGCAAGAAAAGACCTGCCCACAGGCCGCCCCGAAGCACAAGTATGTTCCTCATCATAGAGACAGCCAGACAGAGAGAGACTGACAGCCAGAGAGAGGCAGCCAGCCAGAGACAGATAGACAGCCAGCCAGAGACAGCCAGAGACAGAGGCAGTGAAACACAGATAGACTGCCAGAGAGGGAGAGACAGATAGACAGCCAGAGAGGGAGAGACAGCAAGAGACAGACAGAGAGGGAGAGACAGCAACAGACAGGTAGACATCCAGAGGCAGAGAGACAGCCAGAGAGAGAGACATCCAGAGACAGAGAGACAGATATACAGCCAGAGACAGAGAGACAGCCAGAGACTGAGAAACAGCCAGAAAGACAAACAGAAACAGAGAGACAGACAGACAGCCAGAGAGACTCTGGCTGGCTGTGTCTCTCTGGTTGGCTGTGGCTCTCTCTGGCTGTCTTTCGCTGTCTCTGGCTGTTTCTCTGTGTTCCTGTCTCTGTCTGTCTCTGGCTGTCTATCTCTCTCTCTCTGGCTGGCTGTCTCTCTGTCTGTTTCTGTCTATCTCTCTGTCTCTGTCTATCTCTCTGTCTCTAGCTGTCTATCTGTCTCTCTGGCTGTCTCTATGTCTCTGTCTCTCTCTCTGACTGGATGTCTCTCTCTCTGACTGGATGTCTCTCTCTCTGACTGGATGTCTCTCTCTCTGTCAGTCTCTCTCTCTGTCAGTCTCTCTCTCTGTCAGTCTCTCTCTCTGTCTGTCTGTCTCTCTCTCTCTGTCTGTCTCTATGATGAGGAACATACTTGTGCTTCAGGGCGGCCTGTGGGCAGGTCTTATCTTGCTGATCTGGCTTAGAAGGATAGACCCTGCCTATAGTCCTATCCCAGACCACGGGCATCTCATTAACTCAAAACTTAAAACACTGATTACACAAGAACTACAAGATGGATTTATTCAACCCAGGTATAATTTTAATTAATGCAACAGCCCCAACATGACACTGCCTGACAGGTTCCCTAATAAAAATTCCACGGACATAACCATAAATTCTTGAATTTGTGGGGAATAAGTACTTTATTTTATGAGATGGTTTGAAAGTGCTTGTAAAGCCAAATCATGTGGTATTGAGGTATAAAGGGCACCTACATCACAAGACATCCATATATAAATGCCTGGTCACAAAGTTCGATCCAATGAAGAAATTGCGTGTTTAGTATCCCTAATGTGTCCTGATAAATTGTATACTAGGGGTTGCATGTAGAAATCTAAGAAAGAACTAAGTTTTTCCATCAAACTGCCTATGCCTGCCACAATTGGTCTTAATGGTGGGGGGATTGATTTTTATGAAATTGGGTAGGGATGAAAAAGCAGAGTAATAGGAAATTGTACAAGATCTTCAGATCTTATCCAAAGCTCCCAAGGCTAAACCTTCTGAAACGAGCTGTGTCATTGTGGCTAGAAAAGTCAAGGTGGGGTTTCGACTAAGTTTACAATAGATCCCACTATTATTCAACATGGTCATATTAAATTTCTCACACAGTCCAGCATTAAGGGCCACCACCGCCTCTCCCTTGTCCGCTTTCCTGATTAGTAGATCAGTATTAGACCTAAGATCCTTCTGTCCTTGTTGCTCCATCTTAAGGTTGGACATTCTCGATCGACTACAAGTCTGTTATTTCAAGGAGAGCAGATCTTCTTCAATTTCTTGAAATGTGGAGGGATGAGAGATTACAGGATAATAAGGATTGTTTGTTATAAACAATGAATTAAAATCTTTTTCTTCTTTAATGGATTCACAAGCAAGCAGGCTAAACATTAGAAGTGAGCATTGTTCCTGAAAGGGATAACTTCCAGATCTCTAGGAATCCGAGCACTTGCCCCCTACTGTTCCCGAGAACTGGTTCTCTGAAGAGCGCCCTGTAAATGGAAATTGGTCATGTGCACTGCTGCTCCATTTATTCTTATTGGAGTGCCAAAGAGCAACCAAGTACTGTGCTCAGCTATCTCTGCAGTTCCATTAAAAATAAATTTCCATTGGACTCTGTGAGTCCCTGGTTTTTGGAATTGGTGGTGACTGCAGCGACCAGACACCCATCAATCTGGAAGTTATCCCCTTTCCTGTGGATAGTGGATAACTTTCAAAATTCAGAACACCTTCACGACCTTTGACGTACCTATACATCATGGCCTGGAAGGATTTCCTGGCCTTTGATGTATAGGTACGTCATGGTGATCGTGCACGGCACAGGAGCTGTGCCCACGCGATCGCTGCCGGGAGTTCGGCTAATATGATAACTGAGCTCCGGCTGTCACGACCAGGAGTGGTGCATGCACCACCCTGGACTATTTAACCCCCTAAATGCCATGATCGATAGTGATTGGAGCATTTGGAAGGCTGGGAGAGGGAGGGGGCTCCCTTTCCTGTCCGACTGGAGCCCCTGCAACGTTGTGAGGGTCCGATCGTTGCCATGGCAACCCGAAGTTGTCATGCCAACCTCCAGCTTGGACAGCTACAGAGGCCTACTTAGACCATGCCTGGTTCTGTCAGTGCAGTACTGACAGGTAAAATGCATTGGAGTGCTGGTGGAGGGACTAAGTAAAAAAGTAAAAAATAGTAAAACATTTTTTGCAAAAATATGTAAAAAAAAATACGTCACTAAATAAAGAACAATAAAAATAAAAAATATATATTTATTTAGAGATTATCATATATATTATTTATTACATATAATATATTTAGATTTATTATATTTACATATTTGTGTAAAAAACAAAAAAGTACACATACTTGGTATCGTTACGATTCGACCTATAAAACTGTCACACTAGTTAACCCCTTCAGTGAACACCGTAAAAAAAAAAAAAAAAAAAAAAAAAAAAAAGTGGTAGAACACTATGCTTTTTCATCATACCACCGAACAAAAAGTGAAATAAAACGTGATAAAAAAATTAATGTAAATAATAGTAGTATTGCTGAAAACATTATCTTGTCCTGCAAAAAACAAGCCACCATACAGCTCCATCAGTGGAAAAAAAAGCTATAGCTCTCAGAATAAAGCGATACAAGAACAATTATTTTTTTCTATAAAATAGTTTTATTGTGTAAAAGCAGCAAAACATAAAAAAAATGATATATATGTGGTATCGCTGTAATTGTACTGACCTGAAGAATAAATGAAGCAACAAAAGGAGATCCTCCAGCGAAAACGTGAATAAAAAATAGAAAAGTTGACTTTATTAATCCAATTAAAACATGCTGGACACAACTAGAAATCCAAGAAAACACAGTCCAACGCGTTTCAGCTACAAGCCTTAATCATGGCGTGTCTATAGGTTTCAAAAGACTCCCTTGTATATGTTCACCTAAATAGGAAAGGGTAGATCTGGGTAAATTAATTAAATACACCTGAAATGTAACCCCATATAGTAAGGAGCACTGAAAACCCATAGAAGATTATATTGAATGTAGACAAGACTGCTAAAAATACAAAAAATAAAATAATGGCAAACATTAAACAGGTATGAACAAACACAAACATGAAAGCAATTAATTATATTGTAGGATCAGATCTTGGCGAGTATTCATACCATCAGGAACTCTGGTATGAAGTTTAAAGAAAACTTTCCCTATTTAAAATCTTCGTTCTTATGTCACCTCCCCTAGTGGTCTATGTACCTTTTCTATACCTGAAAACTTTAATGAACTGATGTCACCTTTATGAATATAAGAGAAATGTTGTGAAACTGCTGAAATATTGGATGCTGCCTGATTAACAGCATCTGAGAGATGTCTTCTTATTCTTTTTTTAAGGGGTCCCGTTGTACAGCCCACATACTGGATAGCATACTCTGTACACTCCACCAGGTAAATTACACCTGTGGTGTTTCAATTAACAAAATTCCATATAGAAAATTCTTGTTTAGTAACATTAGATTGGAATTTAATTTTTTTTATTATCAGCATAAAGACAGGCTTAACATGGATTATGTCCACAATCCACATTTATAAAATCCTTTTAGGGAAAACCAAGTAGATGATATGTTTTGTTTATTCGTTTGAAAATAGCTAGGAGAGAGAATATTAGCAAGTGTTGGAGCCCTTTTCACTATAAATCTAATATCCGTTTTTTGCAGGACCGCTAGGAAAGGTGACATAAGGTGACATAAGAAGGAAGATTTTAAATCTGGATCTTTAAACTTCATACCAGAGTTCCTGTTGGTATGAATACTAGCCAAGAGCTGATCCTACAATATAATTAATTGCTTTTGATGTTTGTATTTGTTCATACAGTTATATGAAAAAGTTTGGGCACCCCTATTAATCTTAAGCTTAATGTTTTATAAAAATTGGTGTTTTTGCAACAGCTATTTCAGTTTGATATATGTAATAACTGTTGGACACAGTAATGTTTCTGCCTTGAAATCAGGTTTATTGTACTAACAGAAAATGTGCAATCTGCATTCAAACAAAATTTGACAGGTGCATAAGTATGGGCACCTCACCAGAAAAGTGACATTAATATTTAGTAGATCCTCCTTTTGCAAAAATAACAGCCTCTAGTTGCTTCCTGTAGCTTTTAGTGATTTCCTGGATGATGGTATTTTTGACCATTCCTCTTTACAAAACAATTCCAGTTCAGTTAAGTTTGATGGTCGCCGAGCATGGACAGCCCTCTTCAAATGATCCCACAGATGTTCAATGATATTCAGGTCTGGGGACTGGGATGGCCATTCCAGAACATTGTAATTGTTCCTCTGCATGAATGCCTGAGTAGATTTGGAGCGGTGTTTTGGATCATTGTCTTGCTGAAAGATCCATCCCCTGCGTAACTTCAACTTTATCACTGATTCTTGAACATTATTGTCAAGAATCTGCTGATACTGAGTGGAATCCATGCGTCCCTCAACTTTAACAAGATTCCCGGTGCCGGCATTGGCCACACAGCCCCAAAGCATGATGGAACCTCCACCAAATTTTACTGTGGGTAGCAAGTGTTTTTCTTGGAATGCTGTGTTTTCTTGCCGCCATGCATAACGCCTTTTTGTATGACCAAACAACTCAATCTTGGTTTCATCAGTCCACAGGACCTTCTTCCAAAAAGAAATTGGCTTCTCCAAATGTGCTTTTGCATACCTCAGCCGACTCTGTTTGTGGCGTGCTTGCAGAAACGGCTTCTTTCGCATCACTCTCCCATACAGCTTCTCCTTGTGCAAAGTGCGTTGTATAGTTGACCGATGCACAGTGACACCATCTGCAGCAAGTTGATGCTGCAGCTCTCTGGAGGTGGTCTGAGGATTGTCCTTGACTGATCTCACCATTCTTCTTCTCTGCCTTTCTGATGTTTTTCTTGGCCTGCCACTTCTGGCCTTAACAAGAACTGTCCCTGTGTTCTTCCATTTCCTTACTATGTTCCTCACAGTGGATACTGACAGGTTAAATCTCTGAGACAGCTTTTTGTATCCTTCCCCTGAACAACTATGTTGAATAATCTTTGTTTTCAGATCATTTGACAGTTGTTTTGAGGAGCCCATGATGCCACTCTTCAGAGGAGATTCAAACAGGAGAACAACTTGCAAGTGGCCACTTTAAGTAGTTTTTCTCATGATTGCATACACCTGGCTATGAAGTTCAAAGCTCAATGAGGTTACAAAACCAAAAAAAGTGCTTTAGTACGTCAGTAAAAAGTAGGTAGGAGTATTTAAAACAAGAAAATGATAAGGGTGCCCATACTTATGCACCTGTCAAATTTTGTTTGAATGCATATTGCACATTTTCTGTTAGAACAATAAGCCTCATTTCAAGGCAGAAACATTACTGTGTCCAACAGTTATTACATATATCAAACTGAAATAGCTGTTGCAAAAACACCAATTTTTATAAAACATTAAGCTTAAGATTAATAGGGGTGCCCAAACTTTTTCATATAACTGTATCTGTTTATTGTTTGCCATTATTTTATTTTTGTATTTTTAGCATTCATGTCTGCATTCACTACAATCTTCTATGGGTTTTCAGTGCTCCTTGCTATATGGGGTTACATTTCAGGTGTATTTAATTATTTAACCAGATCTACCCTTTCCTATTTAAATGAACATATAAGGGGGAGCCTTTTGAAACCTATACACACACCATGATTAAGGCTTGTAGCTGAAATGCGTTGGTCTGTGTTTTCTTGGATTTCTAGTGGTGTCCAGCATGTTTTAATTTAATTAATAAAGACAACGTTTCTATTTTTTCATTCACTTTTTCCCTGGAGGATCTCCTTTTGTTGCTTCATTTGTTACTTACGTCCCAGACTAGGACAGCTCTGTGTGATCTACTTAAGAGGAACAAGGTGTTGCAGTAACATATTGAGCTGACTTTTCCATTCCCATTCCCCCCTCTTTATTTTTTGATCTGAAGAATAAACCCGTCTCATCAGTTTTACCAAACGGTGAACAGCTTAAAAAAAACAAAAAAAACTATTTCTGAATAGTTGGATTTTGTTAACTCTGCCTCTCAAACATTGGAATAGAAAGCGATCAAAAAATGTTATGTGGCGAAAAATGATACCAAACAAAACGAAAACTTGTCCTGCAAAAAACAAGCCCTCACATAAATCTGTTGGCAGAAATCTAGAAAAATGATAGCCCTCAAAATATGGTGATGCAAAAAGCTTTTTTTGCAATAAATAGAATTTTTTAGTGTGTAGTAGCAGCCAAACATAAAAAAAACGATATAAATCTGGTATCGCTGTAACCGCACCGACCTAAAGAATAAAGTCATCTAACCAATTATGCAGCACAAGAAATGGCCTAAAAAATAAATAGAACAAATTCTTGACCTGCTGTTGATTTGTTCATTCTGCCTCCCAAAGATTGCAGTAAGGCTCGGCTCACAAATATCCTGCGCTCTACGCTGAGCGCTTAAATCGGAAATCCCATGTAAATCTCAGAAATACATGATTCAGATGAAACCTCAGACAGAAGATTCCCTATAATGAGGCAGGTGGAGACACTTTGGACTGTCTGTCCTTTGATTTGGCGGTGTCCGTCTTTTTAAGCGTGCATAAAAGTGCGGTTGGCCACAGTTTTGTACACCTCTGAAAAGAAGGACACCGTTGAACAGAGGCCAGATGGAGTCCAGAGTAACTTTGCTGCCTCATTATAGTGAATGGATCCCTCAAGGGTTTCATGTGAATCACGTCATTCGGAGATTTAGATGGAAACCCCAATGTAAGTGCGCAGCATTGAGCACAGGATAAATGTGATCCAAACTGGTATGTAAAATGTTCCCAATAAAAACTTCAACTAAATCCACAAAAATATCAAGTCTACTCTCAGGCCCATAATCTGTCAATGATAATATAGGGGTTTTCACATTACTGGTAGCACAAGAGCTCTGAAAAAGCGCTATGACTCCTCGTCCACCAAAAGAAATCCTGTGAATTCTGCGCTCCTAAATCCTAATCCCTCCCTTCGAACCCCCACAGTGTGCCTAAATCTCATTTAGTATTCACATGTTTGGCATTTCTCTAGTAATGAGAGCCAACTTAATTTACAGGGTCCATGTCTCCAGAAGCACGAGCTGGGCATAATGTACGGGCAGTACAATGCAGGGGCGGAACTACCGCCCGTGCAGCCGGTTCATTGAACGGTGGCCCCGAGGGAGAGGGGGCCCCTCCAGCCTCCAGCAGGGCCGCCATCAGGGCATGACTGCCCTGACTCCAGTATGGGGCCCGGCCGGTAGGGGCCCCCTCGGAGCCCCGTTGGGGGCCCCCCTCTTGTGCATCTCTCGCCTCATGGGGCCCCCGGCCCCATGCTAAGCGCCTGGTCCGGGACATCTCAGCGCTGCGCTACGCTGCCATGGCAGCGCCTTCATGATTCCCCTGACTTCCGGTCATGTGACGGCGCCGTCACATGGCCGGAAGTCAGGAGAACCTGGTGTCAGCGATTTGGACGAGCGCCAGGATTCTGCAGGGATTGCATGGAGGTAAGTATAACAAGTTTTATTTTTTTTAAAATACAATTAACTAGGAGTGGGGGGAATGGGAGATGCACATGTGTGTGGGGGGGAATGGGAGATGCACATGTGGGGGGGGAATGGGAGATGCACATGTGGGGGGGGAATGGGAGATGCACATGTGGGGGGGGATGAGAGATGCACATGTGGGGGGGGATGAGAGATGCACATGTGGGGGGGGATGAGAGATGCACATGTGGGGGGGGAGATGAGAGATGCACATGTGGGGGGAGATGAGAGATGCACATGTGGGGGGGATGAGAGATGCACATGTGGTGGAGGGGGATGAGAGAGGTGCACACGTGGGGGAGGGGGATGAGAGAGATGCACATGTGGTGGAGGGGGATGAGAGAGGTGCACATGTGGGGGAGGGGGATGAGAGAGGTGCACATGTGGTGGAGGGGGATGAGAGAGGTGCACATGTGGGGGAGGGGGATGAGAGAGGTGCACATGTGGGGGAGGGGGATGAGAGAGGTGCACATGTGGGGGAGGGGGATGAAAGAGGTGCACATGGGGGGTGAGAGATGTGCACATGGGGGGGTGAGAGAGGCGCACATGGGGGGGTGGTGAGAGCTGCACATGTGGGGGGATGAGAGATGCACATGGGGGGATGAGAGAGGAGCACATGTGGGGGAGGGGGGTGAGAGATGTGCACATGGGGGGGTGAGAGATGTGCACATGGGGGGTGAGAGATGTGCACATGGGGGGTGGTGAGAGATGTGCACATGGAGGGGGGTTGAGAGCTGCACATGGGGGGGTTTGAGAGCTGCACATGGGGGGGTTTGAGAGGCTGCACATGGGGGGGATGAGAGCTGCACATGGGGGAATTGGGAGAAAATGAGCTGCACATGGGGGAATTGGGAGTAGGGGGATAATGAGCTGCACATAATGAATGTGGGGTGGGGGAGAGTAAATGATAAATGATGATGGGGTGGGGAGAGCACGGACATGATATAATGAATTGGGGCAGGGGGTGCATGTAAATAATGAATGCGGGGAGCAGTAAGCATAGAGTAGGGGGCGTTGCGGATGCAGGAGTGTAACTGGTAACAAATTGGCGGAAAGAGTAGAGGTTCTAATTAAATTATATATTGAGTGCCTATTTACAGTTAATGGAGGCACCGTGGTGGATTAAAATTTATATTTGGAATGGTAGGTGGCATAATAACTAACCATATATTGATGGTGGATGCACGTCTGTATTCAGCTGCGTAATGTAGAAGTTGGGGAATGTGCTCTAGATAACTGTGTTATTTTATGCAGAGACGAGTCCTGGCTGGAAGACGTGATGGCGGTCTGTGCTGGATGAAGGAGAAAAGCGTAGCTGAAGGACTTCACCTAGAGACGTCACCAGTGAGTCAGTGTATTACATGTACACTTACACTATATACTATGTACCGGGCTCCTGTGTATAATGTCACTGGTGATCACTGTATTACCTGTACACTATATACAGAGCTCCTGTGTATAATGTCACTGGTGATCACTGTATTACCTGTACACTGACACTATATACAGAGCTCCTGTGTATAATGTCACTGGTGATCACTAGATTACCTGGACACTTACATTATACATACCATGTATAGAGCTCCCGTGTATAATGACACTTATGGTAATATTAGTAATGTGGTGGTAATATTAGTAATGTGGTGGTAATATGTGGTCTGGTCATGGTGTGGCAGTTTTTCTCCCTTCTGTGTGGTATTATTCGGTCACTATGTTGTGGTAATATGTGGTCTGGTCATGGTGTGGCGGTATTCCCTGTATGTGGTATTATTGGTCATTTTAAAAAAAAATGTATATGACACATTCCCTTAAAGAAAACTAAATAAACATATATCTAAAAAGAGTATTGGATATTTTAAGAAAATTTTAATAGGTTAGAGTAGGGCCCGGCCAGAAGAGTCTACCTTATCGTGGTGGCGGCTTTAAAAATCTTTTGGCCAAAACAAAAGCTGATGGCTATGTATGTGGCGCCGTCACATGGCCGAACGTCAGGAGAACGTGGTGGCAGTGACGTGGACGAGCGCCAGGATTCTGCAGGGATCGCATGGGGGTAAGTATAAGTTTTATTTTTTTTAAATACAATTAATTAACCAGGAGTGGGGGGAATCAGAGATGCACATGGGGGGGGATGAGAGATGCACATGGGGGGGGGGTGAGAGATGCACATGGGGGGGGTGAGAGATGCACATGGGGGGGGTGAGAGATGCACATGGGGGGATGAGAGAGGAGCACATGTGGGGGAGGGGGGTGAGAGATGTGCACATGGGGGGGTGAGAGATGTGCACATGGGGGGTGAGAGATGTGCACATGGGGGGTGGTGAGAGATGTGCACATGGAGGGGGGTTGAGAGCTGCACATGGGGGGGTTTGAGAGCTGCACATGGGGGGGTTTGAGAGCTGCACATGGGGGGGATGAGAGCTGCACATGGGGGAATTGGGAGAAAATGAGCTGCACATGGGGGAATTGGGAGTAGGGGGATAATGAGCTGCACATAATGAATGTGGGGTGGGGGAGAGTAAATGATAAATGATGATGGGGTGGGGAGAGCACGGACATGATATAATGAATTGGGGCAGGGGGTGCATGTAAATAATGAATGCGGGGAGCAGGAAGCATAGAGTAGGGGGTGTTGCGGATGCAGGAGTGTAACTGGTAACAAATTGGCGGAAAGAGTAGAGGTTCTAATTAAATTATATATTGAGTGCCTATTTACAGTTAATGGAGGCACCGTGGTGGATTAAAATTTATATTTGGAATGGTAGGTGGCATAATAACTAACCATATATTGATGGTGGATGCACGTCTGTATTCAGCTGCGTAATGTAGAAGTTGGGGAATGTGCTCTAGATAACTGTGTTATTTTATGCAGAGACGAGTCCTGGCTGGAAGACGTGATGGCGGTCTGTGCTGGATGAAGGAGAAAAGCGTAGCTGAAGGACTTCACCTAGAGACGTCACCAGTGAGTCAGTGTATTACATGTACACTTAGACTATATACTATGTACCGGGCTCCTGTGTATAATGTCACTGGTGATCACTGTATTACCTGTACACTATATACAGAGCTCCTGTGTATAATGTCACTGGTGATCACTGTATTACCTGTACACTGACACTATATACAGAGCTCCTGTGTATAATGTCACTGGTGATCACTAGATTACCTGGACACTTACATTATACATACCATGTATAGAGCTCCCGTGTATAATGACACTTATGGTAATATTAGTAATGTGGTGGTAATATGTGGTCTGGTCATGGTGTGGCAGTTTTTCTCCCTTCTGTGTGGTATTATTCGGTCACTATGTTGTGGTAATATGTGGTCTGGTCATGGTGTGGCGGTATTCCCTGTATGTGGTATTATTGGTCATTTTAAAAAAAAATGTATATGACACATTCCCTTAAAGAAAACTAAATAAACATATATCTAAAAAGAGTATTGGATATTTTAAGAAAATTTTAATAGGTTAGAGTAGGGCCCGGCCAGAAGAGTCTACCTTATCGTGGTGGCGGCTTTAAAAATCTTTTGGCCAAAACAAAAGCTGATGGCTATGTATGTGGCGCCGTCACATGGCCGAACGTCAGGAGAACGTGGTGGCAGCGACGTGGACGAGCGCCAGGATTCTGCAGGGATCGCATGGGGGTAAGTATAACAAGTTTTATTTTTTTTAAATACAATTAATTAACCAGGAGTGGGGGGAATCAGAGATGCACATGGGGGGGGATGAGAGATGCACATGGGGGGGGTGAGAGATGCACATGGGGGGGGTGAGAGATGCACATGGGGGGGATGAGAGATGCACATGGGGGGATGAGAGATGCACATGGGGGGGATGAGAGATGCACATGGGGGGGTGAGAGATGCACATGGGGGGGATGAGAGATGCACATGGGAGGGATGAGAGATGCACATGGGGGGATGAGAGATGCACATGGGGGGATGAGAGATGCACATGGGGGGGATGAGAGATGCACGGGGGGATGAGAGATGCACGGGGGGATGAGAGATGCACGGGGGGGGTGAGAGATGCACGAGGGGGTGAGAGATGCACGGGGGGGATGAGAGATGCACGGGGGGGTGAGAGATGCACGGGGGGGTGAGAGATGCACGGGGGGGACGAGAGATGCACGGGGGGGTGAGAGATGCACGGGGGGTGAGAGATGTACGGGGGGGATGAGAGATGCACATGGGGGGATGAGAGATGCACATGGGGGGATGAGAGATGCACATGGGAGGGATGAGAGATGCACATGGGGGGATGAGAGATGCACATGGGGGGATGAGAGGTGCACATGGGGGGATGAGAGATGCACGGGGGGGATGAGAGATGCACGGGGGGATGAGAGATGCACGGGGGGATGAGAGATGCACGGGGGGGGTGAGAGATGCACGGGGGGGTGAGAGATGCACGGGGGGGATGAGAGATGCACGGGGGGGTGAGAGATGCACGGGGGGGATGAGAGATGCACGGGGGGGTGAGAGATGCACGGGGGGGATGAGAGATGCACGGGGGGGATGAGAGATGCACGGGGGGGATGAGAGATGCACGGGGGGGGTGAGAGATGCACGGGGGGGGTGAGAGATGCACATGGGGGGGATGAGAGATGCACGGGGGGGATGAGAGATGCACGGGGGGGTGAGAGATGCACGGGGGGGTGAGCTGCACATGGGATGAGAGCTGCACATGGGGGGATGAGGGCTGCACATGGGGGGGTTATGTTTACATAACTTTGTTGCCTTATGAAGGGCAGGGGGGGGCCCCCAAAAATTTCTTGCACAGGGGCCCACTACAGTCTGTGTCCGCCCCTGGTACAATGTATGGGCACTACAATGTACAGGCACTCCAATGGCAGATTTTCAATTTTCATTCAGCATCATGCTTGTTTCTGGAAAATGCACTTGGAGTAAAAATCGTCACTACATCTGTAGCCAGTTGACAAATTCCCAGAGGGGTGTAATTTCCAAAATGGGGTCACTTGAGGGGGGGGGGGGATTCTGCTCTTCTGGTACTTAGTGGTTCTGTATATGGAGTCCACAAATTATTCTATGATAATTTGTTCTCCAAGAGTCATATAGCGCTTCTTCCCTCCCGAGTCCCGCTGTGTGGCTAAGCAGTACTGTACAGCCACATATGGGGTATTTCCACGTTCAGCAGAAATTGTGGGACAAATTCTGTTGACAGTTTTACCCATTTATCCTTTTGAAAATGTAAAATCTTTGGCTAAAACACAATTTTTGTGGCAAAAATGTAATCATTTTTTCTTCACTGCCCAGAGATATAAAATTCTGTGACCCACCTGTGGAGTCAATATGATCACTGCACCCTTGATGAATTCATTGAGAGGTGTAGTTTGTAAGATGGGGTCACTTATGGGGGGGAAGGGGGGTTCTGCTTTTCTGGCACCTCAGGGCCTCTACTAGTGGGTCATGGCACCAGTAAACCATAACAGCCAAATCTGCCCTACAATATGGCGCTCCTTCCCTTCTAAGTTTTGCATTGTGCCTGAAAAGTAGTTCCTGATTACATATAGGGTATTGGCGCACTCAGTAGAAATTGCACAACAAACTGTGAGGTCCATTTTTTACTATTAGCCCTTAAAAAATTAAAAACTTGGGGCTAAAACAACATTTTAGTGGTAAAGATGTAATTATTCTTTCTTTACCGCCCAATGGAATAAAATTCTGTGAGGCACATATGGTGTTAATATGCTCAATGCACCCCTAGATTAATTCATTGAGAAGTGAATTTTGTAAAATGGGGTCACTTATCGGGGTTCTGCTGTTCTGGCACCTCAGCTTGTCTACCAATGTGACATAACACCTTCAAACCTTCCTTTCTGAGCTTTCCACTATGCCTCAAAAGTAGTTTTCAACCACATTGGCTTACTCAGGAAAAATTGTATAACAAATTGTATGGTCCATTTTCTCCTATTATCCCTTTTGAAAATTCTAAATTTGGGGCCAAATCAACATATTAGTGAAAAAAAAATGGAAATTTTCCATTTACTCAGCCCAATGTTATACATTCTGTGAATTGTCCGAGGGTTACAAATGCGAGTACAGTAGCAATGGCGAGTACGGCAGCGCTGAGGAGACACACGAGTTACCGCTGTGACAGCCGCCCTTAATGACGTCCTGTTTCAGGAGTGGTGCTAGAACCTGAGGGAACGTAACTGCATGGCCAGCCTCCCTAAAACAAAATGTCACAAAAAAGTAAAAATAATAAAACAGATATAAGGATTAGCTGTATGAGGATTACAGTGGGGAATTTTCTAATAACACAAATGACAACAGAGGTTAGGGGGTAGTAATAAATATTATGCAGGGCAAGTTATGTATGGGACAACCCCTCTAAACAATACTTGGCTATGTGACATTTTATTCCGCAACATACCAGAAGATGGCAGTGTATAATTGTATTTGACTTTTTTTCTCGTCCATTTTTCATATTATATGCCTATTTACAGTCTGTTTCAGTCCTTCGTAATTTATATCTGATGATTTTTGTTTGTTTGTAAATTCAGAGCATGCATGTTTTTTTTTCATATAGAAGAAAGTTATCTTTATGTTTAATGATCGGTGTGAATTCCCTTCTGGTCTTTGAAAATTCAATAAATAAGCAGATGAAAATAAACTTACATGTATCATTCATTTTAACATGGATTGAGCTGGACAAGGATTTTGCAATTCTAAAAGCTCATGCAAAATAGATTTCAGGAGAAAATACACCCATATAAAGGACATCACAGATATGATCTCAAAGGGACAACTCATGTTCGGTTTTTTTTTTAACGTACATGCAGTATATCACAAGCAGTTTTGTAGGATACACCGTAGATGTATTTGAAGTAAGCCCTTACTCTGTGGAAAATTTATGGACATAAAGAAAAATTACAGAAAACATGATTTCTCTAAAGACTAAAACAGAAGAAAGCTCATATTCATGTGTGCATTTGTAATATATCAATGGTTAAAATCAAGTGATCAGATGAGAAATAGCACAGGACTAAGGTATAGAAAGGAGAATAGTTAGGAAAACAAAATGGATTACCAAATGAGAAGCAGTACAAGCTGGAAGCCCTACAAAGGGTTCCCATACACATCTGATGAAAGACAGAAAGAAAGGTCTGACAGCACATCATCCTCACCCCATTGAAATAAACATGTATACCTGGGCAGGCTGAGCATGCATCCTGGGTCTGTATGGGCAGTTTAAAGGGAACCTGTCATCAGGATTGTCCTCCTTAATCCACCATCAGCTCTTCATCTGCCTCCTCAACAGTATAATTAGCATGTCCTTTCCATAGAAACCAGTAAATTTATTTATGTCAGAGTTGTGTGGCATCTCTAGTTCTTCTACACTAGTGATTGGGGCAGAGCCTGATCATAGAACGCTGAATGATTGACCTGCCACAAACTATTAGACGTCCTCGCGCTCTGCAAATCTTGTTAGTGGCGCGTCAATCACATCTCTTAGGGAGTGATTATAAAAGGCGTGATTGCAGCAGATTTGGCGTCACTTTTCCACGGTGAGATGCCAGCTTGATGATGTTTTGGTGTAGGTGTGTTACAGATGCCACAATATTATTTAAAAGTAATTTTTGGTAAAAATGAATGACCGGTTTCATTGATAAAGGCATAGTGTCAGGTTGTGGATTATGCTAGAGCTATATGTAGACATATGTCACATATCATTATGATCACTTGTCGCCTTGTGACATTGCATCTAATGAATTACTATGGTGTCACATTGTGGCCACTGGGCATCATGGTGGCTAGAGCTTCTGACAAATGTAACCAGCCTCAGCCTGTATGGTGTTGTGACGCCTCTACTCGAAAGCCCTTTTCTTTACCCTGGGAGATGGGGGACTCGGAGTCGGGTCCTATGATGGAGAGATGGGATGCAGCCGTGGCCCGGACCCGACCCGTGCTCAGGGCCGTCACATTAAAAGGATGGTGTGGGCTTATCCGGGTTGAGTGGCTGATTCCGACTACGCCACCTGTGGCACCTGGTGAAGGCCACCAGCGCCGCTGTAGTCCGCTGAGGCCCGGTGGTATGGCGGCCATAGTTATTACTACTCCCCACAGGTGGAGCAGGGCCTCAGGGCAGAGAGACAGGATGGAGGGGGTAGTAGTAGAGGAGAACGGATGCCGCGTCGCGCGGTGTGGCACAGAATGAACAGTCCGGAGGCCATAGGGGTGAACTTCCAAGGCTTTACTCACTTTAGAGTTGGCAGAAGGAAGGCGACTCCCTGCTCCCCGCGGAGTCCTGCGGTCACCAGGGACGGGGGTCCGATAACCTCCGAGTAAGTCCAGCATTCAATCGGGACCCTACACCAGAGTGTTCCTGAACTACAGACCGAATCCTTTCCTGTCCGTGTGTGTGCGAATAGGCCGGGTCTCCCTCTGAGCTCCTCTCAGAACAAGGGTACGGGTGGCAGCTCCGCTCCTTCCGATACCCGGTGGGATCCTCAGGGCCTACCGGGCTTTCCCGACCAGGACATAGAGTAGCAAGGTCGGGTGTCGGGGGCCGGTTCCCCTCTTGCAGCCGGACTCCCTCTGAATATATCAGTTGGTGAGGACAGGTGGCGTACGCCACTCCGTCTGCATCCTCCCCGGGATCCATTTGCTATGGAACCACACTCTTAAGCTCCGGGCCTTCTTGGTCCTGGTCCTTAACCAGGTCGAGACATTCCTTGTCTACAACCTGCCCCTCGTCCCAAGGCCGGGGTACGAGGGCTGTGTCTCCATCCGTTGCAGGCCCACACAGGATCCGCGTTAGGGTGGGAGATCACAGTACCACTCAGCAATTGACAGCATAAAGACCGTCAATCACGATCAAAGAACAGTCAAAGAACCTAGACCCAAGATGGCTTTTTATTAAATATGAAATTTAAAGTGTAACTAAATTGTGAGTCCTCCACCCTCACCCACTAACTGGTTCCCCTAACTCTTGGTTCCCCAGTCTCCCTGTAACCAGGAGGGCAGCACCTAGTGCATACTAGCCCCCTCTGGTGGAGAAATGTGGTGTTGGATGCAAGGTTTGGGTCACGACTATCACACTGTTCTTACCTCAGAGGAGGAACATTACACTCCATTAAAGAAGTGCAGCATCCCTGTGGCGGTAGAACCCTCAGGGGCGCCACATTCCCCCCTGGTGAAACACAGCACGTCCGCGGGCTGCAAAAGAGTAACACCCAGGAAATTTTCTTTTTATATATAAACATGAACTATCTTCCCTTTATGGGAGGCACATCTTCTTAAACGTTGCAAAACAGGTTATACAGTACAATACACAAGTATACAATTATAAAAGTGCTAGCATTTTCCAGAGACATTTGTGCAGACAGACGGGTTAAGGTGCAAAGACGCAGAGTCAGTTCAGAAGTGCGAGGGACCTGTCCCAAACCCTCAACGTGGGCCCTGGGGTGGCAGCAGGGCATGAAGATCCCGAGTTCGACCTCCCAGAGAGCCACCCTGACAGGTTTTCCTTCTGAGGTCTTGAGGTCGAAATGTCCACGGTTTTGTATAAAACCAATATGGAGCACCTAAAAAGATGCAAACTATATACAAGGGAAAGAGTCTGTCTGCTGCCAGTCCGCAGGGACACATGTCTCTAGAAACCGGGGTTATAAAAGGAATCAAAACTTAAATGTTAACATTTGAACTTTAAACAAGTTGCAACAGCCGGGGCTGCCTAAACCTCAGGTTCCCTCCTGGGAAAAGGCTCGTTCCTCCCAACGGAGGCAGACCGGTCCCCTGAGGCCGAGCGTGAAGGGGCGGACACTTTGTGGACATCCAGGGCGTACCACCCCCGCACCCCCTGGTGGCGTGAAAAGGTCACTATATCGCCCGGGAAGAGGTTCCGGCCAGGGTGTCCCTTCTTTAACAGCGGCTCGACGTCCCGCGGACTGACAAAGACGTCGCCCTGATACTGGGGACTCCTGATGAACCCCCATCCCGCCTCATGGTGGAAGCGGACGACCTGCCCTTCCACCCGGGGACTGGGATGGGTGGCCTCTTCCTGACGAGCCCGGGATTTGGCAGCTTTGGCCCGTACCTCGAGGCGTTCGCAGCGGAGCTCCCGTTGACGTTGCTCCCGGTCGAGATGGAATATTTGGTCGCTGCACCATTGGCTCCTCCTGTGCGCTTCAGCCCGGGTCTCCCAGGGGAAGCCCATTAGGTCCCCCCCCTGGTTGTCCCAGGCCCACTCTTCAGCCTCCGGCCAGGTTACTGCTGGTGCGGGTAACGGTGTCATCACGGGTTGCTGCGGGTCCTCTGCAGACGCTGACCAGTCCAGGTTGGAGCCGGTGGATACCTCTGCAGCTTTAGGCGCTTCGGGTTCGGGAGTAGGGCGGCATCGCAGGTCCCCACCTACTGCTGACGCTTGCAGCTCTGGAGCCAAGACCTGCTCCCAGGTGGCCGCGTGGGGTATGAGGTATTCGGCCATGAGGTCCAAGATCGTTACGGTAGGCTCTGCAGCCGGGGCAGGGGTAGCACACTCACCCACCGCTGGGCCGCTCATGACCTCTGTTACCGCGTCTCTTTGTCCTGGGACTTCAACTCCTTGGCGGCGGGCCCGGATACGTAGCAACATCTCTTCCCATCACGCAGCCGTCGCCGCCTCCTGGGCCTCTCTCTGTCTCCGCAAGAGACCCGGGGCTTCCAGCCGGAGAAATTCGAAGTCTCCCGGTGTTAACACGCTGCCGCCTCGCTCTCTGCCGGGTGAAGGGCCTGAACCGGGTTCAGAAGGTTCGGTGGGTTGCGCTCCAGAAGCGTCCATGTCTGCTTCTGAAGATTGCCAAGCTCCGACTGCAATGGCCATACCTTGTTGCTTTTCTTCTTCCTCCTCTTTCGGGGCGGTTCCTGGGCAGCATGTTGACAGGCCCACCTTCGTTCAGCCCATCCGGTTTGATGGGCATTACCCCGCGGACAGTCTCTGATGGAAGGGGCAGTCCACACTTTTGGCGCCAAACGGGAGCCCAGCCCATGATGGGAGGTGGTTAAAGACAGTCTTTTCACAGCATTATGGCGCCTGTTCTTCTTGGGCGGGCACCATCTTAAGTGTAAAAATGACAGTTCAAGGTGTAAGACACACAGTACCCGGTAGCAATGGGCAATTCCTTCCTTTGCAACGGGCACGCGATCCTGCCGACTACGCCAGGTTGTGACGCCTCTACTCGAAAGCCCTTTTCTTTACCCTGGGAGATGGGGGACTCGGAGTCGGGTCCTATGATGGAGAGATGGGGTGCAGCCGTGGCCCCGACCCGACCTGTGCTCAGGGCCATCACATTAAAAGGATGGTGTGGGCTTATCCGGGTTGAGTGGCTGATTCCAACTACGCCACCTGTGGCACCTGGTGAAGGCCAGAAGTTCTTTTTGCAATTGAGATTACTCTTTTCTTCAGAGCACCCGAATAGACCAGTGAGCGACCCCTCTCTTTTTTTCTATTAATCATTTTTGGGATCCCGCTCCTGGAGCATTGCAGCAGGTACGTGTTCACACTATTAGAAGTTTGACAGCCTTTTTTCTGACCATGTGTCCCTCCCATTCAGTCACAGGTGGTTTTAACTAGCACTACCAGCCCATACATTGTAGGTTAAAAGCCCAAGCAGAGACATATTGTCCATACAGGCTTACAGCCCAAGAGTGGCATATCCAGTGGTAGCGTAGCGTAGTTTCCCATCATACGAAGGTGACCTTGTCGTGGTTGATGGGCACACATAAATTGGCCAAATTATGCGCAAAAAACCTTCATTTCTCAAAGTGACATTAGTCTAGATACAATATTTCTTATATCTTCATGTATGGAGTGCCGAAGTTCTTTTTGCAATTGAGATTACTCTTTTCTTCAGAGCACCCGAATAGACCAGTGAGCGACCCCTCTCTTTTTTTCTATTAATCATTTTTGGGATCCCGCTCCTGGAGCATTGCAGCAGGTACGTGTTCACACTATTAGAAGTTTGACAGCCTTTTTTCTGACCATGTGTCCCTCCCATTCAGTCACAGGTGGTTTTAACTAGCACTACCAGCCCATACATTGTAGGTTAAAAGCCCAAGCAGAGACATATTGTCCATACAGGCTTACAGCCCAAGAGTGGCATATCCAGTGGTAGCGTAGCGTAGTTTCCCATCATACGAAGGTGACCTTGTCGTGGTTGATGGGCACACATAAATTGGCCAAATTATGCGCAAAAAACCTTCATTTTTCAAAGTGACATTAGTCTAGATACAATATTTCTTATATCTTCATGTATGGAGTGCCGAAGTTCTTTTTGCAATTGAAACCTGGTGAAGGCCACCAGCGCCGCTGCAGTCCGCTGAGGCCTGGTGGTATGGCGGCCATAGTTATTACTACTCCCCACAGGCGGAGCAAGGCCTCAGGGCAGAGAGACAGGATGGAGGGGGTAGTAGTAGAGGAGAACGGATGCCGCGTCGCACGGTGTGGCGCAGAATGAACAGTCCGGAGGCCATATGGGTGAACTTCCAAGGCCTTACTCACTTTAGAGTTGGCAGAAGGAAGGCGACTCCCTGCTCCCCGCGGAGTCCTGTGGTCACCAGGGACGGGGGTCCGACAACCTCCGGGTGAGTCCAGCGTTCAATCGGGACCCTACACCAGAGTGTTCCTGAACTACAGACCGAATCCTTTCCTGTCCGTGTGTGTGCGAATAGGCCGGGTCTCCCTCTGAGCTCCTCTCAGAACAAGGGTACGGGTGGCAGCTCCGCTCCTTCCGATACCCGGTGGGATCATCAGGGCCCACCGGGCTTTCCCAACCAGGACATAGAGTAGCAAGGTCGGGTGTCGGGGGCCGGTACCCCTCTTGCAGCCGGACTCCCTCTGAATATATCAGTTGGTGAGGACAGGTGGCGTACGCCGCTCCGTCTGCATCCTCCCCGCGATCCATTTGCTATGGAGCCACACTCTTAAGCTCTGGGCCTTCTTGGTCCTGGTCCTTGACCGGGTCGAGACATTCCTTGTCTACAACCTGCCCCTCATCCCAAGGCCGGGGTACGAGGGCTGTGTCTCCATCCGTTGCAGGCCCACACAGGATCCGCGTTAGGGTGGGAGATCACAGTACCACTCAGCAATTGACAGCATAAAGACCGTCAATCACGATCAAAGAACGGTCAAAGAACCTAGACCCAAGATGGCTTTTTATTAAATATGAAATTTAAAGTGTAACTAAATTGTGAGTCTTCCACCCTCACCCACTAACTGGTTCCCCTAACTCTTGGTTCCCCAGTCTCCCTGTAACCAGGAGGGCAGCACCTAGTGCATACTAGCCCCCTCTTGAGGAGAAATGTGGTGTTGGATGCAAGGTTTGGGTCACGACTATCACACTGTTCTTACCTCAGAGGAGGAACATTACACTCCATTAGAGAAGTGCAGCATCCCTGTGGCGGTCGAACCCTCAGGGGCGCCACAGTGTCACCCTAAAACTCTTCTACAGTTGAAACCAGAAGTTTACATACACTACACTGTGTGCAGAATTATTAGGCAAATGAGTATTTTGATCACATGATACTTTTTATACATGTTGTCCTACTCCAAGCTGCATAGGCTTGAGAGCCAACTACCAATTAAGTAAATCTGGTGATGTGCATCTCTGTAATGAGGAGGGCTGTTGACTAACGACATCAACATCCTATATAAGGTGTGCTTAATTATTAGGCAACTTCCTTTCCTTTGGCAAAATGGGTCAGAAGAGAGATTTGACAGGCTCTGAAAAGTCCAAAATTGTGAGATGTCTTGCAGAGGGATGCAGCAGTCTTGAAATTTCCAAACTTTTGAAGCGTGATCACCGAACAATCAAGCGTTTCATGGCAAATAGCCAACAGGGTCGCAAGAAGCGTGTTGCCAAAAAAGGTGCAAAATAACTGCCCATGAATTGAGGAAAATCAAGCTTGAAGCCGCCAAGATGCCATTCGCTACCAGTTTTGCCATATTTCAGAGCTGCAACATTACTGGAGTATCAAAAGGCACAAGGTGTGCGATACTCAGGAACATGGCCAAGGTAAGGAAGGCTGAAAAACGACCACCTTTGAACAAGAAACATAAGATAAAACATCAAGAATGGGCAAGAAATATCTTAAGACTGATTTTTCAAAGGTTTTATGGACTGATGAAATGAGAGTGACTCTTGATGGGCCAGATGGATGGGCCAGAGGCTGGATCAGTAAAGGACAGAGAGCTCCACTCTGACTCAGACGCCAGCAAGGTGGAGGTGGGGTACTGGTATGGGCTGGTATCATCAAAGATGAACTTGTGGGACCTTTTCGGGTTGAGGATGGAGTGAAGCTCAACTCCCAGACCTACTGCCAGTTTCTGGAAGACAACTTCTTCAAGCAGTGGTACAGGAAGAAGTCAGTATCGTTCAAGAAAAACATGATTTTCATGCAGGACAATCCTCCATCACATGCATCCAACTACTCCACAGCTTGGCTGGCCAGTAAAGGTCTGAAAGAAGAAAACATAATGACATGGCCCCCTTGTTCACCTGATCTGAACCCCATAGAGAACCTGTGGTCCATCATAAAATGTGAGATCTACAGGGAGGGAAAACAGTACACCTCTCGGAACAGTGTGTGGGAGGCTGTGGTGGCTGCTGCATGCAATGTTGATCGAAAACAGATCAAGCAACTCACAGAATCTATGGATGGAAGTGTCATCATAAAGAAAGGTGGTTATACTGATCACTAATTTTTTTGTTTTTTGTTTTTGCATGGCAGAAATGTTTATTTCTAAATTTTGTGCACTGATATTGGTTTACCTGGTGAAAATAAACAATTGAGATGGGATTATATTTGGTTTTTATTAAGTGGCCTAATAATTCTGCACAGTAATAGTTACATGCACAAACAGATATCCTCCTAAGATAGCCAAATCTAAAAAAAAACCCACTCCAACTTCCAAAAATATTAAACTTGGATATTTATGAGTCTTTTGGGTTGATTGAGAAAATAGTTGTTGATCAATAATAAAAATAATCCTCTAAAATTCAACTTGCCTAATAATTCTGCACACAGTGTATATAAAAAGACACATATGCATGTTTTTCTCAATATCTGACATGAAATCAGAATAAACCTTTCCCGTTTTAGGTGAATTAGGATTACCATAATTTTTAATATTTGCCACATGAAAGAATAATGAGAGAGAGAATGTTTTAAGGCATTTTTATTACTTACTGTAAAGTCAAAAGTTTACATACATTTCATTAGTATTTGGTACCATTGCCCTTAAACTGAATGACTTGGGTCAAACGTTTGGGAAATCCTTCCACAAGCTTCTCATAATAGTTGGTCGGAATTTGGGGTCATTCCTCCTGACAAAACTGGTGTAACTGATCCAGGTTTGTAGGTCGCCTTGCTCGCACCTGCCTTTTCAGCTTGGCCCATAAATTTTCAATAGGATTGAGATAAGGGCCGACGTCACCCTTCTGGCTAGTCTGTCACAAGAGGAATCCTATTACAATCTTCCACAAGACTACCTATGGTCAGGAGCTGGTGAGTTGCTGATTGGAGGGGAGCCTGGGAACATGCTACTGGAGAGCAGGATGTTCCTTGCTTGGACCCCTGCAGTGAGCATGTCACCATATCCTTAGCAGAGGGGCAAGCTGCTCTGCACCTCTCCTGTAAGGGCACTTACAGAGCAGTCGCTGGTTGTTGTAGCTTCAACCCCTGATCCTTGGGTAGATAGTGCTCTGCTGCTCTGAAGTTCAGACAATCGGTGCGGAGCACTGCGCCTCAATTGTCAAAGCGTGCGCTGTGTCTCTACTTTAGGGCATGGTTTTTGCATCCCTGTACTCCCAGGCCTTGTAGCAGTTACTATGACTGATATAGCTATTGTTATACCTTTGTACCATCCAAAAAAGTGACATATTTCTATATGATCAGCAATGGCACTGAGTGAACACTAGTTAGGGAAAGCAGTTGCAAACCTCACAGCTGCCAATACTGCCTAGCAGAGATGAGTGGATCATTTTGCGCAGCGCTGGTCCATGGTCTAGGTTATTGCTCTCTGGACGTGGACAGTAGATGCGCAAATTTCCTTACCCTCCGGGATTCTAGGCTTGGCTTCTGATTATCTGGGCTGATGAGACTTTACCTGTGTACCTCATGTTTGCCTAGCGAGCCAAATGTTGCTCCAGGGAACCCAGAAACTCAAGTAATTTGTGCAGCTCCTGTCCATGACCAGACAGCACTGATGTGGACTGTGGACCGGGGTTGCGCTAATCCAGTGATGTCAAACTTAAACACACAGAGGGCCAAAATGAAAAACTTGGACAAAGTCATGGACCAACCAGCATACAGTATTATGGGCCCCACATAGTCTTCCATACAGAATAATGGGCCCCACATAGTCCTCCATGCAGAATAATAGGCCCCTTCATACAGAATAATAGGCCCCCCATAGTCCTCCATACAGAATAATATGACCCACATAGTCCTCTATATAGAATAATAGGCCCCACGTAGTCCTCCATACACTATAATGACCCCACATAGTCCTCCATACAGAATACTAGACCCCACATAGTCCTCCATACAGTATAATGGGCCCCACATAGTCCTCCATACAGTATAATGGGCCCCACATAGTCCTCCATACAGAATAATAGGCCCCACATAGTCCTCCATGCATAATAATGGCCCCACATAGTCCTCCATACAGAATAATAGGCCCCACATAGTCGTCCATATAGTATAATGGGCCCCACATAGTCCTCCATACAGAATAATGGGCCCCACATAGTCCCACATACAGAATAATGGGCCCCACATAGTCCTCCATACAGAATAATAGGCCCCACATAGTCCTCCATATAGTATAATGGGCCCCACATAGTCCTCCATACAGAATAATGGCCCCACATAGGGGTAATGGGCCCCACATAGTCTTCTATACAGAATAAAGGCCTCACATAGTCCCACATACAGTATAATGGGCCCCACATAGTCCTCCATACAGAATAATGGGCCCCACATAGTCCCACATACAGTATAATGGGCCTCACATAGTCCTCCATGCATAATAATGGCCCCACATAGGGGTAATGGGCCCCACATAGTCTTCTATACAGAATAAAGGCCTCACATAGTCCCACATACAGTATAATGGCCCCACATAGTCCTCCATACAGAATAGTGTGCCCCACATAGTCCCACATACAGTATAATGGGCCTCACATAGTCCTCCATGCATAATAATGGCCCCACATAGTCCTCCATACAGTATAATGGGCCTCACATAATCCTCCATACAGAATAATGGCCTCACATAGTCCTCCATACAGAATAATGACCTCACATAGGGGTGACGGTTTTGGTGTCGCGGGCCAAATATAACCACCCTACGGACCAGATTTGGCCCACGGGCCGGAGTTTGACACGTATACACTAAGCGATCTGCTTGTCCCTACTGCCTAGCCTACACATTATCACAATCCAGCCCATGGCTTCCTGGAAGCCCATTAACAATCACAAGATTTTTTTGGAAATATTGTTAATAGACCCACAATGTAATGGGGGATAATATCCTAATACATCACAATGTCACTAATATCACTGCAACCAGGCTCTTCATAGGAAAACTTCCACTGACACAGATATTGCTTTTAATGCTACAGAATCATTATAAAGCAATATGATTAGAAGCAGCACACAGGGCTGTTATCAATATGGGGATTATGCTTTCTATGTAAGACCTCTGCTGAACACAAGAGGGAGACAAAGCTCTGCATAGATGAATACAGAAGCTCATTAGATCAAAAGCAATGAATATGTTCCATCTATAAACCACAGCATAGAAACAAGTATATACCTGCTTATAATTGTTCAAAGCCTTTCCCTGATCAACATATATTGCAAGTCATGTAATGAAATAGAAAAGAGATAATGGTATATTTATTATATTTATTTTCTTTGGGAAAACAGATATAGTATGTAAGGGGGAAATAAAATGTATTATAATAAAATATATTAATAATGAATTTATAATCTATACTGAAAGGTGACAGGAAAAAGCATATGAAATGAATAAGGCATCATTATCACATCTGCATTTTTAGTTCTGGGTATACTGCTCTCAGAACGTCACTGTATGAACCAGCTATGCTCCTGTTTACACCGCAATGATGAAGCTACCATGGAGGCAGGGCTTACAGCTGGTATGTGGACCCTCATGGGAGGGCTTTGACACTGCAATACTTTACTGTGACAGTCATAGCTGCAGGCATCTGCTCCTATCACTAGGGGGAGCTCAGTGAAAAATCATATGTAAATGCTTCCATTTAGTTTATTATTGCTCTTCAACTCCAGGAATATTTAGCTCCCCCTAGTGGCGCGATGACCACATGCTGCCACAAGTGCAGGATATTATTTATCATGTAAAAAAACTGAGCTAATAGACACATTATAATATTAATCAGCACATAATATTGAACCCTTTAAACAGAATGGTGTATCGTCAGTGGGCAAACTACAGCAGCAAGTTTAAATGGATGAAAGCAATCACAGTTTAATGAAAATATTCTAATGTAATCTTGTTTCTTTAAGTACGGCACTTTTCTTTCCCAGTTTTTTTGCATTTATTTACTTTACTTGATGTCCCAAACGTAATTTATGACATACTGTATGCATTGTCAATATGTGATCATGCAAATTGGTGAAACTATTTGCTTATCTGTAGTACCTAAATAATGATATAATTCCCATCTCCAACTTATTATCTTTGTTCCCTTTAACTTAACGATAAAAAACTTGAGCCACTCATGACAAAGTCAATGTATCTAAGAACCCACAGAAATAAAATTAATTCTGAATATCTCATATAACATCATATTACCATTCAATTGCATTGAAGTGTTATGTATTTTTATGGAGTACCTATTAGTTTTAAGACATTGGGTCAATGGTATGATTACCGAGCTATTCTAAAAATAAATGCTAGGTACCTGTTGTTGCACATTGGACAGGATTTTGGCATACTATATTTCATGTATACTTGAGACCCCAGGGAATCAGCTTCTTCGTGCTATACAAACCCAATAACACTACAATAAGGATTACCGAGTGCATAAACAAGAATCTACATGGATCTTGTGTCTCTAAACAATATTGGCATTACAGCAAATGGAGACTAACCACAGCCAGGGGAATTAAGCATCTTTTAATGTGCAAGGCAATAGCTAGATAATTAGGCCTATAAATAAAAATAAACAGATCCTCAATGATTAGAGAGGTGTCCTCCAATAATGAAATCTGCATACATTTAGCCACATAAATAGCTTTATTGAAGAATGGATAACACAAGTCCATGTGTCTCTGCATTATTCCATACATAACAATGCTGTGTCGGACATAGCTATAGCTGCATTAAATATCAACACCACAAAGTTCATCCCTTCGAATATCCTACTTCGAACATGTATAATAATAATAATTTCTATTGAAATAACTAGAAACTTGGTAACCAACATGAAAAAAAGGAAGGTTATCTCTGCGTCAGACCCATGTTTCTTATTAGCATTATGGAATAGATCCCAAACTGACACTGACGCTCTATCAAGAGATACCACAGTACAAACTGTATACATAATTAAATAGATCTCTTGGAACTGATGAGGCTGGTATACAAACTTTGATCCATATGAGAATGAATGCATAATTTTTTTTTTTTTTATTAAAAATGAACATTTAATGAGTCCAGATAATGACTATAAGCTCATGAGTTCAAGTGTATTCAATTTCCATGCACCCAGTCTGTCTGACAGATGCAGCTTATACTGAGCAGTGTGAGATCACAGCAAGGAGGAGGGACACTGAGGAACTGTCACTCAGGCTGGGTGAGAGGAGGTTAAATGTAATCTTTTATAAAGAATTTCTCATGAATTTTGTATTTAATAATGTGTGCGTTTTTATAGTGAAATCTGGAGCCAGATGAGTTGTAAATAAATCATAAACATAAAATAAATGTTAATCATAATTTAATCAATATCATAGTTGTAATGTCCTTTAATAAATTATACCGCATAATAGGCCATTGTAAACAATTTTTGGGTTATGATAGCAGCATAAGTACTTTTACTTAAAGGGAATTTCCCAAGATCAAAGTACATTTTAATCAATAGATCTTTGATTAATATTAAGTTCCACAATTGGATGTGTTTAAATAAAATGTTCCTGTGCTGAGATAATCTTATAAATGTGCCCCTGCTGTGTACTGTGTAATGGCTGTGTCTGACCGTACAGGGACAAGGTCTGAACATACCACAGGGAGGAAGCAAGAGAGTATACAGACAAGACAGCATGGGATTGCAGCTGATTTTTTCAGTGAGGTAAAACATTTCCCGGCCTGTTTTAAACAATGTTTTACCTCAAAGAAAAAATCAAAGGGAACTTTACGAACATTGCATAAATCAATAGTGCAGGCAAATATACTAAACTTTGTAATGTTTGTTTATCAGAGAATTCTGCTTTTATTTCCACTTATGAGCCACTTCTTCCCCTGCCATTTTAAATTGTTGCCCACTCTGAAAAAAACAAGCAGCTTAAATCCATATTGCTCAAGAGTAAATGGGCATCTAGCACAGTGATGTGTTGGATTACACAGCTTATTATACTCTATGGATGGAGGAGGGGAAGGCATGAGGAGCAGAGTGAGAAAACAGGGAGACATAGAAAGATCATGCTGAGTCTTTTGCCTCCAGAGCTGGATTCACGCGCATAATCATCAGTTTTTCTGTATAATTTCCTGCTGCTGCTTCTTTCTGTGTGCTAACAAATTAAGATATTGTTATCGCTCATGTATACACACATGACAGTTTATTTTGATAAGCTACTTGAAAGTTCAGATACCCTTTAACTATTATTTTTAGAGTTGCACTAGATGTTTCTGCTTAAGTGACAATTCAGACCAGCAAAATTGTTGTACTGATGGCCTAAACTGTGTGCACTCTAGTTGATACTATATGAGTTAGCTTTGCCTCTGTAGCATCAGAAGAGCAGTAGGGTTGGCGAGACCTGGACAAGATTAGGAGCTGTGTGCTCCAGAGATCCTGGCTGACCTCAGTGCAGTAGAAACATAGAAACATCGAAAGGTAGGGACCTCCAGGGTCATCTGATCCAACCCCCTGCTCAATTCAGGATTCACTAAACCATCTCAGACAGATGTCTGTCCAGCCTCTGTTTGAAGACTTCCTTTGAAGGAGAACTCATCACCTCTCATGGCCACCTGTTCCACTCATTGATCACCCTCACAGTCAAAAATATTTTTCTAATCTGTATCTTTTCCCATTCAGTTTCATCCCATTGCTTCTACTCTTTCTGTGTGCAAATGAGAATAAAGCTGATCCCTCTACAATGTGACAGCCCTTCATATATTTATAGACAGCTATTAAGTCTCCTCTCAGTCTTCTCTTTTGCAAGCTAAGTATTCCCAAATCCTCCAACCGTTCCTTATAGGACATTGTTTGCAGACCGTTCACCATTCTGGTCGCTCTTCTCTGAACTTGCTCCAGTTTCTTTATGTCTTTTTTAAAATGTGGTGACCAAAACTGGACACGGTATTCCAGATGAGGACTCACCAAAGAGGAGTAGAGGGGGATAATTACTTCACGTGATCTAGACTGTATGCTTCTGTTAATGCAACCCAGAAATGTGTTTGCCTTTTTTGCTGCTGCATCACACTGTTGATTCATGTGCAGTCTGTGATCTATTAGAATACCCAAGTCTTTTTCACATGTGCTGTTGCTTAGCCCTATTCTTCCCATTCTGTATATGCTTTTTTCATTTTTCTTGCTCAGAGCACTTACAAGCTCAGCAGAAAAGCACTTAGAAGCACTTTGCATACTTAGCCACCACTCCTATATAACAGTGTGCATGGGAAGTAATATCCCAGACCGCAGACAGAAGTGGGGCTATTTCTAGAAAAAATTGCAGTACGTTTTTTGAGACCTAGGACAACTTTAAAAAGGACTTGTCAGGTATCCTGACAAGAAGACACAGTGAGAGATATATAAAATTCTGGTAACTTTCAGTCACCACTAGTAGTAGCTCACTGCAACTTGCATTGAACTAAAAAATACATGTGTGGCTTGCTATAGGCTCATTAAATCTCCCCAATGGCATAATGTGGAAAGTATATTATGAGCACTATGGTTTTAGTCAGGTGCATATGTACTTTCCCCAAAATAAGTCTTTTATAACTTAATCCCTGCCCTCTGCAGTCAATTTTTGTTTTTGTACTTTGTTTTTTCCTACCCTTCTTCCATTCTTCCAAGAGTCACAACATTATATTACTCCATTAACATAGCCATACAGGAGCTGTTTTTTTGCAGGACGAGTTGTAGTGTTGCATGACACCATTTATTTTACCATAAAATGTACTGAAAACAGTAAAAAACAAGAGCAGTGAAATGGTGAAAAAAAACCCCACAGTCCTGCCGTTTTTTTTTTTGCTGGGTGGGAGGTGGGTGTTTGTTTTAATGGGATTCACTGTGCAGTAAAAATTATCTGGCAATGTGATTCCCCAGATGAGTATGGTTATTATAATACTGAACTTAGATTTTTATTATATCTTAGTAATTTAAAAAAATCAGAACTTTTTAAAAAAATTGTTTTGTGTTACTATTTTATGAAACATGTAACTTTTTCTGTTTTTCCGTAGATTTAGAAGTGTGAGGGCTTCTTTTTAGTATAGCAAACTATTGTTAAACACACCACCTGCCACGCATGGTGCAGGCTCAGCTCCTGAGCATTCTCCATACACCTGCAAATTACATATGTCGCACAAGTGCTGTACTAATGTTTAACGTGTTTTCCCTTAGCTTTTTAGTCTGGATTATAGCTTAGTAGCAAAAAATACTGCTAAAAGATAAAATAAAATAAAAATATAATCAAAATCTAAGCATATTTTTTATACAAGGGTGAGTCAAAATTTTTCTGCACTCCAGTTCTCTGAGCAAGTTGGAACGTGTTATGTCATTTCATTTGTGACTATGGCGTGAGAACCAATGTGATTTGCATAAAATAAGGGCGGTGTGCAGTGACTAGTTTATTTTGTGGTCTGAGTCTGTGTCTGATTCTGATATTTATTGAAGACTTGGTGCACAGCATGCAGAAAATGTTTTTGTCATGATGAAGTGTGTATGAATGGATAGAGAAGTTCAAGAAAGGTCGCACAAGTGTCAGCCATGAAGAAGGAGCTGGACACCTGTCCTCATCCAAGGCTGATGATAACATTGAGCGTGCATGTGAACTGATTCTGTTGGATAGACGAGGGACAATGGATTATATCCCCAAAAAGTTGATTAAAATAAATTGTACAGCCTGCGTACGGATAATTTTTCCACACCCTCGTAGTTCACAATCAACTATTTATATACAAAATGATATCTCATCTTCAAAACTTGGTAACAATGTCACTTTAAAGTGACATCCACGGGTGATGCAACAAGAATTGCCAACTTGTCTATGTATCCAGACGGCGAGCTAAGATGGAAGGATTTTAGATCCCACCAGCAGCAGAAGGCTTAAGTAGTGCTAAAGCAAAAGAAAGCAGGGGGAAACAAACACATGTTCTGCCAAGCTTTACCAACACATCCTGCTGCTTCTGCGGCAATGATACAGCAATACAAAATGAGAGCAGGGCTTCAGGATGCAAACTGGGGGGATAATGGATGGTTAGAAGTAGATTACAGTGCTAATGCAGTACCAGGGGGCCGTGCTGCTGTCAGTTAACCATGAATGCAAAGCTTGAATGGTTTACCAAATGCACGAATGCTGTGCTAGGTATTTAATCCCCTTATAACAATTCATTGTTTTCAGCACTAAGAGCAAACTGCAAGTGGTCACAACATCCATCTGCTGCTTGACATCGGTGGGAGGAGAGTGCAGAGGTGATCGAACTGAGTGTGACTGGATGAAAAACCTGGGTATGTACACAAATGTATAGGCCGTGTGTATGAAGAGCCTACTGGGAGACGTAATTACTGGGCCTACTGCTGGGACAGAATAACATCAAGCCTGCTGCTGTTCTTTCCACTGATTTTGACAAAGTTTAGTATTGGAGTATTAAGGAATAATGTGAAAATTTAAGGAAAAGTGTAGGAAGTTTTAACTTAAATAATATTTCATGTCTTATTAGTTTTAGTTGTAAAGTCATATAATTACTCATGTCTTCCTGAAGATATTCCTTCCTGTAAAAATGGGAGTCCTAATGGTAGATAAGAAAGTGACACTGTTCTAGAGCGCAGAGGATTTCATTTCAAGTAAAGCTTTGTGATCTGTCACCAGATTTCACTATATACAGTGCCTACAAGTAGTATTCAACCCCCTGCAGATTTAGCTGGTTGACACATGCGGAATTAACTTGACATTGTGACATTTGTACTGTAGATCAGCCTGGAAGTGGGAAATGCACTGCAGCAAATTTTTTTTTTTTTTTTTTTTAAACGTTAAAAGTTAATTCAGAGTGTCATTTATTATTCAACCCATCAAACCACAAGAATTCTGTTTGGTCCCCCAAAAGTATTAAGAAGTAGTTCAGGCACCAAGAATAATGAGCTTCACATGTGTGGATTAAAGATCTCTTTTGCCAGCCTTTTCTGACTATTTAAGACCCTCCCCAAACTTGTGAACAGCACTCAGACATGGTCAACATGGGAAAGACAAAGGAGCATTCCAAGGCCATCAGAGACAAGATCGTGGAGGGTCACAAGGCTGGCAAGGGGTACAAAACCCTTTCCAAGGAGTTGGGCCTACCTGTCTCCACTGTTGGGAGCATCATCCGTGAGTGGAAGGCTTATGGAACTACTGTTAGCCTTCCACGGCCAGGACAGCCTTTGAAAGTGTCCTCTCGTGCCGAGGCCAGGCTTGTCCGAAGAGTCAAGGCTAACCCAAGGACAACAAGGAAGGAGCTCCGGGAAGATCTCATGGCAGTGGGGACATTGGTTTCAGTCAATACCATAAGTAACGTACTCCACCGCAATGGTCTCCGTTCCAGACGAGCCCGTAAGGTACCTTTACTTTCAAAGCGTCATGTCAAGGCTCGTCTACAGTTTGCTCATGATCACTTGGAGGACTCTGAGACAGACTGGTTCAAGGTTCTATGGTCTGATGAGACCAAGATCGAGATCTTTGGTGCCAACCACACACGTGACGTTTGGAGACTGGATGGCACTGCATACGACCCCAAGAATACCATCCCTACAGTCAAGCATGGTGGTGGCAGCATCATGCTGTGGGGCTGTTTCTCTGCCAAGGGGCCTGGCCATTTGGTCCGCATCCATGTGAAGATGGATAGCACGGCCTACCTGGAGATTTTGGCCAAGAACCTCCGCTCCTCCATCAATGATCTTAAGATGGGTCGTAATTTCATCTTCCAACAAGACAACGACCCAAAGCACACAGCCAAGAAAACCAAGGCCTGGTTCAAGAGGGAAAAAGTCAAGGTGTTGGAGTGGCCTAGTCAGTCTCCTGACCTTAACCCAATTGAAAACTTGTGGAAGGAGCTCAAGAATAAAGTCCACATGAGACACCCAAAGAACCTAGATAACTTGGAGAAGATCTGCATGGAGGAGTGGGCCAAGATAACTCCACAGACCTGTGCCGGCCTGATCAGGTCTTATAAAAGACGATTATTAGCTGTAATTGCAAACAAGGGTTATTCCACAAAATATTAAACATAGGGGTTGTATAATAATTGACCCACACTTTTTTGTTTAAAATTTAATAAAATTCAACTGAGCAACATAACTTTTTGGTTTGTAAGATTTATGCTTCTGTTCATAAAACCTACTCTCGTTTGCAGTTTGAAGGCTCTAACTTATTTGCATCTTATCAAACCAGCTAAATCTGCAGGGGGTTGAATACTACTTGTAGGCACTGTAGTTGTGCTTACATTATTACAAAGATTTCTTGGAGCTGATGAAGTTGGCCTACTAACTTCTATAATCCGGGTCATAATTACTGTAAAATTCTTTTTAACAGTTTAAACTCAATCTTTGCCCACCTAACCTGACCGACAATTCCTCAGTGCCCTCCTTGCTGCTGAATATCTGCCCACCTAAACTGATTGACAGCTCCTCTGTGTGCCTCCTCCCTGCTGCTGAATCTCTGCCCAACTAAACTGGTTGACAGCTGATAAGTGCACCGCCTTCCTGCTGCTAAATCTCTGTCCACCTAACCTGATTGACAGCTCCTCAGTGCACCTCCTTCCTGCTGCTAAATCTCCGCCCACCTAACCTGATGGACAGTTCCTCAGTGTACCTCCTTCCTGCTGCTAAATCTCTGTCCACCTAATCTGATTGACAACTCCTCACTGTGCCTCCTTCCTGCTGCTAAATCTCCTCCTACCTAACCTGATTGTCAGCTCCTCCGTGTGCCTCCTCCCTGCTGCTGAATCTCTGTCCACCTAACCTGACTGACAGTTCCTCAGTGCGCCTCCTCCCTGCTGCTAAATCTCCGCCCACCTAACCTGATGGATAGCTCAGTGCGCTTCCTCCCTGCTGCTAAATCTTCATCCACCTAACCTGATGGACAGCTCCTTGTGCTGCTGCTGAAATTTCTGCTCAGTACAAATTGCAGCTGTAAGTCAGCCTGGGTGCGGCTGAGACTGAATATTCTTTGCCTCATGAATGCTCTCACTTTTTAACTGTACTCAGAAAATGCTCATTTTTATATCAGTATAAAAGAGACATTTTGATGAGGAATTTTAAAGTAAGTACAAGTTCGTCAGATTTATTTTAGAATGTATGCATTTTATGTTAGTTCATTTTGTGACATCTGGTGACAAATCTACTTGAAGATATACAGCAGAAGGTAGGTGTGGTGTGGTGGGAGAGGGAGTTGTGAGCTAGGCCGCCCAATGATTGTCAGAATAAGGGGGCAGTTACATTGGAAATGTATTCTTAGAAAAATTGTGCAACCAAGAGACTCATTTTTATCAATATGAAAATTACTATAAGCAGGGGCGTACATAGAAATCATGGGGCCGCATAGCAGAAGTTCTGATTGGGCTCCCCCAACAAAAAAAAAAGAAAATTAATATTTGGGGGGGTCACAGAAGAGCAGATCTCACAACTTTGCAGGCTTTACAAAGTAATTTTCCTCCTACTGAAGCCCTAGATTCCGCTTTCATCGTACCCATAAAGTATAATGCCAACAATAGTGCCACACAAACAATGTATGATGCCCACACAGTGAATTCTTCCACAGTACCCTCCACACACACAGTATGATGACTTCACTGTAGCCCACCTCAACTCCCCCCAGCAAAGTATCGTGACCCCAACACAGTATTAACCCTCAACTGTGACCCCCACACAGTCCTCCATACAATATAATGGGCCTACATACAGTATAATGGCCCCACACTTCACCACACTGTATAATGGCCCCCACACACCACTCCAAACATTATGATGGACCAGACACAAACTTTCACACTGTATAATTGCTTGCATGCAGTATAATAGCCCACAAATAGCCCTCCATAAAGTATAAATGCTCCCACATAGCCCTCCAAATATAATAGCCCTCCAAATACTATGATGCACTCCCCATAGCTCTCCATATACCATAATGCACTCCCCATAGTCCTCCATATAGTCTCCATTATTATAATGCACTCCCCATAGTCCTTCATATAGAATAATACACTTTTCATAGTTCTCCATATAGCATAATGCACTCCCCATAGTACTCCATATAGTATAATGCACCCCATAGTCCTCCATACAGTATTATGGCCACCACAATGTACTCACTGATTAAAAAAAAAATAACAATACTTACTTCTTCTCGACGTTTCCCCACTGCTCTGGTCTCTGCAGTGAGTGGTCTAAAGCAACGCACACCTCAGCGCAGTGGGCGCCATGTAGTGCCGGAGCCATCCAGGATGCCGGTACAGTTGAACATGCAATGACGAGCGGGGGGCCATCGCTGGCGCTTACACCTGGGCTACCTCGGTTCTTGGGCCCCATAGCAGCTGCGTGGCTTGCCACCATTGGCGGTATGCCACTGACTATAAGCAAATCTATGAAAGGGAAGAGCTCAAATGTTCACAAGGAAAGATAAACCCATTTGTATGATCTACTAATAAAGTTAAAACAATGAATGTAACACTCTCCATGTAATCCTTCATTAAATTACCTGTTGAGGTGCCAAAACACATTAGCCCATGCTCTTCAAAAAAGTTCTGTTTAGAAAGTTCTCACACAGCGAGCGGTGATGCCAGTGAGGTGACCGGGTTCATCAGCTATGAACGCAGGTGACCTTTCTCACATCAGCACTACACACTGCAGGAACATCATCACGCTCCTGTCTCAGTGTGTTCTGGCTGGCCTGTTGAGTGGTCGCATCATGCCACTGCTCAACCACCCAGATATAGCAGAGCTGGAGTTCTTCATGGGATAGATATGGATTATCTTTTCGTTGGACAGGTGAGGAATATGGTGTATTATTTTTTATTTTATTATTTTATGGGGAAAAAGAGGGACAGGGAGTATTTATTTAAAATAAATGAGTCTGTGTCTTTCAATTAAAGGACTTTATTCTGGTGGTGTTTTTTTTCCAATATGACTAAGGGGTTAGTAATAGTGCCATCTTATAGACTCCTCTCCATTACTAACCCCTAGGCTTGATGTCAGCTGACAATACAAAACTGACATCAACCCCAATACCATTATCCCACTTGTTACCGCACCAGGGCAAGTGGGAAGAGCAGAGGAAAAACAGCAGAATTGGCACATCTTATGGATATGCCATTTCTGGGGTGGCTAAAAGCTGATGTTCTTAGTCTGAGAGGGGGCCAATATCCATGGCCCCTTCCTAGCCTATTAATATCAGCCCACAGCTGTCTGCCTAGCCTTTGCTGGTTAATAATTATAGGGGGGAATCTAAATAATTTTTTTTTGGGGTCCCCCATTTTAATAACCAGTAAAGGATATAAATACAGCTGTGAGCTGATATTAATAGCCTGGGAAGCTCCATGTTTATTAACCCCTTCCCAGGCTATAAATATCAGCCCCCAGCTGTTGGCTTTCCCTGAGCTGGCTATTAAAAATTCAGGGGACCACAAGCCATTTTTTTCTTTAATTTATTGAATTATTAGCTAAATACATGAACATTAAACTATGCACGCACTGCACTAATTATATATGTCACCGACATCTTTCTATCTATCTATTCTATGTATATACAAGTGCGTCTCACTAAATTAGAATATCATCAAAAAGTTAATTTATTTCAGTTCTTTAATATAAAAAGTGAAACTCATATATTATATAGAGTCATTACGAGTGATCTATTTCAATTGTTTATTTCTGTTAATGTTGATGATTATGGCTTACAAGCAATGAAAACACAAAAGTCACTATCTCAGTAAATTAGAATAATTAACAAAAAACACCTGCAAAGGCTTCCTAAGCATTTAAAAAGATCCCCTAATCTGTTTCAGTAGGCTCTACAATCATGGGGAATACTGCTGACTTGACAGATGTCCAGAAGGCAGTTATTGACAAGCTCCACAAGGAGGGTAAGCCACAAAAGGTCATTGCTAAAGAAGCTGTATCCAAGAATATTAATGGAAAGTTGAGCGGAAGGAAAAGTGTGGTAGGAAAAGGTGCACAAGCAACCGGGATAACCGCAGCGTTAAAAGGATTGTTAAGAAAAGGCCTTTCAAAAATTTGGGGGAGATTAACAAGGAGTGGACTGCTGCTGGAGTCATTGCTTCAAGAGCCACCACACACAGACGCATCCAGGACATGGGCTACAAGTGTCGCATTCCTTGTGTCAAGCCACTCATGACCAATAGACAACGCCAGAAGAGCTCAGTGGTCCAAGGTGTTGTTTTTAGATTAAAGCAAATTTTGCATTTCATTTGGACATCAAGGTCCCAGAGTCTGGAGGAAGAGTGGAGAGGCACACAATCCAATCTGCTTGAGGTCTAGTGTGAAGTTTCCACAATCAGTGATGGTTTGGGGAGCCTTGTCATCTGCTGGTGTAGGTATACTGTGTTTTATCAAGAGACCAAAGTCAGCGCAGCTGTCTACCAGGAAATTTTAGAGCACTTCATGCTTCCCTCTGCCGACAAGCTTTTTGGAGATGGAAATTTCATTCTCCAGCAGGACTTGGCACCTGTCCACACTGCCAAAACTACCAATACCTGGTTTAGAAACAACAGAATCACTGTGCTTGATTTGCCAGCAAACTCGCCTGACCTTAACCCCATATGGAATCTATGGGGTATTGTCAAGAGGAAGATGAGAGACACCAGACCAGAATACCAGAACAATGCAGACGAGCTGAAGGCTGCTATCAAAGCAACCGGGTCTTCCATAACACCTCATCAGTGCCACAGGCTGATCGCCTTCATGCCACGCCGCATTGATGCAGTAATTGATGCAAAAGGAGCCCCGACCAAGTATTGTGTGCATTTACTGAACATACATTTCAGTAGGCCAACATTTCGGATTTTAGAAACAGTTTTCCAAGCTGCTGTTATAAAATATTCTAATTTACTGAGATCGTTTGTGTTTTCATTGGCTGTAAGCCATAATCATCAACATTAACAGAAATAAACACTTGAAATATTAACGATATTATCAACATGAACATAGGTAGATATAGCTGGAGCAAGTCACAAACTATGCTCCAGCTATGGCAAAGAAAGCTCAGAACAAACAGTGCACAACAACTTTCATAAACTACTCTGTGCTAATTCTCTCCCTGGCTTTCCGCTATTTGGGCCAAGCTGCTACAGCGTCCTAGCTACAGCAAACTACGCTAAACCCTAATAGTTCATGCTGATGGGTCACTCACGGTTGCGCAGATCAGGCGCAGATGGCCGCCGCCGCTTGTTCCTGGTTGTGAAAGAGCCAGATGAATTCACTTGAGTCCTTTCTTTGTTTATGGGATCTCTTCCTTGCAGCTGGCAGGCAAACCTTGTTTCACTCTCACAGAAATGGCTGACATACTGTGTTGTGTGTTATCTCAAGTCCTCAATCTCCAGGGAAAATGTTCTTCAAGAAAAGCATAAATTTCACTTCTACTTGACACAGTCCCCAACAATAAAATTTGCTGTAGTCAGTAATCTTCTCTTTCCATAGAGTAACAGTGTCTTCTTTTATTTTCTCTGTTGATCAGAATCCTGCAGGAGTCTCTCCCTGTTACCTCAGACACACACGAATCTACTTCCTGGTTCTTCTCTCTCTCTCAGCACATGCCAACCACAGCAGGGGGAGGCGACTAGTCCAAACACAAGACTCAGAGGGGAGCATGATGCCTTAAAGTCACAGTGTATTCAATGTCCAATTAAAGAGCCGATCCTCTACATGCCTCCCCATTTAATGACGGCTGTCCTCGGCCTCGCTGTATAGCTCTGAAAGAAATAAAGGCTTCATGCAGCGTTATACAACACAGGACCACTTTCATCACAATACATATGAGTGGACTAAATAAACTGATCAGCATTGTACCTTTCTGGTGGAATCCCTGCATTAGGCCTACTGGATCTCCGGAGATCTTGACTGGCCTCCATAGGCATAACAGATGTGTGACTGTCCTCTTCAACTGAATGGTTGGCTGGAGCTGTGGTTTCCTCCTCTCCACGAGCTGGCAATGCATCCATGTCGGGATTGTCAACTCCCACTGACTGGGGACCTTCCGTGGACTCAGGAACGGTCCACCAGTCTTCAACAAAGTCACTGTCAGGGAAAACCGGTCTTGGTGAAGGAGCAGGAGGAGTAATTCTTGGGACAGGTGTTGGATCCTCGGAGCAGCATGGTCATAATTATGTAGAGTTCTCCGACCAGACTCCTCATTTTCAGCTTGCACTTGTACACTGGACCGTTGTGATACACTCTCTTGACCACTTTGCATGGTTGTGCCTCCCAACGTCCGCTAAGCTTCCCTTTGTGGTGTTTTTCCTGCACCAGCACTCAGTCTCCAGGCTGGAGCGGAACTTCTTGAATTGGCGGTTGACTGCTGTGCATCTTCTCTTGTAGTCGCTGGCCTGCTAGTCGGCGGATTGTCTGAAGTCGTCGCTGATGCTCTTTCACCCAGGAGGTGGTAGATCGTTCAAATAGACCCTCTGGCTGTTCCAGATTTAGCTCAATGATTTCTTGGCTTGCTCTACCAAACAGTAGCATGTATGGGGTATAACCTGTGGTGGTGTGGACCCGATTGTTATAGGTCCAGACTAGTTTGGGTACATAGTCAAGCCAATGCGTCTTCTTGTCTTCTTCTAATGTCCTCAACATTTGAAGCAGAGTTCGATTAAAGTGCTCACAGGCCCCATTCCCTTGGGGATGATATGGGGTTGTTTGGGACCCTTCAATGCCGTACAGTCGGTACAGTTCCTCCATCAGTTTACCCTGAAAACACGCTCCTTGGTCTGCTTCGGACACCCATAGACCCAGATGAAATCCTGACAGATGGCTCGCGCAGCAGACTCAAGCTGTCTGGTCCCGAGTCAGGGTGACTACCACAAACTTGGAGAAGTGGATTGTCCCACTAGGAGGTAATCTATCATCTACACTTCAAGTGGCTCTTTGGTCCATGTGGTCTGTATGGGTGCCCTCTGTTCTGTGCTTTTGGTGAGGTCACACATTCGACACTGTCGGCACACATCTTCAACCGTCTCCTCCAGCTGGGGGCAATATACATAATGCTGTAGCCACTTGTAAGTTTTTCCCGGGCCGAAGAGAGCTCCAAACTCATGAGCTTCTTTGGCAATTTCTCGTGTCACTCTTCCAGGGACTACTACTTGCCATCTCACCTCTAAGTCAGCAGGCTGTTGCCACTTGCGGTATAGGATGGCTTCTTGAACTTTCAATCTATCCCACTGGCGTATCACGGACTTCGTTCCGAGATCTAGGGCAGCTCTTTCTTCCTTGTCAGGCCATGGACTACCCAGCTTTTCACTTGCTGCAACCCCGCATCCTCATCTTGGAACCGTCCCCAATCTTTGTTAGTCCTTCCCAGTGACTTGGGTAGAGGTCGAGCCTCCCCCCTTGACTATGCCGCTACCGCAATGGGTGTGAATTTGCAGAAATATGGGATCTCCTCTTCTTCTAGGTGCTCATCACGGTCTTCTCCCGGAGTCTCGAAAGTTAACCAATCAGCGTTGGTATTCTCCGTGGCAGAGCGGCAGGGAATCGAGAAGTCAGATTTCGCAAGACAGGCAACCAAACTATGCTCCATTGCCCCCAGCGTGGCAGGGTCCAGGTGGGCCAATGGGCTGTTATCCGTTCGCACTTGGATCTTGACTCCCATTAAGTACTCTGTGAATTTCTCCGTCATGTCCCATACTAGGGCGATGAGTTCCAGCCGGAAGGAGCTTTAGTTATGGGGTTCCGCTCCGTATCCCTCAAGGATCTACTGGCATAGGAGATGACTCTTTCATGCCCATCTTGAATCTGCGAGAGGACTGCTTCTAGTCCATGAAGACTGCCATTCGTGTATAAGAGGAACGGTCGGTCGAAATCTGCGTAGGCCAAGATGGGGGCATCTTTCAGTGTCTGGAAGGCCTCTTCCTGTTTTTGTTCCCAGAGTATGCCCTGGTTTCTTGGTCCCCCAACAGTCCCTCTCAGCAGCTCATGCATCAGGCCCGCTATTTTTGCATAGTCTTTGATGAACCGCCGGTAGTACCCGGTCAATCCAAGGCAGGCCTTTAACTCCTGTAGGGTTCTAGGTGCTGACCATTGTTGCATCGCAGCAAGTTTAGCTTAGGAAGGCTAGACTCCATCCTGAGACACCTTGTGGCCCAGGTACTCGATCCCTTTCTTGAAAAGATGACATGTCTTCGTCTTTATCTTCAAGCCATGGTTCCACAATCGTCCGAGCACCTGCCTGAGTCTGTTCAGATGTTCCTGAAAAGTAGCAGAGTAAACAATGATATCATCCAGGTATATCAGAGTAGCTTCAAAGTTTAGGTCACCCAAACACTTCTCCATCAACCGCTGGAACGTCCCCGGCGCATTGGATAATCCGAACGGCAGCCTATTAAATTCAAACAGTCCCATGAGGAGTATGAACGCTGCCTTTGCCTTGTCCTTTTCTGCCACCGATACTTGCAAGTACTCGCTAGCAAAATCCAGAGTAGTGAAGTACTTCACTTTCCCCAGGGCCATCAAAAACTCTTTGATATGGGGCAGGGGGTATGAATCTCGCACGGTGCATGCGTTCAACCATCTGTAGTCCATGCAGAAATGAAGGGTTCCGTCCTTCTTCTTGACAAGCACAACTGGTGCTGCCCATGGGCTCTGACTACTCTGCACCACTATCGAATCCAACATCTGTTTCTGCAGTGACTTCACCTCTTGGTACAGCTTAGGGGGTATCAGTCGATATCTTTCTCGAATTGGAGTAGTGTCCCCCGTCAGTATCTCATGGGTGATGGCGTCTGTGCAGCCAAAGTCGTCAGCGTGACGGACGAACGCATCCTGATTCTCCCACAGCATTGCTTCCACTGCTTGTATCTGATCCGAATTTAGGGCTTTCACATCCACACCCATCAGAGTCAGGAGGGCTCGCCCATTCCATTCTGGAGTCGGTGCCCCCTTCTCTTTGGCCGTGATGACCAGAGTCCAGACTGCATCATCTACTGGGGCCAGGGTCATTTCTCTCGGACTCAACACTTCACTTCGATGTAGGTATACCCTGGCCAGGTCCACTCTTGGTGGTAAATGGACTTCTCTCTGCCCCATATTCACGACTCGGATTGGTACTCTCCCTTCTCTGACTACTGCCAGGGTCCGGGCCACCAGGACATTCTGGTCTATTTCACCTAGGCCCACCTGTTCAATAGCCACCTCCATACCTTCAAGGTTGCGGAAAGTTCCCACGGGCAGTGGGAGAATGGTCTCCTGACCAGGAGGGAGGGTGAGGGACCCCCTTCCCGGCACTCGGATAATTCCCACAGACTGGGGTGTCAGGACGCTCTTCTGAGTCCCACACACACGGATCAGCCGTTGAAACGCTTTCTGAGTGGGCTTATGCTGGGTGGTCTGTTTCCAGTAGCCAGGCCCCCGTTTAGTGAACATGATCTGGTCTAACTCCCGCAGAATATCCATACCCATTATCACCGATACATCTTCTTTGAATGGTTCAGGGACCAACAGGATACCTTTTCTTCCCACATCTTGTCCACATAACCGCACGTTCATCCACACGACCCCCGTGACTGACATCGGTTGCTGATTAGCCGCCGTCACCTGAATTAACGTCTCCCGCTCTGGCTTGGCCATCGCCTGGAAGTAGCGATTGAAGTATGACTGGGCATATTCGTCACCTGTGATCCGGTATCCACCAAACAGTCCACTGGGATTCCTTCGAACTCAGCGCGCAGGATGGGACAGCCTTCAACCAGTTGTCCAGAATTCTGATGGGTGGTTTGTCCTTCTACCCCCCTTGCAGTATGCTCCACTACTTCAGAGGGTGGAAGTTTAACGGCAGCGCTGGACATCCCTGCAAATCACTCAAAAAATTTCTAGAGAAATGTCTTACACTTCCACATCGCCAGCACTGTGCAACCTGACGTACCTCTCTTCGACCGCGTGTGGGCGGGGCACTTGACATCCAACCGGAAGGCCGCTGTGAAGGACGTTGGGGCCTCGGGTAGAGTGCCTCAGGCCGGGGAACCGCTGGTGGAGGATATTGAGGACCTTGATAACACGGCCAACCCACAGACGTTGTAGGCGGGGGACCGTAAGGGTTCAACAGACCAGTGTAGAGAGGTCTAGGTTCAGGGACCTGAGGGAAGGTCTGATAAGGATCTGTTAGGACCAGGTATGTGATCTCAGCGGCGGAGCTGGCTCCCATCCTCCTTTCCATTTGTGTCAGTTTTTCTTGCATAATATTCAGGGAACTCTGCAGGTCCTGCGCTACCCTGAACAGGGTATCTTCATTCCCTGCGGACCTCACCCTCCAGGGCGGCCAGAGCGATTTCAACTTGTAGTTCTGGGCTGACATTATAAACCTTTACATTTTTCACTCTTTGTTTCATTGCAGCCATTTGGTAAATTCGAAAAAGTTCATTTTTTTCTCATTAAAGCACACTCTGCACCCCATCTTGACTGAAATAAAAACAGAAATGTAGAAATTTTTGCAAATTTATTGAAAAAGAAAAACTGAAATATCACATGGTCATAAGACCCTTTGCTCAGTATTGAGTAGAAGCACCCTTTTAAGCTAGTACAGCCATGAGTCTTCTTGGGAATGATGCAACAAGTTTTTCACACCTGGATTTGGTGATCCTCAGCCATTCTTCCTTGCAGATCCTCTCCAGTTCCGTCAGGTTGGATGGTGAACGTTGGTGGACAGCCATTTTCAGGTCTCTCCAGAGATGCTCAATTGGGCTTAGGTTTGGGTTCTGGCTGGGCCAGTCAAGAATGTTCACGGAGTTGTTCTGAAGCCACTCCTTTGTTATTTTAGCTGTGTGCTTAGGGTCATTGTCTTGTTGGAAGGTGAACCTTCGGCCAAGTCTGAGATCCAGAACACTCTGGAAGAGGTTTTCATCCAGGATATCTCTGTACTGTTCATGTTTCCTTCAATTGCAACCAGTTGTCCTGTCCCTGCAGCTGAACCCCCCCCCCCATAGCATGATGCTGCCACCACCATGTTTCACTGTTGGGATTGTATTGAGCAGGTGATGAGCAGTGCCTGGTTTTCTCCACACATACCGCTTAGAATTATCACCGAAAGGTTCTATCTTCGTCTCATCAGACCAGAGAATCTTATTTCTCATAGTCTGGGAGTCCTTCATGTGTTTTTGAGCAATCTCTATGCAAGCTTTCAAATGCCTTGCACTGAGGAGAGGCTTCCATCGGGCTACTGTGCCATAAAGGCCCGACTGGTGGAGGGTTGCAGTGATAGTTGACTTTGTGGAACTTTCTCTCATCTCCCTACTGCATCTCTGGAGCTCAGCCACAGTGATATTGGGTTCTTCTTTACCTCTCTCACCAAGGCTCTTCTCCCACAATTGCACAGTTTGGCTGGACGGCCAGGTCTAGGAAAACTTCTGGTGGCCCAAACTTCTTCCATTTAAGAATTATGGAGGCCACTGTGCTCTTAGGAACCTTGAGTAATGCAGAAATTCTTTTGTAACCTTGACCAGATCTGTGCCTTGCCACAATTCTGTCTCTGGGCTCCTTGGACAGTTCCTTTGAGCTCATGATTCTCATTTGGTCTGACATGCACTGTCAGCTGCGAGGTCATCTTATATAGACAGGTGTGTGCCTTTCCAAATCAAGTGCTATCAGCTTAATTAAACACAGCTGGACTCCAATGAAGGAGTAGAACCATCCCAAGGAGGCTCACAAGGAAATGGACAGCATGTGACTTAAATACGAATGTCTGAGAAAAGGGTCTGAATACCCTTTGTGATATTTCAGTTTTTCTTTTTTAATAAATTTGCAAAAATGTATACATTTCTGTTTTTTTCAGTCAAGATGGGGTGCAGAGTGTACTTTAATGAGAAAAAAATTTACTTTTTAGAATTTTCCAAAGGGGTGCAATGAAATAAAGAGTGAAAATTTTAAAGGGGTCTGAATACTTTCCGCACCCACTGTACGTATATTCTGGCCATCAAATTTGAACAGAACACTAAACAACGTGCTCATAGGGAGGGCCCTTGCAGGGGTTCCACCATTACCTGCGGTACTCACATTAGCCACATTTCTGTCAGCCATCTCCATCTCTGTAACCGTACCCTGCTTGCAGCGCCACTTGTGCGGCGTCCAAAGAACACCGCAAGGCAAAATTCAAGTACGGCACATCACCGAGAAGACTTAAACAAAACTCTGGCTTTATATATTTTGTTTCTATGTTTCTATGTGCAAAGGAATTATATGCTGGGAGATGAAAATAATATTTACAATAACGATATTATCAACATGAACATAGGTAGATATAGCTGGTGCAAGTAACAAACTATGCTCCAGCTATGGCAAAGAAAGCTCAGAAAAAACAGTACACAACAACTTTCACAAACTACTCTGAGCTAATTCTCTCCCTGGCTTTCCGCTATTCGGGCCACGCTGCTACAGCGTCCTAGCTACAGCAAACTACACTAAATCCTAATAGTTCACGCTGATGGGTCACTCATGGTTGTACAGATCAGGCGAAGATGGCGGCTGCTGCTTGTTCCAGATGTGAAAGGGCCAGGTGAATTCACTTGAGTCCTTTCCTTGTATATGGGATCTCTTTTTTGCAGCCGTCAGGCAAACCTTTTTTCACTCTCATAGAAATGGCTGACATGCTGTGTTGTGTGTTATCTCAAGTCCTCAATCTCCAGGGAAAACGCTCTTCAAGAAATGGATAAAATTTATTTCTACTTGACACAGTCCCCAACAGCAAAACTTGCTATAGTCAGTAACCTTCTCTTTCCATAGAGTAACAGTGTCTTCTTTATAGTCTCTGTTGATCAGAATCCTGCAAGAGTCTCTCCCTGTTACCTCAGACACACAGAGGAGTCTACTTCCTGGTTCTTTTCTCTCTCTCTCAGCACATACCAACCACAGCAGGGGGAGGCGACTAGTCCAAACACAAGACTCAGAGGGGAGCATGATGCCTTAAAGTCACAGTGTATTCAATGTCCAATAAAAGAGCCGATCCTCTACATTACCATGGCAACATTATCAGATCAACTATACAATGACATGATACTTATGCACAGATTTTTTACTGTTTCAGAAAAAGTGGCATGTAAAAGTTTGGGCACCCCCAGGTCAAAATTACTGTTATTGTGCACTTAAGTAAGTTAAAAATGAAATTATCTCTAAAAGGCCTAAAGTTAAAGATGACACATTTCCTTTGTATTTTAGGCAAAAAATATATATATTGTCATTTTTTACATTTTAAAAATTACAAAAAGGAAGATGGGAAGATGCAAAAGTTTGGGCACCCTTGGAAATTTGTGTGCTCAGATAAGTTTGACCAAGGTTTCAGACCTTACTTAGTCTGTTAAGATTATGGATTGTTCACTATCATCATTAGGAAAGGCCAGGTAATGCAAATTTCCCAGCTTTATAAAAACCCAGCCTCCTCGAACGTTGTACCAAAAAAACAGCAGTCATGGGTTCTTCTAAGCAGCTGCCTGGCACTCTGAAATTGAAAATGGTGGATTTTCATACAAAGGAAATGTGTCATCTTTAACTTTAGGCCTTTTAGAGACCATTTCATCTTCCACTTGCTTAAATGTTAAAATTGCAGTAATTTTGATCTGAGGTGCCCAAACTTTTACATGCCTCTGTATGTAATGACACACAGCCAGCATCTACTATGATTGGAAGCGGGAGATAGGAGTAGAGCAGAGCTGTGTGTCATTACAAAAGCTTCTTGCAGCACTCTTTTCATGCCAATCATCTGGTCAAGTGAGAGTAGAGCAGAGCTGACAGCACCGTGAGAGGAGAGCTGCAAAGGGTGTTTGTAGTAACGCTGCTCTGATCTACTCTCCTCCACCGCTTGTAATCTCAGTGGATGCCAACAGTGAGACCAGTGAGGGGAGCAAGGCTGTGTGTTATTACATGTCTCACACAGAGAAAGCCTGTTCTAAGCGTGTTCTTTTTTTTTCATGATGCCTCTTGCTTATAATTGGGCAGTGTTATACAGGGGAAAGAGTACATGCCTCCTGCGAAAAATCTTTGCTAATGCCCACTTGGTTGAAGGGGAAATTAGCATAGAAAATTTAAAAGCTAATATCTCCTCAATGGACATGAGAAATTAAAAATAAACAACTATGTTTTATTCAGCTCTGCAGCCACTATTCCACTATGTGACCAGTTTAACAGACTCAAACTGGTATAAGGTCTTCTTTTAGATATAGTACAGATTGCAGGAAGCATTAATGGGAAATGAAAACTCTTTTTTATATACTAGTATATGTTGTATAGTTCAGACTGAAAGTGGTTTCTTCACTTGCCAATATCTTGTTTGTAGTGATGATTTATAGTGATACCCTATTTCTGCAAAACATGTTTTGTTATAAATGAATTCATGCAGATATTGCTACTGTTTTATACATTAATTAGGAGAAATACAAACATGGCTGTGGTGGAAATCCTCAGAGTGCTTGAACAAAGAGCGCAGAAGCCTTTTGTTATAGCATGAAACAAACTTTGCAAACACGATACTGAAGAAAAGCAACGCTCCCAGTGGGAGGCATATATTTGTACAGCTACTGATTAATATGTTTGTAAGCAACACATTACATACTGTATGGCCGACGCTACTGGGCTTTTCAGCTGAATTGTGGCATCACTATAAAAATTAGTAATCTGCTGTTTATCTGCCTTAGTTTTGGATTAAGGGTTAATGGAAGGTATCAACCTATATCTACTAGTACTTACTGTAAGCCTCTGTCAGGTAATACTATCCTACATGCGCACAGTAGTCACCCTTTTCATACAATCAAGTCGATACCAGTGGGAGAATTTACTCGTATTACTAGAAACTGTAATGATGATGTTAAGTTGACACATTCTCAGTCTAAATTAATCAAACGGGGATATCCTATATGGACACTGGACAGAGCCAGACAAGTAGCAAAAAGAAAAAATTGGGACGATCTAATTAAAAAGAGAACAATCAGCCCCAATATAAAATCTAATAAATTAGTTCATTCTTTGCAATATAGTCCACAATATGATGCAATTAAATCTATTTTTTTTATAAACATATCCCTATTCTACAGTATATGAGGATAAAGATCTTTCTCAATTATTACAATCTAATTGTTCAGTGGTGGCTAGAAGAGGTGCTACCATAGGCAACATTATATCACCATCATATTTCACCTCTACCGAGAGGCATAGGGCATGGTTGGATTATCCAGGGTTTTTCAGTTGTGGTTGCAATAAATGTCGGACATGTGCACACTCAGCGGTTACACGTGAATTCCATAATAAGACCATTCACAAATGTTTGATATTTAAGAATATATCAGCTGTAATAGCTCAAATGTAGTTTATTTAATTGTATGCAAAAGCTGTGATTTGATCTATGTGGGTTGCACTAAGAGGAAACTTAATGTCCGCATTTCTGAGCATTTATCTGACATTATCTCTCTTTCCAGTTCCAACCGTACAATATCGTATGCTTCTAAACTTACTTACCATCCATGCACGGACTCCCTGCAGGTGATTGGCATGGAAAGAATAAGACAAGCACATCGAGGTGGAGATTGCAGATGTCAGTTACGAGAGAGGCGTTCTGGATCTACAATCTCGGATCGCGTTTTCCCGATGGTCTTAATGCGCATCAAGAGATAATTAATGTTCCACTATTGAAAGTTTATCTTGTTTCTTTTACATTAATGCATGTTTACTACTTTATACATCTCATGTTTTTACTGTTTGCTATCTACCTTTTGTCTATTAGAGGATTTCCTCTTTAATGTGATCTGTGATTACATGTTTTAAATATTCATGAGATCCCTTTCCCATGTGACTATTATGATCATTTCTATTCGTTGTCATTAGGTATATTACCATCACATGTTTTACCTGAGACAGCTTTGAGAAAAAATACCAATGTGTGTTTGAAACGCGTCGCTCTGTTTCATTATGTGAGATTTTCCTGTTTGCCCTGGATTCCTTTTAACTGTGTGAAGTTATTTTTACAATAAACTTTGGGATTTTTTGGAAGCTGGATCTCCTCCTTTCTTTTTGCTGTTCACCACGTGTGGCCACACATTTCTTGTGCTTCCATTCACCACAAGCTGTTCAGATGAGCTGATTATTTTCTCTCAGTGAGCTAGTGTACATGATCTTAAATGAGTGCTGCTTAGTTATCAGATTATGAATCTTCTAGTTTGATACACTAGATTAGCAAGTACTTCCAAAAGTTTTTGATGCTTATGCAAAGGACTGCGCTCGGCTAACATCTTCACTCAACCAGTGAATGGAGCAGCAGAGCACATGCGCGACTGGCTACTCCATTCAACTCTTCTTTGCTTTATGGCAATTAGTGGAGGGGACACAGGGTAGGACCTAGAATGATCTAACATTGATCACCATCCAATGGATAGGTGGTAATTACTGTAGATTGAAATACCTCTATTAGCTCTTCCACAGAAAACTGCCTGTCTAGTGCCACCTACAGGTTCTTACCATGTAAGTCAATTTCTTACCCATTAGAGAGCCTTAAAACATGACTAGTGATATCAGTCAAATCAGAGACCCATCTGTAGACAGCGGCTACAGAGTTCTTGTGCCTCAATAGCACAGGGTACTGCTTGGCTGGGTGAGATGCAGTTGATACTGCTCTTAGGCTGTGTGCCCACGATACGTTTTTGGTGCGTATTTGCAGCGTGGAAACGCTCCAGAAACGCATTGCATACCTTATCCCATGACTTCCTATGACATTCTGCAAGTTCTGTGCACATGGTCCGTATTCTTTCTGCGCAGATTTTACTCGCAGAAAAAATACAGACATGACCAATTCTTGTGCGTTTCTGCATGAGTATTTGCCTATACAATGCATTGGAAAAATGCATGGCAAATACGCATTCAAATACGCGTCAAAAACGCATGTAAAAACTGCATGCGTTTTTCTGCCAAGGAGATGCAGAAATGCTCAGGAAAATTTCTGCTTCATTTCTGCATCGTGGGCACTAAGCCTCAGGGTTACTGGTTCTTCTTGGGAACATACTGTACAGCTGCTCTTCAGGCTATGTGCAAGCTGGCCCCCGGCGGTAGTCATGTGAGTGGGCCACCCTTTCCGCACCAGGGCCAGTTACAGAAAAAACGAGTGCTGTGGGTGTGCCTATGTGACATTATTCCTGCGTCTGTTACCGCCACCGTCCATTCTGCTGTACTTGGTGAAGTATTACTCACTTTGACTCTTTGAATTACGAGGCCAAACCAGTTCTTACAAACAATGTCCATTTTATGCACGGTCAAACTGGTGAACAGGGGATAACAGGTTATACATTCTCCTTTGCCATCTTCCATATAATACACCGGCTCATTTCCCAGAGTTACAATTTGCATTTTGTTCCCAGCAACAGTTACCGCAGGGGCATGTGAAAAAGTTGGAATTGTCTGCATTTTCCTAGGGGTGGGGTTATACGGGTCCTGGTGTGTCGCTATGACCCTGATACCCTGAGTCTTTGCCTATGTCAGTCCCAGGGGCCGCTCGTAGAGACGATACTCCCTGTTTCAGTACCCACAGCAGGGCGCTACCTTGTCCCAAGTTCCCCTTCTCACTGGACAGTATGTTTCCTGGACTTATAACCTTTCCTCTTGCAGGGGTCCCCACTTGCCTGTGTTGTCCTGTAGAAACTGTGCTCTGTGTTTTATCCTAAAAAACAATATTTCTTTTGACTGTTCAACAAGTTTATTGTAACGGGTCTGGGAGGCGGAACCTCTGGGCTACTATACAAGGGAGCGGTCCTTGTAAGGGAGCGGGTGGCGACCAGGCAGGCAGTCACAGCAGGTGACCGGGACAGTCTCTGGAAGAACGGGCTGGAGGTCACGGCAAGTGACCGGGGCAGTCTCTAGGTAAAGGGTAGGTACGACCTGTGATGGCTGAACCTCCAGGTAGGCTAGCAAGGCAGATGGAGGATGTGTGCTCCCAGGTGAGCGGGCAAGAGTCTCTGGAATAGCTGGTGGTCCCAGCACGTGACAGCGGAACCCCCGGGCAGGCAAGCAGGCAGGTAGCGGAGAAGCGCTCCCAGGTGAGCGGGCAAGAGTCTGGAATAGCTGGTGGTCACAGCACGTGACAGCGGAGCCTCCGGGCAGGCAAGCAGGCAGGTAGCGGAGAAGCACTCCCAGGTGAGCGGGCAAGAGTCTGGAATAGCTGGTGGTCACAGCACGTGACAGCGGAGCCTCCGGGCAGGCAAGCAGGCAGGTAGCGGAGAAGCGCTCCCAGGTGAGCGGGCAAGCTGGTCCATAGACAGACTGACCGGAGTTGTAAGGCAGACCGTCGGACCTCAGGCAAGCAGGCAGGTAGCTGATGTGCGCTCCCAGGTGAGCGGGCAAGTTGGTCCTTAGACAGACTGACCGGAGTTGTAAGGCAGACCGTCGGACCTCAGGCAGGCAGGCAGGTAACAGGAAATCAGGCAGGATTAGGACAGCAAGCTGGCAGGATTCTGGCAGGTAACTGGCAGGTAACTGGCAACGGGACCTGAGGGCTGAAGCAGAGTAGAACGGTGCAACAACATTGCTCGGGCACCTCCATTTTGGAGGAGGTGCCTTATATATGGTAAAGTCCTCCGGCCATTGGCCGGGGACTCCTTAGGACGGCGCGCGCGGCCCCTTTAAGAGGGAGGGAGGGCGCGCGCGCGCCCTAAGCACAGTGGCCGGGAAGGAGCGCGCGCTGCCAGCAGAGCGGGAGAGGGACGCCGGGCACGGAGCAGAGCGGTGAGGGGAACAGCGTCCCTGCCTAGCAGAGGGCAGGGACGCCGGCACTACAGTACCCCCCCCTTTAGGCCCCCCCTTTTTTAGGCCAGATAGAAATTTAGCTAGGATGAGAGGGGCATGGATGTTCTCCCGGGGCTCCCACGTTCTCTCCTCAGGACCAAACCCCTTCCAATCTACCAGAAAAAAGGTCTTTCCTCTTACCCTTTTGGTGGCAAGAATGTTCTCTACCTCAAACTCGTCCTCAGCAGAAACCGGAGCAGGAGGCGTACCTGTAGACTTGGAAAAAGAGTTAAGCACCACGGGTTTGAGGAGAGATACATGGAAGGAGTTAGGGATCCGTAAGTTGGCCGGGAGTTTCAATTTATAGGCCACCGGGTTGATCTGACTGATGACCTCCAGAGGACCGATGAACCGAGGCCCTAACTTGTAAGAAGGTATCTTGAGTCGAACATATTTAGATGAGAGCCAGACTTTATCTCCTGGACGAAGTTGTGGAGGATCCAGGCGTTTTTTGTCAGCGTGTCTTTTCATACGCTCGGATGACAGAAGGAGTGCGGACCGGGTACTCTCCCATATGGAGGAAAATTTGCTAACGAGAGATTCCGCAGCCGGGTTGTCCACAGAGGTGGAGACAGGAAAAGGAATCCGAGGATGCTGACCAAAGACTACAAAAAACGGGGATTTGGAGGAGGATTCGCTCTCGTGATTATTATAAGAGAACTCGGCCCATGGTAGGAGATCCACCCAGTCAGAATGGTGGGCATTAACGAAGTGCCGGAGGTAACTGGTCAGGTTCTGATTGATCCGCTCCACTTGACCATTGGACTGTGGGTGGTAAGCGGAAGAGAAGTCCAGGGTGACGTCTAGTAGTTTACAAGTGGCTCTCCAGAAACGTGAGGTGAACTGTACCCCACGATCCGACACGAGGTGGAGGGGCAGGCCATGAAGACGGAAGATGTGGCGGATAAAGTCTTTAGCCAGCTCGGGTGCAGACGGAAGGCCTGGCAGGGGAATAAAGTGAGCCATCTTGGAAAAGCGGTCAGCGACCACCCAAATGACCGTACAACCGGCAGAGATGGGGAGATCAGTTATAAAGTCCATTGCTATATGCTGCCAGGGGGCAGCAGGTACAGGAAGCGGAAGGAGGCGTCCGGCTGGCAGATGTCTCGGGACTTTGTTGCGGGCGCAGGACACACAGGCAGAAACAAAGTCTATTATGTCCTTGTGCAGGGTAGGCCACCAATAGTGCCGGGCAATAAGCTGGAGGGTCTTTTTCTGACCGGCGTGGCCAGCTAGTTTAGACGAATGGCCCCAGTGTAGGATCTTCTCCCGATCAGGTACTGAAACAAACGTCTTACCGGGAGGGAGACGATTTAGACTCACGGGAGCCACCTGCATTACTCTGGCGGGATCGATGATATGTTTAGGTTCTTCCTCGAGATCGGACACCAGAAAGGATCGGGACAAGGTGTCTGCTTTGACGTTTTTGTCAGCCGGGCGAAAATGAAGAACAAAATCAAAGCGAGCAAAAAACAAGGACCACCGGGCTTGGCGCGGGTTAAGTCTCTGGGCATGCTGGAGGTAAGCCAAGTTCTTGTGGTCAGTGTAAATTATTACCGGATGAAGAGCCCCCTCGAGTAGGTAACGCCACTCCTCCAACGCCAGCTTGATGGCCAATAACTCTCGGTCTCCTATGGAATAATTGCGCTCAGAAGAGGAGAAGAGTTTGGAGAAGAAGCCACAAGTTACCATTCTCCCGGAAGATGATTTTTGAGTAAGTACCGCTCCGGCTCCAGAGGAGGAGGCGTCAACTTCCAGGAAGAACTGCTTGTTGCCGTCCGGGCGATGCAGCACCGGGGCGGAAGAGAAGGCCTGTTTTAGGGAAAGAAAAGCCTCCTCTGCTTCGGGCGGCCACTCTTTGGGATTAGTACCCTTACGGGTGAGCGCGGAAATTGGGGCAGTCCGGGAAGAGAAGTGCGGGATGAAGAGGCGGTAATAGTTGGCGAAGCCCAGGAACCGTTGAATAGCCTTCAACCCCTCTGGTCGGGGCCATTTCTCGATGGCAGACAGTTTCTCAGGATCCATTTGTAGGCCGGTCTGAGAGATAATGTAGCCCAGAAACAGAAGCGAGGTCTGCTCAAAGAGGCACTTCTCATATTTAGCGTAGAGATGGTTCTGCCTGAGCCTGAGCAGGACCTGACGAACATCCCTCCGGTGAGTCTGGAGATCCGGAGAGAAGACCAAGATGTCGTCCAGGTACACCACTACGCAGGAGTAGAGAAGGTCCCGGAAGATGTCATTGACCAACTCTTGAAAGACGGCAGGAGCGTTACAGAGGCCAAAGGGCATTACCAGATATTCATAGTGGCCGTCCCGGGTGTTGAATGCCGTCTTCCATTCATCCCCCTGACGGATACGAACCAGGTTGTACGCCCCACGGAGGTCCAGTTTGGTGAAGATTCTAGCCCCCCTCAGACGATCAAATAACTCCGGAATGAGCGGAAGGGGGTACTTATTCTTCACCGTGATCTGGTTAAGGCCTCTATAGTCTATACAGGGACGGAGAGAGCCGTCCTTCTTTTTGACGAAAAAGAAGCCTGCTCCCGCCGGGGAGGTAGATTTCCGGATGAATCCCCTGGCCAGATTCTCCTCAATATATTCGGACATCGACCGGGTCTCAGCAGCGGATAATGGATAAATACGCCCACGGGGAGGAGAAGTACCAGGTAACAGGTCGATAGGGCAGTCGTATGGTCTATGCGGGGGTAGTGTCTCTGCCTCCTTTTTATTAAAGACATCAGCATAAGACCAATAAGGAATCGGAAGTCCAGGTAGATTAGCTGGGGTAGGAGAAGGACGGACGGGATGAACGGGAACCAGACAGGTCTTATGGCAGCCCTGTCCCCAGCGAAGGACTTCTCCGGTCTGCCAGTCAAGAATGGGTGCATGTTTCTGGAGCCAAGGTAGGCCTAGCAAGAGGGCGTGAGAGAGTCCAGGCAGAACATGGAAGGAGATACTTTCAGAATGCAGCATTCCCACCTGCAGAGTAATGGATTCGGTGATGAGTTGGATGGGGCGTGGTAAGAGCCCCCCATCCACGGCAGCAACAGACAAGGGTACAGCCAGAGGTTTGGTGGGGATGCGGTATTTCTCTACCAGGGACTGTGAAATAAGATTCCCGGCTGCTCCAGAGTCCAGTTGGGCTAGTTCGAAATAACGGTTCTCCCCGTAGACGATTGAAACTGACAACAGCAGGGATGGAGAGGATTTATTCTTGTCTAGGTGGACCTCTCTGAGCGAACCTAGACACAGGCGTTTCCCGACCTCTCCGGGCAGGCACGGATCCGGTGCTCCTTACTGCCACAGTAGAAGCAGGTCCCCTCGGCACGGCGTAAGTCCTGACGGGTCTTGACCATCTTGGTCTGGTCGACCTGCATAGGCTCAGGAGGGTGTACCTGGTTAGAGACAGAAGGAGTGACGGGTTTCTGAAAAGTAGGAGCTAGACGTGGTAACCTCCTCTCACGGGTGACCTCTCTGGCACGCTCCTGGAACCGTAGGTCAATCCGGGTGGCAAGAGTTATTAAGTCATCGAGAGTGGTAGGAATGTCCCGACCGGCAAGTTCATCTTTAATACGGCTGGACAGACCCTCCCAGAAGACGGAAACCAGAGCGTCGTTATCCCAGGCCAGCTCCGAGGCAAGGGTACGGAACCGTATGGCATATTGGCCCACGGTGAGACTTTCCTGACGGAGGCGTAGCAACGATGATGCGGATGAGGTCTTCCGTCCGGGTTCGTCGAAGACTTTCCGGAAAGCCGTGAGAAAAGCAGGCAAGTTGGACACCAGGGGGTCTCCTCTCTCCCATAGAGGATTTAGCCAGGCCAGGGCCTCCCCGGTGAGATGGGACATGATGAATGCAATTTTGGCTCGGTCGGAGTTAAACTGGTGGGACAATAGTTCAAAGTGCAGGGTGCACTGATTTATGAAGCCCCGAGCCTGGGCTGAGTCGCCTCCGAAGCGAGGAGGTGCAGAAAGCCGAGATCCGGGGTAGGATATCATGGTGTTAGTGGACAGCGGAGCTGCCGGATTGCGAGACATGGCACTGGCGGAGGTTGTTGGTGGAACAGTCAGAGTGTCCAGGCGAGTATTGACATTCCGCAGGTGACCCAGGATGGACTCCTGTTGGGACCTTTGACGGGACAGTTCATGACACAGGTCCGAGAGCGAGGGAGCTTGGGTGCCACCGGGTTCCATGGCCCGAGCAAACTGTAACGGGTCTGGGAGGCGGAACCTCTGGGCTACTATACAAGGGAGCGGTCCTTGTAAGGGAGCGGGTGGCGACCAGGCAGGCAGTCACAGCAGGTGACCGGGACAGTCTCTGGAAGAACGGGCTGGAGGTCACGGCAAGTGACCGGGGCAGTCTCTAGGTAAAGGGTAGGTACGACCTGTGATGGCTGAACATCCAGGTAGGCTAGCAAGGCAGATGGAGGATGTGTGCTCCCAGGTGAGCGGGCAAGAGTCTCTGGAATAGCTGGTGGTCCCAGCACGTGACAGCGGAACCCCCGGGCAGGCAAGCAGGCAGGTAGCGGAGAAGCGCTCCCAGGTGAGCGGGCAAGAGTCTGGAATAGCTGGTGGTCACAGCACGTGACAGCGGAGCCTCCGGGCAGGCAAGCAGGCAGGTAGCGGAGAAGCGCTCCCAGGTGAGCGGGCAAGAGTCTGGAATAGCTGGTGGTCACAGCACGTGACAGCGGAGCCTCCGGGCAGGCAAGCAGGCAGGTAGCGGAGAAGCGCTCCCAGGTGAGCGGGCAAGCTGGTCCATAGACAGACTGACCGGAGTTGTAAGGCAGACCGTCGGACCTCAGGCAAGCAGGCAGGTAGCTGATGTGCGCTCCCAGGTGAGCGGGCAAGTTGGTCCTTAGACAGACTGACCGGAGTTGTAAGGCAGACCGTCGGACCTCAGGCAGGCAGGCAGGTAACAGGAAATCAGGCAGGATTAGGACAGCAAGCTGGCAGGATTCTGGCAGGTAACTGGCAGGTAACTGGCAACGGGACCTGAGGGCTGAAGCAGAGTAGAACGGTGCAACAACATTGCTCGGGCACCTCCATTTTGGAGGAGGTGCCTTATATATGGTAAAGTCCTCCGGCCATTGGCCGGGGACTCCTTAGGACGGCGCGTGCGGCCCCTTTAAGAGGGAGGGATGGCGCGCGCGCGCGCCCTAAGCACAGTGGCCGGGAAGGAGCGCGCGCTGCCAGCAGAGCGGGAGAGGGACGCCGGGCACGGAGCAGAGCAGTGAGGGGAACAGCGTCCCTGCCTAGCAGAGGGCAGGGACGCCGGCACTACATTTATCACCAAAAATATGAGAACAAAATCTCTGCACTGATTATTTGCATCACATATCTATATTATCATGGTTTCACACATAGAGTTCTTGACTGGGGAATTTTCCACTACATTTCTGCTGAGTTTTTGTTGAAATTTTTTTATGTGTCCAAAAGTCTTAAAGGGAATCTGTAAGATTTTTGCTATGTAATCTGAAGGCAGCATGGTGTAGGAGCTGAGACACTGATTCCAGTGATGTCACTTACTGGGCTGTGTGTTTATGCTTCAATAAATTCAGTGTTTAATCAGCTGGAGATTATCACTATCTGACTAGCTGCTTCTTGTTTTCTGGTCCAGCTTTGTCCGCAGCCGTGATGAGCAGCTCACTGTCAGTATACATTGTACACAAAAGCTGCTGATCAATGATCTGGGCAGGGCTCAACATTCCAAGCTCTGCTTGTAGAGAAAACTGTGATTCTGTCACAACTGCTCCACCCTATAAACTAAGTGATACATCATTGGAGTCAGGGTCTCAGCCTCTACATCATGCTGCTGTCAGATTACAAAACAAAAACCTGCTGACAGATTCCCTTTATGCGCAATAGTAAATAGACCGCAGACGAAGTCTTCCATTTTCAATTCTTTTCATTCTTTTCAAAATGTATCATCTTTTGGGTATGGTGTTTTAGTTCAGGCACTTTTCCTACAGCATTGCCTATAGGGCTTAAAACATGTATTGTTTCCTAGAGTTTCTTTTAAAGGGAGACTGCCATCCCGAAAATACAAATTAAACTAAGCACACTTTCAAATAGGGGATTTAGCCCTGTGATAGAGCATACCTTTAGTGTAGTACTTGTTGCTTTTACTACCAAAAAATAAATTTTACTGTTCCACCTCCTGAAAGAGCATGCCTCGCTGCCTCATTAATTGACAGCGTTTCCTTACCCTCATTTGCAAGGATTACTACAATAAAGTTAGGTGTTTTATAGGGGCTAAGTACCCTACAATATATGACCTTGTGCTTAGTCTAATTTGTGTTTTGGGGGTGACAATGTTCCCTTTAAGTTGCCCAACAAATACCATTAAACAATTGTAAAAAAAAGCTGCTAGAAAGCTTGGCATATAGCTGGATGCAGTGTAAACTACAGGAATCATGCCTATATATACACTGTGTTCCAAATTATTATGCAAATAATATTTTCTCAGATTTTCCCAAATTACCTATATGAATTGCAGTCATTGTAATTTTCCAGTCAAATAACTATTAGAGTACAATTGAAAGGTTTTTGTACAAACTGCCTATGATAAGTGTATTTTTAAAAAAAATAAAACACTCAAACTGCTCTCAAAATGCATGTTCCAAATTATTATGCACAGCAGAGTTTATGCCCCATCTCATGCTGCACATAACACATCTGCATCTCTGGCTGCTGTGGGCATAAAAGGGGACAAACTTATGGTGTGGCACCCATGCTCCCCTGACCTCTACCCCATTGAGAACCTCTGGAGCATCATCAAAAGGAGTGTCTATGATGGCGGGAGGCAGTTCACATCTAAGCAACAGCTCTGGGAGGGTATTCTGTCCTCATGCAAAACAATTGAAGCAGAAACCATCCAAAACCTGACAAATTCAATGGACGAGAGAGTTCAGAAGCTCCTTTCGAACAAACGGTCCTATGTGCAAAAGTTACATCACCTAGAATAAAGTTTTGAGTTGAAAACTGTTTGATTTCAGTTTGTAATAACCTGCTAATGCTTATAATTTCAAAAATGACCATTTTTTTGTTCTTTATTAAAATGAAAAGGTTGAAAACTCTGCTATGCATAATAATTTGGAACATGCATTTTGAGTGCAGTTTGAGTGTTTTTTTTTTAAATATACTGTTATCATAGGCAGTTTGTACAAAAACCTTTCAATTGTACTCTAATAGTTATTTGACTGGAAAATTACAATGACTGCAATTCATATAGGTAATTTGGGAAAATCTGAGAAAATATTATTTGCATAATAATTTGGAACACAGAGTATATAAAGTAAATAAAGTTACATTAAAAACAAGCACACCATTGTTTTTCTTATAAAATTCTCAATAAGCTTGATGTGTCACATGACCCTCTTCCCATTGAAAAAAATAAAGTTAGATCCAAAATGGCCAACTTCAAAATGGCGACCATGGTCACCACCCATCTGGAAATGTTTCCCCCCTCCCATATACTAATGTGTCACAAACAGGAAGTTGATATCACCAACCATTCCCATTTAATTTAGGTGTACTACTTTACATATAAGTATATACATATAAGTTGGTGTGCATGCCACATGTAGGTGCATGTTCACACTGGCCACTAAACAAACAAAACTTAAGATAAAAACAAAATGAGCTGTGACTTTTGGTGTTTTCACATCAGCTCTGGCAAGCCTTTGAAAAGTTGTCAGAGCTTAGCGGGATTATGTGTAGTCGATCCGAACCCAACAAATTCATCATCATTTACAGTAGTGTTCAAAATAATAGCAGTGTATTCAAAAACATGAGTTAAGCACAAAATCTTTATGCTAGTTTTTATTTCCATGCATTGGGAACATTGCACACTGTTTTCTAATTCAAAACATGAAGAGAAATGTATATCACTTTTAACTTCTTTACAGAAAATAACAAAAAATGAACATTGGGCTATTCTAAAAAATAGCATTATCTGCATTTGTCTTTACAAACTCACAACATGTACTTTTTTTTTGAGGATTTAGCATTCCTGTGAATCACTAACCTAATGTTTAGTTGTATACCCACAGTTTTTTAGAACTGATTCACATCTATGTTGCATAGAGTCAACTAACTTCTGGCACCTGTCAACTGTTATCCCAGCCCAGAATGCTTTGACTACATCCCACAATTTTTTGCCATTTGTTGGCTTTGCCTCAGAAACGGCATTTTTGATGTCACCCCACAAGTATACTATTAGATTAAGGGCCGGGGATTGGGCTGGCCACTCCATAACCTCAATTTTGTTGGACTGGAACCAAGATTTTGCTTGTTTACTGGTGTGTTTAGGGTCGTTGTCTTGTTGAAACATCCATTTCAAGGGCTCTTCAGTGTAAGACAACATGCCCTCTTCAAGGATTTTAATATATGCAAACTAGTCCATGATCCCTTGAATGCGGTAAATAGGTCCGGCACCATAGTAAGAGAAACATGCCCATATCATGATGCTTGCACCACCATGCTTCACTGTCTTCAGAGTGTACTGTGGCTTGAATGCAGAGTTTGGGGGTCGTCTGACAAACTGTCTGCGGCCCTTGGACCCAAAAAGAACAATTTTACTTTCATCAGTCCACAAAGTGTTTCTCCATTTCTCTTTAGGCCAGTTGATGTGTTCTTTGGCAAATTGTATCCGCTTCAGTACATGTCTTTTTGTTAACAGTAGAACTTTGCGGGGACTTCTTGCTAAGAGATTAGCTTCACACAGACGTCTTCTAACTGTCACAGTACTCAAAGGTAACTTGAGACTGTCTTTGATCATCCTGGAGCTGATCATTGGCTGAGCCTTTACCATTCTAGCTATTCTTTGATCCATTCGAATGATAGTCTTCCTTTTTTTTCCATGTCTCTCTGTTTTTGCATTTTTCCATTTTAAAGCATTGGAGATCATTTTAGCTGAACAGCTTATCATTGTCTGAACTTCTTTATAAGTTTTACCCTCTCCAATCAACTTTTTAATCAAAGTACGCTGTTCTTCTGAACAATGTCTCGAACGACCCATATTTCTCAGGCTTTTAAGGAGAAATGCATGTACAACATGTGCTGGCTTCACCCTTAAATAAGGGCCACCTGATTCACACCTGTTTATTCACAGAATGATTGAGCTCACTAATTGAACTCCACACTGCTATTATTTTGAACACACCTCCTTTCAATTAATTATTCAAATACACAGACTGAAAAACATGCAGATCATGAATACTGAGTCTGTTGGTTTTCTTAGAATCTACTGCACCAACTGGTAAATTGTTTGACATGTGGTAATATAATTTATACCATTATTTTGAACACTACTGTATGGCATTGCATTGCATGCACATTAAGAACACTGGTTGCCCGCAGTACTAACCACCGGCTACAGGGGGACACTTTTTCCCCTGTTACTCTTATATAGACTGTTGTTGGGACTTGTGTACAGGATATATATATATATATATATACACATCCAGTTTACTGACGTAAATCAGCTCCTCTGTTGGCAGAGACTTGTGTCATGTTAAACGGACTTTGTTCTGCTGGTTTGGACTGGTTTGGACTGCATTTTGATAGCACCAGACAGAGACCGGGCCAGGGGGCGGTGCAAGCAACTAGAAGGAAGTGCATCACAGGAAAGGGCTGATCGTGACCATCTTTGGAAGAAGAAGGTGAGAGCTAGAAGAAGGACGTGTTGCATCTCCATCTAGCACCATCCATGGAGCCATGTGTCTTAGCAGAGGATACGGTCTCGTTCCTGTTCCACCAACAGGGAATAAGTTTGCAGTGACGGCGTCAGAAGGAGAGAGCGGAGACGAAATTGCTAAATTAATCAGCCCTATTGTAAAATTGATAAACTTTCTACTATTTGCCATAGTTGATTGAAACAAGAATAATTTAAATAGCTCAACATAACTAATATAACAAATGATAATGTGAATACATACCACTCTCGAAAAATCAGGGTGCTCAAGTAGGGTACCAACTCATAGTCCAATCTAAACAGAACATGGCACTCCAAATAGTAATGAAGAAAAAGTTTAAATACTAGCAATTAGTGATGAGCGAGTGTGCTCGTTTAACCCTTTAACCGAGCATGCTCAGGTGCTTACCGAGTATCTTCGGCGTGCTCGTATGTTATGTTCGAGTCCCTGCGTCTGCATGATTTAGGCTGTTAGACAGCCTCAACACATGCAGGGACTGCCTTTTTGTTAAGGAATCCTCACGTGTTGAGGCTGTATAACAGCTGTAAATCATGCAGATGCAGGGACTCGAACATAATATACGAACACGCCAAAGATACTCGGAAAGCACCCGACCGTGCTCTGTTAAAGGGTTAAACGAGCATGCTCGCTCCTCACTAGCTGCAATCTAAAATAATGCATATATGACATTTTGGCTTTATACCGCAGACCTTCATCAGATATACTAGAATAAAGACAACAATGACATAATAACTTTTATGTGAACAATAATAAAAAAAATACTCCCCCCAAAAAAGTGGTTTCACAAAATTCAACATAAAATGACACTTTTAAAAACTACTGCATTTTCAGAATTCTAACCCTTAGTAAAGCACCCTTTATGCAAAAATACAAAACTGATATGTGTTCAAATACCAGCTTCTGGCAGAGTTCCTGAGGACCATATCCTCCAGTTATAATATTCTTGGGTTGTTAAGAGTGGCCCAAAAAGTTAAGATAAGAGTTCCTTGTCTTGCATAAACATGGAAAAAGATCCTAAAAGATATCAAAGGTGTTGAATAGTGTTGAGCCACCCCCGTAGTGTTCGAGTTCGGTTCGGTTCGTCGAACACCCGTGTGTTCGCCGAACTGTTCGTCGAACTGTTCGTCGAACACCTTCGAACACCGTTAAAACCAATGGCAGGCAAACAAAAACACATAGAAACACATAGAAAACACATTCAAAGGTGTCCAAAAGCTGACAAACTGCTCAGAAGACACAACTAACACATGGAAAAGTGACAAGTACATATAGTCATGCGAAAAGAAAAGAGGTGGAGGAGTAAAAGGAGGGGGAGACACAGATATAGGCATGTCATGCCCTTCTAAAATCCAAAAAGTGAGAAGCCGACACGTTCAGTCCGCTCCTGCCCGTGCCACCTCCGTGTCGCCGGGTTTGTGCCAGAGCCGCGGTGAACCCTGACGGCCAGCCCCCCTCTCCCAATACTGGTGCCTGTCCGCTGGTGGGTCGAGCGAGCCCCCCTGTGGTGGAGGCAGCTCTAAGCTTTTTAATTTAAATTGTCTCTCTAATTTGAATAAATACACTTTAAATCCATTTACAAGGATCTATTGGAGGGCAAGTCTCATGCCAGCAGCCGCGTAATTCCAGCTCCAGTAGCGTCCACTAAAGCTGCTGCAGTTAAAAAGCTTTTATAAGGATCGAGCTCGGCTGTCCACCGCAAGGCATCCTACTGCCAGTCCGAGCCCCTATGCCTTGGGGTGCCTCCTGATGCTCTTCACTGAGTATCCCGTGGTCCCGAAGCATTTCCTTTGAAAAAATGAAGTGTCCAAACTACAGGTGGTGTAGCTTGCTTAACAGCCGGGATAATCCGCTGACTAGCAGACCCTGCTACTAGGCACAAAGTATTTCCTGGGCTAGATGCAGTTAAAAATTTGTAATTAGATACTCTCGTTGGATGCTGAGAAAGCATTCCATAGAGTCTCCTGGCACGCCATATATGATTCTCTTAAAAAGCTTGGGGTAGGGGTCTAGGGGACCCTTTTATAGCCAAAATCACGGCCCTGTATCGCAATACGTCACCTAGGCTGAAGATAAATGGAACTGTAGCACCCTGAGGGCTCGGTTGCTACAGAGGTATTGCACCTCACCCAGAGGTGTGATATCTCACTCTCAGGTAAGGATGTAGTGTGGATCAGGACCCGACACCTGCATGCATTACACCACATTGCCGTGGGGCAGGGCGACCAATATGCCCCTGAGATGGGCACGACAGTCCCTGTCCCTGGCTGGAGTGGGGGGAGGGAACACTGAGGAAGGGGAACCCTGTAGTGCAGGAGCAGGGAGGAAGCAGTTCCTGGGTGCATTGAGAAGGGAGTATAAAAGGTGGGCACCATCTTAGTTCAGTGCAGAGAAGTCTGAGCAGAAGTGGCAGGGAGCAGGGGCTCTGCATGAGCTCTGCTCCGGAGGCGGGCCTAGTAACAGAGGCCCAGGCCTGGAAGAGGGAGAAGGAAGGAAGAGGAGCGGAGAAGGCTCCAGGAACGAGGAACGAAGGGATCCCAGGGGTGCGGACGGGCGAGTCGCCACCGCACGCCCGAATCCACCTGCGTGGAGGGGTCAGGCCAAAGGGGGAGACCGGTCCCCGAAACTAGTGGAGGCAGGAAACGACCCTCAGCTAGAAACAGGAGGCTGTGACATTTTATGTGGCGCAGCCCCTCGCTACACCCGCTAGGAAGGCACCACATAGGGTCAGGGAAACTGGCGCCAAGTTTACCAAGAGGAGGCCCGAGGCAGCCGGACAGAAGGGTTGGTAAGAAAGGCCAGACAAAGGACACACAAAGGGGGTCCTGTGAAGCGCTCCAAAGTTATCTGGGAGTTGTCTGAGCCCCTCACCTGGTGAGCACAGTACGACGTGGGCAGCCGTTACCTGCAGACGTGGTCTGGATAATAAGAACTGTGAGTAAAGGCCCTGGACTGCATCACTGACTCCGTGTCGTTACTGCTGCTGCCCTGCACCCCCATCCTCCGCATACACTGCCCTGAGGCTATACTCCTCCCGTGGGGAGTTATGCTACGCTCTGCTGCACCCACAACACCAGCCTCAGCGGTCTGCCCTGGAGCGGCGGTTCACTCTGACCGCAATCGACGGGTGGCGTAGTCGGACATTTAAACATCAAAACCACATAAATAGTTCCGCCACTGGTTTGACCGCCCTGAGCCACGGAACCGGGTCGCCGCCACGGAGACTACAACCACCAGCATCCACCAAAAAGGGTCCGGCTCCGGGTGTCCCAAGGCCCAGGGGGCGCGTCAGAACATTTTCATCACCTTTCACAATCACCAATGGGACAAGGCAGGGATGTTCTCTGTCCCCTCTCTTATACATCCTAGTGACGGAGCACCTGCTCTCATCAATTCGCCATAACCCCAATATTAGGTGGATTGAGGTGGGAGGCACCGAGTACAAGTGCTCTCTATTTGCTGATGATGTCCTAGTATATATCACTCAATCACATATATCCATCCATGCTGTTATGGCTGAAATAGATCACTTTGTTGCATGGTCAAATTTTAAAATCAATGCAGCGAAGTCTGAGGCCCTCGATGTCTCCCTCCCCAAATCCATATAGGATTCCATCCAGTCCAACTTTCCCTTTGCCTGGCCCTCACAGGGTATCAAATACTTAGGAATTCCTATTCATAGAGACCTCTTCCATCTATGTTATCTTAATTTTGGGCCCTTTATTGAACAACTCCATACAGACCACGGTAGGCAAGTTAGAACTGTAAGATTCACTACGTGAACCACTGGTGTTTTGTGGAAAAGCACATGTACACTGTGTTCCAAATTATTATGCAAAAAGTGTTTAGGAGTGATAAGGGAAGAATTTGTTTGTTTGTCAGTTAAACTCATTGATGGTGATGTGTGTCAGGGCTCTTTATATCACTGTAAGCAATTGCAGACACCTGTGCTAATTAGTTTGGCAGGTGTGTCCAATGAAAGGCAAGACTACTTAAGACGGCTGTCTCACATTATTAAGCAGCCTACATTTTCTGCCAAAATGGGAAAGAAAAAGGATGTGTCGGCTGCTGAGAAGCAACAAATTGTGGAGTGTTTAGGTCAAGGCATGACTACAATCAACATTGTGCGATGATCAGGATGAAGTGTCTTGGCAATCAAGAAGTATGTAGCTGATTCACAGTACACACGTGTGCGTGCTGATAAGGGCAAATTGAGGACTCTTTCCTACAGGCAATTACGTCAGATTGAAAGAGCAGCGGCAAAAAAGCCTTGTCATAGCAGCAGACAAGTTTTTAAAGCCGCTGGTGCCTCCAACGTCCCCCGAACAACAAGATGCAGGGTCCTTCAGAGGTTTGCAGCTGTGCATACGCCATCCTGTCGACCTCCTCTATCCACTTCACACAAGCAGAAACGGCTCCAGTGGGCCAAACATTACATGAAGACTGATTTCAAAACTGTTTTGTTCACGGATGAGTGCCGTGCAGCGCTCGATGGTCCAGATGGATGGAGTGGAGGATGGCTGGTTGATGGACACCCCACGCAAACACGGCTACAGCGCCAACAAGGAGGAGGTGGAGTAATGTTTTGGGCTGGAATCATGGGGAGAGAGATTGTCGGCCCCTTTAGGATCCCTGAAGGCGCTAAAGATGAACTCCATAATGTATGTGGATTTTCTCAAACAGCACTTCCTGCCATGGTTCAAGAAGAAGAACCGTGTATTTCACAGCAAGATCATTTTTTTGCATGATAATGCACCATCTCATGCTGCACATAAAACATCTGCATCTCTGGCTGATATGGGCATAAAAGGGGACAAACTTATGGTGTGACCCCCATGCTCCCCTGACCTCTACCCCATTCAGAACCTTTGGAGCATCATTAAAAGGAGTGTCTATGATGGCAGGAGGCAGTTCACATCTAAGCAACAGCTCTGGGAGGGTATTCTGTCCTCATGCAAAACAATTGAAGCAGAAACCATCCAAAACCTGACAAATTCAATGGATGAGAGAGTTCAGAAGCTCCTTTCGAACAAGGGGTCCTATGTGAAAATGTAACATCACCTAGAATAAAGTTTTGAGTTGAAAACTGTTTGATTTCAGTTTCTAACAACCTGCTAATGCTTATAATTTAAAAAATGACCATTTTTTTGGTCTTTATTAAAATGAAAAGGTTGATCGAAAAGTTTGGGGGATCTAAGAGCGTGGCAACCCAGTAGTCATGATTACTTCGAATTCTGACAATATGAGGGTCATGCTGCAGGTAGTGCAGCAAGAAGGCACTTATGTGTCTTGCGCATCTCGGAGCCCCAAAATTATTTTCCGGGCTAGATGCAGCTAAAAATTATTATTAATTTTAAATCTGGTGAAGCTTTAGTATAGATGGCCTAATAGGATCAGTGCTGCACACTGCTACAAAGCCCAAATTATTTTCCAGCCAAGATACAGATAAACATGATTAGTAATTTGAAAGCTTAAAACGGTTGGTAGGGTGATTTTAACCAATCATCAAGCTTTTACTCTCCCAAGGATGACACAGGGGTAGAAAAGTCGTTTCGGATCCATGATTTGTTCATCTTTATGAACGTGAGTCTGTCTACATTATCAGTGGAGAGCCGCGTGCGCTTATCTGTCAGCACACCACCAGCAGCGCTGAACACACGTTCAGACAGAACGCTGGCTGCGGGGCATGACAAGATCTCCAAGGCGTAAGTGGCTAGCTCCGGCCATTTATCCAGATTGGAAGCCCAAAAAGAGCAAGGGTCCAGTGACACAGTCATGGCTTCAATGTTTACTTGGAGATACTCCTGTACCATCGTCTCTAGGCGTTGACTATGTGTCAGACTTCTTGTCTCCTGTGGCCTTGCAAAGGATGGGCTAAAAAAGTGGTGAAATGATTCCGCAAAATTGATGTTACCAGCAGATATTGTGGTTCTGTTACGGTTTGAGTGCTGAACACTTGACGGTCCCACGTTGGCAAGTTGGAACTGTGAGATTCACTACGTGCACCACCGGTATTTTGTGGAAAAGCACATGTAAGATTCTGCAACAGTCTCTGCTGATACTCCTGCATGCGTGCATCCCTTTCTATGGCAGGAATAATTTCTGCAAATTTACTTTTGTACCGGGGATCTAACAGTGTGGCAACCCAGTAGTCAGGATTATTTCTAATTCTCACAATTCGAGGGTCATGTTGCAGGTAGTGCAGCAAGAAGGCACTCATGTGTGTTGCGCATCCAGGAGCACCAAGTCCCTGTTGTGTTGGTGGCGAGGTAACAATCATGCTTCCTTCCTCTGTCCTCTCCCCCCAACCTCGCACAACAGAAATGTGATCAAGGACTCCCTCATCTGATGAGTCTTCCATCCGTTCGTCCTCCACTTCTTCCTGGGCTCCTGCACCTTCCTCACTAGTTTGGCTGCTACCATGCGCCCTGGTAAAACCATCTCCCCCACCCTCACATGCCTGCCGCCTTGGTGCTGCCGACCGTCTGGACCTTGCAGATGTTAGCCCTTCCGCATACAACTCCTCCTCCTCTACTTCCTCCACCTCCTCTTGTGCCACCACCTGACTCCGAATTCTGTTTAACATGTGCTCCAGCATGTAAATCACCGGAATAGTCATGCTGATAATGGCATCGTCAGCACTAAACATCTTCGTTGCCATTTCAAAACTGTGCAGAAGGGTGCATAGGTCCCTGATCTGAGACCACTCCTCCAGCGTGATTTGCCCCACCTCTGGATCTCGTTGGCCCAGGCTATACGTCAGAACGTATTGCACCAGGGCTTGTCGGTGCTGCCACAGTCGCTGCAACATGTGCAGAGTTGAATTCCACCGGGTAGGCACATCGCATTTTAGCCGGTGAAGTGGCAGGCCCAACGACTTCTGTAGAGATGTAAGTCGCTGAGCTGCGGGATGCGAACGGCGGAAGTGAGCACACAGCGACCGTGCCCTCTGCAGAAGGCCATCTAGTCTGGGATAGTGGGCTAAAAATTGCTGGACAACCAGGTTCAACACGTGAGCCATACAAGGCACGTGTGTGACATTGCCCCGGCGAAGGGCCGCACCCAGGTTTGCAGCATTGTCGCACACGGCCTTCCCTGGTTTCAGGTCCAGTGGAGACAACCATTCATGAAATTGGTTCTCCAGAGCTGACCACAACTCCTCAGCTGTGTGACTCACATTTCCCAGACATTTCAATGTAAAAACCGCCTGATGACGTTGAGCCCTACTGCCAGCATAGTAAGGAGGTGTGCAGGATCCCTTCTGCGCAGTTAGAAAGCTTGTGGCATGACCAGACAGGCTTTGGGTGCAGGTGGAAGACCGAGAGGAGGTTGAGGAGGCAGAAGCAGTGGAGGAACTTTGACATAAAGAGGATTGACGCACAACTCGTGGGGACGGCAAGACTTGGACAGCAGCCCCTTGTCCTGCTGTCACCATAGTTACCCAGTGTCCAGTCAGCGACATGTAACGCCCCTGTCCATGCCTACTCGTCCAAGTGTCTGTGGTGAAATGCACCCTGTCACACACAGAGTTTCTCAAAGAAGCGGTGATGTTGTGTGCGACATGCTGGTGGAGCGCAGGCACACCTTTCTTTGAGAAGTAGTGCCGACTGGGCATCTGGTACTGGGGCACTGCGACGGACATAAGGTCTCGAAAATCCTCTGTGTCCACCAGGCGGAAAGGCAGCATTTCTGTAGCCAAGAGCTTGCAGATGGTGAAATTCAACCTCTTAGCTTTCTCATGGCTTGGAGGAAATGGTCTTTTACTTGTCCACATCTGAGGGACCGAGGGCTGGCTATTGTGCTTAGACGGGGTTGATAAGGGTGTCCCCGGCAAACTGCCGGTCTGTGAGGAAGATGCAGGCGGACATGTTAGGTTGCCTTGATCCAAAGGTGGTGCTATCGATGTCCGACAGCGCTCAACACCAGCTGGTGTTACCACCTCCAAAGAAAATGATGACCTGCCAATCACGCTGGCTGTTGCGGGTAAAGAGGTGGCAGGTCTGCGCCCCAAAACAGGTGTGACTGCTGTCCCCCCAGTCACAGAGGATGAAGAGGCCGCGGATGCACAAGATATGGCAGACGGTGGTTGGCCCGGCCGGCTAGGCCGCATTGTAGCACACTGAGCTTCCCACTGCAACTTATGCTTCATGTCCATGTGCCGGTTCATGCATGAAGTACTCAAACTATGTATTTTTTGGGCTCTAGTTAGCTTTTGCTGACAAATGTTACAGATAACACGAGTTGGGTCATCTTTATCGATCTGAAAAAATGCCCAGGCTATGCAAGGCTTAGCACCTATGCGACCTGAAGAGCCACCACGACTTGTGGTGAGAGGCAGAGTTGTGTTTGAGGATGCAGTTGTTGACGTGCTTCCAGTACTACGTCTCTGTCCAGGAAGGCGCAACCTGACCTCGTCGTCACTAGCATCTTCCTCCACCTCCTCTGCTGACCTCATCTCTTGTCTGACTGTGGGTTGACAGTAAGTGGGATCTCCAACCTCATCATCATCACCCTGTGCATTATCACACCCGTCGTCCTCAGAGCCAACCTGTTCCTGCCCTGACAAAAAACTAAAGTTGTCGCTCCAATCAGGTATTTGAGTCTTATCATCGTCTTCCTCATTGTCTCCACCAACAGGAGTTACAGTTTGGGAATGAGGGTCTACATTATGGTCAGAACCTTCTGCGTCTGGTCCTGGATCCGACTCATAAAGATTCTGGGCATCAGTGCAGATCATTTCCTCGTCTGGATTCACAGAAGCGCTGGAGTCGACCTCTGATTCCCAGGCCATAGTATGAGTAAACAGCTCTGCAGACTCAACCATCTGTTCTACCTCATACTCAGACGGGCAGCTGGAGATTTGGGAGCTGTGAGGAAGCAAGTGCGATTGGGGTGACACCTTTGAGGACTGGAGTATTTGTGATGTTGAAGTTGATGTGGAGGAGAGCCCACTTAAAGGAGCACTTGATATCCGTTGAAGCACCTGCTGTTTTTGTGCCTCATCTGGAATTTGTAGCGATTGGCGTGGTCGTAAGAAAGGGATCTTATCACATTGTCCGCTAAAAGAAGTAGACATTTTAGTTTGGCTGGAAGATGGTCTTTCTTCTGCAGATGTTACTGTTGCTTTAACACCTACCCCACGGACACAACCTTTTTTCCCCTTCCCAACACGCCTATTCCCCTTTCCACCAGCAGCAGGCCTTTTTCCACTCATTTTGGTGGTTAACTAATTCACAACTCTGGAGTTGTTTGCACAAAAAAACAATGGATGGGAACCGAGCAGAGCTGAGTGGCCAAACTGTGGTATTAGGCCAAAACTATTGGCTGGGTTAGATGCAGAAAAAAATTATATTCAATTTGCAACCTGATGGAGGTCAGTATAGATGGACTAATAGAACAAGTCCCACACACAGCTAGAAGCCCAAATATTTTTTCAGAGGTAGATGCAGAAAAAATTTTTATTCAGTTTGCAACCTGATGGAGGTCTGTATAGATGGATTAATAGAACAAGTCCCACACACAGCTACAAGCCCAATATTTTTTCAGAGGTAGATGCAGAAAAAAAATATATTCAGTTTGCAACCTGATGGAGGTCAGTATAGATGGACTAATAGAGAAAGTCCCACACACTGCTAGAAGGCCAAATATTTTTTCAGAGCTAGATGCAGATAAAAATTATTTTTAATTTGCAACCTGATGGAGGTCAGTATAGATGGACTAATAGAGAAAGTCCCACACACTGCTAGAAGGCCAAATATTTTTTCAGAGCTAGATGCAGATAAAAATTATATTCAATTTGCAACCTGATGGAGGTCAGTATAGATGGACTAATAGAACAAGTCCCACACACAGCTAGAAGCCCAAATATTTTTTCAGAGGTACTGTAGATGCAGATAAAAATTATTTTTAATTTGCAACCTGATGGAGGTCAGTATAGATGGACTAATACAACAAGTCCCACACACAGCTAGAAGCCCAATATTTTTTCAGAGGTAGATGCAGAAAAAAATATATTCAGTTTGCAACCTGATGGAGGTCAGTATAGATGGAGTAATAGAACAAGTCCCACACACAGCTAGAAGCCCAAATATTTTTTCAGAGGTAGATGCAGATAAAAATTATTTTTAATTTGCAACCTGATGGAGGTCAGTATAGATGGACTAATAGAGAAAGTCCCACACACTGCTAGAAGGCCAAATATTTTTTCAGAGCTAGATGCAGATAAAAATTATATTCAATTTGCAACCTGATGGAGGTCAGTATAGATGGACTAATAGAGAAAGTCCCACACACTGCTAGAAGGCCACATATTTTTTCAGAGGTAGATGCAGAAAAAAATATATTCAGTTTGCAACCTGATGGAGGTCTGTATAGATGGATTAATAGAACAAGTCCCACACACAGCTAGAAGCCCAATATTTTTTCAGAGGTAGATGCAGAAAAAAATATATTCAGTTTGCAACCTGATGGAGGTCAGTATAGATGGACTAATAGAACAAGTCCCACACACAGCTAGAAGCCCAATATTTTTTCAGAGGTAGATGCAGAAAAAAATATATTCAGTTTGCAACCTGATGGAGGTCTGTATAGATGGATTAATAGAACAAGTCCCACACACAGCTAGAAGCCCAATATTTTTTCAGAGGTAGATGCAGAAAAAAATATATTCAGTTTGCAACCTGATGGAGGTCAGTATAGATGGACTAATACAACAAGTCCCACACACAGCTACAAGCCCAATATTTTTTCAGAGGTAGATGCAGAAAAAAATATATTCAGTTTGCAACCTGATGGAGGTCTGTATAGATGGATTAATAGAACAAGTCCCACACACAGCTAGAAGCCCAATATTTTTTCAGAGGTAGATGCAGAAAAAAATATATTCAGTTTGCAACCTGATGGAGGTCAGTATAGATGGACTAATACAACAAGTCCCACACACAGCTAGAAGCCCAATATTTTTTCAGAGCTAGATGCAGAAAAAAATTATATTCAATTTGCAACCTGATGGAGGTCAGTATAGATGGACTAATAGAATGATGCTATGCCCAAAAGATTTTACTTCACTAGGTGCAGTAAAAAAATTGGTATTCTATACACAGGTGGTGTAGCTTGCAACACAGATAGGCTACTCCACTGACTAACACACTCTGCAATAGGCCAAAAAGGATTAGCTTTGCTAGATTCAGCCAAATGCTGTGAAAAAAACTTGCACAGCACTGGCACAGACCTGCCTGGCAAAAACTGATAGGAACTGATGTAACCTAGTCCTGAAAAGGACTCCAATTACAATTAGTCTTTACTCCCACAATCTATCTATTTAAGAGCACAGACCTGCCTGTTAAAAGTCGTAGGAAATGCTGTAACCTAGTCCTTAAAAGGACTGCAATCACAACTATTCCCTACTCCCAAGCTATCTGTAGATTTGTGCGAAAATTGGCTTGAAATTAACAAGGTATAGCGCACACAGCAACAGCGGTGCCGTCTAACACGCAGCTGCAGCAGTGAGAAAATGGTGGCGACGGGGAAAATGGCTTGGTCTTATAGGGCAAGGACATGTGACATACACTGCCAATGACACATGCCCTTGCTTGTGTGAAAAAAAGCACATCGCTCCGTGTGTGCGCTGCTGATAGGCTGACAGATTGCACCTCCCCACTGTAAATGCGGGAAAGAGAAAAAAAAATGGAGATCTTCATTGTTCCTGCAGAGATCCATCCCCTGCCCCTCCCCCCACCCCGCTGTACACTCAAACTGCGTATTAACATTAATTTTCATCATTACTGAGAAAAAATCCAGTTATGATTTTGGTGCACGAACAGTTATTGAACATAACCTCGAACAGCCGAATTTTTCTCAAATTGTTCGTGTTCGCCGAACGGCTCGAACACCGCCCAAAACAGCTCGAATTTGAGATTGGCGAACAGTTCGAGTAGAACAACGCTCATCTCTAGTGTTGAATGGTTCTAGAGATACAATGGGAAGCATAGTTCACAAGTTAAAAGTTATAAAAATACTGGGAAAAAAATAGCTGGATGTGGCAGAAAGAGAAAACTATCACCGGCTGCCATTAGATTGCTGAGTAGCCAGGTGATAAAAACCCTCGAGTAACTACAAAATACATGACCTGTTAAGGCCAATGAGGTTTCCTATCTGTTGTCTTCCCACTTCCCACAAACCCCGGGATCCCATGATCCGTCCCTGAAATAAAGACTCTACAACATGTTATTTGTTGGATAAATTGGCCACAGTGGCCGTTTATTAACAAACAACAAATAACAAACCAAATAACAATGAAATAAATATATATGTATAAATATATGGAGGGAGGGTTCTTGGAGCTAATAGATCTGGCTTTAAATTAACTATAAAAATCAACTGCCATGTTACCCTCAGCCGTTCAGCACCAGCTCGAGGGCACCAAAACTTCCACATTCCGTGAAAGACCAACCAACTAAATGCTCCCGAGGTAAAACCCCGTCCAGAGCCCAGAACCGACTGCCAGATCACCCCCCACTCAATTTAAATGACCTGGAATTTTTCCCAATTCCTTCCACCGACAATTCGGTACCAACTCCAAGAACCCCACCCCCCGCCAACCAAGCCACTGTGACAAGCAAAACAAAAAAGGAACATGGTAATACACCATTTTAAAAACTAACATAAAACTATAATCAAAAAGGGGAGGGAGGGTGGGTAATCAGTCTGCTGCTCTTCAGGGAATGGCGGTTTTCCCTCACTTTTCCCTATATATGCACCTCTCCCACTACCCGCCCCCAACTTCCCCTTATCCAATCCCCAAGAAAGCCTTATTCAAAACGGGGGGGGGAGTGAAACCTCCAGGCCAACCCCGTTCATGGGTGGCTTCCCCCTAGCTGTGCGGTCTCCAGCCCCCTCCTTGACCTGTTACGGCCAATGTGGTTTCCTACCTGTTGTCTTCCCACTTCCCACAAACCCCGGGATCCCATGATCCGTCCCTGAAATAAAGACTCTACAACATGTTATTTGTTGGATAAATTGGCCACAGCAGCCGTTTATTAACAAACAACAAATAACAAACCAAATAACAATGAAATAAATATATATGTATAAATATATGGAGGGAGGGTTCTTGGAGCTAATAGATCTGGCTTTAAATTAACTATAAAAATCAACTGCCATGTTACCCTCAGCCGTTCAGCACCAGCTCGAGGGCACCAAAACTTCCACATTCCGTGAAAGACCAACCAACTAAATGCTCCCGAGGTAAAACCCCGTCCAGAGCCCAGAACCGACTGCCAGATCACCCCCCACTCAATTTAAATGACCTGGAATTTTTCCCAATTCCTTCCACCGACAATTCGGTACCAACTCCAAGAACCCCACCCCCCGCCAACCACGAACAGCCCTGAAACCTTAGGCTCGTGAGTGCCCCAAAGCCACCAACGCCCTTTCAATTCCTTCCTGTATTGCAAGGGCCCAAAGATCCATACCGATATCATTGAGATGGACCCCGTCCTTCAACCACAAATTTCCAGCCCCCGCTTCCAACTCAAAGTGCCTGACACTTATGCCACCATTCCTTGACACAAAGCTAGACACTGCCCTATTTAATTTTATTCATGCCCTATTTATGCCCTTTTCCGATCTGCCCGCCTGCCATTTTTTATTGGCCACTATGTCCGACCAAACCGTCAGAACCCCCGGGAACGAGGTCCACAATCTCAAAAAAATCGAAACGTCTATCCCGAATCAACTCTCTCACGGGCCTTGCCCCCAAATCGTTCCCTCCCAAATGCACAACTAGAATATCCGGCGTTCTATCCAATCTCGCCGCTTTATGAAATTCCGACAAAAAACGGCTCCATACCATCCCCCTGAAACCTAGCCACCTTATAACCACTTGTGCCCTCGAGAAGCCCAATTGCCTACCGTCACGCCTTACGTCCGCACGCAGCGCCCCCCAATGCACATACGAATGTCCGAAAATCCAAGCTAACGAGGGAACACCACCTAAAAGAATAATAAACAAGCATATTCAACAACTATCCAAAAACTCACAAATGAAACAAGGTCCTGGGTATTTAACGACGAACATACGTCAAATAACGGTCCGAACTCCATCTTCCAATCCGCTTTATCACCTCCGCCTCCAAACCTCGCCTATCAGCCTCAGACGCTTCGCCATTCCTAAAGGAATGCAAACCATAAACACCTGGGCTAAGGCCCAACTCCTGCACCCACTTTTTTAGGACCGCTATAAACTGGAAACGGGAAAGAAATGACCAGTCGCAATGACGTAACAGTGGGCCGGATCTACCCGACCACACTTGCCAATAAACCTCCAAGCACCTTCTTGGACACATCAGAGCTCCGTCCACTCTGCCCAAAACGACGCGTTTACCTCTACCCAATTGATCAGTTTTTGAGCGTCTAATCCAAAAATCGATACCCCAGACCCAGCAACTCATGTCTTCAGCTAATAAACCTCCCTGCCTATTCCTGCTGGGGGTGACCAACTCGCCTACTCTCATTGCCCCGAAAAAAGCTAAAGAAAAGCCGTCTCAAAAGCAGAACAACAAATCCTTTCCAAAACCAGACCTAACCTTTCCAACATACTAAACGTGACGGGCCTACGCTTATCCACACTCTTGCTACCCTTTCGAAAACCTCTAAGTGCCTGCTTGACCAAAAAGGCTTTAGTAACGTCAGTCAAACCCTGTAACTTGAAACCGAATGCGAGGCCAGCAACAAATTTACTAACTCTAGATGGCGACCACCCTAAGTCCGCAGCCTTACCAATCAAAAACAAGACAGCCAACGTCCTATCCTCGTCACTCTCTATTGCCCCCCAATGCGACTCCCAGCTTTGCCATACTCGCCACGATGCCTCGTAAGCAGACCAGGTTGAACTTGCCACTGACTCCTGGATCAATCTTCCGGCTCGTCCGTAATCAGCTGCCACAACTGCGAAGGGCATTCCACTCCTGCGACCTCTGCCTCCGGTGCCAGAGCACGGAAACGCTCCCACTGGAAATGAGACAAAGCATCCGCTATAGAATTTTGGACACCTGGCACATGTACCGTCGAAATCCATGCATTCAACTCCAAACACCATAGTACCAGTTCCCTGACCAGCTTAATAACCGGAGGAGACGAAGCCGACAAGCTATTAATCACTGTCACCACACCCATGTTATCGCAGTGAAACCTGACTCTCCGATTCAAAAAGAACTCACCCCAAATCGAGACTGCAACTACAATTGGGAATAATTCCAACAGAGCGAGATTCTTAGTAAGACCCCTCTCTTTTCCCATGCTCCACTTTCCCTTACAAAAAGCTCCATAGCCAGCACCGTCTGCCGCATCCGTGTAAATCTCGCAATCAAAGCTGTTCAAAAACTCCTGCTGAATCAACGTCCTGCCGTTGTAATTATCCAAAAAACGCTTCCACACCAACAAATCCTCTCTGTGCTCTCTGTTCAAATGAATAAAGTGATGCGATGACCGCACTCCCGCAGTTGCCCTTGACAACCTGCGACAAAATATTCTGCCCATAGGCATGATCCTACAAGCAAAGTTCAATCTCCCTAGCAGCGACTGGAGCTCCTTCAATGTCACCTTACGCAGTTTACCAATTCGCTCGACCTCCTGCCTGAGTAACAACAATTTATGCTCGGGCAGTCGACACTCCATGCGATCCGTATCGATCAATATTCCCAAAAAACTCAATATAGTACAAGGACCTTCAGTTTTTTCTTTGGCCAAAGGGACCCCAAAACGTTCCGAAACCCACACCATGGCTACCAACAAATTACCGCAGACAAGCGAATCTGGGGGACCTATGAACAAAAAGTCATCCAGGTAGTGGATAACGGACTGCACACCCGCAACATCCCTGACCACCCATTCCAGAAAAGTACTGAAAGTTTCAAACAAGGAACATGAAATAGAACAACCTATAGGCAAACACCTATCCAGGTAATAACCTTTGTTCCAAAAACAACCCAACAGTGGAATGCTAGCCGGGTGAACCGGGAGTAACCTAAAAGCTGATTCAATGTCAGTTTTTGCTAACAATGACCCAGGCCCATACCTACGAACCCATGACACAGCCGCATCAAATGATGTGTATTCAACCGAACATAATTCCGGCGCTATACCGTCATTGACCGAACAACCTTTCGGGTACGACAAATGCTGGATCAGGCGAGATTTATTCGGCTCCTTCTTAGGCACCACCCCCAAAGGAGAAATGATCACACCCTCAACCGGTAGACTATCAAAAGACCCTGCCATATGACCTAACTCCACCTCCTTCGCAAACTTAACACCGACAACCTCTGAGTGCAACAAAGCAGACCTCAAATTCTTAACAGAAAAAGGAACCGTATGGCCAGGAGGCGGGATACTGAAACCTTCCAAAAAACCATCATTAATAATCCTGGCCTTCGATTGATCAGGATATCTACTTAGAAAGGGGGCCATCCCTAGCAGATTCACTGGAGTCACCCCCTTGACCGGTACCCACAGACCTCCTTCCTTTTCCTTTTTTGAAGCATTTTGCTGCCCCATGGGAGCTCCCGTTGCAATGGGAACAAACGTGCTTGAACTTACAGCTGTTCCCATATTTGCACTGGCCATCATTAAATTGCCAGCACGTTCCCGACTTCTCCGCTCCCGTAAAAGGACTGCCTGTATCTAGCAGCGGCCATCACTTTTAACTAAAGGCCGATATCTTTTTGATCCCACTTAATCTCAGGCCGCACCGCCTTCCTCTGCCTGAATTGCTCGTCGTACCTCAGCCATGTTTGTCCCCCATAAGTACGATGCGCTTCCCCAATCGCGTCTAAGTAACAGAATAAACCTAAGCAATTTTCTGGAAACTTTTCCCCAATGACACCGGCCAATATAGCAAATGCTTGAAGCCAATTTGCAAAAGTCTGAGGGATCAAGCGCCACCTGCGCTTCTCCTCCTCCTCCTTTTTGCTATCAACCTTCCTCCCCTTGTCTAAATTAAACTTCTCCAAGGGAAGGAGGGAGAAAATTTCGACGTATTCATCACGCCAAATTTTCTCCTTCATCTCTTTTTTTAAATGTGCCCCCAGTGGACCCTCGAAGCACACATACACCTCACCCTTTGCCCTATCATCCAGCTTTACCGTATCGCCCTTGTCCTTTTCCGTTTGAACCGATACCGAAACGCCCGTAGACGCTACCTCAGTGCCCGCCGCAGACCCTAGCGTAACGCAACTGGGTTGCAGCAACACATCCTGGCCTGTTAACCAGGCTCCTACGGGGGATCCCCTTGACCCACCCGCTGCCCCGCTCTCCATTCTAAGCAAAATCTGTGACATGCTATGTAAGATATCCCTAATCCCCGATACCTCTGCAACCCCGGGACTGCCTAAGCTCCTCCCCTCTGGCCCTGCAAACTGACCACTACCCCCTCTTGCAAAACAGCCCCTGCGGGCGACAAACGAGACATAGAATTATACTCACGCAGCTGCGCAGGTGCTGTGTCCCCGCCAGCCGGAATTCCTGAGTCCTGACGATCACCACTTCCGTCACGGTCACCGCTGGAATCGGATCCTTCAGTGTCCTTTCGCCGCTCAAGGCCCGCGCCCCTGACCTCCACGTCACCAGGGGGGACCTGAACGGTCACAGATGCTGCAGACTGTCTTCTCCTCGATGCTCGCCTCCCGCCGGACCGTCTTATGCTCCTGGATGCAGCTCTGGGCCTCCTCCGGCTACCAGACCCAGACACATGGGCCTGGTCCGTGCTGCCAAAACGGACGCTGCCAGGCAGCGCGGTGTCGCCACCCGCCGCTCCTTCCCTTCCCCATCTTCCATGTGAGCCAGGCAGCAGTGGATCCCTGGACTGCTGCCTGCCCGCAGATGCTTGCCTCCCTGGTGTCGTCGTGGTCCTCCCAGCAGGCGCCCCGACAGGAGCATCGCCAGTGGCGCCTGCCATTTTTCCCGCTGTTCCCCCGATCCTCCTGGGCCCTCTCTCCTCGTTCTGCCCCCCACCGCTGGTAGCAGCTGGCCTGTGCGGCCCAGCGGCGGTGAGCGATCGCCGCTCGGCTGGGGCCCGGAACCCCGGCTCCAGCGACGCTGTTCCTGGGGGGCGCACATTCGGTGCGGGCGTCACTTCTGGTGCGGACATCATTTCCGGTGCGGCCCTGACTTCCGGTGCGGGCCGCGCTCCTCGTCGTGCAGCGCCAACAGGCTGGCTAGATGGATTCCTGCCGGGGCGAGGGCAGCGGGCAGGGACCGCACCGTCTTGCTCTCCTCTCGCAGGGTCCCCGGAGGGGCTCCGGAGCCTGCGCCTGTTGCGCGTTGATCCCTCCGGTGACAGTCTCTCCGGGGGCCGGGTCCTCCTGCTCCTTCGCACAGCTCCGGACGGCGCCTCCATATTTTCAGCTGCTCCCAGCAAGGCAGAAAGCTGGGCCTCCAGCCATCCCCTTCTCTGTGACCTGGCGACGTCTCTGAGTTGGCCCACCAGGGATTCGATGAACGCCATCTTTGGTAATCAGTCTGCTGCTCTTCAGGGAATGGCGGTTTTCCCTCACTTTTCCCTATATATGCACCTCTCCCACTACCCGCCCCCAGCTTCCCCTTATCCAATCCCCAAGAAAGCCTTATTCAAAACGGGGGGGGGGAGTGAAACCTCCAGGCCAACCCTGGTCATGGGTGGCTTCCCCCTAGCTGTGCTGTCTCCAGCCCCCTCCTTGTAGCAACATTTGGTGGCAGTAGACACTGAAGTTTCAGGTTGCACAATAAGGCGCATACCAAACAGTGAATGACAATAGGATGACAGGACAATGATTCCAAGCATGCCTAAAGTCCACCAAGGTTTAGTTTCAGAAGTAGTGCTAGAAGATTCTGGAATGGATATCACTGTTGCCTGACTTAAACCCCATAGAAAATCTTGGGTGAGATTTGGAGAATTCAGTTACAGCATGCAACCCCAAGAATATTAGTAAACTGAAGGCATATGGCTAGGAGGAATGATTCCTCTGGACTTCTGTCAGAAGCTGGTGTTTGGCTATGCATCATGATTGCAGCAGGCCATAATATTCAAAGGTGCTCAACTAAGAACTAAAGACACTTATCATGAAGGGATAGAATAATTCTATGACTGCAGTAGTCAATAAAAGTGGCATTATCTGTTGAATTTAGAGGAACCATTAGTTGTGTTGAAGCTTTCACTGACAAAATAGTATTACCTGCAGATACAATATTGTGGTTATCTAAAGGTAGGTAGCTTTTTAATTGTGCTCAACATTGCAATTGGAACAGCAGCTACAGTGAGAAAATAAGCTTCTATTCTCCCTGCAGCCACTTGATTTCAGTCATTGGGATGGTACTATGCAGTGAGCAGTGATTGTTACTGCTTCCTAATGTAATTTAAACTATTTACCTGCAAATGACCAATGTTTATTTTACTTGTTTATATAATGCCAATAATTTCCACATCATCAATATGTCTAAGAAGTGCAGGAGCAAATGCACACAAACACAGGGAAAACATGCAAACTCCTTGTAGATATTGTATTTGGTGTGATTTGAACCCAGGAACCCAATGCTGAAAATCAACAGTGCTGACCACTGAGTCACCGTGCTGCCCCTACCCCTTTATCTGCAAAACAAATGGTATTGTATTTTTATAGGTGGCCAAGTGTGTCCAACTCCACACCAATAATCAACAATCACTGTGCGTCATCATCTGGTGCTTAGATGAGAATATCTGCATAATACAGCCTTCAGATTATAAGAAAAGCCTTTTGCATATGGCAGAGCATAGACTCATATATTAGTGAGTACCATATTGCAGATTCGTATAAAGCAGACCAATAATATGGTCATGGGAATGAGCGCTAAGGCTACATTCAGACACATAACATAGCTCACTGTGAGAATTGCATAGTTAATGCGCAAAACAGAAATGCCTCTATTCAGGTAACCCGGAAAGTTTCCCCATTCATCATTCTGTATGCGGCAAGGTAGGTGAGGTGTCTTCTCCTATGAACTCCTATGTCCTTTGTAAAGAGCAATGAGGAAAGGAAAGTGGTAACTATTCTGGTCACATTTTTGGCTCAGAAAACTGTCACTTTTTGTCCTGAATCCTTAATACATCAACGCTAAATACAGTAATGCACCCCCTCTGATACGGATCTAGATTGCTGCCTCTGACTCGCTGGTTAGAGCAGATTCTTTACATTCTTCACTTTCAGAAATCCCTAATATCTTGGCCAAAGTCTGACGGACCTAATGAGATCACTCATACATAAGGCTGGATCTCTGCTCTTTCTAGTAATTGGACTTGATGGATCAGGTGCATTAACCTGGTGGAAAGGTGACAGCTGGTATTCTAGAGCTACTGGAAGTTACTTCCAGAAATAGCCATGATGTTATTCATTACAGTCATTTTACTATGAACTGCCTCAATTTAGGTATAATAAATGCCAGTGGCACATATGGCATGGCTCAATGATAAAAGCTAATTAAATGCTGTGCCACATGTGCGGTACCAATTGTTTTAAATCTCTCCATATAGCAATGGATAAATAGAAAAGCAATACGCTGAGATGTGATACCTTCCCTGCATGTATTATCTCCATTCCTGACAACTGTAAGGTTATTTTTCTCCGGACAAGCTTCCCTATTTCTTTGTACAAGGACATTTTCCATACTTTTGAAAAAAAAAAGAAATTATCTACATAGTGTGGAAAACTCAACTGAACTAAGATGTGTTATTATAGAAGTTGCAGAGGTTAAGCATCAAATGACATTCTTAACCCCTTCATCCCCGGGCAATTTTCTGCTTTTTTTTCCCTCCCTTTCTTCCAAAAGCCATAAAGCCATAACCTTATTTTTATGTCCCCATAGTTGTATGAGGCTTATTTTCTGCAGGACAAATTATACTTTTGAATGACATCATTCATTTTATCATGTGTTGCACTGGAAAGTAGGAAAAGTATTCCAAGTGTATTCAAATTGCAAAAAAAGTGAAATTTTACAATAATTTTTTTTTAATTTACCGTGTTCACTATATAGTAAAACTCACATGGCAATATGATTCCCTAGGGCAGTACGAGTACGCAGATACCAAACATGTATAGTTTTTTTTTTAAGTGGTTAAAACATTTCGGAAATTTGTGCTTTTGTCGCCATTTTCCGAGACCTGTAACATTTTTATTTTTCGGGATATTGAGCTGTGTGAGGGCTTATTTTTTGTGCTATGAGCTGTTTAATGCTGATATCATTTTGGGGTAGATATGATGTTTTGAACGCCTCTTATTGCAATTTATTGCAATGTTGCGGTGACAAAAACCCTAATCTGGCATTTTGAATTTTTTTTTGTTACAACGATTACTGATGGGATCAATTTATTTAATATTTTGATATAGAAGACTTTTACAAATGAAGCGATACCAAATATGTGTGCTTTTTATTTTTTAAATTCTTTTATTTTAAATGGGGAAAAAAGGAGGTGATTTGAACTTGTGCTTTTTTTTTTACATTTTTTTTTAAAAACTTTTTTTTTTAAAACTTTTTCTTGTATTTGCTAGTCCCCTTAGGGGACTTGAAGCTGCGATTGTCTGATCGCTTGTGCTATAGCACTACTATGTACGGCTAAAATCACAATCTCCTATGAACGCTTTTTAAATGCTTGCTTTCACAGGAGGAGCATCATGACAAGCACAGAGGTCTTCAGCAGATCATCGGGAGTCATGGCAACCCATTTGCACCCCACGATCACGCCAATGGATGCGTGGAATGAAACTCCCCCTGCAGGTGCATGTTAAATGCCACTGTCAGAAATTGACAGCGTCATTTAACAGGTTAACAGCCGCAGCTTCAAATAAAAATGGAATCCGGCACTCTTTGCATGATTTTATTCAGATTCTAGTAGTGTGTACAGATAAAAATAACGTTTCGGTCAAGTTGATCTTCTTCAGATTGTACACTATCTGATTGATAAAATGAGGTTTGAGGAATGGGACCCTATCCATGCACCTATTATATCGGAGTGCCGTTCTTCCCTTTATACATTTAACAGCTGCAGCTGTTAAAGGCACATGATGGCTGATTAAATCAATCATCATCTGCGGGGAAAAATTAAAAGTAGAGACATGACTTTTGACATACCTGTACGTCAAAGGTTGTAAAGAGGTTAAAGGGATTGTCTAGTAGTAAAATATTAGGATAGGTCATCAATATCAAAAGTGTGAATATCTGAAACAAGCAGTAGCTCTTGCCACTCAGCTGATACCTAGACGTTGTTCATTGGAACCCCAATCTTTTTTTACCTTGAGAGCCACATTAAGCTATGAGACATGGTTTTGAGTCACATCCAGCACCCCATCAATAGTCCCCCATTATTGTTATAACAGCTGAAGGCACACCGAAAACTTATACCACCCTCCCTTATATGCAGTATACTTACATTGAGTTGTTTCAACATTACCCAGTATTCACGCATCAAGCACATGCACAGCACTATTGCATCCAGTTTTAAGTGCCCACTCTATCTGGCAGTATCATCCTATCTTCAGCTTACCATATTTCTTCCTCTTCCCTTGCTCTGTGCCAATATATACACATCTAGATCTGCTCTTCTATTGCAGGGCTACTCACAAAAGTCACCATCTGCAGATCTTATCTTCATAGCTGTTTGCTAGATCTGGTGCTAATCCACCAAGCTGGCAGACAGCCCCAAACCACACATCATGGACCCTTGAGCCACAAATTGGCGACCCCTGGTGTCTTGGCGGTTCTCACGTACTGCAGCTCAGATCACATTTACTTCAACTGCAGCTGCAGTACCCAAGAACCGCCCCTATACAGTGAGCACAGAATTAGTGTTATGGCGTAGACCCCCACCAATCGCTAGAACTACGGGGCAGAAGCATTCCGCTGAGTGATGTTCCCCTTCAGCTGTGATTGGGTCTACTTGGCTCACTTTGTTAGCTGAAGACTGGCATGGCTGATCACCTCTACCCCTTGTTTTAACCGCCGATCAAAACTCACCATGACAGATTATAATTTTTGTTAAAAAAAAAATGTTATTTTTTAAAACTTATTAATAGTAAGGCTTTTACCAACTTCACTTTTGCTTTTCTAAAGTGAAATTCAGCACCATGAACAGTACCTTGCATTTTATTGTCTTGATTACTGGTTGATGCCATTGGGTTTTTATTATCTTTTGTCAAATATTAAAAATTACTGTTTTGAATGTACATATATTTTTATGACAAGAGTGAAATTTCATTTCTTCTGAGAGAGGAGAGTGTGACACAGTCAATCAACTTTTTATGATGTATGAGATATTGTATCCTGAAAATCTAGAGTAACGAAATTGTTATGAGATAAGCCTGGTGATGACGCTTTCAAATCCTCGTGTATCATACACAGGAGCATTAACCCTTAATGGCTGCTAATGTGCCTTTTAATGGCAATCATTAAAGGACCTTATGTGCCATAAAGAAGAAATAGAGGAATAGTGCTTTTTGTCGGGCGAAAATGCTTCAGGTGTTGTAGTGGTGAAGGAGGTAGTTTCCCTCTGACATTAAAAAGGGGTTAAAAGGATGTTCCCAAAAGTTAGAACCCCCTGGGGCTGCAGTTTAGTCCAGGTAGGGATTAACTGTGACAGCCAGCCCAGTAGAGGGAGGGGGAACCCAGTGTTAATGTTGTGTCTAGGAAGTATGCTTAGTCAGTAGTGTACAGTACTTCAGAAAACTGACAGGCTCTATTCTGGCTGCTAGGGTAGACATGGGCTTAGTATCCCAGACAGTGGATCACCAAATAGAAGAATCCCTCCACAAGAGTTGCCTTTAGCCAGCCTGGGAACCTTGAGAGAGTCATCGGGGACAAGGGGCGCATTCAGTCTGCAGGCTTGCAGAAGAAGTTAGGACTCAAGTCTAGGACATGGAGAGAACTAAGATCCGAATATACTGTCTTTGGTGAGGAAGATTCTCTAGGGCTAGAGAAGAAAGCAACCAAGATGCTTCACCTAAATAGGGAACCAGGGCTGAAGTTGTATCAAGTACCTGTGGGAAAGATGACAATCCATTGGGCCTTATCCTTTATACCTGCCTGTAAATACTGTAAATACTACCAGTTACTAAGTAAAGTTCCATTTGCTGTTATGAACTTTGTGTCCTCTGAATTCATTGCTGCCCTGGTTCCAGAAGAAGAATTCCTGGAGTCAGAAGAGACCGGCTGGTCAGAAGTAAGTGGAAAGCACCACATACACAGCAGCACATCAGAGAAAGGACACATTTTGTCTGTAGGGTGCCAAAGCGAGCATGGGCTACAGCTCGGTCATGACTACCTCGCTGGGGCACCTTACAGTGTCAGCAAGATATGATAGCTAAAACCCTGCTGCATCGGTCCCGATCAGTTTTAGAACTGATCGGGTTTATTTAATGCACCACTGCACTCAAGTGGTGGCACTAATCCATGTTCACTGAGCCTTGTATTATACTCATCAGCAGCCGTCTTTGGCTCTTCTCAGCACCGCTCCAGTCCCGCTCCACCATCTTGTGACCGCAGCATCTGTCTTACCCGAAGTCAGAGACAACGGTCTCAAGCTCACAGTGTAAGTCTATGAGTCTTGTTCTGGCCTCGTTCTGGCTCTCATAAACTTACATTGAGAAGTGACCTCAGGCTTGTCCAGCAAACACAGGAGCGATCTGCTGGCTCACAAAATGCAGATTGTTCCTATCGCAACCTGAGATCATATAATGACCTCGGGATACAGTGACCTGTTACACCCTGCCATCAGCAGGTTCTAACAGGTTGTGCCAGTGAAAAACTGACAGGTAACGATCAAACTAAAATATATTCGAGTTCCATAGTGGGTCTAAGTAAAGATTAAAAAAATAAATAAAATAAAATTTGGAAATGATTAAAAAAAAACAACAAAAAAAAGCACAAAAAAAGTCAAGGAAAGCTGTTTCACCACTAAAAATGCAACTTTTGTGTAAAATCAAAAATAAACAAAAAAATATGTATAATTGGTATTGCTGCATCTAGATGACCCGAACTGTCACATTATTTATTCTGTCTGGCGAACACTATAAAACAAAAAAATTAAAACACATAAAAAGGGAATAGAAAGTGATCAAAAAGTCAAAACATCAACTTGTTCCGGGAAAAAAAAACAAGCTCTTATACAGTTCTTTCAGCAAAAAAAAAGCTACAGCTATCTGAATATTGTGATGAAAACAACAAATTAATTTCAGCAAAGTATTGTTTTTAGTGAGCAAAAGTATCATAAAAAACTATATAAATCTGGTATAGGTATAATCATAATGACCTGAAGAATAATCTGTCTTATCACTTTTACTGCACAGTGAACGGGGTAAAAAAAAACAAAAAAAAAAATCTGAGTTTCTTTTTTTTGTTCATTCTGCATTAGTAAAATCGGAATGAAAAATTGATAAAAAATGTTATGCACCCAAGAATAGAGCCAATAAAAATACCAAATCATCCCGCAAAAATTAAACCCTTAGTGAACAGCATAAAAAAAATCAGAATAAGGGCTCTTTCACACATCCGGATATTTCCGGTACTGGAAAAAACAGTACCGGAGATATCCATGTGTACTGTGTGTGTGATACATGTGGCAACCGTGTGCCGCATCGGTATCACACGTACTGGTGCCTGGGAATCAGCGGTACAGTTCGCGCTGTTCTCAAGCGCCGGGTGCGGAACGCATATCTCTCCCCATACAATATAATGCACCCCCCATGGTCCTCCATACAATATAATGTACCCTCCATGGTCCTCCATACAATATAATGCACACCCCATGGTCCTCCATACAATATAATGCATACCCCATGGTCCTCCAAACAATATAATGCACCCCCCATGGTCCTCCATACAATATAATGCACCCCCCGTGGTCCTCCATACACTATTATAGCCACCAGTCACTGATTTAAAAAAATAAATACAATGCTTACCTTTCCTCGTTCCACCCGATGCTCCTGAGTATTGGTGGGAAGTGCCGCACATTTCAGAACAGCAGGCATGCTGTAATGAAGTCATCGCACACGCTGCTCTGACACGTCAGATGCTGAGGCAGAATGATGGGGATGGGAGCGTCTGCTGCTGACGCTCCTCCTTCATCATCATTGCTTGCACTGATGGCCGGAGCCCCCTTCCAGCCGTCAGCGCGAGCATTGATGATGGAGGCGGGAGAGTCAGCAGACACTTCCACCCCCATCATTCTGTGTGGGCGAGTGGTGTGGGAGCTGACGGGCGGAGGATGGGCCCTGTGCGGGCACTGACACCGAGCCCCCCTCCCGGCCCCACAGCAGTGGTGTAGTCTGCAGCCATTGGCGGTACGCAACTATGCAGCGTCATGGACTTCACTACCATGAATGATGTCCGGATTTCTCTTGTGGTGAACTGATCGCCTCATATGACTTGCACATTGATGTTGATTACAAACTGTGGAATAACCGTTATGTGTTACACGTAAAATTATAGTAGGGAGTCGTCACCACAGAAGTGATTCCTTATCATTTGACATAACCATATGCAGGGTATTGATCCTATGGATATTTACTATTATTGTATGCACTATCATTTATATGTATGAGCATATATACATAGCTGGACCTTGTCTATGGAGGGTTACATTTCATCCTAATTACTGTTCTTTCACTGTCTTTCATAAACCCTGCTTCTTTGTTTTTTATAACCATTTATTATTTTTGTTTGTATATATTAAATAAAGGTATTTGTTTGTCTATGAAATTTGTTTGGGGGTCTTTTTCTCTTTGGATTATTGTATATGTGATGTACCACATCTTTATAGCCTTTTAGGCTTTACAGAAAATAGTGGTGAGAGGTTGTGCTAGTAACTAAGAGGAGCAATGTACCTTAGGATTAGGCTTTATATACCGGCGACAGAAGGAAGAGATTCTGCAAGATGGGCTCTATATAGAGGGGACAGAAAGGAGAGATATACTACAGTGTGATGCTCAGTGTACAGGGGCTGCGATTAGTTGAGCTGTATTTGTTCCTGCTGCTGAGAGACCAGAGATGTGAAAATACAAATGCAGCTCTACTGATGCATTCTGCTAATGATTATCTTTTGCTATATGCATCAATAGAGCAGCATTTGCAGTTTCACACCACTGATCTGTCTGCAGCAAGCTACAAACCCTACTCTGCACTGCTTTTGTGGAGTGCAGAACAGTTGAGCTTTGTTAGAACCAGCTAGTAATGTAAAACATCACAGGCAGCTATACTAATGTCTATGGCAGAACAAAACATCAGTCAGGCAGAGCACTATACAGTTGCAGAGAGTGTAAAGAAGCATAAGGGGAATTCTAAACTTAGATTAGCTTGATGATAATAACTCAGAAAGGTTAGAAGCATGCAGGAGAGGGAGGAAGGAAGGAGTCTGCAGCAGTGAAGGGAAGCAAGTGCAGCTGGGAAATGTAGTTTTAGAACATAAGAAAAGGACTGCCTATTCTAACATATGAAGCTGGATGCACAAAGGGGCAGATAGAGATGAAAAAAAACACAAACGTACAAGATAGAAACTTTATGTTGGGCTTAGTTGGTATATTAACATTAAGTATGCAATTACTATGTTTTGTGAAAAATAATGTGATTCTGGGAATCACCCTTTAAGGAATGTTGAACTTCAAAAAATTCTATGTTTTAATATGTTTTAAAGCATACAGAGCCCTATTCATTAAGACTGTCATTATGCACACCAGCCTTAATGAAGGGACTGCTAAGATGTGTTTAACTCATTCATTCATTTTTTAGTCGCCGCAATACTGCAATAAGAGGCGATCAAAACATCGTACCTACCCCAAAATGGTATTAATTACAAACATCTGCTTAGGGCACAAAAAATAAGCTCTCACACAGCCCTATAGACCAAAAATGTAAAACATTATGTGTCTCGGAAAATAGCGACCCAAGCCAATTATTTTTTTTTACATATTTGCAAAATTTATTTTTACCACTTAAATAAAAAAAAGAGCTATGCATATTTGGTATCTGCATAATCATGCTGACCTGGGGATCATATTGCCAGGTCATTTTTACTGCATAGTGAACATGGTAAATAAAAAAAAAAAAAAAACAACGAACATTGTGGAGTTGCACTTTTTTCACAATTTCACCGCAATTGGAATTTTATTTCCTGCATTACACTACACCACTTGATAAAATGAATGTAAATGAAAGTATAACTCGGCCCACGAAAAAAAACTAATATGGCTATAATAACAGAAAAATAAAAAGTTATTGCTCTTGGAAGAAGAAGAAAATTAGAAGAAAATGCCCCCCCAAAAAATAATAACCCAGTCAGGGAGAGGTTTATTGGGCATAGCACTGAGTAGCACAGGCTAAAAAGTATTAAGGATAGCAAACCCTAGCACCTGAGACAGAGGATTGCATAATGAACATTGCAGCTGCTGCAGAACCTCTTTTCAAAGATCTGCATTTCAATATCATGACGCTCTCTTCACAAAGAGGTTCTGTAGCAGCTTATTAGACAACACCACAGCTGCTGGAATACCATGTAAAAAATACACCAGCTGCCGCAGGCTTTCTTTATAAAGAGGTTTGATGCATTTATAAAGTCAAAACTAGAAGTGGAGAATAAAAAAAAAGATGAATTTTGAAGTTTTTAATTGACTTCAAAAGTGCCTCAAAAAGTTGCACTAATAGACATGTGAAGAAGTACCATAAGAATCAATCAATATCTATTTATCTATCTGTATTCATTTCATATCATATCCTCCATTATGCCGAGTATTTGAATATTGTTACATCTCCTGTTTATGCAGCCACAGAAGTGTCACAGAACAAAGGAAGAAAGTTGATGTGATTTTTTTTTCGGCACCTCTTTCCTTTTAAAGGATTTTTGCATTACTGTGAAAAACTTTTGGCTCTTGCTTTTCTATGTTTATTAACCATGCCAACATTTTTAATCTAACCCCACTGTTAAAGATTGGCAGGCTTCCAGGGAAATATATCAGCCAGCCTTATTAATTTCATGCCAAGTGCTGGAGGCGTGAATGTAGAGAACGCTGTTTGACTTTGGATAATAGGAATCAGGCAGCTTAAAGGCAGGGGATAAAGATCAGGAGCCCTGTGTCTCAGGAGGAGGAGCAGGTGCGGGCTTCAAGCAAGGCCTTCAGGCCCAAAGGGGCAGCCAATGCTTGAAACAATCTGCAGCGTCTTTTTTTTAATTTGGCATGTGCCTCTCACAGCTTAACAGACCGCTGCTCCACAAAGAGTGGTAAACAGAGAAAGGGAAATTAAAAAGAGGAGTCCCAGGGTAGACAAAAACAAATTAGGGCAAACAAATTACACAGAGTCAACAAATAAACAAGGGAACATCTGTGAATATATTTATGGGCTTTTCTGATTTTCAAAAAAAAAAACAAACAAACCTGAGAAATGTTGGTTGGATTGTGTAATATGTGATCTTTAAAACATCCCAATTTTAAAGTGACTTGCTGCTTAGACGCCTGCATCTGCCGAACCTCGTACATTAATTGTTCATGTGCGTTCATACTTTATGCAAGTGATTCTCCGTCACACGAACATGCAACATTTCTTCAATAATGCACAGAGTTGGTTTTACGTGAAACATCAGATATGAGTTAGAATAAGAAAATGGAAAAGGAAATTGAGTTATTTATGTTCTGCTGAAACTTGAAAAAGGATATCTCATTAAAACCACCCCAACAATCATCAGATCGCTGCTTGTGATGGTCCTGGAACAACCAGCAGGGGTCTGTTTTGTTCAGCCATTCATTTCTGATGCTCTTAGTGCTACATGTGTTGCATGTACTCTGCAGTCATCTGTATTTAGGCCTGAAATAAATATATGTACAGAATAAAGAAGCACTCCCATCAAAGTTTTTATCCTCTTAATATATTGCAGGCATCATATTATATAGCACTGTTTACTTAGAATTGCTCATTTTGCCTTTCTACACAGCTAATTCTCCTCTTTTCCATTAGGTCTATGACATCACGTTATTAAAAACTCACTAGCTCAATTCTTCTAAGCTCTAGGTAGAAACAGGAAGGCTATTTTCCCTGCATGAGTCATCATTAGAACTGCAATTCTACACAGCTGTAATCTCCCTTGCTAACTCAGTTCTACCCCCTCTTCAACTCTTGACCCCACTGCTCCACTCCTGTCCCCTGCTGTTCACAGTGTTTATCATAGGAATCATGCTGCGATTTTGGGGATGCTTTTCTGCAAAGGGGACAGGACGACTCCACCGTATTGAAGGGAGGATGGATGGGGTCATGTATCACAAGATTTTGGCCAACAACCTCCTTCCCTCAGTAAGAGCATTGAGATGGATCGTGGCTGGGTCTTCCAGCATGACAATGACCCGAAACACACAGCCAGGGCAACTAAGGAGTGGCTCCGTAAGAAGCATTTCAAGGTGCTGGAGTGGCCTAGCCAGTCTCCAGACCTGAACCCAATAGAAAATCTTTGGAGGGAGCAGAAACTCAATGTTGTCCAGACACAGCCCCGAAACCTGAGAGATCTGGAGAAGATCTGTATGAAGGAGTGGTCCAAAATCCCTGCTGTAGTATGTACAAACTTGGTCAAGAACTACAGGAAATGTCTGACATCTGTAATTGCAAACAAAGGTTTCTGTACCAAATATCAAGTTCTGTTTTTCTATTGTATCAAATACTTATTTCATGCAATAAAATGCAAATTAATTATGTAAAAATCATACAATGTGATTTTCTGGATTTTTTTTTAGATTCTGTCTCTCAAAGTTGAAGTGTACCTACGATAAAAATTACAGACCTCTCCATTCTTTGTAGGTGGGAAAACTTGCAAAATCGTCAGTGTATCAAATATTTATTTTCCTCAGTGAATACCAGGATGGGCCCAAGATGGGGAACATATACTGCTGAGCAAAAGGGTAACAACTTTTGACTTTCAGGCTCAGGCTCCATATCTCACCATCCACTACTGCTTCAAACGTGAGACTACCATCATTTTATAGATAATTATCTTGGCTCTCTCATACATAAATCTGACTTAGCATATGCAACTATTTAGCATATGATTAGTTATGCAGATTCTTGTCATGCTACTGCATTGTTATTGTTTTGCTCCTGGTGGTGGAAAAATCTTTTTCTTCCCGTATACTACAAAATACTAATAGCTCAGTGTGTTATTAGGTTGATTCCCAAGCGAAAGGTCAATGGTTCAAATTAAGGAGCAGTCATGAAAAAAATGTCCCAAGAAAAGAAAAACAGTATCATCCAGCTCATCAATAGCAGTCTCTCGGCCAAGAAAATTGCTAAACTGCATCATGTGCATGCCAGAACATTTGGAAGAATACAAAATGAAGTCCATCTGTAGCACCCTGAGGATTCGGCTGCTACAGGGGTATTGCACCTCAACCCAGAGGTGTGATATTCCACTCCCGGGTAAGGAAGGAGTGTGAAACTGAGCTCGGTAGGCTGCATGCACTACACACATCCCATTTCCGAGGAGCAGACCGACGGTACTCCCACTTAGAAATGTGCAGGTACGACCGAGTCTGTTCCTGGCTGGAGTGGGAGGGGGGTGGTACATCCCAAGTAGTGTAGGGGCAGATAGGGGGAGCAGCCTGGGTAAAGATAGGAGCTCATTGGGTGCTGGTCACCTGAGCTCACACATAGAGGGTGTATATAAGGTGGGCACCAACTAAGAACAGGGTCAGTTGCAGAGAGAAAGTCAGCGAGCGGAGGAGAAGAGAGACCCAGAGTGAGAGAGGAGAAAGAGAGACCCAGAGGGGGAAACAGAAGAAAGGACTCTAAGACCCCAAATTAAATCCCCGGGTGAAGAGTCGGCATCAGGGTACCGGAACCCAAGCTGGTGGGGGCAAAAACACACCCCAGCCAGAGACCGGAGACCGTGGGCAGCGTTTGCCACGGTCACCCACCACATCCACCACGAAGGCATACCACGTGGAGGGTCAGGGAACCCGAGGCCAAGGGTCTCCCAACAGAAGGCCCGAGGGAGCTGGACCTGGGTGGATCAATAGTGGGGACGGCCAGAGAAAGGACAGAAGGAGAGCTCAGGGTCACGCTCCGGACTTATTTGGGGGTTGGCTGGATCCAGAACCTGGTGGACGCAGCACGGCTCGGGAGGTCACTCGAAGCTGGAGTGACCAGAACATCAGCAGTGAGTAAACATCCTAAACTGCATAACCCGACTCTGTCTCTGATTGCCGTCTACACTGCATCAGCACAACTCCCATCCTCTGCACCTGATCCCTCTGAGGCTATACCCCACCCGTTGGGGGTTATACCATCAAAAGCTGCACCTACACCATCAGCCTCAGCGGACCCTGCTGCAGCGGCGGCCATAGTGACCGCAATACAACGGGTGGCGTAGTCGACATTAAGAACTTATTAACATCTGTAGGACTGCCACATACAACTGAGTTTGACACCCTGGGCACGGACCGGGTCACAGCCACTCGGAAGACTACAACTCCCATCTGATCCGGCTCCGGATATTCCCCCTAAAGAATATGGCCCAGTGGGCGCGTCAACTTTGGCGTAGTCGGCAGGATTACGTGCCCGCAACACCCGGGTACTGCGTGCCTGAAGAAAAGTGCAAGTTTACCTCAAAAAGAAGTCTCCTGCCGGTTCCGGAGGGTCCCCGTCATCGGACCCCATCACCAGTCGATTCCCGCCGGGTGTCCGCCATTAACAACTTTTTCCCGCCATCTGCAGATTTTCCCGCCACTGGGAAGCGATTCCCGCCATTTCCAAAGGTTTCCCGCCTTGGAAGAGCGGACGCCATTATGGGCGTGCCAGAGGGTGGCGAGAGGCCACCTCCCATCGTGGGCCAGGACCGAAAATGGCACCAAAAGTGGAAACCGCCCCCACCAACAGAGACTGTGATGCTAGAGGTGTCTGTCAGCGTGAAAGAACCGCCCCTGGAGCTGACAGTCACCCAGTGGCCCCGGGACCGCCCTCGAAGGGGGAGGAGACGAAAGGAGAGAACAAAGATGGGTGCCGCCTGGAGCAATCTGGAGCGAGCGCACCCGGAGGCAAGAAGCCTGGAGAAGAGCAGCAGAGAAGCTCACCCGGAGATGGCGAGAGAGCAGAGCAGCACCGGCCCGCTGGCCAGGAGCCTGCTGGAAGAGGAGCAGAGCAGCACCGACCCGTTGGTCAGGAGCCTGCTGGAAACCACGACCCCACTAGGCCTAGTGGAGGTCCTTGCACAGCTCCCCCGAGACCGGGAGTGTGCACAGACTGCCCTGGAGGGCCTCGCACGGAGGATGGCCCGGGTACAGCGAGAGACATTGGCGGAGTGGAGCCGAGAGATGGCCCAGCAGACCGAGACCTGTCAGCGGAGCACGCCACCCAAGACGAGGAGACAGACCGCCTCTGAGGATGGCGCGGGAAGACTGAAGGCCGGAGACGGCGCCGAGAAGGGAGCCGAACGAGTGGAGGCAGGTAAAGGGGACGTCTATACCCCAAACCGGGAAACCGCGTACCTGCCCCAGCTCCCCGTCGCAGAGCCCGAAGTCTATCCTGCCGTGCCCGTAATCGCCACGCCACTGCTGCAGACTAGGCCTCAACCGGAAGCCGCAGCCGCGACCCCTGTGACGTCACACGCCTCGACCCCGAGCGTGGCAAAACAGGAAGTAACACCAGCCTGGTCGCAGGGCCTAGAATTCCCGGGCGACGCATCACCAACAGCGCCCCCTACCTCCGCGGAGCCTCCGGCCTGGCCGCAAGGCCAGGTAGCCCAGGGCGCCGCCGTCCTAACGGTGTCCTTCACCTTCCAGGTGCCCCAGGCCTGGCCGCAAGGCCTGGGCAACCCGGGCGCCACCACCACCGCGCCCGCGCCCGTAAAACCAAGGGTGCCGCGTCTGGGAGAGGACTTGTTTGCCCAGCACACGTGGCCGGACGGGCAGCCTTTCATCTGGCCCCAGAAATATTATGAACTGGAGCACCAGAGGAGAGTTGGGGCCATGTGTGCACCCCTGATTCCGGCTCCGAAGCCCGTGATAAGGATCTCGCCCCCGCTTGAAGAGACCCAATTTGAGTGGGACCCCACCGGAGAAGACCTAATGGGGTTCACTCAGGAAACCAGGGCAGCTGCAGCGGAGCGTGCTGAGTGCTGCCGACAGCAGCTCGAGGAGTTTGCGAGGGAGCGGAGAGAGAGGCGGGTCCGGGAACAACAGGCCCAAATAAGGAGCGCCGAGCAGAAGAGCCGAACCAGGAGGGACCCCCGTGCAGCGCACAGTCCCCGCACCACCGGGACTGTAATTAAGTTCAATATGCAGCATGGGTGGGGCTTCATCAGAGACCACAACACCCCCGGCGACGTCTTTGTCACGCGCAGAGATGTGGAGTCCCATCTGCCGGAGGGGCACAGAGGTCGTGACCTTTATATCGGGGACGAGGTCACCTTTACCCGGCACAAGTGTGCCAAAGGACCTTACGCCCTCCATGTGCATCGCCTGACAGAGGAGGAGCTGCGATGTGAGGAGGAAGAGCAAGAGGATCCGGACGGGTCTGAAGCTGAGATCCCCAAAGAAGGAGCAGGAGGAAGACGTTGTTGAGTACAGCGGAGTAGGTGCTGTAAATAGTTACCCGATCGGGGTATAAAGAAACTGTTATTGCTAATATAGTCCCCGTTGGGACCAGCTGAGTGAACTGTTTACCCGTTTACCCTTAATCCCACAGGCTGAGGACTGTGAGCAGCCATTCCCTTTCCCTCCTTAACTGGCCGAGGACTGAGAGCGGCCATATCCCTGTATATAGTTGCGCGTCCTAAAGCGCCCCCTACCGGTTTTATAGGAAAACCATTTTTCTAGAAAGACTGTCGCACTTTGCCCGGTCAACAGTTGCCCAGTGACCGAAGGAGGAACAAGAGACGACGAGAATGTTTATTATAAAAAGTTTTATTGATGCTGCTAATTTATATGATGTTTTATATGTTTTATATGTTTATGAAAAAAAAAAAATGTATGTTTGTGGTGTTGTTTATGTCTTACAGCCCGAGGACGTGCTGTGATTTACCAGGGGGGAATGTAGCACCCTGAGGATTCGGCTGCTACAGGGGTATTGCACCTCAACCCAGAGGTGTGATATTCCACTCCCGGGTAAGGAAGGAGTGTGAAACTGAGCTCGGTAGGCTGCATGCACTACACACATCCCATTTCCGAGGAGCAGACCGACGGTACTCCCACTTAGAAATGTGCAGGTACGACCGAGTCTGTTCCTGGCTGGAGTGGGAGGGGGGTGGTACATCCCAAGTAGTGTAGGGGCAGATAGGGGGGAGCAGCCTGGGTAAAGATAGGAGCTCATTGGGTGCTGGTCACCTGAGCTCACACATAGAGGGTGTATATAAGGTGGGCACCAACTAAGAACAGGGTCAGTTGCAGAGAGAAAGTCAGCGAGCGGAGGAGAAGAGAGACCCAGAGTGAGAGAGGAGAAAGAGAGACCCAGAGGGGGAAACAGAAGAAAGGACTCTAAGACCCCAAATTAAATCCCCGGGTGAAGAGTCGGCATCAGGGTACCGGAACCCAAGCTGGTGGGGGCAAAAACACACCCCAGCCAGAGACCGGAGACCGTGGGCAGCGTTTGCCACGGTCACCCACCACATCCACCACGAAGGCATACCACGTGGAGGGTCAGGGAACCCGAGGCCAAGGGTCTCCCAACAGAAGGCCCGAGGGAGCTGGACCTGGGTGGATCAATAGTGGGGACGGCCAGAGAAAGGACAGAAGGAGAGCTCAGGGTCACGCTCCGGACTTATTTGGGGGTTGGCTGGATCCAGAACCTGGTGGACGCAGCACGGCTCGGGAGGTCACTCGAAGCTGGAGTGACCAGAACATCAGCAGTGAGTAAACATCCTAAACTGCATAACCCGACTCTGTCTCTGATTGCCGTCTACACTGCATCACCACAACTCCCATCCTCTGCACCTGATCCCCCTGAGGCTATACCCCACCTGTTGGGGGTTATACCATCAAAAGCTGCACCTACACCATCAGCCTCAGCGGACCCTGCTGCAGCGGCGGCCATAGTGACCGCAATACAACGGGTGGCGTAGTCGACATTAAGAACTTATTAACATCTGTAGGACTGCCACATACAACTGAGTTTGACACCCTGGGCACGGACCGGGTCACAGCCACTCGGAAGACTACAACTCCCATCTGATCCGGCTCCGGATATTCCCCCTAAAGAATATGGCCCAGGGGGCGCGTCACATCCATCCATTCAAAAGCCAAGAGGTGGACGTGCAGGCAAAACATAAGAGTCACAAGGTCTATCAGTCCTGGAGCAACAAACACAGAAGTAGAGGTGGTTGAAACGCTTCGTAATAGTGAGATCACAGATGTCCATACAAGCACCGTGCATCACGCGTTACAAAAGTCTGGAATGGTGGCCCAAAAAAAGGCGGAGAAACCTCAACTTCAATATCGTCATAAGAAGCGTTGACTCTAGTTTTAAAAAAAGTACAAAAAGTGGACAGTAAAAGATTGGAAATGGGTGATTTGGAGCGATGAGACGAAAGTCAATAGAGTAGGCTATGATGGGTGCAAATGGGTCTAGAAGAAACAAGGATAAAAGGGGTTAACGGATCGAGAAATTGAAGGAACTGTCAAGTTTGGTGGAGGAAGCCTGATGATAGAGGTTGTTTCACAGCCTAAGGTGTTGGATACTTGACCAGGATCGATGGTAGTCTCAATGCTGAGCTATATGTGAGTATCCTACAAGATGAGTTACTTCATACACTCGAGTACTATGGGTATGGAAAGGACGACATAGTGTTCCAGCAGGACAATGACCCAAAGCATACGTTGAGATTGGCGAAGAAATGGTTCAATAACAGTGTAGTAGAGGTGCTGGATTGGCCTCCACAGCTCAACCTAACTGAACACTTGGGGGTAGAGTTGAAGAAAAAGTTGTATACATACCCAAGTGACTTGACCAGTATGCACCAACTTTGGGAATGCGTAGAAGAGACCTAGAATCAGATTTCGGTCAAGGCATCCTTGAATCTGATCGAGAGAATACCTAGAAGGATTCAGGCAGTGTTGAAAACCATAGGTGGATTTACAAAATATTGTCAAAATAATAAAAATTAAAATTTGTAAGGCAAATTTATGTATGAGATAAGCAAGATGATTGTCTAGAAAATGATGGTAGTCTCACATTCGAAGCAGTAGTGGATGGTGAGATGTGGAGCCTGAAAGTCAAAAGTTCAAAACATTGTTACCCTTTAGCTCATCACTGTATATACCAGGATGGGCCCAGGATGGGGAGCATACAGTTATGGCAGAAAGTGCATGCAAGTGTAGGCACATGTTCACACTGGCCTCTAAACAGACAAAACTGAAGTTAAAAACAAAATGAGAAAATACCCTGCAGTCAATAAATAAAGAGCAATAGTGCATGAAAATAACATATGGTATTTAGTAAAGGTTATTTTGATAAAAAAACATAAAAGCCATCCCACCGCATCAAGGTGACCCTATTTGGGATGGTCATAACCTCCAGTATTAAAACTTTACCATATGTCAAATGACGTGAATGTGAATAAGAGCTGAGAAGCACTGAGGTCCCGATAATTAGAGTACATTTCCAACACTGCAAATGCAAATGGCACAAACCTCTTAATGAATTTGACACATCCTACTCCAGAAGACCCCTCATCAAGACCAGTGTACAAAATGCCAGTCTTGGTGAAGCAGCCCCTTAGTGTCTCTAAGGGCCAAGCTCTAAAAGTTTCATTTGAATTTACTGGAGTTTCCGATATGCACAACAATGTGCAGCACTTATTTGCTGAACACATTGGGCAAAAAGAGCAGTAATATTTTTGCAATAGCCTTTTGCCAACTACCGTTTCCAACGTTTGGTCATTCTTGTGTGCGTTTCTACTTTGTCATTTCTGATAGTAAAGATGTCGGAAACTTTAAATGATGGATGTTTATTTATACTAAAGAATGAAAATCTGGAAATCCCTTCTAGGCAGGAATATCACAGTTTGTTCAGGAAATAATGAGTCGAGAGACGAAGAAAACACAAACTTCAGGATGGTTTACACATTGTTGAAAAATTTGAGTCATCGCCAAGTTAATTGACTCTTTGCAAATATTCTTTTTTACATTCCTAAATTCAAACAGTGTTAATGCATTTAGCAAACACTTTTACTTTAGCTTTCATTTTCCTACAGTCGGTGTCTTGTGAGAAATTATTTCTTCACCTACCATGATTTGTGTAAGTGACATGCTGGTTCAGGAACTTACACCTTCGCACAAGAGTAAGGGTGTCACTTGCACACTCCATTAACTGTGCATAGCCAATTCACTTGTCAATCAACATGCCAGACAGGTGAGCTCCATCACTTTAGGAGAACAAAAAAAAATATTGTGATCACTATTTTATGTTTTATGATAAGTAATGACTGTGCTTGTACTGCAATCGTTTGATTGTGTTAGATATAGAGGTAAAGTAGACTAACCAAATTCCAGTTCAACCTTTTAGGTTATGTGCAGTTTCTTCTGATGTGTCGTTGATAAGTACAGATTCAAGTACTGAGAGTTTTAACAGTTAAACCATTTCAGATACAGTTGTGCACCCTTCAAAATTTTCCACATTTCTGCAAAAATTTGTCCTAAAACTATATTGAATTTTCACACGTGTGAAAAGTAGATATAGAGAACCAATCAAACAAATAAGGCCAAAATATATTAGAGTAAATATATTAAAATAATTGACATTTTTATGGAGGAAAATGATCCAATATCCCATGTCTTTGTGTTGCAAAAAAATGGCAACCTTTAGGGATTAGCAGATAATTTAAAGGTGAATTGAGAGTCTGGTGCTTTCAATCAATGGGATAACAATCGGGTGTGATTGGGCGACCTGTTCAGAAGAAATTTCTAGGTAGCAACAAACATCCAAAATTTAACTCCATTGTGGAGAACATTCTGAAACGTTGCAAAGCCTTGGGTTGTCTGATGAATTTGAAGTTACATTTTTTACATCCCCATTTGCACTACTTTCCCGAAAACCTTAGTGCTGTAAGCGAAGAGCAAGGAGAAAGATATAATCAGGATATCAAGGAGATGGAACGACGAAACCAAGGTAGATGGAACGTGAACATGATGGGGGACTACTGCTGGATGCTTCACAAAGATGATCTGCAGGCCTTCCATAAGAGAAAAGGTATCAAGAGAAGCTTTGAAGAGAAAAGGAAAAGGTGCAAGAATTAATTTCCAATAAAGTTGCAGAATGAATGTTTAATACATTTTTATATATAATATTGTGTACATTTTTGGCTACAATAACGATTTTTCTTGTTCATCTCGCTTGTACGTGATTTCACGTTTTGTGCAAAATACATACAAGATGGTTAAAAATGGAAGTGTTTTCTTAAATCAGTGCATAAGAAAACATAAGAATCAGTCATTGGATTGGAAACAATTTTCATAACTAGTGTTGAGTGAATTTGTTCGGCATTTCAAATTCGGGTTCGTGTTCGGGGTTCCGGCTTGTTCGCGCCAAAAAATCGGCTCCGCCCATGAACATCCCTGATTTGCCACACCGTCACTCAGATTGGTGCTATCTGAGTGACTGCATGGCAAATCTGGGATGTTCATGGGTGGAGTCGATTTTTTGGAGCGAATAAGCCAGAACCCCGAACACTAACCTGAATTTGAAATGCCGAACAAATACACTCAACACTATTCATAACCCCAAATTTTGCATACCTGTGTTATTAACCCTCCCTAGGTGTAGTCAACCAACAAAAGATCAATCCAAAAGAAAGGCATATAAAAGTCCCTGAAGTCACAAAAGAACCCAAGGTAACTTCTAAGCAACTAAAAGCCTTTCTCACATTAGCTAATGATGACTTCAACATCAGGAGGACACTGAACAACAATGGTGTGCATAGCAGGATTGCAAGGAGAAAGCCACTGCTCTCCAAAAAAACATTGGTGCCTGTCTGCAACTTACTAAAGAGCATCTGGACAAGCCAGAAGGCTATAGGAACAATGTTTTGTTGATTAATGAGGCCAAAATAGAGCTTTTTGGTTAAAATGAGAATATTATTTTTGGACAAAGGTGTTGTAGAGGGACCTGAAGCAAGCAGTTCATGGGAGAAAAAACACCAACATAACAGAGTTGTAACAGAGTTGAAGCTGTTTTGTAAGAAAGAATGGACTAACATTTCTCCAAACTAATGTGCAGGACTAATCAACAATTACATGAAACATCTAGAGGCAGTTATTGCTGCCAAAGGGGGTGACACCTGATACTGAAAGCAAAGGTTTACCTACTTACTGACGTGATATTAAACCATTTTCCTCATTTAACGACTTTACAGCCTGGGACGTATTAGTATGCACCAGTCTGTCACCCCCTGTTCAGCGTGGGCTCCAGCACTGAGCCCGCACTGAACCGGGCACGTCAGCTGATTATTACAGCTGACATGTGCCTGCAACAGCCGCGGATGGAGGCGTGATCCACCCGCGGCTGTTAACATGTTAAATGTCGCTGCCAATCTCTGACAGCAGCATTTAACATCGCCGCGCCGGAAGCACGTCACTTACCCGGCCCATCGGTGACCCCGTCACGTGATCGAGGGTCACCGATGTGTGGGCATGACAACCCTGGGTCTGCAGCAGACTCCTGTGGTTGTCATGAGCTGATCGCTATAAGAGCCACCTAGTGGTCGGCGCTCATAGCACAGGAGCATTTCTGCTACATAGAGGTGATCTGCTGAAAAAAACTCTAAACGACAGAATTACGTTTTTTGGTCGCCGCAACATTGCAATAAAATGCAATAACAGGCGATCAAAACATCGGATCTACCCCAAAATGGTATCAATAAAAACTTCAGCTCGGCACGCAAATAAGCCCTCACTCGGCCTCAGATCCCAAAAAATGGAGACGCGTCTTGGAAAATGGTGCCATTTATTTTTTTTTTTGAAAACTTTGGAATTTTTTTTCACCACTTAAATAAAAAAGAACCTATACATGTTTGGTGTCTACAAACTCGTAATGACCTGGAGAATAATATTGGCAGGTCAGTTTTAGCATTCAGTGAACATGGTAAAAAAAATAAAAAAAAACATCTGTGGTATTGCACTTTTTTTGCAATTTCACCCCACTTGGAATTTTTTTCCAGTTTTCCCGTACACGATATGGTAAAAGAAGTAATGTCGTTCAAAAGTACAACTCGTCCCATAAAAAATAAGTCCTCACACGGCTATATTGACCAAAAAATAAAAACGCTATGGCTCTGGGAACAAGGGGAGCAAAAAACGAAAATGCAAAACGGAAGATCCCAGGGTGGCGAAGGGGTTAAAAGTATCAAAGTATAATTCGTTTGACTCATTTGTTTGATTTGGTTTCCTTTATCTACTTTTAGAACTGGTTTGATGTAGTTTTAGATCAATTGTCTGCAGAAACGTGGAAATTTCTAAAGGGTTCACAAATTTTCAAGCACCACTGTATGGCCGATTTGATGCAGATTTCTGGAATGGAAATGCACTGAAAATATTAAACAAAGTACAGTATAATACATCTACAGCTAACACAATTGATACATCCACACTTATTAAATCCTGGGATGTTCAGCTTTCTGTATTTTTGAGTTATTTCTCATTCATGCTTGGTTCCATGTTGGCTCCATTTGCTATATCTGAAGATTAGCTGCAGAATATGGAATTAATGTTATCACCATAGATGGGTTGACCATATATCTACAGAGGCTTTCCTAGATGGAATGTGCATTTTTCAATCTGCACTATGATATATTGGATGTTTATACATATAGGTTTCCGATTAATTGAAATGTTAGAGCAATGAATTACAGCCATAATGTGATAGCTGTCAAAATTGGCATTTAGGCCAATCTTCTGATATGTTTTAATTATATTGAAGGGGTTGGCCAATTTCTCTTCTTAATGCAGCCTTCATCACAAACTGACCAGCACTTCTGTCTATAAACTGACTTCTGATGGAGGAGCATGTGACCGGACCAGCCCATCAGTCTCCTCCAATAAAAAACAGCTTTCAATGTGAGGTGTTTTACGATTGGAGGAGGCTAATGGTCTGGTCTGGTCACATGCTCCACCACCAGCATAAGTGCTGGTCAGTTTGTGAAGAAAACTGCATAAAGGAGAGATAGTGGACATCCCCTTTAAGTTGTTTTTTTTATAGGAACCCTAAACCTAGAAGCGATTGATAAAAGCAAAAAAGAGATAAATGAAAAAACCATGAGATAAGCTTATAATGTTTGTCAGTTTAGGCTGTGTTCACATGTCCAGTAATCATCTGTTAGAACGGATCCAGCAGCAATCCATTGGCAAAAAAGTTATACTGACACAACTTTTTTGTTTGTTTTTAAAAAACTGATTAATATTGAAGCTCATTGAAAATTGATCTGTTAAATATCCATCCATTTTTCTTTCATTTGAAAGGGATATGTTGTTTGCTTACTGGATCAGTTTCAAGTGGAAGAAATCAGATGGCTAATTAACGCATCCATTCCCCATACACTTTCTCCATAAACGTAATTCTAAAGGATGATTGTTAGAAATGTGAACATAGCCTTATGGAGTACTACTTTTACCTGAAACACATAGGTTCATTTTCTCATTATTTCAGTTTTGACTGCCATATGACCCAAAAGTGTGGAAACAGAGCAGTCAGTTGTCTTACTGTCAGAAACAGTATTTTAATGAGGAGGAGAAAGGAAATGGTAAATCCCCTTTGACAATTTTTTTTTCAGTTTAACTGAAATATGAAAAGGAGAAAGGTTAACCTTTTTTAAGGCAAGGGGGTATTTAGGGCCTTGTGCAAAATTTTCATTTTTGGAATGCTGTATTCTAAGGCCGGGTTCACATCACATTTTTGCCACACGTCAGTGGCTCCGTCAGGACTTCTGTCTGAATTCCTGGTATATATATGTCCCCATTCTGGTATATATGGCCCCTCCATTCGGATACATATGATCCCCATCCTGGTATACATGGCACCCCATCCTGGTATACATGGTCTCCCATCCCCATCCTGGTATACATGGTCCCCTATCCCATCCTGGTATACATTGTCCTCATCCCCATCCAGGTATACATGGCCCTCCATCCCCATCCTAGTATATATAGTCCCCATCCCCATCCTGGTATATATGGCCCCCTGCATGCTGCACACATAAAAAAAGAAACAATTCTACTCACCTTACCTCTGCTCCCTCACAGCGCGGCGTCCGTTTCTGATGCCAGCAGCTGATGTTAGCGTGTGAGCAGCGCATGATGTCACTGCCATGCGCCCCCACACGTGTGGAGAAGTGAATACTCATTTTCTTTAATAGCAATCACACTGTTAGCTGTTGTCGTCGGCTCCTGCAGCTGCTGGGAGATCACATGTGCCCGCTATTAAAGAGAATGAATATTCACTGCTCTCCACTCCCATAGTCCCGCCTACCTCTCAGCGCCGGCTTCAGTGCATAGAGGTGGTATGGACTATGGGCATGGAGAGAAGTGAATATTCATTTTCTTTAACAGTGAGCACAGTGTTAGCTGCAGCTGCCAGCTCCTGCCTCACGTGACCCGCTCCTCCAACACTGCCACCCCCCCCCATCCACAACTGGACTATTAGGTACATCCGGACTATAAGACGCACCCCCACTTTTCTCCAAAATTTTGGAGGAAAAAAGTGCGTCTTATAGTCCAAAAAATACAAGTATGACAGTAGTTAGCTATGCAGATAAGTTAGATTTATGAATTTTCACTTTTTAAAAAGTTGTAATTGTCGCTCCATCTCTACTTGATTCAAAATCATTAAGGTACAAAAATTGTTGGGTAGGAATAGTGACTACGCTTGCAAAATAAGTTCATGACATGCATTTCTAATTGTGGATGTGGGATTGGAGAGTTATGCACTTTTTGGGGGGTGGATATTTTTTAGTTTTTTTTTGTTGCCTTTATTGTTTTTTAATTGTATTTAATGTCTGTGTTTTTACATTTTATGATAATTATTCATTAACAGTCATTGTTCCTTATCAAGAACTGATTTGTTCAGGTATCAAAGACAAAGGTTGTTGAGACCTGAAATGGTAGCTATTTACTTCAAGCAGTTGGGAAGGGGTTAAAGGAGGAATTCCTGGAATTTATGCTCATTTGTGTTTAGTTTTTATGTTTAGTCTTCCTTTACATAAATGTAATGAATAATTTTCAGTGTTTCAAAAATGCAAACTGAAAATATTTTGTTGCAATTAGTCATGTGGAGGTTGAGGAGTGAATTTGTCATTGCAGTGTCTGACTGTATACAAGCAATCTCTTTGGCGGATAATGGCCAATAAGGTCAATTACATTAATTGGCTCAGAATCAAGCCACCTAGTAAAGCACTGCAGTGTGAACAATGTTCCCTAGAGGAAGAGCATACCATAGGAGCCACTCAAAATTATACCAGCATTTGATTAGAGTTATTAACTCTTTACTGCTTTTAGGATACACTTACAAACTTAATTCAAAAACTCTAGAAAGTATTTCATACATGAGTGTTATTTGATTGGCTTTGATTGTTGATAGGTTTTACTTTCTAAATTTTTTGTAGTATTCATTGAATTTTTTTACTTCTAATTCTTCAAAATCGTTCATAAATTTTGCGGAAAATATTAAATGCTCTTTATCTTTGTTTTTAACCTATTTTGCAATTTTTTTGGCAGAAAAAGTTGCATGCTCAGCTAAAATGTCACAACATTTGCAAAAAAATTCACACGTGCATAAAATCAGACTGTGAGGTGATGGGGAGTATGCAGCTGACCGTCACCCACCATTAACCATTTGCATGACAACAGCGTTCTGTTTCTAAAAATAGATTCTAAAAACAGCTCCTCTGTTGGCAGAGACTTGTGCCATTTTAAACTGATTATGTTCTGCTGGTTTGGCTGAATTTTGACAGCACCAGACAGAGCTCAGGCTGGGGGAACGGTCCAAGAAACTATGAGGAAGTGCATCATAAGAAAGTGCTGATCGTGGTTATCTTGGAGAGAAGATGAGTACTAGAAGAAGGAGGACGTGTTGCATCTCCATCCAGCACCATCCACTGAGCTGTGTGTCCTAGGGAGATGAAGATCGCGCTGGATAACAGAGGATGCCGTCCCGTTCCAGTTTCACCGCGAGGGGAGACATTTTCAGTGACGACGTTGGTTGGAGAGAGTGGAGCAAAAATCCCCAGGAGCTGGTATCAGAGACGCAGCTGGAAGCTACTCCAGCAAGTGAGCAGTGGTACCAAATTCTGGCTGGAGACTTGCTATCCTATGCTCTGAAGCATTACAGTGACCAGACCCAGGTCGGTAAGTCCTAAGCTCAGGCCCACTGCAGGGATCTCAGTGGGAGCGTGCGCACACACACACTGTTAGTTTGGCGCCAAACTTAGGCAGGCAGATACATGCACTTGATAGCACCAGTGTCCAGCAGACTCAGCTTCCTGAGCCACTAGTGCCTTATAGAGATCACCGCAGAAAAGCAGAATCTACTGAAGTATACAGGGGTGTTCGGGGAGAAGCCCCATCGTGCTCACGGGGTTCTTAAAGGGAACCTGTCAGGTCCCCTGTGCCCCCAGAACCACCAGCAGTTGGGTCTGCATATATAAATACCCTGCCTAACAGTCCCTTTATTACATTACACACATACACAGATCTTTAGAAAAAGTATTTTTATAATCTGTTTATGATATGTAAATGATGCCTTTGACTAATAGATGAGGTGTTAGTGTCCCCAGACTAGTTGACCCACTTAGCATTTTATCATGCTCCTGTGGGTGTGATAATATAACTTACAAGCACCGACATCATCGACAGCGCTATACATACCTCACGTATGCGCATACATTACTAAAATGCGCCTTCTACAAACAAGGGTGTTTTGATACCACTGGTGAATTTAGATGTATAGTCATGTTGTGTATGCAATCTAGGTCAAATATTGTATATGGGTTCAGGTCAAAGAGAAGAAATGTAAAAGTAAATGAGACTGCATGGAAGCAATTCTGCAGGTGTGATGGTTGGGGACACAATATGCTGGGTGTTGCTATTCTGTCCGGAAGATCCAAGTGCAGAGGCTGCTGCAGAACACTGTGTACTGGCTGCCGAGAAAACATCCCTGACCGAGAAGCAGAAGAGAGAAATATGCTGAGACAGGCCCTCTATGAAGTGTTTTTTGCCATGTCTGCAAAATCATGTTAAGTCACAGAAGTTATTTGTTCATGAAACTGCATGAAGAGGGCATGGAGTGCAATGGTGTAGTCAAGCAACTTGAAGACCATACTTGTACTTCCCTGGTGTAGTTGATGAGTCTTGACTGAGGAACGGTGTCATGAGGCTGAGAGATTACGGGCAATTTCCAGCAAGCATGTTCTTAGTTGCACGTGAAGCAAAAAACCTACAATGTATGCTTTAACCTGGAATAGACTGATTGGGCCTTCTCTGGATCATCCAGGTTATCATTTGTGAACTTTAAATGGACCTAGACATGTGCTGGCATGAGCAGGAGGACCTTGCAAGATCTGCAGGACTTTAATCCATGACGACGTAGTGTGTTACTAACGGTAATTTTTGAGACTGCTTGCCTATTATCCTGTAGCCCATCCCAGCCTTGTGCAGTTCTACAATTTTGTCCCTGGTGTCCTCTTTTGTCTTGGCCATGGTGGAGAGGTTGGACTGTGATTGATTGAATGTGTGGACAGGTGTATTTTATACAGGTAACAAGTTCAAACAGGTGCAATTAACCCCTTAACGCCCGAAGACGGGGGTAACCCATCATGGCTGGATGCACGTTCACGCACCATGACGGGTTATCCCCGTCATGACTTTGAACTGTCACAGACAGCTGAGCTGGGAAGGGGTGCAGGGACCCATGCACCCAGATCACTGCAATCGGTCAGTCAATCTGACTGACCGATCACAGCATGATCGCGCAGGAGAAGCTGAAATTTCAGCGTCTCCTGCCCGATCAGTGCCGGAGCTCAGTACTGCTGGTGGCTGACCTCCGGCACTGAACAGCCAGGAGTGGTGTCAGCGCCACCCCTGGCTGTTAACCCCCTGAATGCTGCGATCGAGCGCGATCGTAGCATTCAGGAGGCAGGCAGAGGGAAGGGAGCTCCCTCTGCCTTCAGGTCCGCGCCCCCGACCATTGCTATGGTGCACAGCATGGTCTCAGGAGCTTTCACTACAAGTATAATGTACTGCAATGCTAGTGCATTGCAGTACATTATACCTGTGAAAAAAGTGAAAGTCCCATAATAGGACTAAGTAAAAAAGTTTAAAAAAAGTAAAAAAAAATTGTAAAAATCTAAAAAAAAAAAAAGTTAAAAAAGAATAAAATATATTACAGTAATAAAGACATATTTTTATGTAAAAAAAATAAAAATAAACAAAAAAAGTACACATATTTGGTATCGCCGCGTCCGGACGACCCGATCTATAAAGGTGTCACACTAGTTAACCCCTTCAGTGAACAGCGTAAAAAAAAAAAAAACACATGGGAAACTATGCCTTTTCATCATACCGCTGGAAAAAAGTGGAATAAAGCGCGATCAAAAAGACGAATGTAAATAAAAATGGTACCGCTGAAAACGTCATCTTGTCCCACAAAAAACAAGCCGCCATACTGCTCCATCAACCGTAAAATTAAAAAGTTACAGCGATTAGAATAAAGCGATGCAAAGGTAATTATTTTTTCTATAAAAGTATTTATTATGTAAAAGTGCAAAAACATAAAAAAATTACATAAATGTGGTACCGCTGTAAACGTACTGACCCGAAGAATAAAGCTGCCTTATCAATTTTGCCACAAAAGCAACAACAAAAAAAACAAGCAAAAAAAAATTCCTGAATTGTTAGTTTTTGTCCATTCTGCCTTCCAAAAATCAGAATAGAAAGCGATCAAAAATAGTAATTTGCCTAAACATGGTACCAATAAAAACATCAACTTGTCCTGCAAAAAAACAAACCCTTACATGACTCTGTCGACCAAAATATGGAAAAATTATAGCTCTCTAAATATGGCGATGCAAACATTAGTTTTTGCAAAAAAAAAGCTTATTTTAGTGAGTGACAGCTGTCAATCATAAAAACCCGATATGAATCTGACATTGCTGTAATCGCACCAACCCAAAGAATTAAGTATCCTAATCATTTTTATACTGCACGAGGAACAGCGTAAAAAATAAATAAAGCCAATTCTTCACATGCTGCTGATTTGTTTAGTCTGCCTCCCAAAGATTGCAGTAAGGCTCCATGCACATTTATCCTGAGCTGGGCGCTTACACCAGGGTTTCCATGTAAATCTCTGAAATATGTGATTCAGATGGAACCCCTGACGGAAGATTCCCTGTAATGAGGCAGATAAAGGCACCGTGGACGCCGTCTGACCTATGATTCGGCGGTGTCCATCTTTTTAGGCATAGATAAAAGCGTGGTCAGCCACAGTTTTGTACACCTCTGAAAAGAAGGACAACGCTGAACAGAGGCCAGATGGAGTCCTGAGTAACTCTGCTGCCTCATCTCATATAGTGAATGGATCCCTCAGGGGTTTAATCTGAAACAGGTCATTCGGAGATTTAGATGGAAACCCCAAAGCAAGTGCTCAGCGTAGAGCGCCGAATAAATGTGATCTAAAATGTTATGTAAAATGTTCCCAATAAAAGCTTCACATAAAATCCCCCACTCTGGTCTGTGATGTGTTAATGGAAATATAGGGGGTTTCCACATTACTGATAGTACAAAGGCTCTGGAAAAGCAAAATGGCTCCTCGCCCGCCAAAAGAAATTCAGCAAATTCTGCGCTCCTAAATCCAAATCTCCCCTCCTTTCTGAGCACCGCAGTGTGTCTAAACCACATTTAGAGTCCACATGTTTGGCAGGGGTATAATTTTCAAAATCGGGTCACTTGAGGGGGGATTCTGCTCTTCTAGCGCTTAGGGGCTTGTATATGGAGCCCCCAAAATATTCTAGGAAAATTTTTGCTCCAATAGGCAAATAGCGCTCCGTCCCTCCTGAGTGTCAATCCTTTCCTTCTGGCCCTTGCACTGTGCCTCAAAAGTAGTTCCCAATTACATGTAGGGTATTGGCGTACTGAGGAGAAATTGCCCTTGTGAAAAAAAAAAAGTGGCTTAAAGAAAATTTTTGTGATTTTTGTATTTTCACAGCTCTACGTTATAAACTTCTGTGAACCACCTGGGGGTTCAAAGTGCTCACCACACATCTAGATAAGTTCATTGAGGGGTTTAGTTTCCAAAATGGGGTCACTTGTGGGGGGTTTCTGCTGTTTAGGCACATCAGGGGCTCTCTAAATGCGACATGGCGTCCGCTCTAAATTCCAGCCAATTTTGCGTTCAAAAAGTCAAATGGCACTCCCTCCCTTCCGAACCCTGCCGTGTGCCGAAACAGTGGTTTTCCACCACATATTGGGCATCAGCATGCTCAGGAGAAACTGCACAATATATTTTGGGGTCCATTTTTCTTGGTGATAGGCGTGGAGAGGAGTGAATATTCACTCTCTTTAACAGTGGGCGCACGTGATCGCCGAGCCGCAGCAGGGGCTGTGGTTGAGACTGACAGTGTGGCGGCTATTAAAGAAAATTAATATTCACTCGTCTCCATGCCCATAGTCCCGGCATGGAGAGTAGTGAATATTCCGGCAGCTCATCTCAGAGTGTGAGGGCGCATGGCAGTGACATCATGTGCTGCTCACAGGCTGTGATCAGCTGACGGCAGCAGAACAGGATGCAGCGCTGGAGCAGAGGGAAGGAAGGTCAGTAGAATTGTTTATTTTTTTCATGTGTGCAGTGATGGGGATGGGGGCACCATGCTTACCAAAATGGGGGGTCATGGATACTAGGATGGGGATGGGGGGGCATGGATACCAGGATGTTGATGGCGGGGCCATGGATACCAGGATGTGGATGGGGGGCCATGCTTACCAGGATTGGGGGCCATAGATTCCAGGATAGGGATGGGGGTGCCATGCATATGTGGCACCCCAGGGGTCTGGTTGCCACAGTGGCATTGCCTCCCTCAAAAGAGGTAATGCCATGCCTGGAAGCAAGCAGGGATCCCCTAGTCAGGGATACTAAACATGCAACACTTTCCTGGCTCCAGACCAGCAAGGGGCGTCCCCTCCCCTTGGCAACTGGGATCTGGGGGCGGGGTTAGTTAGTCTTAGTGTGAGGAGTTGAAGAGAGGACGTCGAGGAGAGAGGAGCTGGGGAGTGGAGCTGCGCAGCAGCTCACCCCAGAAGCATCAGCACAGAAGAACCGGACACCGGAGTCTGAGGCTGTGGGTCACTGAAGGCCCAGCCGCAGAAACCGGAGGGCAGGAGACTGCAGGTCTCTTGGCCCCATCAGACGCCCGGAGGCTTAGCAGCACATAGGGCCCAGCACCGCCACGAGGGAGTGACGCGCCAGCAACACCTGAGCTGCCTGCCATACGGGTGAGCACAGAAACGCCGCACTCAGGGACGAGGGTCACCGCACAGCTACAAGCAGCAGGGCCAAAGAGTTTAGTGGAAAGGGAAGGCCTCCAACTTCATCTGGCAAGGAGGATTCTTTACTTGCTTCCAGGCTGGCCGTACTTCCACTTCTAGCCAGTACTCTAGTCCCGGCTTGTTTAATCAGCGCCAGTAAAGACCCTGGGACTGCACTTCCTTGTCTCTGTGTTTCTTGCTGCGCCATCAACCCCTGCATTACAACGCCCAGCACAACCTGCAATATTCACACTGCCCTGGAGCTAGCTCTTCCTGTGGAGAGCCACACCATCCCTGCTGCAGTAACATCAGCTTCAGAGGACTGCTCCGCAGCGGCGGCTCCCTTTAGCCGCATTCCACAGGTGGCATCACAAACTCTATAAAAACTCTATAAATCCCCTATACATAACCCCTTTTATTGACTGCCCTGGGCCACGGACCGGGTCACCGCCACTGTGACATTTCCCCAGCATTTACCGGCCCGGCACCGGGTACCCCACGGCCCAGGGGGCGCGCCACATATCAGGATGGGGATGAAGGGGCCATGCATACCAGGATGGGGAGGAGGGGGCCATGCATACCAGGATGGGGAGGAGGGGCCATGCATACCAGGATGGGGAGGAGGGGGCCATGCATATCAGGAAGGGGCTTAGTGGGCCACATATACCAGGATGGGGAGGAGGGGCAATATATATCAGGATTGGGATGAGGGGGCCATGCATACCAGGATGTGGATGAAGGAGCCATGCATACCAGGATGGGGATGAGGGGACCATGCATACCAGGATGGGGATGAGGGGGCCATATATAGCAGGATGGGGATGAGGGGGCCATGCATACCAGGATTAGGATGGGGGCCATGTATACCAGGATGGGTATGAGGGGACCATACATACCAGGATTAGGATGGGGGCCATATATACCTGGATTGGGGGCCATATATACCTGGATTGGGGGACATATATGTATATATATATATATATATATATATCAGAATGGGGGAGCATATATACCAGGATGGGGGATATTAGTATAGAATTGGGGCACATTACCCCTATAACAGTGTCAGCAGCAGACCTCCCCCCAGGATAGTGCATCATGACCACATTTTTTGCTTAATTTTTTTTCCTATTTTCCTCCTCTAAAACCTAGGTGCGTTATATAGTCCGGTGTGTCTTATAGTCCGAAAAATACAGTAATTATTTTCTGTTATTCTGCTTCATCCAGCACAGACCACTACAACTCCTTCCAGCCAGGACAAATCTCTGTAGAAAGTAACCCACATACATCTGTGACTGATCACCACTTCTAAACTGCATCTGATGAAGAAGAAAAGGGCCATAGTACCAGCCTAGTGTTCCACACAGTAACAGTACCTCTTTTTTGTTCCCTCCACTCTAACAGTATCTCGAAACATAAAATGTATTTCAGTAGTGATGTTTTCTTTTATGACTTCCTTGCAATAGAAATGTAAACCCTCTGTGGAACCAATATAATACTAATGCATGTGTCCCTCTTTGTGTACCCCATGCAATAGTAATATTGCTCTTGGTGGTCTCTTATTACAGTAGTAATGTCAGTCTTTGTGCTCAAATACAACAATATTGTCCCCTCCCCAGTGGCAACAATTCAATAGTAACGTACACCATTTTTGCTCCCATACAGTAATAACGTCCACCTATTATGCCTCGATACAGTCCTCCATTCTGGCCCAATCAGTAAAATTGGCCCCCCATTTGGCCCCATACAGTAATAATGTCCCTCAATTAGCCCTATACAGTAAAAGAGTCCCCTGCACAGTAATAATGCCCCCTAATTGGTGGTCTACAGTAATTATGGCTCCTGTCTGTTTGTCCCCATAAACTAGAAATGTATTTTCCCCTTTCTTTCCCCTATACAGTAATTAATCTATCCTGTAATAATGTCCCCTATTCTGTAATAAAGTCCTCAATCATGATGCCCATACTGTAATAATGCTCCCCATATTGGCCTCTATAATGTAATAATCCCAATACTGGCCCTTATACTATTATAATGTCCTCCATCCTGGCCTCTATCCTGTAATAGTGTCTCTTATCATGGCTCCATCCTGTAATAATGTCCACCTTCCTGGCCATTATTCTGTAATAACATCCCCGATCCTGGCTCTCAGCCTGTAATAATGTCCCTGATACTGGCACTCATCCTGTAATAATGTCCCCCATCCCTGCCCCTATTCTGAAATAATATCCTCCATCATTGCACCTAGCCAGAAATAATGTCCTCCATCCTGGCTTCTACCCTGTAATAATGTCCCCCACTTTGGTCTACATCCTGTGATAATATCCTCTCTCTTGGCTCCATCCTGTAATAATTTCCCACATTCTGGCCCTCTCTTGTAATATTGTTCCCCATCCCGGCCCACATTCCGTAATAATGCCACTTGTCCCGGCCTCCATCTTGTAATAACGTCCCCCATCTCGGCACTCATCTTGTAATAATGTCCCCCATCCTGTAATAATATCTACCACCCTGGCTCCCATTTTTTAATAATGTCAACCATCCTGGACCCAATCTTTTACAATGCCCCTGTCCTGGTGCTCTTCACATACACATTAAAAAAAACAAACAGGGATTCTTTTACCTGTCCACTCACCCACAACAAGCAGCATCCTCTTCCTCATCCATAGTCGACACAAAGGGGTGGTGGGGCATTAAAGTGACATCATGCGCCCCACAATGGGTTCACCGCCATCAGTTGTTGGTCTCTGATATGCCGGGAGGTGGTGATGGTCTACTTTGCAGAGGCATAAAGCAAATTCAAATGACCTGCACCAACAACAAACCTCTTCATCATCCAAAAATTGGTATCTGATGTGGATTGTAGGACTGATATTCTTTGGTAAAATTGTAAACACAGCTATGGATATGGATATCTTTGACCAGTGAAAACAAGTACCAGTATTTTCTGTAATAGGTGAGTACATCTTACTTCTATTGGTGCTCATTCATGTGTCGTATTTTTCTTGTAAAAGTACTATCAGGGTTTTTCATGGATAGCACTCGTTCCTATTATAGTCTATGGGCCTGTTCACATATCCATTTTTTTCAGGACCCAGTAATCCGCACAAAGTACAGAGACTTGCCCAATATTGATCCGAGTGTCGGATAAAACTTGCCAATGCAAGTCTATGGATCTGTAAAAATATCGGATAGCATTTGGATGCAGCTGTGTCCTACTTTGTCCAAAGTCTGATAGTAAATACTGACACACTGACCAAACTTTGATGATACTCTGATAATAAACACTGAGGAATCTCGGACTGTTGTCTGCATACGAGAGAAATCACTGGATTGAAAATGAGACCTTATGCATTATTTAGTACCAATAAAACATGGGAAAGGGTGGTGTCTTTTATTACACACCCTGTATGTCATATAACAGGAAAAGGAATTCTCCAGCAAAAGTCCAAGTTTGAATAAAACTTTAGTATTTATTTGACATCTTTAAAACCTGTGCTGTTCCACCAGTTATCACAAATAAACACATTTCGGCTGTGCCTTATTCATGGTTATAACCATGGTTATGGTTGGTTATAACTGGAGGAACCGCACATGTTTTAAAGATGTCAAATAAATACTGAAGTTTTAATTAAACTTGGACTTTTGCTGGAGAATTCCTTTTCCTGCTAATTTGCCTACTGCACCTGGTCCTGGGCAGCTCCATGGAAGGTCATTCACGGCTTCTTTCCTAGCACAGATGTGGTGTCACAGGTGTGTCGAAAGTGACAGACAGTCGCCTTGCAGTTGGTTGCAGGAAATCTCTTCATTTGACATTACAAACACCTTCTTAGAAGCTGTCTCTCTAGGACCCAGCGGCTACCTTCCTCTTGCTAATTAACTTGCTGTTTGCTAGGCGGAGGTGCTGGCGATACTCACATGATCCCCTGTGAAGGCTTGGAGCTAGTGCAGTACTTCTTCCTCTCTGGTGCTAAGAGGACGTGTGTTCGTCTCTCTGAAGTCGACTAAAGCTAAGCTATCTTCCCTTGTATTTTCCCCCTTGTTGTCTTTAGTTGTCCATGGGGATCGACTAGCGCTCATCCCCTCTCTTCCCTAGCCAGGGCCAAATGCCAGAGAAAGTCAGGGTGAGGTTCCTGTGCGGTGATTTGTGCAAAACCAATATAGGGACGGAAGGGGAGAAAGGGTGATATAGGTCAGCCGAGGAGGTCTCAACTACCCCCTTTCCCTAGAGTCTGGGCCCCCTTTTCACCCTTCCCTTCGTGTTGCACTTAGTCTTTCCTACACCTTGCGTGACATTTGGTGAGCTGACTCTCCTGTTCCCCTTCCCCTTTCTTGAAGTGTGTCATATAACCCTATTGGTAACTGAATGCCACTTGCCATGTGTGTGTCACATGCCTGATGCCATGTTTAGTTCTATTCAGCTATAGTAATCCACATTTGTACTACACAAGACTAATCCATGGACTGTACCATTCCACTCTGCAGAGAAAGAAGTCTATTGCACTGGTGTAAGAACACAATATGAGCAGAAAGTTACATACATTTATATTACAAAATTGCATAGTTTGCTATTCTGTAAACAAAAAAAATAAAATAAAATATAGCATACAAAGATACCTTCATATTAATAGTGGCAGAACTGCTTATATAAAACACAAGAAAAACCCCAAAATGAGCATATACCCTGTAGTAAGTAAATAAGTAATGAGTAATAGTATGTATAAATAACATAGTGTCATAGAAAATATTAAAAATCGCTGAAGTCTATCTTCTCCCCTCCCCTATCCCATTTGCAGTAAGGATAGGAAATAGCAATGTAAAAAGTTGCTTCTATGTAAAATAGCAGTGTACACAAGAAGCAACAAACTTAATTATCCAGGTTGATTACCATGCGAAAGGAAGCCCCTGGTAGAACAAAAACGAGGAAGATGTCCATTGTGCCTAGTAATAGAGACATGTGTGAAAAGTAGGACACCTGAAAGAGATAGGAACCATCTCGTTAAGCTTCAAAGGGAATCTATCACACTAATGTATATTCACATTTGCATGTTCCTTACATCGGCCAGACTCTGAGACACCGAAAGTGAATATGGAATAGCGGAATTTATATAATTCCAATTGTGATGGGACATATATTTTTAGCAACGGGGCTATGTGGGGAACAGTACGCATATTTTTTCATATCTGTGAGCCCTGCCGGTGAGCTGTAACTCAACAGTGAAGAAATAATTGACAGCAGCCATGTCATGTTTGATCTCTAAGGTAAGGTAAAATCCCAATAAAAAATATGGCATCACTTGCTAACTTCTGCGATCATCGAGCGAGGAGATATCACAGAAATTAAAGATTTAATAAAACCATGAAGGGTAGAGACCAGTCCATGTGAGGTCATCACAGAGGAGTGTGTGGGCAGTGCCCAATCCGGCATAAAAAATCAAGCAGAATATTGATCTGTGCTCATGCTGGGAGATACATATTTTTGTGTAAGCAGGGGCCACGTTCCATAATGGCCAAATCAATCGGGATGCTCTCCTCCGGCTAAACTGAATTGTCTCTGCGATCGGTAGTTCTTCTGTTAATCCCTTTTATATTCTGTAACTGTATATGCTGTATTGTACACTACCGGAAAAGCAGGTGTCAAATCAGGCCTGTATTGTATTTTAATAGTTAAAAACTAAGCTGATTGCTGGGGCAGCAAATAATCTTCTTGGGTTATCGTGAAGTGGCAGCGATCGTACGAGGGTATATACATACAGTATATTCCATGTGTTGGAAGGTGGTGTATATGACATACGCTCACTGTTAGCTTGCCGATAACTACTTAGTGAGAACAACCTGCAGCCTCCTATATTGATCATTGGCCAATCGTGCAATTGTCCGGACAATATGGGGCAGCAGAGAGCTATTCACTCCAGAGATCACAGTGGGTGGTCTCTGTGAGTAATAGAGATCATGTGAATCCCTGACACATAGGGTACTTAGTTAACACTATTTTGATCAAAAAAGGATGGTGCTGTCCAGTCACTAGTATTAAAACCTTACCTTGTGTCAGCCGACATCAATGTAGATAAAGGCCTGAGCAGGACAGGGGCCCGACTATTCAGACCCCTGCCCATGAGAAGTTGTATAGATGAATTGCCTAGCTCAGAAAGGGGGAGTCATGCCCCTGTTTGTACAAAGTAAAAGAAACTACAGCAATATTAAACAAATGAACTGGAGCATAAGTTGGTATTCGTGCAATGTGTAAGAGCACGTTCACATTGTGGCCATTTCACAAACAAAATCCTCCCCAAAAAACCAAGTGACTATATACCCTATAGTAAGTAAACAAGTAACTAGTAATAGAACATGTAAATAACATAGGATACTTAGTTAACACTATTTTGATCAAAAAAGCGTAAAAGCCATCCAACCGCTACAAGGTGTACCTAATCGTGACGGTTCTATCCTGTTAGAACTGCTTATATAATGTCATAATTTATTTATGTTATTAATTTATGCTATTATTATTACATGAAATTAAGTTTTCTGATAAATATATACAATGAAGAATCAATGTTTAGATTATGTGTAAAATGACAGCAACCTGCTGTATAACAAGACAGTATTTTAGGAGAAGTCTTTTATTAGAGAATACTTTCCGAATACCTTTTTTCTATAATAGCAACCCCATCTAGAAACCAAAAGAAAAAATATCAGATGCTGTAAACTATATTAAGGGCTATTTTCACCTTTGTTTATCAGTAAAAAATATTTCCATAATAACTCTCACTGTATGTGATTGAAGTTTGAAGTCTGAAGAGAGTATCATATGGTATCTCTGACAAAATCGTGTGCTGCATTAATTTAGAGCTGTCAGTCTGGCACCTTTCAGAAGGACTAAATTCATTAGTTTATTCCAGATCTGATGAAAATAGGTTGTGAATCCTTTCCTTCAATGATTGATCTGATTCTGACTGTTATAGAAAATGCAAATATGGTTTATGACTTCATAAGATGTACACCACGGCATGCAATAAAACACACCGCAATAAGTAAATTATCATTCTGGTGTCTGGATTGGTTTTAGAGGCTGGTGAGACAACTGCAGACAAAGAAAGCAGTGGCAGCAAGCTCTCCTTACCCTGGTATATACAGTAAATGGTCCATACATTTCATATATTAACTTTTTAAAATAGAATCTGGTCGGTAAGGAAAAAATATTTAAAATGACAAAAATCTCAAGTTTTATAGAATAGTCCCAACAAACATATTTTTATTTTTTAAATGTGTATGTTCATGAAGAATAAATGTAGACAAAAGTGAAGTCGTTGCCCAAAACAACAAATCAGATCGCTTCTTTAATTTTGTTATTTTGCTCGATAGAAAAATAAAAGGTATTGATTGGTTGGTTGATTACGAAGGGTAGGTATATTTCAGCCACACAAAAAAAGTAATTCAATACAGTATAAGGAATTAAATTTTCAATGTACACTAAAACATTGCACTGCGTTCTTACATTTTCCTATCTATCGGATAGTTGGCCGTTGCAATGCCTTGCCACATCTGTCAGCCTGGTTCAAAATGTTGGCCAAACATGCACAAAATTCCCCACTTTCACTTTGAGAATTTTATTAATGTGCATTTGTCTATTCATGTGAGCTAGACAGGATCCATCAATGATCTTAAGTGGATGGGGGTCTCTTCCCGGATGCAATGCAAACCCGGATTGGGGATGAGGGGTGCCATGCATACCAGGATTGGGGATAAGGGGTGCCATGCATACTAGGATTGGGGATGAGGGGTGCCATGCATACCAGGATTCGGATGAGGGGCCATGCATACCAGGATAGGGATGAGGAGTGCCATGCATACCAGGATGTGTGTGAGGGGCCCATGCATACCAGGATGAGGGATACTGTTACAACTCTCATGTTAGTTTTTTTTTAGTTTGCTGGTCACATGACCATTTTGGCCTATTTAATCCGGCTCCGCCCTCCTGGCTTTGCTGGACTTCATTGTATTTACTACTCTTGAGCTAGCTTGTTGCTCTATTGCCGTTCTCTGTTAGTTTTGCTAGGTCTTCTGACCTCTATGCTTTTTGTTGTGTGTTTATCTTTGACTGCTACTATTTCTGCTAGGAGGTGTCCAACGTATCCCAGTCCCTAGATCTTGTAGGGATCCCTCCCCCACATCTATAGGTCTGCGTTCAGACTAGCCGAGGACTTTAGCGGGTCTGATCGCAGGATCAGGTTCCCCGTTACATCGTAGGGATCTAGTTTAGTTCTATTGTAGGGACAGATCTCCTTCCTTTCCTTAGTTTCTGTAGCAGATCATAACAGTAAGTCCAGCCATAAAAAAAAAAAAAAAAAAGGAAAGGATTTTCTCTGGGGAAAGACCTCCAGTTTTCCATCATGATCTCGGTGCAAGATTTGGCTCAACACTTGCAGGGACTCTCTCTGGAGGTGACCAAGCTCCAACAACACGTGAGTAGCTGCCCTGGAGCGCATTTTGTGGAACCAAAGGTACGTCTGCCCGATTTATTTTTTGGCGAACAACAAGATTTTTTTTCTTTTAAAAATGCTTGTCTATTATATTTTCGTTTGAGACCCGGATCCTCTGGTGATGAATCACAGCGCATAGGGTTCATAATGTCACTTTTGCGCAAAGATCCTCAGGGATGGGCCTTCTCTCTCCATCCTAGTGATCCGTGCTTTAGTTCAGTGGATAGTTTTTTTTCTGCTTTGGGTTTGTTGTACGATGATCCTGATCGTGTCTCATCTGCTGAGTCTGAATTAAGACGTTTGAGGCAGGGATCAGGTAATGTGGAAAAATATTGTTCTCACTTCCGTCGGTGGTCTGCCCAGGTGGGGTGGAACGATTCAGCTTTGAAAAGCTTGTTTCTTGCAGGGCTAGGTGAAAGGGTTAAAGATTTACTGATTGCTTATCCCACACCTGGAAACTTGCAGGAGGCAATGCAATTAGCTATACGGGTGGACAGGAGACTGCGTGCAAGGGTTAATGAGAGCAAATCCTCTGCTATGTCGGCTTCGAGTCCTGAGAGGTTCTGTGCTGACAATGGAGAGCCGATGGAAATTGGGGCGATGGCACCCCGCTCTCAGGAAAAAGATCGCCGACTTTCTGAAGGCTTGTGTTTCTATTGCGGAAATTCTGGTCATCTTATTAAGAGCTGTGTGCTTCGTATGAAGAAAAAAAAAAAAATGGTCAGTCATGCACGTATTGCCTGTTTAAACTCTAAGGGGGTATTCCTATCTGCCACTACTGCTGCTCAGGATGAATTAATTGAATTTCGGGTATTTGTGGATTGTGGATCTACTCTGAATGTGATTGATGGGGGATTCTTGGAAAAACTTAGATTAGAACCTAAAACTTTGTCATCCCCTATTGCTGTGGTTTCTGTTGATGGCTCTCCCTTGAAGAGTGTTACTCACAAGGTCTGTGAATTTCCCCTCACTATTAATGGTATTCATCAAGAGAATTTGGATTTGGTGGTATTGGATAATTTGCCTTCTCCAGTAATATTGGGGTTACCCTGGTTAAAATTGCACAATCCTGTACTGAATTGGTCTACCAATGAAATTAAGTCCTGGAGCCCTAAGTGTTATGACAAGTGTTGTAACGGGCGCATTGCTGCTGTGGATAAAGGGGAATTGCCTGTACCTATTCAGGATTTTTGGAGAGTTTTTTCTGAGGAGGAGTCGCAGGTTTTGCCTCCCCATAGAGACTATGATTGTACCATTGAATTTGTCCCTGGAGCGACTCTTCCTAAGAGTCGTTTATTTAATCTTACTATTCCTGAGAGAAAGGCTTTGGAGGAATACATACAGACAAGCTTGGCCGCCGGTCACATTAGGCCTTCCAAGTCTCCTGTGGCTGTTGGTTTTTTTTTTGTAAAAAAAAAGGATGGCGGTTTACGTCCTTGTCTGGACTTTCGTGAGATTAATAAAATTACTGTACGCAATCCTTACCCACTGCCATTGATTCCTGATTTATTTAACCAGTTAGTGGGGGCCAAGTGGTTCTCTAAAATTGATCTCCCCGGGGGGCATACAATTTGTTGCGCATGAAGGAGGGTGATGAATGGAAGACTGCTTTTAACACTCCTGTGGGTCATTTTGAGAATCTGGTTATGCCTTTTGGTCTTACCAATGCTCCAGCATTTTTTCAGAATCTTATTAATGACATCCTTAGACCTTTAATCGGCAAAGATGTGGTTGTGTATTTGGATGACATTTTGATTTATTCGCCGGATCTGGAGTCTCATTGGCGGAGCGTACGTGAGGTATTACAGTTATTAATGGACAATTCGCTTTTTGCTAAGCTGGAGAAATGTGAGTTCGCTGTACAGAGAATTAGTTTTTTGGGCTACATTGTCTCCAGTGAAGGTTTTGAGATGGACCCGGTTAAAGTTCAGGCTGTACAGGAATGGCCTAGGCCTATTGGTTTGAAATCGATACAGAGGTTTTTGGGTTTCGCCAATTATTACAGAAAATTCATAAAAAATTTTTCTATTATTGTCAAACCGCTGACCGATCTCACCAGGAAAGGTGCTAATGCGGTTCAGTGGACTTCTGAGGCCATTGAAGCTTTTGTGTTTTTAAAGGAGAGGTTCACCTCTGCTCCCATCCTTATGCAGCCTGATGTGACTAAGCCGTTTTTGGTTGAGGTTGATGCTTCTTCGGTGGGGGCTGGTGCGGTGTTGTCTCAGGAAAACAAGGATGGAGTACATCCTTGTGCCTTTTTTTCAAAAAAATTTTCCGAGACTGAACTTAATTACGATATTGGTAATCGGGAATTGCTGGCGATTAAACTCGCATTTGAACATTGGCGTCACCTCTTGGAAGGTGCTGAATTTCCCGTTCAGGTTTTCACTGATCATAAAAATCTGATCTATCTTGATGCTGCCAAGCACTTGAATGCCCGTCAGGCTAGGTGGGCACTTTTTTTCTCGCGGTTTAATTTTTCCGTTACTTACATCCCGGGTACCAAGAATGTTAAAGCGGATGCTTTGTCTCGCAGCTTTTCTCCCATGGTAGGTGTTGAGGAGGAGGAGGAGACCATTTTACAAGAAGGTGTTGTGATTGCTGCTTTGGACTCCGTTTTGGAGGATGAGATTCTTAAAGCACAGGAGAATGCCCCATCTAACACTCCCCATGGGAGGTTGTTTGTGCCTAGGACCTTTAGGAGAGATTTGTTTGTTGAGTGTCATGAGTCTCGGTTGGCAGGTCATCCAGGAATTTCTGAGACCAAGAGACTTGTGGGTCGCAGTTTTTGGTGGCCGGGATGGCAGAAGGAAGTCATTAAGTGGGTGCGCCAATGTACTGTGTGTGCAAGATCCAAGTCTTTGCATGCTCCTGCTGCGGGGCTGCTTTGCCCTCTGGAGGTTCCTAGTGCACCTTGGACACATCTGGCTATGGACTTTATTACTGACCTTCCTCCTTCTGAAGGTTTCACGGTCATCTGGGTGGTCGTGGACCGTTTTAGCAAGATGTGTCACTTGGTTCCCTTCATCAAACTGCCTTGCGCTAAGACACTCGCTAAGGCCTTTGTCAAGGAGATTGTCAGACTACATGGTGTTCCTACTGACATTGTTTCTGATAGGGGACCTCAGTTCGTGGCTCGTTTTTGGCGTGCCTTTTGTGACAGGTTGGGAGTTCATTTGTCGTTTTCATCTGGATATCATCCTGAGTCTAATGGCCAGACTGAAAGGAAGAACCAGGATGTTGAGCAGTTCTTGCGTTGTTTTGTGGCAGACAATCAAGAGGGGTGGTCTGAGTTTCTGCCACTTGCTGAATTTGCTCTTAACAACCATACATCCTCTTCTGCTGGGTGTTCGCCTTTTTTTTGTTGTTCAGGGTGACATCTGTCTTTTGGGTCATTTTCCAAATTGGTTTCGGCTGTGCCTGAGGAGGAGAGTTTTTCCGGTGATTTGGAGAGAGTTTGGACGGATGTGCGTGGTAATCTTCAGGAGGCTAACAAAAAATCTAAGAGGTACTTTGATAGGAAACGGCAAGAGGTTTTGTTTGCTGTTGGTGACATGGTTTGGTTGTCCTCTAAGAATCTGCGATTGAGGATTCCTTCTAAAAAATTGGGTCCCAAGTTCGTAGGGCCCTTTAAGGTACTTCAGATAGTTAACCAATCTGCTGTTAGGCTGGAGATTCCTACGTCCTGGAGGATTAATCCGGTGTTTCATGTTTCTCTGTTGAAAAAAGCTGATGTGTAGGATGGTGACGCCTCTGCCACTGTTCCTCCGGTGGTGGAGGACGGGGAATATGAAATTTCCCGCATCCTAAATTCTAGACGGTATAGAGGGAGTTTGCAGTATCTCGTCGCTTGGAAGGGTTTCGGACCTGAGGATAACTCATGGGTGAGGGCGGATGATGTTTCTGCCCCCAGACTTGTCCGAGCGTTTCACAGGAGGTTTCCTGGTAAGCCTGGGCCTAGGGGATCCGGAGGATCCTCTTAGAAGAGGGGGTACTGTTACAACTCTCATGTTAGTTTTTTTTTAGTTTGCTGGTCACATGACCATTTTGGCCTATTTAATCCGGCTCCGCCCTCCTGGCTTTGCTGGACTTCATTGTATTTACTACTCTTGAGCTAGCTTGTTGCTCTATTGCCGTTCTCTGTTAGTTTTGCTAGGTCTTCTGACCTCTATGCTATTTGTTGTGTGTTTATCTTTGACTGCTACTATTTCTGCTAGGAGGTGTCCAACGTATCCCAGTCCCTAGATCTTGTAGGGATCCCTCCCCCACATCTATAGGTCTGCGTTCAGACTAGCCGAGGACTTTAGCGGGTCTGATCGCAGGATCAGGTTCCCCGTTACATCGTAGGGATCTAGTTTAGTTCTATTGTAGGGACAGATCTCCTTCCTTTCCTTAGTTTCTGTAGCAGATCATAACAGATACCATACATACCAGGATAGGGATGAGGGAGGAGTACCACACTTACCAGGATGGGGGATGAAGGTTGAGTACCACACATACCAGGATTGGGGATGAGGGGTGCCATGCATACCAGGATTGGGGGTGAGGGGTACCATGCATACCAGGATGGGGATGAGGGGTGCCATGCATATCAGGATAGGATGGTGGGGACAGGATGGGGGCAGCACAAATACCAGGAGGGGGGCAGCACATACCAGCATGGGAGACCATATACCAATAAAAATGCTCGCCACCCGGGCGTAGAACGGGTTCAATAGCTAGCATATTTATAAGCGAACATATGAGGGGCACTACCATGAAGGCACACTTAATGATCAAAGAGCTACAACTAAAGTTTCAACCAAGAGCGTTGAAATAGGGCAACAGAAAAAAGTAACTGAGCCAGAACAGATCAAGGAAAGATGGAAAGAGTACACAGAGCACCTCTACAAGAACGACTCAGTGACATGGGAAGATACTGAGGCTGGAAATGATAGAGAGCCGAATATCCTAAAAGATAAAGTCGTTGCTGTGATAAAGCTTCTGTCAAAAAACAAAGCACTTGGATGTGACAATATTCCAATAGAGCTAATAAAGGCTTCTGAAGCAGCAGTTGATGTCATCACATGCATGGACAACTGATAAATGGCCCAAGGGCTGGACAAGATCAGTGTTTATTGCTATTCTGAAGAAGGGGGAAGCTAAAGACTGTGGAAAGTATCAGACAATTGTTACACGAATCTCTTAGTTTTGCCCCTTTTCTGTGATCGTCGCCCCTCTTGTCTTCTGTTTTATACACCTATAAATTTTTTAATATATATTTTTCTAAAAAATTCTTTTAACAGTTCCTGTTCCGTTTGATGTTGTCCCCCTCCTAGCCCTCGGCATGATCCATATGAAGGGATTCCATTTTCCGGACGAGATCGGCATGGGCTGAAAATTACTGTATTATTATGACTGTTTTCTGGACTCTCATATAACTATTTTGTCGGGGTAGACTGTTTCGGGGTAATACAAGGTGTGCTATTTGGCCCAAACCCTGATGGGATTCAGATCTACCTCAATTCCATCTATTGCTGTGATCTGCGCTCCTTCACTTCCTGCCCCCTCCTCTGGGAGACACGGCGTCTTAGATCGCGAGTGCGCATGCCCGGGAGTCATGGTGACGCGTCCCTGCTCCCGCACGTGCGCGCACTGTTTGCCGCGATGACGCCGGTGCTTTTCCGGTTTGGAGGAAAGAGACAGGAAGTGACGTAGCGCTGCTGAGTGTCCAGAGTCTGGTATTGCACAAACATCATGGGATATATAAAGAGGCCGCGGTCTGGGACACATCATATTCCCCCTGATGAAGCTATAACTTAAAGAAGAAACGTATGTTGGGGTTTGTAAGCAGGGGATTCTTCCACTGTGGGGGTTTTGCATGGCGCTAAATTAGGCCTATGATGGGCTTGATACCTTTTGCAGTATATCATGCATCTCTTATACTATACTTTACCCCTTTTGTGATTGTTTGCCATTTGTCCCTTACCTCAGCATGATGTCTTGTTTTCTCAGTGACATGTAGTCATACATATCCACTTGTTATTACTACTTCATATATTTATGTGGACTGTTAACATTTTTGATATTCTGTTAATTATTCAGGATGACTTATCATGATAACTGATTTTCTTGTAGAATGCATCATTGTATGTTATAATCGAGGTACGGGCTCATGGGTGCATCTTGGGGTTATATAATTGTATGTGCCATGCATTGATTTCCCCCTTTTTTTGCACCTACCTCCGGTTTCAACAAGAAGCTGTACAAAAGCAAAATTATTGCCTCACTTGATTAAATATCTTAATTGCACACTTTCTCTCCTTCTTCGTTTGTTGTTTGTTTGTCTTATGGTTGGAGATTTTATGTGCCTGTCGACTAATTGTCCACAGGGCATAATTTACGGATCGTATGGAGTTTGTATATTTAACATTTATTTCTGTGGTTTCCACAGTGCTCCTAATGTGCAATATGGATTTTCGTGCCCGGGATGATGCCTGGCTTTCACAGCTGAGTTGAGCCTTGGACGAGGAGGATGGTGCACCAGTGGATTTGGGGGGTGACGACGCACTTCAGGGGCATACTAAGAGATATAGGGAACTCCTCACAAAATGAACAAGGATTTGGTGGAACCGGGCCTTTCTGAACAAATATGTCTAGAAAAATCTCATACCCAGAGGACTTAGGATTCAAATTTTCCCGTCCTTTCCTATTGATAATGAATCCTTTAGAGGGCGGTGGGAGGAGGTGGCCAATGAATGCTCTTTAGGGTTTTTGAAACTTCTCAGTGAATTAAACACTGAATCTCTGAATGTCATAGAGATTGAGATGGATGAATTGTCAGTGAAAATTAAGGACCTATCATCCAGTGAGGCCCTGACTAAATTTAAAGAAGATACTGATAATGAATTGGTTAAAATGGAGAAGGAAATCCGGACTTATAAACTTAAAAAAAATTCAGCGTGACCAGACCGACTTTCACTCAAGTCGGGTATATAAATGGGGGAATAATGAGAAGAGATGCCGCCCGTCACGGCGCCCTGTCTTTAGATCAAAAAAGACACCATCATGTCCCCACACTAAACATACTACTGGGGGGTCTACCCCAAGTGGTACAGACGAGTCCGACTCTGATATGTCTAGTATCGGCGTGGACACGCGCTTCAAAGCTAAGACGCAGACGCCCAGGGTTCCCTCCACGAATCATCCTAATAAGGATGATAGGGCCTTACAGGTGATTAATTTATCTACTCACATACTTTCTCCAGTGCATATTGAAGTACTTACAAAGGGCCTTTAGTTTTCGCCGACTAATTCTTTCCATTTCTTCACAGCGATGAAGGACCTATACCTGTTCTCCCGCAAACTGTTTTTTAAAAAATTACATACTAAGAAACTTTCTTCTCCTGGCACCTTTCAGGCAAATGAGATGGAGGCTCTTGAGAACCTTGAGGATCTGGCGAATGAGGTTCCAACATACCCACAGGGTGAGTTTCCTCCTTGTACTAAGGCCAGATCAACGCGATTTCCCCCCTTGTCTATTTGTCTGGCAGTTGATATCTTCACTAAGTTGGTGACTGAAGATTTCTTGAAGGTATCAACGAAACGCAGACATGACAATCTTACATATCAACAGAGGCAGGCACTCCTTGAAATAGAACATCTTGCTGACGTCATAAAACCGGCAGACAAGGGGGGTAATATCGTGATCTGGCCTGTTGAAATGTACGAGCGGGAGGCACTTCGCCAACTACGTAATCGCGATTCTTATATTAGGCTACATTTCAATCCCGTTGCCTCTTTCTCTGAACAACTCTAGTCCATACTAGGGGATGCATGTGAGCTGGGAATTATCAATAAACAGGTGGTTGAGGGACTGACGGTAAGGTTTCCCAAGGTCCCGACCTTCTATTTGTTACCTAAAGTCCACAAGGATGCTACGGCCCCGCCGGGGCGCCCATCATGTCCGGCATTGGGGGGCTATGTGAACCAATTTGTCAGTTCATTGACTATTATTTAAAACCACTTGTTGAGACTCTTCCCTCCTATGTACGTGACATGATGTACGTCCTGGCGAGGATCGATGGCATCTTTGTGGAACATGATGTGCTAATTGTCACAGCTTATATAGAGTCCCTGTACACATGCATCCGCCATGATGATGGCCTGGAGGCCGTGAGATTCTTTTTGATGTCTGCCGGTCGGGATGGTGCGATGAATAACCTGATACTTGAGCTCCTCCGCTTTGCCCTGATTCATAATTTTTTCATATTTAAGGATGTCTTTTATTTGCAGGGATGCGGCACTGCCATGGGTGTGGCCTGCACACCCTCGTATGCCAACCTCTTCCTGGGCTGCTGGGAACGTTGGTTATTCGGTGACGAGGGTGTGGCGGGCTGAGAACATGTGCAGTGCTGGTTCCGCTATATTGACGACTTACTTTTTTTGTGGCAGGGCATGGCGGAGGAACTCGGCATATTCATGGACAGATTGGGCGTTAATCCTTTCAATATCAAGTTACCATACAAATCTGATGTTGGAAAAGCGGAATTTTTAGACATTTTGATAGAGGTGGGGACAGATTGGTTGATCACAACCGACATATACCGTAAACCCACCTCTGTCAATGCCCTCTTACATGCATCATCTGCCCATGACAGATCGACGATTCGCGCCATCCCCACCGGACAGTTTTTATGCATGCGACGTATCTGCTCCTCGGACGCACAATTGAAGGAGCGGGCGTCTGATTTGGCATTGCGGTTCAGGGAAAGAGGCTACAGTAATCATAGCATTAAGAAGGGGTATCTTAAGGCTAAGCATACCCCTCGTTTAGAGTTGCTTCGTACTAAGATGCCTAGGAGAATGACCACCAATTAGTCGCATGTTAGATTTATTACTACTTACAACCAGGAGTGGGAGAACATGAGGTCTATCCTCAAGCGTCATTGGCTGGTCCTCCAGACCGATCCTCATTTAAGGGACTCTCTGATGGATCACCCATTAATGACAGCTCGTAGGTCTAGAAATTTGCGCGACATACTTGTTCGGAGCCATTATGTGCCCCAAACACCATCTTTGTTTGGATCCAGTGGATCCTTAAGGGGCTGTTTCCAGTGTGGACACTGTCTGGCCTGCAGCAATGTCCTCCGCGTTGCTTCATTTACATCAGCAGATGGGACCAAAACATATGATATTAAGGAATACGTGAATTGTGGCACCCGCAATGTGGTGTATTATGCCACTTGCGGGTGCCAACTTATATATGTTGGTCTAACATTCAGAGAGTTATGCAGACATGTGAGGGAGCATGTGAGGGACATTGCGGCGGCCCAGACAGTGGAGGATCCCTCTTTGTTAAAAACTTAGCCCCGTCATTTTAGGACCCACCATGATTGCGACCCTGTCTCCCTCAAAATTAGGGGGATTGAGATTGTACATGGTGGGATCCGCGGTGGCAACATTAGAAGGATCCTTGCCCAATGTGAAACACGCTGGATTGTAACCCTAGGGACAATGACCCCTGGGACCTTAAACGAATCTCTTAGTTTTGCCCCTTTTTTGTGATCGTCGCCCCTCTTGTCTTCTGTTTTATACACCTATAAATTTTTTTAATATATATTTTACTAAAAAATTCTTTTAACAGTTCCTGTTCCGTTTGATGTTGTCCCCCTCCTTGCCCTCGGCATGATCCATATGAAGGGATTACATTTTCCGGATGAGATCGGCATGGGCTGAAAATTACTGTATTATTATGACTGTTTTCTGGACTCTCAAATAACTATTTTGTCGGGGTAGACTGTTTCGGGGTAATACAAGGTGTGCTATTTGGCCCAAACCCTGATGGGATTCAGATCTACCTCTATTCCATCCATTGCTGTGATCTGCGCTCCTTCACTTCCTGCCCCCTCCTCTGGGAGACATGGCGTTTTAGATCGCGAGTGCGCATGCCCGGGAGTCATGGTGACGCGTCCCTGCTCCCGGACGTGCGCGCACTGTTTGCCGCGATGATGCCAGTACTTTTCCGGTTTGGAGGAAAGAGACAGGAAGTGACGTAGCGCTGCTGAGTGTCCAGCGTCTGGTATTGCACAAACATCATGGGATATATAAAGAGGCCTGGTCTGGGACACATCATATTCCCCCGATGAAGCTATAACTTAAAGAAGAAACATACGTTGGGGTTTGTAAGCGGGGGATTCTTCCACTGTGGGGGTTTTGCATGGCACTAAATTAGGCCTATGATGGGCTTGATACCTTTTGCAGTATATCATGCATCTCTTATACTATACTTTGCCCCTTTTGTGATTGTTTGGCATTTGTCCCTTTCCTCAGCATGATGTCTTGTTTTCTCAGTGACATGTAGTCATACATATCCACTTGTTATTACTACTTCATATATTTATGTGGACTGTTAACATTTTTGATATTCTGTTAATTTTTCAGGATGACTTATCATGATAACTGATTTTCTTGTAGAATGCATCATTGTATGTTATAATCGAGGTAAGGCTCATGGGTGCATCTTGGGGTTATATAATTGTATGTGCCATGCATTGATTTCCCCCTTTTTTTGCACCTACCTCCGGTTTCAACAAGAAGCTGTACAAAAGCAAAATTATTGCCTCACTTGATTAAATATCTTAATTGCACACTTTCTCTCCTTCTTCGTTTGTTGTTTGTTTGTCTTATGGTTGGAGATTTTATGTGCCTGTCGACTAATTGTCCACAGGGCATAATTTACGGATCGTATGGAGTTTGTATATTTATCAGACAATTGTGATCATACCTCATGCCAGCAAAATACTATACAAATACAATACAAAAAAGAGAAAGATATTAACTACTGCCAGGTATGACCGTAACACATTTCAGATAGACAGTGGTGAACTGGATGTTGTAAAGGACTTCAACCTACTCGGATCAATGATCACTCAACATGCAGCAACAACACCGGAAGTCAATAGGAGAATTGCTGTGGGAAAATCAACAATGAAGTCACTGGACAAGGTTTTCAAATCGTGGAACATTTCAATAGCAATGAAGACACATCTTGTACATAATTTAGTCTTTTCTGTGGTAACATACGGATGTGTAACCTGGACAATAAAGGAACAAGACAGAAGAAGAATCAACGGCTTTGAAATGTGATGCTGAAGAAGGATGTTATCAAAACCATAGATGGCAAGAAGAAAAAACAAATCAATTTTGAAGCAAATCAAGCCAGATATGTCAGTCGAAGCAAGAAGAGAACCATCTCTGAAGAAGTACATTATAGTCAGAAGAATAGGAAGAATGAGGTGAAGAGAAAGACCTGCAACTCGATGTTTTGATATGATCAAAATAACAGTGGAGAAGACTCTGGTGGACATATCTAGACTTGAACAAGAACTATCTTCCGACAGATTGTTCATCCATCAATTCGTCATGGTTCGAGATAGAGCTGAAAGTCCATAACACAAAATATATATCACGAAAGTAAAACCGTTGACATTTCTCCTAAAGTGAGGAAACACAAATCTCCATTTGTCAAGCTGGCCAGAAGAGGTGTCTGATAGACGTGAAACGTCCAACGCTTATAACAGCTTATGATTTCTTCTCTCCTCACTTACTGTATCTCTTGAATGGAATAAAGGTGCACATACTCAATCTTTGTTCCATTCATGGTCTATGAAACCACCGGAGAAAGCCGACTACATAGTATGGTTGTATTATAAATGAATCTCAATGCTGACAAATACAGAGGTTCTATAAGAGTGTTAGTTTAAGATTCTTTACAAAAGGTATCTAAGCTTAGGTCAAGCTTCATAATGCATGACACATGCTTGATACATTTTTCATATGGTTTCATTCATTTAATGATATCCTATGATGTCTTCTTAATGTGCTTTTTCTGGATTAATTAATTCAGAATAATCTCTCAACTATGTCAATTAGACATGCCGGTTGTCACTGTCTTTTATATGCGACAGTTTAACAATATCAGAAAAAAAGGAGTTTTTGTATGGTTTTCCATAGTTTTCTAGAGGAGAACACTTTGCTTCTTGCATCTTCATGATGTTAGATGTAATGATTTTTTTCTTTGTAAATTAAAAGGGAGCAAAGGGAAAGGACAATTAATCTTGATTTTAATCCCAAAACAGAAATAATGCAGCATGTCACAAGTCAGTGAGTGCAAAAATTAATGAAAGGCTGAAATGAATGTTAAAAATCATGGAAATAATTGGTATTATTATAGAATAATCACATATAAAACAACAACCTTAACTCTTGGAAAAGCCATTCAAAGTATCCCTTGCAAACAAGCCCAGGGGCAGAGGTTGTGAATATCATTCAAAGACCATCTGTCATACAATTTTTGGAGACCTTTTAACTATGCTGGGGCACTTGAAAATGTAATCCTGGCACTTGCTTTTTGTTAACAAGCAGCAATGATGCCAGATAAATATGGAAAACTATAGATGCTTGTCTTGAAGTTAAATTTGGATATATATATATTTTTTAAAACACCAGTGAAAAAACTTGCTGGTGGTGAGTTAAACTCCAGGGATTTTTAAGGCTTGATTCTGCCATGTGGCTAAACAGACAGACATCTGCAAGCTGTGCGAGGCTTTAAAGAATTCTGTGAATCCACTAGAGGCTTCATTTAAATAGGATCAAGTGGCGAATAAAAGGACCAAAAGCTAATTATATTCCTGGGTCCCATGAAGAAAAACACAGAGATACAAAGGGCATGCACACAAATAATGATACATAAAAGACTGTAATTTTGTATCTCTTTATACTAAATCTCTGAAATCGATACAAAGTTGCAAAACAAACTTTGTTCTTGTGTCGTATGATGGTGTTAAAAGCGAGCGAGAGTTCTGTAACACTGCCATGTAAAGAAACATGACTGGAGTTTGCAGCATGGATAGAAATGTGTTACAGCAGCAGATAATTGGTAAAATGACCATCTGCCCTCTGTCCTACAGTAATAACATAGAGATAAGAACAGAAAATGGTTTTGTACATATTTGTCTGTCTATTTAGAGTTGCATGTAGTTTAGATATGGCCATATAAAAAAGAAAAAAACATACAAAAGATGCGTTAAAGAAATTTCAAGACAAAATAGTTCAAATAATCCACGTAAGTTTTGTAATGTCATACATCTTTTAGTATTATTAAATTGGGACATTTTCAACATGGACAACTATAGGATGCCCATAAAGAAGAAAAGCTTCCACTATATAGCTCCCAAAAAGGAGGGGGTACAGCAGGGGTCTCAAACTCAGCCAGGTAAATGGGCCGCACATGGAAAAAACATGAAAATGAAGGGCAGCGTTCTTTGTGGGACAAGGTGACATTTTCAGTGAAGCCATTATTTTCTTTTTGATCACCATCATTTAATTTTTTTTTTTTATTCTTTTTAATGGTGTTTATCATATGAGTTGATACGGGTTTTCTTTTTTACTTACATTTTTACATAAAACAGCATTTTTGTGGCCAAATATATTTCTCTATTTTTTTCATACTTTATTTTGATTTTTTTTTTCAAAACATGTCTTCCTTTTTTTTTGTTCCAAATTTTCCCCATATAGTACTTTTACATTTAGCCCCGTATAATAATTATGGCGCCCATCCTGTAATGTTGTCCCTCTTCCTGTAACAATGGTCCCCTATCCTGTAATAATGTCTCCCATCCTGTAATAATGTCCCTCGTCCTGTAATAATGTCCTCAATTCTGTAATATTGGTCCCTATCTTGTAATAATTTCCCCCATCCTCGTCTCCATCCTATAATAATGACCCAATCCTGTAATAATGTCACCTATCCTGTAACAATGCCCCCTATCCTGTAATAATGTCCCTTGTCCTGTATTAATGGTCCCTGCCTTGTAGTAATGTGCCCCTTCCTGGTCCCCATCTTGTAGTAATGTCCCCATCCTGGTCCCTATCTTGTAGTAATATCCCCATCCTTGACCCCTTCTTTTAATAATGTCCTTTAGTTTGCCATTCTTTACATACACATAAAAAAAATTCTTCTCACCTGTCCTCGCTCCCTTGGCAAACAGCATCATGTTCCTCCTCCACAGCCCGGACAGCTCATAGCAGTCATGCGTGGCTGCGACTGAGACGCCGATGGCAGTTGCTGGTCTCTGCACCGCAATACCTTTCAATTGAATTTGTGTCTAAGGACATACAGTACAGACCAAAAGTTTGGACACACCTTCTCATTTAAAGATTTTTCTGTATTTTCATGACTATGAAAATTGTACATTCACACTGAAGGCATCAAAACTATGAATTAACACATGTGGAATTAACACATATATAATTCTACATGTGTTAATTCATAGTTTTGATGCCTTCAGTGTGAATGTACAATTTTCAGTCATGAAAATACAGAAAAATCTTTAAATGAGATGGTGTGTCCAAACTTTTGGTCTGTACTGTATATATGCCCCTGCTCTATAACATGCTGGTTACAGCTTACACTGCATTTTCATGGCGCAAGGTTCCCTTTAATGTCTGCCGTGACTGAGTAGCACAGGTGATTAGATGGACAGGCAGGTCTCCGCAGCTTTTCCCCACCCGCTGTTAGTGGCTGACAGATATCTCTCTATATGTGAAGGCAGGGAGAAACCTGTCAATCCAGGGCAGCGGACATAAAAAAACCCAACAAGGGACACGTCTTTCCAACTAGTCACCCATTTGGCTTTGTCCTGAGCAGCTTTTAAAGTATGTTTTTCTTTGAAACACCACAACATTTTAGAGTCAAACATACCTAGCTGGGATCATACAGCCATGATCTGATGCATTCTTCCTGTGGATTGGGCGCGTGCATTTGCTGTCAGGTTCCCTTTAAGAATTTCTAAAGCTAACTCCAATTATGGGTATATCCTTCTTTTTAACTAAGATTTGTCTTTAAAGAAACCTCCACTTTTCTCTCCACTGCGAGCCTAATTTAATGAAGTATGTTATGGTAACTAGCTTGCTACAGAGAACAGTTCTTAAAATCCAATTTACTTTCAATGAATTTCAATAGTGTAAAACCACAGTTACAATGAATACACCTATGATTATGTTTAATAATCACAGTGTAGCATACTTTATATTTATGGGTATATAATTTTGTTGTATCTGTCAAAATGGAAATGTAAAGTGATCCCTATTTAGAATGGTGTTAAGAGATAAATGACAGCCTTGTTAACCACCTAATGTAGCATAGATTCTATTGTGTACTCAATCTAAGGCACAGCACTTCTAAATGTTTCCTCCTGTTATAGTCTCCTCTTTCTACCTCTATTTCTCAAGATCGCCCAGAAGTTTGTATAGGCATGGATTTCCATATCTACAAACAATTGTTTAACTGACTATTAGTGAACTTAGCAATATGATTTTAAGAGGTCGACCAGTTCAACAGAAAGTATACCCCAATATGCTTCTAATAGCAAATACTTACTACATTGTGTGCACAATTATTAGGCAAGTGAGTATTTTGACCATATCAGCATTTTTCTACAAATTTTTCAACTCTGAGCTGTATAAACTTGAATGCTTATTGGATGAAGCAGATCAGGTGATGCGTATTTGTGTAATGAAGAAGGACGTGTTTTAAGGCTTTCAAAACCCTTTATCGAGCAGTGCAGAATTATTAGGCAGCTTGTTTTCCTCACGCAGAATGGACAATGTGACAAGAGATTACTGGAGGCGCTCCTGTGGATAATGATAGAGACTCCACTGTAAGTTTAGTGGAAACGTTCCAGTGGGCTCGCAGGTGACTGCTCAAAAGCGCATAGGTTCAAGATATAAAAATTAATTTTGAATTAAAAACCACTCAAGGGATGAGTGGTTGGCATATAATAGCATATAATGGAACAACGCGTTTCTGCTCTCAAGGAGCCTTCATCAGGTACTCAGCGCCTCCGGTAATCTCTTGTCACAAACCCACGTGGAGGCAACCTGTCGGGCCAGGACAAGGTGTGCAACCACGGCTTTCGGATGAGCGGCAGACCGTTGGTGGAGACCCTGTAAAACATTTTATTAAATCTTTACTAGAGTTGTACCTGGATCTGCACATCCCACAAAGGTGAGCCTCTCCAGTTACCTTTTCAAAATTCTAAATGTGATGTTATTTACTGCGCTCAGATAGCGCTCCTTTCTTTTCCCAGTTTTTATCTTTCTCACTGCCCAGATTTTCTCTGCAGAATGGACAAAAAAGAGATTTAGAAGTACAAGGTGTTAAATTGACACTGTCAACAGGTTTTGCTGAATAATCTGAGGACAGCATAATGTAGCAGATTTCAGGGATGTGTCACTTATTAGGCTATGTGCTGCTGTCTCCATACAATGAAGGTTTTCTCACAAGGAGATTATCACTGCTTGGACCACAGTGTACGCCTCCTCCTTTGATAAGCAGCTCACTATCAATATACAATGTACATACAGAGCCTGGTGTGGGCGGGGGAAGCTTTCTCATCTTTGCTTCATGCTACATCTAAGAATGCTGATTGTGTCACAACTGCTGCACCCAGTAGACTAGGTAATACAATACATCATTGGAATCATGGTCTCTCTTCGTACATTATGCAGCTCTCAGGTGTGTTAGCAAAAAACTGGTTATAGATTCCGTTTAAGTGCTCAAAGATATGGTCGAAGTAAGGAAGACTGAAACCAGACCACCGCTGAACAAGACACATAAGTTGAAATGTCAAGACTGGATCAAGAAATATCTGAAGACAGATTTTTCTATGGCTTTGTGGACTGATGAGATGAGAGTGACTCTTAACAGAAAGGATGGATGGGTCCGAGTCTGGATCAGTAACGGGCAAAGGTACTGCTACAGGCTGGTACTATTATAGATAAGGTAGTTGGACTTTTTGTGTTGAAAATTAACTCAAAATCAACTCCCAAATCTACTGCCAGTTTTTAGAAGACACTTTCTTCAAGCAGTGGTATAGGAAAAAAGTCTGCATCTTACAAGATGCATGATTTTTATGCTGGACAATGCTCCATCGTATGCATTGAAGTACTTCACTTCTTGGCTAGCCAGTAAAGTCCTTAAAATGAAATAATAATAACATGCCCCCCTTGATCACCTGACCTACAACCTTTTGAGAATTTGTGGGCCCTTCTTAAACAAGATTTACAGTGAAGGAAAACAGTACACCTCTCTGAACAGTGTCTGGGGGCGTCCATGATTGTTTTGAAGCTAAAGAAACTTATACAGATTTGACCATAATTATCATTTATAGTTTACAGTGAATGCAGCTGATGTCTACATATCAGAATTATGGGCTGTAGACATTTAGCACTTATAATCATAATGATTTTTTATAGCTTACCAATGTGTCCGTAAAAAAATTTTGACTGTCCAGAAAAAATACAAAGTAAAGTTGGCTACCTCATCAAGGGGGCTGTGGTTGGTGCTGCCCAAAAAAATTTATCATGAACAGATTAAGAAATTGACAGACTCCATGGATGGAAAGCTTATAACCGTTATTGAAAAGAAGGATGGCTATATTGGTGACTTATTATTTATTTATTTATTATGCATTACTTATATAGCAGCATTATAATCCACAGCGCTTTACAGATATTGTCATCACTGTCCCCATTGGGACTCACAATCTAGATTCCCTATCAGTATGTCTTTGGAGTGTGGGAGGAAACCAAACTATCCAGAGGAAACCCAGGCAAACACGAGGAGAACATACAAACTCCTTGCAGAAATTGTCCTTCATCACTTATTACCTTTATTTTCAATGTTTAGCTCATTTCAATGTTTAGCCCTTCATTCCCCTGCAGCCATCTTTGTGCTTGGTTATTGTTTACATCCTGAACTTCATGCCAGGTCTTCCTCTGTGCCTCTATTTGTACCACAGCTCACACACGCCAACCTTCAGTGCTCACCCACTCGACCTACAAAGCACCATCTATAGACTTCCATACAGTCTCAAGATGGATAAATTACTGTGCCGACAGTTTCTCCTTCCTAACATCATACTTCACTTAATATATGCTATCCTGACACTCTCCTGCAGATGGTAATGTTACATTTGCTTACACTGATACCACATAGGCTCAGAATACTGTAGGAAACAATATGATATAGTAATATAGTCTAAAGTAATCTAGCACTTCTAGCACTCTGGATTATCCATCACAATCCCCAATGACTAAAGTCACAAACTGATAAGATTACTGGTCTCCCTGCTTTTCTTTTCTTCTGATAGGCTTTACCATCCTTTATGAATCTGTGTACCTAGAAATTCCCTTTAGGCTATGTGCCCACGATGCAGAAATACTCAGGATTTTTTCCTGAGCGTTTCTGCATCTCCCTGGCAGAAAAAAACGCATACGGATTGTACATGCGTTTTCCTGCCAGGGACATGCGGAAATGGAGCGTTATTCACTGACATTTCCGCATGCGGGTTGACAAGCGCTTTCCAAGCGATTAGCATCACTTGGAAAGTGCTTGTGACAACTAGGTCACACTATATAACTTCATGCAAACGGCATGTATTTATATAGTGTGACCCGAGAGAGTGGTAAAAATAAAAAAATAAATATATACTTACCCTCCGATGGCCTGCGCTGTCTTGTTTTGCTCGGTCCCGGCTTCCGGCAGCAGTGAATTGAAAGACCTGCCGACGTCAGCGTTGCGTGACCCGTCACATGACTCTGACGTCAGCGCAGGTCCTTCAATTCACTGCAAAGTGCCGGGAAGCAAGCAGGAGCGCAGCGCGGGCCGCCGGAAGGTAAGTATACATTTATTTTTTATTTTATTCTTTTTTTACAGATTTTTTAATGGTACCTGGGTGTGGATGAGACTCTCCTCTCATCTACACCCGGGTACCATCCGCACGTTAGAACGCTTGGATTACGCATCTACATATACAGTGATGCGTAATCTATGCGGTCTAATGCAAGTCAATGGCGGCGAAGACGCAGCACTTCCGCAAAATAATTGGTAGTGCTGCGTTTTTTTCCGCAATGATAATCCGCAGCGGAAATTTCCGCAGCATGTGCACAGCACATGCGGATTATCATTGGGGAACATTGCTGCCCTTCTACCATGCATTTTTAATGCATTTCCGCAGCTGCAAAAACGCTGCGGAAACGCATTAAAAACGCATCGTGGGCACACAGCCTTAGTACTTTTAGTACTTCAATACGTAATTATTAAGAAGACATTTAGGGCCAAATTAGTTATTAACTTTTGTTAACTTATGTTTGCCAAAGTACCTTTAGCTCATGATGGAAGTTCTTCATTAGACATGTACAGTGCTGGCTAAAAGTATTGGCACCCCTGCAATTCTGTCAGATAATACTCAGTTTCTTCCTGAAATTGATTGCAATCACAAATTCTTTGGTATTATTATCTTCATTTAATTTGCTTGCAAGGAAAAAACACAAAAGAGAATGAAGCAAAAATCAAATCATTGATCATTTCACACAAAACTCCAAAAAAGGGCCAGACAAAAGTATTGGCACCCTCAGCCTAATACTTGGTTGCACAACCTTTAGCCAAAATAACTGCGAACAACCGCTTCCGGTAACCATCAATAAGTTTCTTACAATGCTCTGCTGGAATTGTAGACCATTCTTCTTTGGCAAACTGCTCCAGGTCCATGATATTTGAAGGGTGCCTTCTCCAAACTGCCATTTTGAGATCTCTCCACAGGTGGTCTATGGGATTCAGGTCTGGACTCATTGCTGGCCACCTTAGAAGTCTCCAGTGCTTTCTCTCAAACCATTTTATAGTGCTTTTGGAAGTGTGTTTTGGGTCATTGTCCTGCTGGAAGACCCATGACCTCTGAGGGAGACCCAGCTTTCTCACACTGGGCCCTACATTATGCTGCAAAATTTGTTGGTAGTCTTCAGAATTCATAATGCCATGCACACGGTCAAGCAGTCCAGTGCCAGAGGCAGCAAAGCAACCCCAAAACATCAGGGAACCTCCTCCATGTTTGACTGTAGGGACCGTGTTCTTTTCTTTGAATGCCTCTTTTTTTTTCCTGTACACTCTATGTTGATGCTTTTTCCCAAAAAGCTCTACTTTTGTCTCATCTGACCAGAGAACATTCTTCCAAAATGTTTTAGGCTTTCTCAGGTATGTTTTGGCAAACTCCAGCCTGGCTTTTTTATGTCTTGGGGTAAGAAGTGGGATCTTCCTGGGTATCCTACCATACAGTCCCTTTTCATTCAGACGTCGACGGATAGTACGGGTTGACACTGTTGTACCCTCAGACTGCAGGGCAGCTTGAACTTGTTTGGATGTTAGTCGAGGTTCTTTATCCACCATCCGCACAATCTTGCGTTGAAATCTCTCGTCAATTTTTCTTTTCCGTCCACATCTAGGGAGGTTAGCCACAGTGCCATGGGCTTTAAACTTCTTGATGACACTGCGCACGGAAGACACAGGAACATTCAGGTCTTTGGAGATGGACTTGTAGCCTTGAGATTGCTCATGCTTCCTCAAAATTTGGTTTCTCAAGTCCTCAGACAGTTCTTTGGTATTCTTTCTTTTCTCCGTGCTCAATGTGGTACACACAAGGACACAGGACAGAGATTGAGTCAACTTTAATCCATGTTAACTGGCTGGAAGTGTGATTTAGTTATTGCCAACACCTGTTAGGTGCCACAGGTAAGTTACAGGTGCTGTTAATTACACGAATTAGAGAAGCATCACATGATTTTTCAAAGGGTGCCAATACTTTTGTCCACCCCCTTTTTTTAGGTTTGGTGTGGAATTATATCCAATTTGGCTTTAGGACAATTCTTTTTGTGTTTTTTTCATTGAAGACAAATTAAATGAAGATAATAATACCAAAGAATTTGTGATTGCAATCATTTTCAGGAAGAAACTGAGTATTATCTGACAGAATTGCAGGGGTGCCAATACTTTTGACCAGCACTGTATGTAGGCATAGTTTGGTTCTGTTAAAATAGAGAAAGAAACTGTAATTTCATAAACAAGGATATAGTGTTTGTAACAAAGAACAGTGCGTGTGTATGTAGACAACTACCAAAGCAATACACTATAGAAACAACTGAAAATTAACAATCTTTATCAAATATATATAGTACACAAGTGGAAAGTTCAAAACAATTAACGGGAATATGTCACCAGGTTTTTGCTACCTAATCTGAGAGCAGCATGATGTAGGGGCAGATACTCTAATTCCAGCATTCTCTTGTAGTTTTTATAAAATCACTGGTTTATCAGCAGAGATTATCACTATAGGATTTGTAAACCTGCTGCCAAGTAGACATCCATATTCATGACCCCGCCTCAAGCACTCATTTGCAACTTTCTGCCTATTCACAGTGTAGACAGAAAACTGCCAATCAGCGGTGTTGGTGGGGTTATACAGAGGAGCTCAGCATTTAGAAGTCCAGCAGATCTGCAGCAAATAAAACCATTTTTAATCGAAACTGCAGGAAGCAACCCAGTAAGTGATACATAGCTCAAATCAGGGTCTTTGTCCCTATATCGTGCTGTTCTCAAATAGGGGAAGCAAAAATCTGATGACAGATTCCTTTAAAAAGCAAGACAGGCCATACAAAAAAACAGTGCTGCATATCCCATATAGAGACCCTTAGCTAAACCCCAACAACCCCTAACTTGGTGATGTACAGGTAGGAATGGTATGAAAGATAGTTCTAGCGCGTAATGCACAAATTCTATATGAATGAGATAGATGTTCGATGGAACATGGAATCACAAGTAAAATGCTACAAATAATAACTTGTGTAAAAAGAGGTAGTGGGGAACAAGAGTCTTTATGTCACGGGTGTGTCAGGATTGACAGACAGTCATACGGTTTCTGGCTGTAGAAGGTCGCTGCGTTTGGCCTTACAAACATCTAACTGAGCTTTACTTTATTCCTCTCTCTTTAGGACCTAGTGGTGATCCTCACCTTGCTTTGTGATTAAACCTTTCTCTTTAGGACCCTAAGCTATCCTCATCTTTCTGCTGTTGATCAGCACTTCCTTCCTCTGTCCTTAAATACACTCAGACCCTCAGACCAGTTTCTGGTAATAGTGTGTATACTTATTCAGGCCTGGGATTCTAGTAGTCGACTAGAATTACCTTGGAGCTCCTTCATGGATTGTTGCCGTCCTTTCTCTGGTGTCATCTTGGAGCTAAGTGTATTCTCCTGTGTGTACTTTAGTTGTAGTGAGGCTGACTTAGCGCTCCCTACCTAGGGCCTAGTCTTAGGGTCAGCTAGGGCCAGGTTTCCTGCTTGGCGATAGCTGCAGAACCTATTTTGGATATATAGGGAAGTCAGGGTTTGTCATCAGATCTTTTTAGGGGTCTCCACTGTCCCTTTCCCTAGTTGTAGGGCTCCCTCCCCTTTTCCCGTTGTATACGCTGGATTCTCCCCATACCTAGTGTGACACTTTATATCTTTAACTTGTGATTGCATTTTCCATACATCTAGCATCCCTTACTGTAAGGATTTCTTCATATAGCATTTGCTTTATCACAGAAGCAATACAGCCCAGTATGGATCCACCATGTAGCGGCACATGAATTGTCTAGGGCTTAGCCGTACGTACGGCGCTTTGTATTTTCATGAAAAACTGTTCCTCTTCAGCAACTTGGTTTTACCTAAAGCTATGCAGCCACTACCGAACTTACTGAATGAATACTGAATCAAAATTGTGCCTTAATGAAGAGTATCACTAAAAGATCCATGTATCCATATGAATAAGTACCTGGTCTGAATTATACATTAAATACATCTGCCATTTAGAAGGATGAATTAGATGAACAGTTTATAAAGATGAACTGCCTTGTTAACAATACATTAAGAAGATGATCATTCCAGTTTAGCGCGCAGCCCTATCTCCACGTCTCAGCTTGCTCACAGCTCATGTAATAAAATCACTAAAAACCACACAAAATAAACAGTTATTCTAATGACGTATAGGAGGTTTGGAAAATGCGACTTATGTATTCTGCTCCACACAGAACATCCTTTGCTACGTTAATATTTTTCTCTTGTGGAAGCTCTAGTGACGGTTTTACCCTTGGACAAAGATTAGGATAATTAAAAACTCATGATCAAATGACCTCCAGTTAGTATAGTTCATTCTTTGCAGAACTACAACAGATGGTTCTGCCAATTAAAGCATGTAGCTGAGCAGTTATAGGCTGTACGTGTTTGCAATATGTTCCCGTTCTCTAGCAGGTATTTTAAACGAAGTGAGTCTGTCTTTACCCCAGCTAGGAACAAATGCAATTGAATGAGCTCTGCATGACTGCATGAATACTTAAACACACCGCATTTAGTTTACATTATTTTTAATTAAGGAGTAAATGTGTGGTGGCCTGAAGAACACGACATCCAATAAATTGTTTACAAACAGAATGGTTAAATTGGATTTAAAGAGATGGAAACATGTCATTCCGTTACTTAATTAATAAGAAATATAGGTCCATGTTATACATTGTTTAACCATTTTTCCGAAGTTCTCTGTAAAATACAACGGCCCTAAAATAGCAAAAAACACAAGATGCTTCAGAAGATCGAAAACCCTACGGCAGAGAGAGGACAACATTTCAGTTATCTGATGTAGAATAATATATGTTTAAGTCCATATTTACATTACATATTAAAATAAACTCAGTTTTAATGAAAGTAGCAAAAAAAATTCAAGTGTAAAGGTACAACTTAAGGCTTTATGATAATTTCTGAATTTTCTCTATCCATTAGCACTTAGTTAAGATACAGTGACTAGGAGTTATAGGCTATGACGATTTAGACCTAATCCTGATTTATGGTAGCCTAAACACTTTGGGTGTAGTTTAACCCCTTAACAATCTATGACGTACCATCACGTCATGGACCATGTCAGGGACTTGTGAGCAGGAGAAGGAGAGAGAAAAAAGCGGATGTCGTCCAGGCACTGCAAGAGAGGACAGCAGTCAGACCAGATAGAGAGAATTGTATTAATTGCACTACGCGTTTCAGAGACATCCTTCCACATCCTCAGGTGAATACAAAGCAGGACATCACTCATTACCTTTATACAGGTTGATAGTGGCATGCAAATTCAATTTATGTGATATACAATATAAAATAAACATTTCATATAAAAGATTCAATAGACCTAGTTAAAAATACAAGATTAATTGTATTGCATCTCACAATAATCAAGCCTTCTAGGGTTCCTTTAGGGACTACAATTATGAAAAAACAATATATATGATTAAAATTAATACACATCAGTGCATGATCTCGCACTGAATACAATTATGGTGAATTTTTCTCATATTGACTTATTTCTTCAGAAATATGTCATTAAACTTGATTCTTATATACATGACTCGTCACACCTAATTATGGAATTAAGACAACTTGCACCTATCCCTCAATGTAACTTTTTCACTTTGGATGTGAGTACTTCAATATTGACTATCTACTGGACTTGGTGGTGCTGGAATTTATTCTGCATTAGGATAATTCTATCCCTGACCACCAAAGGGTTTTCCTTCTGCAAAGTATTGATTATATACTCAATCACAACATTTTTTCTTTTGAGGGTGTGACCTATTGGCAGTTGAGGGGCTGTGCTATGGGGATGAGATTTGCACCCAGTTGTACCAACTAGTGTTGAGCCACCCCCGTAGTGTTCGAGTTCAGTTCGGTTCGTCGAACACCCTTGTGTTCGCCGAACTGTTCGTCGAACACCTTCGAACACCGTTAAAACCAATGGCAGGCAAACAAAAACACATAGAAACACATAGAAAACACCTTCAAAGGTGTCCAAAAGCTGACAAACTGCTCAGAAGACATAACTAACACATGGAAAAGTGACAAGTACATATAGTCATGTGAAAAGAAAAGAGGTGGAGGAGTAAAAGGAGGGGGAGACACAGATATAGGCATGTCATGCCCTTCTAAAATCCAAAAAGTGAGAAGCCGACACGTTCAGTCCGCTCCTGCCCGTGCCACCTCCGTGTCGCCGGGTTTGTGCCAGAGCCGCGGTGGACCCTGACGGCCAGTCCCCCTCTCCCAATACTGGTGCCTGTCCGCTGGTGGGTCGAGCGAGCCCCCTGTGGTGGAGGCAGGTCTAAGCTTTTTAATTTAAATTGTCTCTCTAATTTGAATGAATACACTTTAAATCCATTTACAAGGATCTATTGGAGGGCAAGTCTCATGCCAGCAGCTGCGTAATTCCAGCTCCAGTAGCGTCCACTAAATCTGCTGCAGTTAAAAAGCTTTTATAAGGATCGAGCTCGGCGGTCCACCGCAAGGCGTCCTACCGCCAGTCCCAGCCCCTATGCCTTGGGGTGCCTCCTGATGCTCTTCACTGAGTATCCCGGGGTCCCGAAGCATTTCCTTTGAAAAAATTAAGTGTCCAAACTACAGGTGGTGTAGCTTGCTTAACAGCTGGGATAATCCGCTGACTAGCAGACACTGCTACTAGGCACAAAGTATTTCCTGGGCTAGATGCAGTTAAAAATTTGTAATTAGATACTGTCGTTGGATGCTGAGAAAGCATTCCATAGAGTCTCCTGGCACGCCATATATTATTCTCTTAAAAAGCTTGGGATAGGGGTCTAGGGGACCCTTTTATAGCCAAAGTCACGGCCCTGTATCGCAATACGTCACCTAGGCTGAAGATAAATGGAACTGTGGCACCCCGAGGGCTTGGTTGCTACAGAGGTATTGCACCTCACCCAGAGGTGTGATATCTTACTCTCAGGTAAGGATGGAGTGTGGATCAGGACCCCGACACCTGCATGCATTACATCACATTTCCGTGGGGCAGGGCGACCAATATGCCTCTGAGATGGGCAAGACAGTCCCTGTCCCTGGCTGGAGTGGGGGGAGGGAACACTGAGGAAGGGGAACCCTGTAGTGAAGGAGCAGGGAGGAAGCAGTTCCTGGGTGCATTGAGAAGGAAGTATAAAAGGTGGGCACAATCTTAGTTCAGTGCAGAGAAGTCTGAGCAGAAGTGACAGGGAGCAGGGGCTCTGCATGAGCTCTGCTCCGGAGGCGGGCCTAGTAACAGAGGCCCAGGCCTGGAAGAGGGAGAAGGAAGGAAGAGGAGCGGAGAAGGCTCCAGGAACGAGGAACGAAGGGATCCCAGGGGTGCGGACGGGCGAGTCGCCACCGCACGCCCGAATCCACCTGCGTGGAGGGGTCAGGCCAAAGGGGGAGACCGGTCCCCGAAACTAGTGGAGGCAGGAAACGACCCTCAGCTAGAAACCGGAGGCTGTGACATTTTATGTGGCGCAGCCCCTCGTTACACCCGCTAGGAAGGCACCACATAGGGTCAGGGAAACTGGCGCCAAGTTTACCAAGAGGAGGCCCGAGGCAGCCGGACAGAAGCGTTGGTAAGAAAGACCAGACAAAGGACACACAAAGGGGGTCCTGTGAAGCGCTCCAAAGTTATCTGGGAGTTGTCTGAGCCCCTCACCTGGTAAGCACAGTACGACGTGGGCAGCCGTTACCTGCAGAAGTGGTCTGGATAATAAGAACTGTGAGTAAAGGCCCTGGACTGCATCACTGACTCCGTGTCGTTACTGCTGCTGCCCTGCACCATCACCCCCTTCCTCCGCATACACTGCCCTGAGGCTATACTCCTCCCGTGGGGAGTTATGCTATGCTCTGCTGCACCCACAACACCAGCCTCAGCGGTCTGCCCTGCAGCGGCGGTTCACTCTGACCGCAATCCACGGGTGGCGTAGTCGGACATTTAAACATCAAAACCACATAAATAGTTCCGCCACTGGTTTGACCGCCCTGAGCCACGGAACCGGGTCGCCGCCACGGAGACTACAACCACCAGCATCCACCAAAAAGGGTCCGGCTCCGGGTGTCCCAAGGCCCAGGGGGCGCGTCAGAACATTTTCATCACCTTTCATAATCACCAATGGGACAAGGCAGGGATGTCCTCTGTCCCCTCTCTTATACATCCTAGTGACGGAGCACCTGCTCTCATCAATTCGCCATAACCCCAATATTAGGTGGATTGAAGTGGGAGGCACCGAGTACAAGTGCTCTCTATTTGCTGATGATGTCCTAGTATATATCACTCAATCACATATATCCATCCCTGCTGTTATGGCTGAAATAGATCACTTTGTTACATGGTCAAATTTTAAAATCAATGCAGCGAAGTCTGAGGCCCTCGATGTCTCCCTCCCAAAATCCATACAGGATTCCATCCAGTCCAACTTTACCTTTGCCTGGCCCTCACAGGGTATCAAATACTTAGGAATTCCTATTCATAGAGACCTCTCCCGTCTATGTTATCTTAATTTTGGACCCTTTATTGAACAGCTCCATACAGACCACGGTTGGCAAGTTAGAACTGTAAGATTCACTACGTGAACCACTGGTGTTTTGTGGAAAAGCACATGTACACTGTGTTCCAAATTATTATGCAAAAAGTGTTTAAGAGTGATAAGGGAAGAATTTGTTTGTTTGTCAGTTAAACTCATTGATGGTGATGTGTGTCAGGGCTCTTTATATCACTGTAAGCAATTGCAGACACCTGTGCTAATTAGTTTGGCAGGTGTGTCCAATGAAAGGCAAGACTACTTAAGAAGGCTGTCCCACATTATTAAGCAGCCTACATTTTCTGCCAAAATGGGAAAGAAAAAGGATGTGTTGGCTGCTGAGAAGCAACAAATTGTGGAGTGTTTAGGTGAAGGCATGACTACAATCAACATTGTGCGATGATCAGGATGAAGTGTCTTGGCAATCAAGAAGTATGTAGCTGATTCACAGTACACACGTGTGCGTGCTGATAAGGGCAAATTGAGGACTCTTTCCTACAAGCAATTACGTCAGGTTAAAAGAGCAGCGGCAAAAAAGCCTTGTCATAGCAGCAGACAAGTTTTTGAAGCTGCTGGTGCCTCCAACGTCCCCCGAACAACAAGATGCAGGGTCCTTCAGAGGTTTGCAGCTGTGCGTACGCCATCCTGTCGACCTCCTCTATCCACTTCACACAAGCAGAAACGGCTCCAGTGGGCCAAACATTACATGAAGACTGATTTCAAAACTGTTTTGTTCACGGATGAGTGCCGTGCAACGCTCGATGGTCCAGATGGATGGAGTGGAGGATGGCTGGTTGATGGACACCCCATGCAAACACGGCTACAGCACCAACAAGGAGGAGGTGGAGTAATGTTTTGGGCTGGAATCATGGGGAGAGAGATTGTCGGCCCCTTTAGGATCCTTGAAGGGGTAAAGATGAACTCCATAATGTATGTGGAGTTTCTCAAACAGCACTTCCTGCCATGGTTCAAGAAGAAGAACCGTGTATTCCACAGCAAGATCATTTTTATGCATGATAATGCACCGTCTCATGCTGCACACAACACATCTGCATCTCTGGCTGATATGGGCATAAAAGGGGACAAACTTATGCTGTGACCCCAATGCTCCCCTGACCTCTACCCCATTCAGAACCTCTGGAGCATCATCAAAAGGAGTGTCTATGATGGTGGGAGGCAGTTCACATCTAAGCAACAGCTCTGGGAGGGTATTCTGTCCTCATGCAAAACAATTGAAGCAGAAACCATCCAAAACCTGACAAATTCAATGGACGAGAGAGTTCAGAAGCTCCTTTCGAACAAGGGGTCCTATGTGCAAATGTAACATCACCTAGAATAAAGTTTTGAGTTGAAAACTGTTTGATTTCAGTTTCTAATAACCTGCTAATGCTTATAATTTCAAAAATGACCATTTTTTTGGTCTTTATTAAAATGAAAAGGTTGATCGAAGAGTGTGGGGGATCTAAGAGTGTGGCAACCCAGTAGTCAGGATTACTTCGAATTCTGACAATCTGAGGGTCATGTTGCAGGTAGTGCAGCAAGAAGGCACTTATGTGTCTTGCGCATCTTGGAGCCCCAAAATTATTTTCCGGGCTAGATACAGCTAAAAATTATTATTAATTTTAAATCTGGTGGAGCTTAGTATAGATGGCCTAATAGAATCAGTACTGCACACTGCTACAAAGCCCAAATTATTTTCCAGCCAAGATACAGATAAACATGATTAGTAATTTTAAATCTGGTGGAGCTTAGTATAGATGGCCTATTAGAATCAGTGCTGCACACTGCTACAAAGCCCAAATTATTTTCCAGCCAAGATACAGATAAACATGATTAGTAATTTGAAAGCTTAAAACGGTTGGTGAGGTGATTTTAACCAATCATCAAGCTTTTACTCTCCCCAGGATGACACAGGGGTAGAAAAGTCGTTTCGGATCCATGATTTGTTCATCTTTATGAACGTGAGTCTGTCTACATTATCAGTGGAGAGCCGCGTGCGCTTATCTGTCAGCACACCACCAGCAGTGCTGAACACACGTTCAGACAGAACGCTGGCTGCGGGGCATGACAAGATCTCCAAGGCGTAAGTGGCTAGCTCCGGCCATTTATCCAGATTGGAAGCCCAAAAAGAGCAAGGGTCCAGTGACACAGTCATGGCTTCATTGTTTACTTGGAGATACTCCTGTACCATCGTCTCTAGGCGTTGACTATGTGTCAGACTTCTTGTCTCCTGTGGCCTTGCAAAGGATGGGCTAAAAAAGTGGTGAAATGATTCCGCAAACTTGATGTTACAAGCAGATACTGTGTTTCTGTTACGGTTTGAGTGCTGAACACTCGACGGTCCCACGGTTGGCAAGTTGGAACTGTGAGATTCACTACGTGCACCACTGGTGTTTTGTGGAAAAGCACATGTAAGATTCTGCAACAGTCTCTGCTGATACTCCTGCATGCGTGCATCCCTTTCTATGGCAGGAATAATTTCTGCAAATTTACTTTTGTACCGGGGATCTAACAGTGTGGCAACCCAGTAGTCAGGATTATTTCTAATTCTCACAATTCGAGGGTCATGTTGCAGGTAGTGCAGCAAGAAGGCACTCATGTGTCTTGCGCATCCAGGAGCACCAAGTAACAATCATGCTTCCTTCCTCTGTCCTCTCCCCCCAACCTCGCACAACAGAAATGTGATCAAGGTCTCCCTCATCTGATGAGTCTTCCATCAGTTCGTCCTCCACTTCTTCCTGGGCTCCTGCACCTTCCTCACTAGTTTGGCTGCTACCATGTGCCCTGGTAAAACCATCTCCCCCACCCTCACATGCCTGCCGCCTTGGTGCTGCCGACCGTCTGGACCTTGCAGATGTTAGCCCTTCCGCATACAACTCCTCCTCCTCTACTTCCTCCACCTCCTCTTGTGCCACCACCTGACTCCGAATTCTGTTTAACATGTGCTCCAGCATGTAAATCACCGGAATAGTCATGCTGATAATGGCATCGTCAGCACTAAACATCTTCGTTGCCATTTCAAAACTGTGCAGAAGGGTGCATAGGTCCCTGATCTGAGACCACTCCTCCAGCGTGATTTGCCCCACCTCTGGATCTCGTTGGCCCAGGCTATACGTCAGAACGTATTGCACCAGGGCTTGTCGATGCTGCCACAGTCGCTGCAACATGTGCAGAGTTGAATTCCACCGGGTAGGCACATCGCATTTTAGCCGGTGAAGTGGCAGGCCCAACGACTTCTGTAGAGATGTAAGTCGCTGAGCTGCGGGATGCGAATGACGGAAGTGAGCACACAGCGACCGTGCCCTCTCCAGAAGGCCATCTAGTCCGGGATAGTGGGCTAAAAATTGCTGGACAACCAGGTTCAACACGTGAGCCATACAAGGCACGTGTGTGACATTGCCCCGACGAAGGGCCGCACCCAGGTTTGCAGCATTGTCGCACACGGCCTTCCCTGGTTTCAAGTCCAGTGGAGACAACCTTTCATGAAATTGGTTCTCCAGAGCTGACCACAACTCCTCAGCTGTGTGACTCACATTTCCCAGACATTTCAAAGTAAAAACCGCCTGATGACGTTGAGCCCTACTGCCAGCATAGTAAGAAGGTGTGCAGGATCCCTTCTGCGCAGTTAGAAAGCTTGTGGCATGACCATACAGGCTTTGGGTGCAGGTGGAGGACCGAGAGGAGGTTGAGGAGGCAGAAGCAGTGGAGGAACTTTGACATAAAGAGGATTGACGCACAACTCGTGGGGACGGCAAGTCTTGGACAGCAGCCCCTTGTCCTGCTGTCACCATAGTTACCCAGTGCCCAGTCAGCGACATGTAACGCCCCTGTCCATGCCTACTCGTCCATGTGTCTGTGGTAAAATGCACCCTGTCACACACAGAGTTTCTCAAAGAAGCGGTGATGTTGTGTGCGACATGCTGGTGGAGCGCAGGCACACCTTTCTTTGAGAAGTAGTGCCGACTGGGCATCTGGTACTGGGGCACTGCGACGGACATAAGGTCTCGAAAATCCTCTGTGTCCACCAGGCGGAAAGGCAGCATTTCTGTAGCCAAGAGCTTGCAGATGGTGAAATTTAACCTCTTAGCTTTCTCATGGCTAGGAGGAAATGGTCTTTTACATGTCCACATCTGAGGGACCGAGGGCTGGCTATTGTGCTTAGACGGGGTTGATAAGGGTGTCCCCGGCAAACTGCCGGTCTGTGAGGAAGATGCAGGCGGACATGTTAGGTTGCCTTGATCCAAAGGTGGTGCTATCGATGTCGGACAGCGCTCAACACCAGCTGGTGTTACCACCTCCAAAGAAAATGATGACCTGCCAATCACGCTGGCTGTTGCGGGTAAAGAGGTGGCAGGTCTGCGTCCCAAAACAGGTGTGACTGCTGTCCCCCCAGTCACAGAGGATGAAGAGGCCGCGGATGCACAAGATATGGCAGACGGTGGTTGGCCCGGCCGGCTAAGCCGCATTGTAGCACAGTGAGCTTCCCACTGCAGCTTATGCTTCATGTCCATGTGCCGGTTCATGCATGAAGTACTCAAACTATGTATTTTTTGGCCTCTACTTAGCTTTTGCTGACAAATGTTACAGATAACACGAGTTGGGTCATCTTTATCGATCTGAAAAAATGCCCAGGCTATGCAAGGCTTAGCACCCATGCGACCTGAAGAGCCACCACGACTTGTGGTGAGAGGCAGAGTTGTGTTTGAGGATGCAGTTGTTGACGTGCTTCCAGTACTACGTCTCTGTCCAGGAAGGCGCAACCTGACCTCGTCGTCACTAGCATTCTCCTCCACCTCCTCTGCTGTCTTCATCTCTTGGCTGACTGTGGGTTGACAGTAAGTGGGATCTCCAACCTCATCATCATCACCCTGTGCGTTATCACACCCGTCGTCCTCAGAGCCAACCTGTTCCTGCCCTGACAAAAAACTAAAGTTGTCGCTCCAATCAGGTATTTGAGTCTCATCATCGTCTTCCTCATTGTCTCCACCAACAGGAGTTACAGTTTGGGAATGAGGGTCTACATTATGGTTAGAACCTTCAGCGTCTGGTCCTGGATCCGACTCATAAAGATTCTGGGCATCAGTGCAGATCATTTCCGCGCCTGGATTCACAGAAGTGCTGGAGAAGGCCTCTGATTCCCAGGCTATAGTATGAGTAAACAGCTCTGCAGACTCAACCATCTGTTCTACCTCATACTCAGACGGGCAGCTGGAGATTTGGGAGCTGTGAGGAAGCAAGTGCGATTGGGGTGACACCTTTGAGGACTGGAGTATTTGTGATGTTGAAGTTGATGTGGAGGAGAGCCCACTAAAAGGAGCACTTGATATCCATTGAAGCACCTGCTGTTTTTGTGCCTCATCTGGAATTTGTAGCGATTGGCGTGGCCGTAAGAAAGGGATCTTATCACATTGTCCGCTAAAAGAAGTAGACATTTTAGTTTGGCTGGAAGATGGTCTTTCTTCTGCAGATGTTACTGTTGCTTTAACACCTACCCCATGGACACAACCTTTTTTCCCCTTCCCAACACGCCTATTCCCCTTTCCACCAGCAGCAGGCCTTTTTCCACTCATTTTGGTGGTTAACTAATTCACAACTCTGGAGTTGTTTGCACAAAAAAACAATGGATGGGAACCGAGGAGAGCTGAGTGGCCAAACTGTGGTATTAGGCCAAAAATATTGGCTGGGTTAGATGCAGAAAAAAATTATATTCAATTTGCAACCTGATGGAGGTCAGTATAGATGGACTAATAGAACAAGTCCCACACACTGCTAGAAGCCCAAATATTTTTTCAGAGCTAGATGCAGAAAAAAATTAAATTCAATTTGCAACCTGATGGAGGTCAGTATAGATGGACTAATAGACCAAGTCCCACACACTGCTAGAAGCCCAAATATTTTTTCAGAGCTAGATGCAGAAAAAAAATATATTAAATTTGCAACCTGATGGAGGTCAGTATAGATGGACTAATAGACCAAGTCCCACACACTGCTAGAAGCCCAAATATTTTTTCAGAGCTAGATGCAGAAAAAAATATTTTTTATTTGCAACCTGATGGAGGTCAGTATAGATGGACTAATAGACCAAGTCCCACACACTGCTAGAAGCCCAAATATTTTTTCAGAGCTAGATGCTGAAAAAAATTATATTCAATTTGCAACCTGATGGAGGTCAGTATAGATGGACTAATAGAACAAGTCCCACACACTGCTAGAAGCCCAAATATTTTTTCAGAGCTAGATGAAGAAAAAAATTATTTTTAATTTGCAACCTGATGGAGGTCAGTCTAGATGGACTAATAGAACAAGTCCCACACACTGCTAGAAGCCCAAATATTTTTTCAGAGCTAGATGCAGAAAAAAATTATATTCAATTTGCAACCTGATGGAGGTCAGTATAGATGGACTAATAGACCAAGTCCCACACACTGCTAGAAGCCCAAATATTTTTTCAGGGCTAGATGCAGAAAAAAATTATATTGAATTTGCAACCTGATGGAGGTCAGTATAGATGGACTAATAGACCAAGTCCCACACACTGCTAGAAGCCCAAATATTTTTTCAGAGCTAGATGCAGAAAAAAATATTTTTAATTTGCAACCTGATGGAGGTCAGTATAGATGGACTAATAGACCAAGTCCCACACACTGCTAGAAGCCCAAATATTTTTTCAGAGCTAGATGCAGAAAAAAAATATATTCAATTTGCAACCTGATGGAGGTCAGTATAGATGGACTAATAGAACAAGTCGCACACACTGCTAGAAGCCCAAATATTTTTTCAGAGCTAGATGCAGAAAAAAAATATTTTTAATTTGCCACCTGATGGAGATCAGTATAGATGGACTAATAGAACAAGTCCCACACACTGCTAGAAGCCCAAATATTTTTTCAGAGCTAGATGCAGAAAAAAATTATATTCAATTTGCAACCTGATGGAGGTCAGTACAGATGGACTAATAGAACAAGTCCCACACACTGCTAGAAGCCCAAATATTTTTTCAGAGATAGATGCAGAAAAAAATTATATTCAATTTGCAACCTGATGGAGGTCAGTATAGATGGACTAATAGAACAAGTCGCACACACTGCTAGAAGCCCAAATATTTTTTCAGAGCTAGATGCAGAAAAAAAATATTTTTCATTTGCAACCTGATGGAGGTCAGTATAGATGGACTAATAGACCAAGTCCTACACACTGCCAGGAGCCCAAATATTTTTTCAGAGCTAGATGCTGAAAAAAATTATATTGAATTTGCAACCTGATGGAGGTCAGTATAGATGGACTAATAGAACAATTCCCACACACTGCTAGAAGCCCAAATATTTTTTCAGAGCTAGATGCAGAAAAAAAATATTTTTAATTTGCAACCTGATGGAGGTCAGTATAGATGGACTAATACACCAAGTCCCACACTGCTAGAAGCCCAAATATTTTTTCAGAGCTAGATGCAGAAAAAATTATATTCAATTTGCAACCTGATGGAGGTCAGTATAGATGGACTAATAGAACAAGTCCCACACACTGCTAGAAGCCCAAATATTTTTTCAGAGCTAGATGAAGAAAAAAATTATTTTTAATTTGCAACCTGATGGAGGTCAGTATAGATGGACTAATAGACCAAGTCCCACACACTGCTAGAAGCCCAAATATTTTTCAGAGCTAGATGCAGAAAAAAATTATATTCAATTTGCAACCTGATGGAGGTCAGTATAGATGGACTAATAGAACAAGTCCCACACACTGCTAGAAGCCCAAATATTTTTTCAGAGCTAGATGCAGAAAAAAATTATATTGAATTTGCAACCTGATGGAGGTCAGTATAGATGGACTAATAGAAAAAGTCCCACACACTGCTAGAAGCCCAAATATTTTTTCAGAGCTAGATGCAGAAAAAAATTATATTCAATTTGCAACCTGATGGAGGTCAGTATAGATGGACTAATAGAACAAGTCCCACACACTGCTAGAAGCCCAAATATTTTTTCAGCGCTTGATGTAGATAAAAATTATTTTTAATTTACAACCTGATGGAGGTCAGTATAGATGGACTAATAGAACAAGTCCCACACACTGCTAGAAGCCCAAATATTTTTTCAGAGCTAGATGCAGATAAAAATTATTTTTAATTTACAACCTGATGGAGGTCAGTATAGATGGACTAATAGAACAAGTCCCACACACTGTTAGAAGCCCAAATATTTTTTCAGAGCTAGATGCAGAAAAAAATTATATTCAATTTGCAACCTTATGGAGGTCAGTATAGATGGACTAATGGAATGATGCTATGCCCAAAAGGTTTTACTTCACTAGGTACAGTAAAACAATTGGTATTCTATACACAGGTGGTGTAGCTTGCGACACAGATAGGCTACTCCACTGACTAACACACTCTGCAATAGGCCAAAAAGGATTAGCTTTGCTAGATTTAGCCAAATGCTGTGAAAAAAACTTGCACAGCACTGGCCCAGACCTGCCTGGCAAAAACTGATAAGAACTGATGTAACTTAGTCCTGAAAAGGACTGAAATTACAATTAGTCTTTACTCCCAACCTATCTATTTAAGAGCACAGACCTGCCTGATAAAAGTCGTAGGAAATGCTGTAACCTAGTCCTTAAAAGGACTGCAATCACAACTCTTCCCTACTCCCAAGCTATCTGTAGATTTGTGCGAAAATTGGCTTTAAATTATCAAGGTATAGCGCACACAGCAACAGCGGTGCCGTCTAACACGCAGCTGCAGCAGTGAGAAAATGGTGGCGATGGGGAAAATGGCTTGGTCTTATAGGGCAAGGACATGTGACATACACTGCCAATGACACATGCCCTTGCTTGTGTGAAAAAAGCAGTTCGCTCCGTGTGTGCTCTGCTGATAGGCTGACAGATTGCACCTCCCCACTGTAAATGCGGGAAAGAGAAAAAAAAATGGAGATCGTCATTATTCCTGCAGAGATCCATCCCCTGCCCCTCCCCCCGCCCCGCTGAACACTCAAATTGCGTATTAACATTAATTTTCAGCATTACTGAGAAAAAATCCAGTTATGATTTTGGTGCACGAACAGTTATCGAACATAACCTCGAACAGCCGAATTTTTTTCAAATTGTTCGTGTTCGCCGAACGGCTCGAACACCGCCCAAAACAGCTCGAATTTGAGATTGGCGAACAGTTCGAGTCAAACAATGCTCATCTCTAGTACCAACCTCTTCATGGGGCTTTTCGAGTCCCTTTGCAGGGTCCCTCCTGCCAATGGGTATTGCAGGGTCCCACATTGCGGGTCCCTCCTGCCAATGGGTACAATGGTCTTTTACAGAAGATTTATAGATGATTTATTTTTTGTTTGGTCAGGAACCCGTGAGGAAGTACAATTATTTGTTGACAACCTGAACAAAGATCCTTGGGGGTTGGAATTCACCTTCACAATTTTTAGATTTGTATTGAATTTCTCAATCTGGTTATTTCGAAGAATTATGATAGTGAAATCTATACGTCCATCCATTTCAAGAAAGGTGACATTAATGGCTATCTAGAATATTCTAGTGGTCACCTTCCAAAGTGGATAAGAAATGTACCATATTGACAATATTGGCACATTCGAAATAATTGCACTAAAAATGCAGATTTTTTTAAAGAGCCATGCGTTTTGAAGAAAAGGTTTAGAGAAAAGGCTACCCTAAAGGTATCCTGAGGGATGCTTTTATTAGAACCAAGGATCTTCATCAGATTGTCTGGCCAAGATTAGGGACAAAGCATGAAATTGGTGAGAGAATCTAGGGTTGACAATAAGTTCGAACATAGTTTCATTACCAACCTTAATAGGTCCCATAATACTATTAGGGGTTTGTTGAACAAGTATTGGTTTATTTTAGGGAATGACCCTATTTTGGATATGAGTCTACCTAAAACTCTGAGCATTGTTTTTAGAAGGGATATAAATCTAAAAAGTCATATTGCACTTAGTCGCATTAATAGAATTAGGAAGTCATCTAAGATGTCTGGTCAGTCTTTAATCCCTGAATTGATTGGGATCTACCATTGTGGGAGCCCTAAATATCTGTGTTGTCCAATGTTGAAGCATGGTTGCAGAAATTTCCAGTCTAGGACAACTGGGGAGGTGTTTTCCTTCAACAAATTTTAGAACTGCAATACATCATTTGTTATCTCTTTATTAGAGTGTGGCTACGGTCTTCAGCATGTTGGACATACAATCCAACCTGTCCATAACAGATTGAACAAACATAGGGATAATATAAAAAATGGGATATTAGACCATAGTTTGTTGAGACATTTTTTAATGGACTATCTAAAAAATCCTGACAGCCTACATCTTACATTTTGCAGCAAATACCAGATACTACCCCTTACTGCCTTCAGAGATTAAATAATAGGGAAGCCTTCTGGATTTTCAAACCAGCTACCTTGTGTCTAGAAGTATTAAATATTAGTATTGCATACACATGCTGATTTTTATTTATCATTGACTATTTTTTATATATTTTTCAATCCTTTTTGCCTAAGACCTCTTATGTCAGATAGTCATAAGCATTGAATATGGGTGTCAAAACATATGCAATGTATTGTTTAATGCAATTTACGTTATTTTATCAGTAACTATTGTTATTGTGTGGGACAGGTGCACTGAGTATGTCTGCTGATGTATTCAGTGCGAGATCATGCTCTGATGTGTTTTAATCATATATATTGTTATTTCATAATTTTAGTCTTTATAGGAACCCTAGGAGGCTTGAATATTGAGAGATGCAATACTATGAATTTTGTATTTTTAACTAGATCTATTAAAGCTTTTATATCAAATATTTATTTTATATTGTATAGCATTCTAAATTGAATTTGTAAGTCACTATCAACCTGTATAAAGGTAATGAGTGACGCCCTGCTTTGTATTCACCTGATGAAGGGGACGGACCATCCCTGAAACGCGTAGAGCAATTAAAGCAATTCTTTCCATTTGCTCTCCTCTGCCTGGACGATATCCGATTTTTTCTCTCTCCTTCTCCTGTCCTTGGTACTGCTCCATGTTAAGGTGCTTGAGGCTGGCGGATGGTGCAGAAGCGGTTTGTGAGGACTATTCACGCCGTATTTCAGCATTGTGCCTGTCCAGCACAAATATCAGAGCTAAACGGGATTAACCTCCCTCCCCCTGTTTGGTGTTGTCGATTCACACATGGAGTGCTCTTTCTTGTTCTTTTCTTTTCAGGGAATTTGCAGCAGGTTCAGAAGCAGAGCCTGCTCCACATTAGGCAGATACCAGCTATCTATAATATAACTCTACAAGCGTCCCTCTGTCTGAAGCCTCTAAAGACTGCACAAGCACGACACGCCTGCACAGTCTGGCTCCAGACAGAAGAACGCATGGAGCCGTTACAGGTAAGAGGAGTGTATGGCGCCGGAGATCGTGGTATGCGTAGACACTGAACACATACCGCGATCTCCGGCGCCATACTTAAATACTTACCTGACTGGGAGGAGCGTTGCCGCGGCGCCTCTCTTCTGGCCGGAGACCGGTGGCGGAGTGAAGGCGTTGGAATCGGCGCATGCTCATAGCGCTATCCGGCGCCATTTTACGTTACAGTGTGTCTTCAGCAAAATGGCGCCTGACAGCGCGGTATGGGCACGCACGTACTCCTGTGCTGCACTCCTCCCCTGGCCTCCGGCAGAACAGGACACAGCAGTGCTGGAGCACAAGGAAGAAAGGTGAGTATAAGTGTTTATTTTTTTTGTATGTGTGCTGTGAAAGGGATGAGGGGTACCATGCATACCAGGATTGGGGAGTGAGGAGGCCACACATACCAGGATTGGGGGATGAGGGGGCCACACATACCAGGATTGGGGGATGAGGAAGCCACACATACCATGATTGGGGGATGAGGGGTACCATACATACCAGAATTGAGGGGTACCATGCATACCAGGATTGGGGGGTGAGGGGTGCGATGCATACCAGGATTAGGGGTGAGGGGACCACGCATACCAGGATTGAGAGATGAGGGGGCCACATATACAAGGATTGGGGATGAGGAGTACCATACATACCAGGATTGGAAGTGAGGGGACCACGCATACCAGGATTGGGAGGTGAGGGGGCCACACATACCAGGATTGGGGGATGAGGGGGCCACACATACCAGGATTGGGGGATGAGGGAGCCACACATACCAGGATTGGGGGATGAGGGGTACCATGCACACCAGGATTGAGCAGTGAGGGGTGCCATGCATACCAGGATTGGGGGATGAGGGGACCATGCATACAATGATTGGGGGTGAGGGGACCATGCATACCAGGATTGGGGGTGAGGGGACCACACATACCAGGATTGGGGGATGAGGGGTACCATGCATACCAGGATTGGGGGATGAGGGGTACCATGCATACCAGGATTGGGGGATGAGGGGTACCATGTATACCAAGATTGGGGGATGAGGGGTACCATGCATAGCAGGATTGGGGGATGAGGAGTGCCATACATACCAGGATAGGGATGAGGGGGCCATACATACCAGGATTGGGGATGAGAAAGCCATGCATACCAGTATGAGGGATTGGGTGCCAGCATACCAGGATTGGGATGAGGGGTGCCATGTATATCAAATTTGGGATGAGGGGTGCCATGCATACCAGGATGAGAGATGGGGTGCCATGCATACCAGGATTGGGATGAGGGGTGCCATGTATACCATATTTGAAATGAGGGGTGCCATGTATACCAGGATTGGGGATGGGGGTGCCATGCATACCAGGATTGGGGATGGGGGAGTGCCATGCATACCAGGATTGGGGATTAGGGGTGCCATGCATACTAGGATTGGGGATGAGGAGTGCCATGCATACCATGATTGGGGGATGAAGGGTGCCATGCATACCAGAATTGAGGGGTGAGGGGTACCATGCATACCAGGATTGGGGGATGAGGGGTACCATGCATACCAGGATAGGGATCTGGGGGGGGCCATGCATACCAGGATAGGGATGAGGGGTACCATGTATACCAGGATATGGATGAGGGGTACCATGCATACCAGGATAGGGATGAGGGGTACCATGCATACCAGGATGAGGGATGGGGTGCCATGCATACCAGGATAGGGATGAGGGAGCCATGCATACCAGGATTAGGGGTGCCATGCATGCCAGGATTGGGATGAGGGGTGCCATGCATGCCAGGATTGGGGATGAGGGGTGCCATGCATACTAGGATTGGGGGTGAGGAGTGCCATGCATACAGGATTAGGAGTGAGGGGTGCCATGCATACCAGGATAGGGATGAGGGGTACCATGTATACCAGGATAGGGATGAGGGGTACCATGCATACCAGGATGAGGGATGGGGTGCCATGCATACCAGGACAGGGAGGAGGGAGCCATGCATACCAGGATGAGGGGTGCCATGCATGCCAGGATTGGGATGAGGGGTGCCATGCATGCCAGGATTTGGGATGAGGGGTGCCATGCATAACAGGATTGGGGATGAGGGGTGCCATGCATACCAAGATTGGGGGTGAGGAGTGCCATGCATACAGGATTGGGAGTGAGGGGTGCCATGCATACCAGGATAGGGATGAGGGGTACCATGTATACCAGGATAGGGATGAGGGGTACCATGCATACCAGGATGAGGGATGGGGTGCCATGCATACCAGGATAGGGATGAGGGGTACCATGCATACCAGGATGAGGGATGGGGTGCCATGCATACCAGGATAGGGATGAGGGAGCCATGCATACCAGGATGAGGGGTGCCATGCATGCCAGGATTAGGATGAGGGGTGCCGTGCATGCCAGGATTGGGGATGAGGGGTGCCATGCATAACAGGATTGGGGATGAGGGGTGCCATGCATACCAGGATAGGGTGAGGAGTGCCATGCATACAGGATTGGGAGTGAGGGGTGCCATGCATACCAGGATAGGGATGAGGGGTACCATGTATACCAGGATAGGGATGAGGGGTACCTTGCATACCAGGTTGAGGGATGGGGTGCCATGCATACCAGGATAGGGAGGAGGGAGCCATGCATACCAGGATGAGGGGTGCTATGCATGCCAGGATTGGGATGAGGGGTGCCATGTATGCCAGGATTGGGGATGAGGGGTGCCATGCACATCACAGGATTGGGAGTGAGGGGTGCCATGCATACCAGGATAGGGATGAGGCGTGCCATGCATACCAGGATTAGTGGTGAGAGGTGCCATGCATACCAGGATGGGGGTGAGTGGTGCCATGCATACCAGGATTGAGGGTGACGGGTGCCATGCGTACCAGGATTGAGGATGAGGGGTGCCATGCATACCAGGATAGGGATGAGGGCAGCATATAACCGGATGGGGGAACAGGATTGGGGAGCACAAATACCAGGATGGGGGCAGCACAAATACCAGGATGGGGCCAGCACAAATACCAGCATGGGAGACCATACACCAATAAAAATGCTCGCCACCGGGGCGTAGAATGGGCTCCATGGCTAGTATTATATAGCTGGCATCTGCTTCTAAGAGTAGTTATTGGTGCACCTGCTGGTCACTGTTGTTAACTCTCAGTGATAGTGGCATGTAAGTACCCCGATCCATCCTAAACAATAATTTGGGCATCCATCAGCCCACCCGTGATGAGATTGCAGTGAACCAACGGATTTCAATGATAACAGGGGACAGGATGAATGTCTCCTGTGACATCCAGCCTGTGAATGGGCGTAATAGAATACAGTCATTTTTACAATATACAGCACTACTGCGGTATTGCTGCATATAATACAAGCGACCTAATGATAGGAGATTCAAGCAGGTTCAAGTCCCCTAAAGGGACTAACAAATAAAATAAAAAGTAGAAAATAATTATTTTTTAAATCTTTAAAATTTAAAAACTATAAAAGTTTGAAACACCACCCGTTAACCTGTTTCCTCCATTAACAAAAAAAAATTTAAAAAATGAAAAAAACATATATATTTGGTATCGTTGCTCCCAGAATATTCTGATCTATCAAAATATAAAACTGATCAAGTCGATCTGTAAACACTTTATCGATAAAAAAATCCAAGCACCAAAATAGTTTTTTCTATTGACGCAATAGTGCTAAAAAGTGCAATAATAAATGATCAAAACATGTTATCCACACCAAAATAATATAAATAAAAGCATCAACTCACCACCCAAAAAATAAAGTCCCCACACAGCTCCATTGATGGTAATAAAAAAGTTACGGGTCTCGTAAAATGTTCACACAAACCAATTTTTTTTTTGTTTTACAAAATTCAGAATTTTTTTAAACCAATACATAGTAAAATAACGATACATGTTTGGTATCTCAATAATCATTGGGACCTAGAAAATCATTTTTCCAGGTAATTTTTATGCAACATGAACATTGTAAAATAACTCCGCCCCGTCCCCCAAAAAACAAACAAAAAAACTAATGCAGGAATTGCGTTTTATTTTTTCACTATTTCACTGAACCTGGAATTTTTTTTACATTTTCCCTTACGCTATATAATAAAATTAATGATGTCATTTGTGAGGACCTGGCCACTTACTAAATACTTTTCCAGCACTGAGCACCCATTTTCGTCAATCTTAATTTTATGTTTTGTTAGAAATTAGCTTGCTGTGTTTTGTTAGTGATTTGTTTGCTCATCAGTTCAACCTCAGGTATCTATTCCATTCAGTGACCATATCTCCGAGACCTTGGGCCATTGTTCTCTCCGTCACCACAGGTAGTCTCACATGCAAACCCAGGGGATGGGTTCCACCTGAGAAAATATCTCCACTAAGGCACAATTAGCTGGGGGAGGGAGGGGTGAGCTCTTCTGCCGATTCAGGGGGCTGAACCCTGTGCAGGAGAAAGAGAAGATTCATTGCTAGTCGGACTGAGAGCTGGGTGGTATCACGGGCTGCGGTCGTGATATCCATCATCCAAAGGAGCATATGTTGTGACTGCCAATATACCGACGGGAGATACTAAAAGCTGTGGGCCAACCAAAAGTTGGGAGACAGTGGGTATCACCTGGTACAGGGCAGTGGAACTACTGATCCCAGGTTGGGAACTCGAGGACTAAGAGAATTGCCTGTTGGACATTTACCTGGAATTGCTGTTCACAGTTGTCAGAAGGAATAAAACTATTTGCATCGATAACCTGCCTAGGTGATTATTAAAATCCACAACCGCACATCTTTACCAGTGGTGGCAGCAGTGGGATCACCTATCTCTGGACAGCATACCAGGGAAAGTTACTGAGCGGTGACTTGGCAGAAGAGATGGCAGACTCCATCTACAAGAGGCTCAAGAAGGAGGTTGTTTCGGATCAGGGAACCCAATTCAAGGGTGAGGTATTTCGTACCCTGTGGAGTCGGTCTGGGGTCTGACCAGTGTTCACCTCTGCATACCACCCACAAACAAATGGACTCTGTGAGCGATTCAATGGGACCCTGAAACGGTTGATCTGCGCATATACGTGGAGGCAGAGGGGGGGGGGGGGACTGGGAAGAAGCTCTGCCCCAGCTCCTGTTTGCCTACAGAGAGGTGCCACAGGCTTCTACCATTTTTCCCCATTCAAACTCTTATATGGCAGGCAGCCTCGGGGCCTGCTAGACTTGGTGCGAGAACACTGGGAAGACCGATCAGATTCTGGGGGGGGGGGGGTGCCAGTGCTCCGCTATGTGAGGCAGTTACGAGAGAGGATACAACACCTTGGGCGGCTTGCACGGGTACATCTAGGGGAGGTACAAGGGCAACAGAAAACCTACTATGATAGGGGCACCCAGCACCGAGAATTCACAGTAGGCCAGCAAGTGCTGGTACTATCTCCCGTCCACCATGACAAGTTGCAGGCCAATTGGGAGGGTCCTTATACCATAGTCGACAAAAAAGGGTGCAGTCACCTATCGGGTAGCATTCGACACACACCACACCCAAACCAAGGTTATTCATGTTAACCGATTAAAAGCGTACCAGGCGAGAGATACATGTGCAGTAGCTATATGCTGTCCCCTTCCAGATGCCTCAGAACCCGATCCCCTGCTGGACTTATTACAGCACACCAAAGAAAAGGGAGGGGTGGAGCAAGTCACCTTAGGGGATCATCTCTCCCCTGCCCAATCCAGCCAACTATGGGAGTTATTAGACCAGTATTGTTGGCTCTTCTCTAACCAGCCTGGCTGGACCACTCTGAATGAGCATCGAGTGGACACTGGGACAGCAAGGCTGATTCGACAGCCGCTGTACCGAGTGGCATCTGAGGTTCAGCAGATGATTCGGAGGGAAGTGGAAGAAATGTTAGAGTTGGGAGTGGTGGTTCCCTCGTGCAGTCCCTGGGCGGCCAGCGCAGTCCTTGTTCCGAAAAAGGACCAGAGCACAAGGTTCTGCGTAGACAACAGGAGGCAGAACGCGATAACCATCACTGATGCCTACCCCATGCCCCGAATAGATGATCTGTTAGACCAAATGGGGGGAGCGACATTTGTGTCCACCTTAGATCTCAGTAAAGGATACTGGCAGATCACTTTGTCACCAGACGCCCAGGAGCGTTCAGCTTTCCTCACTCCCTTTGGTCTGTTCCAATTTACTGTCATGCCATTCGGGATGAAGAATGCACCAGCTACCTTTCAACGAATGGTGGATGTCATGCTTGCAGGTGTCAGGAGTTCTCACAGGCTTATCTGGATGATATTGCCATATTCAGTAAGACCTTGGAGGAGCACCTGCAGCATGTGAGGGAGATACTCCAGCGCATTCAGCAGGCTGGGTTAACCATCTGGGCAGACAAGTGCCAAATGGGGATGGCTGAGGTCCAGTATCTAGGACATCGAGTAGGGGTTGGTATGATAAAGCCTGACCCAGCCAAAGTGGAAGCAATAACTCAGTGGCCCCGACCACGCAACCAAAAGCAAGTGCAAGCCTTCTTGGGTACCACCGGGTATTACCGAAAATTCATTGCGGGGTACAGTACTATAGCAAAGCCTCTGACTGACTTGACGACAAACAAATTCTGAAGACAGATAGAATGGACTGAACCATGTGAACAGGCTTTTGTGCAGCTTGAACAAGCCCTGGCGGGGGCCCCCATGCTGGCTGCAGCCGATTACACCAAGAGATTCCTGGTGCAGACTGATGCCTCAGACAGTGGGTTGGGCGCTGTCCTTAGTCAGGTGGATGGCACAGGGCAGGAGCACCCAGTGGTATACCTTTCAAGGAAACTGTTAGACCGAGAGAAAGCATATGCCACCATAGAAAAGGAATTCTTGGCTATTGTCTGGGCACTGAAAAAACTATTACCCTATGTGTATGGAAGGGAATTCACCATAGTAACGGATCACAATCCACTGACCTGGCTGCACCGGGTGGCGGGGTAGAATAGGCGATTATTACGATGGAGCCTGGCATTTCAACCGTTTAACTTTACCATTTCACACAAAAACGGGAGAGACCATGGCAACGCTGATGGCCTATCGAGACAAACTGAGGAAGCCCTGAACCCCGGTAATTGCCGCCAGAGGAAGGTGGATAGTCAGTCCCAGGAAATGGAGACAAGCGCTGGCCGTGCTGAAAAAGTGGGGGAGGAGTGTGAGGACCTGGCCACTGTCTATTCCATTCAATGACCATATCTCCGAGACCTTGGGCCATTGTTCTCTCCGTCACCACAGGTAGTCTCACATGCAAACCCAGGGGATGGGTTCCACCTGAGAAAATATCTCCACTAAGGCACAATTAGCTGGGGGAGGGAGGGGTGAGCTCTTCTGCCGATTCAGGAGGCTGAACCCTGTGCAGGAGAAAGAGAAGATTCATTGCTAGTCGGACTGAGAGCTGGGTGGTATCACGGGCTGTGGTCGTGATATCCATCATCCGAAAGAGCATATGCTGTGACTGCCAATAAACCGGCTGGAGATACAAAAAGCTGTGGGCCAACCAAAAGTTGGGGGACAGTGGGTATCACCTGGTACAGGGCAGTGGAACTACTGATCCCAGGTTGGAAACTCGAGGAGTAAGAGAATTGCCTGTTGGACATTTACCTCGAATTGCTGTTCACCGTGGTCGGAAGGAATAAAACTATTTGCATTGATAACCTGCCTAGGTGATTATTAAAATCCACAACCGCACATCTTTACATCATTCAAAACTACATCTTGTCCCACAAAAAAACAAGCTCTCATATGTCTTTGTCAGTGCGAGCTAGCTGAGGGCAAGTCTTCCCAAAAAGGTGTTTTGGACAGATTTTATTGCTTTAGTCTGCTTGTTTTAGCATGTCAATCTTCCATTTCTTGTGGATTCTGCTGTATCTCACATAGGCTCGTAGACTTCCAGTGTCTTCATAGATAGGTTTATCAAACACGTACTGTAGAATAGTTTGCTTTAGATGCCTTCTTGTCATACTGTGCTAGGTGACCATGTTTGGTTTAGTATTGATCATTCCCATAAGCTTCTCTTTGGGGACCCAAAAAGACTTCAACTTCCCCTGACTGTAACAGTTTTTAGAAGTTTTAAAGCACAACCCAAAATACCAAAGGTATAGAAATGGATGGAAAGAAGCCAAGAAAAGGGGGTCTTAGCTCATCAACTAGACACCATTTTTTCTATGATGGTATTTCCTTTCTCCTATGTTCTATGTACATTAGCCCCTTGTTAGAGAGGACTACAGGTCTACATCACCATTCTCTCTGTTATTTTTGTCATTTGTCTCAAAGAGGTTTCACGGTACTTCATTGTTTTTTAACCACCCATAGATAATAAATATATTTCTACCATTACACAATCTTCTTAGTATAAAACTGATAATATAACGGAAATACATGCAGGAACAAAATGTCCGGACAGTGAACAGGGCATCTGACTTAACATACGCCATTAAAATAACAGTGCTATGGGATTGCGAGGTCAGATGGATTCTTTGTAATCATGTTTCATACTGTTCCTTGCCGAATAAGAAATCCCCTACTTACTATTTGGCTTAGACATTAGTTGTGTTTCCCATTTCATATTTTTGCTGTGTGGAAACAATGATGCAGGTTTATGTTTGAGATTAATCAGATTTGACTTTGCTTAATGACAGATTAGGCAACTATTCATGCATTGTGATAGACAGCAGTGTAATTGTCCTCGTTTGAATGTTTTCGACTGATTGTCAAAATAGTTCATTATAACTTTGCCCCGTGTTATCTTGTTGCCTTGACAATTTAGTGTAATTCAGAATTCATGCTGATGTGACATTGTTCCCATGTCACAATGTCACCTTTAGCTGCCCATGCGTGACGACAAAGTGGAAACTGCAGTGAAAAAACACCATATCTTTTTTAATGGAAATAGAAATTATAACAGCTGGCAATAAGTGCCCTGGGATAAGAAAGCTTTCTATCCTACAGTGCTTCTTTTTGTTGCCTTGTATTATGCTACTAATGATTATGGGCAAGATAAGGAAGTATATTATTAAAATATTTGCTGCAAGCTATGTGATAAAGAGAAAGCATGTAAAAGAGAAGTCATATTCAAATCGCACAGCTGAATTTTAAAGATTGCTTACCTATTTCTTATATGTATATAAGAATACAATGCAACATTTTGCACAAGGGGAGAATATTTACTTTTTTTTTTTTCTTTTTAGAAACATAATAAAATGTCATAATAGGCTATTAAATGTAATATAGATTATCTAAAAGCAATGTAGCAGATGATCAGAGGAAATCACATCAAGCATGAGGAGCATTTACACTGCACGATTACTGGGGACAAGTAGGATGCGAAACACTTAATGATCAAGCAAAACCCTTGTTCGTCCAGTGAAATGATCTTTTGGCAGCCTATGAGCATGGAACGATCTACGACTGAGCATTCTGTGCGCAACATTAGGTCATTCAGCCTGTCTAAACAGGTTATTTAACAACTGTCAATTGACTTTCATCGATATGATCAGTGGCCGTTTAACGCTTCAAGTTGGGTGTTGTAAAGCTGCCTTTGAAGGACTAAGCTAAGAGTATAAGTTCAATACTCAATAGGCAAATAGATTATTTGGCCCTATAATCATTAATATGCATTCATGTAGAACATCTATCTATCTATCCATCTATCTATCATCCATCTTCACATAGAAGAACAGGCAGTTCTCCTATTACTTGCTAAAACTACATTTCTCGGCAGCACTTGCTTCTCCTCGGTGCTGCAGACCCCAGCCCCTCTCCAGTGTTCTCCTGATTAGCTCAACCTCTCTGAGTTATCATTAAGCAAATCTAAGTGTAGAATTCACCTTATTATTCTGTGCACTGTCTGCTCCTGTACCCTGCCTGCCCGATTTTATCTTCTGCCATCTTGATCAGTATAGCTGCAGTGTGGTTTTACATCATTAGCTGGCTCTAACAGAGCTGCACTTGTTTTCTACATCTTACTTTTATTATGCTTTGAGGTCTGGAGAACATAATAAGAGACATTCAATTCGTGGAGAATAAGTTCACTGCGAATCGCATTTCCTGGGAAAATCTGCACGATTTGGTGAATTTGAATTTGATCAGATCTGGTCATCTCTAATTGGCACAAATGAATAAATATATGCATACGTTATTAGACCACATTGTGATTTTGGAAATATCCCTTTAAAGGGCAGGTTCTGCAGTGAAAATCTACTATAGTTTACAGTATGCTACTGTTAAAGTAAGGAAAGTTCTGATATCTTCATGTTTTTCAAATGCTATATCTAAAGACGTGACAGAACTGGGGAAATTGTTAAAGCAACAAAGGGGTTACACATAATTTCACACATTTAATGAAAGTGATTGAGGTGGTAAATCCATCTATTATATCTTTTATGTCTAATGACAAACTTCAAAAGTTAACAAGTTGGAATTGGCTTGTAATCTCTAAGACCCTATTCACATCATATTTTGCCCTACATTTAGCATGTATGCTGAGAAAGCTCCTGACATACACCCTAAACAGTTCTATGGATCTCTATTGCCACACAGAAGCCAAAAGAGTGGACTTTTGGCTTTGATCTCTCTGACATATTCATTATATTGCAAAAAAAGAGGTGTTGGATAGTATAATAGGATATAGAGTCCATTAAAAATGTTTGTACTAAATATATAAGGTTTTTTTTACATGGAAGTCTATGGATGACATATTCTACTATAAGGCATCTGTTATCCAATACGCCATGAACTGATCAATAGTTTGTCATGACTTATCCATTAAAGGGATGCTATTAAACCTTATGGGTGACAAATCTGTTAAATACGAAACCTAACTGTAGCATTCTTCATCCGAGAGAGCTCATCTTGTCATTGGCAGATAGGCTCACACACTTAGAATGGCCTGGCACCCTATCCCATCACACACTTTGAAAGGCTTTGCACCCTATCCACCCATCTTTCAAATACTTTTTTTTTTAATTTGAGCAAAGTACAGTTAGATCCTATGTTTCCCAATTTCACTAGAGGGATAAGCACAAAGAGAGGTGAGTCTTTAGCATATAGTCCCATCTGAGCGAGGCCATTTTGTTGCTGGCAGATGGGCTCACACATTTTGATCAAAATATGAGAGAAGTACCTCCTGTTTTTTTGTGTGTATCAGTAGTGGAATGTAGGTATATAATGTTTGTAGAGTTCTGTCCCATTGTGCTTGTATACAAGGAAATAGCTCACTACGTACCTGTTTATAGATTCGACTAATAATAACACAATTAGGCCTTTGACTCAAGAGGCCAAAAATGCAAACACCCATGACTCATTTCTTGGTTTCTTTCTCTGTGTGAAACCCAACCAATTATTTTTACAATATGCTTATTATTTGGCTACCATAATAACAAATGGTCATCGTAAAGCTCAAGCATGACTAATAAAACTATGGTTGATCTTCATTAATCGTGGTACTACAAAACTCATCATTATCAATGGTGCAACTAGTAAACAAATTCCATTCATAGTGAGTCCTGGACATGAGAACTGTTGCTAGTCAGAAATAATCTTCTTCACCTATCACTAAATTATTCTCTCTCTGTCAGCAGCATGGATTGTTCATATGCAAATAGCCATCGAATCCGAAATGTATGAATTTTCAAATTACCAATTGGTGCCCACTGATGATTAGTGAAGTTGTCCCATCTGAAGGTAATAATCAGCTTTTGGATTGGCATTACTTCTGAACCAGAAAATATTGATGAGCTTTCCCCTATGTGATATTAGAAAGTATAGGGCCATGTTCATATGATATATTAGTGATGCTGTTGGGATTTTCCAAAAATGCATGAAAGATCCTGTGATTTTACCACGTTTTTGGAAAATCATGCACTGGGAACGCATCATGTGAACTTGGACTTACAGCACTCTCTTCATGTTTGCTGGTGCAGGTAAGTAGTTGGTTATTGTGTGGTCAGAGTACAAAATTTCTGCAATTTCTGTTGAGTTTTACAATAGCAGTATATTTTGGATTTCACCATACCATAGATAACTATATAATATGATTTTTCATACCCATCTAAGGAATAAATTGTGAATGTTTTATTCTGTTTCTGCAGGTCTTTTTGTTTTATGGACAGGATCCAGTAGGGGGTAGTACTGTACTAATGTTTTCACCAAGAGACTCCAGCAATTATGCCTTGCGCCTGTCGTGTGCATAAAGAAGAGTCATCTGAATGAGAACAGATCCTGTTACCTTGATGAATCAGACCTGTCACTCAGGCCACCGGCTTCACAGTGATATTATTAGCACAAAGACATCCACTCAGCTCTTTTTTTCTGGAAAATGCCCCACCTTTCCTGCAGATAAAAAGAAATAAAGGAAAGAAGTTTATCTTTCTCAGATGCCTTCATACGCCGGCGCTTCCACGCGTGTATGTGCCTTCAGCATCTCCATTGTCAGTGTATTTGTGTCTCAGTTTCTTAATGACATCTATTAGTGGGTGAAGGGAGAGCTCCCAGATTCGCTCAGGAGAGGCACAAGTTTGTCAATCATAGTGATGGCTAGGAGAGCAGTTTACAAGACATTTATATTACAGCTGTCCTTTTTGCAATGCAGTCAATATAACAAAGATACACAATTATTAATTCATTCCAATTATTTTTTGTTTCATATAACACATGGCATTTTTGTATTCGATGCACAATTTTCGATGGTGTCTGCGATATTTGCTAAAGAGGAACAAGCACAAAATACAAAATGTACGGAACGGTTTCAAACCACTTTTGAAATGCTGATGTGGTATGATGCCTGTGAAGGTTGGGACCTGCGAAAATCAGGAACTTCTTGTTGACCACCAAAATAAAATTCCAGATTTCAATAGGTTATAAACCAAACTATCTGCAAATCTGAAATTAAAGTGAGACTCATCTTTTGGTATAGTGTGAACTTCTGGCATCAGACTGGTCAACGAGAGGACTAAACAAGATACCAGGAACCATGAGGTCCAGCAGTAAGCAACTCCTTCTGAAGCAGATTTATCTCTCCTTTAGGTTGTTCCATAAATTACATATTCATTATTATTAATAGTATGGATGTGTGTGCAATTAAAATATCAGATTTTACTATGCTATGCAATTAATAGTACAAATGTATTGCTGGAGGGTAGAACCAGAGAATAATTTCCTCTGTTGACCCCATAGTGACACTGCTGACTACTGCTACACTGTACATTCATAGCATTAAATGCAAGAAAGCAGCAACATTAGTTATTATAAAAATGTCATCATTTAATGTCAATAGAAACAATTAGGAAAAAAAAATCAATTAAAAACTAGGTTAAGTATGGAAATTAGGGGCTTTGCATTATTGAACTGTTTGGCATAAACCCCAAAATGATACCAAATAAGATTATAGTTCATTTCATGGAAAAAAAAGGCTTTTATGCAGTGCTTATTTTACTAAATACTAAATTTGTACACGCCAAAAGATTTGTCAGAAAACCTTTTGCTTCCTTTCACAATTAGCATTTTCTATGGGACACTTTACAACAATATACTCCCACAAATCTAGGCCATTGATTGCAAACAAAATATGTTATTTTGCACATCCAAAAAAGGAATTTTCCTAGCAGTTTCATTCAAGACCATGTTGCAAAAATAAGTACACCCCAATGAAAGTCTTATGAGTAAAGCTAAAGTTTAGACTACACAATCCTAATTTACAAAATTCAACCCCTAATAAGTCTAATTATTCATTAAACAGGTTTCCAGTAGGCAGTTGACTATAAAAGGGTGTTACTTAGCAAAGAAATCCCCTTACCATTTCATACTGTCAGTAATGGCACCACACGGAAGAGAAATGTTACAAGACCTTAGTAAGAAAATAAATTCTTTACACCAGAAAGGTGAAGGCTACAAAAATATCAACAAAGCTTTACTTATCAGTCAGAATACTGTGGCAAAAGTGATACAAAAATGTAACAAATATGGAACTGCAACCATCTCACAGAGACATCCAGGCCAACCATGGAAGTTAGCACCTAAACAGGAATGTCTTCTGATTAGAAGGGTTGAAAAAAATTAACATGCAAGTTTCCTGCAGTTAGTTAAAGAAGTAGAAAGCCAAACCAGGGTGAGTGTTTCCCGTGACACATTATGTTGTGCACAGAAGTGGAATGGGTGTCATCCACGAAGGAAGCCTTTCCTAAAGCCCTTACACAAAATAGCCCAACTACAATTTGACAGGGCCCATGCTGAAATGAAAAATGAAGACTACTCGACCAAGATAAATGTTTTTGGAACTGTTGACTTCAAATCTGTATGATGTCGGAAATGTGAGGAGTACAAAGAAAAACGCATGGTGCTTATAGTGAAACATGGTCGTAGTAGTGTCCTTATGTGGGGCTGCATGAATGCTGCTGGTGCTGGGGAGCTGTATTTCATTGATGTTATCATGAGTTCACAGATGTACTGCTCTATATAGAAAGAGAAGATGCTACCATCACTCCGTGCCCTTGCTAGACGTGCACTTTTCCAAAATGACATTGATGCAAAATGCACATCTAAGGCCACTGTTGCATTTCTGAAGAACAGGGTGATATTGATTCAGTAGCCAAGTATAATTCCTGATCTGAACCCAATCAAACACCTGTGGGGAATTCTGAAGAGACAAGTTGAGCATGTAGTTGTTTTTGATGTGGGGTGTATTCATTTTGGCATCAACTAATTTGAGTAAAACTGGTGATTTTGTAATGGAAGTTATATTACTAACCTTACTTTCATGTTATTGGTTAAAAAAATTGTTCTATGAAACTCAGCCTTGTCAAAATTTTGGAAATTGTTATTGGATTCAGTGAGATATTCATTAAAATCTTGCTTTACTAAGAGGGTGTACTCATTCATGCTGAGCACTGTACATGCCCATTGACAAAAAATAAAAACGTTATTCCTCTTAGAATATGGTAACACAAAACAAACAATATAAATAAACTATACATATCGCCATGTCTGTAACTACCCAAACTATAAAATTAGCATACTGTTTACTCTCCCAGTGAAAACCATAAAATAAATAAATGATTAATATAAAACTAAGACAGAATTGCTGTTTTTTTACTCACCTTGCTTACTGTAAAATGGAATCAAAAATGGTCAATTATCCCAATTAATGAACACCATAAAAAAACAATAATAATGGGGTAATTTTAGGTGTATTTCTGGCACTTTCAAGCCTCTGCAAATTCAAATGGTGCTTAATTTTAGAAAAGGCCCCAAAATTCTAAATTCTCTTTAGATTTTTTCAATGGGTGCACCTTTTAAAATGGGGTTATTTTATTTATTTATTTTTTTGGGTGGGGAGGAAGTCTAATAAATATGCCCCTCAAAGTTACTCGGGAACTGAATTCCCCCTTGAAAAATAGTTTTCTGAAAGTTTGAAAAATTTCTATTAAAGTTACAAGTTGTCTGATCTGCCAAAAAATAAGTAGCCATATAAAAATGATCCCAACATGAAGTAGACAAATGACAAATGATAAATATAAACCATTTTGTGCAATATGACTGTCTGTTTAAGCTAAAAAAATCTAAATAAATTAATATAATCGAGAAGCATAATGTGTCAACAGCATTCCAAAGCTATAACCAAAGTGACAAGTCAGATTCGCAAATTGAGACTGTGTCCTGAAGTTCCCAAAATAAGACGTACTATTCATCGTTGGAAAATCTAGATAAACTACAAAATCCAATTCCAGCAAACAGCAGTACAGTAGCTCATAGTATACAGTAAGGCTGTGTGCCCACGATGCATTTTTGGTGCGTTTTTTGGTGCGTATTTGGAGCGCATAAACGCTCCAGAAACGCATTGCATACCTTATCGCATGACTTCCTATGACATTCTGCAAGTTCTGTGCACATGGTCCGTATTTTTTCTGGGCAGATTTTACTAGCAGAAAAAATATGGACATGACCAATTCTTGTGCGTTTCTTCATGCATATTTACCTATACAATGCATTGGAAAAACGCATGGCAAATACGCGTCAAAAATGCATGTAAAAACCGCATGCGTTTTTCTGCCAAGGAGATGCAGAAATGCTCAGGAAAATTTCTGCTTCATTTCTGCATCGTGGGCACTAAGCCTAATACTAAATTATACTAAATACTAAATTATAATGTTAAATTGCTTTTATCATTCATTATCAACAAAACATTTTCAAGTATATTAGCATTGGTGAAATAGTTCTATTTAAGGTAACTGTAAAACTGATCTTGTTTTGGCTGCCTAAAGAACCACTCCCAATATTTTTTTATTAGCTAAATCTGTGACCCTGTATAAATGTGTGCATTGCAGTGTGTGTTAATATACTTACCGATTGCCATCTTCAACAGTTTCCAAGGCCACTCTGGTCTTCTTTTCATTCACGTGTCTTCTATTCAAACTTGTAAGACCACATGGGGGTCTATATATGAGCTGAAAGTCACTTTTACAATGCAAGCCTATGGGGTGTAAGAATGAGGCTCCATAGGCTTAAATTGTAAAAGTGAATTTCAGCTCCCCATAAACCAGAGTGTGATCCACCTGTTGGAATATAAGTCACATGAATGAGAAGAGGACAGGAGCAGTGCTGGAAACAGGGGAAGCCAACGATCAGTAAGCATATTAACACACTGTTATGAATGTAACACACACTCACGCGAAAAGGAAAAAGGGAGGACGTACTACAGACAGGCGCTGCAGCCACACCCAACTGGTCTCTGTAAAGACCAGAAAGACCATAGCCGCATGACTCAAAAATACCACCTCGGACCTAGTCTGATCCGAAAGTACCTGGCAGAACAGACTCCAAAGAGTGTGGTCTTTCCAGGAGGTCTTTACTGTCCAGCATCTAAACTCTAAGCACTAGTCCTCAGCTCTACGGCCTCCCTAAACAAACTTACAAATCTTGGATTCAGACAGAGCAACTTTGTTAGGGTCGTTATAAATGAGGCCAAGAGCCGAGAAAAATGCCTCAACAGAGGACAACACTGGGGAATCCTCAGGCAATAAAAATGCCCAAGCCTGTGGATCTCCATGACGCAAATACAAAACAATTATACTAAATACTAAATTATAATGTTAAATTGCTTTTATCATTCATCATCAACAAAACATTTTCAAGTATATTAGCATTGGTGAAATAGTTCTATTTAAGGTAGCTGTAAAACTGATCTTGTTTTGGCTACCTAAAGAACCACTTCCAATATTTTTTTATTAGCTAAACCCAGAGGAGACAGGACATAGGTAAAAGTATAATTTACATGAGGCAAAAAAGATTGAGAACTTACTTCTGTCCCCATCTAAGCACTTTGGCAACTTTACCTTGGGTTCAACCATGATGCACTATTGGACCGAGTCATTTGGAATAGCTGAAAATGTGAGCTGTTGTTGACGCTTAATATCCACAACCTATAAGGATAAAGTTTGTAATTGTGGGGCCAAGGTGTTCACTGGTGAAACATGGGTGAGGGAAGGCTTCAGGACGAGGAGCACACCATCAATCAGCAGACATGCACAAATATTAAAATATATATTATAAATATTTACTAAACAGTTTATAAAAAAACTAAGGAAAGGATCGTAGGTAAACAGTGAATAGATAACAAATATGATTACAGCAATTCCTTTTAATAACGCCAAATAAGAGCATACACAGGCACAGTTAAAAGAATTAACAGTTATATTCCAGCAAAATACATGTGATTAACCCTTTCTATACATAAAGCCATAAAAGGACAGTGTTGTGCCAATGCTCCTGTAATCGCCTACTCGGAGCAGTTTTTGAAGTGTCCCTTACAGAAGAGACCCTTTCTCCTAACTAACTAGACTGCCATAAAGTTATTTATATATGCGCATATATATATTCAGATGTAAGATGGTACCGGTACGTCCTGAGACTGAAGTGGATGGTTCCTTGCTAGGCTGAGTCCCGAATAATCAGAAATGCTGAACAGAATCCCTTAGAGAATGCCGATCTCTATAATTCAGGGCTTCTCTAAGTCCTTAGAAATAAGGCCTCATGTGGCCTAGTCGGCTCATGCCAAGACTAACAATGTGTCCCAGAGTCACCAAAAACAGATCCAGAGTCGCACCGCTTTATCCAGAACTTTTTCAAATGATGTGTAGCTTCGTGTCCTTGAACTCCCCTAGCAACAGTCACCAACTGTCAAACCCCTGTGCTGCAACTCTGGCCTCTCCGCTGCCCTCTACTGGCCAGATTATATAATACACCACAAATCTCCAACAATACAGTAAACTGTGATTAACCCTTACAACTGGATCCATGCTGTCGCTCCAGAACACATTAAGGGCTGGCTATAATGTTATGAACGTAACACACACTCACGGGTTAAGGAAAAAGGGAAGACCTACTACTGAGGAACCAGAGGGATGTCTGCAACAGACTGCCAACAAGAGGACAGGAAAGTGTGCTGGAAGATACAAAAACCCCGAGTGAGAAAATGAAAACACATTCATAAAGGGCAGAGAGGGAAAGCTAAGGAGAACCAAAAGTAAACAGAACAAGTGTAACCTCCATGAAACCTACAGAGGTGAAAGCAAGAGGAAATGGGAAGGAAAACAAACAGACTCGCTGCAGGAATTCAACTGGTGTTTATCATGCAAAGTAAAGTCCTTAGCTGAAGGGCTCCTAAACCCAAGTCCACATAGAGGTATAGCCAGTAAGGAAATGCAGTGAAGGGTGAACATATAAAACTCAACCCAGAATGTGATAGAGCAGACAAAAATGGGAAAATGGAAAACACCTGGAGAGGAGCAAACCAAGAAGGGGGAATAAAGACAATTGAAACCATCAGCACTTGGAAGGCAAGAAAGGGAAGAAAAGGCAATACCTCAGCAGATAGGGGAGCTGACCACGCAGCAACATGTCAGCAGATCGAATTCCCAAGCCGAGGCATTACACTTATGAAGGGGGGAGGCACAAGGCCAGTAACAACACGCTGTGGGCCAGAACTGAGTTGTCTTCACCCTGTGTCCACTCTTCTATAAAGGACTGAGAGTGGAGTGTCTTGTGTGATGGAGGATTTTCTTTACTCACTGTAATATTGTCCATGGGACTGGAACCAGCTTCAAAGAAGACAGGAGATCGTAGATCCGGGTAAACAGGCTCACTTTTACTGTTCAATTCTTCTACACACTGCTGAAGCATACAGATTAAGACATGGTCTTTTGTTAGTGAAGTCCCCTTGTTTATATGCCTTTCCAGTGTTTGTCCTCATCCTGTCCTGAGACCCACCATTTTCCACTTCCTCTGTGACCCAGCTGAATTTCTCCACATGAGGGATACAGAGGCCTGCTTCTCAGTACCTCTTGTAGGCTTTAAGCTCAGGACTGTGCCAGCGTCCAGATCGAACATCAAATGTGTCCTCATTCTGTTCAGAAAACTTGTGCTGATAAAACACTCTTCTCCACTGTATTTGCTTGCTGGAACCTGTCTCCCTGTCTGTTCAGCCGTCCTTCTCCACTCCACTCTCTCTTGTACAGGACCTGCACTGGTCCTGTGCCGTAAGGGTCATGGACCCAGAACTAGGGTGTCCCTGTCATGTACTACACCCTGAATAACTGCCTGAAACAGGATATTGTTTTCTCTAAAACTATACTCAACCCCTCCCAACTGATGAGCTAATCCCTGAGTTAACTGTCTTGTGTCTAAGCAATGTAATGTAACTATATCCCTACCTATTGTATGGTTCCACTAGTGGACAGACCTCCCGCATTCCCAGGGACGGCCTTAGGCAGAGCCTGTAGGAGAACTGGCATACAATAACGGCCATAGGGATAAAACACAGCAAAACTTTATCACACAACTTATAAAGTACACAGCACACCCATTCAACATATTATATAACTGTTAACCCACTTGTTGCCACGCCATCTTCATCAGCCCGCCACCCTCCTTCACTTACACTACATTACACACACATTTACATAGGTTTAGCTAACAAAAAATGATTGGCAGTGGTTCTTTAAATATCTTAACCATCACCATTTGTCATCACAAAATGCCAGACGCAAAGAAATTTATTTACAAAACTCGTCACTTGTGGCTCTGAAAAGTTAAGGCTGTCATGTGATAAATTATCATGGAACTATAGATATTTTTAGGAGGTGTGTATAACACAAACTGTCTCTCCAACCATACTTGTCAACTCCCATAAAATATCTGGGTGTTTTCTGGACAAAGGGGAGACCTCCTGGACTCTCAGGAGAGCTGGTACATCTCCCAGGTGTAAATTAAAGCCTCACAAAGAAAAGTCAAGAAACTATTACGTAATGTTATGCAATTGTTAAGTGAGTAGACTTTTTTCTTTACGGTACATTAAATCATATATTTTCCAATATTTGTAGTTGATTGCAACTTGCAGCATTATTGCAGTGCCAAATAATAGTTTTGTAAAATTAACATTAAAACTATATATCATTGATAGAATATATTAGAGTATTCATTGTTGTACAGTCTGATGTGCTCCATCATTGTAGCTGTTTCTTCACTTTTTTGTATGATGAACTATAAATTATTTTATAGATTATTTATTTTACGGACATTTAATTGATTTAATTTGTCAAATTATGTCTTATTTCTAGCATCCTAAAATAAAATTCCCAGCAGTCAGCTCAATATCAATCTGTTATTTATTGTCAATAGAATGAAATAGTAAAATTTGGAATTACAGTGTTTTGTTGAACAATGCATTTTTAATGTGGATTAATATTAGGAGTAAAGCGAAATGTCTGTGAAGATAAGTAGACCTTTATATATATACACAGTATGAAGTATCCATAGTTTTCTTCTACTTTTTGTATAAAGTTTAACATTTCTGTAGTTTCTGAAGAGATAGAGCACCACCCAATAAAATATTGCAGACTTTGGCCAAGGTTCACGTAATATTTGCATGTCGGTCGAAGATTTCCTCTGTAAAACAGGACATGTGCGTCAATCCACATCGATGACGTTGTGCTATGTCGGCTAATCAAAAGAAGAGGCACAGATGCTGGGAGATAGGAGGCAGTTCTCAGGGCTTCCATCCAGCTGCCACAGAATATTGACTTGGCTGATGGACCAAATCCTGCAAATCAATTAACTACAACTACAAAGTATATCTAACTTCCAACCGCAAGACATATGGGGGAATGATGAAGACAATCCTGAACGTTTAACCTCTTAGTTGCTGCAGCTAACAGTCAAAGTGGCACCAAGTAGTTTTGATAGTGAAAGGAGGCTTGCCAATGGGATATGCTAGTTATAGGACTAACAAAGGCCTGTAGGACAGTATGTACAGTATATACTGTATGTAAGAGAAATTGGTATCATAGATAATCATCTACAACATATGAAGTAATAAATTAATGTATAAAATTAAACTTATGATAAATGGTAAAATAACCAGCACCATTGTTCCATTCCATAGCATTTAATCGGATCAGTTAGAGTGTAGAGGAGAATATCTCAATACAGTAACAAAACATCAATAAATAGATATTATTGACTGTCACTTAGGTTTTATTGATTTGATGCATTGAATGAATCAACACTATAAAATGGAAAAATATATTCAATGAAATATATTTACATAACCTGTATATAAGTGACTTGCGAAAGTATTCCCTCCCCTTGGCTTTTTACCTATTTTGTTACATTACAACCTGTGTTTAAGTATTTTTGTAATCCGTTTGTAATTTGTGTGTGATGCATCAGCACTAAATTGTCTACGTTGTTGAAGTGAAGTGAGAAAAATATAGTCATAAATTAAACTGATGGGATCTAATAACTAAAAATTGGCATGTGCATATGAACTCACTCCTTTTTCTATGAAACCCCTAAAAATTTCTGGTGCAAGCAATTACCTTCATAAGTCACATGCTTAGTGAAAGGAAGTCCACCTGTGAACAATCGGTCACATGATCTGTCAGTATGTACACACCTTTTCTGAAAGGCCAAGGAGGCTGCAACACCACTAACCAAACACCACCAAAGAGATCTCCAAACAAGTCAGGGACAAAGTTGTTGAGAAATACGAGTCAGGGTTGGGTTATAACAAAAAAATCCCAATCTCTGATGATCCCATTGAGCATCATCAAATCGATTATCATCAAATGGAAAGAACATGGTACACAACAAACCTGCCAAGAGAGGACCGCCCACCAAACTCTCAGCCTGGACAAAGAGGGCATTAATCAGAGAGAGAGCACAGAGTCCAAAGGTAACCCTGAAAGAGCTGCAGAGATCCCAAGTAGAGACTGGAGTATCTGTCCATACAACCACAATAAGCCATACACTCCATAGAGGTGGGCTTTATGGAATAGTGGGCAGAAAAAAACCTTTACTTACACACAAAAATTGTAAGGCTCATTTGAGTTTGCCAAAAGACATGTGAGAGGCTCCCCCCAAATGTATGGAGGAAGATGCAGTAGTCAGATGAGACCAAAATTTAGCTGTTTGGCCACCAGGGTAAATGATATGTCTGGCGTAAAACCAACACATCTCATCACCTCAAGAATACCATCCCCACAGGGAAACATGGTGGTGGCAGCATCATGCTGTGGGGATGTTTTTCGGAAGCAGGGACAGGGAAAATGGTCCTAGTCGAGGGGAAGATGGATGGTGTGAAATATGGGATATTCTTGAGCAAAGCCTGTTTCAGTCCGTGATTTAAGACAGGGATGGATATTCACCTTCCAACAAGACAATGACCCAAAGCATACTGCTAAAGCAACACTCGATTGGCTTTAGGGGAAATGTGTAAATGTTTTGGAATGGCCTAGTAAAAGCCAAGACTTTAATCCAATTGAGAATCTGTGGTCAGGCTTGATTATTGCTGTTCACCAGAGGAAACCATCTAACTTGAAGGAGCTGGAGCAGTTTTGCCTTGAAGAATGGGCAAAAATCCCAGTGGCGTGGCAAGATGTGGAAAGCTCCTAGAGACTTATCCAAAGCGATTTGCAGCTGTAATTGCCACAAAAGGAGGCTCTACAAAGTCCTGACTTTAGGGGGGTCAATAGTTATGCACACTGAAGTTATCACTTATTTTGTTCTATTTGTTGTTTGTTTCAGACTAAAAAGAAAACCAAATGTTCACAGTTGTAGGCATGTTATTTACATGAACTGATGCAAACTCTCAAAAAAAAAAACCCAGTGAAATCCCAGGTTGTTAGGTAGCAAAACACAAAAAATGCCAAGGGTTGTGAATACATTCACAAGCCACTGTATATACACTAAATATATATATATATATATATATATATATATATATATATATAGATAGATAGATAGATAACAGTGGGGAAAATAAGTATTTGCTACACTGCCGATTTTGCAAGTTTTCCTACCTACAAAGAATGGAGAGGTCTATAATTTTTATCGTAAGTACACTTCAACTGTGAGAGACAGAATCTAAAAAAATCCAGAAAATCACATTGTATGATTTTTACATAATTAATTTGCATTTTATTGCATGAAATAAGTATTTGATCACCTACCAACCAGAAAGAATTCTGGCTCTCACAGACCTGTTACTTCTTCTTTAAGAAACCCTCCTACTCTGCACTCATTACCTGTATTAATTGCACTCTATACTGTGGGTATGGAAAGTATTCAGACCCCTTTAAATTTTTGACTCTTTGTTTCATTGCAGCCATTTGGTAACTCTAAAAAGTTCATTTTTTTCTCATCAAAGTACACTCTGCATGCCATCTTGACTGAAAAAAAACAGAAATGTAGAAATTTTTGCAAATTTTTAAAAAAAGAAAAACTGAAATATCACATGGTCATAAGTATTCAGACCCTTTGCTCAGTATTGAGTCTAAAGCACCCTTTTGAGCTAGTACAGCCATGAGTCTTCTTGGGCATGATGCAACAAGTTTTTCACACCTGGATTTGGGGATCCTCTGCCATTCTTCCTTGCAGATCCTCTCCAGTTCCGTCAGGTTGGATGGTGAATGTTGGTGGACAGCCATTTTCAGGTCTCTCCAGAGATGCTCAATTGGGTTTAGGTCAGGGCTCTGGCTGGGCCAGTCAGGAATGGTCACAGAGGTGTTCTGAAGCCAAGATGGGGTGCAGAGTGTACTTTAATGAGAAAAAAAGATGAACTTTTTAAAATTTACCAAATGGCTGCAATGAAACAAAGAGTGAAAAATGTAAAGGGGTCTAAATACTTCCCGTACCCACTGTATATACTAGGGTAGGTGTGAGATTCAATTTTCAGAAACCGGTTCATCGGCCACATCATTAATTTGGTGGCCACTGGATGGAACCCTGATAACGGCCTTTTACTGGCCAGAATCCGCAAGTTTTCTTTTATTAATTTGCCTGGTCTCACGCCTGGCTAAACCAAAGAAGATCCTGTCACAACTCCACCAAAATCTGCTCCTGTGACTTCAGTTTCTGTTGCCAGACTCTGCCATATTCATTTTGCGGGTGGCACTGTTGATAGAGGAGATGTCAGAACCAGAAGCTCTTGATGGCAGGCACTAAGGTTAGAGTGGCTGAGGCCTGCAGTGCTTGCCAGTATGGCAGTATGGGTGTATGTGTTGTCCAGCTGAAGTTAACAGCTCCCTGCTTCAACCAATTGGAGAGCACCACACCCTACTAAAACTTCCAGCTTACTGATGTAAGCTGTCAAATATAGCTTTGTGCTTCCCTGGTTAGAATTGTGTCTTCTGCTCCTGTTTGGTTTTAGTGTTTTCCTGCTATGACCTTGGCTTATGTTTCTGGCTACTCTTACAGATCTTGATTTTGTTCTTAACGTAACCTCTTGGCTCTGATCCTGCTTGGCGACCATTCCTGCCTCCGTATGGTAGCCCTTCCGTAGGTAGCAATCCACTGGGTCCTGTTGTAAAACCAGATCCCTTTCCAGGGGATAAAGGGTATTGGGTTAGTTTGTGCCAAGTCTGACTTAGGTAGCCTTTTGAGTCTGTGGCCTCTTGAGTCTGTGGCCTCAGGCAGGCATTACAGATCCGTAGTTGTTGTCAGGTAGGAGGTGGTCCTCGGAGCTCCCACCCAGCAGCCACAGATTACTTATGGGGTACATGGACTGGGTAGTGTGACATATTTATATATACATATATATATTTTTATATACAGTACAGACCAAAAGTTTGAACACACCTTCTCATTTAAAGATTTTTCTGTATTTTCATGACTATGAAAATTGTACATTCACACTGAAGGCATCAAAACTATGAATTAACACATGTGGAATTATATACTTAACAAAAAAGTGTGAAACAACTGAAAATATGTCTTATATTCTAGGTTCTTCAAAGTAGCCACCTTTTGCTTTGATGACTGCTTTGCACACTCTTGGCATTCTCTTGATGAGCTTCAAGAGGTAGTCACCGGAAATGGTTTTCACTTCACAGGTGTGCCCTGTCAGGTTTAATAAGTGGGATTTCTTGCCTTATAAATGGGGTTGGGACCATCAGTTGTGTTGTGCAGAAGTCTGGTGGATACACAGCTGATAGTCCTACTGAATAGACTGTTAGAATTTGTATTATGGCAAGAAAAAAGCAGCTAAGTAAAGTAAAACGAGTGGCCATCATTACTTTAAGAAATGAAGGTCAGTCAGTCCGAAAAATTGGGCAAACTTTGAAAGTGTCCCCAAGTGCAGTTGCAAAAACCATCAAGCGCTACAAAGAAATTGGCTCACATGAGGACCGCCCCAGGAAACGAAGACCAAGAGTCACCTCTGCTTCTGAGAATAAGTTTATCCGAGTCACCAGCCACAGAAATCGCAGGTTAACAGCAGCTCAGATTAGAGACCAGGTCAATGCCACACAGAGTTCTACAGCAGACACATCTCTTCAACAACTGTTAAGAGGAGACTTTGTGCAGCAGGCCTTCATGGTAAAATAGCTACTAGGAAACCACTGCCAAGGACAGGCAACAAGCAGAAGAGACTTGTTTGGGCTAAAGAACACAAGGAATGGACATTAGACCAGTGGAAATCTGTGCTTTGGTCTGATGAGTCCAAATTTGAGATCTTTGGTTCCAACCACCGTGTCTTTGTGCGATGCAGAAAAGGTGAATGAATGGACTCTACATGCCTGGTTCCCACCGTGAAGCATGGAGGAGGAGGTGTGATGGTGTGGGGGTGCTTTGCTGGTGACACTGTTGGGGATTTATTCAAAATTGAAGGCATACTGAACCAGCATGACTACCTCAGAATCTTGCAGCGGCATGCTATTCCATCCGGTTTGTGTTTAGTTGGACCATCATTTATTTTTCAACAGGACAATGACCCCAAACACACCTCCAGGCTGTGTAAGGGCTATTTGACCAAGAAGGAGAGTGATGGTGTTCTACGCCAGATGACCTGGCCTCCACAGTCACCAGACCTGAACCCAATCAAGATGGTTTGGGGTGAGCTGGACCACAGAGTGAAGGCAAAAGGGCCAACAAGTGCTAAGCATCTCTGGGAACTCCTTCAAGATTGTTGGAAGACCATTTCCGGTGACTACCTCTTGAAGCTCATCAAGAGAATGGCAAGAGTGTGCAAACCAGTCATCAAAGCAAAAGGTGGCTACTTTGAAGAACCTAGAATATAAGACATATTTTCAGTTGTTTCACACTTTTTTGTTAAGTATATAATTCCACATGTGTTAATTCATAGTTTTGATGCCTTCAGTGTCAATGTACAATTTTCATTGTCATGAATATACAGAAAAATCTTTAAATGAGAAGGTGTGTCCAAACTTTTGGTCTGTAGTGTATATAGATATAAATATATGCAGCGGATGAAATAAGTATTGAACAGAGCACCAATATATTTTTAAAGGTGTTAATGATATGAAATTCATACCGACTTTCAGTAGCAACATCCAATCCACACAGGCAAAGAAATCAAATCATAGATGTCCATAAATTAAGTTATGTGTAATAATGAGAAATGACATAGGGAAAAAAGTATTCAATACACTTACTGAAATTTATTTAATACTTCGTACAAAAGCCTTTGTTGGTGATGACAGCTTCAAGATGCCTCCTGTATTGAGATACTAGTAGCATGCATTGCTCAGGTGTGATTTTGGCCCATTTTTCAATAATATTCTTTTCATTTGGGGGATTTTTTAACAATTTATAGGGAGGGGATTATAGTCAATAAAGTGAGTGATAAAACATAACAGAATGATCTAAAACTAGTTCAACTAAACAAGTAAGAAGTTCTATCCAAAGAAGAATCAAAATAGAAAAAATGGTAGGTGCAAGAGGAAAAGGATGTGGAAGGAAAAGTTAGGAAAGGTAGAGGGGAAGGGGAAGGAAAGAAAAGGGCCAAGGGGAAGGTTGGATCAGATAAACGTGGAGAGTCGGGACAAGGGAAAAGATCATCCTTATTGAAACAATATTTATAACAAAACACTTTTCAATTTGCTTAGTTAAATATGTGACTGTACTTGTACTTCTTGGCATATAATAAATCTTTTTATCTAAAAGGGGGCATTCCGACTTGAGGAAAGAAATAGGTTCCAAGGTGACCATGTGGAAAAGTATTTTTTTAAAGAATTATTTCTTAGAGCGTAAGAATGTTCAAAAGAATTATGGGTAGGAACATCTATAGATTTCCACTTAGATGCTATAAGTATTTTTGTTACAGCAAATAGATGAATTGCAAAATGTTTAATTTTTGGGGGGAGTTGATTTGAATCAAGTGAGAACAAAACTAGTTGAGGAGAGATTTCAACTACAGAGTAGTTAATATTGCTCAATAAATTAGCTACTTCTTTCCACAGGTCGATTATTTTAGGACAAGACCAGAGAATATGCAATATGGTAGCTTTTGAGCACAGTTCCTCCAGGATAAGTCTGATCCGTCCTCGAAAATGTTCTTTAATCTGACAGGTGTATAGAACCAACGAGATAAGATTTTAAAATAATTCTCATGAATATTAGCATTTACATTTGATGTGTATGTTATTTCATTTGCTTCTTTCCATGTCTCAGGCGAAAAACATACATTCATATCTTCTTCCCACTTAACCATGTGTTTTGATTTTTCAATAGTTATGTCACTATTGAAGAGTGTATACAGATTTTTGGTGTTTCAAATAGTATTTTTTAAGGGATTTTCCAGAAGAGATATGATAACTCTTGGAAGAGATATGGGGAGACAGAATTTCTCCCTAATATATTTCCTTAGTTCTAAAAAGTTATAAATTTCCTCTTTGGGAAGGTTGTACGATAGAGTCAAGGAGAGAAAATTTATGATTGAATCTATTTTAGGTCCAGTAAATAAGGGCGAACAATTTGTTACACCATTTTTTCTCCATTTGTCTATAGGGAAGTCCGGAAGAGCAGAGCGGAATATATAAAGAAAGGTTTTCTAATGGGTAACTAACTTGGTTGTTGTTAGAAATGTTATGTAATTTCCTCCAAGTCATAATTGTAGATTTTATTAGTATATTCTCTGGTAGAGGAAGGGATTGGTCAAGTAAATTTGCCACAATAAGTGCGTGTAAGCAGGGCTGACTCCAGGCTTTTATGGGCCCCGGGCGAAAGAGTCTCAGTGGGCCCCTTTAGCACATACCACCATTCATGATGCACAGATACGGCGGAGAAACATAGGTATACAACACAGGGCCCAGCCTGCCACCTCATCCTTCACATATGCAAACATGCACACACACACAGTACGCAGACATGCACGCACACACACACAGTATGCAGACATGCACGCACACACACAGTACGCACGCAAGCACACAGTACGCACGCACACACACAATACGCAGACGCACACACACACAATACGCAGACACACACACACACAATACGCAGACACACACACAATATGCAGACACGCACACACAATACGCAGACACGCACACACAGTGCACAGACATGCACATGCACACGGTACGCAGGCATGCACACACACACATGAACATGGTACACAGATATACACACACAATACGCAGACATGCCCAGATACATACACATACATATTTGAACACATTCTTAAAAACACATATAAAACAGACATAAATATATACACAGTCATACACACTGACATACACAGACATTCACATCATACATGCACACACACATAAGAAATATTTTTATATGGGGAAGCTTGCTCACCTGCCCCCTGGCCTGTGTCCTGTCCAGCTCCTCAGTCATGTGGCAGTGCAAGGCCTCAGGAGTGTCACATGGCCCTGGACCATCAGGGGGGCCCACTCACCGTCAGGGCCCGGGCCGCTACCCCGGCATCTGTGCAGAGCCACCTGTACTGTTCAAGCCCTGCTCTGCTTCATGCAGCTGCAGCAATGTGCGGTCAGTGTGCTGCTGCTCCACCAATCAGGCCCAGTGCTGTCACTTACCAGACATGGCCGTGCGCTGTGCGGCTGTGTCTGGTAGTAATGACGTGGCAGGGGCAACACACAAGCACAATTAAAGGCGCAGTGTTGCCCCTGCATGTCATTACTACCAGACACAGACGCACTGTGCACAGCGCGTGGCCATGTCTGGAAAGTGACAGCACTGGGCCTGATTGGTGGAGCAGCAGTACACTGACCGCACACTGCTGCTGCTGCATGTAGCAGAGCAGGGCTTGAACAGCAACGGCGGCCTTGCACAGATGCCGGGACGGGCCCAGGCCCCGATAACGAGTGGACCCCCCTGATGGTCCAGGGCCCCGGCACTTGCCCGGGTACGCCGGGTGCTGACACCGGCCCTGCGTCTAAGGGAGAATTCCCATTGTATGATTTTTCCATTTCTGCCCAGCTGGTTTTTGCTTCATCTATAAGCCATTTCCTGCTCTGCATTATGATATTGGCCTCGGAGTAGGCCTGTAGATTTGGGAGACAAATGCCTCCATTTCTTTTGTTCTTATATAATGATTTGGCTACTCTTGGTGATTTTTTATTCCAAATATATTTCAACATTTGTTTATGGATGTTCTTATTCCATATATCTGGAATCTGAATTGGAACAGTTCTAAAGATACAGTGAAGTTTTGGTAGGATTATCATTTTATATAAGACAATCCTACCAAGCCACGAGGTATTTGTTTTATCAGTTTTATCAAAACTATCAATATTTTTTTTAACCTGTTTTTGTAGGAGATTCAGATTTTCCTCTTGTACCTTACGTAAAGAATTGGTAATTATAATTCCTAAATATTGGATATAATGTTTTTCCCAGATATAGGGAAATTCTTTTTCTATAAATTTTTTGGTTATGTGGTCTATGAAAAAGCTTAAAAATTTTGATTTTTTATCATTTATTTTATAGTATGAAACCGCCGAGAAGTCTCTTATAATAGAAGTAATAATTCTCAATGAATTGATAGGGTCAGTGGTAGAGATTAGTGTGTCATCCGTGAATAGACTTATTTTATGTTGCCTAGAGTTAAATGGTATTCCCTTTATTAAGTAATTTGTTCTAATGGTTTCGGCAAAACGTTCCATGATTAGGTCGAATAAGAGTGGGGATAATGGGCAACCTTGCCGTGTACCGTTGGAGATGGAAAATGAGTTAGATAATATTTTATTCACTTGGACTTTTGCAGAGGGACAAGAGTATAAGGCCATAATAGATTTCAATATTTGTCCATGAATTCCACATTTATTTAGAGTGGCTACCATATAATCCCAATTAATTCGGTCAAACCTCTTTTCGGCATCGAGAGAAAGTAATATAGAAGGAATTTTTTGCTTTTCTACTTGTGAAATTAAATGTAGTACTCTTCTTGTACTGTCAGAGGCTTCCCTCTCTTTAATGAATCCAACTTGGTCTGAATGTATTAAGAAGGGCATAATTTTGAGTAACCTTTCTGAGATTATTTTAGCATATATCTTGATATCCGAATTTAAGAGGGATATAGGCCTGTAGCTTGGAATTGCCTCTGGATCATTATTTGATTTTGGTATAACCACTATAGTGGCCTGTAAGGCTTCCTTTGGGAATTGACCTTCATTGATGGCTGTGTTAAACGTACACGTTAGGGGATCTAAAAGATGGTGACTAAAAATGTTATAATATTCATTAGGTATGCCATCTGGTCCCGGTGATTTACTTTCCTTTAATGCTTTTAAAGCCTTGTCAGTTTAGTATGTTGAAGTCGGGACGTTTAGCAAAGATAACTGATCTATATTTAGTTGTGGGAGATTAATTCTAGAAAGAAATTTGTTTATTTCTATAGTTTTTGGTTGAATTGTATCTCTCTCATCCTTTAAATGATATAAGGCAGAGTAAAACCCTGCAAATTGTTCAGCAATTTCTTGCGGATGCGTATATTTAATTCCATCATTCTTAATAGAAGAGACTCTGGTTTTGATACGCTGTTTTTTGACTTTGTTGGCCATGAGTTTAGACATTTTGTTATGGGAAAAATAATAATTAAGTGTAATGGAGTTCATAAGTTTATTAGAATCATCTAAAAGAATGGATTTTAGTTCTGCTCTAAGGCGGAGTATAATAGAATGGGATTTCTCTGGGTTTTTTTTATCTGTTTTTCTTCTTCTTCTGCAATCCTTTGTGAAATTTCTTCTATTTTTCCTGTAGTCTTCCTTTCATGTTGAGAATTTAGTTGTATAAGGATCCCTCTGAGAACTGCCTTGTGAGCGTTCCAGATGGTAATTGGGGAAATATCACGTATGCTATTTTCTAGAAAGTACAGTATAATGGCTTTTTCAATCTTTGCTTTTTATTCTGGAGAATGAAGCAAGAAGGAGTGGCATCTAAATAATTTAGAACAGTTGTTTGAAGTAGGTCCCACAACTAACCTCACAGGGGCGTGGTCTGATCATGTAATATTATCAATTTTTATTTCTTTGAATCTTTGTAGGGTGTTAATATTTGTCAAAATCATATCAATTATAGAAAAAGTTTTGTGCTTATACGAGTAATAAGTATACTCCCTTGAAGAAGACTTGAGACACCTAAATGCGTCAAACAACTGTTCTTTTATCAACCAGGTTTTTAATGTAAACATTTTGTTCCTTGACGAAGCGGAAGTATCCATACTCTGGTCATGTATTATATTAAAATCTCCAAAAATAAGTAAGTGACCTTTCTGGTGTTTCTGTACTTTTTTCATTAATTTATTTAAAAACGAGATTTGACCTCTGTTTGGGGGAATAGATGTTGACTAATATGTAGGTTGTTCTATTGATATTACATATATAAGAATATGGTATCTTCCGTTGTTGTCATCAATTTCTTCAATTAATTGAAAATTTACAGAATTTTTAATTGCGGGGAGCACACCAGCTTTTTTCTTCTCAGACGAGGATTTAAATATATGAGGAAAATCCATGTGTGAGAATTCTGGTGTGTTGTTCTGTGCAAATTTGGTTTCCTGAAACGCTATTATATCACAGTTGGATCTTTTTGCTTCTTTCCAAGCGGAATACCTCTTGAAAGGGCTATTAAGTCCTTTCACATTCAATGTCAAAATTTTTAACTCCATAATTACACATATTGAAACACCGTTGGTGAGCCAAAAAATATACAAGTACATTGGTTATTAATATTTAAGCAATAAAACCTGTGGAGAAAAAAATTAAATAACACAAAATTTTTTGAATTGTTTAAATTATTAACATCACAACTCAGAAACATGTAAATACCAAAAAGAAAAACCAAAAGACTGAGTTTCCTCAGATGATCTGATGAAGAGGACGAGAGCAGCATGACTCGGGCTCTCAAGTACCTTTTCCAGATGTTGGGGGGTAAATAAAAGTTTGGCAAACTCTGCCCATGAGTCCTGGAATTAGGACACAAAGAATTAAGTAATCAAATAAAGTAAAACCAGAAGACTTTTGTAGAACGCCTTCTCAAGATGTCACTCCAGGGGTTCTTGATTCCTTTTCCGATGTGGATTACGGTCGTAGCCGGGAATGTTATAGTTTTTTAAAAAATTCCATCCATCATCGGGATCAAGTATTGGATGAGATTTCCCGTTGATAAAAACAATAAGTTTTGTGGGGAAACCCCATTTGTAGGGAATGTTATTAGCTCTCAGGATAGTGGTAATACCTGCAAATGACTTTCTTGCGTTTAAGATCTCTTTAGAGAAATCCAGAAACACTTTGATGTTTTCATATGGAGGAGGCAAATTCTTGTGTTTCCTAAGATAATCTAGTAGTCTGTCTTTTGTTTGAAAGAAATTAAGTTTAGCGATCACTTCCCTTGGGACCTCTTTTGGGAGAAATGTAGGTTTTTGCAACCTGTGAGCCCTATCTATGGTCAGATCAATATTAGAGGAAGTTGGTAGAGCTTTATGAATTAGATCTTGGATATATGGAACAAGATCCGCAGTGGAAACATTTTCTGGAACACCTCTAAACTTGAGGTTACATCTTCTGTTACGATCCTCCAAGTCCGTGAGTTTTGCCTTTAGTGCTTTAACCTCGTTTTTTAACAGGCAATGATCTTTCTCCAGTGTATTCTGTTTTGTGGCTACAGACAGAACTTTTTTGTCTATGTCTGTAATTTTTTTATTCATTGTTTCTAATTGGGTACATATAGCTGCAAATTTGTTGTCGATATTCAGATTTACTTGCTGGATAGAATATGTCAGAAGATCTGACAAATATATTTTACAGAATGCCGCAAGACTATCTGTATTTCCCACAGGGGTTGGAGGTTGATAGATATCATTATTTATGTTTACAGCCGTAAATACAGGAGGCATGGGATATGCAAGAGATGAATTTGCATTGTCCAGTGTCGGTTTTTGTTTGTAAGGGGTTATGTTGGGGGAAATCTCCTCAGAGCCCTCATCTGTGTCTGATGCATACATGACAGTGTCAGATTTCTTGTTGTCACGACAACTAGCTAGTTCCTTCCTTTTATGACTTGCAGAGGATCCTCCTGACAAAGAAGTTGTATCCATATCTATATGTGGGGAACTTTCTGTAGGTGTCTTATAGGCAAGAAAGTTTATATTACTGTCTGGCATCTTGCTCCTAGAATACCATGTATTAGAATCATATTCTGGAGCTGGAGCTGCATAGCAGCTTGCATCGTCTATAGAACAAGGAGTAAGTGCCTTTGGTTTGTCACTATTAAGGGGTTTTTCAGACCCTTGTATGCCTCCCTGTGTTGTGATAATGTCAAATTTACCAGCTTTATTATTGACACCATACTCTGGCCCATTTTTCCACACAAACACTTCAAATCCTGAAGGTTCCGTGGACTCCTTCTATGAACTCTGAGCTTTAGTTCCTTCCATATATTTTCTATTGGATTCAGGTCAGGTGATTGGCTGGGCCATTCTAGCAACTTTATTTTATATCTCTGAAACCAATTGAGAGTTTCCTTGACTGTAGGTTTTGGATCATTGTCTTACTGAAATGTCCACACTGATTTAATCTTCATCATCCTGATAGATGGCAGCAGATTTTTATCAAGAATGTCTAATTGCATTTGTCCATTCATCCTTCATTCAATTATATGATGTTTGCCAGTGCCATATGCTGAAAAACAGCCCCACATCATGATGTTCCCACCTCCAAACTTCACTGTTGGTATGGTGTTTTTGGGGTCATATGCAGTGTCTTTTGGCATTCAAACATTATGAATTTAATTTTGTACTGATCTCACCAGACTATATTCTCCCTGTCTTTGATAGGTTGGTCTAAATATTGCTGAGCAAACTGTAAATGCACTTAAACATGCTTTTTGTTCAGCAATGGAGTCTTGCGTGGTGAGCGTGCATACTGGTCATGGAGGTTGAGTGTAAAACATTTTTTAAAAACAGGCAGTGAAATGTTTTGCCTCACAGAAAGAATCAGCTTTGATCCCCTGCTGTCATGTCTGTATACTCTTTTGCTTCCTCCCCTGGCCAGGAGATGTGGTATGATCAGACCATGTTCCAGTAGGGTAAGACACAACCATTACACAGGGGCACATTTATAAGATTATGTCAGCATAAGAACATTTTTTTAACACATCCAATTGTGGAACTTATCATTATTCCAAGATCTATTGAATAAAATGTACTTTGCTTGTGGGAAACCTCCTTAAAAGATAGCTCTTAATGACATTTGCCTGTATGTTTGGGGTCCTGCTGCAGAATAACTTTAGAGCCAATCAAACATCTGCTTGATGGAAATTCATGATCAATAAGTTTCAGCAAGTAATTCTGAGCATTGAGGACACCATTAATCCTGACCAAATCTTCAACACCATTTGCTGAATTGCAGTTCTAAACTAGCAAGGAACCTCCACCATGCTTCACTGTTGCCGGATACACTCATTATTGTACCACTCCCCAGCCCTTCAACAAACAAACTACCTTTTACTATTAAGAGGAAAATACAAATTGGTGGTTGTGAACTGGCCATTGGTAACTAGCCAAAAAATGAAGTAGGGAAAAAGAAGTGAAAAAAATAGAGAGATAGTAAACTTTAAATGTGGGTGTGGATGAAGCTTGGAGAGTATTCTAACTCAGAAGTTGTGGCTGACTATGTTAAGAGCAAAACAGGTGAAAGTTGTATCATCCCTATGAATTTCTATGTTAGGATTTCATAGCAGTCATAGATTTCAAGCTGTGACAAAATAATGTATACTGCAATTGATAATTTGAGTTGCAAATCTTTGTGAATTTGTTCTCTTTCCAGCTTTATCACATGTAAATATGCTTATCTGTTCATCAAGTGTAATAATGTCATTTATGCAAGCAGTTCTTCCTGCAGCAGGAAATGTAAAACTTTGTTATAAAGGTTTAATTTTAGTTTAGTGTTAGAATTTCACACCTTGGTTCCGAATACATCACTTTTTCTGTTAGTATTCATTCTACAAATATGGCATTTCATATTGGGTTTTATATTTGTTTTAAACAATTTTATTGTGTTTTTTGTTCTTTTTACATAGCTATATTTTATCATACGGACAATTTCCTCTTTCACAGTCATACTAATTAATTGTAACACCTATCCAGTACACCCATTGTTCTATCAAGACATAAATCAATGCATATATGGTCATAATGCATGTTCTAGGCTCTAAGAGCTTCTTAAAGTCTACATATTCTATCTTCAAAAGATAATAAAGGATGGCTTACTATATATTTTAAGTAATCTAAATATATACAGCACTGTGCAAAAGTTTTAGGCTGGTGTGGAAAAATTGCTGCAAAGAAAGTGTGGTTTCAAAAATAGGAGTGTTAATACTTTATATATAGAGGGTCTAAGGAGAATGTTTCTCCGTGTTGAAAGTGCCAAGCCGGTGTAAGGGGCTAATAGGCCAAGCAATACTCGTCTGATAATTTAAAAGCATCAAGGCTTTCTAAGCTTTACATTGACTTGAAAGGGGTCCATCAGGTTTCAGTGTTTTTTTTTTGTTTCTCTTAACAAAATAAGGTAGACAATTTTCTGTATATTAAAAGCAATGAACACTTGAGTGTTCAACCTAAATGAATCAGACTGATGGCTGTAAAATACCATTAAACTTAGTAGATATTAGAGGACTAGATTGGCCTTAAAAGGTTGACAAGAAGCAACCCGTCCCCTAAATATGCTCCAGTATCAGGTTCAGCAGCTCCGCTTCAGTCCCATGATCAACATCGGGGAGCTACTAGTGTAGGCACAATAACAGTGTTGTCTGTGAAGGGGGCTGGCTGACAGAGAACGGGGATGGTTTGGATATTGAATTGAGCTATGTGTCAGCTAACTTACACATTTATTTATATTTTGGTTAGACAACACCTTTAACCCCTTCCTTAAATATGACACAGATGTATTTATTGGGTTCAGGATACTGCTCCATGTGCCGTGGTGCTGGCTGTTTTACACAGCTAATACTCACCTCTCACTATAGCGATCGTAGCAGTTTAGCCCCTTTGATGCCACAGCCATCCAGCTCCCATAACCCCCTCAAATTGTTGAAAAGAAGGTGCTACATGTCATTTTATTTTTTTACTCAAAGAATTTGAGAAGGAGGTGACACGTCCGTTAAAATTTGCCCAGACGCCATCATACTTACAGCTTAGTCTGGCATTGTTTGTCTGTGAGCAGAAATATTAAAGTTTAAAAATTTTAACATTTACTCTCACAAATAAGATTGCATCTAAATTAATTGTAAAGTCAAAGTTAAATATATTGAACATTTCAAAAATGCTCATTTTCTAGTTATTCACCAAACTACATTTCATTCATTTTTGTTCACATCCTGTACCTACAAGACAAGGCCGGCAGCATTCTTGCAATGGTGCCCAATTCTGTCCTACAATGGGTAGACAAGCTGCCCAACTGACCACCATAGAAAATTAATGCGCAGGTATGTGCAGTATTGAAGAGCAAGAAAAATTGTCAGAACTCTGAAAGCTATTTTGAAAACCATGCAGATTGAAGTCAGCATGCTCTGCACTCACTGAAGGTATTGGGATGTAGAAGCCGGATAATAGAAATCAGCTGATATGAGGGTGAATTGTAAGCACACCCACAAACCTGAAAATATTGGTGAATTTTTTGAGGCAGAGTGAACTAGAAAGGAGTAAAAAGGGGATAGTTTACACATAAGAACAATTTACCTTAAAGGGGTATTCCCATCTCCAAGATCCTATCCCAATATGTAGTAGGTGTAATAATAATATTACCAAATACCTCCAATTAGAAATGTAGTATAGTATTTTTGATTCGCTAAGCCACGTACCTCATGTGCAGGCATCGCAGGACCTTAGGTATCCACGGTTACGACCATTAGCAGCTAGCTAACTAACTGTCACTTTATCAGTGGACGTAACCATGGATACCTAAGGTCCAGTAATGCCTGCACATGAGGAAAGAGATAGTGAATCAGAAATACTATACTACATTTCTAATTGTAGATATTTTCTAATATTATTATTATTACACCTACTACATATTGGGATAGGATCTTGGAGATGGGAATAACCCTTTAATCATAAGTTTCTGGAATACATTGTGAAACTTTGGTAGGTATCGTATAAACTCTTATAGGGAATCTGTCAGTATGATCAACCTTTCTAAGCCATCCACATGGAAATGTAGGTCATAGAAAGTTGAAAAAAAATGATACCTTGACATCTGCGAACCAATGCCTTATTTCACTGACATCCAAGTTTTCTTTAATAGTAGTAGGATCAACCCTCCTAAGCTGTTTAAAGGGGAATGCAGATTGTAGGGAGCTGAATAAAATGATACTTTGATATCTGTGATCCGATGTCTTATTCAAAAGAAATCCACATTTTCCTTAATATTTAAATGACTTGTTAAGATCTATGGGTCAGACATAGATCTCCCTGAGAATCTGCCTCCAAAGCACATTTTAAATGAAAGGGGGAGTTGTCAGAGTGAGACATATATATCAGGAGAGCAGACTTTCAGTCCTTACATGTCTCACACTGACAATGCGCCCTTTCATTTAAAATAAGCTCTGGAGGCAGATTCTTAGGGAGATTTATGTCCCACCCACAGATCTTAATAGCTCATTTAAATATTAAGGGAAACATGGATTTATCTTGAATAAGACATTGGGTCACAGATGTCAAAGTATCATTTTATTCAGCTTCCTATGACTTACGTTCCCATATACGAGGGTCAGTCAATAAGTAATGCCTCCTATTTTTTTTCTCCTTAAATAAGGTAGTTATGTTAAATATTCGAATTTGGCACAATTCCTCAAACCTTCTTCTCCAATCCACAGCAAATGCAACTTCCTGCACCAACAGGTGGCAGGACTGTATCCGTTTGCAAAATGGATGACATCGATGTTCGTATTAGACAACGTTCTGTGATTGAATTCTTGCATGCAGAAGGTGAAACGCCCATTCAAATTCATGAGAGACTGAAAAATGTGTACGGTGATGCAACAGTGGATGTCAGTACTGTTAGATGATGGGTTCATTGCTGTAACACAGCTGAAGAGCCATCACCGTTGGCTGACAAAATGCGGAGTGGCAGGCCAGTAACCGCAGTGACTCCAAGCAACATTCAGCGAGTCGATGACATCATTCGTGGTGACCGCCGGGGCACTGCAGATGAATTGTGTGGCATTATCTGCCTCAGTAAAGGCAGTGTGATGAAAATTATTGGACAACTGGGATACAGAAAAGTTTGTGCACGGTGGGTCCCAAGAATGCTTTTTACCATGCTGGAATACATGCCCTTGTTAAACGGTGGACCAAGACTGTGGAAATGGATGGAGATTATATTGAAAAGTGACAAATTAATCGTTAATGTTGTGGTTTTCAACCTATGTAATTGCATTTGAATTTCTTGCCAATAAAAAGGAGAAAAAAAATTGGAGGCATTACTTATTGACTGACCCTCGTAGATGGCTTAGGATTGTTGATCCTACTGAATGATTACCTTTAAAGGCTAGGTTAAGATATACAAATTTGTAACAAATCAGAGCAATTTTAGAATTAGTGAGATTTGTCTGAATGGCAACACACACAGAACCAATTCTTATTGGACTGTTTCCTTAGGATTGACCTTTTCCCTTTTTCTATAATAATTGCTGTTTGAAACCCCAAAGAGATTGCTGACCCTGTTTAGAGTGTGTGACTAGCTTTAAATCTTTTTTATTCCTAATAATGGAGTTGACTTCCTGATTACAGTTGGTATTCACACCTTATATTCATGGTAATAACAGTGATGGGGCTCAAAAATTTTAGGTAATTCCCCGCTTCATAAATTTGCATTCATATTTCAACAGGGACAAAAAATAATAAAGTATTTTGAAATTGAATATGTCAGATCCTGGTTTCCCATGACATGTACATTTGTGGGGCAGTCAGTAGACCTCTATACAAAGTAAATTATCGTTTTCAGAATAGGTTTTGCCAATATTATGTCCTGTTTACGGATAACTCAAAGGGGTGTCTGGTTGAAAAAATGATTTTTCAAACATTAGAGAATCTTAAGCTAATAGTGCAACGTCTCCTGTTCGGGGTGTTAATCTATTAGTCAGAACTAAGATTGACTCTGTGCTAGAGATACACTTCCTGCCAACAGCTGATAGCTGTGATCTTCCTATCATAGATAACACTTGTACATAAAAAGAAGTTATTGTATACTTAAAAAGAACATGTCATGAGGACTTTATACCCCAAACCAATGGCATATATGCAGAGGCGTATCTAGGGAGGGGGGGCAGGAAAGGCATGTGCCCCGGGTGCAGCCGGCAGGGGGGCACAGTCGGGCCGCCTAATGCTGCAGTCCGATGTGTCTTCCCTGGTAACGGCATTCTGCTGCCCCCCGGACCGGGATTCGGCCGTTCTCTGAGCTGGCTGTCAAACTGACAGCCGGCTCACAGAAGCTGCAGCGCGCTGGCTCTCGGTGATTGTACTCGCTTCTCTCAAATGCGAGTACAATTGAAGCTCTGATGTCTGTGTCAGAGCGACGCCAGCAGCGTGATTAGGTCATGTGATCACGCTGCTGACATCACTCGCTGGAGCCCAGCGTGAAGAAGAAGTGGAAAGTGCTCCAGACTGGAGCTGAAGACACCAAAGATTAAAAGTAATGGAAGGCTAAGGATTTTTTAATGTTGGTGGGATTTACTGTGTGTGTGAGATATTTATGCTGGGTGGGAGTAAATACACTGTGCGGGGATAACATTTACTGTGTGGGAGGGGGGTATTTAGTGTGTGTGTGGAAGGGGGGTATTTAGTGTGTGTGGGGGGTATTTTTTATTGTGTGTGTGGGGGATATATTTACTGTGTGTGTGGGGGGGTATATTTACTGTGTGTGTGGCGGTATATTTACTGTGTGTGTGTGGGACGAGGTATATTTACTGTGTGTGTGTGGTAGGAGGGTATTTACTGTGTGTGTGGGAGGGGGTATTTACTGTGTGTGTGTAGGAGAGGGATGTTTACTGTGTGTGTGGGAGGGGGGTATTTACTCTATGTGAGGGAGATTTAGTGTAACAGGGCTGGGGGAGATGTAATGTAAGGGGGTGGGGGATATTTACTGTGTGGGGGATACCACATCTACTGGGCAGGGGAGGAAGAAAAACAGAGTACACAGACAAGACAGCAGGGGATCACAGCTGATTCTTTGTGTGAGGTAAACATCCCCCTGCCTGTTTTTAAACAATGTTTTACTTCAAAGAAATAATCATTTGTGATCCCCTTCTGTAATGTCTGTATACTCCTTTGCTTCCTCCCCTGCCCAGGAGCTGTGGTATGATCAGACCCTGTTCCTGTATGGTCAGACACAGCCATTACACAGTACACACCAGGGGCACATTTATAAGATTATCTCAGCACAGGAACATTTTATTTAAACACATCCAATTGTGGAAGCTATTATTATTCCAAGATCTGTTGATTAAAATTAACTTTTGTTCATGGGAAAACCCCTTTAAATAGGATGTCCAATGAGGAAATCACAGGATGGAGCCTATCAGTAAATCAGAGGGTGGTGCCGATCAGGAACAATAGGTACTGATAGCTGAAATAGCAAGGAGCTGTCCAGTGAGCTGGATAGTTCAAATAGAAGAGCTGAAGCTTGGTGCACAGGAATCTCTAGGTTCAAGTCCTGACACGCACACAGCTTTGCCGTGAGTGCAGACTATCAGTCTGTCACAAAATTGTATTTTCTTTTTTTGCACATCTGTTTTGCTAGTCACATTTTACATCCATACATGCCACACCAATACTGCGGCCTGTTGCCACATTTTGCTTTCTAGGTGTGCACCTACCAAGCATTTCTTGTTATGTCCTTTTTGGCAAAGGGAGAACAATTCAAATTTTGACATTTAACTTTGCATGTCTGTTTTGCACACCAGTTTTATTAGTCAAATTTCATAACCAATGCATTGGCCTGTTGTTGAATTAGGCTTTTTGGACGTACACCTACCTAGTATTTCTTGTTTAAGGGAACCTGTTATGTGAAAAAAAGCTGTTAACATGCAGATATGTGGTTAATCTGCAGGTTAATAGCATTCTGAATCTGTGAGGCAAAACATTTCATTGCCTGTTTTTAAGCAATGTTTTACCTCACAGAAAGAATCAGCTGTGATCCCCTGCTGTCCTGTCTGCATACTCTCTTTTGCTTCCTCCCCTGGCCAGGGGCTGTGGTATGATCACACCATGTTCTGTACATGGTCAGACACAGCCATTACACAGTAAACAGCAGGGGGACATTTATAAGATTATCTCAGCACAGGAACATTTTATTTGAACACATCCAAGTGTGGAAATGATTATTATTCAGAGAACTATTAATTAAAATGTTGATTAAAATTAACTTTTTTCATGGGAAAACCCATTAAAATAGTAAGTAGCAATGGCAATACATATGGTGATGTAAAATAAAAAAAGCTCTCAATACCTTGGATAGGAATGAGGGAACTGTAAGTGTGGCGCCCCTGAGGATTCGACCGCCACAGGGATGCTGCACCTCTTCAATGGGGTGTGGTGTTCCTCCTTTGAGGTAAGAACGGTGCAATGGTCAGGACCCCACCTTCACATCCAACACCACACTTCTCCCACCAGAGGGGGCTAGTAGGCACTAGGGTGCTGCCCCTACTGGAAAATGGGAGACTGGGGAACCACAAGATAGGGGGAACCATGTAGTGGGTGAGGGTGGAGGACGCACATCTAGTTACACTTAATATTTCATATTTAATAAACAGCCACCTTGGCTCATGGTTCTTTGATTGTGATCTCCCTCCCTGAACGTGGCTTCTGGGTGAACCTGCAGCGGATGGAGACACGGCCCTCATACCGTGGCCTTGGGTCGAGGGGCAGGTTGGAGTTAACGTATGTCTCAACCCAGTCAAGGACCATGACCAAGAAGGCCCGGAGCTTAGGAGTGTAGCTCCATCACAAAAGGATCCCAGGGGGATGCAGACGGAGCGGTATACGCCACCTGTCCCCGCTATTCTGGCCTAGTCAGAGGGATTCCGGGTGCAAGAGGGGTACTGGCCCCCGACACCTGACTTTGCTACTCTACGTCCTGGTCAGGGAAGCCCGGTAGGCCCAGAGGATCCCACCGGGTAACGGAAGGAGCGGAGCTGCCACCCGTACCCTTTTTCTGAGCGAAGTCCAGAGGGAGACCCGGCCTATCTACACACACAGACAGGAAAGGACCCGGTCTGAAGTCTAGGAACACTCTGGTGCTGGGTCCTGATTGAGCACTTGAGTTACTCGGAGGTTGTCGGACCCCCGTCCCTGGTGACCGCAGAACTCCGCGAGGAGCAGGGAAAAGCCTTGCAGCTGTACTCTCCACCATGAGTAAAAACCCTGGAAGTCAACCCCTATGGCCTCCGGACTCTTTATTTCTGCACTGCACCGCACCACGTAGCACCAGACCTCCTACACTACAACCCCCTCCATCCTTGTCTCTGCCCTGAGGCCCTGCTCCGCCTGTGGGGAGTAGTATCAACGTTGGCTGCCACAACATCCTGCCTCGGAGGACTGCAGCAGCGCTGGTGGCCTTCACCAGGTACCACAGGTGGCGTAGTCGATAGCAACCACTCAACCCTGATAGCCCGTACCACCCTTTTTAATGTGACGGCCCTGGGCACGGAGCGGGTCCAGGCCACGGCTGCACCCCACCAAAACATAGGACCCGGCTCCGAGTAATCCCCCATCTTCCCAGGGTTAGGGCTGTGAGCATCACATAAGTATCAGCAGCACCACCACTGGCACCGACTGCCCCAGCTGTAGTACTACCAAAAACAGATCCCATTTGGCCTCATTTCCTCTAGCAAGAGTATTACTGACATGAAGCAGAGGGCATTATGGAATATATGGCACATTACTCCTGTCAATCACAGCAGGATGTCACCTGGCAGTAATACCATCAGTGTAAGTCTCCTCCACTGCCATAACATTTAATGTTTTGCATTGCGGACTTTCAGTTCCATCAATGACATTTCTGTTCTGCCACTTAGTCCCCTAAGCCACAGCACTCCAGAGCTAAGGAAGATATTTGCCAATAACTTTCTTTCAGTTGATTTATTGGGTTAGATGAACAGTCAGCCTTTGTACTTGGATGACATAGAGCAGAAGGAGATGGAGGACACAAATAAAAGGGCTAGTTTTAATCATGGCTCTGTCAGCAGTGGGGGCAAGTAGCTCAGGGAACTATCAGCTAAGGCAGGAATGATGATGATTAGTGTTGAGAGCTCCGAGTATTTACAGCTGCTCGGTGATATGTTTGAATCGCTCCCGTGTGCATGATTTGCAACTGTTTGACAGTTTTATTACATGTGAGGAATGTCTATTTCTTATACATTCCTCACATGTAATAAAGCTGTCAAACAGTTGCAAATCATGCACACGGGAGCGATTCAACCATATCACCGAGCAGCTGTAAATACTCGGAGCTCGGCCCGAGCATGCTCGGACAGAACATACTCGCTCAACCCTAATGATAATGATTGTGTGGAGGAGAAGACCTAGGAACCAGATAGGGATGATGACAAGGTGATGTCATCAGAAGAGAAAGATGGTGGGATCTGCAATAAAGATTGGATCCACCATTAGGCTAAAAGAACTTCTGTGGGGCAGATCTTCCTTTTCTGTGGTTGTGTGGGAGCAGGTGATGCTGCAACTGCTGTTGTTGAAGGAGAATCAATAGCGCCTAGAAGCTCTGGTCATGGTGGCAGTGGAGGTAAGTTCTCTGTGCCGACATCTCAGGTATGGGAATGCCTGCACCGAAGGGCTGATGAATGATTTTCAGTTTGCTCTGCAGAAAGTAAATAAGTCTAGGGCTTCCAGGTTCAAATAGACTAGAAACTACAGCTTTACATCATTACATGAAGCAACATCATCTTCCTTAAGGAGAAGCACGCTGTCCAGCAACATAAGCAAGACTCAGGCTGTCCTCCTATCCCTAACCCCCCCCATTTTCCTCTTTCTACTATCCAGGCCACTTACTCAAGTAGTGCCCATTCATTTTCACAAAATACTTTTGGCTTCTTCCTCCATTGTATTGTCAGTTAGCCCTATGTGTGCCCAGGTAACATACAATCCGTTTGTGTGAAAAATCGTACATGTCCAAATTCACTACAATCATTGCCATACCATGTTGATTTTACTGCCTTTTGCAAAATAGTGGCATATACTCAACCTCAACGGAAAATACCTTGCCTCAATTATTTATTGAAGAAAACCATTCCTGTTTTTTACTCTCATGTGGTGAAGACTGCGGGCCACACTTTGGAACTGACATTGTACTGCAAATTGCACTCCACAATTGATATCAGTTATCACGATAAATTAACAGTAACAGCGCAGAACAGTATCAACTTGTACACTGAATGGCTCCTTGTCGAGTACAACTGGGCAACTTAGTAAGTGAGAATGGCAGAAACATCATGGTTGCCAAACATTTGGGCAATATAACACATTGCATGGCACACGCCCTCAATTTCATTGTACACTTAAGTCCAAAAAAATTTTTCAAACTAAAATTAATGGACTTGCATGAATATAATTTTCTTTATCATCAGCATTATTTTAATGAATATAAGCAGTCGAAGGTTGAGAATTACCCAGGTAGAACTCTGCGCAGGATTGGGTCTCTGCGCTGACCTGGTCACAAAAGGCAAAACATTTTTTTAATTCATGGTCTTTCATGACTACAATTTTTCTTTACCATTATCCTCATTTATGGTAAAATGTGTATTTAATGTGCTTCTATTGGTTTGAATTCTACTGGTAGGCCCCTGCACAGGGCTGGACACATTTTTTTTCAAAAATAAAATTCATGGGCAGCTATCAATGACTACAATGACAGTGCTGGGCACCAGAGGAGAAAATCTTTTCAAATTCATGAGTTTCCATAGCCACAATTTTATTTACCATCACCATCATTTCTTGTGAATACTAGAAGCTCTAGAGCTTTGACTGTAATAAATTCCTTGGAAGGACCTTGTGCAGGATTGCGCAAGGCTGAACACAAATGCAGAAAAAATTTTCAAACAAAAATTCATGGCTTTCTATGATTACAATTTTATTTGCCATCATCATAATTTTTTGTGAATATTAGGAGATTTTGAGCTTTTATTTTGGTCAATTTCATCAAAACGACACTGCGCAAGATTGGGCCCCTGGGCAAGGCTGGCACAAAAGGTGAAAAATTTTCAAACGAAAATTCATGGATTTCTATGACTACAATTTTATGTACCATTACCTTCATTTTTGTGAATACTAGGAGATTGACTGACTGTGATGGATTCCCCCTGCAGGACCCTGTGCATTGCTAAGCACAAAAGTTTAACATTTTTGCTAAACAAAAATTCATGGGCTTTTGTGATTACCATTAATCTCATTTTTGCTAAAATGAGAATTTTTTACATTACAAAAATTACTTGAATAAAAAAAAAAATGAACAATTAATGGCATCAAAATATATTTAATATACTGAGATCGAGAATTTCTTTAATAACAATCTGCCGAATATTTTATGATTTTTTTTAGAATGAAGTCTCTATATGAGTACTTAACATTTCATAACCAGACAATATTTGAGTGTCCCATGCTCATGCACAATGTGACTGATTATGTCGTTCATACTCCTGACAGGTAATTTACTGCCAGCACTATACAACTAGCATAGCGAAATCAGCTGTCTACAAAAGTTTGTACTTACTGATCAAGATTTAAAGAGTTTATTGTCATTAATGATAACAGTTAATCTCACCACAGTCTAAAAGCCCAAAGTCTAATACAACTTTAGGTATATCAGTTAGCAGCCTGAGGTTTCCCTTTCTTCTGGCTTATCTTTGCACCGTTGTTCAAACCAGATGCTTTGGAGATTTAATTTTTCTGTGAGCAAATTACCTTTTGAACAAATATTCAGTAACTTCTATCCTTGTACAGAATTCTCCACCAATCAATATCTATTGCTCTGTATTGTACATCCATATACCTCCAATTTTGCATGTGAATTAAACATAAAAAAATCTGACAAGCTCCTTGAGATATAATACCCACAACCTCAAAAAAGGTGTGAAATCCCTGGATCAGAATATATTCATTCAACAATTCTTTATAGTAAACGTTATAATTTTATTGGAAAATACATAAAACATTTATATAAAATTACAGGGAAAGCCTCAAGAAAGGGACACCTAATCAGCCTGGACATATACTGTGAGGGCCAAAAACAAAGTAGCCTAAGGTACAAAGCAATAAACTGCAAGTGCTAGCAGTAATGAGATGAATACCTATCGCTACCCTTAGAGCTAAAATAGTTAGATCTCCAGGTTCCTACATAACTCATAGTAGCATAACCATAAATCCATATTATAGGTAAAGTTAAATAAATTCACTGCCTATGAGATCCCAGGCACTGTGTCCCACCACCTTGATGTGGTTTCGCCTAGCTTCTTCATGGGGGCTTCTTCAAAGATTACACACCTTTTCCCAGGTTGAGGGTATGATATGTTTAGTGAAGTGTTTTGCATTGAATTAGAATGTTTTGGGACTACTTTGATTAATGCTCCTTTGGATGTTGTATTATAGAGTTGTTGTTTTGTGCTCTAGAAGTAAACAGAGGGCAAATTTGGAGGGATTCTGTGTGAATCAATACAGAAAAATAATCCAATTTTTCCTGAATTTTTTTCTCTCAAAATCCTTCACCCTTACTTTTAATCTACAGCATTTTAAATTAATTTAAATGTTTTCTAATACAGAAAATAGTCATCCATTCAAATAGCAATACAGGTAAATACCTACACAAAAGGATTTGCATACCATTACAAAGAGAATAAGTGTAAGACTATAGTAATGAAAACCCCCACAATACATTATCTGCAGCACCAGCCATATATAAAGCAATGCTGATGTAGTGTACAGGACTTCTATAAGATTTCGTTTTCCTGTGATCAGTTCTAACTGGTGACAGTCACCTCTGTGTGAGTACCAGGCTGCTCCCCCAGCAAGTATCCACACCTCTGTGTGAGTCCCAGACTGCTCCCCCCAACAAGTATCCACTATTGATCAGACCTATTCATATATTACAGGGATACCACTTCATATTAGCATGTTGTGCTATATTTCTACTGCAAATGAAGTGTATTGCCAAATGGGGCTTACCTTTGCTATAATATCTGATTGAGACAATCCGTTTTGTGTTTTTTTGTTTTTTTCTCCCCTAATAAGAATTTAAACTTTTTTATTTTTAGCAATATGACGGCTTGTTTTTTGGAGTTTGGAATGACACAGTTTATTTTACCATTAAATGATTCGGAAAACTGAAGAAAAATCCAAGTGCTGTGAAATCGTGAAAAAAAAAATGCAATGTGCAATTGTTTTTTGGGGTTTTGTCTTTACGGAGTTCATTGTGCTGTGAAAAAAACATCAACCCGGCAATATGATTTTCCACGGCATTACAATTACGAAAAAGCAAACTTGTATATATTTTTTTTAAATTTAAATAGTGAAAAAAATTCACTAATCTGTAAAAAAAAATGTTTGTTTCGCCATTTTCTGAGGCCAGTAACATTATCATTTTTACATTGATGGAGTTGTGTGAGGACTTGTTTTATTGCTACCATTTTGGCATAGATATGACATTTTGATAGCTTTTTATTATATGTTTTTGGTGGTGATAGAACTTTGTGCCGCCCTAGACCCCGCACTGTAAATGCCACCTTCAGGGATTGACAGTGGCATTGAAGGGAATAACAGCAGCAGGTGGAGCTTAGCTCTGTTTGCTGCTGTTAGAGGCAGATGCAGACTGTTTAACACAGCCAGCATCTGCTGTGTATGATACAGACTAAGCTCCTGAAGCCGCATCATAGATGAGGACTCGAGATAGGATATAGTAAAACATCCAATGTAGGGAGGAATTTAATGGTTCTGTAAAGGTTCCTTTCAATTTATATGGTCATACTCCGTCTTTTCTTTTGTTTCCATTTATTGTACCACACTGGAGGAAAACTAATGATGTATCTGATCCTATACAGTTCTGTGGGATCATACCCATTCATCAGAAGCATGAGTGGGATTTCATTTTTCAGTAGCCAAGGAAAGTTCATTGTAATATGAAGTTACTATAAACCTAGTCCACTCTAAAGCGAGGGATTCCTCTATCAGTAACGATCTAGAAAACATTAGGTAGAACTAGATATGCTTAATTTACTACTGTTTCAAGCTTTTGACTATACATTCTTTTTGCAGAGACAAAATATGAATTTCGAGATTCTTGTCACTAAAATAAAAAGATTTAAAAAATATATTGAGAACATAGATCACAGTCTATATTGGTTATATTAAAAATCTGTATTAAATAGTTAAACTTCGAGGGATTACATGAGGTAGCTGCTCAATATAATTTTATTGTATCTAGCACTAGGTATTATTATTTCAGCACAAAGGTATAAAAATTCATTGTTGAAAGAGTTTTATTTGATGAAATTTTCATGTAATCTGGCCTTGCAGTACCGAGCCTGCAGACTCAGCAAGTAGCCTTGTAGCCGGCATCATTATGCATACACTAGAAATATTCATGGCAATGGAAGAAGTTTCAGACCATGAAGAATATCAGTGTGAGCTAAGACTGGCAGGTTGGTTATCGTGCAAGTTATAAATGAGCAAAACTAATATAGAAGAGCCTCAATTATCTGAGCTTTTTCCATAGATTATCAAAAGGCTTACAAATACAGTATCATACGGCTTTACAGTATCGACTTTTTATGCAATACAAGTAGATAACAGATGATTCTAGTATAAAAAATAATTGTAAAGCCTTATATTCTAATACTATCATAATACTGATATATCCAAAAAGTAGATAGGATTCCTGCTCCTGGTGTATTCAGCCATGATTAATCCCTTCACCACCTTGCAATTTTATGTTTTTGCGCTTTCGTTTTTTGCTCCCCTTCTTCCCAGAGAGATAACTTTTTTAGTTTTTTGTCAATATGGCCATATGAGGGCTTGTTTTTTGCGGGACGAGTTGTACTTTTGAACAACACCATTGATTTGACCAAAAATTGCAAAAGAGTGCAATTCCACAATTGTTTTTTTTTTAATTTATTTACCATGTTCACTAAATGCTAAAACTGCCATTATGATTCACCAGGTCAGTACGAGTATACACATACCAAAAATGTATAGCTTCTTTTTTAGTTAAGTGGTGAAAAAAAAATCCAAAGTTAGTAAGAAAAAAAAATGTCGCCATTTTCCAAGACCTGTAGTATCTCTATTTTTTGTGATCTGGAGCTCGGTGAGGCTTATTTTGCGCGTTGAGCTGATGTTTCAAGTGATACCATTTTGGCATCCATTTGGTATCCCCGTGGCCGGCGTTTATAGGAGATTTACAATGACAGGCATGATAGTCTTCTGCAGACCCCCAGCTGTCATGACAACCCATCGGTGCCCTGAAATCTTGTGACAGGGGAGCTGTCTTGAAACGCAGTTCTGCTTGGCGCATGTTAAATGTAGTGTTGAGCCACCCCCGTAGTGTTCGAGTTCGGTTCGGTTCGTCGAACACCCGTGTGTTCGCCGAACTGTTCGTCGAACTGTTCGTCGAACACCTTCGAACACCGTTAAAACCAATGGCAGGCAAACAAAAACACATAGAAACACATAGAAAACACCTTCAAAGGTGTCCAAAAGCTGACAAACTGCTCAGAAGACACAACTAACACATGGAAAAGTGACAAGTACATATAGTCATGCGAAAAGAAAAGAGGTGGAGGAGTAAAAGGAGGGGGAGACACAGATATAGGCATGTCATGCCCTTCTAAAATCCAAAAAGTGAGAAGCCGAGACGGCCAGTCCGCTCCTGCCCGTGCCACCTCCGTGTCGCCGGGTTTGTGCCAGAGCCGCGGTGAACCCTGACGGCCAGCCCCCCTCTCCCAATACTGGTGCCTGTCCGCTGGTGGGTCGAGAGAGCCCCCCTGTGGTGGAGGCAGCTCTAAGCTTTTTAATTTAAATTGTCCCTCTAATTTAAATGAATACACTTTAAATCCATTTACAAGGATCTATTGGAGGGCAAGTCTCATGCCAGCAGCCGCGTAATTCCAGCTCCAGTAGCGTCCACTAAAGCTGCTGCAGTTAAAAAGCTTTTATAAGGATCGAGCTCGGCTGTCCACCGCAAGGCATCCTAGTGCCAGTCCCAGCCCCTATGCCTTGGGGTGCCTCCTGATGCTCTTCACTAAGTATCCCGTGGTCCCGAAGCATTTCCTTTGAAAAAATTAAGTGTCCAAACTACAGGTGGTGTAGCTTGCTTAACAGCCGGGATAATCCGCTGACTAGCAGACACTGCTACTAGGCACAAAGTATTTCCTGGGCTAGATGCAGTTAAAAATTTGTAAGTAGATACTCTCGTTGGATGCTGAGAAAGCATTCCATAGAGTCTCCTGGCACGCCATATATGATTCTCTTAAAAAGCTTGGGATAGGGGTCTAGGGGACCCTTTTATAGCCAAAATCACGGCCCTGTATCACAATACGTCACCTAGGCTGAAGATAAATGGAACTGTAGCACCGAGGGCTCGGTTGCTACAGACGTATTGCACCTCACCCAGAGGTGTGATATCTCACTCTCAGATAAGGATGGAGTGTGGATCAGGACCCGACACCTGCATGCATTACACCACATTGCCGTGGGGCAGGGCGACCAATATGCCCCTGAGATGGGCACGACAGTCCCTGTCCCTGGCTGGAGTGGGGGGAGGGAACACTGAGGAAGGGGAACCCTGCAGTGCAGGAGCAGGGAGGAAGCAGTTCCTGGGTGCATTGAGAAGGGAGTATAAAAGGTGGGCACCATCTTAGTTCAGTGCAGAGAAGTCTGAGCAGAAGTGGCAGGGAGCAGGGGCTCTGCATGAGCTCTGCTCCGGAGGCGGGCCTAGTAACAGAGGCCCAGGCCTGCAAGAGGGAGAAGGAAGGAAGAGGAGCGGAGAAGGCTCCAGGAACGAGGAATGAAGGGATCCCAGGGGTGCGGACGGGCGAGTCGCCACCGCACGCCCGAATCCACTTGCGTGGAGGGGTCAGGCCAAAGGGGGAGACCGGTCCCCGAACTAGTGGAGGCAGGAAACGACCCTCAGCTAGAAACCGGAGGCTCTGACATTTTATGTGGCGCAGCCCCTTGCTCCACCCGCTAGGAAGGCACCACATAGGGTCAGGGAAACTGGCGCCAAGTTTACCAAGAGGAGGCCTGAGGCAGCCGGACAGAAGTGTTGGTAAGAAAGGCCAGACAAAGGACACACAAAGGGGGTCCTGTGAAGCGCTCCAAAGTTATCTGGGAGTTGTCTGAGCCCCTCACCTGGTGAGCACAGTACGACGTGGGCAGCCGTTACCTGCAGACGTGGTCTGGATAATAAGAACTGTGAGTAAAGGCCCTGAACTGCATCACTGACTCCGTGTCGTTACTGCTGCTGCCCTGCACCATCACCCCCATCCTCCGCATACACTGCCCTGAGGCTATACTCCTCCCGTGGGGAGTTATGCTACGCTCTGCTGCACCCACAACACCAGCCTTAGCGGTCTGCCCTGTAGCGGCGGTTCACTCTGACCGCAATCCACGGGTGGCGTAGTCGGACATTTAAACATCAAAACCACATAAATAGTTCCGCCACTGGTTTGACCGCCCTGAGCCACGGAACCGGATCGCCGCCACGAAGACTACAACCACCAGCATCCACCAAAAAGGGTCCGGCTCCGGGTGTCCCAAGGCCCAGGGGGTGCGTCAGAACATTTTCATCACCTTTCACAATCACCAATGGGACAAGGCAGGGATGTCCTCTGTCCCCTCTCTTATACATCCTAGTGACGGAGCACCTGCTCTCATCAATTCGCCATAACCCCAATATTAGGTGGATTGAGGTGGGAGGCACCGAGTACAAGTGCTCTCTATTTGCTGATGATGTCCTAGTATATATCACTCAATCACATATATCCATCCCTGCTGTTATGGCTGAAATAGATCACTTTGTTACATGGTAAAATTTTAAAATCAATGCAGCGAAGTCTGAGGCCCTCGATGTCTCCCTCCCTAAATCCATATAGGATTCCATCCAGTCCAACTTTCCCTTTGCCTGGCCCTCACAGGGTATCAAATACTTAGGAATTCCTATTCATAGAGACCTCTCCCATCTATGTTATCTTAATTTTGGGCCCTTTATTGAACAATTCCATACAGACCACGGTTGGCAAGTTAGAACTGTAAGATTCACTACGTGAACCACTGGTGTTTTGTGGAAAAGCACATGTACACCGCGTTCCAAATTATTATGCAAAAAGTGTTTAGGAGTGATAAGGGAAGAATTTGTTTGTTTGTCAGTTAAACTCATTGATGGTGATGTGTGTCAGGGCTCTTTATATCACTGTAAGCAATTGCAGACACCTGTGCTAATTAGTTTGGCAGGTGTGTCCAATGAAAGGCAAGACTACTTAAGAAGGCTCTCTCACATTATTAAGCAGCCTACATTTTCTGCCAAAATGGGAAAGAAAAAGGATGTGTCGGCTGCTGAGAAGCAACAAATTGTGGAGTGTTTAGGTCAAGGCATGACTACAATCAACATTGTGCGATGATCAGGATGAAGTGTCTTGGCAATCAAGAAGTATGTAGCTGATTCACAGTACACACGTGTGCGTGCTGATAAGGGCAAATTGAGGACTCTTTCCTACAGGCAATTACGTCAGGTTGAAACAGCAGCGGCAAAAAAGCCTTGTCATAGCAGCAGACAAGTTTTTGAAGCTGCTTGTGCCTCCAACGTCCCCCGAACAACAAGATGCAGGGTCCTTCAGAGGTTTGCAGCTGTGCATATGCCATCCTGTCGACCTCCTCTATCCACTTCACACAAGCAGAAACGGCTCCAGTGGGCCAAACATTACATGAAGACTGATTTCAAAACTGTTTTGTTCACGGATGAGTGCCGTGCAGCGCTCGATGGTCCAGATGAATGGAGTAGAGGATGGCTGGTTGATGGACACCCCACGCAAACACGGCTACAGCGCCAACAAGGAGGAGGTGGAGTAATGTTTTGGGCTGGAATCATGGGGAGAGAGATTGTCGGCCCCTTTAGGATCCCTGAAGGCGCTAAAGATGAACTCCATAATGTATGTGGATTTTCTCAAACAGCACTTCCTGCCATGGTTCAAGAAGAAGAACCGTGTATTTCACAGCAAGATCATTTTTCTGCATGATAATGCACCATCTCATGCTGCACATAAAACATCTGCATCTCTGGCTGATATGGGCATAAAAGGGGACAAACTTATGGTGTGACCCCCATGCTCCCCTGACCTCTACCCCATTCAGAACCTTTGGAGCATCATTAAAAGGAGTGTCTATGATGGCGGGAGGCAGTTCACATCTAAGCAACAGCTCTGGGAGGGTATTCAAAACAATTGAAGCAGAAACCATCCAAAACCTGACAAATTCAATGGACGAGAGAGTTCAGAAGCTCCTTTCGAACAAGGGGTCCTATGTGAAAATGTAACATCACCTAGAATAAAGTTTTGAGTTGAAAACTGTTTGATTTCAGTTTCTAACAACCTGCTAATGCTTATAATTTCAAAAATGACCATTTTTTTGGTCTTTATTAAAATGAAAAGGTTGATCGAAAAGTTTGGGGGATCTAAGAGTGTGGCAACCCAGTAGTCATGATTACTTCGAATTCTGACAATATGAGGGTCATGCTGCAGGTAGTGCAGCAAGAAGGCACTTATGTGTCTTGCGCATCTCGGAGCCCCAAAATTATTTTCCGGGCTAGATGCAGCTAAAAATTATTTTTAATTTTAAATCTGGTGAAGCTTATTATAGATGGCCTAATAGGATCAGTGCTGCACACTGCTACAAAGCCCAAATTATTTTCCAGTCAAGATACAGATAAACATGATTAGTAATTTGAAAGCTTAAAACGGTTGGTAGGGTGATTTTAACCAATCATCAAGCTTTTACTCTCCCCAGGATGACACAGGGGTAGAAAAGTCGTTTCGGATCCATGATTTGTTCATCTTTATGAACGTGAGTCTGTCTACATTATCAGTGGAGAGCCGCGTGCGCTTATCTGTCAGCACACCACCAGCAGCGCTGAACACACGTTCAGACAGAACGCTGGCTGCGGGGCATGACAAGATCTCCAAGGCGTAAGTGGCTAGCTCCGGCCATTTATCCAGATTGGAAGCCCAAAAAGAGCAAGGGTCCAGTGACACAGTCGTGGCTTCAATGTTTACTTGGAGATACTCCTGTACCATCGTCTCTAGGCGTTGACTATGTGTCAGACTTCTTGTCTCCTGTGGCCTTGCAAAGGATGGGCTAAAAAAGTGGTGAAATGATTCCGCAAAATTGATGTTACCAGCAGATACTGTGGTTCTGTTACGGTTTGAGTGCTGAACACTTGACGGTCCCACGGTTGGCAAGTTGGAACTGTGAGATTCACTACGTGCACCACTGGTATTTTGTGGAAAAGCACATGTAAGATTCTGCAACAGTCTCTGCTGATACTCCTGCATGCGTGCATCCCTTTCTATGGCAGGAATAATTTCTGCAAATTTACTTTTGTACCGGGGATCTAACAGTGTGGCAACCCAGTAGTCAGGATTATTTCTAATTCTCACAATTCGAGGGTCATGTTGCAGGTAGTGCAGCAAGAAGGCACTCGTGTGTTGCGCATCCAGGAGCACCAAGTCCCTGTTGTGTTGGTGGCGAGGTAGCAATCATGCTTCCTTCCTCTGTCCTCTCCCCCCAACCTCGCACAACAGAAATGTGATCAAGGTCTCCCTCATCTGATGAGTCTTCCATCAGTTCGTCCTCCACTTCTTCCTGGGCTCCTGCACCTTCCTCACTAGTTTGGCTGCTACCATGCGCCCTGGTAAAATCATCTCCCCCACCCTCACATGCCTGCCGCCTTGGTGCTGCCGACCGTCTGGACCTTGCAGATGTTAGCCCTTCCGCATACAACTCCTCCTCCTCTACTTCCTCCACCTCCTCTTGTGCCACCACCTGACTCCGAATTCTGTTTAACATGTGCTCCAGCATGTAAATCACCGGAATAGTCATGCTGATAATGGCATCGTCAGCACTAAACATCTTCGTCGCCATTTCAAAACTGTGCAGAAGGGTGCATAGGTCCCTGATCTGAGACCACTCCTCCAGCGTGATTTGCCCCACCTCTGAATCTCGTTGGCCCAGGCTATACGTCAGAACGTATTGCACCAGGGCTTGTCGGTGCTGCCACAGTCGCTGCAACATGTGCAGAGTTGAATTCCACCGGGTAGGCACATCGCATTTTAGCCGGTGAAGTGGCAGGCCCAACGACTTCTGTAGAGATGTAAGTCGCTGAGCTGCGGGATGCGAACGGCGGAAGTGAGCACACAGCGACCGTGCCCTCTGCAGAAGGCCATCTAGTCTGGGATAGTGGGCTAAAAATTGCTGGACAACCAGGTTCAACACGTGAGCCATACAAGGCACGTGTGTGACATTGCCCCGGCGAAGGGCCGCACCCAGGTTTGCAGCATTGTCGCACATGGCCTTCCCTGGTTTCAGGTCCAGTGGAGACAACCATTCATGAAATTGGTTCTCCAGAGCTGACCACAACTCCTCAGCTGTGTGACTCACATTTCCCAGACATTTCAATGTAAAAACCGCCTGATGACGTTGAGCCCTACTGCCAGCATAGTAAGGAGGTGTGCAGGATCCCTTCTGCGCAGTTAGAAAGCTTGTGGCATGACCAGACAGGCTTTGGGTGCAGGTGGAAGACCGAGAGGAGGTTGAGGAGGCAGAAGCAGTGGAGGAAAAATGACATAAAGAGGATTGACGCACAACTCGTGGGGACGGCAAGACTTGGACAGCAGCCCCTTGTCCTGCTGTCACCATAGTTACCCAGTGCCCAGTCAGCGACATGTAACGCCCCTGTCCATGCCTACTCGTCCAAGTGTCTGTGGTGAAATGCACCCTGTCACACACAGAGTTTCTCAAAGAAGCGGTGATGTTGTGTGCGACATGCTGGTGGAGCGCAGGCACACCTTTCTTTGAGAAGTAGTGCCGACTGGGCATCTGGTACTGGGGCACTGCGACGGACATAAGGTCTCGAAAATCCTCTGTGTCCACCAGGCGGAAAGGCAGCATTTCTGTAGCCAAGAGCTTGCAGATGGTGAAATTCAACCTCTTAGCTTTCTCATGGCTAGGAGGAAATGGTCTTTTACTTGTCCACATCTGAGGGACCGAGGGCTGGCTATTGTGCTTAGACGGGGTTGATAAGGGTGTCCCCGGCAAACTGCCGGTCTGTGAGGAAGATGCAGGCGGACATGTTAGGTTGCCTTGATCCAAAGGTGGTGCTATCGATGTCGGACAGCGCTCAAGACCAGCTGGTGTTACCACCTCCAAAGAAAATGATGACCTGCCAATCACGCTGGCTGTTGCGGGTAAAGAGGTGGCAGGTCTGCGCCCCAAAACAGGTGTGACTGCTGTCCCCCCAGTCACAGAGGATGAAGAGGCCGCGGATGCACAAGATATGGCAGACGGTGGTTGGCCCGGCCGGCTAGACCGCATTGTAGCACACTGAGCTTCCCACTGCAACTTATGCTTCATGTCCATGTGCCGGTTCATGCATGAAGTACTCAAACTATGTATTTTTTGGCCTCTACTTAGCTTTTGCTGACAAATGTTACAGATAACACGAGTTGGGTCATCTTTATCGATCTGAAAAAATGCCCAGGCTATGCAAGGCTTAGCACCCATGCGACCTGAAGAGCCACCACGACTTGTGGTGAGAGGCAGAGTTGTGTTTGAGGATGCAGTTGTTGACGTGCTTCCAGTACTACGTCTCTGTCCAGGAAGGCGCAACCTGACCTCGTCGTCACTAGCATCTTCCTCCACCTCCTCTGCTGACCTCATCTCTTGGCTGACTGTGGGTTGACAGTAAGTGGGATCTCCGACCTCATCATCATCACCCTGTGCGTTATCACACCCGTCGTCCTCAGAGCCAACCTGTTCCTGCCCTGACAAAAAACTAAAGTTGTCGCTCCAATCAGGTATTTGAGTCTTATCATCGTCTTTCTCATTGTCTCCACCAACAGGAGTTACAGTTTGGGAATGAGGGTCTACATTATGGTCAGAACCTTCTGCGTCTGGTCCTGGATCCGACTCATAAAGATTCTGGGCATCAGTGCAGATCATTTCCTCGTCTGGATTCACAGAAGCGCTGGAGTCGACCTCTGATTCCCAGGCTATAGTATGAGTAAACAGCTCTGCAGACTCAACCATCTGTTCTACCTCATACTCAGACGGGCAGCTGGAGATTTGGGAGCTGTGAGGAAGCAAGTGCGATTTGGGTGACACCTTTGAGGACTGGAGTATTTGTGATGTTGAAGTTGATGTGGAGGAGAGCCCACTTAAAGGAGCACTTGATATCCGTTGAAGCACCTGCTGTTTTTGTGCCTCATCTGGAATTTGTAGCGATTGGCGTGGCCGTAAGAAAGGGATCTTATCACATTGTCCGCTAAAAGAAGTAGACATTTTAGTTTGGCTGGAAGATGGTCTTTCTTCTGCACCTACCCCACGGACACAACCTTTTTTCCCCTTCCCAACACGCCTATTCCCCTTTCCACCAGCAGCAGGCCTTTTTCCACTCATTTTGGTGGTTAACTAATTCACAACTCTGGAGTTGTTTGCACAAAAAAACAATGGATGGTAACCGAGCAGAGCTGAGTGGCCAAACTGTGGTATTAGGCCAAAACTATTGGCTGGGTTAGATGCAGAAAAAAATTATTTTTAATTTGCAACCTGATGGAGGTCAGTATAGATGGACTAATAGACCAAGTCCCACACACCGCTAGAAGCCCAAATATTTTTTCAGAGCTAGATGCAGAAATTTTTTTTATTCAATTTGCAACCTGATGGAGGTCAGTATAGATGGACTAATAGACCAAGTCCCACACACTGCTAGAAGCCCAAATATTTTTTCAGAGCTAGATGCAGAAAAAAATTATTTTTAATTTGCAACCTGATGGAGGTCAGTATAGATGGACTAATAGACCAAGTCCCACACACCGCTAGAAGCCCAAATATTTTTTCAGAGCTAGATGCAGAAAAAAATTATTTTTAATTTGCAACCTGATGGAGGTCAATATAGATGGACTAATAGACCAAGTCCCACACACCGCTAGAAGCCCAAATATTTTTTCAGAGCTAGATGCAGAAAAAAATTATATTCAATTTGCAACCTGCTGGAGGTCAGTATAGAAGGACTAATAGAACAAGTCCCACACACTGCTAGAAGCCCAAATATTTTTTCAGAGCTAAATGAAGAAAAAAATTATTTTTAATTTGCAACCTGATGGAGGTCAGTATAGATGGACTAATAGACCAAGTCCCACACACTGCTAGAAGCCCAAATATTTTTTCAGAGCTAGATGCAGAAAAAAATTATTTTTAATTTGCAACCTGATGGAGGTCAGTATAGATGGACTAATAGACCAAGTCCCACACACTGCTAGAAGCCCAAATATTTTTTCAGAGCTAGATGCAGAAAAAAATTATTTTTAATTTGCAACCTGATGGAGGTCAGTATAGATGGACTAATAGAACAAGTCCCACACGCTGCTAGAAGCCCAAATATTTTTTCAGAGATAAATGAAGAAAAAAATTATTTTTAATTTGCAACCTGATGGAGGTCAGTATAGATGGACTAATAGACCAAGTCCCACACACTGCTAGAAGCCCAAATATTTTTTCAGAGCTAGATGCAGAAAAAAATTATTTTTAATTTGCAACCTGATGGAGGTCAGTATAGATGGACTAATAGAACAAGTCCCACACGCTGCTAGAAGCCCAAATATTTTTTCAGAGATAAATGAAGAAAAAAATTATTTTTAATTTGCAACCTGATGGAGGTCAGTATAGATGGACTAATAGACCAAGTCCCACACACTGCTAGAAGCCCAAATATTTTTTCAGAGCTAGATGCAGAAAAAAATTATTTTTAATTTGCAACCTGATGGAGGTCAGTATAGATGGACTAATAGACCAAGTCCCACACACCGCTAGAAGCCCAAATATTTTTTCAGAGCTAGATGCAGAAAAAAATTATATTCAATTTGCAACCTGCTGGAGGTCAGTATAGAAGGACTAATAGAACAAGTCCCACACACTGCTAGAAGCCCAAATATTTTTTCAGAGCTAAATGAAGAAAAAAATTATTTTTAATTTGCAACCTGATGGAGGTCAGTATAGATGGACTAATAGACCAAGTCCCACACACTGCTAGAAGCCCAAATATTTTTTCAGAGCTAGATGCAGAAAAAAATTATATTCAGTTTGCAACCTGATGGAGGTCAGTATAGATGGACTAATAGAATGATGCTATGCCCAAAAGATTTTACTTCACTAGGTGCAGTAAAAAAATTGGTATTCTATACACAGGTGGTATATCTTGCAACACAGATAGGCTACTCCACTGACTAACACACTCTGCAATAGGCCAAAAAGGATTAGCTTTGCTAGATTCAGCCAAATGCTGTGAAAAAAACTTGCACAGCACTGGCACAGACCTGCCTGGCAAAAACTGATAGGAACTGATGTAACCTAGTCCTGAAAAGGACTCCAATTACAATTAGTCTTTACTCCCACAATCTATCTATTTAAGAGCACAGACCTGCCTGATAAAAGTCGTAGGAAATGCTGTAACCTAGTCCTTAAAAGGACTGCAATCACAACTATTCCCTACTCCCAAGCTATCTGTATATTTGTGCGAAAATTGGCTTGAAATTAACAAGGTATAGCGCACACAGCAACAGCGGTGCCGTCTAACACACAGCTGCAGCAGTGAGAAAATGGTGGCGACGGGGAAAATGGCTTGGTCTTATAGGGCAAGGACATGTGACATACACTGCCAATGACACATGCCCTTGCTTGTGTGAAAAAAAGCACTTCGCTCCGTGTGTGCGCTGCTGATAGGCTGACAGATTGCACCTCCCCACTGCAAATGCGGGAAAGAGAAAAAAAAATGGAGATCTTCATTGTTCCTGCAGAGATCCATCCCCTGCCCCTCCCCCCGCCCCGCTGTACACTCAAACTGTGTATTAACATTAATTTTCATCATTACTGAGAAAAAATCCAGTTATGATTTTGGTGCACGAACAGTTATCGAACATAACCTCGAACAGCCGAATTTTTCTCAAATTGTTCGTGTTCGCCGATCGGCTCGAACACCGCCCAAAACAGCTCGAATTTGAGATTGGCGAACAGTTCGAGTAGAACAACGCTCATCTCTAGTTAAATGCCACTGTCAGAGATTGACAGCAGCATTCATCTTGTTAACAGCCGAAGGTGGATAGTGAATCCACCTGCTGCTCTCAGATGCACATGACAGCTGATCAGATCAGCTGTCAAGTGCAGGGAAAGATGCGGGCTCAGGGCTAAAGCCCGCATCAAATGCACGACCTTGGATATACCTATATGTCCAAGGTCGTGAAGGAGTTAAAGACGCATACGTATATGACCACAGAACATGGACAAATGTGTTTTTAATCATAACTGAATAAAGGATTAATTTTTTTGCATCAGGTGCTGGAATTGTACCTACTTTTTGGATTTACTACCATTGCACATTGGTCCAGGAGCTTCCAATCAGGGACAATAGGATTACAACTCCAATCCTTCCAAAACGCAAGCAGATTAGTGATATTAGTAATATACTGATATAGACTTAGTTACTTAGTTGAGTAAAGAGTAAGTTGAAATTTAACAAAAAATTGGCTAATTCCCTGTTACCATATATAACACATGTATCATGAAATCCAAAGCCACAGCATAATTAACTATGTAAAAGAGCAATTCAATTCCAAATTATAATATGGACACACTAGATATGCTGTATTTATCCAAAGGCATGGAACGAATTCTCTGAAAGGGATTGTGCCACCATAAAGAAAACATTTAACTAAGCAGAAAAGGAGGAAATAAATGGTTTTGTAATTTACAGCTATTAAAAATTATGCAAATTGCCTCTTCAGAGAAAAAGAGGACTTGAACTCTATAGCGCCACCTATTGGAAGCAGCAATCCTACAAGTCACAATCAACCCTTTAATGAGTCGTGCAATATGACTTAGGATAAAAGCCAAATTAGAATCTCAATTTGCAGACACGGTGTTTCGGGCTGTTGGCCCTCATCAGTGCAAAGTATGAGAACTGATTAAAAATAACAACCTTTCATCTTCTGAAGTATGCTCCCTGGCATTATTCCATTCCGTCCTCCCATTGGCTGATCAGCTGGCCGAGCATGTGCAGTTCCTGTCATCATAAGAGTCCCCCCAGCTCCCCACCTCCTGTTTGCACAACATATGCTCCCTGTGCTCATACAGGTCTGACAGCGAACGCAGGGAGCAGATTGCTGAGAAACACAGAAGTGTTCGGTGATTCTTGCCCCTGCACTTACACAGGTCTGACCTCTGTGTGAGATCGTTCTACTTCATATGCGCGAGGTCAGAGCTGTCACAGAAGCTTGACTGCACAGATATGAAACAGAACGATCTCACCCAGAGGTCAGACCTGTGTGAGTGCAGGGGGTGGGAGCGGGAATCACTGAGCGGCAATCTGCTCCCCGCGCTGTCAGACCTATGTGAGGTGAGTGCAGGGAGCATACGCTGTGCACACTGGAGGTGGAGAGAACTCTTATGATGACAGGAACTGTGCATGCTCGGCCACCTGATCGGCCACTGGGAGAACGGAATGGAATAACGCCATGCGGCACCAGGGAGCATACTCCAGCAGATGAAAGCTTGTTATTTTTTTGAATGGAGCATAATTTTAATAACTGTAAATTACAAAACCATTTATTTCCACCTTTTCTGCTTAGTTAAATGTAGCAGTCAAGTGACTTGAACAAGGTATCATGTTTTTCTAATGATGTGCAGTTCATGCTATAGTGTATTATAAGCCAAAATAATCCTATGGCTGGCTAAATGGCACAGTCATCACTTCCGGCGCTGGTAAAGACCCCAGAGTGGCCTGCAGTGGAGGTTAACAGTAGGTGTTATTTTTACAGAATCCAATTCTCAAGTAGCGAGCACCTTTTGCCTGGACAACCTCTTTGATCTCATGTAATGCAATAAATAAGCAATCTACAGGTCACTTTATTTTAAACATATGTAGAAGCCTACAGGAAGTGTGGACTGCCTTGGTCCCTCTGTTCCTGCTCTCCTGTTATGCTGCAAGCATAGAGCATGGCTTAGAGGGAAACTGTCACCAGCAAAAACGCTATTAACCTGCAGATATGGGGTTAAGCTGCAGGTTAATAGCATTAGTAACCTGCAAGGTATCTGCACATAATGCAAAAAATTGAGTCAACTTCTCCCTTTTTATCTGGTTTCAGGTGTGATTTTCATATTGCCCACACCTGTTACTTGCCACATGTAAATTTGAACGAGCATCACATGCTTGAAACAAAGTTGTTTACCCACAATTTTGGAAAAGTGCTAACAATTTTGTCCAGACCATTTTTGGGGTTTTGTGGGAAATTCTGTCCAATTTGCCTTTTTCCCTCTGTTTTTTAGTGTTGTTCCAATACCCACAAAAGAAATAAACATGTATAGCAAAGCATATGCAATTGTAATAATTTTCTGGGAGAAACACTTCATTTTCTGAACAAATTTCAAGGGTGCCAAGACTTTTGGCCATGACTGTACAATTTAAACAAATGTGGATATGGATGAAAACTTCTTCACTGTTTTATTTTAGCAGCATTTTTAAAATATTTCTGACATATACTTCTATTCAATGATTAAGAACAAGTATATGTCATGTTGATCACACCTCATTCCTCTATATCCACTGTATGTTGTACAACTGGCTCCCTCCTCCTATGGACAGTAGTCATTTCCGCTCTCTCTCTGGATCCTTAAATGCTACTCTCTGCGGCAGCACGTGCTGCCAATCCACAGAGTCACTACTTTCTTTATCTTTCACTACAGCAATCCGCAATACTGATGAAGGCCATGTGTTGATCGAAATGTCTACATTTATGTTTTGGATTGCTTGCACTTAATAAATTGCATCAATACTGAGGTTTGAGTGCCAAGTTTTATATGCAATTATTTAGGGAATAGGATCCTACTTGAACACCGAACACAGGAGTGTTGTGTCCACACTCTCTCTGGATCCTTAGACAGACCAGTGATTCCATCCCTTGATATATTGGTAGAAGTGGACATTCGGCATTTTTTTTCATGCAAGAAGGACATTCCACACATATCCTATTCATAACCTGAAGAAGGTAAACATTAACCAAAGCTTTGCTATACTTCGCTTTGCGGTGTAATAACTTTTTTTTGGATATGAGGGTAGAAAACTAAAAGCATTCCATTTTGTGCTTATTCTTGGTGTGCTGTTCCCTTATACAATATTAATATTTTCTGATGAAGTAACGAGTAATATGGCCTGCTCTATTGGAATAATCACCCATTTTCTTCCTTGTAACATAAATTGGAAGTTGGTCAACCCATCTTTTGTCTATTGCGAATAGACTCGTATATCATGATTAAAGGGGTTGTCCGGTCCAAATCGATAAGTCTGCTATCACTTTGTGTAACTGCAGACGTATGAATTCCCACAGCGCATGCACTGTGTGCTGCAGGGATTCTCGGATTTCTGAGTGGGGACTGGATGGTATGTATGCATTACACATACCCCCAGCCAGTGGCCGTGGCCTCGCTTCCATACACTTTTATGGAGCGAGGCAGCGCCCACTACTTGGCTACGCCAACTGGACAGCCGCATCACTAGACGGGGCGCGGCTCATTCAATACAAGTGTATGGAGTGAGGACATGCCCACTTGACGGACCATAACCGGGAGTATGTATAACATATACATACCCTCCTGTCCCAGGTCATAAACCGGTGAATCCCCACAGCACACAGTGCATGCACTGGGGGGATTCATAAGTCTGCAGTCACACAGAGTGACTGCACACTTATCGATTTGGACCGGACAACCCCTTTAAAACCCCTTAAACCCCGGAGCATTTTTCGTTTTTGCATTTTCGTTTTTGCTCCCCTTGTTCCCAGAGCCATAGCGTTTTTATTTTTTGGTCAATATGGCCATGTGAGGGCTTATTTTTTGCGGGACGAGTTGTACTTTTCAACGCCATTACTAGTTTTACCATATCCTGTACGGGAAAACGGGAAAAAAATTCCAAGTGCTGTAAAATTGCAAAAAAGTGCAATACCACAGTTGTTTTTTATTTTTATTTTTTACCACGTTCACTGAATGCTAAAACTGACCTGCCCTTCTTATTCTACAGGTCACTACGAATTTATAGACACCAAACATGTATAGGTTCTTTTATATTTAAGTGGTGAAAAAAAATTCCAAAATTTGGTAAAAAAAAAAAAAAAAAATAGCGCCATTTTCTAAGACCCGTAGCGTCTCCACTTTTCGGGATCTGGGGTTGGGTGAGGGCTTATTTTTTGCGCGCCGGGCTGATGTTTTTATTGATAACATTTGGGGTAGATCCGATGTTTTGATCGCCCGTTATTGCATTTTATTGCAATTTTGCGGCGACCAAAAAACGTAATTCTGGCGTTTAGAATTTTTTTCTCGTTACGCCGTTTACCAATCGGATTAATTATTTTTTTATACTGATAGATCGGGCGATTCTGAACGTGGCGATACCAAATATGTGTATGTGTTTTTTTTTTTATATATTTTATTTTGAATGGGGCGAAAGGGGGGTGATTTAAACTTTTATATTTTTTTATTTTTTTTTATATTTTTAAAAACTTTTTTTTTTTACTTTTTGCATGCTTCTATAGTCTCCATAGGAGACTAGAAGCAGCAACTATCCGATCGCCTCTGCTACATACAGGGGACGAGCAGGTCCCCTGCATGCAGCTGAAATGGTCCTGTGCTATGAGCGCCGACCACTAGGTGGCGCTCATAGCGACAAGATCATGACAACCACAGGCATCTGCTGCAGACCCTGGGTTGTCATGCACGCCCATCGGCGACCCGCGATCACGTGACGGGGTCGCCGGTGGGCGGGGCTTATGACGCGCTACCCGGAAGCGCGCGTTAAATGCTGCTGTCGGAGATTGACAGCAGCATTTAACATGTTAACAGCCGCGGGTGGATCGCGATTCCACCCGCGGCTGTTGCGGGCACATGTCAGCTGTAAAAATCAGCTGACATGTGCTCCGTTCAGTGAGGGCTCAGCGCAGCACCCCTCACTGAACGGGGGGATCGCAAATATGCGTACTAATACGTCCCTGGTAAGTAAGGGGTTAAAGAAAAAGTATATGTCCGAAACATATTGGTTAATGCAGTGATTCCTTTCTGCAGTGCTTTCTATGTAGAGTATGTTTTCTGAATTTAAAAATGCTGCTAAAATTAAACAGTGAAGAGGTTTTTATCTGTATAAGTGGGAATATCCACATTTGTGTCAAACGTGTGTTTTTTCTCAGAAGCTTTTCAGAGTAACACATGCCTGGCTGAAACCATTGAGCCAGTGTCTAATATCTGCTGTTGGTGGTTCAAGCATCATCTAAGAGCTGTCTAATTTATAGGCAACCCCAACAGACGATTTGGTTCGGGCAGCATGTACTTCACGTTGACTGCACGATTTCAACTACAGTTGAAACCAGAAGTTTACATACACTATATAAAAAGACACATATGCATGTTTTTCTCAATATCTGACATGAAATCAGAATAAACCTATCCCGTTTTAGGTTAATAAGGATTACCATTTAACATTTGCAAAATACCAGAAAAATGGGAGAGAATGTTTTAAGGCATTTTTATTACTTACTGCATTAGTATTTGGTACCATTGCCCTTAAACTGAATGACTTGGCTCAAACGTTTGAGATATCTTCCACAAGCTTCTCACAATAGTTGGTTGGAATTTGGGTCCATCCCTCCTGACAAAACTGGTGTAACTGATCCAGGTTTGTAGGTCGCCTTGCTCGCACCTGCCTTTTCAGCTTTGCCCATAAATTTTGAATAGGATTGAGATCAGGGCTGCTGTGTTTCACAGTTGGGATGGGGTTTTAGGCATCCAAGCTTCTCCCTTTTTCCTCCAAACGTAACAATGGTCATTATGAACTAAAAGTTCAGTTTCATCAGACAACAGGACATGTCTCCAAAAATTAAGGTATTTGTTCCTGTGTGCATTTGCTATCATTAATCTGGCTTTTTTATGTTTCTTTTGGAGTAATGTCTTCTTCGTGACAGAGTGGCCTTTCAGCCCATGTTTATACAGTACTCGTTTCACTGTGGTTATTGACACAATGTTACCAGCGTCCGCCATCATCTTCACAAGGTCTTTTGATTTTGTCCTTGGGTAGATATACACATGACGGACCAAAGCATGTTCATCTCTAGGACACAGAACCCATCTCCTTCCTGAGCGGTATGATGGCTGGACATTCCCATCTTGTTTGTACTTACATAGAATTGTTTGTACAGATGAACGAGGCACCTTCAGGTATCTTGAAATTGTACCCAAGGATGAGCCAGACTTGTGCAAGTCCACAATTCTCTTTCTGATATCTTGGCTGATTTCTTTATATTTTCCCATGATGCTACACAAAGAAGCAGTGTGTTTCAGGTGTGCATTAAAATACACCCACTGGTGTGTCTCTAATTAACTCAGATGTTGGCCAAAAAACTATCAGAAGCTTCCAAACCCATGACATCATCATATGGGCAGTCCAGAATTGTTTAAAGGCATAGTAATCTTAGTGTATGTAAACTTTTGACTTTGCAATAAGTAATAAAAATGCCTTAAAACATTCTCTCTCTCTCATTATTCTATCATTTGGCAAATATTAAACATTATGGTAATCCTAAGTGACCTAAAACAGGAAAGGTTTATTCTGATTTCATGTCAGATATTGAGAAAAACATGCATATGTGTCTTTTTATATAGTGTATGTAAACTTCTTGTTTCAACTGTATATGTGTTCAACCTTGAAACATTGCGTTTCAGAGAAAAACATAGTTTAGTAGCCACCAGGGACCAAACTGCACTGAACACTAGACAGACAGGCGAGTCCCAAGTGGCTTCTCCCCTCCCACTCCCTTGAGTGCGCAGTCCTTCTCTATACACACATGCTAAGAGAACCTGTCACTTCATGGCACGAGGTGGCGAAAAGCCGCTGGGGACCTTCTTGCCCGACTAGACTCCCATGCGGCTCAGTCCTTGATGGCTATTAAACTATGTTTCTCTCTGAAATGCCGCAGAGTTTAAGAGTAAAACATATATGGTTTAAATCATGCAGCCAGTGTCTGATACATGCTGTCTGTGGATTGAGCAGCACATCTTAGCTGTTCCACGCATCGATCACCCTCATTGTCAAAAAGTTTTTTCTAATATCTAATCTGTATCTTCTCCCTTTCAATTTCATCCCACTGCGTCTCGTGTTTCCATGTGCAAATTAGAATAAGGATGATCCCTCTACACTGTGACATCCCTTCAGATACTTGTAGACAGCTATTAAGTCTCCTCTTAGCCTTCTTTTTTGCTAGGTAAATATTATGCACATGCAATATCCACGTGTAGCAGGCTACTGTACACAGAGTCACATGCAACATTCATTATTATTGCATTATATCTTTTTTAATTAACAACATTTGTTTATGACCTAAATTTATTTTAGATAAGAGAAATGTAAATATTTCTGTTATTCTACTGTATATAGTTCAGCCATACATGTAAGACAATAATACAGTTAGTCATAAGAAACTCTTAAATAAATAAATTGTATAACTAATAATTCGCCTAGTTCTGATGTTGTAAAATACTCAAAAAAAAGACCCTGTAACTAAAACCATATGCGTGAAAGAAAGCACAATGATTTCCATTTTGACTTGCGCAAATTAACTAAAGGCACAGGTTGTCCATTCCAAATATTTTAGGCCTATCTTGGGATACGAGGTAGATCTGCCCAGAGCTGCCTGAGTTATGAGGACTTCTACAGTTAGACAACACACGCATCCCTAAACATTTAGTAATATAAATCTGTTGTTCTGTTGTCGCCAGGAATTAACAAGCTTAGTCCCTACGAGAGGTGATAAGAATTCATTAATCTAATTAAATACTTCTTATTGCCAAAGTGACTTTGTAGAGAAGCTTTGCTGAAGGATAAGTGCAAAGTAAAATGGAGTCCCAGCAGAGAAACAAATGTTAGACTTGAGCAAGCAGCTACATGCTTCATTAAAGTCTAATTATCTATTGGTTTTAAGTAGCTGATAATATTAAATGAGCATCCAAGATAATTTAAAGAAAATGTTTACTAATTGCAATTGAAGAGTACCATGCCACACTAGCACCTAGGGTACTGTAATTGAGTGTATTTTACCTGTATCTCTTATTATAGTCTTTGTTTCAGCCATTTACTTCCCCTGTTTGTGCACATAGATTACTGACAGCTGCTGCACGGAGACTTCTGACATATTTGTATCATTTATCAAAAGCTACTGTACACACAAAGGATTGATTGGTCAGTAACACATGTAGCAATAAATAGGATTTTGTCAGCAATCCCAAGTAGGCATCTCTACATTTGAGCTATTACTAGCTAATTTATTGTTATCTACTAGTAAATGTACCGCTGAGAGTATAGAAAGAAATCCACATCCAGATATATGGGCCTTTAAAGGGGACCTGTTATCAAATTCATGCTACCCGGACCACAGGCAGCATGAATCAGACACCGATTGCAATCGCACAAGCAGGTATGTTTCACTTTGAAATACTGTGACGTTTCATAGAAAACATATTTTGAAAAGTCGTCTGGGAACTGACTACTCTGATGCAGGTCCCCAGATTACTTCTCTGTGCCCCGCTCCAGTTTACTGATAGGGCTCTCCCTATGTTTGTACATTGGGGAGGCCCATCAGTCAAAGGGATTGGGGCGGGGAGAAGCCATGTTGGGACACACCTCAAAAAATGGGTGGTGCTCTATGTAAATCAGAGAGAAAACAAAATCCTTCATGTAGAGAGGTATACTCACCATAAAAATCTTCATCCAAGATTTCCATTTATTTATATTTACTCTTAAACAACTGCAGAATTTCAGAGTAAAACATACCTGGTTGCAATCGCACAGTCAGTGTACGATTCATGCTGCCTGTGGTTCGGGCAGCATGAATCTGATGAAAGATTTCCTTTAACAGATGGAGTTAGCAAGTAACAGAAATAAAACTTAGGTAGCAGTAGATTCCAATTTTAACAACAATATTTAAATAATCAAATAATTACTATTTGTAAATTGTGCCACAATATTTCTTCAGTTTCATCTATACCAAATATTTTTCAAATTTAAACATTCTTGAAAACCTCCATCAAAACTTTGCTAAAGGATAATTGCTCAGTAAAGAGTGTTCTTGGCATGTCCGTATCACTGATCACTTATATTTTATTACTATTGGCAGAAAAGACACAGGTTGTATCTTCAACACCACTAAAGTCATGTTTGCTTTACAAAAAAACTCTGGTCTAAGAATTAGGTTAATGCAATGGATGTAAAAAATATGAACAAAGTTCACAGTTTATAATGTTATATATATACACTTAAAACTTACTTGAAAATATAGCGCTGCTTTAAAGTATAAAAAAAATCCCTGATTTTAAGCCTACTTTTCCCATAAATCAACACCATAGCAAACAATAAACAGTCAAAGCTAGTGATCATTTTTCTTACCTGTCCGTATTCCATTATGTATGACTTTCTAAAGAGACATATGTGCCCTATTTAGCTGAATATCTAGAGGAGATTTATTTTTGTCATTGAATGTTTACCTATGTATAAATCTTTCATTGTGTGTTCCAACCTTTATCCTTGTTTCTAGACACAAAACTTCCATTTACTGAACTTGAGCCACTCCAATATAAATTATATGGGCAAAGTATAAATTGCTCAAAACATGAAAGAGATTTACAGTCAGCACTTAGAAATACAATATACTTTTAGGATCTTACCAAGTTAACACAGGTATTCTTCTTTGATATTTTATAGAGAATCAGAGGGAAAGGACAATTATAATATAAAAAAAAGAAAATTTACTTTCTACTGCAATTGTCTCCAGTCCTGACTCACTTCTCCCGTGGCCTCAGCCAGAATTGAAGGTGATGACCAAGTATTCAGTCTCTTGGTCACTGAGGCTACTAATTAGCTGGAAGGTCAGGTGACTGGTGGTTCGGATGTTAGTCCACCAGAAAAGAAGATGCCCTCTCCACCAGTCACCTGATCCTGCAACCTTTTAGCATCCTAAGTGGCCAGGAGATTTAATGGATGCGACATCATCACATATGATCCCAGTGGATGGCTGAAGTGGTAAGTAATGCTTCTTTTATTTATTTTACAATAGTCCCCTACATTTGGCACAGTTTAAAAAGTGGTGGAAAAAAGTTTAAAGGGTCATGAGACAATTCCTATAGAGAAGCTGATAGTTTTCAGCACTAATGACTTTTTAATAATGCCAAATCCTCTGGGGTGGTGAAGTGGTTAATGGGGACATCTTTGGTTAACTAGTGTAGTTTAAGATGTTAATGGCCAAATCTCTGTTGTTTTAGACTGTTAAGGGGTTAAAATTATTGTCCATGATGGTTTTGACCACTGAAAGTGTCAATGGTTAAATCTCTGTTGTTCTAGGGTAGTGAATGGTATAGATGGTAAAGCCACGTGTGGTCTAGGAGACTAAAAGGGTTAATTCTAAAATTCCTGATAGTACAAGTAGTTAGCTTGAAACTGACAGAAGAACAGAGTGTCTTTTTCAGCTCCTATTTAAGATTTCTTTTGGGTGTCCCATCCGTCCTAATGTGCCACTCCATAATACCAATCCTGCTTTCTCCCCTCTTACATGTGTAATAATTTTCTATAATCTTTTTGTAGAGTTCTTGCTACCTGTCTTGGCTCTAGCGCCGGGTATTGCCCCCTTCTCTTATGGCTGCCCCCTTTTATAGTAGTCTGTGCCAGGTTTCTCAGCTAAAAATCTTCTGACATCTTCACTCTAGGTCTTTTAAGGCCATCTCACAAAGAGGTTAGGTGCATGGATATTAATTAGCATTGCTCACAGTTGCCCCAATTTTACCAGGAGTTTGTTTTTGCTCCACTTGACTTAGTCAGGTGTTTAATTTTCCACCTCTGTTATGACGTCCATGGTACAATCAGGGTTATTTCCAAGCTCAGTTCAGCTTGCAATGTGTTGTCCACACCTTACTGTATGCACACAAATTATCAACTCCTCACAACTGTTCACATCTGTCTTCTGCAATAAAGGTATCACATCTCTTCAAGTGAGTCTCCTGTTTGTCTATACTTCACTGCTTTCCAGTAGTTAACCATTTTCTTTGCAAGTGCAGTATCGCTGCTATTAACCATTGCACTGCTGGAAGGTACCTGTTATGATCTGCAACAAGTACTAAGGAAAGAAAGGGGAAAGCTATCCCTACGGTAAGACTAAGCTGAATCCCTACGATGTAGCGAGCTGCCCGTTCCTTGCGAACAGACCCGCCTTAGTCCTCGGCTACTCTGAACGAAGACCTACAGCATTAAGGAAAGGGTCCCTAAAAGAACTAAGGACTGGAACAAAAATGGGACACCTCCTGAACAGAGAAGGTTGTTGCAGAACACAAAAAGATAAAGTGACAAAAAGGTACTAGAGGTCCCAGAAGGACCAAGCAAACTGACAGAGATAGGCACAAAAGCACCTGGCTAGCAAAACAGTCAAACAACACTGAAGTCCAGCACAGCCAAAAGGGTGCAGCTGGAATATATAGGCAGATGGAAACACAAGATGGAAAAAACAAACAGGAGGCTGCTAACAGTACCCCCTCTTTTATGAAGATCCTCCGGATCCTCCAGGCCCAGGTCTATCCGGAAACCTCTTGTGGAAAGCTCTAACAAGCCTGGGAGCAGAGACATCATCCACCCTTACACAGGAGTTATCTTTGGGACCGAAACCCTTCCAGGAGACGAGATACTGTAATCTTCCTCTATGCCATCTAGAATTCAAGATACGAGAAATTTCATATTCGCCGTCTTCCACCACAGGAGGAACTGTGACAGTGGCATCCCTATCTGATACATCAGCCTTTTTCAACAAGGAAACATGAAACACAGAATGAATCTTCCAGGAAGTAGGGACATCCAACCTAACCGCAGACGGGTTAACAACCTGAAGCACTTTAAATGGACCCACAAACTTAGGACCCAGTTTTTTAGAGGGAATCCTCAACCGCAAGCTCCTTGAGGACAACCAAACCGTGTCACCCACAGTAATCAAAATCTCCTTACGTTTCCTGTCAAAATATTTCTTGGACTTCTTGTTAGCCTCTTGAAAGTTGCAATGTACATTAGTCCAAACTCTCTCCAAATCACTGGAAAAATTCTCCTCCTCCGGCACCGCCGACCCCAATTTGGAGAACGAACCAAAAGACAGATGACTCCCAGTACAACAAAAAAGGAGAACACCCAGCTGAGGAGGATGTATGATTGTTAAGAGCAAATTCTGCGAGAGGCAAAAACTCAGACCACACCTCTTGATTGTCCGCCACAAAACAACGAAAAAACTGTTCTACATCCTGGTTCTTTCTTTCAGTCTGTCCATTAGACTCAGGATGATACCCAGACGAAAATGACAAATGGACTCCCAACCTGTCACAAAAAGCACGCCAAAAGTGAGCCACAAACTGAGGTCCTCTATCAGAAACAATATCCGTGGGAATGCCATGAAGCTTGACAATCTCCTTAACAAATGCCTTAGCGAGTGTCTTGGTGCAGGGCAACTTAATGAATGGAACCAAATGACACATTTTACTAAAACAGTCCACGACCACCCAGATGACAGTAAAACCCTCGGACACAGGCAGATCAGTAATAAAATCCATTGTGAGATGCGTCCAAGGCGCACTAAGAACCTCCAGAGGACAAAGCAACCCCGCAGCAGGAGTATGTGAAGCCTTTGACCTAGCACACAAAGCACATTGATGCACCCACTTGATGACTTCTTTCTGCCATCCAGGCCACCAAAAACTGCGACTGATAAGTCTCTTAGTCTCAGAAATTCCTGGATGACCTGCCAACCGAGACTCATGACACTCCACAAACAAATCTCTCCTAAAGGTTCTAGGCACGAACAACCTTCCATGGGGAGTGTTAGATGAAGCATCATCTTGAACTTTCAGAATCCCATTCTCCAAAACGGAGTCCAATGCCGCCACCACAACTGCTTTCTGCAAAATGCTCTCCTCCTCCTCGGCACCGACCGTAGGAGAGAAGCTGCGAGATAAAGCATTGGCTTTAACATTCTTAGTACCAGGGACATAGGTAACAGAAAAATGAACCCGAGAAAAAAAAAGTGCCCATCTAGCTTGACGGGCATTCAAGCGCTTGGCAGCATCCAGATAGATCAAATTCTTATGATCTGTGAAAACCTGAATAGGAAATCTAGCGCCTTCCAAAAAATGACGCCAATGTTCAAACGCAAGTTTAATAGCCAGCAACTCCCGATTTACAACATCATAATTCAGTTCGGTTTCCGAAAATTTTTTGGAAAAGAAGGCACAAGGATGTACTCCATCCCTGTTCCCCTGAGACAAAACTGCTCCGACCTCCACCAATGAAGCATCGACCTCGACCGAATAAAGGCTTGGTCTCATCAGGCTGCATAAGGATAGGGGCAGAACTGAACCTATCTTTGAGATACTTAAACGCTTCAATGGCCTTAGTAGTCCACTGGACCGTATTAGCACCATTCCTGGTGAGGTCGGTTAGAGGCTTAACAATTACAAAAAAATTCTTAATGAATTTCCTGTAATAATTGGCAAAACCCAAAAATCTCTGTATAGATTTCAAACCAATAGGCCTAGGCCATTCCTGCACAGCCTGAACCTTCACCGGGTCAATTTCAAAGCCCTTGCTGGAGACAATGTAGCCCAAAAAACTAATTTTCTGCATAGCGAACTCACATTTCTCCAGCTTAGCAAAGAGTGAATTATCACTCAATAACTGCAAAACTTCACGTACACTCTGCCAATGGGACTCCAGATCTGGCGAATAAATCAAAATGTCATCTAAATACACAACTACATTCTTACCAATCAAAGGTCTCAGGATGACATTAATAAGGTTCTGAAAAAATGTAGGTTCATTGATAAGACCAAAAGGCATCACCAGATCCTCAAAATGACCTACGGGAGTGTTAAAAGCACTTTTCCATTCATCACCCTCCTTCACTCGTAACAAATTGTATGCCCCCGGAGATCAATCTTAGAGAACCACTTGGCCCCGATTAACTGGTTAAACAAGTCAGAAATTAACGGCAATGGGTAGGAATTGAGTACGGTAATCTTATTAATTTCACGAAAATCCAGACATGGACATAAACCCCCATCCTTTTTTTTATCAAAGAAAAATCCAACTGCCACAGGCGACTTAGAAGGTCTAATGTGACCAGCAGCCAGGCTAGTCTGCATGTACTCCTCCATGGCCTTTCTTTCAGGGATAGTCAGATTAAACAAGCGACTCTTGGGAAGAGTAGCTCCCGGAATAAACTCAATGGCGCAATCATAATCCCTATGAGGAGGTAAAACTTGCGACTCCTCCTCCGAAAAAACCCTCCAAAAATCTTGAATAGGTACAGGTAATTCCCCTTTTTCCACAGCCGCAATGCGACCATTACAACATTTATCATAGCACTTCAGACTCCAAGACTTTATCATAATAGTAGACCAGTCCAGCAAAGGATTGTGCAGTTTTAACCAAGGCAACCCTAGAATGACCGGAGAGGGTAAATTATTTAATACAACCAAGTCTAAAATTTCTTGGTGAAGTCGATTGATAGTGAGGGGAAATGCAGCAACCTTGTGAGTAATACATTTCAAGGGAATGTTATCAATTGCAATCACAGAAATAAGTGATGACAAAGGTTTGGATTTCAAGTTAAGTTTTTCCAAAAACCTTTTATCAATCACATTAAGTGTTGAGCAACAATCCACAAATACCTGAAATTCAATCAAATTTTCCTGCAAAGTAGTACTCCCTGAAAGAAATACTCCTGCAGAGCGTAAACAAGCTATAAGGGCATACCTGACCTTTTTTTTTTCTTTACTTAAACGAAGCTCACAATACTTAATCAAATGGTCAGCTTTACCACAATAAAGACACAATCCCTTGGCGAACCTCCGGTCTCTTTCCTGAGAGCGGAGCGACATCGCCCCAACCTCCATCGGTTCTCCGCCACCTGAGCAGATTTTCTGGGGACCAGGACCTGGCATTACAGGAGTCTTTACCTCATTCTGCCTAGATCTCAGCCTCCTATCCACACGAACATCTAATTGCATGGCATCCTGCAGAGTCTCAGGTGCGGGGAAGGCAATTAGCAAATCCTTAAACCTTTCACTCAGACCAGCAAGAAATAGACATTTCAGAGCAGGATCATTCCATTTGACTTCTGAAGCCCATCTTCTAAAGTGTGTTCAATAATTTTCCACATCACCTGACCCCTGATTCAAACGCCTAAATTCTGCCTCAGCAGATGAGATTCGATCAGGATCGTCATATAATAGACCCATAGCAGAAAAAAATTCTTCTACCAACCTTAAGCATGGATCATTAGGTTGGAGAGAAAAGGCCCACCCTTGTGGTTCACTTAGCAAAAGTGACATAGTAAAACCAATGCGCTGTGATTCATTCCCAGAGGACCTAGGCTTCAAATGAAAATATAACAAACAAGCATTTTTAAAGGAAAAAAAATCTTGCTGTTTACCATAAAAAACATCAAGCAGTCCTACCTTGGGTTCCACAAAATGCGCTCCAGAACAGCTACTCACGTGTTGCTGGAGCTCGGCCGCCTCCAGAGACAATCCCTGCAAGCGTTGAGCCAAATCCTGTACGGAAGACATACTGATCCACAAATTTCATTCCTTTTAGTTTTTTTGGGCTGGACTTACTGTTATGATCTGCAACAAGTGCTAAGGAAAGAAAGGGGAAAGCTATCCCTACGGTAAGACTAAGCTGAATCCCTACGATGTAGCGGGCTGCCTGTTCCTTGCAAACAGACCCGCCTTAGTCCTCGGCTAGTCTGAACGAAGACCTACAGCATTAAGGAAAGGGGTCCCTAAAAGAACTAAGGACTGGAACAAAAATGGGACACCTCCTAAACAGAGAAGGTTGTTGCAGAACACAAAAAGATAAAGTGACAAAAAGGTACTAGAGGTCCCAGAAGGACCAAGCAAACTGACAGAGATAGGCACAAAAGCACCTGGCTAGCAAAACAGTCAAACAACACTGAAGTCCAGCACAGCCAAAAGGGTGCAGCTGGAATATATAGGCAGATGGAAACACAAGATGGAAAAAACAAACAGGAGGCTGCTAACAGTACCCCCTCTTTTATGAAGATCCTCCGGATCCTCCAGGCCCAGGTCTATCCGGAAACCTCTTGTGGAAAGCTCTAACAAGCCTGGGAGCAGAGACATCATCCACCCTTACACAGGAGTTATCTTCGGGACCGAAACCCTTCCAGGAGACGAGATACTGTAATCTTCCTCTATGCCATCTAGAATTCAAGATACGAGAAATTTCATATTCGCCGTCTTCCACCACAGGAGGAACTGTGACAGTGGCATCCCTATCTGATACATCAGCCTTTTTCAACAAGGAAACATGAAACACAGAATGAATCTTCCAGGAAGTAGGGACATCCAACCTAACCGCAGACGGGTTAACAACCTGAAGCACTTTAAATGGACCCACAAACTTAGGACCCAGTTTTTTAGAGGGAATCCTCAACCGCAAGTTCCTTGAGGACAACCAAACCGTGTCACCCACAGTAATCAAAATCTCCTTACGTTTCCTGTCAAAATATTTCTTGGACTTCTTGTTAGCCTCTTGAAAGTTGCAATGTACATTAGTCCAAACTCTCTCCAAATCACTGGAAAAATTCTCCTCCTCCGGCACCGCCGACCCCAATTTGGAGAACGAACCAAAAGACAGATGACTCCCAGTACAACAAAAAAAGGAGAACACCCAGCTGAGGAGGATGTATGATTGTTAAGAGCAAATTCTGCGAGAGGCAGAAACTCAGACCACACCTCTTGATTGTCCGCCACAAAACAACGAAAAAACTGTTCTACATCCTGGTTCTTTCTTTCAGTCTGTCCATTAGACTCAGGATGATACCCAGACGAAAATGACAAATGGACTCCCAACCTGTCACAAAAAGCACGCCAAAAGTGAGCCACAAACTGAGGTCCTCTATCAGAAACAATATCCGTGGGAACGCCATGAAGCTTGACAATCTCCTTAACAAATGCCTTAGCGAGTGTCTTGGTGCAGGGCAACTTAATGAATGGAACCAAATGACACATTTTACTAAAACAGTCCACGACCACCCAGATGACAGTAAAACCCTCGGACACAGGCAGATCAGTAATAAAATCCATTGTGAGATGCGTCCAAGGTGCACTAAGAACCTCCAGAGGACAAAGCAACCCCGCAGCAGGAGTATGTGAAGCCTTTGACCTAGCACACACAGTACATTGATGCACCCACTTGATGACTTCTTTCTGCCATCCAGGCCACCAAAAACTGCGACTGATAAGTCTCTTAGTCTCAGAAATTCCTGGATGACCTGCCAACCGAGACTCATGACACTCTACAAACAAATCTCTCCTAAAGGTTCTAGGCACGAACAACCTTCCATGGGGAGTGTTAGATGAAGCATCATCTTGAACTTTCAGAATCCCATTCTCCAAAACGGAGTCCAATGCCGCCACCACAACTGCTTTCTGCAAAATGCTCTCCTCCTCCTCGGCACCGACCGTAGGAGAGAAGCTGCGAGATAAAGCATTGGCTTTAACATTCTTAGTACCAGGGACATAGGTAACAGAAAAATGAACCTGAGAAAAAAAAAGTGCCCATCTAGCTTGACGGGCATTCAAGCGCTTGGCAGCATCCAGATAGATCAAATTCTTATGATCTGTGAAAACCTGAATAGGAAATCTAGCGCCTTCCAAAAAATGACGCCAATGTTCAAACGCAAGTTTAATAGCCAGCAACTCCCGATTTACAACATCATAATTCAGTTCGGTTTCCGAAAATTTTTTGGAAAAGAAGGCACAAGGATGTACTCCATCCCTGTTCCCCTGAGACAAAACTGCTCCGACCTCCACCAATAAAGCATCGACCTCGACCGAATAAAGGCTTGGTCTCATCAGGCTGCATAAGGATAGGGGCAGAACTGAACCTCTCTTTGAGATACTTAAACGCTTCAATGGCCTCAGTAGTCCACTCTACCGTATTAGCACCATTCCTGGTGAGATCGGTTAGAGGCTTAACAATTACAAAAAAATTCTTAATGAATTTCCTGTAATAATTGGCAAAACCCAAAAATCTCTGTATAGATTTCAAACCAATAGGCCTAGGCCATTCCTGCACAGCCTGAACCTTCACCGGGTCAATTTCAAAGCCCTTGCTGGAGACAATGTAGCCCAAAAAACAAATTTTCTGCACAGCGAACTCACATTTCTCCAGCTTAGCAAAGAGTGAATTATCACTCAATAACTGCAAAACTTCACGTACACTTTGCCAATGGAACTCCAGATCTGGCGAATAAATCAAAATGTCATCTAAATATACAACCACATTCTTACCAATCAAAGGTCTCAGGATGACATTAATAAGGTTCTGAAAAAATGTAGGTTCATTGGTAAGACCAAAAGGCATCACCAGATCCTCAAAATGACCTACGGGAGTGTTAAAAGCACTTTTCCATTCATCACCCTCCTTCACTCGTAACAAATTGTATGCCCCCGGAGATCAATCTTAGAGAACCACTTGGCCCCCATTAACTGGTTAAACAAGTCAGAAATTAACGGCAATGGGTAGGAATTGCGTACGGTAATCTTATTAATTTCACGAAAATCCAGACATGGACATAAACCCCCATCCTTTTTTTTATCAAAGAAAAATCCAACTGCCACAGGCGACTTAGAAGGTCTAATGTGACCAGCAGCCAGGCTAGTCTGCATGTACTCCTCCATGGCCTTTCTTTCAGGGATAGTCAGATTAAACAAGCGACTCTTGGGAAGAGTAGCTCCCGGAATAAACTCAATGGCGCAATCATAATCCCTATGAGGAGGTAAAACTTGCGACTCCTCCTCCGAAAAAACCCTCCAAAAATCTTGAATAGGTACAGGTAATTCCCCTTTTTCCACAGCCGCAATGCGACCATTACAACATTTTTCATAGCACTTCAGACTCCAAGACTTTATCATAATAGTAGACCAGTCCAGCAAAGGATTGTGCAGTTTTAACCAAGGCAACCCTAGAATGACCGGAGAGGGTAAATTATTTAATACAACCAAGTCTAAAATTTCTTGGTGAAGTCGATTGATAGTGAGGGGAAATGCAGCAACCTTGTGAGTAATACATTTCAAGGGAATGTTATCAATTGCAATCACAGAAATAAGTGATGACAAAGGTTTGGATTTCAAGTTAAGTTTTTCCAAAAACCTTTTATCAATCACATTAAGTGTTGAACAACAATCCACAAATACCTGAAATTCAATCAAATTTTCCTGCAAAGTAGTACTCCCTGAAAGAAATACTCCTGCAGAGCGTAAACAAGCTATAAGGGCATACCTGACCTTTCTTTTTTCTTTACTTAAACGAAGCTCACAATACTTAATCAAATGGTCAGCTTTACCACAATAAAGACACAATCCCTTGGCGAACCTCCGGTCTCTTTCCTGAGAGCGGAGCGACATCGCCCCAACCTCCATCGGTTCTCCGCCGCCTGAGCAGATTTTCTGGGGACCAGGACCTGGCATTACAGGAGTCTTTACCTCATTCTGCCTAGATCTCAGCCTCCTATCCACACGAACATCTAATTGCATGGCATCCTGCAGAGTCTCAGGTGCGGGGAAGGCAATTAGCAAATCCTTAAACCTTTCACTCAGACCAGCAAGAAATAGACATTTCAGAGCAGGATCATTCCATTTGACTTCTGAAGCCCATCTTCTAAAGTGTGTTCAATAATTTTCCACATCACCTGACCCCTGATTCAAACGCCTAAATTCTGCCTCAGCAGATGAGATTCGATCAGGATCGTCATATAATAGACCCATAGCAGAAAAAAATTCTTCTACCAACCTTAAGCATGGATCATTAGGTTGGAGAGAAAAGGCCCACCCTTGTGGTTCACTTAGCAAAAGTGACATAGTAAAACCAATGCGCTGTGATTCATTCCCAGAGGACCTAGGCTTCAAATGAAAATATAACAAACAAGCATTTTTAAAGGAAAAAAAATCTTGCTGTTTACCATAAAAAACATCAAGCAGTCCTACCTTGGGTTCCACAAAATGCGCTCCAGAACAGCTACTCACGTGTTGCTGGAGCTCGGCCGCCTCCAGAGACAATCCCTGCAAGCGTTGAGCCAAATCCTGTACGGCAGACATACTGATCCACAAATTTCATTCCTTTTAGTTTTTTTGGGCTGGACTTACTGTTATGATCTGCAACAAGTGCTAAGGAAAGAAAGGGGAAAGCTATCCCTACGGTAAGACTAAGCTGAATCCCTACGATGTAGCGGGCTGCCTGTTCCTTGCAAACAGACCCGCCTTAGTCCTCGGCTAGTCTGAACGAAGACCTACAGCATTAAGGAAAGGGGTCCCTAAAAGAACTAAGGACTGGAACAAAAATGGGACACCTCCTAAACAGAGAAGGTTGTTGCAGAACACAAAAAGATAAAGTGACAAAAAGGTACTAGAGGTCCCAGAAGGACCAAGCAAACTGACAGAGCTAGGCACAGAAGCACCTGGCTAGCAAAACAGTCAAACAACACTGAAGTCCAGCACAGCTAAAAGGGCAGAGCTGGAATATATAGGCAGATGGTCACGTGACCGCAAAACACAAGATGGAAAAAACAAACAGGAGGGTTCTAACAGTGCCAGGCTGAATTTACATGACTATTACTCCTTTGTTTAACCATTGTCCTGCCGGGAGGTGCAAGTTCCCTATACAATTACTGTTCTGTTATGTATTTGAACACTTCGCTCTGCTTCATCTGTGCTACCTGCTCCACTTTCTTGTCTGCCATCCTACTTAAGCTACTGTACTGGTGCTTGCTGTGTAATCCATAAAGATCCACTCCACTACACCATGCATCAGGTCTGTGCTGCTCACCCAGACCTCTGCTTTGAGAATCCTCAGGTGAGCCCTTAACTGCTCTGAAAAGATCAAATTACACAGTAAGGAAGTTGATTTCTCAATAATCTTACAAGATCACTGTGGTATTAGCGCCTATTTGTATTTTCTACTTTAAACCCTTACCAACATTCGTCGTACATGTGTGGTGAAAGTCAGTAGGGGGTGTATGGACAGGGCTGGATGAGCTTGCCCTATACCCGACAGTTAATGCCTGTGTGCTGCAGGTAGGACCTGCCTCTAACAGCTGCGGGTATAGCTGAGCTCCAACCCTGATTGTTAATCTGTGAAATGCCGCTGTCAAACTCTGACTGCGGCATTAACAGGGTGCCATCATCATTCTATGTGACTATTGGAACTCCCATGATGCAATCGTGGGGCACCGATAGGGCTGATATGACAGCCAGGAGTTGGTTGAAGACCTCAGTGCCTGTCATCATGGAGTTCTCTTGAAATCCAGCCTGTGGCTTGGCATCAAAGGAAACTGTTTTGGTCGATGCAACACCACAAATAATACAGTAAGAAGAGATCAAAATATCATACCTATCCCTAAATGGTATCAATAAAAACATCATCTCATCTCTCAAAAAATAAGCCCTCACACAGATCTATTAACCCCCCAAAAAATGAAAGGGTTGCAGGTTGGAAGATGGTGATACAATAAAATTTTTTTTTTTTCAAATTTCTGATTTTTTTCAACCACAAAATAAAAAAAATGGACAAGTTTTGTATCACCGTTATCGTATTGATGAGGAGAATCATATTGGAGGTCATTTTCACCACATAATGTTCGGCTTAAAGCCAAAATAGGATAGTTCTCATCTGCTTTTCTGATGATAATTTACATCCAAAGATCCCAGTTTTCTGTCACAGCTCCGATCGTTATAAGGAGGCATCGTCACTAATTCCCCATTTTTCCGTCTATAGTTTCCTGACATTGAAATCTACTGTAAATCAATGCCAAGACATACCTCCTATCAGTCCCAGTCCATTTTCTCCATTTTGGATGTACTGTATGAGTGGAGATTTTTTTTTCTAAAGGACTATAATTATTATACTTACATAAAGCAACTTTAGGTGCTTTCTATAAATGGCAAATTATTATGTTCCCCCCTTTATCCTCATTGATCACTCATAATACAAAAAGTAGAGATGAGCGAATAAATTTGAGTGAAATTCCCTGGCTTCTCACACGCAGCAGGGACCTCCGGCTCGGATGAAGTGCAAGGTCGCAGTGTACGTTTTGATGACATGCACTTGAGCAGAACTTACAGGGCCTAATCAGAGGCAGAAGTCACAGCCCAGTGTCAGAAGCCCGGGTATTTCAGGGATCAGAAGATGCATCGAGGACTGGACAAGTGACGGCGAGGAGCAAAGGGCTTGAAGAAGTGAGTGGTAAGGCAGTAAAAGGATTTTGTTTATTATTTTTTTCATATTATGTTTATTATGCTCTGGAGTATAAAGGTGGCCCAGAGCCTTATAAGAAACATTAACATTAAATATTAATAATAATGAATAATATCTATGCAAATCAAATTTATAGAGAAAATCTGTGCGAACAGACAAATTCAAATTTTGTCGGATCCATTCATATCTCACAAATTGGAATTCGTCTTCCCACAAGGTAACCCCCTCCTATCCACTTTCATCCCCACCATTGTAATTTTAGGGTCATCTTGGGTTTAAACAGGGTGAGATAACGTGAAGTGAGGGCATCAATTGCGTATCTTACAGTGTGCTAACCCTGTGGCTAGGCAGGGATACGTCTGAAGGGTCTTCTAGGGAATGGGTCGGTCCCCCTGTTCAAGAGTCTTGTATCCCTGATGCCTTCTTCTCTTTATAGCTCCATCTTAGTCCCCCTGGGACTCCATTGTTAGATGTATGGTTTATAATATTATACCAGGGGCCTTCGCATGATATCAGAAATAAAAGCATTTTATTATTTGTATTATTTTTAAGTACAACCTTTGACATAAGAATGCTCTCGTGTGTTCTTCATATCTACTTTTCCAATGTTTCCTATATCTAGCCCCTTTTTGGGTTTGACCAATTGGCAGGCAGTGAATGCGACTTCACTACCAATACTGCACAAAGAGGAAAGTAAGATGATATCATTTGGAAAAGAGTTGCAGATGTATGCGTTCCATGAAACTGTAAGTGAATATAACAATGGTCTGGGAATGCAATATACTTTGAAGGGAGGACTATATACTAACAACCATTGACTATAGTTGTATTGAACCTGCATCAGCATTCATCTCTTCTTTAAAGCATTCGTTGGTGCCAATGACATGTATGGCATATATTTACATATCCTCTAGCCAGTTATCGGGCAACGCATCCTATGTAATTATAGTCCTTGAGAAAAAAACTCCATTGATGAAACCAAATAAGAGAAACATTTTGGGACACTAGCAAGTACTGATAGGGGCTATGTATTTTAAATTGTTCAGATTCCAATGTCAGATAACTATAGACAGGGTGAAAATAAGGGATAGTGATGATGCCCCCTTATACCGATCGGAGCTGTAACTGAAAACCGGGACGTTTGGATGGAAATTATCATCATACAAGCAGGTGAGAACGTTCCTATTTTGTTTTGCTACTACAACCCCTGGCAAAAATTATGGAATCACCGGGCTCAGAGGATGTTCATTCAGTTGTTTAATGTTGTTGAAAAAAGCAGATCACAGACATGGCGCAAAACTAAAGTCCTTTCAAATGGCAACTTTATGGCTTTAAGAAACACTAAAAGAAATCAAGATAAAAAATGTGGTACTCAGTAAGGGTAGTTTTTTTCAGACCAAGCAGAGGGAAAAAATTATGGAATCACTCAATTATGAAGAAAAAATTATGGAATCATGAAAAACAAACACACAAAAGAACACTCCAATACATCACTAGTATTTTGTTGCACCACCTCTGGCTTTAATAACAGCTTGCAGTCTCTGAGGCATGGACTTAATGAGTGACAAACAGTACTCTTCATCAATCTGTCTCCAACTTTCTCTGATTGCTGTTGCCAGATCAGCTTTGCAGGTTGGAGCCATGTCATGGACCATTTTCTTCAACTTCCACCAAAGATTTTCAATTGGATTGAGATCCGGACTATTTGCAGGCCATGACATTGACCTTATGTGTCTTCTTTCAAGGAATGTTTTCACAGTTTTTGCTCTATGGCAGGATGCAATATCATCTTGAAAAATGATGTCATCATCCCCAAACATCCTTTCAATTGATGGAATAAGAAAACTGTCCAAAATATCAATGTAAACTTGGACATTTATTGAAGATGTAATGACAGCCATCTCCCCAGTGCCTTTACCTGACATGCAGCCCCATATCATCAACGACTGTGGAAATTTGCATGTTGTCTTCATGCAGTCATCTTTATAAATCTCATTGGAACGGCACCAAACAAAAGTTCCAGCATCATCACCTTGCCCAATGCAGATTTGTGATTCATCACTGAATACGACTTTCATCCAGTCATCCACAGTCCACGATTGCTTTTCCTTAGCCCATTATAACCTTGTTTTTTTCTGTTTAGGTGTTATTGATGGCTTTTGTTTAGCTTTTCTGTATGTAAATCCCATTTCCTTTAGGCAGTTTCTTACAGTTCGGTCACAGACATTGACTCCAGTTTCCTCCCATTCGTTCCTCATTTGTTTTGTTGTACATTTCCTGTTTTGGAGACATATTGCTTTAAGTTTCCGGTCTTGACGCTTTGATGTCTTCCTTGGTCTACCAGTATGTTTGCCTATAACAACCTTCCCATGTTGTTTGTATTTGGTCCAGATTTTAGACACAGCTGACTGTGAACAATCAACATCTTTTGCAACATTGCGTGATGATTTACCTTTTTTTAAGAGTTTGATAATCCTCTTCTTTGTTTCAATTGACATCTCTCATGTTGGAGCCATGATTCATGTCAGTCCACTTGGTGCAACAGCTCTCCAAGGTGTGATCACTCCTTTTTAGATGCAGACTAACGAGTAGATCTAATTTGATGCAGGTGTTAGTTTTGGAAATGAAAATTTACAGGGTGATTCCATAATTTTTTCCTCAGATTTGAGTGATTCCATAATTTTTTCTCTCTGCTTGGTCTGAAAAAAATTACCCTTACTGAGTACCACATTTTTTATCTTGATTTCTTTTAGTGTTTCTTAAAGCCATAAAGTTGCCATTTGAAATGACTTTAGTTTTGTGCCATGTCTGAGATCTGCTTTTTTTCAACAACATCAAACAACTGAATGAACATCCTCCGAGCCCGGTGATTCCATAATTTTTGCCAGGGTTTGTATATATAATATGTATATGTTATTGAATTTGAACTATACACTTATATTTGACTTCTTATTTACACACAGAGAACATTGTAAAGAAGGACTCACGTTATTGCAATTTAATTTTTAGATATATCTTGATTCCTATACTTTGAATAAGTGGATGTGATTTTATGAAGAGGTAAGTGAAGAAAATCCAGCAGCACAGTCAATAAAATTCTTCTTTTATTGTTGCACAGTTAAAATTAGGATTATATCCACCGCAAGCTTCATATATAAGGTGTTGCTTGACGCACCAGAAACGCATCAGTGTTTTATATCTGAAGCATGCTATGGATGTAATCCTAATTTTAACTATGGAACAATAAAATATGAGTTTTAATGACCGTGCTGCTGGATTTTCTTCATTTACCTTTTCATATATGGTGTTTTGGCAGAGAAATTTTTCCATGCTCTGGATTAGACTCAGGCAATATGTGGTCAGCTGGAATTTTTTAGTTTTTCCCGAAGTGATTTTATACCTACTCGATTGAACAGATTCCACTGTTTTGGTCTGACAGTGAATGTGTCCTCAACATACTTATGTCACGGGTGTGTCAGTGGTGACAGACAGTCGCCCTGCAATGGTTTGCAGGAGATCTCCACGTTTGGCAATGCAGACAGCTGCCTAGATAGGAGGCTGTGTTTAGGGCCCAGCGACTACCTCCCTTTAGTCTGGGTGTATATATACCTGGTGTGTCTAGGTGAGCATCGCCGGTTATGCTCATTTCTACTTGGAACTTGGCTGAAGCAGCATCACATCCTCTCTGGAGTCTTGAGGCCGTGTGCCTTGTTGGAGTTCTTCTAAAGCTAAGTTGTTGGTCCCCTGTGTTGTCTTCCTCGTTTGTCTTTAGAGTGCTAGCGGAAGTTGGCTAGTGCTCATCTCCTTCCACCCCCAGCTATAGCCTTATGCCAGGGATAGTAGGGCGAGGTACATGATCGGCGACAGCTGCGGAGGCTGTACAGGGATGTCAGGGGGAGACAGGGTGACGCTAGTCCAGATTAGGAGGTCACCTCTTCCCCCTTTCCCTAGTGTCTGGGCTCCTTTTCCCTTTCCCCTCTGTGTTGCACTCACACTTGGCGTGACTCTCTGTGTTGCACTCACACCTGGCATGACATTATAACTGGCCCAGCATGTTTTGGAAAGAAAAATGAAAAAAAAAAACGACACTAGATTGACCTTTTTTTTTTCTTTGTGTGTTTTTGGGCGTGCACCTTTTTTTCCTTACTCCCTTTAGTATGGGATCAGTTGCAGAGCTCACAGAGCAGTTCCGCTGTCTGTCTCTGGAGGTGAATGACCTCCGCTGTGAGGTTCAGCAGCAGTATCACCGGTTACAGGCCGCCAATGAAAGGGTTTCTGCTGGTAGACCTTTCCAGTCTGAACCCAAGGTTGCCTTCCCGGACAGGTTTTCAGGAGGTAGGGACAAGTTTTTTGTGTTTAAGGAGGCATGCAAATTGTACTTCAAACTTCATCCCTACTCCTCTGGTAATGAGGAGCAATGGGTTGGCATTGTGACCTGCAGGCTATGGGGCTATGTTGTCTCAGGGTTTGTCCCCTGATAATGGCGTCCATGCGCCTTCTTTTCTAAAAAATTGTCTTCGGCTGAGAGAAATTATGACGTGGGTAATAGGGAACTTTGGGCCATCAAATTGGCTTTCAAGGAATGGCGACACTGTCTGGAGGGGGCTGTCCATCCTATTACTGTTATTACTGACCTGTCATATGTCCAGTCAGCTAAATGTCTCAACCCTGGGCAAGCCAGATAGTCCCTGTTTTTTACTAGGTTCAATTTTGTTGTTGCTTTTCATCCAGGGGTCAAAAATTTGAAGGCTGATGCGTTGTCCCGGAGCTTCCCTGGTGTTGGTGACCATGAGAACCCTGGAGGGTGAGGTGCTGGAGGCTCAGGGGGACTTCCCTGCCTCCTGCCCTTCAGGAAAGTTATTTGTACCACCTGATCTGCGCCATTAAGCAATCAAGGAACATCATAACTCTGTGCTTGCTGGGCATCCAGGTGGTAAGACAACCGCGGACCTCCTCTATTGTTGTTTTTGGTGGCCGACATTGCATCGGGATGTAATTGAACACGTAGCTGCTTGTAGTATTTGCGCACGTTCTAAGGTTTCGCACACCCGTCCGTCTGGTACTCTTCTTCCGCTACCTATCCCTAGCAGGCCATGGACACACTTTACTGACCTACCGGTTTCAGCGGGCAAAACGGTGGTTTTGGTAGTAGTAGATAGGTTCAGTAAAATGGTTCACTTTGTCGCTTTACCTGCACTTCCCAATGCTAAGGCACTTGCTCAGGTGTTCATAAATGAGATTGTGAAGCTTCACGGGGTTCCCTTTGATGTGGTGTCTGGTCGGGGGATCCAGTTTGTTTCCAAGTTCTGGAAGGCATTCTGTTCTTGACTGGAGGTGCAGCTGTCCTTTTCCTCTGCCTTCCACCCTCAGTCGAATGGTCAGACCGAGTGGGTCAATCAGAACTTGGAGACATACCTCAGGTGTTTCGTCTCCGAAAATCAGGAGGATTGGGCATCCTACTTACCGCTGGCAGAATTTGCCATCAATAATCATCGTCAAGAATCCACTGGCAGGTCACCGTTTTTCGGTGCATCATCCACAGTTTGGTACTTTCAGTAGGGGAGGAGCTTCAGGAGTTCCTGAAGAGGAACGGTTTGCTTTGTCGCTCTCCTCGGTGTGGCAGGGTGTTCTGTGTAATTTGAAGACCATGGGTGACAGGTATAAACGTATGGCTGACAGAAAACGCTTGCCAGGTCCGGACCTGAATGTGAATGACTTTGTGTGGCTGTTTACTAAGAATATAAGATTGAAAGTTCCTTTTTGGAAGCTGGGACCTAGTTTTATTGGTCCCTACAAAATTACCGCCGTCATTAACCCAGCAGCGTTTCATCTTGAACTTCCTAGGTCCCTTAAGGTTCACAATGTGTTCCATAGGTCCTTACTCAAAAGTTACGTAGAACATCTTGAGCCCTCACCTCTACCACTGCCCCCAGTAATAGTTGATGGTAATTTGAAGTTCGAGATTTCGAGGATAGTAGATTCTCGTTTCCAACGTCGTTCTCTGCAATACTTGGTGCACGGGAAAGGCTTTGGTCCGGAGGAGAGGACGTGGGTTTCAGCGTCAGAGGTGAACGCTCCCAGATTGGTTCGCTCTTTTCACACCTCTTTTCCTGAGAAACCCGGTTCTGAGTATCCGGAGGCCACTCGTAGAGGGGGGGGGTACTGTCACGGGTGTGTCAGAGGTGACAGACAGTCGCCCTGGAATGGTTTGCAGGAGATCTCCCCGTTTGGCAATGCAGACAGCTGCCTAGATAGGAGCCTGTGTTTAGCACCCAACGACTACCTCCCTTTAGTCTGGGTATATATATACCTGGTGTGTCTAGGTGGGTATTGCCGGTTATACTCATTTCTACTTGAAACTTGGCTGAAGCAGCATCACGTCCTCTCTGGAGTCTTGAGGCCGTGTGCCTTGTTGGATTTCTTCTAAAGCTGAGTTGTTGTTCCCCTGTGTTGTCTTTCCCTTTTGTCTTTAGAGTGCTAGTGGAGGTTGACTAGTGCTCATCTCCTTCCACCCCCAGCTATAACCTTATGCCAGGGATAGTAGGGCGAGGCACGTGATCGGCGACAGCTGCGAAGGCTGTATAGGGACATTAGGGGGAGACAGGGTGATGCTAGTCCAGATTAGGAGTTCACCTCTTCCCCCTTTCCCTAGTGTCTGGGCTCCCTTTCCCCTCTGTGTTGCACTCACACCTGGCGTGACTCTCTATGCTGCACTCATACCTGGTGTGTCAACTTATGATGATATATATGTTTTAATCAGGGTTCATTTATTTTATAAGTTTAATTAAAAGTTATGTTTTAATATTATGGATAACAAAAACAGTTGGAGCGCCAATGGTGAAGAGCCTGAGGTTTGGGGGGGGGGGAGGAGATGTTATGACCACTCACCTGGTCCTGTTGTGCCAAGGAGCCCCGCACAACAAGGGAAAACGCTTCCAGGTGGGAGTCTGTATGATGACCGCAGCTTAACAGGGACTGCTGTAAGGAGTTTCTTCCTGCTTCAGTGGTCACATAACCGGGACCGTGTGACCGAAGTGGGCTTTCCACAATGACATCACGGCAGGTCCTGTGGTAAGCTAGTTGTAAACAGAGCAGCTTCCACCACTCTCCACAAGGGAGATTGGCAATCAACAAAGAAAGAATTATACGGTGTTAGGGAAGCGCTTGAACAACTAGACAGGGAGAGAGCGTTAGAGAGCGTATTAAAAAATAAAAGATTTGTGTGTTATAACCTTAATCCCCTACCTGTCTAGTTGTTCTAGCGCTTCCCTAACACCGCACAATTCTTTCTTTCTTGATGTTTTAATATTACTCACAATTGTTGCTTGGTTCATAGTTTCATAAATGTCTGATGACGTGAGTCATAAATATTAATAGTACTAGAAAAATACAACTATCTAGTTTTTTGTTTGCTGGATTTTCCTACTGGCTGCAAACTGATATCTTCTACATATTTAAGAAATTAGGATGGGTATATGGTAGGAAATAACATAAGCAGAGTTAAAATTTACAACATTTTACAAATGTATTATTATCAAGTTCTAATTATAATTCCCACCATAATTCACATGTTTTTCATGTAACAGAGCAAACAGATTTGTAGCCTACAGAAATGTAATTTTGTTAGGGAAAAGGAATAAAACCGTCCTTTTGTCCTGTTTTTATTTATAGATAATTCATTTGATCCATGTCCCTTAAATTCACTTCTTACACTGACCTCATAACCTTTCCTGTCAAGTGGCAAAGTTAATGGGATCACTGAGCAAGTGGTTAAAATGGCAGTGATGCATCACAGTCCGGGGAAGAGAATAATAACAGTGTGACTGGAATTGAAAAACGCATCGCCATTTGCTCTCAATGAATTCCTAGGTTTTCTATTATTAGAATATGGATAAAGTGATTACAGAAGGCAACTAGGACAAAATAAAAATTACATCACAGCAATAAAGAGAAATAGATGGGGAGTATTGATTTTTAGAGGACAGGCAATTAATCATTGATTGCACATCTCATCATTAACGCTTTTCATGCTGGGGAGTGCCTGCAACTGCGGAGTGGCCAGCAGTAAGCAACATACCCTTTGGAATGCAAATAGTTAATCAGGTGCCAATCTTATTAGTAGCTAGTCATTTTAGTGTTTGAGCTAAAATGTTCTAAGAATTACATCATAAGCAAAGAGCCACAACATTTTTAATATCTACTATTTAAATTAAATTGCGAAATTAACTGTAAACCAATGAGTCCGAAGAGTAAAGCGTAGGCAATTATAAAAAGTCAAATTCCTTTTTATTAATGCTATCATGTTTTTTTACCTTAAATAGTGACATGGGTTGAAAAAAGACCTTTCTCCACCAGTTATACATTCACTAGATTATTTATAACTTACTATACAATTCGTTGTGAGAAAAGCATCCAGCCCTTTTTTAAAAAGCTGTTATAGTATCTGCCATTACTGCCTCTGGTGGTAGAGCAGTTGGACAATGGAATGTCCTAACTGTAAAGAAGTCTTTCCTATTTAGCTGACAGAATTGCTTGTCTTTACTAGTCCAGATCAACAGAAAGATACATTTATCTTTGGCATCCAACACCATAAATCAAAATTCAATATTAGAACCATAAGAAACCATCTAGACTCCAAATGAAGGAGTAGGATCAATGGCATAACTTGAAGCTTCCAAATCTCCAATAGGCCCCCAACTATCATTGGTTTTTAATAGGTCTTTTTATATGTGTCAAAGAGATCTTTTGGACCTCCTAGACTCCAAGGACTAGGTGTGACTGCAACCCTTACACACTGAGTAGAAATTACCAGACCAGATCATGTAAGTCCTAAGGATAAATTTAGCATGATCTATGTTGTACTTTTAAACACTAAATGGTTTAAAAACAGAAGGATTTTTTAGAATGTTTTTAAAGTATTTAGTTTTAGTGTTGATCATTATTAAGTTTGGTCTTTCCTTGTAACTCATGGTTGTCACATGTTGTAGAACATTTAATGCTAATAATAATAATAATAGAGGTCCACCACGTAGGGTTATGTAATTCTCAATGATATAGTTGTTCACTGATAAACCAATATCAAGATAAATATTTTTTGCATTGATTTGTGAAAACATAGCAATTTTGTCAAAAATGTTTACAATTTCACAATTTTCAGGTGGTGTGGCCTGACTATGGAGGAGTGAGGACGCACATCGTTCAGCTCCTGCCTCCGGGATGACTGCAGACCAGTGCTAAGAACGCCAAATTGCCCAAAATGCCAGTGAAGAAGCATAAAAGCACCTGCCCTAAGAGTGGATGTCCTCCGGTGGTGCCTCTGTCCAGAATTGCTAGTTTTTTGAGAAGATCAGCAGGCTCCATGCCGGAGCTAGCAGTATCTAAAATGATAGTGGCTCACACTGAACAGCACTCTTCCTGTGAGACGTGTGTGGAGGAAGAGTCCAGGTAATTACTAACCTTATCCTTGCCAGCTGCAGAAATGCCGCTTTCAGCTTGGTCTGAGAGAGAGGAGGTGTTGAACTGTGGGGCTTGATCGACTGGGAGAGATCCCTGGATTACAGGAGATGAACTTCCTATCAATAAAATGGCGGATGAGGAGCCTGCACTTTCTTAAGTAAGGAGCGTACCTAATGAAACAAGTGGTTCCTGGGCCCCAGCTCCCATGATGCTGACTTCCAATAATACTATTCAGGAGCATATTTACACTGCATATCCTCCCAAAGCGGGCTTCGGGTCTTCAATAGGGGGTTCATTACCTGCTCCATATTGCCCTTCTTCTACACTCTCTGGACAATCAGATGAACTGTCTCACGGAGATCCAGCAAGGCAGATACTGTATGGGAAGATCTTAAAGCCCGTATTTGTGCTATTCCCACAAAAGAAGACATAAAGAACTACATATTTAGACTTGAATCCTCTTATAGAATTGAGGCTGCAGCTATTAGTGGAGAGTTTCAGCAGTTAACAGAAAGGGTGTCTGAAGCTGAAGGACGCACAGAAGCTATTTCTCAGAAAGTACATGTGCATGAACAGAACCTAGCATTTCATTCATATCAATTGGAGTGCCTGGTGGATCTTGTGGATGATATTGAGAACAGAGAAAGATGAACCAATAGGATTAGAGGTCTACCAGAAACAGTAGAACAGGATAAGCTGGAGGATTCTTTACAACATATATTTAACTCTATCTTGAACGTTCCTCATGGTTCAGATTTAGAGTTTCACAGAGATCACAGGTCCTTAGGTCCTAAACCCACTGATATAACTAAGCCAAGAGATGTGAAATGCCGGGTCCATAGATATAAAGTAAAAGAAAACATTCTTGCTAAAGCTTGCAGGATGGATCCTATCACATATCAAGCTCATATCATTCAAATTATGCTTGGCCTGTCCCGTCACAAATTACAAAAAAGAAGAGCTCTGAGACCCCTTTTGGACATCTTGAGACGACGAAATATGCTATATTCATTGGGTTTCCCTTTCCATCTCCAAGTACGTCACTCTGGCACCTAGCACGTTCTACGATGCCTGGGAGATTTACAAGTGTTTACCTCGGGATTGGGAATTCCTTCTGTCTCGGTGCCACCATCGGACTGGCTGGGCCTTCCTAGAGGTCCTGGAATGGATGGTGTGCCTCGTCCTCAGAGATGGACAAGACATGGACCTAGAGGGGGTTTCGGAAGTCAGAGCATGGGAGAATTGATCCCCACTCCCCCGGAATGATGGATATCCTTTTCTGTGATTGCTTGCATTTTGTTCTCCTGTCCTTCTGATGGGATTAATATGTCTATTGTAAGAAGACAGTAGTCTTTTACAAGAGGGCGCTTATAAGAGTCCGACAGGACATACATTTAATGTTTAGTGACATTTCTGTGTATAATTGTATATGGTTTATGTGTTTGTGTTCAAATGGGTGGATTGTGCGCTTTACATCTTACCTTTTTCTAATGTGACATTTGGGGTCTGTGGTTAGGCCCTGGGGAGGGAGTAGAAAGCTCGTTCCCACTCAATGGATCTACGCTCTGCTGGACAGGTATATAATTTTTCTTTCCCCTCTAATACTTCTTTCCCAGAGGATTTCCCTGGTGGCTGGGAGGACTCCTTATCCACTTGTTTATTGGAGGGAGTCGTTTCTGATCAGTTAGGGAATCTATTCTATTTTCACTCTCCCATTTTTCTTTTCTTTTTTCCTCGCTTTTACCCTTCATCCTAGTCCTCAAAATGGCATCCATCAAACTTAGCTCACTCAATGTCCAAGGTTTTAACATTCCTCAGAAATGTTCACAGAACCTCTACTCTATGCACAAAAAAGGGTCCAAATTCTTCTACTACAAGAAACCCATTTTAAATCCGAACATATCTCCATGCTAAAGGACAGATATTTCACAAGTTGGTTCAACAGCACCAATCCAATGTCAAAGTCTAAAGGAATTTTTATAGCAATCCATAAATCACTAGCATTCTCGGTGTAGTGATGATTTTGACTCCAAGAGTGTTTTCCAAAAACAAGCAACAACGAATGTTGCTAAATGAAAAATGCAAATCTGCCATTGTAGTGCTCATACACTGTAATGCCCTGTACGTGGTAGTGCCCAGCTTGTGCTTCTGGAGACATTCACCTGTAAATTAAGTGGGCTCCAATAACTACAGAATTGCCAAACATGTGGATGCTAAATGTGGTTTAAGCACACTGTCGGGCATTTGATTTGTTAAATTTCGTTAAATTTCTTTTGGGGGGGGGGTGAGGAGTGATTGTGCTTTTCCAGAGCCTTTGTGCCACCAGTAATGTGAAAGCACCCTATATTTCTATCGACAGATGACAGACTTGCTTTTTTTGTGGATTGAGTTGAAGCTTTTATTTTGAATATTTTACATAACATGATCCTGTGCTCTACGCTGAGCACTTGCATCGGGGTTTCCATCTAAATCTTCAAATAACGTGATTCAGATGACACCCAACGGATGCAAACACTATAATGAGGCAGCAGCGTTACTCTGGACTCCGTCTGGCCTCTGTTCAGTGGTGTCCTTCTTTTCAGAAGTGCACAAAACTGGGGTTGACTGCGCTTTTATGCAGGCTTAAAAAGACGGACACCACCGAATCATAAGCCACAGTGTCTCCATCTGCTTTATTATAGGGGAACTTCGGCCGGAGGTTCTGTCTGAATCACATATTTCAGAGATTTACACGGAAAATTTACTGCGATCTTTGGGAGGCAGAATAAACAAAGCAACAGGAGGTCAAGAATTGGTTTTATTTATTTTTTCCGACGTTCCTTGTGCGGTATAAGTGATTAGTTGACTTTAATCTTCGGGTTGGTGCGATTACAGAGGTGCCAGATTTATATTGTTTTTTTATGTTTGGCTGCTATTACACACTAAAAGACATTTGTTCTTGCAAAAACCATCACCATATTTTGAGAGCTATAATTTTTCTATATTTCATCCGACGGTTATCTGAGGGCTTGTTTTTTGCGGGACAAGTTGACATTTTTATTGGTTCCATTTTTGGGCACATAGCATTTTTTTATTCTATTCCGATTTTTTGGCGGCAGAATGAACAAAAAATCAGCAATTCCAGAATAGTTTTTTTATGCCGTTCACCGTGTGGTAAAACCGATAAGACAGCTTTATTCCTCGGGTCAGTACGATTACAGCGATGCCACATTTATATAATTTTTCTTATGTTTTACCAGTTTTAAACAATAAAAACTATTTTATACAAAAAATAAGTGTTTTTGCATGGCTGTATTCTGAGAGCCATAGCTTTTTTATTTCTTCACTGACAGAGCTGTATGGAAGCTTGTTTTCAGCAGGACAAGATGGCGTTTTCAGTGATGCCATTTTGATTTACATTTGACTTTTTGATAGCATTTTATTCCAATAATTGTTCGACAATATGATGAAAAAGCATAGTTTTTAGCACAGTTTTTATTTATTGTTTTTCCGGTGTTCACTGAAGGGGTTAAGTAGTGTGACAGTTTTATAGATCACCTATACCAAATATGTGTACTATTTTTATTTATTTTTTTTACACAAATATACGTATTTATGAGAATATTTTTTTTTCATTTTATTTCATTATTTTGTGATTTTTTTTAAACATTTTTCAATTTTTTTTTAACTTTCTTGTTCCTTTTTTACTTAGTCCCGCTGTGGGACTGTAACTTTTATTACTCTGAATGCTGGTATAATGCATTGCAATTCACCAGCAAAGCCAAGAGGTGGATGTCCAGGCAAAATATCAGAGTCAACAAGTCGGGTCATCACAAGGTTCATGGCAGTGGAGGTGGCTCGTAACCTTCGTAATAGTGAGATTATAGACTCGACTTTAATATCTTCATAAGAAGTGTTGACTTAAGTTTGCAAAAAAGTACGAAATGTGGACAGTAGAAGATTGGAAACAGGTGATTTGGAGTGCAAATGGGTCTGGAAGAAACAAGGAAAAAAGGTGCTAATGGGTCGAGGAATTGAATCAGCTATAAAGTTCGGTGGAGGAAGCCTGATGATATGGGCTTGTTTCACAGGATATTTGACCAGGATTGATGGTGGTCTCAATGCTGAGCTATATGTGCGTATCCTACAAAATTAGTTACTTCATACACTCGAGTACTATGGGTATGAAAATGACATAGTGTTCCAGCAGGACAACGACCTGAAGCATACATTGAGATTGGCGAAGAAATGGCTCAATGACAATGAAGTAGAGGTGCTGGATTGGTTCCCACAGTCCCCAAACCTCAACCCAATCAAACACTTTTGTGTAGAGTTGAAGAAAAAACTGTATACATACCCAAGTGAGTCGACCAGTATGCACCAAGGCAGTGTTGAAAGCCAAAGGTGGAATTACAAAATACTGAAAATTAAAATTTAGATTTTTAGGAGCAGAATTGTAACAATTCAGTGACATGACAAGAAACTAGCTAATCATATGTTAAATAGTGATGAGCGGGCACTAAAATGCTAGGGTACTCGTTGTTCGAGTCGAACAAATTGGAATGTTCGAGTGCTTGGACCGAGTAACGAGCCCAATGTACAGTGGGTATGGAAAATATTCAGACCCTTTTAAATTTTTCACTCTTTGTTTCATTGCAGCCATTTGGTAAATTCTAAAAAGTTCATTTTTTCTCATTAAAGTACACTGCACCCCGTCTTGACTGAAAAAAAACAGAAATGTAGAAATTTTTGCAAATTTATTAAAAAAGAAAACCTGAAATATCAATATTCTTAAAGGGCCAGCAGTCGGCTATGCTTTGTTGTTCCCATTATTAACAAGTGGGTCTCCTATACTGTTATTGCGTATGCAGTGACTGCAATGGCTGCCAAAAATTTGGAGGAACTCCAATGCCCCTTGCAAGAGACGTAGGGGTCGGAGGTCCTCTTGAAAACAATGTTCCCATTATTAGGAAGTGTGTCTCCCATACTGTTTGCCTATGCAGTGAAGCAATGGCTGCCAAAAATTTGGAGGAACTCCAATGACCCTTGCAAGAGATGTAGATATGTTGATATGGTACATATGGTGGTGATATGATGGTGGAGGATGAGGATGTGGAGAAGGAGGAGGACAAGAGCAAATAGACAAAATCAGGAAGCGTATACCCATGTCTGAGTGTGAAGACAGAGGCGCATGGGAATAGAGTTAGACCTCCCAAAAAAAAGACACTGTATTTGAGTATAGGTTACGCTGCTATCATTCAATGGTGTTGAGAAGTCTGGCCCAATCCAACCCTTTTTCATTTTTATAAGAGTCAGTCTGTCAGCATTTTCAGTTGACAGGCGGATGCAACTGACTCGCCCCCTGGGCCGTGGGGCACGCGGATCCGGGCGATAGGGGAACGATGGGGGTAGTAGTGGCGGCCCGGTCCCGCGGCTCAGGGTGGTCAGGCCAATGGTAGTCTGCTACGTGCTTCAGATTATGTCCGACTACGCCACCCATGGATTGCGGTTATTAGGAACCGCCGCTGCAAGGCAGTCCGCTGGGGCCGATGATGTGTGCAGCTGGGATGATGTGACTCCCCACGGGAAGAGTGCGGCCCCAGGGCAGTGTAGTGGATGGTGGGAGTGATGGTGGTGAGAGTCCCAGTACCGGTAGTGCTGGAGGCGCGAAGGAGCACACAGACAACAAGTCACAGTCCAGGGTCTTTACTCACAGTTCATTTGTTCCGGGTCACTTCTGTACAGGTAGTGACCGCCCGAGCCGTGCTGCGTCCACCAGGTGTGGGGCTCGGTCAACTCCCAAGCAGTCAAGAGCATGGCACAGGACCCCCTTTAATCCTTTCTCTGGCCTGCCTCACCAGTGACCCACTTTTGTCCAGCTGCCGCGGACTTGTGCGGTTAAACGTGGGCCCCGTCCTCCGCTGTCCTATATGGTGCCTTCCTAGCAGGTTTGATGAGGTGTCGCACCAATAGATGATCACGACAACCGGTCTTTGGCTAAGGGTTGTTTCTCCTCCACCAACTTGGGATCCGGTACCCTTAATCTGCATGACCCTGCACCATGGATTCTCGTGGGTTCTTAGGGTCCCTTCCACCTTCTTGTTCCTGAGCCCTTCTGTTTCTCTGTCTCTCCTTCTCTTTCTCTGTTCCTTTCTGTTCCTTTCTGTTCCGTTCTCTTGGAGCTGAGATGAGACAAAATTCCAGCTCCCCTTCACCTCCTCCTCGGCCTCTCACTAGGCCCTCCTGGAGTAGAGCTCCTACAGAGCCTCTACTCCCTGTCTTCTCCTCTGGCTGAACTGACTGAACGAACCTAGATCTAAGATGGTGCCCACCTTTTATACCTCCCTCTGACCATGAGCCCAGGTGACCAGCAACCAATGGGCTCCTACCTACGCTCAGGAACCAACCCCCTATCTGCCCCTACAGCACTGGGTGTTCCACCCCCCTCCCCACTCCAGACAGGGACATAGTCGGTCGTGCCTGCACTTCTGTCTAGTGGGAGCACCGTTGAGCTGTCCCTCGGAAATGGGGTGTGTGTGCTGTATGCAGCTAACTGAGCCCTGGTCCATACTCCATCCTTACCCGGGAGTGGAATATCACACCTCTGGACTGAGGTGCAATACCCCTGTAGCGGCCGAACCCTCGGGGCGCTACACAACTATCGGTTATAATTCCACCGGCGGCACTAAAAGCCCGCAGGCCAGGATCTCCAAGGCGTAGAGAGCCAGTTTATGCCACGTGTCCCGCTTGGATACCCAATAATTATAAGGCACAGAGGAATCACGGAGGATGTTGGTACGGTCGGCAAGGTACTCCCTCAGCATCTTCCGCATCTTCCCTCCTTGAGAGAGTACCCCGCGCATCAGGGCTTGTGCGATGGGAGGATCTAAGAAAACTGTCCCAGAACTTTGACAGTGCTCCTTTGCCTCTGCTCTATTGCTTTTGTGTCTCTCTCGTCTGTACTCCTTGGTTGTCCAACGAACTGTGACCTCTGCTGCTAGCGTTTTCAGATGGGAATTTTTTTAATAATTCCACAACAAGGGCCTTGTCGTTCTGCACCATTTTATTAGGCCTGTCCTGCAAGGGAATAAGAAACATAAAGTTCTCCTTGTAGTGTGGGTCTAGAAATCTCACCAACCAATAATGACTGTCACCCAAAATTTGGACAGCGCGAGGGTCACGGGAAAGGCAGCATAACATAAACTCAGCCATGTGTGCCAGACTGCAAAGAGGCAAGACTTCCGTGTCCTCACCAAGAGGACGACTGACCATGCTCTACTCCACATCCTCCCCCTCTCCTCCCTGTCCTCAGGCCATCCACGCTGAACAGACAGTATGACATTTGTGCAGGTAGTACCATCTACAGCGCAGGAAACTAGCTCCTGTTCTTCATCCTCCTCCTCCTCTTCCTCATTGTCACCCAATCCACGTTGGGATGAGATGAGGCTGGGCTGTGTGGAATCACCTTGTATGGTTCCTTGCTCCATCTCATTGTGCTCCGCCTGCAATGCATCCTCTTTGATTGTGAGCAGAGAGCGTTTCAGAAGACAGAGGAGCGGGATGGTGATGCTAATTATGACGTCATCGCCTCTCACCATCTTGGTGGAGTCTTCAAAGTTTGGGAGGATGATACATATGTCTTATATCCATGTCCACTCCTGAGGTTTTATGTGCGAAGTCTGACCTGAATACTGATGGCCTCGTTGATGCTGGTAGTCAACAACTGCCCTCTTCTGCTCACAAATCCTTCCCAACATCTGCAATGTAGAGTTCCAACACGTGGGTACATCGCAGATCAGTCGGTGAGCTGGAAGCTGCAAACGGTGCTGAAGCAGAGCAAGGGTGGCGAAAGCTGTAGCTGACGTTCTAAAAAGGGCACACAGGCAGCGTACTTTGACAAGCAGATCCGACAGATCCGGGTAGGTTTTGAGAAACCGCTGAACCACGAGGTTAAGCACATGGGCCAGGCATGGTACACGTGTGAGCTCGCCTCGCTTCATAGCCGACACCAGGTTCCGGCCATTGTCACACACGACCATGCCTAGCTGTAGATTCAGAGTTGTCAGCCACAGATCTGCCTGCTCTTTCAGAGCTGTCCACAACTCTTCAGCATTGTGCGGTTTGTCACCTAAGCATATTAGCTTTAACACAGCCTGTTGCCGTTTGGCCAAGGCAGTGTTGCAGTGCTTCCAGCTTGCGACTGATGTGGTCATTTCGGAGATGGAGGCTGAAGAGGAGAAGGAGGAGGTGCAGGAGCTGTAGACTGTGGGGGCAACCCTGATTGACCCAGGGCCCGCAATCCTTGGTGTCGGGAGGAAGTGTTCCGTCCCAAGGTCTGACTGGGTCCTGGCTTCCACTATATTAACCCAGTGTGGCATCAGAGGCCCGAATCTACAAATGGAAAAGTGAACAGCTCTTCTGAGTGTTCAAGTGTGGAATCAGTTGTCTCCGAGCACTCGGCATGGTGGGAGGAAGGAGGACTTTTTGACAGTTAGGGTGATTAATGAGTGGAACAGGCTGCCACGAGAGGTGGTGAGTTCCCCTTCAATGGACGTCTTCAAACAGAGGCTGGACAGACATCTGTCTGAGATGATCTAGTGAATCCTGCTTTGAGCAGGGGGTTGGACCAGATGACCCAGGAGTTCCCTTCCAACTCTACCATTCTATGATTCTATGATTCTATGATTCTATGATCAGGGGGAGGAATATGTGGTCCAGGCTCACGGCTACTGAGACTTGACAGTGTGGAAGACAGGGTGGTGGTGGTGACTAAGTGACTGGAAGCATTATCTGCTATCCAACCAATAACCTTTTGAAACTGCTCTGTGTTCAATAGTGGTGTTCTGCGGTCCCCTAGTAATTGGGACAGGATGTGGGTGTTTGTTGTGGCACAATTTCAGCTTGCCCACTGCCACTTCCTCGGCCTCTGCATACACCATCACCATCACGTCCACTTCCCTGTCCCTTGCCACGCACCTTGCCCATTTTTAATGGAGGACAATATTTTCCACATTCACGAGAAATGGCTGATTTTGGAACGCAGTTATATGTGATACGTCTGACAGAGAACCACAATTTTAAATAGCAGGCCTGTAATTTGCTAATACTATCCTTCACAGACACCTAGTGTAAATAGCTTGACCGACACACTGCAAAGGAATGAAAATGGAATAAATGTCTGATTTTGGAACATTCTTGTAGGTGTTATGTCTGACAGAGAACCACGGTTTTAAATAGCAGGCCTGTTATTTGCTAATACTATCCTTCACAGACACCTAGTGTGAATAGCTTGACCGACAGACTGCAAAAGAATGGAAAAGGAGGCCAATATTTTCCACGTTCAGTTTAAATTTCTGGATTTTTATCGCTGAAATATAGAACAGATCTGGCTTTATTCTGCAGTGAGAACAAGCAAATGGAGCACAAAAATGGGGTTGTCGAAGCTGTTTAGTGAGGTTGTTGTGCCAGGGTTGCCTGTTGACTCATCACGCTCTGCCATGCACAAGAGGGGCGACCGAGTCAATAGCTGATGCGAGAGTGGCATTGTAGAAAGCGGTGGCGCTGTCTGTGTCATGGAGTGAGGATATGGATGTCAGTAGTAGAATAGAGTCAGAGAGTGTGTGAGTGTCTAGATGTGCAAGGTTTCTGCGGGGGTGTGCTAGTTGCCGAACATGGGTGACAGGTGAGGAGGACAGGGATGAGAATGTGAGTAGATGGTGGTCAGATAGGGATAGGGGGGAGGTTGTGAGGTTAGATAGGGAGCAGAGTCGGGTGAAGATGAGGTCTAGTGTGTGTTCATCAGTGTGGGTGGCTGAGGAGGACCACTGAGTAAGTCCAAAGGATGAAGTAAGCGACAAGAGTTTATAATTAAATTTGAAGACAATGCAAAGCTAGGAAGGATAGCTAATAATGTTGAGCGAGCACTAAAATGCTCGGGTGCTCGAAGCTCGGGCCAAGCTCGCCGTGATACTCGGGTGCTCGACCCGAGCAACGAGCCCAATGTTAGTCTATGGGAGACTCGAGCATTTTTGCGGCGGCTCCCCCGGCAGTCTTTTAAAAGCCTAACAAGTGCCCAAAAAAATAGTGACAGTGCTCAAATGACATGGGGACAGCATGGGGATCGCCCCAGGAAGCATTTCTGACCCCCAGGTCACTGCTGTCAACAACGTGGTCAGAGGTATTAAGCCACTTTTACAGGCTCAAAATAAAACGTTCAAAAACGAAAGTGAAAGTGCTTTCCTGTGAAATATGTTAAGGATAGTGTTGAGCGATACCTTCCGATATCAGGAAATATCGTATCGGATTGGATCGGACCGATACCCAAAAAGTATCGGATATCGCCGATTCCGATACAGGAAACCAATGCAAGTCAATGGGACACAAATATCGGAATGAAAGTAAACCCTTTCTTTCCTTGTAGGTTAATTCTACATGAAGGAAAACAACTAAGAATAATGTAGAATGTATTACGCGAAAAGCCGGCAATTCATCAGCGGCATACACCGGTACCCGACAATTTACAACAGAAAGAATAGAGCTTCACACATAGATTAGATAGATAGAAACATGTCAGTCACATATATATGAAGTACAGTGACAGTGTTGGTTATTGTACTTGTCATTTAGTGTAAAGGATTTATTTAAAAAAATAATTGTGTTTTCATGCACTGTCTCTTTAAAAAAGCCGGCCGGCAATTCAGCTGCGGTACCCGACAATTTATAACAGACAGAATAGAGCTTCACACATAGATTAGATAGATAGAAACATGTCAGTCACATATATATGAAGTACAGTGACAGTGTTGCTTACTGTACTTGTCATTTAGTGTAAAGGATTTATTTAAAAATATAATAGTGTTTTCATGCACCGTCTCTTTAAAAAAGCCGGCCGGCAATTCAGCATCTGTACCCGACAATTTAGAATAGAAGGATTAGAGAATCATACATAGATTAGATAGATAGAAACATGTCAGTCACATATATATGAAGTACAATGACAGTGATTACTGTACTTGTCATTTAGTGTTAAAATAAAGGATTTATTTTAAAAAAAATTGGCGTGGGGTTCCCCTTAATTTTAGTCTCTAGCGGAGGTTAAGCAGATGGCTGGGGCAGATGTTTGAAGCCTGGGAAGGGGGTAATACCCACGGAGCTTCCCAGGCTACTAATATCAGCCCCCAGCTGAATACCTAGCCTTTACTAGCTATTAAAATGGGGGACCCCCTCAAAAAAATGACGTGGGGTCCCCCCTAATTTAATAGCTAGCAAAGGCTAGGCAGACAGCTGGGGGCTGATATCAATAGCCCAGGAAGGGTGCCATGAATATTGGCCCCCTCCCAGGCTAGAAACACCAGCCGTCAGCCGCCCCAGAAATGGCGCATCCATAGAATGCGCCAATTCTGGCACTTAGCCTCGCTCTTCCCACTGCCCTGTAGCGGTGGCAGTGGGGTAATAGGGTTGGGGTTGATGTCAGCTTATAATGCCAGCTGACATCAAGCCCAGGTTAGTAATGGAGAGGCGTCTATAAGACACCCCCATTACTAACCCCATAGTCAAAGTTAAAAAAAAAACACAAACACCCAGAATATAGTCCTTTAATTGAAATAAAACACAATTCTTTATTGTTCTAAATTAAACTCTACTTACCATCACGCCCATTCCAGCTGAAGCCAACGATCTCCTGCAATAAAAGAAAAATAATAAAGCAACCTCATCCTTACCTTTCCATGGTTCCCAGGACAGCTCCAGCTCTGCTACATCGAGATGACAGGCTGGACCTGCAGAACGCTGCCATCCAGCCTGTCATCCCGCAGACACTGAGAAGCGCAGGCATGCTTGCGCTCATCAGTGTCTCTCTGTGACGGCATAAAGATGAGCCGAGGTCATGTCCAATGAACTCAGCTCACCTCATGCACGTCACTGACAGCGTGGGAGAATTCTCCTGCACTCAGCGCTTCAGCGTGAGAATTTTCCCACGCTGTCAGTGACGTGCATGAGGTGAGCTGAGTTCATTGGACATGACCTCACCTCATTCACGTCACTGACAGCGTGGGAAAATTCTCACGCTGAAGCGCTGAGTGCAGGAGAATTTTCCCACGCTGTCAGTGACGTGCATGAGGTGAGCCGAGTTCATTGGACATGACCTCGGCTCATCTTTATGCCGTCACAGAGAGACACTGAGGAGCGCAAGCATGCCTGCGCTTCTCAGTGTCTGCGGGATGACAGGCTGGATGGCAGCGTTCTGCTGCGGTCCAGCCTGTCATCTCGATGTAGCAGAGCTGAAGCTATCCTGGGAACCATGGAAAGGTAAGGATGAGGTTGCTTTATTATTTTTCTTTTATTGCAGGAGATCGTTGGCTTCAGCTGGAATGGGCGTGATGGTAAGTATAGTTTAATTTAGAACAATAAAGAATTGTGTGTCTATTTCAATTAAAGGACTTTATTCTGGGTGTTTGTGTTTTTTTTAAATACTTTACTAGAAATTCATGGTGGTCATGTCTAATATTGGCGTGACCCCATGAATTTCGGGCTTAGGGCCAGCTGATAATACCAAGCTGGCCTTAACCCCTTTATTACCCAGTGAGCCACCGCACCAGGGCCCTGGATGAGTTGGGTACAGCGCCAGAAGATGGCGCTTCTATGAACGCGCCATTTTCCGGGGTGGCTGCGGACTGCAATTTGCAGCGGGTGGGGCCCAGAAAGCTTGGGCCTCCCTGCGCTGCGGATTCCAGCCCCCACCTGCCTAGTTGTACCTGGCTGGACACAAAAATAGGGCGAAGCCCCACGTATTTTTTTTTTAATTATTTCATGAAATTCATGAAATAATTAAGAAAAAAAGGGCTTCCCTATATTGCTGTGTCCAACCAGGTACAAATAGGCAGCTGGTGGTTGGGGGCAGCCTGTTCCTGCCTGCTGTACCTGGCTGGACACAAATATAGTGCGAAGCCCCACGTCAATTTTTTTTTAATTATTTCATGAAATAATTTTTTAAAAAAAGGGCTTCCCTATATTGTTGTGTCCAGCCAGGTACAAATAGGCAGCTGGTGGTTGGGCGCAGCCCGTTCCTGCCTGCTGTACCTGGCTGGACACAAATATAGGGCGAAGCCCCACAACAATTTTTTTTTAATTATTTCATGAATTTCCTGAAATAATTAAAAAAAAAATGACTTGGGGCTTCGCACTATATTTGTGTCCAGCCAGGTACAACATCCAGGAACGGGCTGGTCCCAACCACCAGCTGCCTATTTGTACCTGGCCGGACACAACAATATAGGGAAGCCCTTTTTTTCTTTATTATTTCATGAATTTCATGAAATAATTAAAAAAAAAATATGTGGGGCTTCTCCCTATTTGTGTGTCCAGCCAGGTAAAACTAGGCAGCTGGGGGATGGAATCTGCAGCTCAGGGAGGCCCAAGCTTTCTGCCCCCCCCCCCCCCCGGTGCAAATTGCAGTCCGCAGCCACCCCGGAAAATGGCGCGTTCATAGAAGCTGGATGCTGTACCTGGCTGACATACAAAAATATGGCAAAGCCCACGTCAAAATTTTTGGGAAAAATTAATTAAAAAATAAATTATAATTTAGGGACTGCATCTTTATTAACTCCTCAAATGTCATTTAGTGTTAAAATAAAGGATTTATTTAAAAAAAAATTGACGTGGGATCCCCCATAATTTAAGGCTCTAGCGGAGGTTAAGCAGACGGCTGTGGCAGATGTTTGAAGCCTGGGAAGTGGGTAATACCCACGGAGCTTCCCAGGCTACTAATATCAGCCCCCAGCTGAATACCTAGCCTTTACTAGCTATTAAAATGGGGGACCCCCCAAAAAAATGACGTGGGGTACCCCCTATTTAATAGCTAGCAAAGGCTAGGCAGACAGCTGGGGGCTAATATTAATAGCCCAGGAAGGGTGCCATGAATATTGGCCCCCTCCCAGGCTAGAAACAGCAGCCGTCAGCCGCCCCAGAAATGGCGCATCCATAGGAGGCGCCAACTCTGGCACTTAGCCTCGCTCTTCCACGCTGCCCTGGTGCGTTGGCAGGGGGTAATAGGGTTGGGGTTCATGTCAGCGCCAGCTGCCATGAAGCCCAGGTTAGTAATGATGGGCGTCTATAAGACACCCCCATTACTAACCTACAAAGTGTTAAAAAGAAAAAACACACTACACCCAGAAAAAAATAATTTATTTGAAATAAAACACACAATTTTATTTAATTCTTAGTTTACTAAAAAAAAATAGTTACCTGTCCACGTTCCTGCGCTGATCTCCCATGCACAGCTGTCACATCTGGAAATGGTGACAGCTGTGCATGGCTGCTGTAAGTTCACGCTGCCGGGAACACGTCCGCTCCCGGCAGCGGGAGCCACTGACTGAGGTCACCGGAGTGCATACAGGCAGCGCAGCTCCGGAGACCTCCTTTACGGCACTGCTGTACCGTGGGAATTTCTCACGATACAGCAGGGCCGTAAAGGAGCTAACCAGAGCAGCGCTGCCTGAACTCCGGCGAACCTGCTTATGCAATGACGGGGCTGCTTTACGGCCCCATCATTCTAGCGGCGGCAGCGGTTCAGAGCGGTCACATTCTATGTGGCTGCTCTAAACTGGAGATCATCGTGGGACACTCGTGGACTACTACGGAGGGGTAAGGATAAGGTTGTGGTTTATTGTTTTATATTTTATTACAAGAGATCGATGGCTTCGGGGAATTAGGTGTCAAGGTGAGTATAGGTGTAGTTTTTTATTTTTTACTTTATTTTAGGTGGCGATCGGCGGGGACAGGTAATGTATGAACTAATTTATTGTAGGCAACCACTGGCCACCAATGACATGTATTTAAAATTTATTGGGGACACAGTAGGGCAATTTAAATAGCAGGATCAGGCTGATGGGAACTACTGCTCCCATCGAGCTGATCCTGCTGGCACGAGTGGACGGGGGACAGACATAGGCCGATGGGAGTAGTAGTGTCACATTGGCCTATGTCTGCCTGCACGCACACACCCGCACACATCGCACAGACACCGTGCACACCCGCACACATTGCACAGACACCGCACACACCCGCAGACATCGCACAGACACCACGCACACCCGCACACATCGCACAGACACCGCACACACTCGCAGACATCGCACAGACACCGCACACACTCGCAGACACACGCACAGACACCCACACACACCAATCATGACGGGCTGATCGTCTGGGAGGTGACGCTGTGCGGCCAGCCAATCACTGTAATGCCCACAAACAACATGGCTGCGGCATTACAGTGACTGGCTGGCAATCCCTGCATGTTCATTGGCTCTGTAAAGAGCACCAAACATGCAGGGCGGAGACCCGAGCTCCCGCCCGAGTAACCCGGAAATGCTCGGTGCTCGCCGAACATCCCGAGTAGCGTGATGCTCGGGCGAGTACCGAGCAGTGTCGAGCATGTTCGCTCAACACTAATAGCTAACACTAGAGAAGACAGAGAAAGGATTCAGAAAGATCTAGATAAGTTTGAATAATGGGCAGCGACTAACAGAATGGTATTTAACAGGGAGAAATTCAAGATTCTACATCTGGGCAAGAAAAATGAAAATTACATCTACAGAATGGGAGGAATAGAACTAAGAAACAGCATGTGTGAAAAAGAACTGGGTATACTAATAGATCACAGACTGCACATGAGTCAACAGTATGCAGCAGCAAAAAAAAACAAACACAGTTCTGCGATGTATTTGGAGTAAAAGTCTAGATCATGTGAAGTAATTATCCACCTCTACACCTCCTTGGTCAGGCCTTATCTGGAATACTGTGTCCAGTTCTGGGCACCACATTTAAAAAAAAAAGACATTGAAAAACTGGAGCAAGCTCAGAGAAGAGCTACCAGGATGGTGAGTGGACCGCAATGTATGTCCTACGATGAACGGTTAAAGGATCTGTGAATGCTTAGCTTGCAAAAAAGAAGGCTAAGAGGAGACTTAATAGCTGTCTACAAATTTCTGAAGGGATGTCACATTGTAGAGTGGTCATCCTTATTCTCATTTGCACATGGAAACACAAGAAACAATGGAATGAAACTGAAAGGGAAAAGATACAGATTAGATATTAGAAAAAACTTTTTGACAGTGAGGGTGATCAATGAGTGGTACAGGCTTCGAGAGGTAGTGAGCTCTCCTTCAATGGAAGTCTTTAAACAGAGGCAAGACAGACATCTGTCTAAAATAGTTTAGTGAATCCTGCATTGAGCTGAGGGTTGGACATGATAACCCTAGAGGTCCCTTCCAACTCTAACATTCTATGATTCATCAGTGTATTTGTATTGAGACAATCACTAAGAATTGTCTTTATACATAAATATACCAAAAACAATAAATGTGATATTGGTGGACCTTTCCAGGCTTGGACAAGATTGATCTTCCTACAGAGCATTCATTCATCAAGTCACCATGGCTCGATACCAAGCTGAAGGTTGTCAAATAAATATATATAGTCTGTCGCCAAGTTGAGAACATCTGACTTACAAGTGACTAATACTTACAAACGGAGGCTACACTTGTACAGCAGGAGGTCATAGGCTGCAGTCGAAGAGTACTGTGTTCCATTGGTTGTAATGCTACCACGCTAGTGCCAACTAAGGCGGCATCCTTTTTGGGTCTAGATCATAGTACTGTACATACATTACAGGAAGTTGGTTCTTATGAAATGTGCAGACGAGGGGTGCTAGTATCTTCTTCCAGTTCTGGTACTGTACAGTACTGTACATTACAGGAAGTTGACTCTCTTTACTGGTTTAACCCTGTATGTACAGTGTAATGTTTTTTGTTGATGTATGCACTATGCACTTTATTAAGACATGTCATTAATTGTATGTTATGAAGTGATTCTGCTATTTCATTTAGTACACATATGTATGCATTTTATTTCCACCTACTCTGTCCTACCATGCTTCTTCATGCATATGTTAGCATATGTTTGGATCTTAAAAAATTTACCCATACCAACTTGCGTACAAATTTAACTTAAAAACAAAACTACAGAACCTATCTTGTTCATAACCCTGGGACGGCCTACACTGTAAATCCTCAATATGCATACTCAACATATGTTGACTCTAATAAATATGAACAAAATAGGACAAGAAACTGCCGAACAATTTTTTCTTGATATCTCTGGGTCTATAACAATCAAATGGACTTGCTATTAGGTAAGTATTTGACAATTACAAATACTCGAAACACCTGATCAGACTCTCAACACAATAGTTATTAACATACAAACACTCATCTATGGTTAAAGCATATTAATTCAACTAATGCCTTATTCACATGTCAAAATTGTGGTCAGTAGTTCATCAGTATTTAGAAGCCAAAACACATAAGAGGTGTGAATGTTTCTATTATTGATTTTTAATTTGTAGGTTTCACACTTGATTTTGGTTTTCAAATACTGACCACAAAAATGAATTATGAATAAGGATTAACAGTATTCTACAATGATTGGACTAATTGCTTAACATAGAAAGTTCTACTACTGGAAAAGTTGTTAATGTGGATATGGAAAGGTCACTTTCAACTATTAGGCTATATCAACTGAATAGTGAATGTTTTAGTTTAAGTGGTGCTTCTTTAGCAATATTTTTTTTACTTTATTTTTTACACATGGCCATTTGTTTAAAACCATGTATGAAATCAAGTCCTATTTCGAGAGACCAGAAAAAACTTTTATCAAAAGCCCTTTCCTTATCAATATATAATGTTCTCAACCATGTTCTTGACAGTGTGTTCCAGCTATACATATACTGGAGCAAAATATGGATCCACGAGACCTCCCAGTAGATAATCAGATGTACTGTTAACCTTCTGATGATTGTTTGGTTGACTTTCTACTAGGTGCCAGCGGGTCAGGTCAGCCAGTTTTTGCCAAGTTTCAAAGTACAGTAATCATGAATGTAGAAGGCAAGTGACCTTCTTTGATGCTAAATGGTTCTTTGAATTTGACTTTTGAATGTCTGCAATCCTCCCTACATGGAAGAGGCATATCTAGGTCCTGACTTAGTACCTATATCTAAAATCCTACTATCTAGCTTCTTTTTAATGAGAAAGGCACTGAAACACAGCACTTCTGTCAAGGTAGAACTCCTGCTGAGAAAATGATACCAAGGGAAAAAAGTATCCACTTGTGTGAAGGAGCATGAATATAAAGAGCTTCGTAATTGAATCTTCTTACTGGGGTGAAGAACTAGCATCTTTATAGCTTTTCAAATTGAAAGACGGGTCATTTAAATTCTGTTAGTTCTCCATCTTACATTTTTTAGTACAACTTCTAAAAGCGAAATGTGAACAATATAGTTGGCCGTATTTGGCTTTACAAATTATTCCACACAGCCTCAAACTATCTTTTGTTGAAATATACCAACTTTTAGAAAAGGACAGTTTGAAGTTAAAATACATTTTCAAGGCTTTTCTAAAAGTTATGTTAAATGTAATTTCTGAAATGTAAAAAGAGATTTCACAAATGACAAATCACTTGGTAGCTCAATCTAAGGCCAACTCAAATTGATTCTCTAATCTCACCACAGGATGCATCTGAATACATAGACTGGGAACCGCTAAACTAACAATGTATAAAAGCACACATCCTTTTATTTTTCTTCTCTTCTATACAAATGTGGACCCAAAAGGAATGATCAAACTTGCCAAATGATCATATGCGCCTTAATGTTAGCTTTGTAGCAATTTCCTGATGTTTAAGATTCAGATTTGGGGCAAGCATTCCGTTAATGTAATTTGGCAAGTGAAAGTATCTTGGGAGAGCTCCTTTATAACACAATCATTTTACAGAATGGAGACAAAAAATGATAACATTTTGACATATGCATTAGTTCAGTAAAATACAGCAATTTCATTATGTAACAATAGAAAGCGGCACTTTCATTTTTAGCCCCTTATTCTCTACAATTTTGGTGATTCTAAGAGAACACAGAAGATGAGGTTTCAGATGATATGGCAATCTTATTGAACAAAACAAGCCAGAATAATAAGATAATTTGAGTTTGGAGAATGGGTGCATGTAACATACACTATATTTACAAATGATTTTTTTAAATTTTTTGGACACCTATGACTGATATGAAAAAGTGTGCCTGAAAAAGTTCTACAGGATTGGGAAAACATGGCTGTCTTTTTTCAGAAACAGCACAACATCTGCCCATGAGTTGTGTCTGGTATTGTAGCTCAGCTCTATTGTAATCAATGGGGCTGAGCTACAGAAGTACACACAAACTGTGAATTTGTCACTTACCATTTTTTTTAATCTTGAACAACCCTTTTAAAGCAACACAAATAAAAATCTTATAATGATCACACCAAATATACCAGTGGCTCATTTTTTGCACAATATATTGGTGTGTATATAAATGTATATAGATAGATGGTAAATACATCAAATATGTAATCATATGTTAGGGCATACATTTTGTAGAGCATTTACCATTCACATTAATTTATGGTACTAACTTTTTCCCCCTTAAAGTATCTATCTTACTGCACAATTGATAAATGTGCTGTATCTGTCAGTGCAATACTACCTATGTTCTTTACTGGTAAAATAGCGAAATGATTACAGTTATTTTCTTGTGACTCCTCTTTGTGCTCCACATGACATTCTCTTGTCTGCATCAGTCAAACAAATGCCATTACTTCCTATCTTAACGACTTCTGAATCTAGTTGACAAGTTCTAAGAGTTGTGGCCACGGGCATTAAATTTAACCAAAATTTATCTTAAGAAAAAGTGAGCACAGAAAATGCACAAAAAATACAACCTATTGGTCCCTTATTCCCCTCTGTTTCTTTGAACCTATTCTGTCTCATTTACAATTAAACTGGGAAACATATAAAGAAATCTCCTCTGTGTGTTTCAGAAGCTCAGTCATGTTCACACCATCCTGTATCTGGCTGTAAGATTACTAGTTGAAGCAGAAACTTCACTGCAAAGCCCCATTACATTAGGAAAAAAGATCACTAAAGGCCTACCTCCTTGTCTACGAAGGTAGAAGAACTTCAGTCAGATACTAGCCTAAATTGGAACAGATTAGTTTCATTATCATGCAGAAAATTATGCATAATAAAAAAACAGCGAGGGCAACTATATCTCTTAGAAACACCTATATAGGTCCAGCACACGAACAGAAATTCATACTAATAAAATATTCTTTATTAGGTATAAAGTGAATCGAACAGAAGACTAAAAAAAACATAAAAGGCACAACATAGACAATGATAAAAAATGGAGGTAGAAGAGTGCAAGCATAAGAAACGACACTAAATAAATGATTAATAGGAATGGCATGGAGATTGAAAATATGTAGGTAATGCTTTTCTATAAAGTGCACAAGTACATGCAAATCATTACATAAATGGAAAGCAATCTGTCTATAAGAGTCAATGGAGTGCTAGTGCATGATAAATAATGCAGTGATCAATGCATAATACAATGATAAAAAAATAACATTGATAATGTCAATTAATAGTACAGGGACAGGACAAACCAATGTGATGATATAGTAAGGTAATAAAGGGCTACAGACCCAAAGTGTCTATCAGCGCTGCTGGTCATCTTCCTCACCCTCCAACGCATGTTTTGCCAATGCTTCCTTAATGAAGTGTTTCATTGAAACATTAATTTCTAAGTTTAGAGCATATTTTTCTGCATGGCTGAATTATGTTACTGTATAGTCTCTCTTTAATCTAGGGGCTCTCTTGGTATGCATTTTTCTCCAAATCACAGAAAACACTAGCAGTGCGTCATTAGAATGAGCTGGGACCCTGCTTCATATCTCGAGCTAGGACCCAGGATCTCTCCTCAGGTCAGTATCCCCCCACTGGATGAGGTACTGGTGGGAATTTTGGACCCTACTAGAGTCCACAACTCTCTGCGCCTCATATTCTAAACTGCGGGGACAGAAACCGGAGGAGGCGGGGACAAGTGTGACACCACCGAGGGGACAGACTCCTTCAACAGGGATTTATGGAAGAAAACAGGACCCCCCCCACAAGTCTTCTATCGGCCTTCCATTTTTGGGGAATCTGAGCGGTCCCAATATTCTTTTGAACCTCCCTCCAGACATCCCCAAGTCTCTGCACAACGACTTCCACCCCAGGACATTCAGAACTAATCCTAGAAAACTCACGAAAATATGGAGGTTCCCGTAGACTGATTTACCCGATTGTTAAAGGCAAACTCAGCGAGTGGCAAAAACGAAGACCAGTCCTCCTTCCGATCTGCCACAAAGCACCTTTAATTTTTTTTCCAAAGATTGAATTATCCTCTCAGTCTGATTTCAGGGTGGTAGGCAGATGAAATAACAAGTCAATTTCGAATTTACCACAAAAAGCTCTCCAGAATTTAGAGACAAATTGCTATGTTAAGAGTGACCCCATGTAACCGTACAATATGAGAAATATACAGCCTGGAGAGTGTCTCTGCATTTTGTAATCCTGACAAAAGAACAAAATGAGCTTGTTTGCTAAATCAATCAACAACCACCCAAATCCCAAATAGTAGTCTTCCCACCAGACAGATGCAAATCCGTGATGAAATCCATGGACAGATGAGTCCATGGTTTTTCTGGAATTGGCCGGCCGGCTATAACTGACTTTAGCGCAGATTTCAAAAGCAGATACAAAATCTTTAATATCATTATGCATGGACAGCCACCAAAAAAGTCTAGCAATGGCTTTCCATGTAGCAGTAACCCCAGGATGACCACTCAAGACGGAATCATGAAACTCCAGTAACAGACACAATCTTAGGTATACAGGTACAAATAATTTGGAATCTGGAGTAGCGGAAGAAGCCAATGACTGGACTTTACGGATCTCCTCTTTCAACTCTGAGTTTACCATAGAAACTACAATACCCTTAGGAATAATGGAGGATGGAGGTTTTGGAGGAGAAAGTGAATCGAGATTGCGTGATAATATGTCAGCCCTCACATTCTTAGAATCCGCCCTGAATGTGATAGAGAAATTAAACCTAGAGATTAATCGTTTAGCTGATTCAATGTATACTAAATTCTTCTAATCAGGGGCCTCAGTAACTTGATGAACTGCCCCCTCAAAAAAATATTAAAAAAATGCCTTAATTCCTTAAAGGCCAATTTAACAGCAAGTAACTCGTGATTCCCAACATCATAATTTCTCTTCACAGATCAGAATTTTTTTAGAAAAAAAAGCACATGGCCTTGGAGATCGAGTTGGATTAAATGAGAGTAGACATGAAATACTCTTTTAATTTTTTAAAGGTCTTTATAGCATCTGGCGACCAAACCTTGAGATTCACCCCCTTACATGTGAGGTCAGTAAGAGGTTTAGCAATCTGAGAAAAACCCTTGATAAATTTCCTGTAATAGTTGGTGAATGCAAAACAGCATTGAAAAGCCTTAAGGTCACAAGGTTGAACCCAATCAATTATGGCCTGCACATTCCCAGGGTCCATCTTAAACCTTTCTGCTGACAAGATAAACCCCAAGAACGAAATTTCCTGAACAGAAAAAACACATTTCTCTAATTTCGCAAAGAAAGAGTTCTTCTTCAACCTGGTGAGAGTCCAAATCGGGTAATAAAATTAGAAATTCATCCAGGTAAATCACAACAAATCTTCCAATGCAGTCAGAGAAAAAATCATTCATAACATTTTGAAAAACATCAGGAACATTTGATTACTCAAATGGCATGACAAGATTTTCAAATAGACCCTCAGACGTTAAGAACGCCGTTTTCCACTCATCAGACCTTCCAGATCCGTATCAAATTGTAAGTCTTTCTAAGATCAAATTTAGAAAACCACTTAGCTCCCAGAAGCTGATTATATATGTCAGAGTGGAAGTTGGTAACTATTTTTAACTGTGATTTTGCTTAGTTCTCGGAAATCAAGTCAGGGACCGAGGCCGCCAGTTTTCTTTTTTACAAAGAAAAATCCAACAGCTACAGGGGAGGAGGAAACTTTCGTTAACCTATTCTTTCATGGCAGTCCATGCAGGCCCAGACTAATTGCAAAGGCTTTAGGTAATTTGGCATTAGGGACAAGATTAATAACACAATCATAAGGACATTAGGGAGGTAGTATCTCTGCCTCTTTTTCCGAGAACACATCTCCAAAGTCCTTCAGGAACTCCGGCAGACCCTTCAGACTAGTAGAGCATATTTGTACAGACTTTAGACATTTCATGTAACAATTGGGGCTCCATTTAACAATTTACTTCTGACACCAATCAATAACAAGATTGTGAATATGCAACCATGGAGGCCCAGTACCAACCCAGCAGGTAAATGATACAAAACAGGAGGAGATGGATTCAGAGTGGAGTGCTACCACTTGAAGCGTGAAATCCACCGTTATCCTCTTGACCAGAATCTGGGCTAATGGTGTCTTGTCAATGGCAAAGATTTGAATGGGTTTTTCTAAACTAACTGTCTCTAGTCCTAACTTTAGTACCAGTCCCGAATCAATAAAGTTAGCAGCAGACCTGTAGTCAATGAACGCCAATGCTAATAACATCTTGTCCTTGCAGGATAGCACTGTATTCATCAGTACTTTATCAGAGGAAGAAAAGGGTACCTGAGAGTCTGGGTGACCTCCTTGGATATCACTCAGACGTTCTCCCGACGGTTTCCTTGCCTGAGGACGAGTTGGGCAATTCTTGAGAAAATTTCCAGCAAGACCACAGTACACAGTCCAAGATCTTGTCTATGTTTTCTCTCCACAACACGAAGACTGGCAACTCTAACCTCCAATGGCTCCACCTCCGGTAAAGGACCCTGCTGCAGGGAAGTATAACGGGCAGCCAGTTGTTCACCACGTCTCTCGAGGATTCTGTATTTTCTTTTCGTATGCTTGTGAAGGACGTGAATCTAGATTTAATTCGTATATTCTAAATTCTTTATTTCATTATTAAAAATGAAAATGGCAACACTAAAATATGCTTAAGCATAGGCATAATTGGGGACGAGGGGTGTAAGGAGGTACAACAGGATGCGTTTTGAGCAACTGCTGCGTTCTTAATCTCGAAAATCAGAAAAATCTTAATCAGAAAAGTGAAGCTTTAAAATTGCTGCATAGCTTGAATGCATAGGTTAGTTAATTAATTAATTACTAAGCATCTGTAAGAGTTTGGCTCTAAGTCCATCGGAAGGTAAGTATGGTGCAAATAATGCACCTGAGCAATTGAAAAAAATCTTATGAGCAAGTGGTTAAATACGGAGATTTAAAAACATTTGGTATAAGAAAAAAAAAGGAAAAAACATAAATATATACAGTTATATGAAAAAGTTTGGGCACCCCTATTAATCTTAAGCTTAATGTTTTATAAAAATTGGTGTTTATGCAACAGCTATTTCAGTTTGATATACGTAATAACTGTTGGACACAGTAATGTTTCTGCCTTGAAATGAGGTTTATTGTACTAACAGAAAATGTGCAATCTGCATTCAAACAAAATTTGACAGGTGCATAAGTATGGGCACCCTTATAATTTTCTTGTTTTAAATACTCATACCTACTTTTTACTGCCCTTACTAAAGCACGTTTTTTGGTTTGTAACCTCATTGAGCTTTGAACTTCATAGCCAGGTGTATGCAATCATGAGAAAAGCTATTTAAAGTGGCCACTTGCAAGTTGTTCCCCTGTTTGAATCTCCTCTGAAGAGTAGCATCATGGGCTCCTCAAAACAACTGTCAAATGATCTGAAAACAAAGATTACTCAACATAGTTGTTCAGGGGAAGGATACAAAAAGCTGTCTCAGAGATTTAACCTGTCAGTTTCCACTGTGAGGAACATAGTAAGGAAATGGAAGAACACAGGGACAGTTCTTGTTAAGGCCAGAAGTGGCAGGCCAAGAAAAACATCAGAAAGGCAGAGAAAAAGAATGGTGAGATCAGTCAAGGACAATCCTCAGTTCCACCTCCAGAGAGCTGCAGCATCAACTTGCTGCAGATGGTGTCACTGTGCATCGGTCAACTATACAACGCACTTTGCACAAGGAGAAGCTGTATGGGAGAGTGATGCGAAAGAAGCCGTTTCTGCAAGCACGCCACAAACAGATTTCTTTTTGGATGAAGGTCCTGTGGACTGATGAAACCAAGATTGAGTTGTTTGGTTATACAAAAAGGCATTATGCATGGCGGTAAAAAAACACAGCATTCCAAGAAAAACACTTGCTACCCACAGTAAAATTTGGTGGAGGTTCCATCATGCTTTGGGGCTGTGTGGCCAGTGCCGGCACCGGGAATCTTGTTAACGTTGAGGGACGCATGGATTCCACTCAGTATCAGCAGATTCTTGACAATAATGTTCAAGAAACAGTGACAAAGTTGAAGTTACGCAGGGGATGGATCTTTCAGCAAGACAATGATCCAAAACACCGCTCCAAATCTACTCTGGCATTCATGCAGAGGAACAATTACAATGTTCTGGAATGGCCATCCCAGTCCCCAGACCTGAATATCATTGAACATCTGTGGGATCATTTGAAGAGGGCTGTCCATGCTCGGCGACCATCAAACTTAACTGAACTGGAATTGTTTTGTAAAGAGGAATGGTCAAAAATACCTTCATCCAGGATCCAGGAAATCATTAAAAGCTACAGGAAGCGACTAGAGGCTGTTATTTTTGCAAAAGGAGGATCTACTAAATATTAATGTCACTTTTCTGGTGAGGTGCCCATACTTATGCACCTGTCAAATTTTGTTTGAATGCAAATTGCACATTTTCTGTTAGTACAATAAACCTCATTTCAAGGCAGAAACATTACTGTGTCCAACAGTTATTACATATATCAAACTGAAATAGCTGTTGCAAAAACACCAATTTTTATAAAACATTAAGCTTAAGATTAATAGGGGTGCCCAAACTTTTTCATATAACTGTACATAAGCTGGATGGTTGGTTAATAATGTAACATAATTTCACGTGTTAAATTTAAACCTGCGGGAACCTGTGTATTCAGGAGAGAGATCCAAAAAGCTTCCTTATTGTGTAACGCCCTTTCTCTGTCCCTGCCTCGTGTGTGTTTATGGATGTGTTCTATAGCATAACCAATACAGTCTGAGGCTATGTGCGCACAATGCGTATTTGAAGCAGACATTTTCTGTGTGTTTCTGCTTATCCTTGGCAGGGAAAACGCATGCGTTTTTTGATGCGTTTTTTGAAATGTTTTTGTACATCAATGAATGATTTTTGGAGTTAAATAAAGTCATTTGGTGGGACATTGCTTAAACCTTGGATTCCTATTAGAAATGGTGTGAGTATATTGGTTAATTTGAATGATTAAAGAATGTGTCTGTTGTAATTCAAATAAACAGACACAGAGCAAACACTTTAACTCTTTACTTTACTTTAATTAAGTTTGGTCATGAAAAGGTCTGATTGACACCTTGTCATAACCAAACAAAAGAGCTGGGTGTCAGCCAGTCCCATTCACCCAATCCTCATTAGCATTTCTATTTAGGTAACTTATGCAGCTGCAGTGAGCTGCTATTTTTAGCCTGGAAAGGTGCCATTAGGCAAACATGGTCCATGGCCATTAATAACATCTCACAGCTGGTTTGTTAGCCGCTACGTCCCCCCGATCAGCACTCAGCAGCGTTTTGGACACAGCTTATTTTTGCTGCGTCCAAAACGCGGTGTTCTGATGCCGCACTTTTGTTGTCGGTAAATGTGAATCCACCACATATAATAACACTTCAGTCGGTCAAAATCTGCAGCGAAGACTGGTGTTTCCGCTACAGAAATTAACATGCTGTGGGTGAGTTTGGGTACGTGGCCACGATCAGGAACCACTGCAGGTCTGACGCTGCGTGTTTATACAGCATCAAACCCGCAGCGTCCAGATGTTACAGCATAGTGGATGGGATCTCTAGAAATCCCATGTCCACTATGCGTGCATCAAAGGCTGAAAATCACCCGACCGCTGGGGACTGATATTAGTAGCTAGCGAAGGGGCCATTAGCCAACAATGTTCCCTGGCTATTAATATCAGCCCACAGCCCACAGCTGTTTGTTTAGGTTTTACTGGCTAGATTACAGGGGGGCCCCAGATAAAAATTAACATAGGGTCCCCCTATAAAATGTAACCAGCAAAGGCTAAACTAGACAGCTGCGGGCTGATATTAATAGCCATAGAAAGGGCCAGGATACTAGCCCCCTCCACGGCTATTAATATCACCCCTCAGGAGTCCCAGAAATGGCGCATCCATAAGATGCTCCAAATTTGGCGCTTAGCCTCCGCTCTTCCCACTGCCCTGTAGAGGTGGCGAGTGGGGTAATGGGGTTGGGGTTCACGCCAGCCTTGTTTTGGCAGCTGACATGAAGCCCAGGTTAGTAATGGAGGGCGTCTATAAGATGCCCCCATTACTAACTGCGCAGTAAGGTGGTCGCCGCTTTTTCAATAAAAGACACAGCCAGAATAAAATATTTTAATGAAATAAAAAACACACGATTCTACAATTTTTTTATTACAAGCCTCCGCTAAGCCCTCGATCTCCTGAAAAAACGTAAAATAAAAAACACATATTCCTCACCTGTCTGCCGTCAACGACACAGTCCATGTACCACTGAGTGTCCCGTAACGATTCGTGCCACTTCTACAGCAGTGACATCAGCCATCACTGATGTCACTGCTGTAGAATACAGCAATGTATACTGACAGGGGTGTAAAATCACCCCCTGTCAGTATACATGCTGCAGGAGGTAACTGGGGTTGATCAGCTGAAGATCAGCTGATCAGCCTCGGTGGGCTTACGATCAGCTGACAGTTAGTTGTGACGTCAGCGCAGGTCTTACAAGTACCGCCGGCCGCTAGGAGGAGAAGATCGTCGCCAGGGGCCACCGGACAAGTGAGTATAGAGGTTTATTTTTAACTTTTTAGTTCTTTTTTTTACTGCCCGTGGTAGCCGGCTTGTCTGGGGAGACTATTTCTCTTCTCATCCACGCCGCTCCCGCTGTTATTAGCGGGAGCGGTGGTCGGGATGGGAGCAGTTGTAGTCTCCTCTTCATCCTGGGTACCACACGCACCGCGATCACGCCACAAATTCACAGCCATTGAATTTAATTGAAACGCAGCAAATCCACATTTACCTGCGGGTTTGCTGCATTTCAATGTAACTCAATGGCCACAAATTTGCGGCATGATCACCCTAGAAACGGCCATGCTGCATTTTGCAAAGTGTGGCACCCCAGGGGTCCGGCTGCCACAGTGGCATTGCCTCCCTCACAAGGGGTGGTTCCGTGCCTGGAATCAAGGGGGGGTCCCCTAATCAGGCTTAACAGTATACAACACTTTCCTGGCTCCAGACCTGGAAGGGGAGCTCCTCCCCTTAGCAACTGGAATCTGGGGGCGGGGTTAGAAAGAGTTAGTTTTTAGTTGAGAGGAGTTGAATACAGGACAGTGACGAGGAAAGACCTGGGGAATGGAGCTGCACGGAGAAGAACCAGACATCGGAGTCTGAGGTTGTGGGACACTGAAGGCCCAGCAGCAGAAACCAGAGGGCAGGAGACTGCAGGTATCCTGACCCAATCAGATGCCCGGAGGCTCAGCAGCACATAGGGAGCGACACCCCAGGAAGGCCCGAGCTGTTTGCCATACGGGTGAGCACAAAGACATTTCACTCAGGGACGAGGGCCACAGCACAGCTATAAGCAGCCGGGCCAAAGAGATTAGCGCAAAGGGAAGGCCTACAACTTCACCTGGCGAGGTGGATTCCCAACTTGCTTCCAGGCCGCCCGGACCTCTACTACCAGCTAGTACCCGGTCTGCCTAACCACTGCAAGTAAAGATAAGAGGAAACCACCATTAAGTTGTGCACTGGTTATTATCTGCGCCATCCCCTGCACTACACTGCACAGCAACATCTATCACATCACCATTTCCTGCCCTGGAGCTAAGCTCTGCCTGTGAAGAGCTGAACCAACTCTGCTGCATCATCATCAGCTCCAGTGGATCTTCACCGCAGCGGAGGCTCCATATAGCTGCATACCACAAGTGGTGTCACGAACATTTATATAAAAACTATAATCCCCTTTCAATAATCCCCCTTTTATTGACCGCCCTGGGTCACGGATCGGGTCACCGCCACTGTGACATCCCCTGCACCGACCGGCCCGGCACCGAGTACCCCACGGCCCAGGGGGCGCGTCACAAAGCAATGCGAATTCGGCACGTTAATTAACGCATCATGTGCACAGCACATCCGAATTCGCAATAGCTATGCATGGCAGACCGATTAACAAGCATTTTTGCGGCCGCAAAAATGGCACAAAAACGCTACGTGTGAACTTAACCTGATACTTGTCTGTTGTGTACTGAGATAAAGTGGTTGGATGCATTGGATACATTGTGATTTGTATGTTGGTTGACAGATGTCACAGATGCTTAGTAATGAATTAATTAACCTATTATGGAAACGATGGCTCTCACTCAATCAGACCCATATCAAGAATGCAGTAGTAGTTCGAAACACATCTGGTTCCTCCTCCTTACACCTCTCATCCCCAATCATACCTATGCCTAGGCATATTTTAGTGTTTCCATGTTCATTTTTAATCATGTAATAAAGAATTTAGATTTTACAGATTGAAGCTGGATTTACTCCCTTAACAAGCATAACCAACGTCTGGCAGAGACGAGACTTCTCCACATCTGAAACTTATATAAGTTTCCATCAAGAGTGAGCTGAATTCTCCTGTTGTTTTTGGTTCATTCATATGGCCTGGGTCATGGCCTTTGCCAGAGAACAAGGGCCATCACGAAGGACCAGAGCATCCTTAAGAGTTTCGGAAACACTTTTGTGCAACTGGCACCTGAGAGCTGCATCATTCCACAGAACTTCGGTGCACCACTGCCGAAACTCAATAGTGCAGTAGTTCTCAGCAGTGCGGCCCCGCTGTGTCAGGTTCATGATCTTTGCCCTAGAAACCTGGATCCTGTTGAGTTTGTCATAGATCAGGCCTAAACCATCAAAAAAGGCGTCCACAGAAGGTTTTTCTGGGACTTGTGTTGACAAGGAAAATGTCCAAGTCTGAGGACCCCCTCACAGTAGGGACATGATTATTCCCACCACCTAGAACTCATCCCCTGACGACTGGGGACGCTGGGTAAAAAATAACCTACTGTTTTCCCTGAAAACTCTAAACTGGCTTTTCTCTTCCACAACTTTATCAGGGAAGGCCATTGCAGGTTCAGGAAAACCAACTGTATGTCAGAGGGTACTGACATCACAGCCACGGCCGACAGCAGAGGGCTATTGGGAGTCTTCATCAAACTAGTCATCTGACCGTGCACCTGATATTGTAATGATTCCAGTCTCTGGCATTCCTTAGCCAGATCCTGCATCATCAACATCAAATTCGCCACCTGGTCACAGAGTGTGTGAACATGCTCCATATTGGCGAAAAAGAAAAACGTATCAGTCAGCTGTAATGTCACGCTGAGTCACTTCTCATGGACAAGTCATGAGTGGGTATAGTCGACGAGTCCAAGGTCAATAGCCAGGAGGGTACGTGATAAACAGGAGGAAGAGACAAAGTCATAGTCAGGGTACGGTCCAAGGTCAAAATAACAGGAGGATAGCAGATCATAGCAAAAGGGTAAACTAGAAGGATGGTCAGAACAAGGTCCAAAGTCATGCAGCAATATATCAATAAGCAAAAATACAAGACACAGAGTAAATCAATCACACTTAGCTGAAGCTACAGCTGACAGCTATCTGGGACTGCCAGCTCAGTTAAATAGCTGAGCAATTATGGAAACTCAGAGCACCTGATAAGAGCTCAGCACCTCCTGGTCTCAGATTGGAAGGCTGAGCTGTCAGTCAAAACACAGACAGCTCAGCACACCTCTGCACCTGACTGGACAACTGAGCTGACAATCACTGCACAGACAGCTCAGCCCTAAGGTGTATAATCGTTAAAAGAACAATATAAATAAGATAAGCATAATGAGTCAAAGATCACAGAAATTAAGTTTTATGAATAATAGTCCCATCTACTATATTTCATATTAAAATATTCCAAAAACAAATTTTGCTTCTGAGCACTAACATAGTGCATTCCAGCTTAATAGGCATCTAAAAGCTTTTTTTCAGGACCAGAATTTGGTCCTTACTATCATCGGTCCCTCACCCCCCATGCACTCAGTAGCACTTTATATCTATACTCATACCACTATATATCATTGTTGGCTGGACTATACACAACAAGCACTTGTGACCTTTTGCGTCACCCCTATTTCCTCATAGAATGTCTGAAACATTTTTTTAGGAAACCATATTGAATATGTATGTTTACTCTTACTGTTTCCTGTCATCAATCAGTCTTATTCAGGTTTGATAATCATATAAGCCATACATTATCAGTCGTTTGACCAATGTGTGGCTGAAGGGAATAAGGCATGACATCTGAAATATATACAGTGTATACTTAACATTTTCTAATTACCGGTCCTGTATTAGACACTATTTTTTAGACATTCATTAGACATTAGAGGCAGCCTACAGTACAATCTGATGGAAACATATCAAATCTGAACTTAAAATCAGGAAGGTAAATATATTTATACCCAGCCCTGCTAAAACTCACCTCCACAGCTTTCCACTCGAAAGAGAATAAAAATGAGTCTGATGAATCAATGCAGTGCGAACACAATTGGAGCTACAGTGAGATGAAAAGGATGTCTGATTTTTTTTTTATCTCTTGCCAGTGATGTTTTACTTGGTTATAAGTCCCATGTTATGTGTCAAGCCCTTGGGCAGAAACGTGGCTCTTGTATAACGGCGTGGAGTAATTTAGACTTTTCAAGAAAAAAAAAGCCTGGTGCTAAATCTCCTTTTAAGTAGCTTTAAAAGCAATTGCCCTCAGATCTTTAGCATCTGACAAACAAAAGTCCAGTTAAGTAACATATACACATCATTGCCATGGGGGTAGAATAAAGTTTGATATTAACCCTTTCTGATATGTTTGTAATAATAAATGTGACGATTGAGTGCCTCCTTCTCCCAATAAATCTTTTGTGCTTAGCATCGTTTTACATTAAAAAAGCAAGTGAATGACAAGCCTTCCAACACTTAGCTTCTTGCTCAGCTTGAAGGACCAAATCCATGTTAAGTTTGAACGCTGATCATATCTAAACTTTTTGTGAATCACAGCTGACAGTGTTCTTATTTCTGGGCCAAGATATTCTCTCTTTGAACAAAACGTAATTTCTCTGTCTTTTGAACCTGTGCTACAGCAGAAAGAAGCAGCAGGATTCCATACTGTATAATAACTGTCAGAAACAATTTCTGCTCTGTAAGTGAGGTGAAGCAAAATGTCAAAATATTTGAATACATTTCATCGAGGATATCTTCTTTTAAATTAGTGAAGAAAAGAAGAGAATCCCATTCTCTCACATAATAAATATGCATAGGACACCAGAGCAGAGAGAATTCTAATAAAACAGCGTCCTAGCTTGTTAGCATGTTGGAGGTCCGCAGCAATAAACTGACATAATTACCGGTGAAGGAAATGACAACTTTTGTCTTTTGCATACACTATTGAACGTGTGACTAAGTAAGTAAGCACATTAATTAACAGAATAGTTCTTTGTTCTCCTAAATGAAATTATGCAACCTTTTCACATTTCTTTAATACATTTACAGGGGCTTGGTGCTTTAGAAATTAAGTGAACATTTCTAAGATTAATAGCAAAACTATTTCCCTAGCATGAAATAATTCTCAAATGTATAGATGCATGTGGAAAAACAGAATAAAATAGTATATTACGTGTCTATAGTGGAAGGGATTATTCAGGAGAAGAGATAAAAACCTTGCTGTTAAGACTTATGTGAATAAGCATAATGTCACAACACACAGCTGTCGGGTGACCAGGGACTAGGGGCTCCTACCCTGTCCCTAACACTAGGGTGCGCCCTAGCTTGCCCTATTCCCCGGAATACCTCTGAAGGTGAGGATGCCGGGGCCTCCACCCTTGCCCTAACTCCTGAGTAAGCCCTCCGTCTGTTCACTCCCTCCACCCAGAGAAGAGGGCACTACTGTGCACCATAGTATACCAACCCGACAAACAGGGTTACACAGACAGGGGTAAGCAGAAAACTCCAGGCACATGAAATATTCACTCACATATAATAGAGGAAAGCACCGCGGGGTGTGAAGGTAGGGGATTAAACCAAAAATGGAGAAGGATAAGGAATTACCACGAGTACAAACCAGACTACAGTCACAAATAATTCCTTCAACACTCCTTCTCATAAGAACTCCTCTCCCTCCATTAACCATGCAGCATAAGCTAGCTCTGACAAGGATTTGTATCAGAGTCCAGATTATAAAGGGAAAAGGAGTAGCTAACTGAGCTCAGCTGTGAGCACAGGGAATTCCAACATGGCCGCTTAACCCCTGTTTTGCCAGAAAAAATAAACACACATTTAAAATGACAGAGAAGTGCTTTTTCTCGGAGCTGGAGTAGGAGCCATCCGACGCTGAAATCTTCTGGCTCCAAACTGTCGCGGTAACCCCGTGACACATATAAGCAACAAGATACATGGCTCTCCTGCTTCATGGTTGCACAGGTAGGGTTTCAACCCAATATTCTTCTAGTATGAAGGAAGGACTGGGACTCCTTACAATGTAAATCTAGATTTTTCTACTCTACTACTGCAATCAATTTCTTTTGAAGATCTAATTATATCAGACCAAAACATCATATAATTATGGATTATCTCAATAAAATCTAGATTGTAAGGTGTTCATAGTTCTTCACAACTCTAGATCAGGTCTTGGGAAACAAATCAAAACAGGTTGAAATTTATCAAAACTGGTGCAAGGTCAGATTTTTATGGCCATAATATAGTTATATTTAAGCGTCTATAATATAGCCACACATGATATGACACGTACTCTCTGCAGTTCAAGTGAACTCAACTTAAACCTTATCAAACCACTTATAGAAGTCAAGTTCAGTTTATTTTAACTACAGGGAGTTTAGGTCTTGCGGTTGTAATTCGGAAATTACTGTTACATTATCTTTCCTAACTATTGATTGTGGCTTTAAAGAAAGTATATAAAATCACAATATTAACATTTAATCATGTAGCGCTACAAACCTATATGACAACCCAGGCTCAATTGACAATTAGATGGTATGATTTTTCTTATCCAGATAATGTGTCCATACATAGTAGAATACTGTCAGCAATGATTGAACAGTGTCAGTGAGTGGTGACATATCCTTTTGACAGTGAGAATGGTAACATCCAGTTGTCAATGTATTTATAAATTCACAACAAGGTGGGGGCGGACATCCCAAGGCCTGAAGTCTACTTTATCTTTATCCAACCGGGGTGAAAAGGACTTGGGAGCAAGAAGTAAGAAAATGCATCAGCATAGTTTGGAGTCTGATTTTTTTCCTTTTTGCTCTAGAAGTCTATTTTGGGGTTCGGGAACTGAGTTTATTTAGGAGCTCTGAATTAATTTTGGACTCTGATCTGGAGTATGAACTAATTTGAGCTGTGGTGTGGGCTTTGTATTGATTTAAAGACAAGCCTGGGAGTGGAATTCATTGTGGTACTAAATGCTTCTTGCTTAGATTCTCGTGTTAGCCTTTTTTGTGATACATGAGGATTAACTGTTATATTATTTTTATATTCCTTTTTTTAACTGACAAAATCAAGGCAAAATGTAAAGAAAATTAAGAAATATATGTCTATTTTTCACATTTTTTATTTACATTTTTTACAACCTATAGGAAACGTTTAAAATTTTGTTCCTCTTTCTATAAAAATTATATTTAGATATTAGACATATTTTTTTTCAACAGGGAGGCGTATGAAGAGCAATTTGAACTGGTGGTGTTTCTATTATTTTCGTTTTGCTTATTTACCTTTTTGGTCCTTTTTGCAATGTTTTTATTTATTTTACACATTGTGCCACGATAAGATCTTAAAAGACATTTGTGGGCATTTAAACACATTAATACATTATTTTTTATTATTGATGTCCCCTGAAACTGGGGTTTGCATGTTAGCCCTAGTTACAGTAGAAATTTAATCTCCTGGCTGCATAGCACATATGACTGGGTTTTCGAAGACCCACCACCTCTGGCTCCCTCCCCACAAAGGCTTAGGAGGAGCTTGCTTAGCGTTGTGTAAACAGTGATCAGGATATCAAAAATTATAATTTCTTATGATAATGATAATGCCTTCACTGTGAAGAGTTTGTATCTGACAGCTAGCTCCTCATGTCCCATGTCCACAGCTGTACAATATCCTGCAAACAGCTCACTCTGCATTGATGTTTTAGAATGTCAGTGCAGAGTAAAGTGTGGACAACCTGGATGTTCAAAGTCTATAGATAGTCCAGAAGTATTTAAATAAGAGGAGGAGGGTGGCCAAAGCAGGCAACTCAGAGTTCTCCTCTAATTTATATACAAATGATTTAGATCATTACATTTTAAAATCTAAAGAAGATGAATATCTTGCGAACAGTTTTAAAGGGTATGTGCAACCAGTACAATAATTATATATAGGGTTATTTTGAACCACTAGCATTATAAAGCACAAATAAAACTTTGTAGATAGGTATCTAGGGCATGCACAAGTCAGCTCAGTGTGAAGTGTGCTTTCACAGACTGTAATGGTGTTTACAGAACTAATTAACAGAAATAAGTTCTTTATAGAAGTGAGAAAGCTTTTTGTAAAACAATGATACCTAAATAAATCTAGACACCTTCACACATCATTTCTGAGACAATAACAATTGAGATATTTAAACAATGCTGGTGTAACTTTAAAGCATATTTATAGTATATGTACTATATAGTTGAAGTGTATTAACCAATACATTAGGACTGATTGACTAGGTCCAGAGTTTAGCACTATAATTTCAAATTGGGCATAAAGAAGAATTTGATTAGGAGGTTTTTGTTGGAATTATTTTTTTCCACTCTTTAGAAACATTTATCTAAGATTAATACAATTTTACACAATATTGGATACACTAGCAGTGAATTTGTGCTCCGTCTGATCTTTTTTCCTGTCCCTTTAGCAGCAGCTGCCCTATGTTTTGCTTGACACAGCTTAGTTGACGTGTACTGTGAAAACATAAATACCACTATTGTTTTGGATTGGATTTTTGGTGTCCCTGCTGCATGATACTGCATGCTGCTATGTTCACACGTTGCGTTTTTTATGCAATTTTTTACCTGCCTTTTACAGTACCAGCAAAGTCTATGAGATTTCAGAAATCTCATGCACGCAGCTTGTTTTTTTTGTCCTCAGTATTTTGTGCAAAACCTTGCTGATTTTTGCAATATGAAGCATGTCACTTCTTTCAGCGTTTTTCACCCATTGGGTAGTGAAAACAACGCAGGTATAGGGTTTTGCAGTGTTTTTGGTGCCACAACCTGAGGAAGTTGAATTAGGTTATTTTTTGGCACTAAATTTATCAGCATGAACAAAAGACAAATGAACACTGACAAAACCGCTGTAAACAGCGCACCAAAAATGCAGCAAAACTGCAGAAAAAAACAGCAATAATTCAGGAAAACCTGCTTTTTGAGGCAGATTCTTCATTGCCAAGAGAGAAGGTTTTGCTGCAGAAAAAAAATGATCTAAAACGCAACGTGTGAACATAGCCTAAGGCTTCGATTCAACAAGCTGTTTTGAGCAGAAATCCGGCGTCAAACACTTTCATAAATCGCAACATTTTTGCGACTTTGGGTGTTTTCTTACATATTTTTCCCAGCTCTGCCAAAATGAGCAGAGCAGGGGCAAGAAGGGGCGTGATGCCATAGCTGGTCTAACTCATGCCAAGCTGCATACTTTATGCTAGCTACTCCAGTCCCCGTCTGCAGTAAGAATAGTAGCGAGGCTCACAGAGGATACACACTTTTCATCTGCTCCTGATTCATTAAAGGACATCTGTCACCAGGTTTTAGCTACCTCAACTGAGAGAAGCATAATATAGAGAAAGAGACCCTGATTCCAGCAATGTATAGTTTACTGGGTGCAGCAGTTGTGATACAATCAGAGTTTTTAGATTTAGCAATGCAGCAGAGATCAGAAAGCTGCCCTCGCCCACACCACTAATTAGCGGCCTTCTGTGTAAATTGTCTATTGACAGTAAGATGTTAAAGGGTTACTCCAGGGAGAGAAACATTTTTTGTACTCTCCCTGCCCTCATAAATTATAAAGATGAGATACCCAGTGAGGAGCAGCTCTTGTCACACGGAATTACAAGTTTTAGGCCATGGCCCCACTATCAGTATTTGGTCAGTATTCCGTCAGTATTTTTTCTCAGGAGTGGGAGCCAAAACCAGGAGTGGGTGATAAATGCAGAATTGGTGACTTGTTTCTATTATACCTTTTCTCTGATTGTTCCTCGCCTGGTTTTGGCTCCCACTCTTGAGAAAAAATACTGACCGAATACTGATAGTGGGGCCGTGGCATTATAAATATAATAGAACTGCGCTGGGCATCTCATCTTTATAGTTTATGAGGGCAGGGACAGTACAAAAATTTTTTATCTCCCTTGAGTATCCCTTTAATCAGTGCTGGGGGTAGTTGTTGAACCAGGAGGCATGCAGGAGCTAGTTTGGTAATGATAATCTGCTGATAAAACACTCACTGTATTGAAACAACAGTACACAGCCTAATAAGTGACACATCCCTGACATCGGTATCTCAGACCATAACTCATGCTACTCTCGGATTACATAGCAAAACCTGCTGACAGATTCCTTTTTAGAGGTGGGGGCCTCTTAATGAATCAGGGGTGTAGTGTCTGACTCCAACATGCTCCCCCATAAAGACTAGCATTGTTCATGCCGGTCTTGGTCTTGATGACTCGGGCCTGAGTTCCATTAGTTCTGATAGGTATAGCCTGCTTATAGGGCAAAAAGAGCAAGAGAATGGAGAGATAGGTCTCTGGAATCTATGGCAGACACTGTGTGTAGAGGGGGGCTGAGCAACAGTAACAAACAAAAATTCCACATTAAACTATACAATACACACACTTGCCTGCATGTTAAACTTAGGAAATATATTAAAAATTGTGGCCAAGAACAGGTTCTCCAACTTTTATGTTTGTACTTTCTTACACTTCATAAGTGATACATTCCACCTTACAATGCCTTCATTCCACCTTACAATGTATTCTGCCTTCATTGATTTCTCATCAGGATTCATTGTCTTTTGAAAGAGTCATTTTTGCATAAGTGTGTTAAATTCATTATACATAACACTGTTCTGTAAATCTCCTTTGTGAGTATAGAAAAAGCGAGAGTTTCTCCCAAGTTCCAAAATTCCAAAAATACTTGGAGTAAAATCACTGTCAACTACTCCATGTTTCTTTTTTCTTAATGCCTTTTAAGTAGCTTTCTCAAAGTGGTGCAATATATTTTTGTTATTATTATTGCTTGTGTTCTTTTTCATACATTTGTCCCACGCTGTGATTTTGATTTTCTGTCGCTGACTGGAGCCTCAAATCCTGGGGTGGCCTTTTTTTAAGTATTCAGAAAATGAATGTTCTAACCTTGGGATGAAAATGAAGCATGGCGCAGTAAACAGAAAAAGCAGATCAATCCTTCATTTCTATGCTTTCAAAAATAAAACTTCTCAAATAATGTTATGTCCAAATTTTGATATACACACGTTTGCTTTACAACAACTACTATTATTGTTTGCTACATTTTTGCTATTTTTATTTCTAATTCAAATTCACAGTTTTTTTGCTATTTTACTCTTTGAAGCAAGATGTTTGTCATTTGCACAGAAAGTTCAAACTGTAGATATTATCTTTTTCCTTCTTTTACATTTAGTTTTTATCTTTCCTGTTTCCTTACATCAATACACTTGAAGCATCACTGTAGCGAGGAACTGATGGGCACCAAAATAAAACTGGTAGTAGGGTTTCACCCTGTGGGACCACCGTTAGTACCAAGAGTTTAGAACATGGAAAGATTATGGATACTTTGGATCTCTCCCTAACAGATGTTCCCTGATTTTCCAGTGATTGTCATTTGATTTTCTCCATTTATTCCTCCCTCTGTTCTCAGTAATCAATACTTGTACACCACTTCTGTGTTAAGATGGACTCCTGGCTACTATGCCTGCTATCATGGTTGTTATACCTTATATTTGTGCTCTAAAAGATGCATATGTGCAAAGCAGGGCATAAGAAAGTTTGACTGCTTTTTCAGCAGTACTTTCTTCTTTTGTTAAAGAAGCACTTCCATCAAAGTTTTTTTCCTTTTAATGTATTGTAATCATCATATTATACAGCACTGTGTACTTACAATTGCTCATTTTGCCTTTCTACCCAGCTAATTCTTCTCTTTTCCATTAGGTTTATTACATCACCCAATTAAAAACTTACAAGCTGAATCCTTCCAAGCTCTATATAGAAACAGGAGGTCAATTTTCCCTGTATGACTTATCACTGCAAAAGTCAATGGCAGCGGGGAGGAGGGAGCAGCTGGGTCAGGAGTTAAAGAGGGGAACGATTTCTGCAGGGACAAGATTCTTCCTGTTTCTACATAAAGTAGGGAAAAGAGAAGAATTAGCCATGTAGAAAGGCAAAATGAGCAATTGTAAGTACACAGTGCTATATAATATGATGACTGCAATATATTAGGAGGATAAAAACTTTGATGGGAGTGCATCTTTAACAATTAAAAATATACGATAATCCTGGTAGTTCTCCCATGCACTACTCCAATGGCTTTGTGCCTACTTTGGGCAACTTTCCACCTAGTCCACAAGAAATGTATCCAAGGTACCAGAACGATCTCAGAATAAATCCTTTAATGAAACAACAGCATAGAAAGGCAAAAATTTATGAAGTTTTGGTTACAATACTGCCTTTGTCAAACTACGTACAGTTGTGCTCAAAAGTTGTCAAACTACTGTGTTTTCTCTTTTAAATCTTAATGACAACCAAAAACATCCACATGACCCTGATCAAAAGTTCACATACATCAGTTCTTAATGCCATTTATTGCCCCCTCTAACATCAATGACAGCTTGAAGTCTTTTGTGGTAGTTGTGGATGAGGTTCTTTATTTTCTCAGATGGTAAAGCTGCCCATTCTTTTTGGCAAAAAGCCTCCAGTTCCTGTAAATTCCTGGGCTGTCTAGCATGAACTGAGCGCTTGAGATCTCCCCAGAGTGGCTCAATGATATTGAGGTCAGGAGACTGAGATGGCCACTCCAGAACCTTCACTTTGTTCTGCTGTAGTTAATGACAGGCCTTGTGTTTTGGATTATTGCCATGATGTTTTTGTGACTACAGGGGAGGAATCAGCAGGAATAGGAAGAATGAGTTACCTGGTGGTTCCCATGTTTGTACGTGTTTTTTTTTTTTTCATTTCTGGCCAGTTTGTGGCCAAAACACTGTATTCTTTTAGCTCTGGTGCCTTGGATGCATTTCTTGTGGACAATGAACAATATAGGGAGAGATGCCTATGAGAATTTACAGTGGTGTGAAAAAGTGTTTGCCCCCTTCTTGATTTCTTATTCTTTTGCATGTTTGTCACACTTAAATATTTCAGATCAGAAAACAAATTTAAATATTTGACAAAGATAACACAAGTAAACACATAGTACAGTTTTTAAATTAAGGTATTTATTATTAAGAGAAAAAGAAATTCCCTGTGTGAAAAAGTGATTCCCCCCCACACCTTTAAACATAAATTAACTGTGGTGTATCACATCTTTGGGAAGCTGAGTTTAATTTCCCTAGCCACACACAGGCCTGATTACTGCCACACCTGTTCTCAATCAAGAAATCATGTAAATAGGACCTGCCTGACAAAGTGAAGTAGACCAAAAGATCCTCAAAAGCTAGACATCATGCTGCGATCCAAAGAAATTCAGGAACAAATGAGTAATTGAAATCTATCAGTCTGGAAAGGGGTATAAAGCCATTCCTAAAGCGACTAGTGAGAGCCATTATCCACAAATGGTCAAAATATGGAACAGTGGTGAACCTTCCCAGATGTGGCCGGACGACCAAAATTACCACAAGAGTGCAGCGACGACTCATCCAAGAGGTCACAAAAGATCTCACAATAACATCCAAAGAACTGCAGGCCTCTTACCTCAGTTAAGGTCAGCGTTCATGACTCCACCATAAGAAAGAGATTGGGCAAAAATGGCAGGCATGGCAGAGTTCCAAGACGAAAACCACCACTGAGCAAAAAGAACATAAAGGCTCGTCTCAGTTTTGCCGGAAAACATCTTGATGATCACTAAGACTTTTGGGAGAATACTCTGTGGACTGACGAGACAAAAGATTATCTTTTTGGAAGGTGTACTGTATGTCCCATTACATTTGGCGTAGAAGTAACACAGCATTTCAGAAAAGGAACATCATACCAACAGTAAAACATGGTGGTGGTATTGTGATGTTCTGGGCTGTTTTGTTGCTTCAGGACCTTGAAGACTTGCTGTGGTAAATGGAACCATGAATTCTGCTTTCTACCAAAAATTCCTGAAAAAGAATGTCCAGCAATCTGTTCATGACCTCAAGCTGAAGCGCAGTTGGGTTATGCAGCAGGACAATGGTCCAAACACACACCAGCAAGTCCACCTCTGAATAGCTTATGAGAAAGAAAATGAAGACTTTGGAGTGGCCTAGTCAAAGTCCTGACCTTAATCTGATTGAGATGCCGTGGCATGACCTTAAAAAGGCGGTTCATGCTTGGAAACCCTCCAATGTGGCTGAATTACAACAATTTTGCAAAGATGAGTGGGCCAAGATTACTCCAGAGCATTGAAAAAGACTCATTGGCAGTTATCGAAAACGCTTGATTGCAGTTATTGCTGCTAAGGGTGGCCTAACCAGTTATTTGGTTTAGGGGGCAATTACTTTTTCACACAGGGCCCTATAGGTTTGGATGTCTTTTTCCCTTAATAATAAAGACCTTCAAAAAAACCTTAAAAACTGCATTTTGTGTTTACTTGTGTTATTTTTGTCAAAATTAAACTTGTTTTGTGATCTGAAACATTTAATTGTGACAAACATGCAAAAGAATAAGGCTGTGTGCCCATGTAGCGTTTTACCAGCGTATATGCTGTGGAATTTCCGCAGCATAAACTCTTGGGAAACACTTGGTAATCCGCCCCCCATGGTCCCCAATGACAAGCCGCACTTTCAATGCCCATGTTGCGGATTTTTCCGCAGCGTTTATGCTGTGCTCAAAAATCCGCAGCATGTCCATTAATTTTGCAGACATGCAGCGTAATCACCGCCATTGACTTGCATTGGACCACGTGACATCCGCATCACTGCATTTGCACATGCGGATATCACACGGTTCAATGTGCGGATGGTATCCAAGTCTGGAGGAGAGAAGACTCTCATCCAGACCTGGGTACCATAGAAACTGTAAAAAAAAGAATTTAAAATAAAAAATAAAGTTTATACTCACCTACCGATGTCTTCCCAGTGTTTTTCTGCTCCCTCCAGTGTCTTGCAATGTTCGCGTAGATGTGAAGGACCTGCCATGACGTCACTGAGTCATGTGACCCATCACATGGCTCAATGACGTCACCGCAGGTCCTTCACCCCACCGCAACCAGTGCAAGACACTGTACGGAGCAGACAAAACTCCGGGAAGACATCGGAAGGTGAGTATAAACTTTATTTTTTTTAATTTTCACCATTCTTATTCTTTATTTTAACTAACTTGGTCACACTACTATAAATCCATACCGCTTGCATGGATTTATATAGTGTGAACAAGTTGTTAAGCACTTTTCCAAGTGATGCTAAAATCGCTTGGAAAAGCACTTGATAACCCGCATGCGGAAATGCATACAAAGACGCTTGACAAACGCTTCTACCTGGCGGGAAAACCGCATGTAAAATCCGCATGTACAATCCGCATGCGTTTTTCCTGCCAGGGAGAAGCGTAAAAAATATGCTTCATTTCTGCAACGTGGGCACATAGCCTAAGAAATCAGGAAGGGGCAAACACTTTCACACCACTGTATGTCCTACATGTTTCAGCAAGGTTCAAAACAATTCAGCAATCTCTTGTCAACAATACTGGAGAACTTAGTTATATTTATTGATTGCAAATGTGAAATTAGCATAGTAACCACATTTTTACCTCCACGGAGGCTTCAGATCTGATCCAAGGCTTAGTGATCACATATAAAATAAACACCTTCCAGCAATCAAAATTCAACCACAGATTGTGTACTATAACCATCTCTGTAGTGCTGATCAGAAATGTTCTGTAACATGAACATCTAAGTATGTGTCTTTAGACAACATACTTCGTCTTCTGGGTTTCAGTATCATTGATCTGTTCATACTTACATGTATCTCTAGGGTTCATTATACTGAGTTTTGCTCCTGACTGTTTTCACATGCTTTCATTTTTCAAATTAAAAAGATCTATTTATTATTCATATTAATGATATAGTCTCACACAGAGCACTACTAAAATATTAACACATGCCATATACGGGCTTGACTATTACAATAATCTCCTCTGTGGGATTTACCACTTAACATACTGTATTTCCTCACTCCAGTTTGTTGTAGCATTTCCCAGCTCAGTTCCACAAGTGATGAAATGCTTTTTTTTTTCAATATCTACATCACTTTCTGATCTTACAGAGGACATAATTAAAAGGTCTATCGATCTTACATCTCCTGACATTTGATCTTTAATGTCCTGGTGTTTCCTAAACCAGAATCTATACTCTAATACTCTACACATAAGATCTCCTTCTTTCTTCGTCTCTTTTCTTCTATACTTTTAACAAAATTATTTCATATCCTCTGGAACTCTTAATGTTACCATTAACACACAATTATTAATTAAAGGGATTGTCTGGCACTTTTATATTGGTGGCTTGTCCTTAGCATAGGTCATCAATATTTGATCACTAGGTGTACAACACCCAGTACCCCCGAGGATCTGCTGTTTTCGGTGCCTGCAGCGGCACCTGAATACTCGCCAAAGCCTGGAACTGCACATCTGCCCTCTATTCAAATCAATAGGGGACAAATGTGCAATACCCAGCAGCAACCAGATAGGCTTCTTTCTAGATGGCTTCCAAAAACCTGTGGTCGTGGATTTGGTGCTTGACAATGTATTTCAAAATTTCGATACTAGCATTCAGCTAAACTGTCCAGTTGTCTGACTATAATCTGTAGCAAATTTTTAGGGGACTACTATTTTTTGAAATTCATTTTTTATTCTCCGCAGGTCCATAATTTTCTTACCTCAGTTCAAAGCTTTAGTTATACCCCTACTTACAGATAGAAAGAACATTTTACATAGTGTAAGCTCTCATTTTAACTGTAGAGCAACAGGAAATAGTCAAAAATAGTCCTATAGACTTAGCAAGGGATAGCATTTTTAATATTTATCTCTGTGATTGTGAATGTCACAGAAAAACCTCCCCTTGAGAAAGCGATCACTGATCTACGTGAAACGCGCATAGGGGCCGGCGGGGGCTCATTCCCATTCAGTTTTTTCCTGTGCCTGCCTCCACTCAGGTAAGAATGCTTATATTTTTTGGATGCCACTGGACAGATCATGGAATAATTCATATTTCATGGCCACATAGGCATTTATTCCTCTGTGATTTGTGAGTCTGCATACTTTCCAGTATATACTGTTGGGATAAACCTGCTACTAGGTAGGGTGATGGTACTTTATGTTATATTGCATGTGTGTATATACTGCTGCTAAAAGTTATTCTGTAACTCACTTAACTCCTTATGGCAGGCTCTTATTTCCACCTGTCCTACTTACAATTGGTTTAATTATGTGTGATTTAAATTCTGTATTCAATAAAATTATCCTTTTAATCATTTATACCAGACACTCCTGTTTTTTCTCCTGTTGTCATAGTCTATTTTTGGAATGGTATCTTTTTATAGGTCGCGGTGTCCAGGTGTAACACTGTAGACCCTCAAGTATGCTATTTATGGGTTCTTGGTTGTTCCCTTATTGTGATTGTCTATTTCAGTGAAACATTAACTGCTACAGGCACCTTTGGACATTGAAACATTTTTTTTTACATATGTTAGTTCTCACTTTTAATTAATAAAATTGCACTTAGTTTAAGTGGTTTCTTCACTCATTCCAGTTTCAGATGTTTCCCTTGTGGGAGTGTCCCTCCCAGTAAGATAGACTGGATATGATCTCTATGCAGTGGTGTAACTAGAGTCCGATGGGCCCCGGTGGAAGATTTGGACCCCTCCCAGTATATATGTCCTCCATCCTGGTATATATGTCCCTCATCCTGGCCCTATCCTGGTATATATATAAATATATATACCCTAAATCCTGGCATATACTGTACGTCCCTCATCCTGATATATATATGTCATCTATCTTGGTATATATTTTTCCCTTCCTGGCCCCATCCTAGTATATATATCCCCCATCCTGGTATATACTGTATGTCTCTTATCTTGGGCACCATCCTGGTATATATCCCCCATCCTGGTTATATGTCCCTTATCCTTGGCCCCATCCTGACATATATATCCCCCATCTTTGTATATATGTCCTTTATCCTGCCTGGGCCCCATCCTGGTATATATATCATCCATCCTGGTTTATGTCTCTGCCACTGTTTTTTAATGAATAGTAAAAAAACATCCGCTCCACCCCCTCGCAGCGTCCTCTTCTGGAACTGGCAGCTGACAACAGCATGCGGCAACAGGAGCGCATGATGTCATTGCCATGCGCCCACAGTCATGTGCAAGCCAATGTGAGCTGCTGGCCTCGGATTGGCCGGCAGCGTGCATTGCAGGGCAAGGACCCGGCAGGTCTCTGCACCGTAATACACTTCAACTGAATATGCGTCCAAGGACACATTCATTTGAAGTTTGTCCTGGTGTCCATAGGCCTCTCACCCGCACGGGCCCGGTTACGGGCATGATCTCTGCAATCACGGTCATTACTCCTGTCTCTATGTCTATCCAGAGTGCTGCAGTCTTCATTAGCTCTTACGTAATGACATTTTCTTATCCTGCTCTTATTTCCCCTCCATGTGCTGTCCTTCTTATTTGTAGTCTATTTTTCTCTGCTTTCCCTGAGAATATAGATAACTTTTCCCACTCTCCACTCTTGAGATGTGTCCACAACTCCCTTCACTGCCCTGCTGCTATCTCTAACATTGACAGAAGGGAAGGGAGAACATAGAGAGCCAGAACTGCCAGAACTGAGCAGGAGCTCTAACTGATTTATAAGATTTTTGCAAAGAACTCAGCTAGAATATTTCTTAATTATGCTGCTAAACCAGAAATTGCTGCAGCCAGAGAAAAAGATGTGCAGCTTTCTATCACTTATGTAAAAACTGCCTCCCCAGCTGTACCTGAAAAGCAACTAAGGGGCACCTCACTGGTGAGGCCAGTCTCTCAGTTTGAGAAGTTCAGAGTTAGACAAAGGATTTACTGACTATTTATACCATAAATTTCTAATTTTATCTTAAATCCAATATCAATGTTCAAAGTCAATTCCCATAGATAATGTGTGTTTATGTTCTGATACATTGCACACGGATATGTATTGGCTCTTGCATTACGGCTTTGTTTTCTATGACTACTATTTTTCTCTCTGTGCTGTTAATATTCATGAGTAAGCAGTAAGAAAGCAAGACTTCATATGATAAGGCTTGGCCTTGGCTGAATCGCAATGTTCAGTCCATTTCATTTTTAGAAAACACTCTGTTGCCAATCTCCATTATTTAGGACATTGTTTCTCTCCTTCCCCTTGGTGGCGGATGTTTTTTTTGCCTTTCTTCTTGCACTATAATGGATCATGAGGTTCACAGATAGTGCGGATGACATGACAGTTTTATTCATTTCACCTACATCCTTAAAGCTGACAAAAGGAAGCATATTCTGCAAATCAAGTTGGTTAAGTTCCACTTCAAACTTTGGTCTTGACTGACTGCAAGTGGAGCTGTCAGACTGTACAGGCATCACTGTCTAGGGCTGTGTCATCTGTCATTGTCTGTTCCAGCTCACTGTACCACACAGAGAGGATGCGCTGTTGCTTTCCAATTGATAACACGCTGCCAGAAGCATGTTACTTTCTCATCTGTCTTCTTGTAGCTGTCAGAATTGGAATCCATTAATTAGTTTGTTCTTGTGAATTGTGGTTGCTCGGTAGTCATGCAAAAATTAGAAAAGAAAAGTATCATCAGAGGTTCCAAACAATAATTAAATACTGGGGAAGTTATTAGTAAAAGCAGAGACAAGGAGCGACTAGATTGTTATACTCATGCCACTGTGCCAATCTGGCACATTCACAATACAGGCAGGTACTGTACATGTACACATGTAAAGTCCTACAGATTTTATATTCAGGGGAAGACGTAGGCTTAAATATAATATGCACATATTGAAGCTATGAAGTAATTTACTGTAGTGCTGATTTAGGAACTTCTCATGCTAATAGCAATTGTAAAATCCATTAATGAGCTTTTATACAGTGGAACAATGTCATCTCTAGAAAAGAAGAGACCTGAGCATTAGCTACGTTCCTGAAATAGTGTAGAAGACTGGAAAGGATTTACAGCCTGGCACAAATCTCTGTTTTCACTAGTGTACATAAAAGAGAAGAGGGTCTCATAGCGAAAGAATAAAACGGGACTCCCCACAGCAGGGCCTGTTGCTAGTTCCCACCATCAAATCCTTTTAATGACCCTAGAGCCAATCATCCACCCCATGTCTTTACAAACAATGCTGTGTCCGGTCAAGAGGAGAGTCCAGTTTAGGTTTTTAACACCAAAGCGAATGGGATAAAACAGATCAGGGTTGAGCCCCCTCTATCCACTATTGTGGTATGTACACTATTGAAAAGTTTGTGCAATGTTTACAATATGATGATTCGGAAGAAGTGGGTTTGGCTACTTTTCAGGGTGTCACTTGTGATTTGATGTGCTTATACTCGTTCATTGTTATACTATGTGAATATATAGAATATAGCAACAACAGTATATAACCGCACCTGCAGCTGTGGCACACTGGTTCCAGCAATACTGCGGAACTGATAGGATGACGTGGATAAGCTTTGGCACCTGTAAGGCAGCGCTATTCATCATGCTGAGGGGCACTCGCTTCACCGGGTGAATTAAAGCACACATGCAACGTCTTTCCAGTATTTCACCATCCAGCAGTTTATTACATATCATAAACAGCTCATAACATAGTCCATCTCAGTGGCTCGCCGACATATTATACATATAATGTCCAAGAGCCTTTCCAGTGACAGATATGTCCACTTGGCTCCAGATACAGCCTTCAGCAAGGTAACAATATCAATGTCCACATCAAGCAGTGTTTTTACCTTTGCCGGGTCGTAGCTGCTTCATTCAGCTCGGTTCTGCCACAGCTGTGGCTTTAAGGCTTCCCAGATGGGGCCTCCGGGCCACGTACCTTCAAAGGCTACTGGTATCTCAAACACAAGGGGATCCAGCCTCTGCCTTCTGGGCTAGTGGAGTCCCACACAGGGACCAGGCCTCTTGCCCTCTAAGGCTACTGGTATCCTAAACACAGGGGGATCCAGCCTCTGCCTTCCAGGCTTCACCAGGCCTCTCTTTCTAGGCCTCACCAGGCCACTCTTTCTAGGCCTCACCAGGCCACTCTTTCTTGTAGCGTTGGCGTCCCTGCCTCCTGCTAGGCAGGGACGCTGTTCTCCTCACCTCTCCGCTCCGTGCCCGGCGTCTTCCTCCCGCTCTGCTGGCAGCGCGCGCTCCTCCCCGGTCACTGTTCTTAGGGCGCGCGCTCCCCCTCTCTTAAAGGGGCTGCGTGCGCCGTCCTAAGGAGTCCCTGTCCAATGGCCGGAGGATCTCTCCATATATAAGGCACCTCCTCCAAAATGGAGGTGCCCGAGCAATGTTGTAGCATAGTTCATCACTCTGCTTCAGCCCTCAGGTCCCGTTTCCAGTTACCTGCCAGTTACCTGCCAGCTACCTGCCAGTTTCCTGTCTGATACCTGCCTGACTCGTGTCTATCTGCTGTTATTCCTGCGGTCCGACAGTCTGCCTACCAGCCCTGCCAGTCTGTCTATGGATCCGTCTGCCCGCTCACCTGGGAGCGCTCACCTGCTACCTGCCTGCTCGCCTACCTGGAGGCTCTGCCGTCACGTGCTGTGACCACCTGCCCGTCCAGAGACTCTTACCCGCTCACCTGGGAGCGTCCACCTGTTACCTGCCTGTTAGCCTACCTGGAGGCTCTGCCGTCACGTGCTGTGACCACCTGCCCGTCCAGTGTCTCTTGCCCGCTCACCTGGGAGCGCTCACCTGTTACCTGCCTGCTAGCCTACCTGGAGGCTCTGCCGTCACGTGCTGTGACCACCTGCCCGTCCAGAGACTCTTACCCGCTCACCTGGGAGCGTCCACCTGTTACCTGCCTGTTAGCCTACCTGGAGGCTCTGCCGTCACTTGCTGTGACCACCCGCTTGTCCAGAGACTCTCGCCCGCTCACCTGGGAGCGTCCACCTGCTATCTGCGGTGCTTGCCTACCTGGAGGCTCAGCCGTCACTTGCTGTGACCACCCGCTTGTCCAGCGACTCTCGCCCGCTCACCTGGGAGCGTTCACCTGCTACCTGCCTGCTGGCCTACCTGGAGGCTTAGCCATCACTTGCCGTGACCACCCGCCTGTCAAGAGACTGTCCCCGTCACTTGCCGTGACCTCTTGCCCTCTTACCCAGAGACTGTTCCCGTCACTTGCCGTGACCTCCTGCCCTCTTACCCAGAGACTGTCCCCGTCACTAGCCGTGACTGCCTGCCTGCCTTCCCTGGGTGTCACCCGCTTCCTTACAAGGACTGCCCCTTTGTATATTTGCTCTGTGGTTCCACCTCCCAGACCCGTTACATTTCTCTTCCAGCCTCTCCAGGCTAACGGTGTCCCACACACAGGGATCAGGCCTCACGCCTTTTTCACTGTTTCAAAACCACCAGGATTTATATATCCTTCAGTGCACACAGGACCTGTGATGATGTCACAGTCATGTGATCAGTCCTTCTGTGCGCACAGGACCTGTGATGATGTCACAGTCATGTGATCAGTCACCTGAGGGAGAGGTACATGGTCAGCCAGAACACACCCCCTGGACCATTACAGTAATGCCGCAAGCTGCTGCATTACACACCATACAGTGTAAACAGTAACAAAGCGTGTAGGTCAGCTCACCAATATAGCAGGTGCACGGAACTCCGTTCTAATCCCCACGTGGCAAGACAGCAAAAGCAAAAGAAGCAGTTCCAGCTCCCAAGTAAAATTTTAAAAGATTTGTTCTTTATTAACCCCTAAAGGTGGTTTGCACGTTAATGACCGGGCCAATTTTTAAAATTCTAACCACTGTCACTTTATGAGGTAATAACTCTGGAACGCTTCAACGGATCCCACTGATTCTGACATATTGTTTTCTCGTGACATATTGTAATTCATAGTAGTGGTAAAAAAAATTTGACATGACTTGCGTTGCTTTGTAAAAAAAATTGGAAATTTGGCCAAAATTTTGAAAATTTTGCAATTTTCAAACTTTGAATTTTCATGCCCTTAAATCAGAGAGATATGTCACACAAAATAGTTAATAAATAACATTTCCCACATGTCTACTTTGCATCAGCACAATTTTGGAACCAAAATTTTTTTTTGTTAGGAAGTTATAAGGGTTAAAAGTTGACCAGCGATTTCTCATTTTTCCAACAATTTTTTTAGGGACACATTTGAAGTGACTTTGAGGGGCCTTTATGACAGAAAATACCCAAAAGTGACACCATTCTAAAATCTGCACACTTCAAGGTGCTCCAAACCACATTCAAGAAGTTTATTAACCCTTCAGGTGCTTCACAGGAATTTTTGGAGTGTGGAAGTAAATACATTTATGCCCAAAAATGACAAGAGTATTCTCAGAGCGATACCTTTATTGGCTAACCCCAAAAAATATATATGCAAGCTTCCAGAGCACAGAGGCTCCTTCTTCAGGCATATTACAAATGAATTGATAAGACAAAAGGCACAACATTTAAGAGATGCTACAGCAAGACATTTGTTCATGAGATGTAAGGGGTGATGCCTCCGAATGATAAGTCAAAAAGATCACATTTAGGGTTTTTAGTTGCTAATGGCAAGTCTGTGGGAATCTTTAATTATCTGGAGACTGTCTGGTGGTGGTGTGAATTGAATCCATGTAGTGAGTCATAAATCCATGTGTTAGATTGAGTCCTGTTATCAAGGAATTGAAAATTCTTATCAATTTGAATTCCCAAATTTTTCTCTCTCTGTCGTCCTTGAAATGACCTTTTAGTATTAAAACTTTTAGATCTGTCATACGGTGTCCCGGGCCAGAGAAATGTTTTCCTACAGGAGTGTCCAGTTCATTCTTAATTGTGTGTCTGTGTAAATTCATTCTCGTTTGCAGTTTTTGCATAGTTTCTCCAATATAAACTCCTTCCGGGCACCTTGTACATTGTATCATGTACACCACATTGGAGGATGCACATGAAAAGCCATCCATGATTTTGTAGTCCTGATTTGTGTTTGGTATGCAGACTGTATTTGATGGTAATATGTGGGTACAAGTTTTGCAATTTTTGTTATTACATGGGAATGTGCCTGTCACTGATGGTGATGAGAGGACACTTCTGACAATGAGATTCCTTAATTTAGAGGGCTGTTTGTAGGAGAGAAGTGGTAGTTCTGGGAATATTTCTTTCAGTTTGTGGTCTCTGTGGAATATGGGTAGGAGTTAGCACCAATTTTCCTTAGGATGTTCATGTGGGGGTTGTATGTGACCACAAGAGGCACCCTGTTTTTGTCCTCCCTCTGTGCGATTACTGCGATACCAGATTCATATCAGGTTTTTATGTTTGGCAGCTGTCACACACTAAAAGACGCTTTTTTTTTTTTTGCAGACTAGTTTTTACAATCATTTTTCCATATTTTGGCCGACAGAGTCATGTAAGTCCTTGTTTTTTGAGTGACAAGTTGACGTTTTTATTGGTATCATTTTCGAGCAAATTACATTTTTTGATCGCTTTCTATTTCGATTTTTGGGAGGCAAAATAAACAAAAACCAACAATTCAGGATTTTTTTTTTCTTTAAGCCGTTCCGCATGTGGTAAAATTGATAAGGCAGCGTTATTCTTCGGGTCAGTAGGTTTACAGCGATACTACGTTTATATCTTTTTTATGTTTTTGCGCTTTTATACAATAAAAACTATTTTTTTGCAGCACTTTATTCTGAGAGATATAACTTTTATTTTTCCGCTGATGGAGCTGTATAGGTGGCTTGTTTTTTGCAGGACTAAATGACGTTTTCAGTGGTACTATTTTTATTTACATTCGTCTTTTTGATCATGTTTAAATTTTTGTTTGGCAGTATGATGATAAAGCATCGTATTTTGCTTCTTTTTTTTATCGTGTTCACAAAAGGGGCTAACTAAGGGGACAGTTTTATAGGTCAGGTTGTTCCGGACACAGCGATACCAAATATGTGTACTTTTATAGTTTTTTTTTTTTTTTTATAATAATTATATTTACTTATGGGTACAGTATATTTTAATTTTGTTTTGATTATTTATTTATTTATTTATTTTTTAAATAATTTTACAATTTTTTTTTCACTTTCTGATACTATTACACTTGGTCCCACTATGGGACTTTCATTTTTTGCAGGCTGATCGCTTGCATAGCATAGGGATGCAGCAGCATCCCTGGGCTATGCAAGCTGTAAGCCCTGCAGACACAAGTTAGATAGATTGTGCACTGCGCATGATCTATCTAACTTCCTGATGCCTGGTGACCCGGATGTTGTCATGATGACATCGGGTCACCATGGCAACGATCGGGACCCTATGCAAGGTAAGAGGGGTTGTTTTCCTCTCCTTGCTAACGGAATGCTGCGATCAACTTCGATTGCAGCATTTCGGGAGTAAATGTGCCGGGAGCGGTGCGGGACTGCTCCTGGCACATAGTACTGGGTGTCAGCTGTCAGAATCAGCTGACATCTGGCGGCAATCGCACCTGCACAACCTCTGTGCGTGTGCAATCGGTGAGGCGTAATAGTACATTAAGGGTCAGAAAGACGTATTATTACGCCTCACATCAAAAAGGGGTTAAATAATTGCAAAAAATAGCATGGCACAAGGGCTAATGACAATTGACAAAAAGATAGAGAGTAAAGGCAACGCGTTTTGACCGCAACTACAGTCTTTATCACAGCTGAACTCTCAGTGCACATATCCCAGGTATATATATACACAATTAGACAAATCATAACATTGAAGCACCATCACATGACACATACCCACATGGTTCTAGAATCCCATACACTTAAAAATAGGGTCATATACACATAGAATGAAAAAAACAATAATAAAACAAATCCAAATCCAGAATGCATAAGAAGAAATATCAATACGAGTAAGCTACATGGATCAGGACATTAATAATGGAAAATGATCTCATTTCATTTGTTCAAGTCATCAAATAATCTTGTTCCCAACTTATAAATCCAAAAAGCCTCATGAGTGAGGAAACGTCTTCTAATGTCTCCTCCCCGAAAAGGCTTTTTAACTATTTCAATGCCGAAAGTCTGGAAAGAAACAACATTCCGTTGACGACAAGTAATAAAATGTTTCACAGCTGCTAATACATTACGGTAAGTAGTCTTAGTACTAGTAATGTCATGTAGGTGTTCCAAAATATGCACCTTCATCTTTCGAGAAGTACACCCAATATACAAATTGTGCACCGTATGGCATAAATGATGTTCTGTGAATTACAGTTAATGAACTGCTTAATGTTAAATTTGATAGATTCATCACAATTAGAAAAACTCTTTGAGTTTATTGCATAGGTGCAGACTTTACATTGTCTCCTGCCGCATCTAAAAAAAACCTTACAGTTTTACCAAGTAGATGGTGATGTTGTAGTGAGAAACAGACTTGGGGGTATAATATTGCCCAATGAGGTTGCCCTTCTGGCTACAAAATTGCAACCATTGTATAGAATTTTCCCGAATCCCATGTTAGCATCTCATCATCAGAATGGGAGTCATCGGACACCAATGCCAGCACTTCAGATGTATCTACCAATGAGACAACCTATTTTTCCAAATCTAAGAATCGCAAATTGACAAAAAACGCAAGAGACGCGGTGGTCGCAAACATAAGAAACAATGTAGGAATAGCGACTCTCCATAAGAAAACAATGTAATCAACAATAACATCGCAAACATCTTTAATTTATCCTCCAGATCTTTTTCTTTTGAGCAGTTACTAGTTTTATCGTTGGAACTGAATTTTGTTCCGGATCAGGATTTCAGCTTGTTCTTGAAATTGCTGAAATTCATAAGAAATTTGACAATCAAGAGACATTTTTGGAATGAACAATTGGAGTCTACTGACAATAATAATCAGACCATTGTCAATGAATTTTGCAAACTTGATTTTCAGGAACAACTTACTTTATGCACTTTAAAGGATTTGGACCCTGCACAGGGAATTAATAACTCACAGTCCAATTATTTACCTGAATTTCGGGATAAAAATTCCTATTTTTATCCTGTACAGTCAAGAACAGAATGTATGGACAGGGGATGCAAAAAAATAGTTATGGTAGCACTCTACACACCTCTAAGGATATCCACCACTTTGGGTCCTTTATCTGTTTTTTTGCTTTTCGTTTACCTTATTGACACTTTGCACTTTATAGGCATTGAGACACTTTGTGCTCCATGGTTTAGGGAGTATTTTTAAACCTCACCTAAAAAGTCTTTTTTCCCCCATTACAAGTACACTCCCCTGATGACATCTCAACATGGAGAATAAGAAACGCGTCAGTAGGAAATTTTTTTCTGGGATAGAGAGCTACACTTGGATACTGCCCTTGTTAGGGCTTGAGCATTCTCATGGGGCATGACAGGGCAGACAGAGTTGGTAATCGAATGTTGCTAGCCTGCTGAAACGTTGTGGAATCCCTTACACCTACGAATCAAATGGGTGAGATCTACACTTTTCTTCATTAGCACTTTGCACTTTATTTATATATGTCATAAACTTAATGGCAGTAATTAATGTTTGCAGACTATCAATGTGGTATATATAAGCCCTGCGGCATGGGTCAGTACTAAGGTCCTTTATATTGCCTGGGTCATTCCTTCTTTCAAATATTATTATTAAAAGTTATATTTTAAGGTATCTTTCAATGCTGTTTGTATTACATACCTTGAGAGATTATTTGATCCGGTGTAAAATAGCAGGTATTTGTGCTACTATTAATAAACATAAAAAGGCGACTTTACATCAGATATGTATAGACAAGTTAAATGTTAGGGGTAGAGGTAACTTTAAAGGGAACCTGTCAGGTCTCCTCAAGCTTTTACACTGCGCCCCGTGACCTTTTAATACATTATTCAGGCATTTCTGGAATGTTTCCATTGTTTAACACAATACATGTGTTTGAGTAAAATTAAAGAGATTGTCCACTACTTTATCATTGATGACCTATCCTATTGATTATAATAGCAGGCGGATGTGCAGTACCCAACCGCGGCCACTATCAGAACATGGAGCAGCTCCACAATTGACTATTTCTGGTCACCAACACCAAGAACAGCTGATCGACGGTGTCAGGGGAGATCACGCAATATCTCACCGTGCCGTCACTATGTCACGGATTTCGTAAGGGATCCGCGAGCAAACGGTCCCCACTACTCTCTACGTAGGTATCAGCAAGCGACCAGTGAGCATATGGCGTAATACCTCAGGATTCCAATGCATGGAATATGTGTTTACGCCCCCCCGTATGGTCACTGCCAGCTTCACGATAGCCCGATTATTATTCTCTGCCACCACCGTCCAGATTTGAAATATAATACAGGCCTGGTCGGACGCCTGCATTCTGGTAGCGTATATGGCTTTGGGGGAGGGAGCGATTACAGAGCAAAAGAAACAGAACTATTACATTTTATACTTAATCCAAAAGAGAGGCAGTGTTTAAGAAAAATATACAAGATTTTACAAAGGAGACATTACAATACAGAATATACAGTTGCACAAAATAAAACAGGTTTAAAGAAGAAACTTACTATACATTCACAGAGACAACTCAATATAGTTGGAGGGGAGCTCTACTGTGACCGTTCAACGGAACATGACCCCTTACTTATGATACATATGCTCCCTGCAATGAGTGCTCCTCTATCCTCCGTGGTCTCTTTTATGTCTAAGGGGAAATCTGCCCACACACCACCTGTGCTGACATCACAGGGGCTGGGCTCCACCCTTTATGTCGTTATTAAAAACTCTAACTTCTGGGATAACTTATCGCTCGTTGATCGCAGAAGCTTGCAAACGACGCCATTTTTTCTGTTATGATTTTACCTTCATTTAGAGACTATGCATGGCGTATTTGCGACCCATTATTCTGGTACTTTTGCGCTACAGCTCCACGGAGGGGTTTACAGCTATGGAAAAATAAGCATATCGCTCCTAGGCTGTCCCAGCCACTTAAAATATAGGTCCCATTCTTATCAGAATTATGGAACTTCAGGTATTCCATATTTCATATCGGCTCTGGTCAGACTGGGGCTTCGGCTAAAACTCCCTTTGACGTCCCGGAAATCAAGCTCCAACAGTTATGTGTAAATTGATTGCCAGCCTGTGTCTAATCACCCCCTGTTTCTGCCAGAGAGAAAAACATTTTAATTAGGTTGTAGCTTTACAAGTTACTTCTACTGTAGGTGAAAGTAGTTGACAACCTCTTTGAAGCACCACTCCAGCATTTTTTTTTATTTCAGTGCTAGAGCAGTGCTTTAAATATAAGTCTGTAATGTAATGTACATACTGCACAGCAGCTTGTTGTATACTAATAAACCATAGACTAGACTGGGTTCAGTAGCTGCCTTCTGATTTAAAGTCCCTACATTGCCAGTGTCTTTTGTGCTCTTTCCCTGTCACAGCTCTCCTAAAAGCCCACTGCAGAACAGGGCTGTGACATAGGAAGAGTCATGCTGGAGGGAGCACAAATTGGTAAGACACTGGCAGTACAGGAGCTGTCAATCAAGGTCAGGGGGCGTTGTTGCAGCTATTGAACCTGGAAGAATCTCAGTGAATAAACACCTCACCAGCTAATTAGTATGTAGCGAGGTGCGGTATATATTATAGTAGATAGCGAGGTGATGTATAGATTATAGTACATAGCGAGGTGATATATATTCTATATCGAGGTGATATATATTCTATAGCAAGGTGATATATATATTATAGTATATAGCAAGGTGATGTATATATTATAGTATATAGCGAGGTGATGTTCATTGTACTCAAATTTACATGATTGTATTAAAGGGAGCCTGTCACCAAGTTTTGTCCATATAAGCTATATCCACTACCTTTTAGTCATCTTTCATAGCACTCCTGTAATCTCTTCTCCCCATATAACTAAAACAATGCCTTTTATAATTTCCCTGCGCAACATGCTAATTTTTATTATTTTATTTTACTCACATATATAGCACTACGGTGCTTTACAGACATCATCATCACTTTCCCCATTGGGGTTCATCTAAATTCCCTGTCAGTATATCTTTGGAGTGTGGGAGGAAACTTTAGAACCAGAGGAAACCCACACAAATACGGGGAGAACATACAAACTCCTTGCAGATGTTGTGCTTTGTGGGATTTGAATCCAGGACTCCAGCACTGCAAAGCAATACTGCTAACCAGGGCCGCCCCAGGTTTTTCTGGGCCCCGGGCGAAAGAGTCTCAGTGGGCCCCTTTAACACATACCACGATTCATGATGCAGAGATACGGCGGAGAAATATATATATATAGTACAATGCAAAGATTTCACTTCTTACATTACATGAGTGATATCTATTGTAAATTCCACAATAGCTCAGAAACCGGTGAATCGCTCCACACAGAATACTGGCCCCCATATAAGGCTCCATACGGAATACTGGCCCCCATATAAGGCCCCATACGGAATACTGGCCCCCATATAAGGCCCCATACGGAATACTGGCCCCATATAAGGCCCCATACGGAATACTGGCCCCCATATAAGGCCCCATACGGAATACTGGCCCCCATATAAGGCTCCATACGGAATACTGGCCCCCATATAAGGCTCCATACGGAATACTGGCCCCCATATAAGGCTCCATACGGAATACTGGCCCCCATATAAGGCTCCATACGGAATACTGGCCCCCATATAAGGCTCCATACGGAATACTGGCCCCCATATAAGGCCCCATACGGAATACTGGCCCCCATATAAGGCTCCATACGGAATACTGGCCCCCATATAAGGCTCCATACAGAATACTGGCCCCCATATAACGCTCCATACAGGATACTGGCCCCCTTATAAAGCTCCATACAGGATACTGGCCCCCATATAACGCTCCATACAGGATGCTGGTCCCCTTATAAAACGCCATACAGGATACTGGCCCCCATATAACGCTCCATACAGGATACCGGTCCCCTTATAACGCTCCATACAGGATACTGGTCCCCATATAATGCTGCATGCAGGCTGTTACCCCCACATAATGCCCCATACAGGCTGTCCCCCCCTTATAATGCTCCATGCAGGCTGTTACCCCCCACATAATGCCCCATACAGGCTGCCCCCCCTTATAATGCTCCATGCAGGCTGTTCCCCCCCACATAATGCCCCATACAGGCTGTCCCCCCCTTATAATGCTCCATGCAGGCTGTTACCCCCCACATAATGCCCCATACAGGCCCCCCCCCTTTAATGCTCCATGCAGGCTGGTACCCCCCCTTATAATGCTCCATGCAGGCTGTTCCCCCCCACATAAAGCCCCATAGAGGCTGCCCCCCCTTTATAATGCCCCATGCAGGCTGTTCCCCACCTTATAATGCCCCATGCAGGATGTCACCCCCCCTCTTTATAATGCCCCATGCAGGATGCCCCCCCTTCTCTTTATACTGCCCCATGCCTCCATACATTAAAAAAAAAAAAATCAAATACTCACCTCCCTTCTCCTCACCTGCTACCTGCTGCCCGCTGCTCGGGTCCGGACTCCAGCGTTGTCGGTGTCTTCCCGCTCTGCGCTCCCTGTGACGGCTCAGGGGAGGGCGCGGTGTAAAGACGTCACCGCGCCCTCTGACCTGAGACGTCACAGGGAGCGCAGAGCAGGAAGACAGCTGATCTGCGGAGGCACGAGGAGAGGTAAGTATCCAGCTGCCGGGGCCCTGAGCAAGCGGCGGAGAAGGGCGGGCGCTGACACCGCTCTCCTCCGCCCATAGCCCAGCGGGGTGCGCGACCGCCAGTGGGCCCCTCTGCCTGCTCAGGGCCCCGGCATTTGCCCGGGTGCACCGGGTGCTAACTCCGGCCCTGCTGCTAACCACTGAGCCACCATGCTGCCTTACCTTATTTGGTAAGGAAAGATGCTGATTGTGGGGACAAAGGAGGAGGTGAGCACAGTCCAGAGACACCCATTCTCAGTGCTGATTACACTATGGTGCAGGACAATTATAAAATGCATTTTCATAGGCATGCAGGGCACTTGTGCTGTTATGAAGGCTTTACAGAAACGTCAATAAAGACAGCAAAAAGGTGGTGGATACTGTTTATATAGGGAAAACCTGGTGACAGGTTCCCTTTAAACAAGAAAAATATTATTGAAAACCAAAATAAAGAACTAAAAGTGTGGCACCTCGGTACCCTTTCTACTACTGCTAAATGAGGCAGTTGTAGTGTTGTACTAGATTTGTTCTATTGTGTGTACTGAGTTAGGAGATATAATACATTGCATTGTAAATTGTACTTTCCTGCCATCTGCTGGCCAATGTGTGTATATGAAGTAACGATTAATCTCCACACAGGTGTGGCCATAGCAATGGCTGGGAGGAGTCTCCCAGCTCAGGAAGATTGAGGAGAGACATTATTCTCTCAGAGAAGAGTTTTCAATGCCAGTCTAGGCTGAGGAGACATTTTTCCTTACATAATCTCCTTCACAAAAAGAGTGAAGTGTCTTCTAGTCAGGAGAGAGAAAGCTGTACATGGACTCTCCTGCTCTCTGGTTATCCTGATCTCTTCTAGCCAGGACCAGATCCACATGGCTGCCACGCCACTGACTTTGCTTAAACCTACCCCCTGCAAGAGGGAACGGTGGGATAAAAACAGTGAGTACATCCATACTTTTGTGTGTTTCCACAGAGAGACAATTTGTGAAGGTCCCTCCATCAGTTTAATATTTCTTGGACTGTGCATAGCATTTCCTGTACAAGCAAGTGAAGAGATCTCTTCTCCAGCCACCCAGAGAGGCCATAACAATGCTTGTCTCATTAGGAGAGAACCATTACTTTCATATGCACAATATACTGTGAACTTTGCCTGTAAGAGAGACTGTACCCTTTTACCTCATTCAGTAAAGCTGTAATGTTTACAAGTTCACCTACGTGTCTGGCTACTCGAGATTGCACAAACATCACGGGCACTCCCAAAACCTGCACCCAGACACCACCGCTACAGGCTACAGGAGTGCCCCCGGGGGGATCCTATACCATCTACAAGTGCCACCTCCTGCTTTTGAAATTGTTGTGGACACGAGGGAAGCGTTGAGGGGTCCAGTGACCCACTTCAGCTACCATGACATTATCTGCTGCCAGTGAGGCTACACACCCAAGCTGGTCCTTCTGCAACATCTGGCGCCTCCCCAGTGGTCCACCACAATTGGTCATGGGCATAGGTTAAAACATCAGGGAACCTGACATGTTCCTTTTAAAGGGGTTGTCCGGTTAAAACCGATTAAGTCTGCAGTCACTCTGTGTGACTGCAGACTTATGAATGTGTGCTGCGGGGATTTGCCGGTTTCAGAGCCAGTAACGGAGGGTATGTATGAGTTATACATACCCCCGACCAGTGGGCGCGGCCTCGCTCCATACCCCTGAATGGAGCGAGGCCGAGCTCTCTAGTCAGCCACGCCCATTAGACGGCCATGTGACTAGACAAGGCATGGACTCGGCTCAATACAAGTGTATGGAGCGAGACCGCGCCCACTCACCGGAAGCATGTTTAACTCATACATACCCTCTGTTACTGGGTCTGAAACCGGCAAATCCCCACAGTGCACAGTGCGTGCGCTGGGGGGATTCATAAGTCTGCAGTCACACAGATTGACTGCGGACTTATCTGTTTTGACCGGACAACCCCTTTAAGTTGTTATTTTTCTATCCAATGCATCAGTATTATAAACTGTCAGCTGAAAAAAGAAATTCCATGACCAGACTTGGAGAAACCTACGCTGCTTAGCAGATTCCATTGACAGTATTGGTTTCACCATTTCAGCCCTATACAGGGATCTGACTTTTGCAGCAGGGGCCCCTAGGTTACATCCATTGAGTAGCTGCTACCTGATGGAGTAATTTGAGGGTAGAGGAAAACAATAGAAAGCAATAGAAGGCAATAGATGCTTTTTACATGGAGATTCAAGTAGGGCATAGTGTGCACTTATCAACCGCCAAACCCGTCCTGCCATTGGTCTACTGACTGGCTCCATCAATTGGCTGGTCACAGGAAACTAAAATGCATATTGACATGAACACTGGGCCCACGTCACTCAGAGGAAGGAAATACCCCTAAAAGAACAGTATGGAGGCTTGGTTTAGAGAACATCATTCAAATAAAGGATAAATCACTTCCCTGCCTTGGAACTTCTGGAACCCAGTAAAAATTATGTAATGGAGAAACAGAGTCTTGCAATATGAGCAACAATCTTGCAGCCCAGCAATGATATCATCACCACCTCTCCTGCTGTAACTTCCGCCACAGCGAAAATGCAATGGTGCCTCACAGAGGAAGCAGACAGCAAAGACGAAAAGCATACATATATAGATGAGAAAACAGGATTAGATATGTAATACCTGCTGACCATGTGGAGGGTGATGGTTTATATGTCAGTCTCTATATATCTGTGCAACATCTGGGAACTTAATGAAAATGTTAACCGTGTAAGAAGAACTTTTACATTTTTTTATATTGCAAACGCAATCTCAGCTTTTTTTTAAATTAGCTTGCTTCAGGAGCCTATAAACATGGCAAGCCTGTCTCTAATATCCGTGTGTTTGACTCATTCATGACACAACACATTTTTTACCATATGGTTATAGTGGTATTAATAATGCTGACAATCTGCAGTGATTTTTTTTCTGAGTAATTATTGTCATCATCTGCTTTTACTAAAATATCATCAACACCCGTTTAGATACATAACTGATTTTAAACGTTTCATGGCATATATGTATTTCTAGTTAGACACTAGAAGTATTAAGGGAACATAGATTTCTAGTGAAAGCCTGTAAAAAGATTTTGGATGGTCTCCAGATATTTGGTAGATAAACTTTAAGGGAAGAGTAGGCATCGCAAATGCAGACAAATCATTTTTATCTTTTGCAAACAGTATTACTTGAAAGAAGACCTTTCACCAGATTAGTTTGTTAAACTGTCCACATCATGGAATAGTGGCTGCAAAGCTGTATAAAACATACAGGGCAGAACAGTGGCTCAGTGGTTAGCACTGCCGCCTTGCAGCGCTGGAGTTCTGGGTTGAAATCCAACCAAGCGCAATATCTGCAAGGAGTTTGTATGTTCTCCCCGTGTTTGCATGGTTCTCCTCCGGGTTCTCCGGTTTCCTCCCACACTCCAAAGACATACTGATAGGAAATCTAGACTGTGACCCCCAATGGGGACAATGCTGATAATGTCTGTAAAGTGCTGTGGAATTAATCGCGCTATATAAGTGAGTAAAATAAACATATATATTTCATTTTAATTACTCATCTCTGTTGCAGAGATATTACTTTGTAAAGTTTAGATTATAATTGATGCTAAACTCAAGGGGCATTAGCAGATATCCTTCTCTGGGGGGGTGTACTATTTCCCCCTGTATGAGACTAACCAATCATATCGAGGAGGTATCATGCAGAAGAAAAAAAGAATACACTCACAGAAAAGCTTAGAACAGGCTTTGTCTGTGTCAGACATGTAATAACACACAGCCCTACTCTTGTACATGATCTCTGTATCTGTATAATGTACATTCACCTCTAGCAGCTTTCATCTCACATCTCAGCAGTAAGTGTGAAGAGGGGATGGGGAGCATGACAGTGCATTGAGATAAAAGCTGCAAGTGCTGTTTAGAATGACACAAAGCTGACTATTCTCTGCATCCCCCCATACTGACTGCCATGAGATGAAAGCTGCTAGAAGTGTTTGTAACACATAGTTCTGCTGAATTCCATAGAATAGGTGCAGAGATCAGTGAGGAGAGCACAGCCCATGTATCATATCAAAGAAAAAGCCTGTTCTAAGATTTTTGGGGAGCTTATTATTGTTTTTCTACTCGGAAGAGGTGTCGGGGATGCCAGCAGCTAGGAGGTGATTTGAAGGGCTTTGAATGCTGACTTGGTTGGTGGACCCAGGTCCTGCAAATGTATTCACTCATATCCAACTCTAACATACAGTAGAGACCAAAAGTTTGGACACACCTTCTCATTTAAATATTTTTCTGTATTTTCATGACTATGAAAATTGTACATTCACACTGAAGGCATCAAAACTATGAATTGACACATGTGGAATTATATACTTAACAAAAAAGTGTGAAACAACTGAAAATATGTCTTATATTCTAGGTTCTTCAAAGTAGCCACCTTTTGCTTTGATGACTGCTTTGCACACTCTTGGCATTCTCTTGATGAGCTTCAAGAGGTAGTCACCGGAAATGGTTTTCACTTCACAGGTATGCCCTGTCAGGTTTAGTAAGTGGGATTTCTTGCCTTATAAATGGGGTTGGGACCATCAGTTGTGTTGTGCAGAAGTCAGGTGGATACACAGCTGTTAGTCCTACTGAACAGACTGTTAGAATTTGTATTATGGCAAGAACAAAGCAGCTAAGTTGTTACGCTCACGCCTGGACTAACTGGCGTGAGCGTGGTTAGTGATCCCACTGGACCATGAACCGAGGAGTGCCTGGAGGGGCGTAACTAAGTATCAACTCGGTCCGATCAAGGTCACACAGCGGCTCAGTCGACTCCATGAACCAGGGAGGAACCGAGCAGAGGAACCAGGTGCTACTCCAGGTCAGACCCTGGTCACAACTGTTGACCCACACCGGGGAAGGCAGGAACAGGCAGGTTAGGCTGGCATACAGACAGGTGGGTACTGGCAGGCATGGCTGGTATGAAGACAGGTGGGTACTGGCAGGCATGGCTGGTATGAAGACAGGTGGGTATTGGCAGGCACGGCTGGTATGCAGACAGGTGGGCACTGGCAGGGATGGCTGGCATGCAGACAGGCGGGTACTGGCAGGTAGAAATGCAGGCAGGATAGGGACAAGTACAGACTGGGACACAGGAACGGAGCCGCAGATGCGGTGAGCAAGCAGAGCAGAGCGAAACCACCAATGCGGTGAACAAGCAGAGCAGAGCGAAACCGCCGGTGCGGTGAACAAGCAGAGCAGAGCAAAACAGCAGGTGCGGTGAACAAGCAGAGCAGAGCAAAACCGCAGGTGCGGTGAACAAGCAGACAGGAGCAAAACCGCAGGTGCAGTGAACAAGCAGGGCGGAGTAAAACCGCAGGTCCGGTGAACAAGCAGAGTGGAGCAAAAACGCAGGTGCGGTGAACAAGCAGAGCAGAGTGAAAACGCAGGTGCGGTGAACTAGCAGAGCAGAGCGGAACCGCAGGTGCGGTGAATTAGCAGAGCAGAGCAGAACCACAGGAAAAGTGAACAAGCAGAGCAGAGCGGAACCGCAGGTGCGATGGACAAGCAGAGCAGAGCGGAACCGCAGGTGCGGTGAACAAGCAGAGTAGAGCGGAACCGCAGGTGCGGTGAACAAGCAGAGCAGAGCGGAACTGCAGGTGCGGTGAACAAGCAGACCAGAGCGGAACCACAGGTGCGGTGAACAAGCAGAGCAGAGCGGAACCGCAGGTGCGGTGAACAAGCAGAGCAGAGCAGAACAAAACCCGCAGGTGCGGTGAACAAGCAGAGCAGAACAGAGCAGAAGGTGAAGGCAGACAGGACAGGGCTCTGTTCACATGGAACAGACTGGAAAATACAGGAAGATAGTTAGAACACAGGAGGTAGATACGGAGGCAGGGAAACGGGACAAGCAGAACCAGATACACACAAGGTACTTACAATGAAGTAGCGAGTGGACACAAAACTCACAAACAGAAGTACAGAGACAACGAGTTGGAGTTAGGTGCAGGTTCAGACACTGCAGGAAAAAGGAAGGTTCGGACATAGAGACAAACAGGTAACGGGCTAGGACACTTCAGACAGGAACTGAACCAGGAACAAGATATAGGAACGAGCCTGGGAACTCAGCCCCCAGGGTGGCGGAAACAGACTAGAAGTCACAGGTACAGGCAACAGGCCTGGGTATACAGCCCCCAGGGTGGCAGAACAGACAAGATAGAGGACAGGACCTGGCAACTCAGTTGCATAGAACACACTGAATGAAAGTGTTGCTCAGGCACCCCCTACTGGGTGGAGGGGGTTTAAGTATCCAGTGACTCACAGCAATAGGCTGGGGAGGCATTAGGAGTGCGCACACAGTAACTATAAGAATCAGGCAGTAGCCACGTCGCCGTCCTAAGCAATCAGACAAAAGACACAGCAGGTACTGGAGCAAAGGTGCAGCCTGGATTGATAGGTAAGATGAAGGTCTTGCATGGTGGGAGGTGGTAAGCCATGCCAGCACGCCTCCAGGGATGTTACATAAGTAAAGAAAAACGAGTGGCCATCATTACTTTAAGAAATGAAGGTCAGTCAGTCCGAAAAATTGGGCAAACTTTGAAAGTGTCCCCAAGTGCAGTTGCAAAAACCATCAAGCGCTACAAAGAAACTGGCTCACATGAGGACCGCCCCAAGAAAGGAAGACCAAGAGTCACCTCTGCTTCTGAGGATAAGTTTATCCGAGTCACCAGCCTCAGAAATCGCAGGTTAACAGCAGCTCAGATTAGAGACCAGGTCAATGTCACACAGAGTTCTACAGCAGACACATGTCTTCAAGAACTGTTAAGAGGAGACTTTGTGCAGCAGGCCTTCATGGTAAAATAGCTACTAGGAAACCACTGCCAAGGACAGGCAACAAGCAGAAGAGACTTGTTTGGGCTAAAGAACACAAGGAATGGACATTAGACCAGTGGAAATCTGTGCTTTGGTCTGATGAATCCAAATTTGAGATATTTGGTTCCAACCACCGTGTTTTTGTGCGACGCAGAAAAGGTGAACGGATGGACTCTACATGCCTGGTTCCCACCGTGAAGCATGGAGGAGGAGGTGTGATGGTGTTGGGGTGCTTTGCTGGTGACACTGTTGGGAATTTATTCAAAATTGAAGGCATACTGAACCAGCATGGTTACCACAGCATCTTGCAGGGGCATGCTATTCCATCCGGTTTGCTTTTAGCTTGACCATCATTTATTTTTCAACAGGACAATGACCCCAAACACACCTCCAGTCTGTGTAAGGGATATTTGACCAAGAAGGAGAGTGATGGGGTGCTACGCCAGATGACCTGACCTCCACACTCACCATACCTGAGCCCAGTTGAGATGGTTTGGGGTGAGCTGGACCGCAGAGTGATGGCAAATGGGCCAACAAGTGCTAAGCGTCTCTGGGAACTCCTTCAAGATTGTTGGAAGACCATTTCTGGTGACTACCTCTTGAAGCTCATCAAGAGAATGCCAAGAGTGTGCAAAGCAGTCATCAAAGCAAAAGGTGGCTACTTTGAAGAACCTAGAATATAAGACATATTTTCAGTTGTTTCACACTTTTTTGTTAAGTATATAATTCCACATGTGTAAATTCATAGTTTTGATGCCTTCAGTGTGAATGTACAATTTTCATAGTCATGAAAATACAGAAAAATCTTTAAATGAAAAGGTGTGTCCAAACTTTTGGTCTGTACTGTATGTCCATATTACGGTCATATGAAACCAACTAATGTAATTCTGTATATATATTATAATAGAAAGGTTATTGTCATTTAACAGCCAAAAAGTATACAGAATTCTGGGAAGCGTGTGCAGTGATAGCAAACATACTTCCCGCATTCACACAGGTCTGACAGCTGGGTGAGATCGTTGTGCTTCACTAGTATATAGTTTATAGGCTCCAAAACGCGTGGCTGGGTACAGCTAGTGATTATATATGATGTAATTCTTCTGGTATTTTTCCATAATAATAATGTCCAAAGTAGATCAGAAAAGCGGCACCTTTGCTTTTGCAATCTTGCTCAGTAGTGCAGGATTAAGCACCTATCCCATACGAACTGGGTGCATTAACTTCTATATAAATAAGCAAGTCCATGTAAAATATCAAAAAAAGATAGAAGGCACTCACCGGTTCATGTAAAAACTTACTTCTTTATTGTTGCATTAAAATCACAACAAGCTGGGAGGTACTCGTGTAAATCCTGTGCCGACCACGGCTGTTTCACTCCTATGACCCGTGGAAGCGCTCATAGGCGCGAAACGGCCGTCATCGGCACAGGTGTTACACGTGTACCCCCCAGCTTGTTGTGATTTTAAGGCAACAATAAAGAAGTAAGTTTTTACATGAACCGGTGAGTGCCTTCTATCTTTTTTTCATATTTTCCATAATAATTTTCTCTTAAGATTAATTTACAATTAAAGATCATCGCGGACAAATGTTCACGATAATCTTTCAATGTGAACAGGCTGCTGATCAACAGCACAAAAAAATAATCGCTCTCAACGGTGCAGCGTCCTGTGTAAATAGGACTTGCAGTGCCGAGAACAATGGCTGCCTATACACACTGAGCGATCTAATACAGATTGTTCAGTGTGCATCATTACCGCAGTCTTTCCATGTAAACAGGCTACCACCGTCAATTGGTAAATGTTTACTGAACAGCGGTCATTTCGTGCCACTGATCAGTTCATGTAATGGGACCCTTTTAGACATTTTTACATTTTGAGAATTATTTAAATAAACTTCTATGTGCTATAGCATTTTTTCTTTTTATTATCTTTGCAGCTTATTTTCACAGAATAAGAGAAAACAGTCCCAACCTACTGTCTCCTTCCCCATCACCCTGCAGAATGTAAGCTCACAAGGGCAGAGTCCTCTTCCCTCTGTACCAGTCTATCAGTGTTAGTTTGCTTACTGTAAGTGATATCTGTATCTGGTATGTAACCCCTTCTCATGTACAGCACCATGGAATCAATGGAGCTACATAAATAAATAATAATAATAATAATATATATATGGGCTTTTTCATTTTAAGGTTTTATAGAATAAAAGTCATGGATCTAAAGTAAAATAATTAGTTGAATCGTTCCTAAGATAAAGGTCACAGCTTACGGTACTTTCTATGTTTACCGTGTCTGAAATTGCTAATATATAAATATCACTGGGGTTTAAATCCAAATTAATCGGTGGAAAAGTTACAAGATACTAGTGTAACAATTTAAGTTGTAATTAAATAATAGTAGCCATTATTTAGCTAATTAGCTTCCCTATAAATAACCCCATCATTAATGTCAGCAGTTATCTTGCTCACTGATCATCTCTCCTTAGAGGGTTACATCCTAATAAGATTTAATGTATTTTCTGCTTGATGCAATATTTCCAAGTCATAAAGTTCACAGTGCATATGCAAATATTGTGTTTACACTGTCAGAATATGTGTAACTACCAATCTTCAGCACTAATGGAATTAATGTTACACTGTTAAATGACAAATAATCAATGTATTGTATATTTGTATTTATATTTGTAGAATTGTTATAAAAGATTGGTTTAAAAATAAGAATAATACTGTAGAGATATATAATTTTAATGTAATTAATTACTTTGACACTTAGGTGAACACATTTGATAACTGGCACATCCTCAGAATCCACCCACATTTTATGCTTATTGACTGAGTTGATTATTGTGTTCAGTATAACATTGGACTTCGAATCAGGTTAACACATACAGATTTTTCGCTTGCTGGATTGGCACGAAAACTGGACCTTAAAGTTTAGTAAATAAGTTTATTTATATTGTTCTTGCCTACAGCTGAGTGACACTCATTATCGTCCATTGGTGGAAAATATTGAAAGACAAAATACAAATTATCATAATATATTTAAGTTCAATTTACAATTCTGGGTTCCTCATGGCAAACTGTCAAGTTCCGGAAGCAGGAAAGACACCCTCCGACACTGCCGCCCCTGCTGCTCTGTGTTACGGTGGCCTCCACTTCATCCACATTCCTCGCCCAGGTAACAGACATGGTGGAGGAGTGGGTCTTCTCCTTTCCACTAACTGCACCTTTAGCCCTATCCCACCTCTACCCTTCCCTATTCTCCCTACTTTTGAAGTCCACTCTGTTCGCTTCAACTTCTCTCTCCAACCTCCAAGTGGCAGTCTGGGCCCTGTCACTGCATTTATTAACCAATTCTCCACCTAGCTTCTTCACTTTATCTCTGCTGACATTCCCACAATCGTCATGAGCGATTTCAGCATCCCCACTGACACTCGCCAGTCAGAAGCATCCAAACTCCTGTCGCTCACTTCATCTTTTGGACTTACTCAGGGGTCCTCCACATCCACCTCACAGGTGCACACACTCTAGACTTCATCTTCACCTGACTCTGCTCCCTATCTAACCTCACAACCTCCCCACTACCCCTATCTAACCACCATCTATAATAATAATATAATAATCTTGTTATTTTTATCGCGCCAACATATTCCGCAGCGCTTTACATTTCTGACAATTTTAAAGACATTATCGGTACTGTCCCCATTGGGGCTCACAATCTACGTTCCCTCTCAGTATGTCTTTGGAGTGTGGGAGGAAACCGGAGAACCCGGAGGAAACCCACGCAAACCCGGGAAGAACATACAAACTCCTTGCAGATGTTGTCCTTGGTGGGATTTTAATCCAGGACCCCAGCGCTGCAAGGCTGCAGTGCTAACCACTGAGCCACCGTGCTGCCCATCTACTCACGTTCTCATCCTTGTCCTCCTCACCTGTCACCCATGTCCAGCAACTAGTACACCCCTACAGAAACCTTGCATATCTAGACACTCACTCACTCTCTGACTCTATTCTACCACTGACATCCATACTTTCACTCCACGACACAGACAGCGCCACTGCTTTCTAAAATGCCACTCTCGCATTAGCTATTGACTCGGTCGCCCCTCTTGTGCATGGCAGAGCGCAACGAGCCAATAGGCAACCCTGGCACAACAACCTCACTAAAAAGCTTCAGCAAGCGTCCAGGGTTGCGAAGCGGCATTGGAAGAAAGCACATTCGCAAGATGCCTTCACTGCATTCAAACAAGCAACACTCGCATTCAAATCAGCTCTCACCTCTGTTAAACAGGCCTACTTCACAACCATCAAATCTTCCTTATCCGACAACCCCAAACAGTTATTCAACACTTTTAACTCTCTCCTCCGCCCTCCACTGCCCCCTCCGACCTCCGTCATCTCTGCTGAGGAGTTTGCCGCACACTTCAAAAACAATATTTGACCAAACAAGTCAAGACTTTACTGTCCGACCACCACAACCGCTTTGTTTTCCAGGCCATTGCCCTTCCCTCATAACCTCCCTTTCCAACATCACTAAAGGAGACTAGTGATGAGCGCGCACTAAAATGCTCGGGCACTCGTTGCTCGGGTCGAGCAAATTGGAATGCTCGAGTGCTCGGTCCCAGTAACGGGCCCAATGTAAGTATGTGGAAAACTCGAGCATTTTTTCCATGGCTCCCCCCCGGCGGTCTGCAGAGGGCCTAAAAATGCCCAAATCGACAGGAACAGTGCTCAAATGACATGGGAACAGCATGGGGAAGAGCCCTGGAAGCATTTCTGACTCCCAGGTCACTGCTGTCAACAAAGTTGTCAGAGGTATTATACCACTTTTACGGACTCACAATAAAACATGCAAAAACTAAACCAAAATGGATTTTCCTGGGGAATATGTTAAATAACATCCTTTCCAGGGTAATGACTTGTATATAAGGCAAAATAAATAACCAAAAACAAAAATGCTCCTCCACACCTTGGGCTATGTTCACACATAGCGTTTTTGATGCGTTTTTGCACTTTTGCATTGCTTTCAACCAAGACAAATGCATTCACCGGGAAATGTCTTTTTAACATTTTACAACCTTATCTGGCCATGTGGTGTGTGACACATCATCAGACACATGCATACAGTGCTGAAAAGACATGGGAACAGCATGGGGAAGACCCCATGGAAGCATCTCTGACTCCCAGGTCACTGCCTAAGTGTGCCCATCATAAGTGACCTGTGGCGCATGCGAAGATGCCTCTGTCATTGCAGACATGCAACAATCACCGTCCACGTCCTTGTCCCAGCGCAGCGTTCAGTTGTCCCTACCCCATTCCTTTGGAATGCAAGCCCAAGTATGTAGCTAGCCACCCACCCACAGGCTGCAATACTATACTGCCAAATTTTTGTCAACTGCTTGCACTTGTAATGTGGCCTTTTAGGCTCGTGGAGGCGGAAGCTGTCCACAATCTCATCGCGGCGGCCGGGTGTCCGTACACGGTCCCCAGCCGCCACTATTTCTCCCAGTGTAGTCTCCGCCTTCCACAAGCATGTGTCCCACAACATTACCCATGCCCTCCCCAGTGCACTTACTGGGAAGGACCGCCTAGCCACAAACACGTGGACAGGTGAATGTGGCCAGGGATGGTACGGAGCCAGTCCACATTAAAAATGCAGCCATAGAGTGTCCGGGAACCTTCCCACACACTTTTCTTAGCCAGGGCTGCTTCTCAGCAGAGTTGGACAGGCCCACCAGAGAACCGGAGTCTCCTCCGGTGGGCCCTGGCTTCTCCTTCAGGAGAGTTCATAGTGCCAAGGTGAGGCCATGATGATGATAGAGGCCACCATTTGCTTAGTTTTCTGTTACTTGGAATGCAAGCGCAAGTATGCAGCCAACCACCCACCCACAGGCTGCAATACTATAATGCCAAATTTTTGACAGCTGCTTGCACTTGAAATGTGGCCTTTTAGGCTCCGGGAGGCAGAAGCTGTCCACAACCTTATGGCGGCGGCCGGGTGTCCATACTCAGTCCCCAGCTGCCACTATTTGTCTCGGTGTCGTCTCCACCTTCCACAAGCATGGGTCCTACAACATTACCCGTGCCCTCCCCAGTGCACTTATTGGGGAGGACTGCCTAACCACAAACACGTGAACAAGTGAATGTGGCCAGGGACGGTACGGAGCCAGTCCACAGCTTGTCGGTGAGTTGTATTTCACAGGAGCCATATATTTTAGCTCGGTGAAAGGACTGCCTTGGGAAACCGTATCGACTCCAGCTGTCATTTCTTCCAGGAAGTCCACTAATGCAGCTTGTCACATAAGCAATGGCAGCCCGTCCAACATCAGCTAGCACTTGTCGGTGGGGTTTCGACACACAACATCTTTCTTTGCCCTTTAATTTCATGACTACAGAGTTGGGCAATGGCCTGATCTGCAATGCGGTTTCAGAAATAACATGCATAAGCACGTCCAATCCACATTAAAAAAGCTGCCATAGAGTGTCCGGGAACCTTCCCACACCCTCACACTTTTCTTAGCAAGGGCTGCTTCTCGGCAGGGTTGGACGGGTCCACCAGAAAACCGGAGAATCCTCCGGTGGGCCCTGGCTTCTCCATTGGGAGAGTTTATAGTGCCGAGGTGAGGCCATGATGATGATGATAGAGACTACTGTAGCACCCTGAGGACTCGGCTGCTACAGGGGTATTGCACCTCGACCCAGAGGTGTGATATTCCACTCCCGGGTAAGGATGGAGTGTGGGACTGAGCTCAGTAGGCTGCATGCACTACATACATCCCATTTCCGGGGGACAGAACTACGGTACTCCCACCAAGTATATGTGCAGGTACGACAGCGTCTGTCCCTGGCTGGAGTGGGAGGGGGGTGGAACATCCCAGTAGTGTAGGGGCAGATAGGGGGAGTACTCTGGGTAAAACTAGGAGCTCATTGGGTGCTAGTCACCTGGGCTCACACATAGAGGGAGTATATATGGTGGGCACCATCTTGAGACAGGGTCTGTTCTGAGGGAGAGTTCAGCCAGAGAGGGCTGACAGGGAGCTGTGGCTCCGGCTGGGCCCAGCTCCAGGGCCAAGCCTGCAGTGAAGAGAGAGGAGGAAGAAAGGCCCAGAGAAGCAGAGACAGAGGGAACCCTAAGATCCCAGAATTAAGCCAAAAGGGTGAAGGGTTGGCAGAAAAGGGCACCGGATCCCAAGCTGGCAGAGGCAGAAGTAACCCTTAACCAGGAACCGGAGGTCGTGGTCAAGTTTTGCCACGACCCTCACCATATCCACCAGGAAGGCACACCACGAGTAGGGCCAGGGAAGCCAGGGAAGGTTCAACCACTAAGAGGCCCGAGGGAGCTGGACAAAGGTGGTTCCCTGGTGGGGACGGCCAGGAGAAAGAGAGTGAGAGGGAAGCTCAGGACCACGCTCCGGAACTGCCTGGGGGTTAGCCGAGTCCCGCACCTGGTGGACGCAGCACGGCTCGGGTGGTCACTCAAGGCCAGAGTGACTAAAGCAACATCAGTGAGTAAAAACCCTGAAACTGCATCTCACGTCTCTGCCTCTCCTTCCTGCATCATCACAACCCCCATCATCTACACCTGCTGCCCTGAGGCCATACCCCTCCCATTGGGGGTTATACCACCATGCTGCACATCCTTATACACCTGGCCTCAGTGGACTGTTCTGCAGCGGCGGCTTCAAAGCCGCACTCAACAGGTGGCGTAGTCGATCAAGTTAACATCTACTGCCATAGACTGCCACTTAGTTTGACTCCCTGGGCACGGACCGGGTCACGGCCACAAGGACTACTACCCCCCATCTGATCCGGCTCCGGGTAAGCCCCCGTGCGCGCGATGCCGCACGACACAGAAGACCCAGGGGCGCGTCACTACCATCTGCTTAGTTTTCTCTTGCTTGAAATGCAAGCGCAAATATACAGCCAGCCACCCACCCACAGGCCGCAATAGTAAACTGTCAGATTTCTGGGCAGTTGCTTGTTCTTGAAATGTGGCCTTTTAGGCTTGTGGAGGCAGAAGCTTTTCACAACCTCATGGTGGCGGCGGCCGGGTGTCCATACTTAGTCCCAAGCCGCCACTATTTGCAAGTGTCGTCTCAGTCTTCCACAAGCACAGGTCCCACAACATTACCAGTGCACTTACTGGGAAGGACTGCCTACCACAAACACGTGGTCAAGTGAATGTCACCAGGGACGGTACGGAGCCAGTCCACAGCTTGTCGGTGAGTTGTATTTCACCACAGACATATTTTTAGCTCGGTGAAAGGACTGACTTTTGGGAAATCGTATCTACTCCGGCTGTCATTTCTCCGTCACCAGGTTCCGGCCATTGTCACACACGACCATGCCTGGCTGTATGTTCAGCAGTGAGAGCCACAGATCAGGCTGCAGTGTTACAGCTTCAACAACTCTGCAGCAGTGTGCGGTTTGTCACTTAAGCATTAAGCATGTTATCTTCAGCACAGCCTGTTGCCACTTGGACAAGGCAGTGCTGCAGTGCTTTCAGCTTGTGACCGATGTGGTCTTTTGAAGATGGAGGCCGGACTGGAGGAGGAGGTGCAGGAGCTGAACAGTGTGATTACATTGAGGTTACATTGATGACTCTGGTTTTTATATTAAAGAAAGATTCTACTGTGTTTTTTTTTTCACGTTATTTTTTAAGACAAATGCATTCACTGGGAAATGTCATTTTAACATTTTACAACCTTATCTGGCCATGGGGTTGTAAATCAGACACATCCTATTGTATTTATGATGGAGGGATTCTAAAAGTCACAAACCTAATTTTATAGGGCCATCAGGCGGCCCTTACTATTCTTAAAGGGCCAGCAGTCGGCCCTCACTATTGTTAGAGAGCTATCCGCCGGCTATGCTTTGTTGTTCCCATTATTGACGAGTGGGTCTCCTATACTGTTTTTGCATATGCAGTGATTGCAAGGGCTGACAAAAATTTGAAGGAACTCCAATGCCCCTTGCAAGAGACATAGAGGTCAGAGAGCCTCCTAAAAACAATGTTCCCATTATTAGGAAGTGGGTCTCCCATAGTGTTTGCCTATGCAGTGAAGCAACGGCTGCCAAACATTTGGAGGCACTCCAATGCCCCTTGCAAGAGACGTAGAGGTCAGAGAGCCTCCTAAAAACAATGTCCCCATTATTAGGAAGTGGGTCTCCCATAGTGTTTGCCTATGCAGTGAAGCAACGGCTACCCAAAATTTGGAGGCACTCCAATGCCCCTTGCAAGAGACGTAGAGGTCAGAGAGCCTCCTAAAAACAATGTTCCCATTATTAGGAAGTGGGTCTCCCATAGTGTTTGCCTATGCAGTGAAGCAATGGCTGCAAAAGTTGGAGGAACTCCAATGCCCCTTGCAAGAGACGTAGAGGTCAGAGAGCCTCCTAAAAACAATGTTCCCATTATTAGGAAGTGGGTCTCCCATAGTGTTTGCCTATGCAGTGAAGCAATGGCTGCCAAAAATTTGGAGGAACTCCAATGCCTCTTGCAAGAGACGTAGAGGTCAGATAGCCTCCTAAAAACAATGTTCCCATTATTAGGAAGTGGGTCTCCCATAGTGTTTGCATATGCAGTGAAGCAATGGCTGCCAAAAATTTGGAGGCACTCCAATGCCCCTTGCAATACGTAGAGGTCAGAGAGCCTCTTAAAAACAAATGCTCCCATTATTAGGAAGTGGGTCTCCCATAGTGTTATCCTATGCAGTGAAGCAATGGCTGCCAAAAATTTTGAGGCACTCCAATGCCCATTGCAAGAGACGTAGAGGTCGGCGACCCTCCTAAAAACAATATTCCCATTATTAGGAAGTGGGTCTCCCATAGTGTTTGCCTATGCAGTGAAGCAACGGCTTCAATAAATTTGGAGGAACTCCAATGCCCCTGCAGAGACGTAGATATGTTGATATGGTACATATGGTGGTGATATGGTGGTGGAGGATGAGGATGAGCAGAAGGAGGAGCAACTAGACAAAATCAGGAAGCGTATACCCATGTCTGGGTGTGAAGACAGAGGTGCATGGGAATAGAGTTAGGCCTCCCCCAAAAAACACACTGTATTTGAGTTTGTTATGCTGCTATCATTCGATGATGTTGAGAAGTCTGGCCCAATCCAGCCCTTTCAGAAGACAGAGAAGCGGGATGGTGATGCTAATTATGGCGTCATCACTGCTCACCATCTTGGTGGAGTCCTCAAAGTTTTGGAGGATGGTACAGATGTCTGAAATCCATGTCCACTCCTGAGGTTTTATGTGTGGAGTCTGACCTGAATACCGACAGCCTTGTTGATGAAGGTAGTCAACAACTGCCCTCTTCTGCTCACAAATCCTTCCCAACATCTGCAATGTAGAGTTCCAACGTGTGGGGACATCACACACCAGTTGGTGAGCTGGAAGCTGCAAACGCTGCTGAAGCACGGCAAGAGCGGCGGAAGCTGTAGCTGACTTTCTAAAATGGGCAAACAGGCAACGTACTTTGACAAGCAGATCCGACAGATCCGGGTAGGTTTTGAGAAACTGCTGAACCACGAGGTTAAGCACATGGGCCAGACATGGTACGTGTGTGAGCTCGCCTCGCCTCAGAGCCGCCACCAGGTTCTGGCCATTGTCCACACAACCATGCCTGGCTGTAAGTTCAGCAGTGTCAGCCATAGATCTGCCTGCTTTTCAGAGCTGTCCACAACTCTTCAGCATTGTGTGGTTTGTCACCTAAACATATTAGCTTCAGCACAGCCTGTTGCCGCTTGGCCGAGGCAGTGCTGCAGTGCTTCCAGCTTGCGACTGATGTGGTCATTCTGGAGATGGATGTTGAAGAGGAGGAGGAGGTGCAGGAGCTGTAGAATGTGGGGGCAACCCTGATTGATCCAGGGCCTGCATTCCTCGGCGTCGGGAGGACGTGTTCCGTCCCAAGGTCCGACTGGGTCCCGGCTTCCACTATGTTAACCCAGTGAGCAGTGAGCGAGATGTACTGTCCTGCCCACAAGCACTTGTCCACGTGTCCGTGGTTAGGTGGACTTTCCCAGTAACTGTGTTGTTGAGGGCAAGGCTAACATTGTGGGACACATGCTTGTGTAATGCGGGGACGGCACACCGGGAGAAATAGTGGCGGCTGGGGACCGAGGACCAAGGGACGGCCGCCGCCATAATGTTGCGAAAAGCTTCCGTCTCCACGAGCCTAAAAGGCAACATTTCGAGCGCAAGCATTCGCGAAATGTGTGAATTTAGTAGTGCGGCCTGTGGGGCATTAGCTGCGCATCTGCGCTTGCATTCCAAGGACTGGGGTAGGGACAACTGAACGCTACACTGGGACAAGGACGTGGAAGTGCTTGCTGATGGTGCTAGTTGAGAGTGTTTGACAGGTGCAGCATGGGAGGCATCTTGGCATGCGCCATGGACAGGGGATTGGCGTGCACGCAAAACAGCGGAACAAGCAGTGGTATCACCCGCAGACACTGTTGCTGGACCCTGGGGTTCAGCCCACTTAGTCGGGTGCTTTGCTGCCATGTGCCTGATCATGCTGGTGGTGGTCAGGCTGGTAGTTTTGCTACCCCTGCTGATGCTGGCCTGGCAGGTGGAATAAATGGCCTTTTTGGGGTTATCGGCAGAGTCTTTAAAAAACAACCAGACTCGCGAAGACCTAACAGTTGTACTGGCAACTTCCGTCGTGTTGATGTTACGAGGAACTGTAGTCCACCACACTGCTTGTTCTTGCCTTTTGTGGTGCTACGCCTCCCTACCCCTGTGTGCTGCTGTCCTCGCTCTGCATGTCACCTTGCCAGGTTGGGTCAGTGACTTCATCGTCCACCACCTCATCTTCCACTTCTGCACCCTGGTCCTCCTCCTGACTTTCTGGCAATTGTGTCTTATCATCATCCACCTCGTGACAGTTTCCCACCGTAGCCTTCATGTGACCGTGGCTGTTCAAATATTTGGGCATCGCTACATGCGATCTCCTCTTGCCTTGCTTCAAGTGGACAGGGCGAGAGGCCTGAATCTATAAATGGAAAAGTGAACAGCTCTTCGGAGTGTCCAAATGTGGGATCAGTTGTCTCTGGGCATTCGGCATGGTGGAAGGAAGGAGGATCAGGGTGAGGAATATGAAGTCCAGACTCATGGCTACTGAGACTTGACTGTGTGGAAGACAGGGTGGTGGTGGTGGTGGCTAAGTGACTGGAACCATTATCTGCTATCCAACTAATAACCTTTTCACACTGCTCTGTGTTCAATAGTGGTGTTCTGCAGTCCCCTATTAATTGGGACAGGAAAGTTGAGCGAGAAGATGTGGGTGTTTGTTGTGGCACAATTTCAGCTTGCCCACAGCCTCGGCCACGTCCTCTGCAGGCACCATCATCACCATCACGTCCACTTCCCCGTCCCTTGCCACGCGCTTTGCCCATTTTAAATGGAGGACAATATTTTCCACGTTCACTACAAATGGCTGGATTTGAACCGCAGTGATATGTGATACGTGTGATGGAAAACCACAGTTTTAAATAGCTGACCTGTAGGTTACTATTTTTCACAGCGACCTCGTGTCAATAACTTTACTGACACACTGCAACAAAATTGAAATGGAGGCCTGAAATGCCTGAATTTGGAACACACTTATATGTGATACATGTGACAGAAAACCACAGTTTTAAATAGCTGGCCTGTAGGTTACTATTTTTCACAGCGACCTCGTGTCAATAACGTCACTGACACCCTGCAACAAAATTTAAATGGAGGCCAATATTTTCCACGTTCACTACAAATTTCTGGATTTTTATCGCTGTAATATGGAAAGAATCTGGCTGTATTCTGCTGTGGCAACAATCAAATGGAGCAGAAAAACAGTGTTCTCTGGATTGCTTTTTAGCCAAATAATCAGAATTAAGATAAAAAAAATAATTATCCCTGGCTCCTGATACCTGGGGCTATTTGTAGAAATATCTGTAACAGAAGCAGCAGACAGAACTGGAATGGAGCCTCTTGTGCTGCATTATACACTACAGTCTGCCACATACACTGCCTGCCTGCCTAATTCCTGCTATCACCACTGATTATATGTAGCTGGATTAGTCCTCAGAATGACTGTTAGTTCAGATGGATATTATAGATATATGTTGTGGAATACCTATACTAACTCTAAACAAACAAATCTCTCCCTGACGCAGCAGCACCTCTCCCTACTCTGCCTGATTCAGGAGTAGACTGTGACGAGCATGTCGGAGCCCGATCTTATATACACCTGATGATGCTGTGCGGCCAGTCAATCACTTTAATGCCACAACCAACATGGATACGGCATTACAGTGTGTGGCAGGCAATCCCTGCATGTTCATTGACTCTCTAAAGAGCGCCAAACATACAAGGAGGGGACCAGAGCTCCCACCCGAGCAACCAGGAAATACTTGCAGAGCACTGAGCATCTAGAGCAGTGAGATGCTTGGGCGAGTACCAAGCAGTGGCGAGCACGTTTGCTCATCACTAAAGGAGACCTTACTTGTCTCCTTTCCAAATCACACTTCTCCACTTGTGCACTTCGACCCCATCCCATCCCACCTCCTCCCCAACCTCACTCCCACACTCACCCCATGCCTAACCCATTACTTCAACCTATCACTAACTTCTAGTACCTTCCCCTCTGCCTTGCAATGATTAAGAACTTATAGTTCGAAACGCGTTTGCTGTTCCTCTCCAAGGTGGACTTTTAATATTTTTTGCATGACCCAATAAAATATGGATTTTAGAAGATTTGTTCAGCTGGATCTCTCTGGTTCCTCTCTGCCTTCAAACACGCCACAATCACGGCGATCCTCTAGAAGCCATCCCTCGACCCAACCGCGTTGTCCAGCTACCGCCCCATATCGCTGCTCCCATTTGCCTCCAAACTCCTTGAGCAATACGTTCACGCTGAACGTTCCTCTCACTTCTCATCTAACTCTCTCTTTGACAACCGACAATCTGGCTTCCGCCCCCACCATTACACTGAATCTGTCCTTACCAAAATTACTAATGACTTACTTACAGCCAAAGCTAACAGACAATTCTCTGTACTCTTTCTTGACCTGTCCTCTGCCTTCAACACAGTTGACCACTGCCTCCTACTACACATCATCTCTTCCTTTGGTGTCACAAATCTTGCCCTATCCTGGATCTCCTCATACCTTTCTAACCGCACATTTAGCATCTCCCACTCCCACACTACCTCCTCATCCTGCCCTCTCTTTGTTGGAGTCCCTCAAGGCTCTGTCTTAGGACCCTTACTCTTCTCAATCTATACCCTTGGCCTGGGACAGCTCATAAAATCCCATGGCTTCTAGTACCATCTGTACGCTGATGACACCCAGATCTACCTCTCTGGCCCAGATGTCACCTCCCTACTGTCCAGAATCCCAGAATGTCTATCAGTCATATCCTCCTTCTCCTCTCGCTTCCTCAAGCTCAATGTGGACAAATCTGAATTCATCATTTTTCCTCCATCTCTCGTATCTTCCCCACTTGATCTTTCTATCACTATAAACGGCATCACGCTTTACCCTGTAGCGGCAATCCGCTGCCTCAGAGTAACTCTTGACTCTGCCCTGTCCTTCAAACCCCACATCCAAGCTCTCGCCACCTCCTGTCGCCTCCAGCTCAAAAGTATTTCCAGAATCCGTCCTTTCCTCAACCCTCAATCTACTATACTGCTTGTGAATGCGCTCATCATCTGTCACCTCGACTACTGCAACATCCTCCTCTGTGACCTACCTGCTAACACTCTCGCACTTCAACAGTCCATCCTTAACTCTGCCGCGCAACTCATTCATCTCTCGCCTTGCTACTCCTCTGCCACCCCCCTTTGCAAATTCCTTCACTGGCTCTCAATTTCCCAGCGTATCCAGTTCAAACTACTAACACTGACCTACAAAGCCATCCATAACCTTTGTCTTCCATACATCTCTGAACTAATCTCCCGATATATTCCCTTAAGTAATCTCCGGTCCTCCCAAGACCTCCTTCTCTCCTCCACACTTATTCATTCCTCACCCAATCGCCTCCAAGATTTCTTCCGAATATCCCCCATCCTCTGGAATTCTGTGCCTCAACACGTCTGATTAGCTTCCACATTTGGATCCTTCAGACGGAACCTGCAAACCCATCTCTTTAAACAAGCCTACAGCCTGCCATGACCTTGCTGCCACCTCAACACCAGAGCTACTGCAACCCCCCAACCTACTGTCTCCTTCCCCATTCCTGCAGAATGTAAACCCGCAAGGGCAGAGTCCTCTTCCCTCTGTACCAGTCTATCATTGTTAGTTTGTTTACTGTAAGTGATATCTGTATTTGGTATGTAACTCCCTTCTCATGTACAGCACCATGGAATCAATGGCGCTATATAAATAAATAATAATAATAACAACAAAAACCTCTCCATGGAATCAATATCACACTTGTATGACATTCTTACTGTGCAATTAAATGTTTGCATTACTCTACATAATAGGACTTGTGTGGTCCAATAGTGCTCCATGCTTAATAATCATCCATGAAGATAACAGGAAAATAACAGGAACATAAGCATTAAGCAGAGAGCTGAGTTTGAGTCAAATTTCCTGAAATTTGCGATTCTGCACAAATTTGAATATTCTGATTCAATTTGTGAGGATGGGACCAAATAAAAAATAAAATTCCCCCTATAAGGCCGGTTTCACACGTACGTATATTTCCTGTACCGGAAAAAACGGTATCGTAGATATCCGTGTCCAGTGTGTCCATGTATGTCACATGTGTAGCAACCATGTGCCACATCAGGAACACACATACCGGCGCTTGGGAATCAGTGTACAGTTAGCACTGTTTCCAAACGCCGGGTGCTGAACGCTGCCCTCATCACGGTTCCCTGCCAGCGCTGTGATCAGCACCAGCAGGGACAATGATGAGGGTAGTAATGTCCGCTCCAACAGTGTCCGACTGTAAAAATAAGAATAAAATAAAAAATGTATACTCACCTGTCCTAAGCGTCCCCCGCTGTAATCCATGCGACTGGTCAGCAGAGGAGCCGGGGAAAATGAGCTGCTCCAGCGAGCGGCCCCAGAGCTGCGCTCAGTGAGTGACAGGACACCACTCCTGAGCTCAGTGGAGGTCCGGGCCCACTCGCTGCAGGAGTCATTCTCCCTGGCTCCACTGCTGATTGGTCGCATGGATTACAGCGGGGGACCCTTAGGACAGGTGAGTATAAGGATTTTTTATTTTATTCTTATTTTTACAGGTGGATACTGTGGAAGAAGACAATACTACCCTCATCATTGTTTCTCTTGTGCTGATCGCAGCATCAGCAGGGAACAATGATGAGGGCAGCGTTCAGCACCCGGCGCTTGGGAACAGCGCTAACCATACGCTGATTCCCAAGCGCGGGTCATTTACATGAGCCTTGCAAGCTGTAAGATGCAATACTTGTGGGAGGACAGGTGTATTGCTAATGTGATGCAAATTGATGAGTACTACTGTAGATAGCCACGTTTTTAGGCCCTCACTATAAAAGCAAAATGGGGGAATTTTTTACAGCTTCCAAATGGGAGTTCAAATTGACTTTATAACAAGATAAGTTCTGTTACCTGCTCTGCAAAGCTTTTGTCAAGCGAATACCTGCTGACCACACAACAGACCAGCAGACTCCTCTACAATTCACAGAGACACAACATTTCTCTGCCTGTGCCAGGGCTCCAACACGTAGAACTCCAACAAGTAGCTTAAGCATAAGCAACACCTACAGTATATTTGCCATGATGGAACAGATGTTTTATCTGCCATTACGACAACCTAGTGCACTTTAGCAAATACAGACGCAATGGCCAAACAGCATGGTTCATTCATATACAGAATGTGTACTTTCTCAGGGAAATACCCTCAGCCCTAATCCCATGGACTTTTGGGTCAGTAAATTGAACCAGTGGCTAGCACTGGTCTAGTTTACTAATGATGTACTATCGTATCCAGCCTCCTGTGCCATGTCAGCAGAGGTACTCAGTGTGGCCGGTGGATTTGGCACACCAAAATGCAGGAAGTTATCTATCAACATGGAAAATCTAAAATTTGTCAGAATGAATCTGAAAATTTGTCCACACTTCGATGCACTGATGACTGATGCCAATGATTAAACTGACCACACAATCTGTCAGCCTGCCTGACTGTCCATTGACTGTCTTCTACACCGTTCTACTGCTACCAGTGCCATTAAACCAGACATAGTCGGGCATCCACTCCCTGTCCATCATGTCATCTTTACTGTGGTACTGCTGCTGCTGGGTCTCCCATTGCTGGTCTACACATCTCCTTGCCTTCCCTGTCCTCACTCTCTACCATGCTGCTCCTGCTACAGCCACTGCACAGCCACACATCTCCTGGATGGTTACTGTATTTCATAGTGCTGGACTGTTCTGCTACTGCTGGGCTTGCTGCCAGGGCTGCCAATAATGACCCTAAACTCCTAGCCTGCCCTGTTCTAACTCCTTACCGTGCTACCATCCCAGCCACTACACAGTCACACCAGTCACACATCTCTTGGCTGCCCACTGTGTTTCACAGTGCTAGACAGTACTAAGGATGCAGGGAAATGTACTATATTGAGGGTGCACAAACATGAAGCACCTTCCAAAGTAGGGCTACTTTTTGTAAAATAGTCTTTTTTTGTCTCCCTAAAAAAAGGATTATTTTTGGATGGCTTGATAAAAAGCTTTTGTAATTGCCTAATCATTTTGTGATTAGCAAATCAGATGCAGATCCCACAAACATGAATCATTTTTCAATCATAGTTGAGGAACAATAACTTCTTCACTTTCAAAACAGTACACCTAATTAAAGAAATAATTTTCGGATGACCTTTGAAAAAGCTATTGCTTCTTAGTTTAGCAAACTGGTAAGCTCTTGTTAATTCCCAAACGGGGATTATTTTTAACTCAACTGTGTGCACTGCTTGTGTCTAAACAACAGCAAGACATGCATCTGCCCCTAAAAAGCAATAATTTATAGACATTTTATACAATGTAAGTAGCTTACAAGCGCCTAAAATGCTGTTACCATCTGTTTTCTTCTAACTAGATAGTTTTAGGTCACTTGGACATTAAAAAGACTGCTTGCATTACAGAGCTCAAAACAGATTAAATATACTCTAAGGGGAACTCTTCACATAGTTTTCAGTCAATTAAAGGCTTTTAGTTATGCGATACACTGTAAATCGAATTTCTGGGGAAAATTTGTCAAAGTTGGTGAATTTGAATTTCAAAAGATACACTCATTTCTAGTTTCCACCTTGATGTTCTCCTTTGAAACCAGTTTTGGCACTGTATGGTGAAGCCACAAACACTTGAGAAGCCTGGGGAGCTTTGGATGTTGCTTTGGGAACATCTTCTATGAGTTGTCACATTATTGGTAGGTGTATGTTGGTATATGGTTGTCACTAGAGATGATCAAATCTTTTGAAATATGAATTTGCTAGCTTTGGGAAATTTTCCGCAAATCAAAGATACTCGAATTGCCCCCAAAAGATATGTATAACATTCTGAGGTCTCCTAGGACTGTATCCAACCCATTTCAAGTTTCTAACACAAAAACAGACAGCAATAGTAACATCAAATTGACCTCCACATATATGACTATAGGTTATTGGATGGTAACCATTCTTCACTGCTGTTTTGTTACACACACACTCTATCTGCACAGTTTAATCATAGTTTTTGGCTTTTCTCCCCATCTCTATTGCTAAACAGTGAGCTGTGACATTCTCTCACTAAACAGGTTCATCCTAAAATACTTGTTGCTCTGCATGCTATATGATGTGAGGTGCTATACTATATAGTGGCAGTGCTATACAATGTGATGTCACATTCCAACATTAGTGGTAAAATACAGACAGAAATTAGGGCATACTGGTATACAGATTTTCAGATCTGCAGTATGTAATTTCAGTGGACAGGGTTTCCTGCAGAAAAATTTGTGACAAAAGTATATATATAGCTATATAGATATATACACATATACATACACAGTGGGGAAAATAAGTATTTGATACACTACCGATTTTGCAAGTTTTCCGACCTACAAAGAATGGAGAGGTCTGTAATTTTTATCTTGGGTACACTTCACCTGTGAGAGACAGAATCTTAAAATAAAAACCAGAAAATCACATTGTATGATTTTTAAATAATTCAATTGCATTTTATTGCATGAAATAAGTATTTGATACAATAGAAAAACAGAACTTGATATTTGGTTACAGAAACCTTTGTTTGGAATTACAGAGGTCAGACGTTTCCTGTAGTTCTTGACCAGGTTTGCACATACTGCAGCAGGGATTTTGGCCCACTGCTCCATACACATCTTCTCCAGATCTTTCAGGTTTCGGGGCTGTCGCTGGGTAACTTTGAGTTTCAGCTCCCTCCAAAGACTTTCTATTGGGTTCAGGTCTGCAGACTGGCTAGGCAAAATCGGTGGTGTATCAAATAATATATTCTCCACTATGTGAGTGTATATATATTATAAATTAACAGGTATAATTTTTCTTATAAAATATACAATGAATACAATGACAGAGAAGTTGTGAAATGTCACTGCAACCGTGTCAATGGAGATCAAGTTCAGAGGTGGATAGACAGCGCTAGAGCGGCAAGGTAAAAGCACTGTTGTAAGTACGGTATGTATACTAAAGTCTGTTTATAAAAAAAATTCAAATTGGAACCCCTTTAAATGCAGTGCCAAAAATTATGAGCATATTGTTATTAAAAATTATTTTCTTATAAAAAGAAAGAAAATTTAATTTGATAACTTTTATTTATCATAAGTCATAGCTTAACATTATTAAACACCTCCAATGTAATAATTTATTATAAAAAATGTCCTATTGCCCATGTTTTTTGGTATCATAAAGGTATATGGCGTCTTTTAGACACCAGCGTACTCCCATCATTTTTGAAGCAGAATACACTTCAGGGAAATGTCAGTGGTGTTTTTTGGAACATCTTTTGCACGCAGCTTTGATGCCAGCATATTTTTCTTATATTCTATATATAAAATAATGGTGGCTTCTAAGCAGAAGCCACCAGAAGCATGGACAAGTCACTTCTTTATGCCGCTTCATGACTGTTGAAGCCTTAAGCGGTTAGAGGTGACAAAAGACTGACCATATGCACAGCAAGTTGTTTTGATGTTGCTGTGCATATGTTCATTCTTTTATATGTTTCTTTATTAGAGTTTTTTCAGGCATTTTGAAAAGGCGGAATCCGCCTGAAAAATATGTTGTGTGCACATGCCCAAGGTGCACATAATGGCGCCACACAGAAAAACATATGCCTTGGCAGAAGAAACTGTTGAAAACAATAATATATGAGCATTGGCTACTCGCCTGCTTCCCAGACAGCACAACTTGTGTGTAAACGCTCTTGTAACTTGCTTTCTTATGAATGAGACACCCCAGTGATATTCTCTGCCCAGGGCAGATCATCAAAGCATGAGCCTCGGGGCTGTACTCTTGTGATATTTCAATGTTCTGCTTCCCTTTGTGTTTGTAATTGGCTTCTCAGCTTTTTGCTGTAACAGTGTATCTGTCAATCAACATCAGATATTGCTGACCAAATATGTACAATGTATTGTCTACATGTGTTTAGTAAAGACAAACTGGGGCAATGGAGAAAATAATTTAACTGTGCAAAATTAGTTGCTTAATTTCTCATTTAATGTTAGGTGTATATATTCCTGTGCAATATATTGCCTACGGTTTACGATTGTCAGTGTAAGGAAACTGACCATACATGAGGTTATCACCCATGCCATTACTGATAATCTTATAAGCACTGAGACTGTTTTGAAGCATTATTTAGGCCGATTACTGCACTTCTGGGAAGCTAATGTCCGCCAGTTCTTGTTGGAGTCATCTTCAAGACCATTATTACTATACTGAAGATTGGGTAGTCAAGCTGAACCTGAACCCTGAACTCTGCCATTGATTTTACTGATCATTGACCTTGGCCCGTTCATTCTTTGGTACATATTAAAGTTGTCTGCTGAGCCATTTTGGCTTCTTCCAAGTCAAGTCTAGAAAAGGCAACCCATTTACAATCTTAACTTCATTTAAATTGATTTGCCAGACTAATCATCTTAGGTTTGCTCTACATACTGTGAGTTAAGCTTTGACCTTTGACCCATGAGTCTTGTATATGTACAAATACTGTTTTAGCAAAGAGTTACTTTATAAACTGACAACCTGGAGAACATAAAATGAGGCAGCATTTAAATGTGAATTGTTTTGCCTAGGAAATTTTAAGGAAAGTGTGTCTAATGAGGACCTGTCACATCTTCTGCCATTTTTGTTAAAAGGGGTGGTCAGGTAGCTAAAATGTATTTTCTAACTATCTATCTTTATACCCGATCCACTTTTATAATTTTTTTTATTACACAATACCCTACACTTTTCCCTATCTACCTAATCTCTAAATAGGTCTTTTTTACTGTACTTCCTGTGATATTTCGTTTGAGAGGAGTCTCAAACGTAACATTACCGGACACTGGGGCTGTACTCACTCCAGGCAGCGTTCATATCCCCCCTTGGAACAGGACTCACAGGGGACAGAGCTGCAGTTACTCACTAGTTTGTTGCATTGCTGCAACCTCTGAAGATGTCCTGGATCCTGGATTTTGTACGCTGTGGCAGAGGTGGCACTCCGCTTCTATCTCTGTTGCCACTGTAGCTTCTAACTGTGAAAGATGTCAGCAGGGGGCAGAGATAGCAGCAGTGAGTTGCACTAACACTGTCCTACAGCTTCTCAAATGAGTCTTCATCAGGAGATGGTGATAGACGTAGTTGTGGCGCCCCTGAGGGTTCAGTTGCCACAGAGGTGCTGCACCTCACTCAGAGGTGTGGTGCCTCCCTTCACTCAGGTAAGGAGGGAGTGTACCTGTGGACTGTCTAAGAACTGTGAGTAAATCTTGGATGACTGTGTGACACCCCAGGGGTCTGGTTGTCACAGTGATAGAGATATTACGTCTGAGAGCAGGTGGGAGGTCCTTTGGTCAGGGATCCTGTGCATGCCACACCTCCTGCCCAGCCTTGGGAGGGGAAGAACTTCCCCTGTATAAACCCGGGGCTGAGGCAGAGTTAGTGAGTCCAGGAAGAGTAGAGACAAGAGCAGCATAGGAAGCAGCAGAGTCACAAGGAGTCAGGGGCTGGCAGCTAAAGAGCTCGCCCTGACTAAGAAGATTCTTTACCGGACCCGGAGTCCGAGGCTGTGGGGACTAACTTCTACCCAGCAGCAGAATCCGTCAGGCAGGGGATTTCAGGTCCCCTGGCCCAGAAGCCCGAAGGCCCGGTCACACGCGTGGGACCAGCACCGCCATCGTGGAGCGGAAGCCATTAGAAGGCCCCGAGTCACCGGCCATACGGGTGAGCACCACACGGTACACTCAGGGACGTGGGCTACTTACATCAGCTTCTAGCAAGGTAGCCAGAAGAGTACAGTCAGCTTGGGAGGCCTACAACTACGCCTGGCCAGGGGAGATCCCATCTGCTCAAGGACTGACCAGGCCCCGTTCGCTAGCAAGTACTCCGGGAGGGTCTATCGTTGTTACCAGTAAAGACCCTGAACGCTACCATACCGTCTCTGAGTGGTTCCTGCTACCCCCATCATCCACGTCGGCTGCCCTGAGGCCATACCCCTCCCGTTGGGGGTTATACTATCACGCTGCACCATCCTTCCACCGGCCTCAGCGGTCTGCCCTGCAGCAGCAGCCCCCTGGCTGCATTCAACGGGTGGCGTAGTCATCAACCATTTTCTACCGCTAACAGACTGCCGTCCAGTTTGACTCCCTGGGCACGGACCGGGTCACCGCCACGAGACTACAACCCTAAACAGATCCGGCTCCGGGTAAGCTCCCGCGTGCGCAACGCAGCGCGACACAGGCCCAGGGGCGCGTCAACTTTGGCGTAGTCGGCAGGATCACGTGCCCGCAACCACCGGGTACTGCGTGCCTGAAAAGCAAAGACTGTTCAAACTTACCAGTGGTGAAGATTCCCGCCATCGGTGAAAGATTCCCGCCATCCGGCGCCATCTTCAGCCTTCTTCCCGCCATCGGTGAAGTTTCCCGCCATCCGGCGCCATCTTCAGCCTTCTTCCCGCCATCCGTGGAGTTTTCCCGCCATTGGACGCCATCTTGAGGACGCCGCGCGGGAAGAAGAGGGGCGTGGACTCCGAAAGCGCGCGAGAACTGAAGCCCCGCCTCACGTCCGGACGTTGCGTAAGGTCCTGGAAGGAGCCCAGCAGACGCCGACGTCACAGGAGCGCGACGGAAGGTCCTCAACCCTGACGATCCACTGCGGAGCCGCGGCCTACGGAACAGGATCATCGCAAGGTAGGCCACGGTCCACTAGGGGGGAGGAAGATGTCGGATACGGAGGAGAGCTCCACTGCCTCAACCCCCGCCAGCGCTACCGCTGTTGCAGTTATGCCCTTCACCATGCCCTATATCCCGGGAGCAGCTTGGCTACCCCAGTACTCAGGGGAGTCACATACCCTGCATGACTTTAGAGAAAAGCTGGATAGCCTCTTCCAGGTGTACCCCCTCACAGAAGAGCAAAAAGTGAGCATCCTGGTGGCCCAACTAACTGGGGCAGCCAAAAGGGAAGTAAAATCCTGGCCACCTGGGAGGAAGACTGTCGCAGGGATACTAACCCGGCTGAAGGACACCTTTGATACCCGCACCTCAGCCGAGATTAAACTTAGATTCTACGGGTGCAAGCAGCGAGCGCATGAGAGTATAAGGGACTATGCACTCAACCTACAAGAGGCCCTGAGGGCCATTAAGCAGACCGACCCTAATGGAGTGGGAAACGAGGACAGGCTGTTGACCGAACAATTTATAGAGGGTTTATATTGCAATGCCCACCGCACCCAGTTGCGGGCAATGGCCTTACAGGACCCTCATCTAGAATTTGCACAGTTCAAGGACAGAGCCATCCGGGTGCTCCGAGAACCGGCACCAGGTGGCGTTGTGACCCACAGACGCCCCACTACCACTTACTACCAGGAGGCGGCGCCCTTGTCAGCAGGGCCTGTGGGAGCTGATGCGCAGGCTTTGGACAATGACCCGGCTCCAGACCTACACCATCAGGTCCAAGAGCTAGCTAAAAGCGTTGCTGCGCTAACCCGAACTGTGCAGTCTTTACAGGTTTCCACTCCAGGGAAGATCCAGCTGGCATCCGGACCGGAGGACATCCCGTGGCATCGACCAAGGAGGACCCCACCGGCCAGAGGAAGACCCAGTGACCGATACAGCGAGGACGGACGACCCATCTGCCGCCGCTGCAATCAACCCGGACATATGGAAAGGTACTGTTCTTTAAACGGGCACAACCTGGGGTAGAGGGCCAACCCCCAGGAAAAAGATCACCAGGCCCATCGAACTGGCGCGACAGATATGTGGGAGGACGTCCAGTCTTGCCTGTGGTACTGGATGGCATTCCCATGAGTGCCCTACTGGACACCGGGTCACAGGTCACCACCATCCCGTACGTGCTCTTCAAGCAGTACTGGAATGACTCGGATATTACCCGCTACCCTGACGACGACTTGAGTATCATCGCCAGCAATGGTCAGCCCGTGCCACAGATCGGATTTAAAGAGGTGACCATCAAAATTGGTAGAGTCGAACTGGCCGCACAGGGACTGATCATTGTAGATATTGACAAACATGAGAGTCACCCAAAAATAACTCTAGGAACTAATGTAATTGAAAATTGTCTTGCAGAGGTGATTTTCCTTTTACAGCAGGTTGCCAAGAATGCCAGCTCCGGCGAGCAGCGGGTGCTCCAGAAAGAGATCCGGGCACTGATGCAACGGCAACAAGTGGAACTCTCCGGCGGTGAGATTGGTAGCGTAAGAATGTGTGACCCTTTTCCTATTGCCATGCCCCCAAAAAGTGAAATGATGATTTGGTGCCGGGCAGCTATTGGTCTGAGAGGTAGAGATTACCAGGCAATGGTAGAACCAGTTTACTCAGACAGTAGGCCCACCATTTTGACAGCACGGGGGGTGGTCAATGTACGCCATGGGAGGGTGCCCGTTCGCATAATAAATATCGGGGAGAGGGAAGTGTACCTGCCCCGGTATGCCACGCTAGCCAAATTATATACCACTAATCAAAATTCTATACAATCTGTGGAGCCCTTGCCTCCATCTCACCCGGAGGAAGGTAACGGCTCTAAGAAAGACATGGAGGACTGGTGTCAGCAACTACATCTGGGTACTGACTCCACTCCCTCACACCAGAAACAAGGAGTCTATCGGGTGGTTCAAGAGTATGAGAGAGTGTTTAGTAAACACCCGTTAGACTTCGGGCGAGTCAAGGGGGTAGAACACCGCATCCCCACGGGAGATCATCCTCCCATAAAAGAGAGGTATCGACCCGTACCCCCTGCACATTACCAACACGCCAAGGGGATGCTTAGAGACATGAAGGAGGCTGGGGTAATCCGGGATAGCTGTAGCCCCTGGGCAGCCCCACTAGTTTTAGTCAAAAAGAAAGACAACACCATGAGGATGTGTGTAGATTACCGGAAAATCAACCGTATCACACACAAGGATGCGTACCCCTTACCAAGGATAGAGGAGTCATTGGCTGCTTTAAGATCTGCTAACTTCTTCTCTACCTTGGATCTCACTAGCGGGTACTGGCAGGTTCCTGTAGCAGAGGCGGACCGGGAGAAGACCGCATTCACCACCCCGATGGGACTTAGCGAGTTCACCTGCATGCCGTTCGGACTCTGCAACGCCCCAGGAACCTTCCAACGATTAATGGAGTGCTGTCTGGGCCACAGAAACTTCGAGACGGTCCTGTTGTACCTGGACGATGTCATCGTATACTCCAAAACTTATGAGGACCACCTGAAACACCTGGCGGAGGTGTTCGAAGCTCTGGCGAGTTACGGCCTAAAGGTGAAACCCTCCAAGTGTCACCTCCTGAAACCAAAGGTGCAATACCTGGGACACGTGGTGAGCGCTGACGGAGTGGCTCCCGACCCCGATAAGATCACCGCAATTAAGGGATGGCCAAGCCCCTCCAGCGTAAAAGAAGTGCGGCAGTTCCTAGGGTTGGTAGGCTACTACCGAAGGTTTATTCCCGGTTTCACCAAAAAGGCAGCACCTATGCAGGACCTCCTGATAGGCCAGTCCCGGAAGGCCAAGAACCAGAAGCCGCCCTTCAAATGGGAAAAGCTAGAAGAAGAGTCCTTCCGCCAGCTGAAGATGGCCCTCACGGGGGATGAAATCTTGGCGTACCCGGACTATAGCCAGCCCTTCATCCTCTACACCGACGCCAGTAACATCGGGCTAGGAGCCGTACTGTCCCAGATTCAGCAGGGGAGAGAACGAGTAATCTCCTATGCCAGCCGAAAACTGCGACCCACCGAAAGGAACCCCGAAAATTACAGCTCATTTAAGCTAGAGTTCCTGGCCGTGGTATGGGCAGTCACCGAGCGCTTTAGGCATTACCTCGCTTCTTCCCGGTTCACCGTATACACGGATAACAACCCGCTGACACACCTGGACACGGCAAGACTCGGTGCCCTGGAGCAGAGGTGGATGGCCCGTCTGTCCAACTACGAGTTCACAATTAAATACCGGGCAGGGCGCTCCAATACCAACGCGGACGCCCTGTCCAGGATGCCCAACCTGCCGGACGGAGGAGAAGATCCGGAGGGACTGGAAGAAGTTGAACTCCCTGCGTTCCACCGTCATGGGACTATCCAGTATTCCCACCGGGTAAGGAGTAAGCAGGCTGCTACGTTGAACCCCTTACCTCACTACAACTGGGCGGAAACGCAAGACAGCGACCCTGCCGTCCGACTGGTGAAGGAGATGCTGACTCGCCCGGAGGCTAGCCTGGAATCAGACGCTCCAGAGGAAGCCAAACAACTATGGGCAGAGAAGAGTCGACTGTTCCTTTACAAGGGGAAGTTGTGCCGCAGAATGGTTAACTCCAGGACGCATGAGCTACTCTGGCAAGTAGTGGTGCCACGAAGAGACGCAGCCATGGTGATGGAGGCATACCACGACGGAGCTGGACACTTCGGGTGGAAAAAGCTGGAGTTCCTACTGCGCGAGCGGTTCCACTGGGTAGGCATGAGGGGAACCATCGAGAAGTGGTGCAGAGACTGTGGCCCGTGCAATCTGAGAAGGAAGGACCGGGCCAGCCAGAAGACTCCCCTGCAGTCCATCGTCACCCGGCAACCGTTGGAACTGGTAGCCTTGGATCATGTAAAACTGACCCCCAGCAGAAGTGGCTACGTCTACGCGTTAACCATCGTGGATCATTACTCCCGGTTTCTGGTTGTCGTCCCCGTCAAGGACTTAACGGCTCGAACAGCAGCTAGAGCCTTCCAGCAGCACTTTTGCCGTCCACACGGGTACCCGGACCAAGTGCTGACGGACCAGGGACCTGCCTTTGAAGCGGAGGTCTTCCAGGAATTCTGCAATCTGTATGGCTGCCGGAAGATAAGGACGACACCCTACCATCCGCAAACTAATGGACTTTGTGAGAAAATGAACCAGGTGGTAATGGATCTTCTAAAAACGTTGCCCCTGGAAGAACGCAGTCTGTGGCCTGAGAAGTTGCCCGATCTGGTGGACCTATACAACCACATCCCGGTAGGTTCCACCAACTGTACCCCGGCTTACCTAATGAGGGCAAGACCTGGTAAGTTACCTGTTGACCTGGAAATGGGAGTCCTGACGCCCGAGGACACTTCACCAGAAACGGACTGGGACACAGAGAGGCAGCAGCAGTACCGGAAAGTACAGGAGAGCGTGGAGCGAAGTCTCTGTCAGGCTAGGGAAAGACAAGAGAAGACTTACAACCAGTATGCTCCCGCTGTTCCCCTGGTACCCGGAGAGCAGGTCTTGAAGAGGAAGAGACGGCTCCACAAGTTGGACGACCAGTGGGAGAAGGACCCGTACACCGTACTGCCCTCAAGCCACGAGAACCCGAAGGTCTGTACCATCAGTAAAGACGGAGGGGAAACCACAGCCATTGTATCCCGGGACCACCTGAAGAAGTGCCCCGAACAACTGAGGAACCCTGAGGAGGAACAGGAAGACCATCGACCCGTGGAAGAAAGGGAAGATATGGTTAGTACCGTGCTCGGGGACTTCCCTCGGTCTTGGACTCAAGTCAATGGTGCAGTTGTGGTACCCGTACTCACCTTCCTCCAACCATCATCCCAAGAACCTACGGAGCAACGGGTAGAGCTGGAAGAGCAGCCGGTCCAGGAGGCAGAAGACTCCACCCAAGCGGAACAGGAGAATCCACCCTCTGCTTATAGTGAGCCTGCCGTACCCCTAGTGAGACAAAGAGCCGGTAGACAGCTGCCCAGTTTACCCTTGACAGCTCCTACACCCTGTAGTTCAGGGCCAGACAGTCAGCTCCGTAGGTCCACTAGGGCCACTAGAGGCCAGTTACCCGCACGTTGGAGGATCTAAATGTTTAAGTTGTTTTACAATGTTTACCTGTTTATTGTTGCTTGTGTGTAATTTTGTGTTTCTAGTTGTTTTTAGGAGTCTTCGGTGGATTTACCGGGAATCCTTTGTATATAGTTGGAGCGTAACCCAGGATGGACTAGAGACTGTTAAGGACTCGGGGTAGGACAGACCCCTACCTGGTTACGTCTCCCTGTGTTGGTGAAATGGACACCTTTGTTTTTCTTCAAAGACTGCACCCGGTTGCGGACATCCGTGACCATCTTATTGTGTTTCCTTATTGTATTTTATTGTTCTTTGATATACCTTGTTATATTTTTCTAAAAAGTGTTTAGTCCCGGAGTACTAAATTTCACTAGGGGGGAGTGTGACACCCCAGGGGTCTGGTTGTCACAGTGATAGAGATATTACGTCTGAGAGCAGGTGGGAGGTCCTTTGGTCAGGGATCCTGTGCATGCCACACCTCCTGCCCAGCCTTGGGAGGGGAAGAACTTCCCCTGTATAAACCCGGGGCTGAGGCAGAGTTAGTGAGTCCAGGAAGAGTAGAGACAAGAGCAGCATAGGAAGCAGCAGAGTCACAAGGAGTCAGGGGCTGGCAGCTAAAGAGCTCGCCCTGACTAAGAAGATTCTTTACCGGACCCGGAGTCCGAGGCTGTGGGGACTAACTTCTACCCAGCAGCAGAATCCGTCAGGCAGGGGATTTCAGGTCCCCTGGCCCAGAAGCCCGAAGGCCCGGTCACACGCGTGGGACCAGCACCGCCATCGTGGAGCGGAAGCCATTAGAAGGCCCCGAGTCACCGGCCATATGGGTGAGCACCACACGGTACACTCAGGGACGTGGGCTACTTACATCAGCTTCTAGCAAGGTAGCCAGAAGAGTACAGTCAGCTTGGGAGGCCTACAACTACGCCTGGCCAGGGGAGATCCCATCTGCTCAAGGACTGACCAGGCCCCGTTCGCTAGCAAGTACTCCGGGAGGGTCTATCGTTGTTACCAGTAAAGACCCTGAACGCTACCATACCGTCTCTGAGTGGTTCCTGCTACCCCCATCATCCACGTCGGCTGCCCTGAGGCCATACCCCTCCCGTTGGGGGTTATACTATCACGCTGCACCATCCTTCCACCGGCCTCAGCGGTCTGCCCTGCAGCAGCAGCCCCCTGGCTGCATTCAACGGGTGGCGTAGTCATCAACCATTTTCTACCGCTAACAGACTGCCGTCCAGTTTGACTCCCTGGGCACGGACCGGGTCACCGCCACGAGACTACAACCCTAAACAGATCCGGCTCCGGGTAAGCTCCCGCGTGCGCAACGCAGCGCGACACAGGCCCAGGGGCGCGTCAACTGCACTGAGCTACCTCCGTTCCTTTCTTTTGCCGGCGCCATTTCCCTCCCTGCACTACAACGCCCAGCGCACCTCCATTTATCTACACTGCCCTGAGGCCTGCTCCACCTGTAGGGAGCCGTTCCATCTCAAGCTGCCCTAACATCTGCCTCAGAGAACTGCTGCAGCGCTGGTGATCCTCACCAGACACCACAGGTGGCATCACGACAATTTCCCCAACGAATAATTTTCCCTTTTCAGTGACCGCCCTCGGCCACGGACCGGGCCAGCCACTGTGATATCCCCCGGCTACCGGAGGCCCGGCTGCCGAGTGCCCCACCGCCCTGGGGGCACGTCAGATCTTGGCGTCACGAACAGGATGCGTGACAAGCCCGTTATTAGCGGGTACTGTGCGCCTTAAGAGACTGTAACCCTTACAGTGGTGAAGTTTTCCCGCCATTCCTGAAGTTTTCCCACCATTTTTCCTGTTGCCGCGTGGGAAGAAGAGGGGCGTAACCGCTGGAAGCGCGCGAAGCCCAGGATACGCCCCACCCCTGACGTCGAATCAGGAAGTGCAAGGTCCTGGAAGGAGCTCGGAGGACGCTCTGACATCAGACGCGAGCGACGTAAGGTCCTGAAAGAAGACTGTCGTCCGCGGAGCTGTGGCCTACCTGAAAAGAAAGTGAAGAAGGTAGGCTCCGGTTCACCAGGGGGGCGCAACCATGGCCGACGACCAGCAAGACGCCGGAGCACCGGATAACGCTCCCTACCGGAATCTCTACCCTGGTGACTACGTCACCTACACCAGGCATAGAGGTGAAAGGGGCTGGTATGCCCTGAATGTCCACAGGGTGGTGGAGGAGAGCAAACCCTCACCATCTAGAGCTGATGACCCGGCTGGGCCAGCATATTGTGGACAGGTGCTATCCCGGAGGGAGCACCATTATTGAACTGCCGAAAAGTACTGTACAGAGTCACCCGTAAGGGTGCAGTATTGAAAATGTTTTTTTCTTTATAGTGTGTGTTTTGCATAATTACCCATCAGGGTATTCAGATTCCAGGCTGGGGACTGTGAACAGCCAGAAACTTATAATGTTTGATAAATGTGACCTGCAATGTTTAAGTGAAGTGCTTCCCATAAAGGGAAGAAATGTTTTATTGTCTTGTATATAATGCATTCTAAAAATTTGCATGTCATGTATGCCATGTTTTGCTCTGTTCCAGCCCGCGGACGTGCTGTGTTTTACCAGGGGGGAATGTGCCGCCCCTGAGGGTTCAGCCGCCACAGAGGTACTGCACTTCACTCAGAGGTGTGGTGCCTCCCTTCACTCAGGTAAGGAGGGAGTGCTGCCCGGATCCCCAAACACCTGCATCCAACACTACACTGCTCCAGGCCCGCTGGAGGGGTAACATGCAGAGCGCAGCTGCTGAGCCCTTACCCTGGCTGGAGTGGGGGGAACCAAAGGTAGGGGGAACCAGTAGTGGATGTGGGCGGAGGAAGTAGTTTATTGGAGCACTCATACAGTAAAGATATAAAAAGAAGCCATCTTAGAATAGTGCAGTTCAGTCGGTGAGAGGAGAGAGTGAAGACAGTCAGGGAGCAGAGTCTCAGTCAGAGCTCTGCTCCCCAAGCAGGGCCTAGCCTCAGAGGCCCAGGAGGGGAGCAGGGAGGAAGCTCCGTTCTGAAGAAGGGGTCCTAGGGAGTACAGCGAGTGCAGGCGGCACCCGTACACCCCGAACCTGCCAGGTGTCAGGAGGATCTAGGCCACAAAAAGGGGACCGGCCCCTGGCCCAGTCGTGCAGCTTCAAGCCTCGGCTGGAAAAACCGGAGGCTTCTGGCTTTTATAGCCAGTAGCCAAATCCCCACTCCAATCCAAGTAAGGTCAAGCAGGTCTGTGTAACTCCGTCGGACAGGGGGGACCTCAGAGCACCCGAACAGGATTCACAGTGGGAAGCGCAGGGCAGGAGGGAGTAAGACCCAGCGTGAAGTCGGTCTAGAAAGGCAGTGGGGTTCTGCCAGGTACGCCCGAGCTGCCAGAGGAAGGACTGAACCCCTGCCCGGTGAACGCAGTGCACCTGTGGACTGTCTAAGAACTGTGAGTAAATCTTGGATGACTGCACTGAGCTGCCTCCGTTCCTTTCTTTCACCGGTGCCATTTCCCTCCCTGCACTACAACGCCCAGCGCACCTCCATTTATCTACACTGCCCTGAGGCCTGCTCCACCTGTGTGGAGCTGTTCCATCTTAAGCTGCCCTAACATCTGCCTCAGAGGACTGCTGCAGCGCTGGTGATCCTCACCAGACACCACAGGTGACGTCACGACAATTTCCCCAACGAATAATTTTCCCTTTTCAGTGACCACCCTGGGCCACGGACCGGGCCAGTCACCGTGATATCCCCCGGCTACCGGAGGCCCGGCTGCCGAGTGCCCCACGGCCCTGGGGGCACGTCATAGTGAGTGAGACAAGCGCCGCCACCTGATGATGACTCATTTTAGGGTGGTGGTAGAAGCTGTGGGGTGGCGCTGGTGTCACCCACGGCTCATATCTGTCTCCTGATAATGTCTTCTTTCACAGAAGCTTTGGCAGCGGCGTAGACAGAAACAGAGTGATGGCGCTGCACTCATATCTGCCACAGTGTCCATCAGCCAGGATCCAGGATGACTTCAGAGGGGGCAGCAATGCAACAAACTAGTGAGTAACTGTAGTGCTGCTCCCTATGATGTTCTGTTCTAGGAGGAGCGATGGATACTGTGAGAAGTGAGTGCAGTCCAAGCCTCCAGTGACATCATTTTTGAGACTCCTCTCAAAAGAGACGTCACAGGAGGTTCAGTAAAAAAAACTATTTAGAGATTAGGTAGATAGGGAAAAGTGTAGGGTATTGTGTAATTAAAAAAAAAATTACAAAATGGAATGTTTTTTTATATGCTCATATGAACTTAGTCTATGGGTTGTATGCATTTGTAGTTAAGGGTTTTGCATCAGTTTAGAGGATGACTTTTTAAAATAACAGATAGGTATTCTGACCCATGCTGCTTTCGGGTCTTGAGTAAGTTAAAGAGGCTGTTTAGGTTATGTAGTTGTTGTTCCCAAGAAGGAAAATTTTTAGCGAAACATACATTATATGAGCAAAAGTATTAAGACTCACCTATTAATTCCTTAATTTAGGCTTTACTTTCAGTCTCTTTGCCATGTAGTTTGCCTTTACTAACATTACTGACAGAATGGGTCATTCTAAAGAGCTCACTGAATTCGAGATTGCTACTGCAATAATTGTAACAAGTCAGTTTGTAAAATTTCCCTCCTAAATACTCCATAATCAGCTGTGACTGGTGTTATTTAAAAGTGGTAGCATTTATGAATCACAGAAACTTACAGACCATGTAAAGTTAAAGAGCGGAGTTGTCGTGTGCTAACACCCATAGTCCATAAAAGTCACCAATTCTCTGCTGACTCAATAACTACAGAGTCCAAACCTAAGGTGGCATCAGCACAAAAACTATGCCAGCAGCTTCAGAGCTTTTGTTTCCGTAGCTGAGAAAACCTAATGTCACCAAGCACAATGCCGATCTTCAGATGGAGCGAAAATATATTCTGTGAAGTGATGAATCACTCTTCTCTATCTGACAGTCTAATGGATGAATCTGAGTTTGGTGAATGCTAGGAGAAATTACCTTCGTGACAGCATTGTGCCAATTGTGAACTTTGGTGGAGGAGGAATAATGCTACAGGGTTGTTTTTCAGGGGTTAGCCTAGGCCCAGCAACACCACCTGTCGGCACTCCCGCATGGTTCCCTACCTCCCTGTGGGGACGCTGGCAAACTCACTGCTCCGGCCGCGGCAGCATCCTCACGCCCCTCTCCCTCTTTCTCTTGTGCAAGCAACTATGACTACCGGTGGCGCGCCCAGTGCAAGTGTGCGCTCCCTTGCTGTTAAGGGGGCAGTGTGCGTACCTGCAAAGATGCCCCCCACCAATAGCTGGGAGGCATCTTGTATAAAAGGCACCCTCCCCAATAGGGAGGTGTCTGAGCATTCTCTATAGTTATTTAGTGGTAGTGGGATTGTGCAACTGTATGTTGCCAGGTTCTCCATCCTTAGATTACTATAGTTATTTCCTCATCTTGTACTGTCCCTGTAGTTTATACATTACTCTGAAGCTGCTCCGGCGGTACCTGAGCCCTGTAGCCATGTTGGTGGTATATCAATCGTTTCCCGAGACCTGTGTGTCTGAATGAGTACCTATCTCCGAAGTCCATGTTGTCCATACTGTCTGTCAGTCTCTGAATTCTTTCTGTCTCTTATTCCGCTCCCATGTTCCCGTTCAGCAAACCCAACCCCTGGGATCAGCAGCTGCGGTACCGGGGACTGCCTAGGAGTGGTACCTGGGGGCTACCAGCAGTTCAAACCTGACTCCACCTTCAGGAGCTCCAATGAACACCAGATAGTCGCTTAGCTATGCCCCTCCTATGCAAGCCCGGCCCCGTGGAACAGTGGGTTCACGAATCACGTGCGCGACCAGCGAGCATGACAAACCTCTTATTTGCAGAGAAGGGAAAACTTAATACTTCAGCATATCAAGACATTTTGGACAATTACATGCTTTCAACTTTGTGGGAACAGTTTGAGAATGAACTTTTCTGTTCAAGCATGACTGTGCCCCAATGCATAAAGCAAGGTCCATAAAGGCATGGTGGAGTGAGTTTGGTGTGAAAGAACATAACTGACCTCTCAGAAACCTGAACTCAACCCCTTCAAACACCTATGTTATGAGCTAGAATGATGACTGAGTCAGGACCTCTGTCCTACACCTGTGTCTGACCTCAATGCTCTTCTGGATGAACCGGCAAAATTTTCCATAGACACACTACAAAATCTGGTAGAAAGCTTTCCCAGGAGAGTATAACCCATTATAGCTGCAGACTGGGGGCAAAGTATAGGGTATTGCAAATACCTAAAGAGATGTCATTAGTGTTGAGCATTCCGATACTGAAATATCGGGTATCGGCCGATATTCACGGTATCGGAATTCCGATACTTAATTCCGATACTTTTGCAATATCGTATACCGGAATCGGAAGTTCCCATAATGCAATGAGCCATTTTCATTTTATTCAGCCAATGAGGATCCTAAGAAGTGTGGGCACTTCCTGTTAGGCATGTAGGCATCTTAACTAATGGCATGGCTGTGATTGGCTGCTGAAATGATGTCATGATGCACTATAAAAGCCGCCGCCGCCATTTTGAGCTCACTCTGCTGTGAATTCAGTTAGGGATAGGATGCTGTTGTTCTGAGGGACAGTTTTAGCTACCTATTTGGTCTATTCTGCTTTACCCAAGCTACTTTATAAATCGCTGTGCCTTGCAGTGCTAGTGCACAGTTCTCTGTGCTGTTCACCGCTTTCTGCAAGGTCTCTGTGTGTGAGTGCAGCTCACCCTGTAGTGTGTGCTTCAGCCACGTCTGGTTATAGTGCACTCAGTGTGTGTCACTGCCTCATACATTGTCCTTTTTTGCAAATTCATAATTTTTCCTGATATCTCCTATTAGTGTGGTGGTTCCATCCGTATTCAGCTAAATTGGTTCCAAACACACTATATAGGAGTAGATAGAGAAATTTTTTTGGTCTTGCAGCGCTAGTGCACAGTGCTCTGCATCTGTACTGTTCACCGCTGTCTGCAAGGTCTGGTGTGTGAGTGCAGCTCACCCTGTAGTGTGTGCTTCAACCACGTCTGGTTGTAGTGCACTCAGTGTGTGTCACTGCCTCATACATTGTCCTTTTTTGCCAATTCATAATTTTTCCTGATTTCTCCTATTAGTGTGGTGGTTCCATCCGTATTCAGCTAAATTGGTTCCAAACACACTATATAGGAGTAGTTAGAGGAGCCTTTCTGCAGCATTGGGCCCTGCAGCCCCAGCCAGATTAGTATAAGCCTATTTTTTGCAGCCTCATCTATTGCATTGTAGGTTACCTTCCTACATTGTAATAGCTACAAAAAGTTTGTGATACTATCGTTATTACATCTTTAGGCACATCCAGTGTCTTTTTGTGACAAAAAAAACCTAAATAAAGTTCACCAAACACTCCACTTTACAGTTGTGTAGGCTACATTAGCTCATATTAAAGTCTAGTCTACACTTTATAAAATTAGTGTTTCTTATACCTGTTAGCAGCTGTTCAGGAATAAGCACACTAAGCCCTTAGTACTTTTCTGCCTATCTTTATCAGTCTACCAAGATGAAGAAGGCAGGGAGTAAGGCATGTGGTCGTGGGCGTGGGCGTGGAGTTTCTGCAGGGAGAGGACGTGAGGATTCTGTGCCTGCAGGGAGAGGACGTGGGGATTCTGTGCCTGCTGCGGGCACCAGTGACTCAGCATCCCCCAGTTTTACCAGGGAACAGTCCTTTATGCGCAGCTTTGTAGGAGCTAGCCGTACCCCACTGCTGCGGGAGAACCAAATTGAAGCCGTTGTCGGATGGATGGCAGCTAACGCATCGACTTCAATTAGTTCCAGATCCTCTCAGGTCCTGAACACTGAAGAGCACCCATCTGTCTCTTCACCACCTGCCAAATTGCCCAGGCAGTCAGAGAGCCCTGGACAGGAGCCATCTCTACTTCTGTTCTCTGAATCTCTTGGCTTGGAAAGAGGGGGCCAGCCAAGCAGAATTCAAGAATTTGAAGAAGAGGTAGTATGCAGTGATGCGCAACCGTTTTGTCTCTCTGAATCTGAAGAGGCGGGTGGGCCAGTGGCTATGGTCAGCAGCACACCTCAGTACGCATCTGATGATGAGACTCAGGTGCCACTTTCTGGTGCGTACTGTGCTGTCAAGACTACCCAGGAGAAGCAGTTGTTTGAAGAGGGTGGTGTAGATGATGAGGTCCTTGACCCATCATGGCGTGAGGGACAGGAAGGTGGTGGGAGCAGCTCTGAGGAAGAGATTCCCCGAACAGCCCAAAAAGGAGGGAGAGGGAGGGGGCAGACTTGGTTGCCTGTAGCCTCCACTTCGGCACCCATTAGGAGCATGGCTCTTCCAAAATCCAAAGCGGGCGCTCCCAAGACTTGCAGTGCCTGGTCCTTTTTTGACACAGTTGCAGACGACATTTGCTTTGTCAAATGCAAGCTGTGTAATCAGAAGGTGAAAAGAGGGAAAAGTGTCAGCAACCTCAATACCACAAATATGTGGAAACATGTGCGGACCAAGCACGTGGTGGAGTTACAAAAACACACTGAAGACCTAGACCAACCTACAGCGTCACCTACCACCTCTTCAGCTCGTGTTGTAGCCTCTTCCTCCAGCTCACACACAGCTGGTTCGGCTTCCTCACAGGACCGCCATGGAAGAATCTCTGGCACTGTTGTACAGAGACACAGTGTAATTCCACCCACAGCACCACTTTCCCAGTCATCCTCACACTCCCAGGCCAGTCTACAGCCATCGTTAGCACAGGCATGGGAGAAAAGGCGCCCATACTCGGCAAACCACCCCCGAGCACAGGCTCTGAATGCTGGCATTGCTAAACTACTGGCCCTTGAAATGCTATCATTCAGGCTGGTGGAGACTGACACATTCCGTAACTTTATGGCATTGGCAGTCCCACAATACAACGTGCCCAGCCGATTTTATTTCAGCAGGCAAGCCGTCCCTGCCCTGCAACATCATGTGAAGGGAAAAATTAAACATGCGCTACAAAACGCCGTCAGTAGCAAGGTCCACCTGACCACCGATGCGTGGACCAGTAAGCATGGACAGGGACGATACCTTTCCCTCACTGCCCATTGGGTAAATGTTGTGGAGCCGGGTACAGATCTTGAGAGTGGCGCTGTACGTGTTCTGCCAACTCCAAGGATTGCAGGAATCCAGTCTGTACACATTGACTCCTCCTCATACTCCAGTTCCTCTGAATCAGCGCTGCAGGAGCCGTCACGGTCTACCTCCACATCGACCCGTGAACGGTTACCTGTTATGGTGACCAATATGAGCACAGCCGTGGCCAAACGTCAACAGGCCGTATTAAAATTAATTTCTTTGGGGAATCGAAGCCACACAGCGCAGGAGCTCTGGAATGCCATCAAGCAGCAGAGCGACGTGTGGTTTGTGCCAGCGAATCTCCAGCCAGGCATGGTAGTGTGTGACAATGGCCGAAATCTGGTGGCAGCTCTGGGCCTAGGCAACCTCACTCACATCCCATGTCTGGCACATGTGCTCAACTTGGTCGTGCAGAGTTTTTTGAGGGACTATCCGGATCTTGATGCACTGCTTCACAAGGTCCGCATAGAGTGCGCTCACTTGCGGCGTTCCAGCAATGCAAGATCACGCATTGCAGCTCTGCAGCGCCGATTACGTCTTCCGGAACATCGCATCATATGTGACCTACCCACCAGGTGGAATTCAACGTTACATATGTTGGAGAGGTTGTGTGAGCAGCAGGCAGCAGTAACGGAGTACCAGCTGCAGCAGGCGCAAAGAAGTCGCAGTGCGCGCCGTTCACACTTCACCACCACTGAGTGGGCCTCTATGAAGGACATTTGCCACGTTTTGCGTGCCTTCGATTATTCCACGCGGATGGCGAGTGCAGATGATGCACTAGTCAGCATGACTATCCCCCTTATCTGCCTGCTTGAAAAAACACTGCAAGCACTAAGGGACGAGGTTTTGGAAGAGGTGGAGGATGAGGAGTCACAAATGCCATCTGCTTCTCTACAGTCTGCGCAACGTGGTTCCTCACAAAGGCCTAGGCAGGGGACACTTTGTGAGGAGGATGAGGAGGAGTCAATGGATGAGGAAGACATCTGTCCAGAGGAGGGAGGTACAAAATGCTCTAGTAGTCAGTATCTAGAGTGAGGGTGGGGTGATGCAGAGCAGGCAGAGATCACGCCTCAAGCAGGGGACAGCGTTTCTTGGCCAGTTGGCAGTCTGCAGCACATGGTTGATTTCATGCTGCAGTGCCTGAGAAACGACCGACGCATCGCCCACATTCTCATCACGGCTGATTATTGGGTGTCCACCCTCCTAGATCCTCGCTACCGGGACAACTTACAAAGCCTCATAACACTGTTGAACGGGGAGCGTAAAATGCGGGAGTACCAAGACGCACTGGTGCATTCCATCATGTTCTCCATTCCAACCGAGAGCAGTGCTGCTAGTGCTTTACAAAGCAGCTCAGTGCGTCGAGGCAGTGGAGGAAGCTCTGCACAAAGAGGGAGCAGAAGCAGCGCCTCAGCACAAGGCAAGACCAGTATGGCCGAAATGTGGCAAAGTTTTGTGTCCCCGCCGCCACAAATGTCTACACCATCACAGACGGCTCCAGTCAGCAGGAGGCAACGTTTCCGTCAGATGGTGACAGACTACATGTCTTGCCCTCTTAGTGTACTCCCAGACGGCTCTTCTCCCTTCAAGTTTTGGGTCTGTAAGCTAGATACATGGCCAGAGCTAAGTCAGTATGCATTGGAGGTGCTAGCTTGCCCTGCTGCTAGTTATCGGAACGCGTCTTTAGTGCCGCAGGTGGTGTACTAACAGACCGTCGCATGCGACTATCCTCTAATAACGTTGACCGGCTTACTTTTCTCAAAATGAACAAGGCCTGGATCTCTCATGAATTTGCCAGTCCTCTTCCAGAATAAATAATTGTTGGCAAAAGTATCCAGGTCTCCTGTTCTGTTCATGCTTCTACCACCTGAACTGTAATCCCTGAGCTCCAACACCGCCAGTTGGCGCTCGGAAGTGCCGTCTGCACAGTCAACACTTGCTGCCGTGTCATTGGGGTTCAGTAACGTCAGCTGTTCCCCGGCTGTGCGGACGGCAATTTCTCCTGCTCTGTCCACATTCTCACTACTACAGATTTTAAAGTTGCTCCAATTACACCTCTGGCTCCTCTGTTTTCAGTATTATCCCTGAGCTCCAACACCGCCAGTTGGCGCTCGGAAGTGCCGTCTGCACAGTCAACACTTGCTGCCGTGTCATTGGGGTTCAGTAACATCAGCTGTTCCCCTGCTGTGCGGACGGCAATTTCTCCTGCTCTGTCCACATTCTCACTACTACAGATTTTAAAGTTGCTCCAATTACACCTCTGGCTCCTCTGTTTTCAGTATTATTCCTGAGCTCCAACACCGCCAGTTGGCGCTCGGAAGTGCCGTCTGCACAGTCAACACTTGCTGCCGTGTTATTGGGGTTCAGTAAAATCAGCTGTTCCCCTGCTGTGCAGACGGCAATTTCTCCTGCTCTGTCCACATCCACTGTACTACTGATTTAAAACCTCCTCCAAATACACCTCTGGCTCCTCTGTTTTCAGTATTATCCCTGAGCTCCAACATCGCCAGTTGGCGCTCGGAAGTGCCGTCTGCACAGTCAACACTTGCTGCCATGTTATTGGGGTTCAGTAACGTCAGCTGTTCCCCTGCTGTGCGGACGGCAATTTCTCCTGCTCTGTCCACATTCTCACTACTACAGATTTTAAAGTTGCTCCAATTACACCTCTGGCTCCTCTGTTTTCAGTATTATCCCTGAGCTCCAACACCGCCAGTTGGCGCTCGGAAGTGCCGTCTGCACAGTCAACACTTGCTGCCGTGTTATTGGGGTTCAGTAAAATCAGCTGTTCCCCTGCTGTGCAGACGGCAATTTCTCCTGCTCTGTCCACATCCACTGTACTACTGATTTAAAACCTCCTCCAAATACACCTCTGGCTCCTCTGTTTTCAGTATTATCCCTGAGCTCCAACACCGCCAGTTGGCGCTCGGAAGTGCCATCTGCACAGTCAACACTTGCTGCCGTGTCATTGGGGTTCAGTAACATCAGCTGTTCCCCTGCTGTGCGGACGGCAATTTCTCCTGCTCTGTCCACATTCTCACTACTACAGATTTTAAAGTTGCTCCAATTACACCTCTGGCTCCTCTGTTTTCAGTATTATCCCTGAGCTCCAACACCGCCAGTTGGCGCTCGGAAGTGCCGTCTGCACAGTCAACACTTGCTGCCGTGTTATTGGGGTTCAGTAAAATCAGCTGTTCCCCTGCTGTGCAGACGGCAATTTCTCCTGCTCTGTCCACATCCACTGTACTACTGATTTAAAACCTCCTCCAAATACACCTCTGGCTCCTCTGTTTTCAGTATTATCCGTGAGCTCCAACATCGCCAGTTGGCGCTCGGAAGTGCCGTCTGCACAGTCAACACTTGCTGCCATGTTATTGGGGTTCAGTAACGTCAGCTGTTCCCCTGCTGTGCGGACGGCAATTTCTCCTGCTCTGTCCACATTCTCACTACTACAGATTTTAAAGTTGCTCCAATTACACCTCTGGCTCCTCTGTTTTCAGTATTATCCCTGAGCTCCAACACCGCCAGTTGGCGCTCGGAAGTGCCGTCTGCACAGTCAACACTTACTGCCGTGTCATTGGGGTTCAGTAACATCAGCTGTTCCCCTGCTGTGCGGACGGCAATTTCTCCTGCTCTGTTCACATTCTCACTACTACAGATTTTAAAGTTGCTCCAATTACACCTCTGGCTCCTCTGTTTTCAGTATTATCCCTGAGCTCCAACACCGCCAGTTGGCGCTCGGAAGTGCCGTCTGCACAGTCAACACTTGTTGCCGTGTTATTGGGGTTCAGTAACATCAGCTGTTCCCCTGCTGTGCAGACGGCAATTTCTCCTGCTCTGTCCACATCCACTGTACTACTGATTTAAAACCTCCTCCAAATACACTTCTGGCTCCTCTGTTTTCAGTATTATCCCTGAGCTCCAACACCGCCAGTTGGCGCTCGGAAGTGCCGTCTTCACAGTCAGCACTTGCTGCCATGTCATTGGGGTTCAGTAACGTCAGCTGTTCCCCTGCTGTGCGGACGGCAATTTCTCCTGCTCTGTCCATATTCTCACTACTACAGATTTTAAAGTTGCTCCAATTACACCTCTGGCTCCTCTGTTTTCAGTATTATCCCTGAGCTCCAACACCGCCAGTTGGCACTCGGAAGTGCCGTCTGCACAGTTAACACTGCTGCCGTGTCATTGGGGTTCAGTAACATCAGCTGTTCCCCTGCTGTGCGGACGGCAATTTCTTCTGCTCTGTCCACATTCTCACTACTACAGATTTTAAAGTTGCTCCAATTACACCTCTGGCTCCTCTGTTTTCAGTATTATCCCTGAGCTCCAACACCGCCAGTTGGCGCTCGGAAGTGCCGTCTGCACAGTCAACACTTGCTGCCGTGTTATTGGGGTTCAGTAACATCAGCTGTTCCCCTGCTGTGCGGACGGCAATTTCTCCTGCTCTGTCCACATCCACTGTACTACTGATTTAAAACCTCCTCCAAATACACTTCTGGCTCCTCTGTTTTCAGTATTATCCCTGAGCTCCAACACCGCCAGTTGGCGCTCGGAAGTGCCGTCTGCACAGTCAACACTTGCTGCCATGTCATTGGGGTTCAGTAACGTCAGCTGTTCCCCTGCTGTGCGGACGGCAATTTCTCCTGCTCTGTCCACATTCTCACTACTACAGATTTTAAAGTTGCTCCAATTACACCTCTGGCTCCTCTGTTTTCAGTATTATCCCTGAGCTCCAACACCGCCAGTTGGCGCTCGAAAGTGCCGTCTGCACAGTCAACACTTGCTGCCGTGTCATTGGGGTTCAGTAACGTCAGCTGTTCCCCTGCTGTGCGGACGGCAATTTCTCCTGCTCTGTCCACATTCTCACTACTACAGATTTTAAAGTTGCTCCAATTACACCTCTGGCTCCTCTGTTTTCAGTATTGTCCCTGAGCTCCAACACCGCCAGTTGGCGCTCGGAAGTGCCGTCTGCACAGTCAACACTTGCTGCCGTGTCATTGGGGTTCAGTAACGTCAGCTGTTCCCCTGCTGTGCGGACGGCAATTTCTCCTGCTCTGTCCACATCCACTGTACTACTGATTTAAAACCTCCTCCAAATACACCTCTAGCTCCTCTGTTTTTAGTATTTACCCTGGGCTCCAATACCGCTAGTTGCTGCTCAGAAGTGCCGTCTGCACAGTCAACGCTTGCTCCAGTGTTATTGGGGTTCAGTAACGTCAGCTGTTCCCCTGCTGTGTGTCCGGCAAATTCTCCTGCTTTGTCCACATCCACTGTACTACTGATTTAAAACTTGCTCCAATTACACCTCTGGCTCCACTCTGTTTTTAGTATTTACCCTGGGTTCCAGCACCGCCAGCTGGTTCTCGGTAGTTCCATTTGCTCTTGTACCTTCTACTACCCATCCGGGTTCCAGTACCGTCAGCTGGTTCTCGCCAGTGCCTTTGGATTAGGTGCCTCCTTCTCGGTATCCAAGTTCCACCAACGTCTGCTGGTTCTTGGTAGTGCTTTCTGGCACAGGTACCTCCTGCTTAGTAACCGAGTTCCAGTACCGTCAGCTGGTCTTCGGCAGTTCCATTGGCTCTTGTACCTTCTGCTACCCATCCGGGTTCCAGTACCGTCAGCTGGTCCTCGGTAGTTCAATTTGCTCTTGTACCTTCTACTACCCATCCGGGTTCCAGTACCGTCAGCTGGTTCTCGGCAGTGACTTTGGCACGGGTACTCCCTCCTGCCCAGCCTGGTTCCAGCACGCCAGCTGTTTCCGGGTAGTGTCAACGTCACTTTGCCTCCAATGCGTTGTCCTGTCGTGTTGCGGTCGGGTTAGCCGACTCTATGGTGCCTGCAGTTTAGGTGACTCCTATGTGGGCTGCGGGATCTGGCAATGAAGGCTGGTTCCATAGTGCCAATAGGACAAGCACCCCCTGTAAGACTGTGGGTTTTGGTAACTGCGGCCGGCTCGCGGCCTTGAACTTTTTTTTACATGGGTACCTTCTGCTACTCATCCGGGTTCCAGTACCGTCAGCTGGTTCTCGGCAGTGCCTTTGGATTAGGTGCCTCCTTCTCGGTATCCAAGTTCCACCAACGTCTGCTGGTCCTTAGTAGTGCTGTCTGGCACAGGTACCTCCTGCTTAGTAACCGAGTTCCAGTACCGTCAGCTGGTCTTCGGCAGTTCCATTGGCTCTTGTACCTTCTACTACCCATCCCGGTTCCAGTACCGTCAGCTGGTTCTCGGCAGTGTCTTTGGCACGGGTACTCCCTCCTGCCCAGCCTGGTTCCAGCACGCCAGCTGTTTCCGGGTAGTGTCAACGTCACTTTGCCTCCAATGCGTTGTCCTGTCGTGTTGCGGTCAGGTTAGCCGACTCTATGGTGCCTGCAGTTTAGGTGACTCCTATGTGGGCTGCGGGATCTGGCAATGAAGGCTACCGTCAGCTGGTCCTCGGTAGTTCCATTTGCTCTTGTACCTTCTACTACCCATCCAGGTTCCAGTACCGTCAGCTGGTTCTCGGCAGTGCCTTTGGATTAGGTGCCTCCTTCTCGGTATCCAAGTTCCACCAACGTCTGCTGGTCCTTGGTAGTGCTTTCTGGCACAGGTACCTCCTGCTTAGTAACCGAGTAGTTCCTCAGCTTTCTTGTACCTTCTGCTACATTTCCAAGTTCAAGCTTTTTAAAATGGTTCTTGGTAATCACTCTTGATCTCCCTGACGAGGACCCTGAAGACGAGGACCCTGAAGACCAACCCTAAGAAGACGAGGACCCCGAAGACAACGACCCTGAAGACGAGGACCCTGAAGACCACCCCGAAGAAGACGAGGACCCTGAAGACCACCCCGAAGAAGACGAGGACCCTGAAGACCACCCCGAAGAAGACGAGGACCCCGAAGACGAGGACCCAGAAGACCAACCCGAAGAAGACGAGGACCCCGAAGATGAGGACCTCCGAAGACGACGACCCTGAAGACCACCCCGAAGAAGACCAAGAAGATGACCCTGAAGAAGTTGACCAAGAGGACAAAGAAGAGAAGACAAGCACCAAGATACAGAAGAACAAGAGACAGAAAACCAAGAAGCAGAAATACAAGAAGCTGCAGAGCAAAAAGCGGAAGAACATTAAGCATAAGACTAAAAATCAGAGCAAAAGATAATATCTAAATTATAAGCAGAAGATGACTAAGCAGTGTATGGGGGTGAGTCCGTTCCTCCTTGTGGTGCCCCTGGAAAAGACCTGCTGCTGCAGGCCAAACTGAACGCGGACAAATCCTGTTGTAAATCTTTTGTGACGGGCAGAACGAAAGGTGTAATGTCCAACCTTTTATAGATAACAACTACAGGAATGCCTGCCACAAATAAGAATATGATGAAGAAGAAGAATATGAAGAAGATGAAGAAGTAGAATATGAAGAATGAAAAAAAAAGAATAATACGAAGAAGGTGAAGAAGAAGAAGATGAAGAAGGTGAAGAAGAAGAGGATGAAAAAGATGCTGAGGATGATGAAGGAGAAAGTGTGGGAGAAGTAAAAAAGAAGGTGAAGAGCATGGAAGTAGTGAAACATAAATATCTGACAAAATATAAAAATACTTAACATAGTCAATATTTCTGTAACTCAGAACGTCTTAAAAAAAATATTAATTCCTGCTATTCCATTTGATTGGGCTAAACCTCTATGCCTTTATTGTCTCCCCCACCTCCCCCAATACATTCTACATTATTCTTAGTTGTTTTCCTTCATGTAGAATTAACCTACAAGGAAAGAAAGGGTTTATTTTCATTCCGATATTTCTGTCCCATTGACTTGCATTGGTTTCCGGTATCGGAATCGGCGATATCCGATACTTTTTCGGTATTGGTCCGATCCAATCCGATCCGATATTTCCCGATATCGGAAGGTATCGCTCAACACTAGATGTCATAAGTTCCAGTAAGTATGATGAGAAAGCGTTAAAAGATTTTGTCCATATAGTGTATATCACAGAATAAAAATACATATACTTCTATATTCTTTAGGCAGCATTAGTAAAAATCATACAGGCCCTTTAAAGTTAAATTTGCATAACTTTTGAAAGGATCATTCAAAGGACAATCCTCTATAAATTATGCCATTTTTAAAATGTCCTGTATATGTGGTCTTCACAGCTGCCTTTTTCAAAGGTGGATATTATGTGCTTGGATTGCATGTCTGGCACACTGACCCTTCATGTGTTGTTCAGTATGCTAGCTACGTAATCTAAAGGGAGAGATTAAATATAGCAAGAGCCATTCAATAAACTGTTCAACGATGTTAAGTTGTTCCAGTATTACACGAGTATTATTAAAATAGGCCTTTTTGAAAAAGGCCTTAGTTTAAAGAGTACTGTCCTGTCACAAATTCTCCTTAAATGGTTAATTTCATGAGTAAAAAAAAAAGCCTTATAATACCAAGCAACATTGTAATTTATCTCTCATTTACAATCCTCTCCACTTTCAGAAACGGAAGAATTTTTAATTTCATTGTTTACTGCCTGTTGACATCTATCAATGGTCACCAGCCTACTGGCCAAGGAGCGCAGCACTTACAAGTTATTTTGAATAGAGCTTGTAAATGCTGCTCCGCAGCTAGCTGGATTTGGTCAGCTTCATTGACACTGCACTCCTCCAATGCGGCAGAGATGAAGCTGCCTTTGCATGAAGCATTGGATAGTGCAAAGTTTGGGCCAGAGGTGCAACCATGCCTTTGGTCCAAACTGTTAATCAAGCAGGATAGCGCCTTCTCTGAAAGCTCATCAACAGTAAGATAAGGAAAAACCCCTTAAAGGTCAATTCAGCATTTCTCTTAATATCTGTGAAATCTCGAGAACATGAATATTGTCAAGACTCTTATTCCCCTGCTTGTTTCCACAACCTGATCTTTAATAAAAATTAGTTTGAGTAAGAAAGCAGAAGGAGGCAAAAAGTAATGTAACTTGTTCTTGAGTCTTGACATCCACCGAAAGTTGGGAGTGAATATATGAAGTGGGCTCACAAGCTAAGCCTGCCCATCAATCTCTAACAGCAGCATTAACATTAACATGGCATAGGAACACATCCATTCTATGTGCCCATTCGCAGCCTCGTGACGTGATTGGTGTGCGCTGATGGGTTGCTATGGCAGCTGGGGGTCTGCTGATGATCACCATATATACCATCACAAAGTTCCGATGAAACTCAGCCTGTGGCAGGGCTTCGAAGGAGAGTATGATTTTAACCATATGCAGCAATATACAGTACAGACCAAAAGTTTGGACACACCTTCTCATTTAAAGATTTTTCTGTATTTTCATGACTATGAAAATTGTACATTCACACTGAAGGCATCAAAACTATGAATTAACACATGTGGAATTACAGTGGTGGCCAAAAGTATTGGCACCCCTGCAATTCTGTCAGATAATACTCAGTTTCTTCCTGAAAATGATTGTGACGCGCCCCTGGGCCTTCTGTGTAGTGCGGCATCGCGCGCACGGGGGCTTACCCGGAGCCGGATCAGATGGGGGTAGTAGTCTCGTGGCGGTGACCCGGTCCGTGCCCAGGGAGTCAAACTCAGTGGCGAGTCTATTAGCAGTAGATGTTGGATGACTACGCCACCCGTTGAATGCAGCTTTGGAGCTGCCGCTGCAGGGCAGACCGCTGAGGCTGGTGGAAGGATGGTGCAGCGGGGATGGTATAACCCCCAACGGGAGGGGTATGGCCTCAGGGCAGCAGGTGTAGATGATGGAGGTTGTGATGGTGCAGCAAGGAGAGTCAGAAACGTATGGTGCAGTTTCAGGGTTTTTACTCACAGATGATACTTCAGTCACTTCGGCCGGGAGTGACCACCCGAGCCGTGCTGCGTTCACCAGGTGCGGGACTCGGCTAACCCCCAGGCAGTTCCGGAGCGTGGTCCTGAGCTCCCCTCTCTCTCTTTCTGCTGGCCGTCCCCACCAGGGATCCACCTTTGTCCGGCTCCCTCGGGCCTCTTGGTGGTTAAACCTTCTCTGGCTTTCCTGACCCTACTCGTGGTGTGCCTTCCTGGTGGATATGGTGAGGGTCGTGGCAAAACTTGACCACGACCTCCGGTTCCTGGCTGAGGATCATTAGCCTCCACCAGTTTGGGTTCCGGTACCCGTTTCCGCCAACCCTTCACCCGGTAACTTGTGGGATCTCAGGGTTCCCTCTGGCTCTGCGTCTCTGGGCCTTTCTTCCTCCTCTCTCTCCACTGCAGGCTTGGCCCTGGAGCTGGGCCCAGCCGGAGCCACAGCTCCCCGTCAGCCCTCCTGGCTGAGCTCCTCCGCTCTGCTTCTCCTCAGACTGACTGACTGACTGACTGACTCACCCTGTCCTAAGATGGTGCCCACCATATATACTCCCTCTATGTGTGAGCCCAGGTGACTAGCACCCAATGGGCTCCTATCTCTATGCCCAGAGCCCCTCCCCTATCTGCCCCTACACTACTGGGATGTTCCACCCCCCCTCCCACTCCAGCCAGGGACAGACACTGTCGTACCTGCACATTCACCTAGTGGGAGTACCATTGATCTGTCCCCCGGAAATGGGATGAGTGTAGTGCATGCAGCTAGCTGAGCTCAGTCCCACACTCCATCCTTACCCGGGAGTGGAATACCACACCTCTGGCTCGAGGTGCACTACCCCTGTAGCAGCCGAGTCCTCGGGGTGCTACATTGCCACCTGGTAAACCACAGTACGTCCTCGGGCTGCAAAAGAGCAAAACATACAAACATACAAAAAAATTTTAAAGTGCACTTACATATAAGATATTTTAACTTTCACTCATCCCTTTATGGGAGGTACTTTTCTCTTTTAACGTTACAAGTATAAAACATTACGAACACACACATTTATAAAATATCATTAACTCTTTTAGCATAATAAAAACTTTTTCATAAGAAACATTCTTGATCCCTGGCCACCATGCAACTTGTGACCAGGTAAAGTGCAACAGTCACTTGTAGAAAAACAGTTTTTCTTTAAAACCGGTAGGGGGCGCTTTAGAAAGCGCAACTATATACAGGGTATGGCCGCTCTCAGTCCTCGGCCAGGTAAAGGGAAAGAACGACCGCTCTCAGTCCTCGGTCAGTGGGAATAGGGGAATGGCTGCTCACAGTCCTCAGCCTGTTTAAGGATAGGGGACGCAGGTAACAGTTCACACTTGTCCCAACGGGGAACTCACTTTACTCTAGCAGCATGACAAGTACCCTACGGGTAACTATGTACAGTTCCACTTTACCGTACTTCAGTAACGGCGTCCTCCTGCTCCTTCCTGAGGGTAATCTTCAAACCCGTCCGGGTCCTCTTGATTCTCCTCATACCGCAGCTCTTCCTCCGTCAACCGGTGTACATGAAGGGCGTACGGTCCTTTGGCACACTGGTGCCGGGTGAAAGTGACCTCGTCACCCAGGTAAAGGTCACGTCCGCGATGTCCCTCCGGCAGATGAGACTCGACATCCCTGCGGGTGACAAAGACGTCGTCGGGGGTTCGGTGATCCCGGATAAAGCCCCAACCGTGCTCCAGTTGGAACTTGATTACGGTCCCGGTGGCGCGGGGACCGTGGGCCGCACGGCGGTCTCGCCGGGTCCGGCTTTTCTGCTCCGCACTCTGAACTTGCAGCTGCTCCTCGCGGACCCGCCTCTTTCGCCGCTCCCTGTCGAAGACCTCCAGTTGTTGCCGGCAGCACTCCGCACGCTCGGCTGCGGCCGCCCGGGTCTCTTGGGTGAAGCCGATGAGGTTTTCTCCAGTGGGGTCCCATGCGAACTGCGCCTCCTCCAACGGGAGTGGGGTGATCTTGGCGGGTGCCGGAGCCGGGATCAGGGGCTCACACAGGGGCCCTTCCTTCCGGAGTCGGGGATGGTAGTACTCCGGTGGCCACTCAAAGGGCTGCCCATCCGGGCAAGCATGCTGGGCGAACAGGTCTTCACCCAAGGGCAGGACTTTGAGGGTTGAGGGCGCGGTGATGGCAGCGGCGCCCGGATTCACCAGGCCTTGTGACCAGGCCGGTGGCACCTTAAAGGTGAAGGGCACTGCGGAGACGGCGGCGCCCGGGGGTACTCGACCTTGCGACCAGGCCAGTGACTTGGTGGAGATAGAGGGCTCTGTTGGAACTGCAGCGCCCGGGGGTACTCGGCCCTGCGACCAGGCCAGTGGCGTCTCCTGCTTGGCCGCGCTCGGGGTTGAGGCGCGTGACGTCACAGGGGGCTTGGCCGCGGCTCCTGCTTGAGGCCTAGTCTGGAGCGGTGGCGGTGCAGCAACGGGCACGGTCGGTGGGATTTCGGGCTCTGCGACGGGGAGCTGGGGCAGGCTTACGGTTGCTGGGCTTGGGGTAGTAACGTCCCCTTTACCTGCCTCCGTCACTTCAGCTCCTTCCACGGCGTCGTCTCCGGCCTTCATCCCTTCCGCACCGGCTTCAGGGGCAGGCGTGCTCCTCGTTGCGGGTGGTGTCCTTTGCTGGCGGGTTCCAGCCTGCAGGGCCATCTCTCTGCTCCACTCAGCTAGTACTTCTCGCTGTACTCGGGCCATCTTCCGAGCCAGGCCCTCCAGCGCGGTCCGTGCATGCTCCCGATCTTTGGGGAGCTGTGCCAGAATCTCCACCAGGCCTTCTGGGGTGGCGGCCTGCAGCAGGCTCCTGACCACAGGGTCGGTGCTGCCTGACTCTCCCTCCATCTCCGGGTGCGAACTCTCCAGACTCCTCCAGGCTGCACCCATCCTCACTCTTTTGTTCTTGATCCGCCCACACTGAGGGTGGTCCCGGGGCAACTTGGTGATTGTCAGTTCCAGGGGCAGTCCCCCCACGCTGATGGACATCTCTATCATTGCAGTCTCTGCTGGTGGGGGCGGTCTTTGCTTTTGGCGCTCTTCTGGGACCAGGCCCACGATGGGAGGTAGTCTCTTGCCACCCTCTGGCACGCCCATAATGGCGTCCGCTCTGCCAGGGCGGGAAATCTTCTCAGATGGCGGGAACCGTCTCCCAATGGCGGGAAACTCTGTGGATGGCGGGAAAAGACTGCAGATGGCGGGCAAACGGCGGGAAACGATCCGAGATGGCGTCCGATGGCGGGGACCCTCCGGAACCGGCGGGAGACTTCTTCTTACGGTACAGATAAACTTTTCTTCAGGCACGCAGTACCCGGTGGTGGCGGGCACGTGATCCTGCCGACTACGCCAAAAGTTGACGCGCCCCTGGGCCTTCTGTGTCGTGCGGCATCGCGCGCACGGGGGCTTACCCGGAGCCGGATCAGATGGGGGTAGTAGTCTCGTGGCGGTGACCCGTTCCGTGCCCAGGGAGTCAAACTCAGTGGCGAGTCTATTAGCAGTAGATGTTGGATGACTACGCCACCCGTTGAATGCAGCTTTGGAGCTGCCGCTGCAGGGCAGACCGCTGAGGCCGGTGGAAGGATGGTGCAGCGGGGATGGTATAACCCCCAACGGGAGGGGTATGGCCTCAGGGCAGCAGGTGTAGATGATGGAGGTTGTGATGGTGCAGCAAGGAGAGTCAGAAACGTATGGTGCAGTTTCAGGGTTTTTACTCACAGATGATACTTCAGTCACTTCGGCCGGGAGTGACCACCCGAGCCGTACTGCGTTCACCAGGTGCGGGACTCGGCTAACCCCCAGGCAGTTCCGGAGCGTGGTCCTGAGCTCCCCTCTCTCTCTTTCTGCTGGCCGTCCCCACCAGGGATCCACCTTTGTCCGGCTCCCTCGGGCCTCTTGGTGGTTAAACCTTCTCTGGCTTTCCTGACCCTACTCGTGGTGTGCCTTCCTGGTGGATATGGTGAGGGTCGTGGCAAAACTTGACCACGACCTCCGGTTCCTGGCTGAGGATCATTAGCCTCCACCAGTTTGTGTTCCGGTACCCGTTTCCGCCAACCCTTCACCCGGTAACTTGTGGGATCTCAGGGTTCCCTCTGGCTCTGCGTCTCTGGGCCTTTCTTCCTCTTCTCTCTCCACTGCAGGCTTGGCCCTGGAGCTGGGCCCAGCCGGAGCCACAGCTCCCCGTCAGCCCTCCTGGCTGAGCTCCTCCGCTCTGCTTCTCCTCAGACTGACTGACTGACTGACTGACTGACCCTGTCCTAAGATGGTGCCCACCATATATACTCCCTCTATGTGTGAGCCCAGGTGACTAGCACCCAATGGGCTCCTATCTCTATGCCCAGAGCCCCTCCCCTATCTGCCCCTACACTACTGGGATGTTCCACCCCCCCTCCCACTCCAGCCAGGGATAGACACTGTCGTACCTGCACATTCACCTAGTGGGAGTACCATTGATCTGTCCCCCGGAAATGGGATGAGTGTAGTGCATGCAGCTAGCTGAGCTCAGTCCCACACTCCATCCTTACCCGGGAGTGGAATACCACACCTCTGGCTCGAGGTGCACTACCCCTGTAGCAGCCGAGTCCTCGGGGTGCTACAATTGCAATCACAAAATCTTTGGTATTATTATCTTCATTTAATTTGCCTTCAATGAAAAAACACAAAAAGAATTGTCCTAAAGCCAAATCCTACTAATATTATAAATGCGAAAGTTTGTGAGTATGAAAGTTTGTTACTCTTTCACGAAAAAACTACTGGACGGATTTGCATGAAACTTTACAGTAATATAGATTATACATCGGAATAACATATAGGCTACAATTTGTAATGATTTTATGTAATTTTGGTCGTAATATAACGATACATGTCAATTAAGTCGGAAAAAAATCTGGCCTCTGAGAGCTCTCTTATATACACACATACACAGGTGATATTTAAATGGCTGATTTACAGCAGTCAGAAGAGATTGATAATACAATAATTTGCCCATAGTGGATCATTGTATAGTGAGGTCACAGTTGCCGCCTGTCCACAGTCAGAATACAGGGGTGATCATATACCGTGGCCAGGTACAAATGTGGCACAGGGGGTTCACACACGACCCCCAGGGACTGACATTTCCTAGAAACTTTGGCAGCTGTCAGTCATGAGCTCACCCTGATACATTACACTCTGGAAACAGCTGAAGGGAGAAGGATAATTTATGACATTTTCTCAGACTTAAAAAAAAAAAAAAAAAAAAACACAGAAAACAGCCCATATGTCAGGAACAGGTTACTAGGGAACTACACGTCCCAGCACGGCCTGCCCACGCCCACAGCCCGGGGGGAGTGTGAGGCTTCCTCCTGCAGGTTGCCCGGGGGCACGGGGCCGTCATTGTCCTCACACAGGGGGTCCCCGCCGCCATTGTCCCTCCACATAACACCATATAATAAAACATGCGCTCACCTGCGCCAGCTGCTGCAGCCGGGAAAGTTCCGAGCGCCTCACCTGGGCGGAGGGGAAGTGACTCACACACGGGGAGGGGCAGTAACCTGAGCGCGGCTCCATGGAGGATGCACACACTGCAGCCTGACAGCACCGGCAGCAGCGCTACACAAATGGCGTCCTCCCCTCCTGTGTGCAGCACAGCCCTGTGTGTGTGCAGCGCAGCATGTCACCCACAGCACCAGCAGGCTGCTCTCAGCTCCCACAGAGCACTGGGAATGGTTGCTATGGGTAACCGCGCCACAGCTGCTCCTCATAGACCTGTCATATACAGCTGATATCGTCTGTACAGCGATCGTAATATAACTAATTAGATTGTTTTAGTATTTTGTTTGAACTTTACTAAGTACCTATTTTGTAATTAGTACTTATAAAAATGCCGCGAAAGCGTAAGTCTAACATTTTGCAAAGCTCTAATAAAGCTCGAGCTATGAAAATAATTAGACGTGATGAGACGTCTCAACAAGCCGAGCAGCGAAGGCTGGAGCAGGCGGTGCGGTGTGCGGTGTGCGGCACATAGAGCTGCAGAGACTCCAGAACAATCCCAAGCCCGACGTGAACGGAATGCGGAGTTTTTGGCATCTCAATGGGCTGCTGAAACTCAAGAACTGTCCCAAGCCCGACGTGAACGGAATGCGGAGTATCTGGCGTCTCAACGGGCTGCTGAAACTCCAGAACAGTCCCAAGCTCGACGTCAGCAGCAAGCGACTTACATGGGGTCCCAAAGAGCCACTGAAACTTATGAAATGGACAAATTTCGCAGACGCACTGTTGCTGATAGGGCAGCACAGCGACGTCAAACATTTACAAGAAATACATGGATATTGTTTAATAAAGCTGCATTTGAGTATGACGAGACTCTTGATTATGAAACTCACAAGCTTATAAAAATAGAAGCAATGACCATAGATTGCAAATATTGTGGAGCTCTTAAGTGGAAAGAGGAAGCAGCAGGTATGTGTTGTTTGGGCGGGAAAGTAGCTCTTCCTTATATAGACGAGCCAGTTCAACCTTTAAAAGAGCTTTTCTCTAATGAAACTGATGAATCTCGCCTTTTTCTAAATAATATAAGAAAATACAACATGTGCTTTCATATGACTTCTTTTGGAGCAGATCAAATTGTCTCAATGCCAGGATTTTGCCCAACTTTTACAATACAAGGACAAGTATACCACCGTATCGGTTCTTTAATTCCTACGTCCATTTCGCAACCACAATTTTTACAAGTTTATTTCATAGGTGACGAAGAAGAACAAATCAACAGGCGTACTGAGTGCGTGCAAAGCGTAGATAGAAACATAGTTAAAAAATTACGAGTACTTCACGACCACAACATTTTGGTGCATGAATTTAAAACGGCTAGAGACAGAATGATCAATGACGATCATTTCAAAGTAGTGATTCACCCAGACCGTGTACCACGTGGTCAACATGAGAGACGATTCAATGCCCCTACTACAAATGAAATAGCTGCTGTAATAGTTAGTAGCGAACAAACTATGTCTCGGGACATCGTTGTGCAGCCGCGCGATGGCATGCTCACTAGGGTTCCCGATACACATAGATTCTATGACGCTCTCGAGTACCCAATAATTTTTTGGAAAGGACAAGAGGGGTACAGCATTGATATTCCTCAGATAAATCCAATTACCAAACAAGCAATGCCAAGCAAAAAGGTGTCCTGCAAAGATTTTTATGCCTTTCACTTGATGGTCCGTCGCAGCGATTTTAATTTGATGCTTAAGTGTAGGCTCCTAGTTCATCAGTTTCTGGTTGACATGTATGTAAAGATGGAAAGTGAGCGCTTAGGTTCATTTCTTTAAATCAAAAAAAATTGCGCGCAGAAAATTATATTCACTTGCAAGATGCAATAAGAAATTATGCGGATTTGGATCCAAATAACTTAGGTCAGATGGTGATTCTCCCGTCATCATTTGTAAATAGCCCAAGATACCTACACGAATACACACAAGATGCGTTCACATACGTACGTAATTATGGGAGGCCTGATTTATTTATTACAATGACTTGCAACCCCGCTTGGCCAGAAATCACCAAAGAGCTTATGGCTGGTCAAAATTCAACGGACAGACATGACTTAACAGCTCGAGTATTTAGAATAAAAGTACAGAAGTTGGTAGCTCTACTTACAAAAGGTAACATATTTGGTGATATGCAATGCTTCATGTACTCGATCGAGTGGCAAAAGCGAGGTTTGCCTCATGTGCACTTACTGCTGTGGTTAAAGGAAAAATTGCATCCGAACAAAATTGACGAAATCATATGTGCTGAGATACCAAACCCAGAAACCGATCAAAAGCTCTATGATACAGTGACAAAGAATATGATTCACGGGCCATGTGGTACATTCAATTCTTCATCGCCATGCATGAAGGAAGGAAAATGTACCAAAAAATATCGGAGGAAGCTTTTAAAAGATACTCAAACCAATGACAAAGGTTATCCTTTGTACAGGCGCAGAGCACCAGAGAATGGTGGACGCACGACGATTATAAAAACCCGTAGAGGAACACAGGAAATATCGGTGGACAATAGCTGGGTGGTCCCATATTCTCCACTCTTATCAAAAATTTTTAATTCTCATTTAAATGTAGAGTTCTGTAATACAGTACAGGCGATAAAATATATTTGTAAATATATTAATAAAGGTAGTGACCAGGCTATTTTTAACATCCGCCAGCAAGGGAATGTTAACATTGACCCAAGAGATGAGGTGCAGACCTTTAGAACCGGCCGATATGTTAGTAGTAACGAAGCAGCGTGGCGGATCTTAGGTCTGCCTCTGCACGAGAGACACGCAACCGTCACTCATCTCGCGATTCATTTACCCAATGGCGAGAGGGTTTACTTTACGGAAAATAATTTTAGAGAGAGATTAGAAGCACCACCTAAAACTACACTAACTGCATTTTTCCTGTTGTGCCAAAGTGATATGTTTGCAAAAACATTACTTTACATTGACGTGCCTCGCTACTATACTTGGAATGTGGCACGGAAGCAATGGAAACGTCATTTACAAGGAACACCTGTCGATGGCTGGCCAGGTGTGAAGGCAGGAGATGCTCTAGGTCACATTTACACGGTGCACGTTAGCAATTTTGAATGTTATTGCTTGCGTATGCTGCTGAATGTAATAAGGAGTTCAACCAACTTCTCGAATTTAAAAACATTTGAAGAACTTGCAACTTTTCGGCAGGTGTGTGAGAAGATGGGGTTGTTGGAAGATAACCACTGGGATACCACCTTAGAAGAGGCCGTGCTAAGTCGCTCCCCGGCGCAAATAAGAGAGCTGTTTGCCATATTGATATGCACTTGCGGTTTATCCAATCCTCTATAACTCTGGCACAAGTATAAAACTGCGTTATCAGAGGATATCATGCACAGATTTGAAAGAATGGATCACGTTAACGATGATCTCTGTTTCAATGAGGCGTTGGGGCTTATCGAGGACGAAATATTAATAATTTCTGGAAAGAAATTGTTCGATTTTGGTCTACCCTCACCGCGGCGTAGAGGAGAGCTGTCAAACGAGTTGATAAAAGAGCTAAGCTATGATACCAACCAGTTAGACGCTCAAGTTTGCGAAACTGAGCCACGTTTGCTACCTGATCAAGGAGAGATTTATCACAAAATAGTAGGACGAGTTGAGAATTGTGAAGGCGGACTTTTTTTCCTTGATGCCCCGGGTGGTACAGGAAAAACTTTCTTGCTTAATTTACTTTTAGCAAAAATTCGTAGCGGTCATAACGTTCCATTAGCTGTGGCTTCCTCTGGAATTGCTGCAACATTGCTAAGCGGTGGACGGACGGCACATTCAGTCTTTAAATTACCTCTTAATCTGGTGAACAAAGAAACCCCATCGTGTAATATCAGCAAGAGCAGCGCCCGTGGCCTCCTGTTGCAACAGTGCAAACTAATCGTGTGGGACGAGTGCACAATGTCACACAAACGCGCCATCGAAGCTCTTGATCATTGTCTACAAGACTTACACAGTAAACAAACAATAATGGGTGGTGTGGTTGTTTTATTGGCTGGGGACTTTAGGCAAACTTTGCCTGTCATCGAGCGAGGCACTGCAGCAGACGAAATTAACGCATGTCTGAAATCCTCATATTTATGGACCAAAGTTGAAAAGCTGCACCTTACCACCAACATGCGTGTCCAGTTATTCAGTGATCTAGAGTCGGGCGCGTACGCTGAGAAACTGCTCGAGATCGGTGAAGGTCGAATCGAAACTGACGAAGAAGGTATGGTTCTATTCACTAACCAATTTTGTCATGTTGTGGATTCGGAAGACGCACTTATTGCTCAAGTTTTTCCAAATTTGCAACAAAACATCCACGATGAAAATTGGCTATGTGAAAGAACTATACTAGCACCAAGAAATGAAACAGTTGCGAAAATCAATAAAATTATCTTGGACCAAGTAACCAGCGATGCAACAACCTACAACTCCATCGACACAGTCATGTCATCTGAAGACTGTACGAGCTACCCCGTGGAGTTTCTTAACTCTTTGGAGCTATCCGGGGTCCCATCTCATAAGCTCAAATTAAAGGTCGGTATACCCGTTTTGTTAATGCGCAACTTGGACGCCCCGAGATTATGTAATGGCACTAGATTGCGAGTCACTGAACTAGGCAGGCACATTGTAAAGGCCACAATTTTAACTGGAGAAGCTAAGGGTGAAAATATTCTTATACCACGCATCCCAATAATACCCAATAACTTACCCTTTAATTTCAAAAGTTTGCAGTTCCCACTTAAAGTTGCATTTTCAATGACCATCAATAAATCGCAAGGGCAAACTTTGAAGGTAGCGGGGATACATTTAGGCACGCCCTGTTTTTCCCACGGTCAGCTATACGTAGCTTGCTCACGTGTTTCTAAATCGCAAAATCTACATATTTTCGCTGAACGAAAGAAATCAAATAACATAGTTTACAGGAGTATATTGCAGTAAAAACGCATAGATTATTCCAATTACATACTAATTCTTTACTAACACGAACAATATTAAACGCAAGTAACTTCAGTCCGTCCTGTTTATTAATCAGTGTTTAGTAATCCGTTTGTGATGAAATTTGATATGGATAATTTCAAGCCTGGGGAAGGACATAGGGCTACTTTTTATAAACACACCATACAGGCGAACATTATATAAAACTGTAAACCTGATTGACTGACACACCTAGCGGTCAACGCACAGCCGAAACCACTGAACTTAGCATCTTGAAATTTGCAGATAGGTTCTATTATAGCTTAAATGAGCACTAAGAAAGGAATTTTGATAATTCCACCCTCAAGAGTTTCCCTCTTCATATTATAGGGGTTCAAAGATTGTATGGAATCCGTCAGTTTTGAAGTTAGACATCTGAAATTTTGGATGTACGAGTAACTAAATAAGATTATTTTTTTTTACTATTAAGATTATTTTTTTTACTATTAAGATTATTTTTTTTTACTATTAAAATGATCTGTCACGAAACTTAATGTGGCAGACCAAATTCCACCCGAGCGAAGCAGCGGGTAAAAGCTAGTTGGATATAGTTCCACACCATACCTAAAAAAGGGGGTGGATAAAAGTATTGGCACTGTTTGAAAAATCATGTGATGCTTCTCTAATTCGTTTAATTAACAGCACCTGTAACTTACCTGTGGCACATAACAGGTATTGGCAATAACTAAATCACACTTGCAGCCAGTTAACATGGATTAAAGTTCACTCAACCTCTGTCCTGTGTCCTTGTGTGTGCCACATTGAGCATGGAGAAAAGAAAGAAGACCAAAGAACTGTCTGAGGACTTGAGAAACCAAATTGTGAGGAAGCATGAGCAATCTCAAGGCTACAAGTCCATCTCCAAAGACCTGAATGTTCCTGTGTCTTCCGTGCGCAGTGTCATCAAGAAGTTTAAAGCCCATGGCACTGTGGCTAACCTCCCTAGATGTGGACGGAAAAGAAAAATTGACGAGAGATTTCAACGCAAGATTGTGCGGATGGTGGATAAAGAACCTCGACTAACATCCAAACAAGTTCAAGCTGCCCTGCAGTCCAAGGGTACAACAGTGTCAACCCGTATTATCCGTCGGCGTCTGAATGAAAAGGGACTGTATGGTAGGCTACCCAAGAAGACCCCACTTCTTACCCTGAGACATAAAAAAGCCAGGCTGGAGTTTGCCAAAACTTACCTGAGAAAGCTTAAAATGTTTTGGAAGAATGTTCTCTGGTCAGATGAGACAAAAGTAGAGCTTTTTGGGAAAAAGCATCAACATAGAGTGTACAGGAAAAAAAAAGAGGCATTCAAAGAAAAGAACACGGTCCCTACAGTCAAACATGGCGGAGGTTCCCTGATGTTTTGGGTTGCTTTGCTGCCTCTGGCACTGGACTGCTTGACCGTGTGCATGGAATTATGAAGTCTGAAGACTACCAACAAATTTTGCAGCATAATGTAGGGCCCAGTGTGAGAAAGCTGGGTCTCCATCAGAGGTCATGGGTCTTCCAGCAGGACAATGACCCAAACACACACTTCCAAAAGCACTATAAAATGGTTTGAGAGAAAGCACTGGAGACTTCTATGGAGGCCAGCAATGAGTCCAGACCTGAATCCCATAGAACACCTGTGGAGAGATCTCAAAATGGCAGTTTGGAGAAGGCACCCTTCAAATATCAGGGACCTGGAGCAGTTTGCCAAAGAAGAATGGTCTACAATTCCAGCAGAGCATTGTAAGAAACTCATTGATGGTTACCGGAAGCGGTTGTTCGCAGTTATTTTGGCTAAAGGTTGTGCAACCAAATATTAGGCTGAGGGTGCCAATACTTTTGTCTGGCCCATTTCTGGAGTTTTGTGTGAAATGATCAATGATTTGATTTTTGCTTCATTCTCTTTTGTGTTTTTTCCTTGCAAGCAAATTAAAGGAAGATAATAATACCAAAGAATTTGTGATTGCAATCATTTTCAGGAAGAAACTGAGTATTATCTGACAGAATTGCAGGGGTGCCAATACTTTTGGCCACCACTGTATATAGTTAACAAAAAAGTGTGAAACAACTGAAAATATGTCTTATATTCTAGGTTCTTCAAAGTAGCCACCTTTTGCTTTGATGACTGCTTTGCACACTCTTGGCATTCTCTTGATGAGCTTCAAGAGGTAGTCACCGGAAATGGTTTTCACTTCACTGGTGTGCCCTGTCAGGTTTAATAAGTGGGATTTCTTGCCTTATAAATGGGGTTGGGACCATCAGTTGTGTTGTGCAGAAGTCTGGTGGATACACAGTTGATAGTCCTACTGAATAGACTGTTAGAATTAGTATTATGGCAAGAAAAAAGCAGCTAAGTAAAGAAAAACGAGTAGCCATCATTACTTTAAGAAATGAGGGTCAGTCAGTCCGAAAAATTGGGAAAACTTTGAAAGTGTCTTCAAGTGCAGTTGCAAAAACCATCAAGCGCTACAAAGAAACTGGCTCACATGAGGACCGCCCCAGGAAAGGAAGACCAAGAGTCACCTCTGCTTCTGAGGATAAATTTATCCGAGTCACCAGCCTCAGAAATTGCAGGTTAACAGAAGCTCAGATTAGAGACCAGGTCAATGCCACACAGAGTTCTAGCAGCAGACACATCTCTTCAACAACTGTTAAGAGGAGACTTTGTACAGCAGGCCTTCATGGTAAAATAGCTGCTAGGAAACCACTGCTAAGGACAGGCAACAAGCAGAAGAGACTTGCTTGGGCTAAAGAACACAAGGAATGGACATTAGACCAGTGGAAATCTGTGCTTTGGTCTGATGAGTCCAAATTTGAGATCTTTGGTTCCAACCACCGTGTCTTTGTGGATGCAGAAAAGGTGAACGGATGGACTCTACATGCCTGGTTCCCACCGTGAAGCATGGAGCAGGAGGTATGAAGGTGTGGGGGTGCTTTGCTGGTGACACTGTTGGGGATTTTTTCAAAATTGAAGGCATACTGAACCAGCATGGCTACCACAGCATCTTGCAGCGGCATGCTATTCCATCTGGTTTGCGTTTAGTTGGACCATCATTTATTTTTCAACAGGACAATGACCCCAAACACACCTCCAGATTGTGTAAGGGCTATTTGACCAAGAAGGAGAGTGATGGGGTGCTACGCCAGATGACCTGGCCTCCACAGCCACCAGACCTGAACCCAATCGAGATGGCTTGGGGTGAGCTGGACCGCAGAGTGAAGGCAAAAGGGCCAACAAGTGCTAAGCATCTCTGGGAACTCCTTCAAGATTGTTGGAAGACCATTTCCGGTGACTACCTCTTGAAGCTCATCAAGAGAATGCCAAGAGTGTGCAAAGCAGTCATCAAAGCAAAAGGTGGCTACTTTGAAGAACCTAGAATATAAGACATATTTTCAGTTGTTTCACACTTTTTTGTTAAGTATATAATTCTGCATGTGTTAATTCATAGTTTTGATGCCTTCAGTGTGAATGTACAATTTTCATAGTCAAGAAAATACAGAAAAATCTTTAAATGAGAAGGTGTGTCCAAACTTTTGGTCTTTACTGTATATAGTATAAAGGGATCAGACGATCGCTTGATCAACTTTCATAAGGTAACTAACAAATACAGTAAAAAAAAAAGTTTTAAAAAAAACATGAAAGTTCAATTCACCCCCTTTTCCCACATTAAAAATAAACATATATATAAAAAATACACAAATGTGGTATCACAGAGTCTAGAGAAGTCCGATTTACTAAAATATGAAATTAATTAACTCAATCTGTAAACAACGTACAGAGAAAAAAATTAAAAATGTCAAAACTGTGTTTTTTTGGTCATCAGAACACAGCAAAAAATGCATTAAGAAGTGATAAAAGCATTATATCTATCCCAAAATGGTATCAATAAAAACATTATCTTGCCCCGAAAAAAACAAACCCTGACACTGGTCTCGGAAAATGGCAACACAATCTAAAAATTTTTGTGAGTAAACACCCCAATTGTGTGTGAACACACCAAAGCACCACTGCAACATTTTTTTTTTTATTTTATCGCTGGAGTGGCGACACTATAGTAAAGTTCCCTGCTCCTTGTAATATACTTAACAGCCACCGTCTTCTTCTGTTATCGGCACCACTCCAGTCAGTCTCCAGCAGTTTGTGAACTGCCAGAATGCTCCAGTGTTTGTTTGCTGGGCGAGCCGGAAGTCACAACTCAATGCAAGTCTATGAGAGCCAGAAAGAGGCTCTCATAGACTTCCATTGAGAGCTTGTCACTGTTTTCTCTGACTTCTGGTCAGTCAAGAGCTGCGGGACCAGAGCGGCAGCAGGAAGAGCAGAAGACTGTGGCTGGTGCTTTAAGAAAAGATAGATTTTATTAGTAAGGTATTTGGTCACAATGCAAGGGTAGCATTTCACAGCTACAGATCCATACTTCTGGTAACCAACCAGCACAAAAAAATTCAATATGGCTAATAGGGGAACTAAAAGAATAGCACTGACATGGAGTAAAAGGTCAAGTTTTTTTCTCAACAGGAGAAGTCCCCTGCCGCTTCTCGTCTCTCAAGGCATTGAATCACAGGCTGCTATGTATGCAAATACAGACAGCAGCCTGTCAATCGCTCCCCTAAGATGCAGGGAAAGGAGAAGAGGTGTGTGGGGGGAGTAAGTACTTTTTTGGATACACTGGACTATATGTCTGCTATATTTCTTAATGTAATTACTAGCAAAACGGCATAACATTTTTTTGGTAGTTTTGAATACGTGGAGTGGGAATATGTTGTGATTACAAATGGTAGCATATTAAGCTGATAGTCTGGTATTGAAACTCCACTTACTTTGGCTGAAATGGGCTGTTTGTAGAAAAACTCACCCTTTGAAAGAAAGTGGTGTCCCAAATCATTATCTATTATCATTTAACAGCTTTCTGCTCGATCTTGAGCCATGGCGACTTGATGGATGAACAATCCGTAGGAAGATCAATCTTGTGCAAGCGTAGATAGGTCCACCAGGGTCTTCTCCACCGTTATCTCGATTGTATCAAGACATCAAGTTGCTGGTCTTCCTCTTCGCCTTGTTCCTTCTATTCTTCCAACCATGATGTCTTTCTCCAGTGATTGCTCTCTTTGTATGATGTGTTCAAAGTAGGCAAGTCGTAGCCTGGTGATCCTTGCTTCGAGCAACATATCTGGCTTTATTTGTTCCAATATTGATTTGTTTTTTCTTCTTGCCATCCATGGTATTGATAACATCCTTCTCCAGCACCAGATTTCGAAGGCATCAACTATGACCTTTTAAACTTCTTGACTTAATTGAACCAAGGTGCATCCACTATAACGGATGTAAACTTTCTTTATAATTTACTGCATACCTTATGAATTTACATGGGTAATAGGCATTCACATTTTCCTGTGCTAAGTTAAAGTTGATTATAAACTAGCATTTTATTGCTTTATTCATTTAGCAAGGATATTCTTTTGGTATCTCACCGTGACAAATGAAAATGATTTGCTTATCCCAAATTTATGAAACAAAATGACACCTTCACAAATGCTATAGATGGAGTAATTAGTTGCAGTTACACTTTAGACTTCAGAAAATAAGGTTACTGCCATTGTTTTATCCGAACTTAAAAACCATTACTAACTGACTTACTAAATAACTGAAGGCTAAAATTGTATTAGCAACACAGTCCTCTGCTGCACAGTGCAGTGTAAAATTGGCATTTGCTATAATATTATTTTGTGGAACGTGATAAAAGTTGTAGCTAATTGGTTTGGATCAATGCATTTACAACGTTTCAACGAAATTAAATTTCAATTAAAAACAGAAAAGACTTTAGACACTGGGACTGATAAGGCATTGCCACATCTCCATCTGGTACTGACTCAATGACTGTTTAAAATGCTGGATGCCAGTTTGAGAGACACATTTGATAACCGGCCAAGGTCCACTGGAGGTAAAACAATGTCCACCCTTTTTACAAGGGTTCATTGTTCCAAAACAATAAAGCTCTCTGGCTTATTTGAATGTCAACAATTCAAGCAATTTGATGTTCGGAGCCATCAAATAGAATATTTTGTGTACCAGTTTATTATTTCAGTGGCAGTTATTTGCATCATTCATACTAAAGGATGTTTGCTAATGAGTGCTTGGCTGCTGAAAATTCCTGCGAGGCTGAATGCTCTTTGTGCTCACAAAAGGGTCCAAATCACTGGAGAGAGACCGACTGGACAAATCATTCATCTATGCAAATGCCAGCCGAAATGGTCAGATGCATTTATTACCCTCCTCATTATAGTAAACAAGGGAAGAATCGTGACTGGCAGTTATCAACTTGCCCTACGGTATGATTTGTTCTTCTACTACTATTTAAATGAGAAGAAAAAAGGCATGCCGCTGGGGACTATATTGGTTTGTAAAAGAGTAAATGTCACATAGACCTATGCTTAAAGACTTTTGATTGACAAATGTTTTACTTGACATATCAAACATTGGTGTTTTCCATATCAAATACACTTTATTTATTAAAAAAAATTCTTAACCCTTTGTTGGATGGTAAAAATTAAGCCTCAAAGACAATTATATCATAGGCTGTTTGATTTAGATAAAAAAAATGCACTAACTAGCTTCAGCTAAAACAACGAGCAAGTTGTTAACATTACTAATAAAGCATGCCGGAGGCTTTTGTTTGAAAAGTTTTTCATTGCTAATTTTTTGTAAATGTGTTATGTTATGCGGTGTTATTATGGTCATAAATATATATATTTTTATACATTGCAATGTTCTGTAATCAAAACTTATATACTGTACTATTTGATGATGCCTAGTTACCGGACAGGTGTGCTTAAGATTTAGGTGGTGCCACCTGTCTTCTCATAGTAGATGCCAGATAGGAGGAAGTACTAGTATTAATGCCAGTATGGGAAAGGAAAGTGGAATATGACCCACTGTTATAAAATAATATATATGAACTCATGCTGTAATATGTACAATTGCCACTGTATGTTGCTGTTATAAAAGGAATCAGGAAGAAGTAATAAATCAAGGTAGTAGCAGGAAATATTTCACTGTGTGGCTGAAGCCACGTGAATTAACAAGGAAGCCAGCAAAGCTGGAGGCAAAAGAGCATGACATGGGGTCTGTGACGATCTAGGACAGTAGGTCACTTAGTGTTCTATAGTAGACCCATTGGGAAGAGTTATCCCCTAGATATCCCTCAACTACACCTCATTGAGAGCATGCACTGACCTTTAGATTTTTTGCTGCTTGAGAATTGGGTGCTAGTTTAGTCTAAATATGGAAAAGATGTGGAAAAGGCAGAGAAACCTGTATATATGCCTTAGGAGTGGTATGTTTTAGGGAATCTGCTGTGGTTGTGACGCGCCCCTTGGGCCGTGGGGTACTCGGCAGCCAGCCCTGTGGATGCCGGTGAGGTATATCACGGTGGCTGGCCCGGTCCATGACCCAGGGCGGTCAGTAAAAGGGGGGGAATATTTATAGGGGATTTGGAAAGTGTTCGTGATGCCACCTGTGGAATGCGGCTAAAGGGAGCCGCCGCTGCGGATCAGTCCTCTGAAGCTGGTGTTACGGCAGCAGGGATGGTGTGGCTCTCCACAGGTAAAGCTAGCTCCAGGGCAGTGTAGGGGTAGATGGTGGATGCTGAGGAGAGATGGCAGGACGGTCCCGGAGGAAAGATGGACACTCACACGGGGGTAAGCTTCAGTACCTTTACTGGTGATGATGCAGGCACGGTCCAGGGTACTCCGGACGAAGGGCGCACTTTTGGACTCTCCCCAGTGAGCGGATATAGGGCCTCCTGATCCGTGGCTTTACTCGCTAAGCTTCGGGCCTGCCTGGAACTAGGCCTAGCTTGGTTACGGTCTCTCTCTCCCTTGCACCTGCTGACCTGGTGGTTCTCCTTTTTTTGTTGTACGAGGAGACATCCGTATTTTGGTTCATTCTCCAAATTGGGGTCGGCGGTGCCGGAGGAGGAGAATTTTTCCGGTGATTTGGAGAGAGTTGGGACTAATGTAAGTTGCAACCTTCAAGAGGCTAACTAGAAGTTCAAGAAGTATTTTGACAGTAAACGTAAGGAGGTTGTGTTTACTGTGGGTGACATGGTTTGGTTGTCCTCAAAGAACCTGCGGTTGAGGATTCCCTCTAAAAAACTGGGTCCTAAGTTTGTGGGTCTATTTAAAGTGCTTCAGGTTGTTAACCCATCTGCGGATAGGTTGGACATCCCTACTTCCTGGAAGATTAATCCTGTGTTTCATGTTTCCTTGTTGAAAAAGGTTGATGTATCAGATAGGGATGCCACTGTCACAGTTCCTCCTGTGGTGGAAGACGGCGAATTTGAAATTTCTCGTATCTTGAATTATAGAATGCATAAAGGGAGATTAAAGTATCTTGTCTCCTGGAAGGGTTTCGGTACTGAAGATAACTCCTGGGTAAGGACGGATGATGTCTCTGCTCCTAGGCTTGTTAGAGCTTTCCACCGGAAGTTTCCGGATAGGCCTGGGCCTGGAGGATCCAGAGGATCCTCATAAAAGAGGGGGCACTGTTAGAATCCTCCTGTTTGTTTTTTTCCATCTTGTGTTTTTGCGGTCACTTGACCACCTGCCTTTATATTCCAGCTCCGCCCTTCTGGCGGTGCTGGACTTCAGTGTTTGACTGTTTCTCTAGCCAGGTGCTTAGGTGCCTATCTGTCAGTTTGCTTGGTCCTTTTGGGACCTCTAGTACCTTTTTGTCAGTTTGTCTTTTTGTGTTCTGCAACAACTTTCTCTGTTCAGGAGGTGTCCCATTTTTGTTCCAGTCCTTAGTTCTTTTAGGGACTCCTTCCTTTATGCTATAGTTCTTCGTTCAGACTAGCCGAGGACTAAGGCGGGTCTGTTCGCTAGGAACAGGCAGCCCGCTACATCGTAGGGATTCAGCTTAGTCTTACTGTATGGACAGCTTTCCTCTTTCTTTCCTTAGTTCATGTTGCAGATCATAACAGTAAGTCCAGCCCAAAAAACTAAAAGGAAAGAAATTCGGGGATCAGTATGGTTTCCATCCAGGATTTGGCTCAACGCTTGCAGGGATTGTCTCTGGAGGTGGCCGGGCTCCAGCAACACGTGAGTAGCTGTTCTGGAGCGCATTTTGTGGAACCCAATGTAGGACTGCCTGATGTTTTTTATGGCAAACACCAAGATTTTTTTCCTTTAAAAATGCTTGTTTGTTATATTTTTGTTTGAGACCAAGGTCCTCTGGGAATGAATCACAGCGCATTGGTTTTATTATGTCACTTTTGCGCAATGAACCACAGGGGTGGGCCTTTTCTCTCCAACCTAATGATTCATGTTTAAGGTCGGTAGAAGAATTTTTTTCTGCTATGGGGCTATTATATGATGATCCTGATCGAATCTCATCCGCTGAGGCAGAACTCAGGCGTTTGAATCAGGGGTCAGGTGATGTTGAAAATTATTGCACACACTTTAGAAGATGGGCTTCAGAAGTTAAATGGAATGATCCTGCTCTGAAATGTTTATTTCTTGCTGGTCTGAGTGAAAGGGTTAAGGATTGCTAATTGCATTCCCCGCACCTGAGACTCTGCAGGATAACATGCAATTAGCTGTTCTTGTGGACAGGAGGCTGAGGTCCAGGGTGAATGAGGTAAAGACTCCTGTAATGCCAGGTCCTAGTCTCCAGAAAATCTGCTCAGATGGCGGAGAACCGATGGAAGTTGGGGCGATGTCACTCCGCTCTCAGGAAAGAGACCGGAGGTTCGCCAAGGGATTGTGTCTTTATTGTGGTAAAGCTGACCATCTGATTAAGTATTGTGAGCTTCGTTTAAGTAAAGAAAAAAAAAAGGTCAGGTATGCCCGTATAGCTTGTTTACGATCTGCAGGAGTATTTCTTTCTGGGAGTACTACTTTTCAGGAAAATTTGTTTGAATTTCAGGTATTTGCTGATTGTGGTTCAACACTTAATGTGATTGATAAAGGGTTTTTGGGAAAACTTAAATTGAAATCCAAACCTTTGTCATCACCTTTTTCTGTGATTGCAATTGATAACACTCCCTTGAAATGTATTACTCACAAGATTGCTGCATTTCCCCTCACTATCAATGGAGTTCACCAAGAAATTTTGGACTTGGTTGTATTAGATAATTTACCCTCTCTGGTCGTTCTAGGTTTGCCTTGGTTAAAACTGCACAATCCTTTACTGGACTGGTCTACTAATGTGATTAAGTCTTGGAGTCCGAAGTAGAGATGAGCGGTGTTCGACTCGAACTGTTCGCCAATCTCAAATTCGAGCTGTTTTGGGCGGTGTTCGAGTCGTTCGACAAACTCGAACGGTTTGCAAAAAATTCGGCTGTTCGAGGTTATGTTCGATAACTGTTCGTGCACCAAAGGTGTAACTGGATTTTTTCACAGTTATACTGTTAATCAATGTTAATAGACAGTTTCAGTGTAGAGTGGGCGGGGGGAGGGGCAGGGGATGGATCTCTGCAGAAATATTGCCGATCTCCATTTTTTTTTCTTTCCCGCATTTACAGTGGGGTGGTGCAGTCTGTCAGCCTATCAGCAGCGCACACACGCAGTGAAGTGCTTTTTTTTCACACAAGCAAGGGCATGTGTCATTGTCTGTGTATGTTACATGTCCTTGCCCTATAAGACCCAGCCATTTTCCCCGTCGCCACCATTTTCTCACTGCTGCAGCTGAGTGTTAGACGGCACTGCTGCTGCTGTGGGCGCTATACAGTATAACTGTGTGAATTGCGAGCGAATTTGCAGTTACATAGAGAGATAGGTTTAGGGAGTAGGGACTAGTTGTAATTGCAGCCCCTTTGAGAGCTAGGTAACAGCAGTTCCTAACACTTTTTTGCCAGGCAGGTCTGTGCCAGTGCTGTGCAAGTGTTTTTCACAGCATTTGGCTAAATGTAGCTCAGCCAATCCTTTTGGGCCTGTAGCAGTGTCTGTTAGTCATTGAAGTAGCCTATCTGTGTTGCAAGCTACACCACCTGTGTATATAATACCAATTTTTTACAACATCTAAGCCAGCCAATCCTTTTGGGCCCGTAGCAGTGACTGGTAGTCAGTGGAGTAGCCCATCTGAAGCAAGCTACACCACCTGTGTATCTAATAGCAATTTTTTACTGCATCTAACCCAGTAAATCCTTTTGTGCATAGTAGCAATGTCTGGTAGTCAGTGGAGTAGCCCACCTGTGAAGGAAGCTACACCGCCTGTGTATCTAATTCTAATTTTTTACTGCATCTAACCGAGGAAATCCTTTGGGGCATAGTAGCAGTGTCTGGTAGTCAGTAGAGTAGCCCATCTGAAGCAAGCTACACCACCTGTGTATCTAATAACATTTTTTAACTGCATCTAACCCAGTAAATCCTTTTGGGAATAGTAGCAGCGTCTGGTAGTCAGTGGAGTAGCCCATCTGAAGCAAGCTACACCACCTGTGTATCTAATAACAATTTTTTACTGCATCTAACCCAGTAAATCCTTTTGTGCATAGTAGCAATGTCTGGTAGTCAGCGGAGTAGCCCACCTGTGAAGGAAGCTACACCGCCTGTGTATCTAATTCTAATTTTTTACTGCATCTAACCGAGGAAATCCTTTGGGGCATAGTAGCAGTGTCTGGTAGTCAGTAGAGTAGTCCATCTGAAGCAAGCTACACCACCTGTGTATCTAATAACAATTTTTTACTGCATCTAACCCAGTAAATCCTTTTGGGAATAGTAGCAGCGTCTGGTAGTCAGTGGAGTAGCCCATATGAAGCAAGCTACACCACCTGTGTATCTAATAACAATTTTTTACTGCATCTAACCCAGTAAATCATTTTGGCAGAAAAAGAAAGGGAAAAATCAGCTCACCCACCTAGAAGATCAACAGCACGGAGCCAGGAGTGCTACCAGACGAACAATGAGGAACCAGGAAGATCCAGCTGAACAAATCTTCTAAAATCCATATTTTATTGGGTCATGCAAAAAATATTAAAAGTCCACCTTGGAGAGGAACAGCAAACGCGTTTCAAACTATAAGTTCTTAATCATTGCATAGCAAAAAAACAGCAAGGAAGTGGTATTTATATGTCATGTCCTGCTATGCACCTGTTCTAAGCTAGGTTAATCAAAAATTTAAACACACATACCATATTAAAACCGTATGGCATAGAAACAATGCATATAAATGTAAATAATCCAAGAGAAAAAAAAAAAAAGGAACATAAACATAATAATCTATAAATAATCACTCATAATGATACATCAAATCATGTCTGATATTTAAACCTGCTGGTACACGTGTATTTAAAGTATAAATCCACCAACTTTCTCTTTTAAGGAGTTTTCTCCTATGATCACCCCCTCTATGAGGTTTCAACACTTTTTCTATGCCCGTTACTATAAATGTTGAAGTATCTCCATTATGGCATAACGAAAAATGTCTTGATGCTGCAGAACACCTGATACTTAATTTATTATTTGCATCTGATAAATGCCGTCTGATGCGTTTTTTCAGGGGAGTACACATACATCCCACATATTGAAGACAGCACGCACTGCATGAAATAATATATATGACATAAGTAGTGTTACAATTAATAACATTTTTTATGTTATATTTTATATTGGTAGAAAAAGATGTAAAAGTCACTGCATTTTTAACATGGCTGCAGTAAGCGCAAATGGAGTGACCACATTTATAAAAACCAGTTGTGTGTAGCCAGGTACTAGAATTAGAAGGATCTTGTTTGAGAAAAAGACTAGGGGATAAAAGATCACCCAAAGTGGGTGCCTTATGAGCCGTGAACCTAACTGGTGTTAGTAGTACTTCTCTCAATTTGGGATCTGTAGAAAGCATAGGAAGATATTTGTTAGTAATATTTTTGATCATAGAAAATTGGGGGCTATACTGAGAGACAAAGGTGACCTGGTTGGATCCATTCACACCATCTGAAGGGTGATTACTGAATTTAGGTCCAATCATATCACTCCTGTTTTTGGAGCTAACTATGTTGTATGTTGGGGTAATGTCTGGCTGATAGTCTATCTAGAACTTTTTTTGCTTCAACCTCATATTGTCGTGGGTTACTAGTATTCCTTTTTTGTTCGTATTAACTCTCCTACTGGTATATTAATTATAGTCTTTTTATTATGACAAGAGGAAGCCAATAAGGTAGAATTTCTTGATAAACTTTTTCTATAGGGTGTGACAGTAACGGTGTGATCAGTCAGAGTCAAAGTAATATCTAAAAAATCTATCGAATTGGATTGTATATTATGGGTGAATTTAAGATTCATAGAATTATCCGAAATGAATTTGAAAAATTCATTCTCCTCTGACCTTGTCCCATCCCATATCAGGAGCAGGTCATCTATATAGCGACCATACCACCTGATATGGGAGGAGAAAGGACCAGAGTCAGAGAAAATGTACTGTTTTTCCCAAAAGGCCATAAAAATATTGGCTATAGAGGGAGAGAAACCCGCCCCCATTGAAGCTCCGCATTTCTGTAGAAAAATTGTTTATTAAAGGAAAAATAGTTGTGGCTGAGTAAATATTCGACTGAAAGCACCAAAAACCGTTGTAAATCTTCACTATAAGTGCTATAAGTATGGAGATGGTATGATAATATGGAGATCATTAGTGTGTGTGGTATACATGGATAGAGCCCTACGACATCACATGAAAGCCAAAGGGATGAATTCCCCCATTCAGTATTATCAAGAGATGCTATAAGATGTTTGTATCTTTAATGTAACCAGGTAATTGTTTGACTAAAGGTTGTAGGAATATATCGACCCACATACTGAGTTTTTCATTTAAACTACCAATACCTGCCACTATTGGGCGGAAGGGTGGGGGAAAAATACCTTTATATATTTTAGGAAGGGAATGATATATGGGAGTAATAGGACATTTAACCAAAAGATCCTCTGCTAATTTATCATTGATGACTCCCAATTGTATACCATAGGCTAATAAATTTTCTAATTCTTTTTTAAACTTAAATGTAGGGTCATTTGGTAGTGCTTCATAGGTATTGCTGTCCTGTAACATATCTAGATTTATTTTCTCATATAGGCCTCCATCTAGGAGTACCACTGCTCCTCCTTTATCTGCTGGTCTCACTATAAGATCGTTATTATTTTTAATATCCATGATAGCATCTCTTTCCAGTTTAGTCAAATTGGAAGCCAGTCTCCCTTCATGTTTTAGAGATTGTTTTAGAGAATGCAAGTCCCTTTCAACAGCTTCCTGAAAGTCATCTAGAACAGCCGGTCTTGATGGAAGTGGATAGTAGTAAGGATTCTTGATGGTATACTTATGATTCAAATTAGTGCAGTCCTGTATATTCTCCGACTGTAATAATTGTAGATCAAAAAGGGATTTTTGTTCTTCATAAGTCCCTATTTTCTGTATTTCTGAAGTCTCCGAATTAAATTGTCCCTGGTTCTGATCTATACTCATTAAATCAGTTGGTTCTTCAAAAAAATGACAACGCAAAGTCAGTGCTCTTGCAAATTTACTAACATCCATCATGGTTTTGTATATGTCAAATTCATTAGAAGGGGAAAAAGACAGTCCCTTAGATAAAACAGAAATTTGGGATTCAGACAATATATAACTTGATAAGTTGATTAGTGGGCATTGTATTTCTTCTCGTATCTCAGCGGGTACGATATTTGTTCTTTTGTGTTTTCTGCCCCCTCGTTTCCTCCTCTTCCGTTTTTTGACGTTATAGTAGTATTGGGCGTGTTCACACCCATGGAACTTTTATTGTATGCAGTATTGCGTCTAGTTGCACTAAAAAAATCAGTTGAGGAGTCTGAAAGGTCATCTGAGGTGGTGGCTTCTGAATTATCCCAGGATGAATCTGATTCCAAAAAACTGACTTTTTTGCCAAAATGCCTGTAGGTGCTTTTTTTGTTATTATTTGGCGTGCCTCCCTGTCTGAGTATGGGTCTTTGGAAAGAATGTCTCGTTTTTCGTTTCCACAAGTAAACTTCTTTATTAGCATAGTCCTGTGTGTCTCTATCAAACTTGTTCTTTTTCATTGCAACAATATCATTTTCCAAATGAATAATTCTTTGTTTCATAGAGGCATTCCAATCATCATATGTTTTGTCCATTGGAAGTGTATTAATGAATGATTTAATTTTTAAAATTTACAGTTTAGTAGATGATAACTGTTGTTCCTCAAAGGTTATTAGTAACTTCATCAATTGAAAAGAACAATTGTCCAAAATATCAAACCACTTCGTACTAAACTCATCATTAATTGCATGTGTAGCAAGTTTTCTAATGCGCAATCCCCTTGGTATCATATTTTTTTCCACGTAGGATTGCAGAGTAGTACTATCCCACCATAGTTTTGTCTCTTTAATGAGGAGATTCTCTAATGCTTTCTGGTGTGGGTGTAACTCTTGTCCTGCTTCTGCAGGTTGGGATGAGTTCAGACTGAATATAGATGCCGCTTTACTGCGTCTTTTTGTGTGGTCTTCATCATATGGAAAATCTTGCTTGCAATAAGCTCCATTTTCCACTTCCAAGGATAGTGACATTTTAAGACCCAAAGGAATTGTTTGTGGTAAAGTTTCCAGTAATAGCAAAAGACAATGGAAAAATATATATATATAACCACAGAAAAAATGAATGATGATATTCAATAATGGATATATATCCTATAGTGGAGAGCACGATAGCACATGGCATATGGCAGAAAAAGAAAGGGAAAAATCAGCTCACCCACCTAGAAGATCAACAGCACAGAGCCAGGAGTGCTACCAGATGAACAATGAGGAACCAGGAAGATCCAGTTGAACAAATCTTCTAAAATCCATATTTTATTGGGTCATGCAAAAAATATTAAAATCCTTTTGGGCATGGTAGCAGTGTCTGGTGGTGAGTTGAGTAGCCCATCTGAAGCAAGCTACAGCACCTGTGTATCTAATTCTAATTTTTTACTGCATCTAACCCAGGAAATCTTTTTGGGCCTAGTAGCAGTGTCTGTTAGTCATTGGAGTAGCCTATCTGTGTTGCAAGCTACACAACCTGTGTATCTAATACCAATTTTTTACTGCATCTAAGCCAGCCAATCCTTTTGGGCCCATAGCAGTGTCTGGTAGTCAGTGGAGTAGCCCATCTGAAGCAAGCTACACCACCTGTGTATCTAATAACATTTTTTTACTGCATCTAACACAGTAAATCCTTTTGGGCATAGTAGCAGTGTCTCGTAGTCAGCGGAGTAGCCCACCTGTGAAGGAAGCCACACCACCTGTGTATCTAATTCTAATTTTTTACTGCATCTAACCCAGGAAATCTTTTTGGGCCTAGTAACAGTGTCTCTTAGTCATTGGAGTAGCCCATCTGATGCAAGCTACACCACCTGTGTATCTAATAACAATTTTTTACTGCATCTAACCCAGTAAATCCTTTTGGGCCTGTAGAAGTGTCTGTTAGTCATTGGAGTAGCCTATCTGTGTTGCAAGCTACACCACCTGTGTATCTAATACCAATTTTTTACTGCATCTAAGCCAGCCAATCCTTTTGGGCCTGTAGAAGTGTCTGGTAGTCAGTGGAGTAGCCCATCTGAAGCAAGCTACACCACCTGTGTATCTAATACCAATTTTTTTACTGCATCTAAGCCAGTAAATCCTTTTGGGCCTGTAGCAGTGTCTGATAGTCAGTGGAGCAGCCCATCTGAAGCAAGCTACACCACCTGTGTATCTAATAACATATTTTTACTGCATCTAACCCAGTAAATCCTTTTGGGCATAGTAACAGTGTCTGGTAGTCAGTGGAGTAGCCCATCTGAAGAAATCTATACCACCTGTGTATCTAATAACAATTTTTTACTGCATCTAACCCAGTAAATCCTTTTGGGCATAGTAGCAGTGTCTCGTAGTCAGCAGAGTAGCCCACCTGTGAAGGAAGCTACACCGCCTGTGTATCTAATTCTAATTTTTTACTGCATCTAACCCAAGGTTGGGGGGAGAGGGCAGAGGAAGGAAGCATGATTCTTACCTCGCAACCAACACAACAAGGACTTGGTCCTCCTGGATGCGCAAGACACGTGAGTGCCTTCTTGCTGCACTACCTGCAACATGACCCTCGGATTGTCAGAATTCGAAGCAATCCCGACTACTGGGTTGCCACACTCTTAGATCCCCGGTACAAAAGTAAATTTGCCGAAATAATTTCTGCCATAGAAAGGGATTCACGCATGCAGGAGTATCAGCAGAGGTTGTTACAGAATCTTACATCTGCTTTTCCACAAAACACCAGTGGTGCACATAGTGAATCTCACAGCTCTAACTTGCCAACCGTGGGACTGTCGAGTCTTCATCACTCAAACCGCAACAGTAACACTGTATCAGCTGGTAACAGCAATTTTGTGGAATCGCTTCACCAATTTTTTAGACCATCCTTTGCAAGGCCACAGGAGAAAAGAAGTCTGACACATAGTCAATGCCTAGAGAGGATGGTACAGGAGTATCTCCAAGTGAACATCGAAGCCATGACTGTGTCACTGGACCCTTGCTCTTTTTGGGCTTCAATCTGGAAAAATGGCCTGAGCTCACCACTCACGCCTTGGAGATCTTGTCGTGCCCCGCAGCCAGCGTTCTCTCTGAACGTGTGTTCAGCGCTGCTGGTGGTGTGCTGACAGATAAGCGCATGCGGTTGTCCACTGACAATGTAGACAGACTCACGTTCATAGAGATGAACAAATCATGGATCCGCAAGGACTTTTCAACCCCTGTGTCATCCTGGGGAGACTAAAAGCTTGAGGATTTTGGAAAATCACCTCACCAACCATTTTAAGCAACTCTGGGGCAATTGATGCCACTTAAGTGGTGTCTGTGCCACAATTTTTGGAAAAAATTGAGACTCTTTTTGGAGTCCCCTTGCTGTGTTTTACATGACGTTGGCATCGTCAATTCCAGGTGGGTCGGGTCGCTCCCCCCCCTTTTAACCGTAAGAAACTACATACACTATGGCTTTGGGTAACACAGATGGTTATAGCCTGGGAATCAGAGGTCTGCTCCAAAGCTTCAGTGTCAACTAGTCAGCGTAGTAGCGCAGCTGTGAAGCAAGCTACACCGCCTGTGTATCTAATAACAATTTTTTACTGCATCTAACCCAGACAATCATTTTGGGCTAGTAGCAGTGTCTCGTAGTCAGCGGAGTAGCCCATCTGAAGCAAGCTACACCGCCTTTGTATCTAATAACAATTTTTAACTGCATCTAGCCCAGGCAATACTTTGGGCCTAGTAGCAGTGTCTGCTAGTCAGCAGAGTAGCCCAGCTGTTAAGCAAGCTACACTACCTGTGCTTTGAACACTTAATGTTTTCAAAGGAAATGCTTCGGGCCCCCGGAACACCCAGTCAAGAGCATCGGGGAGGCGCCCCAAGGCAAAGGGGCTGGGACTGGCGGTAGCACGCCTTGCGGCGGACCGCCAAGCTCGATCCTTATAAAAGCTTTTTAACTGCAGCAGCTTTAATGGACGCTACTGGAGCTGGAACTCTTTTTTATTATAAAAGTACAAAAACACATATACAAAACACAAACACAAACCACAAATACAAACATTATACAACAAACAAAAACCCAGCAAGACATAACCCAAAATCTGAAATTATATAGAGTACAACAGAATAACATATGACACAAATTCTGACACAAAAAGTCCTCTTCCTCCAGGAGACTCTCTAGGAGACCCCCCCAGCAAGGGAAGACCCTACCATACCTCCAGGGTGCACCCTAAAGCGCACCCGACCCCTAACATACACAACATTCATACCTGCACATTCATACCTAACCCCCTAACAAAAGAAAAACTAAATAACTGGCCCATCACCAAAAATAATAGATAGGCCACCTGGCCAAAAACTTACCCTATAACACAGAAAAACTTTTTTTTTTTATATATATATATATTTTTTTTTCCCCCCACCACCATTTTCTTAAACACCCAAGGTCCCACGAAAGTCTGTGGCCTTATCACAGCAAGGTCCCACGAAAGTTTGTGGCCATTAAATTCACACATAACGGGTCCTTTTTCCCGCATCCCGTAGGACGTCCATTTTCCCAAAACCCCTCCCCCCCTCCCCCCTGAAAACCCCCCCACCCAACCTACACTAAACCCCCCCCGCGCGCAAATTACACATACATATACATACAATACACAACATAACTATACATGTACATACACTACACAACATAACCATAGCAATAAACACAACATAACAATAGCACAATATAATCTTTAATAAGAACTGACCATAACCATGAACCAAAAGTCAGACCCAAGTTCAGTGCTTGCAAGCCCTATATTTGGGTTTCCAATACTGTAAAACAAAAAACTACAATGTGAGGGGAGCAGCCCACCACCAGGAAACTGGAGACTACCGAGGCTCTCACCCTAATCTAACACACAGCACCCTGTCCCTCCCTATTAAAGAAAAAGAAAAACCTGTCTCTACTGCCCTACCAATCTTTCCCTACCTGTCCCTACCTGTCCCTCTCTGACCCTAAATACCAACCTAATGCTAACTACCTATCCCTGAAGACTGTCCCTGTCTGTCCCTCCCTGACCCTACACACCTATCTGACCCTACAAATAAATATAAAATATAGAAAGGACTAAACTAACCCTATCACAGACACACGTACCCTAACTCTCCCTAGGACACATTAAATGAGAACCCCCTCCATAGAAGGGAAGCCCTCCCTCCACCCAGCCTCTCATACTCCAGCGAGCGCACTTTTGCCAGGTCACCCAGGATGTTCCTAATCACTTCTTCCCGGGGGAGGGCTTTCTGCTGGGTGGACACTAAACACTGTGCATTCCATGTGTAAAACCTAGTCACTAAGCTAACTAAGAAAACAGTGCCCCGATCTTGGCCACCAAGGGACCTGAATGCCCCATAGGCCCACTTCGCATAGGAAAGGCCTGCCAGCCTGGGCCAGCCAATGGAAGCACCCACCCTCTTGTAGACCTCTGTATTAAAGGGACACCGAAGCAGGAAGTGCTCCATGCTCTCGAGCATGCCGCCACACTCCTCGCGGGGACAATCCCGGTCATCAGAGTTCCTGTACTTCAGGTTGTCCCTCACATACAGTCTCCCATGGAAGCAGCGCCAAGTCCCAAAACTTCAAGGGGATCCGTTTAGAGTTCAATAACCCAAGCCCTACCTCCAGATCACGGCAGGGGCAATCTTTGAGCGCCAGGGGCTTCTGAAAGTGGGTCAACAGGACCCTATTGTCAAGTAACCTCCTTGACAAGGTCCTGATCTCCCACACTCCCAGACCCCACCGGCGGATCACCTTCAGAACCGGGGTAGCAGAAGCCGGAAGATGCCCATGAGGCATTCGAAGGTCCTTCACCTGCCCTCCTGTCTCCCATTCCTGGAAGAAAGGCCGAAACCACCCCCTACAGGAGAATACCCACGGAGGAGCCCTCTCTAACCAGAGATTGGCGATGTTTTAACTTAATAAAGGTGTTTACTAGGAACACCACTGGGATGACCATACCCAACCCTCCTAGTCTCCTTGTGCGGTACGTGACCTCCCTCTTGATTAGGTTCAGCCTATTCACCTACAATAGCTGGAAGAATAGGCTGTAGACCTGTGTCCAAAGAGGTTCTGGCAAGATGCAGACACTGCCCAAGTATATTAACAAAGGGAGCAAATACCCTTTGGCCAGGCTAACCCTTTCCCTCAGGGTCAAGGACCAGCTCTTCCACTGATCCACCTTCTGGGTGGTGATCTTAAGTCTACCCTCCCAGTTTTGCTGGGGATAGTCCCCCGGGCCGAAATTGATGCCTAATATTTTTGCTGTGGCCTGAGGCCCTGGAAGGGTGTCCGGGAGATCAAAACTAGGATCTATCCCTCCCAGCCAGAGACTTTCACACTTATCCCGGTTGATCATGGACCTGGATGCCACCGAGTAGCGCTCCACCTCAGACATGACCCAATCTGCCTCCCCTCTCGAGGATACAAAAAGGGAAACGTCATCGGCGTACGCCACTACCCTCAAGGCAGCCTCTGGCTTCGCCTGGTCCATCCCAACTCCCACCAATGGTCCGCGCTCCTTAGAAGGGGGTCGATCGCGAACACGTATAACAGTGGGCTCAAAGGACAGCCCTGGCGGACGCCAGACTTCACCTCAAAAGGATGTCCGATCCAACCGTTCACAAGCGGAAAAGTCTCTGCCCCATTGTATAACACTCTCAACCAATCAACAAACCTCCCGGACAGACCGTACCTCAGAAGGACGGACCAGAGGTACTCATGGTTAACCCGGTCAAAGGCCTTCACCTGGTCTAAGGACAGCAAGTACCCCTTCCAGTGGCCTGCCCTGCTCTGCTCCACTGCCTCCCGGACACCGAGCACAGCACTAAATGTACTGCGGCCTTGGACAGAGCAGTGCTGGGCCCCCGAAAGGAGCCGGGGTGCAAATTTCACCAACCGATTAAAAAGCACCTTTGCCAGAACCTTTCGGTCCGTATTGAGAAGCGCTATGGGACGCCAATTCTCAATACGGGATGAGTCTTTACCCTTTGACAGGATAATCAGGGCTGACTTCCTCATTGAACTGGGCAGGGTGTCCAAGGAGAGACACTCATTAAACACCTCAGTCAAGAGGGGGACCAAGGAGTCCCTAAAAGTCTTATAAAACTCGGATGTTAAGCCATCCGGACCAGGCGACATTTTGGGCCAAAGCCCATCAATCGCCGGTCTCACTTCCTCTTCCCTGATTGTCTCTGCCAAAACATGAAGAGAGGGGTCATCCCCTGGCTCAGGGATGGTTTCAGCCAGGAAAGCCGACATCTCATCCCGATCAGGTTCCCTCCCCCCCAAGAGGTGTGAGTAGAAGGATCTGACCACCTCCAGGATCCCTGATTTGGATCTGTTCAGGGATCACTTACTGTCGATCAGTCCCATTACCACCTTACAACTCACTGACATCCTGCAGTTCCTGTAAGGGTCGGGCGAGCGGTACCTCCCGAAATCCCTCTCAAAAACCAAGGATGTGTGCCTATCATACTGACACCCCTTGAGCAAGGCCTTCACCCTGGAGATTTCCTCACGGTCCACTCCAGTCGAGACAAGCTGCTCGAGTTTCCTCCCCAGGTCCCGACACAGGCGGTACCTGTTCAGGCCCCTGAGGCTCGAGAGCTGACGGAAGAACCTTGCGACCCTTCTTTTGAAGATCTCCCACCACTCAGACTTAGTGCTACAGAGACCCAAGAGAGGTACCTGGCTCTGAAGAAACTCCTCAAAGGATTGTCTTATATCCGCTTCTTCCAACAGGGACGAATTCAGCTTCCATAGGCCTCTCCCCATCCGGGGGTCTCTGTAACATTCAAGGAAAATAAAATAAAACAGTGGTCGGAAAATTCCACCTCAACAGCCGACACTGCAGAAGAGACGGCTTCCTCCTTTAAAAAAAAACCTATCTATCCTAAACCTACTGCTACCCCTATGAAAGGTGAAACCCCTGTGACCTGGGATGTGCCGGATGTGGACATCCACCAGGCGAACTTCACTCACTATACTATTCAAGGCAATGCTATCATAAGCCAGCCGGTCTCCAGGGCCTCCCCTATCACGGGATCTAGTTACAGTTAAAAACCCCACCGAAGACCACCTGCCGGCTTGTAAAAAGATAGGGCTTGATCTTCAGGAAGAGACATTTACGGTCCCACTTAGACTGCGGGCCATAGATATTAATGAGCCGAAGCTCTTGTCCCCTCATGAAGACGTCAAGAACCAAGCACCTCCCCATTTCTACCTTAATCACCCGTCTGCATTCCACCGGAGCGGCCTTAAAAAGGACCGCTACCCCACTATACGGCTCGGCCGCAAGAGACCAGTATGAGGGCCCACTCCTCCACTCTCATTTTGCTTTATAAATGGCCCCATGTCCATTAACCTGGTCTCCTGCAAAAATAAAATGTCAGCCTCAACTCGGGTGAAAAAATCAAAGGCCGTAAATCTGGCCGCATCTGACTTAATGCTGGCGACATTAATCGACGCCAGAGTCAACGGGGTAGGTTCTGCCATCATGGGTGATTGAGTTAGATGGCCTTCTTTTTTACCACACCCCCAGTTTTCTTATTAACCTCGCCGTCCGAGGAGGAGCCCAAGCCTCCCCTCCGCTTCAGCGACACAGAGGTGTCCCTAACTTCCCAGTAACGGATTCCTCACCTCTGGACCCAGGGACAGTCCCCCCCCAGAGGAATGTGAGTCCTCCGGAGGATGGACCCCACCACTCCCTGAAGGCGTCCCAGATGTTACAACCGGTCCCTCACCCCCGACCTCCAACACAGCAGAGTCGTCAAGGGCTTGGAACCGGTTGGAGAGGGGGATCAGAGGGGAGCCGGTGAGCACTTCCATGGGCACCCTAGCAGCCAGGGGGGGGGGCTTAGATTTTTTTGCCCTTTTTTTGTTCTTCCTCTTCCCCTGACTCTTACTGTCACCCGATTTTTTAGGCTGCTCCACCACCTCCTCATCTAGACTTTCATACTAGGAGGAGTCATCGGGAGCAGCCACCTCCTCCCTCTCCATCCTCCTGATCTCCTCGCTCACCGCTTCCTCCCCCAGGACCTCAGGGGCTCCGGCTGCCGCTTCCGGGGGGGGACAGTCATCACCCCAGTTGCATGAGGCTTATCCTGCCCCCTACCCCCACGGCGCCTCGCCTGTTGCCACTGGTGGGCAGATGTCCTGGCCTCACCTTCCCTCACTGGCCCCTCAGCTCCTCTCCCGCCCCCACCTCCAGTTCCAGCAGAGGATGCACCGCTGGGGACCCCCCCACGGCTCTCCCCCGCCTGACCAGAGATGGTGTTGGAAAAGGAGCGGGGGCAGCTGCTATCCGGGTGCCTAGATCACCACACAGGTGGCACCTAATATCACCACAGGCTGCGGCCAGATGACCTACCCCGCCACACAAGGCACATTTCTGCACCTTGCAGCCCGCGCTGAAGTGGCGGACCTTCGGTTGCCCCTGGCAGAAGATCAGGATCCTGTCCCTCCCCAGGAATGCCGAGGAGGGGATGTGGGTGACAGTACCACCTGAAACCTTCAACTTCATCATGAAGGTCCAGCCCCTGACCAAATGCCGAACTCGTCCCTGTTCTTTTATGGGACCTCCGTGACTTCACCATAGCGAGAAAGCCACATCATGATATCAATCCCATAAAGTGACTCGTTATTGGTCAGAACGGTCACTCTCTTTACGCCATTTTGGCGAGACACCGCCTGCACGGTAAAGTCTCGCCAGCTGGGTTCCCCCTTCACCAGTTCAAAATTCGACCAGAAAAGCTCTAGGCCCTCCGGCCGAACAAAACTGATGTCAAAGATGGGGGTACCAAAAGGATAGATCAGGGCAAAAATGTCAATTGCCCTGAAATCCATCTTCAGGAGGAGCTCCACGACCCTCGCTCTTGGCGGGCACGCTTCACTGCCCCTCCACCGAAGACGGACATTCCTCCTGACCACCCCCTGCCCGGCTGTCAGAAGGGACCATACTGTCTCCCCCTCCCTTTTATCTTGGAAGGCGGCCAGGCCAAGCCTATCTAGCCAAAAGGCCAGGTCCACCTCTCTTCCCTCTACCTCGATCGTCCGTTCTCCCTTTTTGAGGGCTTCGAGGAAACGGCGTCGCAAGTCACCGTCCCCGAGGTCCAGAGGTGAGGAAGCCCCCCGAGAAACCCACGAGACCCCGGCTGTTACCCCCACATAAGACCGGGGATTCGCAGCCGGGGGGCAGATGGACCAGCCCCCACCCCATGCCCCCCACTACTTCCAGCCACTCCACTCTCCCCCCCACCACAGACTTACCAACATTCTTATCCTCAACCGTAGACACACCCATACCCATGCCATCCTCATCCATATCAACATTCGCCCCACTCACATGCAAACTGGGGTCACTATTATTGTGGAATATTTTATTTTTTCCACCACCGCCACCTGCTGGTGGCAACTTCCCTGCCGGGGGGTTCTGGGAGCCAAGCGTCGCTGGCCCTTTAAGGACCACACTGCATGGTTTAAGATGTGCTGCCTCCAGACTCCCAACATGCACTGTGCTTCTTTTCACAGGAAGGAGGCCAGGAGTAGTACCACCCCCAGCCACCACCGAAGCACCCTTGGATGCCTGCATAGCCGAAGCCCCTGCCCCAGGTAATCCCCCAAACACAGGGGACCCCGATAGGCAGGCACCCACACCATTTACCTCTGCAGCAGCTGTGGCACCACTGCTCCCAGCAACCAGAGCCGTTTGTGCTAAGCTCTGCCCTTTTCGAGCGGAACAACGCCCCCAGGGTGGAGTCTGCCCGCGAAGCCATGCCCCCTGCACCCAGCGGCTCTCTGAGGCCACGCCCACCGGTGCTGGGGACACCTGGGTGGTTACACCCCCAGAAACCGGCCGTGCCGGAGCCCCTTAAGCCGACCCGGAACCGGGTCTACTCACAGGGTCCCTGGACCAGTGGCACTGGTTACCTGGGGCACAGCACCCCCCAGCATCACACCCTTGGCCACAAAGAGCCTGAACCCAGCAGCTCCTATGGCCGGCACCAAGCTAGGCCACTCCCCCTCAACATCCACCGGCGGCGGAGCCCCCCGCACCAACCCATTACTGGGCCCCTGCGCAGGGGACCCCGACCTCGCCGCGGATCCCGCCAGGAGAACAGGCCCCGCCACCTTTATCTTATGAGCCGGCTGCACCGTAGCAGCAGGCCCCGCACCCTTAATCCTAGCAGGTGCCTGGGTCCCCAAATGCGATCCAGACTTCTTTTTGGATCCGTGCGGGAGGGACCCAGACACCCCAGCACACGCCGCCGGAGATGCGGCCCCAGCTGTAGGTGCACCACCAGTAGCATAGGGGGCAGCGGCAGATGTACACGCCGTCCCCTGTGCACCAGCACTGGTGTTAACCACTGTCGGGCCGCCCTCCGTGCCATGCACCATATCAGACACATCCGCCCCACCACCACCTCCATTACTACCAACAGAGGCAGCGCTCTGCGTGCCATGGCCTATGCTCTACCCGCACCCTCGCTGCAGGGACAGGGGGGCCCCAGGAAGGGGGACATACACAAACTTGTGCGCGACCGATGTTTTTTTCTGCTTCTTCTTTGCCTTTCTCTTCTTCCCCCTCCCGGGTGCCTCATTCTCGCAGATCTCATCCCTGAACACAAGCTGACCAAAGCGAACCGGGGACTCGATCTGCTGGATCTGCTGCATGATGAGGCAGCCCCCCTCACTACTACTGCTCCCTTCCTCCTCATCCTCCCCTTCGCTCCCGCTGCCCTCTGAAGGGCTAGAATCGGACGGGAGAGCCATCTGTTCAAGGGCAATCCCACTATGCGATGCCTGGAGATCACTTACCAGGCCACCAGATGGTGGGTAAGGTGCGATCTCCTCTTCTTCCATGTCATCCTCCTCCACCGCCTGGCCAGGGCTCCATGACCCCTCCAGAGCCCCACCGGTCATGGCTCTGTCCTCGTTCTCCAGTTTTTCTTTAAAGGGACCCGCTCCGGCCAAGATGATGCAGCGGCGGTCCTCTTGGTCTTGAATGGACCACTTGATCTTCCGGACCGCGGCAGATAGCCCAGGCTTCTTGCTGCTAGAGGCCCTTTCGGACCTCTCCTGGGCTACCCTCAACTCCCCCCAGAGGGATTTTAGCCTTTTAGAGGCGTCCTCATACTCGCAGAGGTGCGTGTATATGTGGGAGACATAGCTTACGGTTGCCTCCTTAGGTATCTTGGTGCCCCAACCAGGGGACCCCTCCGCAGCACCTCTGCTCATACTCGACCCACCTCCAGGGGAAGGAGCCGCCACGGTCATGGCCTCGGGGGTCCTCCTCAGCCGAGTCCTCATCCCAGGTCCTTTGCCAGATGCCTGGCCAGCTCTTCCGGACCTTGCCGAGCTGGAAATCCTCCCACCTCCCGCCAGCTTGGACCGGGAGGTGGGAGCCGGGGGCCCAGCCCCAGAGGCCAGTCCCCACGCAAGTCTCCTTTCCTGGGAAGGGGGCAGGCAGAAAGTCCCAGGTGAAAATCCTCCCTTCCCAGGAGCTCACACACAGCAGCACACGGCAGGTAGGCTCCTCCTCTTCCACTTCCTATTACTGCGGCTGCTGGCAGCAGACTTGCCCTCCAATAGATCCTTGTAAAAGGATTTAAAGTGTACTCATTCAAATTACAGAGCCAATTTAAATTACAGAGCTTAGACCTGCCTCCACCGGGGGGGGGTCCCGACCCACCAGCGGACAGGCACCAGTATTGGGAGAGGGGGGCTGGCCGTCAGGGTCCACCGCGGCTCTGGCACAAACCCGGCGACACGGAGGTCGCACTGGCAGGAACGGCCTGGCCGTGTCGGCTTCGCACTCCAGCGTAGTCCCTCTGCCCGCTCGCGCCTGTAACCCCAAAGGGATGCGCAAGCGGCTTTTCTTCCCAGGGCTGTTCCCCGCCCAGCAGGAATGTGGTGGAGCTCAGGTCGGCCTTCCACCGTACTCCCTTACCTCCCTCGCCCTCTTTCCTTCTTCCGTTCTTCATCTAACCCCTCGGCTCTGTGGTGTCCGCTCTCCCTCCGGATCTCTCCTTCTCACAGGTGGACTACCGCATGTATTCACACTGTGGCGAATCTTTTGGGCCCAGGCATAAGAAGTCGTCGAGGTAATGGATAATATGTGCCCCCTTAAAAACGTCCATGACGGCCCATTCGAGGAAGCAATTAAACGCCTCAAATAGTGAGCAGGATATGGAGCACCCCATGGGCAAACAGCGATCTATATAGCATGCTCCTTCCCAGAAGCAGTCCAATAGGCGGACACTATTCGGAGGCACAGGTAGTAAGTAATCGGAACACCCCCTCAATGTCTGTTTTGGCCATTAGGGTGCCCCTTCCCAACTTCTTGACCTTCCTGATTGCCTTGTCAAAGGAGGTACAGTATATACTACTGTACTTGGTTCCACATCGATGTTGTTGTTTACTGACCTGCTCCTTGGATATGACAAATGGTGGATTAGTCCGAATGTATTGGGTTCCATTTTTGGCACGACACCCAACGGGGATACCACTATGTCTTGTAAGGAAAGTGTTCTGAATGGAGCCGCCATTCTACCTAAAGATATTTCTATTTTTAATTTTCTTGTCACGACGTCTGCGCGTTGGTAGGCTGATTTTAGATTTTTACTCCAGCCTTTCTTGATTTTAGAAGGGCATGACACATCTGTGTCTCCTCCTCCTTTTACTCCTCCACCTCTTTTCTTTTCGCATGACTATAAGTACTTTTCACTTTTCTATGTGTTAGTTGTGTCTTCTGAGCAGTTTGTCAGGTTTTTGACACCTTTGAAGGTGTTTTCTATGTGTTTTCTATGTGTTTCTATGTGTTTGCCTGCCATTGGTTTTAACGGTGTTCGATGGTGTTCGATGAACCGTTCGATGAACCGTTCGGCGAACATACCGGTGTTCGATGAACCGAAGCGAACACGAATACTACGGGGGGTGGCTCAACACTAGTCTGAAGTGCTATGATAAATGTTGTAATAGTCTCATTGCGGCTGTGGAAAAGGGAGAATTACCGGTACCTATTCAAGATTTTTGGAGGGTTTTTTCGGAGGAGTCGCAAGTTTTACCTCCTCATAGGGATTATGATTGCACCATTGAGTTTGTTCCGGGAGCTACTCTTCCCAAGAGTCGCTTGTTTAATCTTACTTTCCCTGAAAGAAAGGCCTTGGAGGAGTACATACAGAGTAGCCTGGCTGCTGGTCACATTAGACCTTCTAAGTCGCCTGTGGCAGTTGGATTTTTCTTTGTTAAAAAAAAGGACGGGGGTTTACGTCCATGTCTGGATTTTCATGAAATTAATAAGATTACCGTACGCAATTCCCACCCATTGCCGTTAATTCCTGACTTGTTTAACCAGTTAGTGGGGGCCAAGTGGTTCTCTAAAATTGATCTCCAGGGGGTATACAATTTGTTACGAGTGAAGGAGGGTGATGAATGGAAAACTGCTTTTAACACTCCGGTAGGTCATTTTGAGAATCTCGTGATGCCTTTTGGTCTTACCAATGCACCTGCATTTTTTCAGAACCGTAATAATGACATCCTGAGACCTTGGATTGGTAAGAATGTGGTTGTGTATTTGGATGACATTTTGATTTATTCACCAGCTCTAGAGTCCCATTGGCAGAGTGTACATGAAGTTTTGCAGTTATTGAGTGATAATTCAATCTTTGCTAAGCTGGAGAAATGTGAGTTCGCTGTGCAGAAAATTCGTTTTTTGAGCTACATTATCTCCAGCGAGGGCTTTGAGATGGACCCGGTGAAGGTTCAGGCTGTGCAGGAATGGCCTAGGCCTATTGGTTTGAAATCTATACAGAGATTTTTGGGTTTTGCCAATTATTACAGGAAATTCATTAAGAATTTTTCTGTAATTGTTAAGCCTCTAACCGATCTCACCAGGAAAGGTGCGAATACGGTCCAGTGGACTACTGAGGCCATTGAAGCGTTTAAGTATCTCAGAGAGAGGTTCAATTCTGCCCCTATCCTTATGCAGCCTGATGAGACCAAGCCTTTTTTGGTCGAGGTCGATGCTTCATCGGTGGGGGTCGGAACAGTTTTGTCTCAGGAGAAGAGGGATGGAGTACATCCTTGTGCCTTCTTTTCGAAAAAAATTTCGGAAACTGAACTAAATTATGATGTTGGAAATCGGGAGTTGCTGCTATTAAACTCGCATTTGAACATTGGCGTCATTTTTTGGAAGGCGCTAGATTTCCTATTCAGGTTTTCACAGATCATAAGAATTTGATCTATCTGGATGCTGCCAAGTGCTTGAATGCCCGTCAAGCTAGATGGGCACTTTTTTTTTCTCGGTTTCATTTTTCTGTTACTTATATCTCTGGTACTAAGAATGTTAAAGCCGATGCTTTATCTTGCAGCTTCTCTCCTACGGTCGGTGCCGAGGAGGAGGAGAGCATTATACAGAAAGGAGTTGTGGTGGCGGCATTGGACTCCATTTTGGAGAATGGGATTCTGAAAGCTCAAGATGATGCTCCATCTAACACTCCCCATGGGAGGTTGTTCGTGCCTAGAACCTTTAGGAGAGATTTGTTTGTGGAGTGTCATGAGTCTCGGTTGGCAGGTCATCCAGGAATTTCGGAGACTAAGAGACTTATCAGTCGCAGTTTTAGGTGGCCTGGATGGCAAAAAGAAGTCATCAAGTGGGTGTGCCAATGTACGGTGTTTTGCTAGGTCAAAGGCTTCACATACTCCTGCTGCGGGGTTGCTTTGCCCTCTGGAGGTTCCTAGTGCACCTTGGACGCATCTCACAATGGATTTTATTACTGATCTTCCTGTGCCCGAGGGTTTTACTGTCATCTGGGTGGTCGTGTACTGTTTTAGTAAGATGTGTCATTTGGTTCCATACATTAAGTTGCCCTGCGCCAAGACACTCGCTAAGGCGTTTGTTAAGGAGATTGTCAAGCTTCATGGCGTTCCCACGGATATTATTTCTGATAGAGGACCTCAGTTTGTGGCTCGCTTTTGGCGTGCTTTTTGTGACAGGTTGGGAGTCCATTTGTCATTTTCGTCTGGGTATCATCCTGAGTCTAATGGACAGACTGAAAGAAAGAACCAGGATGTAGTACAGTTTTTGCGTTGTTTTGTGGCGGACAATCAAGAGGTGTGGTCGGAATTTCTGCCTCTCGCAGAATTTGCTCTTAACAATCATACATCCTCCTTGGCTGGGTGTTCTCCTTTTTTTGTTGTACAGGGAGACATCCATCTTTTGGTTCATTCTCCAAATTGGAGTCGGCGGTGCCGGAGGAGGAGAATTTTTCCGGTGATTTGGAGAGAGTCGGGACTAATGTACGTTGCAACCTTCAAGAGGCTAACTAGAAGTCCAAGAAGTATTTTGACAGGAAACGTAAAGAGGTTTTGTTTACTGTGGGTGACATGGTTTGGTTGTCCTCAAAGAACATGCGGTTGAGGATTCCCTCTAAAAAACTGGGTCCTAAGTTTGTGAGTCCATTTAAAGTGCTTCAGGTTGTTAACCCGTCTGCCGTTAGGTTGGACATCCCTACTTCCTGGAAGATTAATCCTGTGTTTCCTTTTTCCTTGTTGAAAAAGGCTGATGTATCAGATAGGGATGCCACTGTCACAGTTCCTCCTGTGGTGGAATACGGCGAATATGAAATTTCTCGTATCTTGAATTCTAGATGGCATAGAGGGAGATTACAGTATCTTTGTTTCTTGGAAGGGTTTCGGTCCCGAAAATAACTCCTAGGTAAGGACGGATGACGTCTCTGCTCCTAGGCTTGTTAGAGCTTTCCACAGGAGGTTTCTGGATAGGCCTGGGCCTGGAGGAACCGGAGGATCCTCATAAAAGAGGGGGTACTGTTAGAACCCTCCTGTTTGTTTTTTTTCCATCTTGTGTTTTGCGGTCACTTGACCACCTGCCTTTATATTCCAGCTCCGCCCCTCTGGCTGTGCTGGACTTCAGTGTTTGACTGTTCCTCTAGCCAGGTGCTTCGGTGCCTATCTCTGTCAGTTCGCTTGGTCCTTTTTGTCAGTTTGTCTTTTTGTGTTCTGCAACAACTTTCTCTGTTCAAGAGGTGTCTCATTTTTGTTCCAGTCCTTAGTTCTTTTAGGGACTCCTTCCTTTATGCTATAGGTCTTCATTCAGACTAGCCGAGGACTAAGGTGGGTCTGTTCGCTAGGAACAGGCAGCCCGCTACATCGTAGGGATTCAACTTAGTCTTACTGTATGGACAGCTTTCCTCTTTCTTTCCTTAGTTCATGTTGCAGATCATAACAGTAAGTCCAGCCCAAAAAACTAAAAGGAAAGAAATTCGGGGATCAGTATGGTTTCCGTCCAGGATTTGGCTCAACGCTTGTAGGGATTGTCTCTGGAGGTGGCCGAGCTCCAGCAACACGTGAGTAGCTGTTCTGGGGCGCATTTTGTGGAACCCAACGTAGGACTGCCTGATGTTTTTTATGGTAAACAGCAAGATTTTTTTTCCTTTAAAACTGCTTGTTTGTTATATTTTTGTTTGAGACCAAGGTCCTCTGGGAATGAATCACAGCGCATTGGTTTTATTATGTCACTTTTATTGAATGAACCACAGGGGTGGGCCTTTTCTCTCCAACCTAATGATTCATGTTTAAGGTCGGTAGAAGGATTTTTTTCTGCTATAGGGCTATTACATGACGATCCTGATCGAATCTCATCCGCTGAGGCAGAACTCAGGCGTTTGAATCAGGGGTCAGGTGATGTTGAAAATTATTGCACACACTTTAGAAGATGGGCTTCAGAAGTTAAATGGAAGGGCTGGATTGGGCCGGACTGCTCAACATCACTGAATGATAGCAGCGTAACATAAACTCAAATACAGTGTCTTTTTTTTGGGAGGTCTAACTCTATTGCAATGCACGTCTGTCTTCACACCCAGACATGGGTATACGTTTTCTGATTTTGTCTATTTAATCTTGTCCTCCGCCTTCTCCTCATCCTCATCCTCCACCACCATATTACCACCATATCTACCATATCACCATCTCTACATCTCTTGCAAGGGGCATTGGAGTTCCTCCAAAATATTGGCAGCCATTGCATTCACTGCATAGGCAAACAGTATGGGAGACTCACTTCCTAATAATGGGAACATTGTTTTCAGGAGGCCCTCCAACCTCTATGTCTCTTGCAAAGGGCATTGGAGTTCCTCTAAATTTTTGGCAGCCATTGCGTTCACTACATAGTCAAACAGTATGGAAAACCCAATTCCTATTAATGGGAGCATTGTTTTCAGGAGGCCTTCCGACCTCCACGTCTTTTGCAAGGGGCATCGGAGTGCCTCTAAATTTTTGGCAGCCGTTGCATTCACTGCATAGGCAAACAGTATGGTAGACCAATTTCCTAATAATGGAAACATTGTTTTCAGGAGGCCCTCCGACCTCTACGTCTCTTGCAAGGGGCATTGGAGTTCCTCCAAATTTTTGGCAGTCGTTGCATTCACTGCATAGGCAAACAGTATGGTAGACACACTTCCTAATAATGGGAACATTGTTTTCAGGAGGCCCTCCTACCTCTACGTCTCTTCCAAGGGGCATTGGATTTACTCCATATTTTTGGCAACCGTTGCATTCACTGCATAGGCAACCAATATGGGAGATCCACTTCCTAATAAAGGGAACATTGTTTTCAGGAGTCACTCTGACTTCTACATCTCTTGCAGGGGGTATTGGAGTGCCTCCAAGTTTTTGGCAGCCGTTACATTCAATGCATACACAAGAAAAGTATGGGAGAACCGCTCCTTTCTATTAGGAACACTCGTTACTGTGGCCCACCTCTATGTGTTGGACTCACTGCATACCTTATAACTGTATAGCAGACACGCTAATTTCTAATGGGAACATGTCGTTACTGTGGCCCAGCTCCATGTGTTTTTAAATTGGTATTGGGTTTTTTCCTGAATTTTGGCAGCCGTTGGACTTACTGCATACCCTATAACTGTATAGCAGACCCGCTCCTTTCTAATGGGAACATGTCATTACTGTGGCCCAGCTCTATGTATATTTAAATTGTTATTGAGGTTTTTCCTAAGTTTTGGCAGCCGTTGTACTCACTGCATACCCTATAACTGTATAGCAGACCTGCTCCTTTCTAATGGGGACATGTTGTTACTGTGGCCCACCTCTATATGTCTTTAACCCTAGCATGCGTGACCTCACAAAGCTACACCTTTACGTAAGGGGGGCCCCCGTGCAAATCATATGGAGAAACTCACATAAATAACTTTTACAAGTTTATTTCAAAATTGCAAAATAAGATATGAATAATGCACAACATTTTAATTATAATTTTTTGTAGAAAACACCAAAAAACATTTTTTTTTCCAAATTTCAAACAAAGATGTGAAAAACACACAAAGGTATATAAATCTAGAGTAAACTAGCTGCAGCTACATTTCTTTTCTAACTTTTTCTTTTCAATTTTATTGGTCTTCCAAACAATTTTCACATGTTATCTTTTCTGAAGAATATTCTTTACAGACATTTTCCCCACAAGTGGTACAATATCGCTCAGTTTTCCTCTCTAAGTTTCTTGGACAAATGAAACAACGCTTTCGTTTTCTTTCTCCTGGCCCTGGAATATCCTGAAACTGTACGCCACACCGTTTCATTGCTTCTTTAGTTTGCTTTGGCAAGCATTTCATGTTGCTTCGCTCCATCATGTGAGGCATTACAAGTTCATGGCAAAGGTCCTTCAAGAATAGGCGTCTCCTGTCCTTCCTCCTTGCATGGAATTCTGGATGAGTTTCTGTATAAATAATGACTGAATTCAGGGCTGCTACATCAAGCATATTTGAAAAAATTACTACAGCCCAACGTCTTATTTGCCTCTTGCATGGATATTCTCCCAGCATTTCATCTACACCTCCTTTAGTTTTATTGGAATACAGGATGATTTCTGGTTTCAATTTCCTGTCATTGCTGTCAATACTGCAATCATAATGCATGGTACTGAGTAATATAACGGATTTCTCCTTCCTCGCTTTGCAAGATACCAGTGTTGCTTTATTGTTGAAACCAAAGACACTCTCATAAAGTGCTCGCTGTGGATTGTGTTTCATTGCTTGAGGAATTTCTTGTCAGTTTGGCTTCATAGTCATAACAAGTGTAACAGCTTTTTCAAGCAGAAAATTGCCCAGTGCAACATTGGTAAAATAATTGTCCATGGAATTTTTCTACCTGAATTGTATATTTGGTACAGCAAGTGTTTTCACAATCTCAGACCCTAGATCTTTCTGTACTGGTGCATTAGCTTCTTTGCCACAGTAGATAAGCCCATTTATGCCATAATAATTTGCAGAATCACACATCCAGAAGATTTTTATTCCATACTTGGCTGGTTTACTGGGCATGTATTGTATGAACTTGCAACGTCCTCTGAAGGGTACAAGTTGCTCATCTACTGTAACATTAGTACTAGGATTGTAAAGTTTGGTTCAATTTTTGATAAATATGTTACAGATATAACTGATAGGGGCTAATTGGTCTGTTTGGAACCTCGCTGCACGAGTTCGCTTATCATCAAATCGAATGTCTCTTCTAATTTCCTCATATCTGTCCACTGCCATTGTCACTTTGTAGTGTGGATAAGAAAGTGGGTCCAGAAATAATTCTCTGATTGGAACATCATACGATTTTTGACTCCCTACCAGCAGTAAAAGTCCAATATATGCATAAAGTTCCTCTTTTGAGTTATTTTTCCAGGACCTATTTTTTGCAGAAGCGATACGTCTTCCTTTTAGGCCTTATCACTCCCTCCCAAAATAACATGACATCCTCACATGGCATGATTCACCCCCTGGCCTCTCCACCAGCAACCCTGACTACAAATAAAGTAACTTGAGACACAAACACTGCTGAGTACGCGATAAAAATAGCAGGGGCTTAAAAGGCCCCCATTCCATACAGATGTGGTTTTCCCCAAAAAAACATTGTTACACAAAAATGCCTATCAAAAAAATTATATGAACAACTGGATATTACCAACAACGACATACTTGAGGAATACCTAGAGTTTCAAAATTCTAACTAAAGTAATTTTGCAGATAATAGCAAAAAAGTAAGCACCGGGGCCTAAAAGGCCCCCGATACGCATTGTAGGGTTAAATTGTTATTGGGGTTTTTCCTAACTTTTGGCAGCCGTTGGACTCACTGCATACCCTATAACTGTATAGCAGACCCGCTCCTTTCTAATGGGAAAGTGTCGTTACTGTGGCCCACCTCTATGTGTCTTTAAATTGTTATTGGGTTTTTTCCTAAATTTTGGCAGCCCGAAGGGTCAGTTTTTAAGATTAAGAAGGAACTGTTCCTCAACCTCTGATTTCTGTAAAAAGGCTGTGGATCTCAAAGAAAGGTTTTTATGTCGGGACTACCCAGCCGACATAGTCAAGGCGGCATATAAGAATGCGCTTGGACAAGATAGGTTCAAACTATTGTCATCTCATACCAGACCAGAACCTGAATCCATGACAAGGCTGATTGGTACTTTTGACGATCAACATCCATGAATTATGAGTATTTTGAGAAAATATTGGGGTACAATTCCTCTGCTTGCTGTATATGCCGCCATCTAATGCTCTACTCTCCTGATTCAACTCACTGGTACATGCTATTCCCTGCACAATTCCTCTGCTTGCTGTATATGCCGCCATCTAATGCTCTACTCTCCTGATTCAACTCACTGGTACATGCTATTCCCTGCACAATTCCTCTGCTTGCTGTATATGCCGCCATCTAATGCTCTACTCTCCTGATTCAACTCACTGGTACATGCTATTCCCTGCACAATTCCTCTGCTTGCTGTATATGCTGCCATCTAATGCTCTACTCTCCTGATTCAACTCACTGGTAGAACTCTCTGCTTGATATTTCTGCTCTATCTGTCCCATTCCACTCAATACTCACATATGTCTGTCCTTTCCCCACTGTTGATTTTAACTGATGTTTAGAGGTGCTAAACTGCAGAGCTTACAGAGTCCTGGCTCTGTCTTTGATCACCCAGCCATCTCCTGGTGTGATGACCAGCTGTTAATTTAGCCAAAAGCTGCTGCCACAATGCCCCTCACCTGATGGTTAAGTGTGCTCTATATATTTAGAAGCTCTTTAAGGGGTGCGCGCGTGCTGGGTTGTGCACGCGTCTTCTTGTGCAAAGTGGCTTCGGAGATAAGTGGCAGTTACTTCAGAGGCAGTTAGTCAGGGCAGGAGTCAAGTAACCAACACTTTCACAACTTACTCTCTATTAACTATGTTTCTGTTAGCGCTCACTTTTCCCACTATAGTCCTCCACTTTCTATTAACCCCTCAAATCCCTACACCTAGTAAGGAACTTTTCATCTCTCCCTCCATCCTCCCCATTCACCTCACCTCCTCCTCCAAATTATTCCACAACATTCAATCCTGGATCTCCAAACACAGACAGCCACCTCATGCTCTCTCCTGCTCCCACCTGCTAACACTTTTTCTGCTGCTCCTCGCTGCTGGAGATATCTCTCCAAATCCGGGTCCTCCTCACCATATCCCCACAGTTACTTCTACCTCCTATCCACGACCTTCCACAAACTGTCGCAACCCTTCTAACCTCATACCCATCCAACTAATACCCACTTCCTCAGTTGCACTAACAGGAGCTCTATGGAACGCTCGCTCTGTCTGCAACAAACTTTCCTACATCCACGACCTTTTCATTACTAACATACTTTCCTTCCTCGCCATCACCGAAACCTGGCTCACCCCCTCTGACACAGCCTCACCAGCTGCACTTTCATATGGCTTATTCCACCTTTCCCACACCCCCCGCCCCAACGGCAAACATGGCGGAGGCGTAGGTTTTCTCCTGTCAGATACCTGCGCTTTCACCCAAATATCATTGCCACCCACCGTTACACTCCCCTCTTTTGAGGTGCACTGTGTGCGTATCTATTCCCCCTCTGACCTCCAACTGGCTGTCATTTACCGACCCCCAGGGCTAGCCACCACTTTCTTAGACCACTTCACCACCTGGCTGCTTCACTTCCTTTCCACTGACATCCCCACTATCATAATGGGTGACTTCAACATCCCCATTGACACTTCCCACTCGTCTGTCTCTAAACTCCTATCCCTCACTTCCTCCTTCGGCCTTGCTCAATGGTCTTCGGCAGCTACTCATAAAGATGGCCACACACTGGACCTCATCTTCACCCGCCTCTGTTCCCTATCTAACCTCTCTAACTCACCCCTCTCTCTCCCTGACCATAACCTCCTCACATTCTCTACCCTCTCCAGGTGCACAATCCCCACTCATCAAACTTACACACGCTCGCAGAAACCTCAAACACCTTGACCTACACTCACTCTCTGAATCCCTCCTCCCTCTCACAGACACAAATTCCTTACACAATGCAGATGTTGCTGCCGCTTCATATAACACCACAATAGCTGCAGCTCTCGACTCGATCGCCCCTCTCACACACACCAAATCTCGCACAATCAACAGACAACCCTGGCACACCAAACTTATTAAAGAACTGCGACGGGCCTCCAGGGTTGCGGAGCAAAGATGGAAAAGGTCTCACTCCATCGAGCACTTCATCGCATTCAAACAATCCCTCACTATTTTCAAGTCCGCACTCACTACAGCAAAACAAACCTACTTCTCATCTCTCATATCCTCCCTGTCTCACAACCCTAAACAGCTATTTAACACTTTCAATTCTCTCCTTCGTCCCCCAGCACCTCCTCCCTCTTCTCTCATCTCAGCCGAAGACTTTGCCTCATTCTTCAAGCAGAAGATTGACACTATCAGACAAAGCTTTTGCCTAAAATCCTCACAACCCCTTCTCATATCTACTCAACCTTCCTCCTCCAAACCCCACTTTTCCACCATTACAGAAGGTCAAGTCTCCTCCTTACTCTCCAAATCACACCTCACCACCTGCGAACTTGACCAAATCCCATCCCACCTCATCCCTAACCTTATCACAGTCTTCATCCCAACCCTAACCCTCCTCTTCAACCTGTCACTAACAACCGGTGTCTTCCCCTCATGTTTCAAACATACCGCAATCACATCCATCCTCAAAAAGCCCTCCCTTGACCCATCCTCTCTGACTAGCTACCGCCCCATATCACTTCTCCCCTTTGTTTCAAAACTACTAGAACAACATGTCCACCTTGAACTGTCCTCCCACCTCTCCTCCTGTTCCCTCTTTGACCGCCTGCAATCTGGCTTCGGAACCGCACCACTCGACTGAAACTGCCCTGACCAATGTCACCAACGACCTACTAAACGCCAAATCCAAGCGACACTACTCCATCCTCCTCCTTCTGGACCTGTCATCTGCTTTCGACACAGTGGACCATTCCCTCTTACTACAGATTCTCTCATCTCTTGGCATCACAGAATTGGCCCTATCTTGTATCTCCTCATACTTAACAGACAGGACATTCAGCTTCTCCCACTCAAGCACCACCTCCTCATCTCGCCCCCTATCTGTCGGTGTCCCCCAAGGTTCAGTTCTAGGACCCCTGCTCTTCTCCATCTACACCTTCGGTCTGGGACAGCTCATAGAGTCTCATGGCTTTCAGTATCACCTCTATGCTGATGACACACAGATCTACCTCTCTGGGCCCGATATCTCCTCCCTACTAACCAAAATCCCACAATGTCTGTCCGCCATCTCATCCTTATTCTCTGCCAGATTTCTAAAGCTCAACATGGATAAAACAGAGTTCATCATCTTTCCACCCTCTCATTCATATCCCCCATCTGACCTATCCATCAACGTCAATGGCTGTTCACTCTCCCCAGTCCCACAAGCTCGCTGCCTTGGGGTAACCCTAAACTCTGATCTCTCCTTCAAACCACATTTCCAAGCCCTTTCCACTTCCTGCCGACTCCAACTCAAAAAAATCTCCCGGATCCGTGCATTCCTCAGCAAAGACTCTGCAAAAATACTAGTGCATGCCCTCATCATCTCCCGCCTCGACTACTGCAACCTCCTGCTCTGTGGCCTCCCTTCTACCACTTTTGCGCCCCTCCAATCTATCCTAAACTCTGCTGCTCGACTAATCCACCTGTCCCCCCGCTATTCCCCAGCCTCCCCCCTCTGTCAATCCCTTCACTGGCTCCCCATTGCCCAGAGACTCCAGTTCAAAACCCAAACCATGGCATACAAAGCCATCCACAACCTATCTCCTCCATACATCTGTGACCTAGTCTCCTGGTGCTTACCTGCACGCAACCTCCGATCCTCACAAGATCTTCTTCTCTACTCCCCTCTTATCTCCTCTTCCCACAATCGCATACAAGATTTCTCCCGTGCATCCCCCCTACTCTGGAACTCTCTACCCCAACACATCAGACTCTTGCCATGGAAGCCTTCAAAAGAAACCTGAAGACCTACCTCTTCCGACAAGCCTACAGCCTGCAGTAACCACCGCTCCACCACATTACTGCATGACCTCCTCTACTCCCACCTACTGTATCCTCACCCATCCCTTGTAGACTGTGAGCCCTCGCGGGCAGGGTCCTCACTCCTCCTGTACCAGTCGCTGACTCGTTTTGTTAAGACTATGTAATTGTTTTTTCTATGTATATCCCTATCACATGTAAAGCGCCATGGAATAAATGGCGCTATAATAATAAATAATAATAATAATAATAATATTGCAAACTGACCCCGACATTAAGAAGTGGATTTCACATTCACCCTCAGTCACTTTTAGAAGGGGTAAATCGATCAGGGATCACCTAGTACACAGCCACTTTACCCCTCCTAGGGGTACCTTTAGATGTGGCCATTGCAGCTACTGCAAGTTTGTTTCGCCGTCTGCAACCTTCTCTAGTGCAGTAACTAAGCGTGTCTATAAGAACAGACAGTTTACCAATTGCACAACTACAGGTGTACGTGCACATGCCCAAAAGATTATGTCGGAAAAACTAAAAGGCAGTTTAGTTTAAAATCCGTATTGGGGAACATTTAGGTGACATCAGACACAAAAGGGAGACACCCCTAGCGAAACATGTAAACACTTATCATGGTGGTAATCTAGATTCTATTTTGTTTCACTCTGGTGAAGTCATTAGCCCTCCAGCCCGCCAGGGCGATTGGGATAAAGTGATCCTGCAGAGGGAATGTAGATGGATTTTCTGGCTGGAATCCCAAAACCCAGGAGGTATAAATGAACAACTGAACTTTTCTAGCTTTGTCTAAGTCTATTCGTTCTACTAGCATACCCACTTATAGGAATCAATACTGGCATTATGTCATTTGGACTTATATATACAGTACAGACCAAAAGTTTGGACACACCTTCTCATTTAAAGATTTTTCTGTATTTTCATGACTTTCAAAAAATTGTACATTTACACTGAAGGCATCAAAACTATGAATTAACACATGTGGAATTATATACTTAACAAAATAGTGTGAAAAAACTGAAAATATGTCTTATATTCTAGGTTCTTCAAAGTAGTGAAAGTGAAAACCATTTCAGGTGACTACCTCTTGAAGCTCATCAAGAGAATGCCAAGAGTGTGCAAAGCAGTCATCAAAGAAAAAGGTGGCTACTTTGAAGAACCTAGAATATAAGACATATTTTCAGTTGTTTCACACTTTTTTGTTAAGTATATAATTTCACATGTGTTAATTCATAGTTTTGATGCCTTCAGTGTGAATGTACAATTTTCATAGTCATGAAAATACAGAAAAATCTTTAAATGAGAAGGTGTGTCCAAACTTTTGGTCTGTACTGTACATTTACTCTCTCATGGTCGGTATCCTGGTCCATGAAAGTTTGGACAATCAGACTACTGGTATTTCCTGTTAGTCTTTGTATCTAGGCCCTTAGGACATACAGTTTAGTGGGCTTATAATTTTTTATCATCACATTTCTATATTTCCCCCTATTCTAGTGACCGTTACTGATCTGTACATTATTTCACTAGTTTTTTTCACCAACAAATCCTCTATGCCTAGTGTTAGGATCTTATTTGTGTCTTATTTGATGTCTATAACTTCCTGATCCTTTACGCTTGTTATAACTCGTAGAATTGGTGTTTCCTGTTCTTTCTAAGCGCTGGTGAAACGAATTTGCGTTCCACCATGATCGCGCGGCGGAAGTGACGTCATATGCCTGCCGCGGGCGGAAGTACTGGTGAAACGCATATGCGTTCCATTGAGCTCGCGCGGCGCATGTGACCTACATTGCCACATACGGAAGAAACTAATCGCTGTTGGCACTCACTCAGCATTCCAGCAGTGCCTCATGGCGGTGATTGCTCAACCGCGCTAGATACGGCTGACAGGTGTTTCCTGTACAATTATTGCAGGGGGTGTATTTAAGTCTGATGGGTCACTGACTCTTTTGGCTTGGTGATTCAATTGATGGGATTTATTTACTTTTCCATCCAGCCCGACCTATTATGGTGTACTCCTGTGATTGTCCCCTGATGAGCCCTGACCTAGGAGAGGGCGAAACGCGTTGGGACTGGAACCTCATCTATATATAGTGATAATGAAGCAATCAGCATCAGATAAGTCTGCAATCTAGCAGTTTGGTATTATGTGATTGCTGTGATGTGAATTCATTTAGCACATTGCACTAAGTACTGGGAGTATAGCGCACATTATTACTATGAATTATTGAGCATCACATGTCTCTGTTATCTAGCAGTCTGTTTATTTATGACTGCTGTTATATTACCTCAATAAGAACATTTGATTAACACTGTTGTTACTATATGATTATTAAAGTGGTCTGCAGATACCTTTTTTGGCCGTTATGTGGGTTAACTAAGATGTAAAAAGCTATTCCAATCCTATCTTTGGTTATTTAAAAAAAAAAAAAAAAAAAGACAGTGATCTATGGTTCTCATACAGAAATTTATTGATAGGGATACATGGTCTTTGTCAATTCCATTTTCTACAACTATAGCCCTAACTTCCTTGGGGCATTGACATTGATTGTTTGTGGTCATTTCAATAAAATAAGTTATCTTGTTGACACTCCTTACCCATCTTATCATAACTGATGCATGGTTTTTATTTACTCTTGCAGCATATCAATTTTTGATAAGACTGTTAGGTCTCCCAATTTTGGGACACTGGTTTATTTTTTCCTGTTTTTTGCTTTTTGTTTTTATGTTTGTATGTATAGGGACGTGTTAGGGACAGGCAAGGGACAGCCTCTGTGGAGCGGGGACACCACGCCGACACATTAGGGTGATTACTCCGCTGTTAGGTAGGGCATTCCTCCCTTAGGGTCTATAGGGCAAGTCTGTATGCCATTTTGCGCTGCCCCATTGCCTTTCCTTCCCCATACTCTTATCTGAATTTTTGTTCTGAATTATTGCTATTATCTTTTAAAATATCTATTAAAAGTTATATCTTAGGGTGTATACTTCATGTTCTTTGTGGTTTCTGTACTCACTGCATACCCTATAACTGTATAGCAGACCTGCTCCTTTCTAATGGGAACATGTCATTACTGTGGCCCACCTCTATGAGTCTTTAAATTGTTATTGGGTTTTTTCCTAAATTTTGGTAGCCTTTGGACTCACTGCATACCCTATAACTGTATAGCAGACCCGCTCCTTTCTAATGGGAACGTGTCGTTACTGTGGCCAACCTCTATGTGTCTTTAAATTGTTATTATGTTTTTTCCTAAATTTTGGCAGCCTTTGGGCTCACTGCATACTCTATAACTGTAGAGCAGACCTGCTCCTTTCTAATGGGAACGTGTCGCTACTTTGGCCCACCTCTATGTGTCTTTAAATTGTTATTGGGTTTTTTCCTAAATTTTGGCAGCCTTTGGACTCACTGCATACCCTATAACTGTTAGCAGACCCACTCCTTTCTAATGTGAACATATCATTATTGTGGCCCAGATCTATGTGTCTATAAATTGTTATTAAAGTTTTCCTAAATTTTGGCAGCCGCTGTACTCACTGCATACCCTATAACTGTATAGCAGACCCGCTCCTTTCTAATGGGAACATGTCGATACTGTGGCCCACCTCTATGTATGTTTAAAGTGTTATTGGCGTTTTTCCTAAATTTTGGCAGCCATTGGACTCACTGCATACACTATAACTGTATAGCAGACCCGCTCCTTTCTAATGGGAACATGTCGTTTCTGTGGCCCACCTCTATGTGTCTTTAAATTGTTATTGGGTTTTTTCCTAAATTTTGGCAGCCGTTGGATTCACTACATACCCTATAACTGTATAGCAGACCCGCTCCTTTCTAATAAGAACATGTAATCACTGTGGCCCACCTCTATGTGTCTTTAAATTGTTATTGGGTTTTTTTCCTAAATTTTGGCAGCCTTTGGACTCACTGCATACCCTATAACTGTATAGCAGACCAGCTCCTTTCTAATGGGAACATGTCTTTACTGTGGCCCACCTCTATGTGTCTTTAAATTGTTATTGGGGTTTTTCCTAAATTTTGGCAGCCGCTGTACTCACTGCACACCCTACAACTGTATAATAGACCCGCTCTTTTCTGATGGGAACATGTCGTTACTGTGGCCCAGCTCTATGTGTCTTTAAATTATTTTGGGGGTTCTTCCTAAATTTTGGCAGCCAATGGACTCATTACATACCCTATAACTGTATAGCAGACCTGCTCCTTTCTAATGGGAACATGTCATTACTGTGGCCCACCTCTATGTGTCTGTAAATTGTTATTGGGTTTTTTCTTAAATTTTGTCAGCCGTTGGACTCAATGCATACCCTATAACTGTACAGCAGACCCGCTCCTTTCTAATGGGAACATGTCATTACTGTGGCCCACCTCTTTGTGTCTTTAAATTGTTATTGTTCTTTTTCCTAAATTTTGGCAGCCGTTGGACTCACTGCATACCCTATAACTATATAGTAGACCAGCTCCTTTCTAATGGGAACATGTAGTTACTGTGGCCCACCTCTATGTGTCTTTAAATTGTTATTGTTTTTTTTTTCAAATTTTGGCAGCCCTTTTAGTCACTGCATGGGCATTACCAGTATAGGAGACCCACTCCTTTATAATGGGAACATTTTGTTTAGTGAGGCCCTCCTCTGTGTCTCTTCAAAAGGGTATTGGGGTGCGCCCAAATTTTTGGCAGCCCTTGCAGTCACTGCATACGAAATAGCAGTATAGGAGACCCACTCTTTAATAATGGGAACAACAAAGCATAGCCAACTTCTGGCCCTTTTAGAATAGTAAGGGGCGCCTGATGGCACTATAAAAATAGTTTTTGTGACTTTCACAGTCCCTCCTTCATAAATGAAACAGAATGTGTCTGATCATGTCTCACACACCACATGGCAAGATAAGGTAGCCGTCAGTCTGGACCACATTATTATTATTACTTTAGCGCCATTTATTCCATGGCGCTTCACATGTGAAAAAGAGGTATACATCGCAAAAACAATTACAATAATCTTGAACAAAAATTTGACAGTGACTGGTACAGGAGAGGAGAGGATTCTGCCTGCATGGGCTTACAGTCGACAAAGGATGGGTGAGGATAAAGTAGGTGAGGATAGAGCTGGTCGTGCAGCCATATGGTGGAGTGAGGATTACTGCAGGTTGTATGCTAGTCTGAAGAGGTGGGTCTTCAGGTGCCTTTTGAAGGTTTAAACAGTAGGCGAGAATCAGAAATGTTGGGGTAGAGAGTTCCAGAGTAGGGGGGGATGCACGGGATGATCGGAGGTTGCGTGCAGGTATGTACCGGGAGATTAGGTCACATATATATGGAGCAGACAGGTTGTGGATGGCTTTGTATGCCATGGTTAGGGTTTTGAACTGGAGTCTCTGGGCATTGGGAAGCCAGTGAAGGGATTGACAGAGAAGAGAGGCCGGGGAATAGCAGGAGGGGGGGGGGCAGGTGGATTAGTCGGGCTGCAGAGTTTAGGATAGATTAGAGGGGTTCGAGAGTGTTGGAAGGTGCGAGAGTGTTGGGAGGCCACAGGGCACGAGGTTGCAGTCGTTGAGGTGGGAGATGATGAAGGCGTGCAATAGTGTTTTTGCAGATTTGTGGTTGCGGAATGTGCGGATCCATGAGATATTTTTTACTTGGAGTCTGCATATTGCTCACCCTGATCCTCCTTCCTCCCATCATTTTTAGTGCCTTGCGACAAGTGATTCCACGCTTGGACACTACAAAGAGCTGTTTTGTTCATCTGTCCATTTATAGATTCTGGCCTCTCACTCGGTCCGCTCGGAATTGAAAAGAGCTTGGATATGTGGTTTGAAGTAGAGATTAGAATCCAGGGTTACCCCAAGAGCTGTTCACTTTTCCATTAATATATTCGGGCCTTTAGCCTGGACTGTTTCAAGTAGGGAAACAGAAGACCGCATGTAGCGATGCCCAAATAATTCAGCAGCCATGGTCACCCAAAGGTGTTGATGGGAATGTGTAATTACTGTCGCAAGAGGTGGATGATGATGAGACACAATGGACAGAAAATCAGGAGGAGGACCAGGGTGTGCAAATGTAAGACAAGGTGGTGGACGATGAAGTCGATGGGCCGAACGCCAGGGTCCAGAGACAGTGTCTACCGGTGACACGACTGTCTCTTCCCCTGTTGTACATGCATGCCAAGCCTCCTTCCATGATGCAGGCGAAAATGTCTCCCACACTGCACTTGTCGATGCACACTTGCAACCATCACCATTAGCAACCACGTCCACATCCTTGTCCCAGCGCATCGTTCAGTTGTTCCTACCCCAGTCCTTTGAATGCATACACATATACGCAGCCAACCACCCACAGGCCACACTACTAAACTGCCACATTTCTCGACTTCTTGCACTAGAAATTTTGCCTTTTAGGCTCGTGGAGGCGGAAGCTTTCCACAACCTCATGGCGGCTGGCCCTCGGTCCCCAGCCACCACTATTTCTCCCGGTGTCGTCCCCGCCTTATACAAGCATGGTTCCCAGAACATTACCTGTACCCTCACGAGCGCAGTTAGTGGGTAGGACCGCCTAACCACAGACACGTGGACAAGTAAATGTGGCTAGGGATGGAACATCTCAATGACGCATCACTGGGTTAATATTGTGGAAGCCAGGATTAAATTTCCTAAGGGGCCACATGAGAGACCATGTCTGTTGTGGAGGCCGAACTAATAGGCTGAAATTAATTCTGCTCAATATTAATTCTAATTATTTTTTCACATTAATTGTATGACTTAATATTGAGCACAATTAAGTATGCTGATATCCCCCTACATACAGTATAAGCCCCACATAGCTACCTATATACAGTATGAGGCCGCACGTAGCCATCTATATATAGCATGAGGACCCACGTAGCGATCTATATACAGCATGAGGCCGCACGTAGCCATCTATATACAGCATGAGGCCGCACGTAGCTCCCCATGTCCAGCATGAGGCTGCACATAGCTGCCCATGTCCAGCATGAGGCCGCATGTAGCTCCCCATGTCCAGCAAGAGGCAGCACGGCAATCCCCATGTCCAGCATGAGGCCGCACGGCAATCCCCATATCTAGCATGAGGCCGAACGGCAATCCCCATATTCAGCATGAGGCTGCACGTAGCTCCCCATGCCCAGAATGAAGCTGCATGTAGCTCTCCATGTCCAGCATGAGACCCCACGGCGCTCCCCATGTCCATCATGAAGCTACACGGCGCTCCCCATGTTCAGCATGAGGCCGCATGGAGCTCCCCATGACCAGCATGAAGCTGCACGGCGCTCCCAAGATACAGCATAGGGCCGCACGGCGCTCCCCAGATACAGCATGAGGCTGCACGGTGCTCCCCAGATACAGCATGAGGCCGCACGGCGCTCCCAAGATACAGCATGAGGCCGCACGGGAATCCCCATGTCCACATGAGGCCGCACGTAGCTCCCCATGTCCAGCATGAGACCGCATGTAGCTCCCAATGTCCAGCATGAGGCCACACGGCGCTCCCAAGATACAGCATGAGGCCACACGGCAATCCCAAGACACAGCACGAGGCCACACGGCACTCACAAGATACAGCATGAGGCCGCACGTTGCTCCCCAGATACAGCATGAGGCCGTACGGTGCTCCCAAGATACAGAATGAGGCCGCACGGCACTCCCAAGATACAGCATGAGGCCGCACGTTGCTCTCCAGATACAGCATGAGGCCGCACGTAGCACCCTATATACTATATGTACACATGCAGTCACGCACACGGTCACATACTGATACGCACATGCACTCACATATACACATGCATACTTGCAAGTATAAGGGTTGCAGAAATGTGCACACACACAAACATATGCAGACATAGACAAAGCACAACAAGAACAAAAAAAACGATCACAGGCCACAATACATATTAATGAAATTAATCTTTATTTCTTAAAAGAAAAAAACAAGCCTACAACCTGCAGTAACCACTGCTGCACCATACCGCTGCACGACCAGCTCTACCCTCACCTACTGTATCCTCATCCAGGGGCGGACTGCCCACCAGAGGATCGGGAGAACCCCCGGAGGGCCCCAGGTCTTGATGGCCATGCCCCTCAATCCCCGCCCCCTACCCCCCTGGGCCCTGTATGGAGAACAGATGACCCCCCCCAGAACAGAGCACTGCCGATATGATTAGTGATGGGTCCTCTTTGCAGCGGCAAAGCAGGGAGAGCGATTTCCCTGTTTTGCCTGCTGCCGCTCAGTCCTCTGCGCAGCGCGACACTGCCGGCGCCAGCGCAGGAGAACAGACAGTCTCTGGGACTGCTTCCATCCTGTGTGGGTGCCGGCGCTCATTGCGCTGTGGAGGACGGATCCGGCGTTGCCCCAGGCCTGCAGCAGCTCAACGTTGAGTATGGAAGGCAGGGGCCCAGGAGGGTTGAGTGGGAGGGGGGGGGGCTGGTGACTGAGGAGCCCATCTCTTCTGCCAGAAGAGATGGGCTCCTCAGTCACCAGCCTGGGGCCAAGGGTCCGAGACAGGGGCGTACTGGCCCACCGGAGGATCGGGAAAACCCCCGGTGGGCCCCGGGTCCCAGTGACCATGCACCTAAAAGCCCCGCCCCCTACACCACCTGGGCCCTGTACAGAGAACAGAGACCCCCCCCCCGGTTCGCTAATCATATCGGCAGCACTGCCGATATGATTAGTGATGGGCCCTCTGCAGCAGCAAAGCAGGGTGAACTGTGTCCTTGCTCTGCCTGCTGCCGCAGTGCCCCTCTGCCTCCTCTGCGCAGCGCGACACTGCCGGCGCGTGCGCAGGAGGTCAGTCTCTGAGTGATGACGTCATCGCCCTGCGACTGCTTCCTGTGCGCGTTGTGGAGGATGGACCCGGCGTCGCTCCAGGCAGCGGCTGCAACTCATTTCGATGCGTGAGTATGAAAAGCAGGGATGGCGGGGGAGTGACTGGGAGGACCCCAGTGCCTAGCATGTCCTGCTGCCTGCCTCTGGTTACTGGTACTATGCCTAGCAGCATGTACTACCACCAGGGGCTGGCAGGACATGCTGGGTGGGCATGATAGTACCAAGGAGGCTGGCAGGACATACTAGGCATGAATCATCAAGCAATGTGAACTGAGGTCTAAGATGGTAGACATGCAAGAATTAGGAGCATGTTCACACTAGCAAAAAGAAGCAAAACCTACAAAAGACAAAAGACAAAAATATATCTCATACCCTACCATCATTATATATAAATGTAAAGCAAAGTTGCATAATAAATATAGGGTACTTAGTGAACTATTTTTGATCAAAAAAAGTATACAAGCCGTCCCACCAGCGGCAAGGTGACCCTAAATTGGGACGGTACCTATACTGCCTATATTAAAAACCTTACTGTATATCAAAGTTGAAGTAATGCATATAAAAGGGTAGACAAATAGGACCGGGTCCCAACTCCAGACCACCCAGGCCCGTGGTAAGCTACATATATACCAGTCAGCTCAACAAAGGGGATGCCACACCCTTAAATTGCACAGAATGCAAACAAGATAAAAAACCAAGCAATGTGAACTGAGGTCTAAGATGGTAGACATGCAAGAATTAGGAGCATGTTCACACTAGCAAAAAGAAGCAAAACCTACAAAAGACAAAAGACAAAAATATATCTCATACCCTACGATCATTATATATAAATGTAAAGCAAAGTTGCATAATAAATATAGGGTACTTAGTGAACTATTTTTGATCAAAAAAAGTATACAAGCCGTCCCACCAGCGGCAAGGTGACCCTAAATTGGGACGGTACCTATACTGCCTATATTAAAAACCTTACTGTATATCAAAGTTGAAGTAATGCATATAAAAGGGTAGACAAATAGGACCGGGTCCCAACTCCAGACCACCCAGGCCCGTGGTAAGCTACATATATACCAGTCAGCTCAACAAAGGGGATGCCACACCCTTAAATTGCACAGAATGCAAACAAGATAAAAAACCAAGCAATGTGAACTGAGGTCTAAGATGGTAGACATGCAAGAATTAGGAGCATGTTCACACTAGCAAAAAGAAGCAAAACCTACAAAAGACAAAAGACAAAAATATATCTCATACCCTACGATCATTATATATAAATGTAAAGCAAAGTTGCATAATAAATATAGGGTACTTAGTGAACTATTTTTGATCAAAAAAAGTATACAAGCCGTCCCACCAGCGGCAAGGTGACCCTAAATTGGGACGGTACCTATACTGCCTATATTAAAAACCTTACTGTATATCAAAGTTGAAGTAATGCATATAAAAGGGTAGACAAATAGGACCGGGTCCCAACTCCAGACCACCCAGGCCCGTGGTAAGCTACATATATACCAGTCAGCTCAACAAAGGGGATGCCACACCCTTAAATTGCACAGAATGCAAACAAGATAAAAAACCAAGCAATGTGAACTGAGGTCTAAGATGGTAGACATGCAAGAATTAGGAGCATGTTCACACTAGCAAAAAGAAGCAAAACCTACAAAAGACAAAAGACAAAAATATATCTCATACCCTACCATCATTATATATAAATGTAAAGCAAAGTTGCATAATAAATATAGGGTACTTAGTGAACTATTTTTGATCAAAAAAAGTATACAAGCCGTCCCACCAGCGGCAAGGTGACCCTAAATTGGGACGGTACCTATACTGCCTATATTAAAAACCTTACTGTATATCAAAGTTGAAGTAATGCATATAAAAGGGTAGACAAATAGGACCGGGTCCCAACTCCAGACCACCCAGGCCCGTGGTAAGCTACATATATACCAGTCAGCTCAACAAAGGGGATGCCACACCCTTAAATTGCACAGAATGCAAACAAGATAAAAAACCAAGCAATGTGAACTGAGGTCTAAGATGGTAGACATGCAAGAATTAGGAGCATGTTCACACTAGCAAAAAGAAGCAAAACCTACAAAAGACAAAAGACAAAAATATATCTCATACCCTACCATCATTATATATAAATGTAAAGCAAAGTTGCATAATAAATATAGGGTACTTAGTGAACTATTTTTGATCAAAAAAAGTATACAAGCCGTCCCACCAGCGGCAAGGTGACCCTAAATTGGGACGGTACCTATACTGCCTATATTAAAAACCTTACTGTATATCAAAGTTGAAGTAATGCATATAAAAGGGTAGACAAATAGGACCGGGTCCCAACTCCAGACCACCCAGGCCCGTGGTAAGCTACATATATACCAGTCAGCTCAACAAAGGGGATGCCACACCCTTAAATTGCACAGAATGCAAACAAGATAAAAAACCAAGCAATGTGAACTGAGGTCTAAGATGGTAGACATGCAAGAATTAGGAGCATGTTCACACTAGCAAAAAGAAGCAAAACCTACAAAAGACAAAAGACAAAAATATATCTCATACCCTACCATCATTATATATAAATGTAAAGCAAAGTTGCATAATAAATATAGGGTACTTAGTGAACTATTTTTGATCAAAAAAAGTATACAAGCCGTCCCACCAGCGGCAAGGTGACCCTAAATTGGGACGGTACCTATACTGCCTATATTAAAAACCTTACTGTATATCAAAGTTGAAGTAATGCATATAAAAGGGTAGACAAATAGGACCGGGTCCCAACTCCAGACCACCCAGGCCCGTGGTAAGCTACATATATACCAGTCAGCTCAACAAAGGGAATCATGAATCATGCCTGCCTAGTATGTCTTGCCAGCCTCTGTGGTGCTATCATGCCCACCCGGCATGTCCTGCCAGCCACTGGTGGTGTGGTAGAATGGGCCGGCGTCAGCACCCAGGCAAGTGCCGGGGCCCTGAGCAGGCGGGGGGCCTACTCGCCGTCGGGCTCCCCACCGGGCTATGGGCGATGGAGAGCAGTGCCAGCACCCGCCCTTCTCTCCGGTAGCCGGATGCTTACCTCTCCTTGTGCCTCCGCAGATCCGCTGTCTTCCTGCTCTGCGCTCCCTGTGATGTCTCAGGTCAGAGGGTGCAGTGACGTCTTAACACCGCGTTCTCCCCTGAGCCATCACAGGCAGCGCAGAGCGGGAAGACGCCGGCGACGCTGGAGTACAGACCTGAGCAGCGGCAGCAGGTGAGGAGGAGGGAGGTGAGTATTTTATTTTATTTTTTTTTAATGTATGGAGGCATGGGGGATTATATAGGGGATGACAGCCTGCACGGGGCATAATATGGGGGGGTAACAGCCTGCATGGGGCACTATATGGGGGGGTAACAGCCTGCATGGTGCACTATATGGGGGGTGACATCCTGCATGGGGCATTATATGGGGGGTGACATCCTGCATGGGGCATTATATGGGGGGGGTGACATCCTGCATGAGGCATTATATGGGGGGTGACATCCTGCAGGGGGCATTATATGGGGGGGTGACACCCTGCATTTGGGCATTATAAAGAGGGGGGGTGACATCCTGCATGGGGCATTATATGGTGGGTGACATCCTGCATGGGGTATTATATGAGGGGAAAGGGACATCCTGCATGGGGGATTATATGGGGGGGAGTGACATCCTGCATGGGGCATTATATGGGGGGAAGTGACATCCTGCATGGGGGATTATATGGGGGGGAAGTGACATCCTGCATGGGGCATTATATGGGGGGAAGTGACATCCTGCATGGGGCATTATATGGGGAGAAGTGACATCCTGCATGGGGCATTATATGGGGGGGAGGGACATCCTGCATGGGGCATTATATGGGGGAGGTGACGTCCTGCATAAGGCATTATATGGGTGGAAGTGACATCCTGCACGGGGCATTATATGGGGGGGAAGTGACATCCTGCATGGGGCATTATATGGGGGGGTAGTGTCATCCTGCATGGGGCATTATTTGAGGGGAGAAGTGACATCCTACATGGGACATTATATGGGGGGGAGGACATCCTACATGGGGAATTATATGGGGGGGTGACATCCTGCATGGGGCATTATAAGGGGGGATGACATCCTGCATGGGGCATTATATGGGGGGGTGACATCCTGCATGTTGCATTATATGGGGGGGAAGGGACATCCTACATGGGGCATTATAAGGGGGGGTGACATCCTGCATGGGGCTTATATGGCGGGGTGACATCCTGCATGGGGCATTATATGGGGGGGAGAAGTGACATCCTGCATGGGGCATTATATGGGGGGTGGCAGCCTGCAAGGGGCACTATACGGGGGGGAGTGACATCTTGCATGGGGCATTATATGAGGGGTGACATTCTGTACCAGCCCTTCTCCCCCGCTAGCTCAGGGACCCGGCAGCCGGATACTTACCTCTTCTCGTGCCTCCGCAGATCCGCTGTCTTCCTGCTCTGCGCTCCCTGTGACGTCTCAGGTCAGAGGGTGCGGTGACGTCTTTCCAGCGCGTCCTCCCCTGAGCCATCACAGGCAGCGCAGAGCGGGAAGACTCCGGCGACGCTGGAGGACAGACCTGAGCAGCGGCAGCAGGTGAGGAGGAGGGAGGTGAGTATTTGATTTTTTTTTTTAAATGTTTGGAGGCATGGGGCATTATATGGGGGGTGACAGCCTGCATGGGGCACTATATGGGGGGTGACATTCTGCATGGGGCATTATATGGGGGTGACATCCTGCATGGGGCATTATATGGGGGGTGACATCCTGCATGAGGCATTATATGGGGGGTGACATCCTGCATGGGGCATTATATGGGGGGGTGATATCCTACATGGGGCATTATATGGGAGGGGTGACATCCTGCATGGGGCATTATATGGGGGGGTGACATCCTGCATTGGGCATTATAAAGAGGGGGGTGACATCCTGCATGGGGCATTATATGGTGGGTGACATCCTGCATGGGGCATTATATGGGGGAGGTGACATCCTGCATGGGGCATTATATGGGGGGGTGACATCTTGCATGGGGTATTATGAGGGGAAAGGGACATCCTGCATGGGGCATTATATGGGGGGAGTGACATCCTGCATGGGGCATTATATGGGGGGAGTGACATCCTGCATGGGGCATTATATGGGGGGAAGTGACATCCTGCATGGGGCATTATATGGGGGGAAGTGACATCCTGCATGGGGCATTATATGGGGGGCATCCTGCATGGGGCATTATATGGGGGGAGGTGACGTCCTGCATAAGGCATTATATGGGGGGAAGTGACGTCCTGCATAAGGCATTATATGGGGGGAAGTGACATCCTGCATGGGGCATTATATGGGGGTAGTGTCATCCTGCATGGGGCATTATATGGGGAGGGAGTGTCATCCTGCATGGGGCATTATATGGGGGGAGAAGTGACATCCTACATGGGGCATTATATGGGGGGGGACATCCTACATGGGGCATTATAAGGGGGGGTGACATCCTGCATGGGGCATTATAAGGGGGGTGACATCCTGCATGGGGCATTATATGGGGGGGTGACATCCTGCATGGGGCATTATATGGGGGGAAGGGACATCCTACATGTGGCATTATAAGGGGGGTGACATCCTGCATGAGACTTATATGGCGGGGTGACATCCTGCATGGGGCATTATATGGGGGGGAGAAGTCACATCCTGCATGGGGCATTATATGGGGGGTGGCATCCTGCATGGGGCATTATATGGGGGGAGTGATATCCTGCATGGGGCATTATATGGGGGGAGTGACATCTTGCATGGGGCATTATATGAGGGGTGACATTCTGCATGGGGCATTATATGGGAGGGAAGGGACATCCTACATGGGTCATTATATGGAAGGGGCATCCTGCATAGGGCATTATATGGGGGGGAAGTGACATCCTGCATGGGGCATTATATGGGGGAAAGTGGCATCCTGCAAGGGGCATTATATAGGGGGGGTGACAGCCTATAAGGGGCATTATATAGGGGTGACATCCTGCAAGGGGCATTATATGGGGGGTGACATCCTGCATGGTACATTATATGGGGGATGACATCCTGCATGGGGCATTAAAGGGGGGGGGGACAGCTTGCATGGGGCATTATAAGGGGGGCCTGCATAGGGCATTATGTGGGGGGAACAGCCTGCATTGAGCTTTATATTGGGGCCAGTATCCTGTATGCAGCATTTTATGGGAGCCAGTATACTGTGTGGAGCGTTATATGGGGCCAGTATCCTGTATGGAGCGTTATATGGGGGCCAGTATCCTGTATGGAGCATTTTTGGGGGGCCAGTATCCTGTATGGAGCATTTTGGGGGGGCCAGTATCCTGTATGGAGCGTTATATGGGGGCCAGTATCCTGTATGGAGCATTTTTTGGGGGCCAGTATACTGTGTGGACCGATTCGCCGGTTTCTGAGCTATTGTAGAATTTACAATAGATATAACTCATGTAATATAATTATTATTACCCAGCAAGCCACCCCCCACCAGGGCCGTTGGAAGAGTCGGATAAAGTACCTGGAAATGGCGCTACGATGAATGCGCCAATTCCAGGGGTGGCTGCGGGCTGCCGTTTTCAGCATGGGGGCCCAGAATGCTTGGACCTTACCATTCTGAGAATCCCAGCCCCCAGCTGCCTGGTTTTACCAGGCTGGCGATCAAAATATGGCGGGAGCCCACGCATTTGAATTTTAATTATTTTTTTAAATAATTTAAAAAAACATTTGGCTTTCCTGACTTTTGATTGCCAGCCAAGGTAAAGCCAGGCAGCTGGAGGTGGCAGCCCGTAGCTGTCTGCTTTATCTGCGCTGAGAATCAAAATTCTGCGGAGCGTTATGTCATTTTTGTTTTATTATTTATTTATTTTCACACTTCTATATGTGTGACAGGCCCAACAGCTAATCACAGACGCTGACACAGAAAATGGGCGTCTGTGATTGGCTGCTTGAGTAACCTGAAAGCAGCCCATACATAGTACCATACTAGAAAGTATGGGCTGATTGTATATTACTCAAACAGCCAATCACAGACGCCCATCCTCTTTGACAGCATCTGCGATTGGCTGCTGGGTCTGTCACATATAGAAGTGTGAAAAGAAATTTTTAAAAACGATGTAGCACTCCGCAGAATTTTTGATTCTCACCGCAGATAAAGCAGACAGCTACGGCCTGCCACCCCCAGCTGCCTGGCTTTACCTTGGCTGGCGATCAAAAGACAGAGAAGCCGAATATTTGTTTGTTTTAAACTTATTTAAAATATTTTTTTTTAGAAAAAGGTGTGTGCTCCTGCCATATGTTGATCGCCAGCCAGATAAAACAAGGCAGCTGGGGGCTGGGATTCTCAGCATGGTAAGGCCCAAGTGTTCTTGGCCCCCCATGCTGAAAATCGCAGCCCGCAGCCACCCTTGAAAATTTCCAGGCGCTTTACCTGGCTCTTCCAGCGGCCCTGGTGGTGAGTGGCACCCTTGGTAATAATAGGGTTAGTACCAGGCCAGCTTTGTATTATCAGCTGGTACTAAGCCCAAAATTCATGTTGTCACGCCAAATTAGACATGGCCACCATGAATTTCTAGTAAACAGAAAAAAAACACAGAAATTTTTTTTAAATTAAAAATAAAACACAAAACACATTTAGGCTACGTTCATACGCGGCGCAAAAAATCGCTACTGCATGCTGACGTTGCGCTTTTCTCAGCGCGCTTTTCCCGAGGCCATGTTAACATGTAGCCTATGGGGAAAGCGCGCTGAAAAAAACGCCAAGAATTGGCATGTCAATTATTTTTGCGCGGCCGCTTTTGCAGTGAAAGCGCCCTCGCAAAAATATGTGGCAAAACGCGGCGTCTGAACGCTTTTCAGCAAAAGCCATAGCTTTTGCTGGAAGGCATTTCCAGCTTTCTTTGGCACTGCTTTTACGCGAGCGCTCTAAAGCGCCGCATAAAAGCAGGAATATGTGGCTATTACGCCGCATGGGAACGTAGCCTAAGGGACTCTATCTTTATTAAAAAAAAATCCTCGCTCCGACGTAATCCATGGGTCTTCTGTCTTCAGCTCTGCTACATCTTTGCCATCAGACAAATATGTCTGCTGACAGATGAGCAGGCATAGAATGACACTGGAGCACTGTTACTGTGTAGTGCTGTGCTATGTTTCTTTTTTTGTCATTTCATGCAGTGTAGAAATCTTGGGAAAAGTGTGGATTGTGCTCTGGAAGTGATCAGTTATAGCTAACTATGTTATTTTCTGCAGAGATAAGTCCTGCATAGAAGATGTGATATATCGGTCTGCAGATAAAGAACTTCACCTAGAGACATCACTGGTGAGTATGTGTATTACCTATACACACACACTGACACTATACACAGAGCTCCTGTGTATAATGTCACTGGTGATCCCTGTATTACCTGTACACTGACACTATATACAGAGCTTCTGTGTATAACGTTACTGGTGATGACTGTATAACCTGTACACTATATACAGAGCTCCTGTGTATAATGTCACTGGTGATCACTGTATAACCTGTACACTGACCCAATATACAGAGCATTTTTATTATTTTAGCATTATTTGTCACTATGTGGTGGCATTAAGTGCTTTAGTCATGACATGATGATATTTGTCCCTTGTATGTGGTATTATTCAGTCACTATGTGGTGGTAATATGTGGTCTCATGGTGTGTCAGTATTTATACCTTGTATCTGGTAGCATTTGCTCACTATGTGGTGGTATTATGTGCTTTGGTCATGGTGTGGCGGTATTTGTGCCTTGGATGTGGCATTATTTGGGCACTATGTGGTGGTAATATGTGATCTGGTCACGGTGTGGTGGTATTTCTGCCATCTATCTGGTAATATTGGTCTTGGTAGAGTGGATTGTGGTTGGTCATTTGTTTTATCTGATATCAATAAGGGGAAACGTCTTTATTTCCAATAGATGTTAAATACTTGGATGTTTAACCCCTCCATGCCCTGTGACTATTACACAGCAGCAGAGATGCAGTTACAGAGGTTCACCAGAGAAAGCAAGTTGGCATTTGGTGAGATTTTCACTTCTGTATTTATAAGACAAAACCAGGAGTGGGTGAGAAATACATAAAACATTACCTCGGATTGCTACACTCCTGGTTTTGTCTTATAAATACAGAGGTAAAAATCTCACCAAATACTCAAAGTGCCACAATCTTCGGATTCCACCAATAAATAAGTGATCACCTTCCCAACCTGTGCATCACTGATAACTTGTTTTCACCAATAAAAACCCTTTAATGAAAACTACAGTAATTGTACATCGCAGTTCTGGTGAGCGCACAGTGATGTGCAGGAGCCGACAATATAATGGGTATAACGGCTAACAGGTATTTGCAAATAGCTGAAGGGTGAGTGGGCCCAGGTGGGCCCCTGGAGTCAATGTCCCTGGTGGGCCCCAGACACCCCAGTCCGGCGCTGTCCTCATCCATCCCTTGTAGATTGTGAGCCCTCACAGGCAGGGTCCTCTCTCATTCTGTACCAGTCGCTGACTCGTTTTGTTAAGATTATTGTGTTTTTGTGATGTATACCCCTTTTTCACATATAATGCGCCATGGAATAAATGCCACTATAATAATAAATAATATATAAATAATATAACAATATTTTTGATAGGGGTGACATGCAGGTATATGTATACATGTGCTGCATTTTTGTGTATTAGCATGGTCATAATTTTCATGATATGAAGGGGACAAGCACATATATGTATATATTGTTATATTGATATTACCATGAATTATGTCTCCACGGCTGTGCGTCCTTTATTCACATAGCGATTTGCACGGTGCACTTTTTCTTCCATTGCCTGTTATCATTATTTTTTTTAATAAATGAAGATTCATTTCATTAATATGTATTGTAGCCTATGTACATAAACACAATCATATATGCGCACAAACACACACACACGTCACTCACCATCCCTCTGCTCGGCTCCCGTCATCCAGCTCCTCTCCGGTGCAGCAGTGCAAGGCGCACTGCCTGATGTCACATTAGCAGACACGGCCACGCACAGGGCCGTGTCTCCTAGCTATGACGTGGCTGGGCCAGCACACAAGAAAGTTTACAGGTGCAGTGCTGGTCCGGCCGAAAGAAGAAGCAGAGGCCCTGCTCAGCTGCTGGGGGAGTGGCCTGCCTCCCCCTTCCTCACCGTCCAACTCGCCCCTTCCCGCCGGGATATGTGCGCCACATCAGCGGCGCACACATTATAATGAGGGCGATCTGGCCAAGGGTCCCTCCGGAGCTCCGGACCCCGGGCGATAGCCCAGATTGCCTTCATTATAATGCGCCTGATAGAGGCCACTATCTCCTTAGCTTGCTGGTGGTACTTTTCTGCAGGAATCAGCTTGGCTCCAACCAGCCTGGAATATTTTCAGTGAATTATGGCACGATGCCATGGTATTAGCAGTGCCCCCAGTACCAGTAGCAAAGCCATCCACAGTTTCCTTCTCATGAATTATATTTGGTAGACTGAGTAGCTGCCCAAATACATTTGTTTTTCATAAAGGAGCTGATGATACTGAGTGGCAAGTTTCCTCAGTTTGTTAGATCGGAGATTAGTTAAGGGAATATATCAGGAGAGATTCGTTCAGAGATGTGCAGAGGAGAAAGGTTATGGATGGCTTTGTAGGTCAGTGTTAGTAGTTTGAACTGGTTACGCTGGCCAATTGGGAGTCAGTGAAGGGATCTTATAGATTGCAATCTTATAGATTGCCGGAGCCAGTCCACAGTAAAAAAAAAGCAGCCATTGAGTGTCTGGGAACCTTCACACAGACTTTTATTAGCCAGGGCTGCTTCTCAGGAGGGTTGGACAGGCCCACCAGAGAACCAGAGACTTCTCCGGTGGGCCCTGGCTTCTCCTTCAGGATAGTTCATAGTGCAAACCTTACAGCTGCTATGGGGCTCTTGAGCGGGGGAGAAAGGTGGACCCTCAGAGAATCAAATCCTCTGGTGGGCCCAATGTTCTTCAGTCTGACACTGCTTCTCGGTGAGAGTTATATTTCACCACAGCCATATTCTTTAGCTCGGTGAAAGGACTGGTATAGAGGGAAACCGTATCTACTCCAGCTGTCATTTCTCCCAGGAAGTCCTCTAATGCAGCTTGTTGGATAAGCAACGTCCAACATCAGCTCCCACTTCTTGGTGGTGCTTCAACATACAAAGATCTTCCTTTGTGGCTTGAATTTCATGACTACAGAGTTGGGCAATGGCCTGATCTGCAATGCGTTTTGAGAAATAACGTGCATAAGCACGTCCAATCCACAGTAATTAAAAAGCAGACATAGAGTGACCGGGAACCTTCACACACACTTTTCTTAGCCAGGGCTGCTTCTAGGAGAGAGTTGTATTTCACCACATCCATATTCTTTAGGTCAGATGAAAGGACTGGAATACAGGGAAACCGTATCCACTCCGGTTGTCATTTCTCCACCACCAGGTTCCGGACATTGTCACACATGACCATGTCTGGCTGCATGTTCAGCGGTGAAAGCCACAGATCTGTCTGCTGTGTTACAGCTTTCAACAACTCTGCAGCGGTGTGTGGTTTGTCACCTAAGCATAAGCATATTATCTTCAGCACAGCCTGTTGCCGCTTGGCCAAGGAAGTGCTGCAGTGCTTCCAGCTTGTGACTGATCATTTTGGAGATGGAGGCCAAACAGAAGGAGGATGAGAAGGAGGAGGTGCAGGAGCTGAACAATGTGATTACATTGAGGTTACATTGTCGAGTCTGGTTTTTATTAGTGATGAGTGAGCATGCTCGCTACTGCTTGGTGCTCGCCCAAGCATCTCACTGCTCGAGATGCTCGGCGCTCGCCGAGTATTTCCGGGGTTGCTCGGTGGGAGCTCGGGTCCCCTCCCTGCATGTTTGGTGCTCTTTAGAGCGCCAATCAACATGCAGGGATTGCCTGCCACTCATTGTAATGCCGCAGCCATGGTGGTTGTGGCATTACAGTGATTGGATGGCCGCACAGCGTCATCAGGTCTATATCAGACCTGGCGCCGCTGTGCTCGTCACAGTCATTCCGGAGTCAGGAGAGGTGCTGCTGCGTCAGGGAGAGATTTGCTTGTGTATTAGGTAGTGTAGTGTAGGGAGAAAAACCGTACATCACACATATCCATCTTAACAAACAGTCCTTTTGAGGACTGACTAATCCATCTGCAGAGATATCAGGCAGGCAGTGCATATAAGCAGGCAGGCAGGGTATATAGCAGACTGCAGTGCATATAGCACAAGAGGCTCCATTCCAATTCTGCCTTCTGCTGCTGTTAGATATTTCTATACAAAGGCTCAGGTCTCAGGGGCCAGGAATACTTTTCTTTGGATCTTAATCCTCATTATTTGCTTAAAAAGCAATCCAGAGAACACAGTTTTTTCTGCGCCATTTGCTTGTTGGCACTGCAGAATACAGTCAAGTCCTTTCCATATTACAGCATTAGAAATCCAGCTATTCAAAACCGTGTTTTCTCCGTCACACGGATGATATATACGTATTCAAAAAACACTGCCATTTTTTGGCCTCCATTCCAATTTTTTTTTACTGTGTCAGCAAAGTTTTTGACACCGGTTTCCTGTTCAAACTACTTACCTACAGGCCAGGTAATTTAAAACTGTGTTTTCTCCATCACACGGATCACATATACGTTTTCAGAAAATACTGCCATTTCTGGCCTCCATTAAAAATTTCCTTCAGTGTGTCAGTGAAGCAATTCACACCAGTTTGCTGTTCAAACTACTTACCTACAGGCCAGGTATTTAAAACTCTGTTTTTTTCCGTCACACGGATCACATATACAGTACAGTACAGACCAAAAGTTTGGACACACTTTCTCATGTAAAGATTTGATCATCCTGGAGCTGATCATTGGCTGTACCTTTGCCATTATGGCTATTCTTCAATCCATTTTAAACCATTGGAGATCATTTTAGCTGAACAGCCTATCATTGTCTGCACTTCTTTAGGAGTTTTACCCTCTCCAATCAACTTTTTAATCAAAGCACGCTGTTCTTCTGAACAATGTCTAGAATGACCCATATTTCTCAGGCTTTCAAGGAGAAATGCATGTACAACAAGTGCTGGCTTCATCCTTAAATAAAGGCCAACTGATTCACACCTTTTTCTTCACAGAATGATTGACCTCACTAATTGAACTCCACACTGCTATTATTTTTAACACACCCCCCTTTCAATTAATTATTCAAATACATAGACTCAAAAACATGCAGATCATGAATACTGAGTCTGTTGGTTTTCTTAGAATCTACTGCACCAACTGGTAAATTGTTTGATATATGGTAATATAATTTATACCAAAAACAGTGATTAATCTGATTAGTCATATTAGACTGCTATTATTTTGAACAGTATGTATAATGAATGGGGGGATGGACGCAGGGCAGGGACTAAGACTATGTGCACACATTCAGGATTTCCAGCAGAAAATTCTACTGCAAATCCTAATGCGTTGGCAGGAAAAATGTTGCATAAAATACACTTTTTTGCTGTGCTTTTAAAAGGCGATTTTGTTGCAGATTTTTCTCCACTCATTGCAATGGGTGAAATATGCTGCAAGAATTGACATTATGCAGATTTGAATCTGCTGCAAATCTGTAAGGAAAAAATAGGCAGCGTGTGCACGACTTCAGGATTCGCATTCAATTTGCTGGTACAGTAAAATGATGCGTATTTGATGCAACATGTGCACATAGCCTTGAAATTAGTTGGGGGAATGTTAGACCCTGACTAATATTTATTTATTGGGCTCCGGAAATTATAGTTAATGGGGGGGGGCACAGAGCCAGATTACGTATCAGTTTATATGCGTGGCTGATTATATATTAATGGTGGGGTACATATTTGTATCCAGGGGAGCAATGTGATGGAGACGTGTGTGTATGTGTGTATATAGTATATATACATATGATATATGTGACCTTATTATTTTCAGGGCTGCGGTGATCAGTGTGACAAGACGCGTCGTGGGTGGAAGATGTCGACATGAAGGTCTGACCAGATTGAGAAGAAACAACAGAAAATGGCTCTAATCAGACGAGATGTAAGTATTTATTCTGGTGTGTATGACTTGGAGTAATACTGTTCTTTGTAAAATTCCTTAGGCCACTTTCTCACATTTGTGTGAAATGTCTGTGAGCTGCCAGATTTTTTTATTGGATGGCACATGGACTCAGGATTTCATAGATCCATTCACTTTTCTGTGAAAATCACAGATCCGAGAATGAGGTCTGCGAGACTTGGGGCATGTCCTGTTTCTGATCTGATTTTTAAGATCAGAATAGGACTTACTCAGTGGGTCTGTGTGTTGTTCAAGAGAAAAAGAAAATTGAGCAGCACACTGATACAGAAATGTAGCCTTACTATAAACAGCACCGTCCCTTATTGTATAGTGTACTCCCTTATTATGTATAGCACAGTCATTAAAGGAGTATTCCCATCTCTAAGTTCCTATCCTAATATGTAGTAGGTGTAGTAATATTAGCAAATGGCCACACACATAGTGACGGTTAGTCAGCTGTTAGTGGTCGTAACTAGTGATGAGCGAGCGCGCTCAGTTTACCCTTTCACCGAGCATGCTCGGATACTGACCGAGTATTTTTGGAGTGCTGCGGCTGCATGTGTCGCGGCTGTTACACAGCTGAAACACATGCAGGGATTGCCTGTTTGTTAAGCAATCCCTGCATCTTATTATGTATAGCACCGTCCCTTACATAGCATATTCTTGTTAGTTTTGATAATCACTGTGCCCTCTCTCTATCACATGGTTCTCACTTGTTGGAGGCGGATGATGGACTGGTCTCCTGGTCAGATGCAGCTTCATCAGCAGTCATTATATATCTATTAGAAAAAAAGCTTTCCCATGCTCCATCAGCCGTCATTTTAGTTTATTTCTAACAAGAGTGAACGCAATGAAATAAGGACGGGCCACCAAAATATTGAGAATCTGATATGTAAAGGACAAGAGAGGACACTATATAAAATTATATTACATATATATAGCTTTGTCGCCACAAAAGGATGGGGGCCCAGACACATTTCTTGAACAGGGGCCCCAACCTTTTAGTGTCCGCCCTTGGACGGTGGTATATATATGTATGTATGTGTATATGCAAAACATAATACAATAACAGAGGACCTGTGTCTCCAGTCACGCACTGATTGGCTGCTGGCATGTATTGCAGCGCAGGGAGTCGGCGGGTCCCTGCACCGTAATACATTTCAGCTGAATGTGTGACCGATGATGCACATCAAACTGAAATAGTCGCTGGTATCGGCGGGCCCCCTCCAGCTGCATCAGAAATATGTCCGCCCCTGGTGCAGTGAGTAGCTGGGATCCCTGACATCACAGCTGAGCCTAGAGCACATGCAAGGCCGTCCCTGGGACGCCATACTATGTATATTACTTATACTTGAGCAGTTGGGTGAGCAGTTTTTAATTGTAACACAAGTGTTGGCACATTATCATTCTGATGCAATTAAGGCTTTTTATCACTATATGCAAATACATGTGAAGTGGTACAGAATAAAAATGAATTATTGTTATAAGAGGAGATTAATATTATTGCACTGTGATTTCCTGATGTACAGTGATTAATCACTGATTATGGAGTAGATCTTATATATACCTTGTTTATGCACTGTGAATGTTCATGGCTTGAGAAAGGCTCACAGTATAAAGAGCTGAAATGTCGCACCTACACGGTTGAATAAAGATCAGTGCTTTTACTATCTCGCGGATGGAGTGCTGCCATTTTTTTTGCTGTATTTTACTATAAATAAATATCTATATGAATCTCTACACAATGAAAAACAACTGAAATTTAGGATCATTGATCACGTGCCTCCCCTGAGGAGGGGAGGAGACCGGGTTAAAATGCTTAAGATCAAAGAATTACAAAGGATGAGGAAATTGGACACGTTACGTCCCAAAGGACTAAATGTGGATTTCAAAATTGAATTAGCAGCTCTTTGAATGTATTTCTGATGTTCCGCTTGGATTTGAACCATTGTCTGATGTGTTATATGGTTTTTGATCTTGTGGAATTTCAACTAATAGTGATTTTTTTTCTATTTTTTATAGATCTTTGGAAAAAGTGAATTATGTTATCTACAGGATTCACCTCTACATCACCATGTGACAGTATAATTCATATGTTCTAGAAAAAATTTGAATGTCAGTGTTTATTGTTGTAACTTTGGATCATTATCTGATCACCATATATATGAGTCTTTACTATATTTTCCTCATAGTGTTTATAACAATAGCCAACACGGTTCATTTACACTATGTGCCGAATTATTAGGCAAATTAGTATTTTGATCACATGATACTTTTTATACATGTTGTCCTACTCCAAGCTGCATAGGCTTGAGAGCCAACTACCAATTAAGTAAATCTGGTGATGTGCATCTCTGTAATGAGGAGGGGTGTTGACTAATGACATCAACACCCTATATAAGGTGTGCTTAATTATTAGGCAACTTCCTTTCCTTTGGCAAAATGGGTCAGAAGAGAGATTTGACAGGCTCTGAAAAGTCCAAAATTGTGAGATGTCTTGCAGAGGGATGCAGCAGTCTTGAAATTTCCAAACTTTTGAAGCGTGATCACCGAACAATCAAGCGTTTCATTGCAAATAGCCAACAGGGTCGCAAGAAGCATGTTGGCCAAAAAAGGAGCAAAATAACTGACCATGAATTGAGGAAAATCAAGCGTGAAGCTGCCAAGATGCCATTCGCCACCAGTTTTGCCATATTTCAGTGCTGCAACGTTACTGGAGAATCAAAAAGCACAAGGTGTGCGATACTCAGGGACATGGCCAAGGTAAGGAAGGCTGAAAAACGACCACCTTTGAACAAGAAACATAAGATGAAACGTCAAGAATGGGCCAAGAAATATCTTAAGACTGATTTTTCAAAGGTTTTATAGACTGATAAAATGAGAGTGACTCTTGATGGGCCAGATGGATGGGCCAGAGGCTGGATCAATAAAGGGCAGAAAGCTCCACTCCGACTCAGACGCCAGCAAGGTGGAGGTGGGGTACTGGTATGGGCTGGTATCATCAAAGATGAACATGTGGGACCTTTTCAGGTTGAGGATGGAGTGAAGCTCAACTCCCAGACCTACTGCCAGTTTCTGGAAGACAACTTCTTCAAGCAGTGGTACAGGAAGAAGTCGGTATCGTTCAAGAAAAACATGATTTTCATGCAGGACAATGCTCCATCACATGCATCCAACTACTCCACAGCGTGGCTGGCCAGTAAAGGTCTAAAAGAAGAAAAAATAATGACATGACCCCCTTGTTCACCTGATCTGGACCCCATAGAGAACCTGTGGTCCATCATAAAATGTGAGCTCTACAGGGAGGGAAAACAGTACACCTCTCGGAACAGTGTCTGGGAGCCTGTGGTGGCTGCTGCACGCAATGTTGATCAAAAACAGAGCAAGCAACTGACAGAATCTATGGATGGAAGGCTGTTGAGTGTCATCATAAAGAAAGGTGGCTATACTGATCACTAATTTTTTTGGTTGTTGTTTTTGCATGTCAGAAATGTTTATTTCTAAATTTTGTGCACTGATATTGGTTTACCTGGTGAAAATAAACAAGTGAGATTGGATTATACTTGGTATTAAGTTGCCTAATAATTCTGCACAGTAATAGTTACCTGCACAAACAGATATCCTCCTAAGATAGCCAAATAAAAAAAAACAACAACTCCAACTTCAAAAAATATTAAGCTTGGATATTTATGAGTCTTTTGGGGTGATCGAGAACATAGTTGTTGATCAATAATAAAATTAATCCTCTAAAATACAACTTGCATAATAATTCGGCACACAGTGTATTAACCCCTTTACCCACAAAGGTGGTTTGCACGTTAACGACCAGGCCAATTTTTACAATTCTGACCACTGTCACTTTATGAGGTAATACCTCTGGAACGCTTCAACGGATCCCCCTGATTCTGAGATTGTTTTTTCGTGACATATTGTACTTCATGATAGTGGTAAAATTTTTTCAATATCACTTGCGTTTATTTGTGAAAAAATCGGAAATTTGGCAAAAATTTTGAAAATTACGCAATTTTCTAAATTTGAATTTTTATGCCCTTAAATTAGAGAGATATGTCACACAAAATAGTTAATAAATAACATTTCCCACATGTCTACTTTACATCAGCACAATTTTGGAACCAACATTTTTTTTTTAGTAGGGAGCTATAAGGGTTAAAAGTTGACCAGCAATTTCTCATTTAAAACAAAATTTACAAAACTATTTTTTTAGAGACCACATCACATTTGACGTGACTTTGAGGGACCTTTATGACAGAAAATACCCAAAAGTGACACCATTCTAAAAACTGAACCCCTCAAGGTGCTCAAAACCACATTCAAGTTTATTAACCCTTCAGGTGCTTCACAGGAATTTTTGGAATGTGGAAGACAAAAATGAAGATTTAACTTTTTTCACAAAAATGTTACTTTAGACTCAAATTTTTTTATTTTCGCAGGGGTAACAGGAAAAAATGGACCCCAAAATTTGTTGTGCAATTTCCCTTGAGCACGCAGATACCCCATATGTGAGGAAAAAATGCTGTTTGGACGCACGACAGGGCTCGGAAGGGAAGAAGCGCCATTTGACTATTTGAATGTAAAATTTGCTTGAATAATTAGCATACGCCATGTTGCGTTTGGGGAGCCCCTGATGTGCCTAAACAGTAAAAAAAAAACACAAGTAACCCCATTTTGGAAACTAGACCCCTTAGGGAACTTATCTAGGTGTGTGGTGAGCACCCTGGACCCCCAGGTGCTTCACAGAAGTTATAACATTAATAAAATAAAATTTTCATATTTTTTCAACAAAAATGATTTTCAGCCCCCAATTTTGCATTTTCATAAGGGTAACGGGAGAAATTGCACCATGCAATTTGTTGTGCAATTTCTCCTGAGTAAGCCGATACCCCATATGTGGGGGAAAACCACTGTTTGTGCGCACTGCAGGGTTCGGAAGGGAAGGAGCTCCATTTGACTTTTTGAATGTAAAATTTGCTTGCATAATTAGTGGACGCCATGTTGCGTTTGGGGAGTCCCTGATGTGCCTAAATAGTGGAAACCAGCCCCCCTCCCCCCAGTGACTCCATTTTGGAAACTACACCCCTCCAGGATTTTATCAAGGAGTATAGTGAACATTTTGAACCCAGAGGTACGACACAGAATTTGATAACATTAGGTCTTCATATTGAATAAGTTGTCATTAGTCTTGAGTGCAAGTGCTCGCTATTTGAGTTTGCATCGGGTGCTCGGGTATGCACCAAGTATCGTGGGTGCTCAAGTGACATGCTCGAGTCCCTGCCCCGCATGTTTCACCGTTATTAGACATCCCAAAAAAACATGCGGGGATCACTCATGCATGGCAGGCAATCCCCGCAAGTTTTTTTTGGCTGTATAACAGCTGCAAAACATTTGGGGCAGAGACTCGAGTATGTCACTCAAGCATCCACTATACTCGGTGCATACCTGATCACCCGATGCAAACTCAAGTAGCGAGCACTTGCGCTCAACATTAGTCACCATATCGTCGTGATTTTTTTTCTTTATTTCTGAAAAATCCCAACCCCAACCCTAACCTTAGCCCAACTCTAACCCTAGCCTAACCCTAACCTTAGCCTAACCCTAGCACAACCCTAACTCTAGCACAACCCTAACCCTAGCACAACCCTAACCCTAGCCCAACCCTAACCCTACCCTAAACCTAACCCTAGCACAACCCTAACCCTAGCACAACCCTAACCCTAGCACAACCCTAACCCTAAAGTTTATTTTTTACGCCGTTCCTCATGCGGTATAAGTGATTAGACGTCTTTATTCTTCGGGTCGGTGCAATTACAGCGATGCCAGATTCATATTGGGTTTTTATGATTGACAGCTGTCACACACTAAAAGACGCATTTTTTTTTTGCAAAGCTAGTTTTTGCATCGCCATATTTTGAGAGCTATAATTTTTCCATATTTCGGCCGACAGAGTCATGTGACAGCTTGTTTTTTGCAGGACAAGTTAACGTTTTTATTGGTACCATTTTCGGGCACGTGACATTTTTTGATCGCTTTCTATTCTGATTTTTAGAAGGCAGAATAAACAAAAACCAACAATTCAGGAATTGATTTTTTGGTTTTTCTTTATGCCGTTCTGCGTGTGGTAAATTGATAAGATAGCTTTATTCTTCGGGTCAGTAAATTTACAGCGGTACCGCATTTATATATATTTTTAATATTTTGGTGCTTTTACACAATAGAAACTATTTTATAGAAAAAAGAATTGTTTTTGCATCGCTTTATTCTGAGAGCTATAACTTTTTTCATTTTTGGTTGCTGGAGCTGTATGGTGGCTTGTTTTTTGCGGCACAAGATGACGTTTTCAGCTGTACCATTTTTATTTACATTCGTCTTTTTGATCGCATTTTATTCCATTTTTTGTTTGCCGGTATGATGATAAAACATCGTTTTATGTTTTGATTTTTTTTTTTTACGGTGTTCATTAAAGGGGTTAACTAGTGGAACAGTTTTATAAGTCAGGTCATTCTGGACGCGGCGATACCAAATATATGAACTTTTATTGGTTTATTTTATTTTTTTCCATAAAATTATTTATTTATGGGTACAATATATTTTTATTTTTTTCATTTTTTTTTCACTTTCTGACATTTTTATTACTTTTACACTTTGTCGCACTATGGGACTTTCACATTTTGCAGCCTGGTCGGCTGTATAGCACAGGAATGCAGAACCCTCCCTGTGCTATGCAGCCTGTCAGCGCTGCACAGGGAGAAGTTACTTTGGTCGTGCACTGCGCATGACCAAAGCAACTTCCTGCCTCCTGGTCACCCGGATGTTGTCATGATGACATTGGGTCATCATGGCAACATCCGGAACCGGACTCAGACGCCGCGGGATGCCGGCAGAGAAGGTAAGTATAGCGCTTACCTCCTCTTGCCACCGGAATGCTGCGATCGATTTTGATCGCAGCATTTCAGGGGTTAATGTGCAGGGAGCGGTGCAGGAAATCGGGAGCGGGCGAAATCGCCAAGGCGTACTAATGTGTATCAGGCCCATAAGGCCCAGGGCACAGATATGTATTAGTACGCCCTGGGCCAGAAAGGGGTTAAAGGGCACGGTTGGTGCTTGGTATGTGCATATAACATGGGATTGGATACATAGGGCATAGTGGGTTGAGTAACTTGCTCCTAACTGGGTGAGTGGCTCCCCTTTTTGCTCAGATGTTGGGCTTACCAACCCCAGCTAATTGGGGGTGTCATCTAACAGTATCCTACTGAGTTCCCATTATAAATATAAAAATATATAATGCCGCACTATTACCTGGCTTTTGCCCTTATTGTCCGTTATTATTGCCATGCGCTATGTATATTTAGGCTTCATAGTTCAGACTCTACTTACCCTATAATGTATGGTAATAGCCCAATAGATACGATTCTTGTGGGCATACCATAACAAAAATGGCGCCGATGCAACATAATCATATAGACACTTGCACAATAGACAGTGTGCATATGCCCCATATTAAAGATGGTGCCTTCAGCGCTTCCGCCCTTAGTATGATGTACTATCCGCCAGCGACTCATTGGCACATGTGCAGTGTTGATTTTTCTTCTGTATGCCATAGAGTGGTCACTTCCTCTTTTCAACAGCAACTCTGACATGCGCAGTTTGTCACTGGGGACGCCGTCTTTCGGCGTTGTTCACATGCTGATGCGGTGGGTCAATCTTGATTTCTTTGATCCTGGACACCTGTATCTATTATGTAATTTATTATGAATTGAGCCATATTATGAGACCAAATGATGTGTATGTATTGTTATGAATCACAGAAATTTATATACATTATGATCTATCTATGCATATGTATTGTATGTTTTTATGCACTTTGCACGTTGCTCTTTTTGCACTTTATAATATAATTGTCCTAGAAATGGTTGATCTGATATATACCTCAGCTGCATATTCTGCACTTTGCTTGAAAAAGGCTATATCTAGCCGAAACGTTGCCACAGCTCTTGCTGAGCTAATAAATCATCTATTTTTGGAGAGCTGTCTCTACTATTTTTTTTTTATCTGTAAGAAGGTTTGGTATTTACCTGGAGGACGGGCACCCACCCATTCACATTTTGTTTGTTTGTGCTGCTTTTTTCTCTTTTTTTCCTAAATGAATCTCTAGTTATATGGTTACATTTTTTATATGTAAAACAAAAACTGCATATATTTGTCTTCATATATATTAGTGTAAAATATCCAGACTCGAGCCAATTGGCAGGATCTATTGTAAAACTTCTTCGGCTGGTATTCAGACTGAAGCATCTTGGATGTATGTGGCATTTAATACAAGGGCGCACTAGTTCTTGATCGACTGAATAACTTTATTTGCCTCTGATTCGATTCCCATGGAGTCCTGTGAATCTTTTTGTTCCCCTCTACATTACACTATTATATATTGATGCTGGTTATCCAGTGATTTTGGCCATGGCGCAGGTTGTGCGGCTTAAAATCATTGTAAACTACTGCTACATTACAGAGCAGCAGAAATGAAGTGAATAGGGTCACATTACGTACTGCAACAAGCAGATTAAAAAAAATTGGAGCTTGTCACCGCAGGAGTCGCAATGTGACCCTACTCACCTGAATCACGCTACCATGCAGCAGCGGCATAGATCGAAGTTTGGCAGCTTGACCTATGTTGTGACCAAACTTTGTGTAGTCCCAGCATAGGCTAGACCATGTGTGTGGGCTAATGTCACTGCCATGAAACGCCAATCCCTGGCACATCAACGTCAGCTGCTGCCCTCTGATTGGCCGGCAGCGTGTACCGCAGTGCAGGGACTCAACGATTCTCTGCACCGCAACACACTTCAGCTGATTGTGCGTCCTGAAGTGCACATCCGACTGAAGTAGTCATATGGGCCCAGTTGCACTTTATGAGACTGCAATCATTATGCCCCTGGGTAATATAGAGGACATGTGATGATTCTAACATCATTGTGGATGGGGTGTGAGATGAAGTGATTGGTGCTGCACTGCCACAGATAAAAGCACAGGATCACTGCTCAGTCAGTTCCAATGCTGGAATGAATGAGGTCAGTGCTAGGGTGGATTACTCACAGCCAATGAGTGAGTATTGGGTGGGCAGAAGCAAGTGCTGGACAATTGAGCCAGGCAGTGCTAGCTCTGGTTCTGAGTCTACAAAAAAAAAGCACAGGGAGCACAACTTAGTCTGGAGAGCAGCATGTAAACAGAGTGCAGCAAATAAAAAGAAATTCAGGAGTAATGAAAGGTAGAAATCAAAAACTAAGTTTAATGTGCTGCCATCCAAAACTGTCATTAAAAAATAAAAAAGGCTGGTTGGTTGGTAGTATCAAGGCTGGTTGGTTGGTGGTATCAAGGCTGGTTGGTTGGTGGCATCAAGGCTGGTTGGTGGTGTCAAGGCTGGTTGGTGGTATCAAGGCTGGTTGGTTGGTGGTATCAAGGCTGGTTGCTGTTATCAAGGCTGGTTGGTTGGTGGTATCAAGGCTGGTTGGTGGTATCAAGGCTGGTTGGTGGTATCAGGGCTGGTTGGTGGTATCAAAGCTGGTTGGTGGTATCAAGGCTGGTTGGTTGGTGGTATCAAGGCTGGTTTGTTGGTGGTATCAAGGCTGATTGGTGGTATTAAGGCTGGCTGGTGGTATCAAGGCTGGTTGGTTGGTGGTATCAAGGCTGGTTGGTTGGTGGTATCAAGGCTGGTTGGTGGTATCAAGGCTGGTTGGTTGGTGGTATCAAGGCTGGTTGGTTGGTGGTATCAAGGCTGGTTGGTTGGTGGTATCAAGGCTGGTTGGTGGTATCAAGGCTGGTTGGTGGTATCAAGGCTGGTTGGTTGGTGGTATCAAGGCTGGTTGGTGGTATCAGGGCTGGTTGGTGGTATCAAGGCTGGTTGGTGGTATCAAGGCTGGTTGGTGGTATCAAGGCTGGTTGGTGGTATCAAGGCTGGTTGGTTGGTGGTATCAAGGCTGATTGGTGGTATCAAGGCTGGTTGGTGGTATCAAGGCTGGTTGGTTGGTGGTATCAAGGCTGGTTGGTTTGTGGTATCAAGGCTGGTTGGTTGGTGGTATCAAGGCTGGTTGGTGGTATCAAGGCTGGTTGGTTGGTGGTATCAAGGCTGGTTGGTTGGTGGTATCAAGGCTGGTTGGTTGGTGGTATCAAGGCTGGTTGGTGGTATCAAGGCTGGTTGGTGGTATCAAGGCTGGTTGGTGGTATCAAGGCTGGTTGGTTGGTGGTATCAAGGCTGGTTGGTTGGTGGTATCAAGGCTGGTTGGTGGTATCAAGGCTGGTTGGTTGGTGGTATCAAGGCTGGTTGGTGGTATCAAGGCTGGTTGGTGGTATCAGGGCTGGTTGGTGGTATCAAGGCTGGTTGGTTGGTGGTATCAAGGCTGGTTGGTGGTATCAAGGCTGGTTGGTGGTATCAAGGCTGGTTGGTTGGTGGTATCAAGGCTGGTTGGTTGGTGGTATCAAGGCTGGTTGGTTGGTGGTATCAAGGCTGGTTGGTGGTATCAAGGCTGGTTGGTTGGTGGTATCAAGGCTTGTTGGTTGGTGGTATCAAGGCTGGTTGGTTGGTGGTATCAAGGCTGGTTGGTGGTATCAAGGCTGGTTGGTTGGTGGTATCAAGGCTGGTTGGTGGTATCAAGGCGGGTTGGTGGTATCAAGGCTGGTTGGTGGTATCAGGACTGGTTGGTGGTATCAAGGCTGGTTGGTGGTATCAAGGCTGGTTGGTGGTATCAAGGCTGGTTGGAAATATAACAAATAATAATGTTAAAGCGCATTAAAGTCGAAAAAGTAGTCAGTTAACATCTTGTATAACTGTGTAAATTTGGTGTGCTAAGTATCTCAACACACAGCCATTAATGTCTAAACCGCTTGCAACAAAAGGGAGTACAGCCCTAAGTGAAAATGGCCAAATTGTGCTCAATTAGATATTTTCCCTCACCGGTGTCATGTTGCTCATTAATGTTACAAAGTCTTAGATGTAAATTTGGTGTTATCGCTCTCACATTGGTCACTAGAAGTTCAACATGTTACCTCATGACAAAAAAACTCTCTGAGGATCTGAAAAAAATAATTTTTGCTCTATGAAAATATGGCCTAGGTTATAAGAATATTGCCAATGCTGTGAAACTGAGCTGCAGCACGGTGGCCAAGACCATACAGCAGTTTAACAACATAGGTTCCATTCAGAACTGGCCTCGCCATGGTCGAACAAAGAAGTTGAGTGCACATGCTCAGTGTCATATCTAGAGGTTGTCTTTTCAAAAGAGGTGTAAAAGTGCTGCCAGCATTGCTGCAGAGGTTAAAAGAGTGGGGGTTCAGCCTGTCAGTACTCAGGCCATACTTTGCATCAAATTTTTACTGAATGGCTGTCATCACAGAAGGAAGCCTCTTCTAAAAATGATGCACAACAAAGCCCGCAAACACTTTTCTGAAGACAAGCATACTAAGGACATGGATTACTGGAACCATGTCCTGTGGTCTGATGAAACCAAAATAAAGTTATTTGGCTCATATTGTGTAAAATGTGTGTGGTAGCAAGCAGGTGAGGAGTACAAAGACAAGTGTGTCTTCCCTACAGTCAAGCCTGCTGGTGGGAGTGTCATGGTTGGGGCTACATGAGTTCTGCCAGCTGTGGTGAGCTACAGTTCATTAAGGGAACCATGAATGCCAAAATGTACTGTGACATACTGAAGCAGAGCATGATCTCCTCACTTTGGAAGCTGGGCCAAAGCACAGTATTCCGAAATGATAATGACCCCAAACATACCTCCATGATGACCACTGCCTTGCTAAAGAAACTGAGGGTAAATGTGCTGGACTGGCCAAGCATGTGTCCAGACCGAAACCCTATTGAGCATTTGTGGGGCATCCTCAAACAGAAGGTGGAGGAGTGCAAGGTCTCTAATATCCACCAACTCCGTGATCTCATCATGGAGAAGAAGAGGATTCCAGTGGCAGGCTGTGAAGCTCTAGTGACCTCCATGCCCAAGAGAGTTAAGGCACTGCTTGAAAATAATGGTGGCCACACAAAGTTTTGACACTTTGGGCACAATTTGGCCATTTTCACTTAGGGGTGTACTCACTTTTGTTGCCAGTGGTTTAGACATTAATGGCTGTGTGAGTTATTTAGAGGGCACACCAAATTTACACTGTTATACAAGCTGTACACTGATTACTTTACATTGCATCATAGTGTAATATCTTTAGTGTTGTCCCATGAAAGGATACAATAAAATATTTACAAAAATGTGAGGGGTGTACTCACTTTTGTGATATACTGTATCCCCAAAGATCAACTGCTATAAGCTATTCTAGGGCTTGTTCTGCATTGTCTGGTGATGACCGCTATACATTGACTGGGACTACACACTGGAAATCTATTCAGTATGTGTATATTAAGCCAGAACTTATAATAGTTGATCAGTAGGGGTGCCGGGTGTTGGACCCCCTTCTAATCTAATGTTGATGACATATACTAAGCATAGATAACCAATATCTTGTGATGTGACAAGACTACCCCTTTAAGTAACAGACTAGCTATATTTTTATGTTTCTTAACATCTAACCATCCTAGTTAATATTGAATAAATTATTTACTACATAATTTGCTAGAACTACAAGGATGTCATTTAATGCTGAAACCATTCCTGCATGCGATGGCTTAATGGTGCATGATTTTGCAGAAAAAAATTGAGGAAATGCCTTTAAAATTATGTGGTCATTGGCAACTGCATACATTGTTAAAAAAAATATGTTTTAATAACTAGTTCACTTAAAAATGTAGTTCAAAAATTATAATATGTATGTACAAAATTAGGACCATATTTATTTGTGTACGCCAATACTACTCATATTTAAATCTCCCCATTTTGGCAAATTCCCCAGCATTGGAGCCATGGGATGGCAACATGAGATCAGTCGACATGCGCAGTGTTGGCTCTTAATTTCTCCATAGGCTGTTTGGCCAGGTATGCACCGTGATCTGGCCTGAAGCACCAAGGAGAAGCCGTGTGCCTCTGGGAAATTAAACGTTGGAAGAATAGGATGGGTCCACTCAGCCCTTTTAAGCTGGATACACAGAGGGGCTGAAGGAGAATGGAAAAAAAAAGCAAAAAGATGCAAAAAAGAAGTCTCATTTTGGGCTTGTCTGTAAATTAACATTAATTTTACAGATTTGGAGCTTTGTGCCATTGGGGGAATGATGTTTTAAATGCCCAAATACAGACAGAGAACAGCAAACATAAAAAACAGTTTGAGTCCATATTGACTACCATGAATTATACCAGCTAGTAATAAATTAGTAAAAATTTTGCATACTGGAAATTTCAATCTTAAAGCTAGAGGCAGCATATTACAGAATGACGGTGAGACCTGGGGGTGACTTGTACAGACAAGATCTTGTATACTCACTCTTTTAGTGTTTTCTGCAGCAGCAGAAACAGAAGAAGGACTGCAGTCTGAAAAAAATAGGTAGAAAGAAGGTAACATAAGTGTTAAGAAAAACATCCTCCATTTCGAGAGATACCATGATATTGAGTACACTCGCTTACTCTACAAATTTGTCCAGAAGACTCAGGAAATATGAGGGGATCTCCTGAACTCCTGGTACAGTAGACAAGTAGCAGAGTTTATAGTCTGTCCTGTCACTGGTCACCGTCTGAATGAATGGAAGTGCCGGGTACTGCAGCTCACAACCATTCAAGTGCATAAAACTGCCATCGATAACTCTTTACCAACATCCACCATACATGTATGGTGCAAGTCGGTAGCGGGTGCATGCAGCAGTGAGCCCACCCCGTATCCGGCAAATTATGGCTGTGACATAGTCCCAGCGGGGAGCGCAGTGAATCTTCCGGCAGATCATCTCACCATCTGAGGGCGCATGGCAGTGACATCATGCGCGGCTTACACGGTGCGATCAGTGGTGGCAGCCGAACAGGACGCAGCACTGGAGCAGAGGGAAGGAAGGTAAGTAGAATCCTTTATTATTTTGTGTGCAACATGATGGAGATGGAGGAGCAATGCATACCAGGATGAGGGGTGCCATGCATATCAGGATGAGGGGTGCCATGCATACCAGGATGAGGGGTGACATGCATACCAGGATGAGGGATGAGGGGTGCCATGCATACCAGGATGAGGGATGAAGGGTGCCATGTATACCAGGATGAGGGGTGCCATGCATACCAGGATGAGAAATGAGGGGTGCCATGCACAGGATGGAGATCAGGGGTGCCATTCATACCAGGATGGAGGGGTGCCATGCATAGCAGGATGAGAGGTGTCTTGCATACTAGGATGGGGATCAAGGGTGCCATGCATACCAGGATGGAGATCAGGGGTGCCATGCATACCAGGATGGAGATGAGGGGTGCCATGCATACCAGGATGGAGAGCAGGGGTCCCATGCATACCAGGATAGAGGGGTGCCATGCATATCAGGATAGGGATGAGGAGTGCCATGCATACCAGGATGGAGATCAGGGGTGCCATGCATACCAGTAAGGAAATCAGGGGTGCCATACATACCAGGATGGAGATCAGGGATGCCTTGCATACCAGGATGGGGGATTGGGGTGCAAAACATTCCAGGATGGGGATGAGTGGTGCCATACATACCAGGATGGGGGATTGGGGTGCAATGCATATAAGGATTGGGGTGCTATGCATACTATTCTATGCTATGCAGACCCCCTCCCCCTTAACAGTGCATCATGACCACATTTTTTGCTAACATTTTTTTTCTCTTTTCCTCATCTAAAACCTAGGTGTGTCTTATGGTCCAGTGCGTCTTATAGTCCGAAAAATACGGTAAGTTCAAATCACTGCCTTTATCCCCCATTTAAAAATAAAGATAATAAAATATACATCTGTGGTATCATCACTTCCATAAATGTCCAATCTATCAAAGCATAAATATAACTAAAAATTCTGTGAGAATTGCAGGGTTTGTTTTGCAAATTCTCTGAACTCTGAATTTTCTTCCCCTTTTCCAGTACACTTTGTGTTAAAATAAATGGCGTCATTCAAAAGTACAACTCATCCCACAAAAAACAAGCCCTCATATGTCTATGTGGACAAAATAAAAATGATCGCCCTCGGAAGAAGGGGAGGAAAATATGTAAGCGGAAATTGGCCATGTCCGGAAGGGGTTAAACAATACTTGTCTATTGTGGGGATGGAACATGAACTTTGTAGTCCCAGAGAAGCCTTTTAACTCTAGTAATTACTATCCCAGGCCTGAGCTTGGGCAGGAGGTATAACTATAGAACGCAAATTACTATAAGGTTACATGCCCAGGATCAGGAATAGCATGCTCACCTGCGCTGCGTCCAAAACGCTGCGTTCTACATTACAAGCACAGTGGATGGATTTATAGAAATCCCATGGCTACTGTGCTTCTATTTGACGCTATGTAAACTCACCGGCGGCGCGGGTTTACGAGCCGCAGAATGTCAATTTCTGTTGCGGAGACACATGGGATTTACTGCGTGATTAGAATATAGCGAAAATAGGCTGTGTCCAAAATACTGCTATTTCCTGATCGTGGGCACATAGCATCAGACACACCCCAGGGTCAGAAAGCAGAAAATAGACAAAGCACTTTTCCTCTTCATTTAAACCTCCCTATTGGTGTAAAGAAGTGGAGAGGTCAGTATCACTAACTTTAATGTACAAGGGTAGGATAAGGAGGTAATGGATCTATTCTTAGTGTTGCTTTGCAGCTTCTGTATTATACACATAGAGCTTTACAGCACCGCATGTTATGTACACTCTCTGCAGTGCACACATATACCTAGAAACACTGCATGCATGGTTTATGGACAGACACAGCTCAGCTGTATATGCACATACACAGCTCTGCAACATACAAACACAGCTCTGCAGCATTGCAACATGCAAAAACAGCTCTGCTGCATACACACTGATCTTGCCAATCACACACAGCTCTGCAACATCAACAACAACAACATCAACAAACACGCGGCTGTGGTACATAAACACACACAGCTCTGGAACATCAACAAACACACAGCCTTGCTACATAAACACACACAGCTCTGCTACATCAGCAAACACATAGCCCTGCTAAATAAACACACACAGCTCTGCTACATCACCAGACACACAGCCCTGCTCCATAAACACACACAGCTCTGCTACATAAACACACATAGCTCTACTAGCACATTTTGAAGTTCCTTCTCTGCATATGAGCAACCTGAAAGGTTCTTCAGATAGTCAGGACCGTAGCATTTGTGCAGCTTCAGTCATGTGCAGGGTTTGGTAACTTCCTTTCCTGCCCTGCACAGATCAGACTGCTCAGTGTTGGGCTGGAGTAGAAAGAGGTGTGCTGCTGCATAGTTTTCTCAGTACCTGGGAATGATGCTGTGTCCACGCTCTCCTGCTTCTGGACTATAGGACGCACACTCTTTTTTAAGCATGATTTTTTTATTGCTAAAAAAGTGCATCTTATAGTCCAGAAAATACAGTATATGTCTTATATGGATTAAGACATATTAAGACACGGCCCCTCCACTGCTCCTGTTGTCTTCATCGTGCACCTAGTTTAGACTTCGTGCCAGTGCTGTCCTAGGTGTGGGTGGCACTTGCGCACATTGATCTCCTGGTTTCAGGAAAATGTCTTCAGGAAAATGGCGGTGCATGCGCAGATTGAAATCTTAGCTTCTCATTGAGATGAGATATAAATCTGTGCAGGCTCTGCCACCAGTTTATTTCTATGATATATCCACCTTGTTTATATGAGGAAGGTTCTCTTTTTTTTTTTTTCCCTGCAGAGGTTTAGAAAATCACCTTTTGGGAAAAAATAAATTGCATGTCATTTCTCTGAAGAGGATCCAAAAGGAAACCTCTCCGAACATGGTACTGTCCAATCAGAAGGCAGTAAATAGCGCTTCAGGGAAAAAACTCTTCCAAAACTCTTCAAAACCTCTTAAAAATCAGGCATATAAGATGCATGACTGGAGACCAATGAATGGCCGCTATCTGTGCAGTCAGATACATACTGTAGTAAGGAATTATCTCTATCATTATGTCATCTAGAAGGTTTGCTCAGTAAATATCTGCTCTTACCTGGTCCTGATGGTCTTCTTCTTTGTTTTTATGATTTTTGTGGTTTCCTCCCTACAGTACATGAAACATAAATCATCTCAGGTAAATGTCCAAGTAACAGTAGGGTTTAGGATTTGTAAAAGTTTCATTTTCATGACAGACATAGTAAATTCCCCAGTTTCTCACTCCAACCCAAATACTTTCTTAGCAAAATTTGTACATTTACTACATCACATATATAAAATATCATGAACCCAAAACGATGGATATCGATCAGGAATATACTTCCACAGCACTGGGAAAACCCAATAACATTGAATATTTGGTAAGGAGCCAAAAGGACAATAATAGGGAAAAAGTTTAATGAGACTGTAGCACCCCGAGGACTCGGCTGCTACAGGGGTATTGCACCTCAGACCAGAGGTGTGGTATTCCACTCCCGGGTAAGGATGGAGTGTGGAACTGGGCTCAGTTAGCTGCATGCACTACACTCACCCCATTTCCGGGGGACAGACCAACGGTACTCCCACCAGATAGATGTGCAGGTACGACAGCTTCTGTCCCTGGCTGGAGTGGGGAGGGGGGAGGAATATCCCAGTGGTGTAGGAGCAGACAGGGGAGGGACTCTGGGCATAGGTAGGAGCCCATTGGGTGCTGGTCACCTGGGCTCGGGTGTCAGAGGGAGTATATAAGGTGGGTGACGCACCCCTGGGCCTGTGTCGCGCAGCGTTGCGCACGCGGGAGCTTACCCGGAGCCGGATCTGTTGAGGGTTGTAGTCTCGTGGCGGTGACCCGGTCCGTGCCCAGGGAGTCAGACTAAGTGGCGCTGTATTAGCGGTAGATGTTGTACGACTACGCCACCCGTTGAATGCAGCGAAGGAGCTGCCGCTGCAGGGCAGACCGCTGAGGCCGGTGGTAGGATTGTGCAGCGTGATAGTATCACCCCCAACGGGAGGGGTATGGCCTCAGGGCAGCCGACGTGGATGATGGGGATAGCAGGAACCACTCGGAGACGGTACGGTGTAGTTCAGGGTCTTTACTGGTGACAAAGATAGACCCTCCCGGAGTACTGCTAGCGATTGGGGCCTGGTCAGTCCTTGAGCAGATGGGATCTCCCCTGGCCAGGCGGAGTTGTAGGCCTCCCAAACTGACTGTACTCTTCTGGCTACCTTGCTAGAGGCGGGTATAAGTAGCCCACGTCCCTGAGTGTACCGTGTGGTGCTCACCCGTATGGCCGGTGACTCGGGGCCTTCTAGTGGCGTCCGCTCCACGACGGCGGTGCTGGTCCCACGCGTGTGACCGTGCCTTCGGGTTTCTTGGCCAGAGGACCTGAAATCCCCTGCCGGGCGGTTTCTGCTGCTGGGTAAAGATTAGTCCCCACAGCCTCGGACTCCGGGTCCGGTGATAGCTTCTCAGTCAGGGCGAGCTCTGCAGCTGCCAGCCCCTGACTCCTTATAGCACTGCTCCCACAGAGCTCCTGATGTTCTTTTCCTAGATCTGCTTCTCTTCTCTGTCTCTACTTCTTCTCTACTCACTAACCCTGCCTCAGCCCTAGGTTTATATAGGGGAAGTTCTTCCCCTCCCAGGACTGGGCAGGAGGTGTGGCATGCACAGGATCCCTGACCAAGAGACTTCCCACCTGCTCTCAGACATAACATTGCTGTTACTGTGGAAACCAGACCCCTGGGGTGCCACATGGGCACCATCGGAGATCAGGGTCTGTTCAGAGAGGAGCTGAGCCAGAGAGGGCTGACAGGGAGCTGTGGCACAGTCTGGGCCCAGCTCCAGAGCCAGGCCTGGAGTGGAGGCCTGAAGGAGAGAGAGAAGGACGAGGAAGAAAGAACAGAAACACCAGGAGCGGCCCAGGGACGCAAGTAAAGAGGGAACCCTAAGATCCCATGAAATAACGGGTGAAGGGTTGGCAGAACAGGGTGCCGGATCCCAAACTGGTGGAGGCCAATTATCCTTTGTCCAAATTTTTTTTTTATATTGGAAAACCACATAAATGTGTCTGGTATGGGTTATGGAAGGGATGAGGATAAATGATGTTGGCTACTGTGTTCCATTTCTCTTATAAGAGTACATCTATATTTTCTTATATTAACAGTAAATATCTGCACTTACGTAAGTATGATGGTGTCATTATTCATTTCCTCTTCCCTTATTTGCTCGTCTGTCTCCTCACTATAGTACATGGAACAGATATCATCTTATATGTTAGGCGAGTGTTACACTGAGACTTTTTGTAATACTTATTATTGATTTTTTGTACAAAACACAAACGATATACTGTATACATATACACACTATATACATATACACACACTATATACTGGTTATATACATAATCACGTTATATACTGTATACATATGTACTCTACAAATTGTAGACATACACACAATACATAATGTATACATACACAACCTGTATACTACATACACACAATATAGTCTACACATATACACACTATATATTGTATATTTATACACACATACACTCATTCATTCATCTTTGTTACATCTGTGGTCCTTCACTTCCAAACTCCTTCCCACTCATCTCAAGACAGTCGTGGAGGGGGTGACATGAAGAGGAGGGGGACGTAGTACAGATAGGACTGAAGGCTGTTTCTTGTCCTGTCTGCACACTGCTGTGAACCCTTCCTCTACCCCCAACGTTGACAAGAAGCTGAGAATGACATGACAAGACAATGGAGGATGCGCAGCATGAACTGTAAGTGATGCTGTGCATCCTCTGTTCACTTCATGGAGGGGCTGCAGATATTTGACCCCCTTAGCGCTGACGCTACATAATAAAAAGCATAATTATTTTCAGTCTATTGGTTTATCCATCCACAACAGTCAACAGTTTATCATGTGGACCCTCATTGTCCACCCCTGGGATACAGGAATCAAAACAATTGATATATGAATGCTATATCCAGTCATTTCTACTCACAGTTGGAAATGTTTTTTACAAAGCAGGCCATTTATTAGAAATTCCTGAGAAACCAGGTATACTATTATTAAGCTGAGCCACTAGAAATAGTCAGTCAGGTGGATGGCCTGTGGTGGTAAAACAACTCCTGGAGAACTAGTAATAGAAAGTGCTGGAGCAGCGAGTAAGAGCAATAAATAGCTGGCTCACTACAAATACTGTACTCCACCACTGGCTCCAGCGGAAACACAACTTGTATAATATATTAGGCTGGTCATATAGTATTATATTTCCAGAAATAACATACGTACGGGATTGTTTCCAGGTATGGACGCCATTTTCTTTTTTTGATTCTAAATGGCTTGAAAGCTGGTGGTGTTGTTTTTATTTTGTAGATCCATCTGTTGGAGAAGTGAAGAAAAGAAATGTCGTGAGAAACATTCGATGTTATGAAATCTATCACAGCGACCTCAGACCCCCAATGATCCAACAAAGGTGACGTATCGGAGAGATGGCAGCAATCAGGGTGTAGTGTGACTGCAGGGGGCGCCACTATCTAATAGCGGCTCATCTTGCTGCAGCTTCTTTCATCAGCTAAGGAATTTATCAAAGTCATTTAACCAGAATTCTGGCATCAATTGCTCTGAAAAATGACTAAATTTTGACACAACTTGGAGTTGCAGAAAATTTTTTGGACTTTTGTCATTTTCAAATCAGTTTCTTCCAGCTCTACCAAAATGAGCGGAGCTGTGACAAGACGGGTGCGCAGCGAGGATGTCACACCACAGCTCATCTAATTCATGAAAAGCTGCAGCATTCCCTACTCCAGAAATCTTACTCCAGTCAGTTTTCTGGCATGATGAACAGAGGTCGTCAGATGCTCCTGATTCATGAAGAGGCGCACACATCAATATGGATCAGGTACTCCACCATACCCCCTCATCAAGACCGGTGAGAAAATCACTGGTCTTGATGTATTGGAACCTTATTTCTTATTTCATAATATAACTCCGACCCAGTTTTTTGTTTTAATAAAAAAATTACATGGTTCGCAAAATTAATCATTAAGAGGTTAAAATGCACTTAAGGCATCTGAGTAATGTGCCCAATATATTTACATGGTACATAAATTCAAAATATGCAATAAAAAAGTGACATTTTTGGTTTTCTTTTCGCTTTAATATTGCGAATTAAAGAATTGATAAGAATAGTTTTAGGCAATTACTTTCTATTTCTTCTGCACTCATTTTTACATGTGTGGTCCATTACAGGATCACATTCCTACATCGTAACTCCCAACTTTGAAAGCCACATGGTCATAGGTTGCGAGTATTGCACTTAGTGTTCCATCACAGTACAATACCCTCTTACATGCTCCCCAAAGTATAAAACCTCCCCAGTATGACACCACATAATGTACGTCCATACAGTATGATGGCCCAATGGTACATTCCCACCCATAATGGCCCAGACACACACATTACTGTGCCCCTACACATGATGCCCCCAAAAGGTGCACCCCAACACAGTATGTTGCCCCAAGGTATTCCCCTCACACTATGATGCCTACAGCATAATACCCCAAAGTGCTCCTTCACACTCAGTACAATACCTCAAAATGCCCTCCCAGTGCCACCTCATGACAGAATAGTGTAATTGCTAAAAAAAAACTCACAATACCTTGTTTCCCTGATAAGCATGAATCTACAAGCTTGCTCTATTCTATGCTGTGTGTGGATGGGCGCTGCACACATGATCTAGTGAAATCATCATTCTGCACCAAACTTTAGAAGGCATGGAGAGCATAGACTGTGTGGTGGTGCAGGGAGCTGACGGCTCCCTGCTCCACTATTGTATTCAACCATATCCATACAGATTGGACATGTGCTGACCACCTGAGACAGCTTCCCAAATCAGGCATCCTAGACAGGAGGTATGCTATAGAAAGTATACATACTTTTAAATATTACTCTTGTCTTTCTAAAGAAGCCATATAAATGCTGAGCCATGTTTTATTTTTCCTGGTACCAAAATTAAACAGTCAAGTAAATAGAATTCATATAATTCATGTGTCCTATAAACCTCATTTGTTCTATAGGGGGCAGCAACTTGGACAAACACAACTTATAATACAACTATAGCAATGTGGACGAACACATTGCTACATTTTACTTATAGGATCAATGGTCCATTTGAAACAATGGCTTGTTTTTTTTTAGCCCATGTAGAGCTTTGCACAAATGTCCACAGATATTGCTTGGGGCTCCCAGTGGGTGAGCTCAGTCATTGCTTGCAGAGTGGTTTATTCCGGACCCTTCTTTACTTTCTTTATTTTTGTTCTGGTGGATGCAACTTTTATAATCGGACATGTGAAAATGAGGTGTCCCACTGCCTGCAGTTTCCAAGGCTAGGCAGTCCCCCCACCCCTCCATGGGAAAATGAAGAGGTTAATTGAATTATTTCATAGTAACTACTAAAGCTTTTTGCATTTCTATGCCCCCTAGGTCTCTAGGATCAATTAATAGCAATAATTATACTTCCATAGGTTGTTTACAAAAATGATCAAATTAATAAATAACCCCATAATATCCAGCGGCCAAAGACATATCGAGCGGGCGGATGAAATATTTCACTGTTCCTTTTATTTCAATACTGCCATTTATCTCAGTCAGTTGTATGTTTGATGAAATGGATGTTTACAAGGAGTTGAAAAAGTAAATGTTTCTTCAATACTTGACACAAAGTGAAGCTCTTTTTGTGACGGAGGCCTGGCTTTTTCATGGATGCCATACAAGGTGTTATGGCGCTTTATGAGACCCCCACCACTCCTCCTTTTTTTGTTTAAAAGCTTTCTGGGCCCTGTTGTTTTATTAGTAGTTGCAGAATTAAGAAAGCCGTTAGACGGCACATATGGTCTTCATGGCGCGTCAACTCCAGGAAAAGTGCCAGGAGCAACACAGCCATCTTTTCGTGACGTTTGTCATCTTGCCTACTTTGGACACACCATACGAAGAGAGCAATCGCTGGAGAAGGACATCATGGTCAGAAGAATAGAAGTAACAAGATGAAGAGGAAGACCAGCAATCTGATTGCTTGTTTCATTCAAGATAACAGTGAAGAAGACCCTGGTGGACCTGTCTAGGCTTGTGCAAAATTGATCTTCCTACACAGCATTGATCCATCAAGTTGCCATGGCTCAAGAGCGAGCTGAAGGTCATTATAAATAATAATAATAAACCTCCTAAACTGGGAAATGACTTTGACACACTGATTGACAACTATCAGAGTAGACAGATATATAGTATGTGCCGACAGGTTTTATATCATCTCTACCTAAGAAAAAAGCACTTACAAATTTTCCTCCATCACTTCTAGTTGGTTCTCATGTTTGTCTATTCTTTTTTCTATCTCTCGTTTGGCGTCTTTCCTGTTGTACATAGAACATCTATCATCATCTCATATGTAAATGTATAAATATCAGCAATTTAAAGAACATTAGAGAACAAAGTCCGCACCTTGGCCTCCACCCCAAATACTTTGCCAACATTTTCCATCTACATCACACAAATGATACAATTTTTTCTACATGGATCTACCCCTAGAGGGCACACACAGTATAGGGACAGAAGAAACCTAGAAGGCTGGCGGTATAAATAGACCTAATGATCCATCTGCCAATATTATTTACTTTTGATAGACTTATTTATTGCTTTATTGACTGGGAAATTTTCCATTTTTGAGCCTTCATTTTTTTACTCCCCTTCCTCCAAGAGTCATATCCTTTTTTTTTTGGTCTACATAGTAATTTGAAGACTTGATTTTTTGCGTATCGAGTTGCAGTTTTGAATAACACCAATCACTTCACTATATAATATGCTGGAATATTGGGGAATTTCCTTTTTTTTTCTCTCACAATTTTGGCGCATTTGGAAATTATATCCCACTTTCTAGTACATCACATGATGAATTGAATAGTGTTATTCAACAATACAATTCGCCCTGTTAAACACAAGCCCTGATATGGTTATGTTGACGGAAAAATAAAAAAATGATGACTTTTAGAATTAGGGGAAAAAATTAAAACGAAAATGAAAATTACCATGTTGGTAAGGGGTTAAATAGGTAAACAGCCGCAGGAAGGGAATCACAGGAATTAAAGCCCTACGCGTTACGCCATCCAACCGTGGCTTCCTCAGATACCCCTGAGGAAGCCACGGTTATCACAATTCCTGTGATCCCCTTCCTTTTGTGGACATTTGTGGTCTGTATACTGTAAACATGCTCTTTTCTCCTATTCCCTTTAGGGATTTTCCTCCTCTTCCCTCCCTTTTCTAATGTGTTATTTGATCACTTTATTTTCCTGTTTTGGGTAGGGACATAGGATTCCCTTTGAGGATTAGCATTCTAATATTTATCTGTTTACATTGACTATCTGGATATTATCATTATTTAATCAATTAGATCTACCAGACTAATATATACTGTATTTGCCGGCGTATAAGATGACTTTTTAACCCCTGAAAATCTTCTCAAAAGTCAGGAGTCGTTTTATACGCCGGGTGTCATTTTATAGGGCATATAACCTTATACTCCGAATGTTGGGGGAGGAGGGGGTATATATGCTGTATATAATGTGTGGGGTGTGGGGGAGCGGTAGCCACGGAGGAGTGGGGCACAGGAGGCAGCAGCCGCCTGCTGCAGCCTACACTGTCCCCGCTACTAAAGAAAATGAATATTCACTGCTCCCCAAGCCCATGGGGTGTGGGAGCACTGAATATTCATGCTCCTTAATAGCAGCTGATCTCTCCTTGTGAGCCGCGCATGGCAGTGACGTCATGCGCGGCTCATATGAAGAGATCAGTGCAGGCAGACGGGACGCAGCACTGGAGGAGAGAAGAAAGGTGAGTAGGAGTGTTTATTTTTTTTTTAATGTGCAGCATGATGGGGATTAGGGGGACCATGCATACCAGGACAGGGATGAGGGGTGCCATGCATACCAGGACAGGGATGAGGGGTGTCATACATACCAGGATAGGGATTAGGGGTGCCATGCATATCAGGACAGGGATTAGGGGTGCCATGCATACCAGGATAGGGATTACGGGTGCCATGTATACCAGGACAGGGATGAGGGGTGCCATGCATACCAGGACAGGGATTAGGGGTGCCATGCATACCAGAACAGGAATGAGGGGTGCCATGCATACCAGTACAGGTATTAGGGGTGCCATGCATACCATGACAGGGATGAGGGGTGCCATGTATACCAGGACAGGGATGATGGGTGCCATGCATACCAGGACAGGGATGAGGGGTGCCATGCATACCAGGACAGGGACAAGGGGTGCCATGCATACCAGGATGGAGGGGTTCCATGCATACCAGGATGGAGGGATGCCACGTATAAAAGGAAGGGGGTGGGGCATATATACCAGGATGGGAGATATTGTCAGAATTGGGGGACATTACCCCTATACTAGTGTCAGCAGAAGATCCCCCTCCCCCTTAAAAGTGCATCGTGAACACATTTTTTGCTTACATTTTTTTCTATTTTCCTCCTCTAAAACCTAGGTGCGTCTTATGGTCCGGTGCGTATTATAGTCCGAAAAATACGGTATTTATGGTAATTTATAAGCCCTCCCTGTCTCCAAGACTATTAGGGCGGTAGCACATTCCTCTGGCCCGCCCTTGTATCCTATTATTGGTACCTCCTTCTCTGCCTCTCTGATCTCGCTCCTGAGGACTACAGTGACGAGGTGAGGGGGCGCCTCACCGGGAAAGTGTAAGTGAAGCACGCTGCAGGCGTCCCCCTCACCTCGTCACTGTAGTCCTCAGGAGCGAGATCAGAGAGGCAGAGAAGGAGGTACCAGTAATGATACAAGGGCCAGAGGATGCGCTACCGCTCTGATAGTCTTGGAGACAGGGAGAGCTGGGCAGGCAGGGAGAGCTGACCAATCCAAGCAGGATTTGTATACAACAACCAGACAATCGCCGGTAAGGTTCATCACTTTAAAATTACCATATTGAAATCAACTCTGATTTTTTTAAAATTTTTACCGTATTTGCGTTAGAAGATGGGTAGTCTTATACGACGAGTATATCCCAAACTCTATATTTTAACTGGAAAAGTTGGGGGTCGTCTTATACACCCAGTCGTCTTATACTCCGTCAAATACGGTATTTTTTCCACATGTATTTATAACGCTATATGGACTATATCTATTGTGATATGTATATATTATTCTAAGGGGGTCATTTAATGTCTTTCAGTTTTTAAGTATGTTTTAATCTGTGGTGTTTGGTGTTCTAAATTAAATGTATATAATTTCTTGTATATTGTTGCTTGTCACTTTTTACCTATTTGGAGTGCCTGGTGCCTAATTTTGTACCCCTTGTTCTCTTCTCGTTCTTATAGAAACTAAAACTTGTCCTGGATAATACAAGGCTGCCTACAGCTACATGGAAGAAAACAATGTAAGAGTTCTAACTGCTGGAACATTCAGGATATAACTATATTTACTGCTCCTTACAGGTCTTGTCCACCTTTGGGGACAATTTTTTTTTTTACTTGAATGCATTTATTTTTGGCTACAAATTATTTTTCTAATTGGGTTTCATTAAAACTTTAACATCGTTTGCCTTCTATAGCTTCTGTGTTGCAATATCTGTTGCAGGCTGCATAATGAGGTAACTGAAAATCTGTCAATCAACTTGTTCTAATGTCCAATAGGAGAGTTTCTAACTGTATCTGTCTTTTTTTAGCTCCTCTCAACCATTTTATGACCACATCAACGTTAAATGTGCAGGGAAAGAAAGGGCCAGTAAAAGCCAAATAGTGCAAAATTTGTAATAATACTAAAATGCAAAAATGGTTTGTCACCTAACTGCTGGAATAATCCATTATCTCCTGTATTTTTATACCATATTTTACCCAAGATGGAATACATATTACATTTTATGGGATTATCTTTGCTTTGCTGGACTGAAATTTTGAATTGAAAAGTCAGTGTCTCCTGGCAGATGTCCGTGCGATCTGGGGGTCCTCAACACTCCAGAGGTGAGTTGACTTTTCCATATGTGTTTAAAATATATAATATCTGATATATTTCTGAGGAAGCCATATAAAGATATTGGCTCATTTTACTTTTCTTCCGACAAGTCAAATAACAATTCCTCTAATATTTGTAACCCATAAAAAACACTTTGCCATCTTTGTGAATAAAATATGATAGATGAGCGGCACCCAGTAAATGGCAGCTATATGTGTAATAGATATGTCATGTACAGACAGGTGTATACCATCAGTACCTGAATATAGGGAGTCACACATTGGAGATAAGGAAACATCTATATCATTGGGATCTATAAGATTTTCTTATATTACATCAGTAATTCTCTGAACTTACAGAGCCAGGATCTTCTTCTTTTTATTTTCTATTTTTGTCTCTAAATCAGTTTTCTCAGAGGTTTCTTCACTATTGTACAAGGAAGATACATCAACTTTTTAAAATGGCCACAAACTCAATAGTACAAGCAAATATAAAAAGCTTTGTAATATATCAGAGAAATATGCTTCATTCTGCACTTATAAGTCACTTCTACGCCCCTTTGCATCCTGAACTCACCAAAACAATAGGTTAAAGGGAACCTGTCAGGTCCTATAACGCTATTAACCTTCAGATTCAGGGTTAGTCTGCAGGTTAATAACATTATGAAGGTGCCCGGCCGCAGTACTGCAAGTGCGACACCCAGGAGAAAATGAACTTTATTTCTCCTGAAAGCTGCTGGCTTTCAGTCAGTTACAGTCACCAATCACAGAGCTGTAACTGTGCCCCAGCACTGACTGACAGCTCGCTCATCAATGCACCAGTGCAGAGCCTGCTGTCAGTCAATTACAGTCACCAATCACAGAGCTGTAACTGTGCCCCAGCACTGATTGACAGCTCGCTCATCAGTGCACCAGTGCAGAGCCTGCTGTCAGTCAATTACAGTCACCAATCACAATGCTGTAACTGTGCCCCAGCACTGATTGACAGCTCGCTCATGAATGCACCAGTGCAGAGCCGGCTGTCAGTCAATTACAGTCACCAATCACAATGCTGTAACTGTGCCCCAGCACTGATTGACAGCTCGCTCATGAATGCACCAGTGCAGAGCCGGCTGTCAGTCAATTACAGTCACCAATCACAATGCTGTAACTGTGCCCCAGCACTGATTGACAGCTCGCTCATCAGTGCACCAGTGCAGAGCCTGCTGTCAGTCAATTACAGTCACCAATCACAATGCTGTAACTGTGCCCCAGCACTGACTGACAGCTCGCTCATCAATGCACCAGTGCAGAGCCGGCTGTCAGTCAATTACAGTCACCAATCACAATGCTGTAACTGTGCCCCAGCACTGATTGACAGCTCGCGCATCAATGCACCAGTGCAGAGCCGGCTGTCAGTCAATTACAGTCACCAATCACAGTGCTGTAACTGTGCCCCAGCACTGATTGACAGCTCGCTCATGAATGCACCAGTGCAGAGCCGGCTGTCAGTCAATTACAGTCACCAATCACAGTGCTGTAACTGCATCCCAGCACTAACTGACAGCTCGCTCATCAATGCACCAGTGCAGAGCCGTCTGTCAGTCAATTACAGTCACCAATCACAATGCTGTAACCGCGCCCCAGCACTGATTGACAGCTCGCTCATCAATGCACCAGTGCAGAGCCGTCTGTCAGTCAATTACAGTCACCAATCACAATGCTGTAACCGCGCCCCAGCACTGATTGACAGCTCACTCATCAATGCACCAGTGCAGAGCCGGCTGTCAGTCAATTACAGTCACCAATCACAGAGCTGTAACTGTGCCCCAGCACTGACTGACAGCTCGCTCATCAATGCACCAGTGCAGAGCCTGCTGTCCGTCAATTACAGTCACCAATCACAGTGCTGTAACTACATCCCAGCACTGATTGACAGCTCGCTCATCAATGCACCAGTGCAGAGCCGGCTGTCAGTCAGTGCCGGTTCGTGCTACAGCTGCCGTTCTCTATTTATGGAGCAGTGACTGAAGCCACATCGGCCGACCCCTATGAGTGTAAGCCAGAGGCTGCCAGGGGAATAAAGCTCATTTCATCCCATGTGGTGTTTTTCATCACCTTATTTTTTGGGGTGGGGTCAGTCGTATGCTGTAGGGTCAGCTTTTTTTTTAAACTGTCACCAACCTGATAATATTGTCATATCCTACGGATCGTAAGTCATCATTACTTTCTGAATTGGGAAAATTCTTTGAACAAAAAATTATCTTAGACCTAAAAGTGCAGAATATATGCATCAGACCAAAATCATCCCGCCCTCCGCGCACTTGCATCCTCATTTACATATAGCATTATATTCTCTGATATAATATACATACTTAATGGCTGGGCGCTGGTGACGCCATCTTTGTGTCTCTATTTTTTCAGGTCTGTAAAAGAAAACAGTTTTCATACATGAGGCCTTGAGTCATATCTCACTCATTATACACTATATTACAATACATACATCTGATTTAAAGGGAATCTGCCATCACGTTTTTCACACCGAATCTGATATAGAGATCCTATATCCAGGGATGTGTCACTTACTGGGCTGCATGCTGTTCTATCAGCAGGAGGCTTGAGGACTAGTAAAACCTTTTGCCATGTAGTCCTCTATATTCATAATCTCTGTATAACCCTCACTGATTGGCAGTTTTTTGTCAATGTACAATTTACCCAGAAAGCTGTCAATCAGTGGGGTGGGTGATTATACAGAGCTCAGCATTCAGAGAACTGCTAGATCTGTAGCATAGGAAGTAGTAATTTTGATTAAAGCTGCAGCAAGCAGCCCAGAATGTGACACATTGCTGGAATCAGGATCTCTGTCAATACATCATGCTGTTTTCAGATTACATTGCAATAACATCGTGACAGATTCCCTTAAAAGAGAAATTGTCACCAGGTTTTTGACACCTAACCTGAGAGCAGTATATTGTAGAGATGAAATGTTTGCTTCTAGCGGTGTGTCACTCATTGGGCTGTTTGCTGTAGTTTATATAAAATCAGCAGGAGATTATGTCTGAAGAACTAGTAAACCTGCTGCCATGTAGTCCTCCATATTCATGATCTCTGTGTAACTCTGCCCCCACCCCTCATTGGCAGTCTTTTCCCATGCACAGTGTACACAGAAAGCTGCCAATCAGTGGTGTGGGGGGTAATGCACAGCTCAGCATTCAGAGAAATGGGAGATCTGCAGCAGATAAAACAGTGATTGTATCAAAACTGCAGCAATTATCTTAGATCTAAAAGTGCAGAATATGTGCACCAGACCAAAATCATCCCGCCCTCTGTGCACTTGCACTCTCATTTACATATAATACTATATTCTCTGATATAATATACATACTTAATGGCTGGGAGCTGGTGAGGCCATCTTTGTGTCTCTATTTTTTCAGGTCTGTAACAGAAAACAGTTTTCATACATGAGGCCTCGTGTCATATCTCACTCATTATACACTATATTACAATGCATACATCTGATTTCAAGGGAATCTGTCATCAGGTTTTTGACTCCTAATTTGAGAGCAGCATGATATAGAGACCCTAAATCCAGGGATGTGTCACTTACTGGGCTGCTTGCTGTTATATCAACAGTAGATTATCACTAGAGTACTAGTAAACCTGCTGCCATGTAGTCCTCCATATTCATGAGCTCTGTGTAACTCTGCACCCACCCCTGGTTGGCAGTCTTTTGCCCATGCACAGTGTACATAGCTGCCAACCAGTTGTGTGTGTGGGGTAATACACAGCATTCAGAGAAATGGGAGATCTGAAGCAGATAAAACAGTGATTTTATCAAAACTGCAGCAGGCAGCCCAGTAAGGGACACATCGCTGGAATTGTTGCTTTTAGATGGGGTATTAAAAACCTGAAGATAGATTCTGTTGAAATTCTAAAATTCTGTCTGCCAGCAGCTGCCAATAGAGGCATATTCTATATAGGGATACCTAGAGACCTAGAAGGTTGTTGGCAGAAAAATATATTATTTCCCTTTTTTACATTTACAATAGATTATTCCAGACATAACTAATTTAATGTACCTATTTAATGTAACTATATACCACAAAGTGAATATTGTGAAGAATGAAATACAGAAGCTCACAGCGCCACTATCGCTCAGGATTTACCGGAATATTGATGACGGGCGCCAATTCCTGCTGGTGAAGCTCAGCTATTGTAGAACCCAAGAAGGGAAAAATGAGTCTTTGACACTTCCATCCATAAAATCAATCTTTTTATTAGAGATTCACTTAAAAACAGGAGGATCCATCATGAGGAAGAAACCTTAAGCATTTCTGGGGTACACTAGGCCCTAAGCATTAGTCCTATGACTAAGAGCATAGTGTATGGTTTAATCCTGATGATGGATCCTCCTGTTTTCAAAAAAGATTGATTGTATGGATGTAAGTGCTGAAAACTCCTTTTGTTTCATCTTTGGTTCTGAACAGTGGCTTATCGGCAATGGCGGCAGGCCACGCAACTGCTATGGGGCTCGGTGTCACGGCTCGGTGTCAGCGCTCGCACTGGGCCCCCATCCGTCTGTCAGGGTGGGCAATGATGATGGAGGAGGGTGCATCAGCAGACGCTTAGACCCCATCATTCTTCCTCGGCGTCTGACGTGTCAGAGCAGCGAGCATGATGGCATCATTACAGAGCGCCCGCTGTACTGAGATGTGCGGCACTTCACACCACATGTTCAGCAGAGAGGAGCATCGGGTGGAATGAGGAGAGGTGAGTATTGTATTTTTTTAAAATCAGTGACTGGTGGCCATATTAGAGTATCAAGGACCATGCGGGGTGCATTATATTCTATGAAGGACCATGGGGAGTGCATTATATTCTATGAAGGACCATAGGGAGTGCATTATATTCTATGAAGGACTATGCGGGGTGCATTATATTCTATGAAGGACCATGGGGAGTGCATTATATTCTATGAAGGACCATGGGGAGTGCATTATATTCTATGAAGGACAATGCGGGGTGCATTATATTCTATGAAGGACCATGGGGAGTCCATTATATTCTATGAAGGACCATGGGGAGTGCATTATATTCTATGAAGGACCATGGGGAGTGCATTATATTCTATGAAGGACCATGGGGAGTGCATTATATTCTATGAAGGACCATAGGGAGTGCATTATATGAGTGCATTATATTCTATGAAGGACCATGGGGAGTGCATTATATGAGTGCATTATATTCTATGAAGGACCAGGGAAGTGCATTATATTCTATGAAGGACCATGGGGAGTGCATTATATAAGTGCATTATATTCTATGAAGGACCATGGGGAGTGCATTATATTGTAAGGAAGACAATGGGGAGTGCATTATATTGTATGGAGGACCATGGGGAGTGCTTGATATTCATTGGAGGACCATGGGCCGTGCATTATACTATATGGAGGACTATATGGGGTCAATTATAGTATATATAAGGTAATGTGGGGCCATTATAATATTTGGAGGGCTATGTGGGGGCCATTCTACTCTATACAAGCAATTATACATTGTGAAGGTTTGTGTGGGGTCCATCATACTGTGTGGAGGGCTGTCTGGGGGCCATTATACTGTGTGGTGGCCTGTGTGGGACCATTATACTGTTTGAAGAGTTGTAGCGCCATTATACTGTATGCAGGCCCATTATACTGCATGAAGGTCTGTGTTGGGGGATCAAACTATGTTGAGGTCACCATACTTTGTCTTAGGAGTTGAGGTGGGGTACAATAGGGTCATTATACTGTGCATGTGGAGGCTGATGTGAAGGAATTCACCATGGGGGTATCATACTGTATTTGGTGGGCACTTTTGTTGGCATCATAAAATATGGGGGCAATGAAAGAGGAATCTAGGACTTCAACAGGAGGAATATTACTATGTAAGGGCTGCAAAGTTGTGTGATATGGTCTTCTGTGACCCCAACAATTATTTTTTTTTTTTGGGGGGGGAAGGGGTGACCCAATTTGAACTTCTGCTATGGGGCCCCATAATTTCTATGTACGCCCCTGATTCTGTTTATTGTAAACATTGATAGCAAACAAAATAGCAATATTGCAGTTTTTTGTCATTTTGTCTTCTGAAACCTCCATACATTCTAATGCACTGCAGACTGCTCAATGCTATTCATTTGTGAAAACTGTCAGATAAGCTCTGTATACAGATCACTAGTACAGAAAGTATACAAAAAATTATCTTGGATCTAAAAGTGCAGAATACATGCGCTAGACTGAAATTGTCCCTCCCTCCACGTACTTGCATTCTCATTTACATGTAATACTATATTCAGAGACATAATATACATACGTGTTGGCTGTAAGCTGATGAAATCTTACGCCTGTCTCTGTTTTGACAGGTCTGTAACAGAAAACAGTTTTCATACATGAGGCCTCGTGTCATGACTCATTCATTATACACGATATTACAATACTTAAATCTGATTTAAAGGGAATCTGTCACCAGGTTTTTGACACCTAATCTGATATAGAGACCCTAAATCCAGGGATGTGTCACTTACTGGGCTGCTTGCTGTTATATCAGCAGTAGATTATCACTAGAGAACTAGTAAACCTGCTGCCATGTAGTCCTCCATATTCATGAGCTTTGTATAACTCTGTACCCACCCCTGATTGGCAGTCTTTTGCCCATGCACAGCGTACACAGAAAGCTGCCAATCAGTGGTGTGTGGGGTAATACTTAGCTCAGCATTCAGAAAACTGGGATTTCTGCAGCAGATAAAACAGTGATTTTATAAAAACTGCCGAAAGCAGCCCAGTAAGGCACACATTGCTGGAATTGTTGCTTTTAGATGGGGTATTAAAAACCTGATGATAGATTCCTTTGAAATCCTAATATTCTGTTTGCCAGCAGCTGCCAATAGAGGGGGGGGGGTTCTGTATGGGAATACCTAGAGACCTAGAAGATTGTTGGCAGAAAAAGACGCATGGTCTATCTTGTGTATATTATTTCCCTTTTTTACATTTACAATCGATGATTATTCCAGACATAACTAATTTAATGTACTGGTTATTTTCTAACTACTGTATGTACCACAAAGTTAATATTGTAAACATTGATAGCAAAAAAATAGCAATATTCTAGTTATTTTGCATTTTGTCTTCTGCAGCCTCCATACATTCTAATACACTGCAGGCTGCTCAGTGCTGTTCACTGGGAAAACTGTCAGATAAGCTCTGTATACAGATCACTACAGAAGGTATTGGTCCTTTCTTTCTAAAGAAGTCATACTACATAGCGGCTCGTGTGTGTTTTCTTCTCCTACCCATTTAACAAGTTAAATAATAATTCCTGTACTGCGACATCTTTGTACTGTAAAATATGATACATGACTGGTACCCAATAAATGGCAATTATATGTGTAGACATTAAGATATTTTGTGTGTGCAGACAGGTTTTAAAGTATAACTTCTCTACCTGAATAAAATGAATCAGAGATAAGGAAACAGTATGTAATCTATAAGATTTGCTTATATTAGTTCATTATATCTTTTTCTCTTACATATATGCGACACCATTCGATGCTGTACTTTTTTTCCGAATCAATTCGCATATTCTTTGGACCTCCGCGCTGTAGTACAAGGAAAACATATCAATGTGTATGTTAGGTAAGGGTTAAACTAGGAATATTTGTAACACTAGTAATTGATATGATAAATTAAAAAAATATGCAAATTGCCTCTTCAGAGAGGAAGGGGACTAGAACTCTAGTGTCATCTACTGGAAGTAGCAATCCTGAGGCTATGTGCCCATGGATGCAGAAATGCTCCGAATTTTTTCCTGAGCGTTTCTGCATCTCCCTGACAGAAAAAACGCATGCGGATTGTACATGCGGATTGTACATGCGTTTTTCCTGCCAGGGACATGCGGATGTGAAGCGTTCTTCACTTGCATTTCCGCATGCGGATTGAACATGCGGATTGTACATGCGGATTGAACATGCGGATTGTACATGCGGATTGTACATGCGTTTTTCCTGCCAGGGACATGCGGATGTGAAGCGTTCTTCACTTGCATTTCCGCATGCGGGTTGACAAGCGCTTTCCAAGCAATTTTAGCATCACTTGCAAAGTGCTTGACAACTTGGTCACACTATATAAATCCATGCAAAAGGCATGGATTTATATAGTGTGACCCAAAGAATGGTAAAAAAATAAAAAAATAAATCTATACTTACCGTCTGATGGCCCCCGGTGTCTTTATCCGATGCGTCCTGGCTTGCCGGCAGCTCGCGGATCACTACACTGAAGGACCTGCCGTCACATGACTAAATGACGTCAGCGCAGGTCCTTCAGTCCACCGCGAGCTGCCGGTAAGCGAAGATAAGCGCACCGCGGGCCATCAGAAGGTAATATTTATTTTTTATTTTATTCTTTTTTTCACAGGTTCTATGGTACCCGGGTCTGGAGGAGAGTCTCCTCTCCTCCACACCCGGGTACCGTCCGCACATTGAAACGCTTGGATTCCGCATGTACAGATCCAGTGATGCGGAATCCATGCGTTCCAATGCAAGTCAATGGCTGCGAAAATGCAGCGCCTCCGCAAACTAATTGGTAGTGCTGCGTTTTTTTCCGCAATGATAATCCGCAGCGGAAATTTCCGCAGCATGTGCACAGTACATGCAGATTATCATTGGGGAACATGGCTGACTTTCTACCATGCATTTTTTAAGCATTTCTGCAGCGTTTTTGCCACTGCGGGAATGCTTAAAAAACGCATCGTGGGCACACAGCCTAAAAGTCAATATCGACCCTTTAACGAACCTTGCCAAATGACTTAGGATAAAAGCTAAACTAGAATCTCAATTTGCAGGCACCATGTTTCAGTGTGTCGCCACTCTTCAGTGAAAAATGTGAGATCTGGTCTGTCCAGAATCCAAGGGGTAATGTTTCTCCTTGTGGAGAGTGACATGCCGAGAGTGACATGCCAAGGTTAGGAAACTTTTAAGCCTTTCAATGCTCTTCATGAAAAGTAAATATGCAAATTGCCTCTTCAGAGAGGACTAGAACTCTGGTGCCACATATAGGAATTAGCAATCCTAAAAGTCAATATCAACTCATTAACAAGGCTTTTCACATGACTTAGAATAAAAGCCAAACCAGAATCTCAATTTGCAGACACTGTGTTTCGGGTTGCAAAGTGTGAGATCTGGTTTGGCTGGATGAGAGTCATCTGACTGGCTTTTAGCTTTTACCCCAAGTCATATGACAAGGCTCGTTAAAGGGTCGATATTGACATTTAGGATTGCTGCTTCCAATAGGTGGCACTAGAGTTATAGTCCTCTACCTCTCTGAAGAGGCAATTTGCATATTTAATTTCCCAGAGGTGAATGCATTGCTTAAAAGTTTCCTCACCTTGGCATGTCCCTCACCACAAGGAGAAACGTTACCCCTTGGATCCTGATTAAAAAAGATGTCCCACAGTATAGGGAATAAGCTGCTGATTGCTGGGGATCCATCCGCTGGAACCTCCGGCTCTGAAATGCCCCTGTAGGATGGAGCCGAGGTCTGGCATACACACCACTATACAATGAGAAGAAAGACTTTACCTGGGGTCTGGAGCTGCAGCTGAAAAACAAGCAACAATTTACAATTAGATTTATTGAACTATTTAATAAAAGCTCATTTTCAGTAGATGACTTATTTTTAGGCCATGTTCACATGTCATTTTTTTTCTCATCTGCACAAAACCAAACCAACTAATTTTCATTAGTTTCCTGCATCCAATGTTCATCTTTTTTTTTGGTCTATGTGTTCATTTTTACTATTAGTATCTCATCCATTTCTCTTGTATGCAAAAAAAGCTGATGGAAGCTTCCTAAGTTTCTCCTAGTAGTCAGTCAATGGGTGAGTTTGGTGCATAATTCGCCCTAAAGCTGACATGTTACTAGCTCCACAGAATATAAGGACCAGTGAAAAATACTGGCAGCACATCTAGTACAAGAACAAATATGTGAATGAGTCATTCCTTTCCAACGTTATTGCACAGAGACTTCCTTAAAATCGGATCTAATCTGACATTCAGGTTTCGACTGTACTGTAACTACTGGTGTGCAGGGGTGTTGCATCCATAGCGGCAGACCACATGGCCCGGGAGTCTTAGGGAGCCCTGGCTCTTTTCCCCCATCACCCAACCGTCATCACTATTTAACTGTTCCTGTTCCACCATTCAGCCTGCCCCTGCGTCTCTGAGACTCAGCTCAGCAAGAGCCATTACGTCACTAGATAGCGCCTGCTGTGCAAAGCCTCAGGCCCCAGGCTGCACAGACCAGAGCAGGGCGCTAAGGGAACACCGCGAGGTATAAATGCTATAATTGCGTGTGAGAATGTTAATACTTACGTGGGATGTTGTTCACTGCATCCTGTAATAGTAAAACAGAGAAATGTATAAAGACCATGAAATATTTCAGCTTCTTACATTGTACATCACATGCTCATAGGCTTCTATTACACCAGATAATGAAAGAGTTTTAAATTATTGCGCAAAATAGATATATTAATACTAGTACAGCCTATGAGCAAAGTGCCAGTCCGTGCCCCAGGCAGCATTCATATAGATCATAAAGAGCACCCCTGGTAAGAGAACACGGCATCTGCAGACAACTCAGGGTGGCATCTGAGAACAACTCAGGGCGGACTCTGCTGACAACTCAGGGCGGCATTTGCAGACAACTCAGGGCGGTCTCTGCTGACAACTCAGGGCGGCATCTGAGAACAACTCAGGGCGGACTCTGCTGACAACTCAGGGCGGCATTTGCAGACAACTCAGGGCGGTCTCTGCTGACAACTCAGGGCGGTCTCTGCTGACAACTCAGGGCGGCATTTGCAGACAACTCAGGGCGGTCTCTGCTGACAACTCAGGTCGGTCTCTGCTGACAACTCAGGGGAGTCTCCAAAGACATGCGGTGAAAGACAAGTAGTGCGGGTTTCACTTCTCCTATTAAGGTAATGACGGCCGATGGTGGCCATATAGGACATGAGGGACATCGATATAAATAAATAATGTAATTAGATGGTATATATCATGTGCATATGTCTCCTGTTCTCTGCTGGTAGCAGCTTCTTTACTGCACTATAGTTGTGGCATAGCATGATCCTAGAGAGGTGCTATATCTGAATCTGACATGTTACCTGTTTGTTTTTAAGAAATTTTTAATGCAAATGTATGTATTTTCTGCTCTCCTTCACCCTGAATTTCCTGTATAATATTTATAATAAAGTTTTTTCATATTTTCATTAAAATGGGCCATATATCGTTTTCTTTTTGGCTCAGCACCTCCTAGTTAACTGGGGGGCCGGCTGTCAATCAGCATGATGTCGGCAGTCACATCTCCTCAGCAGAGCAGAGATGAAACTGCCAATCTGTCAGCGTGACGTCAGTAGAGGCCGACAGTTGAATGTGCCAGCGAAGAATGGCGCTGGGCACAACAGGCAGGTAGCTAGCAACTAGCCGCCTGTTAGTGTGTAGGCACATTTTTTTTTTTCAAAGTCCCGGATATCCCATTTAAAGAAAACAGAGTCAAGTTTGGTGTCGTAATAATCATGCTGACCTGATTGGGCCAGGCATTTGGCCGTGCACAAAGAATGGACGTGAGACAACAGAAATTCATTTTTATCTATATCTTTTCTTATTTCGGACTTACAAAAATTGCTCTCCGTTGCTTTCTCGACATTTTTCTAGCAGATATAATAATCACAAATACCTAAATGGACAAATAGAGAGGTTTTCGTATAAATATCCTGATCAGTTTTATTAGTAGTACATATTGCCATAACTAATGAACAAATATAAAGTTTTCTCATTAAAAATATTTGGGATATGAGAATTGGGAAGTAGAGGAAGCTTGTGATAAGAAATCAGAAACTTATATAGATAGGAAATGGGAAATAATAACAGGACAGGACAGAAGTGTAAGACACAGATACTCACTGTAAAACTTCTTCTACCCTCAAAGGAGTTCCGGGCGAGCAGCTGCTTATATAACCTTCATGATGTCATAATGTCCAGGCAGAGGTGACCATGGCGCCGGTTCTGTGATGTCACAACATTCTAGAATGTGCCCTGCAAGCCCTACAGCCAATGATATTCAATATAATTGTATACACTGCTCAAAAAAATAAAGGGAACACTCAAATAACGCATCCTAGATCTGAATGAATGAAATATTCTCATTGAATACTTTGTTCTGTACAAAGTTGAATGTGCTCACAACAAAATCACACAAAAATCATCAATGGAAATCAAATTTATTAACCAATGGAGGCCTGGATTGGGAGTCATCCCCAAAATTAAAGTGGAAAAACACGCTACAGGCTGATCCAACTTTGATGTAATGTCCTTAAAACAAGTCAAAATGAGGCTCAGTATTGTGTGTGGCCTTCACGTGCCGGTATGACCTCCCTACAACGCCTGGGCATGCTCCTGATGAGGGTGCGGATGGTCTCCTGGGGGATCTCCTCCCAGACCTGGACTAAAGCATCCGCCAACTCCTGGGCAGCCTGTGGTGCAACGTGACGTTGGTGGATGGAGCGAGACACGATGTCCCAGATGTGCTCAATCGGATTGAGGTCTGGGGAACGGGAGGGCCAGTCTATAGCTTCAATGCCTTCATCTTGCAGGAACTGCTGACACACTCCAGCCACATGAGGTCTGGCATTGTCTTGCATTAGGAGGAACCCAGGGCCAACTGCACCAGCATATGGTCTCATAAGGGGTCTGAGGATCTCATCTCGGTACCTAATGGCAGTCAGGTTACCTCTGGCGAGCACATGGAGCGCTGTGCGGCCCTCCAAAGAAATGCCACCCCACACCATTACTGACCCACTGCCAAACCGGTCATGCTGAAGGATGTTGCAGGCAGCAGATCGCTCTCCATGGCATCTCCAGACTCTGTCATGTCTGTCACATGTGCTCAGTGTGAGCCTGCTTTCATCTGTGAAGACCACAGGGCGCCAGTGGCGACTTTGCCAATCCTGGTGTTTTGTGGCAAATGCCAAGCGTCCTGCATGGTGTTGGGCTGTGAGCACAACCCCCATCTCTGGATGTCGGGCCCTCATACCACCCTCATGGAGTCGGTTTCTAACCGTTTGTGTGGACACATGCACATTTGTGGCCTGCTGGAGGTAATTTTGCAGGGCTCTGGCAGTGGTCCTCCTATTCCTCCTTTCATAAAGGCGGAGGTAGCGGTCCTGCTGCTGGGTTGTTGCCCTCCTACGGCCTCCTCCATCTGGGACATGTCTCGCTCCATCCACCAACACCACGTTGCACCACAGACTGTCCAGGAGTTGGTGGATGCTTTAGTCCAGGTCTGGGAGGAGATCCCACAAAAGACCATCCTCAACCTCATCAGGAGCATGCCCAGGCGTTGTAGGGAGGTCATACAGGCACGTGGAGGCCACACACAATACTGAGCCTCATTTTGACTTGTTTTAAGGACATTACATCAAAGTTGGATCAGCCTGTAGTGTGTTTTTCCACTTTAATTTTTGGGGTGACTCCAAATCCAGGCCTCCATTGGTTAATAAATTTGATTTCCATTGATGATTTTTGTGTGATTTTGTTGTCAGTACATTCAACTTTGTACAAAACAAAGTATTCAATGAAAATATTTCATTCATTCAGATCTAGGATATGTTATTTGAGTGTTCCCTTTATTTTTTTGAGCAGTGTATAATAAAGTCTATGGAGGCTTTATAATTGTATGTAAATAATCGGACACAGCAAATTGTTAGAAACAACACCCCCCCCACAAACACACACACACATACCTTGAACATACAGTACAGACCAAAAGTTTGGACACACCTTCTCATTTAAAGATTTTTCTGTATTTTCATGACTATGAAAATTGTACATTCACACTGAAGGCATCAAAACTATGAATTAACACATGTGGAATTATATACTTAACAAAAAAGTGTGAAACAACTGAAAATATGTCTTATATTCTAGGTTCTTCAAAGTAGCCACCTTTTGCTTTGATGACTGCTTTGTAGAGATGAGCGTTGTTCTACTCGAACTGTTCGCCAATCTCAAATTCGAGCTGTTTTGGGCGGTGTTCGAGCCGTTCGGCGAACACGAACAATTTGAGAAAAATTCGGCTGTTCGAGGTTATGTTCGATAACTGTTCGTGCACCAAAATCATAACTGGATTTTTTCTCAGTAATGATGAAAATTAATGTTAATACGCAGTTTGAGTGTACAGCGGGGTGGGGGGAGGGGCAGGGGATGGATCTCTGCAGGAACAATGAAGATCTCCATTTTTTTTTTCTCTTTCCCGCATTTACAGTGGGGAGGTGCAATCTGTCAGCCTATCAGCAGCGCACACACGGAGCGACGTGCTTTTTTTCACACAAGCAAGGGCATGTGTCATTGGCAGTGTATGTCACATGTCCTTGCCCTATAAGACCAAGCCATTTTCCCCGTCGCCACCATTTTCTCACTGCTGCAGCTGCGTGTTAGACGGCACCGCTGTTGCTGTGTGGCTATACCTTGTTAATTTCAAGCCAATTTTCGCACAAATCTACAGATAGCTTGGGAGTAGGGAATAGTTGTGATTGCAGTCCTTTTAAGGACTAGGTTACAGCATTTCCTACGACTTTTATCAGGCAGGTCTGTGCTCTTAAATAGATAGATTGTGGGAGTAAAGACTAATTGTAATTGGAGTCCTTTTCAGGACTAGGTTACATCAGTTCCTATCAGTTTTTGCCAGGCAGGTCTGTGCCAGTGCTGTGCAAGTTTTTTTCACAGCATTTGGCTGAATCTAGCAAAGCTAATCCTTTTTGGCCTATTGCAGAGTGTGTTAGTCAGTGGAGTAGCCTATCTGTGTTGCAAGATATACCACCTGTGTATAGAATACCAATTTTTTTACTGCACCTAGTGAAGTAAAATCTTTTGGGCATAGCATCATTCTATTAGTCCATCTATACTGACCTCCATCAGGTTGCAAATTGAATATAATTTTTTTCTGCATCTACCTCTGAAAAAATATTGGGCTTCTAGCTGTGTGTGGGACTTGTTGTATTAGTCCATCTATACTGACCTCCATCAGGTTGCAAACTGAATATATTTTTTTCTGCATCTACCTCTGAAAAAATATTGGGCTTCTAGCTATGTGTGGGACTTGTTCTATTAATCCATCTATACAGACCTCCATCAGGTTGCAAACTGAATATATTTTTTTCTGCATCTACCTCTGAAAAAATATTGGGCTTCTAGCTGTGTGTGGGACTTGTTGTATTAGTCCATCTATACTGACCTCCATCAGGTTGCAAACTGAATATATTTGTTTCTGCATCTACCTCTGAAAAAATATTGGGCTTCTAGCTGTGTGTGGGACTTGTTCTTTAATCCATCTATACAGACCTCCATCAGGTTGCAAACTGAATATATTTTTTTCTGCATCTACCTCTGAAAAAATATTGGGCTTCTAGCTGTGTGTGGGACTTGTTGTATTAGTCCATCTATACTGACCTCCATCAGGTTGCAAACTGAATATATTTTTTTCTGCATCTACCTCTGAAAAAATATTGGGCTTCTAGCTGTGTGTGGGACTTGTTCTATTAATCCATCTATACAGACCTCCATCAGGTTGCAAACTGAATATATTTTTTTCTGCATCTACCTCTGAAAAAATATTGGGCTTCTAGCTGTGTGTGGGACTTGTTCTATTAATCCATCTATACAGACCTCCATCAGGTTGCAAACTGAATATATTTTTTTCTGCATCTACCTCTGAAAAAATATTGGGCTTCTAGCTGTGTGTGGGACTTGTTGTATTAGTCCATCTATACTGACCTCCATCAGGTTGCAAACTGAATATATTTTTTTCTGCATCTACCTCTGAAAAAATATTGGGCTTCTAGCTGTGTGTGGGACTTGTTCTATTAATCCATCTATACAGACCTCCATCAGGTTGCAAACTGAATATATTTTTTTCTGCATCTACCTCTGAAAAAATATGTGGCCTTCTAGCAGTGTGTGGGACTTTCTCTATTAGTCCATCTATACTGACCTCCATCAGGTTGCAAACTGAATATAATTTTTTTCTGCATCTAGCTCTGAAAAAATATTTGGCCTTCTAGCAGTGTGTGGGACTTTCTCTATTAGTCCATCTATACTGACCTCCATCAGGTTGCAAATTAAAAATAATTTTTATCTGCATCTACAGTACCTCTGAAAAAATATTTGGGCTTCTAGCTGTGTGTGGGACTTGTTCTATTAGTCCATCTATACTGACCTCCATCAGGTTGCAAATTGAATATAATTTTTATCTGCATCTAGCTCTGAAAAAATATTTGGCCTTCTAGCAGTGTGTGGGACTTTCTCTATTAGTCCATCTATACTGACCTCCATCAGGTTGCAAATTAAAAATAATTTTTATCTGCATCTACAGTACCTCTGAAAAAATATTTGGGCTTCTAGCTGTGTGTGGGACTTGTTCTATTAGTCCATCTATACTGACCTCCATCAGGTTGCAAATTGAATATAATTTTTATCTGCATCTAGCTCTGAAAAAATATTTGGCCTTCTAGCAGTGTGTGGGACTTTCTCTATTAGTCCATCTATACTGACCTCCATCAGGTTGCAAATTAAAAATAATTTTTATCTGCATCTAGCTCTGAAAAAATATTTGGCCTTCTAGCAGTGTGTGGGACTTTCTCTATTAGTCCATCTATACTGACCTCCATCAGGTTGCAAACTGAATATAATTTTTTTCTGCATCTAGCTCTGAAAAAATATTTGGCCTTCTAGCAGTGTGTTGGACTTTCTCTATTAGTCCATCTATACTGACCTCCATCAGGTTGCAAATTAAAAATAATTTTTATCTGCATCTACAGTACCTCTGAAAAAATATTTGGGCTTCTAGCTGTGTGTGGGACTTGTTCTATTAGTCCATCTATACTGACCTCCATCAGGTTGCAAATTGAATATAATTTTTATCTGCATCTAGCTCTGAAAAAATATTTGGCCTTCTAGCAGTGTGTGGGACTTTCTCTATTAGTCCATCTATACTGACCTCCATCAGGTTGCAAATTGAATATAATTTTTATCTGCATCTAGCTCTGAAAAAATATTTGGCCTTCTAGCAGTGTGTGGGACTTTCTCTATTAGTCCATCTATACTGACCTCCATCAGGTTGCAAATTAAAAATAATTTTTATCTGCATCTACCTCTGAAAAAATATTTGGGCTTCTAGCTGTGTGTGGGACTTGTTCTATTACTCCATCTATACTGACCTCCATCAGGTTGCAAACTGAATATATTTTTTTCTGCATCTACCTCTGAAAAAATATTGGGCTTCTAGCTGTGTGTGGGACTTGTTGTATTAGTCCATCTATACTGACCTCCATCAGGTTGCAAATTAAAAATAATTTTTATCTGCATCTACAGTACCTCTGAAAAATATTTGGGCTTCTAGCTGTGTGTGGGACTTCTTCTATTAGTCCATCTATACTGACCTCAATCAGGTTGCAAATTGAATATAATTTTTATCTGCATCTAGCTCTGAAAAAATATTTGGCCTTCTAGCAGTGTGTGGGACTTTCTCTATTAGTCCATCTATACTGACCTCCATCAGGTTGCAAATTAAAAATAATTTTTATCTGCATCTACAGTACCTCTGAAAAAATATTTGGGCTTCTAGCTGTGTGTGGGACTTGTTCTATTAGTCCATCTATACTGACCTCCATCAGGTTGCAAATTGAATATAATTTTTATCTGTGTAGCACCCTGAGGATTCGGCTGCTACAGGGGTATTGCACCTCAACCCAGAGGTGTGATATTCCACTCCCGGGTAAGGATGGAGTGTGGATCTGGGCTCGGTAGGCTGCATGCACTACACACATCCCATTTCCGGGGAACAGACCGACGGTACTCCCACTTAGAAATGTGCAGGTACGACCGAGTCTGTTCCTGGCTGGAGTGGGAGGGGGGTGGAACATCCCAAGTAGTGTAGGGGCAGATAGGGGGAGCAGCCTGGGTAAAGATAGGAGCTCATTGGGTGCTGGTCACCTGAGCTCACACATAGAGGGTGTATATAAGGTGGGCACCATCAGAGATCAGGGTCAGTTGCAGAGAGACCCAGAGTGAGAGAGGAGAGAGAGAGACCCAGAGGCACAGAAGAAAAGGACTCTAAGATCCCAAACTAAATCCCCGGGTGAAGAGTCGGCACAGGGTACCGGAACCCAAGCTGGTGGGGGCAAAAACACTCCCCAGCCAGAGACCGGAGACCGTGGGCAGCGTTTGCCACGGTCACCCACCACATCCACCACGAAGGCATACCACGTGGAGGGTCAGGGAACCCAAGGCCAAGGGTGTCCCAACAGAAGGCTCGAGGGAGCTGGACCTGGGTGGATCAATAGTGGGGACGGCCAGAGAAAGGACTGAAGGAGAGCTCAGGGTCACGCTCCGGACTTATTTGGGAGTTGGCTGGATCCAGAACCTGGTGGACGCAGCACGGCTCGGGAGGTCACTCGAAGCTGGAGTGACCAGAACATCAGCAGTGAGTAAAACATCCTAAACTGCATAACCCGACTCAGTCTCTGATTGCCGTCTACACTGCATCACCACAACTCCCATCCTCTGCACCTGATCCCCCTGAGGCTATACCCCACCCGTTGGGGGTCATATCACCAGAGCTGCACCTACACCACCAGCCTCAGCGGATCCTGCTGCAGCGGCGGCCACAGTGACCGCAATACAATGGGTGGCGTAGTCGACAAACAAAGAACTTATAACATCTGTAGGACTGCCACATACAACTCAGTTTGACACCCTGGGCACGGACCGGGTCACAGCCACTCGGAAGACTACAACCCCCATCTGATCCGGCTCCGGATATTCCCCCTAAAGAATATGGCCCAGGGGGCGCGTCATCTGCATCTAGCTCTGAAAAATATTTGGCCTTCTAGCAGTGTGTGGGACTTTCTCTATTAGTCCATCTATACTGACCTCCATCAGGTTGCAAATTAAAAATAATTTTTATCTGCATCTAGCTCTGAAAAAATATTTGGCCTTCTAGCAGTGTGTGGGACTTTCTCTATTAGTCCATCTATACTGACCTCCATCAGGTTGCAAATTAAAAATAATTTTTATCTGCATCTACCTCTGAAAAAATATTTGGGCTTCTAGCTGTGTGTGGGACTTGTTCTATTAATCCATCTATACAGACCTCCATCAGGTTGCAAACTGAATATAATTTTTTTCTGCATCTAGCTCTGAAAAAATATTTGGCCTTCTAGCAGTGTGTGGGACTTTCTCTATTAGTCCATCTATATTGACCTCTATCAGGTTGCAAACTGAATATATTTTTTTTCTGCATCTACCTCTGAAAAAATATTGGGCTTCTAGCAGTGTGTGGGACTTGTTCTATTAATCCATCTATACAGACCTCCATCAGGTTGCAAACTGAATAAAAAATTTTTCTGCATCTACCTCTGAAAAAATATTTGGGCTTCTAGCTGTGTGTGGGACTTGTTCTATTAGTCCATCTATACTGACCTCCATCAGGTTGCAAATTGAATATAATTTTTTTCTGCATCTAACCCAGCCAATAGTTTTGACCTAATACCACAGTTTGGCCACTCAGCTCTGGTCGGTTCCCATCCATTGTTTTTTTGTGCAAACAACTCCAGGGTTGTGAATTAGTTAACCACCAATATGAGTGGAAAAAGGCCTGCTGCTGGTGGAAAGGGGAATAGGCGTGTTGGGAAGGGGAAAAAAGGTTGTGTCCATGGGGTAGGTGTTAAAGCAACAGTAACATCTGCAGAAGAAAGACCATCTTCCAGCCAAACTAAAATGTCTACTTCTTTTAGCGGACAATGTGCTAAGATCCCTTTCTTACGGCCACGCCAATCGCTACAAATTCCAGATGAGGCACAAAAACAGCAGGTGCTTCAACGGATATCAAGTGCTCCTTTAAGTGGGCTCTCCTCCACATCAACTTCAACATCACAAATACTCCAGTCCTCAAAGGTGTCACCCCAATCGCACTTGCTTCCTCACAGCTCCCAAATCTCCAGCTGCCCGTCTGAGTATGAGGTAGAACAGATGGTTGAGTCTGCAGAGCTGTTTACTCATACTATAGCCTGGGAATCAGAGGTCGACTCCAGCGCTTCTGTGAATCCAGACGAGGAAATGATCTGCACTGATGCCCAGAATCTTTATGAGTCGGATCCAGGACCAGACGCAGAAGGTTCTGACCATAATGTAGACCCTCATTCCCAAACTGTAACTCCTGTTGGTGGAGACAATGAGGAAGACGATGATAAGACTCAAATACCTGATTGGAGCGACAACTTTAGTTTTTTGTCAGGGCAGGAACAGGTTGGCTCTGAGGACGACGGGTGTGATAACGCACAGGGTGATGATGATGAGGTTGGAGATCCCACTTACTGTCAACCCACAGTCAGCCAAGAGATGAGGTCAGCAGAGGAGGTGGAGGAAGATGCTAGTGACGACGAGGTCAGGTTGCGCCTTCCTGGACAGAGACGTAGTACTGGAAGCACGTCAACAACTGCATCCTCAAACACAACTCTGCCTCTCACCACAAGTCGTGGTGGCTCTTCAGGTCGCATGGGTGCTAAGCCTTGCATAGCCTGGGCATTTTTTCAGATCGATAAAGATGACCCAACTCGTGTTATCTGTAACATTTGTCAGCAAAAGCTAAGTAGAGGCCAAAAAATACATAGTTTGAGTACTTCATGCATGAACCGGCACATGGACATGAAGCATAAGTTGCAGTGGGAAGCTCAGTGTGCTACAATGCGGCCTAGCCGGCCGGGCCAACCACCGTCTGCCATATCTTGTGCATCCGCGGCCTCTTCATCCTCTGTGACTGGGGGGACAGCAGTCACACCTGTTTTGGGGCGCAGACCTGCCACCTCTTTACCCGCAACAGCCAGCGTGATTGGCAGGTCATCATTTTCTTTGGAGGTGGTAACACCAGCTGGTGTTGAGCGCTGTCCGACATCGATAGCACCACCTTTGGATCAAGGCAACCTAACATGTCCGCCTGCATCTTCCTCACAGACCGGCAGTTTGCCGGGGACACCCTTATCAACCCCGTCTAAGCACAATAGCCAGCCCTCGGTCCCTCAGATGTGGACAAGTAAAAGACCATTTCCTCCTAGCCATGAGAAAGCTAAGAGGTTGAATTTCACCATCTGCAAGCTCTTGGCTACAGAAATGCTGCCTTTCCGCCTGGTGGACACAGAGGATTTTCGAGACCTTATGTCCGTCGCAGTGCCCCAGTACCAGATGCCCAGTCGGCACTACTTCTCAAAGAAAGGTGTGCCTGCGCTCCACCAGCATGTCACACACAACATCACCGCTTCTTTGAGAAACTCTGTGTGTGACAGGGTGCATTTCACCACAGACACTTGGACGAGTAGGCATGGACAGGGGCGTTACATGTCGCTGACTGGGCACTGGGTAACTATGGTGACAGCAGGACAAGGGGCTGCTGTCCAAGTCTTGCCGTCCCCACGAGTTGTGCGTCAATCCTCTTTATGTCAAAGTTCCTCCACTGCTTCTGCCTCCTCAACCTCCTCTCGGTCTTCCACCTGCACCCAAAGCCTGTCTGGTCATGCCACAAGCTTTCTAACTGCGCAGAAGGGATCCTGCACACCTCCTTACTATGCTGGCAGTAGGGCTCAACGTCATCAGGCGGTTTTTACATTGAAATGTCTAGGAAATGTGAGTCACACAGCTGAGGAGTTGTGGTCAGCTCTGGAGAACCAGTTTCATGAATGGTTGTCTCCACTAGACCTGAAACCAGGGAAGGCCGTGTGCGACAATGCTGCAAAACTGGGTGCGGCCCTTCGCCGGGGCAATGTCACACACGTGCCTTGTATGGCTCACGTGTTGAACCTGGTTGTCCAGCAATTTTTAGCCCACTATCCCAGACTAGATGGCCTTCTGCAGAGGGCACGGTCGCTGTGTGCTCACTTCCGCCGTTCGCATCCCGCAGCTCAGCGACTTACATCTCTACAGAAGTCGTTGGGCCTGCCACTTCACCGGCTAAAATGCGATGTGCCTACCCGGTGGAATTCAACTCTGCACATGTTGCAGCGACTGTGGCAGCACCGACAAGCCCTGGTGCAATACGTTCTGACGTATAGCCTGGGCCAACGAGATCCAGAGGTGGGGCAAATCACGCTGGAGGAGTGGTCTCAGATCAGGGACCTATGCACCCTTCTGCACAGTTTTGAAATGGCGACGAAGATGTTTAGTGCTGACGATGCCATTATCAGCATGACTATTCCGGTGATTTACATGCTGGAGCACATGTTAAACAGAATTCGGAGTCAGGTGGTGGCACAAGAGGAGGTGGAGGAAGTAGAGGAGGAGGAGTTGTATGCGGAAGGGCTAACATCTGCAAGGTCCAGACGGTCGGCAGCACCAAGGCGGCAGGCATGTGAGGGTGGGGGAGATGGTTTTACCAGGGCGCATGGTAGCAGCCAAACTAGTGAGGAAGGTGCAGGAGCCCAGGAAGAAGTGGAGGACGAACTGATGGAAGACTCATCAGATGAGGGAGACCTTGATCACATTTCTGTTGTGCGAGGTTGGGGGGAGAGGACAGAGGAAGGAAGCATGATTGTTACCTCGCCACCAACACAACAGGGACTTGGTGCTCCTGGATGCGCAACACACATGAGTGCCTTCTTGCTGCACTACCTGCAACATGACCCTCGAATTGTGAGAATTAGAAATAATCCTGACTACTGGGTTGCCACACTGTTAGATCCGCGGTACAAAAGTAAATTTGCAGAAATTATTCCTGCCATAGAAAGGGATGCACGCATGCAGGAGTATCAGCAGAGACTGTTGCAGAATCTTACATGTGCTTTTCCACAAAATACCAGTGGTGCACGTAGTGAATCTCACAGTTCCAACTTGCCAACCGTGGGACCGTCAAGTGTTCAGCACTCAAACCGTAACAGAACCACAGTATCTGCTGGTAACATCAATTTTGCGGAATCATTTCACCACTTTTTTAGCCCATCCTTTGCAAGGCCACAGGAGACAAGAAGTCTGACACATAATCAACGCCTAGAGACGATGGTACAGGAGTATCTCCAAGTAAACATTGAAGCCATGACTGTGTCACTGGACCCTTGCTCTTTTTGGGCTTCCAATCTGGATAAATGGCCGGAGCTAGCCACTTACGCCTTGGAGATCTTGTCATGCCCCGCAGCCAGCGTTCTGTCTGAACGTGTGTTCAGCGCTGCTGGTGGTGTGCTGACAGATAAGCGCACGCGGCTCTCCACTGATAATGTAGACAGACTCACGTTCATAAAGATGAACAAATCATGGATCCGAAACGACTTTTCTACCCCTGTGTCATCCTGGGGAGAGTAAAAGCTTGATGATTGGTTAAAATCACCCTACCAACCGTTTTAAGCTTTCAAATTACTAATCATGTTTATCTGTATCTTGGCTGGAAAATAATTTGGGCTTTGTAGCAGTGTGCAGCACTGATTCTATTAGGCCATCTATAATAAGCTCCACCAGATTTAAAATTACTAATCATGTTTATCTGTATCTTGACTGGAAAATAATTTGGGCTTTGTAGCAGTGTGCAGCACTGATCCTATTAGGCCATCTATACTAAAGCTTCACCAGATTTAAAATTAATAATAATTTTTAGCTGCATCTAGCCCGGAAAATAATTTTGGGGCTCCGAGATGCGCAAGACACATAAGTGCCTTCTTTCTGCACTACCTGCAGCATGACCCTCATATTGTCAGAATTCGAAGTAATCATGACTACTGGGTTGCCACACTCTTAGATCCCCCAAACTTTTCGATCAACCTTTTCATTTTAATAAAGACCAAAAAAATGGTCATTTTTGAAATTATAAGCATTAGCAGGTTGTTAGAAACTGAAATCAAACAGTTTTCAACTCAAAACTTTATTCTAGGTGATGTTACATTTTCACATAGGACCCCTTGTTCGAAAGGAGCTTCTGAACTCTCTCGTCCATTGAATTTGTCAGGTTTTGGATGGTTTCTGCTTCAATTGTTTTGCATGAGGACAGAATACCCTCCCAGAGCTGTTGCTTAGATGTGAACTGCCTCCCGCCATCATAGACACTCCTTTTAATGATGCTCCAAAGGTTCTGAATGGGGTAGAGGTCAGGGGAGCATGGGGGTCACACCATAAGTTTGTCCCCTTTTATGCCCATATCAGCCAGAGATGCAGATGTTTTATGTGCAGCATGAGATGGTGCATTATCATGCAAAAAAATGATCTTGCTGTGAAATACACGGTTCTTCTTCTTGAACCATGGCAGGAAGTGCTGTTTGAGAAAATCCACATACATTATGAAGTTCATCTTTAGCGCCTTCAGGGATCCTAAAGTGGCCGACAATCTCTCTCCCCATGATTCCAGCCCAAAACATTACTCCACCTCCTCCTTGTTGGCGCTGTAGCCGTGTTTGCGTGGGGTTTCCATCAACCAGCCATCCTCCACTCCATCCATCTGGACCATCGAGCGCTGCACGGCACTCATCCGTGAACAAAACAGTTTTGAAATCAGTCTTCATGTAATGTTTGGCCCACTGGAGCCGTTTCTGCTTGTGTGAAGTGGATAGAGGAGGTCGACAGGATGGCGTATGCACAGCTGCAAACCTCTGAAGGACCCTGCATCTTGTTGTTCGGGGGATGTTGGAGGCACCAGCAGCTTCAAAAACTTGTCTGCTGCTATGACAAGGCTTTTTTGCCGCTGCTCTTTCAACCTGACGTAATTGCCTGTAGGAAAGAGTCCTCAATTTGCCCTTATCAGCACGCACATGTGTGTACTGTGAATCAGCTACATACTTCTTGATTGCCAAGACACTTCATCCTGATCATCGCACAATGTTGATTGTAGTCATGCCTTGACCTAAACACTCCACAATTTGTTGCTTCTCAGCAGCCGACACATCCTTTTTCTTTCCCATTTTGGCAGAAAATGTAGGCTGCTTAATAATGTGAGACAGCCTTCTTAAGTAGTCTTGCCTTTCATTGGACACACCTGCCAAACTAATTAGCACAGGTGTCTGCAATTGCTTACAGTGATATAAAGAGCCCTGACACACATCACCATCAATGAGTTTAACTGACAAACAAACAAATTCTTCCCTTATCACTCCTAAACACTTTTTGCATAATAATTTGGAACACAGTGTACATGTGCTTTTCCACAAAACACCAGTGGTTCACGTAGTGAATCTCACAGTTCTAACTTGCCAACCGTGGTCTGTATGGAGTTGTTCAATAAAGGGCCCAAAATTAAGATAACATAGATGGGAGAGGTCTCTATGAATAGGAATTCCTAAGTATTTGATACCCTGTGAGGGCCAGGCAAAAGGAAAGTTGGACTGGATGGAATCCTATATGGATTTGGGGAGGGAGACATCGAGGGCCTCAGACTTCGCTGCATTGATTTTAAAATTTGACCATGTAACAAAGTGATCTATTTCAGCCATAACAGCATGGATGGATATATGTGATTGAGTGATATATACTAGGACATCATCAGCAAATAGAGAGCACTTGTACTCGGTGCCTCCCACCTCAATCCACCTAATATTGGGGTTATGGCGAATTGATGAGAGCAGGTGCTCCGTCACTAGGATGTATAAGAGAGGGGACAGAGAACATCCCTGCCTTGTCCCATTGGTGATTGTGAAAGGTGATGAAAATGTTCTGACGCGCCCCCTGGGCCTTGGGACACCCGGAGCAGGACCCTTTTTGGTGGATGCTGGTGGTTGTAGTCTCCGTGGCGGCGACCCGGTTCCGTGGCTCAGGGCGGTCAAACCAGTGGCGGAACTATTTATGTGGTTTTGATGTTTAAATGTCCGACTACGCCACCCGTGGATTGCGGTCAGAGTGAACCGCCGCTCCAGGGCAGACCGCTGAGGCTGGTGTTGTGGGTGCAGCAGAGCGTAGCATAACTCCCCACGGGAGGAGTATAGCCTCAGGGCAGTGTATGCGGAGGATGGGGGTGATGGTGCAGTGCAGCAGCAGTAACGACACGGAGTCAGTGATGCAGTCCAGGGCCTTTACTCACAGTTCTTATTATCCAGACCACGTCTGCAGGTAATGGCTGCCCACGTCGTACTGTGCTCACCAGGTGAGGGGCTCAGACAACTCCCAGATAACTTTGGAGCGCTTCACAGGACCCCCTTTGTGTGTCCTTTGTCTGGCCTTTCTTACCAACCCTTCTGTCCGGCTGCCTCGGGCCTCCTCTTGGTAAACTTGGCGCCAGTTTCCCTGACCCTATGTGGTGCCTTCCTAGCGGGTGTAGCGAGGGGCTGCGCCACATAAAATGTCACAGCCTCCTGTTTCTAGCTGAGGGTCGTTTCCTGCCTCCACTAGTTTCGGGGACCGGTCTCCCCCTTTGGCCTGACCCCTCCACGCAGGTGGATTCGGGCGTGCGGTGGCGACTCGCCCGTCCGCACCCCTGGGATCCCTTCGTTCTTCGTTCCTGGAGCCTTCTCCGCTCCTCTTCCTTCCTTCTCCCTCTTCCAGGCCTGGGCCTCTGTTACTAGGCCCGCCTCCGGAGCAGAGCTCATGCAGAGCCCCTGCTCCCTGCCACTTCTGCTCAGACTTCTCTGCACTGAACTAAGATGGTGCCCACCTTTTATACTCCCTTCTCAATGCACCCAGGAACTGCTTCCTCCCTGCTCCTGCACTACAGGGTTCCCCTTCCTCAGTGTTCCCTCCCCCCACTCCAGCCAGGGACAGGGACTGTCGTGCCCATCTCAGGGGCATATTGGTCGCCCTGCCCCACGGCAATGTGGTGTAATGCATGCAGGTGTCGGGTCCTGATCCACACTACATCCTTACCTGAGAGTGACATATCACACCTCTGGGTGAGGTGCAATACCTCTGTAGCAACCGAGCCCTCAGGGTGCTACAGTTCCATTTATCTTCAGCCTAGGTGACGTATTGCGATACAGGGCCGTGATTTTGGCTATAAAAGGGTCCCCTAGACCCCTACCCCAAGCTTTTTAAGAGAATCATATATGGTGTGCCAGGAGACTCTATGGAATGCTTTCTCAGCATCCAACGAGAGTATCTAATTACAAATTTTTAACTGCATCTAGCCCAGGAAATACTTTGTGCCTAGTAGCAGTGTCTGCTAGTCAGCGGATTATCCCGGCTGTTAAGCTAGCTACACCACCTGTAGTTTGGACACTTAATTTTTTCAAAGGAAATGCTTCGGGACCACGGGATACTCAGTGAAGAGCATCAGGAGGCACCCCAAGGCATAGGGGCTGGGACTGGCAGTAGGATGCCTTGCGGTGGACAGCCGAGCTCGATCCTTATAAAAGCTTTTTAACTGCAGCAGCTTTAGTGGACGCTACTGGAGCTGGAATTACACGGCTGCTGGCATGAGACTTGCCCTCCAATAGATCCTTGTAAATGGATTTAAAGTGTATTCATTCAAATTAGAGAGACAATTTAAATTAGAAAGCTTAGAGCTGCCTCCACCACAGGGGGGCTCGCTCGACCCACCAGCGGGCAGGCACCAGTATTGGGAGAGGGGGGCTGGCCGTCAGGGTTCACCGCGGCTCTGGCACAAACCCGGTGACACGGAGGTGGCACGGGCAGGAGCGGACTGAACGTGTCGGCTTCTCACTTTTTGGATTTTAGAAGGGCATGACATGCCTATATCTGTGTCTCCCCCTCCTTTTACTCCTCCACCTCTTTTCTTTTCGCATGACTATATGTACTTGTCACTTTTCCATGTGTTAGTTGTGTCTTCTGAGCAGTTTGTCAGCTTTTGGACACCTTTGAAGGTGTTTTCTATGTGTTTCTATGTGTTTTTGTTTGCCTGCCATTGGTTATAACGGTGTTCGAAGGTGTTCGACAAACAGTTCGACGAACAGTTCGGCGAACACACGGGTGTTCGACGAACCGAACCAAACTCGAACACTACGGGGGTGGCTCAACACTACTGCTTTGCACACTCTTGGCATTCTCTTGATGAACTTCAAGAGGTAGTCACCGGAAATGGTCTTCCAACAATCTTGAAGGAGTTCCCAGAGATGCTTAGCATTTGTTGGCCCTTTTGCCTTCACTCTGCGGTCCAGCTCACCCCAAACCATCTCGATTGGGTTCAGGTCTGGTGACTATGGAGTCCAGGTCATCTGGCGTAACACCCCATCACTCTCCTCCTTGGTCAAATAGCCCATACACAGCCTGGAGGTGTGTTTGGGGTCATTGTCCTGTTGAAAAATAAATGATGGTCCAAATAAACGCAAACCGGATGGAATAGCATGCAGCTGCAAGATGCTGTGGTAGCCATGCTGGTTCAGTATGCCTTCAATTTTGAATAAATGCCCAACAGTGTCACCAGCAACGCACCCCCACACCATCACACCTCCTCCTCCATGCTTCATGGTGGGAACCAGGCATGTAGAATCCATCCGTTCATTTTTTCTGTGTCGCACAAAGACACGGTGGTTGGAACCAAAGATCTCAAATTTGGACTCATCAGACCAAAGCACAGATTTCCACTGGTCTAATGTTCATTCCTTGTGTTCTTTAGCCCAAACAAGTCTCCTCTGCTTGTTGCCTGTCCTTAGCAGTGGTTTCCTAGCAGCTATTTTTCCATGAAGGCCTGCTGCACAAAGTCTCCTCTTAACAGTTGTTGTAGAGATGTGTCTGCTGTTAGAACTCTGTGTGGCATTGACCTGGTCTCTAATCTGAGCTGCTGTTAACCTGTGATTTCTGAGGCTGGTGACTCAGATAAACTTATCCTCAGAAGCAGAGGTGACACTTGTTCTTCCTTTCCTGGGGCGGTCCTCATGTGAGCCAGTTTCTTTGTAGCGATTGATGGTGTTTGCAACTGCACTTGGGGACACTTTCAAAGTTTTCCCAATTTTTCGGACTGACTGACCTTCATTTCTTAAAGTAATGATGGCCACTCGTTTTTCTTTACTTAGCTGCTTTTTTCTTGCCATAATACAAATTCTATTCAGTAGGACTATCAGCTGTGTATCCACCAGACTTCTGCACAACACAACTGATGGTCCCAACCCCATTTATAAGACAAGAAATCCCACTTATTAAATCTGACAGGGCTCACCTGTGAAGTGAAAACCATTTCCGCTGACTACCTCTTGAAGCTCATCAAGAGAATGCCAAGAATGTGCAAAGCAGTGATCAAAACAAAAGGTGGCTACTTTGAAGAACCTAGAATATAAGAAATATTTTCAGTTGTTTCACACTTTTTTGTTAAGTATATAATTACACATGTGTTAATTCATAGTTTTGATGCCTTCAGTGTGAATGTACAATTTTCATAGTCATGAAAATACAGAAAAATCTTAAAATGAGAAGGTGTGTCCAAACTTTTGGTATGTACTGTATATATGGACGCGTATTACAATCCAATGTGTTTCTTATATTGTTATTATACATACAGGTATACACCATATGGACATAAGTATAGGGATGCAGACTTTTATGACATTCCATTCTAAATCCATAGGCATTCATTAGGAGTTGGTCCCTTTCTACAAGATTTTAGAGGTTTATGGGGGAATTTTTGCCCCTTCATTCAGAAGAGCATTTGTGACTTCATGCACAGATTCTGCATGGGTGGTCCTGGCTAGTAATCTCCATTGTAGTTCATTCCAAAGGTGTTGGATGGGGTTGAGGTCAGAGGTCTGTGCGACCAGTCAGGTTCTTCCACATCAAACTCTCTTTCTGCACTGGAGCATAGTCGTGCTCAGACAGAAAAGGGCCTTCTACAAACTGGTCCCACGATGTTGGAAACATACATTTGTACATAATGTCTTCTAGGCTGAAGAATTAAAACTCCCCTTCACTGGAACTAGGAGTCCAAGGCCAACCCCTGAAAAACAACCCCATAGCATTATCCTTCTCCTTCAAACTTTACAGATGGCACAATGCAGCAGGGCCGTCATCAGGGCATTACTGCCCTTACTGGCATATGGGGCCCGGTTAGCATAGGAGCCCGGACGGACCCTCCACACCTGCTCACCAGGCCCCAGTGAACTGAACTTGCATCTTCGGACGCAGGTTTACTTTAAATCTATTGCCATGGAGCTGCAGCAAGGTAAGGAGGAACTTTTTTTTTCTTGAGACATGGGGCAGAATGGAAGATGAGACAAGAGGGCAGGATGGAGATGACACATGGGGCAGAATGGGAGATGAGGCATGGGGGCAGAATGGGAGATGAGACATGGGGGGCAGAATGAGAGATGACACATGGGGGTAGAATGGGAGATGACACATTGGGGCAGGATGGGAGATGAGACAAGGGGGCAGGATGGAGATGACACATGGGGCAGAATGGGAGATGAGGCATGGGGCAAAATGGGAGTTGAGACATGGGGGCAAAATGGGAGATGAGACATGGGGGCAGAATGGGAGATAAGATATGGGGGCAGAATGGGAGATGAGACATGGGGGCAAAATGGGAGATGAGACATGGGGACAGAATGGGAGATGAGACATGGGGGGCAGAATGGGAGATGACGCATGGAGGAAGAATGGGAGATGACACATGGGGGCAGAATGAGAGATGAGACATGGAAGCAGAATGGGAGATGACACATGGGGCAGAATGGGAGATGAAACATGGGAGCCAGAGTGGGAGATGAGACATGAGGGCAGAATGGAAGATGACACATGGGGGGCAAAATGGGAGATGATACATGAGGGGCAAAATGGGAGATGACACATGGTAGGCAGAATGGGAGATGAGACATGGGGGCAGAATGGGAGATGACATGGGGGCAGAATGGGAGATGATACATGGGGCAGAATGGGAGCTGACACATGGGGAAAATGGAGAGGAGACACATGGGGGCTGGATGGAGCAAAAAAATGGGGGCAGAATGTAGAGAAGACGTGGAGGCAGAATGGGAGCTGAGACATGGGGGAAGAATGGGAGATGAGACATGGGGGGCAGAATGAGAGATGACACATGGGGGAAGAATGGGAGATGACACATGGGGACAGAATGGGAGATGAGACATGTGAGGCAGAATGGGAGATGAGACATGGAAGCAGAATGGGAGATGACACATGGGGGCAGAATGGGACATGAGACATGAAGGTCAGAATGGGAGCTTACACATGGGGGTCAGAATGAGAGCTAACACATGGAGGAGACAGAATGGAAGCTGAGACAGGGGGGAAGAATGGGAGATGAGACATGGAGGTCAGAATGGGAAATGAGACATGGGGGGCAGAATGGAGATAACACATGGAAGCAGAATGGGAGATGACACATGGGGGCAGAATGGGAGATGAGGCATAGGGGGCAGAATGGGAGATGATACATGGGGGGCAGAATGGTAGATGACACATGGAAGCAGAATGGTAGATGACACATGGAAGCAGAATGGAAGATGACACATGGTAGACAGAATGGGAGATGTGACATGGGGGGCAGAATGGGAGATGATACATGGGGCAAAATGAAGAGGAGACACATGGGGGCTAGATGGAGCAAAAAAAAATGGGGGCAGAATGGAGAGGAGACGTGGAGGCAGAATGGGAGCTGAGACATGGGGCAGAATGGGAGATGAGACATGGGGGCAGAATGGGAGATGACACATGGGGGAAGAATGGGAGATGAGATGACGCGCCCCCTGGGCCGCGTGGGGAACCCGGAACCGGGCCTTTTGCGAGATGCTGGGGGTTGTAGTCACCGTGGCGATGACCCGATTCCGTTGCTCAGGGTGGTCAAACCAGTGGCAGTCTATTGATATGGTTTTCACTATTTTCAAATGTCCGACTACGCCACCCGTGGATTGCGGTCAGGATGAACCGCCGCTGCAGGGCAGACTGCTGGGGCTGGTGTTGGTGAGCAGCACAGGAATGGTATAACTCCCCACGGGTGAAGTGTAGCCCCAGGGCAGTGTAGGTGGATGATGGGGGTGATGGTGTGTGGGAATAATGACTCAGAGTCTCTGTAATGCAGTCCAGGATCTTTACTCACAGTTTGTTATTCCACGTTACTCCGGCCTGCTGTAACTTCTCGCGTTGCACCATGTTCACCAGGTGAGGGGGCTCGCCCAACTCTCAGATAATATTGGAGCGCTTCACAGGACCCCCTTTGCGTATCCTTCCTCTGGCCTGTCATACCCCACCAGTGACCACGCTTCTGTCTGGCTGCCTCGGGCCTTCTCTGGGTAAACCTCGGCGCCAGTTTCCCTGACCCTATGTGGTGCCTTCCTAGCGGGTATAGTGAGGGGCTGCACCACATAAAATGTCACAGCCTCCGGTTTCTAGCTGAGGGTAGGTCCCCGCCTCCACTAGTTTTGGGGACTCCCCCTTGACTTGACCCCTCTACGCAGGTAGATACGGGCGTATGGTGGCTACCAGCCGGTCCACACCCCTGGGGCCCCTTCTTTCCTCCGTGTTCCTGGAGCCTCCTCCTCTCCTCTTCATTCCTTCTCCCCAACTCTCTCTCTCCTTTTAGTGCTGACTGGGTCTCACAGGCTAGACCCGCATCCGGAGCAGAGCTCCACAGAGTCCTGCTCTGTCACATCTTCTCTCTGACTGAACTGAACTGACTTCTCTCAGAACTAAGATGGTACCCACCTTTTGTACCCCCCTCTAGGTGCACCCAGGAACTGCTTCCTCCCTGCTCCTGCACTACAGGGTTCCCCATTTCCTAGGTGTTCCCTCCCCCCACTCCAGCCAGGGACAGGGACTGTCACGCTCTTCTTGGAGCATATCGGTCGCCCTGCCCCCCGGAAATGTGGTGTAATGCATGCTGGTGTCGGGGTCCTGATCCACACTCCATCCTTACCTGAGAGTGAGATATCGCACATCTGGATGAGATGCAATACCTCTGTAGCAACCGAACCCCCAGGGTGCTACAGAGACATGGGAGGCAGAATGGGAGATGAGATATGGAAGCAGAATAGGAGATGAGAAATGGGGCAGAATGGGAGATGAGACATGAGAGCAAGAATGGGAGATGAGACATGAAGGTCAGAATGGGAGATGAGACATGGGGGGCAGAATGGGAGATTAGACATGGGGGGCAGAATGGGAGATGGCACATGGAAGCAGAATGGGATTTGACACATGGTAGGCATAATGGGAGATGTGACATGGGGCAGAAGGGGAGATGAGACATGGGGGGCAGAATGGGAGATGGCACATGGGGGAAGAATGGGAGATGACACATGGTAGGCAGAATGGGAGATGAGACATGGGGCAGAATGGGAGATGAGGAATGGGAGCCAGAATGGGAGATGAGACATGGGGGCAGAATGGGAGATGAGACATGGGGGAAGAATGGGAGATGAGACATGGAGGGCAGAATGGGAGCTGAGACATGGGGGTCAGAATGGGAGCTAACACATGGGGGTGCAGAATGGAAGCTGAGACAGGGGGGAAGAATGGGAGATGAGTCATGGGGGTCAGAATGGGAGATTAGACATGGGGGGCAGAATGGGAGATGGCACATGGGGGCAGAATGGGAGATGACACATGGTAGGCAGAATAGGAGATGAGACATGGGGGTAGAATGGGAGATGACATGGGGGGCAGAATGGGAGATGATACATGGGGCAGAATGGGAGCTGACACATGGGGCAAAATGGAGAGGAGACACATGGGGGCTGGATGGAGCAAGAAAATGGGGGCAGAATGTAGAGGAGACGTGGAGGCAGAATGGGAGCTGAGACATGAGGGCAAAATGGGTGCTGAGACATGGGGGCAGATTGGCAGCTAAGACATGGGGGGGCAGAATGGGAGCTGAGACATGGGGGTCAGAATGGGAGCTGAGACATGGTGGGCAGAATAGGAGCTGAGACATGAGGGGGCAGAATTGAAGCTGAGACATGGGGGACAGAATGGAATCTGAGACATGGGGGGGCAGAATGAGAGCTAACACATGGGGGCAGAATGAGAGCTCATACATGGGGGACAGAATGGAGGCTGAGACATGGGGGGCAGAATGGGAGATGACACATGGTTGAAGAATGGGAGCTGAGACATGGGGGTCAGAATGGAAGCTGATAAATGGGGGCAGAATGGAAGCTGAGAATTGGGTTCAGAATGGGAGCTGAGACATGGAGGCAGAATGGCAGATGACACAAGGGGGGCAGAATGGAAGCTGAGACATGGGGGCAGAATGGGAGATGAGACATAGGGAACAGAATGGGAGCTGACACATGGGGGCAGAATGGGAGCTGACACATGGGGGGCAGAATAAGAGCTAACACATGGGGGACAGAATGGAAGCTGAGATATGGGGGGAAGAATGGGAGATGACATATTGTTGCAGAATGGAAGCTGAGAAATGGGGGCAGAATGGAAGCTGAGAATTGGGTTCAGAATGGGAGCTGAGACATGGGTGCAGAATGGGAGATGACACATGGGTGCAGAATGGGAGATGACACATGGGGGAGGCAGAATGAGAGATGATACATGGGAGGCAGAATGGGAGATGAGACATGGGGGTCAGAATGGGAGATGAGATATGGGAGCAGAATGGGAGCTGAGACATGGAAGCAGAATGATAGATGACACATGGGGCAGAATTGGAGATGAGATGGGGGCAGAATGGGAAATGACAAATAGCAGGCAGAATGGGAGATGAGACATGGGGGGCAGAATGGGAGATGATACATGGGGCAGAATGGGAGCTGACACATGGGGCAAAATGGAGAGGAGACACATGGGGGCTCGATGGAGCAAAAAAATGGGGGCAGAATGTAGAGGAGACGTGGAGGCAGAATGGGAGCTGAGACATGAGGGCAGAATGGGAGCTGAGACATGGGGGCAGAATGGCAGCTGAGACATGGGGGGGCAGAATGGGAGCTGAGACATGGTGGGCAGAATAGGAGCTGAGACATGAGGGGCAGAATGGAAGCTGAGACATGGGGGACAGAATGGAATCTGAGACATGGGGAGCAGAATGATAGCTAACACATAGGGGCAGAATGAGAGCTAACACATGGGGGACAGAATGGGAGATGACATGGGGGGCAGAATGGGAGATGATACATGGGACAGAATGGGAGCGGACACATGGGGCAAAACGGAGAGGAGACACATGGGGGCTGGATGGAGCAAAAAAAATGGGGGCAGAATGTAGAGGAGACGTGGAGGCAGAATGGGAGCTGAGACATGGGGGGACAGAATGGGAGCTGAGACATGGTGGGCAAATAGGAGCTGAGACATGAGGGGCAGAATGGAAGCTGAGACATGGGGGACAGAATGGAATCTGAGACATGGGGGGCAGAATGAGAGCTAACACATGGGGGCAGAATGAGAGCTAACACATGGGGGACAGAATGGAAGCTGAGACATGGGGGGCAGAATGGGAGATGACACATGGTTGAAGAATGGGAGCTGAGACATGGGGGGCAGAATGGAAGCTGAGAAATGGGGGCAGAATGGAAGCTGAGAATTGGGTTCAGAATGGGAGCTGAGACATGGGGGCAGAATGGCAGATGACACAAGGGGGGGCAAAATGGAAGCTGAGACATGGGGGGCAGAATGGGAGATGAGACATAGGGGGCAGAATGGGAGCTGACACATGGGGGGCAGAATGGGAGCTGACACATGGGGGGCAGAATGGGAGCTGAGACATGGAAGGCAAAATGGGAGATGAGACATGTAAGCAGAATGGGAGATGACACATGGGGCAGCATAGGAGCTGAGACATGGTGGCAGAATGGGAGATGAGACATTGGGGGCAGAATGGAGAAATATGCAGGGAGAATGAAGTCACATGGGGCCAGGTTGGGAGAACATATCAGGGCAAGATGAAGACATATGGGGTCCAGAATGGAGTACATATGGAAGCAGGATGTGGGACATTATTACTGTAGGGGCTAATTAATGGATATTATTACAAGTGTGATGTATTTTATTTTTGAGAATACTGTTTTCAGTGGGGAGGGGGCCCTGTTACTGTGCAGGGTGACACTATGTCGCTTTTCTTCATTTGGAGTAGTGTAGAAGTTGCTGAAAAATTAGGGAACGTGCTCTGGAAACTGCTCTAGATAACGATGTGTTATTTTCTGCAGAGACGAATCCTTGCTGGAAGAAGTGATGGCAGTCTGTGCTGGATGAAGAGGAAAAGCGAAGATGAAGGACTTCAACTAGAGACATTACCAGTGAGTCGGTGTGTTACCTGTATATTTACACTATGCATTACATACTATTCATAGAGCTCCGGTGTATAATATCACTGGTGATCACTTTATTACCTGTACACTATACACTATATACAGAGCTCCTCTGTATAATGTCACTGGTGATCCCTGTATTACCTGTACACTGACACTATATACAGAGCTCCTGTGTATAATGTCACTGATCATGGTGTGGCGGTATTTGTTCCTTGTATGTGGTATTATTTGGTCACTATGTGATGGTATTATGTGGTATGGTCATGATGTGACTGTATTTGTCACTGTATCTGTATCACTGTATCTGGTCATGGTGTGGTGGTATTTGTTTCTTGTATGTGACATTATTCAATCACTATGTGGTGGTAAAATGTGGTCTGGTTGTGGTGTGGCAGTATTCCTTGTATGTGGTATTATTCGGCCACAATGTGGTGGTAATATGTGGTCTGGTAATGGTGTGACAGTAGTTGTCTCTTGTATGTGGTATTATTGTTCATTTTTAAAAAATGTATGTGACACATTTCCTTAAAGAAAAATATACTTAAAAAGAGTATTAGGTAAAATAAGAAATGTTTAATAGATTAGAGTAGAGTAGGGCCCGGCCAGAAGAATCTCCTTGTCGTGATGGCGGCTTAAGAAATCTTTTGACCTAAACAAAAGCTGCTGGCTATGTAGCTGATCTGGTACTCAATGGAACTGTTAATGTGTGATTGGTGAGAACGTGGTGCAGAAAGTGGAGTTTCTCCAAGAGTAAGCATTGGCACTGTTGAAGGTTTGAGGGATGGAGGTAGAGCTGGGGTGGAGGCGGAGCTGGGGTGGAGCCTGGGGAGAAGTATCAGGGGGGCCCGAAAATTTTGCTGTATGGGGCCCTAAAATTCATGGTGGCAGCACTGCAGTGCAGTCAGGCAGGTCACATTCTCCTGGCATTCACCAAACCTAGAGCCATCCATCAGATGCAGGACTGCCACCAGTAATTTCAGGGCCCCATACTGGCTAAATTTTTGGGCCCCCTTGAAACTCCAGCCAGGCTCCTCCCCAGCTCCACCTCCACCCCAGCTCTGTCTCCATCCCTCGAACGTTCCACAGTCCCACCGCCCACTCCTAGAAAAACTCTACTTTCTGCACCACATCTTCACCAATCACACATTAACATTTCCCATCGAACAGCAGATCACATATATAGCCAGCAGCTTTTGCTTTGGCCAAAAAATATTTTAAGTCGCCAGCACGACAAGGAGACTCTTCTGGGTGGGCCATACTCTACTCTAACCTATTAAAAATTTCTTATAAAATCCAATATTCTTTTCAGGTATATTTTTATTTATGGGAATGTGTTACATATGTTTTTTAAAATGACCAATAATACCACGTATAAGGGACAAATACCATCACACCATGACCAGATCACATAATACCATCACATAGTGACTGAATAATACCACATACCATGTAAAAAAATACCACCACACTATGACCATATCACATATTACCACCACATAGTGACCGAATACTACAATACTGATTATTAATAAAAAAAAAGAAAACTAATAATACCATAAGTACCATTATACACAGGAGCTCTGTACAAAAGTATACAATGTATAGTGTAAGTGTACAGATAACACACTGACTCACCGGTGACATCTTTAGTTGAAGTCCTTCATCTTTGCTTTTCCTCTTCATCCAGCGCAGACTGCCATCACTTCTTCTAGCCTTGACTCATCTCTGCATAAGATAACACAGTTATCAAGATCAGTTTCCAGAGTACATTCCCAAATTTTTCCCCAGCTTCTACACTGCACAAGATAAAGAAAATAAAGCGACCTAGTGTCGCCTTGCACAGTAACAAGACCCCCTCACTGAAAACAGTATCCTCAAAAATAAAATACATCATAGGAGTAAAACTATCCTTTAATTAGCCCCTTCAGTAATAATTTCCTACATCCTGCCCTCCATTGTCTCCATCCTGCTCCCCATTGTCTCCATTCTGCACCCACTGTCTCCATTCTGCCCCCATGTTTCCATTTTGCCTCCATGCCTCCATTCTACCCACATGTCTCCATTCTGCCCCCATGTCTCCATTCTGCCTCCCATGTCTCCATTTTGCCCTCCCATGTCTCCATCCTGTCCTCCATGTCTCCATCCTGCTCCCAATGTCTCTATTTTGCTTCCATGCCTCCATTCTGCCCCCCGTGTCTCCATTTTGCCCCCCATGTCTCCATTCTGCCCCTCATGTCTCAATTTTGCCCCATATCTCCATCCTGCCCCCCATGTCTCCATCCTATCCCCCATGTCTCCATCCTGCCCCCCATGTCTCCATCCTGTCCCCCATGTATCCATCCTGTCCTCATGTCTAAATCCTGCCCCCCATGCCTTCATCCTGCCCCCCATGTCTCCATCCTGCCCCCCATGTCTCCATCCTGCTCCCCATGTCTCCATTCTGCCTCCCATGTCTCCATTATGCCACCCTTGTCTCCATCCTGTCCCCCATGTCTAAATCCTGCTCCCGATGCCTCCATCATGCCCCCCATGCCTCCATGCTGCCCCCCATGTCTCCATCCTGCTCCCCATGTCTCCATTTTGCCTCCATGCCTCCATTCTGCCCCCATGTCTCCATTCTGTCGCTCATGTCTCAATCTTGCCCTCATATCTCTATCCTGCCCCCCATCCCTCCATTCTGCCCCATGTCTCCATCCTGCCCCCCATGTCTCCATCCTGCCCCCCATGCCTCCATTCTGCCCCTCATGTCTCAATCCTGCCCCCCCATGTCTCCATGCTGACCCCATGTCTCCATCCTGCCCCCCATGTCTCCATTCTGCACCATGTCTCTATTTAACCTCCATGCCTCCATTCTGCCCCCATGTCTCCATTCTGCCTCCCATGTCTTCATTCTTCCCCCCATGTCTCCATCCTGTCACCCATGTCTCCATCCTGCCCCCCATGTCTCCATCCTGCTCCCATGTCTCCTTTCTGCCCCCATGTCTCCATCCTGCCACATGTCTTCATCCTGCCCCTCATGTCTCTATCTTGCTTCCATGCCTCCATTTTGTTTCCATTCTGCCCCCATGTCTTCATTCTGCTCCCCATGTCTCCATTCTGCCCCCCATGGTTTCCATTCTGCCCCCAATGTCTCTATTCTGCCCCCCCATGTCTCCATTCTGACTGCATTCTGTCTCCATTCTGCCCCAATGTACCCCATTCTGCCCTCATGTTTCCATTCTGCCTACCATGGTTTCCATTCTGCCTCTCATGGTGCAGCTTTAAAAAAAAAAGTAAGAAAAAGTTTCTTACCTTGCGGCGCTCCAGCGACACAGGGCTCTCCCATCACTGGAAACACGATCGCTGGCGCATGACAATGACGTCATACGCCGGCGACGTACGCGCTGATGTCAGCTGCCAACCTGTGACTGGCCGGCGGCTGTTAACTATTGCCGTACGGAAAGCTTTCCTCATGGCAATGGATTTAAAGTGAATCTGCATCCGAGGACTTACGTTCACAGTAAGTGAACCGGCAGGGGGGCGCTGAGGGCCCGGTGAACACTGCTGCTGGGGCCCGGTGAGCAGAAGAACAGGGCCCGACCGGGCCATCTCTGCTCAACGGGCCCCATACGCCAGTAAGAGCAGTAATGCCCTGATGGTGGCCCTGGGGATCAGGGCCAGGACAAGGTATTTTGGGGTCCTAGGCAGATGAAGCCAATGGCGCCCCCCACCACTCCAAATCAAAGGAATGGGTCAAAGACTAAGGTAACAAGACCCTTAATGCACTTTCCCTTTCCCCCTTGGTTGGATTAGTTAACAAGCTATGATGACCACTTCTACTAGAATTGTTACCTTTTTCGCAAAAAATGTCAGCAAAAGTTAAAAAAAAGTGTACTTTAGAGATGTGACTTAACAGGGAGTGCAATTTAAAAGTTAGATACAGAATCACAGATTTTTTGTGGACCATTTATACAATACAGGGGAAAATAGCAATATTCATCTCTTATGTCCTATATTTTAAATGTCAACCTCAAGGATAGTCATGGAAACTAATATAGCTTAACTATAATGGGGGCCATTTGGTTTTAATTAAGGTGTCCAGTATTTGTCAGATACCCAAACTTATTTATTTTACTCACTTATATAGCGCCATTAATTCCACAGCGCTTTACAGACATTATGGATACTGTTCCCATTGGGGCTCTCTAACTAAATTCCCTATCAGTATGTCTTTGTAAAGTGAGAGAAAACCGGAGAACTCAGAGGAAATCCACGCAAACACAGGGAGAACATACCAACTCCATGCAGATGTTGTCCTTGGTTTGATTTGAACACAGGACCCCAGCGCTGTAATGCTGCAGTGCTACCACTGAGACACCGTGCTGCCCTAATGGAAAATAAACAGACACCCATTATAGAAAAAAGGATACGTCTGATGGTTTTTGCATCCGTCATGCGACAAATACAGCTTGCACAAAACTGATGGTGGTTCTGGTAATGTATTCATGTACCAATGGTGGTTATGGTGAGGTATTCCGGTTCTAGTGACATATTCATGTGGTGATGGTTGTTCTGGTGCTGTATTCAGGTAATGTAATGCAAGGTGTGGGAAACTTAGTGCAACACAAAGGGAAGAGGGAAAGGGAGCCCAGACACTAGGGAAAGGGGGGAGTGGAGACCTCCTAGGCTGATCTAATATCACCCTGACTCCACTAACGTCCCTATATTTGTACTTCACCAATCGCAGCACACGAACCTCACCCTGTCTTTCCCTGGCTTTAGATCCTGGCTAGGCAAGGGAGGGTGATCAGCGCTAGTTGATCCCCACTGACAACTAAAGACAACAAGGGGGAACAAACAAGGGAAGATAGCTTAGCTTTAAGTCGACCTCAGAGAGATGAACACCCGCCCTCCAAAGAGGAAGAAGTAATGCACTTGCTCTGAGCCTTCACAAGGGGTAATGTCAGTATCGCCGGCACCTTCCTCTAGCAGACAGCAGGTATTTATATACCCAGGCTAGTGTGTTAATTAGCAAGAGAAAGGTAGCCGCTGTGTCCTAGAGAGACAGCCTCTAAGAAGGTGTCTGTAATCCAATCGAAGAGATCTCCTGAAACCAACTGCAGGGCGACTGTCTGTCACTTCTGACACATTCGTGACAGGTAGTGATGATGATTTTGGTTGGTGATATATTCATCACCATCATCAGTGCATGAATAGGAAACGATAATCATCATCAGTACGTAGAGCACCAGAGCCATCAATAGTACATGAATACAGCACCAGAAATATCATCAGTACATGAATATGTCACTATAACCACCATTGGTTGATGCATGCATCACTAGAACCACCATCAGTAGATGAATACATCAACAGACCCACCATCAGTACATGACTATGTCACCAGAACCACCATCAGTAAATTAATATGCTTCCAGAATCACCATCAGTACATGAATTATTACATGTGTGATTTCCATCACAGACCCCCATAAATAGTATGAAAATCAAACCAGCCCCCCATGTATACTATGATGGCCTGCACAGCACCCCATATAGTATTATGGCCAACAAACAGCACCCCAAACAGTATGATATTCACCAGAGACCCCAGTATAATATTCTCCATAGCGCCATATAGATTATGGTCACAACAGCTCGCCATATACTTGGCTTTCCCCCTGCACAACCTCTCATTTGCTGCCCCCAGCACAGCCTCTCATTTGCTGTCCTCACGCACAGTCTCACAGTTGTTGCCTCCAGCACAGCCCCTCATTTCATGGCCCCCTTGCACAGTCCCTCATTTCATGTCGTCCCCCAGCACAGTCACTCATTTTATGTCCCCCTGCACTGCCCCTCATTTCATGCTCCCCCCATGCACAGCCCCTCTTTTTATGCCCCCCATGCAAAGGCTCATTTTATGCCCCTTGTGCAACCCCTCATTCAATTCCCCCTGCACAGCCCCTCATTTTATTCCCCCTGCACAGCCCCTCATTTTAAGCCCTCCCTTCACAGCACCTCATTTTATGCCCCCCTTGCACAGCCCCTCATTTTATGCCTCCCTGCACATACCCTCATTTCATGCACCCCCTGCCCCTGCACACTCACTCATTTCATGGCCAAGTAATATAATAAAAGTAGGCTTATGCTCAACTAATCTAGGCTCCCTGTCCACCATCTCCTCTGTTCAGCAGTGGGAGCTGGACGGTGCGATGACATCACTGCATCACACCAGCCGACATCCCCTGCTTGTGACAAGAGACTTAGAGGTCATAGTGCCTCATGAAAACAATGTTCCCATTATTAGGAAGTTGGTCTCCCATACTGTTTGCCTATGCAATGGCTGCTAAAAATTTGGAGGAACTCCAATGTCCCTTGCAAGAGACGTAGAAGTCGGATGTCCTCCTAAAAACAATGTTCTCATTATTAGGAAATGGGTCTCCCATACTGTTTGGCTATGCAGTGAATGCAACAGCTGCAAAAATTTGGAGGAACTCCAATGTCCCTTGCAAGAGACGAAGAGGTTGGAGGGCTTCCTGAAAACAATGTTCCCATTATTAGGAATCGGGTCTCCCATACTGTTTGCCTCGTCAGTGAATGCAATGGCTGCCAAAAATTTGGAGGCACTCCAATGTCGCTTGCAAGAGACGTAGAGGTCGGAGGGCCTCCTGAAAACAATCTTCTCAATATTAGGAAGGGGGTCTTCCATACTGTTTGTCTATGCAGTGAATGCAACGGCTGCCAAAAATTTGGAGGAACTCCAATGTCCCTTGCAAGAGATGTAAAGGTCGGAGGTCCTCCTGAAAACAATGTTCCCATTATTAGGAAGTGGGTCTCCCATACTGTTTGCCTTTGCAGTAAATGCAATGGCTGCCAAAAATTTGGAGGCATTCCAATGTCCCTTGCAAGAGACGTAGAGGTCGGAGGGCCTCATGAAAACAATGTTCCCATTATTAGGAAGTGGGTCTCTCGTACTGTTTGCCTATGCAATGAATGCAACGGCTGCCAAAAATTTGAAGGAACTCCAATGTCCCTTGTACGATATGTAGATATGGTGGTGGAGGATGAGGATGAGGATGAGACGGAGGACAAGAGCAAATAGACAAAATCAGGAAACGTATACATATGTCTAAGTGTGAAGACAGAGGTGCATGGGAATATAGTTAGACCTCCTAAAAAAAAGACACAGTATTTGAGTTTATGTGATGCTGCTATCATTCGGTGGTGTTGAGAAGTCTGACCCCATCCAGCCCTTGTTCATTTTTATAAGAGTCAGCCTGTCAGCATTTTCAGTTGACAGGCGGATGCACCTATCCGTTATAATTCCCCCAGTGGCTCTAAAAACTCGCTCTGACAAAACGCTAGCGGCAGGGCAGGACCTCCAAAGCATAGAGAGCCAGTTCATGCCACGTGTTTAGCTTGGATACCCAATAATTATAAGGCACAGAGGAATCATCTTCCGAAACTTTTCCCTCCTTGTGAGAGTACCCCACACCTCAGGGCCTGTGCGATGGGAGGGTCTGAGAAAACTGTCCCAGAACTTTGACAGTGTTCCCCTGCCTCTGCTGGATGGCATTTTTGTCTCTCTTGCCTGTGCTCCTTCATTATCCAATGATCTGTGACCTCTGCCACCAGCGTTTTCAAATGGGAATTTTTTTAAAAATAACTCCGCAACAAGGGCCTTCTCATTCTGCCCCATTTTATTAGGCCTGTCCTGCGCGGGAATAAGAGACAGAAAATTCTTCTTGTAGCGTGGGTCTAGAAGTGTCACCCACCAGTAATGACTGTCACCCAAAATTTGGACAACGAGAGGGTCATGGGAAAGGCAGTGTAACATAAACTCAGCCATGTGTGCCAGACTGCTAACAGGCAAGACTTCCGTGTCCTCACCAAGAGGACGACTGACCATGCTCTCCTCCTCATCCTCCTCCACCTCCCTGTCCTCAGCCCATCCACGCTGAACAGATGGTATGACAGTTGTGCAGATAGTCTATAGCACAGGAAACTAGCTACTGTTATTCCTCCTCCTCTTTCTCATTGTCACCCAATCCACATTGGGATGAGATGAGGCTGGACTGTGTTTAATCACCCTGTATGGTTCCTTGCTCCATCTCATCGTGCTCCGCCTGCAATTCATCCTCTTTAATTGCGAACAGAGACCGTTTCAAAAGAAAGAGAAGCGCTAATTATGGCGTCATCGACGGTCACCATCTTGGTGGAGTCCTCAAAGTTTTGGAGGATGGTACAGATGTCTGACATCCATGTCCACTCCTGAGGTCTTATCTCAGTCTGACCTGAATACCGATGGCCTTGTTGTTGCTGGTAGTCAACAACTGCCCTCTTCTGCTCACACATCCTTCCCATCTGCAATGTAGAGTTCCAATGCATGGGGTCATCGCATACCAGTCAGTGAGCTGGAAGCTGTAAACGCTGCTAAAGCACGGCAAGAGCGGCAGAAGCTGTAGCTAACATTCTAAAATGGGCCCACACGTGGTGTACTTTGACAAGCAGATCCAGCAGATCCGGATAGGTTTTGAAAAACTGCTGAACCACAAGGTTAAGCACATGGGCCAGGCTTGGTACGTGAGCTCACCTTGCTTCAGAGCCGCCACCAGGTTCCGGCCAATGACAGACACGACCATGCCTGGCTGTGGGGTCAGTGGTATCAGCCACAGATCTGTCTGGTCTTTCAGAGCTGTCCACAGCTGTTCAGCGTTGTGCGGTTTGTCACCTAAGCATATTAGCTTCAGCACAGCCTGTTGCCACTTGGACAAGGCAATGCTCCAGTGCTTCCAGCTTGAGACTGATGTGGTCATTTCGGAGATAGAGGCTGAAGAGGAAGAGGTGGAGGAGGTGCAGGAGCTGTAGAATGTGGGGGCAACCCTGATTGACCCAGGGCCCGCAATCCTCAGCGTCGGGAGGACGTGTTCCGTCCCAAGGTCCTACTGGGTCCCGGCTTCCACTATATTAATCCAGTGTGCCGTCAGTGAGATTTACCATCCCTGCCCACAAGCACTTGTCCATGTGTCCGTGGTTAGGTGGTTTTTCCCAGTAACTACGTTGTTGAGGGCACGGCTAATATTATGCGACAAGTACTCTTGTAATGCGGAGACGGCACACCGTGAGAAATAGTGTTGGCTGGGGACCGAGTACCGAGGGACAGCCGCCATCAGGTTGCGGAAAGCTTCCATTTCCACAAGCCTAAAAGGCAACATTTCGAGCAGAAGCATTCGTGAAATGTGTGAATTTAGTAGGGTGGCCTGTGGAGCGTTGGCTGTGTATTTGCACTTGTGTTCCAAGGACTGGGATAGGGAACAACTGAACGCTGTGCTGGGACAAGATGCTGATGGTGCTCGTTGAGAGTGTGCAATGATAGGTGCAGGGTGGGAGGCATCTTCGCATGCGCCATGGACAGGCTATTAGCATGCAAGCACAACAGCGGAAGAAGCAGTGGTGTCACCTGCAGACACTGTTTCTGGATCCTGGGGTTCGGCCCATTTAGTCAGGTGCCCTGCTGCCACGTGCCTGATCATGCTGGTGGTGATCAGGCTACTGTTAGAACCTTGCTCTTAGGTTTTTTTTTCCTTTGCTGGTCACATGACCTTGTTGGCCTATTTAATCCTGCTCCGCCCTTCTGGCTTTGCTGGACTTCATTGTATTTCTACTTTCTAGCTAGCCTGTGCTCTGTATATAACTCTGTTAGTTTGCTTGGTCTACGGACCTCTATGTTCTTTATATTTTGTTTGTTCGTTTGTCTGCTACTATTTCTGTTAGGAGGTGTCCCATATTCCTCCCAGTCCTTAGTACTTGTAGGGATTCCTTCCCCACATCTATAGGTCTCCGTACAGACTAGCTTAGGACTTTAGCAGGTCTGATCGCAGGATCAGGTCCCCTGTTACATCGTAGGGATTAAGCTGAGTTCTGTCGTAGGGACAGATCTCCTCTCTTTCCTTAGCTCTGGTAGCAGAACATAACAGTAAGTCCAGCCTGCAAATTCTCTAAGGAAAGATTTTTCTGTTCCATCATGGTGTCGGTTCAGCATTTGGCTCATCGCCTGCAGGGACTCTCTCTGGAGGTGGCCGAGCTCCGTCAGCACGTGAGTAGCTGTCCTGGAGCACATTTCTTGGAGCCTAAGGTATGTTTGCCGGATTTATTTTTTGGTGAACACCGAGAATTTTTTTCATTTAAAAATGCTTGCTTATTGTATTTTCGTTTGAGACCTAAGTCCTCTGGGGATGAATCCCAGCGCGTAGGGTTCATAATGTCACTTTTGCGCAAAGAGCCTCAGGAGTGGGCCTTTTCTTTGCAACCTAGTGATACATGCTTCAGATCAGTGGATAGTTTTTTTTCTGCTTTGGGACTATTAAATGATGATCCTGACCGTGTCGCATCAGCTGAGACTGAGTTGAGACGTTTAAAACAGGGATCAGGTAATGTGGAAAAATATTGTACTCATTTCCGTCGTTGGTCTACTCAAACAGGGTGGAACGATTCTGCTCTGAAAAGTCTATTTCTTGCTGGGCTCAGTGAAAGGGTTAAAGACCTGCTAATTGCTTATCCTACACCTGAAGATTTGCAACAGGCTATGCAATTAGCTATACGGGTGGATAGAAGACTGCGTGCAAGGGTTAATGAGAGCAAATCCTTTGCTATGTCAGTTTCTGGTTATGAGAATGTGTGTACTAACAGTGGTGAACCGAGGGAGATTGGATCGGTGGCACCTCGCTCTCAAGAAAAAGACCGTCGATTTTCTGAAGGCTTGTGTTTCTATTGCGGAAAATCTGGTCATTTGATTAAAGGCTGTGAGCTTCGTATGAAGAAAGAAAAAAAAATGGTCAGTCACGCCCGTATTGCCTGTTTAAATTCCAAGGGTATATTTTTAGCTGCTTCCACGATTGCTCAGAAAAAATTAATGGAATTTCGGGTGTTTGTTGATTGCGGGTCTACTCTGAATGTAATTGATGGGGGATTCGTGGAAAGACTCAATTTAAAACCTGAACCTTTATCATCCCCCATTGCAGTGGTTTCTGTGGATGGTTCCCCTTTGAAGAATATTACTCTCAAGGTCTGTGAATTTCCTCTCACTATTAATGGTGTTCACCATGAGAAATTGGATTTGGTAGTGTTGAATAACTTGCCTTCTCCAGTAATATTGGGATTGCCCTGGTTAAAATTTCACAATCCTGTACTGGATTGGTCTACCAGTGAAATTAAATCCTGGAGCCATAAATGTTATGACAAGTGTTGTAACGGGCGTATTGCAGCTTTGGATAGGGGAAAATTGCCTGTTCCTATTCAGGATTTTTGGAGAGTTTTTTCTGAGAAGGAATCGCAGGTTTTGCCTCCCCATAGAGACTATGATTGTTCTATTGAATTTGTCCCTGGAGCGACTCTTCCTAAAAGTCGTTTATTTAACCTTACTATTCCTGAGAGGAAGGCTTTGGAGGAATACATACAGACAAGTTTGGCCGCCGGTCACATTAGGCCCTCTAAGTCTCCTGTGGCGGTTGGATTTTTTTTTGTAAAAAAAAGGACGGCGGTTTACGTCCTTGTCTGGATTTTCGTGAGATTAACAAAATTACTGTACGCAATCCTTACCCACTGCCATTGATTCCTGATCTGTTTAACCAGTTAATGGGGGCCAAGTGGTTCTCTAAAATTGACCTTAAGGGGGCATACAATCTGTTGCGCATGAAGGAGGGTGACGAATGGAAGACTGCTTTTAACACTCCTGTGGGTCATTTTGAGAATCTGGTTATGCCTTTTGGTCTTACTAATGCTCCTGCATTTTTTCAGAATCTGATTAATGACATCCTTAGACCTTTGATCGGCAAAAATGTGGTTGTGTATTTGGATGACATTTTGATTTATTCGCCGGATCTGGAGTCTCATTGGCGGAGCGTGCGTGAGGTATTACAGTTATTAATGGACAATTCGCTTTTTGCTAAGCTGGAGAAATGTGAGTTCGCTGTACAGAGAATTAGTTTTTTGGGCTACATTATCTCCAGCAAAGGTTTTGAGATGGATCTGGTTAAGATTCAGGCTGTGCAGGAATGGCCTAGGCCTATTGGTTTGAAATCGATACAGAGGTTTTTGGGTTTCGCCAATTACTACAGAAAATTCATAAAAAAAATTTCTAGTATTGTCAAACCTCTGACTGATCTCACCAGGAAAGGTGCTGATGCGGTTCAGTGGTCTTCTGAGGCCATTGAAGCTTTTGTGTATCTCAAGGAGAGGTTCACCTCTGCTCCCATCCTTATGCAGCCTGATGTTACTAGGCCGTTTTTGGTTGAGGTTGATGCTTCCTCTGTGGGGGTTGGCGCAGTATTGTCTCAGGATAACGGGGATGGATTACATCCCTGTGCCTTTTTTTCAAAAAAATTTTCGGAGCCTGAACTGAATTACGATATTGGTAATCGGGAATTATTGGCTATTAAACTCGCATTTGAACACTGGCGCCACTTCTTGGAAGGTGCGGAATTTCCCGTTCAGGTTCTTACGGATCATAAAAATCTGATATATCTTGATGCTTCCAAGCGCCTGAATGCCCGTCAGGCTAGGTGGGCACTGTTTTTCTCGCGGTTTAATTTCTCCGTTACTTACATCCCTGGTACTAAGAATGTTAAGGCGGATGCCTTGTCTCGCAGTTTTTCTCCCATAGTCGGTGCTGAGAAAGAGGAGAACATTTTACAAGAAGGTGTTGTGATAGCTGCTTTGGACTCCGTTTTGGAAAATGAGATTCTTAAAGCACAGGAGAATGCCCCTTCTAACACTCCTCATGGGAGGTTGTTTGTGCCTGGGACCTTTAGGAGAGATTTGTTTGTTGAGTGTCACGAATCTCGGTTGGCAGGTCATCCCGGAATCTCTGAGACCAAGAGACTGGTGGGTCGCAGTTTTTGGTGGCCTGGATGGCAGAAGGAAGTCATTAAGTGGGTGCGTCAATGTACTATATGTGCTAGATCTAAGTCCTCACATACTCCTGCTGCGGGGTTGCTTTGTCCTTTGGAGGTTCCCAGTGCTCCTTGGACACATTTGGCTATGGACTTTATAACTGACCTTCCCCCCTCTGAAGGTTTTACTGTCATCTGGGTGGTCGTGGACCGTTTTAACAAGATGTGTCACTTGGTTCCTTTCGTCAAACTGCCCTGCGCTAAAACTCTCGCTAAGGCCTTTGTCAAGGAAATTGTCAGACTTCATGGCGTCCCTACTGACATTGTTTCTGATAGGGGACCTCAGTTCGTGGCTCGTTTTTGGCGTGCCTTTTGTGACAGGTTGGGAGTTCATTTGTCGTTCTCGTCCGGATATCATCCTGAATCTAATGGCCAGACAGAAAGGAAAAACCAGGATGTTGAGCAGTTCTTGCGTTGTTTTGTGGCAGACAATCAAGAGGGGTGGTCTGAGTTTCTGCCACTTGCTGAATTTGCTCTGAACAATCATACATCTTCTTCTGCTGGTTCTTCGCCTTTTTTTTGTTGTTCTGGGAGACATCCGTCGTTTGGGTCGTTCTCCAAGTTGGGATCTGCCGTGCCTGAGGAGGAGAATTTTTCCGGTGATTTGGAGAGAGTTTGGACGGATGTGCGTGGTAATCTTCAGGAGGCCAACAGAAAATCTAAAGACTACTTTGATAGGAAACGACAGGAGGTTTTGTTCGCTGTTGGTGACATGGTTTGGTTGTCCTCTAGGAATCTGCGGTTGAGGATTCCTTCAAAGAAATTGGGTCCCAAGTTTGTAGGGCCCTTTAAGGTGCTTCAGGTTGTCAACCAATCTGCTGTTAGGTTGGAGGTTCCTACCTCCTGGAGAATTAATCCGGTATTTCATGTCTCTCTGTTGAAAAAAGCTGTTGTATCGGATTGTGACGCCTCTGCCTCTGTTCCTCCGGTGGTGGAGGACGGGGAATATGAAATTTCTCGCATCCTTAACTCTAGACAGTATAGAGGTAGTTTGCAGTATCTTGTGGCCTGGAAAGGTTTCGGTCCCGAGGATAACTCTTGGGTGAGGTCGGATGATGTTTCCGCGTCCAGACTTATCAGAGCGTTTCACAGGAGATTTCCTGATAAGCCTGGTCCTAGGGGATCCGGAGGATCCTCTTAGAAGGGGGGGTACTGTTAGAACCTTGCTCTTAGTTTTTTTTTTCCTTTGCTGGTCACATGACCTTGTTGGCCTATTTAATCCTGCTCCGCCCTTCTGGCTTTGCTGGACTTCATTGTATTTCTACTTTCTAGCTAGCCTGTGCTCTGTATCTAACTCTGTTAGTTTGCTTGGTCTACGGACCTCTATGTTCTTTATATTTTGTTTGTTCGTTTGTCTGCTACTATTTCTGTTAGGAGGTGTCCCATATTCCTCCCAGTCCTTAGTACTTGTAGGGATTCCTTCCCCACATCTATAGGTCTCCGTACAGACTAGCTTAGGACTTTAGCAGGTCTGATCGCAGGATCAGGTCCCCTGTTACATCGTAGGGATTAAGCTGAGTTCTGTCGTAGGGACAGATCTCCTCTCTTTCCTTAGCTCTGGTAGCAGAACATGACAGCTACTAGTTTTGCTACCCCTGCTGATGCTGGCCTGGCAGGGGTAGCCTATTTGAGGTTATCTGCAGAGTCTTTAAAAAACAACCAAACTCAGGAAGACCTAACAGTTGTACTGGCAACTTCTGTTGTGTTGGCTTTACGGGGAATGCTTTCCCGCCTTGTGTCTGCGGCCACCACACTCCTTCTTCCTGCCTGTTGTGGTGCTACGCCTCCCTTTCCCTGTGTGCTGCTGTCCTCGCTCTGCATGTCCCCTGCCAGGTTGGGTCAGTTACTATATCATCCACCACCTCGTCTTCAACTTCCGCACCCTGTTCCTCCTCCTGACTTTCTGGCAATTGTGTCTAATCATCATCATCCACTTCTTGCAATAGTAATTGCACTTTCCCACCATCGCCTTCGTGTGACCGTGGATGCTCAAATATTTGAGCATCGCTACAAGCATTCTCCTCTTGACTCGCTTGAAGCTGGCTGGGCGAGAGGCCCGAATCTACAAATGGAAAAGTGAACAGCTCTTCTGAGTGTCCAAGTGTGGGATCAGTTTCCTCCGGGCACTCGGCATGGTGGGAGTAAGAAGGATCAGGGTGAGGAATATGCAGTCCAGACTCACAGCTAAGGAGACTTGACCATGTGGAGGACAGGGTGGTGGTGGTGATGGTAAAGTGACTGGAAGCATTATCTGCTATCCAACCAACAACCTTTTGACACTGCTCTGGGTTCATTAGTGGTATGTTGCGGTCCCCTAGTAATTTGGACAGGAAGGTCAAGCGACAATATGTGGGTGTTTGTTGTGGCACAATTTCAGCTTGCCCATGGCCACATCCTTGGCCTCGGCCTCTGCATTCACCATCACGTCCACTTCCCCGTCCCTTGCTACGCACTTTACCCATTTTAAATGGAGGACAATATTTTCCGCGTTCACGAGAAATGGCTGATTTTGGAATGCAGTTATATGTGATACATCTGACAGAGAACCATGGTTTTAAATAGCAGGCCTGTAGTTTACTAATACTATTCTTCACAGAGACCAAGTGTGACTAGCTTGACTGACACACTGCAAAGAAATGGAAGGGAGAAATGGCTGATTTTGGAACGCTGCTATATGTTATACGTCTGACAGGGAACGACGGTTTTAAATAGCAGGCCTGTAGTTTACTAATACTATTCTTCACAGAGACCTAGTGTGGATAGCTTGACCGACACACTGCAACAAAATGGAAGGCAGAAATGGCTAATTTTGGAACGCTGTTATATGTGATACATTTGATGGAGAACCACATTTTTAAATAGCAGGCCTGTAGTTTACTAATACTATTCTTCACAGAGAGCTAGTGTGAATAGCTTGACCGATACAGCAACGAAATGGATGGCAGAAATGGCTGATTTTGGAACGCTGTTATATGTAATATGTCTGACAGAGAACCACGGTATTAAATATCAGGCCTGTAGTTTACTAATAATATTCTTCACAGGGACCTAGTGTGAATAACTTGATAACTTGACCGACACACTGCAACAAAATGGAAAAGGAGGCCAATATTTTCCACGTTCAGTTCGAATTTCTGGATTTTTATCGCTGTAATATGGAAAATATCTGGCTGTATTCTGTAGTGATAACAAGCAAATGAAGCAGAAAATGGTGTACTCTGGATTGCTTTTTAAGCAAATACCCAAGATTAAGATCAAAATCAATTTTCCCTGGCCCCTGATACCTGTGGCTATGTCTATAAATATCTGTAAGAACAGCAGCAGCAGCAGACAGAACATTCAATGGAACCTCTTGTGCTGTATCATGCACTGCAGTCTGCCACATACACTGCCTGCCTGCCTAGCTCCTGCTATCACCACTGAATATATGCAGCTGGATTAGTCCTCAGAAGGACTGTTGGTACATATATATATATATATATATATATATATATATATATATATATATATATATACAGTGCTAGCCAAATGTATTGGCACCTCTGCAATTCTGTCAGATAATACAGGCTATTTGACTAAGAAAGAGAGTGATGGAGTGCTACGCCAGATGACCTGGCCTCCACAGTCACCAGACCTGAACCCAATCGAGATGGTTCGGGGTGAGCTGGACCGCAGAGTGAAGGCAAAAGGGCCAACAAGTGCTAAGCATCTCTGGGAACTCCTTCAAGATTGTTGGAAGACCATTTCCGGTGACTACCTCTTGAAGCTCATCGAGAGAATGCCAAGAGTGTGCAAAGCAGTCATCAAAGCAAAAGGTAACTACTTTGAAGAACCTAGAATATAAGACATATTTTCAGTTGTTTCACACTTTTTTTGTTAAGTATATAATTCCACATGTGTTAATTCATAGTTTTGATGCCTTCAGTGTGAATGTACAATTTTCATAGTCATGAAAATACAGAAAAATCCTTAAATGAGAAGGTGTGTCCAAACTTTTGGTCTTTACTGTATATATATACAGTTATATGAAAAAGTTTGGGCACCCCTATTAATCTTAAGCTTAATGTTTTATAAAAATTGGTGTTTTTGCAACAGCTATTTCAGTTTGATATATGTAATAACTGTTGGACACAGTAATGTTTCTGCCTTGAAATGAGGTTTATTGTACTAAGAGAAAATGTGCAATCTGCATTCAAACAAAATTTGACAGGTGCATAAGTATGGGCACCCTTATCATTTTCTTGTTTTAAATACTCCTACTACTGACTTACTAAAGCACTTTTTTTGGTTTTGTATAGCACAGGAATGCAGAACCATCCCTGTGCTATGCAGCCTGTCAGCGCTGCACAGGGAGAAGTTACTTTGGTCGTGCACTGCGCATGACCAAAGCAACTTCCTGCCTCCTGGTGACCCGGATGTTGCCATGATGACATTGGGTCATCATGGCAACATCCGGAACCGGACTCAGATGTCGCGGGATGACGGCAGAGAAGGTAAGTATAGCGCTTACCTCCTCTTCCCACCAGAATGCTGCGATTGATTTTGATCGCAGCATTTCAGGGGTTAATGTGCAGGGAGCGGTGCAGGAAATCGGGAGCGGGCGAAATCACCAGGGCGTACTAATGCGTATCAGGCCCATAAGGCCCAGGGCACAGATATGTATTAGTACGCCCTGGGCCAGAAAGGGGTTAAAGGGCACGGTTGGTGCTTGGTATGTGCATATAACATGGGATTGGATACATAGGGCATAGTGGGCTGAGTAACTTGCCCCTAACCGGGTGAGTGGCTCCCCTTTTTGCTCAGATGTTGGGCTTACCAACCCCAGCTAATGGGGGGTGTCATCCAACAGTATCCTACTGAGTTCCCATTATAAATATAAAAATATATAATGCCGCACTATTACCTGGCTTTTGCCCTTATTGTCCGTTATTATTGCCATGCGCTATGTATATTTAGGCTTCATAGTTCAGACTCTACTTACCCTATAATGTATGATAATAGCCCAATAGATACGATTCTTGTGGGCATATCATAACAAAAATGGCGCCGATGCAACATAATCATATAGACACTTGCACAATAGACAGTGTGCATATGCCCCATATTAAAGATAGCGCCTTCAGCGCTTCCGCCCTTAGTATGATGTACTATCCGCCAGCGACTCATTGGCACATGTGCAGTGTTGATTTTTCTTCTGTATGCCATAGAGTGGTCACTTCCTCTTTTCAACAGCAACTCTGACATGCGCAGTTTGTCACTGGGGACGCCGTCTTTCAGCATTGTTCACATGCTGATGCGGTGGGTCAATCTTGATTTCTTTGATCCTGGACACCTGTATCTATTATGTAATTTATTATGAATTGAGCCATATTATGAGACCAAATGATGTGTATGTATTGTTATGAATCACAGAAATTTATATACATTATGATCTATCTATGCATATGTATTGTATGTTTTTATGCACTTTGCACGTTGCACTTTTTGCACTTTATAATATAATTGTCCTAGAAATGGTTGATCTGATATATACCTCAGCTGCATATTCTGCACTTTGCTTGAAAAAGGCTATATCTAGCCGAAACGTTGCCACAGCTCTTGCTGAGCTAATAAATCATTTATTTTTGGAGTGCTGTCTCTACTATTTTTTTTATCTGTAAGAAGGTTTGGTATTTACCTGGAGGATGGGCACCCACCCATTCACATTTTGTTTGTTTGTGCTGCTTTTTTCTCTTTTTTTCCTATATGAATCTCTAGCTATATGTGTTGGAATAATACATATTAATCTGTATGTGTATTGCAACAACTACTGTGCTGTTTCATATGTTGTGCATATTGTGAGGTTGTTAACAAAGTTTAGTTAAAAAAAAAAAAACTCCCACAGACAGGATGCCCCCTCCTTCTCTTCCTGTGTTGTTGTTATATATGTATTTGATTTCCTCATGCTGCAGTAACACCAGACTCCATGCTGTGCCTATGCTGGATATGAATAAACCTACATTCTGTGTTCTAAACTCTGGATGTCACACAGATTAATCCTCTGCTAACAGGTTCTGGGCCCAGATGTACCAGAGTCCCAGAGTCACAGATCCCCAGAACACAGAGGAAAGAAAAGAAAGAAAGACAGCAAACTGAGAAGAAGCAAAGATGGCCACCAGCAGCAGCTCCATGAAATTTACAGTGCCAAGTTTCACTAACCAGAATTATCAATCCTGGAAATTCAAAGTGAAATTGCTGCTGATAAGAGAAGGTACGTGGAAATACACACAGGAGCCTAAACCTGACCCAGTGCCACAGGAGTGGACAGAGATGGATCAGAAAGCACAAAGTACCATATCACTCAGTATAGATGATGACCAGATTGTGCATGTGTGTAAATGTAATACTGCAAAGGAAATGTGGGAGCAGTTGCAAAAGGTACATGAAAGGATAAATTTAAGCAATAAGCTCTATCTCATGAGAAAGCTGTACCAGTCTAAGCTACAGAAAGGCCAGGATATGCAGGATTACATAAGAAGTGTTCTGGAAGTTGTAGAACGCCTGAGAGGCATTGGGGAAGATCTAAAGGACTTTCATTTGGCCGCATTACTGCTTAGTGGCCTTCCAGAGAGCTATGATACGCTTGTAACCGCACTAGATGCGCGTCCAGATGATGAGCTTACACTGGAGTATGTCAGGGGGAAGCTCATAGATGAATATAAGCGAAAGGCAGAAGGTGTAAACAGTAGGACATGCAACACAGAATCTGCTTTACAGACACAAAACCTAACTGATAACAGGAAGCACATAAAAGAAACACGTGAATGTTTTGTTTGCAAGAAATCAGGACATTTGAAAGCTGACTGCAGAGTCTGGAAAGCTAGAATGAATCAGCTGAAAAAGCAAAGCAGTCATCAAAGGGTTAAAAGTGCTGTATCTGGATAAAATGATTCTGTGAATACTGAAACTGCATTTACTGTCAGTGCAAATACATCAAAGCATGCATGGTGTATAGACTCTGGAGCAACTAGTCCCATGACTAATAACAGAGACTTCTTTTCTAAGCTTGACCAAAGTAAATCAGAGAAAGTGATTATGGCTAATGGTCAGTACATGACTTCAGAAGGCATAGGAGATGGTTATATTGATTGTCAAATTTCACCAACACAAAGCAGGAAGATCCCAGTAAAAGATGTGCTGTATGTGCCTAGTCTTGAAAGTAATCTACTATCTGTGAAGAAACTCACAAAACAAGGAAATGAAGTTACATTTAAGCATGATAGCTGCATCATCTCAAAGGAAGGTCACACACTAGCAGAGGGAAACATCACAGATGAACTTTATCAGCTGAAATGCAAAGAGTGTGTGTATACAGCGCAACAAGAAGAGCATAAAAACTGTATTCATGTGTGGCATAGGCGTCTGGCACACAGAGACCCAGAAGCAATAAGAAAGTTAGTCCAAAAGCAACTAGCTGAGGATATTACAATTGATCTATGTAACCAGACAATGAAGTGTACTAGCTGCATCAAAGGGAAAATGTCTAGGAAAGCTTTTCCTAAGAAAATTAGTACAACAGCACAGCCACTAGATTTAATACACACAGATGTCTGTGGTCCAATGAGCACTCTGACTCCAGGGAAGAAGAGATATTTTCTCACATTTATTGATGATCATTCAAGATATACAGTTGTCCACCTGCTTCACAGCAAGAAGGAAGTTCCAGAGAAACTTGAAATATACCTAGCTGAAGTATATAATAAATTTGGAAGAATGCAAATGATTCTACGTGCAGATAATGGGACTGAATATACAAGTAATGAGACACAGAGCATTTTAAAGAAAAATGGAATCCTATTTCAGACCACTGTACCGTACAACCCAGAGCAAAATGGTGTCGCGGAAAGAAGGAACCGAACACTATGTGAAAGTGGAAGAAGCATGTTATTTGATGCAAATCTGCCCACAGCATATTGGGGTGAAGCAATCATGACAGCTTGCTATCTTCAGAACAGACTACCAGGTAAAGCTACAGAGAAAACTCCATTTGAGCAATGGAATAGCAGAAAGCCAAAACTACATCACATAAGAATATTCGGAAGTAAAGCATTTGTACATGTTCCCAAAGAAAAGCGAACTAAGTGGGAATCTCACGCTAAGGAAGGTATCCTGGTAGGCTACAGCGAAACCCAGAAAGGTTATAGGATTCTACACCCAGAAACAAACAAGATCACAATAAGTAGAGATGTAGTGATTGATGAGAACTTTGTATCACCCAAGTTTTGTGACATCACGCCAGTAGTTCAGCTGAAGTCACAATTACAAGACAGCAACAAGGAGGATGTAGAGGTCTGGCTGGATTCTTCAACTAATGAAGGAACAACAGAAAAATCAGGTGAATCTGAAATCAGGAGATCATCAAGATCAAATAAAGGTATACCAGCTAAACGTCTATCCTACATTGTCAAGACACTACCTGAGTCAGAGCCGCAGTCATGGGATGAAATGCAAGCACTACCTGTCCATGAAAGAACAAAGTGGATCGATGCCGCTTATGAGGAAATCAAATCGCTTCATCAACTCCAAACTTGGAAACGCACCAAGCTACCACAGGGCAAAAAGGCAATCAAGTGCAAGTGGGTCTTCAAAACCAAATATGACTCTGAAGGTAAAGTCCACAGGTTCAAAGCAAGGTTGGTCGCAAAACGCAAAAGGATATTCTCAAAAGTATGGCGAAGATTACGATTCTACATTTGCTCCAGTCGCTAAACAGACCACGTTCAGAGCTTTGTTAGCTGTAGCTACTGTACAAAAGATGTATGTCAGACATTTGGATATAAAAACTGCCTTTTTAAATGGTGACATTGAGGAGGACTTATACATGACTCAACCTGAAGGTTATGTAAAAAGAGGTGAAGAGAATCTTGTTTGCAAACTACAAAAATCTCTCTATGGTCTTAAGCAATCAGCAAGAGCATGGAACACCAAGATGAATAAAGTCTTGTTGGAAGAAGGATTTAAAAGAAGTCAAGCAGATCCATGCTTATACACAAAATATACAGATGGAAAGTGGACGTATATTCTCTTACATGTGGACGACGTGATTGCTGTTCATCAAGACGACGCAGAAATTGGAAAAATTACTGAAATTCTGAATCAGCACTTTGAAACAAAAGACCTTGGAAGTGAGACATATTATCTAGGAATCCAAATCCAGAGAGAGGAAGATGGAAGTTTTCTTCTAAACCAAAGTGCAAAAATTAATTTGATTCTGAATCAGTTTAATATGTCAGAGGCCAAAGGTATATCAACCCCAATGGAACCATCCTACCTGAAGCTGGAAGGAGAAGATGACCTGTTGCCTAACAATGAGAAATATCGTCAGGCAGTGGGGGCACTTCTATACATATCAACTATGACTCGACCGGATATCACAACAACAGTTGGAATCCTTTGCAGATATGTGGAAAAACCACGCCAAAGAGACTGGAATGCTGTTAAGAGACTTCTCCGATATTTGAAAGAAACGCAAGATGTAAATTTAAAACTATCTGCAGCAGGAGATCTAGAACTTACCGGCTATGTAGATGCGGATTGGGCTGGTGATTCGCGTGATCGTAAATCCACAAGTGGATACTTGTTTAAAGTTGGAGAAAGTTCAATCTCCTGGTCTAGTAGGAAACAAGTGTCTGTTGCCTTGTCATCTACAGAAGCGGAGTATGTGTCCGCAGCCTATGCAAGCCAGGAGGTTGTTTGGCTAAGACAATTGATGGACGATCTTGGCAAACCGACAACTCAGCCGACGGTGATTTATGAGGACAACCAAGGATGCATTAAACTTGCATGCAGTGAAAAGATCAGTGCTAGAACCAAGCACATTGACGTCAGACATCATCATCTACGTGATTTGATAGATCGTGGGATAATTCAGTTTGTCTATTGTGAAACTGATAAGATGGTAGCTGACATTATGACAAAGTCATTGCCACGAGCTAGGTTCCAAGAATTGAGAACCACAATGGGACTAAGAGGATAAGTAGTTGTTGAGTGGGGGTGTTGGAATAATACATATTAATCTGTATGTGTATTGCAACAACTACTGTGCTGTTTCATATGTTGTGCATATTGTGAGGTTGTTAGCAAAGTTTAAAAAAAAAAAAAACTCCCACAGACAGGATGCCCCCTCCTTCTCTTCCTGTGTTGTTGTTATATATGTATTTGATTTCCTCATGCTGCAGTAACACCAGACTCCATGCTGTGCCTATGCTGGATATGAATAAACCTACATTCTGTGTTCTAAACTCTGGATGTCACGCGGATTAATCCTCTGCTAACAATATGGTTACATTTTTTATATGTAAAACAAAAACTGCATAGATTTGTCTTCATATATATTAGTGTAAAATATCCAGACTCGAGCCAATTGGCAGGATCTATTATAAAACTTCTTCGGCTGGTATTCAGACTGAAGCATCTTGGATGTATGTGGCATTTAATACAAGGGTGCACTAGTTCTTGATCGACTGAATAACTTTATTTGCCTCTGATTCGATTCCCATGGAGTCCTGTGAATCTTTTTGTTCCCCTCTACATTACACTATTATATATTTATGCTGGTTATCCAGTGATTTTGGCCATGGTGCAGGTTGTGCGGCCTAAAATCATTGTAAACTACTGTTACATTACATAGCAGCAGAAATGAAGTGAATAGGGTCACATTACGTACTGCAACTGTGATGCCTCTTACTCGAAAAAGCCCTTTTAGTTTACCCTGGGTGATGGGGGACTCAGTGTCGGGTCCTGTGATGGAGAGATGGGGTGCAGCCGTGGCCCGGACCCGACCCGTGCTCAGGGCCGTCACATTAAAAGAAATGGTGTGGGCTCATCCGGGTTGAGTGGCTGATTAACGACTACGCCACCTGTGGTACCTGGTGAAGGGCCACCAGCGCCGCTGCAGTCCGCTGAGGCATGGTGTTATGGCGGCCAAAGTTATTACTACTCCCCACAGGCGGAGCAGGGTCTCAGGGCAGAGGGACAGGATGGAGGGGGTAGTAGTAGAGGAGAACGGAAGCCGCATCGTGCGGTGTAGCGCAGAATAAACAGTCCGGAGGCCATAGGGGTGAACTTCCAAGGCTTTACTCACTTTAGAGATGGCAGAAGGAAGGTGACTCCCTGATCCTCGCGGAGTCCTGCGGTCACCAGGGACAGGGGTCCGACAACCTCCGAGTAAGTCCAGCATTCAATTGGGACCCTACACCAGAGTGTTCCTGAACTACAGACCAAATCCTTTCCTGTCCGTGTGTGTGCAAATAGGCCGGGACTCCCTCTGAGCTCCTCTCAGAACAAGGGCACGGGTGGCAGCTCCGCTCCGTCCGATACCCGGTGGGATCCTCTGGGCCTACCGGGCTTTCCCAACCAGGACATAGAGTAGCAAGGTTGGGTGTCAGGGACCGATACCCCTCTTGCAGCCGGAGTCCCTCTGAATATATCAGCATGGCGAGGACAGGTGGCGTACTCCGCTTCGTCTGCATCCTGCCTGGGATCCATTTGCTGTGGAGCCACACTCTTAAGCTCCGGGCCTTCTTGATCCTGGTTCTTGGCCGGGTTGAGACATTCCTTGTCTGCAACCTACCTCTCGTCCCAAGGCCAGGGTACGATGTCTGTGTCCCTTGCCGGTGCAGACCCACACAGGATCTGCGCTCCGGGAGGGAGGTCACATTACACACAGTATTTGACAGCACAGAGAACAGCCGAAAGACTAGCAAAAGGCTAGACAAAGGACCAAGATCAAAGATGGCTTTTTATTAAATATGAAATTTAAAGTGTAACTAACTTGTAAGTCCTCCACCCTCACCCACTAACTGGTTCCCCTCACTCTTGGTTCCCCAGTCTCCCTGTAACCAGGGGAGCAGCACCTAGTGCATACTAGCTCCCTCTGGTGGAGAAATGTGGTGTTGGATGCAAAGGTTGGGTCACGACTATCACACTGTCCTTACCTCAGAGGAGGAACACCACACTCCATTAAAGGAGTGCAGCATCCCTGTGGCCGTCGAACCCTCAGGGGCGCCACACAACAAGCATATTAAAAAAAATTGGAGCTTGTCACCGCAGGAGTCGCAATGTGACCCTACTCACCGGCATCACGCTACCATGCAGCAGCGGCATAGATCAAAGTTTGGCAGCTTGACCTATGTTGTGACCAAACTTTGTGTAGCCCCAGCATAGGCTAGACCATGTGTGTGGGCTAATGTCACTGCCATGAAAAGCCAATCCCTGGCACATCAAAGTCAGCTGCTGCCCTCTGATTGGCCGGCAGCGTGTATTGCAGTGCAGGGACTCAACGATTCTTTGCACCGCAACACACTTCAGCTGATTGAGCGTCCTGAAGTGCACATCTGACTGAAGTAGTCATATGGGCCCAGTTGAACTTTATGAGACCGCAATCATTACGACCCTGGGTAATGTAGAGGACATGTGATGATTCTAACATCATTGTGGATGGGGTGTGAGATGAAGTGATTGGTGCTGCACTGCCACAGATAAAAGTACAGGATCACTGCTCAGTCAGGACCAATGCTGGAATGAATGAGGTCAGTGCTGGGGCGGATTACTAACAGCCAATGAGTGAGTATTGGGCGGGCAGAAGCAAGTGCTGGACAATTGAGCCAGGCAGTGCTAGCTCTGGTTCTGAGTCTACAAAAAAAAGCACAGGGAGCACAACCTAGTCTGGAGAGCAGCATGTAAACAGAGTGCAGCAAATAAAAAGAAATTCTGGAGTAATGAAAGGTAGAAATCAAAAACAAAGTTTATTGTGCTGCCATCCAAAATTGGCATTAAAAAAATAAAAAAGGCTGGTTGGTTGGTGGTATCAAGGCTGGTTGGATGATGGTATCAAGGCTGGTTGGTTGATGGTATCAAGGCTGGTTGGTGGTATCAAGGCTGGTTGGTTGGTGGTATCAAGGCTGGCTGGTTTGTGGTATCAAGGCTGGCTGGTTGGTGGTATCAAGGCTGGCTGGTAGGTGGTATCAAGGCTGGCTTGTGGCATCAAGGCTGGTTGGTGGTATCAAGGCTGGTTGATGGTATCAAGGCTGGTTGGTTGGTGGTATCAAGGCTGGTTGGTTGGTGGTATCAAGGCTGGTTGGTTGGTGGTATCAAGGCTGGTTGGTGGTATCAAGGCTCGTTGGAGGTATCAGGGCTGGTTGGTGGTATCAAGGCTGGTTGGTGGTATCAGGGCTGGTTGGTGGTATCAAGGCTGGTTGGTTGGTGGTATCAAGGCTGGTTGGTTGGTGGTATCAAGGCTGGTTGGTTGGTGGTATCAAAGCTGGTTGGTTGGTGGTATCAAGGCTGGTTGTTTGGTGGTATCAAGGCTGGTTGGTTGGTGGTATCAAGGCAGGTTGGTTGGTGGTATCAAGGCTGCTTGGTGGTATCAAGGCTGGTTGGTGGTATCAGGGCTGGTTGGTGGTATCAAGGCTGGTTGGTTGGTGGTATCAAGGCTGGTTGTTTGGTGGTATCTAGGCTGGTTGGTGGTATCAAGGCTGGTTGGTTGGTGGTATCAAGGCTGGTTGGTTGGTGGTGTCAAGGCTGGTTGGTTGGTGGTATCAAGGCTGGTTGGTGGTATCAAGGCTGGTTGGTGGTATCAAAGCTGGTTGGTTGGTCTTATGAAGGCTGGTTGGTTGGTGGTATCAAGGCTGGTTGGTTGTGGTATCAAGGCTGGTTGGTTGGTGGTATCAAGGCTGGTTGGTTTCTTGGTATCAAGGCTGGTTGGTGGAATAAAGTCTGGTTGGTGGTATCAAGGATGATTGGTGGTATCAAGGCTGGTTGGTTGGTGGTATCAAGGCTGGTTGGTTGGTGGTATCAAGGCTGATTGGTTGGTGGTATCAAGGCTGGTTGGTGGTATGAAGGCTGGTTGGTGGTATCAGGGCTGGTTGGTGGTATCAAGGCTGGTTGGTGGTATCAGGGCTGGTTGGTGGTATCAAGGCTGGTTGGTTGGTGGTATCAAAGCTGGTTGGTTGGTGGTATCAAGGCTGGTTGGTTGGTGGTATCAAAGCTGGTTGGTTGGTGGTATCAAGGCTGGTTGTTTGGTGGTATCAAGGCTGGTTGGTGGTATCAAGGCTGGTTGGTTGGTGGTATCAAGGCTGGTTGGTTGGTGGTATCAAGGCTGGCTGGTGGTATCAAGGCTGGTTGGTGGTATCAAGGCTGGTTGGTTGGTGGTATCAAAGCTGGTTGGTTGGTGGTATCAAGGCTGGTTGGTTGGTGGTATCAAGGCTGGTTGGTTGGTGGTATCAAGGCTGGTTGGTGGTATCAAGGCTGGTTGGTTGGTGGTATCAAGGCTGGTTGGTTGGTGGTATCAAGGCTGGTTGGTTGATGGTATCAATGCTGGTTGGTTGTATCAAGGCTGGTTGGTTGGTGGTATCAAGGCTGGTTGGTTGGTGGTATCAAGGCTGGTTGGTTGGTGGTATCAAGGCTGGTTGGTGGTATCAAGGCTAGTTGGTGGTATCAGGGATCGTTGGTGGTATCAAGCCTGGTTGGTGGTATCAAGGCTGGTTGGTGGTATCAAGGCTGGTTGGAAATATAACAAATAATAATGTTAAAGCGCATTAAAATCGCAAAAGTAGTCAGTGAACATCTTGTATAACTGTGTAAATTTGGTGTGCTCTCTAAGTAGCTCAACACACAGCCATTAATGTCTAAACCGCTTGCAACAAAAGGGAGTACACCCCTAAGTGAAAATGGCCAAATTGTGCTCAATTAGGTATTTTCCCTCACCGGTGTCATGTTGCTCATTAATGTTACAAAGTCTTAGATGTAAATTTGGTGTTATCGCTCTCACACTGGTCACTAGAAGTTCAACATGGTACGTCATGACAAAAAAACTCTCTGAGGATCTGAAAAAAATAATTTTTGCTCTATGAAAATATGGCCTAGGTTATAAGAATATTGCCAACGCTGTGAAACTGAGCTGCAGCACGGTGGCCAAGACCATACAGCAGTTTAACAACAATATAGTTCCATTCAGAACTGGCCTCGCCATGGTCGAACAAAGAAGTTGAGTGCACATGCTCAGTGTCATATCTAGAGGTTGTCTTTTCAAAAGAGGTGTAAAAGTGCTGCCAGCATTGCTGCAGAGGTTAAAAGAGTGGGGGTTCAGCCTGTCAGTACGCAGGCCATACTTTGCATCAAATTTTTACTGAATGGCTGTCATCACAGAAGGAAGCCTCTTCTAAAAATGATGCACAACAAAGCCCGCAAACACTTTTCTGAAGACAAGCATACTAAGGACATGGATTACTGGAACCATGTCCTGTGGTCTGATGAAACCAAAATAAAGTTATTGAGCATTTGTGGGGCATCCTCAAACAGAAGGTGGAGGAGTGCAAGGTCTCTAATATCCACCAGCTCCGTGATGTCATCATGGAGGAATGGTAGAGGATTCCAGTGGCAGGCTGTGAAGCTCTAGTGACCTCCATGCCCAAGAGAGTTAAGGCACTGCTTGAAAATAATGGTGGCCACACAAAGTTTTGACACTTTGGGCACAATTTGGCCATTTTCACTTAGGGATGTACTCACTTTTGTTGCCAGTAGTTTAGACATTAATGGCTGTGTGAGTTATTTAGAGGGCACACCAAATTTACACTGTTATACAAGCTGTACACTGATTACTTTACATTGCATCATAGTGTAATATCTTTAGTGTTGTCCTATGAAAGGATAGAATAAAATATTTACAAAAATGTGAGGGGTGTACTCACTTTTGTGATATACGGTATCCCCAAAGATCAACTGCTAAAGCTATTCTAGGGCCTGTTCTGCATTGTCTGGTGATGACCGCTATACATTGACTGGGACTACACACTGGAAATCTATTCAGTATGTGTATATTAAGCCAAAACTTATAATAGTTGATCAGTAGGGGTGCCGGTTGTTGGACCCCCTTCTAATCTAATATTGATCACATATACTAAGCATAGATAACCAATATCTTGTGATGTGACAAGACTACCCCTTTAAGTAACAGACTAGCTATATTTTTATGTTTCTTAACATCTAACCATCCTAGTTAATATTGAATAAATTATTTACTACATAATTTGCTAGAACTACAAGGATGTCATTTAATGCTGAAACCATTTATGCATGCGATGGCTTAATGGTGCATGATTTTGCGAAAAAAATGGAGGAAATGCCTTTAAAATTATGTGGTCATTGGCAACTGCATACATTGTTAAAAAAAATATGTTTTAATAACCAAATTAACTTAAAAGTGTAGTTCAAAACTTATAATATGTATGTACAAAATTAGGACCATATTTATTTGTGTACGCCAATACTACTCATATTTAAATCTCCCCATTTTGGCAAATTCCCCAGCATTGGAGCCATGGGATGGCAACATGAGATCAGTCGACATGCGCAGTGTTGGCTCTTAATTTCTCCATAGGCTGTTTGGCCAGGTATGCACCGTGATCTGGCCTGAAGCACCAAGGAGAAGCCGTATGCCTCTGGGAAATTAAACGTTGGAAGAATAGGATGGGTCCACTCAGCCCTGTTAAGCTGGATACACAGAGGGGCTGAAGGAGAAAGGAAAAAAACCAAAAAGATGCAAAAAAGAAATCTCATTTTGGGCTTGTCTGTAAATTAACATTAATTATACAGATTTGGAGCTTTGTGCCATTGGGGGAATGATGTTTTAAATGCCCAAATACAGACAGAGAACAGCAAACATAAAAAACAGTTTGAGTCCATATTGACTACCATGAATTATACCAGCTAGTAATAAATTAGTAAAAATTTAGCATACTGGAAATTTCAATCTTAAAGCTAGAGGCAGCATATTACAGAATGACGGTGAGACCTGGGGGTGACTTGTACAGACAAGATCTTGTATACTCACTCTTTTAGTGTTTTCTGCAGCAGCAGAAACAGAAGAAGGACTGCAGTCTGAAAAAAATAGGTAGAAAGAAGGTAACATAAGTGTTAAGAAAAACATCCTCCATTTCGAGAGATACCATGATATTGAGTACACTCGCTTACTCTACAAATTTGTCCAGAAGACTCAGGAAATATGAGGGGATCTCCTGAACTCCTGGTACAGTAGCCAAGTAGCAGCGTTTATAGTCTGTCCTGTCACTGGTCACCGTCTGAACGAATGGAAGTGCCGGGTACTGCAGCTCACAACCATTCAAGTGCATAAAACTGCCATCGATAACTCTTTACCGACATCCACCACACATGTACAGTGCAAGTCGGTAGCGGGTGCATGGAGCAGTGAGCCCACCCCGTATCCGGCAAATAATGGCTGTGACATAGTCCCAGCGGGGAGCGCAGTGAATCTTCCGGCAGATCATCTCACCGTCTGAGGGCGCATGGCAGTGACGTCATGCGCGGCTTACACGGTGCGATCAGTGGTGGCAGCCGAACAGGACGCAGCACTGGAGCAGAGGGAAGGAAGGTAAGTAGAATCCTTTATTATTTTGTGTGCAACATGATGGAGATGGAGGCGCAATGCATACCAGGATGAGGGTTGCCATGCATACCAGGATGAGGGGTGCCATGCATACCAGGATGAGGGGTGCCATGCATACCAGGATGAGGGATGAGGGGTGCCATGTATACCAGGATGAGGGATGAAGGTTGCCATGTATACCAGGATGAGGGGTGCCATGCATACCAGGATGAGAAATGAGCGGTGCCATGCACAGGATGGAGATCAGGGGTGCCATTCATACCAGGATGGAGGAGTGCCATGCATACCAGGATGGGGATGAGGGGTGCCACGCATACCAGGATGGAGATCAGGGGTGCCATGCATACCAGGATGGAGATGAGGGGTGCCATGCATACCAGGATGGAGAGCAGGGGTCCCATGCATACCAGGATAGAGGGGTGCCATGCATATCAGGATAGGGATGAGGAGTGCCATGCATACCAGGATGGAGATCAGGGGTGCCATGCATACCAGTATGGAAATCAGGGGTGCCATACATACCAGGATGGAGATCAGGGATGCCATGCATACCAGGATGGGGGATTGGGGTGCAAAGCATTCCAGGATGGGGATGAGTGGTGCCATACATACCAGGATGGGGGATTGGGGTGCAAGGCATATAAGGATTGGGGTGCTATGCATACTATTCTATGCTATGCAGACCCCCTCCCCCTTAACAGTGCATCATGACCACATTTTTTGCTAACATTTTTTTTCTCTTTTCCTCATCTAAAACCTATGTGTGTCTTATGGTCCAGTGCGTCTTATAGTCCGAAAAATACGGTAAGTTCAAATCACTGCCTTTATCCCCCATTTAAAAATAAAGATAATAAAATATACATCTGTGGTATCATCACTTCCATAAATGTCCAATCTATCAAAGCATAAATATAACTAAAAATTCTGTGAGAATTGCAGGGTTTGTTTTGCAAATTCTCCGAACTCTGAATTTTCTTCCCCTTTTCCAGTACACTTTGTGTTAAAATAAATGGCGTCATTCAAAAGTACAACTCATCCCACAAAAAACAAGCCCTCATATGTCTATGTGGACAAAATAAAAATGATCGCCCTCGGAAGAAGGGGAGGAAAATATGTAAGCGGAAATTGGCCATGTCCGGAAGGGGTTAAACAATACTTGTCTATTGTGGGGATGGAACATGAACTTTGTAGTCCCAGAGAAGCCTTTTAACTCTAGTAATTACTATCCCAGGCCTGAGCTTGGGCAGGAGGTATAACTATAGAACGCAAATTACTATAAGGTTACATGCCCAGGATCAGGAATAGCATGCTCACCTGCGCTGCGTCCAAAACGCTGCGTTCTACATTACAAGCACAGTGGATGGATTTATAGAAATCCCATGGCTACTGTGCTTCTATTTGACGCTATGTAAACTCACCGGCGGCGCGGGTTTACGAGCCGCAGAATGTCAATTTCTGTTGCGGAGACACATGGGATTTGCTGCGTGATTAGAATATAGCGAAAATAGGCTGTGTCCAAAATACTGCTATTTCCTGATCGTGGGCACATAGCCTCAGACACACCCCAGGGTCAGAAAGCAGAAAATAGACAAAGCACTTTTCCTCTTCATTTAAACCTCCCTATTGGTGTAAAGAAGTGGAGAGGTCAATATCACTAATTTTAATGTACAAGGGTAGGATAAGGAGGTAATGGATCTATTCTTAGTGTTGCTTTGCAGCTTCTGTATTATACACATAGAGCTTTACAGCACCGCATGTTATGTACACTCTCTGCAGTGCACACATATACCTAGAACCACTGCATGCATGGTTTATGGACAGACACAGCTCGGCTGTATATGCACATACACAGCTCTGCAACATACAAACACAGCTCTGCAGCATTGCAACATGCAAAAACAGCTCTGCTGCATACACACTGATCTTGCCAATCACACACAGCTCTGCAACATCAACAACAACAACATCAACAAACACGCGGCTGTGGTACATAAACACACACAGCTCTGGAACATCAACAAACACACAGCCTTGCTACATAAACACACGCAGCTCTGCTACATCAGCAAACACATAGCCCTGCTAAATAAACACACACAGCTCTGCTACATCACCAGACACACAGCCCTGCTCCATAAACACACACAGCTCTGCTACATAAACACACATAGCTCTACTAGCACATTTTGAAGTTCCTTCTCTGCATATGAGCAACCTGAAAGGTTCTTCAGATAGTCAGGACCGTAGCATTTGTGCAGCTTCAGTCATGTGCAGGGTTTGGTAACTTCCTTTCCTGCCCTGCACAGATCAGACTGCTCAGTGTTGGGCTGGAGTAGAAAGAGGTGTGCTGCTGCATAGTTTTCTCAGTACCTGGGAATGATGCTGTGTCCACGCTCTCCTGCTTCTGGACTATAGGACGCACACTCTTTTTTAAGCATGATTTTTTTCTTGCTAAAAAAGTGCATCTTATAGTCCAGAAAATACAGTATATGTCTCATATGGATTAAGATATATTAAGACACGGCCCCTCCACTGCTCCTGTTGTCTTCATCGTGCACCTAGTTTAGACTTCGTGCCAGTGCTGTCCTAGGTGTGGGTGGCACTTGCGCACATTGATCTCCTGGTTTCAGGAAAATGTCTTCAGGAAAATGGCGGTGCATGCGCAGATTGAGATCTTAGCTTCTCATTGAGATGAGATATAAATCTGTGCAGGCTCTGCCACCAGTTTATTTCTATGATATATCCACCTTGTTTATATGAGGAAGGTTCTCTTTTTCTTTTTTCCCTGAAGAGGTTTAGAAAATCACCTTTTGGGAAAAAATAAATTGCATGTCATTTCTCTGAAGAGGATCCAAAAGGAAACCTCTCCGAACATGGTACTGTCCAATCAGAAGGCAGTAAATAACGCTTCAGGGAAAAAACTCTTCCAAAACTCTTCAAAACCTATTAAAAATCAGGCATATAAGATGCATGACTGGAGACCAATGAATGGCCGCTATCTGTGCAGTCAGATACATACTGTAGTAAGGAATTATCTCTATCATTATGTCATCTAGAAGGTTTGCTCAGTAAATATCTGCTCTTACCTGGTCCTGATGGTCTTCTTCTTTGTTTTTATGATTTTTGTGGTTTCCTCCCTACAGTACATGAAACATAAATCATCTCAGGTAAATGTCCAAGTAACAGTAGGGTTTAGGATTTGTAAAAGTTTCATTTTCATGACAGCCATAGTAAATTCCCCAGTTTCTCACTCCAACCCAAATACTTTCTTAGCAAAATTTGTACATTTACTACATCACATATATAAAATATCATGAACCCAAAACGATGGATATCGATCAGGAATATACTTCCACAGCACTGGGAAAACCCAATAACATTGAATATTTGGTAAGGAGCCAAAAGGACAATAATAGGGAAAAAGTTTAATGAGACCAATTAATAAAAAACATATAGTTTATTAATGTGTAGCAATATCAAAATAGTAGATACATTAGTGACAAATAGATGGTGAGGATACCAAAAAATAGGACCACAACAAGGACTACAAGGTATAAATCATTACACTATAAGTCTCCAAGAAGCAAAATACAAAAACATGACAATGGTCAAAAATAGTATAGAACACAATTAAAACCACTGGATGACCCCCACATCTAAAAAGTGACAACACCTTATGATAACAGTATGACAATCAGTCAAGGTATAAAAATGCAGAATGAGCTGCATTATGAGAAGTCACCAAGTGAGAATAAGATAGGGTTTAAAGTAGACAGCTATATGCATGAATAGTAAATAATATATGCATTACCCATGAAAGGATTGTGTCCTGGAGTGAGTCTTAACACCCCAACACGCGTTTCACATGGGCTTCCTCAGTGCGTGATGTCATCACCCCTGAGGAAGCCCACGCGAAACGAGCATTAAAACTCACACCTGGGCACAATCCTTTCATGGGTAATGCATATATTATTTAATATTTTCATCCCTGTCTGATCCTCACTTGGTGACTTCACACAATGCAGCTCATTCTGCATTATTATACTTTGACTGACTGTCATTCTGTTCTCATAAGGTGTCACTTTTTACATGTGGGGGCCATCTAGTGGGTTTTAGTATGTTACATACTATTTTTGACAATTGCCATGTTTTTATATTTTGCTGCCCGGACACTTGTCCTATAATGATTTATACCTTGTAGTTCTTGTTGTGGTCCTATTTTTTGGTATCCTCACCATCTACCTGTCACTAATGTATCTACTCTTTTATATTGACCTTTTTTGATATTGCTATATATTAATAAACTATATATTTTTTTTTATTGGTCTCATTAGTCTTTTTCTCTATTATTATCCTTTTAGCGCCTTGCAAAAAAAATTCTATCACACCGATAAAGGGGTTTTCCAGGATTAGAATACTGATGACCAATCGTTAGGATTCGCCACCAATATCAGGGAAGCAGACGTTCCAATCCAGATGGAGACCCCATTGATTAGCGACATTTACCTATCAGCGGCGGTGCAGATGGGGGGTTGCAGGGTCTACAATTTATTAGGGTATATTAATGCCTCATTCAGATGTCTGTGACGTACAGTCTGAGTTCAGAACTCGATGCACTGACTGGCCCACCACAGTATCACAGCGCCAATATGGCCACGTGTGTTCTTTATTTGGCAAAATCCTGGTGACAGGATCTCTTTATGAGTGTGTTCACACTGAGTCTTTTTCCTCAGTGTTTGGAGTGGAAACTGAGCAAAAAATTCCAGTTTTTGAGAAGTTTTACATTTTTTATGAGGATTTTGGAGTTTCCGCTCCAAAAACTCAGTAAAAAGATTCAATGTGAACACATCCTAAAGCTAAAAATTGATTACATCATGAACAGTAAGTGCACATAGAATTTTTGGATGTGTTTTTTTAAGCAAATCCTCTCCAAAATCCACCTCAAAAATTGCTTTAAAAACTCTTGGAAACCAATTCCAGTTCATTTTTATGAGAAATCCACTTTGTTTATATGAGGAGTTTTTTTAAGTTTTTTCCCTTGAAAAGGATTAGAAAATCACTTTTTTTGGAAAAAAATAAATTGCATGTAATTTCTTTGAAGAGGATCCAAAAGGAAACCTCACCAAACATGGTACTGTCCAATCAGAAGGCAGCAAAGAACGCATCAGGAAGAAAAAACTCTTCTAAAACTCTTTAAAACTCTTAAAAATCAGGTATATAAGATGCATGACTGGAGATCAATGAATGGCCGCTATCTGTGCAGTCAGATATATATATATATACTGTAGTAAAGAATACTCATTATCATCCTGTCATCTAGAAGGTATGATCAGTAAATCTCTGCTCTTACCTGGTCTCGATGGTGGTCTCCTCAATTTTGGTGGTCTCCTCCCTACAGTACATAAAACATAAATCATCACATGTAAATTTGTAAAAGGTTTGTTTCCATCACAGACATAGTACGTTCCCAAGTTTCTCACTCCAACCCAAATACTTTCTTAGCATAATTAGTACATTTACTACATCACACAGATGAAGGGGTTTTCCAGGATTAGAATACTGATGACCAATCGCTAGGATTCGCCACCAATATCAGGGAAGCAGACGTCCCAATCCAGATGGAGACCCCATTCATTAGCTAACACTGACTTTTACCCAGTAGCGGCCGTGCAGACGGGGGAGTTACAGGGTCTACAATTTATTACAATACATTAATGCCAAGCAAACATAAGACTGAGACAGTGACATTTTCTGGAAAATTTGTATAATTGAGCCAAAATAGAAAAAAATGGTGTAAAATAATAAAAGAGCTGTGTCTCTCATGATAAATCCTGTACTGCAGCAATGAAGTTAGTGACTACCCACGTGACCACTGCAGCTAATCACTGTCCTTGTCTCATTTCCCATCTTTGTCCAAATTTTTTTTTTATATTGGAAAACCACATAAATGTGTCTGGTATGGGTTTTGGAAGGGATGAGGATAAATGATGTTGGCTACTGTGTTCCATTTCTCTTATAAGAGTACATCTATATTTTCTTATATTAACAGTAAATATCTGCACTTACGTAAGTATGATGGTGTCATTATTCATTTCCTCTTCCCTTATTTGCTCGTCTGTCTCCTCACTATAGTACATGGAACAGATATCATCTTATATGTTAGGCGAGTGTTACACTGAGACTTTTTGTAATACTTATTATTGATTTTTTGTACAAAACACAAACGATATACTGTATACATATACACACTATATACATATACACACACTATATACTGCTTATATACATAATCACGTTATATACTGTATACATATGTACTCTACAAATTGTAGACATACACACAATACATAATGTATACATACACAACCTGTATACTACATACACACAATATAGTCTACACATATACACACTATATATTGTATATTTATACACACATACACTCATTCATTCATCTTTGTTACATCTGTGGTCCTTCACTTCCAAACTCCTTCCCACTCATCTCAAGACAGTCGTGGAGGGGGTGACATGAAGAGGAGGGGGACGTAGTACAGATAGGACTGAAGGCTGTTTCTTGTCCTGTCTGCACACTGCTGTGAACCCTTCCTCTACCCCCAACGTTGACAAGAAGCTGAGAATGACATGACAAGACAATGGAGGATGCGCAGCATGAACTGTAAGTGATGCTGTGCATCCTCTGTTCACTTCATGGAGGGGCTGCAGATATTTGACCCCCTTAGCGCTGACGCTACATAATAAAAAGCATAATTATTTTCAGTCATCCACAACAGTCAACAGTTTATCATGTGGACCCTCATTGTCCACCCCTGGGATACAGGAATCAAAACAATTGATATATGAATGCTATATCCAGTCATTTCTACTCACAGTTGGAAATGTTTTTTACAAAGCAGGCCATTTATTAGAAATTCCTGAGAAACCAGGTATACTATTATTAAGCTGAGCCACTAGAAATAGTCAGTCAGGTGGATGGCCTGTGGTGGTAAAACAACTCCTGGAGAACTAGTAATAGAAAGCGCTGGAGCAGCGAGTAAGAGCAATAAATAGCTGGCTCACTACAAATACTGTACTCCACCACTGGCTCCAGCGGAAACACAACTTGTATAATATATTAGGCTGATCATATAGTATTATATTTCCAGAAATAAGATACATACGGGATTGTTTCCAGGTATGGACGCCATTTTCTTTTTTTGATTCTAAATGGCTTGAAAGCTGGTGGTGTTGTTTTTATTTTGTAGATCCATCTGTTGGAGAAGTGAAGAAAAGAAATGTCGTGAGAAACATTCGATGTTATGAAATCTATCACAGCGACCTCAGACCCCCAATGATCCAACAAAGGTGACGTATCGGAGAGATGGCAGCAATCAGGGTGTAGTGTGACTGCAGGGGGCGCCACTATCTAATAGCGGCTCATCTTGCTGCAGCTTCTTTCATCAGCTAAGGAATTTATCAAAGTCATTTAACCAGAATTCTGGCATCAATTGCTCTGAAAAATGACTAAATTTTGGCACAACTTGGAGTTGCAGAAAATTTTTTGGACTTTTGTCATTTTCAAATCAGTTTCTTCCAGCTCTACCAAAATGAGCGGAGCTGTGACAAGACGGGTGCGCAGCGAGGATGTCACACCACAGCTCATCTAATTCATGAAAAGCTGCAGCATTCCCTACTCCAGAAATCTTACTCCAGTCAGTTTTCTGGCATGATAAACAGAGGTCGTCAGATGCTCCTGATTCATGAAGAGGCGCACACATCAATATGGATCAGGTACTCCACCATACCCCCTCATCAAGACCGGTGATAAAATCACTGGTCTTGATGTATTGGAACCTTATTTCTTATTTCATAATATAACTCCGACCCAGTTTTTTGTTTTAATAAAAAAATTACATGGTTCGCAAAATTAATCATTAAGAGGTTAAAATGCACTTAAGACATCTGAGTAATGTGCCCAATATATTTACATGGTACATAAATTCAAAATATGCAATAAAAAAGTGACATTTTTGGTTTTCTTTTCGCTTTAATATTGCGAATTAAAGAATTGATAAGAATAGTTTTAGGCAATTACTTTCTATTTCTTCTGCACTCATTTTTACATGTGTGGTCCATTACAGGATCACATTCCTACATCGTAACTCCCAACTTTGAAAGCCACATGGTCATAGGTTGCGAGTATTGCACTTAGTGTTCCATCACAGTACAATACCCTCTTACATGCTCCCCAAAGTATAAAACCTCCCCAGTATGACACCACATAATGTACGTCCATACAGTATGATGGCCCAATGGTACATTCCCACCCATAATGGCCCAGACACACACATTACTGTGCCCCTACACATGATGCCCCCAAAAGGTGCACCCCAACACAGTATGTTGCCCCAAGGTATTCCCCTCACACTATGATGCCTACAGCATAATACCCCAAAGTGCGCCATTCACACTCAGTACAATACCTCAAAATGCCCTCCCAGTGCCACCTCATGACAGTCAGAATAGTGTAATTGCTAAAAAAAAACTCACAATACCTTGTTTCCCTGATAAGCATGAATCTACAAGCTTGCTCTATTCTATGCTGTGTGTGGATGGGCGCTGCACACATGATCTAGTGAAATCATCATTCTGCACCAAACTTTAGAAGGCATGGAGAGCATAGACTGTGTGGTGGTGCAGGGAGCTGACGGCTCCCTGCTCCACTATTGTATTCAACCATATCCATACAGATTGGACATGTGCTGACCACCTGAGACAGCTTCCCAAATCAGGCATCCTAGACAGGAGGTATGCTATAGAAAGTATACATACTTTTAAATATTACTCTTGTCTTTCTAAAGAAGCCATATAAATGCTGAGCCATGTTTTATTTTTCCTGGTACCAAAATTAAACAGTCAAGTAAATAGAATTCATATAATTCATGTGTCCTATAAACCTCATTTGTTCTATAGGGGGCAGCAACTTGGACAAACGCAACTTATAATACAACTATAGCAATGTGGACGAATACATTGCTACATTTTACTTATAGGATCAATGGTCCATTTGAAACAATGGCTTGTTTTTTTTTAGCCCATGTAGAGCTTTGCACAAATGTCCACAGATATTGCTTGGGGCTCCCAGTGGGTGAGCTCAGTCATTGCTTGCAGAGTGGTTTATTCCGGACCCTTCTTTACTTTCTTTATTTTTGTTCTGGTGGATGCAACTTTTATAATCGGACATGTGAAAATGAGGTGTCCCACTGCCTGCAGTTTCCAAGGCTAGGCAGTCCCCCCACCCCTCCATGGGAAAATGAAGAGGTTAATTGAATTATTTCATAGTAACTACTAAAGCTTTTTGCATTTCTATGCCCCCTAGGTCTCTAGGATCAATTAATTGCAATAATTATACTTCCATAGGTTGTTTACAAAAATGATCAAATTAATAAATAACCCCATAATATCCAGCGGCCAAAGACATATCGAGTGGGCGGATGAAATATTTCACTGTTCCTTTTATTTCAATACTGCCATTTATCTCAGTCAGTTGTATGTTTGATGAAATGGATGTTTACAAGGAGTTGAAAAAGTAAATGTTTCTTCAATACTTGACACAAAGTGAAGCTCTTTTTGTGACGGAGGCCTGGCTTTTTCATGGATGCCATACAAGGTGTTATGGCGCTTTATGAGACCCCCACCACTCCTCCTTTTTTTGTTTAAAAGCTTTCTGGGCCCTGTTGTTTTATTAGTAGTTGCAGAATTAAGAAAGCCGTTAGACGGCACATATGGTCTTCATGGCGCGTCAACTCCAGGAAAAGTGCCAGGAGCAACACAGCCATCTTTTCGTGACGTTTGTCATCTTGCCTACTTTGGACACACCATACGAAGAGAGCAATCGCTGGAGAAGGACATCATGGTCAGAAGAATAGAAGGAACAAGATGAAGAGGAAGAATAGAAGTAACAAGATGAAGAGGAAGACCAGCAATCTGATTGCTTGTTTCATTCAAGATAACAGTGAAGAAGACCCTGGTGGACCTGTCTAGGCTTGTGCAAAATTGATCTTCCTACACAGCATTCATCCATCAAGTCGCCATGGCTCAAGAGCGAGCTGAAGGTCATTATAAATAATAATAATAAACCTCCTAAACTGGGAAATGACTTTGACATACTGATTGACAACTATCAGAGTAGACAGATATATAGTATGTGCCGACAGGTTTTATATCATCTCTACCTAAGAAAAAAGCACTTACAAATTTTCCTCCATCACTTCTAGTTGGTTCTCATGTTTGTCTATTCTTTTTTCTATCTCTCGTTTGGCGTCTTTCCTGTTGTACATAGAACATCTATCATCATCTCATATGTAAATGTATAAATATCAGCAATTTAAAGAACATTAGAGAACAAAGTCCGCACCTTGGCCTCCACCCCAAATACTTTGCCAACATTTTCCATCTACATCACACAAATGATACAATTTTTTCTACATGGATCTACCCCTAGAGGGCGCACACAGTATAGGGACAGAAGAAACCTAGAAGGCTGGCGGTATAAATAGACCTAATGATCCATCTGCCAATATTATTTACTTTTGATAGACTTATTTAATGCTTTATTGACTGGGAAATTTTCCATTTTTGAGCCTTCATTTTTTTACTCCCCTTCCTCCAAGAGTCATATCCTTTTTTTTTTGGTCTACATAGTAATTTGAAGACTTGATTTTTTGCGGATCGAGTTGCAGTTTTGAATAACACCAATCACTTCACTATATAATATGCTGGAATATTGGGGAATTTCCTTTTTTTTCTCTCACAATTTTGGCGCACTTGGAAATTATATCCCACTTTCTAGTACATCACATGATGAATTGAATAGTGTTATTCAACAATACAATTCGTCCTGCTAAACACAAGCCCTGATATGGTTATGTTGACGCAAAAATAAAAAAATGATGACTTTTAGAATTAGGGGAAAAAATGAAAACGAAAATGAAAATTACCATGTTGGTAAGGGGTTAAATAGGTAAACAGCCGCAGGAAGGGAATCACAGGAATTAAAGCCCTACGCGTTACGCCATCCAACCGTGGCTTCCTCAGATACCCCTGAGGAAGCCACGGTTATCACAATTCCTCTGATCCCCTTCCTTTTGTGGACATTTGTGGTCTGTATACTGTAAACATGCTCTTTTCTCCTATTCCCTTTAGGGATTTTCCTCCTCTTCCCTCCCTTTTCTAATGTGTTATTTGATCACTTTATTTTCCTGTTTTGGGTAGGGACATAGGATTCCCTTTGAGGATTAGCATTCTAATATTTATCTGTTTACATTGACTATCTGGATATTATCATTATTTAATCAATTAGATCTACCAGACTAATATATACTGTATTTGCCGGCGTATAAGACGACTTTTTAACCCCTGAAAATCTTCTCAAAAGTCAGGAGTCGTCTTATACGCCGGGTGTCTTTTTATAGGGCATATAACCTTATACTCCGAATGTTGGGAGAGGAGGGGGTATATATACTGTATATAATGTGTGGGGTGTGGGGGAGCGGTAGCCACGGAGGAGTGGGGCACAGGAGGCAGCAGCCGCCTGCTGCAGCCTACACTGTCCCCGCTACTAAAGAAAATGAATATTCACTGCTCCCCAAGCCCATGGGGTGTGGGAGCACTGAATATTCATGCTCCTTAATAGCAGCTCCTGCCGCTGCCGGCTATCTCCTGTGCCCGCTGTTAAAGGGCATAAATATTCAACCTCTCTCCACGCCAATGGGAGTGGGGAGGGGGTGAATATTCATGCCCTTTAATGAGCGGGCACATGAGATAGCCGGCAGCAGCCACAGCGCTGTGGCTCCACTGTGTGCCGGCTAGGAAGGAGAGTGAAGTCACTGCTCCCCGCAGAGATCAGCTGCCAGAAGTCACCGCTCCCCACAGACGCAGCGTGGGGAGCAGTGACTTCCGGCAGCTGATCTCTCCTTGTGAGCCGCGCATGGCAGTGACGTCATGCGCGGCTCATATGGAGAGATCAGTGCAGGCAGACGGGACGCAGCGCTGGAGGAGAGAAGAAAGGTGAGTAGTAGTGTTTATTTTTTTTTCAATGTGCAGCATGATGGGGATTAGGGGGACCATGCATACCAGGACAGGGATGAGGGGTGCCATGCATACCAGGACAGGGATGAGGGATGTCATACATACCAGGATAGGGATTTGGGGTGCCATGCATACCAGGACAGGGATTAGGGGTGCCATGCATACCAGGACAGGGATTAGGGGTGCCATGCATACCAGGACAGGGATGAGGGGTGCCATGCATACCAGTACAGGGATTAGGGGTGCCATGCATACCAGAACAGGGATGAGGGGTGCCATGCATACCAGTACAGGGATTAGGGGTGCCATGCATACCATGACAGGGATGAGGGGTGCCATGTATACCAGGAGAGGGATGAGGGGTGCCATGCATACCAGAACAGGAATGAGGAGTGCCATGCATACCAGAACAGGGACAAGGGGTGCCATGCATACCAGGATGGAGGGATGCCACGCATAAAAGGAAGGGGGTGGGGCATATATACCAGGATGGGGGATATTGTCAGAATTGGGGGACATTACCCCTATACTAGTGTCAGCAGTAGATCCCCCTCCACCTTAAAAGTGCATCGTGAACACATTTTTTGCTTACATTTTTTTCTATTTTCCTCCTCTAAAACCTAGGTGCGTCTTATGGTCCGGTGCGTATTATAGTCCGAAAAATACGGTATTTATGGTAATTTATAAGCCCTCCCTGTCTCCAAGACTATTAGGGCGGTAGCACATCCCTCTGGCCCGCCCTTGTATCCTATTATTGGTACCTCCTTCTCTGCCTCTCTGATCTCGCTCCTGAGGACTACAGTGACGAGGTGAGGGGGACGCCTCACCGGGAAAGTGTAAGTGAAGCAAGCTGCAGGCGTCCCCCTCACCTCGTCACTGTAGTCCTCAGGAGTGAGATCAGAGAGGCAGAGAAGGAGGTACCAGTAATGATACAAGGGCCAGAGGATGCGCTACCGCTCTGATAGTCTTGGAGACAGGGAGAGCTGGGCAGGCAGGGAGAGCTGACCAATCCAAGCAGGATTTGTATACAACAACCAGACAATCGCCGGTAAGGTTCATCACTTTAAAATTACCATATTGAAATCAACTCTGATTTTTTTAAAATTTTTACCGTATTTGCGTTAGAAGAGGGGTAGTCTTATACGACGAGTATATCCCAAACTCTATATTTTAACTGGAAAAGTTGGGGGTCGTCTTATACACCCAGTCGTCTTATACTCCGTCAAATACGGTATTTTTTCCACATGTATTTATAACGCTATATGGACTATATCTATTGTGATATGTATATATTATTCTAAGGGGGTCATTTAATGTCTTTCAGTTTTTAAGTATGTTTTAATCTGTGGTGTTTGGTGTTCTAAATTAAATGTATATAATTTCTTGTATATTGTTGCTTGTTACTTTTTACCTATTTGGAGTGCCTGGTGCCTAATTTTGTACCCCTTGTTCTCTTCTCGTTCTTATAGAAACTAAAACTTGTCCTGGATAATACAAGGCTGCCTACAGCTACATGGAAGAAAACAATGTAAGAGTTCTAACTGCTGGAACATTCAGGATATAACTATATTTACTGCTCCTTACAGGTCTTGTCCACCTTTGGGGACAATTTTTTTTTACTTGAATGCATTTATTTTTGGCTAAAAATTAGTTTTCTAATTGGGTTTCATTAAAACTTTAACATCGTTTGCCTTCTATAGCTTCTGTGTTGCAATATCTGTTGCAGGCTGCATAATGAGGTAACTGAAAATCTGTCAATCAACTTGTTCTAATGTCCAATAGGAGAGTTTCTAACTGTATCTGTCTTTTTTAGCTCCTCTCAACCATTTTATGACCACATCAACGTTAAATGTGCAGGGAAAGAAAGGGCCAGTAAAAGCCAAATAGTGCAAAATTTGTAATAATACTAAAATGCAAAAATGGTTTGTCACCTAACTGCTGGAATAATCCATTATCTCCTGTATTTTTATACCATATTTTACCCAAGATGGAATACATATTACATTTTATGGGATTATCTTTGCTTTGCTGGACTGAAATTTTGAATTGAAAAGTCAGTGTCTCCGGGCAGATGTCCGTGCGATCTGGGGGTCCTCAACACTCCAGAGGTGAGTTGACTTTTCCATATGTGTTTAAAATATATAATATCTGATATATTTCTGAGGAAGCCATATAAAGATATTGGCTCATTTTACTTTTCTTCCGACAAGTCAAATAACAATTCCTCTAATATTTGTAACCCATAAAAAACACTTTGCCATCTTTGTAAATAAAATATGATAGATGAGCGGCACCCAGTAAATGGCAGCTATATGTGTAATAGATATGTCATGTACAGACAGGTGTATACCATCAGTACCTGAATATAGGGAGTCACACATTGGAGATAAGGAAACATCTATATCATTGGGATCTATAAGATTTTCTTATATTACATCAGTAATTCTCTGAACTTACAGAGCCAGGATCTTCTTCTTTTTATTTTCTATTTTTGTCTCTAAATCAG